>NW_028141166.1:16117085-18679404 GCF_030444845.1 Prenolepis imparis | reverse complement strand
CTCTCTCTCCCCCTCCCTCCATCTCTCTTTTCGGCATCGCTTTTCTCGTTCTTCTCCTCTCTCCTTCTATTCTCCGCGGCTCCCTTCTCCTCGAGCTCTCTCGAGGTGCCAGCCAGTTTCGTGATACGAAGAGGTTTGGATCGATAGAGAGCGAGCTCCTTATTCGAGCCCTCTCCTCGGCCTGGCGATTCCTGGAGGATTCGGGAGGAGAGGAGGCCGAAACGCGCGCTGTTGGAAGGTATACATACCTTCGACAAACCAGGCCTCAGACTTCCGGTCCGAGCCGGCCCCGGGGACCAACGACCTTTGTTCCTTTCTCGAGGGCTCGATCTCGAGTGGACGGCGAAGGTCTGAGATCGACTCGAGGCGGCCAAACCGCCAGCTGTGTGTCGGAAAATTGAAAACGCAGCTGCTCTCGAGAAACGCACCGCGCTATTTCGAAGGAGTCGATGGATTTCAAGCCGATAGAATGTTACACGAACGGGACGCGTTATAGAGAATCCGTGCCGAAATAGTTGGCGAGCACGCACGGCTGGCTGTTAGGATTGTGACACGATGAAATATGAGTATAATATATGAATCGCGGATTGGAGCAACACAGAATAAATAGAAGAGAGATGAAAACGTAAGGCACTCTCCCTATCTCCCTCTCTCTCGATTCTCAATTTTTATTTTTAAATTTCTTTAAATTTAATTTAAGATTTTTCCGTGCGTGATTTATACAATTTATATTTTCTCTCTTTCTTTTTCGAGTGATACATAAATATATATTGTATAAACTGCACCAAAAAATCTTGAATTTATTTAAAAGAAAGGATTAAAATTACACTTCTCTTCAGAGTATGCGTCTTATATCTCTCTCTTCTTTTTTATTATATATATATTTTTTTTTATTCATTATATAATTAGATACGTATGATACAAATTAATCTTTTTATAAAATTGAATTTTTATAAGTTTGATTTTTTTAATAAGAAAAGATTTTTAAAAAACTATTATTCAAATCGATATTAGTTTACAGCTCGAATAAGAGATTTAATACCTGGGTTCTCAATAATATTACCATTTTATATTTGCTTTATCAGCTCCATTCGATTGGCTATTGGCTATTTCGAAAAAAAGAGAGAGGCAAAAAAAATGACGTTTTTCCGCGTTCTGAGGCGCGCTTCGGCGATATTTTCTATACAGGTTCGGGATTTACGCGAAAATGGTATTTCGCAGGCAATGGTGTATTCAACGCAAAAGCGGAAGAGTGCTCTAAATCAGACCGACACGGCGTGTCTCTCTCTCTCTCTCTCTCTCTCTTTCGCTTCGAATCAGGCTGCATAAACGCGTCTCGCGTTGCTTTCCGTGGCAAAATTCGATCCGTGGCGGAGTTCGTCGTTGCATGAAACCTAACGATAATCCGAACCGCACACACGCGGTTTGACTTAGGCGACTCTCCTTTGGCTTCCTCCGAACTCAATTTTTCCTTTTCTCTCTTTCTCTCTCTCTCTCTCTCTCATTCTAAAGAGAGAGAGCGAGGGAGAAAGAGAGAAATCGAGCAACGGAAGAGAGAAAGAGAGAATCGCCGCCACCGCGAGAGGAGTTTAAAGGTAAACGGGTTTCTCTCTCTTTCTCTCTCTCGTCTCGCAGACACGCTGTACCATATCACCAGGAGGCTGGGCCTCGCTCTCGACTCTCTCGCCGGCCTGTGTATATACACATGCAGCGTGCGCCCGGCACGAAACGCCACGCATGTCGAGGCAAACGGTGCCCTGCCCGTGCTCGACGTACGTATATGTACTCGTATGTGTATTCGCCGCTTCAAAATTTCACGAGCGCGATGTAAGGAGTCCGGAGTGCCGAGGATGTTGTCGGCGCCCGAATAGTATACGAACAATTACGAGAGAGAAAGGGGCTGATGTTCTCCTTAGCTTCGAAATATGCGTTGGCAGAATCGATTTTTTTGCCGCCGAGTAGTCGCCTTCTTTAGATTTTTAACTTTGGAGAGACGAATATGATGTGTCCGATTAAAAATATTTATGTCGTGGGTTGTATCTCTCTTTAAAGCCTGTATAAATAGACGGAAACACATTGTATAACACAATATATAGGTATATTTCTGTAGCTATGTCTCCAATCATATATGCACAAATGGCAAACATCGATATAAAAAAAATACATACGAGGTTTGATAGTTTTTTCGATAAATTTTTGCTCATTGCGACGGTTGAATATATTTATCACGATTTGTCGCGAACAACTGATTTTCAGTTTGACAGATCCGGTTGCAGGATCACGCAACACGCAAATGTTATATTTTCTTTTTATCAATGTATATTTTTAACGAATTTCTCGTTATATCGTAAATGCGATTTTTCGAAATGTCATTTTCATTTTTCTCGACAATCTAAGAAAATTATTTTTACTGCCGCATCTTTACAATGTATGCATAGTAAAGAGAATCATTTTTCGCGTATAAAATCTTGTGTCTATTTTTCTTTAAATACGAATTTTTTCTTTAAACACGGAACAATAATGGGGATATAACACTGAGAAAGACAATATTATGAGTACAATAGAGGTAGAGGAGAGAGAGAGACGGAATGTGAATTCGCTGGCCATCTATATACCTACACATATCTTCATTGTTTCTCGTTCGCGTATCATATTTGTTCAGAGCATTTACACACCGGCTTTGTCTCTTTAAAGATCAAGTCCCTTCTCTCTCTCTCTCTCTCTCTCTCTCTCTCTCTCTCTCTCTCTCTCTCTCTCTCTCTCTTTCTGTCTTTATCTTTTCGACAATCGATTTGTTTTATCGCATATACTGTTGTCAACATCGGGCGAGCTAGCGCGAGAGGAGAACCGCTTAAAAATACATGGCGACCTTATGGTTATCTCGTCGGGGCCCGCAGACATTTTTTTCCCAAACACACTCGGGTCCGCGCTCGAAAGCGGAGAGAAGGCTGGGCCCGGAGCAACGGGGTCTGGATATTCCGGTTCACTTAATCGTTTCGTCGGACTTGCGTCGGGTGGCCTGGCTGCGGCGCGTCGATGCCATCAGCCACGGTGGGATTCTCTGGCCCAAAAAGGCCCAAAAATCGGCAGCGACGGCGCCCAGCCGTGAGATAGAGAGGATCCCGAGAGAGATGCCTACTGCGCCGAACAATGCGAACAATGCAAACTGCGTTCTCTTTCGTCATGATCGCATATTATTTCGTTTAAATTCGTTTCAATTTGTTTAAATTCGTTTAAATTCATCAGGATAATAGGATAATTCTTGCTAAGTGGCTTTACTGGATGGTTTACATTTATTGTTTCTTTAATACCATGTCGAATTGTAAAGACTGATCCTTCGAGGAATTAGAAAGTCTCTATTCCTGGTTAAACAAAAAGGATAATAAGGATCTTTAAGTTATGGCCGAAAAATTAAAGGCTTTTCGGTACTTCTGGATTTTAGATCTAAAAAAAAATCTGATAAAAACGTGCATCTAAAAAAATCTTTGACCGATACAAGCCGATTTAATAGTAGGGCGTAAACAATGGCGAAGGAATTTGCAGAAATATATGAAAATTCGATGCGCAGGAAATTACGTATCTCGTAACTGATAGACCCGGAGTAATTTTCGTTTTATTGCTTGGCGCAATCTCCTCGGAGGCTAAGTTTCAACAGCGATTATTTAGCAAAGGTAACGACTCGTATTTGCGGTATTACAATGAAACCGATTGTTGAATCGGTTTTGTTAATTGTCTTACTGTATATTCCGTTTCACGATATAGGTAAATTTTAGAGATTTTAGGCTTTTATTGATGATTTTTTTCACGAAGAAAATATAGACCGAACGTTTGAACGAAGGGCTTTAACGATTTTGCAGGTACAAAATAGTATAAGGCGTAACGTTTTTATCACCGGACTTAAACATGTCGCTTTCCATATTGTTACGTTTTAGATTTTAGAATGAATGGATTGCATTCTTGTCGAAATTACGGCGCTCAATTAATCACGCCGATATTCGTATCGAACGTATTTCCGATCACAAGAGTCGTTTATCTCATCCCTCCTCCTCCCACATCTCTTACCTTCCTTTATTCCGATATTCGTGTCTGACCGACGCCCTCACACAATTACGTTAATCGCGAAAGTGCATCCCCTTGTGAGTTTTTCTCTCTGCATGGGTATCTCTGTTCGTTCTTTTGCTTACGTAGATTATATTAGAATTAGCGTAAATAATGTCTCGCTTTTGTGCACCTTACGAATGCCGAAAACTTTCCTCAAATTTATTTTCACGTGCTTTCGACCTATTGTTGGCTATATGCATATTACTTGTAATTTCTCTTCTTGTTGCACCAGCAATATGATTGATTGTACATATAAAGAGTATATAGAGAGAGATTTATTATATATTATGTAAAGATTTAATTGTTGATGAAACGCGCACACATTTCGCATTTTTGTACGATTCTTCTCTTGTGCTTTTACTTATCAGAACCGAGTATACTTAAATATGTTTGTATGCTTTACGCGTGTCAGTACAAGCTATCGAAAAGGAGCGCTTTTAAATATATATAAATATATCTTCGGAATATGTTCAGATTATCCGTTAATTTTCAGAAATGTTAACATTTTTCTCTTACTTGCTGTGTCTTCACAAAGGAAATTCTGGAGAAACGTGAAGTTGCGCTGACGTGTGGGGAAACTTTAATACAAAAATTCTTCGAGCGACTTTTCACTGTCGATATTTTATAATTTAATTGCAATAAATTTGTATAAGAATAATTAATAGCACGCTGTAATACTTGTTCTATTTCAATCTTCATTCTTTATTCAGTTCGATCGTATACGTAAAATTTGAAATTTAAAATTATCACTTGACCGATTATACGAATAGAGCATTAAAATTTTTATTATACATATATATTTATAGTATTGATATAATAAATACTTTAGTAACATTTTAGCTGAGACAACATTATTAGCATGCAGGTAATTATCTATAGATGAAAATCAATAAATTGAATTCTTGCCTGAAAATACTTCCCTGATGTACTGTAAGGATTCGCGTTTATTAATTTGCAGAGAACTAATATTGATTAGTCGCGATGCTATAAAAAACAAGAATTTTTTATTGCCTTCAATTACATTTTTTATTTGATTCTGTTATTTAAACAAATTGTGTGATTAAATTGTGTATTTGTTAAATAAAAAATTATACTTAAAAATTTCACGTATATACAGTAAAGAGAGATTTTGTTTATATATTTGAAATAGAACAAGTATAAAGTGACAAAAAGAAAATGACAAATTTCAAACATCCATAATTGTCTTTGAGTCCCCTTATAGTCTAACAAGATTTAAACGTACAATCTATATTCTATTATTAATTAAAACGATCAAACGATTCATCGAAATTGCTTTGTAAAAAATCGTTACTTGTCAAAGTGTACCCTACATGCTGTTCAACTTTCATGAATTTTCAGATTCCCTTGTTGCAGTTTACACAAAGTACTGATTTATAAAGAGAACGTTGTTATCTGTGTTTGCTAATTAGATAGAAATCACATCATTATTTCGTTTAAAGCAGTCAGTCGCATCGAAAAAAGGATCCGCGAGCGTTGTTTATGACAAACGCGACATTTCCGGAAATTAGCGATGTAAATATTACGTGACTTTGCTAACATTTTCCAGTTGGTTTATTAAATATACGATAGTCGCTCCTTTTCACGAGTGTCTTACTGTCGAGATCCAGTGTTGGTAAAAATACAATCTGTGGCTGCAAATGCAGCTTAATCTCTCTTTTTCAAATAAAATATCTACTTTAATGTGTAACGTTTTTATTACGTTTTTATTACGAACAATTGTGGAATTATTCATGATAATAATTGTTAATAACTAAATACAATCTCTCGATTTTTAATTAATGATGTTTTAGTAATATTACATAAAGATCTAATTTCGAGTTATTCTTTTGAGAAAGAGTAATTCATGTAAATTCAACAAATTTACATGGAAATATCTTAATCCGAGAATTATGTAGATCCAAGTTTGTATCTAGATTCAAACGTATAGTTATCAGAAAGTATCATGTACGATCTCATTATGCAGAAGATACACGTATATTTTAACAACACTGATTACACGGCGATAAAGCTAAAGGACGAGCGAGGGAAAATTGAAGATTCTGTACAGAGATGATTAGGACGTGTTTAAATCATGTGAAAAAGAAAAGTCATCCGCAAATCGCGGACAAGTTTATCGCGTTGAGGAACGCGTCCGATTTGGTTGCCAATTAATTTATTCGATTGACGCATCTAACGCATTTAAAATCGTTTTTGGATAAAACTGTATCCGCCTTGTATAACATCTTCAATTAAGTCTATCGCGAGATTGACATATTTCTCCGCGACTTTGCGAGATCTATTTCGGAAACTCGATATTTTCAATAAAAGATGTGGAGGAAAAACTCCGCGATAAGATTCAACGCCGCGCAAACGAAAAATAATAGTATTTTTTTCCGAAAAATATAGATACGAGTTTCCATGGCAAAAGATATCGAGATATCGTACACGCGTATCGATACTTGGCAGCGCTCGCGCTGCGTGGCGGCCAGCTCGGACGTTCCTTCAACGCGTCTCGAAATGTCAAGTCGCGAGGGGATTAGCGAGGGAAAAAGAGACAGAGAGAGAAAGAGCGAGATTTGTCACATCCGTCCAACCTGCCCGGCTAGGTAACATCGTTTAAATACCCTCGCCAGGTTCCTCTCGGCGCACGTCGATCGATCAGCTCTCGGCTCGAGCGATCTTATGAGACGGGCATCCGAAGACAGCTGGCTGGCTGGCTGCACCCAGTCTTGCGCGATCAAGGAATTAACCGAGTCCTCGAGTGTCGAGAACAACGACGACGAAGAGGAGGGGAAGTACACCGCTGGATGAGAGAGACCGGAGAGAGGATAGAGAAGGCAAGGGAGAGAGAGAGAAGGAAGAAACACGGAGCCAGCAGAGGGCAAAAACGAACGGAAGAATGAACGGTCCCGGGAGTCATCAGCATCGCGGCTTGGGCATGCAGGGTCGTTATAGAGCCGTCGTGTCCAATGGCGCCTCGTCGGGTCCGCACGTGCGCGCCCCATCGCTGCCGTCCCACCCTCGTAACGGCGGATGGCATCCCCAGCATCCCCAGCAGCAGCAGCCGCCGCCGCCGCCGCAGCAGCAGCAACAGCAACAGCAGCAGCATCCCCAGCAATACGCTGCCGGCAACAAGGAATACCCGTATCGGCAATGCCCGCCACGATATCACAATGGGTATATAACAACATCCCACGCAACGGGGGGAGTTGTCCCTCGCAGCTTGCACCCTGCGTGTACGCACGTATGTACGTGCATGCTTCGAGCGACTCCGAGGACAGGGACCCAGGCGACGATACTCTCCTCCAATACTGCGAAATATTCTGAGAATATCTTTCAAATTCGTCGTCGATTAATTTCTCTCTTTTTTTTTTTGTTTTAATTGATTATTTGTCGCGAATGGGATTTTTAAAATCCCATAAAATATTTCCCTCGTCCGTGAATACCGACGTATATTTTATATTTCGACGGCACTTTTAATTCATTATTAGAGAGAAAGAGGAAGAGCGCGCGACTTTCCCTCTGATATTTTGTCGATCAATTTAATTATCAGAATACGACGAGCATGTGTACTTTATATATGTTTGTAGTTCACAAATTGAGCTTTGGCGCAACTGTTGACAATTATTAATCTTTAGAAACTCGCGCGGTAGAATAATACGTGTCTTTAAAGCAGACCTGCCATTAAATATTTTAAATTTAAAGAGATTTGTATGATAGAGAATATGTATAGGTGAAAAGTTAGCTTCGTTCATTCTTCTTTATAAAAATACAAACTAACGAATGAAAAATTGCTCAGATCAAGCTGATTCGACTTAGCTAGTGTTTCACGATGAGAGCTTTAATATGTAAAGTTGATTGTATTTTAATTATTCGAGATGTGTGCGAAATTGCGGACAGAAATAATGGTTCGTGCTTTTAAATTTGTATTCGTCTTGCCAGAGAAAAATTCGGATATATGTTGCGATTCATTATTTGAATATTATCTACGTATGTGCTCGCCTGGGTACCTTCCGGCTTAACACTTGGGCTGAACGCGTATGCTCCTGAATAAGATCGTTGCGCGATAACAGACGATCTTTAACAGCATCTTTTTCAAAAATTTATTTTTACAAAAGTTTTTGCAATGAATTTATAACGAAAAACTTACACACATACAAACACATATGATTTAATCAATATAGGCTCTTACAAGGTATCTCAAGTTAACATTTTCTTCTATTTATTATAATACTTTTATTATTTTACATTTTGAAGTAGATAGCTTAGATTTTTTTTTAGAAAATTTAAATGTCAATTTAAAGTCTCAAATCGCGAGTGAAAATTCCGTTAAAAAAATAGCCATTAAAATTGAACGAAGAGGGACTTTATTATTCGTATATTCATATGCATATCTCAATAGGTTTGAATGAAAATCGATTATTTGTAGATCGAAAACCTTTCTTTGATATTCCCGATAGAGCAAAGTCGTTATTTGGCTAATAGAAAATATGATAAATTTAGGACACCCTTCTCGCATACGGAAAGTCCGGCGTAAATAAAATCGTTTATTCGGTACGCGCTCGATCTCCATCGCTCACAAAGTCGACACGCGTTTCATTAACGGGTTGGATCGCAAGCTTCTTTTTTTCATAGGCGACAAAAATTCTCGTGCCACACGTTTCCATTATTTATCATGCACTTGTGCGTCAAACATCAGTATAAGACTTGGATTATCGTACGATTATGTGTATACAGGGTGTATCAGACCACCCGTCCATCCCTTTTATTTTGGAAACGGCTCAAAATTATGAAAAACGACGTAATACATGTTTGATTATTTCGAGAGACTAGTCTTTTAAGGGGGTTTCGATGGTTGTCCCCCCAAGAGAATGCCCCAGGAAAATCCCAACTTAAAAATTTTAAATGGAACCACCCATATTGAAGTATATCGTTTAAAAGGGCATAAAAAAAAAAAATTTTTGCCGCAAACCGGAGGTTGATACGTTGACTTGTTCAGAAGTTATTTAGAATCAAAGTTCGAAAAAGGCCAATTTCAAAAAATCTACCATTTAGAATTTAGAAAATTCTGAAAAAAACGTTTGAGGTGTGAAAGTGTTCATCTTTTTAAGTTCTTTCCATAAAAAATTCAGATTTGACCTTGATGTTATTTTCAGTTCAAAAAAGAAATTCAAGCAACTTATTAAATTCACGTCTTGTTTGAATTTCTTTCTCAAATTGAAAAAAAAAAAAAAACTTCAAGATCAAATCTGAATTTTTTATGGAAAGGACTTAAAAAGACACACTTTCATACCTCAAACATTTTTTTAGAATTTTTGAAATGGTAGTAATGATTTTTTTAAATTGGCCTTTGTTAAACTTTGATCCTAAATAACTTCTGAACAAGTCAACGTATCAACCTCCGGTTTGCGCCCAAAATTTTCTTTATTTATGCTCTTCCAAATGATATACTACAACATGGGTGATTCCATTTAAAATTTTTGAGTTGGGGTCCCCCTGGGGTACCTTCTTAGGGGAACAACTATCGAAACCCCCTTAAAAGAGTAGTCCCTCGAAATAATCAAACACGTATTTCGCGATTTTTCATAATTTTGAACCATTTCCAAAATAAAAGGGGTGGTCTGAGATACACCCTGTATATACATATACATGTATAAAACATTGTGCGTTCAGGGCCAGAACAAAACTACGTGGGCGTGTATTTAATTTTCAGAGAAGCACGACATACATATATCGCGCGAAGACGATTCCCTAATCGACGACAGTCAACGACGTATTTCCATCGTGTTGCAACGATGCACTTTATTTCCGCGTTTGCACTTTGGGCCTTTCTCAAGAGAGCGCGACCTCGTTTATCCGCTCACCAATTAAATCGGTTTATTGATTTTCCTTCTTTCTCTTCGCGCGCAAATTTTGTTGTCTGTCTCTTTTGTGTGTGCCTTGCTGGATTTTTTCTTCTTTTCTGTTTTTCTCTTTAGACATGTGACTATTATACTCTTGCCGCACGTGTGTAAACTTTTGCAGCCTTCGGACGTTCAATTAGTCCGAGAATTAGAGTTTCTCGTTGAATCTCTTTTACAGGATGTCCCGCGAGACTGTTCTTTAATTCCAATGGCAGAGAGTTAATTATTTTTTCTTGGATAATATTTCGAACGAAGCGGAATAATTAGATGAATAATAAAGTTCCGTTTGCACTGTTAAATTTTACATAGAATAATAATTCGAAAGTGTATTGAAAGTTCGAGATAACTTGAGTTTAATCGAGTAAAATTCCAGTCCGAATTTGTCGAAAAATCTGTCATTGAAGTTAAAGGCAGAGTATTTTGGGATATCCTGTCTGCATATATATGCAGTTTGTCGCCAACTATTCGTAATATTCACGAATGACACTCTGTGCCAAGTAAGTAAAATGGAGGGGAGAAAGAGAGATCATAAAAAAAGGAAAAGAAATTTAATGTACACATAAATATCATGATCGAAAACTTGAACGGGGAAATATCTTTCTGATTCGCGCCGAGTTTTCGTGCTGCAACTGCATCGTCGCAGCAACATTTGCATCCTCGCCTCGCCTCAAAATGTCGAAACGATACTCTCGCCGGCGGTTATCGTTTCCCAATAAAAAGAAAACCATCGCTCAATGCTACAGTCTCTTCTTAAACGCGATTCCCCGCTCTATTCTCGCACAGTATCATCGAGGAAGTAAAGTCTCGCATGCAAAGACACATTGCAAGTTGCATGTAAAAGGATATTGAAAAATGGCTCATGCGTTCGACTTGAAATTACGTGTGTCAAGCTCTGCCTCTATACATATATATACATATATACATATATAAATTCATGTTTTGTAATTAGTACACACGCTGTACAACTCGACACGTGTCTCGCGATTGCGTAATTCCGAGAAACGCAATAGCTCTTTTTTTTCTGTCTGTTGAAAGATTGTACCAGTAACTTTATATTTATATAGAATGAACTAAAATCTCTGATTTTCTGAGGATATAGAGATAAAAATTCATGTCCCACTTTGAGACAGATTCTTTAACGATTTATCGTATTTTTATTACACAGATTAAATGATAATTTAATTATCTGGCCGACTTAATTTTAAATAAAAAATTATTTCTCGTTCTAGAAAATATATATATATATCAAGAAAGATGTTGCATTAAAATTTCATACATTTCAATAAATATAATAAATTAAATTCGCGGTTTATATAATTGGGACAAAATCCGTAAATCGTGCAGCATCATTTTCTTGGCTATTGGACAATTCTGAAACTCATATTTTTTTTAATACATATTTGTTCAATGAGCAGACACTGGTGTAATCTTGTACCATCCTATATACGATATATCGCCAGCATTGACGCATGACATGGACATGTTTGAAAGTCGTTAATTAATAAGCTCGGCCAATTGGCTCTAACTGGCCATCGGAAATGTACAGTGTTTTACAACGCGCGCGTTTCAACCTTATTCAACTTTTTTTCTGTATCATATATTTGTATGTTTCTCATTCTTAGTGTTATATCTCACTTTAGCATGCTTGCGCACATACTTATCAATTTCGTCGATGACTTTTCCACGACTTTTTATCGCGGAAAAAGTAACTTATTGTTCGATGTTTTTATCGCAAAATTATTACATCCACGTTCTCTTGCCCTTTCTATATTCTACATTATTAATTAACACTCGTGAGACTCGAGAGAAAGGATTGACGCACGTTTCGGAAGACGATGAGAAAGAAAAATCAAATGACGCAATATCATAATGTGAACAATGTAATGGAAAACAATGTTATGTTAATGTTACCGAATCGTATATAAATTCGCGAGCAAAATATTATATAAATAGCATGTATAAGTGTTACATCATGTATTGCAAGAGTCGCGTGTGGTGTGACTATTTTACAAACGCCATGTCGTTATTACGTAACGTTAACAGTTCGATTTTTATCGATACATTGTTTACGGCGCATCGTTTACCAAAGTATTCGGTTTTATATATTTCTCGATTGCGCGTAAAGATAAATAAATCCGCGGCTAACAAAAATAAATAAATCGTCGCGCGGCGCTCCAGTTTGTCGAATCGTTAACTATTACGGTCACTTTATTTGCTTGTGTTCTCCTTGTATAAGTCAAGCGAATGCATAGCAAAGCCTATATCAAATATCTCCTCGGTCGCGGATTCGTCGTCGACCTCTTCTCGAAAAGTTTCCTAACGAAAATTGGAAGATGAAATCGAACTGTCGGTATATATTGTCGATGTAAAATTGCGTGATCGTCGATTATCGCAATTTTTAAATCTTTAACGAGAAACACGATGAGATAATGAAAGTTTCAACTAAATTTCTTCAGTAAATATCTTAAGAAAAATTTGTTTTCTTTTTTTTTTTTAAATACTTGCAGAGTGGCAGATAAATGTGTTTTGCAAATGTTTTCTGAAATTAAAAAAAGATATACCATAAATATCGATTACTATCTTACGAAACGCTGATAATGTCGAGAAAAGACGAATCTGTTTTTCCTCGACATTATCAGCGTATCTACGTTTGCGTGCCGAGTGTCGTATATCGTAAGTTTCTCTCACTCGTAAGACGTCACGCCAAATTTTTATCGAAGGAGAATTGATAATTCTCATATGGCGATCTGTTTACGCTACGTTACATGATACACATTCCTTTCCATTCGTAAATAAGATATATCGTGGTATATAGATATTGTCGCGGCGCGTTCTTGATGACTATAATACGACTTTCATAATTCCGCTCGCGGAAAGATGTTTGCTTAATTGTAGGTCGTTCAAGCGTAAACCTTGATTCTCGCTTAACTCGCGACTCGTTGCGTATCGTTAATTCTTGCGTTAATAACGGGTTAATTCGTCAAATATCTATCTCGCGAGTTCAAAATGCGAGAAAAAAAAGGGAGTAATTTTCTCTCTCTTTCTCTCTCGCGATAGAAACATGCAAATTGAGTGAATCTTGTAGATCACTGTCTGAGAGAGAGTGAACCTCGGCAAGATTCTATTCCAGAGAATGAAAACTAAAATTAATTGTCAGAATTGAGATTACGTTCTACATTCACGCGTCGATCAATACGCGTTTTTGGAAACCCGAGTGTACGACGTGATTAGATATTTTTGTTTCAAATTCGCAATAACATTGAATTCGCCGTCATTTCATCTACTCGATAAACCGAATTAAATGAAGGAGCATTTTATAATTTCCAGATCACTTTGCATAAACTTTGCGCGAAGCAGCGCAAACAGATCGCTAATATAATTGCAATTTATTCTCGATTTATTAAACGGGAATTAAAATTTTTATTCAGAGAGAATTTTTTATCGCGAAAAACATCCTACTTTTTTCTCCTTCGCATGGAGAAAATTTCGCAAAATATTGTTGCGCAATAGATGATTCTTTCGTAAGGATCGATGCGGACTCGCGGGTTGTGGAACATCCTCGTTCCATATCGCATATGTGACTCATTTCTATTACGAGTGCGGCCGGTATCAGCGTTTTTAGCTCGAGTTATCACAAACACACATATACACAGATATCTCGCTCGCTCGCTCGCGCGAATTTATTACGTATTTTTCCGGCATCCGTTGTGTATTTTGCTGCGACACTCTCGCTTACGTTTTCTCCGCTGTACATATACAGAGATTGCCCCGGGGTTGGCACGTCCTCCGGACCGGCTGGCAAGGAAGTTTCCTATCACGGGAACGTGGGTGGATCCAGCGTGGGATACAAGCCACCCCCGCAGCATAGTCCGCAGACGAGGGGTCCGCCGCCGCACTTTCCCCAGGAGCCGGTAGGCCCGCCGGCCAATTCACCCCCGTTGCACATCAATATCTGCGGACAGGTGAGCGTTATCCTTTTTTTCTTACCCTCCTCCGTCGACGAGAAAATCACTTAATTGTTCCGCCGCTTAATTTCCAGGAGAACGCGATGCGCGGACCTATATTGAACATGAGCCCCGGCCTTGGAGCCAGCGGAGTGGACATGGAGTATCGTAGAAACTCTCAAGGTACGTCTTTGTATATCTAATTTTTTCTTCTTCCTGTGCCTTAACCGCATAGAGTTTAATTTGACGGAGAATAGTTTCGATCGTGGAATATTGCGGAGATGGAGTTATATAATTTCTTCGCTTTTCAGCCACAAACCAGCTACCTCTAAGTCCCGTGCAGATCCAACCGTCGCCGCCGTATTACAGACAGCCTAGTCAGGACGATGGCAGAAAGGTGAGCAACACTGTTTTCTTTCGTCCGTCGATGATGACTAAAGTGTCATTTCGGGGTCGATTTATATTTTATATTGTCGAGCAATTTAGGAAGCGAGAGTTGTAGTAATTAATAAAATTGTTTTTTTCATTCGGCTAAATGTGCGAATTCTAATGATCTAAAAGTAAACTTTATTTTATCGATTCGTGTCTTTTTCTCTCCCGAGTAAATTTGAGAAAATTACGTACGTCATTTCAGTGTCAATTTACATTTGGGAAGCGAGAGACAATCATTGATGGAAAAAGCGCATAATAGTAATTAATTAATCTAATTAATTTTTTTATTCGACTAAATTTGCGATATCTGACGATCTAAAAGTAAACGTTCAGTTTTGTCGATTCTTCTTCTCTCCCGAGTAAATTTGAGAGAAACCAGGCTCTTTTCGTTACCTTCGGTACAAAATGTCGATGGAAATACTTTCAGATTTTGATCTTGTAAGTTTTATTCTACAACGAGCTTTCGCACTCGATGCTTGTTTAACGTGTAAGTATAGTGAAAGTGTCTGATTCATTTACTAATGAAAAAAATAGTTATAGACGCCTTAATCTTGCCAACACGTATAGATTCCCTTTCCGGCAAGCGGTACTGTTACTCAGATACAAATATAAGCGGATTCGTATTTTCTAGAGCGAGTCGCCATCGAGGAAACGTCGTCGAATATCCCGCAACGGCGCCGTGTCTGGGATAGAGGTCCGAGAAACGACGCCCCCGGCTCCGACGCCGCCTCTGCACACAACCCCACCGCCTTGGGAATTTGGGGGCGCGCCCCAACGGCGCTCCCCACGCAATCACATGTCCACCCGCGGCAGTCCGACAGTTAGGAACCGTTATCAGCGATACACGGACTCGTTCGGGCTCTCCTATCCGTTCCTACCGGGTCACAATCCCCATCAGAGCATCCACAATTCCCATCACGGCCTCCACAATTCCCATCACAACATCCACAGCTCCCATCCGCACGGTCTGCACAACTCGCATCATAATATCCATAATGCCCATCAGGCGCATCCCCATCCGCACCCGGCGGCCGGAGGCACGGGACATCATCCCGCTCAAGGCGCGAACGCGCCCGTCGTCGTCGACGTGGGTCAGGTCGGCGTGTCCGGCCTGCCGGTCACCGTCAGCGGGGAGCCCCTGTGGCATCCGCAAGCGACGAGCTACAGGATTCCGTGTCAACTTCACAGTCTCTACACGCCTCACGGAACACACCCGTTCGGACATTCGTGCCAGGTAAAAATGGATTCCCGACTGAATAATTAAGCTACCTTTTTTTTATTGTACATGTTTTACTTGAAGATTGCATATTCCGTTCCAATAGATATTATTTCGTTAATATATAAATATATATACTATATTGTTCATCCGCAGGTGACGCATCATCACAGTCACTATTCCCCCGCTCATCCAACGCATCCGGGACATGGTCTCGTCGGTTCCTTGGTAGGTGCCGCTTCCAGAGGATACCCAACACCGGCTGGTGGCCCTGTAGCAGCACTGCATCACACACACGCGCCTCCACCACCCGTCCATACCACCGATTATACCGCGCATCATCAATTATCTCAGCAGGTAAATTTCATGGATACTTGGACAGACTATTGGACTCAATTCAAACTGAATTTTGCGCTCATTTATCCATATTGTAAGTGTAATCTCCCTAATCTAATCTCTCTGTAGGAGGCAAAAGAAACTTTCTCGTTGAACTAAGGAAAAATATCTAAATCTCTCGAATCGAGTGTAGTGGAAAAAGATATCTTAGATTTTTCAGACGATACATTTGCCCAATTGCTAATTGTTGTTTCTCGCGTTTGTTTCTAGAGAGAAGTCGAGCTCGAACTGATCGAGTCCCATCATCATCACAGAGTGGGCGCCGCGGCTGGTGCGCCGTTACCGTTACCGCACTCGTATTCTCCACCGGCCCTTACGCAGGTGACAACACCACCGCCTATATTCCTGTCGGAGACGCGAAACAGTCAATTGGAGATGGTGCAGAACAGAGCTCGACGAGTAGTGAACAACGTTTTGCGACGACCGAGATTCAACAGATGGAGAGGCACGACTCCGTTACCACCCATGACGTATCCGGGATATCTACTACATTTTCTGTACGTAACGTATACTGTGTAATTGTCGTAATTCTTACTGCGCGCAACAAAACGCTAATAATTGTGTCGTTCATTCCGCAGAGCGATGTTCAGCAATCCACCGCTGTCTCCGTACAATCAGGCCGAATTATCCTCGCCTGACTCTGTGACGGAGAATTACGAGGCATTGCTGTCCTTGGCCGAGAGATTGGGCGAGGCTAAGCCGCGCGGTCTGACTCGCGCGGAAGTCGAACAGTTGCCGTCTTACAAATTCAACGCGGAGACACATCAGGGTGACCAGACTAATTGCGTCGTTTGCATGTGTGATTTCGAGGCTCTTCAATCGCTACGTGTACTACCGTGCTCTCACGAATTTCATTCCAAGTGCATCGACAAATGGCTTAAGGTAAGAGAGTCATCATTTTTCTCGAGATCTATAATTTACTCTGAAATTATATATCTTTATTGCAAATTACACAATATTGCATACGACGTTATTTTGTTTGCTTTACAGTCTAACCGAACGTGTCCGATATGTCGCGGTGACGCCGGAGAGTATTTCGGAAGTAGCAGCGGCAGTAGTGACTGACGCCAAGCCGACGATGTACACTAGCGCGAAACGTCCCAGCCATCGAGGACACCACTATCACTACCACACGTTACGGAGATCCCGGTCGTTGCGCTGCTGCTTTTTCACGCGAATCTCTGCCGTTAAAAAAACATTTCCTTCAGTCGCTTTCTTGAGGCGAGAGACGAATCGTCGATACAAGATTTATTGACGATGATGAAATTTTTTTCGACCGTTGAGAATAACGATTCTGAAACGGGCCGAATCACAAGTGAGAATTGTTTCGATATTACGCGATCTCGTAAGTTGAGTGTTAAACGCAGAGATATCAAGATCGAGGAACGCCGTAGCGTCTTTCTTGCTTTGGAAGAAATACAGCGAGAGATATTCGATAAAAGCAATTTAACAAAACGACGAAATAGCCGAGAGACGTTAGGGGGATTCAACGTGTTCCGTTAAGTTACGGCGCGCATTTCCTATCAAAAAGAAAGAAAATTACAAGTAGGAGGTATTTTGTTTTTGTTCATAACGCTTTAATTAATATTTTTAACGCTCATTAATTATTCGTGTATTCGTGCTATTCTACATTATCGGAATTATGTACATAAAAATAACTGTATACGCAGATATCGCAACTTTCCATTAACGTTCCATTTTTTATAGTTTATCTTTCAGTCTAGTGATTGTATATATACATATAAATATATATATTTGCATAAATACCCTTATACATATATGTGTGCGCGTACAAAGCAAGTGGTAGTTTTGTTTGGACTTAACCAAAATGTAGAACACGAATTCTTTTGCAATAAAAAAAAATGTTTAACGTCAGAGAGATAAGGGATAAAAAACTGTAACTTCCTACTGTTATATAAGCTCTTGTGTCTTTGTAGTAGACCAGCTAATTATTTTATTATATTATAGAAATGTATATGTAAGTAAATTAAAATTACTTGGCACCTTAAGTGCAGTAGGTAGAAATTGTTGGATTATTGCACCGGGATGCCACATAACTATTTTATAAAATATCTATAGGTTTGTGTTTAATTCGACATTTGTTTCTCTCTTGCGGCAATTAATTAAATTAATTATCCATCATCTTTTTTGAGTGTGGAAAAGTATGGTGGAATGACTGTGTTGTGTTGTTTTGTACACTTTTGTAAAATCTGATTTAAAGCGATACGTTTAAATACGCTACGTAAATTTTGAAAAAAAAAGAAAAAAATTATGTTATAACCGCGAGAGAGACCCGGCACGCGCAAAATAGCCAAGTGCACGCGAAAAAAAGAAAAACGAAACAAAAAAAAAAGAGAACCTAAGAATATCGCTTCTGTTTCCTGCGTATCTACCTCTAATAGAAGAAACAAGACGATTCATATTTTTTTATATACACACATCTCATAAACAATAAACATACCTATGATAAGTGAAGGCAAGAGCGACCGGCTAAAAAACGAGATTCAAATGTTTTGAAACGCATTTCGATAAGGAAACACTAACGATTAGAAGCTCTGAAAAAATAACAAACGCTCGCTGAATTCAAAGTGCTATGCGGATATATTATATATATAAACTTGATCGAATGTGTACAGTCGCAAATTATTCGTTACGTTAAATCTCTCTAATTAAGATTGAACATACACGTTTCGCGAAACTTTTTTTAGAAGCGGTTATAATGTAGATCGAATTTTTTTCACGAACAAGTTGTTTGCTTTTAGTTAATTATATGATAATATAATTATATATGATAATATAATTATATAATTATATTACGCTTCCTCGTTTATATACATATACTTTTACGCAAATGTGAGAAAATTGAGAAGATTTGTTTATATTCTTGTTATTTTTAAGATGTTTCGTGTATACTGTTAGATAGCGAATGTTATCGGCGAAATACGAATTGTTGAAAGCAATTTCTTATGTTTCAAAATTAATAAAAATTGCGGGGTATGTAATCTTTTTTTTTTTTTATTGGTTTATAATAATGTTCACGCTATTTTTCACGCGCTCTCCTTTTTTTCGCCAACACAATCTTCAGTTTCGATTTTTCACGATAATCAAAGAAATTTACATATGTGATTGTGACTGTGAACTCGATAGTCATTTTCAGATATGAATTTATTGATGAATGTGATTCACGTACGCAAGATTACGAAATTATAGGCTACAATGAAAGACAATTGGCGAAAAAAATCCAATTGGATGCGTGTCTGTATATGCGTGTGCGTATGTATGTGTATGTGTGCAGAAAAAAATGTGCGTTTGCCTCTATATACACACATTCTTTTTTGCTTTCAGATACAGTAATAATTAATGTGAAAAATATTCTATGGTGTCTACACGCGTATATAGATCCATGGAATATGTCATTATATATATGTCGCATTTTGTAATTTAAGCTTTAACAGCGTTAATTACAATATCGATTATTTTATATATATATAAAAAATAGAATGCTACCTATTAAAAATTGTGCATTATTACTTGGTGCATCGAGTTCTCTGTTGCAATTCTCTTTCGCGTTGATTGTCTCGTTTAAGCACGTTCGAAAGGATCGCGACGTATCGTTGTGAGAAAAAAGGAAGAAAAGCAAATTCGCTCGCGATAGTCGATTAGTCGGAATTGCCTTCTAAAAAAAATAATCATTTCCCGATGGAATACAAGTGCGTGTGACAAGTGCAAATGTATCCGAAACTCCCTTATTCCAAGGTACACGGAAACTTCAGACACACACACACACACACACACACACACACACACACACACACACACACACACACACTGAGAAAAAGCACGGAGAGCTTGACGTCTCGATGTCATGCTTCCTCTTTCTCTGGATCTGCATCCTTCCACTTTCTCAATTGCGTGCCTTTCTGTACACCGATGAAATATCGAGAGAAAGAGAGAGAAAGACGTGAGCATGTTTAAGGAAGCGCGAGCGTATAATAAGGCCAACCACGTGTTGGAGCATTTATGGTCGAAATTTACATTTTTATATCCAGCAAACGTTTAAGAATACCGTGGTAACATTGCGGAAATACGTGTCCGATGTTTTACGAACGTGTTACTATTTCCCTCCATCTCAGATTTCTATTCGCACTCTTACAATCGGCATCGTGTTTAACGTCAAACGTAGCCCATTTGAACTGTGAACGTCTTATATTTGCTTACGTCTAATGCGAGCTAATGGTTCGTATTGCTCGAATGCAGGATGACAGCTGCAGGAAGATGTCCACCTGCGATTCGCTATTAATCTCGTGAAAATGATGCAACGAGAGATTTATCGATGTTTCCTCTCTCAGCGCTATAACTTTAATTCTACTTGTTTCACGTGCATTTTCGTAGAGATTTTTTTTTCCTCCGTATTTTCACAAATCGACGAACAGTAACAAATTTTATTTATGCGGGAACTCGAAGGATTAATATTAACTTATTCGCAAATAAAATGGGAGCGGGTTAATTAAGAGCCGAGCTCTGTAAACGCGGTGCGCGAATTTTCTTCTTTCTTGTTAAATACTTATTGAGTTTGTACATTTCGATCCTGATTTCGTAACGTCAGCAACTGTCGAATAAAATAAATTTTATGAAACGTGAATTAATTATTGGACTCTTATACAAGTATATATAATTCGGAGTATAGATTAAAATTGCAAGGAAGAAAGTATATATACATAAAATTTGATTAAATTGTACAATGTATTTCTGAATGAGAGTTTCTAGAGTCCAATAATCTATGCTTCATAAGATTTATTTGATTCTGCATTTGACAGTTGCTGATGATGCGAAATCAGGATCGAAAAAGGTATGAATTCAAAATAAATAAATTTTTAATAAGAAGGAAGAAAATTTGCGCATCATTTATAGCTTGTTCAGCTCTTAATTAGCCAGTTCCTATTTTATTTGTGAATATTTTATAAGGTCGAAATCTCTTACTTTAATTTGTAATATAAACTTAATTTTTGATCCAAATATTAATGAATCTTCAATTTATTTGATACATTGATAACATTAATGGATGGGTACTACTCTCTATTTTCGGCAATTGCTCTTTAACTTGTGTTTATATTAAAAAAAAAAAAAAAAGAGAAAGAGAATGTTGCTATAACAATATTAGAAAATAATGTCCATGCGATGTATCGATTGTTATCACGCATTGTTTAATGTTCTCATCAAACTATCTTGTCACGTAGTCTTTGAGGGATCGTTATTCATCTTTGAAGATTTTTTCATTGTTCGCGATTCTGGAATATCGATCGAACTGGCTTCTTTAAACATTCATCTCTGTGAGAGAAATCGCATATACGTAACTATACTTTTAATAATGTCATACGGGTCCTAACTTAATTGTTGTCTCACACACACATACAGGAAAAAGCTACCTTACAGAAATATCAAAAGTCTTGCAAAGACAACGAGCGAGCAGGCACCGTTGATCCTTCCTAGATGCATAAGGAGACATATCATATTTTCATTGCACCCCTAAAAAGACACGCGCTACTCTCGCGTACTCTCTCTTTCTATCGCGACGCAATGACAGGAGAGAAAAGCGAAGAGACGAGTGTCGAGATGGCTCATATTTAATTAGCTTAAGCTTGTACCGACAGGAGATGGAACGAGCGCACGATGGGCAGGAGGCGAAATTTCTGATTGATTAGTTGATTCAAATCTTGTTTTCTTATTACATGAAACTATATTATTAACATATGTCTGTATTATACGACACATTTCATCTACGAGTCTATTTATTCAAATGATGAAACCTGATGAGTCTGATGACAATGATAGCATGTTTAGTATAAGAGACGAAAATAGAAAACTGGATAGCAGGCACTTCTGAGTCGAAGAATAAATGACCGTAACTAGTTGATGAAATCAAAAAGAAATAATGACATTTCTTTAACCACAGCGATCCCTGCCCATCTATGTGACGTTCCTTATATTTAGATTAAGATAGTATAATTTATCAGTAACACGTATTTCTTAAGCATACTCTTAATGACTATTGTATCTCAGTCGCAGCGAGAAACGCGGTCGATTTCTAGAACGTCTTACGAAAACGTACTTGACGAAATTATTTATACACAATTGAATTTTATCTCCAAGTTTGAGAAGATTTTATTCGCGGTATATCAATATAATAATAATAATTCTTTGCCCTACTTGTGCGAGAAACGTTCGAGAAATCGATCGTCAAACAGTACCAAAAGTAATTGTTCCGTATATTTAGCAAAGCCGCGAGTTGTTTTTAAATATAACGATAAACCTGTATATGTGTGTGTGTGTCTGTATGTGTGTATGGGAATTTTATGGAGGAGACACGTATTACGGTAACGCAAATATTCAGCTGGTACAAGAACTTTTCTTCGTGCAACATATATATGTTGCGAATAATTCAAATTCCAAAATAATCGTAGAATGAATTGATTCTCCGAGAAGAAATAATTTGCGGAAAATACACAGTTTTCCTCTTCTTTCGAGGAAAAAATTAACGTGCTCTCGTCTTTTTTTTTTTTTTTAATAAACCGTGTCATCTTTAATCGGTGCCTGAAAGCGACCACGCTCTGTACTTGCACGTATATCTTACACGAATATATACAGCGATATAATTTTTTTTTTCTGAACCTCTGCTTGTGCGAACCGTGTAAAAATATTTACAGTTGCGCAGAGATTTTTTTTTAACAGCGAATATAACGAAAGAAAGAGAGTAATGTAATATTTTTCCGCATACAATCGCTGAAATAGCTGTAATTCCGTCACGCTAATGTCAATCTTGACACAAGGTCAACGCGCTCACAACTTGCGAAAAGCTCGCCACCCAACGATAATCATATCAAGTGACCTGACGATAGAGGCTTATTTTTCATATTCCCGCAAAACGCAAGGACCGAGTCGCAGCGAGTTAAAAAAAAAATACAGAAACATTACAATCCAATCAAACACCGCCCGCGTTTCGTAGAGAGTAGAAGACACACGACTGGATTATCAGTCACATTTATATTCCAAGTAGAATTGAATACTTCGCTTATCTCTCAGTCACAGAATATAAAAAAAGAAAGAGACAAATGTTTCCAAACTATTATACCTTCCTAAAAAATCGCAGATTCTTCGATGTGAAATGGAAGTAATTAAGATTGAAAAACTGAAAGATTTTTCTTTCAAACTTTACACTGTATTATTTTCAATTAATGTGTCTCTATATATAGCTGCGAAAATTAATTTGCTTTGTTAAAAAATTAATACGACGTTTAACAATCAAAATATAAAATGTTGCAAATTGAAAATTTTTATCAACAATAATTTTTACCAGTTTTAGCTGAAAAAAAAAGATTGAATCTGAATTATTCTAAGAATCTGTCGATGAAAGAAACGGCGATATAGTTCTGGAATACATCCTGTATAGAAAGACTTTGTTACACATATCCGAAGAAAAAAAATGCTACATATTATTTGATATCATATAATTTTGTAGCATTATAGATTGTTCGACACTTTCGTGAAGAAAAAAATGATTTAGAATTCTATAAATATGTAAGAGCGATATATATTTCCGATCTCATTGCGTGTATCCGTTTCTATCGAACATTATTCCCTTATCGTGTGAATATAAATCTTCGAAAGACAGTGTTGAAGTAGTAGAGGTGTAACATTTTGGGAATTCGATAGAGCTATCAATTTATGTGCACGACTTATCGTCAACGATCGATTGATATCATTTTAGGGACTCGAGATAATTAACTGCGTAAAGATGCGTGAAGAGAGAAAGTCGCGTCGCTTCTACCTTGATATAGAATGAATTGTTCTTTCTCGCAATTATTAACGATTGCTTAGATTATTATTAAGATCGGCAGGGAGTTGTCGCTAATTTTTAATTATTTGCCTAACCCATCGCACAAAATAATCAGTGCTGTTACTGCTATGTATTAGTTATTTGATATTTAATTTGTCAATTAGTTATTGTTGTTATTAGTATTGTATTTCTGCTATTACTATTATTATAATTATTATTGATATCGATTATAGTTATGATTATTATTTGCATTATTAATTAATTAATTGATTTATTGTATTAATTGTTATATTGTATCCGCCCCAGCAAAAGGAGAGAATAGGCTTTTACTCATCAGTCTGTGTTTTAAGTGTTTGGAATGTGTGTATCGTGATGCAAGTCACGAAAGAAACTCGAAAGCGTTTTGTAAAAAGCTAAAAACTACTGTACAGACGCAAACACATAACGATGCCAAACATTCTATATCGCTATAGCGCATTACATTATTATTATTACTATTATTATTATTATTATTAATATCTCTATGTGATTATACACCAATATTATTCTTATTAAACGGATTATACACGTTTTTTTCATATAAAACTATCATTGGTTATCATTTTCATTTTCGACTTGTTTCAGGCCGAAATTGTATGGATTTTTTTTTAATAATTTCAAATATTGCGCGTGTATGTGTGAGACTTTTATTTTATTTTTTTAAGAGGATATATTCTTAAATTGGGCAATTTTAATTCCGAAATATTTCTATTTTTGAATCTTTCAATTGTTTTCGATTCTTTCGCGATATTACTTTTTTTAATACGAAAAATATAAAGGGTACCGGTACCCTCAAACAGAATTGCAAATTAAATTAATTTGGTCAGACTAGATTCTCGCTTCTAAAGAAGAGTGATGAAAGAGAAGGGTTCGTGGGGGTTTGAGGGGGAGAGAAAGGGAAGGAATTGGCATGTGAAAGCAACAGGAATGAAAGCGAAAGAAAGGGAACAGAGAAAGCGTAAAATGTGGCGGGAGGGTTGATTCGCTCGCGAATGTACTAGATGAAAGAGAGAGGGAGACGAAAGTGAGGGGAGGAAAAAGGCAGAAAGAGAAGGAAAACAGAGAGAAATACCCAGTCTGCGTGTTCGACAATTTAAGATGGATATGCTCATATCTCATGGTATAGGGCGGCGACGCGGACAGCTTCATTCCCTTTAAACAGACGCGCTCTCGGCTAGCTCGGCTTTAACGAAAAGCCCCCGGTACGTAGAATTTATGGAGGGTTGAAGCCGCGGGCTTTGAAGTATCGAGAATTTCTCTCCCCTTCGGGCT
Source organism: Prenolepis imparis (assembly GCF_030444845.1). NCBI lineage: Eukaryota > Metazoa > Arthropoda > Insecta > Hymenoptera > Formicidae > Prenolepis > Prenolepis imparis. The sequence goes on along the minus strand of NW_028141166.1, from coordinate 18,654,267 downwards.
TTTCTCCCCTTCGTCGGCGCGTCTCGCCCCTTTTCTCTTTCTCTCTCTTCTCTCTGACCCTTGCTCTCTTTTGCTCCTTCTCTTCCTCTTTCTCTTTTCTCTATATATCTATAAAAAATTGTTTTATTTCTCTCTTTCCCTGTCCTTTCTCTTTTTTCCATTGTTCTTTTCTGTCGCGATTCTGCCATTAATTCCCATTGTTAAAATCGAATATGTGTCTCTTTCGAATTTGCGTTTTTGTTTCCTCTTTTTCAGATTTAGAATCCTATATATATATTTAAAGTTCTCTATACTTTTTTTTCTCTCTATATATATATATAGTATATTGCGAAATCATTTTTCATAGGTTTCTTCGTGACATCTATTTTTTATCGTACTCATCGTGTCTTAGGAGAAAATATTTCACATAAAGACACGATGAGTACGATAAAAAATAGATGTCACGAAGAAACCTATGAAAAATGATTTCGCAATATACTATATTGTATATATAGTTACTCTAAATGTAGAGTAACTAAAAAAACTCTACGTTTAAGAAGAACAAATTTTCGTTCTTCTTAAACGATTATACTTTCAATCCATTTCTTTTCCCACAGCATCCAACTGCAGCTTCGATTTTTCTCATCTTATATGTATTTGTTTGTTTCATTGTCTGTGTATGCAGCATTTGAGAAAGCTTGGTTTTGCTTCACAATATCGATGCAATAAATAACTGCAAAAAGAAGAGAGATTAGAGAGAGAGAGAGGGGGGGGGCTGCGAGAGATAGCATCCTCAAAATCAATTTGCTCTACGGGATTAAAGTGCCTCAGGATTGTATCGCGTGGGCGGCGACGCAATCACGAGACACCCCTGTGGAAGAATTCCAAAAAAGACGATTGGAATTTATACGTTTCAAACCTATAAATCCCTAATCTTCGCAATCACAGATGAGTTAAAAAACTGTTGGATATTTTTCTCGTTTTTTTCTATTGTGTGCCATTCTTGAGAAAATCATTATCGATTTTAAACTCCTAAAATTGACATATTAGAATCCAATAAGACTTTATATTTGATTCGCATCCAAAGATGACGAAGAAAGATTTAAAGATTTACACGCAATTGATATATGTATATGCATAATATATCGAGATTACGATTGATTTATTATGCGATATTTAGTACATGGTTGCGGTATTACATCAAATTAAAAGATTTGATTTAAAATTTAATTTAATTTTAAAATTAATTTTCTTTTAATTTTAAAATTTTCTTTTCACGTTAATTTTTTAAAATAAAATATAACTTTTAATAAAATATATTGAGTAAATTGAAAGAACAATTATATGACACTACTAGAGAATTCACTTTGTAATATTATTACAAAGTCCTAATCTTCAAAATTAGAAATAATTGAAGTAAAATTTTTCAATTTTCGTATTTTTTTTTAATTGTAAGAATTAAATTTAATTCCGTCAATTAAATGATGAAATTCAAATGACAAAATAGATACATTATAAAAAGCTATTATGATATATTTTACAGAAGAAATCGTCAACAGAAAAATGCAAATGTTCTTTCAAATCAATTCCTAATTTCGAAGATAGAGAAAATTAAATCTCGCAAATTGAATTCCTGTCGATTTTTCTTCTAAGCTGCCTATATTTTCAGAACGTGATCAAGAGGAGTCTAAGATCTAGAGTCGCAAGAGATCTTTGGACGAGATCGTAGATGTAAGATTTATTTTCCGTCGTATGTAACATATAAGATCAATTTAAGGTTTGGGGCCCGTAACGAAATTGCACACTTGACGACGTCGATCGACTTGGATTAATTGCAATAGATAAAAAAGAGGTACTATCGTAATACATTCGAATATTATCTTCACAATCGCGCTGCTTTATTGCCTTCCTCTCTACAAAAAAATGGTCAGCGAGAAATTATGTGAAGGATAACAAGTGTAGGCTGTAAGTTACGTGTACATGTGTATACCAGAACGCAATGTATAAAAAGCAATATTTACCATGCATATACATATATATATACATTATATATATATATATATATATATATATATATATATATATATATTTATATGTATATGTATATGATTGTTACGTACACACTCGTACATATATACGTAAATGATTATACACCCACCCCGTTCCCGATTGTCGGAAATTTGCCATTTTTCAATTGTAAATTACCACTAGGTAGGATGCGCTTTGTAAGGATGCGAGTATTGTCCATATTGTATATATAACGTGTGGCGTGACGAGTGGTACGAACGAAAAACAGCTAAGACATTGTTTAGAAAAAAAGAGTTGTTGTCTAAGGAAAATAATGTGTCTTATATATGTATGGCAAATAGACGATGAGAAGCTCTCACGATATTTCTCGTACTATTAAAAATAACGATTTACGATGTAATAGGTGTGTTCTTCTCGCAGTAGAGGGACTGAAGGTATAATAGTTTGATAATTACTTAAGAGAGAGAGAGAGAGAGAGAGAGAGAGAGAGAGAGAGAGAGAGAGAGAGAGAGAGAGAGAGAGAGAGAGAGAGAGAGAGAGAGAGAGAGAGAGAGAGAGAGAGAGAGAGAGAGAGAGAGAGAGAGAGAGAGAGAAAAAGAGAGAAAGAAATACAGTTACAAAGTCACGAGATATGCTTTGTCTTGTTATAATCAAATACTTTGTATTATGTAGCACAGGTTGTCATTAAACGTGTGAACAAACCTATATCATTAAAATCACTTCAATCAAATTGACATATATTAATCAAAATGTGTGACATCATATATTGCACCCTTGCATATCCTTGTTCTCGCTCTTTAAATGAGGGAGAAGATAACATTAAGGAATCTTCGTTAGAGCGATATGAAAATTTTCCAAAGTTCTTTTTCGCGAAAATAAATTTTATTACCGAAAGACGCGCGCGTTGTATATATATATACATATATAATATTTCTCGCAACTTTGTAATTAAATATCTCGGCAATTAAGCCTCGAACGAAATTTTAAGTGAAAAAAAAAACAAGATTTTCGCAAATACCTTTTAATTTGTTACGTTAAAAATACTTGGAATACAAGAGTTGTGTCTCGTGAACGATTCTTCCAGATTTCTCGCGATCACTGATGCGCCGCAATCGTTTTTCTGCCGCTCATCTTTAATTGATTCCCCTTTTTATCGTTGAACGCATTCTCCTGCGCTTCGTCGGAATCGATCTCCACGATCGATTGCCACGGAATCGGATTTACATATGCTGGTTTCGCTTTCTGATGAGCTATAAAATAACAAATCGTTTTAGAATGTATTTTATTTGAGAAAGCAGAGTAAATATACCCATCCCCTTTTTTACGTAACGAACAATTAAAATGAATTCGTTCACATTAGGCTGCTCGTATATAATAATGAGAAAGATATCTTGGTGAAGAGTGACGTGAAACATCCTATATGTATTATCCTTAAATATACATATTATATTTACATTTTTCTTATCTCTCTCACTTATTATTTTAGTGTGTTTTATTATTTAACGTACGAAGTAGTCCTTGTGTAGCGGGTTTAGGTTTATTCTTGGAGTTCTCTCTCCATTTCTCGTAAGCCTTGGAACTCTGCTCCAGCCGTCTCTCGCGTTCCTCGGTCATCTTCTTCTGTCTCATCTCCTGCTCCTTATGTTGAGCTGCAAAACAGGACAGTCAACCCTTATCGCGCGTTCGAAGATTCAAATGAGTTCGGATAAGTTACGCGGAAAGTTATATCGCCCATACTCTTTTGCTCCTCCTTCTTCTTCTGAATCCACTGACGAAGGTACAGGGCCTTCGCGACGGCGGCCTTATCCTCGATCTTCTTCAGACGTCTTTGCAATTCCAATTCGTTCTCGAGGATCGCTTTCCTCTCGAGCTCCTGCTGCCTCTTCCTCTCCACCCACTTGAGAAAGTTTTCCTTTTCCAGCCGCGCCTTTGCCTCCTTCTCTCGCGCCATCCTCTCCTCCTCCTCCTGTCGCTTCTTCGCCGCGCGTTCCTCCTCTTCCTTCCTGCGTTGCGTGGCCTCGTCCTTTCTACGAATCCATTCCGAATGGCCGATTCTTTTGCCGAGATCGGCACCATTTGACACCTGAGAATCGCTGACGCTTGGACCGGTCGAGAGCGACGTCATGGAAATTCGCACGACTTGACGATTGTTTGGATGATTTTCGCGATATCTGCGATCATTTTATTACATATTATATATTTTACAATGAGAATCTTATATAAAGATCAATGTAACGAAGAACGAACTGATCTCGTTTCGTCGTCCCTTCATTCTGATCGACATTCGCCGAAACACTGCTCATCTTGCATCGTCGTTCTATTCGCGCGGTCCTCCCGGATGATTGATCATCCGCGGATCGAACGGTGAACGATTCGGAAGACAATGCTGTATCTGGTAAGGATGTCGAGTAACACCTATAGGTGCTCCGTCCTGTGCCGTTCTGGACCGGATGTTCGATTGTGCGATCGACGTTTACATCCTTCGTGCTAGGTAGATCAATCGTCGAAGACTCAGAATCATCGTGATTCGCGTCGATTATGTTTCCGTTACAATATCCTGCGAGAAAATAAATTGCAAATTAATAGAAATTCATATAATAAAATTTCTACAATAAAAAAATTAATGTATCTATATAGAATATATATTTTATTCATTATAATTGCTAAAAAAAAATGCGTGTGTGCGTTATAAGTTTGATTTTGACTGTGCTAAATTTTTTTATTATCATTCTATTTGATTAAATGAGAGATTAGTTTAATTTAACTTTTTTTTAAATGTCCAAGTTTATATAAATGAAAAAAATAGATATTACATAAATAAAAATTATATGAGACTAAAATATGTTGATATTTTTTGAATATTTTACATTCCTTTAAATTCAACAAATAACGCTAAATTAATGTTGAATTAAACAAAGATAGAAAATTAACCAGAAATTTTTAAATTAGTTATTTTATATATTAAATATATAAAATAATATATATTAGATATTATTTTATATATTAAATATGTAATATGATGAAAGTGTTAATTTTCTATAATACTAATCTATATATGTTTTACAGCTATATATATCTTCCTGCTCACGATCATTCTCGTCCGATCTGTGAATCTGCGCCACGTCGTCGTGCTCCTCTTCGCCGACAGACTCCGTGTAAATGGCGGGGTTGATGTACCGAATCTCGGGACCGGAACTCGAGGTTTTCGCCACATCTTCGCGAGCTCCATCGTAATGCGCGCGACGATCGACGAAATCAATCCCCCGTTGATCGGATTCATTAGAATCAGATTCCGTCTTCCAGCTGTCAACGTCACTGTCATTGATCATTGTTGTACACTTTTTCAGCGAAACTGATTGATAGCGATAATCAGTTCTTGCGTTCGACATGACGCGTAATCATCGCTGTAACGTTTCGTCGCACGATTCCTTAATGTAAAATATTCTTACAAAAGTGTTATTACATTCGAATAATCATTTACATACGAGAAAATCCATCCATGATGAATCCGATGTTGTACTTTTTGGAGAACAATAGCGAATCCTTAAGGGACGTGTTTGTAGATGTTGTTAAAGTTTGATATAAATTCTTTTCACACATCAATATTAATGTTAAAAAAATAGGCTGTTTTTTTTTAATTTTGTTCAAAAACCATGCATTAATTTTAACATGTATAATCCGATATTTATATTGTTCGGTTTCATTTTTTAAATCAGATAATTTCAAATAATTATTTAAATTAAAATTATTATAATTTCACAACGTGTAAAAATCAGTACCATATAATAAATTTACTATTATTTAGGACACTTTTTTCACATCAAAGGGAAGAGCAGTCATTTAAAATGTTGTTACATTTTGTAACATTGTTTTCAGGGAAGATCTTAAAATGAAAAAAATTCTAATCATGTGGACATAAATAATAGAATGCAAGATAGATTTCTAGATAAAAAAAAAGGAACAAAGATAAAGACAGTAGCAAGAAACAAGTATTAGAAGTTTAATTTTCATTTTGTTCTCGTTTCCTGCAATTTATTTTTTAAAAATATCCTAGCATTTCCTGCTCTTAGATTGATGGTAATCCATCGAGATCTGCATCAGTTCTTTTTCTTTACACACTTCGCAAATAATATTATACAATTTATACATATTTCATCCTGCTTAGAATGTTTCATATAAACATTGATATATAATTGTACTTTCGATGAATTAAGATTAACAATCATATGATGAATGGTTTGATGAAATTTACATACATGATTCATGATAAATTCTTTGGACGAAATGATATCTTGCTACTTTGTTTTTGTACAAGTTTTCTCCTTTAATTCCCAGCAAGATTCCCAAAACTGTTTCAGTCTATTATCTCCGTTGGAACAGAAATGTCGAAAATCCTGTATAATCTTTTTCTGAAATAACTCATCACCCGCCGAAGTGGACAACGACTTCCACTTTCGACTAACCATATGATTCCAGGACCACAAAAAACCCATCTGCAATCAACAGCAACATTTGGCGCCGAATTTTTCAAAGAACATATAATTGAAACACTTTGCATATTAATGTGCGAATAAACGCTCGTATTTTTCTTTTATATATTAGAAAAGACTCTTATCTAAGATCACTTACTTTTCGATCCATACTATGATCGTCCTTATTCTTTCCACTAACGTGTCTGGTAATGTACGCTTCATGCGGACTTGGCTGATCCGGGTGAACCGGGTATCTCTTCTGTCCCATATTTCGTCGCACGATGTTAGTACCGGTTCGTGGACGCGGCCGAGTATTCGCGGTGGATGGCACTAATATAAACGCATTGCCAGTGATGTGAACATACTGGCGGTCATTTTCCGTGTTTTCAACTAAGCACGGCACAAAGCCGAATCGCTGCAGAATCGCTTCTTGGAATAGGAACAATCTTTGCGCGTACGTATCTTCTCGGAATTCTATATAAAAATGTGCATTTTTGTTATCAAACGAGACAAATTGAAAATAAAAATTTACATTAGCTAGATTAGTTGGAACAAACCTTCAAAGAGATATCGCTTATTCGCTATCAAGCATTCCGTGTCGAGTGGTATAAAAATAGGCCCTCTGAGAGGATCGCTCTTCAAGATATACGGTAGCGCTAACAAATCACTTGGAATGGGCACCATTTGTATTCCGCACATTTGAGCCTTGCGTTGCCAAAGAAATATCTTGCAAAGAGAAATCGATATTATTAGTACACGATTCGATATATATTTGTCTCGTTATTAATCAAGAAGATGAGAGAAGAGACGAAAAAACCTTTTACTTACCAGATCAGCTACTATACTGCCGGACGATGCTACCCATTGTACTACGAGTTCATAAGAATGATCTACCTTGTAAATGGATTGATATCTTAGGTGACCCCATTCGATCCTGTCACTTTTATTATTGATATCGATATCAAGATGAGTGTGTTTATATAGCGGCACTGTAAGAAAACAGATATATCGTACAGAACGAACAGATTTATACCGTTTGTGTGAATATCTTGATGGGATTGACGTATCATTTTATGGTTACGCTAAATCTAATCTAAGATTATTCATTCTTCCTAAAAAACCAAGGATTCATTTTTCTTATATTTTTTATAGAAGACGATATTCGCGATGTTTGTATAAGGAACACGCGTATAAATCAATGTGCCAAGTGTGTATCGTGATATTCTCACCTGTCCAACTTCTATCGTCTATCGATTCCGTCAAATCGATGTCGTCTCTTAGAAAAGGCAGAACGTCGGATTCGTCAATGACATCATAATTGGGTATAGTTATAGGAGATGACATTGTCGACGATGCTGTCGAGGATGACGATTCGCACCATCCTTTCGGTGATCTCATTTCCACTTCTACCCATTCATTTTCGAAACCTTGTAGATCACCGAGCGGAGCGGAATAATCCGCGGCTGCGTACGAAAAAATGCGGAGTTAAACCGCGAGTAAAGACGCTGGCAATTGCGCTAATTGTGTCATTTACCTTTTTGATTTTCTTTATCTTGCACAATATGATATAAGTAAAATCCTAGGACGAATGGTTGCGAGAAATCGCCGGATGCATGGCATATCAATTTGTCTTGAATCATCCCCTGCATAAAAATAAATTATTTATTTAATTTTATCAACATAATGACGTTTTAATTAAATATTTCTTTTTTTCTTTTAATTAAGATCAAAGATGTATGCAAAAATATTTTTAAAGAAATAAGTCTCTTTGTTTTATGAACAGAATCCGAATGTGTAAAGAAACTTACACATTTCTTGGTGTAAGAAGGTAAATCTCTTTCTTATTCCAATGTCTTATATTTCAAGTTGAAATTCAAAGTACTAACAGTATTAAATTTTGCAGATTAATCCTTGAACAGATGAAGAAATTTACTGAATCTTTACCTTCATGATATTGATACCCTGCTCGACTCCTATGCCGCCTTCCATATGATTGTTTAACCATTGAATCGCATCGGCGCTAACAAACGTTTGGCTCGGGAGTGAAGGATGCTGCGTTAAAAAACCGACGCCGTTTTGAGGATGCTTCATGACCTCCAAAATTTCCAGGTTCGTTGCATTGCTTTTTATTTTGGTCATCTCCATGTTTGTGCTGTGTGAAGTAGACATATATATAAATTTATAGCATTAGAACAGTCGGAGTATGTCCAGAAGATTATTCATCTTCGATAGCAAAGAGATACCGAGATAAGAAATCATTAATACAGATATAATTAATGTGATTTTAACACCAAGTGATTAGAAAATAAATAAATCATTCTATATATTATAATTTTATTAAAAAAGGAGGAAAAATAAATAGAAAATTGACGCAATCCATCGTTAATTATTATCATGATGCCTTTCATACCTATCGTCATTAGCGTCGAAATGATCCTGCTGCTGTTGCTCGAGCGACAACGGCAAAACAGCTTCACTGGCGGGCGATACGCGTCCTCTGTCCATTACTTTAGAGCCGGATCTGCACCCGTGAAAGAGAAAAGCATTTATTTACATAATCGTAATCAGCACGGAAAGAAAAAGCGGCATGTACGAAGCGATTTGTGTTAACGGTATCTAAGACAAGTGAACATATGTTTCTTTTTCCACGCACCTTATGTTACTTAACGTAGCATGTTAGATAAAAATTTGACGGAAACACAAAACCGCGTTTTTCTATCGCAAAGTGATGTTACTCTACTTTAGCTCATTCATATGAAAATTTTACAAATTTAGTTTTTACAAAATTCTCAAAGACAACAAAGATGCACAAAGATATACACCCGTCTCACAGAGTCTTCTTTCAGTCACAAACGCAATTTTATATTTTCCGAAAGATCAAAAAGAAAATAAAAAAGGAACATTTTATTAGTAGGCTGCTTTTTACAACAATTTTTAATTTTTTTTACCAAGATTCTTAATAATTAAATTTTAATAACTAAAAAAAACATGATTTTTTATTCGATGTGAATTAAATATTATTCGTTGTCATTTATGTATACAATACGTGTGACTAAAAGAATACTCAATGAAATAAAAGTCCGAGGGGGAAACCGTCTATCTATATATACATATACATTGAAAGAATTTTTTCTTAAAATTTATCCTGAAAATCATGGTAATTGTGGGACAATGTGGTATGGAAAGAATTTAAGAGAATTTCTCTGATCAATATTTATCACAATAAAAATAATATTTATCATAATAAAACATGTTTGATTGTAATAAATATTATTATTTTTATTGTGATAAATATTAATCAGAGAAATTCTCATAAAATTCTTTCCATACCATATTGTCCTACGATTAATATCATGATTTTCAGAGTAAATTCTAAGAGACAATTCTTTCTGTGTAGTGTTCCAAAACCTCCGGATATCCTTTCAATAGCATTTTCCGACCAATTTTTGGAATCGGCTTTTCCTTAGCAAAGATCATCATTCTTCGCAAGTTTCCAATTTTTCTCATCATATATTTTGATGCGATTGAAGCCTCAAATTAAAATTCTATCAAGATAAACTCCACCTAAAACTAAAAAAGTATATAATTTTATCAATCTTTTAACTCTGCAAAGTATATAATTTGAAAAGCTCTTTTTCAATCGCCATAAGCATTGGCTTATTTCACTAAAAAAAAAAAACATCGTCTTCAAATTGGCCGTAGAATTTAGTATTAAAAGGAAAGTCCAGTGGTTTTGAGACACTTTTCGTATATCTATTTACATATATATTACATATTTAATATAAAATATTTCCACATTTTCGGGGGAAAATAAGACGCGTGCTTCTTACTTTTAATCTGAATCGAAAGGAATAAGAGAAAGAGTGAGAGAACCAACCTGTTTGGCACGTGGCGAGGAGTGTCGAGGCACGTGCGGGCAGCCGCAGCGGTATTCACTACATGCCTCTCCTGTACAGAGGAGAGTAATAACCCCGTCACTCCCTCACTCACTACCAAAATCTTTTCTACGGGGCGCGGAGCATAGGTACACACACATACACACACATATACGCTGTTTAATTTTGACTTTGCTTTTTCTTCAAACAAAAAAAAACATAGCTTTTTACTTTGTACATATGCTCCACCCAGGTATATCAGCCAGGAAATGAACAGAGAAGGTGAAAGAAGCTGAAAGATACAGAAAACTCTATATATGCTACTAGAGCCCTCGTTGATTTTTTTCTCATTCTTCTCTTAATCTTGCTGCTCTAGTTCAAGAAAATGTATTAATCGAGAGGTATCGCCGCGGATGTTATTCAATCGGATGACGTTGTTAAAAGATGAGTAAAAAAGAATAATTTGTTATTCCGCACTCCAAGCGTTACGTTCTCTATATACCGAGATATAAGTATATGTTGCAATGTACAAAGATGTTCCAATGAAATAAAACACATGCATAACATAACAGCAAAGTGAATAATCAATCAACATAGTAATCGCAATGTGCTTATGTCGAAAATACACTGCAATTGCACCCTTTTTAGCTGCGCCTGAGAACCTTAGCCAGATTATTCATCTATCACCAAAAGTATTAAACTGAAAAGAAAAAATTTAATACACACACATATTAAAAAAAACAATAAAGCGTCAAAAAACGGAAAATTGATCCTTATGCTTCATATTTTCACCGTGAATTTAACGTTGAATGTCGATCTGTTTTTTTAAATATTTAAATACATTTTTTATATGATTTAGACAAAAAATTGCATTTCATCGTTAAATGTGTGAAAATATAAAACGTTGTAAGATAAATGTTTCGCAAAATCAATTAAATACATTATGATGCAAATGTCGCGTTTCACATTGCAATGTTTAACATTAAAAACGTATTCATAAGGCATTATAAATTATAAATCATTATATAAATTACAAAAATATCATAGTTTATCCTGATACTACTGTGTTGTGTAAGCGGTGCCTCCAACACATCTGCAGTACATAATGTGTGTAGGTTTGTGTTTGTGTGTGTGCAAACTAAGCGGAAATAAAATAAAAAACCATCAAACACCGATTTAGAATAGTCCACTGAAAAAAAAAATAGGAGGGAGTCGGTAAAACTACACCGTTAAAGATTGCAGATATAAAGCAACAATGTTGAAATCATCAAGGTAGACATGTTCAAACCTTGGTCTCGGTTTCTCCGGCAAACGGTTGCTCCCAAGTCGCTCCCTGAAAGGAGAGCTGCCGACTAGACTGGTCTGTAAAGTATGATGACACGTATGGGTAACATAATTTGTGAATGGTAATGATCAAGCTGACATGATTGTGAGATATCTGTATGTATATCTGTATCTAACTGTATAATGCGACGTTCAACATTAAGAAATGTTCTCGTACTTGTGAAAACATTATATATCGTACATGTATATATATATTATATATATTATATATTATATATATATAACAAGAGTGTAAATCAAACATTGTAACATCTCACGCATAACGGGATAAGCTCGCTAAAATCATAGATGCACATTCAATGCAAAAATATCAAGCACGATTACAGTTATCGTGATATATAAAGTGTAAGCTGCCTGATCATTCCAAGTAACACGTATCAAAGAAGCGATTCTATCGAAATTCAGATACATCTAGAAATGTCTTGAAGATGGGGTAAAATTGCATCAGAAATTTCATTCCACGAAGAGAAATGCAGATAAAGCGAGAGAAAGAGAGTGAGAGAGAAATAAAGAGATGTTTGAAAATTAGTAAGAGGCGAAATTTCCATAAATTAATTTTATACACGCGACAGAACCGGAAAGCAATCGGTTCCATGTAATCTTCAAACGATTTCTTATTTCTATTATTTTACAAAATATCCTGTTGTAACTTTACTCCATCTACAATACTCGAAATTGGGAATCGATATGTTATATTGTATACTGTATACGATTAATATATGTCGAATCGAAAGAGAAATTTCTTATCGTCCTGCTCGCTAATTAACTTAAATTATCTCAGAGGCTCGCTTAGAGAGAATTTCATACGAGAGCAGCTGGACTCTGTGTATCGAGACTACAGGAGGGGAGGATGTACCTGGTTAGTGAGGAATATCAGGCTCGTGCTGTGCCTGCGTCTGGTCAAATGAGAGGCAGGATCTCTTGGGGGGACACCACCTAGAGCTGTGGGGCTCTGAAACATATCATGCTAAATACCCCTCCCCCATACAAACATTCCAGCTACAAGTCTCTACTTATCGCATACGTATATATTGAATTTGTAGAATTTATCTTTTTTTTTCTTTTTATAACGCGCGGATCTATTATATATTGTCATTGTTGTTTGTGGCCTTTGTAATCCCAATCTGCCAACATATGTATCTCTCGTAGATACTTTGATATGTATATTTCGGAACGATCGTACGTATAATACAGAAGTATAAGTATTATACTGTTAAGTAATAAATTAATATTGCTGAATGTTGCTATTGTACATATGTTATACAGTCGACGTTAACGCAGTGTCAAACGAAGCTTCATAAAAAGCCGTGCATTTCTTTTTAGTTTTCTCTCTAATTTTATGTGTCTTAATGTCTTATATGTATATATACTTTTCAGCATGTTATACAGCACATGTTGCCTTTATCTACAAGACAATTCTTAAAATTAGTGTTTGACACATCATTGTTTTACTAATAAGATTATATGTGTGTTTTATGCTATAATAGATATACTGACAGAGACTGCATAATTCAAAAGTTAATAAAATGTAAATATATATAGAAAATTAACAAAAGCATTAAAATAAATCTGCGCAAATCAATCAAATGTGAGCATGCAACATTCAAAAAGAGGAGATATTCCAGAAAAAAAAAAATTGTCCCTTATTTTATATGTTCTGATTATAAAAATGTGAACTTTATATCCTGTTCGTTTTTTCTCAAAAATAATCATTTTAAAATAAAACTAAATAGAATAACTCCTCCAACAATATAGAATTATATAACGAAAATAACTATCAAGCAATTTTAAATTAATATATCACGTTGCAGGTAGAGAACGAAATAACTGCAATTTAAGTATTTATAAATATAACAGGATGTTCCAAAAATATTTATATCAGCAGCAAATACAGCCATTTGTCTGTATTTTACGCAATGACAAAAATTTAATGTGAAATTTAACAACGAACGAGTCAAAGATTGAGATTCTTTTTAATGAAAAAAATGGTTGCACATTTTTTACAGAATAAGATTATGCTAATGTAATTACTTTTTGGAACGTCTCCTCTATGTATGATTTGTTACAGTTAAATTATCATACAATTAAAATTTTTATTGAAATAGTTAATAAAAAATTCAAAACTCTCTCATTAACTTCATCTTTATATACACCTACCGAAAATTAGGGATGGAGAAATTTACCAAGTTTTTGTTAGGGTTCAGCCGTCGTATCTTGTTCAGCCATCCCTCGATGAAGCGCAGGAAGCCATCCATTAATGACGCTTGTTCGGCATTACTAGGTGGAGTGTATATGTCGCATCTTAAAGAGCCCTCGAGAATTTTGCGAGTCGAAGGATTGTGCAGTGGTAACAGAAATACCCGAAATCTCCAATACTTGAGAGCCTTAAAAAATAAAATATACTAACATTAATATCTTTTTTTCTTTCTAGATATGTGAACGTAAACCTACTCACGAGGATCTCCTCCGTAAATCTACTTACTTCCACCAAGGCAAAATCGGTGTGGCCTCGTGTGCAGATATAATGATCCAGATAGTTCCAATTGTATGTCTCGAGTTTCTCCGTGGTGAAAGACACCCACGATACCTCGTACGTGTCGTGATGCGGCGCGTGGAATCGATATCGGTAATGAATATTGAAGGGTGCATAAGGATGTCTGTAAAACATAAGTATTGTTATAGCTAACTATTTCTTGCTTGAATGGAGTTCAATCTATTGCACTGGAAAACAATTGATCATAATAAAATTTATTTAAGAATTCCTTATTATATGTTAAAACGATCCAAGTTTTTATATTTCCTATTCCTATAGAATCATACTTTTAAAATTTTTTTTATAAATCTCCAAAGACTTTATATATACAAGAAAATATAATCACACACACACACACACAAGTAACAAAATTTTAATAAAATTGTTTCTTGCAATTGTACGATCAAAGAAAACTAAAATATGAGAGAATCAAGTATGTAAATAGATTTATTGATATCCAGTGTAATGAGTTAATTGCTAAAAGATTTTAATATTTAATTAATAAAAATAGTTACCGTGGTCGATATCTCGTAACTGTTATAGAATTATCGAACAAAGATATTTTATGAAAAATTCTCCCAATGCTAAGAAGATATTCTTCTTTAGGTTCGGACTCGGTCTGTCTACCACGTATCACAGTACTAATCGCGGGAACAGAATTGCTGCCAGTCGCGTTGCTTTGATTCTTATTAGTAGATGATAAAATAATTAGCTGAAAACCCTTAAAATAACATAATACTCGTGTGATTAATCCTTAAGACACATAAATAAATGTTATACATATATTATGTAAAATTATAATGCTAAATTTATACTTGAGCCAAGCGTTGTGAAACCAGCTCTTTAAATACTTCCACAGTTGTTAGTGGTTTTTTGTATATTGCTCGTTGTTGAGCAAAATCGGCGTTGACATCGTCCGGTAGAAGATTATAGTCCGATACGACGTAATCATTTTGTAAACTCCGTTTGTCCGGAAAGTAATCTGTAGTGATGGGTAGGCATGCTGGGATTGTTAAAGATTTCCAGTCGACCCCTGTTCGAGTAAGATTTGAAAATAATCGAAATGAGTATTAAAGAAACGTCATACTGTATCTGTGCAAGAAGAAACAGATAAATTTTCAAATATAATATCAATCTTTTTTCACATTTAGATAAAAAATATATCTGTATAATTTTAAGATCAATACCTGTTTCTAGTTTTATATTCACAACAATATTTCTTTTTCTTTTTACATTTATCTTCGCTCACAATATCTATTTCTTCCTTGTAGATGCAAAGAATAGATATTCGATAAGATATCGCTTGTTTGAAATAAATGGAAGTTATAGAAATCGAAGCATTAAATAAAACTGTTTCATACTTTGGTTCTATCTATTATTAATCTAAATTATTATTATTAAATCATTCTTTTCACAAAAAAATAATTTAATATGATTTTTTTTAAAAACAATACGCTTTAAATTCTAAACAATATGTAATCGATAGAGATCTTCAGAGAAGCGATAAATTATCGAAAATCTGTTGCATCACTTATTTGATGTCCCTTTACCAATACAAAAAATGTATTTTATATTCTCGGTAAAAACTACTAATGTGTCAATTATACAGAATGATCTATATGGTATATATTAATAGCAGTGTTATGAAAAGGAAAATCTTAAAAAAAGTTAAATTACTTTAATAGAAATCTAAATTTGTTAGAAAAATTGATTTTTATGTTTATGTGAAGATATTATATATTTATTAATATCATATAATATATTTAGAAATTTTCTAAACTTTTCGTATATGCATTCTGTATATTTAATTTAATCTTTATCATATTGTGAATTATTTTCTAGATTTAGAAATTGAATTACTACAAAAAGACAATATTACTATATGTGCCTATTGTAATTAAGCGTCAATTGCATCATAAGTGTACATATATATGTATATTAATTTGTATATGATAAAGATTAAAAGTCTCTCTAAACGCATGCTACTTGACAATTATTAGTTTTATAATGTGTTTCTAATACATATTCTATAAAGGATATGTCAATTTGTGTTACTGAGTCATGTGACGTATAAAGCAATAATCTAATAAATCTAAAATAGATGTGCATTACTTTCTCTTTATGCTTTGGTGCAATAAAGTTACTCGATTAGATCTACAGAAAAGAGAGAATATAAAGTAATAAGCCTTATATATATATATATATATATATATAAACAACTACATGTCGTATATAAATGTACGATAAATTTAATATATGTAACATAAATATGAAGGACCAAGATTAATAATGTAGCACACTCTGTTAGTGAGAAGAGACACATAAATTAATACAAGTAACTATATTAGTAATGCAAAAAAAAAATTATATAAGCTTTACGCGTGAAATAATATAGATCTAATTCACGAAAACACAGTGAAACAGATAGAGCAATTTGTGAAAATGTATATGCTCAGCGTGAAATAAGCAGCAGACTTACGCAATAGATGGAAACTAGAAGCTGTCTACGACAAAGCCTACATTGTGCTCTAATAAAAAGCAACTTAAAAGGACAGATTGAAAATATCACAAATATATGTTTTAACATTAAAAAATTGTTTGAAATTCTGGAAATAAATTTGCTGCATATATTACATGCAATTCTCAAAATGTGGAAAAAAAACACATATAGGAAAGAATGACGAAGAATTATGGAGAACTATTAAATAGCGATGCTTCTATATCGAACTAATGTCTTTACTATAGATAAACAAATGTATACCGTAACCGTATCAATCCCTAATAGAGTATGGCGCTAACCTATGATTGCTGTAAAACAGCATAAGTGACATCATAGTTGTACATCACACACGTATCAATGCGTCCAGCGTTGCATCCCAATTAGACGTACCATAGCATGGAAATAAATGTAATAACATTATTCGTATTGATGATTAATGATTTTGTAAAAATAAACATTGTATGTTTAAGAATGAAAATATTCTTCTGTAAAAATGTCTCTTTATATCTATGTGAAATATATGTATTGCATTTGGATGTGTAAGTATCTGTTGATGTGTTAAGCAAAGCTCTATAAAAAAAATTTTATTCAAATAAAAAATAAATGCAAAATTAAATAAATGTAAGTAGAAAATTATGAAAGTAGAATGCAATAATCGATGTGACGTTCTATATATTTTTATAATGCTTTTAAGATGCAGTTTTCAAGTATTTTCATTCTTTTTTAAATGTCACAAATTATGATGGCCTATTAATTTCCTTGGTACTGTGATACTTTTGATATTAAATGTATAAATATATTACATTTAATATGTTTTAGTATTACTTTTTGTATTAAAAAAAAATATTTGTAAACAGGAGTAAATCTGTACTGAATCTATACAGAATTTTGCAGCGATGATTATACAGATTATACAGTTCTCTTCGACGCTGACTTTTTCTTTAAAAGTAATGTGATATACATCACATATGTGGCATATATTTATATTTATAATAATATAAAGCACGAAAAGAGGAAAGGAATTAATTTTGATTATTCAAAACTACTTTGTATCTGAAACCAAAACCACAGGACCACTCCTGTTTATAATATTAACGTTCATGTTACTTAAATTATATAAAAACTGAGTAATTTGATTAAAAAGCACAATACGCACAAGAAGCATTATATAACTTATGGATATTGGAGTTGTGTGTTATGTGTAATGTAAATAATTTGCTATTGAATCGAGTACTAATAATATCTAAATTTTGAATTATTTGAAAATTCTCTCTTTTAAGCTGTAAACTTGAGATAACCACAGTAAGTCGATAACTTTGTTGCATTTTTAGAGTCTACAATATATTTTATAGAATATAATTAAAATTTTTATTATATATACAAGGTGAGGCACTTGCACACCTTGAATAACTCGTAAATTATGTGTTGTGTGAAACTGTTATATACAAAGCATAATACAAGTTATTCAATATGTTCTTTCTAAAATTATTAAACCGCAATAGAAAAAGTTATAATATAAGCAATATAAGAAGTATTTAAAACATGTATGCGAATATGTGTTTTAAATTGCTTAAACTGATTGTATTATAACTTTCTCTATTATAATAATTTTAGAAAGAACCATATAAAATAAATGTAATTTTAGATGTATCATAATAACAGCTTTCTAATATATCTAACATTTCCTGCAAAATATATAGATAAATTTTAAGATAATTATCAGATATACTGAAAGCAAACCTGTTGTTAGCGCAGGCGTCCACTCTTGCTCACCAGTGGCGCCCCATAATAGGGTCAGACTCTTGTTCATCATAGCGGAAGGGGGATTTGCAATTCTGTCACCATTAACTGCAGAAGAATTAGATCGCAGTGGTTTTCCTTTTGTATCTATAACAACATTAATTTGATTATCTATTATATCTTATAGTTCCACACATATCTTAAAAACGCTTCAATTTAACATTATATTAAATACTAACAATCTTGAAATCCTGTTTGGGATGCTGATCTTGAAATCTGATTTGAATTGTTTGCCCCAATCTCCATCGGGGATCCGCTCATAGTTGATGGAGTAGTCTCACTTTGTGATTCCGAACATGTTTGTGTCGGAACAGCTTGATAATGATGTTGTTGTATTAGTACTCCGGTTGGTCCTGGAATTATATATCAATATAATCTTAGTTGATTTTCAGACTAATTTATAAAATTGTAATTAATTGAAATTAAATATATATCATCAAAGCGCAATGTGAAAAATTAATTATATTTAAAGATATAAGTTATCGATATAAAACAAAATTATTTACCCTTCGGAAATATGTGAGTCCATCTTCGTCTATTACTGGTAAGCTTAATGGTAACATGTGATGGATCAAAAGGATTGATTAGTGCTCTAGTAGGCCTGAGTATATTTGTCGGTTGAGAAATTGAATTTGTTGGACTACCAGCGCTACCAACAACAGGTCTAAAGGGCGGAGATATCTCTGAATCAGTTAAATCGCTCTTAACCGGTGTCCTGGATGCGCCTAATGCAATTATCGCAATTATTTAATAAAATTAGTCTTAATAGCGCTAAAATTATTATCATATATATACCAGGATGCTTACCAGTTTTGTCCTCATTAGATTCACTATTATCGTCATCCGTTTTATGCGGTATCGTTATTGCTGCACTCCGTAATGCAACTGGTGGTGAATGCGTCTCAGGTGGAGGATGATGTATATCGGGATCTGACATTTTACGTTTCAAGAGTTTTAACAAATGGCCATTGTTGTGTGTTTCAAGGCACGCCACACTCGTCTTTTTCGTTCTTGTATTTATCCTTTGTACACTATAATAAGAAATAATAATAAAATAAATATATATATATAATTATTTTGATAAAATTTAGTAACATAATAAAAAATTATGCTTATTTAATTGATACATATATGTAGAAAATTTATATATAATGCAGTTTTATTACATAATTTATATTTGTTCTTAAATTTTATATCTCTATGTTAGAATGTGTTTCCAGAAAAAATATGTATTAAGTTTGTATTAATATATATTAATTATTATCATATATAAGGGAAACAAATTTTTGATTTATTCAGTATACAAGAATATAGGGTTAAAAAGAAAAATATTTACTACTTATTTACCTTGAAGTATGAACAATTGGTAATTGGAACACTTGTGCATCATAAGCATCGTAATCGAATAAGGTATTATGCAGACATTCTCCTGGATCTTCTTGCAGAAGTCTGGCTTTGCAGTGCAATTTTTCATTATCCGCTGGATGCTTTGATACTTTCTGTGGCAGTTTTATTCGTGGTATAAATGTAGAATGGGGAATCTTCTTGTTTGTGGAATAGAAACTGAGATTTATCCAGTGAGGCATACTATAATCATCTGGTGCATTTGTGGAAGAATCTTTATTATGAAACTAAAAACAAATATTTTGTTCATTATTTTAGCATATAATACATTACATGTATGCATCTGTATATTTACCTTTAATAGAGGAACTGCATGTAATGGTTGCTCCCCCACACATACCAAGTCACTGCCTACACCATTGTCAATGATTCTTTGCTTTGTTACATTTGTCAACTCTCTGTCAACCTCAAAAACTCCAACTCCAGGTGTAATTACTACAGATAACTGACCAGTTCTATCAAAACTGCGATCTAGATAGTGTTTCTCAAAAACTGTAAAAATATAATGGTAAGAGACCAAACGGATAAGTGAATTACATAATTTTTTCATTATTCCCCCTTATTTAGTACTCACCATTTAGAGACATATTTAACACTTCCAGAAAATTGCCTTGCGCAGCAGTGGAATTTATTGCCTTAGGCATATTAATATTTGGCTTTTGATGATATTCCAAAACAATCTTTTGATAGTCAGTGAATAGTTTACGCAATTGCACTAGAATATTACTCCAATCCTCAAACCTTTCATTTTGTACTGCAACCCTGTAAAAATCTTCGTAGAATCTTCCTCTGTAATCATGTTGCAAACACTCTCTCATGTGATTTGGAAATTCTTCCAAACTAGTTGCATTATAGAACGTTCTCGAGAAGAGTACAATTGTAACTTCATGATTGCTGCCATTCTTCTTCCACTTTTGAAACAAATCTGCCAAGAATCCGTTTACCGCTTTCTCAAAATAAAGATCTCCGTGTATATCAAAATCCCACATTTCGGAACTCATTTGAATAAACAGATACACCATACTTGTAGAAGATCGAAACACTATCTGAAAATTACATTTGCTTTTATAATAGAGTTCGAAGCTTGATATCGTAAGTATTCACAGCTTTGAATATATACCTTAGTATCATCTGTTATAACGCCACAAGCAACACGATCACCCTGTGACCACATTTCATATACTTGGCATCTTATACTACCGCCACAGAACTCTATCTTCTTATTGACATAAACACAAGTGTTTACCTAGAACATAAAACGTTGTATATTGCACATTTATATATAGATGTATCAAAAGATATAAATTACAAATGTACAATGAAGAAGACAATATATACCAAGCTGTTTTTCAAACGCCACATCTCGCTGCGTCCCATGTACTGATCCTTAAAGGTCAATTCTATAGAATCTAGAGCTACATCGTCCGGATTAACTATGTTCATATATACATCGGCAAACGTTCTTAATTGAAACATTGTCGCTACGTTATTCTCCACGCTGATAGTCTCGCGTCCCTGCAGATCCTCTTTGAAGGAGGTAACTTGCAACAACAAGCGACTGAATTCATCCTCAGGGTGATAGATCTCGACGACATCGCCAGTCTTTATACCAGGGTAGTCCTTCGGGTTGATTATCAGATCTTCTCCACTAAAATTCTTCTGATGTACTATTAGTTTAAAGAGCTTCATACTTTATCCGGCATTCTGATCCGTAGAATCACGTTAAAGGCTTTTGTGTTCTCATTATAACCGTTCTGAATTATGACGTCAAAAGCGAGAAATCATGTGTGAATTTTTTTCTTGCGAAGTAAATTATTTTCTTGTAATATCACTTTTGGTGTGTGTGTGTGTGTGTGTGTGTGTAAATGTTCGAACTTTGAATTCTTTGTCCCGATTGGTCAAACCGAAACATTTGTAACGTCAAGTGAACTGTACTTTGTGTTTAGAGTGAGAGAGCAAGTGAAGGACGGATATTCATTCTGCGCATGTGCCAGAATTAAATTAAGTAGAAATTTGAAGTTACATAGTTATACATATAGTTACAAAGTTACATAGTTTATTTGCATCCATTGCGCTATTTATGCATTTTCATCGGCATTTTAAGAAAAATAATACGGTATGAATTATTTATTTTTTAATTATTGATGAAATATTAACATTTATGTTTTTGAATATTCTTTCAATTATACTTCGTAAATAAATACACTTTCTTTCGCATATAATCTCTCGATATACATATATACAGGGTGAGTTTTTTAACTTGAGACTGCAAAATATCTGGAAAACTAAGCATTGTACGAAAAAATGTTCCAAATAAACTTTCAATAGTTTCAAGGGTACAATTCTATTCCGCAGAAATTAACCCCCTTCCGCCCCCCCCCCCCTAAGGTGTGGGACTGGGGGTAACTTTGAAATCTTAAATGGGAACCCCTACTTTTTATTGCAGATTCGAATCCATCAAGAATCGAAAAAAATGGTTTAGACAAAATTTATGTATTTTTGGACGTAGAATTCGAATCTGCAATAAAAAGTAGGGGTTCCCATTTAAGATTTCAAAGTTACCCCCAGTCCCACCCCCTAGGGGGGGGCGGAAGGGGGCTAATTTCTGCGGAATAGAATTGCACCCTTGAAACTATTGAAAGTTTATTTGGAACATTTTTTCGTACAATGCTTAGTTTTCCAGATATTTTGCAGTCTCAAGTTAAAAAACTCACCCTGTATTGCAACCAAATTCGCAATTCAAATTACAATTATTGCTATATATATAAAATTATTTATATAAACGTATATATATTTCTTGAATAATATAGCTTTCTTCTAATTTGTATATATTGATATAATATAAACCCATCTAAAATCATTTAATTTATGAATCATGCTGTGCAAAAAACAAGTCATTTAACGAAAACTCCGTTTATCTTTATTAAAACTTTCACACATTACGTTTTCTTTATATGTATATACATAGTATTTCCTCGTTAATGAAAAGATTTTTCGCTTCATTATGAAGAAAAGAATTCTCCTTTCAGTTTTCAAAATTCTAAAAGTCTTTAGAAAAGTCTAGAGAATTATCCGATAGCACTAAAATAATAAAAATTATTATTTGCTCTCTATTCTCATCTCATTCGCTGTTATTGTCATCTCTCTTTCATTCTTGACAAACTGCATGGCACAGTTTCTGTCTTATATTAGTAAAATAAGTTTGTTACTTAACAAAGAGCGGCCAATTCTAATTGTAAGGACTTTTCTGTTAATGAGGAAATGCTATATATGTATGTATGTGTGTGTATAATGTTTACATGATTGAGTATTAAAATCGTTGATATAATCAATATCATTATATTATAAATATATGTATCAATATTATAAATCTACGCACTGAAACAAGAGTAATGAATACAAGATGCCGCATGTACAATTGCCGATCGTCGGAAGGAATAAAGATTCGCCTTATCAAGTAATAGAATTTGTTATTGACAAGGATTTAGGATTGGATGGCACTAACAAATCCGCATAAAACTTCTAATTGGGTACACTGCTTTACGGAGCAGCTTCTAATCTTTTTATATCTTTGGAAATCTCACTTTTTCGTGCCACCTTGTCAAGTATCTCTTTATCAGGATTTTTCATAGCACCAGTTTTGATTTTTTCCTCTAACACTTCAATTTCTCTAATCTTTTTGCGCAAATTCTTTAATCTTTTTTGAGGATCACTTGTTTCCTGTGTTGAAATGTCCTTAATTATATTGTTTGTCGTAGTTTGTTTTGCAGTAGATAATGGCTTATCATTATTATGAGTCGAGACTTCTTTATGAAATTCAGGCTCTGAGATCGATAGTTTAGATAATCTTTCGGCGACAGGTCCTTCGACCGCTTTAGACTTGTTTTTCTTTTTCTTCTTTTTGGATCCCTCTTGAGTTTTTGATTGCGTACCAGGTATTATTTTATTCTTTCCTGCTAGAGCCTCTAGCTTGGCTTTATGCTCCGCTATAAATTCTGGACTAGCACCCACTGGATACAGAGGCTTCTTTACCAATTGCTTTCCTTTGCTTTCATACCTATAAAAAAAAGATAACATGATAAAAAGATATAACAATTGACAAAATAAAAATACATATTATAAGATATTAAAAAAGAATATTACGACACACGTACAATGGAACTTCCTCTTGAGGAATATAACCATCCTTCACACGTCGTTGCTTGCGCCACGTACCGTCAGGTCGTTGACTTGCTGGGATAAATGTACCTAATAATTAAATAAAAGTAATAATTATATATCTTAACTGTAACAATGTCGCGAATATATTTGGTATAAAATGTATTAATATTGCTACTTATAACTGCGCATAAAAATATTTTAAGTGCACTAAATGAAAAAAAGTCTCCGACTTAATACATTCACAAGTGCAAGGATCCTAGTACAAAAATCATCTCTTAAACACGTCTTAAAGTTTGAAACATGTGCAAATTTATCAAGGCTGATTATACAACTTGCGCGTGAAAAAGGACCATCTATTATTACACAAAACCGTTCATTTTTCACGCTTGTTTACATGTTTGAGGTTAGAACCGGTGCTAGGATCGACGTAGTGCGTGCAATCCCGAACGCAATGAATAATTGAATGATCCTTACCAGTCTCGTCCTTGATATAAGTTGACGCCATCGCTGTGTCTCACAGGAGCGCGCACGTTCGTGAAAAAAATAAATAAATGTAAAAAATTTTCGACTATCCGCGTGCCATTCTGTATCGCACGGAACAATCTCCAATGAGTGTGTGTGTGTGTGTGTGTGTGCATATATGATTGTTGATTACGGTCAACGTACTTTGTACAGCACTGTGACAGATGTCGCGCGTGTCGCGATTGCCAACCGTGTGTTTCGTAAATGTTATTTTTAATACCGACAGATGTCGCTAGGAGTTTAATTGAGTGAGGCGCTTCCCGCGCTTTCGTACAGGATATCTATTATAATTGTATGTATCTACTTTAAAAATAACGGCTCCATTAATTACGCCGGATATCGTGGAGATCGGATGTCGGTGCGCTTGTTTTCGTCCACAAATTATATACAGAGGTATAGTTGATCTTTTCTTTGACGAATTTTAATGAAAAAACTCTAACTTTCTATACCATATATTATATAACCCTTTTTATCAACGTATTTATGGAGAAATGTAAATTTTATTTTGCATAGAATTTGTAAGAAACATGTTTCAATGCTGTAGAAATTATTTGAAATATTTATATCTTTTATAAAAATGCCATCGCACATATGAGACGATAATATATTAATGGAATAAATAATAAAACACGCACATACATATTATAAGATTGATACGATAACGAAAGAGAATATCAATAATAAGAGAGAGAGAGAGAGAGAGAGAGAGAGAGAGAGAGAGAGAGAGAGAGAGAGAGAGAGAGAGAGAGGTGCGTCTATTAGAGGTTAACCATTATTCAACATTATACAACATATTCAATTACTTTCTCTTTAAAAAGTAAATATAACAATATACACGGAGTAAATATAACAATATACACGGAGTAAATATAACATATACATTAATGTATATCATATACATGTAGAAAAGTATATTTTTTTATACAATTAACTTTACCATGCAACATTTTATTATACTGAGAGGTTATTCTGGATAATAATTTTAGAAAAGATCAAAACGATATATAGATCGAGAACATGTGTAAAAAAATATATATATAAATAAAGAATTAAATTTAAATTATTTATCATATATGAGATATGAATAAAGTTTTAGAAATTTTTGTTCAATAAATGATTTCAATGTGTACTTTTACAGGACGGTGTCCAGTGCACGCACACGAGGATTAAGAAGCCGGAAACGACGCGCGAATATCTCGACATGGACTCGACGAGTATAAGCGGTCCCGAGGGTTACCCCTTTGATCTAGCCAGGCTGCGCTTCCGTGTGATTCCGGGGATGCTGCGCGCGCGCAGCAGAGGGTTGCGCTCCGCGGTCTCATCTCGCAGTTTCGCAGCCTCCCTTTCGCGACCCGTATCAGGTTTACCACGACTACGAACCGGAGGTGCGTGTCAGTAATTTCCCCGTAATTTCGTCGTCCCGGCTGTCCGGGACGAGGTACTCGACGGTCCGGGCGTCCGATCGTTATTGCAGAGACTCCCCGGACCCGGTTTCGGATCCGGTCGTCCCTCGTCCGGGTCAGCTCGTCGCTCGATTCGGATGCATTTCGGAAAATGGAAACCGTAATCGGTACGTATATATATCACGAATCTTTATCAGTATTAGATACAAATCCCTTGGCCCTTGTGCGATAAATCGAACGTGCCTAGATCCGATTTAGATGTAGATTTAATTGTCCTCCGGATGCGTTTCTCGTTTGCACGTCGCCCTTAAAGGTCACCGGATGGATACGCGAAAAGATGGAATCTTTGTGGTGCGTTCGATAAAAGTTCAAAGGCTCTAAGGTCAGAAACAATATAACGGTTCGAGTTGAAAAGTTGTTTTTTTTTCGGTTACGATGCTCGTACAGGAAATCTTTTGACTTACGTAACTATTGTTAAGCGACAATCGGATTCGTCTAAATAAAGGTTCAAAGCGGTCAATTAATGTAAATATATTTTTTGTTGCATTGTCAATTTAAATTTACATTAACTGTGTTTTAATATATTCTAGTATATATTACTTTGTTTTAATATATTTTAATGTTCGAAAGGAAATGTGCAAAACGCGTGGAGATAAATTTGTAAATACAAATTCGACATTCTGTGATTCGAAATTTAAATTCAAATTCAATTTTTTTAAATTTAATTTCACATTAAGTTTAATGTGAATATACAGTTCAAAACCTCTACTACGTTTCGGCTACTATTAATATGAAAATAATAATTCTCGTACAATGGTATCACAATTACATATTATGTGTATTACACTGCAATCTCTGTTTGCTAATCTATTTATGATTTAATATTCTCGTGTCTTATTTTATATTATTAAATTTAATGACTTTTTAAAAGATCAGAACAATTTGAAAAGTCGAGAGGCAAAGAAGTACAAAAATGCAATGTCGATTTTTCAAAATAATAATTTAACTTGAAAAAGGATTGTCGGGAAAGTAATATAAGATAATATTTTAAATCCTGAAATAGCAAAAAATGGGAGATTTAATATTTTAAAGCATCAAGAAAATTAATAATAGAACAATATAATTTTCCAGCATTTTCAATTATATTACATATACTTGCACACACCTACAGAGAAAAAGAAAACAGGTGGGATCAGAGAAAAGATTAATAAATAAAAGAGAATCTCAATATTTTTATAATATTGTTCTATTATCATACCTGTCATTTGAAATAAAAATTGTCACTTATCTAAGATATGCGACTTCCATAAAATAGTATATATAGATAACAAGTGAAAAAGATGTGTAAGTTTAATTTTCAACTAATCAGGATGATTAATCGAGACGAAACACTGGAAAAGCAATTGATATCTGAAAAATTGTGGTAAAAATTTTAATAACGTGATCTCCCTCTCTCTTTGTCGCGCTTAACTGGACGCATCATGATCATTCGAGAGTTAAGACAGGAGAATCTAGAAGAGAGCTGCCATGACGTGTTGAACGACTTCGCCCAAACTGCGGTCCTGGACCTTGCAACCTCCTCCTTCTCCTTCCCCCTTGCTCCCCTCTCCCCCCCCCCTCATTCCCCTTTTCATCGGACATTGCACCGATGCAGACGTATGAGAAACGGCCGTTTCGCCAGAAGAGACGAGGTCGTCACTCGCGGGAAGAAAGGCGGCTTATGACGATCCATCCAGACGAATCGCGCCTGCACCGCCCCATTCTCCCATCTCTAGGACACAATCTTTCTCGCGATACGACCAGCCCTGGGAAACTTACGTAACGACTTGAGGGACGACGGCATCCTGTATACGAATATTGCAGGGACGCGATTTATTCTTCATCGTTATCAAACTTTCAAGCAGGACGCGAAATCGTTCAACGAGTCTGTCGACACGAGAGATGTTAAAATCGAGAGCTTTGATAAAAAAATCCTTAATTTATAATTAGTATGGATATTTAATAATAGACTTATAATTTACACATGTTTTTATGTATGAACTCGATACATGTAGCGATAATTTCGTTTTTTCATCTCGTCATCGCCAGAGTCCTGATTAGAGATGACACCCGAAGTGTTACGAGCCGTGCGGAGAATAAGCACGCTTAACGCTAGATTGAACTTTATCCCTGATGCATACCTTGCCCCCGTTGCATAGAATGCCGCGATGCGCTATACATGCACTTTACAGCGAGAGACGCGACTCCGTCAAATAGGCCACGACGTGTATGCATATATATCGCGCATGCACGACGACATTATACGCGCCACACGGCGTATCGAGTACACATTGAATACGCTATCGCGATGGACGACCACGACTTTGCACGCGTAATATCGTCACCCGGGATTTTGCGGCGTGTATGATGCATCGACTGACATAATGCCTCCTCAGCCTTGCACGAAGCGCACATATACGCAGTAGATACTCCGAATTCTTAAATAAAGAATCCCAAAACTTCTCGCAAAAAATTAATCTAAAAATTTGGCTTCTTTAGATTATTCAACTTTGTCAGGCCTACAAATGTCTAATACATCGAAACTTTGTTCAATTGTTGTTTGATAGCTCGGTAAAAAATTATAATTTGAGTGAAAAATTCTGTTAAGAATCTGCTGGTGTAAAATCACTCGAAAAATTCCGTTATTTAAACTTTCGAAAAATCTCATGTGATCTAATTATACCCTTAAATTAATTAATTTATATGATGATTATGTAATACCTCGCAGACAGGACGCATCTCTCAGAGGCAGAATAAAGACATCTCATTGTCCAGTATTTAAAAAAAAATTGGCTCAGAAATATCTATATCTTTATTACATATCTTTTCACATAAATATGGTTATTTAATTTGTTCGCTTAAATTTTAAAAAAATTGTAGAAATATAATATTACACATCTCTTTCAAATTACTGTACATCAATTATAATGTTATTCAAAGAAATAATTTATCTCTCTTTCTCTCGATTTTGATATAAATTATTTTAATTAACTGAAAATAAAATGTTATTGCAGTGACACGTCAAGATCTGCTGGGAAAAAGAAAAATGAACTTTTCGTACATGAATAAAATTTACGATGGCCGTGCAGATATTGATAAGGCGAACGAGAAAAAGGGAGCCAAGTAAATAACAGATGACGATTTCGAGCGTAAATTTTTTCAACGTGATTTACGATTTAAATGTACTATATCGATAGCTAAAGAAAAATAAAGGAACAAAATCGTGAGAGAATGGCATTTTCGACAATGTAAAGGATTTGAACTTAAGAGATTTTATATCGTCTCTTTATATGTTCTTATAATACGGCGATTTGATGATATCGTTGCTACTTGAGGCAAAATACGAATGAAAATGCAGCGATATGCTAGCCTGTCGTAAAAGCTTATCACCGAGATGAAACGACGTGCCTGAGCAATTGTATGTATACATACACATATATACATATATGTATAACAATGCGAAACTTATATGTTTGCAATACATATTAAAAAATCGTCAAGCAATTTCCATCTCTCGCGACACTCTTATCATCTCCGAAACGAGGAAGAGAAAGAGAAGTGCAGTCAAACGCGATAAATTGATACGGAATCGGCGACATTATAATTGATAATAATGATGTAAAAGAGGAAGAGGAAGAGGAAGCATAATGATCGTAGAACGAGAGACCAAATACAGAACGTAGAGCGGTCGAGTTGGAGTTTCGCTCATCCTCCTGATCGATACGGAATTCGTTTAGCCGGCAAATATCCCGGTGATGTATCGTCAAGCACGAGTAAAATGGCAGAAACGATGGCACACAATCGTACAACGTACGCCAAAAGGACAGCCAGGAAGCTGAATCTCACGTCGATGACGTTCCTTCCTTCCACCGTGGTCGCGGCCGCGATTAACGCCGAGACGACGACGACGTCACATCCGAGTACCAATAATCCGTCCACGGTAGCGACGAACGATCCTGCGGACGCCGTCGCCACCGTCAAATCGCACCATCACGTCCACAACGTGACGGAATACCTGGTCGAGCATGATGAGTTGGAGCATGGTAAGTAGTGCGTTATTATGAAAGAAGGTATGAATGCTCGATGAAGAGCGCCGGTTTTACGCGGAATTTTAATTAGTTATGCATTTTAAACGCAGTTGATTCAGCTACGGGGAAAAGCTGAAATATATATATTTCCGGAATTTAATAATAATTAAAATTGATTAATTTAATTTAGTCGATTTTTTTCGTGATGATTTGACACAATGAGAGGAAAGATTGTATTTAATCTCTCGAGAAATATATGTGACATATCTCTCTCTCTTTCTCTTTTATATCTCGTATTTTTCAGATTTATAAATTTTTTAATTTTTAATCCTTTCGTTTGGATACATATTTAATTTATTGTTAGTGAAAAATATCTCTCGCGGATGAAAGAATTATATTTCTCATCCCGTTAAAGAGATACACCGGAGGTGGAGCAAAACGTTGGCGTGTAAGCTTCCTATTGTCATAGATTTATGCATTTATATATTCGCGTTTCTACATTCAAATATTATGCATACAAGCTTCAACGGTGTGACAATCGTAAAAATTTCATCACGGCCGCAGCCACGTTTCACCACAGCTAGTAAAATAATCCAAGTTATTATCGTGTTTTCGCTTCGAGGATTTTTATATGGTCATTATATATTTCAGGTATCCTCGCCAACTTTTCGGACATGCAGACCGTTTTACTCGCATGCATATCGACATTATTACCGCTGATTATCGCCTTGGGAATTGCCTTTGGCGTCAGGTATGCTAACTTTGCTTATTGCGAAAGAGATCCGAAGCACTGACCGAGTTACTTTTTAATTGCGCGTGGTCAGCGGTGTGCAAGATTTTTCTTTTCTCTTTTTTTTTCTTCTAACATGCATGTGTTATTCGCAGGCATGTATGGCAAAAGTATCGAAACGGCGGGAACGGTTTACCTTGGCACAAGGGCGCGTGCAACCGCGATAGCGCAGTCGAGGCCCAGCATCAGCATCCACATTCCGGGAATGCTCCCGTTGAGGCTGCCACGAGGGTTCTCTCCGCGCAGGACGTAAGTTAACGATTCTTTTTGACAATTCTCTCTCCGCAAGAAAGAGAACTTATACATATATGTGTATATATAAATAAAAAATCATCCAGATTACGCAAGAGATAGGGTGAAAGGTCGAGTAAAAGTCGCGCGTTAAAATATATAATAATATTAAATATATCAAATAAAAAAATGTAAAAGAAAATATTAAATTATATATAATAATAGATTATTATATATTATTATATATAATTTGAACAGGGTATTAAAAATTTCTAAAGTATATATATATATATAGAGTTACGCGGATTTACATCGCGACTTTTCAAACTGTCACTCGAAGAAAGTTTCCTGGCTAGTGATCCGGACAAGATTTTTTCACAATCTAGATCTCGCGCGAATAACGAAACTCGGCTTCACACAAAAGGAAATTACGAGCCGGCTCGAGAGCCAGCGTTATGAACTTTAATACAATCGATATATACATATATACATATATATTGTATATATATGTACGAGGCTTGTTCGATCCTCGTATGCATGCTCGATTAGCTTACATAATACGGTAACCACGCAAATACCATCGGCCTTGGTTTAAATCTTGAAGCTGTGCCGTAATAGGATACACGGCGGACATTTACGGAACTCGGCCCAGATTATCGGCCGCGAACAACTTCCTGTGGCTCTTCTTCTCGCGTCGAATTTTTTTACCGTCTCGCGCGCGCTTGCCGAAAAAAATGCACGGCTCTTCGGCCCAAGGAAGGATCCACGCGCGCAAAAGCGAGGAGCCGAAATCTATGGCTACAGACGTACCGTTATAACGCTTTGCATTTAATAGCGATACATCGGCCGCGCTCATTCGTCTCGCTTAACCCTTTTCGCCCGGTGGACTCTCCTTCCGGCTAACATAAGATCTCCGGCTGAAATACCGTAACGCGCGCGCAAGCTCATTTAAAATTCATACCTCTCGCATAATTAACTCGCGTTCGAAAAAGTTTGGCCGAAGAAATTTCGTTCGCGAGCTCTAAATTAACGTCAGGAAAGCAAAAAACCAGAAGAAAAAAAAGATTAACGATAGAGAGTGAAAGACGACAAATATATTTCTTTCACATAAATACTTCTCCAATTTCGTCATAAATTCCTTCAAATATATTCCGTCGTATTTGCAACCTTTGCATTTACGTCGGCGGAATTGCAACAATGGGTCGACGAGAGTTCACGCAGCGTGCACGTGGCCAATAAATTCGCGTTTACCGAGCTTACGGTTAGATAGAATCCATTAACTTTGCCCACCGATCGACGGTCGCGGTGCATTATATTGTTCGAACTGCACATATCTATGTATGTATGTATGTATATATGTATGTACACGCAAGCAAACAGCGCGTGTAGGCGAACGCAAGCAAGTTGCAACGCGCGTGCATTATATCGCTGCATATCTACATATGTAGGCGCGCACACATTATTATTATTTACGTATGTGCGCATGTGACTCAGCCAAAAATACCGTACGTCTCGCTTGGCGCGAGGACTGATGGGTGGGATTGACCTGATTTTAATTTTGCGCATACGCGAACGCGTGTGATAACGGCCGCTTTAGCCCGAATTTGTCCCGCGACGCATAATTATCGCGAATTGTTTTCTATTCCAATATTGTCTTGGCGTGCAAATGCAAATTTGTCGGCGCGCTAAGGTCAAGAAAGGAGAGTGCATTCCATTATATAGCCGATGTGTTATAGCGCGCTGTTAGCTACAACGAGAGAGACGCGCGGACATATCGTGTATAAAATAATCTATTATTCTATTATATCAAATGTACCATATCCTTGATCATCAATTTTTTAAATATCAAAATTTTCCTCTCCCCCCTAAAAAATTTAACGGCTGACGTTTTTCGGTTAAATAGCCAAGTCTTATAGAAAATTTTTCTAATCGTGTTAGTTTCTTCATTTATTATACGTATAGAAGAATGATTCTATTAATTATTATTAATGATAATAAATTTTATATAAAGTTGAATAAACGATGTAGCCAAACATTAGTTAATATAATTGAAAAAAGCATGATTTTTCTCTAACAAAGTTTAAGATAATAGTAGAATCGATGACCTTCTCCAAAAATGAAATTCAATTGCACAAGTTGAGCAGAGAAATATTTTTTCATCGCGTACAAAAAATTTAACACGCTTGACACTGCGTTATAGTTGATCAAGAAAGCTTCGTCGACTAATGAAATAATATTATACGCGCCTTCCTTTCGTTCTTAACCGGAGTCTGCGGAGCAAAAGGGCATAAGCGCAGACGTTGGTGAAAGTTGCATACGATGTGTGTTTGACTTTTGCAATTAAACCGGACCGGCTTTCCATGCGTGGCAATCCGTTTTTTTTTTTTTTTTTTTTTCCCCCAAGAGCGACGGTTTCATTAGTATCGCAGGTTGTCCGCCTCTCTAATTTCGTCTCTCGCCCGTCGCTTCTTTCGCTTACTTTCTAATAAAATTGCGGTCAATCATTTCCAGCTTTCGGATGCAGCAACGAGCGCGATTGTGCCGGTTTATGCGATGCGTAAAGTATACCTTTATAGTTAGCAATATTCCTCTTTTATATACAATTGCACAATTATTGCAATATTAATTAAGCCTTAACATACATATAATTGATGCGCATTTGAAATTATGATTAAGTCGAGCAAATTAAATGTAAATTAATGAATTATTTCGTGAAATTAAAGCGTCAAAAAATTATAATGTAAAATTTCCTCCTTATTGCGCGCGAAATAAATAAATATTCGCGACTAATCATATACTATAAATACGACGTTATTTTCAATGAACGATCTTCAATGAATATACAGAAATACATGTAGAATCGGAATAATATTCCGGTAGAGTTTGCATGGTCAAGTAAAAAATTTATCCCGCGAATCAAGATTGAAACGTACGTGGGGAACCGAGTAAAACAGACCAGCGGAACTTTCATTGATCACACGTGTCCCTACGGAATTAAATGCACTCGAGAACGACCAGAAGCAAAGCTGCGCAGCGAATGAACGATTTAAATTAATTCAGAGCGAACAGTTCTTCACAACGAAAGCAGGAGAGTAGATTCGAGTCGATGTTTTTAAAAGATTATACGCGACATAGCAATGCATTCCTCCAATTATTCATCGTTATTTAAATTCTACACGTTATTCCCAGTTATTTTTTATTTTTTTATATTTTTTTATTAAAATGAGGGAGGTAAAGAGAACATGTTTCGCAATTTTAGAAGCAAGTTTATATTCACATACAAATATCTCGATTGCTCGAAGCTTCTCAGATGCTGCAATTTTACCGACGAACCAAAATTAATCGTAAACTTAGTGAACAAATGCACAAACACGGAGCATTTATTTATGTTTAGTTACATATATTGTCACTGATTGACGGTATTTTCATTTTGATGTGTTTCACGTACAACATATCACTGTAGTTTTCCTATTTTGTTTTCAGCAACACTAAAGCTCACTTATTCCATTATGGGCACGTTATCACAAAATTTTATAGTATCATTTAGGTTTCTACTAACTTACGTATGTGTAATGGAAAAATGCAATTTTAATAAAATTGTTAAAAAAGTATTTTTCAGATATAAAATGGAAAAAATGTTTTTCAGATATAAAATAGAAAAAATCATACGTTTTTCCATTTCGATACACAAAAGAAACTCAATTTACTGTGAAATATATACACGAGTTGTATCGCGAGAGGAGTTTTCTATGAAACGAATTTCTACAGCCAAAAGCAACGAAAGTACACCGAAGGGAAGGACTTTTCGTATACTTTCGTAGCCTCGTGTCTCGAAGTCGAAGAAAGCAGAGGTGTTCTTAAAAACGAAAAAGAAAAAAAATTTAAATTACATTCTAAAATATCAAATTTCAGCCCGTATATAATACGTTCTCAGCGAGAACTCCGAAGCATAGAGTGCACTTCTCACTTATCCGCGAGAGAACTCTCGGAAGATTTCGCGTTCCCTATTTTCTCGCAACTCGCACTACATTTTCCGATAATAGTAGAGCCGCCAGCGGGCTCACTCCCTTGTCTATGCCAGTCGCTAGTTGCCCGCGTAGTACTCGATAGTGGGGGGCACCGCGCGCCTTCTTAAAGCCTTGCGCTTTTTTCAAAAGCACCGCGCTACCCCCACTACTAGACATTCTAGCCCCCACCCCAGTTCTCTCTAACGCTTATTGCATATCCGCGAGAACCTCTATATGCGTGTGTTTGTATGTGTGTTTGTGTGTGTGTCATGTCCTCGCACCACCTATAAATCGCGCTTTCCCCTGCATACCGCTTCATCCCGCTCACTCACTCTCTCTCTTTCTCTCCCTCTCTATCTCTCTACAGCCTGCTCTCATCGTTGCACCTCCGTGCAATCTTCTCTCTCTTCAAACACATGTACACATATATGCACATACACTTACACTCGCTGCACTCGCTTTCGCGCGTCTCTCGCCGCTTCTTGTCTATGCGTCTACATTCTGCGTCACACACGCACATACTACATACACAGGCATCTCCTTCCTGCATCTTCTCGCTTTCCTCGATCGTCACAGAAACTTTTTACAACGAAGCTCTTTTTTTCGCCTCCCCTTGACTAGAAATAGTTTGGAAAAATTCGGAGCAATTTTCTCTTTCCTTTTTTTTTTAGAAACTCTTTATTGAATAGAAAATCGGTATAAAAGCGCGATCAAGTCCAATCACGCTGAAATATAACTTTTGATTAGTGCAGTTATTTTTTGCTCGCTCTCCGAGATGCAATTGTTTGCATCTGTGTTCGTTTCATTTGACGCGCGAGCGAAAAAGGAAATGGCTAAAACAAAGAGAAACCTTTCATAAGTGCTTTCCGAATACGGGCTTTGGATTTCAATAATCGTCGGAATGATCGCTGTGCACTTTTACATGTGCAACGCGAATGACTTGCATACAGCGATAGCGACAGAGCGCCGAGAAAGTGTGTCATTGTTTACGCATAGTCGGTTTGCTCTGCGACTCGTGTCGATACTTTTTTTAGCTTCAACTCGTCGGTTGGTTTAGTACTGTCTCTCGCGATATTTTCAGATACGCGTTAAAGAGACGATAAAGAGAGCGCTAGATACTGTAAGAAATGATTCATTCTCCGACTGAACATATATAGTCGCGGATATTTTATTTATTTTTTTTTTTTCCTATATATGTATCACTAAATTATCTCTCGCGAGATATATAAATTCACAAAGTGTCGCGCTCTCGTCGCCAAGTTTTTTATTTTCATCGAGAAATGCTTCTTATACAAGTATAATTGGCTATTGATCACTCTTCGCAGAACACGCGTTTAATAATAGAAAGAACGCAGTCTTTTTTACATCTTTGCGCTAATATATGCAAACTGGGTGCAAAAGTTTGATGTCTCTGTAATATTTTTTGCATTGTATCAACGTTATTATATTTTTTTTTAAATTAAATTAGAGCGAGCAAGAATTTTTTATTTAGAATTTTTTATATTTGAGTAATCATTCGAGAATAATTTGGAATGCAGTGTCGAAATACACGAAAGGATCAAACAATCGGCACGTCAAGTCGTAGACGGCTGTTTATCTCTATTCTAACATGAGCGAACACATTGAAAAAAACGCTCTCTCTCGCAATTAATTGCAATATTGTATTAGCTTGCATTGCGATAAGCCGGACGACTTTTGAAAAAGAGAAGAAAAGTAATGTATGCGCCACATACTTTCACCGTGAGTCATACTATTTATTCATACTGGTTCGAACGAACCAATCGCCTCTTGCAATCGCGAAGACGAAACTCCGTTCCAAGCGCGGGCTATATGCATATTAAACGTGTCGTTTTTGTCGAACACACACATATACATATATACGCGTGAGAGAAAGCGATCTGTGCTTTAAACCGCCGAATCCGAGGAATCGATGTAGCCCGATATATCCGCGAAAAACTAGTCCCGCGATCATCCCCCTCCCTCCTTCCATTCCGGCGAGGAAAATCACGCGCGACGCTAAAATAAAATCGGCGAGGGCGAGAAAGCGAATGCGCGCAGCCGATCTCTCGAGGAGAGGAGGCAAGTTTAGGTCACCGGGCGTTATAATGCGCCGGCTATAACCTTACTTTCGCATTGCTAGATTCAATTCATGCCAAGGCTGACTGGGTGCGTTGCCCTCGATTGCCCCTATGCCGTTGCGTTGGTCGATCTTCCCCTTGCTCTTCTGCGACCGGCGCTCGACGCCGCTAGACATCGTTTGCCGCTTCGCGTATAGGGAGAGGAAGAAAGAGAGAGAGAGAGACTCGACTGGAGTCGGAGTCTGGCCGATATACGGCACGCATCACTCCCCGCAAAAAATAGAATGAACCGTGTTAGCTATCGGCTATTTTAGGGATGTTTAAAAGCTCGACGCGATTAAAGAACATAAGCGATTTCTAAGAAATTCATCTTCTTGTTCGAGAGTGACCTTCTAGCGGGATCGAGGCTCTCTCTCTCTCTTTCTGCTCTAGCGATGCTCTGC
This sequence comes from Prenolepis imparis, assembly GCF_030444845.1. Classification (NCBI taxonomy): domain Eukaryota; kingdom Metazoa; phylum Arthropoda; class Insecta; order Hymenoptera; family Formicidae; genus Prenolepis; species Prenolepis imparis. The sequence continues at coordinate 18,616,630 of NW_028141166.1, read as the reverse complement.
TCTATTTATTCTTCTATTTATTTATAAACGAGAAAATCTCTTTCTTTTCTCTTTGCTGCGATTTCTTTGTGACGTTATTGTACACATAAGCCGGGAGGAACGAGATGGAAATATAATATATGAGAATTAAATTGCCCTCTCTCCGAAAAAAAGAAACAATGAAAAGAGAACGAAATAGAAAGAAGGAAGAAACTTAGTTGTCGAAAACAATGAATTAGTTTGCATCTAATTATGACCAAGCAACAAAAGTCGGAAAAAGTATATCGAATCAGAAAACTCATTCGTGATAAATGGATTATATAAGTCTCAAATTTTTAAGCTTGAAAATGAATCGCGACATGCATTTTCTCGTTACAAGAAATATACTTTTCCCGAGAGTTTCAGAGCTTGCAATATTAGACGCGAGACAAATGTAAAAGAAAATTTTTATACTATCGATGTGTCTATTCTTCGACAAAATAATAATATAAGAAAAAAATGGCAATTTTTAATTCAGACATAAGTAGCAAATGTAATGTCTCCTCCTCCTCCCCCCAATATTTCGTTCTTTTCAAAATATTTTTTTCGATTGCTCATTTAAAATGTGTTGTGTGAAATCGAGAAAGTGCAAATTTCTATGAAATTGAAAGAAGACACGGAAGGATCAATTAAACTACAGTAACATAACATATGAGATAATTCTGAAATATGAAGTATCAAAAGCATTATTTATCGTTCGTTTATCGTCGATGACGTTTCGTATTATCCGAGCATTATGCGGAATTCAATCGATTTCTAGATCATGTTGCATCGAGGATTCCTCGATATTGCCGCATATCGTGTATCATTTTCTCAATAGAGAAGTCGTATCCATTTATTCCGATATGTTTATTGATAGCGAGTTATTTCAACGCATCCAACGTACACGTGTCAGGTTTGAACTAAATCTCCGATCACTATAATAGCAAGTGATTTTCTTAAAAGTGGCGTCAAATTTCTTCCACACTTACATTTATTTAACGCAATGCTCAACGATGGACAATTTTTTTCATCAACACACATGTGTCTATTTACCCATTTTTTAAATTAATTTATTAACATTCTTTAAAGTCTACATTTTAAGAAAAACAGTCTTTAATCCGCGACAGAATTTATAATTCTATTTATTATTTCATATATTATGTATATTCCGATTTTTTAAATATGCCTTTTATTATAAATAGAATTATATTATGAATATAAATTATCCATAGAAGTAATTTTAATAATAACCTCGTGTTAGATATTAAACTAGAATCATCGATTGTACATCGAAATTCAGACGTGAATCTTTCATCGTCGTCTCGTTGACCAACTCGGGATCATGATACAGGACGTAACGCAGATTCTTTATGCTTCGCGCAATTCCTCGCGGGTCTATCCACGCACGCGATTGCTTATTATTCGGCCATGTACATTCGTGCAGATGGGTGCATTTCGCTTAACCACCCGTTTATTCGGCTGTACATCCACATACTCGTCTCTCTCCTTCTCTCTCTGACCATAGGCGCGGGTCCGTCCGAACGACTGGACCCGCTCGTTCGCGGCCGTATCGTGTCCGTGGGGTGGCTGACCTAACAGAAGGGGTCGTTGCACTCGTGCGCCTGGGTCCGCTTTCACCCCACCACGTCTTTCTCTTTCTCTCTATGCTTCTCTTCTTCTGGTCAGCCTCGCGCGCACTGGCGAACCTATCCTCCTCTCGCATCTCGCTTCCACGCATCGCGGATACGATATAAGCTGTTCTCTCCTTTCTCTTTCTCTCTCTCTCTCTTTCTTCTCCTTCTTCGTCCTGATTTTTTTCTTTTTTTTATTATTATTATTCTCTTTCTTTCATTTCTCCACTCTGTGCGGTTCTCTACTCTTATCCTACGTATTGTCCATTCCGCTCAAACCTCGACTGTAGCCGGGACCAAAAGAAATTATAGTTATTTGCCACCGACCCTTTCGGATAGTCGATTATTTCGCAGCAATCGCCCTCCCCCCTCTCCTTCTTCACCTCTCCACTCTTCTCTTCTCTTGCTATCCATCTCTTCTCTGGTTCTCTCTATTCTTTCTCTTTCTTTCTCTCTCTCTTTTCCCCTTCCCCTTTTCTTTCTCCTTTATCTTCGACTACAGTTAATTCTTTCGAACGATATATAGATAAATGTTAACCAACCATGAGATTAGTCAAAAATTACAAAGAAATATTTACTTCTAAATTATTTTTCTCGTGATGGACTTAATAATATCAAGAAGTTTGTTATTAATAAGAATATAAGAAACGTATAAGATTAGGTGTATGATTAGTAAAAAATGTATTTGCTATTTCTTCCCCTCTTCCCTTCTATTTATTTCCTTTACCATTTCTCATTTGTTTTTTTCCAATCCGTGCTGCTCCTTATTTCCCTCTCTCTCTCTCTTCCACTTAATCTCTTTTTCTTTACCCCTTTACACTCTTTCTCCTTCTCTTCTTCCCCTTTTCTTTTCTCTGATTACAGAATCTCTTCATCACGAGCAAATCAACTCCATTCTTTGAAATGGAGCTCAATTTTCTATGATGATGCTAGAAGATATTATCGAAGATCTTCTAACATGTTATTAATAGTTGAAGTTCGTCTAACTAAATGCTATGTTTTTATATTTTACTGTAGTATCGCATTTTCTAACAATCTCTTATTAGACGATATTAAAAAATAAATAAAAACTTTGATGACATAAATAACAGAGTAGAGAAAAGTTGAAAAAATTAAACTTAATTAGAAAGATATAATAGTTTAATATTAAAAAAAAATTATTTCTGTTTTATATTGAAATTATTCTCATATGGTTTTTCTATTCAATTTTACAGAGTTAAGATACTGCGCGATATTTTCTGATAAGATTCTGATAAGATATCCCGTAATAAAACTATAGTATAAAAAGCATGATAAAAAATATAAATATTCAGCAGAGCAAATTCTATATTCGCAATATTATGGTTAAAACAAACAGTTTTTTCCTCAGTTAATTATATTCAAGACAATCGCGAAACGTTACACTACGGCATAGTCGCAAATTTAGGTTTTTAGCACGGAACAACGAAGCGCAGTTATCGAATGACGTAGTCGTTATAAAGTGATAAGGCCCGTTGTTTGCTATATGTTCGCGAGGCGTACCAGACTATGATAGAGATTAGCTTATCTCTCGACTACGAACCATAAGGAGGTCTCTGTTCATTTGCCAGCACTATGTCAATATTATTTCGTTGACCGCCGTCATGCGGTTCCGAAACTGCAGCTTTATTCACAGTTCTCTCGCGTATCGCAAAAATCACAACTGCATTCTAAGAAGGTTCTCTAGAGATCAGAATTGAAAGGAAGAAAAATTACGAGCAATTCTGTGGAAAAAAATGACATTGCCGCTTTCTAACTAGCTTTAAAAAATAATATAATATTTAAACTTTGATGATTTCTTTGCATAAAAAAAAAGATTATTAAAGCCATTATTATATACTGTGCGAGTTTTAACTTTTAACTAACAAATTAATTATTTTGTGATTTTATTTTCGCGGTAGAATCTTTTTTTAACATACAGAAATTTTCGAACCAGACGTGTGCAGCTTTACTTCTCGCGGCCAGACGGGATTAGATTTTACTTCGATATACGAAGCGTTTCGCCTAAGAATCTCGAGTCGCTTGTGTGAAAATAGAAAGATGAGTCTCAAAGCCGTTGTATGTACCGTTCGCCAAAATTGCCATTACTTTTTATCCGGCACAGTTTTTATCATAAAGGTCAAACAAATTCGAGTAGCCAATTCATATCTGCCGTGGCTGTCTTTTCTGAAACTGCCGTCGGCCATAAATGTTGCATGAGCGCCCAAAGCGACTGACATTAATATGTAAGCGTTATACGAAGGAAAAAGATAAGTTCGTTTCATAATGTAACAAACCATGCATGTTATTAACTTTATTATAATAAAACATAATAGTTAATATTAATTATTGGTTAAATAATAATAAACATAATAGCTAATAATAATTATTTAACCAATAATTATTATTATAATAATTATCACATAGGATATAACAAAATTAAATGAAAGAAACATTATATTACGACAACAGTGAAGTCGATATGGTTGTTTTGTTCCTTTCTTCTTTTTACAATATTTTTTTTTTTTTAATAAATGACACGACATAAAAAAGATAAAATATCAACAGTTAAAATTGCAAAACAGGAATTATTTAAAATAATATTTATCTATTTTAAAGAAGTAAGGAAGAGAAATGTTTTTTCTCTGTTTCTCTTTCTCTCTCTTTCTTTCCACATTAGTTTTGCATGTCATAAATAATCTTACATCATAAGTCTTATGTCACACAGAGCACTTTCAATATTAAAGTATTTTATATTTATAAAAATTATAAAAATAATTTTAATAATATGACATTTACGATCTTCCTTAAGTCAAATCTGGAATTTTAAAAGAGATAAACTATCATATATCATTAATTTTTTTAAATTAAAAGTAGCTTAAATTATTAGTAATTTATATTTCTAAGCCAAACCAATTTATTTCTTATAGATTAACGTTTATTGTGATATGTAATATATGTATAATGATATTATGTAAGCAAAACACACGGAAATAATTCAATATAAGTGCAAATCACATCGGGGAATCTTGAATCCTCGAAAGACGAGGCCGTCATTCCTCTCTCCTTGGTGCATCAAACATTCATAATCAATTGCGAATGACGTATTAGAGCCTGACCTCGACGATGAAATATTTTCGTTGGTTAGTTTTTCGGCTTCTACTAATCGCAAAGGCACAAGTATATAATATTACGAAATTAAAATAACGTTTTTAGAGAATTTAATTCTAAAAGAGAGAGAGAGAGAGAAAGAAAAAGTCTGGTAATATAATATCAAATAAAATGTCAACAATTAAGCAGCGTGATATGACAAATAATTATCTCTGAATAAAAAAAAAAAATAATAAATTGGATTTAAAAACATTATAAAATTATGTGATATATTTCGCGGTGCCATTACATGCTATTTGTTTAATTGAGTTTAATTTTGCATTGATTATTTTTGTAATATTTTTTTTTTCGATAAACATATCGTATATCTTTTTTTCTTTGACGATTAGTTGATGTCGATTTGTTTAATCAGCTCGCAGACACACTGTGATGTAATTAGAGTCTAGACTACTCTTACAGATGATGAAATAACGTTCAAGACCGCGTCTATCTCGATACTCGTGACTTTCTATTTGTATGACCGTGGTTTCTGTTATGGCATAGAAGGACTAGAACCACATTTTGACCGTCTGGGACCTCTAACGGTATCGTTAAAAGAGAGATGCGTCACGAATCGAATAACCACGCTACTTTTGGCATCTCAACTAATGCGCGATCTATCCGTCGCTACATTCCGCTCAATCTACCTCTCTCTTCAACATTTTTTCCCATCAAATATAAATGAAACAGGAAAGAGTCTAAAAATAAATGATCACGATTGAAAAAAACAGGCGTTAAATCTTATATTATTTGTCTATCTTTCCTTACAATGTGTTCTATACTTGATATACGTTCGAACGATACGTGTATTTATGATAAGAACTCTTATCTCTCATAAAGTATATCGCAACACATTAATTCTATACGATTCGATATTTTGCAGATCTAGTGCGCCAATTGTTTTAAGTCTGCAGAGATTCAGCTGTTAAAAACTAACAATTCGAGCTTGACATTGTCGAAATTAATGTATGATAATCGTTTAACCTTTGAACTTTTAAGTATAATATATGAGGATGATGATGTATATCCATCATGTTTCTCTACGATTATTCATCGATATATTCATTCGATAATTAAACAAGTGTGACATTCGCTGTAAAAAGGAGAGAATCTTGCTCATCTATCGACGACACAATCTATCAGAATGTCATAATCGTTACTAGAACGTTCGCGTATAAATATCCGTCATTCGTCGTGACCGTCTGCAACCTCTAACGGTGTTAGCAAAAAAGCCAGACACAAAGCGACGAATGTCCTTGAGTGTGCTTAGTGCGTACTGCTAGAAGCGACTATACGACTGCTCGTGCAATAGTGTAACAGCCTAACACACAAATGCTCGAGAAAAAGAGAGAACGAAAGAGAGAGATCTGTATCCATAGCGATGTATGTAGTATGATCGACATCACAATTTCGCGTAACACTTTCATAGACTTTATATTTGGAAATTATTACATAGCATAGTTTCTATAACATAGTTTCTACTACTTAGCAGCACCCACGGGCGGCGACGCAAATCGAAAGCTAAATTAATTTTACATTTATTTAATAAATTAGCATTGATTATATCCGCTAAATAATATTTAATACGAATTATTTGTAACATTGTAAGTGCTTATCTATCTCTCTGTTTTTCATCTTTCGAGTCTTATATTAAATATTACATTTCCATTATACAAGATTGCGTTACACTTACGCTTTTATAAAATACAGATTTCTTTTCTACATTAATTCGCGGTATTATGCTAATCGAATTGTGATTAAATCTTTTTCTCTGAAAATTTGAACAAAATAAATTTCATGTGTGTCTACACGATTTTCAAAGAAATCTGGTATGTAATATTCAGCTTATTTGTCGATTCGCGAAAGGTGAAAGGCTCGAATGTATGTATGAAATAGAAGGCGATCAAAACTCACGACGCTCTCTTAGATTGCGTACATCTACTGACGAAATGTCCAATAGGTTTCATAAATAAAATAAAAATAAAAGCGATAAAAATCGCTTTAAATAAGCTTTATATCGTCAAATCTTTTTCACACATCTATGCGCATTGAATATAATTTTGCGCGCAACTTATATGGACGACCGATTTAATCTAATGAATGAAATCTTATAATTTGAAAATGTACGGAAACATACGATTGGTTTCATTCAGTTCTGATCTAAGATACGCGCGAGCTCACATATGTCGCGTATTACAAGTCGCGTTTCGTGTTTTCGGCTGCCATCCGCCAAGTACCGAGCCGAGTCTCGAGCAATGATACCTGCTCGCTTTGGCTAACGTGACGACCGGTGTGTGTAGCGATCTAACAGAAAAGGAACGGAGAAACGCAGCGCAAGAGCAATGCCCCTTGGGTCAGGTTCAGTACCCTTTGGCACAAGGCAGCTCGGAGAACGACGTAACCGGCGTGCATCTGTGCGCGTATTGGTGAACGCGCGTATATACACGCCATCAGCTACGTCTACTTGCGCGCGCGTTGCTGCGAGCTGCGAGATGGCTTTTCGCGAGTAGTGACGCGGGATAGATAAAAAACTGAACGAGGCGTTCTTCTCTTCCTCTCCTCGTTTCGTTAAATTAGGATATAGCTTAGCCGCACTAAATCCTACCGTATCTCTCGGAGGGTATCACCGAAAAGTTCGCCTCGCTCTCGTCGCAAAACAGCTTTTCCAGATTTACGACTCTGCTCTGTTCCGACTATTTTATGTTAAAAATAAAATAAGGACTTTTCCATAAAAAAAGAAAACTATCCGAAACGCAGAATGTCGTTTTATTTAAATAGTTATGCGGTCGAAAATTCAATTTTCCTCAAATGTTTTTTTTTTATTTACGAATTAAGAAAATTATTTTAAAAATATATGATATTTATCAAAATTTATATATATAAAGTATGCATAAATAAGAGCAAAAAATATTTGCTCTATATCGATCATTAATTTGCAAAATGTATGCAGAAATCTTCGATAATATAATTATGTATAATATTATATATACTATTGTACTTTTTATTATCACACATCTTTTCCACGTGTTTTAACATACGATCGTATACTTTTATACGTTTCAGTTGGTGGATAGCTTAGATGCGCCCCGATACATATGCGAAACGGAGGTGATGGAAGACGTAAATGTCGCCCCGGCAGCGGCGATGATGGAGTATACTACTTCTGGTAACCAAACTGGCAAAAATGCAAACGGAAATATCATCACTCTTACGCTCAAGAATAATCATCTTATCGTAGAAACGGAGGAACGTGCGGTACGTAATGTTTTCGCAAAAAAATATCCGACACGTGTTATTAACCGAATATAATATAGGTCCTATAGATTCTTTTTTTTATTCTAAATTTTATTCTAAATAGCGAGATATATCGTAAAAAGCGTCATAGAGCGCGAAACTCCGTTGAAGCTCGCATAAACCGGGTCGGGGACTTGACTCGTTTTGGGATAGGGAGTGGATTCGTAATTATCGAACTTGGCCGACCCTGTAAGGTCGGAGGTTACCGGGCAATTTTGCCCCCACCTATCGTCCTACTTAAAGCCTCGTCTTGTTCACGAAGGCTCGTTCTCGTCGAGGATCCTTGAAATCTCTCTCTGAAATCGCTCGCGTTTTCGTCTACACCTAATTTTCTCTTTCTCTCGATGCTTAGTGCACATTCCTTCTCTTTACTCTTTCTCTTTCCATCAGTTTCACATACTTTTTTATTTTCCAATCACTCTACTCGCGCTCTCATTCAATTCATTCTTTTCGCGCACGTACGTACCTGTACACAGCGCTCCAACTTTTGAACAAGGAAGAGGCGTGGAGTCGACTCGTGTCCGTAATTTGAGAGCCCACGCTAAAAAAAAAAAAAAACGAAACGGTTAGATACATCATACGAGTTTCCGTGGGAGAATTTGAAACGTTTGACTAGAGTGATAAGCTTCGAATTTAATAACAGAGTTCCGGATTTAGTTTTAACATAATTCGTATTATATTTTATTTCTGTTATATACTACTCTCTATTTTATTTTAATTTTATCCAACTACTAACAATTTTGTATTAATTTATTTTTATAATTTATTTAATAAATTAAATATTGTATTTTTTATTTAATAATTTTTATTTAATATATTAAATATTTTATATTTTAAATAATTTTTATTTTGTATGCTATTTTTGACTATAAATATCTTATTCTTAATAAGTTAGAAAAAAGTGAATTATGTGGAATATTATTCTTCAACAGAGATAATATTAGAGAAAAATCGCTACATTTTATAATTCGCATTATGACGATATTCGCTTTCAGATAACAATGGAAGATAATAAACCCACATCGAAAGGATACAAGGACAGCGTTTGCTCATTTGTCGTAGAGGTACAGCCTGATTATGATAGAGAAGAGACGGAAGGTACCAAAGGATCTTCCGACGACATGACGGCCGGAATTACCGATCAACAAGCTCTGGTACACAGAGAGGAGATACCAGACGACAGATCTTCAGGTAATTGTTCTTGCGATGCATGCGCGATACCTCGCCTGCTAACGTCCTTTTATCTCGTCGTTTCGCAGGTTTCGAAAATACGCGATTGTTCGGTAGCACTAATACCGGTCTGTCGCAATCAGATCTGTCGATATCCAGTCAAGGCTCGGCCAATCCGAGTTACCGCTACGGCAATCAGGTCGAATACGACTCGGGCAATCTCGGTTATCCTATGTACGGCGGTAGTTACGAGTCTGAGAATTACGATATACTATCGAGAAAGCTGGAGGGACGATCCAAATGGGTGGAATTCGACAAATCGCCGGACATAGAGAAGATACTGTTGGACGACTCCAGAAATTTGACCAGCGAGGAAGATGAAGAAAAGAGTGTAAGTAGATGGAGAGAGTATTTGGTCGATTCTTTGAGACGTTTTTTCGTATTGTTACATTTTATCAATTTTTATATCAAATTGAAAGTACGCGAAATAAAGAGATCCGCATATGTATATTCTTTTTAAATCAGGTTTTTTGAAATGTTTTAGTGACATAAATAAATTTTATAATATATTGTGTATGTATATGTTAATTATACATATATATATATATATATATATATATATAATTAATTATATTAATATAATAATATATAATATATGTACATATATATGTGTGTGTTTATGCATGTATCAATCGCGAAAGATTGTCGAAAGACGAAAATTGTGTGCGTCCGCTTGCAGCCGCAGTTCTTTGGAAAATCAAAAAACATGTCCTCTCTGCAAGACGTCGTGAGCGCAGCGATACGCGAGGGCACGCTGGAGATCAACAGTTTGCCAGACGCCGTGCGATCGAATCCGAATCTTCAGGTGAACGGCACGACGCCCAACAAGCTGGAGATTATGGAGCAGAAGGCTCTGAGCAACGATTTCTCCGGCAAGACGGAGGGCAACAAGCCCGTGATAACCGGCGCGCTGCTCAAGGACGACGTTCAGGAGGACGCGTTCCAGGAGCAGCAACGTAAACTGGGTAACGGCACGCTGACGCCCGAGCACAAGGGGGACAACAGGACGACGACGGATCGGAAACCGGAAGGTAGCGTCTTTGTGCCGAGTCACAAGCGGGCGGGCAGCATCCCGCCGCGATTGATCGAGGAGACGCTCGAGATGGATCGCAAGAAGTCGCTCGACATCTACAACAAGTACAGCCAAATCAAAACGAGCACCAGAAGCATGCTACCGAGCTTGAGTTCGCCCAAGTTCGAGCTGCTGCAGAACGAGGTGAGCCCGATCGAGGAAAAGGAGAGTTAATGGGCGCACGAAGAAAGGGGGAAGGGGTGAAAGGGAGGGTACGTTGTTGTTTTTCAACTCGATCGTCGGAATGTAACTTCGCCCTCGGGGTAAATTGCAACGAAAGATATTAGTCAGGGATTATATTGAAGAAAAATGCAGCGAAAATACGCGGTTAATGGTGCACTTGTAGGAATTATATGACTTGGTATAGCGAATTTATATGTAAAGGAAACCCGTACCGTGATGACCGAGATATCACGGAGATATCGCGCATAGAGATCATAATGATCTCGCGAATCTAAATCGACTAAATATGAGTACCTAGCTACGTAAATCCCGTGCGACCAGGAAGATTTAATGAGAGAAAGAAAGATTAGCGTTTATTAACATGTAACCGAGGAAGAAAAGACGCTCTATAAATGCTCTCTGCCTCTATATATAGCATTCTCTCTATTCAGTAGTTTTCAAAGATCCGCGCGATCAATTATATAATGACTCATTTCTCTTTTTGTGAACATAACGGAAGGTGTAACATATAGAGACAGACACACGCGATGGATTCTTTCATTATAATTGAGAAAAAAATTCGCTTCTTTCGTTTAAGATGACGACAATTTAAGATATGACACTCTTTTTATATGGATCGTGCTATTTAGTCTGCACCGATGGAAAACTTCTCGTGACCGAAACAAACAAGTGCTAATGAGCAACGTTAACACGTGGGCAGTAAGTAAAGTACACGCCGATCACGAGCGTAATCAAAAAAATATTACGAATAAGAGAATCCTCTTTTCATCAATTTCACGTAGGCAGTAGTACAGAATATCGCTCGACTAGTGATAGTGACGTAGTAGTCATATATTTCACGAGATCAACATTAATGATATTAGAAGATATAGGTACATACGTACGCTCATGTAACCTCTTCTCTAATTTCTTATTTTCACTCAAGATACGTAATCGTATTTTCGTATCTTTCTTTTTTCGCGAAAATATGTTGACAACTCTTAATCTTTGAAATAAAATTCGGTGCTAAAATATATGTGATATATAATTATATAAATCTATCTCTTTTAAATTATTTTTCACGAAGGAATAGTTAAAGTTACTTACGATCTTAACAGAAAATAATTTTTGAACAGAGACAAGGTTTTTTTCTCTTAGCGCATTTATCTAATTTAAAAATGTGTCATAAAAAAAGATGATAAATTAAATTAAATACTTTTTCCAGATAAAATTCGTGCTGAAATTTTCTTAAAATTTTTTTTTTTCGTAGTTGCTACGAGTTTAACATCCTTGATCCAAGATTAATCACTCGAGTATCACCTTCATATAATAGGTAGCAAATTCCTTAGAATGTAAGACATTTCTAAACAGTCATATACGTAGTAGACAAGTCAGTATACATATACATGCGTCAAATGTATATACATATTATATAGGAAAATTCACAGGTAATATAAAGCACGTCGTACATATATATAGACACGTATACGCGCGCGCACAATATTAAGCATTTTTTATTATTAGCTTTATAGGCGTTTCAAAGGATGTCGAGTCGACGCTTAAAACTTAACGATTACGTGGATTCTAGTGCCAAAGTAGTTTTCTAAGGCGTCTCTCGCGATGGCGATTCGCACGCGAGAGAGAGAGAGAAAGAGAGAGAGAGAGAAAAAAAAAAGAGAATCGTTTATCTGTGTATAACTACGTTTCAAGAGGGAAACATTATGTTATTAATATTTCAAATTTTATATGCCTACGTTGAATATATTATAAACGTTATTCGGAGATGTTGGCGCTTTGACAAGTTTCGCAACGCGAAACTGAAAATATCCTTAATCTGTATATACCCGGAGAATCCTTTGTGGACACTTCAACACACCTTCACGAATATTAACGTACCGCTATTCCTACTATCTCGTTGATATATCGAAACTTTAATCCTCCATAAATAAAGAAAAAATTAAAACGATTTCTTTCAATATGCAGATTATCCGCAAAATTAATTGTACGAACGGTATAAAATTTCGCAACATTGGGTATAAATGGGTGAGGATGTGTGGGTTTGAAATTTTTAAATTCTGTCCATATAATTAAATGTTTAATCATGTTTAATCTCTGATGCAATAGAATTTCGTCGATCAGAATCATGTTCGAAGTACTTGGATAATGTAGCGACATGCAGTTATCGGTGTGTAATTTGGCAATAAATAATAGACAACATATCTTGGTGCTTAAATAAAATGTTTTTTTTAACGTGTAATTAACTTTACTTCTTTGCAATTCAAAAATACCGTTTTTTATCTATCTCTATTGTTCAACGCTATTAATATTATTCATTATTCATGCACTGATTCGCGAAATGCGATTTATTGTTACAATCAAGTTCTTCGAATGTGATCGTTGCAACGTGTCGGAGAAAGAGGGGCACCTCTCTTATTTTCTCAAAATATTTAAAAGTCTCTATTTGCGATCTAACAATAAGTGAAATAATTGCCGATAGAGCATAATTTAGAAAAGATTTGTCATAGATCTAGATTCGAAACAGTATTACAACCGCGAAAGTAGAAGTCGTCCGAATGCGAGATTAAGGAGGAGAAAAAAAAATATTAATATGAGATCCATTTAATTGCGCGTTATATTTCATCTCTCTCCACAATAGCAGAATATTATTATCTTATCGCACCCGTTAAACGTACGTTAAGAATTCGCCATGTTCTTTTTAAAAAAATAGCATGTAGAACATGCGCTTTCACGCGATCGGAATGGCGTTCATACATGATTGTTTGTTTGTACAAATTTTAAACAAAAAAACGCATACTCATCTGAATATAGTGTATAAGTTATGGCTTCCATATATATTTAAAATTATATATTTTATATTCTATATATTGTTCCATATATACATATATATATATTTATATATTATATTTATTATACAGGTATATCGTATATATCTTGTATATTTATTATATCTGAATGCGCGCGCAAAAATTATAATTTAATTAATTGTCAAGCATATGTCTCCGCGCGTGCTTTTTTTAAAATTATATTTTGTCTTAAAATATATAACTTATTTCTTTTTCCATGTTAAAAAAATGATTAATATTAAGATTAATATATGATTAATATTAATATTAAGATTTAATGTATGAAACTTTTGTTGGCGATCGATGATTAATAAAAATTATGTGATTAATCAATTTCTCATACGGGATGTATGCATAATTCTTTCTGCAGAGCAGAACAATTGAAACAATATGAAGTACGGTTTGTTCACGTGAAAGTACGGGACGACGCTCGATTATAGAAATCTACGAGCATTTCGAGAGTAAATAAGATATTGAAGTGAATGTAACCGTAGAAACTTTCTTATGCAATTAATTAATACAAATCTGTGGACACGTGTCCGTCCTTCTACGTCGTATTCTTGAACAATTAAAGATTAATTCTTTCATGCGCTGATTATTACTTGGACGTTAATGTCCTTAAACTCTGGAAATTTTACAATTCTATTCACGATGAAAAAATATTCATAATTTTCCGCGTTATTTTTATAGCTATAGAAAAATTGTTATACCGACTGTTTCTTTTTATTAATTTCACGATGAATTTGAAAAGAATTGCGCGCGCGCGTTTGCGAAAATCATGGTATTGCGCATGGGAGGATTAAACAAAGACCTTAACATAACGCGTAAAAGAGAAACTAATAAAGATATAGAGTAAGCTGATGAGAGAGCGTGTGTGCAAGCTTCAACGTCAGAGACTGTCTTAATATTTTATAAGGTGTAAGCTGTACTGGTTAAAAATACCAATCGGAATTTTTTGTATTAAGCATATCTTTTTTTTCCAATATATAACTGATAAATCGAAAGTAATGCTAGTGCGATCATTACATGTTATACAGAGACAACATACATGCGAAAATTTCTTACATACATTTATTTCTACCAGCCGCTAAACTATCTCATTGTATATGTCAACTTATTTTGCAAAATAAACTATTGGGCACGAAGAAAATAGCGTTTATCGTTACGATTAATGTATAATTGAGTTCTCTTTCGTTTGCGTTGTGTAACTATTAATAGTATTATTAATATGATTAATAATAATTAGCAAATTTTATTAAATTTTATTTGTTTTCTCCCTATTTTTGTAAAAACATATATTTAAATATATGAAAAGCTTGTGATCTCTATTATAATAATATTGTATGCCATCAAATTTTTTACATGACAACGAAACAAGTTTTTTTATTAATAATATAAGATTCAATATTCTTTTTTGTACCATTTTTAATTCTTATTGTTTGTTTATTTAACAGAATTTGGTGAAACTTTAATTGGAAATCATATTGGGATATGTAGAGCCAGCTATAATCATAAGTCAGGAGCCTTACACACTTCTTCTCAGCTTGGCGTTATTATATCAAGTAAGTGAAAGATATTAAAAAATGGTATATGCAATTTTATTATTTGTGTGTTACGGCATATTAAACAGTATATTTTATTTATATGAAATTATTATGCAAAATTATTAAAAGGCAGAAGTGCTGATCGTGTACATATTTTACTTCACGTCCAACGTAGTATCGTTACTCTTATTTGCCATAAAAAAATCTAAAATACTTCCAGTAGCAAAAGCGATTAGAATCTTTCTTAGATATCATAGAGCAAGTTACATAAACTGGTAACAGGATAACTACTTTATCTTCCTAGCTCGATCAAGAAACCAATTACAAATCCTTTTTACTCATAATTATGTGTGGAATAATGAATAAATTCATTAACTTGTATAAATCAGACACGTGCTAGTGTAATATAATCATTTAATTAAGCATCTACTAAATTAACAAGTAATTAATGAATAATTTCCTATGTATCTAAAGCGTCGTTAAAGCAAGCAACTGAAATATTTCATCAGAAATGCTGTCATCACATTTTCATGTTGTAGGATTTACGCACGATACATATGTATATACATTTCGCACATTTGTACACATATATATCGTCTATTATTATTATATTACATTAGGAATTTTAATGGCAAATTTGAGGCAAGTGCAAGTCAAACTTGCAAATTTCATATTTATCCATCTTTCGTTACTTTTGTCGCCCAGGTCACCCACGTGCAGATTAATGATTGTTTGATAAAGTATTGTTTATTACAGTAGACATGGAGAGTCTATTGTTGAGTGAAACGCGCGCGAGTGGGAGGCGCATTTCATTTGATATAACTGCCACCAAGGCTGCATTGTGTATTTTTCATTTAGTAATCGATAACAAGCGTGCTCTCGTATATAATCCGTCTTTTTTTATAGCTTCGTAAAATCAATGATATTTTGTTATTTAATGTGTCTGACGATTGCAAAAACTGAGAATATAATCGAACGGAAAACTTTACATGTTTTCCAATCAAACGCTAAGTAAAAGAAAATAACTTGTTAAATTTTTGCTAGAATCATTTTTATCACACCACGCTTCTCTCTCTCTCTCTCTCGACGGAACCATTAATTATTATCATTCGTAATTTTGACGTTGCGCACCAGAAAGTTTTTCCTCTACAATAATTTTCAATAATAAAATAATTATTTCTTTTTTTGACATGATTTTCTGTAAGATTGTTAAATAAATCTTCGTAACTGTTTATGCCTTTGCAATACAAATTTATTGTACCGTTAATCTTATCGTTGGAAAATCATTACGTTTACATTTGCGCGTCTTATTATCTCTACTATCGTGCTTTCATTTATAAATCATTATAAAATAAATTTATCGAAAAAGGTCCTTTCTCTAGGACGGAGTAATTCACGCATTCTTAACACGCCGGACTAATTACTTTCTACAATCCTATTTGACCGTCTGCCGAATCGCTTGACAACGATTTAATTACACCGATATAGAGAAAAACAGAAAGAGAAAGAAAGAAGGAATAGAACAAGAATAGAAGGTATAGCGAAGATAAGTGAATGGAGGATGCGGGGAATGGGGGGATGAATAAATGGCTAGATGGACGGATAGATGAACGAATAGACATCGGAGCGAATAGAACATGAGAGAATAGTCGAGCGGAATGACTGGAAATCGAGGGGCAGAGTCTCTGATTGGTCTCCGCGCTGACGGGAGCGTCGTTGCGATCCACGCTCGGGGCTGTACGCGCGGCATGCCAGGGGTTGCAGAGAATTGGATGCGAGGGGTCAGAGGGAGGAGGAAGAACGGGGGGCGGGCGGGGGGACGGGAGAGTTTGAACGTCGGTACAGATACGGCATTATGAAAACACGAATGTATTTTTAAATCAATACCACCATCGCATTGTGGGCACCGGTGAGGGCGGTACGTTCGCTTCCCGCGAATACGCGAGAGAGGAGAGAGAGAGAGAGAGACAGAGAGACAGAGGGAGAAAAAGAGAAGCCGGGACCGATGCCGAGAGGTCATAAGGGAATAGAAGGACAGGTAGGATACAGGGAGGTTGAGATACTATAGAGGGGTAGGAGACCGGAGAAATGATTCCGTTACGCGAGAAGTATCTCGTCGTGACCGCGCGCTGGTTACATTAAATTATGACAGCACTTGTAACGGTATACGCGCGGGCGAACGTTGCCTCCCTCTTCCCTTCCCTTCCCTTCCCTCCCTTTTCTTCCTGCGAGATGTCTTTCAGCGTAGGAGTGGTTTTGGTGTATAAGCGAGCCTGAAAATTGAGTAGGTAGGTAGGTGGATGAAGACAACGTTCTACACTTCACAATTCGTACAATTATACATATAACATACGTTTTGGACGATTGTAACGTCTCTCGTGTCATATCGAGATTTTAACGAATAATGTCAGCGTATATTATTATGCATAATTAAAAAGGGGATAATGCCTCGCAAAGATTTAATTGCAAAAAATTTTTCAATCCCAAGAATTATATATGAGGTTAAATTAAGAGTCTTATAATTACGTTGTCTCTCGATTTCATTGAGATAGCATTAATTATTTCTAGTCGCACAGAATAGAGTTACAAAAAATACTTTAGGTCAACAAACGTTTCGTATTTACGCGATTATTATGCGAGAATTAGTCCTCTCGCGTTATAAGATGGAAAGCCAATTGTATCGTTATCGCGATAAAAAAAAAAACGCGATGAAAATTATAAAATGATAAAAAAAAATATTTCGATATTACGAGGTTTGCTAGAAAAGCAAAGAGTTAATACCACTTAACGCCAACCGCGAGCGTTATTGAATACAACTTTTTATTCAGCGGGCGTCAGATTTTTATTCTGTTATTCGCGCACGTGTAAAAAATTCCATATGCAAACATCGGATATGTATGTGCGCGTGCGGTATAGCTGGCACGTGCATGGTAGAAATTTTTACATCGAAGGAATGATGGAAGCATAGTCGACCACCTGTATGCTTTAACAGTGGATCGAACTGTACCTGTTACTCAGCTGACACGTCTGACATGGCGCATCCCCGCAAATAAACCCTATATGCATTTATTTCCGCCTTGTACGAAAATCAAGATAGCGCATCTCTTTGTCGTGTGTTTATTCAACCTAATTATTAATAAAGATATACCACAGAACTGTCAGTTGTATCTATATGTTATCTATACAAAAAAAATTATACTTCTCGCGCGTGCACCTTCTGTAAAAATTTACAAGAACCTAGAGTTTTATGGTAAATTGCACTTTTTCAGAAAAATCTCGTGTGAAACGCGTTCGGATAAATTTACTTTATTTACAAACCATTTATCTGATAACGTATTTTGTACACAATAAAATTTATATTATATTCATATCTATGATTGTCAATCGCGTTTCTCTATCGTTTTTCTCTAAATTATGCAACGTGTTTGAAATACGCGTTACTCAGTCCGAAAGAAATAAATTTTTGAGAATGATGAGATATCGATATAAAAGCCAGGCGGAATATACCGCTTTTTGGAGTCTGCGGTAGGCAGCAGCTGATGAGGGTAGCGATGTTTCCGGCATAGTCCCCGGGCACGTGGTGCTACTATTGATTTTAATTTTAGTGAAAGGGGTGGAAAAATTAGAAGGGTGGAAGGAGGATGGCAGCCGCGGGGCGGTAGGAAGGAAAGGAGGCACGAGCGTGTAAGCTAGAGAGCGAAATGGGGCTGACGAGTGTAACGGAAGGATGCGAGAGAGAAAGAGAGAAAGAAAGAGGGAAAAGGGGAGACGGAGAAAAGAATATAGCGAATATAGAGAGATAGAGGGAGAGATGGCGAGGGAGGGAGATGTAGAAAGGAAAAGAGAGAGAGAGAGAGAGATGAACGAAAAAAGCCAAAGGAGAAGAGAGACAGCAAGAGCGGAAAGTCGGTGCTGAGCACTGTCGAACAGTTTCGCTTTCATTTCCCTCTTTGCCCGAAGGCAAAGGTAGTCGTCGCTCGAGGGTAGGAGAGTAGAGTACCTGCCGTCATAGAAAAGGGGGCAGAACGGCAAGGGGTTGTTAAAACGCGTTCGCGAGAGCAAGAGGAAGCGAGAGAGGGTGGTTGCAGCGCGAAAGGACGCAGGAACGGAGAGGGAGACCGTGAAAAAAAAGGCGAACACGGGGGAACCTTGAAAAAGAAGCTCGCCACTGTTGAACGCGAAAAGCAACAGGGGGCGAGAGATATTTAAATAAAAAAGACGGGAGCGCGCGCGCGAGAGAGCCAAGTTGAAATCCCGCCGGCATTCCGGCGAGCTTGCGACGCTATAAATTTTCAAAACTAATATCTAATATTAATCGTGTCACGACGATCGAGCGTGACGATTGACGTCACATACGATAAAAATAATTTAACAATTTTCAGTAATGATACCGACTTTTATAATAAATGGAAAAATAATCTTCTTTCTTTGACGAATTCTAAATTCGACGATTTTAAAAGTAGCTAATACACACATTCTATACATATATATTATATATACGTATAATATTATATATAGAATATTATGTATATGTTATATAATTTTATAAAATATTATATGTATATATATGTATAATATCGTATCGATACATAACAATGAGAAACGATTAGCAATTAATAAAAGTAATACTTTTTCGCTCTTAGCATCAAATGCTTATCAAAATACAAAATACACGTGTAGTTTACATACACTAAAATTGGAAGTTCGGGTTCGGGAAAATTGTCGATCCACTCGATAATAGTCTTTGCAAAATGTATTTTCCGATATGAGCGTTTTATCAGTATCGCGCACACGCGACTCTCCGATTTTGTTGCACTTTCTCTTGCACGCGCCACTCAAATCCTCGTTTCTTTCCCTCTCGCCCTACCTTGCCGTCATTTTTCTCTTCTGTTCGGTGTGCCTTCCTGGTTTTTTAATCGTATCGCGCGTTTATTCGCGCGGTTACACACGACGCACACACATACACATCATCATGACAAGCACGTGTCTTACACTTACACACATATACGTGATCTCGCCGATAGAAGCATACGAGAGAAAGAACAAAACGAGAGAGAAAGAGAGAGAGTGGGTGAGGGGCAGAGAAAGTGAACTGGTTTACGAACATCTAGATTAAGAGCAGGTATCGAAGCATCTGAAGAAAAACCATTAGGTTTCGGAGAGATAGAAAAAAAAAGAGAAAGCGCGCATATTTATTTCTCTTGCAGGAGAGAATAAAGTCTTCTACGAGCGGTCGCTGATGTTTTTCAATACCCGATTATATTATATATATATATATATATATATATGCGCGCTCCCCATGAACTAAATGTAAAATTAACGCGATTGTCAAGCGATTGTCGCATTGCGCGTCATTTGCCTCCGTTATAAGGCAAACACGCGAATGCCTTTGTGAAGTTTTGCGTTTTCGGTGTATTTGTGCGAAGCAGCGACACACACGTATGAACGTCGCTCGCTCACACATTATTTGGTGGAATGAAAATGTAAAATTTTGCTCGCGATTAAAAAGGACAAAGTCATTATAATGTCTAATTAATATGTCGGGTAAATATATTGGCGAATAAAAAGATAGATCGAATTCTGTTTTGCGGAGCGATTCAATAACGCGAGAATATTACAATGGGTGTCGCGTTTCAGGCTATTATTTTGTATCGTTATTAACGAGCGTAAAATTGAAGCCCCGCGGAAAATGTATGCGGAGAGAGGGCAAAAGGAGGAAAAAAAAAAATTAATATAAATCGCGGGGAAAAGGACAACGGTAGTAGTAGAGAGAGCTACGCCTCTTTTCGGCGCGGTGCCGCGCGCACGCATAATTAGACGAGGACAACCGAAATCGCCCGTCGGGGAAGAGATGGCGGTGCGGCGAAGAAACACGGCGAAAAATTGACACCGGTCGAGAGCCGACGGTATCGTCGATGATCGTCCTCATTGGCCGGTGGCGAAAAAATCCCATCGAATCAGCGAACGAGGTGAGATTTGCAATTAAAACGCGGGCTGGTCCGCCACGCGGGCGAGAGGGACAGCGAGAGGGGCTCGGGGGGCAACAGGGAGAAAGAGGGTAGAAATACGGGCACGGGGGAGGGGAGTGAGAGAGAGAGAGAGAGAGAGAGAGAGAGAGAGAGAGAGAGAGAGAGAGAGAGCGGGACGAGGGGAACGAGAAGAACGGGGTACGGGGGTGGACGGATGCCGCCGTCCGAAAGGGCGCAATAAATGTACGCATTGCGCAGAATTAGTTGATTAAAATATAAAAGAAGAACGGTGGGGATGGAAGAGCGCGTGCGGCGAGGCGAAAGGGGATTGAGACGGGTGAACCGGGGGACACGGCGGGGGGGGAGGGAGGGTGGCCCGGAGAAATATGGCAGGGGAGTAGTAGAGAGATAGACGCCAGAAGGAGAAATCTCTCGTTTCCCCTCCCGCTGCCCCTTCGCCCCCCGCGCTGTGCCTCCCCCTCGCGTCGTCGTCCGCCACGCTCGAACTAGGGTGGATGACGGGGTGGATGGGTGGTTAGGAGGGAGGAGGGGAAAAGGGGGTGAGAGCGGCAGAGAGAGCGCGCGCGGGAAAAAGAGAGGACAGTCGCGGAGCGAGAGAGCGCAGCAGCCCGGGAAAAGAAATAATCTGCGAGCTGTATTGACGTTTCTAGTCTAACTCTGATTGAATTATGCATGAGCACACCAGCGATATACCGACGGCTCTCCTTCACTGCTGCCGCCTCCCTGCCCCGTCGCCGACGCCGCGCCACCTCCCTGCGAACCCCGGTCGTTCGCTTGGCGTGTGGTACTCGCGGTTCTTCTCTCCGTTCTTTTTTTTATATATATAGTATATATATATATATCTACATGTATACATGTATACACACATCTCTGGATATCGCTATTCGATGTAGTTTGTTCGCGGTATCGGAGAAACGGTTGAGGGAGAGAAAGAGAGAGAGGAGGGGGAGGAAAAGTGGGTACGGCTTGTAGGGTACTCGCGTTTGGACGCGACGAGAGGCTAACGTCGGCCAACTGTACGACTATGAGGAATAGACGGACGGTTGCGGAGCGGGGAACTGGGAAGCGTCGCTATTGGTGATATCCGCGTGGAATGTAAAATATTATTGATCACTGTAAGCGTATTGTTTTATCGTATTTGAGCGGCGAATGTATTCATTTATAAGAGACGCCGATAATCGCTAGAACTTGTAACATACATCTGTACCAGCGAATCTCTCTTTCTATTTTTTATTTATTTTTTTTTAGATAAATAGAATTGACATCTACTATATTAATTATAAGAAATCATTAAAATATTTAAGCCTCTCAAGTATAAATACTTTTAAAGAAAATATATAAAATATATATGTGCGACGTTATATTATTATAAATATATACATTAAATATTTAAATATGTTATAAAATAGATTTCTTGTACATCTAAGTTTGTTTTACATATTGTATTGCCTTTTTTTTATAAAGCCAATCTGTCACTTTTTCCCGAAAGAGATAGTTGGTTAAATATTAAAAGATCGACCGTCGTCATCGTCTTAAACGACGACTTGTACATTACACGAATAATTAATAACGATCAGCTAATGAACAGATAAACATTAATCCGCTTACACTAAATTACGCACGCATTTTCTCTATCCCTCTCTCTCTCTCACTTCTGTTTTACGCGCAAAACGATGTGCCGTGGCGCGCATTATGGCGCCCCCGATTGTTGCACCGTTTAACCGATTCGCTAATGGGGAAGCTAACGGAAAAGAGTACATAACAGCTACTACAGATGCTTTTCTCCTCCCATTCGCACACATTCTCCTTGTCCCCTGATGCACGCTTCAGGGTATAGGAACCTCTTTTCAGTATCTCGCGCACGTAATCGATCGCAATAGCAGTGACAATGATTTACGTGCTTTCACTTGATCTCGCGTTGCATTTCGCTCTGGAAGCGAATGACAGCCTCTTAAGAGATTCAGAATCGACGTACGGAAATTTTAAAGAGAAGAAATTTCTTCGAACACATTTCCTCGCGCAATCATGCAAATAGATTTAACCGATAGATATTAAAATTTGATAACGAATGGAGGAAAATGTTAATAAAAAAGCTGAATTTTCATATTATTATATATATATTAAAGTAATAACATTTCTACTTGAATAGCAAGATGCGATATTAATCTTCGAACGGAAAAAATACAATATTTGGCATTTGGCAACCGCACAAAAGAGTAGTAAAATTTCTCTCTTCCACGTTTATTTCAAGATAAATTTTCTTCTTTAGAGATTTACATTTTGACTGTTTGTCTATGTTTTTTTTTTTTTTATTTTTAGTAGTAGATTAATAAAACAATAACGAAATATATATATAAATAAATACATTAGATGATACAATAAAAATAAATAGATATATGACTATTGAACGGAAAATATATAAAACGAAATAAAAATATATTTGCATAGTACAAATGAATTGTGTATTGTGTATATTTTTTTTTGTAATCTATTCAAAAAGAATCGATCTTGTAGAAATTTAAATTCAGAATCTCGAATTCTGCAAGAATCAATCATCGCGCTCTATGCGTTTTTGCCATTATCAAATGTACATCATAAGAAATACAGTTCAACGGATCAACGGATTACGAAATGCATTTCGGATGCATTTTCTCGCGTCTTTACGTCGCGAGGGGCCGCGGAATTTTTCGCAGAATTTTTCGAGAGAATGACAAAGAGTACATTTTACATATTATGCATTTATAGACACACACACATACATACATAGAATCGTGCAACTTCGGTAAGCCGACCTCGCGACAGGGGCCGTTGCCAGAGGGATGCTGGAGTCTCTCCCGCCATTGCGGGCTAGGTATATCCCCCCACTTCTCGTCGACGAGAGCGACGTAGGAACATCGCGACTACTACTAAAAACGGGATCGATACTAAAATGCTTTTAAAATCGAGGCTTTTGTAATTAACTCGCGCAGTTACGCGGCCTGGGTCCGCGATGCAGCCGCTGCGCTTATATCTCCTTCCCTTCTCATCCTTTTGCGTTTGCATTATATATCTGATCGCGCGTAGTACGTGTTTTCCGGAAACGCTCTTAGAACGCTTCTTGCGATATCGAGACATTATCGATAGCTCGTATTCGACTTCGATTATTCTCAATGTGAATACTTTTTGTTATAAAATATTCATCGATATCGAATGATATTCTACGCTGAATATGAATAAGAGTATCATATATCAATGTTAAATTTGAAACATAAAATTATTGCCATCTTTCGTAAGAGAGATATATACTTAATAGGATAATTATCAATAACTGTCAGTCTTGAAGACATTATCAATGACCTGAAAATTTCTGTTAATGCATTTGAATCTGCAGTATTATATCAGAACCGGTGTTCTTTACGAATATATGATATATCCGGGGGATTCAAGTTTAATAATACTTGCCTGATAACATTTACAAATTAGTGTAATATTCCTCTCTCCTTTAAGATGTAATTCCTGATAACTGGATTACTTTTATGAACGTCTTGGATTGTTAATAATAGCGGACTTTATGCAGTTGCTTGTCCTAATTATCTTCTTACTTCTCATCCATCATTTCGATTGGACTTTTTATTAGTCGGATTTGTCAACTACAATATTCTCGCGATGCTTATGAATGTATAAAAAATATATATATCTTTTTGAATAAAAATAAAAATAAAAGATAATATCGATCGTGTAATGCGAGAGAGGAGAGGAAGAGAAATATTACCAGCCAGTCATTCATCTCCAAAAATTTGTAAAAAAAAGCGGCCAATATCGCGCGAGAAAAAACAAACAATCCGTATACATACGAATAATCAATTCTTCGAAAAACAAACGATTTTTTTCATCATAGACATGATTGATCTATATTAGAAAATATTATTTCCGACATTCCAAGTATTGACTCACACGTGATAAATTGCTTGCCTCTTTGGCATAAATTTAACAGTTTGCGAATATTAACAAATTAACGACTAGTGTACTGTAATACTATACTATAGCGTACTTTTCATTTACAATAAAATTAATTCTTAAGCCATGTTTTTTTTTTCATTTACGGTAAATTAATTCTTAAGCCGTAAGCTTATGTTAAAAATCTTTCAATCCACGGAAAATACCTGATTTTCAGCAAGCTTATTCCGAAATGGAGATATGTGTAATGTACACTTTTAAAAATTTATTTATGAACTTTAAAGCACGTACATTTTGTTTTTCAGACTCTTATTATTTTTCCTTTACCGTGCGCTTTCTTCGAACAGATAGTGGATTTTTAGAAATATAATTTAATTAATTTAATTTTTATATAAATATAGTGCGATCTAGATTTGACCGAGCCAGACTGATTTTGACGTGATTTTCTCCCGATAGGTTAAGAATAAAAAAAGATACTGAAGAAAGAAAAAAAGTTGAATGGCATCACAATGACTATCTTTTTCTGACCTCATTTTTGCTTGAATACCAAACGATGCATCGGAAAAATGCAGTTGCATTCATTTTTTTGATAAAATCACTCGGTTAAATTTACATAAATCGATTCCTCAGAATAATCTACATATATAAGGCGAAAAATAAAGCAAGATATTTTAAGCTTTTTATTCTTTATTTAAGATGCTAAAAAATTATCAATAAAATTATTATACGACAAATACATAATTTGACAAATATTAAGCGTTTTTTTGTTATCGTATCTGTGCATAATTATAATATGCTTGACGAGTTAAACGAGGATAATATAATCTAATGCTTTATTTTTTAATATACCACTCTATGTGAATTCGGCGATCGAACGACATAAAATATCCTTTTAACGGATGATTTCAAGTCGAGACTACTTGGAGCAAGGGTTAAGCGCAAGAGGACCGATGGGATCGACGCGAATAGAGTTCTCGTCGACTCTCGCCTCCGCGCAAAAATCCCATCAGAGACCGACTTGAGCTAAGCGACTCGACTTAGCCATAATTCCTTATGAGACACCAGGGTGCTATATCATACAGAGAGAAGAGAAACGCGACGAGAGATGAGAGATATTCATTTCGGATGCTAACAATCTAGACAATCTAGAAAATGGAGAGAGCTAAGCTCTTCGTCTTCGCGCCAAGCTGGGCTAAGATGACCTAATTAATTCGTTAGGAGCGATTCATACGAGATTTGTACTAAGAGTGATGAATTGTACGGATGTAGAGAAAACAAGAGAAAAATTCATTCACAACGTTTCTAAGACGATCGATCGAACACTCGTCACTCGTCACCAAACGACTCTTGTCGGAGCACTTAATCAGTACACGTTCGTACATACATTCGCTCTGATTGAGTGCACACTCTGCTTCGAATCGGTAAGAGTTCAATCAATTACAATCGTCATTAATGAACTTCTTCTCTTGTCCCGTTTACCAGCCGTATGATTCACCACCCTTGATGTGAATCTCGCCTAATGAATCACGTCAAACGAGTTAACTAGGCTTAGTCAGAGTTAGCTAGATTTCGTGTAGACGAGAGGTCGCACCTCTCCATATTTTCTAGATTGCTTAGATTGTTAGTACCTAGAAGTGGATACCTTCTAGCTTGTCACGTTTACCCTCTGTCGTATGATATCGCTTATGGTATAATACCCTGGTGTCTCATAACGAATGGCGGCTAACAAGTTCGCGTCAATCTTAGAAAACGATTCTCGCACGGAGATGAAACTCGGCGAATCTCATTCGTGTCGATCTTGTAGATCGATTTCGTTCTCTTTCGCTTCAAGGTCGCTCAAAGTTATTACAAGCCCGCTGTTTTTCAGATTTATCAACTTAAAATGCAATCGTCCGCGACGCGAGATATTTTATTTCTTATTCTCGATCGCGAAATTCGCATAGAGTCGCTCATTAGAAAATATTCGCGCTTGATTTTTTACGCATTATACATATATAATAAATTTTTCTATCTTTTCGCGATCATCAGATTTTCTTAAAAAGTCTAGCCAAATGTTTAAATATTTTCTCTTACAATTGAGAAATAATCTTTTTAGCATCTTATATAAAAGATGAAAATCTGGAAATATTTTGCAAAGTCTTCGTTTTTCTAATTACTTTTATACGTTCCGATTGTTCAGAAGAATCGATTTTTACAAATTTAACTAACAATAAATGGTTTCATAAAAAAAAAAAAAAAAAAAAAAAAAACGTGCAATTGCACTTTTCTGGCGCATCGTTGCTCTCAAGAAAAGAATGAGGTCATGGAAAGACAGTTATTATTACGCTATTCAACTTGTTCTTTTATTATTTTTTTTTATTGTCAACCATTCTCGAAAAAAATCACAGTAGACAGTGGATGGCTTTGACAATGAGCCATTCTGTGAATCATGCGTAACCGCGCGTGATATATGTGTATAAAAAAATTTATCTAATAACTTTTGTGACATTAAATATTTTTATTTCAATGCTATATACAATTTCGCGGTTCTAATTTTGCAATTCAATCTAAATTTTATTGGTGAATAATAAATATATTCTATCTCATAAAAATTGAGAATATACTACTAAATTTAAAATATACTACTTTCTTATCGCTTTTTTCCTTTCGATTAATTATTTCGATTAATTACTTTTTTAAGATTACGGCGTTTAATTTATGCTTTTGCAGATTTTCATATAAGCAGCCTTTTTACAAAGTATTATGTAAAGAGCCAAATCTTTGTATGTCAGTGTTTTACAAAGAGCTCAAGTTATTTGTAACGAGGACAGTCTACAAATAGTCTATATGTATATAGCTCTACATTAAATTAAATATATACTATATCATTGCAACATTTTCATTATATTTTGAGCACATCAATAAAATAAAATAATAATACGTATTTTCGAGAAGTTTGAAGCCTATATTATTATATATAAATCAAAAATATAATAGTTTACATTTTTCGTAAATTTTTTTTTCAAAAAGAATTACATTATATATTACGTTGTAAGACGTATACCATGTATAATATGTGTACGATAATGTGACATTTATGGATTTTCCTGTGACGTGTCCGCACGTTCTCAAACGGACTCATCAAGGTACGCGCGAGAACGGATAAACGAGAAAGATAGGAAAGGAGAGATAAGGTACGCCCTAGACGACGGAGTACCGCCCTCCAGCAAGCGCGTTTTATTTCGCTTTTTAATAAGGACCTCGTTTGGAACTCTAGGCTTTAAATAGATCAATACCTACGTACTTCATCCCTGGCAACGAACCCATCGCGTTTCCGCACGCTTCAACCCCCTGGCCACCCTTTTTACCTCGCACTCTTCCACTACTCTTCTCACCCCTTGTGCCCTCCCTGCCGCCCCCTCTTCCTCTTCCTCATTCCACCTTCGCACGCCGTCTCCGTCTGACCCACCTGTTTTCACCCTAATCCGGTATCTTCTTTCCCCTCGTTACGCATAATACTGTCTTTCTCTGCGTTTCTGTTTTGCCTCCCTTTTCCACCCTCTCGTCCGTCCATCCCTTCTACCGTTTTTCTTTCTCTCTCGTTCTCTCGTTCTCTTTCTCTCTCTCTCTCTCTCTCCCACCCTCTCTCTTTTTATCTCTCCGTCTTTCTCTGTCTCTCTTAACAAATCATCCGCGAGGGACCTACACCCTTTTTCGCAACTCCCCTCTATCTACTCTCTTCCCTCAGTCGCGGCACACACGCTTATTTACAAACGGTTCCGCGCGCGTATACAAGTACATTCTTATACGCGCATTTGTTAGTATGTAACCCGCGCCATGTGACGAATGTGTGAGGGAGCGAATGTGTCACACACGTCCGCGTTGCGCAATGCGCGCGCGCGCGCGCGTGCACCGCTATGTGTTTTTCATATTTCCCTCTATCTTCTCCCACCTAGAGCGTTATTCCAAAGCCGATAGCGTGCGCTGCGTAGAGAGGTAGGTGACGGCCCGCTTTTTCCCTTTTTCTATGCCGTTTCCTTTTTCCTTGATTTTTTTTCCTTTTTTTTTCTTTTGCTTTTTTTTACCCGCCGTACATTTCTCTCTCTCTCTCTCTCGCCCTCTCGCTCCACTCTACTCTACCCTCTCCGTCATGCTCCCTCTCTGCGTCGCGCCGCTCTCACCCTCACCCTCGCGCGGCGTCGTTTGTCGGCCTCTCCGCGTGAATGGGCGAAATGTAGGTAGGTAAAAGCCCGTTTTCGCTTTCTATACGGCTCTCGGCGAAAACGAGAGTCACGTACGTTCCGGGGAGTACCACCAACGTTTCTAGCACCCGATATACATATAACGTGCATAGCCCGCGATCTCCCCCTCCCTCTCGACATATCCACCGTCTCTTGTCCGTTCTCCGCGAGACTGTTTCGTCATACTGACTAAATGCGTGTTATTTGCGCGCATAGCGCAATGCGTTTATCTGCGTTTGTCATACGTGTAATTAGGATCCGTATTTAACAGAGTCTCATTTCTTTGTATAATACAAAATTCACTTTTACGTTTATATATTTATTATTATTATCAATATTATTATATATTCAAACTATTAATATTAATTAATTAAAAATTAATATTTGATTTCTTTATGCCTCACCCTTTCTCTCGAAACTTATTACGCGAAAAACTCTGCATCATTCAGTTGCTTGACATAAATAAGAAATGCTATTGACGATTCTCTCTGAAAAGCCAATATTAAATTCACAGATAAATTATGTATACTGCCGTAAATTGTAAAGTTATAAATTATAGGAAATATTTTAAAAGATTCAAAATTCAGAGAAATCAGAGAATATATACAGCACTCGTTAAATAAAATATGCTTAAAAAAAATTCTGTCTCTTGCACCGTGGTCGAAGAACACGGAGATGAGATCGTTGGAAAGAGAAGATCTCGGGAAGATCGTTCCCTTGGTGAGATCAGACCCATCCGTGACCTCGAATCGGGGCGAGAGGAATCCGGATTTCCTTCTCCGTTGCGCCTCGTCTCCATCCATCTCGCCTCCCTCGCGCGCGGAATCGCTCGCTTTTTTTTTTCTCTCCACCACCGGACCTACGTGCCGGAAAGGGTGATTTGTCGACCTGACCTCGGGAACCGTGGGAGCGACCTTGACCTATCGACGCCGACACAGGACGTCGGAAGTGGATGTCCCTATGCAACAGACGGATTCCTTGCTGCGGGCGTCGATTGACTCGCGGCATCGTACGATCGATCGACATGAATACACCATGAATCTCGTAAACACCGAGGAAAAAAAACGCGCCACAAAACGGTGTGATTTAGTTTTTCAATCTCGACCGATCCGATTTGATTATGCTATCACCTGTATTGATCGTCGCGTTCGTCGAGGAAGAATAAACGTGATACAAGATGAATGAAATGCAAAGACAGAGAGCGATCTTGATTAACTGTAATTAATACGTTGGAAATTACATTAGAATTAGCAGAACTGCTCTACTATATTGTTAACGCCAGCTTGACCTACATTTTGTATTCATTGGTCGAATATATCAGCGCCTCAATCACACATGTGTAAGTTCTTTTTTCTTTTTATGTAATACAATATAAAGTAGATCAAAAATAAAAAATTGATAAAAATTATAAAATTAATTTATCCAATTATGCGCGTGTTTTCCAGAGTTATATATTATAGAAAAAGATCAAGTTTCTAAAATCGACAAGATTTTTGACAAACAACATTTAATCTCGGTAAGATAAAAAAAATAGATTACACAAATAAAAAAAACATGCGTGTACACGTGGGAAAAATATCGCTCTTGTATATTAAATTTCTACAGAAATTCACGTTAAATATCACGTTGAAGCTGTTTAAACGATCGAAGCTATACGCTCGAGTGGTGTAAAAATGAGCGAGAAGACTACGCGCAAAGAGGGAATAATGGACGCGTTCGCTCGCTAGACAAGGAAATGATGGCGGGCTCTACACACATATCCGCGAGCCGTATAATTTCCGCGAACCGCCGCAAAATCAATAAAAGAAACATTACATCGGCGGCTGGCAGTACTGAGCTTGGCACGGGCCATGGGATTGGATGGGGAAAACGAGATGGGAACGAGGCGCGCAAGCGTTGCTAGAAACCTTGACGGCGGCAGAAGGGCTCGGTAGCGCGGCTATTCGGCCACTAAAGGAGGTAAGAGGGAAAGAAGAGTGACGGGAGAGCGAAAGAGGAGAGACGAAGGCGGGAATAGTAGGCGGCATGGAAAGCTGCCGGATGAGAGGAGCGAGTCTTATGAAATATGGCCTCCTTGCGGAGGAGCTCGCTTGTGTTCCGCGTTGCTGATGTGGCTGGCGTTTTGCGCGAAGAAGGAACGAGTTCCGAAGGGAGTGAGGGAGATCGAGAAGAGAAGGAGAGAGAGAGAGAGAGAGAAGAAGGATTTATTCTATTCCAGGATTAAAATTCCATAAGAACAGCAAGCTTTGTTATGAAGATTACCGAAAAAGTTCATTTTAATATTCTCTAGAGACAATTATCTTACAATTTGCGCTGCAAGTACAGCTGATTAATAATGTCCGGAGAAATCAAATCGATTCTCGTATTAAGATAAATATTTGTCTTGCAATCCATCTTAATAATTGCAGCGCGCAAAACTAAAATGTGTAAATTAATATCATAAAAATAAATCGCGACAGAAAAAAAAATGAAAATATATTATATACCTACATATATCAATGATCGAATTCTTTTTTTGAAACTTTACCGTCGATATTGTTCGATGAAAAAAGTGAATTTTTTAATGAGACACTTCTATTCGGGAGATATTGAATTAGAGAGGCTTTTTTTTAATTAACATACTATAATTTTCGATACCTCATCTCCTTGATCGATCGTAAATATATAGTCTTGTACGCGAAACGCGTATCTAAGTTACAAGATGGTTCTCTATCATCACGGATGGGCAACGAGATACGGTATTTGCGGTTCGAGCGAGGCAAGAATCCTTTCACGTGAAGGGTGAGAGGAGATCGGGATAACTCGTTCGACTATATAACAGTTTGGATTACGACGTAGCCATATTTACGATCGAGAGAATTGATCGCGATAGAGCGGAATTGGGACGTTGGGATGCAAGGCGGGAGAAAAGAAGGGGGATAAGGCATTCAGCCTTGCGCGTGGAGAGATACTAAAAGGCAGATACATCTTTTACCGTTAATACGTTATTCAAACGATCAAGATTGCAGAATGTGCAGCGCGAGTCGTGGATATTAATATTCGATTCAAGATTAGTCACACGTTGCATTCGCAATTTATTCTTCCGTCTCTCTTTCAAAGTATATTTTAGTTATAATTTTTAATTATATATGCGCTTTTTCCCTCAAATATTTCATATTATTCCTCAATTTTGCACATATTTACTTTAATTCTTATTATACAAGGATAATTGTAGTAACCTTATTTCAATTATAATTTTATGCATAAATTTTCAAAACTCCGTTAGACTTTAGTCATATGCATATTTTTATCAATTAACATATACTATATAAAGTCAATACAAAGTTTAATATTAATGTCATATATAAAAGTGACATTACACAAACGTTATACATAAAAAAATGCTATAATTAATAGAGCTATCAATATGTATATCGAATATATATATATATAATTTTAATTATTTACTATATATGAGATATTCAAAAACTATTTCTCACAGAAAAGCATATTCGCCAATATTTTAAAAACTTTAACATTAATAATTTAGAAGTTGTATTATTCAAACTGTTTCCCTTATCTGCGATTTTTTATTATCCAACTATTTGAGATCATATACAAGTACATTTGCGGGAATCTTCTAGAAAGATTTCGGCTCAAGATTTCGTGCAGCATCGAAAAAGGTTATTGCATCGTGGAGCGGGCAACACGCGGAGACCGCGCGCGAACTAGCCAGCTTGTTCCTTGCGGTCGGGGAGAGAAGTCGAAAACCTCTGGTGAACCTTACATACCCCCCACCACCGCGCGCGGGTCCCACCGACTCCTTTCTTTCGTTTCAGGCCGGGCCTGCTTTTTCTCTCCTCTCTCTCTCTCTCTCTCTCTCTCTCTTTCTCTCTCGTCCGGGTTTGAGAACCGTGCGCCTAAAATGCAGGCTAGGTTTTCGGCCGGGTTCTCGCGCATACCCGCCCACCCGATATTCCCTCGCCCCTTTCCCCCGGTCCTCTCTCCTCCAACGGCCGCGTTGTTAGGCATCTTCCTCTCGTTGCTAGGGCCCCGCACTCGATAAGCCTTCCCTACCCCCTTACCTCACCCTCCAGCTGCCTCTCTCTCTCCGCATGCTACCGCCGCCGAATAGTCCCAAAATGCATCGGTGCCTCCGCGTCTCGCTCCTCACCCCTCCTTATTGCGTGGAGGCGAGCAATGCCGGACCTCCGTCTATCTCTTTCTCTCTTTTTTCTCTCGCGCGAAACTCCTTCTCTTCACATGTCTACTACCCTCTTTACGTTTCCTTCAGCGATGGCCCTGCCAGCCACCTCTTTCTGCTTCGGGTTGCTAGGTCCGTTTCTTTGCGAATAGAGTTGATGCATGTCTTCCATATGTATTGGAAGTATTCCTTTTGCGAGGTTTCAAATCTATGCACGACAATCCGGTTCTGCGCTTTCATTTGAATACATTACGATTGATCGAGCTACTTTAGAATAGTGAAAAATACGCCGCCGAACGTATATATATCGGTATAATGCTTAAATTGGCATATTGTTTGTTGTTATTATCATTATTATTTCTCAAGTATATATAAAAATAGTTATTTTGACATTATATGGTTGATATCGTGCGAGAGGATACACGACAACTCGAAGAAAGTTGTTCAATGTCAACTTAATAATCCTTCATTCTGTGTCGAATATTTACTAGATGAGCGAAAAGAATACTTGCGTAAGAGAATATTGTATAATTATAATGAAAAGAATAATTATATAATTAATCTAAGTAGCCAAAGTATTTATTTTGATATACCTAAATGTTAATTTTAAATTTTAAATAAAATGTCAAATTTTCGAGTTTGTCTTTTTTCGCATAATACCAATCATATCATAATGTCAAAGTAATTATTTTGACGTTTTATAAATATAAATGTCAAAATGACATTTTAGACTACTTGACAGAATGAAGAATTAAGTAAATATTGAAAACAAACTTCTTTCGTACGATAGCAATCAAATAACGTTAAAATAAATCTTAAAGTAGATATAGTTATTATTGTTGTATTTTAACGAACTGTTTGTTAAGAAAATATTCGTGCCATTTTATTCAATATGCATAGTTGATGTAATATTTCACGCTATGCTTACATATCGAATAAGCTAGATTTGGAGATGTAAAGTGTTTTTATTAAAAATGTAGATATATACTTCGTATATATACTTCGTACAAGCCATAGTTTCCAGTTTCCAATTTAATTCACAGTAAAATTACATTATGCAAAATTACAAAATCTAATATTTATTATTTATCCAGTAATATACTTGAGATATAAATCAGTCTAGTATCTAGAATAAGTATAATTTTATAATTATATGCCACGTGTTTGAAATCTAGTATAATAGTTTGCATCGTTTCATATATAAAATGATGGTTAAAATATGCTACATATGCTGGTTTTTATTCCAGACAAATCGCTGAACTATGAAGGTGAAAAACATCATCAGCAATATTTTCGCACATATGTCACGTTACTAAGTTAGCTGATAGTATAATACGAGTTCGCAGTAAGCATAAGCGTAATAATCGAAAGTTAATGATTATCGGGCCAAAAGAAAAATGTATCATTATGTATAAAATAAATATCGGGCGAGCATAAAAAAAAATTGCACGTTCTTTCGAGAATCCTTACAACTTTCAAGATATCATCGAGAAGGAAATTCTTACTTTCCACTCGTTCTTAATTTCGTTGATTTTTATGCTTTCATGTTAAAGCAAAACTTTTTCGCTTTATCGACGATATTTGATATTTTGCGAAATGTTTGGAAAACTCTACATTACTGTTATTTATGTGATATTCGATATAATAAAATATTACCGCATATACATATAAAATATTCGCAAATATTATTCGACGAATATATTGCGTCGAGGAGAGGCAGGCGTGCCGGGACTCGATTGTAAGTGACCGCCGCGTCAGAATTCGCGAGCTAGGCGCGGCCCTGTCTCATTGCTAGAGTCCCCCTCTTTCCACTTGGAAGGCTGCACCTAAATGCGCTATCCTGTCCCCACCAAAGTGCATTCCACCTATTTGGGCCCCCCACCATGGGGTACCGGGCCGAAAAGTGCAACGGCCTAAATTCACGTAGAGGAAGGTAACAAGGGCCTTGGGTCTCTCCCACCACGGCCCCGGCACGGTGCAACAACCTAATTTCTAGAACCCTCTTCCTCTCTCTCTCTCTCTTCCCTTCTTTCCTTCCTCTCTTGCCTGTTCCGTTCCTCGCACCCCCTCTGCGTGCACCACTACTGCCGCCGCCGCCGCCGCCGCCGCCACCACGTCTTTTTTCATCCTCACCTCGCGCGCGCGTTGCCCCCTCGACCCCCTGCCCCCTTCCACCCGGCCGCGCGCCGAAAACCTCCGTTCTCGGTCGGACGCGCGTTTCGCCAGGCCCGCTCGTATACCGCATCGCATCGCGCTTCTTCTACTTAATGCAATCGCTAGTTGGTTTTCGGCGGCGGCAAGCCTTACCCTTCCTCGTCTCGCCTCGCCCTAGTCCTCCTCTCGCTCGTTCCCCACCGTGCCCTTCTTCGGCTATATCGTCCCTCCGCCGATCAGCCCGCTTCGAGCTCCTATAGACCCGCTTCCATCTTTCGCCATTCTCCTCTTCTGCGCCCTCTCTTTTTCCCTCTTTCTTTGCTTTGCTTCTTCGTTCTTTTTTTTTTCTTTTTTTTTACCTCGGTGCAATCGTCTCCGCTTACTAGCGATTCGTGCATGCAATACGATCTCTCTCGTCCTGCTACGGCTAGCACGAAAGCGACTTTGCGCTCGCTCCTGCCCGAGGCATCTCTCTCTCTTTCTCTTTTTTCTTTGACATGGGTCAGCGAGGTTTGTCATGGAAAATATCCGGCCAATCGCACGTGTGATCATCTGAGTGAAGATCGGGTTAAATCGCGAGAAATGAAGTTTAGTCTTCTTGGACAGATTGTAAAAAAATTACACGACGTACACACTACATAGTATGTGCAGCGCTGAACTTTCTTTCAGACCCTCGTCAACTCGACTCTCTCAAAGAATGTCTTCCTTATTTCTCAAGATCTTACTTTTCGCTTTTTCTTAAAGCTTGCAGTTTTTCGTTATATTGTTTTTTACACACACACATACACACATACTCTCTCTCTTTTTTTCATTTTTCATTCCTAAATGGCCCTCTGTGTGAGGTTGCTCGCAATAATGTTACGTGGCCGTTCTAACTGCTTGTTTCTATTATGCATTTCTAGAGCGCAAAACTCGTCGAGTTATCCGAGACGCCGCGTCCGCGATATTTAAATCGTGTCTGCGTAATAAGACACGAATAACACGTGCAATCGTGTTTAGATCGCGCTATGAGAGTCTAGTCTCTACAAAGTACAGGAAGCGTATTGCGAAAATATTTATTCTTATTAATTTATTTCGACTTGCATAATTTATATTCGTAGTTCGAGATAGATTTGATACTGTGGCAAATTCAAAACCTATGCAACTTTTATTAACAATCTGATAACAAATTGATATGTAGAATTAAAAAATTTGCGATTCAAGAAAAATTGATGCATCAATTATTTTATATCATTTTATCGAAGAATAAACGTTCTACATTGAAAAATCTCCGATTCTTAATATCACGTGCTGTTGTATTAATCTGACTAAATATTGCAATGCAGAAGCTTTTTTTGCAACAGTTTTACTGAGAGAGAGAGAGAGAGAGAGAGAAAATAGCTATTGTGCAGTTTCTCAAGTGGGTTATTCGTTAACCACGTCTTTTTTTTCAAATACACGTCGATTGCCGATAAAAAATATCCGCATGTGAGCGTTTCAAATATATTACTTATATAAATATTTTTCAGTATAAAGAATATTTATTATTCATATAAAAAAATAGGAAAAATAGATAAATAGAGAATGCGGGCAAGCATTTGTTATAAACATGTTCTTCATTTCAGTGTTGTACGAGTATCTACGTATAACAGATATTATGAAAGCACAAAAATAAAAAAAAAGATAAATACTTGATCGAGGAAGATTAATGCAATTGCGAGGTTAATTGGGCAACGGGCGAAGATGGGCTCTCGACGCCGAGCATACGTAAGATCTGTTAGAGGCAATTCGCGCATCGCCGAGCATACGCGGGCGCAAATGCGGAATGCACTTACGTACTCGGTGTACTAAGCCCCGAAACGCCCGGGGGAACCCATTCCGTGGTAGCGGCATCGAGGACGGAAGAGAGAAGCTCGTTCTACAACGTTTCGCGCACGAGGGGGGAAGGCAAGGGAAAGGGGGGCCAGGACGGGCGCGAGGAGGCGAGAGGTACGGTGGAGGGTCGAATCATCCTTACACAAGAGACGATACGAGACAACTCTACGTTCCCTCCCCTGCCCCTCTCGCCCCTCGGTGCAAGGAAATCTTCTCGCGAGAGAGGAAGAGAGAGAGAAGGAGAGAAGCCCCGAGAAGAGTCGCGCCGCACGCTTTCGAATTTCACGCGAAATTCGGTCAATTTCAGGCGCGGCTTGTGCACTTTGTGCAGCCCCGTTTTACCATCGCGCGCGCGGACGGCTTCGTGTTTTTTCCACCGCACTCGTCCCTCTGTCGCTGTTGTTTCACGCACGGTGGGGGAGAGAGAGGACCGCGTTCTCGATCGGGCCCGGGGGCCCCCGGGTCCCCCCGCGCCGCGCAAAAATATACACTCGCGTCGACGTTTTAGAATCCACCGTCCGTCCGTGGCTCGCGGACGCATAGAAAGAAGCCCCGGCGTGGCGTTTGTTGCACACACGCAGGTTTCCTCGCTCCTTCGCTTCGCGGTCCCCGCGTTTCACGCGGATCAATGCCCCGGCAAAAGTTCTTTGAGCCGAGGACCACCTGCCCGCGAAGGACCCGCCCAGAGCGCGCAACGGCACCGGTGCATTGCCCCTGTTACTTCGCTTCCAACGTGACTTTACTTGACTCTGACCGCGACTTTGGCCATTATACGGGATTTGGTGCCCCTTTGTGGACCCGAATGGCGTGCGAAGGTGTCCGAGAGACGTAATTCGCGCCTCGTATTTTTTCTCTCTTTGCTCCTACTTCGCGGGCGCTTTTGTTTTACATCAAAATGTAGATTTTTTAAAATCCTTCTTAATAATCAAAGAAATGCAATAATATCTATTTTTGAAGAGTATTTTAAAAGTATCTCGAAATTGGAAAAGTGTATGTACATTTTAAACTTTTCAATTTTACGTAAAATAGATTCTATTTTTAAATGAGCAAAAAAAAAGAAGATTATACTTTTAGTTTGTTCTTTTATAAGCTCGTTCATTTTATGTATGTACATATATACTTAATGAAAAGGTGATAGAAAAATATTGACAATACATATTGATAACAAAATATACTTTTTTCTAATAGATAAAGCTAAATTACATTTACTTATCTTTCTAAAAATCTTTGAATTTATTTCACGCAGATAAGACTAGAGCAGAGCAATTTGACAGTTATGTAAAAAGAGAGCTGATAGCAGACTTGCGCGAAACGCTTATCTCTCGTAGAGAGATTCAGCGATAAACGACTTCGGTTAGTTCAAGTTTCGCATATTTGAATTTTCGTTACGATGTGCAGCAACGGCCCCGCTGTAACCCTCTAGGGCCAAAACTTCGTGCGTGACTGCGCGGTGCGCGTGCATGCGCGCCTCCGCGTGTCCGTCCGTTTGTGCGTGTGCATATACGTACGTATGTACGTATGTGCATATGTACGCGTGCATAGGCGTGTGCTTCGTGCACCGCGACCGGTTGCACGGTGCGCCGAAACTTTATTTCCAGAATGTTTGATTTGAGAGAAAGAAATAGCGCGCTGACTCGTTTCGTCTCAGCGCGAGGCTCTCGTCTTCTACAAACTACGTCGTACGTTTAACAATTTTTGCTCCGTATTCTTCGCGATGCAAAAATGCAAGAATGCACTGTTAAGATTATTATCTTTTCCTTTACAACACGTAGATATGATTCAAGCAAATATATTTATATATATGTAAGGCGTCCTACTTACATTTCTGTAGTATTTGAGAGCATCTTGTTTGTGTACTTATTGCACAATAGTGAAACAAATTTCAATTTTAACGATAGATTTTATCAGAGAAATACAAAAAAAATTTATAAGCCTGTCATGTATTTTAAAATGATTATTTGTATACCAAGAAATATGATATAAAAGTTAAAAATTCCACAGAAATAGTAAGGAAAAATGAAGCTACATCCAATACAATATTTAGATATGCCTCTCTCGCTCGAAAGAAGACATCTCAATCGCATTAGCCGTCTTTATCGCGAATTAAAGAAGACCTGTCGCTGAGGAATCTCTCTGCGGTTTCGAAGCGACAATCGTTCTGCACGATGAAATAGAAACGGGAAGGAAACGAGGAGGCCCACGAGGAAGGAGAGAAAGAGAGAAATAAAGAAAGAGAAATAAGGCCGGGGAATGAAAGCGCACAGGGCAGTCGTCGCGGGCGTGTACACTGACGCAACGTGAATTTTGGCTCGGCCCGGTCACGGTTTCGTAGGCACGCTAAAAATTCCTTTACGTTCTTCCTCTCGACAATTGTTTCGTTGCATCCTGCCGGGCCGAGCTCTGCCTGCCGCGAGGCTTGAGAGCGGAACGAACCAGGGTGTCGGGCGTGTGTATCTGCCAAACGCGAATGCCCTCGCGAAAACACGGCCGAATTAAGAGAAATTAACACTATCGCGCTGACAACTAAGAAAAAGGGACCATTTATTTTTCGACAAACCAATGTATTTTTACAAAAAACCCCTTCTCAGATGGATCGTATATATTCTAAAAATGTCTTATATAAAATTTTGCTTAAATAAATAATGTACATGTGAAAGCGTATATATAAATGTGTCTCGCGGTGTGTCATGTCATCGTCAAACTGTTTCCAAGATTATTTCGGTTAGAATGTTTTAAGATAAAAATAATTTGCGCGTTTTTTCCATCCTTATTTTAAAATTGTCCCCTAACTCAGAAATTATATTTAAATTTCAATTTGTGTTAGTGTTTCAAAGAAAAATTAATTTTCAAGGAAAAATTAATTTTCAAGAAAAATTTGTGCCGTGGACACAACTAATCAGTTTCAATGAAATTAATTTTCCCTTGAAACTGACGCACTAGCGTCCGGCTCTTTCTAACCCTTTGAAATTTAAATACTTATTTCACATTGAGAACCATATCAAAGTCTTAATTGTTAAAATATACATATATTCTGCAAAGTTACAAGTTTCTGCAATCTTTCCAAATCAGTAACTATAATAATTTTCAATCTTCTTCTATATCAATCAATCTTCTCTGTCTCTCTTGGTGTTTTAACGATCTTGTAACGAAACAATTTGTATTCTTGATAAGAGCAATATAAATTATGTTGTAAAATTTGATGAAAGAATAATTAAGCAACAATTATATTATTGTGTAATTGTCTGTAAATGTTTACAATTTGCGATACATATAATTACTAATTTATCTATTTATTTTATGCGAATTAATAAATACTAATAGTCGGAAAGCAAGAAGGCAGAACGGGGAAAAGAGAGATAACAAGTAAAGACTCGAGTAAATTCAAAGCGATACATATCTCGAGCAATATAATATAATTTAACTGTACTTATTTATACATGATACTTCACACTTGCTAGAAATAATCAAAATGTCAAGTCAGCAACGCGCACATTTCTTATGCCGCATTTACGTTTCAAATTTCAATGTTCAACTTTGAATTGTTAGATGCGCAACATTTTGTATGAAATTCTCCAGGAAAAACAAAAAATTAGCCGAATAAATTTTAAAAGGCGCACGAATTTGCGTTTAATAAATCTGTCCGCGTCTGTCTTAAAAATCTTTTTTACACATTTATGCTTCACGTCACGCATTTACGCAAATTGTCGAATGCTTTTAAAATCCCTAGGTTTATTTTACAAAATATATTTTCTGGACCGGTTATTACATATATATATATATGTAAAATTTTAATTGCATATTGCGCATTTCAAATTTTAATTGGTAATTACAGATGATAATAATTTCCTCCCATATTCCGTGATATACACGATCCGTAATGTATTCTCTGTAACTTACGCTAGCATATACTCTGAAAAACCTCTAAATTTTTTTACACTTACGCGCAATGATAATAATAAAATACTAATAATAACAATAATAGTAATGTAATTAAATGCTTTTACGTAATTGCGTTTGTTATCGTCATAATCGTATCGGATAACAGTATATATAATTGTGAAATACCGGTGTAGTTAATATTACTGTATCGCTTCCTTATCGCACTTATTCCCGAAAATGGAGAGAGTTCCGCAATCGGAAATATCTATCGAATCGGATAAGGATCAGTTTTCAAAGAAAACTTGCGCGCTATCGTTCGCGTGATATCGAAACCCCT
This sequence comes from Prenolepis imparis, assembly GCF_030444845.1. NCBI lineage: Eukaryota > Metazoa > Arthropoda > Insecta > Hymenoptera > Formicidae > Prenolepis > Prenolepis imparis. The sequence goes on along the minus strand of NW_028141166.1, from coordinate 18,575,133 downwards.
GTCCTCCTCCGTAGCGCATTAATATCCGTCAAACGCGACAGTTTATCGGGCCGCACACAGTCCGCGTTTTACGAGAAGGAAGAAAAAAAAATTGGAGGGGAAGTAAAGCAAAGAGCTGCTCGGGACTGTTGAGCGTGATCAGCATTATCGAATTAGCGCGATTGGCGTACGGTCGGAATTTCGCGATGGTTGCGCGGACCCGATGTGTTTGCATTAGCGAAGGCCGCCTGAGGGAATATTGCGTTTCGATTGGACATACACGCGCAAATCGCGGACGATAAATATTAATTATTTTTGTTTGTCTCCTATCGCGCGGTCCGACATTAATAACATTTCGATCCCGCGCGCGCTCGCGCTCGCACGCTTTCGGCTTCCGTCCCCCGAAGCCCCTTCTCACTCCCTCCCACCCTTCGCCCCCCTCAAACGCTCTCTTTTTCTATCTCTTTCGCTCGCTGGTAAAACCATAACACATGCCGGCAAACGAATTGGTTAGCGTATATACTCTCTCGGTATGAGCTCTCTCCTCTACCTGCACATTAATGACGCCACCCCCTCTTTACTCGCCGACAAAAACGTTCAAGTAACAGCGATGATGATGTCTCACCCATGTTCACCCCCTGGCGCGGGGGGTACACTCTTTTATACACACCCCTCTCGATGTGCCCCTCCACACACCGCGATCGCCCCTTCCCAACTTTTCCACTTCCTCTCCCCCTTCTCGCGGGTGTCGCCGCCATCGTCACCGCCATCAACCCCGGGGAATATGTAACCGAGGTTACAATGATCGTCGCGCGAATACGTAATTTTCGCAAACAAAGTAGCCTGGCAAATAATAAAACGCGTCTGTTTACCTTGACCGATGTGTATCTCCGGATTGCTGCTGCTCCGGTGGGATGAAAATTCACGATGGCAGGCCGATGCGCTTCGATAGTGATAACCGAGCTGATTAGTTGGCGCGACCATCCTCCAGAGTAAACTCGCATCTCTCACCTGGCTTCTGTAATAATAAAGCGTAATGTCGTCATTATCTTGCGAGTGATGGATTTCGCGACACTTTCAGCTATTACTAAATATATATTTATATTTTCTTTTTGTATAATTTTTCACGTATATTTTATAAGATGATTGTCGTTTTATATTTTTCACGCGAGACACATATATAATTCATTTTAGACACATGATTCATGTTCTATTCTCAAAACACGATCCAGACATCTTTATACATAATATATAATCTTTCAACTTGTATATTTCGTTATTATACCCTATTTAGATCTTGGTGGAAATTAATAATAAATAGGTTTAATAATAAACATAACATGCATATTTTTTACGCTTATTCTTTATTGGTCAATGTAACGTGTGTAATTTCTCGTAAAGATTTGCCAGAGATTTATGTGTACATACATACATATCCGAGTTTTCCGTTATTTTTGAACCAAATCAATCTTCATGCATTATGATGTATTTTGCCGTACAAACATATATGCTTTTCATATGTCGCGCTCACGCTCGGCGTTTCCGCAAAATACAAACGGCCACTTCCCATACGGGAATAGAATACGGGAATACGCGTAAACGTGTGTGCGTGCGTGCATGCAGCCGAGCGCTTTGGGCAAAAGGCGGAAGACACGCGTTAGGACACGGTCGACATAAAATAAAAGGGAAGATTACAGGATTGTGACCTGGGTGGGCGAAACGCGTATAGGAAGTGGAGTTGTTACAAATGGAACGCAGGATGACGTTGAAAATTGACTATACTCTTCTTGTCATGTTTCGAGAAAACGTTGCCGAAACTTGGAAAGAAAGGTAACTTCGTATCTCAAAGTATCTCTTAGTTTCGATATAAGAATCCATCTATCAAACTCCGATCCTCCCTCTTCAAGTACTTTAATAGTTTGCGGCTTAATAATCGCAAAGCGAGCAGAGATCGGATATCTTTCTACGAGTAATATATATCTTCAAGTTCCGGGTTGTTGAATTAAATGAAGATGGGTTAATAATTCTTATAATCAGGTAGCAGAACGCGAGGCGCCTCGGCAAAGCGGATTCGATATATCCCACGAATCTTGATCGTCCGTCGCATCGTATGCGTTGGTGGCTGATGCGAAGAAATTCTTCACAGACTCGTAAATTTCCTAATGCAAACCGCGAAAGCAAACAATTTCGCCGCGATTTAGTTGTCCTTGGCTTTTATTTGCCGCGGGGTATCGCTCGAGTCAGGCTCGAAAACGCGCGTCTGGTTAGACGGCTTTGTGAAAACAAAACTGTCGGATAGAATTCTTTCTTGTCTATGACGCCTTCGCAGTAAACGGGGTTAACGCGCGAAGAAGTGTAAAGGCTCGAGAAGACCTTCTTGAGGTCAAACAAAAATTGCTGTAAATTTTGTCAACTAATTATTAATATATTATATTTAACAGGGTAGTTAAATTAATCGACCACACTAGCCAATGAATTTTTCTAAGTTTTTACTTTATCGACCATATGGTTGTGGTCTTTATAAAGTACAACTTGAAATTATTAATTACAAATTTTTCATAAGTGAGAAAAATATTATATTTAATTAATATTTAAAAAATAATCAGAGTATATTTTGCAGAATAAATCAAAAAAATTACAAGTATATAAAAGAATAAAAAATTACCTATTATACATAGAAAAATTTTATATATGTATATATAAATATCTATTGTATGGAATGCTAGATGTACATATATTTTTCAAATAGCTTGTTTTTTTTTTTTTGTCAAATGCGAGATCTCGTAAAGGGATGTGCGAAGTCTAAAACGTATACAAACCCCTATCGAAAAATCCGCCACTGTGCTCGCCGATAAAGTGTATCTACTAGTTTGGCCTTCCTCTCCTCCCCACCAGATTCATTTCTCTTTCGCATTAGACTCGTGTTACGGTCAGTGACGTGAATTTAGACGAAGGTCAAGACGTCTGGCCGCGTCTCGCCGTAATGATCGTCTCACATTGTGATGCCCGACTCAACGTGTGAATAATCGTCTACGGACCATATAACGACGAAACACGTGTTTCGGTACGTACGTACCGTTGTTCTCGCGTGGATTTGGGAGGATAAAAGAGAATAAGGCGTTACATAATCATACATATACAATACTACGGTTGAAGGATTGACACAAACCGGGAAAAAAACAATAATATAATACTATCGCGACTTCTAGGAATCGTATAAAATTCCAAAATAGCATATATACGGTTGTACAGTTATACGCTTTATCTCATATCTCGTAATGTTTTAATTTATGATATTAACTTGCTTGTAAAAATAGCGTACTTTTTGGTTTTACTTGGTTTAGTCGACGCGGCACGGTCTGTGTCAGACATGACTATGCGATTATTATGTTTTAATCTGTTCTACTAAATCTTTTCGAGGGCAATCTTCAAGCGTTGCAAAGATGTTATAATTTGTAAAATTCTTCAAATTCACGCGCAAAACTCGATATAGAATATATTAAGAATTTTTCAAGTTCGCGCTGAATTACAAATCTAAAGTCAAACTCATGAAATGCAAACTAATAAAATTTCCAAATTTTTCGTTATTTTTCGGCTACGCCGTATTAAATTTCTCGATCTTAATATTTTGTAATTTTTATTCCCGAATCAACGATTCCAATAATCTTTAAATATTGCGACATATTAAAAAAAATTCTTTTCGTAGAGGACCATTTATAACGTCTCGTCAAAATAAGAGAGTATCAGATTCTTTAAATTATACATTAAGTGCATATAATTGTTTTTTAAAGTGTGATTTCCAAAGATTCTTGCGACCCTTTGAAACGAAAGCTTTCCCTTCCGGTTTCCTTAACACAGCGACAAAGTTAAATATTTGCGGAAAGAACGAAGGATGCATCGATATTAAAGTATATCCTGCCTGCTATTAAGGTTCTCATTCGTTTCGTAAAACAGATGCACGGACACAAGTGCGTCGGATGACAAACGGCCGCACGTGACATGGTATCGTATCGGATCGCTAAATGTTAAGTATTAAGTCTTGCGGAACTTTAATAAAACTTTTAAAGAGAGAAGTTAAGTGTGCGTAATGTTGGAAACGCACGATGTTACAAAATGAACCCTTCTCTCTCGTCCGTTCGGTGCCTTTTTTGGGACACGTTTCGCATCGCGAGACAGATAAGCGCAGATGTTAGTCTTACCGCGCGACTTAATTAGCTGAATAACCGTACGTGACGTAGGTCATCTGCGTGGAAAATTCGAGGCGAACAGAAAGTAGAGAGGCGAAATGTGTGAAAATAAAAATGTCGCTACGAATCGCTACACTCGATGCTTCGTGTGAAACATCGAAAAGATATTTCCTGCGATAAAATTGGATTCCACTTATATACAATATATATATACATATATCATAAGAATTTCAAGTGACACGCATAATTGCAAAATTATTTTTTAATATTAAAGTAATATTCGATTAAACGAGTCAACGTAAACTTATTTAACTCAAATTGCGTCTTATTTAAAAATTATATGATTTTATTTCCAATCTACTCCGGCAAGGAAAAGTTATAAATTATTCATAGATGCTGATCTAATCCTAATGTTTATTTGAGAAGAGATTTATAAAATATTTAAGGGAACAAGAACACTCTCTTATGCGGTTTAAGACGCAGAGCCTTGACGGAACACTCGGCGGGATCTTCGCCGTGGAAGGTTCCGTTATTCCGTGAGGGATAATTGAAAGCATTTCTCGAGACGGAAGCCATTAGGATGCAACGATTTATGCCTATAGATCGCGGAGAGAGATTAAGGGAATACGTAAACGAAAACGTAAACGACGTTCGCGAAGGGCGCGCGAATTTTTTTTTTTTCCCCCCTTTCTTTTCGTTTTTCTTTTTCGCGCAAGTGTTACACTCGCAATTAACGCGCACGCTAATTAAGAGAGTCGTCGATACACCCGATACACACGTGCGAGTGCGCGAGCGCGCAAGCGGGTAATTTCAGTTGTATTCGCCGCTATAGCGACGAAACGAGACGCTCCCCGACAACGACGTTTCGGCGTATTCCCGAATTGCCAAAAAGGAAGTTCACATGGGTAACCAGCAGGTTGCTAGGTCGAATAAATGCCTAATTATAACTATCTTACATCTACCGCGCATCGTATATTATTACCCCACGAAACGTACAAACGACGCTTGTATATACGCTCGTTTTTCGATGCACGCGGACGTGCTTAACGCAAACCTTTCCTGGCCGAATTTGCAAAGGATGCGCATAATAATCGTCCATTAGCCATGCAGTCATTTGCGACCCGGAAAGGCGGGTTCTCACGCACTGTCATCCCCCGGCGTAACGCATAATCCTGTGTAGACCACTAGAACCTGCGGAATCGATTGCGATCGGCCCACGAAAAAAAAAGAAAGAAAAACCGATCACCAATCGGCGATTGTTATTGCGTATCTGCGGATCTGCGGAGTATTATATAATACGCACGGATGTTTTTTCTTCCGCGATTAAAATCGGTACGCGTATCATTTTCTATGTTTTATATATATACAAGCGGAAATTACGCGTTTTAATTAAAACCTCCTTAATAAGACTAACAAGTTGATGGTTGTAAGATTTTTTTTTTCTAATTAAGTCATCCTAAATCGCGTATGCGCGTAGAGCGGATAAAATTATTTCTCGGCGTTGCCATCCATCATCTATCGCATTATTAGTGATTTATGAGGGCAATTATTAGTCTAAGCTTTACATTTATTATTTCAAACTCGTCGTAAAGTAAAACGATATCGCTACTGTTCGACAGAGAACATTTTAGACGCGTTTTCGCGACGCTGACCCCGACTACTTTGCATCTGTTATTATATTACTTCATCGTGCTTTGCGAAATGTATGCTTCCCAGAAGTAATAACGATAACAAAAAGTGATATCGCGTAATAACTGGCATACTTTGACGTAAAGTTTTGCGTCTATATTACGTCGACAATTTTTTCGCGATCGGGAACAGTTAATTTTAGTATGACGCAGAAAAAAAGACAATCACATAAATAATTACCTTTGCATTTTGCAACATTATTTTGGTTAACAAAAGAAATCAAATATTTATCGAATTTAGTTTGTCTCGTTAAATATGAGATATTGAATAATGCTTGATTGCCCTTTTAAAATATCGAAAAATCAAAAAAATTATATATAAATGCATGTTATATATTATGCATAACTGCATAAATACATTGAATAATCTCAAACATTTCATATGAGCTCTCTCTCTCCCTCTCTCTCGTAACGCTGAATCATAAATATCGCTAGACATCTCGCGATAAGCTCTTCTCTCAGAGCAGACTTTCCTCTTTTCATATATCTACTAAAATGTTGTGAAATAATATTGCGATCATAAAATAACCACAATTTGCAGAGACGTCGGCTGTTTCGAATCTCATCCAACATAAGAAAGTGGAAGAACAAAGTTATCATCCTTCGAATTTCGAAATGCCATTTCGGTTCATTAAGCTCATTGAGGCATAATGGAATATATCGCGAATATATCGATTGTGCGGCGATTAACTGCCGCATGATGCATTCGCACAGTTAAATCCGATGTAATGCGTATCATTTTGCAAATTTAAAAACCTCTATGAGCCTATTTCCGGAATTTCATATATGCGTCTTGCGTCATTCGATCGAGTTTTTTAAGAGAGGGGTTTCTCAATCCATCCCCGATGTGTGTTTAGAAATTCCGCTACACTTTTTACTATTAGAAAGCGAATGAAATTTCATTCGTATGTTTCATAAGAAATTATAGAAATAGATTATAATGAATCATAATTAATGATTACGAGCACACACGAAACAATTAGGCTATGTAGAATTCAAATAAAAGCTCTTTACGAAAATGATGCATAAGTTAGAAAATATTGTACCGTACAAATTAAATCTTACGAAAATAACTTTTTTTTACTTTGCATAATTATTAATGTTCTAAAAGTTTCGAGACTTCTCAAATTTACATTTAGAAATTTGCCTTATTCGCACATTTTTATAATTTTTGTTTGTATGTACGTGTGTGTATACGCAATTATTAATTAGCTAAAAGAATATAAATTTGCGATACACCGTTCAGATAATTGAATAATATTGACTTGGCGGGCCAGTGCAATCTAATCTTCTGATTAGATAAACAGAAAAGAAAATGTGCAATGCGAGAATGAAATTTCTTGCGAAATTATGTATCGAGCGATGAATAGGGTTAGCGATGCGGTGTGTCGTAATTCTGCAACCAAACGGCTGAATACATTGCGCAAGAGAAAAAAAAAGATATGCCATACAAGCAAAAAATTTTAGGAACAGGTACGCGCTTGCGTGATTAATGCGCTGAACAAGGAATTCCAAAAAGACTCCGTCGAAATATCCTGAAATTACACGAGAGAAGGACGTGCGAGCGTGCGTCCTTTCCTGTTCCTGTATAAATAGGACGTCGTTAATATAATAATTTTCACGATGGAAATATGCATCTTAAAATATAATATATAAATTATATAGCGCAATATATGATTTAGGAAACATGTGGAACAATTTATAATAAAAGAATTTGGCAGGGGAGAGGCGATAGTCTCTTTGAACGATATAAGTTTAAAATAAAAAACTCCCAATAACGAAGTCGAACAATATTGAACAATGAAAGAAACGCACGCGGTACCACAAAACTCGTGGTAGCCAAAAATTTTTCATCTCTGACATCTACTTTTAAAATAGCCGGCAGAGAGATAGGAAAAGAGCGGGAGAGAGAAAAAGATAAGTGACAAATAAACGCAGAAATGCATGGATCGAATATACGCGCGATGCGACGGATAGACGTACCTTTATATTGAGACGAATGGACGTGGCAGAGACGGGTGGATAGTGGATGAAACGAGAAATAGAGTAGTGTGAGGTTCTCTCGCGCGAAAGAAGGAGGGAGAGAAAGAGTATAGAGGGAGGCAGAGAGCAGAAGGGCGGCGGGGAGCAAAAGAGAGGGGACGAGGACGGGGTAAAGGCGAACGTACCCTTAGAAAGCGAGAGATGCAGCCAAAACTGCGAGAGCAGAACAGGGGGGGAGGACCAAAGGAGGAGGGAAGGGGAGGCGAGCGCCGAAGCGGCACAGAAGGTGAACGTCCAAGGGGCCAACCTGTTCGAGGTTCATGGCCCCCGATCGACTAGCGAACTCTCTTGCAGGAAGCCATCCTGTCCAATCTGCTAGCGTGCCTCGTGCAAAGGACCGCCGCACCTTGCTCTCGGGACGCCGGAATTTTCGAATAATATCGCGGGGCACGTCTATCCTCGCCGCATGTTTAACGATGGATTATGACTTAATCGGTGACTCTTACAAATACTAGATAAACTAGATAAATAAATAATTTAATCATAATTTAGATCTGTATATACTTTGCTTGAGATATCTCATTAAGATACGACCATCGTGTGTAATATCATGCAAATAATTTGCGATTTATTGTAGAAATATTTTTAAAAATATTAGAAATATTATTATATAAAACTTTTAAAATTAGCTTAATACGGAAAAGATTTCATGAAGACAAATTATCGATGTATATTTGTAATTCATTCTCAGTACCTATATCGCCTTATTTTATAATTTGAGCATGTATTATTTCTATTACATCAGAGTGAAATGAGGGAAGTATATAATATGTTGGAGCAATGTATTAAAACAAGAAGAATATGTGCTTGCAACTTTATCACGTCTTTATCATATTTAACATTGCTGTCACAACACTTCGAGCGGTAAGAAAGTCGACTTCCGAGAAATTTTTTTTTCCTATAATACAAACGTGGTGGAATACATAGAGGGCTCAAGGTTTTAATCGATAAAAATATTAGTATAAAAAATAATCAACATGTATACGGGTGAGAAAGAGGTGTGCAACATCGCAAGTTGAAACACGAAAGCAAAAACTTGGCGAGATTTCAAAACCGGAAGAACAAGCTGAATCATTGACGTGCGTAATTTGAATGGAATATAGTTTTTTATATTTTTTCATTCTTTATACGCTTCGATCATGCAACGAAAATGTACTTTTTCTCATTATCAATCGATAGTTTTTATTATCATCATTATCGGATTATTTTTCAATTTTTTAATATAAATCTTGGACGTGGAAAAATGTCGAAATATGTCAAATTATTTTCTTATGCGCGTGTTTCGTGTTTTTTGGCAATAATTATAAAAACAAATTAACGTAAGAGAAATTTTTTTCCACCGAGAGATGACACTTCTCGTTTCTTGATTAGTTTTGTCAACAATCATATTGCGAGATCGATCTGACGCAAAACGCGCATAGACCAGCAAACGCATATTTCACTCTCCACACAAACTATAATCTTATCTCTTGCGTTAGTCAGAACACAAATATCCCGCAATATGTGTGAAGCGACGGGATTAATAGTATCGTCGCGACATTATTGAACGTCTTATAAAGATTAATGATTTCGATACGCTCACGTGCGAAGCATGACTTCGTCAGTAGGATGACGTGACGACGATTTTAATATTTTAATATAAATCTTTGACGTAGAAAAAAAACGTTCAAATTGTCAATGCTTATTTCACATCAAGTTATTTTTTTCGCGTATGCTTTCTGGTAATAATTATGAAAAATTAATGTAAGAAATTTGTTCCCGCCAAGAGAGAGAGAGAGAGAGAGAGAGAGATGACATCTCTCGTGCGTAAAGGAATCATACCTTTACATTTAAAGTCGTCTCACGAAATTTCGCATGCCGGAGACGCAGTATCAAATGCTCCTGCGTCGCTCGCGGATCCGGTTCGATTCACCTTTTCAGACGTCAAGAAAGTCGGCGTTTGTGACAACTCGCCTCGAGAGAGAGAAAGAGACGACAATAATAAGAGGACGGCCGCGAATTCCTGCAGATTCGAGACATTGCATAACAAAGTATACCGGGCGGTATTCGATATATAGTGTGGCGCCTGCATCAGGCGGAATGAGGCTCTTTCTCGTGCCTTTGCATGCGGTCAAAGTAAATCCACATGTTCATACCGATAATTTTCCTAACTAATTCTCTCTCTTTTCAAAATATAAATAGAAATGACAAAAGATATAAATTCTGTCATTATGTTTAGAAATATATAATATTAATATACATCGCGTAAATATATTTTCTTAATGATGGAAAAATATTTCATAGCTACTATATTTTTTATCTATATAATCATAGTTATTTATGCAAAAATATTACACATTTAAAATTTCCGGTACTTGCTCTTTGATCAATTGATATATTTATCGCGCATGTTCCTATATGTTAATACATCGTTACTGAAACTGTCGTTAGTTATCTTACCTACCAATCCGTAATAATTTGCGTAATTAAATACAAACCGAGCGATTACAATTATTATGTATTTCTTCGCGGATGGTTTCTACCGTGCTTTTATGTTCATTAGAGTAATCTGATTTTATTTATGGAGTTATGGACCAAGAAAGAGTAACGGTAGCCTATTCACACTGTCTGACAATTGTTTGACATAAATAATGGCAGAATTTTAAGGCCGTAAGTGTTACAATCATCTCACATATCACGCGTTTACAATTTGATTATATCACGCTGAAATCCAAGGACCAGGAGCAAGTTGATTACTATTCGCGCGAGTCATTTGCAAATTCCCGTTTATTCGCTCTTAATTGACCACCTCGTTAGGTTCGACAATACACCGTGATAAACCTGAAGCCGCAATCTAATTGGTAGTTAAGACACATTCGACTCTCTCTCTCTCTCTCTCTCTCTCTCTCTCTCTCTCTTTCTCTCTCTCTCTCTCTCTCTCTTTCTGAGCCACGAATATGACGAATCTTTAGCTCACTTGTTGTCTTGTTAACATTACCGTGGATTATCCTTAATATGCTTCCTAGAATAATTTATAAACCATAACATTTTAAATTTTCTATTTAATGGAACTATAAAACGTGCTGCAATAAAATATATATGACGTTTTAAGTACCCACTAACTCAGTCGAGTATTTTTGTACATATTTAGCGGAATAAATTTAGTAGAACGAATTTAGAAGCGTGAAAATGTTATTCATTACTCGAAAATACGTCCGAGAGAAAGCGAAGGAGCAGCATATATAGGAGAAAATTTTCGACCATAATTGTGTCTCCTGCATTGCAAGTTGAAAACTGAAATTACGTAATTAATACGTTTCTGCATTTTATAAGTTCTAGGATTCAACTTTAAAATTGTCATTTTTGCGTGTTACGAAGCTCTCTTTTACATTTTCGTTCGAATTTAAAGACACGGTTCATTTTACGTTCGCGTGCATATACATACACAAAATAATTTAAAATCTTTATCATCTCGTCGACTAAACTATCGGAAGAAAAAATCCATGACGCATCGTAAATAGATCAGTTAAAAACGCTTTCTCTCTGTCTTTCTAAGTATCCTGTAGCACCAACGCAAATGGCACCCTAAATCATTGCTCAATAATGTTCGCGACAATTCGCCGCGGTATTGCCAAGTCCTCGGGCTCGTTATTCCAATGAACAGCTAGCGAACATCGATCGCGGTCTGCTCGATTAAACGACTGAAGGACGGCAATCTGCATTCGTCGTTTATCGCTCTAATTTAAAGATACGTTCGGACACAGTCGAAAGGGAAAACACCTTGCAGTATATTGACACAGATGCATCGAAATTACAAGTGACATTTCAAACATTCTGTTTATAGATTAATACGACTGATAATCCGTTGATCCGCGAGAGAGAAGTCGAATTAAATATCGGCGAATTAAAAAAATATCATTACCGATATCACGCCCCTCAGCGATTTAAAAGACTTGTGTCTGTCTGACCTATCCAAAGACAGAAATATTTTTCATTCCTCGCATCGCTGACGAAATATCTCACATAGATCAGCTTTACACGACTAAGTCGTTGTCGCTTTTAATGTATCGATAATAATAATTTTTTTCTATCTATCTCGTCGATTTCTTTCTAAAAAGATTTATAGATTTAGCTGGACAGTCTTTATCGATGTAGCCAGACAGAGAATGACGCCATATTAATTTAGATTCTCGATAGATGACATAATCCGAGGAATCATCACAAGGACAAAACAAGTTAATTTAATTTTTCGATAAAAAAAAAGAATGTTCACAATGTAAACTACGACTTTTGAAGAGTGAGATAAATTTTTTTCTACAATCGCAACTATAATATACATATATATTTTGCACATAATTTTTTCAACACACTGCTAAACTGGTTTTATTACGTCTTTAACAGAAATTCTCGAAAGATGAATTAAAAAATTTCGTTTTTTTTTAATCCACTCCCTCAGCGTAATCGCCCGTTATTCAACAACGAATAACAATTCATAATATTACACACGTAAAATTACATTACGTATAAAGCAAGCCAAGTCGCATTTACACGCGGCTAAGCGTACGTAAGTACGTTTGCTTACGGAGAGGCTAAATACCGGACACGACAGGGTGGTAATACGGCTGGTGAGAGGGGGAGGACGGGAAGCAAGGCAGAGTGTCGGCGATGTCAAACGCTAGCGCGAGGAGAGAGTCGCCCTGCGATAGAATCAGAAAGGGAGGGAGAAGGGAGGAAGAGGAGCAACAAGACTTCTTTACTTCGTTTCGAGAGCTGACGGGCGGAGATGAGACAAAACGGGACGAGAGACGAGAGAAGACCGAAAGGAGCGATGGAAAAGGAGAAACGGAGGGAAGGAAGAGGAAGGACGAGAAGAGAAGAGGCTCGTAAGGGCGCAGCGAAGGGTGGATAGGAAAGGATAAGAGACGGGAAAAAGGGGGAGGAAAAGGAAGAGATAGAAAAAAAAGGCGAAGAAGAGAGGGCCATAAGAGAGAAGGAAAGAATCAGAAGAGAGAAGAGAGAAACGAGCGGATGGAAAAGAAGAAAGGAGAAAGAGAGAGAAACAGTATGCCGAAGCGGTGCACAACTCGAGACCAAGGGTGCTAGAGCGCGGGGGGAGGGGAAAGGAAGAAGAAACTAAACCGAGGGATGAGGGGCCACTAGCGCGAGGAAATGGTGGGGCCGAAGAATTGGCGAGGACCAGGGGCCTCGGCGACTCGCGAGGGGGCGAGGGGCGGGAAACGAAGATGAGGACGCGGATGAGGACGCGGATCAGGAGAAGGAAGTGACGGAGCAGGAGGAGAGAAGCAGAAGGAGGGAGCGTCTGGTTATACCACGCGGAGGGATGCCGAGGGAGCTCCCGTAATACGGGGGGTAGGGGTTGCCGCCCCTCTCGCGGCGTCAGCCCCGCCAACGTGGTACCGGGCGAGGAGCGGGGGCCGGGTTAACCCCTCTCCTCGCGTCGCGAGGTTCCTATGAATTTTGCGACACTCAATAAAAAGTGGTTCCACGAGGTTAACATTTCGGTAACTATACCCTCGCCTACCCGGGACGCGCACGCACGCACCGCACGACGACGACGACGACGACGGGCCGGATCGGACGGATACGCGTGTATACGTATATATACAATACTCTCTCGTGCATACGCGTATACACGATATATATCGCATATATACTCGCTCGCTCGCTCCCTCTCTTTTTCGTGCACACAGGCCCGCTCTTCGGCGTACAATATTACGGGGCCACGCACGCACACGCAAGAGGGCCCGGCACATACACGCGTGTCTATGTGAGTATGCAAGCGGGCGGCACACGCTCGTGTTAAAAACGAGGGAAGCGAGAGAGGGATATAGGAAGAACAGCGAGGAGGGAAGGAGAACGCGAAAAAGAGCTCTTCGTATAGATAGAGAGAAAAAGAGAGACAGAGGCGGAGAAGGAAGGAGAGAGAGAGAAAGAAAAAAAGAGGGAGGGAGAAAGAAAGAGAGATAAAGAAAGAGGAGCGTACACACACACACACACGCGCGCGCGATCGCACGCACACATGCACGACGGGCGCGCACGCATACCACAGGACTGCCGAAAAAACTGCACGGGAGAGGCGCAGCAACGGGCAAACCGAACCGCGCGCGAATCAAGTGCTTTGGCCAGTCGCGTTCCCAATCACTCTACGACTAGGTAGTCCCCCGGTGTGTGTCCCAAAAGAAGCGGCGAGGAGCAGCTGTGGGTCCTTCGGTCCTCGACGCGGTCGGCGCGCAAGATAATACACGCAGGACATTCTAAACGCGCGGACACATCGTCGTCTCGTTTCGTCTCGCTCGTTCGCTCGCTCACACGATCCTGCGGCACGTGTTACACATATGTAAGGTGGAAATATATTTTCCGTCTCTTTTCCACGGGTCGAATCCTTCTCACATTTTTTTTCTCCCGTTCTTTTGTTCCTTTTTTTTGTTTCTTTTTTGGTTTTTTATTATTTTTCGACCACGCGATTTCTCGACGTATTTTCGCGCGGAAATAGTAACCCGGTGGCATCGCATTCTCGACGGTACAGGAAGGAGTGTGTAATTCTTCAGTTATAACGGAAAGGACGACTTCGCGCCTCGACAAGGACAAGACGAAGGCGAAGCAAAGTGTGCGCGTCCATGCGTGTACCTACGGGATCGCGAGTACGCGTCGTTACGGTGATCCAGTTACGCGGGTTCTACTACGAGAAGAAGAGGGAAAGGGAGACACCTCGTAGAAGAGGAAACGATCCGCACAGTGTGAGTGAGAGATGATATATAATTAAGCGCCATTTTAAAAAATCCCGATAAATCTCCGACGTTTCCATAACATTGACGTGTCGAAAAAAATCAGAAAGTCGAAAGAGCGATCGACGAATCTACTACGGGAAACAGTCCCGAAGAGAGAGAATCGTGAGCGGAGAGAGGAAGAAAGTGTCGTCACGTCCGATGACGAGAGTTTTAAAGAGGAAGAATGAGAAGAAGCTGTAGCGCGAAAAAGATTTGATCTTTAGTTTTTCTTTTTCTTTTTTTTTTTTTCTCGAAACGGTGTCATACGATCGAGAGATTCAGAGTGAGAAAATAAACGGTGAGAAAATCGGAGAAAATCGAATTCTGTCATCATCGAGACTCGCCAGTGAATAATACGTCATTATACAACTGTTTCCTTTTCGCGAGGGACTCGAGCCGATTTTCGTCACCGGAAGAGAATCGTTACGGTTGAAATCAGACGGCAGAGTCCGGCAGAGTCTAACTTAAAAAACAGAAAGAAGTGACACAAGCGCGCATCTCTTTCTTTCTCTCTCTCTATCTCTCTCTCTTCTTTGCGAAATAGTTTGACGCGAATAGAAGAAAGAGCGGAAATCGGAGCAAAGGTTCGACGTGATCGCCAACGTCGTCGCATCGCAATCGCATCGGAATAGTAGAACCACGGGGGCCTAGCATCAAACGACAAGGACGCCGGCCAAAGGAGGTCCACACTTCACTTCTCGCTTGACGATCAAGGTACGTCCACAGCTGAGACCGGTGGCCTTCGGCTGCCTGTGCGGCTTCCACGGTGTACGCGATCGCTAGAGACAGAGGAAGAAGTTTGGGGAAGACAGAGAGGGGTGGGGGGGAGCGAATGGAATAGAAAGAGACGAAGGTAGGGAGAAGGAGAGGGAGCGAACGAAAGAGAGAAAAACAAAGAGAGAGAAAGAGTAAAAAGTTTGAGGGGGGGGTACTTAAAGAGGGCGGTTGGTGGGTAGGGGGAGGGTGGAGAGAATAAGAGAAGGATAGAGAGAATATGCAAGGGTGAGAACAAAAGAGAAACGATAGACAGAGAGAGAGGGAGGGGGGCCGAAAGCGAAAAAGAGTACGAAAGAGAGAGAAAAAGAGGGGACGAGCGTTTGCATGTATCTGTCGCGCGAGTCATATAGCGGTACGCGTGCATGCAAAAATACGTATGTAGATGTTGCGTGCATACGCGTCCACGCGACACAAGTAAAGGCGAGGAATACATCGCGTTTGTAAATGAGCACCAACACACACATACAATAATACGCGCGTTGGTACGTTGAACACCTAGTTAGCGCGCGGCAGCTAATAGATAGAGTACGTGCGTGTGTCTTTCATGAATCCCCCACGCATGTATATGCGTGATGACGTGTCTCGTATGCCCTTGCCTATGTATGCCAGACGGCAAAGGTGACGGCGTCGGCGGCGATGGCAGTGGCGGCGGCGGCGACAGCGGCGGCGGAGACGACGACGGCGGTAAAGCAGCGGCGGCGTTAGTACCGTTTGGACTGGCGCGGCTAGACTCGTGCTAGACGAGGATAATGCCAGACGTTAGAGAGTGCCTGGCACATGACGTAATCCTCGTTGTTCGCTCGTCCGCTCGCTCTCCGCTCTCCGTGCGCCACGAGAGGCGCACGAACCTCGTTTGTCTGTGCCTCTCGTGCCGCTGCTCCTGCTCGTCGCTCCGAGGCCGCGCCGCGACCGTGCCACGGTCGTCGCGCGTACGCGCTCGATTCTACGCGGTTCACTCTCGTTTTCCACCGTACCACGCCTCGTCTGGCGCGCGGAGCTCTCTCGCCGCGCGCGTGGGAGTAATCGTTTTTTTTTATTTTTTTTTGTTTTACTTTTTTTCGTGTTTTCTCTCTCTTTTTTCTCCATACCCGATTTCGTCACGTTGCCGCGGCGCGTTGCGCGCGCGAGCCGTTTTATTTGTTCTTTTTTTTTTTCGTTCACTAACTGCGGGCGATTACGGGTTTTTTTTTTTAGTTGTAGGATTTTAATACCTGCGATTTTGGCACATGGCGTGTCCGTGCCAGGTTTCGCGCAAGGACGTGGAATTTTTATTTTTATTTTTTTTTCACGCGGATGCACACGAGACGTTAGAAAGGGACCACGTGTAGAGTCACGCGATATCAATCCATCTAGATTAGGAATCCTCGCACATTTGACGCATTATATCCCGCTCGAGATATTTCGCTTGCACCTGCGATGCGATTATTTCTTCAAATCGTACGCTTCCCTCTCTCGCCCGTCCGTTCCCTATTTTTACGAGCGACGCGGCTTAGGTTTGTTGCACGGCCGTGCAGCAAGTTGAAGAAAACAGCACGGTAAAACCTAGGTATAAATAGATCTCGTACAGACACATCGAACGTCAAAGAGAGAGAGAGAGAGAGAGGCGGGCGAAGGCGGGACCTCTGGTAAAAAATAAGAAGCGCCTCGATGACGATGCGTATACGTTCCTGAAAAAATTTAGCCGCCGCGTGCATTCGCTACGTATGCGCCTCGTATATACGAGTCGTGCAGCGTATATATACATAGCAACGAAACTTCCTGCGCGCTCGGTGCAGAGGCGATTCTCTCAAGGATAACCTCGGACAAAGCCGCGGTCATGCTCGCACCTAATCGCTTTTGTCAGCGATGTCTCTCTCTCTCTCTCTCTCTCTCTCTCTCTCTCTCTCTCTCTCTCTCTCTCTCTCTCTCTCTCTCAATCGCGCGGGGAATCGATATTGTTCCCACGATTTGTTACTCGTTTGAGTTATTCTAACGTTTCGATAAAATCTACTATCGATTTTAGATGTCTATCCGATTATAATCATAATCTGAAGAGCTCGATTTTAATCCGATGACAATAATCTTGCAAAGTCACTGTCATGTCTCTTCTCACGCGCATGTATAGTTTTTCTTTTTCAATAGTTTTTTTACAACAATCTCTCGTGTCTGAATAATATTTATATATGTTTTTTTAAATTTAATGTTGTGTCTCGAAACTTTTATCGTAAGCTTAAAGAATTGTTTTCTAGTCTTTTTAATTTAAAATAGAATTCCTCGACATATTATTTTTTTATTGCCTATTATTTCTCGATTATAGAATGACTTTATATATTGCAGTAGACAATTGATGAAGATTACTAGACTTTTTCTTTTTCTACAAATACGACCGAATCCGTAGAGATTCGCGAATTTTATTTCGTAGAATGGCGCGCTTTATGCGATTAAAACGAAAAAGAAAAAAAATCGTCTCGCGCGCATTCCAATTATCACAGAAATGACCGTCGATCCTTATTGACTATTAATTTATAATGTAATTAGCTCGAGCATATTTGCCCGGTAGCATTAATATGACCAAGCAAATTAGAGCGACGCGATGGCCAGTTTAATTTTCTCGGAAGCACCTGCATGCGAGAGAAAAGGGATGTATCCGATAACGGTGTGTTCTCCTTGAACCATAACGGACGCTGAATCTCACCCGTTATTCCATCCGTTCTTCTTTGCCCCTCCACCCTAGCCCTTTACTCCTTCTCTTCGAGATTCTTCGCTCTGAGAATTATTGGACGCTGTAAAACGATTGTGCGTGGATCTATCTGTTTTTAATTTCTAACATATAGCATATAGAATAATCTCTTTCTTCTAGAAAAATTGAAGGTAGTAGTTTTGTAAAATTTCATCAAGTATTCGAGAAATAATAGAGAAGAAATAGAAAGCGCCTTGAAATATATATTTTATCTGTCTGTCAAATAAATAATTTCTTTTTTTATGTACATATTTACTTGAATTATGAAAAGAAAAGATAAAGATTAAAAATTACGAAGAAAGATAAAACGGACCGATAAAATTGTTTGCTAGAGAAGAATCGGAGTAATTGCACGTAGAATTTAAATATAAAGTTTATAAAAATTATTCACTCTCTATATACATAATACTCTCTACGATGATTCCATCGTGTACAATTTATTCGGTCGCGTTTGATTTATTGCCATATGCAATATTTCGCAGAATTGTGGACAGGAAGTCTTATCTTGTGCGTAGAACTTAGAGAAAACAGATAGTCGAATTAATGCGAGGATAGAGAAGTGAGATGGTTACGTAACGCGCGTCAGCTTCTTTTTAACATTAAAGACAAACTAACTTTATCGCGCGGGCTAGAGTGCGAGATTCTACGAAATAGAAGTGTAGTTTATACGTGCAGGTATGCATATACACATAATACGAATCGGTCGATTAGATTGTACGCCTAGTAACTAGATTACGTCTCTCGCGCGACGACCGCCGCCTTATCTGCGAAATTAGACTCCGGAGCAGGCGGAACGCGCGTTATTTAGGCGCGACGAACTGTACGCGTCTCGGTTGGAAAACCGCCGTTCACGTTACAGACTGAACTGACGCGTCAGTCTATAATAACGATGCTACGACGCTATCGCGTATTTTTGGTACTGGATCGCTTTATCCTCCTCGACATTACCTGCCAAGGTAACCGATTTTCGCCTGCTTTTTATACACGTCAATCATCAGCTGATTTCCGTGCTCTCATCGTAAAATTATCCTTTATCTTTTATCATTTTATTTTTGCGAAAGAGAGAGAGAGAAAATTCATTTTATTATCATAGTAGATAGATATTCTGTCGCGTGATATCATCCTATATTAAATTTAAATGTTTCCTAAAGGCGCGCTCGCGGGAAACATCTCCGCGATCGATAAGCGATCGATGCTGTCGGGAAAGAACAGAGAGAGAGAGAGAGAGAGAGAGAGAGAGAGAGAGAGAGAGAGAGAGAGAGAGTGGGAGAGCTCGATAAAATTAACAAAGCGAATTCATTCACCGACCCGGTCGAACGCGCGAGTCAATCGAATAAATTCCGTGCGCGCGCTATTCACCGATACAAGACGTCCGATTGAATTGTACATATATGTATACTGCGCGTAAATTTCCAGGTGCTGAGGGGCGACCGTACGTGCGTTTTGCATGTATCGCGCGTTAAAATTCGCACCGGTTGATTCCGCGCGACGCGTACCTTGAGAAGAGGAAGGTCGCGAGATTCAACCAATCGCCTCAGACTTCTGCTATCGCGTACGAGACAAACTTTTTATAAACGCGCGCGACGAAAACTAAGATTGATAAAAATAAGAAAAAAATTTATAAATATATAAATATATAAATATAAATATATATATATATATTGAGAGAGAAAAAGATGAGTTATCATGTACAAAGTGTGTAAAGACAAGCCAGAAGAGAGCAAGCGTTTCTCTCCTTAATCTTGATACGTTTCTTCACTCTATCACAAAATGTTATAGCTCTATTATATATACTTTTCGCAGAAATAATCTATGAATAAATTAAATATTAATACTTCCCGGAAAGCGATATCGCGATATCAATTCTCGTCGTACTCGTTTCATTCTTGCAAAGATTCGATTTCGTGATAATTAAATGTTATAATTATTTTACACGATAATTTGAAACGAATTACTGTCTTTGTGTTTCCTTCGTTGTCCAATTTCAAGAATTGCACATTTCAATTAATAATCATTATATCGCATCGGTACTAAAATTACAACGTTCGCAGCCCAATAATAGTTATCAAATTATCAAAATTATTTCGCTAGCAACAACCTCTAGCACAATCAACGTATAATTTCTTTTTATTTCTGCAAAAGTTTCGCGAGCGTAAAAAAAGAAAAGAGGCGAAAAAATAAATAAATAAATAATCACGCCGGGACATAAAGCGAGGACGTTCGCGGTTGCAACTCGCATTTGTATAGGCGCGCAGGAAGGTCAAAATGTGGACATACATACAATGCGGCGCCTATTGTGAAAGCGGCGAGAAAGAGAGCGTCACTTTATTTAAGCCACTTGAAATGCGCACGTCAGCTGATCGTGACGAATCATATCCGAGAATCGACGGAGTAGTCAACGACGAGTGACGGCGGTATAACGGCGCGACGGGGGCCGGGTGTATTTATGCGAGCGAGCGCGAGGGGAAGCGGGTATACGCGCGGTTCCTTCCTTCGGACGGCTCTTTGTTTCGTACATTATACGCGCATGTGCACGCGCGCACGCCCACATTCGCGCGCGCGAGTGCGCGAGCGAAAAAATGTGCATACGCGCGCCCCTATGTATGTGTGTGTATATGTGTATATTGCGTCGCTACTGTCCCGGGCGTATGAATTAGGCGGCCACCAGAAATAGGCTGTTGTGAAGAAAAAAAGTCACGGCCCCGATTCCTTTCTGCGAGTCGCGGTCAAGTCCCCGTTTTCTTCGGACGCGCGTCGAGCGATTTCGGAGCTCTTATAATTTTATGCCCGGAATTTATATAGGCGAAATTATAGCGGAAATTAACGCGATTTTTGGGAGGGATTAAATTTTTTCTCCAAGTATCGATCTTTGTTTTTCGATACCGTGAAACGCTCGCGCGCTTCAAAGATTCGTCCAAGGTCGTATTGTCTATATAGGATTCTGCATTAAAATGCAAAAGTCTCTCCATTCGGTAGAGAAATGTGGACGTTTAAATAATGTTTACGACGAGACAGTAAGAAAGCGGACGTATAAAATAATTATGAGCCCTTTTACTTCTCTTTCTGCAAACCTGTGCGATATATCGCGATACCCATCGTCACATTTTCCTATCGAAAATTAATCGCAGTCGTACAAAAATAAGCGTATCGAAGCAAATTATGATTCTATATGGATTCTATATTTTTGTCGATAGTTTCACTTTTACGCGGTGAAAAAAGGCCCTCGGACATGTGTTTGGATAAAAATAATATTCCACAGAATTTTTTTTTTAATCCGATTTTATTTTGCGCGATTGACCTTTGACCTACTTTAATTGGACTAAATTGTCCAAACACAAAATTTGAAGAATAGAGAGATATTATAATATCTACGTAATATAAAAATCCGCATTTTTTCCCTTTCGTCTAGAATCCTATTTTAATTTTCGCTCATATGCGAATGCGAATTTTTAAATAATCCTATTATCGACTTTTTTTGCGCGCATCACAGCCGCGAGATGTACATACGCTCGCAAGTGCGTGAATGAATCGCTACAGGTGCGTCTAGTTTCGCAAAACCAGATTATACATCTGTCCGCGAAACGAAGAGAGATATGAAGAAAAGCGACAACGCGCGATCGCGCGGCGAAAGTGCCAGCTCGTTTAAAAAAAAATGCCAGCGGGGCATCCTCAATTTTTCACTACGATCCACCGCCGCGTTTTTTAAACCGCGCGTTGTAAACATACGTATGTATATATCCGCACACTCGTATCTCGTGCATATGTATCCCGTGATGCAAACCCGATGCGGCCGCGCGACTGTGTCTGCGCTACAATTAAAAATATAGCTGCTGACCTGTTTTCAGTATTTTTAAGCGCCGACAGAAATATTCGTGGATCATCGCGCCTCAATTAATCGCGCGAAAAGCAGGTCGGGCCGAGACGAACGGAAACACGAGGATTTTGATGATCGATGATTTCGTACATAAATTTTTACTGGTCAATTAGTAACTGATCAAGATAAGAATTTCTTTTCAACTATATCCTCTCTTCACACAGAATCGAGATTCCGTATATATTTAAATCTCTCTCGCACGTTTACCCCATCGTAGGAACGTTAGATGTAAAGTGCATTTGCAGTAACGTAACTGCTACCCTGCATTCAAATCACCTCACTGCGCGATAACCCGGCATGAATCGTGTTGATACGGCAAAATTTTGCCATCCAAGTAATTTTGATTATAAAAAAACATGGTAGAGATCGTCGTTTATCCTTTAATTGCAAGTTGACTTGACAAAAAAAGACATTTGGTCTGCTATGAAATAATTTATATATAAAGTATAATTTTTTTTATCAACAATTACTTTTACATCTCTAAAATTAAAATATCATAAGATATGTGAAAAATATTCCATGATCAGCTGCCAGGCGGTTTTTAACTTTGAGCACGTCTTACGGTTTACTGAAATCGATGTAAATTCGGTGTTTTGAGTTTCGATGTTAAAAATAGAAAAAAAATATATCTTATACGTCGATTGTCGCGGACAAAGGTAAAATAAATTTTTACGCATCCATAATTTCGAGAACCAAACTCATCGCTTTTACGTTGGTCAGAACGGCGGTTTAGATCCGCAGTAGTACAGGATAGCGTAAGAATAGACGCGAGGCAGCATGCACGGCCACTAGTCCAGTATCAAGTAGTGCGTATCTAGTATTGGCCAGACGGTAAAAGGTTTTCTTGACACGCGCCCTTCTCCTATTATACTTGAAAGCGAGCGTGCGTGAAATAGAAATTAAACGTGCGATGTAAAGTCGATTCTATTGCGTTACCATAGACGATTTTTTTCGGCTAATCAAACATTCACGTCTACATATATATATATACTCAATTATATTACTCGCGCGATGCAGTCATTTCATTCTTAAATTGTACATCACAGAGCGAGCATATTAAAAGATAACTTGATGTATAAATTTTGCTACAATCTCTTAAACATTCAAATTATAAAATTTTGATTTTCATTCTCAAGGAATCTTTACGTATCATTGCTTTATAATTAGATTAATTAGTATCAATGTAAGATTTAGAATCTATCTTAGAGCAACAAAATATGCTCTCTCGTGAAAAATTAAATATAACGATCCTGAAAAAACGACAAAAATTTTTTCTCCGAAGATTATTTCTCCACAAGAAATCTCACTGATAGAAATTATTTCCAAGGAACCGAATTCAGACAGTTCGTTATTAACTTCTAGCGTGGGATTCGTCGTTCTCTTTCAAATTATATCTTCGCTCGTGAGATAAACGAGAGAGACTTGACGTGACCGAAAGTTAGCCCTACGCGCTGTCCTCAATGGATTGATACAATCGGTCAAAGTTTTTTTTCACCTGATTCGTCGGTACTTTGGGTATTCCCACGTTTAGCGCTATGTCGGCCGGCTGTGGTGAAGCGTACTGGTTAAAGAGAAATAATTGGTTGTTTGGCTGTCGACGGATTAGCCCGCTCGAGGTCAACGGCCACCAAATGTTTGCGAGTGCAGGGGAAGAGGAAAGGGTACCGGCTCGCACGGAGGGGACGGAGAAAGAGAAGAGAAAGAAAGGAAGAGAAAAGAGAGACAGAGATAGAAAGAAAGAAAGAGAGAGAAGGAAGAGACGGGGTCTCTGACGAAGGCAGACCGAGGCGATCGGGGACCAGAGAAGGATAGACGAAAGAATAGGGAAGGGTACGTAGCGATCAAACGTATGCTGCCCCGACGCCTCACCTCTGCCTTTTGTTCGCGTGTGCAAAGTGCATTTGGGACTCGGGCGGGCGGGCAAGCCGCGTCGCTTCCCTAAACAGGGCGATTTATCGTCGCGTATGTACGTACGTACGTACATGTCGCCGTCGATTCGTCTCCGCGAATCCCGGAAAACGTGCCGAGCCTCGACGGCACTTTAACCGGCAGGTGCGTAGCGCTAACGACGTTTCCAGGCCACTAAAGGGGAGCAATTTTCGGTGCTTCGTGCTACTCGGTACGTCCCGCTCGTTAGTCCGATCTGCCGCTGCCCATTAAACGACGTTGTGCAATTTTCGGCGAATAGATTTTTTTGTATTTTTGTACCGAGTATAACTAGTCTAGGAAATAGGTAATGCTGACGTCTTGACGATGGACAAAATCGATAATTCCGGAATAAAATCTCATCCGCTATCTATATTATTCATGCACCCTTTCGAGTCTTTTTTCGTTTTTTTTTTTAAATTAAATGTACAAACTTTGCATTTTAAGATAAAATAAGATTTCTGGGAAAGGATAAATTGAAGTATTATTTAGATAATTTTAAGCGAGAGAAAGGAGGCCACACATATACAAGAATAGTTTCTATTCGAAATGAGAAACGTATATATAAGGATGACATATATAATAGTTGCTGTTACTAGCACTATTCCAGTAATACATCGCTTTTTTCTTGCGTGATGTATTATAATTTTAGATACCTAATTTTTAGCGACAAAGATAATTTTATATAAAAATGTATCTACGCGATTCTCTTGCGTAAAATTTAATTTGAAAAATCTCATCTTTCCGCTGAAATAACCCAAATAGACGGTGCGATGTTTTATACATCGATGTAATAATAAACAGGCAGCAAGTGGACGAACGATGGGGATCCGTCCGTGCGTATGAAGAATATAGGGTGTGCAAAAAAGGTCGGTTCGGATGATTACATGGTGTTCGCATCGGACGCTTCTGGTTGCAATTCAAGCATCCATCCGAACGCGTACAACGTTACAAAGCTTCTCTCTTTCCGATACAATCGCAGCGGTAGTTGACGTATGTATGTGTGGATGGGAGGATTTGAATTTTTATACAGAAATAAAATAGTAAAAAAAATGTATCGATCAAGTCTCTCTTTCTCTCTCTCTCTCTCTCTGTCGCGAACCAATGTTTGTTTAATGATAGATTCTCGTGAATTCTACTGCTTGTATAGTCCACGTGCTTACAAAGAGCATAATACGAAGAATATTTAAAACAAAGAATGCGCGTAGAGGAATAAAAAAAATATTATGCAATTCTAATTCTACATTAGTTTAACATGAGGCCTGTTCGTTGAAATTCGATTACGCACGCGCTGCCGTATTTGTAAATTCGTACGCGATAGTCGTTCGCTTTTTATAAGTGTTCGCCAAAGTTTTCGTGTGTGCATTCACTTTTGAGAGAACATCCTTGAGAGATTTCGCCAAATCCATCGGACGAGACAGCAGCTCATTAAAATCAATTGCGCGCGGCTGTAAATCTTTGGCGAATCGCGCGTCTCTTCGAGGTTCGGCTCCTCGCGAGATACTCTGCATTTAACGCAACTCCCGTATTCGGAGAGGATTTATTACGTCACGTAAGATCAAGGATTACCAGTTCCGTGCACGCTCTCCTCGTTTCGCCTCATTCTCTCTATCTTTCTCGAACACGACACACACATACATTCTCTCTCTCTCTCTCTCTCTCTCTCTCTTTCTCACAGCGTGATCACCTCTGCTTTTGGACACCTGCTGCTTCTCGCTGACGCAGACACGAACCTGCAAGCGAAACGCAGCGTCACGTGATTGGACTAGTCGTGCTATGTATATGCAAAACGATTGATATACGAAAGGCCAGTGAAAGTAAGTTCCGTCGTTTCTGCCGACGTTTATGCACGTCGACGTTTCTGTACGTCTCGCGCTTCTATCCTCGAGAAACGATAATATATTACGACCCTGAATTTATACGAATTTATACATCTGCATTCGTAGATGTAGTACATGTGCTTTGGTATCGCGGTTAATATTGGGTGTCGCTAAATTATCGAACGACACAATTTTGCATCGATCTGATATATGCCAAAATAATCTCTAGGACAAAGTATCTAGATTATTCTT
This sequence comes from Prenolepis imparis, assembly GCF_030444845.1. Taxonomy (NCBI): domain Eukaryota; kingdom Metazoa; phylum Arthropoda; class Insecta; order Hymenoptera; family Formicidae; genus Prenolepis; species Prenolepis imparis. The sequence continues at coordinate 18,549,101 of NW_028141166.1, read as the reverse complement.
GTAAAATAGCTCTTCTGTAAATCCATCTCAGCAAAATTTACGTAAATCGATGGTTTGCAAAAACGTTTATAATGAATGTCAAAGCTAAATTTTTAAACGTCGAGTATTTTTGTTTGTCGCGAGATTGTTTAATTTTTACGTCATTTTGTAATTGCTGCAATCGTTACAAAATACATAAATATAATCCATTATTGATCATGTATCAAACACACCTCTATCGAATCGTTGATTCCCTACTGGAAACATTTTCGCAAAAAAATAAACCCGCAACATTTGAAACGCCTCTTTATTGCTTCACTTGGGTCTCAAATCTCTCGATACGTATCGGATTGTAGTTAATTCGCTTTTCACAATTTTTTGTCACATTCGCGCGCGAGGACATGTGTCGTTGGAAATGTGTTACAGGCATTTACGCAAATCTGCCACGTGGATCGTCGAGAGAGAGAAAGAGAAAAAAACGTCGATAGGTAACGCGTGGGAAAAAAAGAGAGAAAAGGGCGAGAAAAAAAACGCCTAGTGGAAAAAAAAAAAAAAAAAAAGAAGAGATCGTCGTGAGAGCGTTTTGTACGCAATCTAGTCCAAGCACATAGGTGCCACAGCCCTCACGGCCTGGGCTCCTAGGAATCCAATCAATAAATATTACAATGGAACCCCTAGAGAAGTAGGGGCGCAGCATATCCTCCTCTCTCGTCGCCGGTCCCCTCCACATCGCCCCATCCTCGCGCCGTCATATTCCTCCTCCTGCTGCTGCTGCTGCTTACTCTGCCTGCTAGTCGTTCTAGTCGGAGGAAAAAGGATCTGTCCTACGTCGCGCGCGCTCCCGCAGTCGCTTCATTCCTCGTACGCCTCGCTCGCCTCGTTCTCGACCACGTCCGCGAAACTTCGTCTCCCACCCCCGTAGTAGTCGTCGTCGTCGTAGTAGTCGTCCGACACCCGGCACCCCCCGTCTCCGTCGATCCGTATATGTATATACCACTCGCGCGCGCGGTGCCCTCTCACCCCCCTTACACCCTGCTCTCTCTCACTGGTCTCCCTCGCTCTCTATCCGCCTTTTTCTCATCCTCCCGAAGCGCGCCACCAGCCACCAACCACCCGCGCCCCTTCACGGGCCCTCGAGCCCACCACCGTTTACATTTTACTTTTCTAGTAGCGAATTAAAACCGCGTTCATGCGCAGCCCGTGGAAGGGCGTAATGATTTTTTGAGGGGCGAATCGAGTGGGGTCGCCTACGGTGGTGCACGGCTCGCGGCGGAAAGAGAGAGCGAGAGAAAGAGAGAGAGAGAGAGGGGATAATAGCTCTGGGTGCTACTACCGAGTTTAGCAGGAGCAGGACGGCGCGTGCCGCGGCAAGGATAAATATCCCAACGAGTGAGCGAGCAAGCGAGAGGGCGCGTTTTTGCTTCGTTAATGTTAACGAATGAGGGGTACATAATTATCGGGGGAAACGGTGGAGCGGATCTCGTTTATCGATCTCAGTCGAAACATGCAGTGACCATTTTACAATTTAGCTCCTCTCTCTCTCTCTCCCTCTCTCTTTTTTTCTCGTCGGAATTTAAAACGGGCTAAATTTAACACTCGAGCGTTTTATATTCCTCCCTTTGAAATGACATCCGAGGCGTGAACTTGCCTTCTCTCTCTCTCTCTCTCTCTCTCTCTCTCTCTCTCTCTCTCTCTCTCTCTCTCTCTCTCTCTCTCTCTCTCTCTCTCTCTCTCTCTCTCTCTCTCTCTCTTCTATCGCTCGCAAGTTAAAATCAAAAGTCAATCTTTGCAATTTTCGCATCCGTTGGAATGAGACTGATTTTCGCAAAACTGAATGGAGCCTCGAGGGAGGCGTCGAAAAAAAGCGCGCTTTCGGAGATCTCGCGAATTCAGGCTCTCAGACGCATCAACATTTTTATAACCCGAGACCGGACTCTCTCGTTTCGCGGCGGCTACGCGCATTTTCGTCTCATGAACTGATTACACGGCGGGGTAGAGCTCGCGCCGGTGGAGAAAGAGAGAAAGAGAGAGAGAGTGCGGTGAGAGGGAAGAGACCAAGATTGCGGGGTACAGAAACGCGGGGAGAGAAACAGCCGCCGCGGCCGCAAGCATCAACCTCTCCCACCATAACGCCCGGATCTCTCGCTCTCGCGCGCCTTCGACTCTCTCACGCTCTCTCTCTCTGCGTACGCACTATTTTTTAGTCCGCACTTATTACGACAGATGTCTCATGCTCCATAAAGAATAACGGCGGGCGAGCGGGAGCCTTCCCCCCGCATGCTAGTCCTAACCAGGCTCGGGAACAGCAGCCCGTACTTGGTGCTTCGTCGGCTCGTGGTGTCACTGTAACGCGCCGGTTTACGTTACGCACGTCTCTCCTCTTTTTTTCCTTCCGGCTCGTCCTCGTTCCCGCTCTGTCTCCCTCCATCACATATATACATACATACGCACACATTCTCTTTCCCTCTCTTCTTTTCTCGCTTCGTCTCACTTTCAAACTCCTTGGCCAAGTCCTCGCGACAGTGATTATGATTATCGTCTCTCGTGTCCTCGTTGATCCGCGACCTCGAACTTGCACCGAGGACGGTGTCGTTTCGATCGCGGAGACGCTTAGCTAAACCACGGGGGACCGTCGTACGCGCTCTCTCCTACCTCACCGGATCGGCACACGTGGTAGGTACGTTCATCTCGGTCCAGATCGTGCGGTCGTTATCGCCTCGTCTCGCGGTTCATTTCGTACTTTTGCGGTCTCGAAACGAGACCGGCGAACGGAAGAGAGTTAAAGAAGGAAAGAGAGAAAGAAAGAGGCGAGGCCGAGATCCTTTTCTCGCGCGAGTAACGATGATTCCTCGTCGCCGCTCGGCGGACGAGACTGGCTCCTCGACGAGTGTCAACATGTGTATGTGAGTGCGCGAGTGAGAGTATGCGTGCATGTCCCATATGCGTGTGTATATATTATATGCATGCTCGAGAGAGAAAGAAAGGAAGAGAGAGAACCGTCGCGTACGTGATACCGTAAGAGTGACTTGTGCACGTTGAATGCACGAGTTGCGCGCGCGAGCGAATGAGAGGGAGGGTGGATGCATGCGTACGCACATGTGCATAGTATGCAACCACTGCCTCAACGACGAAAGGATAGATCGGAAGCGCGCGACTCTTCCTCTCTCTCTCTCTCTCTCATGATATGATTTGATATCCTTAGAGAATATCAAAAAAATAAAAAAAAAATACGGATGCTTTTCAGACGTAACGGCGATAACGGAGGCACCGCCGGGAGTCGAGTCAATTGGTACCGCGCGCGTATCGTCGTCGGTGAACGATGATATTTAACTGCGGGACGCGTGCCGCACAGTGACAGCCGGCGCGGAGGAAAAGGATCGGAAGCAAGTGGAGACCGCTACAAGACCGCAGACGGAACCGGAGGGTCGGAGGATGGTGGTGGTGGTTATAGTGGTTTGAAAATCGGCGAAACGACGTCCGGGAGAAGGGGCGACGCACGTGAGAGCGACTTTCTCACTCTCTCTCTCTTCTCTCGTCTCTTCCTCACTCTGACCCCCACACAAGGTAATTAACCCAAGGGCTGCGCATTCGAGAGCGCATCTCTCTCTGTAGTATAAATCTCGCCTCGCCTATAGAGTCGTATAAAGTTACATTAGCGATAACTCTCGGGGCGCGTCGTCGCGAAAAGTGAAGGTGTAATCGGCATTATTTCAAGAGTTTGCTCGTAGCTATGTTTTTTTCGCCAGAATTTACTTGCGATCTTGATGTTTGCGCGCAAATTAATCTTGGTAAAATATCTCGATTCCAAAATGCACAGAAATTGCGTGATTAGCGACACGAGCAGCTATTTTAATTATTGAATGGAATTTAGGAATTTGATGGGTTTTTTATTCGCGATAACATGTTGGCAACAGACATTTTTTCAATAGCTCCATAGCACGTAAAATTGAATTCAAAATCAAGATTGCACCGTTTTCGATTTTTAAAAATTAATCTAGAGTGAGAAAGATATCGATGCAATTTAGGGGCACGTGAGTTTTGACTAATAACTCACACTTTTTTTCTCGATATGTTTGATGCGATAAAATATTTTATCAAATAACATTATCTTTTTCCCTATTTTAGTATATTTTACATTGAAAAATTTTTAACTGGCCGAAGTTATGCCAGTTTGGATCCTTGGTATTTCATGCAGTCGTGAATTTATCGTTTGTCGCCGGATCTTGCTTGACCGATTCATTACGCGAAACATAAGGAGCGGATTACGTCGCTCCGTTTCTTTTTCCCTCTCTCTTTCTCTATCTTCCTTTCCCCGTCTTTGATCAACCGTCCGTTTCTGTCTCATTTAGCGCACACATCGTCTTATCGCAGACGACGACGTCGTCGTCGCAGAATTCGTCATTGGACACTCGCCGCCTTATTCTTCTTTCCTTCTCGCCTCCGTTCACATGTACCGCAGACAGTCGCACACATCCACACTCGTCTTCTAAACGTATATTATCGATTAGAGGTGTATCTCTATCGCAAGAATCGGAATAAAAAAAATCCCCCTCTTTCGTCAAATCTTCCGTCCATCTTTCTCTCACATCAGTCTGAGTGTCATTCAATATACCCGCCGTTCTCTCTCCTTTTCCCGTACCCTCTCTCCCCTCACCACTAATCGCGCATTTTCTCTCTCCCTCGGTTTCTCCCTCTCGCGCCTCCTCGCGCTCCTCGAAACGGCGCGGCCGCGGCGGCGGCGGCGACGACGACGACGACGACGACGACGACGACGACGACGATCGCCGGCTTTTCGTACATTTTCGTGCGGCCTCGCGAGACGGGAGGGAAGCGCGCGGCGCCTTCTCCGCGAACAGAGAGTCGCACAGTCGTGACGTGACGTTTTAGGGGTTGGTCGGTCGGTTGGCTCGTTCGCGCACGGTATGCGACGAGGAAGGAGTCTGCTGCGGTGACTACTCGCTCGCGACGCCCCCAGTCAAAGTGCACAAGATTCCTCATCTTGGTCGTTGTCTAATCACCGCCACCGTCGTCGTGCTGCCGTTCCCTTCGCGCGATCTATTCTTCCCTCGTGGCATGTGACGACCGTCGGCTCGTCATAGTCATCGTCGGTTGGTTCGCGATCGCGATTTCGCGACACGATCCACGGATCTCGTGATGATCCGCGGATGAGCCGTGGATCTCGCGCGCGCGACAAGCGCGAAAGTCTCGATCCATCTCACTCGCACCTCGTCCCGTCGTCCCTACCCTACGTCGTCGTCCGTCTCCGTCTCCCGCTCGCGCTCCGCCGTCCCCGTTTGATCGCGATCACTTTCGGTGTGGCCGACAGTTCGGGCGGCGGCGACGGCGTGGGGGCGGTGGTGGTGGTTGGTGCGCGCGATGGCGGGAGAGGAAGGGTAGGAGGATGATCCACGCGCAGGAAGGAAGGAAGGAAGGAACGAGCGACAAAATCGTTTAGTATTTATTTCAAGTGTATTTACCGATATACCACTCTCTCGCCCGGTACATCGTCCTCGCGCTCTCGCGTCCATTTATACGTATTATAAGTATCCGCACTGAGGGGATCTATCCCACTCCTCACGATCTCGCTCACGCGTTGCCGTACGCATCGATCACGCAGGTGTCACGCAGGATTCGCCGGGATCGATCGCGCGTAGGACTCGATCTCTTATCGCGACTCGAAGAGAAGAATCGCGCGAATCCGTGGGCGAAACTTTTTTCGCATCGCGAGTGCGTGTGTGTGTATCAAGTATCAAGTGTGTGCTCGCGCCTTTTTTTTGTTTCTGGACATAGGCGAAAGATAATCGCGCATCGTCGTCTCGTCGTTGTCGTGCTTGGCTCGTTGTTTCGGTCATTAGCTTACACGCGGCATGACGGCCGCCGATAGGTGTTTCTTTGCGATAACGCGTCCGGACTCGGCAGACTGTGATTCGTGTTCTGGTTGCCGGCCGAGCGTGCCTTAGAAAAAAAAACCATTACGCGTCGTGCGTGAGAGAAAGAGAGAAGAGAGAGCTCTCTTGTCGGTCGTGTGCGTGGTGTATGTGAGAAAGGTATCTATCGTATTGTGAGAGGATTCCTACAGAGATTGATCGCTCGATCATCGATCGAACGTGTGCCGCTTTTTCAGCTCTACTATCTCTCGACAAGAGTGCGATACAGTATAATACGTGACATATGTAATTTCAGAAATTTTGTGCCGAAATTCTCCGCGCGCTCGCATAATCACACATCCGCGATTATTCACGCCCCCCCCCCCCCTCCTAGGTCCCCTCCCTCTTCCCCCGTTCACCGGCTAGTATGTGTGCAAATTGTGTAAATAGTATGATATTTGGTTCGTCCCACTGGCAATGAAGCGACTAGTCGTATTATAGACTGAGAGAGTTGTAATTTTTTTTCTTTTTTTTTTATCAACGCAAACGAACGCGTTTACGGAGAGGCCATCGCGCGTTTTTGTCTGTTATCAAACAATGTTCGGTGGCAAAGTTATCTGTCGGATTCGTCACATGTAATTTTAGCAGGATGCGATAGCGACACTTAAAAAATCTCGTACGGTTAAGAAAGTAGGAGATGTAAAAAATGTTTCTCTCTTTCCCGTTCCTTCCCGATTCCGCCGTCTCATGTTATTTTAATTTTTTCTTCTATTGCGCAACTTGAGGAAAAAAAAAAATCGACGCGCGACCAGAACGAGATTTGAATCAATCAAATTCATGTTATCGATACGATATATTCGATGTATACAAATAGATTTCCGAGTCCGTTATGCAGATTGTGTTATTTTTGAGGCAATAAAACGCGCGTCGGCCATGAATAGTAATCGTTTCCGCGATTTCGCGTCGCAGAGAGAGAAAAAAAAAAAATTATGCGAGATCGGCCGTCTTTGCCGTTTCGTTAAAAAGGGGAACCCCCCCATTTCTCCTAGTTGCGCGTCGGCACAACGTTCTGTAAATTTGTTTTAAGATCTTTTTTTTTTATCATTATGCTAAGATAACACTATCAGAGCGTATATTTAGTGCTCCCTGCTTTTATAAGTAGCGGAGAATTATTTAATCAACGTACTCAATTGGCTCCGGCTCGACGACCTAATTTTCCCATATGGCAATTTGCGCAGTGTTGTTTCCTCCTAGATTTCATTCCTTTTATATCGCCTACCAACCCCGCTCGTCTCTCCGCGTGATTAGGGCGTCGTAAAACGTTCGTGTTTCTTTTTTTTTTACTCGCAAGTTTCGCAGTAAGTCTATCCAACGCAATATTTCCGTCTCTTCGGCGATATTTCGACGACATGTTATATCACCCTATTGCCGCTTGACGAATATATAAATACACAATATATATCTTATGCATTTTTCATAATATCATTTTTAGATTATTATCTACATAGTTATGCAGAGAATGTTAAAGAACGTGAAAACATCTCCATTTGTATTATCACGTCATACGTGTTTTTATGTAATTAATCTTTTTATATAATTTTAACACTGTTTCTTAAGATCGATCAATCTCGATATTATATAATTTTTATAAATCTGGAATTATTCGCTTAAAATATATATAAATTTACACGTGCTGAAAAATGACGAGCTATTGAAAACTAACTTGTTTCTTATTAATAATCGGAGACTATTAATACAACTTTTCGATATAATGGGGAATTTTTTTCTCGTTTTTTAAAATAAGACGTCATAGACGAGTTAAAAATGTGCGTTACGTAATGCAGGAATAAATTTTCGTATATCTAATCGCGCTTGCTTTTCTCTTCCCAACATTCTCGCAATATTTTTTTCCCCCTTTTTTTTATAGTCCAACCTCTAATTTATCACGAGAATATCGCGAAATATATGCAATTGCGATTCGATATCGGTTCGAATATATATGCGTACATGTTGCAATTGTGTTTTCGAATGTCGAAATTGGACTTATCTAATATTATCAGTTTACAAGCTTATCGATGTGCACTAGCCGGGTCGTAGCCGAAATTTCAATTACACACATTCGCGTGTCGCGTGTTATAAGACGGACAAAAGTCGCGCGCCCCTCGCGGTAGCGCGCGATAGATCCTAAGTAGTCCAAGTTCTCTCGGTCCGATCGGTCGCAGCAAGGAGTGTTTTTTTACTTTCTAATTACAGGTGAATAGACACAACGATGGTAGATACACAACATTTCTGTCTGCGATGGAACAATTACCAGAGCAGCATAACCTCGGCGTTTGAAAATCTCCGGGACGATGAGGACTTTGTGGACGTGACGCTGGCCTGCGACGGCAAGAGCCTGAAAGCCCATCGCGTCGTTCTCTCCGCCTGTAGCCCGTATTTTAGAGAATTGCTCAAGGTAAGATTTGCTCTTTCCATCTTGTTTTCGTAAAAAAAAAAAAAAAAAAATTTTTTTCCTCGATTTAATTTACGGAATTGGGAGTTTTTCCTTTGGGGTTTTTTCCTCAATCACCGCCGGCTAATGATTACGCGCGCAACACGTTGCGCTGTTTCAGAGCACACCGTGCAAACACCCAGTGATTGTGCTCCAGGATGTAGCATTCAGCGACTTACATGCCTTAGTGGAGTTTATTTATCACGGCGAGGTGAACGTACATCAGCGTTCTCTCAGTAGTTTTCTAAAGACCGCGGAGGTCCTCAGGGTATCGGGCCTCACGCAACAGACCGACCAACCCGACAGAGACGAGGTAACGTCTTCGGGGGATATACAATTACGGGGATTGAAAGCGCCATGTAATTCCAGTGTATGTGCGTGTTCGGGCTTTGATGCTACCGGCATCGATGGTTTCTGTGCTTACGAGTGACAATGAAAGTGCAACAGCTGGCGCGTAAGATTATTTCATCTTTCTTTTTTTTTTTTTTTTTTTTCTCCCCCTTTTTTTCCACAGAGTTTCTACGTGTCTGTAGCCTCCGAAATCGAACACGCCGCAATTACATGGCTTTGAACTTCGGCAAGAGCGTCACGTGTGTATGCGTGCGTGCGTGCGTGTATGTGTATAGTATCGTAAATTCCTCGAATGTGTACGCGCGCTCATGTATTGTATGTGTATACGCGTATTTGTACGCTCACGTGCGCATCGTATACGCGTATACATGTAAACACGCGGCTGTGTAACGTCCTTCGTATCTCTCTCCCTCTCTTTCTCTCTCTCTCTCTCGAAAATCCGAATAATATATACATATCTCGTACGTACGTTATCGGCAATAGACGTTACTTTTGGGCGAAAGGCCTCTCGCGTTATCTCGCGATGCAGAACGCGTGTCTATCTTGATTCGAAATTTGTAATTGTCATAGGTCAAGCGAAGCAAAGATAAAGCGCTTTCGTCCGAACGACGAAAAGTATCGAATACCAATACGTATCGCGACGTATTGCAAAAAACTGCTTCAATTTGCTTCGGCCGAGCGAAACTATCATTTGCAATCGGAACGATTTATCGATCAATTAAACGACAAATCCGGGAGTCCTAGCGACATACATATATTCGGCGCGACGTTATCTCGATAATTATTACACGGTCCATACATTTCTCTTAGCGCCCATACATATATACATGTATAATTAACATCTGTATCGTTCCCGCAAGCAGCTGTCGCATGTCCGCGCCCTGGCCGGCGGCGGCAATCACCTGCCGTTCCACGACAAGACGGAGGAGACGGCTTTCCCACGTGGCGGCTCGCCACCCACACCCGTGACCTCTACGCCGACGACGGTGCAGCAGCTACTTCGCCGTGCCCAGATACGCCGTAACGAGAGACGCACCCCGGATCCGCACGATGAGACGGCCAAGAGACCGCGGGTGCCGTCGCCACCGCTCAACAACAACGACGCCACGCCTACGGACTTTTCGATGGTCAAGAGCAATCACCTGTCGACCAAGGTGGAGGGCAACGGGCTGCACGACGAGAACAGCCTGGTCGAGGACAATATAAAGTGCGAGCCGTTGGAGCTGACGGGCGGCAACGGCGGCGCCAACGCCGGCAACGAGGACTCGTCCGATTCCGGGGCCGCGGCCTCGGACCGACCGCCCGCGTCCGCGAGCAGCAACGAGCACGAGCCCGAAGCGGAACACACGTCCGGGGGAGCGCCCAACTTTCTGCCGGACAGCAAGCTCTTCACCTCGACCCCCGGCAGCTTCAACTTTAGCATGGCGGCGCTCACCACCGATCACACACCATTGTCAGGTACGTCGGGGACGCGACGATCCCGAGGCGGGCCTGTACGCACAGATCGATCAATTTACGCGCCGGCGAGAACAAGAGATTCTTATTCGCCCCTTGACTCTCAAGTGCGCGATGATATCGCGCTCTCATCTTTTCTCGCTTTAATTTCAAGCGCGGATATTGCCCGATCAACATTGAAAAAGTACAAAATTACGTTTCTTGCACTTGAGGGCCAAGGGTACGAGATTCACCTTGCTCCAGCGCACAGTTTATTTCAGTATCATTTAGATTTGTTTTTATTTTGCATAATAAAAAAATTTATTTTTTAACTTTTGTTGCGATTCCTATCTTTTCTCGAATATGCTGGAGTCTCCGGAGATTTTTACATCGGCACTCGCGGTAGCCGATTTTCCTGTCGCTTCCACACTTATCTTTTTATCTTAGCCTCGCGGTTTTTTTTTCCTTTTTAATTGCGAAATTGCGTACAGGCCGTTGTTGAGTTTCTACGCGCGATGACATCGCCGTTACTACGTGTGACGATAGTGAAATTTCCAGGATTGGGCCATGGCTTGCAAACACCGGACCTGGCGGGTACTTCGCAAGGTAAGAAACCTCTTTTTTCTTTTTTTTAGCTCTGCCCTTTTGAAATCATTAGAATTGCTTGAGAAAAAAAAAGTCGAGATGATCGATATATATATACATGTATGTATATCTCTGTGGCACTTGTTATCACGCGACCGTAGAAACGTCAATGTGCGTTCTTTTGATTTTTTTAAGGGCACTCTGCGCTACCTTATTATTCTTCTACTGACAGTCGATACATCGCGCCTCGATCGTATACGCGATGTAGCGGTCTCGCTCTAATTAAAAAAAGTAACTAAAAGGACTTGTGCAGTTATATCAAACTAACCAAATCACACACAAATTTTACGAGAATGAAAATGTTTTTTTTTTTTACTGGTTGCGGTGAAAGAGCACTACTATCTGCTTGGAAAATTATTAAGTCTCTTCTAATTGGCATGCGTTCCAAAAATCATCGATATCATCATTATACTATACGGCACCATGTTACGATTCGCCTACATTTTTGCATATCATAAAAAAATCATGTGTTACGCGGGGCTGCGTGTTGGCTCCGCGATCTCGAACCGGGACATAGAGTTGAGCTCATGAGCGTAATTCTCTCGTAAGCTCGTATATCGCGCGTAATTTCGCAAAATTCGACGCAAGTACGTACGCTCGCCTGATTGTAACTCACGCTCGTTATAACGCGCGCGCGGAGCTTCCACATTACGCTCAAATATGCTCGAATATGCGCAGTCGAATTAATTATTACATACGGGGTTTATCTACGTTCCATATATAAGAGATAAATCCACAAGCCGGCACGTTTCGCGCGCAAGTGTGCTTTATTACGCGTTATACCTACATTTATTACGCATCAGCGTACCTCATATACATGTTGGTTCGGTTACGTTCAATATATGCTTAATTTTTCTATTTCAAAGATGCTTTGATAAAAAATAGATTTGCATATGTAATTTTTTTATGTTCGGTATAAAAAATTTAGAGACGCGTATCTATTATTATTCCGGTGTGCTTTGAAAACATTTATAGATACAGAGTGTCTCGGAAGAAATTTGTAAGAAATTGTGAGAATTATTCACGAGTAAAATATGTGATTTTTTTTCAAAAAGAATTTACATAAACCTAGTGCCAAAGTTATGTAAATTTAAAAACAGAACAGCGGTGTTTATATCATAATGGTGTTTACATCATATTACGATTATTATTATGATAAGATTTCTTTGAATAATCAATTTTTATTTATGACTTTGTAATTTTACGCAACAGTAACGCATTTTTTAAATACACGCAAGTTATATTTTTCAGAAACCTTATACATCAAACATTGAAATATGTCAAAAACAAAGATATATTTTATATAATAAAATGTAAACTTTTTTTTTTCAAGGAAGACATTTGAGTAAAAAAGAAAAAAATTATTTTAGAATACAATTGTAGTTTAAACAGGATGAAAAGTTAAAAAAAAGTCACCTTGTACGTATAAAAATCGAATAATTTACTTGTGAAGCAATTTCTTTTCGAGACACTTTATATATATATCCTACAAAAATATATAAAATATAATCAGGACCGTTGAACGAAGCGAAGTTACATGGGCAGAGCGGCGCCTTTGGTTACAATGACGATTCTATCGCGCGTAAAAAAAAAAGAAAAAAGAAAAAAGAAAAAAAACGAAAGATGCAGGCCGGCCGCAGCAGATACATTCGCTCGAACATCGAGAACCATCCCGTTATTAATTGATATATCGACGACGATCGCAATTGGCGCGCGGAAGAAGTGGAATTAATTGAGTTACACCAGTTTGGCATCACTGTGCAATATTCGGCGCGCCGCGAAGATCGCTACCCCTCTCCCTCCCCCCATATCGCCCCCCCCCTATTTCCGCCGCAACTCATCGCGTGTTTGTGCGATACGCACAGGAGGGCTGCAAAAAGGTCTTGAAAAGGGGCTAATAACGACGACAAGCCTATATTGCACTATATGTCGCGTGTTTTCGCCGATCTTTTTCCTCGATCGAGAGCATCAACGATCAGAGCGCGCCGATGTGCTTTGAGCGTCATCAATATATCTTATTAAATGTGCCGATTTCCCCGATAATCGATCGTTGCCGTGCTTGTATCGCTCGACTGAACGTTGAGTTGCGTATCGGTGTGTACTTGTTGTTCCCCGCCCTCCCCTTACCCCCGCCCCCTGTTAACGTTTTGCAATAGAATCAATATTCGCGGCGATGATATCGCCGATATAAAACGCCGTCGTGATGTCTCGCTACGTGCAGGTACGATGGAGAAAAAAAAAATAAAACTGCAGAGTACAATCACGATTCGATAAGAAATTTCGTCCTGCGACTCACGGATCTTTCATACGCGCATATGTATTATCGTAAAAGAGGATGTGATAGGTAAACTATTTTTCTCTATCTGTTATCTATAAAAAAAAACTGCGTATATATGTATGTATATATGCATTTTAATGATGAAATTATTTCACTAACAATTGGTTAAACTAAAAGTGGAAAAAAGTACAAACTAAAAAAAAAGTATGATTCAAAATCACGGTATTTGCCGTACGATTTTTCACTGCTACGATTAAGAGATACATAGACGAGAAGTCAGAAGTAATGAAGGCTGTAATAGAGAATCGTCGTGCAACAATGCTATCGACTCTTCGGAGACGAATGCTGACTGCTTACGTCGACGTAACGGCGCGATTATATCGCTCAAGGTGCGATATGGAGTCGTCCTCCCCGCGCTAAAGATAATGATGAATAATTACGAGAACGAAGAATGGCGTATTTGAGCGTGCGTGACCTTCCACAAGCGGATTTTGGCGGTGTTCGCGGGCGCGCGTGCACTTATATGTGTGCGTATGTATACGTGCGTCTCTCTCTCTCTCTCTCTCTCTCGAGAGAGAGTGATAAGGGGAGGAGGGATCGAAAAAAATATCTGGACCGATCATGCGTGCGTTTTCGCGCTTCAGCTGGCGGCAAGAACGAGTCGACGTCGTCATCATCGATAGGCTTGACGCACATTTTTCGCATCGCGCGCGCATATTATATACGTTTTTTTTTTTTTTTTTTTTTCGCTAGGTATCCTTGGGGGAGAAAAGTTTGACAAATGCGCCGCACACAATCATTCGGTCGGTTGTGCAAATTCAGGTGCGGCCTCGCATTGTCGATTTTTATTTGAACGGCTGGTTTATACTAGGTTAGTACTGAAAGTTTATCTCGCGGCGATATACACGCACACAACTGCGGGGGGAGAGGAGACGATGGGCAAAGCGAAGGGGGAAGGGGGGCAGGAAGAGGAGAAGTAGGGCGAGAATTTCGGGGACCGCGTCGATAAGGCTGCAGATGTTATCCGCGAAATTCAAGGTCTCTCTATCTCCGACCGAACGAACCAACGAACCAACGAACGTGGCCAACTAAACATTGGCCTAACTAAAAATACGACGACCTTGGTACGCCACTCACGTTTCTGCCACTCACTCTCTCCGCGAATCATTAGATACATTAAATTATATCTCCGTCGACGAAGACGACGGCGACGACGAGTCGTGTCATGTCATGTCGTCCCGTGTCGTCAATCGTTCTTCGGCGCGCGAGAGAGAATGATATAATTCTTTCTTTCTCTCCATCTCTCTCACTCTTTCCAGCTAGTTTCGGGGAGAAGAACATCTTGCGACATACCACGCGGTGCTCACGTCCGCCATTGGCCAGTATGATTTATGCAATGCGTTTGCTCGTCGACAGAGAGTAGCCTTGCGCGAAGCTCTCGATCTTGTCGAATACACATCTCTTTACGAAGGTTTAGAAATATTCATTACATTTATGCAGGGAGATGTTGGGAATATTAACGAATCTTCCGGTGTATGGAGGACGTATACAAAAGTATATACGCGAAATGTAGGCTGTATTTGTCAAATGTGCATACGTATAATATTGTATTTATTATTTGAGATATCTTACAATTCTCTAATATAGACGTTCATTCTTGAAATATTTGACTTGTATGTGGTTTTATTCCGAATAAATATTAAATGTGATATAGTCTTAACAACGAAGCAAATGATAATCGTCATTTTGCCGTTGTTTCAAGAATTAAACGTGGCGAATTTAGGGTGAATTCGCCCTTTCCTTTCGATATCTCTTATCGAACACCAATATCCATCGCCGAATCGAAAATATTGTTTCTAGCTTTATCAAGTATCCGCGAAAAATATTCGACGTACTCGAGAATCAGAGTGGGAATATCTTTTTAGAAGAAGGGCGGGGACTGAGTCCAATAAGTACCTTTCATTAATTAGTCGCGTACTTTGTCGCGTAAGATTTTCGATGTAATAATTTCTATGTAAGAAGTGTTAATCTCGACATAATTTTTAAAATTATATCTTATTAATTGTATTAATTCCCAACGTCTCGGATTTATCGTTCAATTTTCCTAAGCGAAACATGACATAATGGAAAAATGTTCTTACTTAAAAAAAAAAATTTCTTTCGCAATATATCTATAAACTTTTCGAGAAAAATTCTGCTCCGCGAGAGACGATATTTTGAGATGCTAAGCGGTGTGGTTTATGCACGAGAGCCTCGAGTTCAGCATGAATTCGCATGTGTTTAGAGAGAGTGTAAAAAAGTAAAATATATTAACTTCCAAAATAGCACCGTTCAAAGAACACGACTAAAAAACCAGCTATAAAAGTCTGGGGGAAAGAGGGAGGGGAGGATGCGGGGGGGGGCATCAAATCTGCGTATATATTCTTTTGCCTGATTTTCTCGTGACTGCGTATTCTCAATCTGCTGCAATTTTTTTTATTCCTCGAAGATGCGTTTAAAGCGACGCGGCGCGTATCGATGTGCTTCGATTATTTTCCTTCTTTCTTTTTTTTTTTTTTTGGTTGCGCTCTGCAGCAACACTTTCGTAGAGAGGCAGATAGGTGATAATCTGTCGCGGAGCTTAGCGCGGCATAAAAATATCGATTGCGAGGTTGAATTCGAGCGCGGTTTATCTTCCTTCTGCGCTTGTGTATCAGGAGGCGTGGCAAAGTCTCGATGCACCGGTACTAACCAAATATTTGTTCTATCGCTTTTTAGCATCACATAGAGAAAGAGAGAGGGGGAGAGTATTTTTTTGCGTATTTTTTTCTCTTAAGATAGTCGATGTTTCTTGTCAACGAAAAACTGAAGAGATGCTCCGCGCAGTTTGTCTTTTTCGGCACGTCAGCTCTAAGCTGATGTATAATGAATAGGCATGTATCGATCCACAAGGTGAACCACCGTTTCTTCGGAGCACTACGCTTTATTTCTTGGGTTACGTCTTGAAATCGTAGAATTAAGAGAGCGAAGATTATTCTGTGCCGGCTACACGAGATGCATGAAAAATATCGCTTTTAACGAGAGAGATCTGAGATTGAATTTTAAAAAAGAAACGTTTGACGTACGATCTCTCTCTATCTAGTTTTGTTTGATTCTATCTAACAGATTCTAAATTCTTATATAAAAATTCGCGACTCGGACATAGAAATTCTAAACATACATCGGATATAAATGCCGATCTGCAATTTTTGTCTTTTTTTTCTTTTTTTCCCGATCGTGGATCGCGCGTTCGGCTTTTAAACTCTCGCTGCCGATGCTGAGAAATGTTGGTTGCGTAATGCAACCAACCAAAAACCTGCAAAGAGCAACGCAAATCCGGACACGTCGCCATCTATTGACACCGCGAATAAATGGCATGCGAAATTTGATGAATTTCTGTGCCAAAATGACATGAATTTCGTGTAGAAGCACCTCTCTCTCTCTTTCTCTCTCTTTCTTTTTCTATACCTCGCCCCTCTTTTTACTATCTTCCCCCCTTTACCATCTCGCTATCCTCTATCGGTTCTTTGCTGTCTCGGTAGCTACGACTGTGTTGATGCAGTGACTCTCATTTTTTTTTGCAACCGCCTATAAATTTTCCCGTCGTTCATTCATCCCGCTACACGTAACACGTGTGTCACGTGTGGAAAAGAACGGCCGATGATCTTTTTCGACGCGATATATCGAGAAACATGGGACTTACATACGATATACATCAAGATTGATTGCAGATGTTCAATGCAATTTTAAATGATTTATAAGCCAACGTATTATAGCTCGTGATTATGCAGAATTAATTATTGTTTCGATATCGTCGACCTAATATTTAAAATTAGCATTGTCAGTTGGAAGAATTTTACATCATGTTAAAAATTCAATTTTTATTCGCCCAATCATACGATTTCGCGGAATAATCAGATAATTAAGTTGTCATCTGCGTATTATAATTCTTTTAAAACATTTATATATCTCGATACTCGGAGTTTGAAATATTCTTCTAAAGCCCGATGATTAATTTAAAGTACTCGCAAAGGTTGTTTATAAATCTTTAAAATCGCGCACGAATCCCGACTTAAATTATTCGGAAAGAATTCCTACCCTCATCCATCCGCGGTGTATTCGCGAGTTTCATAGACTCGTGTGATTATATGGCGCAAGCCTAGGTTAGGGAACCCCTGTCCGTATTAACGGTACGTATTCTCGGATAGCCGCCAAGGCTAAACGAAAGTTCGCTCCGAACCAAATCCGACGGAATTTTTTATCTGTAGTACGTACTTATCGGGGACGCCCAGGTCTAGCTGCTTGTTTTTGTTTGCGCTATTATCGATGATGAACTTGAGGTGACCTCGAAAGCTGTGCAATATGGTATCGGTGTGCGTTAAGTGCGAGGGCGGACGAAACGAACGAGGGGAGAGAGAAACAAGCGGGATTCGGGAGACGAACAGTTAGAGAAATGACGAGGCGAGGTAGAAGGGGAGGAGGAGGGAGAAAAAGGGAACAATGGAAAGGGGAGGGAGAGGTGCAGAGGCCACGACGATTGCACTTTCGCTCTCGTATGTCGTTCGACGCCCGTTGATCTCTTTGACGAATCTGCCAAACAAGCTTTTCCCTTTTCCTCATATAAATATATCGTCGATTAGGAAGACGATGTTATCGATCATAATAATCGCGATAAGAGCGATGTCACGCTATTAGTCGGTGGTTATAATGCAGATTCATAAAGAAATGCGTGATTGCAGCGCGCGATTGCGACACTACTATATAGATTATTATTCAGACTTTCCTTAATGCTATCGGCGATTATCTATTTGGATACGTGTTCTTTTATCTGAGATTTTTGAGAGGGTATACATACATATCGGAAATATATACAAGCGGAGCGATCTTTAAATTTATACACCTCGCGGAGAATCATCGATAATATTTATCTATTTCGTCGAAAATAAAATAACTAATCGAATTGAAAATGATGGAGAATATGAAGAGAGCCTACGATGCAATATCGTACGACACATTGTCGTGCTACAATAAATAGTTGTAATTCCTATTTCATATATATATATAACATCTATTAAAATGAATATTACACCGCCTTGTATTGATGATTTCATAAACACATATTGTTATGTTAAAAAATGTTCCAGTATCGCTACTACCCCGATTGACCTCTGCGCACATTATTACCGAAATGATGGAAATAATGAGACGTTTACGTAACCGCGAATGCACCTCAAATCGCTCCAATATATATTTCTCCAAGTTTCGAATAATCTATGTAGATTAACGCGAGGCGGCGAGAAGTGCAACTGGCTTATATCGCGAGTTGTGTTTGCGTCTGTTAGAGGAGTGTGCTCCTCGCTAAGAATAGCGATGCACAATCTGCATGAGAAAACTCCCGAGTCGCTTTGTGAGAGATGTCTCTCGCGCATCGTAAAACATGTTCTCTCCGTTTGTCCAAACGGGTTTTTTTTTGAAGGAAGGGCAGAGGGGGAGGGGGGGGGAGAAAGAATAAACGCGCCCGCCGTGCACAGACATCCCCCCGCAGATGTCATCGTTTCTTGAACGTGTGTAGAAAAAAAAAAGATTTTCTTGTCTATCGGCATAATGCTTGCCTATTGCGGGAACACCCCGTTCCCGCTGGGGGTACGGATATTGTGACGAGCTCAAGAACGGGTTATTTCTCGTTTCGCGATATTTTTCATGCAAGCGGTCTATCTTGAAATTTTAAAACTGCACTTTGTGTGTGCAGCGACGGAGAAATAAAAAAATATTCTACGCACATGTCTCAAATGCGAGTCTTTCCGAGTTTGGAAAAAAAAAAAAAAAAAAAACGACGTGATTATTTAATTGATTATAAATCACAACAATAATTATCGTTCGAAATTATATCTGGATTAAGGCCCATCGATCACCACTATCCGATCGTACACTCGAGGGATAACCGTCAATGTCGCAGTTAGATTAGATAAAAAAAACTAGCCGAGAGATATTCGATATTCACGCGGCGAAGTTAATTTAAAATTCTCAAACGCGTCGAATTTTTCGTCCCGACTCGCTTTTTACCTGAAGCGGAACGACCTATCGATCGTAGAGAACCGGCCCTCTCTCTCTCTCTCTCTCTCTCTCTCTTCGCGCTTAGAGTCAACATCAGTCATAATACAGCATAACGGCATACAGGGGTTATTAAGAATAATACACATCCTACGTATATATCTTCTTCTCGGTTGTATCGCGAGGGGGAACGCTTCGGGGAGAATGCGGGGGTCCGGGAGGTGCGCGCTCGCGCTCGCGACAGGATTACGAGGGGTACGAAACACGAAGAGAGGGAGGAGGGTGAAGCGGAGGACCGACGTGGGGTAGCGTTGCCACGGGTAACCGGCTGGGTAAAATCCCGCAAAGAAGCGTCGCGAATACCGCCGTGCTCTCTTGTTGACGAGACGATCGTTGGCATCCCGTCGTTCGATGAATGTGTTACTTTACTTACGTAATGTCAAGTTTGCGCCGATGCGTCTCTCGGCGCTCGATAGATTTTAAAGAGCCGAGTTATTCGCAACGATCATTCAATCTCCGCGAGCTTAAACGCTTCTCCTCTTTCCTTCTAGATTTTTTACTAGTAATGCATAGCAGGGGGGAAAAATTCAATCAAAGTTGCCGTATTATTATCCGAGAGTTATTTAATTTGGCAGAGAAGAATCATGGGTGTTAAAATAATACGCCGAATAAGTAAAAGCCGGCACGCAAATCAATTCTCAATGCATATTATCTGCATTATACTATTGTCGCATTGGATTGATTTCTCTCAATCACACATTATCCAACTTTTACTGCATTTCACAACTCTATGACTTTGTTGTCAAGAACGAAACTGTATAGATCTTAATTAATGCAATCTTGATCAAATGTTCTATCCTACAAAACGTTGTAGATATAAAATTATGATTGATATTACACAGTCACGTAATCTTTCGTGTCACACATTACACAAATAGACGCCATCTATTATTAATAATTCTTCGGGAATAGATCGAATCTTTTCTAAATCGATCCAGACTTGTCGACTCTCGTTGTCTCGCAATTATCGTTTACGACAAAAAAAACATCGCTCTCGTCTGTTCTTTGAGTTTACGTTAAAAGTACATGACCCATTTTAATTCGAAAGCGTCCGAGTTCCACTTTTGTCGAAAATCAAAAGCCGCATGGTAGACAGAGAGACAAAGAGTGTGTATGTGTGTGTGTGTGAGAGAGAGAGAGAGAGAAAATAAATATCAATTTTTTTAACCGAAAGTTGCTCGTTATGGTGCTCTAAATGATGTCGCGTGAATCCGGTTGGACTCAGCCCCCTCCTCTTTGGTTGCAGACCGGGAGGTCGCCGAGGAGGACGGGGGTTGGCAGTCCGCTATCAACATCGAGTACCAACGGCAAATACAGCAATCGAACCAAAGCGATACGAACGCGGATCGGTGCGGCGAGACGGCGGTGCAACCGTCGCAGCATCAGCCACATCAGCAAGAACTACCGATAATCGATCTCTTAGACAACATTAACGATCAGATGATCGTGCTGAAATCGGAGCCGGTCTCGCCGATAATAGACGAGTCCTGCCTCCTGTCGGATCACACGCTCGAGGATCATACGGATCTCGATTCGACGCACGACAATCGAGATCGCGAGTGTCAAGGAGAGAAGCAGCAGCAATCGCAGCAGACGTCTGGAAGATCCTCCTCGAATAACGACGCCGATTTACGATGGCTACGATCGCGAAACGGTTCCAAGCAACAGGACGCGTCGCGCTTCGTCGTGTACAAGGAACAGGGTCAATACTCGAATCGCACCTACTGCAACTTGTGCCAGAAGACCTTTTCGCGCGCGTGGTCCCTACAAAGGCATTTGGCCGACACGCACTTTTACGTGCCGCAGTCTCTGTCCTGCGATCAGTGCGGCAGGAGCTACAAGTCCCGAAACAGTCTGGTTAGTCACAAGAGCCAGTATCACGCTAGAAAGGATCGTAAAGAGCACGAGGCTCAATGCGAAGTCACGTATTAAATGGGTGCACTGTCCATCTCGGACGAATCTCTATCGTATCAGAGAGAGAGAGAGAAGAGACGAACCTAACGACTATAAAATTATGATATAACGCAGAATGTTGCGTATGCGGCTCTTGAAGGGGAGGGGGAAGAAATCTACCGCTTGTCAATCGGACACAACAACCGCGTTGTGTTAGAAACGTGTTCTGCTAATTAGTATGTTATAGTTTACTATACACACTCTCTCTCTACACCGCTGATGTATTGTAATTGTATCACAACAGTATTGCGGAGCGAGATTTATTACTAGTCGTTCATTTCCCCTCCGGCGATAGATTACCTCAGTCGAGACCAAAGAAATCATCGGTGTTAATTTCTCGGCGCCATCTACAAGCCATCAGTCATTTCGCGAATACAATACATAGTCGTACTATAGTTGTCGATTTTATAGATTATATATATATTTTTTTCTTTTTCTTTTTTTTTTTCCTTTTTTTAGTGGGAATATTAACACATATAATTTATAATTTCATAGAATTCAAATTTTAATATTTTAGACACGCAAGTACAATCTCTATACTTATTCACGGTAATAAAAATACCGAGATCAGATATTGATTTTGAGATTTTGCGTTTATAATATCAAAAATTGAGTTGACCAAAATTATACTAGGTTCAATCTCTAATTTTATTTCTGTCTGTTCTTCATGTTGCGTTACTCCTATTCGTATAAACACAAATTTTATTTTACTAGTCAACATGTTTTCATGGGATTTCTGCTATTCGTAAATCCTGCATTGAAAAAAGAGAGTTTGAATTATTTTATTTTTACTTAGAAATGTTCCTCGATATCGAATATATCGTGAAATTAAAGTCTCTGTTAAAAATGCTGTGATTGATCATTTAATAAACCACAATTAATTATTAATCAGATGTCGTTTGACATTGCACCCCCTGACATTTTATCGGTTATAGTACAATAGATTATAAAGAGATTTTACGTAACGTTACGTTCCGCGAAAACTCGCGTTATACAAATACTATTGTTCCTGTGTACTCGTGAGATTGTAATTGCGTATTTAAGGGAAGAAAGAAAACAAGCTCGCTAGACCGTATTACACCTACTGTTATAACGCGACGTATTAAAAAAAAAAAAAAAAAAAAAAAAAACGGTCATACACAAGTCGTCGAGTTACTGGTCGAGAAATAAGAGAGATGATATTAAAAAGAGTGAAATATTGTTTCTAATGAGCGAACGCGCGCTATCTCACGGCCTAAATATCGCGCGAGAAGAAAGAACTTCTGTGTTGACGGGGCTCTCTTTCGCCCTCAAGGCTACGCGAAAATACCATCAATCATGGAATATATAGAGAGAACATTACGCTTCATCGCATCACCTCATTAGAAACAGATATCGCATTTGTGTACACAGTTCGCACATATCTCCACACTCTCGCGCATATTCACATGCGCGTATACACATGTACATATATATATATACATATATATATAAGATACTACGCTCTATTTTGCTGTAAATAATATGCATATCGACATGGATATATCTGGTAGTCATGAAACACTAACTTCATCGCTCACGATTGTTCGCTGTGAAACCTTGGAACTGCTTGCACTTATGTTATCCTAATTGCGACCGAAAGAAGTAAACGTCACATGTGACGTGTTTTGAGAGAAAGAGGGAGAGAAAGGAAGAGAGAGGATGCTGTAAAAGAGTCTTCCGAAATGGAGCGTCGTAATTATTACCATTGTCATCGTATTCGATCGATATCGACGGTATGTTTAACGAGAATTTAATTCTCATCATTTTGTACTACTACGTTATATTAAGTGTAATTAATAATTCATTTCTTATAGAATATGTATAATTGAATAAAATTGGAATAATATTAGATAACGCGGAAGAAGCGCGTATAAAAAGAGATCTTACATAATACTGCCAACATTCTACATCGTTCTACTCTCTGACAATGTCGTTAAAATTACGCAATATTGACTGTATATAAAATTATCAGCAACTTCTTATGTCGTGAATCAGCACTTTTTATGTAAATGAAGTTTCGACATTTTTTATGTCCTTTCTACATAAACGAATGGAAAAACATTATTATTTCTCGCTTAGTATATTGCTTTATAACAAAGTCTAGAGAAAAATATTAGTATAATTTATAGAGAAACGTATCTTGCGCAACGTATCTTGAGAAAAATAAAAATCTATCGCGCAAAATTTTCCATACAAGTCTAATTAAATTGATCGCGAGAAATAAAAAATTAAAACTTTGTCCGTAGCGTGAATGCAGCAATCGAAAAAAAAAAAAAAAAAAAAAAAAGAAACGACAATAATCGGAACGCGAATGACGAACGCGATAATGGCTATGCTGAAGAATATTGACATAAAGACAAGGACGGTGACGATATTCATTATAATAATAATGGTTACAAACGGTTTATTATACGGCGTTATAAATGATAATTGAACTAATTGCGGGATGAAACATTATTGCAACGATGATGATAATGAGATTGAAGATTGAGGAGATATCGATCCCCCGACAGTATTGGACATCGAAGTATGCATAATTGAATGGCAAGATTGAGATGGCTTGTTCGAAGATGGGACGGAATAAAACGAAACAATGATCGAAATAAAAATGAGAAAAAAAAAATAACTGCGACGCGATGATTAGCGATTACGATAACGATAAAGTAACGGAATAAGGAAAAGAGAGAATAAAAATTAAGAATGACGTTGACAGCCGACACCGACGACGAGGTTGACAATGACACGGACTTTGGCGGTAATGATTATGTCGAAAGGATTAACGATCACGATGATGACTATGTCAACAAACTTGTATCCGGAGAAATCGGATAAATCTTGAAAAATCTCACGGTCGAAAAAAAAAACGAAAAAAGAAAGAAAACGAAAGATACGGTGACAATGGTTACGTCTGTCGTGCGTTAGGAGGCATTTCCCTCGCAATACTCGTTATTACATCATGCAATGAGACGCAAGCAGCATCGGCACCTGCATATAACTCTTAGGTGGTTTTAAGAAATAACACACATACACACATATACGTAAACATAAATTTGGGCACGGCTTGTCGGGTGACGGTGGTACGACGTATGCTCGATTAATAAGGCGCAAAATAAAAAGTACTAAGAGGCAAACAGGAAAAAAAAAGAGAAAGAACACACACGGGCGCACGATATTTTCTCAGCTGCGAGAAAACTGTGGTGGTGTCGGTTCTATCGACACTTGGTGTAGGAGTGGTGAAATGGTGGTGTGTGTGTGTATGCGATCGCGAGATCGCGGCTAAAGAGCAAAAAAAAAAAAAGATTGACCAAGTGTAGAGAAGCACGGGGATGAGCACGTCCTCTCACTCTCTTTCTCTCTGTCTATCTCAACCCCCTCTCCTTCCCCCCCCCCGCCCCTCGTCTAATGTCTACTTGTCCACCTGTCCTGTGCCCCCGACGTTTCGAGCGCCAAAAGCCCACAAAAGTAGTAACCCCTGTGTGTCTGGTTCTGCCGCCAGGTCTGTTGGCCGGCAGCGGCGCGAGCGATGAGTTTCGATGCGAGCCGTGCAACAAAAACCTGACCTCCCTAACGCGGTTGAAGCGGCACATACAGAACGTGCACACCAGGCCCAGCAAGGAACCGATCTGTAACATCTGCAAGCGGGTTTACTCCAGTCTAAACAGTCTGCGCAACCACAAGAGCATCTACCACCGGCAGCACAACAAAAGCGAGCAGCAGAGAAAAGAAGTAGCGCAGGTCCGCGAATGGCAGAGAGATCAGAGAGGAGAGCACATCGAGAGAAATTACTCTGCGCAGCAACAACAGCAACAACAGCAACTCCAGGCTCAGCAGCATCCGCGAATGGGATGAGATTACTTCGCCTCCTCTGTCCCCCGCGCTTTCTCTCTCTCTCCCTCTGACGTGAATTTCTTGGTGTCGAGAGTGTATTATCGTGTGCTCGCGCAGCCGCACAGACTTACGTTACGGATCAAGATCCGGTGCGATACCGAATTCTGCGATCGCTGGCGATTGAAATACCAATTTCTCCACTGTACAGTGGATGTTGGTTATTGACGGATTCGAAATGTAGCTCGGATAAAATCATTCCGTTCCGCTATCGTTATATTCTCGAGATATACCTCAAGTATTTAACGAGACGGCAAGTGAAGGAGCAACACCGGTCGTACGATTCTGCATAACGTGATTTTTGAATGTAACGTTTCGATTTGTTGTAAGCGTAAATTTATATCACGCGAATGAAATCGAATCTCTGGAGCGGATTTAATTACGGGGTTTCGATGCCGGATAATTTTCTATCCTTTCGATTGTTATACTATCTCGCAGCCATTTTTCAATGTCATTGCGTTTGTGACGATTGTTGACGAAATGCGAGCCGAATATATATACGTCTTGAAATAAAAAAAAATAAATAAATAAAAAAACGCGTAAACCGCGAAATTCAGAGTGTATCGTTTCGAGTAGACGAACGATATCGCAAAGTTGCATTGATATTTTTTATGAAAAAGAAAAAAATAAAATAAAATGTCCCATAAAGTATATTATATTTGCATCTTTTGTAAATAGTGTTGAGAAAGATCGAAGATGGAGAAAAGATTCGCGTATATCTATACAATCCTGAGCGATTACTTATGTGATAGGCATAACTCCTTCGACTTTCGATTAGCGCAAGGGCCGCGATATTTGTTGTTATTTTTATATATTATTTATGTGACGAGAGCACACATACATACATGCATACACAAAAACAAACACATACACACACACACACATACATACGCGCGCGATAATTGCAGACAAGTTCTGTTTCCATTTATCGTCCTACGTGACGGTACAAGAAAAAGGTGCGGTACAAAACGGGATAATAAAATATTATTTAATGTATCTAATTTGTTCGTAACTCCATATTCCTTTAAACAAGTTAGAAAATAGAATGATGCGCTCTTTTTTCCCCTCTCCCCGCCGTTTTCCTTCTTTCCTAATACGCAATATTTATGTCCATGTCCACGAGATACAAGATTTGTTTGCCAATAATTTAATAATGAGATCGAACTTTCGGAGATTTAAATATTTATATGGTGACATTGTGCATACATGCGTTATTAATTCAATTTATAGCGCTCTATTTGCAGCATTGACAAGTTGCGTAATATTTGAACAAAAGATTAATATTATTTCTATGTAATTTTAATTTTGATATTTTTATAACTCATTGAATTAGAAACGATGAATGGATATATTGCAAAAATTTTATTGATTTTGTACAGAAAGGATTATCTTTGCATCCATTATTTTGCACAAGTTTTATTTATCGACTATTAGTTTTATCCTACAAGGAAATTATAAAAACATCCTTTTCTATTTTTGATAAACTGTAAAGCGACTTAAAATAGAAAAAAATACAAATCTCTTATTTTAAACTGCTTTATGAGATATATCCAAAATTAGCGAGAAATACTTCTTTGTCAGAATAATCTAAACTTATATATGCTAAAAGAAGCAAATTAATATGAAGAACTTAAAACGCAACCAGAAGAAGCAGCCATAAAGTACAAGTAATGTGATTTAACGTATAGTTCCATAAGTATTACGATTTAATAATTTCTCAAATTGTCCTAAACTTTAATGCTTTTTATTTTGTGCATGCACTTTATCAGATTTACACATTACAGTGTGTGTTTCTGTATTTCTATTTTAATAGCAATTTTAAAATGTATTTCTATTAATTTAAAATAAACATTTGTGCGTTTAATAAATACCATCGAAAAAAAAAAATAAATAAATAAATAAAATAAATAAATAAATAAATAAAATTGTCAAAGTTCGCGCGAGTAAAGAGATACGAGTTCTAAAAGATTATAATCGCCGAAAAATTAACGCACGTTCTATCGACGACGATACGGAAAACACGTGCGTGCGTGTGAATGCGCGTATTAATGTACTTTCGCTTATTTATCGCATTTTTGGGGAAGGCACGTTTATTCCTCGATATATATATATATACAGGGTGTCCGGTGGTTCGCGTTTCACCTGTCGTGGGCAGATTCCTGGGATCATTCGGAGACGATTTTTCCTCAGCGAAAATGTCGAGGCACCAATAATTTTCGAGTTATAAGCGATTGAAAATAAAGGGTTTTTCACAAACTAAGCCTTGTGGAAATAAAATATTAACAAGATCACATTCTTCAGTTAATTTCAGATAGAGTTTATTTTAATAGAATTTTAATTTAAGACTTAGTTACAAAGATACATGATGACAAAAATTGGGAACATGCAAAAAATGATGACCTCCCTCGACATTTTCGCTGAGGAAAAATTGTCTCCAAATGATCCCAGGAATCTGCCCACGACAGGTGAAACGCGAACCACCGGACACCCTGTATATATATATAGATATATATATATCCTTTTTCTTATCTATATATATATAAACGCAAATAAGATTTATATTTTTTTCCTTCGAATTAATGTTATCATTATTTTTCCTACTTGATGTGTTTTGTAGTAATTGTTATCACCATTAACATTTTTTCTCTATCGGCAAGTCTTCATATTATTGTTGCTGCTGCTATTGTCGCTCTTGCTACTATTGCCTTTATATATACTATTACTCTCTACTATGACCGTTACTACAATATTATGTTATATATATAAAAGTTACCATTATATATCACTACTGTTGACACCAGAGATACTACTCCTTTTCCATCGAAAATCAGTTAATATCCCGGAAGAAAGCGGTACATTTACTTTTACAGCTCGGAAAAAGGTATGTGCGGAATATTTCGTTGTTTGTTAAGCTCGCTTCGAATCTTTCTTTTCTCTCATCGAGCGTCCGTTTCTGTTTCACTCGGCATCCCGTCATATAAATATTATTTGTTTCACAAGTATTCACGAATTACATATATATCATAATAATTATATATATCAAAGTATAATTTACTGCCTCATCAATTATTTCTAGATTTTTTCTTGGTTTAAGTTTTAATCCCAACACTCGATCACGATTTATCAGATACAAAGCGAGACGAACAATGAAAGTCGAGTTATTCATATCCTCACGTTCGCATTCAATTACCTCATTTCTCCATGACAGCAAACAGGATAATATGTTCGCAAGTTTTGGATTCTAGCTATCAGAGCTTTTCGTTATCGCAAAGAACGAAATCTCTCTTTTCGATACTTCATTAACTAAATTATATAAATGTAATACGTGAGAGAGAGAGAGAGAGAGAGAGAGAGAGAGAGAGAGAGAGAGAGAGAGAGAGAGAGAGAGAGAGAAAGTAAAAATGAGACAAGAGTGAAAACACAAAGGAATGTACGTAACTTAAAAAAAACGCAACGTAAACCTCGAGAAAATTCGCAAAAAAGTTGCATATATCGTTTTCGGCGCGTGATCTATGATCTTCGCGTTTATTATGCATGACCAATGACAAACCAGAGCTCCGAGCCACATTTTTAATATAAGCTGCGGCTACATGCGGCAGTAGAAACTCTCGAGCAATCACGTGGCTCGTATATATAGGGACACTTCAACAGGGCTGGTCTGTAAAAAGTATCGATGGATATTCAGTAACTCTTTGATACCACTGCCGATCTTGTTCTCTAGATCGATTTCATTCCCTCCTACTTCAAACCGATCTACTCTCACCATCTTCCTTGTCCAAACCGATCAATATAATCGACTTATAATTGACTGTCAGTGAAGACCTCCTGTTTTACCCTCTCTACCCCCTCCCCCGTTCTCGCCCCCGTCTCTCTAGCCCTAATCATACAAGAATACTTAGCAGCGTATCGTAACTAATCTTGTCCAAGTGATATTAATAGCAGTCGTATCTTTGTTCTTGTTTGTTCCCGGTCCCGCTCGCTCGGCTATACGTTTGGCTCTGGTTCGTCATTGTTCTGTGTGTACCTACCCGCTACCTTCACGAACACGGACTTACGCTGGGGGTCCATCCACACACGTGGCTCTCCGTGTGCCTCCTACACCACAAATATTGGTTCGTAATGGAAATATTTCTTTTTAATTGGGTGTCGATGCATATGTAACGGATTATGGTTACTTGATTTACTTTCTCTCTCTTTTTTTTTTCTTTCTTTTCTTTTTTTTCGCTTTTGCGCTGGTTTATATATATATATATATATATACCATTATATATATATACGTTTATATATATATATATATATATATATATATATATATATAACATTTAATATATCTGCTTCTATAATTTTTATATCTATTCATATATACTTGTCGTATCTATATTTTTATATATTTTTTTTTATTTTTATGCACATATTTAATCTACTCTCTTCTCGTCGTACAATTTATCGACTTACGCGCCTCCATTTTTTTCCTATCCGCTATATTTATCAACTTACACATATATTATACTCGTTCGCTTTATGCTTGTCTATCGCTTTATAAAAAACGTTCGACCGTACTATCTCTGTTCTCTCACATTCTCGCATTTCTTATCTCTCGCGTCTTCGACGACATGGCGCGTGTTTTCGAACGGAAAAAAAATCTCTCTTTCGCGCGAATCCGAATCTTAAAAATCCGACGCGCGGATCTCAGGTCCGCCCTCGGCGATCCTCGCGATGCGACTGTCGCATCCGTTACACGGTAGCCTGCTACCGCCAGGGATCTGTTACACGTGCGACGTGTGCGGCAAGACCCTCTCTACGAAGCTCACCTTGAAACGGCACAAAGAGCAACAACACTTTCAGCCCCTGAACAGCGCGGTCTGCGCGCTGTGTCACAAGGTGTTCAGGACGCTCAACAGCCTGAACAACCACAAGAGCATCTACCACCGTAGGCAGAAATAGAAGTGATCGCGTACGCGCGTGTCTTATACGTGCCAAGGGACACCACGAAACGAGCTTAATAGACACCTGTAAAGGGTTCTCGCGCTGCGCGACCGGGAAGTGTATGCGATTGAACCTGGTCGTCGTCAGCAGCGTGACGTCATCCCTCGCGAGAATCGCGTCGTTCTCTTCTTCGAATTCTGTCTGGCCAAAAGCGACGTCGAAAGCGCGGTTGGAGAGAAAAACGACTTCATTCAGTACATATACTCTCGATTCATCGGGGGTTTATTTATATATAATCTTACCGCGCGTTTAACGCCGAATGTGACCGTCCGATTTAATCTGATTTAATTTACCTCGTTCGAGATCTTCGCGCACTTGTTTGAAAATATTTTTATTATCAATCGTGTAAAGTTTCCGACTGAAACGCAAATACCCTTCGCCGTGATATATTGTCTCGGTTATTAATTGTCACGATTATTAGAATATTATAAACTATAAAAGTATAATTCGTGGCAAGGTTTAATGGTTGACGCGAGATGCGAGTTAGACGGGCACGTTTAGCGGTTAATACACGGTGAGAATTTATATACGAGATTAGCAACGGACTTGCCGATGTTTTGTACGAGACTCGAAACGCAATTGTTATGTTATTACATCGTCTACATTCTACATCGATTCACATCGGTCATTTAATGGGTTTGACATTTTGGGACCAGTCTTTGAAAAGCACAAGAATGTGCGAATTCTCTTTCTCCGCTCGATTCTCATTCGAGGAAGATGCGATTGTCGAAAGCAACTCGTCTTTTCGAAAAGAGAACAATAGGAATCAAATGTTGCGCCATTGTGTTCAACCAGGTTTTTGCGCGTCCTTAACATCTTCCTCGCAGCTTCTCGACTTGCTTGACAACATAATCTTCGTAAAAAAAAAAGAAACATAAAATAAAGAAAAACGGACGTCGTCTCGAGAAAATCAGTGCTTCCAGATACGAGTGTACGAATGGTGGATATTGTTATTACGCGCGCGCGCGCGGACTAGAAATCGATAGGAAAAAAAAGCTTTTTGTCCGATCTCGCGCAATTATTTTAGATATATATCTCTATTCTTTTTTTCCTTTTTTTTATTTTAATAATGCTCTTCGGACATTATGACGAGACGGTGATATATTAACGTTGATGTCGCGCTCCCGAACTTTCAAAGAAAAGTTTTAGGATTTAATTAATTGACAAAGTTGTGATGGAAAAGAATGAGACTGACGGGAGTGCAATCGAATGGTTCGAATTAGGATCGGTTTCCCCCTCCCGAGTTGATTTTTCGTACTCGACGCGTAATCCTCGAGGATTATTATTAATCATTATTATTCGCACACGCTATATTTACACGGAGAGAAGTGATTACTTAGATTTTGCACGTAAGATTCACCCACTGGCGTTTATGATTATACGGGACCCAGTGCCAATGGATTAAAAGAATATAAAAGAGTGTGTATAATTTTAATTTTATATAATTACTTGTACTTATTTTTTTTTTTTTTTCTATTCTAGAGTACGCGTTCTTTCGTACACGTTTCTTTTCCTTTCGTATAATAAATACGTATCGCGCGGATAGGTCGTACACGATAGGACTGGATACGCGCGAATCTGGCGCTGGTTTCAATATCACATTTCGGAGATTGACGATCACAGGGTATAATCTCGTCGAGTTCAATTTCCGATGCTACAGATACATCGAGAGTGATCCCTGTACCTTGCAGATCAATTATCCGTGATTCCTTTCGAGAATAAACATGAAGCTCATTACGATGTGTCTGTAACACAGAGATTTGAGATCTCGCCGTAATTATAGAGCTGTTTCAATCTCAAGATCGTTAGTTTGGGATTTAATCGTATATAGACGCACTTTGCGCTAAAGCTTCGATATTGTTTCGCAGCATAATAGGACAATCGGTGTCGAAACCATGTCAAGAGCGCTTATTGGCTATGAAACGCGAATTAATTTAGGCTTTATTAGTTAGATCGATATAACGCGCGAGAGGATGGATACGACTATATTGGAGGGAAGCTCTTATAGTGTCGGAGAGAGACACAATCGTCCAGCTTAAGTATAGGTAGAAAGCGTCCAAAAATAAGTTTCGATAAGACTGCAAGCGAGCCCCGAGAATATGAGGCACAGCATTCGAGAGTTTAATCGTTTCAATATTAAATATCGCCCGATTTGTGCATGGTTCGAAGATGGTTTGAAGAAAACGTAAAGATATCCAACGGGCAGAAGGGATTAGATGAGACTAATTTGCGCTAGGTTTGCGAGGGGATATTCTTATACCGTGATTCTTCGTCGTCACTTGAATCGGGGAAAAATGAGAGATGCAATGGTTTAATATATACACGCACACACACATATATATATAGTATATATATTTTACTTTAATATATTCATTCCATATTAAATGCTTTAGCGCGCTATTCTACGTAGACTTACATTCGTTTTCTTTTTTTGCGATACCTAACGAATTTTACATAAAGTACCTTACTTTGTTATTATTCTATTAATTATATTATTATTATTATTATTATTATTACTCATTACATATTATATATATTGCAATTATTATCATTATTATCAATTATTAGTAATAATAGTATTGCTGTTAATATTGTTATTAATATTATTATTGGTATTATTACTATTACTATATTCTTACTCTTATCGCGCTGTTGTGTTACGGTTGTTCTGTTTCGCGTCATATTCGAATGTTTTTTTTTTTTTTTTTTTTTTTTATAGAAAGCTTTCTTGCTTTATTATAATATATTCCAAAGACACAGAGTACTTGACTTCCGTAATATCCGGCCGGAATATTTCATTCGAAATACGTTCTTTCCCGTCCATTTCGCGTTTTACGACGTTTCATCGAACGAATCTCTCGAAAAGTTGCACCGCGTTTTTTGATCACTTTTCAGTATGAGGAAAAGACCGTGTCATCGAATCGCGCGGTTTGAAAATGCGACTTTTATCAGTTTGAGATCGAGTGGACGGGAAGATGATGAAGAATAACGCGCAATTAAAAACGCTTGAACGACACAAAAAACCAATGACAAGAAATTGTTGAAACAAGATATTTTAATATATTAGAATGTCTTTCAGACGTTCTCGCAATCTTTGAGTTTTGCGTTGTCTGTGGATTATCCGGACGATTGATTACACTCTTGCATTCTAAATAATTCACCGATAGACAGCCGTACATGTAATACTTGTCATCGTATAACCGCAAATGCTATATTTTAGTAGTGACACGGTACTCACACTTATTGTTAGTAAAAAGCCTATATAGACGACCGGGACATCACTATTTCGTGTCGCGCGAACGAAAAACAGAATCGAGATTCACGAATGCACGCGCATCGGCCTAAAGCACGATCGTTGTGTGCGTGATTCGGTTTAGAGAGAGATATATATACATCTTTTAGTTTTTCGGGAGGATAAATATAATTGCGCTTTGATTTCGCGGGGGGTTTTTTTTTTTTTTTTTTTTTTTTACGTAAACGAGTTGCGAGACACGATAAGGGATGTCGAGAGCACAATTGCAAACGAACGCGAATCCACCATAATACTGATGCGAGACGTCAGAGTGACACGATAGCAGCGATCGTAATTATACCGATATCGCAATTTGCGAAAGGTATGGCAATCTTCGGCGAAATTGTAACATAGTCTATAGAATATCATGGGTCGATATCGCATTGGAAATGTCGAAATGTCTCGCGACGGTCATTGATCGAGCCGCATTAAAGACAAGACCTTCTTGAACTGGTGTACAATTAAAGTGAGACGAGAGAGATTAGCGC
This sequence comes from Prenolepis imparis, assembly GCF_030444845.1. NCBI lineage: Eukaryota > Metazoa > Arthropoda > Insecta > Hymenoptera > Formicidae > Prenolepis > Prenolepis imparis. The sequence continues at coordinate 18,515,302 of NW_028141166.1, read as the reverse complement.
CTGTGTTCTCGTTAATGAAAATAGGTTCCTTGATACACATTCGATAATAGAAAATGGAAATCCGGGTAGGACTAAAACTCGATGTCGAATCGCTCGTTGGCGGAAGACTATTTACCCGAGTGCATCAGACGCGTGAGAGACTCTCTCGCGAAATTCTAGCGAGATTAATAAATAAATTTAAATCGCGACTAGAGGAGAGAGTAAGCTCTCGGTGTGAGATTGTATTTAAGGCTGAATCATAGTAAATCTCAATACGACTGAAGGACCTGCGTATAACACAGCGTGAATTGGGATGTGATGATGATTGCGAATGAGTTACATTGAAGCTGTAGGATTATAAATAACGTGTATGACTGAGAATTATGCGATCGTGAGGTCTAACTTCGCGAGCCGATTTCGAAATCGAGGACGGGGCCTCATCGCGTTTCCTGCCTGTACAAGCACGTACTTTTTAGCCACCCTCTGTAAATTCTATAACCCCTGTTTAGCGTTTCTTTCGCCGGCCGATTTGATTGAGAAGAGACGGCACATTTTTATGTGTGTGTCTCGTTCTTCGTCGACTCGCCGGACCGATTTGTATTTCGCCAGATCTTCGAATTTTCTCACCGATCGCGTAATGGAAAATTGTCACTCGATAATTGCATCGCGATCGGAGAAGCAACGCGCGGCGCGTTGATAAACGAGTGCGTGACTATATATACATATATTATATATTTTTTTGCAAAAAAGGTGCACGAATTTCCCCCCTCCCCCCAGACACAACCACGCGAATTCGACCCGTGACGAACTGATGCTCGGCATGCTCGCGTGTTTCACGAGCGTCGCATATCGATATGCGATTTGCACACTTCGGCTCGTATAGGCAATTTCTGACGCGAGTGTACATGCACGTTAAAATGCATTTATAGATAGGCTATGATAATTTATATTTAAAATATGTTTTGCAAAGTGCGTACGTTGCGTCGCGCGTATTTTCCGCCTTTCGTATATTAATACGGATTGATACATCTTTCAGAACGCAAATATACTTGACAAAATTGATTATGGTCAATTAATATCGTTAACATGTACAATGTATATACACATCGGGTGAAACATTGTCATCAAATTTTTTTAACTCGATTAAAGATAGGAAAGTTGTTGATAATGATTTCGATTCATACATAAAATGTTTTTTATCTCTCTTTTAATATATCGTATTATATGTACTTCTTGAACAATATTATAGTTCGGAAAACACTAAATTTTTATATTTAAGACAACGTATCGAGAATATTGTGCCAGATATTTCGTGAGATTTTTGAAAACATTTTTGCATCTTTGACGAGCAAAAGGGCGAAATTACGCGCGACATGAAAAAAATGCATTAGTACAGGTAATTTAATAAATAAGAAGGATGAATTGCGTTGTGGAGTTTAAAATAAAAAGCAAAAAGATTGTTAAATCGCGAAAGAATGGAGAGGATGAAAAGAACGAAGCTTTAAATTACGAGAATAACGAACACAATTTTATAGTGGTCAGGACAAGAAAGAACTGATATTGATAATATTTAAATTTAGTAGATTTATTCGATGAAACGAATTTGTGACTACTGTAAAAATGGCCAAATATAATTATATATATATACATACACATATATTTATATGTGTGTGCGTGACATGCCTGTGTACGTTCGTGCATTATTTATACGCGTACAAATGTACACACGTATACGTGTATGCACACATATGTACATATATATGTCCTCCGATCAACGATCGGTGCGATATTAATGCGAATAATAAATTATTAATGAAATTAATGTAAATTTGACTGAATATTTAACTACAATTTATATATTAATGGAGATTTATTTGAGCGTCTTCTTTGTTTATTGTTCGTTTAATTCTTCGCTTTTGTGTTATATTCCTGTAATACGCGATATCGTGCAGCCAACAGATTACCACCGGTTTACGTTATATCGAAGACTCGTCAGTTTGGTATGAACAGGCCATTTAATGTCAATCTTCATTATCGTGTTCGGTTGCGCAACGCTTTCAAGTAAAGACAGGTGAAGACGTTTGTGTAATATATCTATCGTACTATAAAGATTATTGACGACAAACGCGCGTTATCGAAGTCTTATGGTTTACAAAAGGATATTGTGCAATTAAAGAAAATTATCGCGATTATATCAAAGAAAATATTATCAATGTACAATCGCTTTATGAAAATGTCTCGTCAATCGTTATAGTAATATAATGTAGATATCGTCATCGGTCTTCCATAAAAAAAAAGGGGAATCTTGTGAAAAAATAGAGTATCGCGAGATTCGCAAATTTTTTAATGCGACTAACGTCTATTGTATATATTGTCGCATTATATAAAAGAATTGTTTAAGTATTTGTAATATATTTTTTCGAGCTTTCGTATAACTTCTAGAGTCACACAACACGTTTATATTAATTTTTGTGATAAATTGATTTTTCGTTAGCTTGAAAATGACGCGCGACAAAACACGAGATCGCTCTTATTGAAATGCAAAAGCGCGAGAGACGCTTGCGACTTTTTGATTTGACTTTTCGCTAGACTAGCGCCTAATATACCAGGCTCCCGAGCACGAAAGACTGAAAAATATTTGTTGATTCGCACGTGTCGCGGCGGGCCGCGCAGCTTCGCGAGAGAAACAGAGAGGGAGAGAGATCCTTTTATCGCATTGAAAATTATATATACATATATAGGGAGACGCCTACGTTATATAAATTCGCGTAATAACAGACTGACCTAATTTGCGCCCGAGAGAGAAAATCATACACCACAAGGACGTTCCATTATATATATATATATATATATATATATATATATATATATATATATATATTTACTATATATATACTATACATATATAGACGCGTGTAGTTTATTTCGCTGCTATTCTGCGACACGATTGGATCGACGTATGATTTGGACTGATTCTCGTTTCTCACATCGCACATTTTATTAATTGGGCGACGTGTATTAATTTATATATATATGTATACATATATATATATATATAAAACGTTGGACTGATGCGTGAAAATTGTTTGACTGATGTTACCAAATCGTTGCTTAAAACAAGTACCTAAATGATATAAGTTAAAGAATTTATAAATTTTTATATTAATGAAAAAAAAAAACGCGCGATAAGGACAGGAGGATTGGCAGAGATCACCGCGTTGCAGAAGTCGCGGAAATCGGATAAGCCAAGCGAGAGGAAAATGTTTCCTTTTCTTTTCTTATTTTTATTTTTCCTTTAGCTGAGGGAGAAGAGCGCGCATATATATCCATTAGTAGGTGTAATAATCGATATAATGTTAAGGTCGACTGTGTAGTACAACAATCGAGAAAACGAGCTCACTCATTTTCGACTCAATCCCAGTCTTTTTAAAAAATTTTTTTATCTTCGCTTTTTCTCTCTCTCATCCCTAGTTTTTTTTCTCTGATGACGAGCATGCGAGGGTTATGTGGTTGCTCATCGAGGCACATACGTATGATTTATTTCCCCATAATGGAAAATTGCTCCGTTACACTTCCATAGAACTAAATAATAAGCGCGATAGGACACCTTATTAAATGCAGCTGTTAAAAAGAAAGAAAAAGCAAAAAAAATATAGAATGTGGCGAGAATTTTTTTCGCGTGACAGCTTTCTAACAATACAATAAGCTTTTAATTCCGTTAGTTGCGTTATATAATAGGATTACATTAGGATATCTACATAGATATCGAACAAATAGCCTTCTCTCTCTCCTAATATCCGCACGCGATCGTCGAATATAAACGCGCAGAAGCGATGCAGAATATAAGGAGTTTCAATTGTCCGAAAGCTTTGCACGCAACAAAACGTCAAGTCGCGAATCTATAATACATATCGGCTTATGAAAAAAAATCAAAAATACTTGAAAAAATCTTTGAAAGATGATTCCGTTTGGTACAAAACGTCTTCGCGAAGGATCGATTAATAATGTAGTATAAAAAATGTTGCACGTGCGTATCAGACGAAATGTAATATAACGAAACAGCACGACCTACATCCATATTATTTACAAATATGCGAATTGTTCTTTAAACGAAAAATAGTGCGCTATCCCGTGATAATATATTATATTATTTTTCACGTATAATGTTCGGTTTTTAATATATATATACATATACATGTATATATGTATGTATATATTAATTATGTATAATCATACATTGTCGATGTCATCATGATGTCATCATTGCTATATTATTATCGTTATTGTCATTATTATTTTTATTATTATAACTCGTCAGCACATTGATCATCACCGTCATCGACACAGTTATATTAATATCATCATCATTATTTTATTATTATTATTATTTTCACCGCCATCAACATTACCATTTGACATCGTAATTGTCCTTATTATCGCTATCGCTATCCCTATTGCTACGATTACCCTATTATTGTTATTATTATCGAATCCCTTCTTTTCGTTGTCACACCAACGAATTATCGTAATTAGTTTCGTTACTGAGTTTCGAATGCTGCCATTACTGCTGCCGCGTTCACTATGATCACTATTATCACGTTATCCGCTACTGCCGCTGCTACCGCTACTATTATTATTACTATCTGGATCAATACAGTTACTACACTCTCTTATTATTACAATTATACGATTGATTATTATGATTATTATACTATCACATTATTATTATTATTTTTAAGCAATATCAAATGCATTTTAATATATTTTCATTTTTATATATAATAAGAAATGTACTCTATTTGGTTTAATAACTCGTTTGTGTTTTCACTTGTTTTTCTAGTCACCTATCACATCCTCGATATAAAAAAAAACCCATATAAAAAAAGTCATGTTTACATAACACTGCACCAGTTTATTCAGCGTACGCGAAAGTTTTGTCGCTGATATATAATAGCGAAATTGATTCTTTTTTTTTTCAGCCGGAAGGTAAGTGATATCGATGCGTTATGGTTTGACAGATGTCCTACGGACGTTATTTTGTCATTGGTTAACATTTTTGTAACAGATATCATCGATATATATTATTAAACTACAACGTTAAGATAAATCTCGCAGCGCTCCGATTTACAAACTTTTTATTTCGAGTACTGCGATAAAAAAAAACATTTTTCGCAAATAACTTTAATCCAACATTATCGCCGCTAGCACCGTGTCAATTGTGTTAAAAGTTAATTACATATACAAGGATTGCGCCTCCCCCCCCCCCATACAGAAAAAAAATAACATACTGAATGTCATTCTTATTTAAATATAATAGGAAATCATCGATATAAATCGATTAAAAATTTGAGATGTAATTTTTAAAAAAAGAATAGAGGGTCGAGATACAAGCTATTAAACAAGAGAATTATTAGAAAATTAAAATAAAATATACAATATAAATATTTATATTAAAAAAAAAAACAATATCTCTCCCAAAAAATATGGAAAATTGCATTCGCTAGAATTGATTGATCAGAGATAAAGAGATAAAGATATGTAAATAAATAATAATCGTGCGTTTCTAATGTGAATTGAATATTGATACACGGTTTATATTTGTTTTATATTTCCTGTATTTTACTTTGCTATTTCGGCCTTGTAAATCACATTCGCGCGCAACTGAACGACGAAGATTGCAGTTCGGATTGCACCGATTGCATCGATGATTATTAACGCAAATAATGAGTCATGAGATAAGTTAAAAATCATCTTCAACGCTTAGGCATCGATCGCGTTAATCAGGACGCGCTGCCGTGAGGAGTACGAAGTAAGAACGACTCGTTTCAACGATCAGGAAGCTCCTGACATTGCAATTTTCGATTTAACTCTGTCTCTCGAGCGAAATTTATTTTTCGTACTAATCTTTAGAAAGAGAGAAAGAGAGAGAGAGAGAGAGAGAGAGAGAGAGAGAGAGAGAGAAAGAAAGAGAACCTTGCAAGAGAAAATTTCTGTCGCGTGTCGAGAGCAAACGTAAGAAACGGTGAGTAAAAGCAAGGAAGAGATGTATATATAATATCGAATCGCGAAAAATCAAATCCGCGAAATCGAGGATCCCCGAGATCTCGTCAAATCAAAATACGAGAAAGCAGAAAGGGGACGAGGGGGAGATCGATTTAAAAATCGTCGCGCGCAGCCCGCCAGAATCACGCACATTTATTATTACGTTTATGTTTACATTTATTTGTTTAGTTTTTTTTTTTCGAATTGCATGCTTTAAATGTCATCCAGAATGCTCAGTGTACCTACTCTCTCGTCGTCTCATTTCTCTCATGTCTTGTTAGACTTCGTGTACACATTTGAGACCCGTCGAACAATGTACATGCATATTCATAATATAAAAGTTGGCACCAACCAGCTTGTATACATTCTACCTCCTGATAGAAGATATATTTTTTATATATATGCGCGAATGTGCGAATTTCCATAGGCATGTTCTTACATTCCGTTCAGCGTTATCCATTCTATCTATTCCTACCTTCCTCCTCCTCCTCCTCCCTCCTTTATTTCCACTCCCTTTCATCTTCTTATTGTTTATTTCTCTAAGTAATATCATTTCAGATACCCTTTAAAGATTATATTTTCAGCAAAGTGAGATATGTTGCTAGAGGACTTGGAACAATTAATGGAAAATTATTCTGAAGCAATCATGGACGTGATTAATGAGAAAGATCGGATCAACAAAAATTGCCGCATAATATACATAAGATAATGTATAGATTGGCACGAAAGTGTGTCGTTATAATTCCATTACGACAACTCGGTAAAATTTATCACATACGAGATGCGGTATTTATTATACGTTGAATATATTTTGATAAATGAGATCATTTTGTCCGAAACTGCTTTATAACGTACGTATCAGAAAGTACGTGTTCATCGCACGTAACGTGATAATCGCAAAGTGGTAAACGCAACCCTCTCGAACTGTAAAAGCGCAGTGACTTGCAAAATGCCGCACGTTAACAACGTACGTATACAGGGTCGAGAGTCCCTCGCGTAAGAGAAATTAAACGCACAAATTCGTATTCTGTGAAGCAATGTGCATCCCCGTCTCCTCTCCCGGCACAATTTCCCTCTCGTACATATACGCACCCATTCGCACACGGCTTTCACACCACGTGTGCGAAGCACGTTGTGTTCGATCGTGCGTGTATGTGTGCGTATGCGAATTATTTCATGCATGTGCGTGCGCGCATCTCTCTCGTGTCCTTATCCCTCTCTCCGAATTAGCAGTAGTCGGAACTCCGTACAAGGTCGGAGGAGAGTTCGCCATCAAAGAAAGTTCTTACTTCGTTCCCCACGAAGAGAAACAGCGCCCCGTCGATTCTTCCACATCTCCACGTTCCTCCCTCTTTTTGTTTCCAAGGACGTGCCATATAACGCGCATAATTGCCTCTCTAACGACGCGAGTCCCGTTTTTAATGGATTGATTAATGCGCGGGGCGTGATCTATGTAGAAGAAGGATAGAAGAAGAAGAAGAGGAGGAAGAGGAAGCGAGAGGGAGATTGCGGTGAAGAAAAGGATTGACTTCAGTCAGTTGCGCTGACCATTCGAGAGATATTTTCGTAAAAAGAAATTTTTTTCTTTTTTTTTTCCAAACTTTTAAAGTTAAGTTGAAATGTAAATTTTGAATCCGTGAAATTTCGAATACGTAATTTGTCAGAATTTTTAATAACTATAAACGCCATGTGTGTGTAAAAGAATTAAAATTGTTTCGCGCGAAAATACCGCTTTTATGATTTATCGCGAAAAAGAAGGATGAGATAAAACGAGACTTTGCAGAGAGTATTGATGACGACGTGTGTAATTAAGCGCGGGCTACTCGTAATATAGTTTCGTGATCTAAAAAAAAAGTTTATGATATATTTATTATACTTGCATACTTGCTATAAAATATCAATCGTCACAAGAGAGACAAATTATTATAAACTCTTCCGATCGGGTCTTTGAAAATACGCGTCCATTAATTTTTCAAACTTTAAAAGAATCGTACGCGACGAAATCACTTGAAATCACTGTCGAAAAAAAAATACAAGAGTAATTTGGGAAAGGAGGAGGAGGGAAAGTGTCGCGGTCGTTTTTTTTTTTTTAATCTCGAGATATAGGGTTTAATAAGTGTGTTAGGGGTGTGCAGCTGCATGAGAGGTGCGTTGTTGTGTTTCAGTGCTCACCTCTATGACGGGGCTGACCTTGAACTCTCTGAGCACCCAGTCAGCGAAGAAGTTGTTCACCTGCCAACTGTGCGGCAAGGTACTATGCAGCAAAGCATCCCTGAAACGCCACGTTGCCGACAAACACGCCGAACGACAGGAGGAGTACAGATGCGTCATCTGCGAGCGGGTGTACTGCTCGCGTAATTCCCTGATGACCCATATATATACCTATCATAAGAGCAGGCCCGGCGACATTGACATTAAGTTCTTTTGAAGGTTTAGATAAGGTAGGGACCACCACACATATACATTCGCTATAAATTCCTATGGCGCACAGTATTTCTTCAGGATTTTTAACATAATCTCTCACCCTTATGCGATTTAACACATATGCGTACACATTCCTTTCCTCTCTCTCTCTATCTATCTCTATCTAAATTTTCTGTTCTCTTTTTCTTGCATACATACTCGCAAAAACGGAAGCGCGCACGCTTATATTTTCCTATTCGTCGAGATTCCAATTTCATATTCCTCATTTCTTTCTCACGTGTTGGCTTTCGCGCGTCGATCAAAGGTATATCGTCTTCTCTCTCGTCGCCCCCGACTGAGAGCACCGAGAGAGAGAGAGAGAGAGAGCTTGCTTCCTCCTCCTTCGCGAAAATAGTGCATGCCACAGCGAGAAACCGGTCCCGGCGACTTGTGCACGCGGGTACATTTTCTTTCTCTTCTTGTTCGCCTTACGGTCGCATCTCTCGCGTAACCGCTTTCTTTTCCTCTCATCCCGTCGTCCTTCGCGCCCCTTCGGTACCGTATGCGCTCGCCGATCGTGTTCTTCCGGTATTCGCCGGTCCGTTATACCTGCTGTCAGTGACTCGAGAAACTCTCCAACGCATCAGTGAAGCCCGCTACATTGGCAAATTGATAGCGTGGGCAAGCGGATACGGGGAGGGAGAGGGGAGGAAGGATGAGATTTTTCTAAAAATTGACCGAGAGAAACGAGTCTAGATATAAATGTCCGCGTCGTCGCAACTTAAAATTTCACACATATTTTACATCTCTTTTCGATTGCGTTCTGCATTCGGTTTGGGATTTTTTTTTTAACGTCATTTATATAACAAACAGCTTTTCTTAGCGCTCCAACTGTGTGACGTGTGGTAAAAAATAAAGATATCTGAATGTTCATATTACTTTCACGTAAACAGTAATATAGTGCTATTATTATATTATTAATATCATAGTGATGCGATCGCAATGGTACCCTTCATTTATTTCAGTATCTTGTACGATATGTGACGTCACACGATTAGAAATAAAAGGGAGAGGGGATTGAGGACTTAATTTCTCTTTCATTTCTCGCGGACGCGGAAATAATTTTATTATATATCTATAGCGTGCATAGATCGTGCAAAAAGATCATTCTCAGAACCGCTAAGCAACCAACAAAGAAACATTGAGAATAATTATACCAATTATACCTATTTTCTGATACGGAGAGTCATGGAAATATAAGTATATGAGACGGTGAAATTAAATGTCAAACTTTCTTTTGCAATTAATAATAAAAGCGACGACAATAAAATCTCGTTTACGATAGGAAACTATACGAACTACGAGGATCTCCAATTGTTCCAGATCTTTCTTATTTTCTTTCGTTTATATGACATACCACACTTCGTATGTTTTTCTTCGTGCAACTTCTTTTCTTTCAGTTCTAAACCACCAACCTAGCTATATATTTATTGCTTGCTTGTTTGCATGTCCACCCCCCTAATTGTCCGCCTGCTGCTTGCTTGTTTGTAGCTTTGATTACGTGCTTGATTTCATTCGCATTTTTCTTGATTATTTTTTCTATTGACACTATTTCCGCGCGTTAAATCGGAAGAAAGTCGATGGAAGAGATTTGATAATTAGACGATTTGAAATGCAATCATCGATAATGCGATTCAATGTAAGCCGCGACGATTGGCAGAAATGATTTCGCGAGAGTGTAAAAATAAGCGATAATCATATATATTCGTCAAAGAATTTTTACAGAGTAAATGTAATAAAATTAAAAAATAATTTTTCAGATAACATTAAACATTTTCATCTTTTTCTTAATATATCGGTGTCTTTACGTTCATTATATGAGACTCTACTCTTTCCGTCTTTTTATCAGCATTATGATTATTTTTTTGTTATATTTTTTTGTGATTCGGCAAAAACCAATACTTTCTAGATGAATGTCGAGCGACCATTATCGAGGATAATTATAAGAGTTTATGCGAAAGATTTATATTAATTGTACGGTCGCGAAATTGAATGCTTGTTTTTTAATTTCGGGTCAGTTGACTTTTCTTCGTTCTAAACTTCTCATCTCTTCGATTAATCGTATGCCTAACGATCAAAATAGCGTATGTTTAATTTTTCAATTTAAACATAATTTAATTCAGTACGCGTAATTTCTATCGGATGGATCGGTTCTGACACTAACGCCGAACTAATCGCTACTAGCTCGCGATGATGTGATACACAAAGACCTCTCCCTCACTTCTTCGTTCCCTTTTCTCATTTTCTCTTCCTCGGTCGTGTATCATTTCGAATACTCGATAAAACTCACAAGAGCGGAATAGTAATGACAACTACACGTCTTTCTCAACGCTATCTAACAAACTTATCTATCTAATTTAGCTATACGAAACTTTGCGGCGATTTGTACACAAATCCGCATCACATCTGAATTAATTTTCAAAATGCAATAAAATTTTGATAAGTCGATATAATCAGAGCTGGTAATTTTCCGAATATAATTTAATTAATTTTTAATTTAATTCATTTTTCTCGCGTATTTTTGATGTAAAATATATAAAAAATTAATATACATATGATTGATATATAAATAGGTAAAATATTTATACTATAATAATATTATAAATATTTATAGAATATTTGTAAAATCAGCTGTGACAAATGAGTTTGTTACAGAGTTTAAAAAGATAGATTATTTGAGCCTCTTGATTTATATTTTAAAAAGACATATAATTTTTAAAGAATAAATTTTCAAATTTTCAGTACTATTTTCAAATTATATTTTTTCAGTATTACTTTCAAATTATATATTTGGTAGATAACATTTTCAAGACGAGATTAGCTCAACAATGGAAATACCAGCTCCGAGTTTTAACGATCGTATCGATGTGTCACTGATCATAATCGGTCAATCGTATCGTATTCTTACAGCGTCGGCTAAAAATGAAGCGGAGAATTGAAACCATTATAGTTGCGACGATTTTTAGTCTTTCATGCTGTACATGCGGCAAACTGTATCCTGCATATACATTCACATTATCGCGAATAAGCATGAGATCTCTGCTTTGCGCGTTTACAGCATCAAAATTAATTCGTAAATATCGAATGCTATAATATAATCGAATCTTCATATTTTTAACTTCTCGAGACCAAATAATCTGTCTCTATTCTAAACTCTTTCGCTTAGTCCCTCTTACTTCAACAGAAGGAAAATATAGTCGCTCGCGCTGTCAATTTAGAGCGAAGAAGCGTATCCATAACTTCATTATGTACATATTTATCATGTTATGTATATATTCTAAATCTATCGAATCCGTATCGATTAGTTTACATATTCCTGAAAAAAAAACCGTGAAATTTAAAGAAAACTATAAAAAGTGAAAGATAATAAATCTACTTTATGGAGCTGCACTATATGCTATATATACTTTTTTTTTACAACGAAATAGTTATACAAATAAGGGGAAGAAAAAAAAAGTATATATGCGACTACGAAGAAAAGCTCTTATCATACATTCGTCCGTATATTTTTAAGCGATGAGTTACGGATACGCACGATATCTTCGATCTTTCGCTCGCTTTCTTATCCCAGTTGTACACAGTCACGTGACGGGGGAGGAAGGGAAGCGTTAAGAGTACGGAGATTCGATCGTGTGAATATTAACCTTGGACGGCGGATGTTGTTCTCGTTTCCCGAGAGCGATCTTATACGGATCTGGATACGTTTCAGGTACGGGCAACGGGATGCATCCGGCACCGACGACGCCTCCCACTGTCATGTACCGAATGCCGCCGCCCACCCCGGGTGGCATAAACGAGCCTCAGGAATGCCCGTACTGCCGTCGCACGTTTTCATGCTACTACTCCCTCAAACGTCACTTCCAGGACAAACACGAGCAATCGGACACGCTCTACGTCTGCGAGTTCTGCAATCGTACGTATCGTACAAAAAACTCGCTGACGACGCACAAGAGTCTGCAGCACCGCGGCACCAGCGGCGTGCTCAAGCGGCTCCTCAAGGCCTCGGCGATCAAGAACGTTCTCGGTAGCATGCATCATCAGATGCAGATGCAGCAGCAACCGCAATGAAAATGTCGGAAAAGTCAAAGCCTCCCCGCGCCGCATCGTCTGCGTAATCGCCGTCGTCGTCGTCGTCGTCGTCGTCGTCGTCGTCGTCATCGTCATCGTCATCGTTATTGTCATTGTCGTCGTCGTCTCGCAATTCGTTTTGCTCGACATCAATTTGCGCACCATAAGAATCGAGAACAAATAATCGAAAACACGAAAATGCGTTCTGAGACGCTCGAATCGAGCCCAAAATCGATTAGAATGAATCATGGTTAATCGAATCCTCTTCCTTTATCTAAATTATCGATTCGCGATGTAGAAAAGAATGTAAGATTGCTATATACTGGAGTTAATTTGTCTTAAGACGCAATTCACTTCCTGTCGGATCGTTAACGTTGATTAACTCGGATCATGGATAAATTCTAATTTCTTTACCTTATGTAATTGAGATAAAGGTAGAGTTGATTAATCACATTTAATTAATTAATTGAAACGAATTAATAATAACTTGAATTAACAAAATCCTTCTTTCTCCATCGGTTATATTTCGTAACTTGGAAAAAGAAAGCAAATCGTTACATATAAATTGAATTAACCGATTAGTTAACTTATTAATTTGCAGTGAAATCTTAAAAATCGTCATGGCTCATTTACTCTTCTTGCATTTGCGGAACATGTAACGCATATCGCGATCAGTTATCGCGAGACATTAAAATGGAAAACGGATGAGAAAGAGAGAAGAAGAGAAAGGAAGGAATTCCGAAATTATAAAGTCTGAATCGCGAATGGGTCAATTCGGTTCGAATTTCGGTATATTTTTTTTTTTTTTTTTTTTTTTTTTTAGTTTTCCACCGTTTTATCATCTATCGACACACACGGTTCTGCTAGTTTAGATTTGTCGTAGCGTTGTAATTTTTCTTCGTCAAGACTGCAATGAATCCAAAGAAGGACAATTTGACTGAAAAGCTTTGTAATTCGACTGAAACGAGGAAGGAACGAGACGAGGCTTGAAACGTTAAGGTTAGTGCGCGAAGCGAAAAGAAAAAAAGAAAAAAGAAAGAAAAACACATTCCATTATCAGCGATGTTGAATCGCTGCACTCGCTGGTGACTCGAGTCGACCGAGATGTCGATTCTCCGGCAAGATTTTGTGCGGGAGAATTTATGCATTTTCGAGGACGTTATCCCGCCGCGTGTTTTTAACTTAGCGTTGTCCAAAAAAAGTGCACATCGCAAAAAATATAAAAATATAAAAAACGTGTTAGAAAGATTAAGGAAACGTATTTAGAATAGGACGTTTATTTGGAGAGGGAACAGTCTTCCGGGAATTGTTTCCGTGATTGAATTCACGTTTACGAGTGGAATTTTTTTCTATATTTCGGGACACACGCCTAACAGTTTTCACGTAGACAATGCGCTTAACGAATCGCTTAATGCGTCGGTGATGAATATCAATGTGTTTTCGCGATCGGCCTCGTGTTTGCAAAATATACCTTATGCGCTCGCGAACGAAATAAGAACGTCGAAAAGAGATTATTGCGTGTCTTTTTTTGGTCGACCGTAAAACGGACAATTTTCAACGCGTCAAATCTGAAACAATTTAAACGCGTGATTGATGCAAACCGAGAGGGGAGACAATCGATCATTCAACGAGATCGCGAGAACTCAGCATTGAAAATCGCACGTTGCGCGCTAAGATCGTTTTTACGCGATACATCGATTCCGACAAGAAAAAAAAAAAAAAAAGATCGAAGCGGATCGACGACCTTAGGCCTAATGGCGAAACGACGGACGAAATGAGGACGCACCCGATGCGTCCGAAAAGTTACGTTGATCGATGAAAAAGCGATCACGGCAGTAATCGAGATCGCGACGATGTTGCGATCGATTAACATTTGAAAGGAAGGGAGGACGATATCAGTTTTACGAGACAAGAGAAAGGTAAAGAAGCGCGTGTAGACGCGCGGAGGTGGTAGAGCTATATCATGGGTTCTTAACTTGTATATGTAGGTTTGTCGTATGCGCTAAATACAAACTATATTTTTAACTCTTTAAAAGTAATATTTTGAATTGTAAATATATTATATTCGTACGATACATCGATAAACGATGATATTCTCCTGTTCAAATTTTATAAAAATCGGCATAGTCCTACCATAGGTATCTCATGAACGAGCGGAGCAGTGCAAGTGCGGAGCTTTAAACAGCTTTCATTTTTCAATTCATCTTTTGTGATTTTTAGCGAACGTTCTTAAACCTGTTTCCCTCGACGCGCGCGCATCTTTTAACGAGTCGTTGATCAAGCCGAGAAAAATTGCTCCATTTTGCCATTCCGCGTTTGTTTGTCATTGCGAAAGAGGTGTGTTTCGCAAATCGAATTTTAAATACGATTGAAATAGCCTCGGTCTGTGCGCGAACGATTATAGAGAGAACACACTGCTCTGCTCTTCAAATTTTAATATATCCATATTAACAAATGTACAAGCAAGAAGAAACCCTAAAAGTTGTTCATCGTAACATATTCAGGTTTAAAACTCAGCGTAGAGAACGAGAAAATGTTGATGTTTTATCTGTAAGGCTAAAAGGAAATGCCATAATAATTAACGAGCAAGTACAAATTATCGTGAAAAATATAAATTATGTCTACGTCTAACTCTTAGGATGCGTAGTATCGGAAAGGGAATATTTAGCGAAGAAAAGCGCGGGGAATTAAAAAAAAAAAAAAAGAAAGAAACGTACGGGGAAGGACACCGCCTGCCTCGAATTTCATTTGCGGCCAGGTAAAGGGATTCAAAGAGAGAAAGAAAGGAAAAAATGCGCGAGGGGAAAAGAAAGGAGGATAAGCACGATTTTCCAAACATATCTTCGAAGTGTGAAGTATACTGTGAAAAAAAATATACGATTTTAGATATTTAGCTATCTCTATATCGAGAGATTTTATAATAATTATTACATATACATTCTTAAATCGGTAGACCGATTCTCGATGACGTTTGGTCAGGGCATAATGTGGAGAGCACGATATGGATTGAAAAATGAAGCGCGGCCGCGAGATATATTTTGCGTTTTTTGTCTTATTATATTACTTTTTTCGTTCTTGAAAAAGTCACTTTGGAGCTGCTAAGAAATGCGCGATTGGTTAGTGAGGAAAAAATTTATCCTAGTCATTCCGGAAATTTTTGTGATTCTGTGATATTTGGGATCGTGGCATCAAACGATTCGACGTGAAAAGAGGCGGAAAAAAAGAGAGAGAGAGAGAGACCAAAAAAAAGTATATGTCTGTTCCACATTATGATCGCCGGGCGTACTCTTTGAAAAAAAAAAACTTTTAGCGACGAAAAAAAGAAAGAAAATTAATAATTGATTATTATTAAATATAAAATGTCGGGAAATTTCTGTGATGTTCTTCGGTTGGTATACTAGCGCGATTGCTAAAGCTATGTGAACGGAAAAAAAAAAGTATACGGAATTTTATGTCGATGTTCGGTGTTGTATGATATATTGTAAGAGACGAGACTGTGCGTCGGGGAAAAATTTCATCATACTACTTCGAAATTCTCGAGATGGGGTGGAGATAGGAACGGGATGGTGGGCAATCGCTGATCGATCTGTCGGTTTAAAAAAAACTTTTACAACAAATTTTGTTTCAAATCTTGCCAAAGTGTTCATAATCGAAGAAATTATGATAAAGCTCGATAGTTGAAACAATTCCTATTCCAAGGCATGTTAAAAATTTCACGAGATTGTATGTACGCAAGAATCGAAAAATAATATATATATATATATATATAATATAATATATTGATATATTATATATGATATTTATATATTATATATTATATATAAATTAATATATAAATATATATTAATATATAAATTAATATATATATATTTTTTCTCTTTGCACGATAAATGCATCCAGAACGATCAACCGTTGCCATTCATCGCAGATAGACTTAGTCTAGTGTAAACGTCTAGTAAAGTCATCCGCACACGCGTGTTGTGGGTGGATAGATATGCGCGCACGAGTGCGTGCGAGGGCGTGTTTGCGTGCTCACTCGCATTACGCGTCCCCGCGTGCACACGCAGGCACGTCGTAACTACTGCAGGGTAAATGACCCATCGCACGCCGAAGCGGAAAAAAACCCGCGAAAAAAGAAAAGGAGAAAAAAAAAGCAAAATGACCATAGATTATTTATCGGAATGTGCCAAGGTCCCGAACCGTTTACACACGGACGAAATTTTAGGTAGGTAGGTAGACGCGCCCCGTCTCTCCCGTCGAGTGGAGAAATATTATCAATATTAATAAAGATAATCGTTTTAGGATATAAAGGAGAGGTACGATTTAAAGAAAAAGAAAAAAATATTATACGCAGCAAACATTTTTTCGAATCTTTAATGTCATTCATGAACTCTCTTCTTCGTCCCGTATGGTTTTTAGAAGAGAACCCGAGGAGAAGATAATACGCGGCGAAAATTTAAAAAAAAATATTTTCGATTCTATCTAAACGTTATCTTTCGCTCGCATCCTGTGTATAACGTGCATGTATATATTACGAGATGTATAAGGAACCGCGTTTTTTGACTCCCGACATGGTACGAGAGAAAAACTGTAATTTACATTGACGTGTAACTCAACAGGATTTATTATTGCGGCGGTAGGGTGCGATACGTGTGTTGCTTCGAGAATCGTAGCGTCTCTCTCTGCGGTTCACGCAGTTATACTGTTTACTTAAAATCACTCGGTTTTCGCCTGTCGACCGGCGCGACAAAATGGTGCAATCTCATCGTCAACAGACTAAACGTATATCGGTAAAAAAAAAAAAAAAAAAAGCGGGAACGTTCTTCGCACTCCGCGCTGTTAACAGCTTCCTTTTGACCCGTTAAAAGAGCCACTTCTAAGTTAGTCACCCATTCTTCGACGAACGGGGGTTCTTCGGTATAAATTCAAATCGATATATAACTCGAAGAGTTTTTACTTCCTGGCGCTGTGACGAGACTACATTGATACGCGAATTTATACTTTTGAGAAGGCTGATTTTTTTTGTAACTTTTAATTGTCGATTTATTTAAAGACTCAAATTTATTTCTACTAGTGTTTCCTCGTTCTTCTTAATATATATATATGTATATGTGTATTCTTATTTTTTTTTTTTTTTAGAGGAACCGACTGATTAGATTTTTCTTTTTTTTTTTAATTGGTTTAAAGTTTTCTTTCATCGTGTGTGATATTATATTACCAAAGAGCATCGAGAAAACTTTGTATTACTTTCTCCGACACGAATGATATTCACCTTGGAAAGTATCGTGAATACCGCATATATATCTATAACATGTCAGTAATTTTCCATCGAAAGTCGAACGACATATTATTTTTATTTTTTTTTATTTTTTATTTTTGCATATTCTATTTTTAATAAAATGCAATATTTTGATTAAAAATAAATATTAATTGACAAAAGCGATACTAAGTAACATTTGACAATGGTGGTAATTCGTAGCTTTTTAGCATAGGGAATATCATGAGAGTCTGAGAAAGTTATAAATCTATTGTTTTCGGTAGGGGAACACTCCTTCAATTTTAACGAAAAGAGAAAAGAAATTTTTATTTCCAAAAGGGGGATCAAAATGGAACTATAAACGAAAAACAAAGAGAAGTAAAAAAAAAAAGTACATGCTAATCAATAAAACAAAATAACGATGTAATTATACGAAATTGAAGACAAAAGAAGAAAAGAACGTCGTGCATAGGAGAAAGACTACTTAGATTTATTTTTATTATATGTCTTCAAAAAGACTTTAAATAAAATATTTAAATTGTGCCATAATTAATATTAAAAAAAATCTTAAGTATAAATTTATTGTTACGAAGATTTTTAAATTTATCGGAAGAAAGAAAAATTACAAAAAAAGAAAAGAGACGAAAAGAAATGATGAAATGATAAGAAAAAGAAAATATCATTACTGTCTATATGGGTAAAGCTAATGCATAGTACGATAATACTTAGAGAACAAAACGTCGTGTCAATGACGTTTAATGACGATTATTGTATCGACGAAGAGAAACTATAGGATTATAAACAGTTGGTTATTTACGCTCAATACAACTAAGAACTTACGTATAGTACGTATCTTTTCTACTTGTACCAAAAATTTTATTGCTAACTATCGACTTTGTTTTTTCTTTTTTTTTTTCTTTTTTCATGTATGTACATAGGGCATTACCTCATATCGTTCGTACCGAATATGCAATGCGAGATTATGATTAAGATGTTACTTAAATTCGTTTGAATTTAAATGTCCGACTACGAAGACGATTGGTTCTACTAGACGGAGATATTCGGAAAGCAATCTAAATAGATTACGTTTACGATGATAAAGTTAATTGCATACGATTATAACACATCGCGCATTTTGTGCGCATGTGACGAAGATTATTACATTATATCGCGCGCCGACATGCATTATGTCAGCGTAATGCGTAATTCGCACGATGCGACATCAAGCTTCGACGAATATCTGGCTAATGCAACTTATCGTCTACAGTCAATTTAACATCCAATTCAATTATTCGGGCCAATGAGAACTTAGCGAGACTTCAAACGTCGCACGTCATCTATTGTTCACGTGAGTCAAACGACACTGGAGAATTTAATGTACCCCTTGAATGTACATACGTGTACTCCCCAGAGAGAATGTGTGTGTGTGTGTGTGTGTGTATAAGAGAGAGAGAGAGAGAGAGAGAGAGAGCCCATGTGAATATACAACATCTCCAATGTGTAATTGAAGTGTATATGTGTATGTGTGTATGTATGTATACGTATACGTATATCTGTGTATATATTAGATTTAAGAAGGCACGCCGAGCGTGCGTGTCGCGAATAATCGAATCGCACGAGCGTAAACGAATGAGGTATGCGCTATTTTCTTAATGTATCATACAACATAATAGACACGCGGAAAGGATTTGTAACAGCTGCGGATTCGTTTTGCTATTGAAGGTGCTCGGGGAGACGGATTCCGCGGGATCATCTTCCCCGAGGAGACAGAGAAGATGACAGATGAAGGGAGAGATCGAGCTGGGAATCAATGTTCTCGCATAAACCTGACTAGAGATTTCGCGCATCCGCAGCAGTTACGTTCCTCTTCTTGCTCTTCACGCATATTGTACGTCCGTTATTTCTGATACTATTATATTATGGATATCCATTGTACGTATATTAAACATATCTTCCGCGAGAGAGTCTATCCACATAGAAAGGAGATACTTGTGTATTCTAACATCGCCGGAGAGTTTTATATATTATGCTTTTTATGTATCATATATTATGATTATCTCATTGTCACCGTCATCGTCATCGTTGCCGCCGCCATAATCTTCACCAGCGTCACTCTCATTGATAATAGCATCATCGCACACATCATTCTTCTCATCATTATAATTATTTTACTATTATTATTATTATTATTATTAATTATTGATTATATGAATATTATTATTATTAGTAGTAGTAGAGCAGCACATTAGTATAATTTTTTATTACTATAACTACTACTACTACTAGTATGATTATACTACTGCTGTTATATTGTTATTAGTACTGCTATATTGCTATAATTTTCAATATTGTCAATAATTTTTGTTATATTACAATACGTTTATTATAAGATTATAGTTTAATCAAGTTTCGTTCACATAAAAAAAATGTGTACAATATTGACAACTGGTCGATTGGTACTGGTTATGTTGCACTCTATGCACGCATAAATATTGTATAGACACCTTTGTTAGAATATCTATCTTTTTTCAGATCCTTATTTTTATTTCGTATTCTATTACGACGTTTTATAAAACCGATTGTTTAAATGTGTTAAGGGATCTTATATTGAATGCTTATTATTTTTATTATTATTACACACGCAGTTATTATTATTATTATATTATAATATTATTATTATTATTATTGCTGCTATTATAGTAATTACATTGCAATTATTATGACTATATTGCTGTTATTATGAGTACTCTATATTATTACTATTATTATCGCCATTCACCAATTTGCAATCATCTTTTATAATTAATACCGCTATCGCTACATAATCGATATTGCTATTATAAAGAGGTACTATTTATTCGGAAATTCGTTGTGACATATGTATTTTTGTCCGCAAGTCTGAGATGAGAGAGGGGAGAGATACATAGTCACGACGTGTATAGACTGCGACTCGCGAATCGCGAAAAATCTGTTCGCTCGCGTCGCCCAAATGTTTGTCGACGCGTGCGCGACACTAGGTATCCATCCCTTTTTATCGCTACATTGTAAGCTTAATTTTAGTTGCATCATCGTCACAGAGATCATAAGCTGTCGAAGTGTAGAACGGGTCGTAGAACGCAAAAGGATCCACGTGTTGCAAGAGCAGATCAGGAATAGCATGCTTTTTCGGTTTATCTGTTTTTTTTTTTTTTTTCTCGAGAAATCCTTACATCTGTATCCGAAGGAAGAGAAGATCAACGGAAATATCGAGATTATCGCGAAGGAAGTAGTTTTCGCGTGGACTCTGCTTCTTACACATTCCCTCTCTCGGGTTCATATTTCTTTTCTATATATTCGATCCTTGATATAATGCACGAATCTCGAGATCAACCGAATGAAGGATCGAGTTATGATCCCGCAAGATTAAAGAAAGTCGAGAAATATTTTTAAAAAATTGTAGGATTTAATGTAAAGTTTGAACGTTCTTTTTTACTAGGTACGAGTAAAAATAATTAAAGATATCTTTGGTAAATACTATTTATTTTCTTAAATTTCTGATATGATTTTCAATCGATTAAAATGCAAGTTAAAATTTTTTACGATTTGTTAGAAAAGCTTGATACACTTATACATATGTCGTAAATTTATGTTTAATTATAGATTATATATTGCCTATAATTTTTATATTTCTACAAATGATCTTTTCAAAGCTATCTCGGGATGCATTATACCAAGGTTCGAGAGTGCACCTATGCTTTTTACATCCCATCGTCGTACGAATATCGATTGACTCGCTCAAGTCGATCAATTTAACCGTAATAGAGAAAACGATGTGTATCAATACGAGTCCGTGTTAAATTTTTATGCAACGGATTACGCTTCTCGACAAGAATTCTCGCACAATTTCGCGACGTTGTGGAATCTTCGGTGGACAATCACGGCCCGACTATAATTATAATGTAAACAAAGTGCAACACGCTGCCTTGCTGAACAGTACAAGTACAAAACGAATACAAATACATAAAGAAAGAAAAAAAAGTACGCGTCTTCGATTTAATGAACGGGAACGATTACCGGTAGTTAAGGGATATCAAAACGAAGAGATAAAAACGACGACAAATTGTTAAGCCGTTAAGTGATGAAAAAGAACAAAAAAAAATAAATAAATAAATAAAAAAAGAGGCTCCGTTGCTATATGACAACGGCCCGGATCCGTCGATCATATTACTATGCATGCACGAAGGCTAAATCAACGACGGTGAAAATGCGTTTGTTCACAGATACCTCAGTTGCCGTGGCCTCAGACCTTTTTCGAGTTTTACACAATCACTTTTCGCTAAGATACGTGTCTTGTCCGTATGTCTGTCTGTCGCACTTATAATTTAGAAAAATAGAGAGAGAGAGAGAGAAAGAAAGAAGGCGTAGTAGAGTACTTTGCACTTGTGTAAACTTATGCATCCTGTATATACATACATAGATAATACTGTGTATACCGAATCGTCGAGCGATAAATGTACGCGCGCATATCTCTGGCTTTTGACATTTCATTTGTCTAAAGCGAAAAAAAGATTCAACCTTGGCAAAATTACCATATACCGGTCTAAATTCTTCCTTCAAATTTGCATTTGAATCGTAGAATTAACGATCGCCTGTGTCAAGTATTTTAAAAGTATACGCAGATCAAACTCGAGGCAGGCGATCAATTTGATTGGATCGAAAAATGTAAAAGATACCGGAAATAAATCCGGAGATAAATCTTTACTTTGATTCAGAACTATTGAAATAGCATCGACGATAGGATGGACTTGAGATAAAAATATAGAAAGATCTCAATTCAAATTGTTTCTTTTTTTTTTTTTTTTTTTTTGGTATCTCCTACATTTTTCCCCTTCAATTTAATCGGGTCGACAATGGATATACTTGTATATATTTAACCCTCCCGCAACAATTACATTACACACGCATCTCTTCTTCCCCTCGCTGATTGTTCTTCCCTCACGCGTCTCAGAGAGAAGAGATCTGTCGCGATCGAGATACCTAACCGATCTCCGCGTAACCACTTCCGTAATTAACGAACGTATAAGTACGCCCTTCCGATTTGCGATATAATCGAGTACGATCGAGAAGGACGATCGGCAAAATATTTGCCCCGACGAAGCCTATCCGAGAAAGGGCCTAATTACATTTTACGCCTCCGCGAAATCAATTGTTCCGGAAAGGTTCCACGCACAAATGCGAAGCTTCCGGTTCCGTTCTGGGATGCGAAGCGAAACGACACTGCCAAAATCTACGTACAGTCTCCGTTAGGACCGTCAAACCCTCCACCGTCCCCCTCCCTTCCTGAGGATCATCCCTTGAGTTGATCTAAATATATACGATATACATACATATATATATATATATATATATATATATATATATATATATATATTATACAATATCTTCCGCGCGTCTGAGGCTCGGCAATAAGATATATTTCTCATCTATAAGCTACAATAGTTGTTGTTGTACTTATTTCTCTCCTCTATTTCGCGTCACCAGTCTCTGAATGTTAAATGCGGCTAAGAGCAACACGTGCATCGTTCGTATGCGACGGATTCCCATGAGAGTGCACTTTTTAAGGGAACGAGTGATAGAACGACGCATGTGAGCCACGAGCGCGCGAAACTTCGCGTATATTATATATTATTATAATTATAATTATTATTATTATTACTATATTTTACAGAGTGCGGATATTAAATATAAAGATATGTATAGATAGACATACACACAGACAGAGACGTACACGCAATTGCGAGCGCGCAAGTACGCACGCGCACACACGTACACATATTGTTCCGTTATCGCCGTTATACCATCCGTGTAACATAACATTGCGAATAAACTTGCAGTTTATTAACCGATCAAAACCTGTGACTGTTCCCCGTAAACGATCATACTCTAATATAAGACTCACATCTCTCTCTTACTGGAAATAAACATTTTCGTAATCAAAATAAATTTGCATATATACCTAATTCTACTGTGTCATAGACACACATCTCAAAGAAGACTAAAGAAGACTAAAGAAGACGAGAGAAAGAGGACCAGTTTCTGTGCAGAGGTAAAGTTACTAATATATATATAAAGTTTCTTCGTTTTATAATGTAGGGAGAAGTCATCAAAATCCTCGACATACACAATTTGTTTTTGGATTGAAATGAAATTTTATACTCATAAATATTTAGTGCTCTCTATATCGGGTCGTATAACAGCGTTAATAATGTTATTTCAAACTTTTGAATAAATAACTCTTTCTACTGGCAGAGAATAGAAAATTGAAATTCTGAAAAATTAATTTCCAAAATCGATATAGGTATATCTATTGAAAAGTGTAAAAAATATAATTACAAAAATGAAATTATTAATATTATCAAAAAAATATTCCGCTTTAATACTTCAATTTAGATTATATAATTCATAAGACAGAATCAAAAGAGCTGTCAAACTTGAAGAATTTTTGGTACAATCCAATTTAATGGAAAAGATAATGAAGTTGTACATAAATTAAATTGTATATTATAGAAACATTTTTGATGAATTAATTAATTAAACGAACTAATTCATATTTTAACTCTCGTAAATGCATTTAATTATTAAGAAATGGTGGTTTATTAATATTTCTATCAGTTTTAAAACAGTTTAGTACCTTTTAAAACATTAATAATAGTAATAACAACTTTTATAAAATTATAAAGACGTATTATATGGAATTATATAGATGAATAATTTCAATTCTAAAATACAAAAAATAATTCAATAATGCGATTATGTTTATTTCATTTCTCGAGTTTTTGTTGTATATATTGTATAACAAATTTTATTTTAATCTTTATTTTAATGCAAATTTGGACATTATAAACAAACATGAATCAAAATATTCATAATACATATGTGTATATAGATTTACAGATCTCTATTAAGAATATTAGAATTATGAAAAATACTTTTAAGAAATATTAATCGTTCATTATCTTTTGCTCATCAAATAATAAATTATAAGAATTAAAGACGTAATCGTACAAATATATATTGCAAAAAAATAATTTAATATACATCAATCTAAAATAGTAGGTCGCGCAAAAATAGATCACACGAGTGTGACACTCAACTGACTATCATTTAATCGAGTGGTGTACAAAGGTAGGTTATATAGAGTGACATAAAACGTTTGCAACTATTTCCGCGCGTCTCCACCCATCGAACGACGAATGAAATATCGACGCGCGGCTTCACTATGAAGTCCCGCGACCTTGAACGAGGGGCGCGATTCTCGGCATGGCAAGATGGCATCGCGACGAGTATGCGCGAGCGCAACATCGGGTGGTTCCCCTATATCATATAGCCATATATATCATTTGCCCTTTCCCAATCAACCCTTAAACATATGCGATATCAAGATTCAGTCATCGATAAGTCAGACCGATCGATCGGCCATCAATAAATTTATTCCATATTTACTTCGCACCATTCGCATGTATTACAATTTTACAGATGAGCGACGAGAGAAACATCGTGATCTCTCTCGACCGCATTTTTTCTCAATTTAAGATTTTCCTTCGGACAAATGAGCGAAGGAAGAAAGAAAGGAAAGAAATAACACGGAAGGGAAGAAAATCGAGAAGATCGCGTGGGAGCGCGCGTGCGCTCGTGTCGCACGTGTGATAGTGCGTGGGTATGCGCGTTGCTGGGGAATCGACTGGGATGAGTGAGGCGGGTGGTGGAGCGAAAAGAGTGACGACAAGAAGAAAGGGTAGAGGAAGCGCGCGCGCGGAAGGGAGCGAGAGAGAGAAGCGGGCAGATACGATCGGCGCGAAGATTTAGTCAACAACGCGCGACCACCTGTAGTTGTAGCCTTCCAGCCACCCCTGAGAGAGAACGACCCTTCTCCGCGTCGCGCACTCCGTCCCGCCGCGATACGCGAATTAGCGAGTCGAGATCGCCAGCTGTTCCGACTCTAGTCGGCATCCGGGTCGCGGACAAGATCGCCGACGGGGTCATCCGACGGCGCGATAAATACGGGCGGAAACGGCTAACGCGGGAGAACGGCTACAGCATCGGAGCTCTCTCTCTCATCGTCCAAGGGCTGCGGCGTTGGCGGCGACGACGGCGACGCTGGCGGAGGAAGGAGGCCATCCCAGGACACCGTCCCGATTCCGAAACTTCTCGTAGCGAGCTGCCAGAATTACCACCAAAATGAAGACATCCTCGTTCTCCCTTCGCGTGATGCGCCGGGTGAGTGATTCTATTGTATGTACATCCGTATTTTTCAGCCGCCAATGGCTGATCACCGCCGCCGGCGCCGCCTCGTCGAGAGACCAATTTCGAGAGACGTCGCGGAGAGAGAGAGAGCTTGATTGAAAATTGTCTCCCGTTATCTCGGAAGTGCGATTAGGATTGGTCTCTTAAAACGCGGCTAATTATTACGTAAATCAGGAAGTAAAAGGAAGTTAAAGTTATTGGAAAGAAACTGATATGTATATATGACTTTGCAGTTTCGAAAGAATAGTAGCGCCAAAATATTCTCTGTGTTTATTCGTGATAATTTGATAACAGAAGCGCGCTAATATCAACGTAAAGTGAAAACTCTTAAAAAGTTGTGTATTATACACACATTTTTTTATGAAATTATTCAGACTTTCTCGATTATTTTGCAAGATGATGTTTTGAATAGCGTCATAAATACGATTACTGCTATTTTCGACGCATTTTGTAGGTCTAATACATACGCTTTGAAGAGGATAGCTATTCTACGGAATTTCATTTTAATCAACGGCTCGATTGAACGAGCGCGGGCCGAGATCGATGCGACGTATCGCACAGTACATTAATATTTATGAATTTCCTTCCGCCTAGTAGTGGCGTTTAAATTCAAGCAAAATTCAAGCCCTATTGCAAATGCGCTCAAATAAAGATCGAAATTAACAGCGTAATTTTACAAAAAATTGAATTTACAGAAAGAAGGAAATAATTTGAAGTGAACAGTCGATAGTATCGAATAAAATCGAGATGTTGCCTTTTTCTCGAAAAAGTTACATTCGGATAACACAATCGTTCTCGGAATCGCGTAATTCGATCGTTACGTTTAAACGTTCTCGAATTTCGATTGTCGAGCGAGCACGCTTTTAAAAGGGTCTCCGTTTATTTAGCGCTTGAAGCAAGCACATTGTCTTTTACCTCGCAAGAAGTACATAAAATGTGTCCGTTTTTAAGAGGCGAGAAAAGCGCGACAGAGCGTGACCGTATTAAACCAACACGAGCAAGCTCGAGTTTCCTATCGCGGTGTCGATTCGCAGATTTATCACGTCTTCGGATTCAGTCAAGAGCGATAAAATTGTGAACGATCAGTACTCCGATCAAATTGCCGACCCTCGTTTGATTGCTCAAAAAAGTCTCACACTAAGAAGGGCATAATAATAATGCCATTAAAAAAAAAGACAGATTTAAAAGTTCAAGATTGTAAATTCTTTGGTACGATATTATTAAAAATATCCAACAATTTATGATTCTAATTTTAACGATGGATACTCTAATCGATATACGATCAATATTTTTCTCTTATTAACTTGACACGATTATTTATTTCGATTAGTTATTATTCGAAAGTTATTTAGTATGCGGATATTTTCATCAAAAAAGTTCATTTAAAACTCGTCAAAGAATTCTATCCATCGGTATAAAATTACTGTTACAAGTTGTGCAAATATCACATCTTGGAAAAATGTGAAAAAAGAATCGTGATTCGAGAAAAAAATTTAAAAATGCGTGGAACATATGAAACGAAGAATATTGCATATAATATGCAGTCTATATATTTTCGAATAAAATCTGCAATTATGCTGCGCGTTCGATTAATAAGGGAAACGAATTCATAATCAATATGTTGGTTTGCAAACGCAAATGCATAACTTTCTTTGCTATCGCAGTCTTTATAACGTAAGAAGATTCGCGCGATATTGCGTAAGTCAAGATAGATTGCGCGTTTTTTTCATAAAAGTATAACTAAACTGGCTGCTCGCGAATCTCGCTTTGAAGAAAATTTCAAAACGTCAAGCCTTAATACTCGTACGACTTTCGTATCAAAGGGCGGGTAGAGTCGATAGTAGACTATTTCTTTCGACCGGTGGGCGTTTACCAGTCGTCGTATCACATCGTGGAAAAGCAAGTAGATGTGCGCGAAGGACGACGAGGGAGAAAGAGAGAGAGAGAATTCTATCCCAATATATATATAGTGTATATATATATTTCCTCCCGTTTCCCAGGCACCCGTAGGGCCGATGGGATTCCCGTATACGTGGCAATCCGGGACATGACCTTCGCGTCGTCTCTCTAACGATCTCGACAGCTTCGCGCGACAACAGATGTAGACTTCTAAACCTCTTCCGTCTCATTGTCGGACGGAACGTTTAATTGAACGGTTAATTAAACGCGTAAATGGAAATGTAAATATAAAATTGTTTTTCCCTACGTATTAATTTATAACGCTATTGGGCTGGTGGTATAATTTGAATGTTACTTTTCGCGTGTCTTAACTTATTATTTGAAAAACATATTCAATAATTCAATATTTCGTCGTGAAATATTTTGCGTTTTATATAGCGCAGAAAGAGAGATTATCTTGGAAAATATTATGATATGTCATATTATTATAATATCAAGACGTCAATCTGGCAAAAAGAAATCTCTCTCTTTCGCAAATGTAAAATATAAAATATATGTGTTGGAAAGTTTAGAGTTATATTTCCCTCCCATTTCATCATTGTCAATCGGTAAAGGATTTCGGAACAATTAATATTAATAATAAATGATTGCATTATTAACGTATGTATTATAGCAAATGCATTATTTATAGCGTACTACAATATAAAATCTTGGCAACCTTTAAATGGAAAAGGTTGTAAAAGGGCGACTGACACATTTGTTAAGCGACAAGGTTGGCTCTCCCATTTCATCATTGTCAATCGGTAAAGGATTTCGGAACAATTAATATTAATAATAAATGATTGCATTATTAACGTATGTATTATAGCAAATGCATTATTTATAGCGTACTACAATATAAAATCTTGGCAACCTTTAAATGGAAAAGGTTGTAAAAGGGCGACTGACACATTTGTTAAGCGACAAGGTTGGCTCTCGTTCAGCCAAGTTTCGATGTTAATTTATGGCATACGCTAGGGGCTTCCGCTCTGCAGAGTGTGCCGCTATAACGCGATATTGTCGTCGCATAGTGTTAATATCAATAATGGACAGTAATTGTTCGTGTTACGATCCAAGAGATATCTACCTCGATAACGCTATATTGCGCCAAGTTAAAGTCGCGAATTCTGTTTCGATCGTCGAATGGCAAATAAGGACAATCGCACGTATCTCTTTTGACAAATCGTTAACGTGAAAAATGATGGAGGGTACTATTACATGTACGTTCATTATGTATACGGATCCAAGGATAATAACGCTATTGTGCGCGTTTTATCAGTATACTTTATCCCATATACGAAATGTTTATCAATTTCAAATATACATATATTTCAATTTTATCTATCAGTTTCTGAACATAATTTCGAACAAACTTTTAAATAAATTTTAGAAATTTATTTTTTTAATTTCTTAAATTTACTGCTTAAATAAATGTGTATGATACATCTGTTTTC
The DNA here is from genome assembly GCF_030444845.1 of Prenolepis imparis. NCBI lineage: Eukaryota > Metazoa > Arthropoda > Insecta > Hymenoptera > Formicidae > Prenolepis > Prenolepis imparis. The sequence continues at coordinate 18,485,818 of NW_028141166.1, read as the reverse complement.
TTCATATCTAATTATTTTTAATTATTAATTATTATTAAAACCTAATTTTATTAATAATTATACATATATACTTTTTTTTATTTAATTTCTATAATATAATTAAAATCCTTGTGTGAAATATGGTAGCTAATCGATTATTTCTAAGTTAATTTGATTGTACAAATTTTAAAATCCAATTTTCTCTGCACAATTAAAATAGAGTTAATTCGATATTATGTTCAGGTTTTAGTTTTTTGCGAAAGTTGAATTATTGGCTACGATTTGTCTCGCGACTATGTATATTACGAGCGCGTTCTATCGCGACGAGAAAGTTCCCTCTGTGGAAAATTACTCTCTCATCGTTCATTATTGACGAATCGCGGTAGTTTCAAATGATTTCCTCTATTCACGGATTACATACAGAGAGCAAGTATCGGACTGGCCTAAAGGATAACAGCCCACCTGTTGCTAGGCCTATATAACAGACGCGATATAGTGAATACTTCGCATTTTGCGACTTGCTATCAGATGCTAATTGCCAATTTTGCGATCGCGTGTATCTTTAAAGTACCCGTGATTATCATGTCTCAGTCGTATTCAATTTGCTAGCGATAAACGTCGATAAATATAAAATTGATGGTCCGAAAATATAACGAGAATGTAGATTAGTGTCCTTGTTTAAAAATTTTTTTTTCAATTTACATTAAATAATAAATTAATAGCAAATATAATAATGAATATTAATAATAATGCGAATAAATGTGTGTAATCGCGAATAATATAATAATAATAATTTACATATAAATTATATCGATCGTACTTAAATATTTGATTAATTGCACAATATATTCGAAAACTGTTTTCTATTATAGACGATTCAGCGATATTACTTGGATTCTCTTACACTTATTCGGCCGTATATATATATATATATATATATATATATATATAACGTTTATTTCTTGTTTTTCTATTGAACAGGCGCATCGCGGATCGACGGTCGTGCAGGTATCTTTAAAGTTAAGAAAAAGCTTGGATCGTTTGTTACATTACATAGTTTAGGCGCCGCTAGATTAGATTTCAAGCCCTATATAGAAAATAGAAAGCCATAATTCGCCGCTCTTATTAGCGCATATAGATCATAGTCTCCGCAAAATCAATTATCGAGTAATTAAGCTGTTTCGCCGATTATTTTAACGTAATGGTTCGCCGAATGTAACGCGATTCGATTAATCCGCTTATATAGTTTGTCGTATCGCATCTGTAAAAAAAAAACCTTCTGTGAGTTTTAGAATTTATTTCTTCATTTATTTATTTATTCGTCTCAGTTGTCACGACGCGGAAGTTGTTTGACAAGTCGCATGAAACGTTAACGCCTCCGATGAGAGAACTCGACTCGTAGATCGCCGTAATGCAATCTTATTAGCCTAATGTACTCGCCTATATTACATGCGGATGTGCAGAAGATATAATTAAAAGACCTCGGTGCACGCAGAACAGCCTATATGTAGTGTAATCGCCTCATTCGCGCTAAGAGAGTTATCTAGAAAAAAAGTAGGTAGTGCCAGGGTCGAACCTTTGAAGTTATGGATCAGTGTTACTCAACTTCTGCAGTATAAAAGCACATTTTTTTTCCACGCTCTTTTCTATACACCATGTAAGATGTCATGTAAAAAAAATTGCAAATAAATATACACCGATTCTCTTTTTAATTATAGTGAAAATTGAGAAACACTGAACTGTGAGCTATCACTGATTTAAAATTAGAGAAAACCTTAAGGCTAGAAGCATTTTCTCTACTCTGTGACCTTTGGTTAAATTCGTATGCGATATCTTACACCTAGCCTAGTAGTTTGTAGAAATCGCGCATAGCATGAACGATACTTTAGGATGCATGAAAAAACTAAGAAATAATATTCGTATAATTAAAAATAATTCAGCATGTTTCGTCATTTACGTACAGAGCCGATTGATATGAAATATGTATTTTTTATTAATGTATGCGGTATCTAGCATATTCTTATTTATATCTTAAATTAAAAATTAATTCTTTCTCTTTTGAAAAAATATTTTAACTTTTACTTTTATTATAAAAGAGAGACACGCAATCCTATTTTCTATAATTAAATTAGTTCTATCTAATTAATAAATAATATCAAATCAATAAGTATAGTTACTATATGATTTACTTAAAACTATTTTTTATTTACTTTTTATTAATTATTGTTCGTTAATAATTACTTTTTTAAATAATTATTTTTAACTATACACATACATTTTCGAAACTCAAATAATACACACGACAATTATTTGCACAACGCTTTCAGATTATTTACTCTACATTTTCTCTCTCGAGCAACAGTTTTCAAACTGTTATCTTTTACAATTTTGTTATCTAAATATTAATTGTTATTGAAACAATTAAAACAGTTAAAACAATTAAACATTATTTTCCAAAAATTCAATTATATATATATATCTTTGTTCTGAAATTTTAATCTTTTTATTTATTTTATTAATTTTTTATTTTATTTATTCCGTTTCGGCATTTTATGATATGTATAGAAAAGTGTGAAAAAAAACGTATACATACGTGCAAAAAAATTCAAAAGCGATACTGCAAATTTAGCCCACATTACTTTGAACCGAATACATTTAAAAAGCACTCTGACAATTTTAATCGCCTCGCTAAATTATGTATATCGTAATCGACGGTATATATATTGTAATAAAAAAAAACTGTCTCTAATGCATATCTTTTTCTTTCTTTTATAGGTAAGTGCATCGCACAGAGCAAAGCTTTCGCAAACCGTCGGTAAGTCATAGGTTTTTCCGCTTTGAAAAAGATTTCGGATGCTGTGATGTCGTTCTACGAAGAAGCTTCTCAATGTTACCGTAGCAGTGTCGGTATAAAGGAGAATCAGCTCGTGAACGAGTTATCGACGCACTCGCGCATCACCCGCTCACCCGGTATATACGGTCGGTACTACGTTAGTGTTATACTACTCGCGGACGCGCAATCAGAAACACGACTACTCGCGCCTCTGTCTTATATATCTATGTCTATACTTCACCGATACTCTTAGAAATATTTTATATCTCCCTCGCGCAATCTTTATTTCTTATTAAGCACCAACAGGTGGGTATGACAACTTCGTTCTCACGCACTGATCCCGCGATTATGTATTATGCATTTTATTACTGGAATTATAATTACGTGTCAATATAGCTCAAAGTAATAACATGCAACTTTGACAAGTTTTTTTAGAAGCGCGCAAAGAGCGTGCGAATTTCGGCTTTCAAGATGAATTTTTAAAAATTGTTCACGTACAAGTTGCTAATTATCTGGGAATTTTTAATGACGGTATTCAATTAACGGTACTTAAATATTGGTGTATTTGGTTATTAATTATACAAATTCATAATTCTCGCTGTTATGATTATTATTTTGTCATTTATCAGATAGATTCGACGAAGAGATCGGCAATCATTATCAAAAATAATAATAATACATTTTCAAATTCATATTCTTTGTGACTATTTATATATTTCAAAATTTTTACCGAAAAAATCTTTGTTTTTAATTAAATATAAAAATAATCAAAATCTATTATATACACAATTGCGTATATATTTATATGTATCACGAACGTATTATTTTAAGAATAAAAAAATATATATATATATAATAATAAAAATTTAAATAATAAAATAATAAATATCTTGCAATATCAAAAGTCCTATATAAAAACAGAGACCGCCCTCGCAATCTCATTTATCGAATAATTCGAACTCGTAGCCAATAAATCAACAATCAGGTAAATAAAATAATAAATCATCGACTCACCGGTCGATGCGTCGCTGCATATTTCGCTCGGTTTTGTTCCCTCGCAGACAGCTACGCTGCATTCTCGGTTGTACATCCATTTGGTTGTAGATCCACATTGATTGATGTAATTCACTAATTCACTAATTCACTAATGCCCATTTCACTAATTCTCATTTCACTAAAATTCACTAATTCACTAATTTTCACTCGCGATCCGCAGGTTTCCGAAATACGCGAAGGCGCGGTATATTAAAATTCGTTACCGAATATTTAAAGACGCGTTACACTCGCGATTAGACACGCTGAGACGTTCGCCCGTTGTTCAATTCGACACCCCCGATACTCGTTCGTACGTGAAATTCCGTTTGGCGAGTGAAAAAACACGAGATATAGAGCGAACTCGAGCCGGCCACGATCCGCGCTCTAATGTGAAAAGGTTATGGGAGATTTAGAAGATTTTGAATCGATAGGTGGCGCGGGGGAGGAAGAACCGTCGCGCGAGGGCGTCGTGAGAGAGAGAGCGAATCTTTGCCAAGAAAATCCGAGCACGAAACCTTCGCGATATAAACGAAGATAGACTCGAGCGATGCATCGAAATAATCGCGTTTTATTACTCGGCACTTTCCCTCGGTCGCGCGCCAAACTTTTTCACGATAATGTAAACGATAGTTTAATAAAGATCACTTCTAGACGCACAACGATCGAAATACGATGCGAATCGGAAGGCGCAACGCTACGTACTTCACTTGTATCAGGTGTACCAACCTACTTGTTGCTCGCGCGAAATTATTATTGCATATGGCGGTAAATAATTCCGGCGTTGCGAAAAATTATAAGCCGTTACGCGAGTCGATCATTTCGAGCACTGATTCACACGGAAATCATTTCGATGGATAAAACGATGCGGGAGATAACGAAGCGAGTGCTATTCGATTCCGCGCCGATGCAATATATAATAAAACGATGAAAAATTTAGGAAGGATCGGGTAGACGGAAGGAGAGAGGGAGAGAGAGAGAGAGAGAGAGAGAGAGAGAGAGAGAGAGAGAGAGAGAGAGAGAGAGAGAGAGAGAGAGAGAGAGAGAGAGAAGCTAGGCGAGAGAGGAAGATGGAAAACCGCGTCGCCGAACGTCTAAAATAAGAGTATTTCTTTCGGGAAAAGCCGGAAGCGAGAAACTCTGCGCGATATTAACTGCGCGATAAGCAGCGATAATTAATTAATTCATTCGCGTACCGCGGAAACTGAAACTTTCGAATTCCGCCATTTGCTGTGTCTCGGCAGTTAGATATATATATATCGTTTACGAGTATCGAGGAACACATCGCGGTTGCGCGGATTAATAAATACAGCGAATACATACCGAAATAATCGCCCCTTGTACGATTCGGTACTTTCGACACTCGTTCGCATGCGAAACTTTTTACTTTCGATGGATAAAAAGCGCGAGAAACACCTGAAGACGATCCGACGAGCTCGCGCTAACTGATACAATTATTAACGGTCGCGGAAAAGTTTGTAGCAGTTAGGCTTGGTGGGGGAAACACTAGAAAGGAAAAGATAGAGCTTTTTTGGTAGTTGTCTTTTTCTAACGGTCGTCCAGCGCGCCCCCTCTACGTCTGACGACGAGAAAGAGAAAGTTATAGAGAAAGACGAAGAGGAGGATATTCTTTACCTATGATTGGCTGCTTGTGATCTCCTGCTTAGAGAGAGAGAGAGTCGCTACCGAATATCGCTGTCTCTTTTGTTCCTGTGTCCGGCTTTCTCCAGACAGCCTGCACGTACAAGCGCACCTTTTCCAGGAAAAAAACCGGGCACAAAATTCTCGGAATACGAAGAAGTCGTCTTCGACGCTCGATTTTTAGTTTTCACAGCGAAATAATATAAAATACGAAATAAGAATTATTTTAATAAAGAAATAATGCTCTACACAGTAAATATATAAATACAAATATGGTACGTAATACATTATATTAATATGTTCCACGTATATAAAATGGCAAAATTATTATTATTATAATTATTACTATATAGATGGCAAATATATTTTGACACTGTTTATTTATAATATTGAGATGAGACACATGTAAATTGTAATTAAGGACTAATCGATGCACAAATTCAAGACTATACATTTTGTTAAATTTATTTGTGATGTACTAATATGTTATTTTAGTAGTTTATAATGTTTTAATTAAAACATTATATTTAGAACTGTAGAAATACATTATATTTAGAACTGTAGAATTAATAATATAATTTAAAAAAGAGGAGAAAATATACAATAGACGTGATTCGATATTGAATAACTTGTGTCATGCAATAAGATTGAGATAGTTATGAAAAATTTGAGAGAAAAGAATACAAAATATATTCATGTTAAATATTTTCATATTTTTATGAGTTTGTTATCTGCAAATTACATAAATACACAGATAATTTTATATGAATAGAACGAGTGCAAATTGACACAATTTCGAAAAAAATAATATACATAAGTAATACAGATTAATTTGACAACATGAAATTTTACATTTTAAATTTAATTTTATATATTTAAAAATATTTAACTTGATTTATTTACTATAAACTAATTTTACATTTATATTAATTTATTTAATCTTTTATATAAATTACTAAAACATTTTACATTTGAGTTTGTGAATTAAATTTTTACGATAACGCGCAAAAGTACAATCACTCAGGGTTGGTAACATAAATGTTTAAAACATAACAACCCTACTTTACAGTGGCGCTTTCTTTTATATATTATAAAATTTATGTTGGTAGAAAGCGCCACTGTAGAGCAGAGTTATTATGTTTTAAACATTTATGTTACCAACCCTGAGTGATTATACTTTCGCGCGTTATCGTAAAAATTCAATTCACTAATAAATCAATCAATCAATCAATTCACTAATAAATAAATAAAGTTATATATACATATATATACACCTACATAAAATACGTAATATACATAAAATAAATATTATTATTTATGTAGATATATATATGTATATATATATGTACAAAATTTTTTGATATGATTTTTAGAATATATTTAAAACATTTGTTTTAAACATAACAACACTGACAATTAATGTTTCCGAATATTATTTCGTGTTTCGATTTATCGCGTAATATTCTTGCGTGTGCATACATAAATATAAATAAATATAAATATAAAAGATGTACATACATATAATTCTTATTTAACTATTATTTCGATTGAGATTTGAACTTGAAAAGCATGATATAAGCTTTCTATATTTTTATTTCGTCGCAAAGAATTTGTTGCGTCTTTACACGTCCTTACGCGCACGCATGTCTTCCCCCCCCCCTCTCCCCTCCCCATGCCCCACGCCGCCTCCCCCACCCCACCCCCCACTCCCTCCGCCAACCGCCAAATTCCTTCGTACTCCGTCTCCGTACAGTCGTATTACAGCGCGCGACCTTGTCGTATATTTTTCGAGTTTTTCGTACTTTTTAACTGTTGCGTGCGAAATCGAGTATCGGGAGTGTCGAAATATACAACAAGTGATCGTCTCAGTGTATTAATTAGTCCGTGTAATCACGAGTACTTCATATTCGTAAGCGACATTGTGCGTAAGTTATCTACCTAACCGAAACATTGCATACGGCGGAATTTGAATGTTTCAGTTTTCGTGAAACGCGAGTGAATGAATGAATGAATTATCGCTGTGTATAGCGCAGGATATTTTTTGCGTCCGGCTTTTTTTTCCTGGAAGAAATATGCTTTTATCCGGTGCGACGCATTTCTCTACTTTTTCCTATCTAATTCTGTCTCAATTTTCTGTAACAGTCGCATTAACGTGGATCTAAAATCGAATAGCGCTCGCTCCGATAATCTCTCGCATTTTTTTATCTGTAAAAGTGATTTCCGCAAACGACTGTTCGAATCAAAAGCATCGTGAACGCGATTATTCTTCAATATAATTTTTAAACAACGGCGAGAGAGAGAGAGAGAGAGAGAGAGAGAGAGAGAGAGAGAGAGAGAGACTATTTGCCGCCATATTTAATAATAATTTCGCGCGAAATATATCGTCATGGTAACGCGCGGGAAACAAGTACTTAGTGAAGTTTGTCGCGTTTCGTGTTCATCGTACTTTCGCTGCGTCTAGAAATGATAAATAATTTTTATTGAAGTTTCGTTGTCGTGAAAATTGGTTGAAAAGACGCTCAGAAGCGTCGCTCGAGCCTCTCGCTTATCTCTGTTTATATCGCGAAGGATTGTTGTGCCCGGCTTTTCCTGGAACAGACTCGCTCACGTCGCGACGCGCTCCTTCTCCCACTCCACCTACTCTCTCTCTCTCCAACGTTTTCTAAATCTTCCGTAACCTCTTCAGTCGCATTAGAGCACGGATCGTGATTGTATCAAATTCGCTTCGTATCTCTCGCGTCTTTCTTTACCCGTTAAAATAAATTTCGCGGGTGAATAAGTGTCGGGAGTGCCTTGAATTAAACAATCGAATTTTAGTATCTCTATTAATTCGCACAATTATTCGCGATTATGACGCATCTTCCAATATTCGTAAACGGCGTCGACGTCGTATATGGCGGATTTCGAGAAAGCCTCAGTTTTTTTTTTGCAAAAAGCGAGTGACTTGATAAACTGTTGAATTAGTGAGAAGTACATTATATACACAAATACACAATACGCAAGTGGATATGTACAACCAAAAATGCCGTGTAATTGTCTGGAGCGAAGAAAAAATCAGGAACAGGAAGTAATGGAACGGAAGGATGATGCAACGCGGTGATATATCGATTGGTGAGTAAAATCAATTTTCGCACATTCACAAGTGTTGATCCATAATTTATGGAAACGATTATAACTATGTATTATATTATAATTTATGGAAACGAATTTATAAAAGGATTATAATGAATCATATATTGGACGATTATTTTAGCCATAATTTTTATTACTCATTAATTAAGATTACTGATTATTCAGTAATTATAATCGTTTTGAATTACACTCACTCTGCTACTTAGCAATCGTATTCAATCATTAATTAAATCATTAATACGATTTAAATTAATAATCTTAAATAGTACGAATAATTAGGACGATCTCAACTTTGATCATTATTTTACAATGCAACATTATGTATCTTTGATATATCGTTTCTTATACCTACGATAACAACAATAAAACATTTTATATTGACAAAATTAATGACACGCGTGGGACGCGAGTCGTTTTGGAGAAGAGGCGAAAAAAAATTTATGTGCTCTTAAACTTTAAATTATATATCGATGTGCGGACAAAAATATTTTGCATAATCGATACAAGTGTATATAAATACATTTGAATATTCACTATATTTTCAGATTCGCACGCGTGTGCACGCAAAAATTTATATCATGACGTCACAGTATCTGTAAATCACAATAATATCGTTATTGATAGCGAATTATAGAGGTATTAATTAATTTAGCACATTACTCGAAACCGAATATTGTTTGAAAAACATTGACAATTTTAATTGTTTCGAATTATACGAATTGTATAATAATCGACGGTACATCGATAGTGTGAAAAAATGCCAAATCTCTCATCTCTCGCGCATTTGAATATTCACAATATATTCATATTCGCACACGCATGTGCACGCAAAAATTAATATCACGACGTCGGTATCTGTAAATCACAATAATATCGTTATTGATAGCGAATTATAGGTATTAATTTTAATTTAACACAGTACTCGAAACCGAACACTCTTTAAAAACACCGACAATTTTAATCGTTTCGTTAAATTATACGCTATAACAATCGACTGTATATCGATAGTGTGGTGAAAAAATGTCCAGTCTCTCATCTCTCGCGCATTTGAATATTCACAATATATTCATATTCGCACACGCATGTGCACGCAAAAATTAATATCACGACGTCGGTATCTGTAAATCACAATAATATCGTTATTGATAGCGAATTATAGGTATTAATTAATTTAGCACATTACTCGAAACAGAATACTCTTTGAAAAACACCGACAATTTTAATCATTTCGTGGAATTATACGCTATTAATCAATGGCACATCGATAGTGTGGTGAAAAAATGTCCAGTCTCTCATCTCTCGCGCATTTGAATATTCACAATATATTCATATTCGTACGCATGTGCACGCAAAAATTAATATCACGACGTCGGTATCTGTAAATCACAATAATATCGTTATTGATAGCGAATTATAGGTATTAATTAATTTAGCACATTACTCGAAACAGAATACTCTTTGAAAAACACCGACAATTTTAATCATTTCGTGGAATTATACGCTATTAATCAATGGCACATCGATAGTGTGGTGAAAAAATGTCCAGTCTCTCATCTCTCGCGCATTTGAATATTCACAATATATTCATATTCGTACGCATGTGCACGCAAAAATTAATATCACGACGTCGGTATCTGTAAATCACAATAATATCGTTATTGATAGCGAATAGGTATTAATTAATTTAGCACATTACTCGAAACCGAACACTCTTTGAAAAACACCGACAATTTTAATCGTTTCGTGGAATTATACGCTATTAATCAATGGCACATCGATAGTGTGGTGAAAAAATGTCCAGTCTCTCATCTCTCGCGCATTTGAATATTCACAATATATTCATATTCGTACGCATGTGCACGCAAAAATTAATATCACGACGTCGGTATCTGTAAATCACAATAATATCGTTATTGATAGCGAATTATAGGTATTAATTAATTTAGCACATTACTCGAAACAGAATACTCTTTGAAAAACACCGACAATTTTAATCATTTCGTGGAATTATACGCTATTAATCAATGGCACATCGATAGTGTGGTGAAAAAATGTCCAGTCTCTCATCTCTCGCGCATTTGAATATTCACAATATATTCATATTCGTACGCATGTGCACGCAAAAATTAATATCACGACGTCGGTATCTGTAAATCACAATAATATCGTTATTGATAGCGAATAGGTATTAATTAATTTAGCACATTACTCGAAACCGAACACTCTTTGAAAAACACCGACAATTTTAATCGTTTCGTGGAATTATACGCTATTAATCAATGGCACATCGATAGTGTGGTGAAAAAATGTCCAGTCTCTCATCTCTCGCGCATTTCAATATTCACAATATATTCATATTCGTACGCATGTGCACGCAAAAATTAATATCACGACGTCGGTATCTGTAAATCACAATAATATCGTTATTGATAGCGAATTATAGGTATTAATTTTAATTTAACACATTACTCGAAACCGAACACTCTTTGAAAAACACCGACAATTTTAATCGTTTCGTTAAATTATACGCTATAACAATCGACTGTATATCGATAGTGTGATGAAAAAATGTCCAGTCTCTCATCTCTCGCGCATTTGAATATTCACAATATATTCATATTCGCACACGCATGTGCACGCAAAAATTAATATCACGACGTCGGTATCTGTAAATCACAATAATATCGTTATTGATAGCGAATTATAGGTATTAATTAATTTAGCACATTACTCGAAATCGAACACTCTTTGAAAAACACCGACAATTTTAATCGTTTCGTGGAATTATACGCTATTAATCAATGGCACATCGATAGTGTGGTGAAAAAATGCGCGTTCTTTCGCAGGTAAGTCCGTTGCATACCGTAAAGCTTTCGTCGGTAAATCCTGGCTTTTTCCCTCTTGAAAGCTTTCGCAAGTGATGCTGTACTGTCGGAAAAGCTCCTATCGCGTCAGTCGGTACACATTCGCAATCCGCTCGAGTGGTGAACGGGTTACCGACACGCTTGCGTCACCCGGTATATATGTCGCTACTATGATATTGTCGTACTACTCGCCAACTCGGGACCATACTCACATGTCAATCTATGCTTGTCTATCTGTGTCCACTTGAAACCGCTTCGGTGCCTTTAGAAATGTTCAATGTCTCGCGCAATCCTACTCACTGATTCTTGTTAAGCGCCACATGAGGTGGGTATATATAACAATTTCACGCTCTCTAAAAGCTTATATACCAGTCTCGCGATACTCGATTATGTATTATGCATATTGCCGGACTGTTGACGCATCGACGAGTTATGACTATGGATTGGTAACGACATTTCATAAAAGTTACATATTCGTGACCTTGACCTTTAAACAGCCTCGATCGTTGATCAATGATATTTGACGGGATTGCATAATTTTTACCTACTAATTACATTGAATATTGATACGTGATAATTATTTAATAATGATGTTAAGATGTTTTTTTGATTAATATAATATTGCACACACATTTAATTAGATATTATATTATTAATTATTAATCTATTATTATTATTAATTAATCATTAATCTATTGTCGTCATCATTATCATTATTTTTCACTATCGTCGTCTTTATCATATCGTTGCTCTAATCGTTATTGTTAATGCAATCATTAAAATAAAACGCGATTTATTGATAAATATTGGTCGTATATATAGAGCAAATGGTATACTGCATATGAAGTCAGACGTCGTCTGCCTAATACAATGCTATACTACTTTGTCGTATAAGTAGAATGATCAACCTATCTTTTTCGCCGCAAGCAAATTTTTTTATATAAACTACAATTTCACTTTGCGATAAAAATAGAAATTAATACATACGATCTGCTAATAACAACAATATATTCACATACATACAATATATTCATTTATATATTATCATTAAAAAATAAAATCTTTTTAAAGTCATACTTTTTTCTCCAGATTGATGCGTGAATAATTATGAACGTTATGTTATGAATATATTATATAAATATAAATTTAATTATAGTTTCTTAAATAAATTTTTTTATATTAAATTATGAAATATTATTTAGGAAAAAAATAATTGTATCGATAAGGGTCAATAATAAGATTGATAATAAATGTATGTAAATATCGCGAATTTGTTTAAAACAAATATTAAATATTAAAGAGCAACAGAAAATTTATCGAAAGCGAAACAAGAAACATGAGTCAAGGTTTTCTTTTAGCAGTCGCACGAATAATATTAAATAAATCTTATACTATATTGTATTATTATTTATATGCTAAACCGATAATGGATACAGTAACAATCGCGTAGTAATCACTACTAAAAGAGACACTTTATTCAGGTGCCGGCGTCTCTTTAGAGTCTGTCAACGCAGATTTTACAAAGCGAGGAATGAGCAGGGAAAAAGCTCGATAACGAGTGGTTTACGTCAACCAGACAAAGCGACTGTGCAAAGCGAAATGTCAAGAGCGCGATACGGTCTCTTCTCTCGCACAGCATGAATTTTCTCAACTGAGTTTCGAGGCTACGATCGCGGATGACGGCATCCGCGTCGCGAAACGGTTTTGCAGCAAGAACGCTCTCGATAGAGATGGGACAAATCTATCATTCGGAACAATGTAGAAAACGAAGGGACTCTCGCAAGTAATTTACGTAATGCGTGCTACGATAGCTCGTGCATTTGACACCTGCCGATATTTAACAATGGAGGATTCACAAAAGCCCGTAGCAACAACTCGGAACTTTACCATTCTTTAGTTCGATATAAAGCGTATTGTGTTTGGTTCGGTGTTTTCAATTTTTGTTGAACAATCGTCTCCTTCTCGCATTCATCATAGCTGTTGTTTGTGTCTATTTATTATTTGCGTGACGCATTATTGCGTTAGAAGATAAGATTTTTCTTGGATAGAACTTTATATCTATCTGTTTGTTCGAATGCATAATTTAAAAGAAGATTATTTGCATATAATCTTCTTTTAAATTAAGTAGTAATAAACAAAAAAGCATACAATTCAGAGGTGAGAGAAAAAAGTGATCGAAAGATCGATTGATAAAAAGAGTTCCATTACGAGTTTACCACACATACAATAGAAATTAAGATGAAACTTTGAAGTATAAAAGAAATAATGAAAAATTGTAAAAAGGAAGAGAGGAAAAAAGCAGCTAATAAATAAATGTTGAAATATTACGAAGAATATCTTCTTATTATCAATACATTGAGCAAGTAGGTCTCGAAATAAAACTAAGAAGAAAGGGAAAACTTGTACATTTAAATATATTGCATATAAGAGAGAATAGTGATATGAATAATTTCTCTTACTTCCAAAAAAATTAAAATAAGTTTTATATAATAAATAATTTAATTTTATATTATTTTTACGATTTAATATGAAAGAAAAAATGTAGGCATGATTTAAAAGATATTTGTTGTACAACTAAAATCCTTCTAATATTTTTATCTTAGTATTTATACAAATTCAGACATGAAAAGCTCTTTTCGATTTATTATCTTTATTTGTATCACTATTTCATTCACGCACGTAGGACACAAGCACAGCGAGAGATTATGAAACGAGACTTTAACGCAATCGCGAGGGAACGTTTAGCACGGGATAAAAATGCGGGATTCCTCCCCGTCGTGCTCCGAAATAAAAGAATACGCCGAAGGAAGTAGCGAAAGACGCGAAGGAAGGAAAGGATCATCGTGTGCCGGCGGGGGTGCGGGACGAGGGTGCGGGTGCGGGTGCGGGTGCGTGGACCTGCGCGCGAGGGACCGCCTGGAATTCGCAGCATTAGCTGCGCGAGGGCGCGTGGCGGATCGAGGGTGTCAGTCACAGGCCACCCGCTCAGCAACGAGCACGTAAGTTGGCAGAGGTGCACGGTAATTTCGGCTGGCCTCCGTCATCGGCCCGTGCGAATGACTCGCCGTGATCGCGCATCTCGACGCGCCGATTAATTTTACATCCGGAAGGATCTCCGCTTTCGCGAAGGGAGAAAATTTCGCCAGCGGTTTCTGTGATATTTCCCCAAAAATGGCGCGGGTATCGTGCACAAGTTACATCGCGCGCTGGTCCCGCGAGAGGACGATTCGCGAGAAGAAGGATTCGCGGGGAAGCATTTGCGAGTGCTCTTATTGTATCGCCGGTATCTCGTTTCCGTCGGACGAGCCGATCATTCCGATTGTCTTCGTCAAGTGGTCAGTGAGCTGCTTCGCGAGGAGCCCCCTCTTTCCTCTCTCCTTTTGACATTCGCTCTTTCTCCTTTAATATGCTTGCGCTATTGTGCATCTTTTCGCTCTGATTGTTTCTGGGAATGGATATTTGAGAGATAACATATATAGATAACTTTCCAAGAATTTTTTCGTACAGAATTCGCTGGCCCAGACGGCACCATTCTTTCTATTGATGATTTCCGAGAATACTATACGCTACATTCGCACAATTTTCCTTCTCGATTGTCTACTCATGTCAGCGTAGAGAATTAATCTTGGTAGTTAAAAAGAAAGCAGCTAAAATGCATCTTTCCCTTTAATAATATATATTTTATTATCAATTAAATGTATAATTATATACTTTGTGTAATAATATTTTTAACAAAATCTAGTAAAAACTTGCTCGTGTAATGCAAATGTATAATTCTACATTTATCTATTTTAGCAAATTACAGTGCTCTTCGACTTCCGCGATTGAAATATTTCGCAAGTGCGAAGGCGTTTACGATATTCATTATAGCCGATGTTAAGTACGGTGCTTAGTATGCAATGCCGTCGCGATTTGCCACGCATGAACAAGACACGCCCGCAAAATTTGCATTTGTACGATGCAACGTGTATAATAGTAGTCGGCTCATAAAATATAGACCAGTTTAGTTTGATGTTTTCATATGAGACTTTTACGAGAGAAATCCGCTATTTATGATCCTCATGCAATGTGTGCACGTGTAGCTAAATTTTCAATTTTCAAGAGAGAAACACAATTTTTTGTAATACATCTTTTCTTAAAAATATATGACAAATTATTTTTTTTACCAAATTTTACGAAAATATAATAAAAATGGAAAAGTAATATTGACGACACAAGTATATGGAAAATGCAACTTTTTCATGTTATATATTATTTTTATCAGTCGTATAATTAAATAGCCTTGTATGTTATCTAAATTTTTAATAAATCATGCTTTTATTGTTCATATTATACAATTACATTTTTTTAATTCTCTAAACCATTATATTGATAGATGATAGATTAATCATTATTCTGGATGTAAGATAATCGACAAGAAGATGCGGCATACGATATACATCATATCGTATCTTACGTAAGGTCATACAATTTCTCTTGAACAAGAAACTTGTATTTTAATATCACTAAAATCCGTGTATTTCACACTTTAATTTTGTCTTAAAAATATTGCCAGTATAATGAGATTTCTTTCGAAATGAGCTTTGAAGGGTTTAATTAACAAAAATTCTGATTTGCATTTTTTCGTTCATTCAAGAGCAAGAGCGATATCAATAGATTGGAACGTTTCCCAGCATAAACTTTACAGATATTAATATCACGAAAATGAAAAGTGGTTACATTAACGTAATTGAAACTTGCTATATTATATACTGCAAGTATAATTCGCAAGCATTATCGCGTAAAGTATAAACGTATGAAAATCATAAAAATCTCCCAACTCGAAATATAAGACTTTTAAACCGGCTTTTAAACTTTTATGTAGATAAAGAGCGTTCAACGTAATTACATTGCATGTAGGTCGCATGCCGCAACGGCAATTGCTTAAATTATACACAACCGTATTTTGCGGGAAAATTTTAGAGATACCTAAATATAACGAGAGTAACGAGAGATTCCGCAATCATCATCTATTATTATAATTACTAAATCATTCGACATAAAACAAAAAATAGATTCTATAATATGAGATGAATTAAATTTTACAAAATATTATGTGCAAATTTTCGGTGAAATCAAAATTGAGAATTTATCATTGAAAATTATTAATAAAAAGTAAATTATATATAAATAATTATATAATATTTTGTGTTACATATATAGAAATTCAATTAGACATTATAATCCAATATTTCAATGATAGTTTAACTCGTTGTATTAATGTGTTGTATTATATAAAACATTTTTATATTTTAATTCCAAATCTTTTTTTATATTTATTTATTCCAAAAGTGTTGTATTTTATAGCTGCGATTTGTCGAACAAGAATTTTCTACTGTTCGTTATCGACGAACAGTTTATAAGTGATTGAACATTCTTTTGCATTTTTTTTATCTATTGATTTTATCGAAATTTCATTGTTCCCTTTGGTTTTTTAACAGATATATCATTTTTACTCGTGCGTTTCGATAACTGATGTGTCATGTTTTTGTTTGCGTAATTTTTTTGTATTTTTTTGCAATTCATTGGTGCCAGTGAAGTTCCATTGTTCTCTTTTGTTTTTTTTAACCGATATATCATTTCTCGCTTATATCGTCTCAATAATAATATCTCGAGCACTAGTACCGCGGGAGTAATTCGATGTGAACGACGCGATAATACGAATATTGTTTCAATTCAATTAATCAACATGTAATACTCGACATCGGCGTGAAGTGAATGATAAATTTTACATCCACCGTTTTCCATCCGTCGCGCGAATAAATGGCGAAATAATGACTGGGGAAAAAAGCCGCGCGTTGACAGATATCTTTTCACAAAGGGCAAATAAAAGCGTAGAATTTCTACGCTTTCTGGAAACTAACTGAAACGATAAATGGCGAAATTCTGCTTTCTGCCTCGCAGGTTTGAAGCCCGCAGTTTCATTTAATATTCGATCGATCTAGCAAATACTCGCATTCGTGGAAAGCTTATCAGCGTTTTACACGTGCTATGATATCGCAGATTGATTCTAAAATACTTGAAATTTCTTTTAAACGTGCGTATATATGTATTATATATTTCGAATTTCATAAGAGTTGATGCCTATTCATTAATGAATATTTAAATGGCGATTGATACTATCGCCATCAGCTTATTTTACTTTTCTTACAGTTGATATAATATAATATTTAATACATATAAAGAAAGAAATATTACAAACTTACACGCACACACGTCTAAAAAATTTAACTTGATTTCAAAATTTTATTAATTTTATGCAACTTTTCAAAATATTATGTACATCGAATTATTGTGTCATATGTATATCATATATGCGGCATACCCGTTATTTCTACTTATTTACATATATTATAACATAATAAAATTTAATAAATTTAAATAATCCACGTGCCTTCAAAATGTAAATTTGAATTAAAAGAATATTATTATAAAATATTAAAGTATAATTACATTGTAATTGTAAATGCAAGTGAACGGTCAATGGCAGAAACATTTTGCGGCCAACTCTTATGCAGTTCGATATCGTAAGTAGGACGTGAACCTGGATAATTGTGCGCGCGCATTCGTGTGCGTTATACATGCACACATTTTCGTACATTCGAATCGGGATCTTCATCTTCGTACTATCGTGAAAAGCGGGACATCGCGTTTCTAATCATGGTGTTGAATTCTGATCAGCAACGTTACGTTATCGCCGGATGCATCTAACGACAAATGTCAAAATCGCTTATTAGGGGCAACAGGTGTAAATTTAACATATAGTAAATTTCCGGCGTGTGTGCCATCTGGCTGTCCATTGGGAAAAAAGTTTGTTTGTTCGAGGCTGTTATTGCGATAAATTCTCGTCCAAAAATTTTCCATTTATCAATCTTTGGCGATATTTTGGCAATGCATTATCGGTTTTTTTTTTTGAAGATAAATATATTTACAATAGTTGTTAACAACTTTTATCAAACGAATAATGGTCTATTAAGAAAAAAAGGATTACATTTTTTATTACATATAGTATAGATTATCGTATAGTCATAGAGTATAGATCAGTTTTGATTTCTTAATTGGTTCAATATTTATACAAATTTTATATATGTATGTGTATATATATATATATATTATATACATACACATATAATATATAAAATTTTGTCTTGATGACACGGAAAGATGCAGATCTTGTCGCTGAAAAATATGCATCAAAAATATGCATCGCGATGCCTGATGCCCGGAGGCAAGGACAGATGCAGCCTGTAGGAGGTTAGGAGGTTAGGTTTAGATACAGAGGTCGGAGGTCAGAGATCGGAGGTCGGAGGACGCGGAATGATGGTCGGAGGACGCTGAGGGGGAGGGAAGAGAGAGGACAAAGTGGGAAGAAGGGGGCTGCAGCCTGGGAATGATCAATACTACTCGTATACGCCAAGTTCCCGCGAGAGTACCGAAGATGAGTGGAAGAGCACGAGAAATTGAACGTTTTCGATTTGCAAGAATGATAATAAAGCTCTCTCGCAATACAGGGGGACGTAGAAAACGATTCCCCGTCTGTCTCTGTCTCTGTCTCTGTTTAATATCGGCATTCCCGTATCATGTCACGTTCTCGGTAGGAGAGAGATCTTCTTCAATCGCTTGGTAGGATTTTCCTTCTTTTTACAATAATAGTCAGAATAATCACATTTAGGAAAATGTATACATATACATAGTTGTGCATATTATGACAATTGGCGGAATTCAATTATATTTGAAATTCCGATTTTCACGCTTTCGTGTGCATCAGAACGCGGATACGCAATTTCAGCTCGTTACTCTGCTCTCTCTCTCTCTCTCTCTCTGAATTTTATCTCCACGCGTCTATCAATCATCTCCTGTCTCGCTAGCTTTAAACAGTAAAACCTCGTTACAACAAGCTTTATCTTTTAAATTTAATTTTTAAATTTAATTTCATTATTTACAAAAATTTCGTTTGACCTTGCGCAAAGTTTTACTTTTGATTAAGTTTTATTTTAGCAAATATAAAATAAAATATTATATCAAAGAAGATATTCCGTTCTCTCTATTATCGCAGTTATATATATTACGCAATTCGCCAAAGAAAGTTCTAGGGAAAAAAAGTTTTTAAATTTCAAGAACTCTCGGGAGAGAGAAAGAGAGAAGAGAGATAGAGAAGCCAACAACGTAGCATGTAAATGAGGAAAGAGAATGCATAAACTAAATTTTTTACGTAAATTAACCAAGCGAAATCAAGTTCGAAAGTAAGTTCTAAGTCCAGCATTTAATAACCGAGAAACAGGAGTGTTTAAGAGATTTATGTCGGTTTTATCATCTTATTCCTCTACTATTTTGTAAATTATTCTCAAGGCACAGGATATACATACCGCGCCTTCTCTCAGTTTTTCCCTCCTTTTACAAGATGCAAAAGCCATCCAACTCGTGACCGAACCAATCTATCGATGCTTACTTGAACGATGAACGACGGGGACCATCATGATGTCGCACGAGACATCCGATAACGCGCGTTGAAATATTAAAAAATTGCGCGAAGCGTGGGCTCTCAAGGTTTTCTATCTCTTTTAGACAGATAGAGAGACGTGTCGCTCTCTCTCTCTCTCTCTCTCTCTCTCTCTCTCTCTCTCTCTCTCTCTCTCTCTCTCTCTCTCTCTCTCTCTTTGTCTACCGACGCGTGTGGAACAACAACGACAGCAAAGCTCCTAGTTGAGTAATCATTTTGCAACCATGTTGTACGAATGCAGAATTTCGCGGTGTATGCATTAAAATGTTGGCAACGCGTGGCGTTAACAGAATATCTTATTCATTCAGACACAATGTATGTATATATATCTTGTCTATTGTGATGTGCCAAGAGTTCCATTCTTCATCTTTTAATCATTCCTCTCGCTCCTTTCAATCGATTTTTGCAAATTTTTGTGCTATACCCATTTTGATCTTCAAACGTCAGTATATACGTACCAGCTTCTGAATTCTGATATATTTACGTTAAGGACATCTGATAGAAAGGCCGCCGAAGGTTACCTTTTGATCCTCGTGCTAAAAATATAATACTCTTTAAATGCTCCTTCCGCTCTCATCGACTTACCGAACTTTTGGTCGACTCCTTCTACGGGAAACGAGCTGCCGCTAACTACTGCGATCGATCATGCGAGTCTCGCGTGTAGAATGTAGATCTTGGCGAAAACGAGGCCACGGCGAGAGACACCATTCTCCTTTCTTTCTAGATCGATGGTCGTAATTAGGATAGCCGAATTTGACGCAGAGAGAAGCACCGTCGTTCGCGAGCGCTAATCGCCAACGAGGATTCATAGAGGTGTACCTTGGAACGCAACCGCAATCCTGCGCAAACTCGCGAGCGGTGCTCAGTATTCGGGAACGGCACGTGTGTCGATCAAGGGGCGCGTAATCACACACCACGTCACGGCGGGGCAAATGTTCCCGACGAGCTTTCGCGAGATCCCGCCACCGAGCAGGAGAAACGTCACGTCCCGGCATCCTCGTCGGTCCGCTTCCGGTCCGCTCACGGACACCGGTCGGGCGGTCGCCATCGCGATGAAGTGAGCGATCCGTCGGGCTTGTCAACTTCCGCGACGATGCATCGCGATCACTGGCTGTGCTCATATCCAAACGCTTAAGGGAAAGAGGAAAACAAATCGTAAACGATAGTGTTCAACGACGTGCGTCTTGCTTCGTCTTCGTATCGATCGATCTCTAAACGATCTCTTCGGGAGAGATACCGGAAGCTGAAATTCTCAGAGAGTAGAGAGAGGAAGAGAGAGAGAAAATAACGTTAAAAGGAATAGATCGGGGTCGAGAGACAAGGCTGCGACAAACGACGGCAACGAGAACGAGGATAACGACGACGACGACGACGACGATACGATAGGCGGTAATAGTTAAATCGCGACATATATACCTAGCGCGTTGGTAGCCTCTGCTATATAATAAATTATCCCCCGGTATACACCCAAATATACACATATACGAGCGCACAAATATACACATATGTACGAAGCAAACACTTGTAAATATATCGCATACGTAACGTATAATTAATAAGCGCGCACGGGCGTGTCGATCGACAAGCAATAGCAGCAATAAAAGAGAGAATATTGTTATATCTCATGTTATACACTGTCGGATATCGGTGATTCTCCTGTTACACCCTGTGTTCGCAAAGAGCTCGTTAATTGTTAAAACCGCTCGACGAGTTATATTCCTTTATTTCACGAGGACCGTTCGAAAAGAGTGCTTCGACAAGATGGCGTTCGCCGCGGCGAGGATGATCCTCAAGGACAAGCGCAGGAAAAGCAAAGAGGACTTCGCAGCGCGAAACCGGAGCAAGGTAAAGATCGCACACGATTATGCAAATGTCAAATATGAATTCCGTCATCATTCACGCATCAGGCATCCTTCAATCGGGCGGCCTTTGAAGTTCGATCATGATTTTGCGATTTTACGCCCGGAAAAAGGTTTCAGTATTCGAACTTTGGTGATCCTTATCGCGTATATCGCGCGTAGATATCGACAGAAAGTCGATTCGATTGACATTACAATCTAATTCTCAATTCGAGGATTGTCGTCCCCTTAAAAGTTATTCTTTTTTATTCTAAAAAAAATATAAATAGCTTTTGAATTATTTGTGGAGGGAGAAAAAAGGAGGGGCGCGGACGATATCGAACAATATTGGCAAACGTCGATACGTCAAATTGAAATAATATTAATCCATCGTGAGTCGTTAGACTGGATGTGCTCGAGAAATTATATTACGACGACAGCTCCCCTTGAAACGGTACGTGAGAAGAAACGACGTCGGTGTGAATGCATAATAACGCCAATCTGGGCGGCTAATATCGCACGCGGATCACGCGAGACGGTATAGAGTAAACGAGTCGGCTCGTTTTTATAGGGCAATTAATTTCACGGAACGATAGGCGTGAGATATAGACAGTGAAACTTATCGCAGTCGTATTTTATTAAGCGTTTAAACGAGGACTTCTTATATGACGGAATTACGTGCGGAGTTAATTGAGAATTGTCGCGCACGTATTTTCTCGATGTAAAAACCGCAGTACTATACTATGTAATGAATATTATATATGCAATCTACGTGCGGTCTTTAATCGCTTGGGAAAGTTACATGCAGTTGTAATAACGGTGGTAAGCCACCGTGCATAAAAAGCAGTTATTCCGCGAATTTTTTCTATGTAAAGTATTTTTAATTGCTACACAAATTGTGGTTGGGAAAAATAAACTGGGCATAACGCTTAGTATCATTTTCTAAAGTACATTATTATTTAAAAAAGATTATATCATTTGGAGTAAATAAGTATTACTTTACACATATATAATTTTCAACTCAATTAGTGGTGGATTAAATTTGCATTAAAGAAGGAAAGTTATACAAGATACTTTAAGAAAATGATTGGCGATGCACAGTTGAAATAAGCGCTCGTTCTTTGCAAGAACTTTTAAGAGAATTTTTTATTTATAATGAAAAAGAAAATTATTAGCGTAACAAGAAAAAATTGAAATATTTGAACCTTACAACTATTCTACGAGTGTGAAATAATTACAAACGCAGTTGCAGATATAAACACAGATATTTGTAAATTAATAATTTTAATAAGGTAATCCTCCTTTTTATAATAATCAATATCACATTAAAGAATTTTGATGAAGAGAGCGAAAAAGCACAGAAAATAAAAATGTGCTCCAATCCTTCGTCCTTGCACATATATTAATAACGTCGCTGTCCGCATGAACTTATCACAAGCTAATTGATTGAAGAGAAAATTAAGCATAAATGCGCGCGTAACTCATATTTCGCACGTGTACGCATAATTAATAACACGTGCGCGACAATAAAGGAGAAGGAAAAAGTTTTCAAACGACCAATAATATACGACGATATCGACCCAAGTTTCACACATACAGGTACTTACGGACGCACACTATTTCAAAAGTTCATCAAAATTGCATAACTTGTTTTGTCAACATTTGAGACGTTTTTCCGATACGCGCTCGCTCACGTTTCTATTATTTCATGCATTTGCACATTATTGTCGAAAATTTCTGAAATTTAATATTTTATTTCTCAACATTTCCAATCTCTGTGTGATTGCACTTTATAATTGCTACGTGTTCAAATAAAAAAAAATTATTTACTTCTACGATATGTTATAATTTACATTTTTATAAATATATGTATATTTCGACCTCTTTTTATTTTCAATTTACTAGAATAAATAAATGAGAGAGTATTCGAAAGTATAATTTCTAATGATATACAAAGACATTTTAAATTCATCCTGTTCAATTGTAAAAATAAATATTGTATTAATCTTAATTATAACGAGCTCTTATGATTTTAATTTTATAAAAAAATCATAAATAATTCGTAAATGGAAAAAACAATTTTCTGATTATCGAGCTAACGTAGACATTAGACAGTTGTACTTTAATTTAAACAAAATGCTCTCTTGATTCTAATTCATAACTTCATGAGTTCCTCCGATAGGGAGGATAAAATTGATTGACATATTATCATGGTTTGATATTCAGAAAAACGAGAATATCGAAGAGCCATTAAAATGAATGCGGTAAACATCGAATCGAACTTTCCCTCGTTCAAGACCAATTGATACCGTTGAGAAGCGAATGCAAAATAGGTCCTGCGTTAACAAGTAGTAGTCGATCTCGATTTAACGCGCGACGTAAACGGCCTGCCCGGATGTGTCGGAAAGGAAACAGTTTCCGTCGAAACAACAAAAGCGAGGTCCGATCGATGCGTCGCACTTGGCTCGGTAAACCCGTCACGAACCCGCGGACGTGACAGCTTCCCGATTTCACAGTCGCTCTTTTTTCCCTTACGATAAATAGACTGTGCGCGAGAAGGAGAATGTCGATTCGCCAATTAAGTCAATCGTTACTTTAAAAGGAGCTCTATCCGATGCTTAAGTTACCATGATAAATTCTTGCGCGATGTTTCGCGGATGCAATTATTATATGTATATTCATATAATAATTCGGAGACAGTGTATGCATTTTTTAACCTTAATTTGTACTAATAATATTTGAATACTATTTCATTTCGAAACGGATTATAAGATTGCGGATAATTATTGTCCCACATGTTGCTTAAAAAAAATATTGATGACTAAAATTTAATTTTTAGATATATAAACATTTTTGGTTTATGTAGCGACATGTTTTTTATTACATATTAAATTCGTTATTCGAATTTTTTATGTGATTTAGAAACATAGATTTAATATATATATGTTTAGAGTAAATATGTTTGCAAAGTTATACGAGCTAGATAGCAATTCGTGTTGGGGAAAGGAGGTAGTTTGATCAAATTACAATTACACGTGATCTGTGTAATTTAACCTTTCGGTGCCTCGACTTAAGGTGATGCTGGAGTCTCTGTTTTACCGACGAAATGTTAATTTTTATAACTTTATGTTTATTTTTTATTGCTTTTATGTACCGAGAACTTTATAGCGCATCTGTACCAATATCGGGGAACCAATTTATTGCTCTTTTTTATGTTATTATTTCGGTTTTGCACATGTTTTACATAAATCAAATTTTTTGTTTTTTTTTTAAGGCTAAACTTCTAAACTCAATTTTAAAGGTTTCCTGTTATTCTTTCACATGCTCTCCTTGCCTTCCTGAGTTTATTTTGTATTTGCAAACTGTATAACTTTAATAAAAAATAAATATTTGTATGAACCGACAGCTTGTTGGTAAATTTTCAAAATTTTTTCTTTTTTCTTAATCAAAGATGACCACCCATGTCTTTATTAACATATGTACTTTAATCCCTGAAGAGGATTTTTAATTTTATAAAAGCAATAAAAAATAAACAAAATTACAAATTAAATTTCGTCGATAAAACAAAGTCCACTCCAGCATCACCTTAACATAACATTAAATTGAGGTCTCTTGACGAACATCGTTGTCTATGCAAAACACGTAATCACACGCTAGTAGCTCACACTATGCTATCAATGTGCGACACTCCTAATGCGCTGCAATATTATTTGACAATTTGATGACATTTATAAATTAATCGCGAATAAAACTGACATACGCTTTTTTTCTGTTAAATAAGAAAGTGTTTTAACGCGTCCACAATATAAATTTCGATATAACAAATTTTAGAAACAGTTTATAGAACGCTATTTTTTATAACATAATTAAATAATCTAATTAATTAATTTAATTAATTAATATTCCGTTTTTTATTTTTTATTTCTTAATATTTTATTCCATTGCGATTGTTTTGAAGTGAATGTTTTGATGCCATTGTATCAACAAAGTTCGTCGATATCAATTACAGATCTTAGTTTGAACTTTACTTTTCTCTTCTAGCTTGAAATAGATTTTTTGCCACACATACGAACGTATGTATATATACTAACATATATAAGAATTTCTTTGCAGCCCACGCGTCGTTCGCATATCAAGCGCGTAACTTGTATGTTCTGACATTTACGAAATGCATTATCACTTGTGTTCCTTTCTTACGAATCGCACTTGCGCACCGTCAAACCAACATACACCGTGTCTATAGTAGTCGTCAGGGTGTTTTTTATACACAATATCTTTATCTATACTCTTCCACAACTAACAGTAGCGTCGTAATTGGTGACCTATACTGTACTTGTGTTTGCAGGCTCGCAGCGCCAGTACAAGTAGCTTTAGAAGCCTGAGCCAGGTACATACCAAGATAATAATCCAGATCTATATATATTTATATACAGTTGAGAGATTAGTTACTAGCTACTTAGCTAGATATCTAGTAAATCATTTACGACTTCATTCATTTTTTTAGAAACATAGATACCATCTACACGTATGCGTAGAGGCGTAGAGCACGCGCATTTCGTTGAAACGTTAAATGGGCGTTAAATTCGCAATTTATTTTACTTAGAACACCTGATCCATTACTCTTGACAGCCATAATTGGACTACGGCGTCGGAAACGAGAAATCGTATCAATTACTTTCCCGTGTCTTATTTATTCGCATAGCGCGGGCAGAAAAAAATACGATTTCTCTCATTTTCCGACACGTCGTAATCCGACGTGGCTGCGACGTAAGGGGTATAATATATTCCTCATGAGTCTTAAATAATAATTTCTTTTGCAAAGCCGACTTTTGCTGCAAAACAAAACGCGACAGCGCCGGTGATCCTTGTATACGTTTGAGTATATTCCATCTTGGAAATCGCGGATTTAGGTCCCGCAATCACGTGTCTCTCCATGAACGAAACGCTTGTGCGACATGTCATCTTTTGTGACGTGTTTCAGATAACGTTTAATGACATAATCGACTTGAGCATAATCTTGATACATAGCATGCATGCTAACTTATATACCGCTTAACGGCGAAACAACACTAATAGTCATATTAATTGAACGGTTGAGAATAAAAAAAAGTAGAGAGTAATCGCATGGCACGCACATTTCTCTCCCTCTGAAACTTTTGCTGATGCGAACAGATGCGAACGCGTAGAATGCATGCCTCGTATTTCTTACACGTAGCATTCTTTCTTGTCGTGTCTAGTTTTCTCTTTCCGCAAAGTTTCCGCAGAGAAGGAAAGAGAGAACGGAATGGTAGTAAGTATATCACAGGCGAAAGGTGCCAGGTTAAAATAGACTGCCGTAATTATACCAGAAATGTCTCGCGGGGAGGAAAAGAGAAAAAAAGAGAAAGAAAAAGAGACTCGTCGGAAAATTTATGCCATCTTATTCGTTGCGGCGCGCGCGACGACATGAATGTGTCGAGAAGCCGCTCGGCTAATGAGCGCGTTTGTGCGGCTCGGCCTTGTTAAAACCGCGACATTTTTTTCAAGAGCATACCTTCGTGCTCTACCGTTTTAATTATTCGCCCTTTTTATCTCTATCAACACTAACGTTTTTACTGCGCGCGCGCTTGACACTCTATATAACTCTAATATTGCAGCATTCTTTTGTGCGCAGTTACATGAAACAATGTTCGTGAATGACACGGTGCTTATCGAATGCATAAAGGTTCGCGAGATAAATATTTCAGAGAGGAAAATTATAAATCGACTTGCACAAAATTTGTTCTATTTATCGTAAAAGTAATTTCAAAAATATACAATTCGCAATCGTTTTTGCATCAAGTATTCAATTAATGAACCAACGTATCGAAATGTTGATCTGAAGATAATGTTGAAAAGATCTCTTATATTTTACTCGCTCTTTCTTCGAATATTGTTGCTTGTATTACGAATCTAAAATTTTATATTATTATAAAGAATAAATTAAGTGTTTAGGATTAAAAAGCATAAATCTTTTTAAATTGAAAAACGGCATAATGCGTGCGGAAACAAACAGGCAGTAAGCTTAATGCGAGGGAGGTTAAGTCGCTGGTGCCGACTGTGAAATAATGGCGATCATTCGCTTAATTACATCTATTGTTGTCGCGAATGGTAGCATTAGCTTAAAATTTAATAGTGCGAAGTTTTTCGCGGATACTTCCATTTGCGATCCGTAAATACCGTAGGTCAAGGACTATTTTTCGAAGGGATGAATAATACGTGGCGAAAATCGTTACTCGCTTTTTGCGAGTTCGAACATAAATTACTCTTGTTACTTCTAAAGTGCATCTATGAAAGCAAAGTGGAGAGGAGCGCGGAATAAAGAAATCTTAATAGAGAAATCTTCGCGATTAATACTATAAAATTCAATGCGAGATTCTCTGCTGCTGCATTTAAGATATCGTATCCATTAAGTAACTTTTGTTATAGAATGAATAACTTTTTAAATTACTTCATTTCGAACATAGCTAAATGCAACGTAAAGTAAATCGAGATTATCCGGAAAGTAATCACGAGACTCACCGATCGGATCTACAATATGCTTTGAAATCAGGTTCCCATTATAGAGATAGACATCTCGCGAGAACGATTATGGCAATTATAGTAGGAACTTAAAAAGCGCGAGTGACGCGTGAATTTGGCGCACCCTTAGCACCTTTTGCCAACGAAGATTAATGCGTCCATTAACGACGACAAACGAGAGATCGTCACGGAACGATTCTTTGAGACAACAAAGACGAGTTTGTTGAGTATGGTCTAGAATCGAGAATAGGGATCGATGCCTTTGACCGCAGTCCGCCCTCGTCTGCCACATGAAGCGCGGTTACATTATTTAATTATTAATCAGCCGGTTCTAGACCTTGTCGGGCCGAGTCAGTGACACGCTTCAAGGACACGTTGGTCCTCTACGTACATACGATTCTTTCTATATGTGATAAATTGGGCGAAGAATAATCATATATCTCTAGTCGCGATACTTATAATCCGATTAGTCATCCTGGCCTGAAATCATGATTCGCGCTCGTAAATCTTATCACGCGGGAGACTTTATTCGATCTAGAAAATCTGGGCCAGTCGGTGAAATTTTAAAGGCTCGTTCAGTGTAATTTTTTTCTGATTATCTTCAAGCGAGCGAAGAGATGATGAAATTCGATTTTATTTGGTCGTAATAATTATTTGTTGCAATTTATTTCAATTGATTTTTCTTATTAAAAATAAAGGTTTATAATTATTGTTATCGCCAAAAAGTATGGTTCAAAATTTATAAAATACGATAATCGCGCACATTGTGCAAAAACATTGTACACTAAAATCTAAAATATTCAAAAATTTTATAATTAAGAATTAATTAAAAAAAAATCAATGTGTGGAAATTATACTCGGTTTTAACAACAACGCCGTCGTTGTTTCTATTTGGTTTATGATGCTCCAGTGTCTCGCAAAGCATAGTCTTTCAAGGGCAGCCGCAATCATTCCCAATTATTGATCCTTTTCGAAAGAGGTTTCCGGGTCTCGCTCGCAAACACTCCGGGCAAAACTTGAGTGGGTGAAATGGCCGAGACGGGAAATAACGCAGTACAATGTTTGTGTATGCGATCATGCAGAGTGTGTTAAACAGAATCATTTATATGAATATTCGTGCATTTTCTCGTCTGTTTAATCGAATTATTTAAGAGAAAATTTTAATATAATATATATATATACTTAAAATTTTAATTATTTTTACGTAATTGACTTTATTTTTGCGTAAAAATTGTCAAACATTGTCTTTAGGTTGAATTGTGCAAAACATTTAATTGACTTTATTAATTATTAATTTTTGTTTCTTCAAAAGAAAAGAAAAAAAAGAAAAAACAAATGTTATAATTTTTTTTATCTACACAACTGCACTTTATCGATATATGTAAATGTATAAAAAAGGTCGCGTCAAGATTGTCACGCATCAAACTAGCAACTAGGTCGTCAACAAATGGAGTTAACTTTTGATCCACTCATAACTGAATAAAAATTATTCAGTGCAGTCTCTTATCTACTTACAAATGTCACTGCAATTATATTCCATCGTCATTCATAGTTTGATGGCGATATTCTACAATAGCAAACATATATCTAACTGTTTGAATGGAAACTCTGCATTTTTTTATACACGCGAAAAGATTATACTCATACTCTCTTTCAGATATCATATGCTGCCTTCGTGATAGATACCATGACACTAATAACTTAAAAAGTATATTCGGCTATGATATGAAGAAGATAAAATGTATCTCTCTCTCACGATGTTACGAGTATATATATTTTGGCACTCATCTCTGCAGTATTGTTGTCACTTTTTTTTCGAGAAAATAATAATACGATACAATGAGATAAAGTCAGCCGCATTGCCGCGTGAAAGAATAAATGGCATATATCATGCATATAACGTTACCTAAAAAGGCAACGATCTAGATAAAATTTCACAACATACAGCACGCGAATTTGCTTTATGCGATCTTCGCTGGTTTTCTTAAAAATAAAAAAAAAGATTAGCTATATCCTGTGGCCTAAAAAAGTGTGAGAATCATTTTTCAAGTTTACAACAATGTTCAAAGCTCACACTCGCTGATGTGTATACAAGTAGGTATACTCGAGATTTCGTTTAATTGGGCGGGATATCAAGATGACGGAAACAAGTTTGGTGATGAATAGCTTTATAAGCACTCGTTAGAAACTTTTCGCCACGGCAATCTGTTTTCCCGGATTTTGTAGCATTTTAAAGACAATTACACTCGGATCGACATTTATTGAAAATACTTTGTGTAAATATCCGATAATATTGGAAACTCATTAACATGAGTAATTGACGATATGCAATCGAATGAAGATCAAAATTAATTATTATTTAATAGTCTATCAACAGAATCAGTACATCGCACATCTTGTTTCAAAATGTATTTATTTTAAAAGTTAAATACAAATTGATTATGAAATTGATGATTTGAAGATATTTTGTTTGTCGATACATATTATATGTGTAAATTGAAAATGCAAAACAATCAAAAGTGGCATCGAAAATAAGTTTTACTCCTCCATACCTTCACATGTAAGCTTTTTCAAATAAGCTATTAATTATTCGGTTATTTTCACGACGCTTAATATATTTTTTTATTATTTGGAATTACTTTTTCAATTTATTCCCCAAGCTATTATGTTCCTGGCACATAACTTATTTTCAATATCTATACACTTTACGGAATTCTATACGTATGCGTAAATTAGCGATGAGTAATCACTGTACCGGAAGTCTGTTTACGACACAGGTCGGCTTTAATCAGAGGCCCTTGGTCGCGATATTCCGTAATGTAAAGCGCCCGCATTTAGCGACCTAAATCCGCATTTCCGCGGTCGCAATTTAACACATATACGTAACCGGTGCATATACTATGCTATATTACAGTATGGACGATAAATGGGCACGATGCACGCGCGCTATCCGATCTAATCGACCGGACGAAAGTAAGTCATCCTCCTCTACACCCCGTCCGCCACCGCGGAACTTTCGTAAGCGCCCATTAGCGATCGTTATTAATTTTCTCCCGGGACGTACCTACTGCGAGCTCACTCCTGTAATATAGGAGGGAAAAAAAAGAAACGAACTCTATATACAAAAGCGCAACGCGCTTTCACGCGGCAACGATATAGATTCGGAGCTTTAAGGCTCCTGGCTCCTTTCCGACCATGTCGAAATCGTGACGTCGAGGCGAGAAAACACACGCTAAAATTTCTCAGATGCCATTTCGAAATAAAAAAATATTTCGATGAAACAGCACTTCAGATGGCTTTAGCACGCTCTTAAAAAACCCCGAAAACTATCCTTTCCCCTTTATAATCAATCAACAGCTGTAAAATGTAATATTATGAAGCCCAGTCCGTCTGGTCTTTGCACATGCGCAGTCATTCCGCATGTCAAAGTCTGATATCTCGATCATTTTACAGATGTTGATTGATTATAAAGGGAAAAGGATAGTTTTCGGGGGTTTTTAAGAGTGTGCTAAAGCCATCTTAAGTGCTGTTTAATCGAAATATCTTTTCATTAAAAAATGGCATCTAAGAATTTTCAGCGTGTGCTTTCTCGCCTCTGACGTCACAATCCAATATGGCCGCGGTGAGCACCCAGGAGCCTTAATAAGTCGCGAGTACCACTTGTCGCGATATATTGGATTGTGTTTTAGTTTTTCATTAAGGAGATATATTTTAAGAACGTCGTGCATGCGGCTATACACAAGGAAACGTCGTAATTCCATGCGAAAGCAGCTGCAAGTTGGAAAGTTTGAGAATGCTCGTCTTAAGCAACTTGCTTTTAAAACTAAACAATCTTCGCGGTGCAAATTTATATCTTATCTCTAATAAGCGTATCTACTATATATAAATAATATAGATATATAGATAGTACGCGTAAAGTTACATCAACTATAGAACAAAAACATTCATTATGTTTGTATAAATCTCAGTAAAAGTTCAATTGAAACATATCATTCTCGCTTTACTAAAGTGCTATTTATCTTTTCAGAGTTATACACATTAATGTTCGACAAACTTTGAAAACAGCACAACAAACAAGCTTTTATTTCATTAAAATGAAGGTTTTTATTAACATTTATATATATTAATAATTTATATATATTAATAATAGAAAGGTTTACATAATTTTATTAAAAACGTTTATTTAATTAAAACAGCACGGGGAGAAATGTGGATTGATAACAGAGGTGGCTGCATTTTATATGAAGACTATAAATCATTTAAATAGCTTCATTTAAATAAAATATTTGAAAGTTTTATTTTCCATGGAAAATGTTAAAGGTATATAAGAAATATATTTGAAATATATTTATTTGAAAGAGCAATAATTTTGACATTAATTAAAATAATAATTTTAAAAGAATTATCAAAAATTTTTATTTGGAATATTTGAAGTTCTCCAAGTTGCATTTTAAATATTATTTTAAATATTGTTTTAAATTATGTAGTAAGGAAAATAATCAAAAAAAATATGAAACAAATACGTCTTTCTTTAGAAAGTAGAATGATTATTTATTTAATATTAATTTACTAAAATAATTAATGTGATTTAATAAAACACAAGAATTAATCTAACAATGTAAGAGAGACATAAGATGTATAGAATATATAGAATGAAATAAAAATTTAGAATATTTAGAAATAAAAATAGAAATTTACAAGTAGAATAGAAATTTTTAGAGTATTTTAAAATATTTTGCTGCCCATATAATGAACAAAATAATGATTTCATTTAAATATCTAAAGAGTCTCTAATATATTTGAAATATTCATTTTCTCTCATCGTGAGAAATTAATTAAACACTTCAAGTGGGATTTTAATTAACATACAAATGAATTATTATTATTGAGCATTTGTATAATATACAAATCAAGAAATAGTTCTTTATATAAATATATCTATTTTAATAATATATGCTCATATTTTTGACGAATATTTTTGTATCTGACCGAGATGCAGTTGAATCTTCCGAAACGCGCGCTTGCGCCTGAGATGTAAAAATGGTCGAAAATGTGAGAAAGAAAATGTGCAACACACACACACGAATTACAACGCTCGATATACATACATGCGACTCTCGCGATTTTGTGTGTGTGTGTATGTATCCTATAATTTGCATTATTACAGATTTTTCCTCGATAAAGCGTCGCCTGATTGTGTGCAATAAACGCGCGAGTGTCCCATCAAATGATACAGGAGCTCCCACATTTGTTTTGATATACTTTTGATACACAGCCGTACGATCGATCCGTTCGTATAGCGTCGCATGCGCAACGAACGATCGCGCTTAACGTACGCCCGGTCCGATCGATGTACCGAC
Source organism: Prenolepis imparis (assembly GCF_030444845.1). Taxonomy (NCBI): domain Eukaryota; kingdom Metazoa; phylum Arthropoda; class Insecta; order Hymenoptera; family Formicidae; genus Prenolepis; species Prenolepis imparis. The sequence goes on along the minus strand of NW_028141166.1, from coordinate 18,452,060 downwards.
CATTTTCCATGTTTCCGTATGATTCTCTCGCGCGACAACGGCGACCCTGGAATTACACGGACTGTTACCAAAGCGGGAGAACAGCGGGACACATTAAATTCGTATATTCCTTGAGCTTTACGTTAACACTTGTTCGTACGCATAATTATTGACAAATAAAAAAACCGCATCAAAATGACATAATATATTCGTATCACAATCGCTCGTGGCGACAATTTTGTATGAAAAAAATTACAGTTGAACATGTGGTATATAAAAATTGTTCATACGAGGTTTTACGATTTTCACAGGATGATTTTGATTGAGACAGTTTATAGTTTCGCTCATCGAATCTTGCTTCGTATAAAGAGAACAGAAAGGCTAATTTTATTAAAATTATTGCTTTAAAATATAAATAATATTTTATCCTAATCATTATTTCTTTATTAATTGAGAATAATTAATTCTTATCAAGAGATCAACGTTTCATATAAAGACTTTCTTATATAAAAATATATTTAAAAGTATATTTAATCTAATATTATATAAACTATAATATAACTCTAGGATTAAATCTAAACTTTATTTTAGAAACTTTGCTTAAACAGATATGAAATATATCATTAACAATAAGATCCAATTAAGACAATATCTTAATAAAACTGACGAGTCTGGCACAGAAATTCACATTGAGATATATGACATTTTACATGTCAATTTATGTTATTTTATTATCAAGGATTTAAATCTGGCTTTATGCCAGAGACTTCATAATCGCAGTATATTGATGCATTAGATTTAGATTATTGCTTTATTCTTATAAGGAATGCGCTATTAGTCTTACATAATTCGATTCATTTTTATATCATGTGGTTATTTATATTAGATGATTACAAAAGTTCGTGCCCGATTTGCATAGATGGATTAATAACTTCAAATCGGGCACCAACTTTTGCAATCATCCAATATTATTATAATATAGATCATAAATCTAGAATTAGTCTATGAATGAGAAAATGTCTATTTATAATAAGCGTTTTCACTTTTCGCTTTCTGTTTCGATGGCTTACTATATACTTATATATTAGAGAATGCATTTTGACAATTATACATATATTATAATATACACTAGTATAATATAAACACGTTGCTACGAATTGATAATTATATAATAAATAAATTGAATGAAATAAATTCAATCTATCTCGCAATCTTTAATTCTAAAAATTTTTAGCAAATCCCGTAGCATGAAAATGTAATATGTTAAAATATTAAAATGTATTAAAAATATATATCAGAATGTGTGGAAGCCGCCTATACCCCGGTATTTCTCGACATATCGAAAACGTAAGTACATTTCTAGGAGTATTGCAGTAGAGCGTGAAGATAGAAGCTCCGTAGAATTGTGTTGTAAGCTTGAAACATCTGGAATTAGATTACTCTCTCGCGCGATGCGTAATTCATATGTACAATGTATGTATGTACATACGAGATAGGTCATAGACTCCGTCAAGATCATGCATCGGATAGATCTATAATTATCTCGTCGGCATTCGCCCACGCGAATCAAATGCAGTCTCGTCATTCAATTATTAATTGACGAGGTTATTTTTAGATCTAATACTAACATTGATAGTGGCACGAGATTCCTGATTTAAACGAATTCTCTTCTTATTGACGAGATGATAGTCAACGGACTGTCTTCGCGTCTCTTTAAAATACGATTCTAGAAATTCGCAAAATCTATTTTTTTCACACTTTTCGAACACTAGTAAGTCTGTGAATGTCCACCCACGAGATATAAACAGACCAAAAGTAACACTCTCGCAAAAAAAATGTTACATCAATTTTAACGTGTGTCCCAAGTCAACGCGATGATTATGAATAATAAAATAAGAATATGAAATTAATAATGCGAAATATAACATTAAAAATATGATGTGTAAAAGATGTAGATCGAATTTTTTATTGCTAATACAATTACTATGTATTTTCAGAAATATTAAAGGATTTTTGGATTTATATGAAAATTACAATTATTAGAACATAGTAATTTTAATGATCAAATAAAACTTGCTATTTGAAAATGTTATCAACAACTTGTCGGTTTGTATTAGCAATATTTTTAAACGCATAAAATAACAAATAGAAAAAAAATAAAAATTTTCCGACGTCATCGACGCGATAATATTTTCTACATCTATCTCGGAATTAATTATTTTTGATAAAATCCGTCATATATTAACGGCTAACAGAGATCTTGTCTGGACTGTAGGCACGCAACAAACCGGCGGATGGCGTGGGTCATGTAAACCAAAAAGGTGCTTCCGGTCAGAAGGCATCGGCGGCTGGTCAAAAGGTCGCCCCAGGCGCTAAGGGGGCATCGAAGTCGGGCCAGAAGCCGTCAGCTCAGAAGGGCCAAGTGAAAGTGACACCCAAGGCAGCCTCCGTGAAAACCGGCAAGAACAAGAAGAAGGGACAGCGGCAACAGTACGATCTCATCGTTACTATCAATCTGGTGAGAGAAACAATTTTATTTCGCAATACTTTGAAAGTTGATAGTCTCTCTTCTATAGAGTCACGCTCTATCCACATTTTATTTTAAATTATAATTTAATATAAACAAAAAATTTGGTTTAACGATAAGTTAAACTTTTGCAATTATAAATAACGAAACCTTCTTTTCTGCTTAAATTCACTTTGTCAGGGGATTTTAATTTGTGGTTTGATTACCAATATCGCATTGTCAATTATTTCACATCTGACAAATGACTTTCCTTGGGATTTTCCTCTGAAAATTGTTTCCGAGCTCGTTGGAGGTTTCATTATATTAAATATAAAATCAAGGATATTCCCAGATATCTCTCTTTCGTCGATGTTAAAGCAACCTAAATAGAAAAATTATCAAGTACGAGAGAAAGAAAGACAGACTATCTAATTTCAATCGGCTGTCCGTATTCTAAGGTCATTCACACGATTTTCCTTGACGATTTGCGTGAGAAGGCCCAATTATTTCTGTTCTTGGAAGCGGACGTAATTATCGATCGAATCGCGATACAAATCGTCTTTGTCAAGTTAGCGTGCTCTTCGCCTAATGCGTGTACATCGGTAATAAATACGATCTGACCCAGTTGAATACGAGATCGATAATTTCCTCTTATTCGGCTAATGTATGCCGCGTAATGTCAAGATACTGGAAAAAAAAAATAAACATTCCGTCATCTAATTGGATCGACGTGATTAGTGCCGTTTTTTCGTTCATATTGCTCTCTATTTTTGGGACTACGTCTCTGGTCGAGATTCTTGGCAGCCTCGTATGTGTCTGGCATTTAATGTTCATTCACGAAATGTTATACTTTTCTAGTTAGTATACAATAATTTTATTTTACCGACGAAAAAGTGAAATTTTGAAAATATTCAAATAATATAATCAGTCTAATTTTTTATCAATTCTTGATTAATTTTTAGTAATTAATTTTTTTATGTTTTTTATGTTTATTGTTGCACATTACATTTGTCAGACCGATTTTTGTATAATGTTCGAATATCTATTTATTATATCTATTATATTCATCTATTATAACATGTAGTAAACAAATGCGAAGAATATAAATATGAATTTCGAAGTATGAATAAAATTGTGAAAAAAATATATTTGATATAATTGAAAGTATATATATTTTATCGATTAATATAGAACGTGGAGTGATTTTCGGAAGTTCGTCTTTATCATCGCCAAAGCACACGAACATAACACGTGTAAAGTATGTTTATGATCGAGAGAGCGATGGAAGGGAATGGTCACCTGGCGTCCGATAGTTCGTAGAGGGGACCTGGTAGTTAAAAACAGACTAAGGTTGCCAAAGTCTCGAATATATACGAGACCTTGTCATCGAGCGGACGTCTTTTGCGTTCGACGCGCGATACCGAGAGTGTTCGGAAGCTGCGACAACGAAACGTCTTCGTCTTTTTCCTGAAGTTTGCGAAGAGTAACGACGAGGAAGAGATCGAAGTCGACGGTGTCGTTTTTCCGAGCGCTTCGCCAGGGTCGAAGATCATAAACTCCACGTGGAGCTTGAAGAAGCATATACTTTGGAACGTACTTCTTCCTATACGTCGGCTATTTTTACTCATTCGCGGGCAATATTACATTCTTGAATAGTGTGTCCATCCGTGTGATTGCCGTGGAATTTCGCGCTTGATCCGGCACCTTCGACGTTTCCGCGAGAAAACGACGATCTTAAAAGCATCTTGGTCTCTTGAAAATGTCATCTTCGATCTTATCCGTCCGAGTAAACAAAAAGTAATCGTGAGATCGGTGAGACGCTCTCAGCATCTTTCGTAATCCTCCCTTTTTCTTATTCGATACCAGCAGTGACCTTGAGGGAGCTCGTAGTCGATAAATATTAGTTGGAGCAAGTTTCCAACGGATTCGTCGCGGCCGCGAATATATGTCGATTTCCTTCCTGAGAGCAAGAGAGGGAGAGAGAGAGTGCGGTTTTTTTCTTTTTTACGGATCGACGGAAACGTCGCGCGTCCGTAATGGGAGCGAGATGTCGGCCGTCTCGACGGCGACGCGACGATAACCGCGACGAGACGCAGACACGGAGACTCGAAATCTCAAGTTAATATATATCTCGTCGTAAATCTCGTCCTCCGACACCGCTCTCCTTCCGGCACACGTGTCGCCCGACGTGACAACAATAGAGATCATGGCGGAAACAGAAAAGAGATACACGCACGCCTACGGGCAACTGCGCAGACTGACCAGCACCATAGATTGTCAAATTAGGCAATTGAGCGTAAGTGGAATAAAAACAATGCAAATTTTAATGCATAGTAAAAAATCACAGATTTAAATGTGTGCGGAAAAGGAGGATCCCGATTGACAGAAATCTCGCAAGAGATCATCTCGAGAGATGGGATAGAATGTGTTTTGTCGCTTAAAGATGACTCGTTATCACGCGTTGCGACATGTTATTATTAATAATTCATTACACACGACCTCCCGTCGCATCGAACACATTTCGGGCGTTTCGCCAAAATTTCCTTCGGTATCTTCTCTGTATATCTCGTACGAGAGAGAGAAAGAGCAGATCGTAGATCATAGTTATAGAGCAAGGTCGTTCGCCCACGAAATGGCTCTAGAGAGCCACTTTAAGTGTCTTTACTATGCATATTATGTAAACGCAACTTATACGCAGAACAGATGTAATTGCATTATGTGTCATCATACGAAATGAATAGAGCCGTTTGTTTTTTTCTCTGTTTCAGTCCGAGTATGGACTCACCGAAGATCAAGTAGCAGGTGAGTTGACACGCGATCCATTTTCGTAATTATATAGATAATTCATTAACCGTAATTAAATAGATTATAAGAATTAATGCGTTTTGTATGTCACTAACAATGAGATCACGACGTATGCATATTATTTGATCTTCAATACCTTTTATGGGTCTCTTCATTTACTCATTTTTTCATCTAAATCTTTGCATTATTTCCTTCAATTTTCATGATTATCAATATCTGACTATATTTGGACTATTCTCGTCACCTCTTACAACAACTGGAGACTTAACGTAAGGGATGAGAATCAAGACGCATACATTTTTAAAATAATTTTTTTGTCAATTGGTTTTGCTGAAGATGGTTCAAAGGGAGGACCGAAATGTGTTTCAAGTTAATTAAAGAAGATTTTAAAATAAGCTTTCTGCGTCTGGCTCTTATATTTCCTATCTGAATTTTTGTATTTATATATCAGAGCCTTTTCATTTTGTTATAAAATTTAATTACAATAAGTAATAATTTATTCATAACGTTCAATTTTAAGATTGTCAATTTTTGAGAATTTTTACTTTTTACTTTTAATAAAATATTTTATAGTAATAATGATTGATTTGAAAATTAATATTATATAAGTTATAATTTTATAAGTTATTGTATCTATATAATTTATTTTATTAATGAAAAAATATTTTTAATGTAATTATTATACTTGCGTAGATATCTATAAAGATAGAGATAATCATTATGGATTGGGATATAAATGTCTGCCAATTGGCAGCCGTCTCTTTCCTATTTGCCTACTATATTAATACCGAGTCAGTGACATTAAAAGTGTCAAAACAATTTTGAAGATGGAATAATAATAAACTCGAGAAACGAGAAATAGCAAAAAAGAGAGAGAGAGTCAATGATGTTTTACTGAAAAATAATCGAACCGAATAAACTCATGTAACATGAATACTTAATGCATGACTCATGCATATCATAATAATGATATTATCATGACACGCGATGGTATCGATTATATTTAGCTCGCGATTTACAAATATTTACATTTTTTTCTAGTTATAATCTTACTCGCGTAGTAATATATAATGTATTGAATAGAAGCAGGATAGGAAAATGTCATCGAAATCTATTTTCGTAATTATACACAACGCGTATTGTATTTTTTAAAATTTATTTTATTTATATTTTTTACGTAATAATAAAATAATTAAGATAATAATTAAAGAGAAACCTTTCGCGCGCAAAAAAACTTTTTTATTTATATGTATTATATATAATATTATTACCGTTTATACAAGACTGCATGCAAACGAATTATAGCAATTTAGAATTTCAAAATTAAAGAGAATACGTGATCAATAGATGTAGTAATAGAAATAAAGCACGTTTTCGCGATATCGAGATATCTGCAATTAACAATTATTCGGTGCATAAGACGCATGCAAATTTTCTTCAAATGCAACCAACAATGACCATTTGTCTCGAGTATAGTAATGAGATATCGGCGCGCGATAACGGCGAGGTTCTATTATTTCAGAATTCAAAGAGGCATTCATGCTCTTCGACAAAGATGAGGACGGTACGATTACGATGGCGGAATTAGGGGTTGTCATGCGATCTCTCGGTCAAAGACCGTCGGGTGAGTCACTAGCAAATGTTCGAAATGCATCTCTCCGATGCGCTTTGCAAATTTCCGAATCGACGCTCTAAAACCTGCTCTTATGTTCCAGAGACGGAATTACGCGACATGGTGAACGAGGTGGATCAAGATGGAAACGGTACCATTGAGTTTAACGAATTCCTGCAAATGATGTCGAAGAAGATGAAAGCTGCCAACGGGGAGGACGAACTTCGCGAAGCGTTCCGGTATAATAAGCTCTCTCTTAATTGTCATTACGGACAATTGCATTGAAAGAACGTCACGGGATAATTATCTTCTGGGGAAAATTACTTTTCAGATATAGATAGGTGTAAACTTTTGGCACAACTTTGTAAGTTTTTTTTTTCCTATTTCAGAGTGTTCGATAAGAACAACGACGGCTTAATCTCCTCTAAGGAACTGCGACACGTAATGACGAATCTCGGTGAGAAGCTGTCCGAGGAGGAAGTCGACGACATGATTAAGGAGGCGGATCTGGATGGCGACGGGATGGTCAATTACGAAGGTAACTTTATGTATAATGTAATATTTGCAGTTTGTTCTCTCCGAGCGATATCCGGGGTACATTAATCTTCTCGTTTATGACGAAGACTTGAATCTTCCGTAATACGTGAAAAGAATATGTATGTAACTTTCTGTGATTGATAGTACGTTAATTTAAGATACCTCGCATTTTGGAGTACACACTCTCTCTAATTATTCCTTTCCTCCGTCATGCAGTAGAATAGATTCTGCATGGAGCTGGTGAAATGTTTATAAAGCGATTGCTTGCCGATCGATCGTTCTATTTATCTCCGGATCGATCTCAACATCTCAGCCTCTATCAACCACGAACATATATGACATACAAACATATGTTTTAGAATTCGTGACGATCCTAACGTCGAAAAATTAGTTCGGAGATCGAAGGAGGGTAGGCTCGCACAGAGATACCAAAAGTACCGAAGGATCTCCGACGGAAGAGGGATAAACGGATCCGCCGCCCAAGTTCCTCGACTTCTCGGGATCGTGACGAGAGGTTGTTTCACGCCTCGTAAAGCTGCGAAAAAATCCAAGGTGCCGGGGAGAGAAAAGTCAACGAACTCGATCCTGCCGATCGAGCGTCAACCGCGATGTGCGACGCCGTGAAATCGCGGAAGATGAGGAGAGAACTTCGAGAGAGAAGGCGCACTGATTTTACGACATATACCAGCTTTGAGAGATAAGAGTGCGTCGATAGTTTCGAGCGTAAGTAGCGCAAATGGGAAAACTTGAAAGCTTTTGGATATATACTCGGGAGATGCTACGCGCGTAAATAAATTACTATATCGCGAATATTATATCGCCTTTGGCTTTGACCGGAAAATCAAGGAGGAGGAGAGACTTACTTCCGCGAATTGCACACACGCATTATCTAAACACACACGGACACACCTCGCGCTCCTTCGGACTAATCTTAGACGGAGTACTTGAACTGTAGGCACATAATACACACGTATTAGTACACGGTAAATAAAGGAGTTATGTCAAAATGAGAAGACGAGGGGGGAAAGGGGGAGGGAAAGAGGGAGGCAGGGGGAGAGAAGCGACTGCCACCACCCGGAACAATCAACCGAGCTTCGTCTAGACTTTTACGTACCCCTAATCTTTATCTCCCACTTTACGAAGCGATTTTAGGAATTATAACTAGCTTTCCACGCCCCCTTGAACGCTCTCGCGAGAAAGTCCCGGAATATACTTGCAATTAGTATATATACACGATATGTTTACATAGTACATATATATTATACATATTATTATTATACAATATCCGTTTTGCGTTGCACGTTTCCTTGAAACGCGACGCTCATGAAAGATACTTCGTACTTCGAGTGTTTTTACCGCTTGTATTACACGCAGACGTGCGTAATCCAAAGTGTAGTGATACACACATACACACACATATGTCGCTCTCTCATTTAATCATCGTTTCTTCGATCCTTAGTGATTTTAGAGCGGATACGTCGACAACATGCCGAATAATTAACTCTTCCCGCTTTGACACGTAGCGTGTATATGTTCCCGTCGATTATCGTGATGCCGCGCGAATCTTTCTGTAATCGGTGACGAGTGCCCTGGTTGAAAAAGTGCTTCGAAAGTTGAGCTAATTGTATTTAAACAAATTATTACGATAATCTCGTGAAGGAATATCATTCACTATCTGTGCACGAGGTTCGAGAAAGTGTCCGAAAGTGTCCTTGATTATTGAGATGAGTTATTGCAAGGAGAGAATAATTTAACAAATCATCCGGATTTATCCGTAGATCCACCGGTGATATATTAAATCGAATTAATACCGCGACAATTCTGACAATTGCTAGTTACATCTTCAGTGACTATAGTTGCCATGATTATTCACAGGCATCTATAGTCAAGGAGTATGGGGTTTTTGATATATGTATAAAGAGAGAAAGAAACTCTACGGGAACAATTCAACCAGGGTGATTAACGCGAGCGTTCGTTCCTTCACTCTGCATTCGTGACGGATAAGAAGGAGGATTTGCCACGAGGTGAAAGAACGAAAGTGACGATGTGGCAATGAAAACGTGTTTCCGCTGTTACACAATCAGTAATGCCCGCCGCAACGTCGACAGCCCCGATCCAGAAGCGTGTATGCACGCATTATGTCACACGCGATATACCTTTACATAGAGAGAGAGAGAGAGAGAGAGAGAGAGAGAGAGAGAGAGAGAGAGAGAGAGAGAGAGAGAGAGAGAGAGAGAGAGAGAGAGAGAGAGAGAGAGAGAGAGAGAGAGAGAGACGTGTTGTAAGAAAAAAAGCCATCACGAATCCTGCGCGTTAGCACACATATGCGACATATAGACGGTAGACTTAGCGACTATAATGACAGATGTAAAAGAAGAAGCGACCGCACGAGAGTAAAACGGCGGAGCTGTACACGTGTGGATTAATGTATACATATACTATACGTGATGATGTGTTGCTACCACGAGAAAAAAAACACGTAGAGAGAATACGTTGTAGGTAAAATTATATATACATATTCCTATATATACACGTATATTTAATACATTGTACATAAGTCCTCTCTCCGTCACCCGCGCTCCATATATATATATATACATACACACACGCACGCACGCAAGAATGCACGCATCACGCGCGCGTAAGTCCCCGGCACGAAGTGGAAGTTAAAAAGACACGCGGATTGGGATAGCGTGAGAGTCGCGAGGATTTGACGGAGAGAGATCGAAGTAACGAGATTATAATATATATATGTATAATAGCGCGTGAGAGCGCATCTTCTGCGTACTATCAATCGGAGTAATTCTGTTTCATTTCTCGTACGCGTGATATACGACAGTTTATTACGTATGAATCTTTTATTGCTCGTTCGTATACATCGTACATGATTCTTTTTGCAATATGTTTACCTTGTGCATAATTTAATGAACATTTATATAAAATTAGGTTTTAGATAGAAAAAAAATGTGTGTATTCATATACATACATTTAAAAAACTAAGATAAACTGTAGTAGGATTTTTACATTGGTTATTTTTACAATTTAACTGCAATGTTATACAATTACAATTCATTTAATTCGCTTTTTATAAAGGTAAAAATGAAAAATATTAGCAAAATATGACGATGAAAATTTATGCTAAAAAATTTTATAGGAGAAAAGTGTTACAATAATTATCTTAAATTGTTACTTATATTCAAATATCATTAAATAACACCGTGTCATAACATAATGAAACGTACATTAATATGCTCAACGAAAATATAAATTCGTGACGTTTTTTTAAGTTTGATAAAAAATCCACGAAACATTTCTCATCTCATATTTCAGCGTGACTTTCTCGCACATTAATCTGCATTTGGCTCGTAATTTTATTTTTTATTTATATTTGTAATTTTTTTCAAACCATTTGTATATGAATATCGTATTGAATTTGAATATCGTATCGTAAAGTTGTTGGAAAACCATTTGACTCCCGATTGACTGTACGTTTATGCGCTATGAAAGATGAGATGAAAATAAGGAGAGAAAAATCTTTTATGTAAGATATTGGGTGAAATCGCGCGTGTTTCGAGATCCGAGCAATTCGATCATTTTTCTTTCCAAGTATGAGCGAAATGCGAGAGACAACTTGAGGCTTCAGAAACGCTCGTCGCACAAAACGGTAATTTGCAAGTGCACAGAGATAGACAATAAATTCTGTTGCTCTCTATAATCTGATTAATCTGATTAATTGACGTTTGTGACGACGAGTTTACCAGATTACTAATCCGGACTTTCATCTCGGAATGGGATGACAATAGCGATGAGAGTTCAGAGTCGTCGAGAGAATGTCCTGGGACCTTGATTTTGGGTCCGCTAAATAATTACTTGTACATAAGACGCATAATCAACGCATCGCACATTACTTTCGCAGGCGAAAGCTGTGATCTTTGATAGAGCGATTGATTTTTCGAATAAAACCAGAGTGGACAGTCTTATTGCGAAAATAATCCAAGTCAAATCTTGAAGTACGATCCATTTAGGTAAAAGATATACATAGATTCGATGAAAATAACGAATCGACATAATGTACCTGTCTTGAAAATTTCTTTAAAATTTGACTTTTATTATTTTCAGCTCATGTCGCACCTCCGATAGAATACTGCCATGACGCTCATTGATAAAGACGCTCATTTTCGGCGCTTTATAATACACTAACTTCATTTGCAAGAGAAGTTTCAGTAAACAATATAGAGAGTAAACTAATAACTTTAACAATGAAGATATTACTTTTGATAATTCCTAACAGATACATCTACATATTTTTAATCAGTTCGAAGAAATATATAAGACACCGCTTCCGGAAAGCTTGAACCATTTGATTTCTCTATGGCAGTCTTCTCCCAACGGTGCATTACCAATTCATCAAGTACGCTAAAGGAGAAACAGTACCTATGTAACCGACGTCGAAAATTCGTTCGCGACCTCAGACGCGATAAAGTACACCGAATAAAGCGCACTATATAAACATGCATCACGGAGGCGCTTCAAAAAAACACACATACACACAAGCGAAGAGATAGTTGTGTTTTTGACAATAATATATTTTTTTAACGCTTATATTCTCTCAAAGCGAGATGTCCCACCCCGCCCGGTGTCTTTCTTTCCCCTTAACGAATAAGCACACCGTTCCACGATGACGCTATATGTTAATTATGCTTTTTCAACTCACCGATGCTCGAGATGATCGATTTTAATGCTACTCGTTCGGCGTCCGTATTTAACGCTTCTCTCGTGCTCTCGATCAACACGATATATGCGAGCGACTCGAAACACCGCGACCTGGATAAGTTAGCGAAGCGCGAGCGAATCAGAGCACGGCGAACGGCGATAGATAAGGGAGAGAAAGCTAAGCGGCTTGATAAATACGTCACAAATAGCAATGTATAACGTCCTAACGACAATATTTCTAATGGTTTAACTGACAATGAGAGAATTCACCGAAGAAGAGCAGATATATATATATATATATATACACACGCTGGTCCGCCCCTTCCAAAAAAATTAACATTACATTATTAACATTATATTAAGTATATATCACGAAAGAATGATATGTATATCTATATATAATCTCTTCGACAATGATAAGGTGCCGCACGTCGACGGCACGTATCGCTAATCTGTTGTCGCAGCGTTACGCACTTAGATTTAGTATTGTTTGTTCTGCATCTCTCCCTTTTAAACAAGGTTACTGCTAATAGTTCTTATTTGTGAATATAATGGTATCCGTGATGGTTGACGCGAGAGACAGAAGAAGCGATTAGTTGATGCGAAATAACAATAAACAAAGAATAGAGTTATTTTGGATCTTAAGAACAAGTTTAGAATTTAATAATCTGTAAGAAACTGTTCTTTTATATAAAGGAAAGAAAAGTTTTCCACTTCTCTTTAAAAATAGAAATTAATCAAACTAATATAGATTGAAGAAAATTTGTTTAAGAAAAATTCCATGATATTTCATTAAAGACAATCGTAGATATCTGAAAATTTAAATTCGAAGTTGGGCAGAACTTTTCTATTTGCCTAATTTTTCTTCCTTTTTTTTGTAATATCGAAACTGTGACGCAGGTATAAGTACAAAAAAAACAGTTGACGTAAGCATGCAGTGAGTTTCTATACCATATGCATAATGATAAGAAGAATGGATCGTTCGATGACATGATAGCACGTTATCACGAGAATCGTGTCTGTACGCTCAAAATGCAGCGTATGGTTTTTTAGACCTTAATTAATATTAAACATACTTTATGTTAAGACGATAGGGACTCTAACTCTTTCAGGGATAAAAAAAAATCGGTGAATATTTAGCATATTGGCAAGTAAGAGAGAAACAGTTGTTGCGTTGTTGTGTTGTTATCACTTTACAGATATATAAAAACTGATGATAATCCTTATATTGTCAGTTACACAATGCCAATTGTTATTATTACGTGGTGTATAAACTATTTCTATCACACATCTCTCTAAGAGTTAGCAGTTCAAGCTCTTCGCTCGGAAACAAAGAGGGAATAAGAATTCTCTCTCTATCTTTCCCGTCCCGTTCCCCTTTGCGGTTACATTAATTCTGTTCAACGCGAGAATTGACTTCTCGGCGAAGATTCGAGAGATATTTATTATTATATTGTCACTTTTGCTCCACAAAAACAGAGATATTTTTATAGATTACTCCTTACGCCAAAAATCCTGCTGTGCAGCGTAATACGAATCATCATTGCGTTGCAATGCGTTATATTACATTTTGTATGGGGTGTATCGAAAGTCGCGCACTTTTTCTTTTACTAAAGATCGAACTGAAAAGATCATGAAAAGTCATGAATTTTCAAAAAAATCAAAAGATGAGATATTTACATATAGGAGAAAAAATGATAAAATTTATTTTTCTTTAATCAATTTTAATTTTTGTACGGACTTGGATAAAATTTTAATGCGAAAGCTAAGTATATTTTTTATCGACAAATATTTAATATCAATTATAAGATTGCGATACCTGAAAAAGTGAGCGAGTCTCCGACGACAAATAACATACTTGAGATTTATTGCGAAAAGTGTAAGATGCTTGGGACACACCCTATATATGTTACATTGTATTATACTACTATATACACGCATAATACAAATTGCATATATATATTCTATCAAATTGTTTTGCGAGCTGGAAGCTCGGATGCGACAAACGTTATCGATTGTTCGCAGGCCTGCCGTTAATAAGTACCGCCTACGTACAGGATGTCTTGGAAACGGAATTTTAAAACGCATTCTTGCAAAAACAGAAAGACAAACGCGGAATCTCTATCGTGGAGTATGCGTATTTTCGTTATATCCCTTAGGACACCCTGTACGTTTTAGTGTTGCCCTCCAAAAGTATAAGATACGTGAGTCTTCCTTCTCTGACGTATACTTAATCGAGAACTATCTTCTCCGTTAATATTCTACTCGCTTTTATCGTCGATCGCTGTCTGCGAGCAAGACATTGAGCAAGAGAACCGACAAACTACCCGACGCAGCAGTTATAGATGAAAATTGTAGGAATCGTAGAAATCTCGAGACTTCTTTATATAACGTTACTCGATCACCAAAGTTATTGACGTATTTCGCTTCGTCCGACGCGACGTTTGGACGAAATTTCACGTCTCATTTCGGCGATATCGTAGCGGCATCGACTAGCAGAGCGAATCGATTCATTGGCTCTACTTGTTATTTTTGTTATTGACAACATAGGGCTAGCTTAAGGGACAAAGAAATTTTCGCGAAAGAAATTATTCGACTTTCTTCGTTGAAAATAGAAGTATCTTATATAACTCATGTTAAAACACACTTATAAAATTATTTAAATAAATCTATTTAAAAAATTATTAAAAATTATAGATTAAAAATTATATATATTTATATTTATTCGTTGTTATTGAGAGAGAGAAAGAACTAGAGAATATATATATATATATATATATTATATAAAAATATAGAAAAAGCGAATATATAAAAATACTAAATAATTTAAAAACGTTATATATATTCCCTTAAGCTTGATCCTAACTTAAAACTTGATAAATGTTTTCTGATCAATTTATATAATATAACATTGCGCACTTTGCAAATTTATTTCCATCTCTTTACGAACATGTATGCTCATGAAGCAGCACTGTTATTTTCCGATCTGTTAAAACAAGATCGTATGAATTTGATTTACTCACTTTTATAGTGCTTTGCGAGCCTTCGGAATTTGTTCCGATTTTAAATCGATATTTCAAACGCAATCTATTAAAAAAATAAAAAAATAAAAAAAAACGAGCGACTTCGATGCGCTTAGAATCGCTTTGAGGATGTTCAAAGTTCGCCTAAGCATATATAGCAAGCAGGCACAAGGGTGTAATTTATCAGCTAGCTTATAATATCAATTACACGTTAAAGTATCGCAAACACGTAATAATCAAATTATATATATACATACATTGATAGATACATGAAGAAAGAGAGATCCTGATTATATATCTTAGACGTACGAATATAATTAAACGATAACTGTTAAGTAAGTGTAACTAAGTTGTAACAATTGCGAGGGCTGTCGCTTTCGAGCGGCACGATCTTCCGTTCATTATAAGGATTATGCGATTTTTCGTCGTACTATAACCGGTCCGACATCGCTTTCTTACGATTTATAGAAGGTGTGATTGTGTAGGCAAATTGTGGGAGATTGTATGTTTGGCATGCAACATTTTTAAACGCTACATCCTCGTAGGTGTCGTTTGAGAAGTTGCGTCATATTTCCCTCCGCTTGCGTCGATTATAATTATTATTTTCCGAGTAGATTTTCCTTTTCACACTTTTACTTTCGTGAATCGTGAAACACGCATTTTTCATTACGTTTTCAATTATTACAGATTACATAACTTTCGAGAGAAAGACAAGCGCGATTCTTTATAATTATATTTGTATCGCATTCTTGTCTTTTTTTTTCCTTTACTCGCATATTGAAACTTCTTTTGATTTACGCCTAAAAAAAAACGCCACGCGAAATAATGTTAAATTAGGGAATCACGAGCAGGCAATAATCGTGTTGTATCACAAAACCTGCGGCCAGGAAATACGACGATGTTCAAACTCTCTAGGTGTAATAAGAAAATGTCTTTCATTAACTCTGTTAAACGTTATGGCAAGTACAAGCCGTGTTACTGGACGAGAATGTGTACGTGTATTTCTATAATCAATCTATAGCTAACAATGAGAAAAAAACGTCTCGAAATCGAATCTCGATAGAGGCGTCGCATTTCTTGCAACTCCGATGGAAAAAAATCTCAACTGCTACTTGTCTTTCACAGAATTATATACATATACATATAATTACTTAATTAATTAATTATTTAAGTAATTTATAACTTTTATAATTAATTAATTGTCTCAAATGATATTTCTGGTAAAAAGGAATTTGGAAAATCTCGAGAAATCATTCGTCGCAGTATTATTTTAGCTCTCTTTTTCCTGTAAAATCGATTGTGTTTTCAGCTAGAGATAATTCTACAAGTAATTCAGCAGTTGTGTTTTTTTCCACTGGAAATAATTATGTCCAGAGAGAGACAAGAAGAGGCAGCAAATTAAGAATACATGTCAAGGTGTGTTATATGTTTAGAGATTATAATCGGTACGTGTATTTAAAGAGAAGAATAAAGGGTGAAGAGAGAAAAAGGTACAATAAAAGCGAATACGTTAACACGGGGGAGCTAATGTCGTGCTGTGAACGAAATAGGTATATTTTCAGAAAAAAAAAATCGAAGAAAGGCTAACGAGATAACGTTGTCGTATAATGACTAATTATCGCAACGAGGAATGTCCATAACGTGTTATTTTTCTAGAGTCTAAATATCTAAATATCATATAGTTTTTTGCGTTTTGTATGGCGAAACGTATTTCTCAAGCGACAAGCAGGCCTAAACGCGATCTTTTTACGACGATAGATAATTAATGCGTGTACGAGCATATTATTTGGCAATGGAATGCATACGCATATTGTTGTTCATTTCGTGCACATACATACACGAAATAGGTACTGTGAGTCGCGTATTATTAAAGTTATTATATCGCGCGAATTATACAACATGTTTTCCACAGATCGCGAGTGACTTTTTCCAAACAATTATTCGTATTGGAACTTTGCATTGTCGCAAATCTTCGAAGCGTTTGCACTTAACATTTAAGCAGTTGCGCGTTTTTGGTACAATTTTAGTTTTTTTTTTAACAATTAAGTGATTTTTATCAAATTTATTTTATTCAGAATTTTTTTCGATTCGATTGTGTTATATGTTACTGCTGTCCCGATATGACTAATAAATAATAGGGTAAACTAAATTTATTGCGACTGTTTGAATGTTAATGTGTGTATTTCTGCACAGTTATATTATTATAGGGAGTCAATTTGTTAATTATTGATGAAAAATGAAGGGCTGTCCGTAGAGATTACGGATTCAGTGTATTAAAAAGATAGAATGAGAAAATAATATCTATTACTGTGCACAATGATAGATATTATAATTTTGGGAGATATACAGTTGATACATATGATGATGAGTTTCAAATTTAACATATATAACTGTTTTAATAATTTATTTTTTGCAATAATTTGTTGAGGAAATTTATTCAATAAAAATACTTTATAATTATAAATTATAATGACGAATATATAATACACACATAAAATATATATCTTACGCAAATGCACTCGATGATTTCTAAAACTTGAAATTTGTTTTAGAATGATCAAAATTTAATTAAAAAAAAAGAAAAACCAATACTGGTAGTAAAGTAAAATAGTTAAGCGATGAAGACTGGCTGTCGGAGCTCATTCAAAAAATACGAATTATACGAGTATAATCAAAGAAATAATGTAGGAGGTGAAATAATGTACACACACAAGAAAGAATATACGATATGATATTTTAATACGATTAAAATCGAGAAATTCTGAGAAACACAAAATTGTTCTAAATAAGTAAGAATAGTGCGAACAAATTCGTTTTATCATTTTCATTCAACGAACGTGAACAAGAGTGTTCAATTATTTTTTTAAATATGTTTTTTAACTGTGAGATCATGATTTTTCAGATGGATACTCCGTACTCGCGTTTCATCCTAAAGTCAGGAGAAAAAGTTAAAAAGGATAGGGATTCAGAAAAGAGTACCGTATGTCTGTTTGTGCGTGTATGTGTGTGTGTTATGTGATGTTAAACGTACGCGACCATGTTACGTGTAACGTTATATACTATGATATTAAAACACGACATATATAAAAAGTGGTGAACACTGTGTACTGGTGAAATGCAATATATGTATCGAGTTACCCCTATAAATACAGCCATTTTATAATAGACACTCGCTCTTGTAATCTTTGTTGGATCTTTCGCAATCCTTGATGTTATTCTTGGGGCTTCTCTAGTATTATTATTATATTTTATAATAGAAATATTCCCCTCGTTTTCTCTTTACTAGCTTTCCCTTAAGTAATCCTTCGAAGGTCTTTCCCTAATTCAATATGAATAATATTCAATCAAATATTCTTTGATTGTAGAATCATCTTGTGCTCTTTGGAATGAGATAGTTATATGTGCTATATAAACTTCTGTTTTTTAGATCAATTTTTCTCTAGTTTCTTTAGTCTTTTGTTGTTCTCATTATACGTTTGCCACGTGATCATATATAGAATAAGAAAGCGATTGAAAAACTAATCATTTTCATATAGAATGGAATCTTCATCCCCTATTGAAAAACAAAAATTGGAAAGAAGATTCTTACTACCAATATTATAGATTATCCTAGAAAAAATCTTGACTAAGAGATTTATCTATTTTGATAAAGAAAATATTTGATTTGTATATATAATATTTGATTCTCAAAGACACATACATATCAAAATTTTTTAATCTTTACTAAGTGCTGTCTCTATAATTTTAATGTATTGAACTGATTAACAAAGAAAATCTTAATTTAGAGTAAATAATGAGTAAGACGCGCATATAATGTTTATTTGTCACCGATATAATACCATTCTGTTTTTAATAATAATTCCAATTGTTTATAAACAAATATTTTATTTCCAATCGTGTTATGTTTTCTTTTAAAAATATATATCTTTTTCTAACAATACTTTCAACTTTTATGCTAATATTACTAATTAAATAACTCATTAATTACATAATTTATATTTGAACAATTTTAATTAATGCAAAATTTTCATACTATTTAATATCAAAAATCTTTGTAGTAAAATATATATTAATTTTATATGTATATTACTCACAGAGAGATATGAATTTTACATACTACAGTAATAAAATATAAACACAGTTTCCAATTATAATCTTCAGATACAAATAAATTTAATAGAGGGCATATAAACTGTCAGAAACTTTTATCATAATAAAATAAAACTTTACACGTTACTTTCATCAATTCGCATTTTAATTCTCTCTAATACCTCAAAATTTATTAGAAACTTTTTGCTTAAAATTAATTGTAATAGTTTTCATATATAAAAGAAAATATCTCTAAAAATGTATTATATTCATATTATAAAATATTATAAATATTATAAATATATTATTAACACATTACACATAACGCGAATCTGTTCCACAATTAAAATAAAAAATTGACAGTTGACTATATGCAAATGTGTGACAAACAGAAAGAAAATAATTTTTTATAATCTATTACATATAATTGCTTGTCAGTCACTTAAGATTCTAACATTCACACATACGCATATCTCATTTATAATGAAAAATTACTTAAACATTACTTTGACTTGCATAATATATTTTGAAATTAGTTTCAAGAAGATTCTGTTTTAATATTCTTCAGAACTGTCTTTTTATGCCTAAATTATTCCGATATTGGCCATAAGTCGACGCAGACATATATTTAATGTTCATAGCTGCTAGTAGGTTTTTCATATCTGTATAACCAATTCCTATTTCAAGACATCCAGCTGCAGCAGCTGCATTAATACCTTTTTCCGAATCCATAGTTCCGAATCCAGGTTCTGTCCAAAGACTTACTTCCTGCTTGCATATTTGACATTTAAAACACAGTTGTGTTAATAATCCACGACGATGAAAATTGACAAGTTGCCAATACTTGAACTGGCATTCTGCTTTCTGTGCATGATCATCGAATATCCGATGCATCTCGTTCCACATGAAAGAGATATCCACTATGTAACGGCCTTCGGGTATGTTTTTTGGTATATCATTGATTCTATTTGACAAACAGTTGTTGTCTATAATTAAATCCTCCTTGTTATCTATAATAAAATCCTCCTTGTTGTCTATAATTAAATCCTCCTCTTCGCACTTTTTAATGTTTTCATTATATGTGTTTCCTTCTTCTTCATATATTTCTATATATTCTTCATATATCTCTACTTTTTCTTCGTTATCCATAACCAAATTATCCTCATCCTTGGAATATTCGATACTTCCATTGCATATGTTTTCTTCTTCGTATGCCTCTATTGGTTCCTCGTAATCGTCAGCTCTTTCTTCCTTAACTTGAGTGAAATCATGCAGGATTCCATCAGCAATGAAAAGCTGAATATTAGTTGCATTTTCAGCATTTTCAGCATCCTCAGCATGCTGAGCATTCTCAGATTGTGTTTTATTTAAAAGCTTTAGCATTTGCCGTCTACGAGAAAAAATAAAAAAGCATTAAAATATGAGTAAATGTTTAGACATCGCTGTAATAAAAACAAATATAAGTTGTAGTTTACATTTTCTTTTAATTTTACATAGTGTGGAAAGAAATATCAACACTTTGCTTATTCCAATTTTTTATTTCTAAAAATTAAAGATTATATGTGTATTAATTTTTAATACATGATGAATTACATGAGCGATAAATATATACATATATATATATACATATATCGCTCATGTAATTCATCACTGGACTGCAAAATAATTTTATTTAAATTTAACAGACCTTTTGAACCAGCCTTTTTTCATGGATTTTCGGCGACGAGAAAGGGGCAAACGTTTATCGTTGTACTTACTCCCCATTATTATTTTTTACTGTTTATTAAATATTCACTGTGAAAGTAATATATATATAGGTATTTTCTTCAAGTAATCAGTCTAATAAATTCACTCGCAAGAAACGAGACGTTTATACATACACGATCGGACCTAACAATAATAAAATAAAATCATTTCATTCAAATTAGTTTTTTATCCAACCTTTTTTTGTAGATTTAATAAAATATGTTTATGATAATATGAAATAAAGACAGATCGACGCGTTTGACGTTTGACGTTTGACAAATCACGAGGCCATCGATATAAAAACAGAAAAAGAATAGAAATAAAATTTTCTTTTCTCTTTTTTATCGATATTATGAAATTAAATAAATATATATATATAATAGTGATTTATATATATCAATAAAAATCAATAGACATTAAAATAACTCAATTTATTAAAGATAGAAAAACTAACCTTTTCTTCCATCCTTCCTTTAAAGAAAGTCTACAAGAAAGTCAAAAGGCAGCTGTTCATTTCCCATTGTTTTATGCGACACTATATGTAAAACAGAATTTTCGTACTTCCATTTCGTATTTCCAATATACTTTACTCAGCATTTTATTCACACTTTTTGTGAGATAGAGAGATGGTTTTTCGAAATACAAGAGTGTGGTGGAATAGAGCAACACATATATGTTCTACATATATGCATGTATAAATACATGCATAACTAACATAACTTATTGCTTTTAATTTTATTGTTAACTCCTTATTTGCTGAGAAAACATATGAGTACACAGAATTTTTTTTTATATGTAAACTTCTAAGATTAGCAGCCTTTAATATCTCATTACATTAGTATTTGCACTCGTCAGTTCTTGCGCATAGATACATATTATAATATTTGACTCACAATGACATACATATATAAAATTTCTTTACCAAGTTTTTCACTTCCTACGATGTAGTGTTCACATAATGCAGTTGTCTCTATAATTTTAATTATGATTAACTGAGACAATTAACAAAGACAATCTTAATTTAGAGTAAATAATGAATTAGAAACATAGTTTATTTATCATCGATATAATACCATTCTTTTTTAATAATTACAATTTGTATAAACAAATATTTTATTTATTTTCAATCATGTTATATTTTCATTTAAAAACATATATCTTTTTCTAACAGTATTTTCAACTTTTATGCTAATATTACTAATTATTAAGTACATAACTTGCACTTGAACAGTTTTAA
Source organism: Prenolepis imparis (assembly GCF_030444845.1). Taxonomy (NCBI): domain Eukaryota; kingdom Metazoa; phylum Arthropoda; class Insecta; order Hymenoptera; family Formicidae; genus Prenolepis; species Prenolepis imparis. The sequence continues at coordinate 18,429,813 of NW_028141166.1, read as the reverse complement.
TTAATTCAAACTCTTAATACTATTTAATATCAAAATATCTTTATAGTAATGTAGTAAAATATTAGTCTTATATATACAAGACTCTCACAGATATGAATTACAGTAATAAAATATAAACAGTAATATACAATAAAATACAGTTTCCTATTATAATCTTCAGAAAATAAATAAATAAATTTAATAGCATATTAACTGCCAGAAACTTTTATAATATAATATAAAAAAAATTTGTTACTTTCATTAACTTTTGTATATTACTTTATTCTCTAATACAATCTTAAAATTTATTAGAAGCCTTCTGCTTAGTTATAACAGCTTTCATATATAAAAGAAAAGATATCCAAAAATGTGTTATTAATATGCATAACATTTTTCTGCTCTACAATTAAAATAAAAATGTGATAATTTGCATTGCAAACAGAAAGAAAATAATATTTTATAATCTGTTATTTATAGTGTTACTTATCGACTTAAGAGATTCTAAGATTCACAAACATGCATATTTTATTTGTAATGAAAAATTACTTATATATTAGCTATAATGTAACTTTGACTTGCAATATACTCCCAAATTAGTTTGAAGAAGATTCTGCTCTAGTATTCTTCAACATTGTCTTTTTATGAAGTAACTTATCCCGATTTTTTACATATGTCTTCTCAGACATACATTTAATGTTCATAGCTGTAAATAGTTTAGTTACATGCAGTTGCAGCAACTGCATTAATGTTTTCTTCTGAATCCTTAGGTTCTGTCCAAACATTTGCTTCGTGATTACACATTTGACATTTAAAACACAGTTGTGTTAATAATCCGCGATGACGTAATTGACAAGTTGCCAATACTCTAACTGGCATTTTGCCTTCTGTGCATGATCATGGAATGTCCGTTGGATCTCGCTAAACATAAAAGAGAAATCCACTATGCAATAACCTTCAGGTGTATTCTTTGGTATATTATTGATTCTATCTGACAAAGAGTTGTTGTCTATAATTAAATCTGGAAGATCCTTTTCAATATTTTCAATATTTTCATTGTATGTGTTTCCTTCTTCTTCATATTCTTCTATGTGTTCTTCATATACCTCTACTCTTTCTTTGTTAGCCAAAACACACTTGTTATCCATAACTAAATTATCCTCATCCTTGCAATATTCAATATTTTCATTACATATGCTTTCTTCTTCGTATGCCTCTATTGGTTCCTCATTATCGTCAGATTTTTCTTCTGTAACTTGATTGAGACAATGCAGGATTTCATTGTCAACTTTCGAATCTATATCAGATATAGAGTTAGTTACGAATAGCTGAATATTAGCTGCATTCTCAACATTCTCAGCATTCTGAGCATTCTCAACATTCTCAGCATTCTGAGCATTCTTAGCTTGTGCTTTTTTTTGCCCTTCCCATCTATAAGAAAAAAATAAAAAAACATTAAAATATGAATAGATTCTTAGACATAGCTGTAATAAAAACAGATATAAGTTATATTTTATATTTTCCCTTAATTTTTTTTACATAGCATTGAAAGAAATAAGATCAACACTTTGCCTATTAAAATTTTTTATTTCTAAAAATTAAAGATTATACATGTATATTTTTAATAATTACTTTCAATTTATTGTATTATTTTTTAACTTGGATTATTATAAAAATATAAATCTAATTGTAAGATTAAAAGAAAGTAAATATTTTCTTGTACTTAAAAAAAAAAAAAAAAATAACCTGATCAAGTAATAAATTATTAGGCAACAATTTAGTATGAAATATTATATTTTATTTAGTATCAATTATTATATTTTATGAGATAAATTCGCTCATATAATTGCAAAATAATTTTATTTAAAAATTTGACCTTAGGTTTGCGAAGAATCTTCTCCTGGATTTTCTGTGAGCAGAAAGGGGCAAGTTTTTATTGCTGTACTTTTTCCCCATTATTATTTCTTACTGTTTATTAAATATTCACTGTGAAAGTATAATATATTTCCTTATAAGTAATCACAGTCTAGTAAATTCACTTGGAAAAAATAAGATATTTTTACACAACTAGACCTGCAAAATAATTTTATTCAAATTAGCTTTTTATCCAGCCCTTTTTCGGATTGAATTTTCAGTGAACTCGAAAAAAGGCTCAAACGTTTAGCGTTATACTGTCATTTTGTTTGCAAGTAATCTTGTGTAATAAAAAAACACTCGCAAGAAACAAAAGAGCGATTACACACACACACACACACACACACACACACACAATCAAACTATCGATATAAAAACAGAAGAACAGAAATAGAATCTTCTTTTCTCTTATGTCTCTTTTATCGATATTATGAATTGAAATTAAATAAATATACAGTAATTTATATCAATATCAATAGACACTAAAACAACTCGATTTATCAAAGATGAAAAACTAACCCTTTTATCCATCCTTTAGAGAAATTCTACGACGAGAGAGTAATCAGAATCAGGTATGTGTTTTATTTCCCATTGTTTTGTGACACTATATGCAAAACAAAATTTTCATATAATTTTCAGTATGCTTTACAATAGATTTTACTCACACTTTTCGTGAGAGAGAAAGATGGTTTTTCGAAATGCACAATAAAGCAGAGCAGAGCTACAACATATGTTGTACATATATACATAACTTATTACTTTTAATTTTAGTACTTTATTATTTGCTGAGAAAACGTATGAGTATACGAAAATTGTTTTTTTTCTTAAATATGCAAACTTCTAAGATGAGTCTTTAATATTTCATTAGTATTTGATACGTCATTGCGCATAGATGAATTGCCAATAATGAATGGACACAAAATTTATGACTTAGAAATCCTTTATTAACAGGCAAAACAATATCATCGATCATACAAATAATCCTAGAAGTACCTTATTGTTGAGATTTTGCTTCTTCAAAAATCTATTTCAATCACATGATAGACAAAGTACTTTCTCTCCCTTTCTCTTGTACACTTCATTCAGAAACAATTGTGCCAAATAATAGTACGCATGCATACATATATATATGTATATATATATACTATCATGTATACATCTTCGAACACATTTATCTCTCAAATTATCAAATATTATAATTGCATATAATAATATTGTGCTAAATTCTAACAAAATATAGTTCTCACACTACCTATATTATTATACAATGATATTTATTATTATTATTATTGTTTACAATCTGATATATCAATATTATTATATTGATATTATATATATTGCATCAATAATATTGATTGTGCAAGAGCTGTTTAAAAGAAGGGATATGTAAATTAAACTTCTCTAAATATACAAAAACATCTGAGATTTATATCGAAATTGTATAAATCAACAATAATGACATTAAATTACATGGTTACTTCATAATAATAATATACATACAAAAATCTGATACATTATTGACACTGGTAGATGTACAATTTTTTACTTTCATTTAAAAAACTACTTTCGGCAACAAAAAGAATATTTTATTCTTTTATATTTATATTTTATCGACAATGGATTTCGCATCAATGTATGAGGATTTTTTTTATATGAGCTATATCATATCTTAGATATGAAAATATAAATTTTTTTTACTAAATAACAAGTAAATCAAAGCATGAAATCTATCCCATAAAAATATGGAAGGTATACAAGTCGCAGAGAAGAAAAAACGGATTCGTTGAGATTTTAGAAGACTCGTGTTACAAATATATTACAAAACATATCTATATTGAATGTTGGAAAATCGTCGCGCTTCATTTTCTAATTTATTAGTAACTGTATATAAATTAATTACGAAAATCTCACTGCACCACACTATACTTCAATCTCATTACAGTTCATCCTTAACTATTGTATACCTATTTTTGCTTGGTGCCAGTTTCTTGAATGCAGACTCTGGCGGTGTTGTGGGTGTTTTTATCTGTTTTCCAGTAATTTGTGGTATATCATTATTAGTCGTGTCAGGGCCATAATGAAATTCACGATGAAGTTTGCCAGAATACAAGTCTTGGAGAAAAGCTTTAAGTTTTCCTTCCACAAAAATGTCATTGAAATCTTTAAACAGGTACATGTGTCTAAAGCTATCTATTGCAATCAATGGCAGATCTTCTGTGCTTTTTCCTAAATGATGCAACGGATGCGCAAATTTCAGGCCATCAGCAGTCAAGAAATTGACATTTTCTGGAAAAAAAAGAATGTAATTTAAAAAATCTTGTAAGAAAAGTAATAATAACATAAATAAGAAGGGCATGATGTAACGTACGTTTTTCGCTTATCAATGTTCCAGTTACAATATCTTTGTACAGTTTGACGCTTTCTATATCATTGGGAGCATGGAACAGAATAAGGAATGGCAGTCCTTCTTCTGTTAATTCTTCCGCATTTTCAAATGTTATTTCTCTTACAAGTGGGACGCATTTCTCCTGTGCCCACACATTTAATTCATCATAATTGCTCAAGCTTCCTTCATAAGTTTCATCCTCATCGTTGGACAGGGCTTTATCGGATCGGAAGACAATAATAGGCTCTCCTAGAGGATGCAGTGCATTACTTGCATTCCTAGACATATTATTTTAAAATTAATAGATATATTTATTTAGCGACGATATTTATTATTTCACTCACACAACTGAAAACACTTGAAAAAATAGGATATAATTTAATCGTTCAATTTGCACCAAGTATAAATTAAGCAAATGAAATAAAGTAAATCCTAAAATTAAAGTAGATCATTAAAAAAATTTTTTTAATATCAAATTATTATTTATTATGAGAAATTTGCTGTAGGGAATCAAACATTTTAATATAATATAAAAATAAATACAACATTGTACAAAATGTTATACAAAATATCAAAAAATTTATAAATACTTCCAAAGTACAGTGAAAGCCCATAAGCTTATATGTACCATTTTACTTACAGCAAATGAAAGTGCTGTCCAATTTCACAGTTTTCATTGGAGCATGTGCTTGTCAAATGAGAGTAGATTGTGATAATTATTATATTATACATAATATTATTACTAATAAGAAATTTTTGCATCCATATTAATTTAAAGTGAAAATATTTGCATCATCTAACAATATATGATGCGATCATCTAACAATATATGATGCGATAGTTTTATATATGTTAAAAAATATATATATCTTACCCAAAACCAACATGAAACTGACAATCGTCCTTCAAATTAGTGGCAACTTTCCTGAATAATTCGTATTCTGGTACATCTTTTCTATCAAAGTATCCAATAATCATACGCTTTTTATCATCAAGGTCATTAAGTTCTCTTAAATAAAAAAATTCTCTAATAGGATCTTCCAGTTGTTTCCTGACAAATTCTTGGAATGCTTCAATCGATCGTTGACCTCTGTATTCTCTCTTGGTTGGCTGTCCATTTCTCATTACTTTTAATGTTGGATACTTGCTTATGTGAAACCTAGATGCGATAGATGCTGAAACATATAATCTTGTAATATTTCAACTAATTAAAAAAAATATCTAAATTTTAATATATGTACAGATTAATATTTAAATCTTGATTATCCACATAATTATATAAATATATCCTTTCTCAAAACACTTTAAACATACTTTCTTGGTCACAATCCACTTTAGCCATTACTATTCTCCCTGGTTCTGGAAATTCTGCTCTAATCTTATCCGCTGCTTTATCAAAAATTGGGGCTAGCAAGTTGCTGAAGCGACACCATTGTGCATAGAAATTTATAAATACAAGTTCATTCTCAGCTGTGAAAAAAAATTTATAGTTTGAAAAACAGATGCAATGTTGGCTTGTATTTAATATTGTTTGTTGCATATTATGTATGTACAATTTACCTAATGTTGTATCAATATTCTTATGGGTGAGTGGAACTGCTCCTTCTCCTACTTCTTCCGCTATATTGTTTGGCAAATAAATCTAGAAATACAGGAATATTAAATATCTATTATTCATATGTTTGCTTTATTATAAAGTTCAATTTATATCAGATACTGATTTTTTAAGAACTAACTAATAAATGATAAACATTGTAGCAATAGATAATCGCACAAATGAGATATTTGGAGAGACAGATATTTTATCAATCATTCGTGGAAGTAAGATAAAGAAATTGATTTAATAGTTTACAATGAATCATGCAACAGGCATGATTTTTTAATTGAAACGCTAATTTCTGACATTTTGATAATCGTATTTTTGAAAAAAGGTTGCTATAATAATAATAATAATAATAATAATGATTACAGCATAGGTTATGCGGCGTGAGGCTATTGAGATAAAAATTCCGATAACGGGTCGAAGCGTTTAGATAAATAATAACGGGAATTAAGAGACGGGAAGGAATCGCGAATCGTGGGCCGATACGAGGCCGAAGGTGGAAAAACACTTAAATTTTCGCACACACACACACACACTCGCGCGATTGATTAAGAAAAAGAGTCGCAAATGACGTGGCAATTGTGTAACGCGTCACTCACCAGGAGACACGCGTGTATAAGTACTTTGAGATGAAAAATATCACAGCGGGTCAGCATTCTGCGAATCTCGCGAAAACGACGGCTAAGCGACGACCAACTTTTGATTCACCATCAGTATACGCGGCTGCCTATGCGTCAACTGTGTGCTACGAGCTTAGCGGCATGTCGGAGAATCGAGTGATCCCTCGAGACAATCGATTGTCAGCGTCCCGCGCCACTGACGTTTTCGAAATGCCGAACCCTGATTTTTACGCGGCGGATGGCTCTTTTTTCACGCGCGCGCGCGCGCGTTTCCGCTATCTCGCGCTTCGACAATAATTGCCGAGTATTATGTCAAAGTAAGTCTTTATTTATATTATTATTCGTTTTCAAACACCTGTTTCCACAATTCACGCGACATGTGTTGAATTCGTTCGCGTGTTTGTTCGCAATGAAATGTTCATATTTCAAGCGCTTTTTTTGTACGCGTACGAGATGCAATATATTATTAAATTCGATGTATAAAAAAAATTACTATACGTAATATATTATACAGTAAAATTTATAATTACGCGTTTTCTTTTAAAATGCATTTTTATTAAGTCATGTATTTTTTATTTGATGTATAATTTTGTAATTATTATATAATAATTCATGTAGACAACAAATAATTATATTTTATTACAAAATTCTAGATATATACATTAAAAAAACAATATATCATGTATGTATACTAATAAAAGAGAAGTCTTTATGATCTAATAATCACTAATGATCCTAATCATTTCAACTAGACTATAACTCTGATCACTTTATATACAATAAATAAAAGATTGATATAGAATATGTACACTTAACTTTATCTATTCCTCAGTACATCTTTGGTCAATTTATCAGTGAATAGATTTAGTTTCTCAAAGTAATTTGTTTTATATAACTGATTGAAAGAAACTATCGAAAACATATATAATACAAATCAATAATTAAATTTGAACAAAATTTGACAATTTTGAGGGAAAATTTAGAATAGAGGAAATGGATACAAATGTATATGTTTAGATCTTTCAATATAAAATATTGCACTTCTAAAATAGGAAAATGTCATAAATAGATTTTATTTCTTTTAAAATTTTTAAGTATTTACATTTGTACATTTGATATTGCTATCAAATTATCGAAACGAGTTTCCCCTATGGAGTTTTGCCGATTAAGCGCAAAATAAGATGGTCCTGGATATGATATTAGAGAGCCACCCAGACATTCCTCTCCAGAATATAAAACGGCATACTGAAATATAAATTACTTTATATACAAATATTATAAGCTGTATACATGTATAATTCAGCAACAGAAGATATATATACAGTCTACATTATATTTAAATTCATTAGAATCAAGCATGTTAGTAAATATAATTATCTTTTCATGATAATTTGAGAGAAAAAAAAGTAAAAAGAGAAGATAGATGTACAGTCAATGTTCTCTATTCCAAGTTAAATGTTTCTTTTTAAACTGAAATTCTTCTCTTGTGCCATTAATAAGAGAACATTAAAATAAGAGAGACGAAGAATTTCTTCAAATAGAGAAATCATTTAATTTGTTTGATAACCTCTATAAAATAGAGGAAATCGACTGTACATTTGATATATTATTAATATATAAATTACCTGGCCCTTTGTAATAGCTCGTAAAGGTACGCTAAGGCGGATAAATAGACGATTGTCGGACATTTTGTACACATTGCAAGCGATTAAGGGTTTCCTATGCTGAAAGCGAAAGTCACAATTCAATATACCGTTGCATTTCAATTCGTGTGGTTCCTCACTAATCCAATGAACGTCTTGCGTTATCAGAAAATCGGTGTACAATGCTGGATGAATTGTACTGCCCACCTGTAAAGATTATACATATGGTTAAGAAATTTTAATTTATTTTCAATGAAATCTTGATCTTTCTCTACTTATTGTATTACATACCGCTACAATGGTATTTGTCTTCTGATCCTTGCTAAACACAAAATAGGCCTTCTTACAACCACCGATTCTACATCTTTGTCCTATCGTCCATTTGTGCGTGCCATTGTGTCTGCCTATCGACAATCCACTGTCTAGGTCTACATATTCACCAGGTTTATCATCTATGTACTGTAGCCATTACAAAATCATTATTATGAAGTGTGTTTAATTAAATTTGAATATATATACAATATATTCTGCTTGATGACAAACATATCCTCTTTTACCTCTGAAATAAAATCTTGAAACTCACGTTTGCCCACAAAGCAGATACCCATGCTCTCCTTTTTTTGTATTATTTTGTGCAAGCCTGCTTCCTTAGCCATCGTCTTTACATGATTTTTCAGATAATTTCCAAGAGGAAACATGCAACGTCTTAAAGTTTGTTGTGGTATGTGATTTAAAAAAAATGTTTGGTCTTTATTACTGTCGTGTGCTTGTAATAAGTGTACATCTACAGAATTATTACAATTGCGTTAAGAAATATTTGATTATTAAACAAAAATAATGTTATTTAATATAGGATACTTGCTAGTGTCTACTTTATAGTTTTCCAAATAAGGTCCAAAGGTTGTCCTGGCATAATGGCCTGTTGCAATCGCATCTGCTTGAAATCTATTACGTGCAAGATCAAAAAATTTACTAAACTTAATGTTTTTGTTGCACAAAATATCTGGATTTGGAGTTTGTCCAGTCTGATACTTTTCTACAAGATCGCTGGAAAAATAAAACAAAAATTATTATCTGTATTACTCATTGTAAAAAAAAAAATATATATATATATATATATATATATATATAAATACCTAAAGACATCGTTCCAATATTCCTTTACAAAATTAACTTGTATCAAAGGAATTTTTAATTTGTCGCAAATCCATTGAGCATCATTGTAATCTTTCTCAACTGTACACTTTCCTGTTTCATCTCTAATGTCCCAATTTTTCATAAATACTCCAGTGACATTAAATCCTTGAAAAGATATTTTTTTAATAAATATATATACAAGAGAAGAATAAAATTATAAACATTAATTTTTACCTTTATTTTTAAGTAGAAGAGCCGTCACAGCGCTGTCAACACCACCAGATACGCCCACCACAACGTTCCTGATCATTTCCAAGGAATAATTCGTCGCGATTCGTATTGCATTATTATTCAACGTTGCGTATTGTTGTGCAACTTTGATAATATTAATTTTTAATTAAAATTATATACATGCTCCTTTTTGATGGATCAATTATATCTTATTTTATTATTCCGTATAATTATTCTCCAAGTTTTATTTCAGTACATCAGGAATGATGGAATTCGAAAATTTGAACAGAGATACGCCGACAATTATTAGCATCCCAGGAACGTGTGGACTAATTGTAAGTAAAATAAATTACACTTTGTCCAGAAACGCTTCGATTACTTGCAAACGGACCATGCGGACGTATCTACTCGTGCTTACGTCACGTGGTCAAGGTCCGGCTTCCGGTTGTGTAAAAAAAAAAAAAAAAAAAAAAAAAAAAAATAGGAGCGTTAATTTTATTCCGTATCTCCCGAATTTTCTCCAATAATTTTCATTCTCGATACGATATACCCTGCAAATAAGAGTGTCATCGGGAAAGAATTATTCTCGCTGCGAACGTCGCCATTTATCTCTCTCGACGTCGTGACGTCACAGCCGCAGCGGTCGCGCGCGAGTGCGAGTGCCATATTGTCGTAAAAATTCGACGAGAGTCGCCGTCCAATCGACGCTTGGCTCTCTCCGGTCAGCTCGACCAGTCAAGCCCATCGACAGATAAGCCGCGAACGGGTCGCGGCGCGTAGTGCACTCGGTATGGCGAGCTGCGGCGTGTGCGACGTGAATTCGCGATGCCCCGGCGTGTCGCGGCACGCGTCCAAAATCGCCGACCCAGCGACGCATCGCCGGACGCACGTCGCAATCCTAACGCGACGGCGGGCCATTTTGCGCAGTACCCGTGACCCAGATTACGATGGGGGGTTCGCTCGTCTCTTGGAACAGCTGTTGGCTCCGACGAGACGTCGGCGCCGCGAGGGGTCGAGGGGAGATGCGATGCGCGTAGTCGGCGTAGTAGACATGTATATACTCCGACTCGAGCTGGCTGCGTCTGCGCGCGCCTCTTGGCGGCTTGACGCAACAATGGCGGCCCAGGGCCGTATCCGACGCCGATGTTTTTTTTTTATAGGCCCGTTTTAGGCGCGGAAACGAATCTCTACGAGTGCCTTGTTTCGAGGCGTAAAAGAAAAGTCAATTGTATTTTGATAGGTTTTTGACAAGTCACTTTGTAGTGCGAAATTTTCGTCTGGTTAAAAATATTATCTACAATTGAAAAGAAAAACAAACAGCTGCACAATGCTCGCGGAATCGAATCGACCATCATGACAACGTATAAAATAGAACGATACTTTTATAACGCGCACCTACAACAGCGTGCTTCGGCGAAAGACGTAGGAAGTCGTGACTCGAATTAACTTGCTCACGACTCCGACCTCGCGTTTAGGAGCCTTTTTTATTACACAACCGCGCGCGATTTTTTAATCCGTCCTGAGCCGCGGACGCGGGGTTCGTCGTCGATCGCGCCACGAAACAGATGACGGACGGCGTCATGGGAGGCTGGTAGGCGCTAACAAGAACGAGGAACGAGGAACGAGGAAGAGGAGCCGGAGCCGGGTAGTAATAGAGGTAGAGCAGAAGAGCAGCGCCCAAGTGGTTGGTAACAGAGACGCCGCGCGACTCGCGGCGCAATACGCTCCTGCGCAGCATCTCTCCCCACCATCGACCCCCCACCACTGTCGCCACCACCGCCGTCCGCCGTCGTCGTCGTCGTCCGTCGTCGTCGTTCGTCGTCCCGTCACGCTACGCGACCAGTCGGTTCCTTGTTTGCCATCACACACGAAATCCAATAGTTTGCCTTGTACTGTGGTGAGGGAGTGCGGATGCGCGGTTCGGCGATTTCGCGTTATACGCGTCGACTTGTGTGCGAGCAGCGGAGAAAAGAAGTGCGGTGAATTCCTGAACCTGAGAGACGAGAAGAGGAGCCCAGCACACCCGGTGCGATGCGCGCCCCGTGCCCGCGCCTAAGATGCACATTATCCCGCGTTTGTTGTTTACCCACACGACGAGATTCCGCCGATTCCGCTGAGAAGTGATCTCCCGCGCGCGCATTATCCGCGGTAGCGGGAGCCAGGCTAGAAGCACAGTGAATTCCTACCTACCTATCTACGGACGACCGGACCGACCGGCCCGTTAAGGCGTTCGTTGATTTTTTGGTCGGTGAAAAAGACCGTGGAATCGAGGAAGAGAGAGAGAGAGAGGAAGACGGAGAGGCGCGGAACACGCATAAAAATTGCGCGAAGGGGCGGAGGAGGGGGAGGAGGAGGAGGAGGAGGAGGATCCGAGTGTATGTGGAGAAAGAGAACGAGAAAGTAAGAGAGAGAGAGAGAGAAAGAGAGCAGGAGAAGAAAGAAAGACAGAGAGAGAGCGAGACAGTGTGTGAAACAGAGGGAGCGCGAACGCGAACGGAAGAGGAATAGAGAGAGAGAGAGAGAGAGAGAGAGGTGGAAACGGTGCGTGCGTGAGAGAGACAGGAGCAACGAGAAAGATAGAGAAAGAGAGCTTTTGTAGTGTAAGGGTCGATTATACGCCGTCGAGAGGCTCGACTCGCGAGGGAAGCAACTACTACTGGTGATACCGCCAACTCGCGACGAGGGTGCGCGAGGAGAGAGTCAGAGAGAGAGAGAGAGAGAGGAGGCTCCTTTTAGCGGTGGCGGACCAAGAGTGACCGCACGCGGCGCGAACATTACATTACTTGTCGTGAGCGGAGCCCGCTCACGCGCGCGGGGAAACGCGTTATGTATTTACGTAGAACATTGCGTAACGTACAAGGGGCCGGCTAGTGTGTGTATGTGTGTGTTTGGGAAAAGGCGGGCGACGAGAGAAAAAAAATAAGAAAGAACCTTCGTTTTCGCGACACGTAAATTTCCGCGGTTTCGGCTGCTGCGCCCCCCCTCTCCTCCCCTCCCCTCTTCCCTCCCCGCCTCCCAGTTTTAGGACGGGACGGAGGACGGTGGTGTGTAGTACGGGACGTACGTACGTACATCGTACATACGGAGAGTCGGTTGACTGTACCGGCGCAAGTTTCGCGCGTGCATACGCAGCAGGAATCCAAGCAACCCGGCCGCCGCCGCCGACGCGGATCGAAAGTTTCGGGGGAGCTAGAAGAGAAGAACTCGGCGACGCCAGTGTGCAGCTCTATACGGCGGCTATATCTCTCTTCTCTTCGACGCCGAGACTCGTTCGTGCCTGTCCATCGTCGCGCCTCTGCTGCGACGAAACTACGTGGGAGACAGGGACGCAGGACGTTTTCTCAGATGGAAATTGGTACGGAAGTGAAGAGAGAGATATTCGGAGGAAAAAAGTGAGAGAGAGAGAGAGAGAGAGAGACAGGAGAGATACTCCTTGCACGCTGATCGCTCCGGAACCGACGGTTTGTTCGACGCAAATTTTTTTTCCACGTATGCGCAAGGTCGAGAACTCTTTGTAGCTGGGGGTCGATCGTGTCTCTCTCTCTTTCGTCGAGCTAAACGCGAGTTTGTAACTTATTTTTATAACGTGCCATTCTCGAGACTCGCTCGCGTCTGTTGCTCCTTATTCTGGGTTTAATGCGATAAATTTTCCTTTTTCGAGCGAGATGCATCGCCGATCTAACGAACATCTCCAATGGTGACAATATATGCTTCTCTTTCGACGTTTTCCTATGAATCATATTTATTTTGAATTATAAATGAGCTCTCTCGGGAGGCATAAAGTAGTTATTCGAAATATCTGGATATTTTTGAATACTAGCACTAATTTTAATTGGCAGATTGTTGCGCGAAAATCAGTTTATTATTAAACATTTGTAATTTCTAAAATGTGCTAAAAATAAGCCACGTGTATATATAGATTTCTCTTATATTTAATGTTTTCATAATCACGACTGATTGTGAGACACTTGAAGGAAAAAAAAATGATTCGATCATATGGCGCCATCCAAATTCCCCTTATTTATATTTATGTGTTTTGAAATGAATAAATTTGTGCATAATTAAGAAATATTCTGCACGAGTATTACGATAAAAATGAAGGAGATAAAGGAAAAAAAAGGTCTTGTCAGGATAAGTTAGGTTATGTAGAAAGTCTGTACAATCTCAGCATTTCTTACAGATTAACGATTGGACGATAAAATCGCTGGTCGAAAAAAAGAGCAAGATTTTTTTTCATGAGAAATGTTGAGATCTTCGAGACCTTTCACATAATTTAACTTGATATAATTTTCGCATGCTCACTTTCCTTCACATTTGTATCACAAGATTTACACAGAATATTCTTTAATCATGCACACCAATTAATTTACTTGGAAATGTATAAATAGATAAAGTGAAGAGAGACTGTTTCTTCGGATGGTGCCATATGATTTTAAAATGTCTCAATGTCATAATTATGAAATATATTGGACATGTGAGATACATATGATATACATATTTTTCAAGTGTGCCTTTTGGAAATTACAAGCAATTTGTGATAAGTAAGCTTTTAAGTTTTATTTGTGAACAAAAATGTGCTCAAAATTAGTATCAGTAGTCTAAATATATTGGGGTTGCTATTTTATGCTGCTAAGATTTATTCAGAATCACAAATAAATATAATTCGTAGGAAGTAGAACATGTAGATTTAAATTTTCATTAATATATGTATATACATTTAATATATTTTATACAAAGATATAAAAGAGCACGTCACAAAATTATTATTAGCTTCACGTATTTTGAAGATCTTATTAAAATTGATAAATATAATTTACATGAAAACACAAGTACCATGTATCAAAATAAAATATACAAATGTGCAACATTGCTCTATATAATACTGTTTAAACAATAAAAATTGTTTAATTTTTTTGTGAGATAAACATATGTTTTTAATATTACATACATATTATTTATCATTAATTTATATTTTGAAATTTTTCATTTTTATATTTATAAATTTCAAAAAATTATCACATATATCAATCAAATTCTCAAATAAATCTAAACATATTCCTCATTAAAAATGTATATCTTAACGTTTAATAACAATTTGCATATTAGGTCCAACAAAACAGAATAGATTTGTTTAGAATTGTTTTCATTTTTTAGCACTTCCAATGTGATTTGCAATGAAACGTATTCGTGGACTAGACGACGTAGCATCACCACCAGCAAGGCACTCATCGGTGAGTGCAGGAAGTGGCTTAGGTGGTGGAGGAGGTAGCTTAGAATATCATACAAGCAGTGGGATAGGTGTTGTCGTACCTGGTCAAGCAGTTCGATCTGTTGCTTCGAAAGAAATGCCTGGGAGTATACAATTTGGTACTGCCCAAACTCAGCAGCAATATACCGGTGCAATTGTTGTGCCAACGGCAGCACCATCTCCTATTAAAGTAAGTATACTTTACACTATACGTGTGTGTATAACAGTAGTATAACAGTGACAGCATTGCAATAAATATTACAAATGTCATATTTAGCAGGCGAGTGGTTCTGCGGGAGGACTTAGTTCTACATGTAGCGGTAGCAACATAAATACTAGTGGTTTGAATAGTGGACTAAGTAGCGGCAATAGTCATACCATGGCTTCCCAACAACCAACATCAGGATCGCAAAATCAAGTACATACGCAACAGCAATCGACAATAAGGCATAAGGTTTGCAGTTTTTAAGTTTCTTAAAATGAATAGAAAAAAAATTAATATTTTTATTGAGCATTATAAACTTATAAGGAGATTGTAAAGAAAAAGTAATTGTAATTGCAGGTGCATACTGGTAATGTAACACCACTGGCTTCTACTCCACCTGGCTCCAACCAAGGAGGAGGAGGAGGAGGAGGAGGAGGATCTCAATTCCAGAGATTAAAAGTGGAAGATGCACTATCTTACCTAGATCAAGTCAAATATAAATTTAGCGATCAACCACAGGTGAATATTAAAAATTTAATGCTTAATACGTTAGCATTTGATGAAAAGAATTGTATATCTTAAAATACTGGTAAACTCTAGTATACTTCCATCATCACCAATTGATGTACTTTTACATATCAATCCTCATTTGAGAAATTCTGACTTGATTTGATTGGCTGCTAGCTTTTTAATACTCTTTTAAACAAACATGCTAATTGTTAAAAGAAGCATCTTGGTGAATCATGCTTAAAGAAAAAATGCTTGATATTATTTTAACATGAATATTTTGATTTATAGGTGTACAATGATTTCTTGGATATCATGAAGGAATTTAAATCTCAAAGTATAGATACTCCAGGGGTTATAACCCGAGTGAGTCATCTGTTCAAAGGACATCCCGAGCTTATTGTTGGTTTCAACACATTTCTCCCACCAGGCTATAAAATAGAGGTACAAGCAAATGAACAAGGATATGCCTTCCAAGTGTCCGTCAGTATGCCAAGTCCAACAGCAACGCACACAGCTACATTATCGCAACATCACTGTACAGTCAATGTTGGTTCACCTCCTGTAGCTAGCCCACCTACGCAGCCTGCAAAAGCACCCCCAGTTTTACAAATAATGCAAGGGTAGGTATTTTGTCAAATCTATGTGATAATTTATATGTAATTAGAATTTTTTTTTAACTGAAATTATGAAAAAGAAGATACGTGTCTATAATTACGATCTCTATTCTTAGGTCGGGCAATATTCACCATACTTTAGCAAACAGTATTACAACTAACAGTTTGACTGTTCACGCGCCTTCACCACCGCCGGTACCAGTGTATAATAATTCGCATGTTAGCACCGCGCAAGCGCAAGCTGTCAGTCAAGCTTTAAGTCAAGCTGATGGTGTAACTACCGGCGGGCAAACGCAGCAAAGTCAGCCAGTAGAATTCAACCATGCGATAAACTATGTTAACAAAATTAAGGTAAGGGATTATAACAATGATTAGAAAATATATAATAGAGTAATGAAATATGTGTGTGTAATAAAATAATAACATTATTATATTATATTTCTAGAATCGTTTCCAAGGTCAACCGGACAAATATAAACGTTTCTTAGAGATATTGCATACGTATCAAAAAGAACAGAGAAATTTAAAAGAATCTGGAAATATGGGAGGTACGAGTTCTGGTGCTACAAGTGGAGCGAAACATTTAACAGAAGCGGAAGTTTACAGCCAAGTAGCTAAATTATTCGAAAATCAAGAAGACTTGCTTGCTGAGTTTGGACAATTTTTGCCAGATGCTACTAATCAGCAAAGTTCGTTGGTGAGTCATCTATTTACAGTAGAACAAACTAATAATTTTGAATTTTAGTAGAAAATTGCAATCCGTTTAAAGAATCTAAAGTACTTAATCTCTTACGAGTAAACTTTCAAATGAGAAATTGCAAGACACAGAAATATTATTTAACATCCCAAAACTATAGCACAAAAGAGCAAATGGAAAGATAGTATTTATAAAAAAAATTATGTATATAATATCTTTATTATATTAGATTTATTCGTTTCAAATTCATGTCTCTTTATTACTTGAATATTTATAAATAATTATATACAAAAAGAAGAGAAAAAAAAAACAGTACATGCTCTTATAGATTTTTTCTTTTTTATTATTAAGAAAATTTCTGTTTTTATGGAAAACAGTAAGTTCTGATTCGTATTAGTCTGCTATGTTTCAGACTAACAAAACAACATCGGTTAACGATCATACGGCGATTGTTAAGAAACCAATTGGACTCAAAACACCTTACAACAATTCTGGAACTATTTCGAGAGATCTTCGAGAATCCGGCAGTACGGCCGGATTGGAACGCGATAGTCGAGATCATAGAGAACGGGAACGAGAACGGGATAGATCAAACGTACGAGACATCAATAGCGGTCAGAAATTTGGGCACAGCACCGGACAGTTGAAGAGGAGTCCATCATTCTCAACTTCGGCAACAGCCGGAAATTCTCATCACGTACAACATGGGCCGCCCCCTTTGAAGAAACCCAAAGTTACTTCGATGCGCGACATTACTATAGCGGAAGCTGGCAAATATGGTACTCTGAACGACTATGCTTTCTTTGACAAGGTGAGCACAACATCTTAAATATTCATCCCTCTTAAATTTGTATTATGGTGCTCTCTTTAAGAGAGAGATATTTTTTCAAGTAAATTTATAATAAATTATTGATAATATTTCTCTCAGGTTCGCAAGTCGCTTAGATCGCAAGATGTTTACGAAAATTTCCTTCGATGCCTTGTGCTTTTTAATCAAGAAATAGTATCGAAATCGGAACTCGTTCTATTGGTGACACCGTTCCTCGGCCGTTACCCCGAACTCTTGCGTTGGTTCAAAGATTTCCTCGGTTATTTACCCGCTGATTCGTCTGCCACTATAACAACAAACTCGGGTAATGCAGTAGGAGTGGAGACTTTCCCAAACAGTGTCGTGCGGAGCCATCAGGAACGACCGCAAAATGACTTGGCGATAGAAATCGATTATGCAGCGTGCAAGCGATTAGGAGCGTCGTATTGTGCGTTGCCAAAGTCGTACATTCAACCAAAATGTGGCGGCAGAACGCAATTATGTAAGGAAGTCCTGAACGATACTTGGGTCTCGTTCCCAACTTGGTCAGAAGACAGCACATTTGTAACATCAAGGTAAGCAATCAGATTTCATTTATGTAGAAATATTTTTACGATAATAATTAGATATAATTTATATACAAAATTTATATATTTATTTGTCCAGGAAAACTCAATACGAGGAGTCCATATATCGTTGCGAGGATGAACGTTTCGAATTGGACGTTGTTATAGAAACCAATGCATCGACGATTAGAGTACTCGAAGGCGTTCATAAAAAAATAAATAGGATGAGCCAAGAAGAAGCACAGAAATATAAACTCGACGATTGTCTCGGCGGTTCTTCCCCGACGATTCATCAACGAGCGATAAAGAGGATATACGGCGACAAATCTCACGATATCATAGAGGGTCTCAAAAAGAATCCTCAAATAGCCGTGCCTATTGTACTCCGCCGGTTGAAGGCTAAGGAGGAAGAATGGCGGGAGGCGCAAAAAGGTTTCAATAAAATCTGGAGAGAACAGAATGAAAAGTACTACTTAAAATCCTTGGATCACCAGGGGATTAACTTTAAACAAAATGATGTAAAAGCATTAAGGTCTAAAAGTTTGTTCAATGAAATCGAAACTATATACGACGAGGTTGGTATACTTGTTTTTGTTTGTTTTATCTATTCTAATTATCTCTTTAATTTTGCGATTATTTAATGCGTTAATTATTATACAGAGGCACGAACAGGGTGATGACGGTAACGGTGATAGTCAAGGAAACAGTGGTCCACATCTCGTTCTACCGTACAAAGATAAATCTGTATTAGACGATGCTGCTAATCTTTTAATTCATCATGTCAAACGGCAAACTGGTATCCATAAAGAAGACAAGCAGCGGATAAAACTTTTATTGAAGCATTTCATACCAGATCTCTTTTTCCATACGCGACAAGAACTTAGTGATGACGAAAGAGATGAAGATGGTAAGTTCTTTACAATTTCTCTTTTTCATAGGCGAGACATTTTTCTATTTTAAACCATTCTATTTCTATTTAAATTGGAATCTACGTCGAGTGCTATATATATGTATGCTTTCTTTTTGTTACAGATGAAAAGGAAGATATAAACGTGGCAACGTGTAACAATTCCCAGTCTGCGACGACTACTTCATCGTTGAGTGGCCTGCAAGCTAATAGGAGTAAAGCTCCTGTATCGCCAAATATGTCTTCCGCGTCCATCAAAAATGAACCCGATATCAAAGTACCTATACATGCCCTCTCGAACGATCCTGAGGAGGCATATACACTTTTCATGGCCAGTAATAATTGGTACCTCTTTTTGAGGTTACATCACATACTATGCGAGAGATTAACGAAAATGTACGACAGAGCAGTCGCTCTCGCCGAAGAAGAATCAAAGTATAAGCAGCAACGCAAGGAAAGTACAGCGATTGCTTTAAGATTAAAACCAAAAAGTAAGTTTACTGCATTTATAACACAACTGGTTATTGGCTTTACTTTTATCAATCAATTATCGTATTAATCAATTCCGTCATCGTTGTGTATTTTAGGTGAAATCGAAATTGAGGATTATTATCCCGCCTTTCTGGACATGGTCAAAAATGTTCTCGACGGAAATATGGAAAGCACAGCGTACGAGGACACGTTACGAGAAATGTTTGGTATACATGCCTACATTGCCTTTACTCTTGATAAGATCGTAACTTACGCTGTGAGGCAAGTAAGTGAATTCCGTTCAATTTTCTTTTCTTTTGATATTGTGAAAGAAAGAACAATGAGTGTTCAAAACTACATATATATTTTCTGATAGTTGCAGCACTTGGTCACGGATACTATATGCCAGCAATGCATGGAATTATTCCAAAGAGAGCAACGTCAACCTAAAGAAAACAGCGGTGCCGGCGGGTTGTGCGCCACGGCATACATGAGACTAAGTGCTGAATTATCATATCAACGCAAAGCAGAAAAGACAATGGTTGATGAAAATTGTTTCAAAATATATATAGTAAGTATCTTTGAAATACTTGATTTATATCGCATACTCTAGTGGTTTCAATTTAGCAATTATTATTGATCTATATCATTGTGTGTGTATGTATAACTCAAATTTAATTATTTTTATACACAAAATAATACACAACATTTATCAAATGTTTATAAAAAATGTTTGACTAGATTTTACTTTTATGAATTATTCTAATGAAATAAATAAGATGCAAAATGTGTGTATGTTTGAAATAAAGTTAAATCAAATATTAAAGAGTTTAATCAAATATCTCAATAAAAATCAGATTTATCATTAATGACGTTGAACGTTCTATATAATTAGGCTCTAATCTCATCTTACACTTTGCTTTTTATTACAGTACAAAAAAAACTGCAAAATGACAGTGGAGTTGTTAGATACAGAGGGTGACGAAACGGTGGATAGTGGCTGTAGGGAGAGAGAAAGGGAAGGCGTTGCAGTCTCTGAAAAATGGTCGACGTACGTTGAGAGATTTTCTGCACCAGCTGGTCAGACTAGCCCAAAAGACACTCCTGCCTTAACAGAGAATGAGCCGCCGACCAATCATCCTGTGAGTAGCGACCAGGCAGCAAGGGGGGGGAGGGGCAGAAAACGCAAGAACACTGACATTAGTAAGAAGGTATAGGATCCAAATACCTTTTCATAATCATTAATCAACGTTCATTCGCGTAATAATTGACATCTGTGATTAGAATTGTTGTACGAATCGTCGTTTTTATTTGGCGTACAACAAGAGTATCCCCAAAGAATAAAGGTATGATGGAAAAAATTTTTTTTTCTATCAAAAATAGAATTTATTTGTGGAAAAGTAAAATAAAATATTGGGCACTTTTTTTCGCGGAGAGCAATCTTCGTGTAAATTTTGTCGGAATAGGAACGCGCGACTTGTGAAAAATATTATACGGATACATATACATTGCTAAATTATATTTACGCGAATGATTAAGACAATCGTATTAATTTCCTATAATTATCACATCAATTATAAAATTTCTGTATATTTATCCAATGTTTTATCTTATCCAATTAAATATTCTTTTCATACGCGAGGCAGAGCAAGGTTCATATGGTTATTATATTTTATAATAATTGGGAATTTATAAGCGACTTATAAAATTCTTCTCTTCGGCCGTAATCGTCTATGTGGTGATGCAACTTACATGAAATTTTCTGACTTGTATTACAGCATGTTATTACAGCAGTGCATTTCTCAATCTTTTTTAAATACAAATGTTTGTCATTCAAATAATTGCTCTTTTATTATTTGCAACATTCTAAGTAAAAATCATCGCAAATATTAATATATCGCCTTTTTGTTTCATATATAATTTATTTCTTTTATATTATATATAAAATCTATTGAGAAAATGAAAGAAGCAAAAGTTAAAATACAATTAAATTCTTCTTAATTAAATGTTGTATTAAATTATAGACGACTTTTCCACTTACCCTTTTTTTCGTATTACATTTTTATCGACAATTTTTGATTTTATGATTAAAAAAGCAAATTAATTTTAATTTGTAATTGAAGTTACACACGGTATCTATAATTTTCTTATATGTATAAATCTTCATTTTTATAATATGATTCTGATATTTAAATACATATTTTAAAAAAGAAAAAAGAGAAATGTTTCAAGTAAATCACAGCAATTCCATATATTATCATTATGTTAAAAACATGACTTTTTCTCAAGTCTGTTGCACGATAATGATATTAATCGACTCAGAATAAATGAGGAAAATTTCATGTATGTATTACCGTATTATACATACTACATTTGTTTCGCCATTATGCATTCATT
The DNA here is from genome assembly GCF_030444845.1 of Prenolepis imparis. NCBI lineage: Eukaryota > Metazoa > Arthropoda > Insecta > Hymenoptera > Formicidae > Prenolepis > Prenolepis imparis. The sequence continues at coordinate 18,407,880 of NW_028141166.1, read as the reverse complement.
CAATAATGGATGTTATCAGAAATCCAGTGTCGTTGTGAGATAAAAGAGTGATGACCAATTGTAAAAAATATTGATAAAAAATTGTATAAAACACAGAAAGGGATAACTGGCATATATTTCACAAAGTCATCTTAGCAGTGCCATAATGAATGTAAAATAACAATTAAATGAACAATTTAGATGCCCTTCTTTAGATTGAACGTACATTGTCATCTAACTAGTTACATATTTCATGAAAAACAAATTTTATTGTACATATTTAATATATTTGTAACATGTAATGATATTTCATCTTTTTCTCTCTCTCTCTTTATATATATATATATATATATATATATATATATATATATGTATAAAGAATATTTTTTACAGTTTGCGAAAAATTGAAACTACATACACAATAGATAGACATATACATAGTAGAACATCTTGTAATAAAATGTGTTATATGTTTTTACTTAAAGTAAAAATGAATATTTGAGTGAAAAAATTAATCTCCATTTATTTGTCAAAAGCCACATCTTTTTTTAAAATTTATATTTCATCCTTTTTGACTTAACAAAATTACAAAGTTTATTTGAAAATTTTTTCGAATCACCACAATAAGTAAATTTTGTAAAAGTAGTTTAGATAAAATGATAAAGACACGCGTTACAGTTATATGTATCTTTGATGAGGAGATAGGTTTTGAATTATAAAAATAAGAAAATGATTTTATATTAACATAGACAATTTATATTTCGTTGAGTAAGACAAAGTGGCAATATACATATAATGATTCGAAAGCTAAACTGAGAACAAGTTTATTCGAGTAAAAATAACGTAATTTTATTAATTTTTTAGCCAATTTAATAGATATATATATTTCACCTGTGTATAATTTGTATAATTTTTTTAATTATAATTTATTCGGAATGTAATTTTTTATCATCCAACTCTGTTAAAACACGTGTATTAAATGGAGAAACATTAATAACGTTAGTGAAGAAATTTTACTTAAAATATCTACACACATAAAATGTGTCTCTTGAAAATATATATTTCTTATCTACTTATTTATTTATCTTTATTTCTTATATAAAAATTATTTCTATTGTTATGCATATCTACATTTACAATATTTATATATATATATTATATATATATAGCTTATCTTCTCGTGAAACATGTAACTATTTAGATAAATATGTGCGTGTCATTTGAAAGAGGAAGGCATCTTTATTTAGTAAATGGTTAAAAGGACGAAAATAATCCTTCGCACGAGTACTAGTTTCTATTGTAACACTTGGATTAGTCAATTCTTAAAAAGAAATTCCTTTTATTTTCTCTTTTCATCTGATATTATATTAGATAAAGAAATATAGATATATAATAATAGATTCTCTTTATAAATTATTAGATTTTTAAAAAAATGTAAATACCTCTCTAAAACATTTGTACATACATTTTGATACATACGCAATTTAAGATTGATCGATAGTGGATCGCGAAGTTTCATACTTAACTCTTATTATCGTTCAGAAATGCAGTACATAGTGAAGCCTTTGGAAAGGAAACATGAATAGATACATATATATATATCATTCATTGACTTATACCTGAACACATTACTTCCACGCCATTATTAGACGTTATAATAACATTAATAATTATATACTTGTATCACTTTTTTTTACTTAGACTATCTAAGACAAACAAATGTGAAGATTTCCAATTGATCTTTTTTTTCTATCAAATTTTGAAAGATGGGCGGTTAGACACTTGCGTAGAAACGAGAGCGATGCGTAGAAAAAACGAGAGCATAAAATTCTCTTATGTAATCTTTTGTACAAAAATTAGGGTAATTGTCAGAGAAACATCGAACATCACTGTATACCTGTTTAGGCTCTTTGAACTGCTCTTCAGATAGTTTAAAAAAAAAAGTGTTTTCCATAAAGAGAAGAAAAACTGATCTCATATATGATACATTGAAAGGATCTATGCGCGTTTGCTCCATACGAGGGCACAGCGTGTCATGCTACACATTTCAAGACCCCAAAGTATGTTACAGGATCAGCTGTAGTACGATGCACTATGCCCTTGTATGAAACAAGCGCACGCATTCGTTTTACCTAACGAGTCTACGAGAGTCTACGACAAGACTGTACTGTGGCGTGGAGCTGAGTGTGTTTATTAGCTTAACTGTTGCGTCCTTCATTAGACACACATGTATATATACATAATATACTTTGCTATGTACATAAATGATATATAGATAGTAAAGCAGAGATACTATACGCATTGTACCATTATATGATGTATATAGAAAGTCAGTTGTAATTTTGCATCAATTCTGTAAGAATGTTTGATAAACGCGACAGTATAAAATATTAATATCCCGCAGTATTTTTGTCATTTTACCAAAGGTTTCACATTCTTAGGTTTCTTTTTTTTTTCTCTTTTTTTAGTTTAACTCTTTTGTGCTGAATAATTTGTCGCTCGGGTTTCTTGATACCGGTTTCTCTAGAACTAACAAAGACTATTTCGGAGATCGAAATCATTCTTCTTTTCTTACTACACGCAATCGCTTTTATTTCGTATTATATATTTTTCCTCAGAGGGATTCGTACAATATACAATTATATTAGTGACAAGCATATAACACATTTCTAACTTATTCTCTTTCTTAATAATGATCTCATACTCTTTGCACAAATTATAAGCATAAATTTTCTAACTAATATAACATAATACTACACTCAAGTTTCAATAGCATACAGTTTATTTGTATATAATATATTCTTTTTATCAATTTAACGATAATACAATAGACTTGCATATTTATTGTATATAATTATATGAGTCGAAAATATATAACAAATTTATTTGAGCACTTTGTATTTATAGTATTTTAATTGAGATCATTATACATTCATTACACATGGATAGGTTTCTATAAGATTAGATCTTTCAATCAAGAATTATATTTTAATTTTTTTAGGATGTTATTGAAAAGCTCTCCTTTTCTTTTTCATTTACAATGTCTGAATATCTTGTGAATCTCTGTCTGTTCGCAAATATTGTTGATTAAATAAGAATTTATATCATCCCGGATTTTAAGTTATAAATCAATTAATCACTCGGCATAAATTTTCGTACAAAAACGAGATGTAAAAATTTCAGTCTAAAATTCCGATATAATCCAAATTCAACATTTTCATTTATACATTATAATATGCAAAAGTGTGAAGGGAAGAAGACGATATGAATAGGAAATTTTAATGCATTACGTATTTATTTCATTTTTCAAATGACCATCGATATTTAAATTTGCACCGAACGCTATTTCTGTAAATGATTGTCAAGAAGCTTTTTACGCATGCACGATATTTTATTTTATAATAGAATTCATCTCCGTTAACAATTAATTTCAATCCAGCTTTTAGCACAATTTCAATCAAGCTTTTACGAATATATCTTCGCGAATGTTTCATCTCTTCTCTTACTCTACGTGCATTCTATTTTCTCGTAGCACTTGTCAAAAACAGGCGCACCGTCGCTTACTGTCAATTGCCCGATGTGCTTTTCAATCTTAGGATATCGATTCGCAAAGTCGCGGAAAGCTCGAAAAAAAAAAAGATTGTCCTTTAAAAGCAACAATATATATAATCGCTCGAGAGAGACGAAAAACATCATACACACATACTTACGCATTAAGAAAAAAAGCGGAGACGTGAAAAAAATCTTGACACACTATACTTGGGCGAAGCTTACACCTTTCATTCTCCGTAAATTCATCTCTCGCAAAGCTCGCGCTTTCCGTTCTCTCGTTCTTTTTTTTTTTTTTTTCGGAGCATTCGTGTCGACCGATAACCCGTTCTATCGTTTCTTATTCATTAAATTCTACAAGATACGAGCGCACCGATCACAACACAGTGCGGGAATTTATCTCGTCGATTGGGAGAAGCAGAAACTCTTATCTGTCTCTCTCTCTCCCTCTCTTATATACACATCACACTACCGCGATAAGTAAATCGTCGTACAAAATGGCGCTCGTCCAGGCCTGAACGGGTCTGGTCGGGTCGGGAATAACATATAATGGGGAACGTGGAGGAGAAAGGCGGATCGGAGTCGAGCGGCTTCGGCGCTGCTCGAGTCATCGTCGCTCGAGCAACCTGCGCCGCGCGCCGCGCCGATTCGATGTGCATACTCGTTCTCGTTCCAGTGGCGTATGCGCAGCAATTTCGACTCGTCCGTCGCCAAACGAGTTTGATACGCGGCTCCCCCCCACGCACACATTCGATCGATATCCGTTATCAATACTCCGCCCGGTCTCTGGAACAATAGAACGTGCGAGTGAGAGATGAGAAAATGCCCCGCGACTCTCCCTCTCTTTCTTGCATTCTTGCATTTTATGCACTTTACGTATCCTCTTATAGTTTTTGTACAATTTGCCGAACAATATAAAAAGGGGGATATAAATACGAATAGCGAGAGATTTTTTTTTTTAATAATAGCGTTACGTCGCGATTTAGAAAATAAAAGTTTCCTTCGATAAGCAAACGAGTTGTATAACATAGAAGTTTTAAAGTCGCGCAAACTATCGTTTCTCGTTCGAAATTCATTTTTATATTTATTTTATATATTCTTTTGCGTATCGATTTTTTTTATCAAAATGTAACCAAATCGTAAATCAAAATTTCGTTAAAGTAATTATAAAGCAATTAATAAACAAACTATAAACTCGTTTTTAAATGCACCAAAAGAAACTTCTTTGTTGTCAGTTTTCTATAATACGATGGGATACGAGAAATATATCTCAATTATTTCAAGATACAGAATAGCATAATCATAATTTCTTTTATTTTAACAGCTTGCAAATGATCATTAAATAAAAAGATGTCAGTGATATAGATATCACTGACATCTTTTAGTGTCTAGCAATAGAATTGCTCCAGAATTTGGTGTATATATATATATATGTAAACATACGTATATATAAAAAATATACGGTAAATTCTTATCTTTCTTTTTCTCTTACATATTTAATGAAAAAGCAATATCTTACATATATTTGTATGTAATTATAATGTATATAGAAAGAAATATGCATAATATGCATATGATAATAGAGATGATATTGCATGGAAAAGATATATTCAAATACACATACAATTTTGAATATTGTCGTTTAATATCATTTTTGTGACTAGATCACTAGATTTATTATATATTTTGCATCTTCAAAATATAATTTTTTTCTTTCTGAATTAATCTTTACAATAATCTTTGTATTTCTAAATTATATATGAAAATACTATATATAATAATTATAAAATTCAAAGATATTATCTTTTAAATATTTTGATTTTTTAAATTGCGATGTATAATGCTCTATAAGAAATTTGATTTATAATCAATTTAAAGTATTACTTAAAAATAACACAGTATTTTATGATTTGTTGTAGATGGAAAGATGGGATTTATTAAGCAGATCTTCGGGACGTAAACCCATCTTCCTCTGTCGCAACGTTAGGTCTTATCGAAAACACGCTGCGAAATTGGCGAAGGAAAAACAATTGCTTAACGCTAATCATCCGGAGAGAGTCACTGAGTAAGTAATACCTGATACATATATCAGCCTAAATATTAACTTGATTTTATTCTCTATTTGATGTAAATTTGTTACAGACCGGTCGACGCTCCCGACATTATCAATTCCGATGAGACGCAATGTAGATTTAATCCCAATAGCTATACCATGTTTTTCATTGTTCACAAGGACAGGCTCCTTTACAAACAAAACTCTATTAGCCGTGCGAGGATGGTATGTTCGCAATTATTGGAACACTTTTGCATTTTTCAAAAATTTTTATTACGTGTCTTCGATATATAGGTCGAATTTAGTAATAAAAAATTTGTTTCTAACAATTTTTTTGTCTCGACAGTCTCACGCAGCCGTAACGAAACGTATGGACTCGAAATTCCATCACTGGCACGCATCGTGGATATCGAAGAATGGCACGGAGACTCAACATCGATTGTGCCAGGATTGGCTGATGGGACGATACGAGAACTTGATTCCTCATAGGACACGAGTTTTAACGGATAACGATCAGACACGTTCCCCGTATCGGCAATACAATCGTTTCAAAGTAGAACGTCTGCAATCTGATCTATTGACGTCGGAGCCGTGCGTTTAATCTTACTCGACGGAATTTTATGCCGTCATTTAAAATTTCCCGACATCGCCACGCTCGCTACAATTAATCTCGGTGTCAGCGGAAGTTCTTTTTTGTTTTTCTTTTTTGCAGCTGCATTCGGATACGATTTTCACTCGGAACGGAAATTCTTAAATTATTGATTTTGTTTTAATGCGAGAAAGCTAGCAGATGTAATTTTATTTTGTACAGACAGCACTCTCGATATTCGAAGAAAGTTTTGATTAGCCGCCGGTTCAAGAAATATTGATTTCAAGAGTGTAATTGGTCAGTGACCGTCCATATGTTATATATTATGTATATCGTATTATATATTTTTACATAAAGAGAGAAAGAGAGACAAAGAGGTTTATTCTTCATTGTACAGATACGATGCATATAAAACGACATAATGACATATACTGAGTGATACTATCGCACTAAATTCACTGCATTAAACAATTTTTGTTGCAATTATTTTTACGACGTTCTACGCGCTCGCAAGATTAATCAATTTACCGCATTTGTTTGTATCTATAAATATATAAAAATATGTTTAGAATTATATGTATTCATTTGAAAAATGTACATATATACATTTATACGTGTGTATGTGTGTACATATATGTATGTACAATATACATGCATACACAGACACACGTGTATATATAAAACATGTATAGATTTGTACAAAGGAAACTTAGGAGTTTATTTTCGATTCGCCCTCCAGGCCGCAACGTAGAATCATTAAAGATGTAGAAACGGTAATGTTCCTGGACAGTGCGATAGAGTCGAGTATGCTGAAAAATCAACGTAGCGTGGAAGGCTAAGGCCGTGGAAAGTGTCATTGACCTACCACACGCGATCATACAAAAGTCTAATTGTGTTATGTCAGTTTTCTAGTGTATAATATCGTAAATGCAATAAAGTGCGACTTCTCGAGAGCACATAATTTACAGCACATTATAAGAGCATTATAAGAACTCGCGTATGTGTGTATGATTCGCAAATATCATCTCTGTGAGACATTACACTTATCAATGGAATGCTGATGCGTTGCTATAAGAAAATAATCGCTATTAAACTTACTCGCGTAATCTTCACCACGTGTGCTTTTTTCTCATTTTAAATCATAAAACAAGATTCAAAGCGAAGCTCGTGCGTAATACGCATTTAATGAATGAAATAATCACGCGTCTGTCACGCGATAAACGATCGACGGTCAATAACGTTGATGGCGGATGCGACACTTCTCGGTCTCGGTCACGCTTTTGTTGACTCTTACAGAGTTTAATCGAAATAAGTGATATTTGCGCGTAACACGAGCACAAATCATTTTCTAAGCACACACGTCTATATGGTAATTACATATATTCAAGCGGATGAGTCACTCTCCCTGCTTCTACAAATGTGTGTATGTGACCTTCTGTTCGATTTAATGAAAAAAAAACTTAGATTAAGATAAGAATGAGATAAAATTAGATATTTAATTATAACATAATGTAGTCATACTATACATTATACATACCGTAATTTGTAATTCTAATACACGATACTGTGGTTGTATATTTATTGAAGCATTTCCTCGTCTGCGAAATAAATAGAGAAGAAGAGAAAGAGGAGGCCACAGTCTCATGAGGGGAAGAGAGCAGGAGAGAGAGGAAAAATGAATAAATGTCAAAATATATAGTTATCAAATTAACAAGTTGGCAATTTATATCCAGAGGAATGAGCTGTCACAGTATGTGTTATGGTGGCCTTCAGTAAAAAAAATATATCTATATTTTTTCACTCTGCGCGCTTAAACGCGTAAATGCGCTGTAAATGTCAGCAATGTGCAACCGTCTATCGCTTATTCCGATTTATGCAACTTGTTAATTTGAACCGATCCATTTCGCCATTTATTCTTTCTATTCGCTTCTCTTTCCGGTCAATTAAATTTTTAACACCAAACGAAGGAAAGAAAGAGTGGGATGAGAAACACGGTCTTCCCGATGTCTGATTATACTTCTGACTATATTACTGTATTTTATGAGAAAATTGCTAATTTTAAAAGTTTACGTGTATATGAAAAATAAATGTACAGGCAATTTTACTACTCGAGATAATAATTTAATGTTGATATATATTTTGCACACAAATAATTATTATAAATATTAATAAAACTATTATAATATTAAAAAGTTATTCTTGTTATCGGTAATATTTCTCCCATAGCTTCATATACATATCTTAGGTTGTTACGTTTTTTCCTTATTCCCTTTCTGTATTTGCGCAATAACACTTTTCTTAAAATAAATCGATTCTTCTAGCAGTCTTTTACAGGAATACGCCATAATATTCAGGAGAAAAGAAATGTATGAGAAGTAGTGTGATGAAGAATAGTCGCAGAGTTTTGCAACTTTTGGTTTTATTATATTAAAAGTGATAAAATTAGAGAATAATTATGTATCAATTGAATTAAATCGATACTTAATCGCGTAATTATAACTTACGTATATTAGGTACATAACAAATGAAATATTATGTATGAGAATATAACGAAATGAAAATACTTATATCCTATATCTTTTAGTCTAGGCTTGTCTTCTTCAGACGTTTTGATACATCTGTGTGTTACAAGCTCTGGTTGAATTGAGAAAAACGTAGTAACCTTATTTTTCCAGAGCGTGATGTGCATCAAAATCGAAGACTTCAAAGAAAAAAAAACAATACCAAAGTACCGGTATCAGTTTCGTTTACGACAATTAAGTTTGCGTGATTTTGACGCTATTAGTCTAAAGTGTTACAATAATTTGGTATAGCTGTAGTTAAAAAAAGAAAAAGAATTACTTTCGAAAATTTCTTAAAATTTATTTTAATTACTACTCGCGCGAAGTGAATTGACACACTGCGTTTCAATTTACTTGGTCCGCATTTTCTTTCGCTCTTTACCGAGTTTGTGAAAGATTACGCGATGCTATATAATATATGCGTTTCATGCACGATCTGCTTTATTCGCAATTTTGTAGTCGACAACTTTACCCGTGCGATTAAAGCAAAAGGTCACGGATAAAAACGACTTGCGCTCGTATTCATATCGATATTCGCATGATCGTTAAGTAACGGGATATGGACGGCCGCAATTAAAATTCTTCGTTATAAATAATCCATTATTATATATACGCGAGAAGGAAGAATCATTTTCTTTTTCTGATCATTTCGTAAACGACTTCTTCGGTTAAGTACAAATTGTAATTCGATGAAGAAATGTGTTTCGCGCGTTTTACATAAAAGGCCTATATTTCTACATTTAATTACGCACGTCAAATATATAATTATTACAGATTGGCGCTGTTTGATTTTGCGCTTCGCTCCAAGTCATATCGAATATAGGCTAACGATCGGAATAAGATAGTTGCGAATGATGAGTTTATGTGAATTTTTTTTTTTTTTTTACATAATATAACATAGTTAAGATCGTTAGCCTGCAAATCTGTATCTAGATCTTATACAGATGATGGAGACATGTAGTATTTCTTAAAGTTTCTTTCGTATAGTTAACGTCGTGATTTCTTATCCGGTAATTATATTACCGATTACACTATTAAGGCCGTTGTTTATCGCTAATTATATAAGACCAGTGAGAGAGACGAATTGATGAATGGGCATGAAATTTCAAGTACATCGCAAAGTACAGTGCAAATAAAAAACTTAAAAAAATTATAAAGATTAGAGATGAATGGAGAGACGCGATTCGTTACACGAGACTCTTTATCATTATCGCTTCGGATTCATCGGGGAAACGATAAATCAGTTGACGATAAATCGAGCGAGGTTGAAATCTGAAGATTTGTACCGGGAAGGCTATAATGTAATGTAATGATATATATATACTCTGCGTAATCGCGCATATTATAAAAGTTCCCTTCGTTCCATCGATAAAATTATTAGTCCAAATAGGAAATTATTTATAACTATATAATGCTTGTCGCGCCTGACGGCGGCGCTCCGTTTGTACTCGTAAGTAATTCGAACTTTGACAAAGCCGGTGTCGCGCTTGATCGATCCTCGCGCGCGCTTGATCTCTAGCGGAGAAGCTGGAGCTGATCGGATGGTGGTCGGAGTAGAAGATGCGATCGCCTTCGGAAGCGGTAACATTACAGCGTGGAGGAGCTAATTACGTCGAGGAGCCAGGTCCGGCGCGGCGGTGCGATGATGGATCGCGAAGATGGTCCGCGCGCCGCTGCTAATCTCAAGTTGGCGTGAGGCTCCGCGACGACGCCCCGCCGGCCTCGTCTCAGTTGGCGTCCTCCGGAAACTCTAAGCCGTCCGTCACGTTTTGGCGGCAGCGGTACACGTACGCGCTCGCGGACAGGTCGTCGCCGATGCGTATGCACTTGTAGCTCTTATCCGGGCATTCGCAGCTGTACAAATCAAATGGGAATCCCGTCAGAAAAAGCGACCACATTTCTAACGCGAGTCGAAAATCTCATTTTTTTTCCGTGTATGCGTTAAAACTGATAAAAACATTCATCTGGACATTTTTCGCGTTTCAATTTAAAATTTGTAGTTTGTTTAGAAAATACGATAATTTATTAAGTCTTTTAATTGTTTCATTTTTTATTTTCAGTAATTTCGTTAAATATTTGCACATTTTCGGGTCTTTAAAAAGATATACTTGTCTTATTGTTAATATTTGAATAAGAAAAATACGATTAAATCTAGCTCTACACACACAAATTATGAAATTTCCTCTCATTTATCTAAATTTTCATATTTTTGATTCAAATATATGTATTGTTTTATGATTCCACAATTTTTATGAACATATATACTAAAATATTAATAATATTGCACATTATATTGCATGACATTAATTATCGTTTAAAGATACACCGAAAAAGTCATAATAAAAACTTTGATTAGGAATAAAATAAAATTCGGCACACATTTTCTATTTCGACTTTTCTGAGAGATAGGATTTTTCACGCCTCGTCTAAAGACAATTTTATATAAACGTCATTCCGCACTGTAAAAAAATGTAATGTATTACATAAAAATATGTAAAATTACATAAATAATAAGTGTAAAATGTATACATTTTTATTATTTATCGTGTAATTTTAAACTTATTATTTATGTAATTTTACATATTTTTATGTAATATATTACATTTCTTTTTTTTACAGTGAAACAGCCATTTTCTCGAAGCTTTTACATATTTTAAAATATCTTTAGCATTATCGTAATAATTAGCATAATTCACTTACGTGTTTTTCATGTAATATTCCATGCCGCGCGTGTACGAATCGTAAACCCCCCAACCGCAGGCGACGTTGTGACAATACCGTTTCGGCTCGTTTTCCTCGTCGCTGTTTTTCGTGGCCCGCGGAAGTCTTACCCCGCCTATTCTATTGTAATAATGCCAAGGAAGAGTGGAATTCTGAACTCTATGCTTCAAATCCTCTAGCTCCTTCTCCGACATCTGTAATTAAAATGTACATGCGTTTCTTGCGTACATGCGACTCTTATTCTCTGTTTTATTTAACGTATAAAATAAATACTCTATTCGCATTTTTATTCCCCTTTAATAATCGTCGTTACATAAGAAGCACTAATTTTTTAAATCAAATATTGCTTTTTAACGCTTGAAAGCAAAGATGTATTATCGAAATTATGTACTTAGAAATATGTGTTATCGGCTTTTTTTTCTCATACGAATAAGGAAGCAGCAAACGAGGCAGCGTTATTACCAGACAGACCTCAGATACTCTTCTTCAATAAAAAAATTCAAAGATATGTTTACATACTTTGTATTAAGAGTTTTACACAAAATCTCGAAAGTGATAAAAAGATGGTCAAAATATTTTTCTTTCTTATCTAATAAAATTACTTACTCAATATTTATCAGTGTTTTATATATAGAATATTACACTTTGTAAAGTTAAGATAATATATATATCAGTTTTATGTATACATAGAATGCTGCACTTTGTAGGATTAACATTCCATTAAAATAAAACGATACACTAAATCCGTGTGCGCAATATATATATATATAGGCTACAATTAATTTTATACACAATTATTATAAAAAGCTTCAATTTGTCGTTATCAATAAATTTCGGGTTAAAAGCGTCGAATTTTTTTTTACATTTTTGGCAACGCACGAGCCAGAATCTGGACCAGGAAGAGAAAAGGAGAGAAGATGCACCAGAGAGAGATAGTACGTCGTTAATGACGTTTTAACCGAAAAAGTAATTGATGCAAACTTCATTCATGAATAATTGAAGATAGAATCTGCGAAACTCGCGACGATTCAATAGTCTGTCCACATGTCAAGCGCTTCCTAAAATCTCTCCTTCACGCTATTTCGAGTCAGAGCCTTTAAACTGAATATATGGTTGGATAAAAGTTCTCATACAAATATGTTTACGCACACGCGTCGCGTCTTGAAGCGAGTGGAATATTTTTTTTTCAAAAGAGATATCTTTGAGAAAGAAGGATGCGTCTCGATTCGATCGCGTAGCTGCAAAGAGCAATATGTAACACTTTGGTAAATAAGCTACGCGATCAAATTCGCGTAAACAAAAAGTAAATTATATTCTCTAAAATTAAGTAACTCTTTTATTATTTTCTAATTATTATTATTTTCTCAATTTCGATCTATAAAGATATTAAAGATCTACATATATTATATATAAAATATCTCGGAGTTTGCATTTTATCGAATGGCGAACAATGACTAATTTTGATGTGACAAATGGAAAAAACGCCACGGTTATCTGGTACTCTTGAAAGGTGCGTAACTCTCGAGCGAGGTTCGATTCATGAATGAAGCTACTCGAGTCGCCAGCGACGCGACGTTTCGATAAATGACCGGGAGACCTCGTACTCTTCAATGTATACGTCATATATGTCATATTATAATTAAACGTCTAATAAGTATTCTATATTCTTGTCTCTCGAGCACATATTATTTTCTGTCGTAGTAAAAAATTTAAAAAAATATCCCGCTCGAATTAGAAATATTTTGTTAAATATATAGGTATAAATCAGAGGTATAATTCTTTCCTTTGGATGAACAAATTTTAATCGCGTTTTTGTTGAATCCTAGCAATTTTAAATCGATTCGGTTTACTCAAGAGGCGATAAGCGTGAAATCTTTGACGAGGAATAGAGTGGAAAACAAATTGTAATCTATTCATATTGATTACCTCGTGCGCGATTTATACATACATCATCCGTAATCTGCATATATGCGCGAGAAGGAAAAAATCTGCAATCTACATTTTTATTACGAAGAAATAACGATCCATGTTTTTTTTTCTGTATCCGCAAAACACGTGGTCTCTCATAGAAACTCGCAAAACTGTGACCACAAAACGTCTTTCGTTCTAACAGCTACGGTGAAGCTGTTCTTTTTAGAACCTTCTCTCTAGCTTTGTCTTCTTCTCTCCCTTCCTCTCTCTTTTTCTCTTTTACTACGTATTTCTCTCTAATTCGATTCGCTCGACCTTTTCCTTATTATTTCTATGGAATCTTACCTTGAAACGGACCGCCGCCGTGTCAGTGACACTTGTGTAGCACAAGAAAATCACGAACGTGACGAGGAAGATTAGTCTCGCGTCGCTCTTACGCGGATTCCACATTTTCATTCGCGTTGTACGACTACGTTGAAGAATGAATGGTCCCAAGAAGCTTCTCCTCCCTTACTTCCTTCGAGATCTTCTGTTCCTGGCTCTTTCTCTGAAGACTCGCGCTTGTCCTTCTTCCCTTCGCGGTCGCGACGAGGATCCTCGCGCACAGGATCTACTACGAGAGTTAATAAACGCGGCGAGGCGCGAAACGGAGCGCTTGGTCCAAAAAGGAGCACTGACAAGTTCTCGCGGGGTTGTTGTTCGCGGAGCGAATTTGACGGCTTTTTCGTAGAGAACGCGATCGGATATGTTTGTGTGTATCGCTCTCCTTCTTTTACTCGAAATGTACCATGATACACATGAGCGTTCGATTCTCTCTTACAATGACCGAGTTTATATTGCGCGTGTTATTCTGTATGCGTCCCCCCTCGGGACTTTATACATAGACTGTCTTCTCGTATAGAGTGAGGACGCTTTCGAGTGTCGGGGGTTTATATAGTCTGGGCTAAGCTGCTGCCGGAGTATCGCTCGCCGACTGAAGGGGAGGGGAGGGGAGGGAAAGAAAGATTTAGGCAGGGAAACAAGCTGAGAGAAAGAGAGAGTGTGAGAAACCGAGACCGAGAGAGAGAGAGAGGGGGGTGGGATGAGGGAGAGGGGGAGCTTAGTTAGATGTTATAATAATAATAATAATAATAATAACAACGAATGCGTATGTGTAATGAGATGGCTCTTAACTGCGCTGATCTCTTTCGTTCGTTGATTCTTCGCATTTAACGAGATCGATAGATCTTGTGGATGCACGTGCACAGAGCACGTGTCTCAATGGCGTGGAAAACAAGGTGTTTCCTTTCAGTGTTTCCTTTTGAACAGCGCGATCTCGTCAACCTTCTCGATCGGTTTCTTTGATCCGAGATTACACGGTGAAGTAAAAGAAGAAACTTGTTTTTTTTATTCTCTCTTTCTCTCCCTCTTTCCTCCCCCCCCTCCTCTCTTTCTATCACTCTTCACACATACGAATTAAATTGAACATAAAAATTCTTTACACCGCAAATTTTGAAGGTTTCGGAATTGTTTAATGTGCACTTTTAATATATACTGCGTCTAATTTAATGCATGCCACGCAAAATAAGTTGATTTTGATACCGTTAAATTCACAACTCGGTCATTTATGCTATCAAGCAGAAGAGTTTTTATTATGGATTTGTCACAATATCTCTCCGCTTTTTTTTTTTAACTTTTGCTTAACAACAATTAAACTCGCGTATAACTGTACAATGTCACGTAATACGCAATTTAAAGAAAGAAAAAAAAGAAAAAAAAAAAACGAAACAGGTAGAAAAAGAAAAAAAAATTGGAAGATCTGCATCGATAGAAGCATAGGGTCGTTTCTAATTATCTTTCTTCAAATCTGTCTGATGCAATATTAGTTGGGAAGTTGTCAGCTAGCACACAACATAGCCTAATTTATAAACACAGATCAGTATCTCTAATAAGCAATACATGATAAATATTTTATGGTTTGTTGAAATATGTTAAAATTTAGATAGTTTTCGTGCTTGCGATAAATTTCCGTATAACAACGATGGAGGAATTCACCCCCTACATCTTTACTAAGGAATATTTCAAAGATAAAATTTTTAACGAGTCTCTTCTAGCAGCGCATTTCTGGCAAAATCGGAAATTTGACAAAAAGCCTGTCGTACGTCATACATTTTATTTTTCCATCTTAAACATCAGATAAGACAGATATATATAAATCAAAATTTTTCCAGGAAATTTCGCTCAAAATGAATGAAAAAAAAAATAAAATTTTATTGTTAGTAGTCACATATTCAAGTCTTTAAATTTGTATCTAATATAATTGTCTAAACAGAACCCTTCGAATTCCGGAAAAATTCGTTCGGGAAAAGAAGCATTTCCTCTTCGACATTGAAGCAATCATCGTTATTCCGTCGTTATTAAGATATTTTTCAGTAGTAATGAACTTAACCCCCAGCTTCTGTCGAAGCACAAACAAATTTCTTCTCATCGTTGACAATTTTCCCCATTCTTTTAATTCATCCAATCGACGGACGTAGTATTCATCATCAGGTCACGCTCTCGGACGTGCCGCGCGGGATCTGGAACGAATCATCGGCGCGATCCTCGACGTCGAGCTTCATCGAGAGAGAGAGAGAGAGAGAGACGTGCGCGATTGCCGTTTGTGAAAAAAAAGGTTTCCGCGCAGGCATCTACTACTACTACGGAATGTTTCGTGTCAATCGCGACGTGACTCGTGACACGTGACACGTAGCTTCTCGTATACATATATATATACATATATATATACATATATATACGTGAGTCTCTCCCTCGAGAGAGAGAGAATGCAGAGGCTCGACGGGGGCCCGTCGACTTCTCGGCCAATCGCGGGGGTCCATGACGCTTACGTCGGGATTGTTTCATATACGTCGATCACAATGTACTACGATCTCTCCCAACTGTCGTTCGCTCTCCTTGTACATAAATTCGTGAGATGATCAAGCGTTTTAAAAATTTTTAAATATTTTTTTTGCATTTTTTGCGCGCGTGATCGACCACAATATGACGATAAATTCAACAAAACGTCAAAATTTGGTCACTGTCCGACTTGGACGTGAAAATCCTCGTGGCGTTTAATAATAAAATGACACCTGTCACAGGGAAAAATCTGTTTAATTGTAAGATACACCATTTAGGACCCCTTCCTGAATCAAGTCAAGTTTTCGTGAGGTGCTCCTAGATAGAGGAATGGCGCAATAATTTCTCGAAACGCGGATTAATGGAAGTGGCAGGGGGCGGGAAGGGTCGAGAAGGGGGATGGGGGAGAGGAGGAAACGCACAGAAGGAAACATTCTTCCGTCGCATGGGTATTCTTGCGCACTGCGGGAAGGAAAAAGGCCGGTGGGCAGTGTTGCCAATTTGGCGATTTTGTAGCTATATCTGGAGATTTTGAATACCAGATTGAGATTTTTTTACCTACTTAGAGACAAGTCTCAACCCTGGCGATTTTTTATGAAGGTTTAGAGAATTCTGGATATTTCTAAAAACTCTTGGGGTCGATTATGTAACTTTTCTCTAGAGCGGAAACGTGAAAAGTGAACAATTTCACTATGGAAACCAATGCGTGATTGGCGGAATCAGAGCAAAATTTTTCACTTTTCACGTTTTCGCTCCAAAGAAAAGTTACACGATCAACCCCCTTGACACGAAGTCTAATTTTACTGGAGGGGGAAGGTTCACATTTTGTCTAATAAATTAGGAACTATTGTCGCCACTACGCGGCCCTAGTGACAAGGGATATCCCCCCCACCAATGTAGAATTCAAACGTTGTGAAATAGTGAGCAAATGTACTAAAATATTTATAATTTTATTGGTCAACATCTAATAAATTTGTTCACTTTTATAATTTTCATCCAAGAATATGATACACAATCGACCCCCTGAGTATGTAACATCTCGAGATTTATAGCGATTTTTGATGGCTGATCTGGAGATATATATTATCCGGCAATTGGCAACCCTGGTGGGGAGGAAAGCGAGCAGAGAGGGTGTGGGAAGAAGAAGAAGAAGCTTGTGACCGCCCTCGAGATCCGGATTGCGTCATTTCGCTCTTCCGCAGAGAAATACTAAATAATACGGAAGAACTACGCAGTTTGTCAGGCGAGAAGAGTTTGTCGGTTCTCCCTCCCTCTCCCTCCCCCTCCCCCTCCCCTCCCTTCTTCCTTTTTTTATATATGAATTTGCTCTTTCACGGTCGACGTACGCTCGCGATAAAGAGAAACATGTGTTCCGCTGTCCGTCCTAGAGATGGAAATTTTTGAAGAAGAAGGGGAGAAACATTAGCCTATAACGTTGTTACGTCCGTCTCGTAAAAAACGACGACGCAGTAATAATGCAGATAACATTCACTTTTGCCTTCTCTTTTCCAAGATGTACTTTTTTCCTCGCGAATTTTCGATGAGGTTGAATTGAAAAACTATACAAAGTTATTATATATAAATAATCTTTTATACTCTATATATATATTAAAGACTAATCTTTGATGGAATTTAGAGGAAACAGCGAATTTTCGTTCAATTAAAAATGTTTGTCTTTTTTTTGTAATAATGAAGATATTTTCCTTTTTTTTTTGTAAAACATATGTCTATCTTTCCCCCTTTCTTCCTCCCCCGGCGATTCGGCTTACAACGTAAAACTAAGCACGATATCATTTGATCCGAGCGGCATACCGCGAGAACATTCCGATCCTCGATATACATATATAAAGGCAGTTAATGTGATATTCCGAGAAATAAATCCAGTCAACAATCGCTAAACAGTCCAGTCAACTTCACGACGTAATAAGAATAGTCGCCTGTGATTTGTTTACGATTATGACTAAAACTTTTTCACGTTTAATGAACGCGGCATCAGGACGTAATCAAGACGTGCGAGTCCTTTTGGAATTCCGATCGTTTGAATTAGGCGTAATCATCATCTCCGCGCGATTACGAGACACGCCGCGTGCATTCATTCGCTTGATCGCGTGTCTTCCTCGAAAGTCGCGTCGCTTCCAAGAAGATGTCCATCGTGTAATTACTCATATATTCCCCCATATGATTGATCGCTGCATAATACCAGATCGCGCGTCATATCAATTATCCGTCGATGTGTGCGATATATACGACGCATATGAAAGCGGATATGAATATATGCGTATATATACTCGATATGCCCCGATCAGCTGTTTCTGATGAAAAATCTCGCTCCACGCGCAACTTTGCGCGTTCTTTAAAATTCTCCCTCTATCTCGCGAGTGCTCTGTCATTTGCGATATATTTCCGGTAATCGGATCCGAGAGATTTCGGAGTAGCGCAACAAGTGTCAGAATATTTAACCGGAAGGAAACGAACAAGATTCGGACAATCTGGTATTAGAATTCAAAATGTCAGCGTATTTTTTTCCAGGCGAACGTGCCGTTCCTCGAATTTCGTCCCGTGTTTTCCCCAGTACTACATACATGGTGTTTTTCCCAGTCCGACAGAGTGCAAACAAGTCGATCGTTTACGTAAGGGCGCCCACGTACGTGCGTTAGATAGCGTGACGGATGATGATGCGACGTGATACCAGAGGGGACACACACGACGCTGTAGCGGCGCAGAAAAGAGACTAGGCTGATGACGCGACACATCAGGCTATGGAGAACGGGGTTATAGGGCTCTCTTTACGATCACGTACTCCTAGAAAAATTTCAACTCTCGCCCCTCGATACATATGTGTACGTCCATTGATTATCATTGAGGAATCCCGAGATGACGTCAGCGTCATCTTTACGAAGAGATTTGTCCGGGATGACTCGCTCGCGCGCGATTAGAGAGAGAAGATGAAGCCGCTTCCTCATGCTTCGGCGAAGCTGTGGTCCGAGATAGTTGCTAGAGTCCGGGTCAAGGAATCGGGTTAAGATGTACGACGTTACAAACGCGTCACTCTCACAATTATCGATCCTACGTCAATCGCGGATGCTTGTTGCACGCATCGAATTTAAACGAGAACGATTGAGTCGAGAGAGAGAGAAGTCGACCTTTTCCGTCAAGTGTCATTAAA
Source organism: Prenolepis imparis (assembly GCF_030444845.1). Taxonomy (NCBI): domain Eukaryota; kingdom Metazoa; phylum Arthropoda; class Insecta; order Hymenoptera; family Formicidae; genus Prenolepis; species Prenolepis imparis. Next base: position 18,388,474 of record NW_028141166.1, on the reverse strand, counting down.
TAAGGAATGCAGCGGTTTGTCGTTGCAAAAGTCATCTTTCTGCAGGATGTTAGGGTCTGCTCCGTCTTTTACACGTCTCGAAAGACTATTGTCTAGGAAAACGATGATGAAGGTTGGCGCCTATTTATTTTCGAAAGCGCAGTTCAGCGTCTTTAGTTAGTTTTTCTAGATTTCAATCAAGGGACTCTCGTCCTTTCTGAAGACAGGACGTTCGGGAAGGAAAATCGCGCCGTTGGATATAATTTACCGTCCGTTAGTATGTGTCGGCGAAGTATGTGTCTCGTCCGCAAATATCTACCACGTAGCCAGACGATTTTCCGAGAAGACGGGAAGGACTACTTGGCGTTTTCGGTTTTCTTGGCAGTCGCAAGTACCCTTACTACGCCAGAGAGTCGAGATGTCTTGCGTTGCGCAATAGGGATAATTGTGCGAGAGAACAACTCTGTGGACTTTGCAGCAGCGCTATAAATTTTTGGTACCGATTCAATTCTGCGTTTAAACGAAGAGATTATTAATAAGAAAAAGAGATTATCGCGCAAAAAAAAATAAATAAATAAAAAGATTAATGGCAAAAAAAAAGAAAATAAAAGACACATCGATAATCCGTTTATAAAGGCGACAGTCGAATCAGATTCTCTCATTGTTTTATCCCTTTTGTTGTATTATGCATTGATTCTCTCGCTACTCTTTATTCCGTGAATAGTGAATAGTTATTGCGGAAATGTCAATATTTTGACAAGTATTCATAGCTGATATGAATAATTTTATTCTTCGAAAGAATGAGTTTGATGTTAATTGTTTTGACGATGCAGCAATATGCACCAGATTATTTATTTACTTATTTTTTTTCTTGTTTGAAAATTCCGCTATTCCGCACAAGTAAGAGGATCAGAAAAGTTTCATTTTATTATACTATAAATTAATTAATAATTTACAAAATGTATTATATATAACAAATATTTATATGTGCATATTTATAAAAAGATTTGTGTTATATTTTTTTAGTAACCATAAAAAATAAGTAAAACAATAATAAGTCGAAAAGGCTCTAATATATATGTAAATACAAATTCAAGTATGAAAAAGGCTAATAAAATAGATATTATAATAGGTGCAACAAAATTATTTTTCAATTCCTCTACACTTATTTTGCATAAAGGAAAATAAGTATAGAGAAATTTTAAAATAATTTTCTTATTAAAATATCTGTGTCTTATTCTAGCTCTTTTTATATCTGAAAAAAATATATATCAAATAAATATATATCTTTTGTCTCTGAAAATACGGAGTGAAATTAGTCGATAATATATCTCATTTATTGTGTATAATATCTCTATTCTTGTAACTCTATTTCGGTGAAAAAAAAAAAAAAACATCTTATAATTAGGATACTCCATTAGGACACTCGTTACTTCAGGGAATAGATACTAGTAGGGTCGTAAATTTTTTAGAAAGGACCACCGTGATCACACACAATAGAGCGGAAATCTCAATGCTTTCGATGAATGAAAAGCACTTATCCTTTTTTTCTCTTGCCGTAGTTTTTTCCAGGAAACTTCATCCTTTGAGATAATACTTGAAAATTCAAGAATTACTACATCGCTCGTATGTTTCGCTATTCACGTACACACCTGCGTGTGCTGTTATATACCGTAATTATGTAGCGTTAGCTTAAAATCACGAATTTGCATATTCTTTCCTCAGACTCTTCTTCCTCTTTCTCATTATTTCTCAAGTAATAAATACACAAATACTTTCTAATGTAATACGATATCTAAATCCTAAGGGACTCTGTCATATCTGTCGACCATATACATATATGGGTCCACGAAACAGAGGGAAATTTTCTTTGAACTCAAAGATCTAAAAATTTGGGACCTCCCGAGTAGCATGTGCATATCATTTTCGGATAAAATAACGTCGTTCGACATCAAAATGATATGCGCTCACTACCTGGAGCGCTATACAGGGTGATTCAGAACAACCTGATGTCCTTGAAATATGATATTTTTGAGCGAATTCTGAGACTATTTTTCCTTTTACATAATTTTGTCCGAAGCTTAGTTTTTGAGTTATAATTGAAAATAGTTAGCGAATTACGAGTCCGGTACAACAGGCAGGCAGGGACGGCGTCACGACACTAATGCTCTCTCCCTCCTCTAGTCAATCACTATTATTGCACAATATTTGATATTGATATTTGAAGTTTATTGAATTATTATTGCAAGTTTTTCTTTACAATATTATACAATATTATTCATTGTCTAGGAAGGTTATAACATAACGCTTGAATAAATATTCAAATGTAAGTTTTGCATAACTGGCAAATAATGATTCAATAAACTTTAAAAGATCAGTATCAAATATTGTGCAATAATATTGACTATTTAGAGAAAGAAGAAGGCATTAGTCTCGTAACGCGTTGTGCCGTCCCTGTCTGCTCATTGTATCGGACTCGTAATTTGCCAACTATTTTCAATTATAACTCAAAAACTAAGCTTCGGACAAAATTTTGTAAAAGGAAAAATAGTCTCAGAATTCGCTCAAGAATATCATATTTCAAGGACATCAGGTTGTTCTGAATTGTATACACGGATATACAATTGTCGGTTCGATAAGATGTTGCACATGTTTCTTCATACATCGAAATACACGAGCACAGCGATATTTATCGAACTGACGCAACTATCCAATACACAGAATAGCTTCAACAAGTGCGACAAAATCCCCGATTACTCTTCCCCTTATACTTAGGAATAAAGTTGAACGAAAATCATGGTATTACATACCAGAAGCTATTTTCTAAAATATACGTAAAATGCGAGTTTGAATGACCACGAGCCATTTCGCGCGCCACAAATTGGTATTAGGGATCAAAGCTGGCTCGATCGCGGCCGATCTGATGTATACATATAATTCACAATGAAATTGAATGGAGAGATAAAAGAGAGGGACGGGAGGGAGGGACGAGAGGTCTGATCTCGCCGCTGGCGAGAGGAATGGACGCGGATGGGCGCGAGGTCGAGCGCGTAGGCCGCACGGTAGACGGCGCGACGCCGTTTATTTTCGTTGTCCGTCGCGCGTCCAGCACCGGCATCGAAACGGCTCGTCCCTCTTCGTGTGTGTGTATGCTATGCCGCGCATAGTACGCAGGTGCGTTCTCCGCCGTGCGGTCAATTTGTCTACGCACATTGTAGGCCGAGATGACGAGTTCATCCCCCGGCCGTTCATCTATTCACGTCGCGACGACTCTGCGTTCGTCCTCTTCTTTCGTCGACACCTGTCACCGACGCGGATCGGATATATATACGTTGCGTAATCCGTGGCCATTCGTCTCTTCGAGATCTTGGCGAGGATCTTGGGATCTTTATGGCGGTCTCTTTTTGCGAGGCGAAATGTTTTTGGAGTTAATCGACTCCAAGGGGGATCTTTATAATCGCGTCTTTCTAAATCCAAGCCAATCTCTCTCTCTGACAATTTTTTTTATATATTATAGATTAAAATAGAGAAAATATATATACAGTATAATGTTCAAAGTCTAAAGTGACATTAGATAAACTATCAGTACAAGACATCGCGATATAGTGTTAATAAATTGATAAGATTTTTATATCTCGCGACTGCGACAATGAGAGAAGTGATTAAACGTCTTAAACTTTGCTCTGCGACTTTCTACCCTAAATCGCGCTATTTTTAGCATCGAAAACCATTCTCGCTTATCCGCGACTTCGCGACATATAATGAATGATTTTGTTATTATTGCTGAAGTCGAAGTGTATCAGTCGGCGTCGCCGAAGAAGCAGGCAAAAGAGAGGCGCCGCGCCAGGTTTATTCGATGCGACAAACAAATCAAACGTAAAGCGGCACACATATATTCACGAAGAACGTCTCTATTTCTCTCTTTCCGTCTCCAGTGTATAATAAAATGAACGGCGGAAGATTCGTTTAATAAGGGCGCGGGCGGGCCTGGATCCACTAACTATCGTGACGGAATTTACGCGCGTATTTATGCAGTCGGCCGAAAACGCCGGCGGCGCCTACCTAAAGACGATGAGATCCGGAGACGAAGAAGACGACGACGATTACGACGGCAAAGACGATATCGTCGTCGTTTCTTAAGGAACCGGGCGACACGAGAGCAGTAACACCTCCTTTGCGCGCGCATCAGACGCGACGACGATCATCCTAAAGTTGTCGACGCGCGTAAGTCGTCCCCGTCGCCCATTTCTCATCGGTTCCTTTGTAGGACCCCCCTGTCCTTTCTCGCGGGCTGGAAATAATATAATCGGTTCCGCGTTTTCGCATCTTCCCCCTTTCTCTCTTAAAAAGAGAGTATTTATTATTTCGTACGACATTTTCAGGCGCCGGGTTTTCTTCTCGTCGCGAGATATAATTTTCAAGCACAATTGACATTTCGGGAAAGGTGCATATATTTTCGGCTATAATAATTAAACTATATATCGCGCAGCGTGTCGGGGAGATTTTTATTTTAAACGTCTGTATATAATCTCGAGCGGTCTGTTTTTTCTCCATTAATTTATCAATTTCTCGCGAAGCGACTAGGTATACTTGGCCGAATTTCGCTCTTCGAGTACCTATACAGCATACACGTACATATATATATATATATATATATATATATATATATATATATCGGCGGACTCTCGTCTCTCGTGTGTCGGGCCGTCTGCGAAATTTATCGGACCGCGCGATGCACGTTGCTTCTATCGCGTAAGTCGGTCTAAATCTGTTACGATGAATCAACGCCACGATGAAGCCCGGAGAAGAGTGTCGGTGATGAGCGCAACCGTAACGTGCGTACAAGGACGCGTCTAGACGCACAAATCGCACCGGCAGACGACGACGCATCTTTTCCAGCATCTCGTCGTTTGTTCCTGTCGAATTACGACGTCCTGTGTGCATACGACGACGGCGAAGATGACTCTCGCGACTCTCTTGCATCTCGCCGCGATCTCCCCTTCCCCTCTTTCTCGCCCTTTCTCTCTTCCTTCCTTAATCGCGCTTCTTCCTCTCGTTATCATCTGCCTACCGTGTTTCTTCTCCCGCGATAGAAAAAATCAACTAACATAATAATTAATCAATCAGCTGAGCAATTGAAGGAAAGAGGACATTTTTTACAAAAATAGATTTATGTAGAGACACATGAAAGAGAGATCAGGCTCTTCTGCTCAATTTTCTCTCGATGGGGATTCGCTCGTCGTGTGATCTCTTTATTAACGAATTAAGATGCTTTTCGAAATATTTTTAGAGATAGTCGCAAGTCCTGACGTTGCATAGAAAATAGTTTTTTCTGATCGACACGATATATATGTATATATATATACACATAGTATTGTATTCTTGCATCACATCGCACAATAACGAAGATAAATAATGTCCCTTTTAACGAGCCATCTTCAGCGAGGAATGTCAATCGCCTAAATGAACGTGGAATTTGTTTATCGCGCTCGTTTAATCATGATCGAGCATGCGAAGACAAACACTAACCCAATGAATTGTACCGTTGTTAATAGGGTATCAATAACATCGAATTATCGTTTTATTTTTCCCATTGGCGATCCACGAACTAGGGCTTCGTAACTTGTTGCTCTGACACATGTTGACGCTCTCTACATACGATGTACATCGACATCACGTGATGATAAACACACCACGTGTTGCGTAGTTATGTATTTATGCGTTTTAAACAGATCGAGAAATAAAGGGGAGAAGTTTTTCTCATATCCTAAAGATTTCCCCGTATAATAAAACGATGCATTTCTAAAGAAAGAGAGAGATATATGTATCAAAAGAAGTATATACATTTGCATAATTATCTTTTCTCCTTTACGGCAATTTTGTCAAAATGCAAATGACACTCATTCTTTGGATAGAATAAATACATCTATAAATTACATTTTCTAAAATGCATTTAAAGGCTGTTCTCAACAATAATTAAATAGAAACGAACTTATACCTGCTAACTTTGTTCTATAATCCATGAATTGTGCGTCAATTGCGACATACGTGTTTATAAAACGTGTTGTTGTCATCTGTCGCTCTGAAGATATGAATAAATAAGCGATTATTTGATAACGCGAGCGTGCAAATTTTCCACGCACATTACAGAGTAATCGTCTCTATTTATAATTATATATATATTATGTCGAAGAAATAAACATGAAGACACAAGATTACACAAGATTCGTAAAATCGCGATCCATCGATTCTGATTTTGCGTTCCAAAAATCGCGAGATAAAAAAATTGCAAAGCAATCGCACGACGATTGAAACTTTGAACTTCTTGGCTTCTCTGTCCTTTATCTCGCTACGATTTTTGCATACGTCTTGCATCCGGTCCATTGACTCTTAATTTATTCGGCAAAAACTTCTTCTAATCTATCTACAAAGAAAGGGCATATTGTCATCGGGGTCTTAAAGATATTAAAGTTTACTACGCTGTTCTATTTAAAATAATAATCCGCTAATCAATTTAGTTGTATCACATTTCTTTTTTTTTTTTATCTTTTCGTCAGATTCCGACCAAGGAATTAAAGAATTTTTCTTTCACAATTTGAGCTCCTTTCTTTAAAAAAAGAAGAGAGAGAGAGAGAGAGAGAGAGAGAGAGAGAGAGAGAGAGAGAGAGAGAGAATTATACATGTAAAAATTTTTATCGATTCTCTGATCTTTTTTTGAAATCCATTAAATATCGTTAATTCGTCGCTTCGTTCCTCGAACGGGAACGTTAAAAAACGCCACATGTAGAAGCCGTAGAGTGTAGATCTGAATTATTTATAGGCCTCGCGTACACATGCACGCGCGTAAACTAGCAGCGTCAAACGAGTATATATGTTCGAGCCTACTTCTGTTCTATTAATGATTCTAATAAGGAAAGTAAACATCGCGCGAGAGCTTGCGCGCGCGTAGACTGCCTGCCGCCGTGCAAAATCCGCGAGCAAGACGATCGCTATTATTAGCGAGCGACGAATTTTTGACACATTTCGGGATTATCTTTGGACACATATATACGAGGATCGATATATAATATCGCCATAAAATGAGGGCGCGCATAAAAAATATCTATGTCATTTCTATGTAATTTTATCGCTTCTTCTGGAATTTCATTGAGACACGTTATCGGTATACCCAATTGAGATATTTTTTATCGGTGTATCGCTGATTGGATAAACTTACGTATCTCTCGGGCGACATTCGCGTAGTGTAAACACGCATATCATATATTAAATATACTATTAAAACTAGAGCGATACGAGCAGATTATATTCATCGACTTCGTAGTTTGGGAAAAAGAGATCCGGTTATCCATGCGCACGTTGGGTTATCGCTATACCGATCTTTTTCTCTCTCTTTCTTTTTCTTTTTCTTTCCCGTACAGTAAGATCGCAGATCAACATTGCTGAAGCACTTAATTACAAGTTTGTAAATACGTTGTGCAATATCTTGTTGTGATATTTCGCAATTATCATGAAACTATTTATGAGGGAGACATTATCATATGATAATGTATTACTTTATCTCTTTTGTGACATTGTACTGTAATTTAAAAGGTTTCGACCAAGGGGTGTCTCACTCACCAAAAATTTGTACATGTATTGCGAATTATCGGGAATTCCAAGTAATTCCATGTACTGCGCCGTGTAATTATAAGTAATGCGACGGAATTACGTGTAATAATATAACTAAACAATATAAAGTAATTCCATGTAATACTATGCAATATAAGATAATATAAAGTAATTCCATGTAATGCTAAAGTAATTCCATGTAATTCTAAACTAATTCAATATGTTTGTTTATAATTTTTTGTTTTACAAAACAGTAAGTAATATATAGAGTATCTTGCAGTTTTTTCCAATTAAATATTCCTCTTTATTTACTAAAATAAACACTATTTAGAAGTTTTGCAAAATGTCAGAATATTATAGGATATGTAATAACATTTTATAAAATTTTATGTATCGTTTCTGATTTCATCGAAAATAATATCAACTCTTTTCAAATAAAATACAATATATTCAAATGTTAGTACTAAAACTTTAATTTAGTAAAGAAAAATGCAATTAAAATGGAGAAAGATATTAAGAGAAATAAATTTATAAGATATTATTATTAATTATGTAATCGATATACATATTATACAAAAAATTCAAAATTAATATTTTTTATCATACAAATATTTTTTTAGTTGAAACACCCAAATTAAGATATCCCTATATGTATAATACTTAATATATAACAAGACGTTTCCAATTATAAATAAAAATAAATGAAAAAAAATTATTTTAAACTGACTAAAAAATTCAAAATTTTTTAAAAAGTCAACTAAAAACATTTTTAATAAAAATTTATTTATATGTTTATATTAAATTTTTATTTCTTTTATACGAATTTAAACACAAAATACAAACTTTTAATACTGATCTGATCAATTATTAATGATTTTATAAATTATAATATTTTGTTATACATATATTTGTAGAGTTGTGTTTACATATATATTTTAGTTAGGTAGCATGTTATATAGGTAGGTCTATATATTAGTTAGCTTATATATTATACATTTTGATTACATAGTTAGTCATTACAGAGTTAGTCATTATATATTTTCTTTAGTTCTTTGTATTTTTTTTCAATTAATTTTTTTTATATAGTCTTCTGTCTCTTCCTCGCGTGATGGAAAAAGAGGCGAATAAAAGAAGCGAGAACGCGTACATGTGCACTACTACCGAAGCACTGAGTGCATATGTATGCAGTACATACAAGAATAAACTTTGATTTTATACACACACAAACACATACAAAACTTATTTTATTAAATTTAAAAAATTATTTTTCTGCGATTATTACCCCTATTTATCTGAAATATTAATAAATAATCATAAATTTGACTCTCAAAAAAATTGTAAATCAATGCGAAGTAATACGTAATGCGAAGTAATGCGTAATTCCAGAAAAAATGTACATGTATTGCCACAGTGAGACACCCCTTGGTTTCGACGATGTAATTGAAAGATTCTGTATTGTATATATATACATTTAATATTATTAAAATTATATATATTAATATTCATATTTTATTATTATTATATATATATTAATTATCAAAGTTTTTATATGTAAAAATTTAGTTATAATAACGATTTTGAAGGAAATAAAATTTGAAGTGCCTGAAATAGCTTTTAAATCCCATTGCTTTATTACGCTTGTGAAAAAGATAAGCGAGAAAAAAATCGAACAGTCACGGCACGCAATGGATAACGGATTAATGACGCCGTAAAAATAAACACAGTGAACTTGCGCACAATATATTGCAGCAGTCTCACGATTGATACTACGAGAGTCGATAAGCGACACTTTTGTATCGGGAGCTGGAGGAGACTTGCAATTGTGTAAAGCAAATGCGTAAGCTCTTTAATGGATGCGTCGCTTATTACTCTTCTCGCGTGACTCTTCTTTTAGCATTCCGCGACCGACGCGAATACACGAAGCGCGGATCTACGCACTTTTTTATTCGGGTCATTAGAGTTTCCGTCAGCTAGGTCACTTGGCGATTCCTTCAACCTCGCATTTTTCAAAGGGAGATGCGTACATCTGTCAAAGTCTCCTTTAACGCGTTTGATCGCTTGATTATGATATCTATCAAATATGTAAACTGAATGAAAATATAAAATATTTTATTTTTTTTATTAGAAGAATTTAAAATAATAGATATGCGATATTTTAGTATGGGGGAAAAGATTATTGTATAATAGAAAGAATATATATATATTATATCGGTAAATTTCTATATTAACGTCATCACTTCCGATTTGCTTCAAAACTTACATGAAGCTTCTTTTTAGTCTACAATTAAGATATATGTTTTCAAGTGTTGTCTTTGGGAAAAATCGTCAAATGGCGTTTTTTCCTAAGGACAACATATTGTTTGCACGGCTTAAAAACATCATATATCTTTGTAGACCAAAAAGAAGCTTCCTGTAAATTTTAAAGCAAACCGTAGGTGATGACATTAATATAGAAATTTACCTTTCGAGTATAAAAGCATTTACGATTCCAAAAATAATGCTTTTCCCTTAGGGATTATCTCTGTCGTCCAAATCTATCAAACATAAGTCGCAATAAAAACAACATATCCGATCTAAATTTTCTGTGGAATAAAATCCCGCCTCAGCTAATTGTTTTTCTTAGGGTATAATATTTCGTTCGAGATGATGCAAAACTTTGAAGATGAGCTTGATAAAAGTGATATTTTTAGGATACTACATGGAATGCAGTAACGTAAGAATATTAAGAACAATACTGAGATCTCAAATGCTTTCATATTTCATTTGTTTTTCATAATTTGCAACAACATAAAAAAAAACTACTAAGTAATTTATTCATTTGTTCCACAGTATATCAATATCTGCAGAATAAGAATTAGTGTTTTATTATCGCTATGTAAGAATGTTTAAAATTTTATGTAAAAAAAAAAGTAAAATTTCCCACAAAACATCAATGTATACGGCGATGTAAGTCTACTGCATTATAGTAAATTCCTTTGCTTCATCTATTTGTTTTTCTTTTCGGAATATATGTATATATCAAAAAGAATATCTGCAGGAGTTTTGTCACAAAGAGACAAAATGTTTGTGTTTCGTAATAGATGGATTTCGAGATTGCGAAATTTAGCTATTTCTATAGTTGCTTAAATACTTTTTTGTTCGCATAATTAAAAAATTAATGCGCAAGTATAATATAATGCGAACTAGTTTAGTTTTGTATGCAAGTTAAATTTTCAATTAAGAATATCATGTTTCAATTTTATTTTTTGTCTTGTTTTTAAAATCAACTTTTTATTAACTAACTGCGACGATCAAGCTATCAATAACAGTTTCACATTGATATAGAAAATGATCCAATAAATATTATAAATTATAAAATATTCGTAATATAAATTTATCGTTAAAGTATGAATTAAAATAATAAATTGTGTGTTCAATAGTTTTAATAGTTTAGTGACAAAAAATTGACATTACTCTTTTTTCAATACTCCGAGATTGAGCAATTATCTTTATAAATTTGATATTATAAAAAAGAGTAGCACTTTGGACGATTTAGTAAAAGATTTGGCTTATCAACCATAAAGAAATACTCATATATATTCGAGATAAAATCGGTAACAAAATACAAAAAGTAAAAATAGCAATTAAGTGTTACTCAGAACAAGGATGCATATACATCATTTTATCATATAATTTCTTAAATCTTTTTTTATATAAAGTTAACATATAATTTCTTAACTCTTTTTTCGGAATTGCGCTCTAGTTAATTTCTGGTTTTGGATTAATCTACATATAATGTACATACAGATAATGTTATATGTATACATATATACATGCAATACACTCACCGATACGATGCGTAGCAGCGGAGCTCTATGGTACAAAGCGTTGATCTATAACATACAAAAAACACAAATTATATATAAAATGGTTTTTAAAATAATTAATATTTAAAAAAGTCAATAATGCGCAATGAAACTTTCATTCGTATCGTAAAATATATTTAATAAAATTACGTCATAAAAATTATTAAATTTTTAAATTTTCTTTTAGGTAGATAAAAAAATTTATATAAAATATAATAAAATTTAATTTTTAAAAAGTAAGTTTAAAAGTTTTGAAAAGTAAAATATCCAAAATCCATCCTATGCATTTTATTACACATTTATGTAAAATGAATCGTTATCGTGGAAACGAACGAGTAATTATTATAATTTTGCAAGTAATAAATAATAAACGAAACAAGTTATAAATCTACTTACGACAAGGTTGCTCCGTCGTTGCCCGATGCCACCCTGGGCCTCCTCCTCGTAGAAGCTTCGAAACACTTGCACTCGCGTAACTTTATTTCATTCGCGACGAGCGGCGACGCCCGGGTTTTAACCATCACAATCTTCGACGCGGTTCGGTAAAACGCGAGAAACGCGAGAGCTTATTCGCGCACGACCGATGCTCCATTTTCGCGTCGCCGCTTTTTTCAAGGCCAACTTCTCGGAGAGCCTTATCGAACGACGTTGGCGACTTCCCCGCGACGCACTCAGGAGTCGCCGCGATATTCCCGAATTTGCGCTATATTTTTATATATACTTCCGAACACGATCTAGAATGCTGCCTTCTACTGCACTTTTGAATTGTTCGTTATCAACGGCGATCATCGCCGGGCCACGAAAGTACGAGTATTAATTAGTGTCTTTACGCCGTTAATTATCGTATAACTCCGATCGCGTCGCGTGTACCGACATCGCGATCTCGATTGCACGCGCGAAATTGATCTCGTCGGCCGGGAATATCGCGTAACGGTTCGTTTATTACTGGTGCCGGTCAGTGCCAGTTCCGGAACGCGCAACACGTCGCGACAAGATGGCCGAGTGGAATGGAGGGGGTCGGCAGCAACCCCCACCACTCCAATTTGGCGATCTCGTCGCGACGTGTTGCACGTTCCGTAACTGGCACAGACTGGTAATCGCGATATCAGTACACTTGAGTACACGGGACGCGATCGGATAATTAACGACGTGAAAATACTAATTAATACTCGTACCTTCGTGGACCGACGATGAGCGCGCGACCGTTAATCACGAACAATGCGGAAATGCATTAGAGGGCAGCATTCTAGATTGTGTTCTGAAATATATTCACCAAAATGCAGCATTCGACCGACCAATCAGAGACCGAGGATCTCTTTGTCCTGATTGGTCAATCGAGCTCTTCGCGCGAGGTGAATATATTTCCGAACACAATCTAGAATGCTGCCCTCTACTGCACTTTTGAATTGTTTGTGATCAACGGTCCGCACACTTATCGGCGGTCTAGGAAAGTACGAGTATTAATTAGTATCTTTACACCGTTAATTATCGTATAAATCCGATCGCGTCGCGTGTACCGACATCGTGATCGCGATCGCACGCGCAAAATTGATCTCGTCGGCCGGAAATTTCATCGCGTAACGTGTTCGTTTTCTAGTGGCAATTTCGAGACGCAATACGCCAAGATCGAAGTCGTTTGGTGGCGGCGGGAGGGTTGGGGAGGGGGTAGCGGCGTACGTGCGACCCCCTCCATTCCAACTTGGCCATCTTGTCGCGACGTGTTGCGCGTCCCGGAACTGGCACTGCCCAGCACCAGTAATAAACGAACCGTTACACTTAGATTCCCGGCCGACGAGATCAATTTCTCGCGTGCGATCGTGATCGCGATGTCGGTACACGCGACGTGATCGGATTTATACATTTTATACGATAATTAACGGCGTAAAGACACTAATTGATACTCGTACTTTCGTGGCCCGGCGATGAGCGCGCAACCGTTGATCGCGAATAATTCAAAAGTGTATTAGAAGGAAGCATTCTAGATTGTGTTCGGAGGTATTGTATATATAAAATATAGCGCAAATTCGGGAATATCGGCGACTCCTGAGTGCGTCGCGGGGAAGTCGCCAACGTCGTTCGATAAGGCTCTCCGAGAAGTTGGCCTTGACAAAAGCGGCGACGCGAAAATGGAGCATCGGTCGTGCGCGAATAAGCTCTCGCGTTTCTCGCGTTTTACCGAACCGCGTCGAAGATTGTGATGGTTAAAACCCGGGCGTCGCCGCTCGTCGCGAATGAAATAAAGTTACGCGAGTGCAAGTGTTTCGAAGCTTCTACGAGGAGGAGGCCCGGGGTGGTATCGAGCAACGACGGAGCAACCTTGTCGTAAGTAGATTTATAACTTATTTCGTTTATTATTTATTACTTGCAAAATTATAATAATTACTCGTTCGTTTCCACGATAACGATTCATTTTACATAAATGTGTAATAAAATGCATAGGATGGATTTCGGATATTTTACTTTTCATAACTTTTAAACTTACTTTTTAAAAATTAAATTTTATTATATTTTATATAAATTTTTATATCTAAAAGATAATTTAAAAATTTAATAATTTTTATGACGTAATTTTATTAAATATATTTTACGATACGAATGAAAGTTTCATTGCGCATTATTGATTTTTTTTAAATATTAATTATTTTGAAAACCATTTTATATATAATTTGTGTTTTTTGTATGTTATAGATCAACGCTTTGTTCTATAGAGCTCCGCTGCTACGCATCGTATCGGTGAGTGTATTGCATGTATATATGTATACATATAACATTATCTGTATGTACATTTATATGTAGATTAATCCAAAACCAGAAATTAACCAGAGCGCAATTCCGAAAAAAGAGTTAAGAAATTATATGTTGTTAACTTTATATAAAAAAAGATTTAAGAAATTATAAGATAAAATGATGTATATGCATCCTTGTTCTGAGTAACACTTAATTGCTATTTTTATTTTTTGTATTTTGTTACCGATTTTATCTCGAATATATATGAGTATTTCTTTATGGTTGATAAGCCAAATCATTTACTAAATCGTCCAAAGTGTTGCTCTTTTTTATAATATCAAATTTATAAAGATAATTGCTCAATCTCGGAGTAATGAAAAAAGAGTTATGTCAATTTTTTGTCACTAAACTATTAAAACTATTGAACACACAATTCATTATTTTAATTCATACTTTAACGATAAATTTATATTACGAATATTTTATAATTTATAATATTTATTCGATCATTTTCTATGTCAATATGAAACTGTTATTGATAGCTTGATCGCACACAGTTAGGTAACACAAAGTTGATGTTAGAAACAAGATAAATAAAAAATAAAATTGAAACGTGATATTCTTAATTGAAAATTTAACTTGCATACAAAACTGAACTAGTTCGCATTATATTATACTTGCGCATTAATTTTTTAATTATGCGAACAAAAAAATATTTAAGCAACTATAGAAATAGCTCAATATGCACAATCTCAAAATCCATCTGTTACGAAACACAAACATTTTGTCTCTTTGTGACAAAACTCCTGCAGATATTCTTCTTGATATATATATATATTCCGAAAAAAAAAAAAAAAGAATAGAAGTAAAGGAATTTACTATAATGCAGTAGACTTACAGCGTCGTATACATTTTGATGTTTTGTGGGAAATTTTACTCTTTTTTTACACATAAAATTTTAAACATTCTTACATAGCGATAATAAAACACTAATTCTTATTCTGCAGATATTGATATACTGTGGAACAAATGAATAAATTACTTAGTAGTTTTTTTTTATGTTGTTGCAAATTACGAAAAACCAATGAAATATGAAAGCATTTAAGACCTCAATATTGTTCTTAATGTTCTTACGTTACTGCATTCCGTGTAGTATGCATCCTACAAATGTCGCTTTTATCAATCTCATATCTGTAAAGTTTTGCATCATGGTCTCGAAATATTACCCTAAGAAGCAATTAGCAGAGGCAGGATTTTATTCCATAGGAAATTTAGATCGGATATGTTGTTTTTATTGCAACTTATGTTTGATAGATTTGGACGACAATGATAATCCTTGGGAAAAGCATTATTTTTGGAGAATCGTAAATTTTATACACTCAAAAGGTAAATATATTAATGTCATCACCTGCGATTTGCTTCAAAATTTACCGGAAGCTTCCTTTTTGATCTACAAAGATATAAGATGTTTTTAAGCTGGGCAAATAATATATTGTCTTTAGGAAAACACGCCACTTGACGATTTTTCCCAAAGACAACATATTATTTGCCCGACTTGAAAACATTATATATCTTAATTATAGACTAAAAAGAAGCTTCATGTAAATTTTGAAGCAAATCAGAAGTGATAACGTTAATATAGAAATTTACCATTATATCTATTATACACTTTAGAGAATTTTAGAATATATATGTACAATCTGAAATCTCTCTCACAGTCTCGGATACAATAAATTTTCCAACGCGATATATAGTATGCACAATGGAATTATGAATGTTCGATTTATATGCTGAGGATGATGAATCGCGCGTCTCTTTGTTATAAAGAAAGAAGAAAAGAGCCCCCCCTCCCCTGGTTGATAAATTTGATGCATGCGTGACATATGTGCGTATACGCACCCGATAACTGATAATCGTGACGCATGAAGCATCGACACCCGTTCGATTGAACTTAAGGCTCCTGACTCCTTTCCGATCATGTCGAAATCGTGACGTCAGAGGCGAGAAAACACACGCTAAAATTTCTTAGATGCCATTTCGAAATAAAAAAATATTTCGATGAAACAGCACTTCAGATGGCTTTAGCACACTCTTAAAAAACCCCGAAAACTATCCTTTCCCCTTTATAATCAATCAACAGCTGTAAAATGTAATATTATGAAGCCCAGTCCGTCTGGTCTTTGCACATGCGCAGTCATTCCGCATGTCAAAGTCTGATATCTCGATCATTTTACAGATGTTGATTGATTATAAAGGGAAAAGGATAGTTTTCGGGGGTTTTTAAGAGTGTGCTAAAGCCATCTTAAGTGCTGTTTAATCGAAATATCTTTTCATTAAAAAATGGCATCTAAGAATTTTCAGCGTGTGCTTTCTCGCCTCTGACGTCACAATCCAATATGGCCGCGGTGAGCACCCAGGAGCCTTAAGAAAGAATTATACATAATTCATCAAAATAAAACCATATATATGTGAATATACATACTTTTATAGAATAAAATTATGTTGTTTTTCTCTCTTGGCGTTGCCATATTTATCAATGACTTCTTGATCGGCGATATTTGCGCTTCTTTCAATGTGTGGGAGTTCCGTTTAACGATGCATTTCTGTGATGCATTCAAAATCGCAAAAAAACACGCTTAGTTTGAGAATCGAATAACGAGTATCAAGTTATGCAAGAGTAGACATTGAAAGAACAGTATAATAACACGCTTCATTTCAGTTGTTGCAAGCCTAGAGTGAAAAGTGCATCTCCTAATACTAAAAAGATGTAGTAGAACGTAAATATAACGGGCGAGAAATTTTTATGCGACTTATTTTTATTTTTATATAAACTTTATACACGATATATCATACATTGCAAAATCACACACTTTTTATATTTATTTTTTATATTTATAGTATATATATCCAAATCTCCCTCTTTTTCTCTCTTTCTTTATTTGTTATAAAGATCTTTTTAATTTTTTTTTTTAATCAATTCCATGCAAATATTGCGAACTATGTCGCTTTAAATTTCAAACTGATGCAATGTAGAATTAAAAACTTATTATGTAGCCGAATAGAATTTGAATAATTCTAACAAGATTCTTTATTGTGGCGAGAATTTTTTCGTGGATCCTACACATATCAGCAGTGCAAGCGAATTTGTGAACTTTGTAAAAAAATAATTCGTACAATATATTTTTTAATTAACGCGATCAATCGAGTCGCTTGATATTTTTTTATAACTTACAATAACGATACATCTGCAGAGATTACAAGAAAGTACATATATTTTGTAAGTACAAAATACAAATGCGCGCAATAATATCGAAACTTTCTCATTTGCATATTAAATACATATATATGAAAAAATAATATTTGTACTTGTAATATTTATAAAATAATAGAAAGATCATTGCAATAAAATTCTTTTATCAAATTGTAAAAGTCATTATGAATATATATATAAATTGCACGTTATAGTATATCTGCCATATATCTTTATCAAAATTTAAAATGTATATATATATATATATATATATATATGTATTTATATTTTATCTACTTTAATTGGTTCTCTTTCTCTTTCTCCCTCTCTTGCGCGACTCGAACGTTTTCACCAACATGATAAATTGATAGCAACATTAAAATCACATTAAATATGTTAACAATGATCGCATAATCAAAAAGTTGCATCATACTTATCGGCTATTTATAATAATTTTTTAAAACAAGAGTTTTAATTATGAAAATAATTACAACAAATTTTTTTAAATTTAATTAAGAAAATATTTACTACACAAATTACTTTCTTAATTAAAACTCTTGTTAATATCTATAACACGCACCATTTAACATAACAGCTTAAACAATATAAATGAGAATTATGTTTTCTCATATTTAACTGTTACACAAAAAATAAAATTATAATATTGATACAATATACTAGGAATGTGTTTGCGCGTATTATCTATCCTATTGACATATACTATTATGTTAATTATAAATATAATGCATAAAAAACATGCATATATAATATAAAATATTGGCAAATATTTATATTATATTATCATGCAAATAAAATTGCATTATTTATTCTCTCGATAAATTAAGAAATGTTTTTAATTAAAATTTCGGTTGATTTTTTTTTTTTTTTAATTTCATGATATATCCCGAATTACCGCGCAATTACTGCATCATATAACTCTTTCTTCTATAAAATTGAATTATTATTTATTAGAAAATATATAGAAATTAATCAGATCAATTTTTTCGCGTTTATGTACACATATAGAAATTTCTTATGATAAAACTTACACTTTTCTTATACTTCATTATATAATATATAGATTAACAATGAAGTATACGAAAAAATATTTTATCTATTTTGAAAAGCATATATAATTAATTATATAATACGCAACTATATACTGTCCTATTTTAACATTACATTACATTGACACGTTTTATATTTGTAACGAGACGATGATTTGTTATGTTTATGTCATGCTACTCTCTACACATGATTTGTAGACCAACTAAATTGAATTAAATCGCAAATAATAGTCATGCAAATATACAAAGATATAAAGATATATCTAAGAAAATCTCTCTATCTTTCATTAGGCCATTATATATATATGTATATAATTTTCAACGTTTATATCATATATGATAATAATAAAATTTTCGATGTAACGCGACTCAAGTAAATATTTGTGCGTGTTTATATATATAAATATTCATATTAACGTATGTTTTACCTGTTTTATCTTTGCTCTTGAGTTTTTTTTATTAATTTTATTTTAATTAATTTTATTTTAATTAATTATTTTTAAGAAATGCAATATCTCATATGCAATATGCAATTAGCAACGAGTCATCAGAGATATGTTTCTTTTTACACTACATGTTTGGTAGTCATTTATAGTAATCTGATGGATATTGTATATATATATATCCTGTGTGTATAATCTTTTTGTGCAGCGAGTAAAAAATCATAAATGAAAAGGAACTAAAACTATTTGTAATTCTTGAATTATTCTTAAAAATATTAGAATAAACAATATATCAAAAATTGAGAGAATATAATGATATTGTTTTAAATGTCAAGCTAATTAATTAGTTTTCTACATAAAAATGAAAAGAATTACTATATATATATATTGATGATGTTTTTATGCGAAATAATTCTAGATGTAATCTATTTTCTCAGTCACATTTATGTGACGATCAATCAATATTTTGCAACAACTTTTGCAATTTTAATATTCAAGATATTATTTGTTCGCATGTGTAAATCTCTGTGAATAAAACTATATGAGAATGTGTAAACCTTATTCAGACATATGTGACAGATTGGTAGTTTCATTTCGACGTTGCAATCGTTCTGGATGCGAGCAAGCCAGCTGGCTGAAATCACGAACGACATCATTGAATGTTTCATCACCAGTAACGCCTATCTCAGAATCTTTCATTTCTTCATTTAGCAGGCCAAGCCGTAATCTGAAATACACACGTTGATGTGATAAAAGAAAATATTTTAAAATATTTAAACAAATTATTGCGAAATATTTACAAGGTAACGATATCAGCATTTGCTTCTTTTACAGCGATCGACAACGGTTTTATCCCACTTTCATCTTCGATGTGTTGATCGGCTCGGTGTTTTAGAAGCAAGCACACTTGTGCAGTATGTCCTGTACATACAAATATGAATATTCATAAGTATTTTAAAAACGTAGAAAAAAACAATTTATAATTTATTAGCGCATACCTAATTCTGTCGCTAAATACAACGGTGTTTTTCCCTCGACATCTTGATAATTGATTCGCGCGCCATTCAAAAGAAGATATTCACACGACATGACAGATCCCTGCGAAAACGCGCGGTCATTATCCAATTTCTACCAACTTTGCAGTTATGCAAGATTGAGCAAGCATAAATATTGTAATAGAATATATAAATTATATGAAAAGATTTTTTTTTTTTAGTACATACACTTATTATCGCTTGGTGCAACGCGCTGCGGCTTTTATCATTAACATTGGACCATAATTTGTCAGCACCGACCGCTAATGCCGCACACATTACGGGCAAATTGTGTGCCGCTGCAGCCTTGTAAAGCAATATCTCGGGATGTAGATTTTCGATATCTTCTTCGTCGGTAAATTCTTCGTCTTCGCCAGCCGTTGAATCTTGATCGGAGCTCAATTCTAGATTGCCATCCATAATCGGTTTCGGTACGTCGCAACCGAACATTAATATATCCGATTCTGTTTTTTCATTGCAGTGTTTCTCTGATCTAAGATCTGTATTTTCCGAAACGTTTTTATTATCGTCTTTGGTATCATCGGTGTATTTGCTGGAACTGTCATCCGTTTCGCTGATCGAAAGCGTACTAGTATTCGTTGTCGATACATTTACTTTCTCTTCTCTTTCTAACAGATTACTATCTTGCGTAGATTCGCTGCTTGCAGCTTCTCCACAAGCTGCAGTATTTTTAACATGTTTATTACCATCGTTCACATCGTTTTGCGAACGATTTAAGATCTTTCCATAGAGAGTAGAGTTATTTTTCAAATCTACGTTAGCGCTATCATCCGAACTTGCTGAATTCCGTTCCGTCTTCCTCGCTTTTCCAACAGAATTCAAGCTATCGATCGACGTGTGCTTGCTATCGTCCGAACTCGTTGAATGATGGCCTTCTTTCACGGATAGCAACGTCGTTTTATTGCGATTACTATTATCGATCTTATCGCAACTGCGTGGTCTACGACGTAACTTACGCACGCTCCATTTTCGAAAATGCTTTTGCTCTCGACTAGCGTGATGCTCGGTTGATATCACGTCAGTCAAAGGTTTCACAAATTTACGATCAACGTACTTCAATTTTATCCAAGCTTCCCGAATGTTACTAGAGAAAGGAGATATAATAGTATAAATATTTTTGCTAAATTTTTACTTGTTAAAGGGAAAATAATCAATTCACCGTAATATTACATACCCATTGCATTTTGGTGTAGCTTTAGTAATGTCGGTAGGTATAGGTAGAGCCTCATATATACTGTTTACAACAGAATTACCCAATTCCGCCATCACTTTTAATATTTCTGGTTCCCAATCATCCAAAGTCAAGGAGCGAACTTTGCTATAGTGCACTCCAAGACTTCTATGTACACCGGAACATTCTGTACAAGTATCAAAGATATTAAGTGTACGACGTTATAAGTAACAGTGTATATTAGTATAAAATTTTTGAATGTAATTTACCTATGCAAAGTGTAATGCCTAGATTGATACTGGCCCACCTTGGATTAGCATCGCCACAATCACAACATATTTCATTACCTGAGATCTTTAGTAACTGTTCCCATACTCTAAAATTAAAGAAATTTTCACTAAAATATGTTTGCCCATTCAACATAAATCAATGGCATATGAAGATTTATTAATCACCTCGATTTTGGTTTTGTTAATCGTCTCACGGGACCCTTATTATCGCGCGATTGCGATTCATGTGAATTAACACCAGCACCTATACTCATACCTCTCTGAATGGCAGCACCGATAGCTTGCTGCGTAGCCGTCACCCAAGCCAAATATGTTTCTTCACTATCCGCTTGCAACATATGGCTCCTGCAAATTAGAAAACATGTTTTTTTTTTTTATGTCTGCGAACAAACTCTCATTTATCATCACAGGAAACAGTAAATGATATTCATCATCTTACTTTGTCGGACTTAAAACTTCAAAGCAATTTCTCCTATCACAGTCAACCACAGGTTTCACAGTGCATAATCGTAGATCTTCTTCCATAATTGTATAGTCTTCGTCACCTGTTCGTTTCCGATATACCAATTGGTGATCTTTCAAGCAGAACCACCTCCTATTCCAGGTTTTGAAAGCATTACTGGTCCTTTTAAATAAGTATCCTTCCATTTTGGGATTGCCAGGTACCGGAGACAGAATCAAATCTCGATTATTAACGTAGATATGCCGATTTTCCATTTCCTTTTCAAGCTTGTTCGATTCACCCCTCATCTTGACTAAGTTTTCATCGAGATCTTTCAGAAACGGATCTAAATCCTGAGCGAGATCGCTACCTTGATGATAATAAGTAATACATGCGTGCATGTAACTCAACAACGTGCCTAATATTTCGTGTCGCTTGCGCGCTTGCAGCATCGTCAGTGCATGAATATAATCTAACGCAGTGTGTCGGAAGCACGATCGAGTAGCCGACAGGATATTCGACGATTCTTCATATTCTCCAGGCCGAGATTTCGGTACTTGAGAATTTCTATTTAGCGCAATGTCGAGATCACCAGAAATTCTTTCAAAATAATGTCGAGATTCCTTTACTCTCTTGATGTCACTGGAAAAGTTTAATGCAAGATAAAATTTTGTTTAAATCAGTCTGTCGACTTCAGGTGCGACGATATGCGTGTGACTCACCATTTAATAAAATTATTAAGATCTTTCATCACAGTCCTAGAAGCTTGATCCAACAAAATAGTGTGATAGTTGTTCATTTCTTGCAATGCGTGAATAAGTTTATTTAAGAATGCCATTATCTCGGGATCATCACTAAAGTACATAGACAACTCCCATAGACTATTAGCGAACTGACTGTTGAAGAAAATAGAATCATCATTAATATATACATGTACTGTTAAAAATATATAAATATAAAAATCTATGACGTATGAGACAAAGACTATGTTTTAAACATTAATTGTTAAAAAATACTGATACTGTTTACTTGGGTTTTTTTATAGATTTAAAAATACAATAAAAAATATTACTAATCTTAGAGTAATTTCCCATGCATCCAATAATTTCAAATAAATCTTTCTCATCTTTATACTATTTTCAATTTTAATACATTTTACATGGCTTTTTATAATATTGATGCAATAGTTGAAGCATAAATAAATACATCAGACTTACTTTTGTTGTCCAACAAAGGCTTTTCCAGTGTCAATGGTTAGGCCGCAATTCTTTAATACCTAAAACAATGAAAGCAAGACAAATAACATATCAAGATATAACTTGCTATTATACATTGTATATTGTATATATATATTTTTTATTTTTTGTGCATTCTGTATGCATGGATTACTTTTTATCATTATTAAATAATGAAAAATTTGTGTTACCAGAATTTAATTAGTAGTACAGATTAAATACATACTTGTGAGTCATCATATTGTACAATACCTTATCTAATTTTTGTTCAAGTTGATCTATATTCTTCTCCTCTTCTTCGATACAGGATCTGTAAAGTTTATATTATTTTACAAAATTATACATGTCTTTGTTTCATCTAGTACATAATTTTATTTACAAAAAATTGAGATAAAATAAATATTTAAAAAACAGTAAATTAACAAAAATGAGAATATCGAGCTAAGATGAAGTATATATAATATAGAATTGTCCTTTGCATAAGAAATCATAATTAGATTGAAGAGAGAGACACAAAAGATGTATCATACCGAAATTTCGGTGTATCTCGTAAACATTCTTCGAAATCGATCAAAGGCTTCATTTTGTACTCTAGATTTTTCTTCGAATGCAGCTTCGTCCGGTGTACTGCAATCTCGAAACGTTGTAATATTTTCCATGAAATTAACACGTTTGGGTTGGCAGTCCAAGTGCAATTAATGAAAACTGTACTCGCGTAGAACAAACAGACAGACTCACTTGCGCTTGTCCTGTCAAACGCCTGTCCGCGTCACGGAGTCACGGAGGTGAGAAACACGTAAGAAGATGACTGGACCATCAAACTCTGTACATATGTATCGAAATGCACTCTCGCAAGTATATTTGACTCGTAAAAAAATGTGCTGCAAGAGAGAAAGAGTAGAAAGAGGTAGCTTTGTCCTTTACGCGCATGCGTATTTTGTGCACCAGAATTTAGTAGCTAAAGTCACTAACATTTTCAGAGATTTATCAATTGATTTCATTATTATACAAATTTTATGTATAATAATTCGATTATGATTCCGTTTTTAAAAATGATAAGGCTAATTTTTTTTATATTATTTTCTGATTTTTATATCTTTTCTGATTTTTTTTCTGTTCTAATAGTACTGTCACTTTGTCGCCAGATGGCGCTCGATGTGCGTTTTAGAAACGAAGCGCGAAGTTAGCGTCTCTCTCTCTCTCTCGAGAATTTTAAATCGCACACGCGTCGCGAACGCACGTCACAAAAATTGATATCAGTGGTGATTGAATTAAAAAAAAAAAACGTTTCTTCGTGAAAATTATAATCATGCGTTATGCCAAGTGTCTCGGTTTCAAGAACTTTACTGCTTTAGCTTGTTACATATTTGGAACCTCGGTCGCGGCCAACGACGATTCGAATTACTTCGGCCACATGTACAAATGGAAGAATCTGCGGGATGGCTTCCGAGAGGCGAAGATCTGCAGGAAACCGATATTTCTCCTGATCCACAAACCGGGCTGTCCCACCTGCGAGAAACTCAAGCCTAAATTCATCAACTCCATCAGACTCCTCGATCTCAGCAAGCAGTGAGTGCATTTTTCTTTCGCAAAGCTTCTTCTAATTCTAATACTTTCTGCGAATATGCGCGTACCTGCTATTAACGGTAAACGATCGTACCACTATATATTTTATTTACAGAAAATAATGTTTATTTATTATATATAATATTTATATATAATAATATATATATTTATCATTTATTTATTTATATTTATTTATTTTAAAACAATATTTCATTTATAAAAAATACAATTAATTAATAAGATTAATTAATTTAAAAATACAGAACATATAATGAATAATATGAGAAATTTTTTTTCTCATAAATATATAAACGGTTTGATCGTATCACTATATATTTTATTTACAGAAAATAATGTTTATTTATTATATATATAATATTTATATATAATAATATATATATTTATCATTTATTTATTTATATTTATTTATTTTAAAATAATATTTCATTTATAAAAAATACAATTAATTAATAAGATTAATTAATTTAAAAATACAGAACATGAATAATATGAGAAATTTTTTTCTCATTTTATATTCTCATAAAAATATGCAAATATCGACAATCTCGAATTATAATAAGTTCTGCAAACTAAATCTGACAAGTACAATTGTTAAAAATTGGCAATCAGATGACAGAGAGCTAAACTAAAATAAAACGCGTGTATAAGTAATAAGATTTTTTTATATCGAATTGATCGTTCGCGTAACAATGTAGCTTCGCCATGGTGGATGCGAGGAAAGGCGAGATTCCCGCGCAAGACGAAGCGAGATTTCAACCAGATGGAACATACGTTCCGAGAATTCTCTTCTTCACTCCGGACGGCGAATTTATGGAAGATATTTATAATCGTCATCCAAAGGCCGACAATAAATATAAATATTTCTACAGCAGCACGAGTCAAATAATAGATAGTATGATTTTGGCGTTGGAACGTTGCTCCGAAGAATCGCCGGTCGAAACTCTTGACGATAAGGCTAAAAAGAAGTAAATCTTATTTTTTTATTAGACGACAGTCGTGACTATGTGTCACTGTCACTTGAAATGATTGGCGGAAATAAATTCACTTTGCCATACGTAAATTATTATATTCGCATTTTATTATATTATAACGATAAATAATATATTTTAGAATATTTTAGAATTACAAGGATATAGTAAAAATCTAATAAATTTTTTGAACTCGTAAACTAGATTAAATAAATTACATTTTAATAGAGACAGCAAAGGAAAAAAAATAAATTAATTAATAGATATACGCGCAATGTATAGTAATGATTCATGATGATAAAATATTAATGATGAAATATTAATTACCTCTCTTGAATGAGATATACAATTTTTATTAAAAAAAGGTCCTTATAAAATTTAAAATATATATGTTAAATAAATATTTAGTTCTCTTAGTTTTTTTTATTTGATCTGAAAAGTACATTTAATATAAATGCGAAATAAAAATTGAACCGCCGCTTTAACGCTAAATTTTGAATAAAATAAAGTCAATATTTTTAACGTTACATATGCATTGTACATATTATTAACGTGTGCAATTGTCAAAATTTATATTGAAAAGTAAATTCACATATCATCTATTTACTGTCCATGTAAATTTGTGTATATATAGGGAAGGGGAAGAATAAAACAACAGAGGAACAAAATAATAAATTATACAACGTGAAGAAACCAGTTAAAGTCGGATTGCGCGGCAGAATCTTGTCTCTCCTCCTTTTCTGTTTCTTTTTCGCTCATACTCTCTGTCTCTCTCTTTCTCGCTCTCTTATTTGTTTTCTTTTTGAGGACAGCATTCGAGTCTGCGCTTGTACGTCGTCAGATTCGATGCTGCGTCCAATATTATACGACGACCTATAGCGAGAGCTCGTGCGAAGGTAGACTTGACGGCGCTTGCGTTTGCAACAGTTGCTAGATGGCAAAGCGGCCTCGCATTGGCCGATGAGATCGTAACCAAGAACTCGCAACCCCTCATAACCACGCCCATTTCATCCCTTCCGTAACACGAGACTATTATATACATATATGTAGATTAAGTCGACACTGCCATTTTTACAATAATTGGAAAGTGAAAATCAATTAATAGCAATCGTCCCTGTAAATAAAATCGATAACGAAAGTATTAATTTAAAGTTATATCGCGTATAATTCTTTTTTTTTTTTTTTTTTGATAAAAATTTATAGAGACATAGGATGTAGATAGCATCTTTTGAATTTATAATTTCCTTCTTAAAAACAATTTTATTACTTTAAGATTTATTTAGAGAAGAGATTTGATAATAAATTTTTAAAACTGAAAGATTTATAATATAAT
Source organism: Prenolepis imparis (assembly GCF_030444845.1). Lineage (NCBI taxonomy): Eukaryota > Metazoa > Arthropoda > Insecta > Hymenoptera > Formicidae > Prenolepis > Prenolepis imparis. The sequence continues at coordinate 18,361,474 of NW_028141166.1, read as the reverse complement.
AATATAGAAAATTATATAAACGTGTGAGAGACGATAAGTCGGAAGTTATTCTTCGGTATAAAAATAAAATACAAACGAAAGAGGAAGAAATTGCGTGAACGGTCCAATTGTGACGCGAGTACGCGAATAAAGTACTTAAGTAAAGGCATATACATATAGGCAACGGCGGCTTCTCCCGCAGGAGCTGGCGGCGATATCCCGCAGGATCGCGAGCGGAGCTTACGCACACGTTATACGTTATGTATGGATCCTCTCCTCGCGGACCGGCGTTCTGTGTTTGAAGGGTTGCAGATAATATATAGCCCGTTTCGGCGGAGAGTGCTTTTTAGCTTTGACCGTTTCACATCCGGCGACGGACCGGACCGGACCCGACCCGACCCGATCCGACCACCCCGTGCCGGGCTATTGCGCCGTAATATCGCACCCGCGCGCACATCTATATCTCTACTCGCGTCCGTCACTTTTTTTTTGTTCCCCGCAGAATCCTGACCACCACTCCACCGACGGATTCCGACGGGGGAAGGAAGGGGGCGAGGGAAAGGGGGCTTTAAAAAATGAGCCGGGACATTATTTCTGCTCGTCCTCTCCTCCCGCCGACTCTCCTCGCGCAGACTGACCGATCCAGTCGCGCTCGCGTCCCTCTCTCCCCCGGTTACCCTCCCGACGTCGTTTCCGCCGGCGCAGCTTGCAATGTGCCGCATCAGCGAATGTGCAAAAATGAAAAGAGAAAAGAAGAATTCCGCGCGACGGAGGGTGGAAAGGGTGAGGAAGGGTGAGGAGGAAGAATTATATATCTTTCTCTCGCATGTCTCCCTCGTCTGTCCGTTCGGTCGTTTCGGTTCGGGATATGGATATGCGCGCTCGATGGCGGATATATCGGGAGAGAGAGTCAGAGGGAGAGAGCCATTTTCAATTCAATCTGTTAAAAGCACGTCAAAAAGTCATACGGTATTTCACCGGCGCGGTAGATCGCGGCGATGAGATCGCGCGCGTTTCATCCTGACCCGATAACGGCGGTGTTAGGATGTATGTACACATCGGTATGTGCGATCGTATGTATGTATATATATATATGTTGATGATGCCGACGTATAACGGCTAACGAACGAATCCAATCATCTTAACGCAATCGCCGAGAAAACTGATAAACTTTGAATACGCTTTGATGAAGATCATCTTCGAAGAGATTCCATTTTAAAAAAATGTCGCTGTCTAAATTAAATTTCATTGTCGAGAGGTTTTTTTTAGATTCTCGTTTTAATCAGCATCATTAATTCTCAAATTTGCACAATAATAATAATAATCGTGTACATTTGTCTTTCGCAATTGAAATTTTACAGCAAGCTCCCTATCGCTTGTAATCGTTTTTAAAATTATGTGGATATTAGCGTATTGATGTGGACTAATGAAATAAATCTATGCCAACAATTTATCATTTCACCGTCCCTTGTGTAACAGGTGTATTGGGTTTACATAGAATTTCGAATAATCTTCCGATCAGTCTCTCTCTCCCTCCCTTCTCTCTCTTTCTCTTTCTCTCTCGGATTATCGTATCCATCGAACAAAGTTACATTGTAAATTCTGTACGAGAAAGAAAAACGAAGAGATCGAAGTAGATCTCGTGATGCAAACGCCTCTTATCTTACCTGCGATTTCTTGTACCTGCGGCTCTTATACGTGGCGGCTATAATCTAATCTCGATTATCCGATCGCTATACGTGCTTTTCACTCGATCGACCGGAGGTCGGAGTCTAGTGTCGCGGGGTCAACACGACGTTTGCAAACATCGTAACGTGATATTGCCGCGATCTCGATCTCGATCGCCCTATTTATCTAAGGGTAGTAAGTACACAACCTGCGGGGAAATCTCGAGTGCGTGTGGGCGCAACAATGCTCCGCGTCGAGCCACACTCGAAGATCAAAGATAAATCGGATACTCTCGTAAAATATTTTTTTTTGTTAGCGCAAGAATCAAAGACCGTGGGAGAGATCGCGATAATTTTTTTTCCTCTGCATTTTTTCTCCATCAAGTGTCAAAGAAACGCGAATTGTACCTGTAGTGTAGATGATACTTTAAGTTTATTGATATTATCGCGATTTAAACTTAAAGAAAACGATCGCGATTTCCGCGATGGACGCGCGATGCTTTTTTTATCCGCTCCATATATATAGGTCCGATATGATTTCTTCTCCGGACTTTGCATTTCGGGTTGTATGTACGCGCGAGGAGTACCGCGATACTTTAAAAAGCGGGCATGTATTGGCGTACCTATTGGTTTATCGATCTCCCCATCGGCGCGTACATTCGGTTTGAGTGGCCGATGTGCGAGAGTAAAAAAGGTCCGTGTCTGTGCTGTATATATTGAATCACGTCAACGAATACGTTCGGAATACTTTTATTATTGCTCAAATTTTGCTGCGCCGTCAAATGAAAAATACCCTCGCGGACGTCATCGAAAAATAAAAAGTGATCCCCGCGTGTGGTCGCGATTGTATTTATTACGCACCCTCGTGTGTGACATTCTCGATGACGCTCGCGCGGCTCGTGTATTATTTCAATCTATCGATATTGCTAAATTACAATGTGGATAATCTGATCGAGTGGAAATTGCACGTGACGCGTTATGACATCGCGATAAATAACATGTGTGTACTTTCCCATAATAATTAATCTCCTGTTTCGCCCGAAAAAGGGCGTATGAAATGAAAATATGAAATGTATATTAAACGAAAACGCACACGCGCGCAATTGCGTTTTTGTACTTTCTATCTTTCAACTTTATTCTCGAAGAACCAGTTTTGCAAATTACATGTCTATGATATATATGTATAATAAACCTGTCTCTCTAGAGAGAGGGAATGCCACTTTTATTACTTATACGCCCCTTTTAGGACGAACCCCTCAATTTGTACATTCATAAACAAGTATATCGAAGTACTTATTCGAGATAACCGACACCACCGATTGTTACTTTCTGGACTTAGAGAGACGCATAGGAAACGGGAGCAGCTTTCACGCTACTTCTACATTACGCATATCACGTGTTAGGTAAGTTAGGTTTGGTTAGGCAGGGTGGAAATATATATAGGTAGGTAGGTAAGCAGAAACGCGTAGAGAGATACGGGGATCCAAATCATAATACGCACAATGCTTTCATTCTATTCTCATTGCGGGGTAAATAACATCTGTACATTAGATCACTATAAAATCGACCGCCATTGGTGAAACGACAATGGGGCCCTGCTCCTTCCTCCCCCTTCCCCACCCTGCCCCATTCAAATCTCATTGTACAATATGATTCAAAAAAGGTTCGTCACGATGACGGTGTTGGTTGCGGTTTATAGACCGTATCCAGCGATAGAGAGCAAAGGGGTGGAAGCGGGAGGTGGGGTGGAATAGGAGGGGGAGAAGGGAGAGAGAGAGAGAGAGAGAGAGAGAGAGAGAGAGAGAGAGAGAGAGAGAGAGAGAGAGAGAGAGAGCAAAGAGAGAACGATTACATTGAGATACGGTGCGTGCACGGAGACGAGAGGAGGAAAGAGAGGAAAAGAAAGAAAAAGGACACGTTTCTCGAGAGGGAGACAGAAACGCGAAAGGCGTGCGTGGTTAAGAACAGTCGGCCGAAACAAAAGGCGGAGCGTGGAGAAACGCCTGAGCATCGCTCCGCATTGTGTTTTATCCCGGAACGGGTTTTAAATAAAAGAGTAATGTGTTTGTCCGTTGCCACCACCATCACCACCATCACTACCACCATTGCCATCTCGCCACCACCGCCACCACCATTACCGCCACCACTACTATCAACCAAAGCATCACTAGCATCACTATACCAGCATCAGCACCATCGCCATACACGGAAGATATACACAACCGTCGCATACTTACACCCTCTCCGATCTCTCTCTCTCTCTCTCTCTCTCTCTCTCTCTCTCTCTCTCTCTCTCTCTCTCTCTCTCTCTCTCTCTCGGGGTGAGCGGGTGAAGGTAGATAGGTAGGTGGATACGCGGCTAGGTATGTCCCCCTTTCACTCCACGGGTAGATATAAACTCTTAACATCTCCGTTTGGTACAGCGCGGGCCTGCCAATCGGCGGCAAACGGGGGCGTGGTCGCATCCCAGCGAGGCCTCGCGTTTGGCCGAGGCACCGGGGTGGAACACTGTGGCACAGTGTTTTATTTCGCGTTTGCACGAAGCGTGGAGGGGACCGTTAGTTTCTGCCCTATCCCTCCCCCGGGGGTTTTCGTCTCTCCATCTCTCGTCACCCTCCCCCCGTCCCCGGATTCTCTCTCCTCTGCTCTCTTCCCCGCTGCCGTCGCCGTTGCCGCCGCCACCACCGCCGCCACCGCCGCCGCGGACTGCGGCCCCCTTGTGAGCTCCCACTTTGCTGCCGCCACCGCCGATACCGCCGCGCTACCGCCTCTCTGTCTATCCGCGCGCGCGCTACCTGAATCGACTCACCCGGGATGCTGCAATTGTTGACAATGCCGGCGAGCGTGAGGGAGTGAGAGGGGGCGAGAGTGTGTCGCGGGGTTCCGCGCGATTCCGCATTTCGGCCCCCGACAGCCGAACGAACGGGTGCCGCGGGTCCTCCGGTTCTATGACACTCCGGCGGTCGCCGCTAAACCGAAACCTTACGAGAGTGCGGGCGCGTGCGCGCGTTAACCGGGAACCGTATCTACCTACCCTTCTACATCTGCCTATCTCCGCTCTTGCCGCGAAAGGGTACGGTAAGCGTTGAATTTCACAATGTCTCGACGATGGTGCGCGTATTAGGTACCGTCGGCTCGTGACGCGATCGTGGCACACACAGTGTAGTTGAGCAGTATCGATTCCGCGCCGCCGCGAACGAATACACGGCAGAGAGGAGGTCGGTTGGTGCGCCGATCGCGCCCGGGGAAAGCCTCAGAATCGTCCTCTCCGGCATGGGGGCGAGCGTCGTCGAGTACGCGGCTTCGCGCCCGGTCCGAATCATCCGCGACGCGCGGTGATCGCCGTCATCGTTGTCATCATCATCATCATCATCATCATCATCATCATCATCATCATCATCATCATCGTCATCATTGTCGGGAGATATAATCGCCTCCCGGCGTCGCGAGTGCCGAGTTAACGTCAAGAAGTAACGGACGACATGTCGCTTCCCCGCGGCGTCGGCCTCGGCGTCGACGTGGGCCAACTGATGCAGCATCAACAGCAGCAGCAGCAGCATCACGTGCTGCCGGCCGCGTTCTTCCTACGCGCCAGTGCCGAGAGATATCAACGGACCCCCAAGTGCGCGCGCTGTCGTAATCACGGAGTCGTGTCCGCGCTCAAGGGGCACAAGCGTTATTGCCGATGGCGGGATTGCGTTTGTGCCAAGTGCACCCTCATCGCCGAGAGGCAACGCGTCATGGCTGCTCAGGTAAGATCCTGGGGGCGGCCGTCAAACGTTCGCGTGTCGCGAATCTATCGTTGCTCCGGTTCGAACGGAGGCATTCATGTTCAAAGCGTCCTGGAGAACTTGCGTGTTTAGAGAAAGGAGGATTATGTGTTGAATAATTTTTGAAGCGATCGTCATCGGGATTCTACTTGTAATTAGAGAAAAATTATCGACATAGGGATTGTATATTTGATATAACTTTCATGGGTTGAAATTGGGATGAATACGGTAAAGATTATCTTGCGCTGTTTATCATTATCACGAATAAATATAGAAACTGTCGTAGATGTTTGTAGCAACGCGTTAAATTATCGAGATTACATCGATCTAAATTAAAACGTAAGAAAAGTGTGATTGTCAACAAAAGATATCAAGATATACATGCTTCGACTTATAATTCTATTAGAACTCTATATTATTTAATGATTTTCATTGATACAATTTTTCCGCAAAAATGTGATTATTAAGAGATATAAAATATATGTAATGTTTATGTGTACATGTTAAGATAAAACATATCTCATTAAAGAATGAATGTCAACTAATATAATATTATTTCGAGATTTCGATATCATTATATCGTAACGAGTTGAAGAATTGTAGAATGAATTAAATTATCAATTATTTATCATTAATAGTAAAACTAAATTTACAAATTATATTTGCCGCTATTTAGTTCTTATCTATTAATATTCTTTTATTATATTTTTCTAGAGTGTGTAAAAAAGGGAGTTTGTAATTTTATAATTTGTTTCACTCTCTTCACAATCTCTTCTTCTCGTTTAAGTTTAAGTTATCATATTTTATACATATGTATAATATTATATATATATTATATGTATAATATGTATAATATTGCATTGTGTGTTTGTTTATATTGTTGTTTATTGAAGATAATCTTATTTGATATCTTTTTAAAAGCTGTGATTTTGAGAGTTTTCCGATTTAACACAAGCACGAATCAAGTTAGGGTAGTTCATAGATCAGATAAAATTACTAGCTCATGTAACGTTTCATCAGGGTTGTAATACTATACCTGAGATTTCGTTTCGAGCCCCCTTGGATCGACTTATATTTGGCCTGGTTCGATTTCACTCGAAATCTCTATTCTATTATCTATTAAGAATTCCTAATTTTTTTATATCCTTCGACTAGTAAAATTACATGTACATGATTGATTGTGATCCGTGTACGAATTTATGATGTATTACATAGAAAATAATATCGGTTTGCAATTACGAGATTCCAAGTCATATAATATTGTGACGATTCTCTTTAGAAATATGAAATGTCAATTACACGCGATATCATTTATTTAAATTAGCGTTTCCCGATTACAAAACCACTGTGCGGAGATAGGTCGTGGATTATATAATATCGGGAACTTGTTTATCTTTTAGCAGCAGTCCCTGTGGTTCGTCAAGAACGAGAATCAAAACGGGAGGCGAGCGAGTAGAGTGACATTTTTTAAAGTCGACTATCTGGCCGAGGTCAACGCACCAGAGATAAATCGCGAAACTTGCTCGCTCTAAAAACGAGCAGGGATATGAAAGGGGGCGAGATGACAATTCATGATCTCTTTTAACATCGGAACGACACGCGACCTTAAAAGAATCGCTCGCAAACTTTCTTCTTCCCTACATAGTTGAAAAAAAAAAAAAAAACGAAAAATCCTGACATAATCTTCCCTTGTCACAACCGGCCAACGGATTGTTCCAGGTCGCGCTCAGACGACAGCAGGCCCAGGAGGAGAGCGAGGCGCGCGAGTTGGGCCTGCAATTGCAATACAATACCGGCAGCTGCACCACTGCTCCCGTTCTACCGGCGGCCGCCGGCGCGACGCCAGCTGGTAGCCCGCCCCCGCACTCGGCGCACGTAGCGAGTCCGGCGGGCCTCGCGATACCCGCGGCAGCCGCGGCGGCCGCCGCCGCCGCCGCCGCGCACATCCAGACGCAGCTTCAGCATCAACCCGCCGAATGCGGCCTTCTGCCGAGGAAGAGGTCCACCCAGGACGAGTACCGGCAGCCCAAGGTCGAGAAGAGCGACGCCGTCGTCGGTGAGTGAACCGTACTTACTCCAGTTTTGATTACGAAAATTCTCTTTTCCATTTCAAAGTTGATCGTCGAAATTTTTCAATTATAATTACATACGATATTCAGTTTTAATATTTCGATGTATAAACGACGCAAAAACGGCGGAAACAGTCGTCGGCGGAGAAAGGGAGTCGTTGCGCGAGACCGCAAAAAAAGAAAGCGTATCGCTATTTAGCATGAGCGCGGGGCAATAAAACCGCGGGCAATATAATCGGCGGCACGCGACCAAGAAGCGGGCGCGCATGTGCGTTCGGCACACGCGTGACTTGCGTGACGGTGAGTGTGAGTGCCCATTAGGAGCGTGCGTACCACGCCTTTAAGTAGGCCAAGTGGCCGCCGGGGCCCGTAATGTTGTTAAGTAAATAATGGCCGCGAGCTCGCGGGGCCCTTATTATACCACTCGAGGCGAAAGTCTCGTACTCGTTAGTGGCAGCCTTTAATTCTTTATCGTTCGCTCGCTCGCTCGCTCGACCCTTCCGCTCTCCTTCCGCGGAAGGACTTCTTTTCCGACGACGGCTCATTCTCACCCTAATACGACCTAAGTGGAATGCACACGCGACCTGGCGTAAGCCCTCTCGTTTCTCTGATAAATGCGCACCTTGCCGGCATCGATTCTATTTTGCAAAATCGCTAGCTCGTTCGATACACATTAGTCTTAATATCTTACGTCTTTGATGACTCATTAGAATTATAGATGGATTGTAAATGGCATTTAACGTGTTAAATGTGCAACGAGAACATTTCCATCTACTCTTCGAAGTCAGTTTTTTTATCTTTCGGCCAGTATCAACTTTATAACAATGCGGCTGCAATCGATTATCGGTTTGTTACGACCACTTTATGTAGCACTTTTCTATCGTTCGCAATTGCATTTTATTGTTATCTCTGGCGGTGACGTCCGGCAAAAGATTGCCCTTCGTTGCGCTCTCGTATCGCGGATAGTTGCGATTGATAAAATCTATCTGTATCGTGACATCTCGTTACGCATGTCATTCTGGCTCGCGGCTCGCTTGCAACAAAAGTGCGTGAAACAATTCATTCAACTGCTCATACATTGCATTTTATCCGTTACATCTATCTTTTTCCGAACAAATCCTAAAGCGCGTTTGTTTAACGTTTTGTTGTAGATTCTGAGAAAAAAAGGACAGATATATTCATAAATAAATTATTAATAATAAGAAAGCGATGAAGAATATAAATTAATAAAAGTCAATGAATAATAATAAATAATAATCCAATTTAATATATGTCAAATCTTTTTTTTTTTTTAGAAAAATCGTGTTCAAGTTTTATAAAATATTCGTCTTTATATACGCGCATATTTTATTATTGTACGGAATTTTTATTTTATCCGGGCTTTCTGCGATATATTTTCTTCATTATATCTCTTAAAGGGGAAGAAAGAGGGATAGACAAGGAAAGCACAAGGTCTGATAGCGATCGTCGTACAGGCGAATTCGAAGCGTGCAAAAAAAGGCGAACGGTGTCGACAAAGAATATCAGGAGCAAACATTTTCTTCGAGGTGGAAATGCTTCTTTATAGAAACGCAGATTCTGTCGCCGATAGGAAAAAAGAGAAGATTGTGAGAGAAAGGACGTTCTTTAACTTCCAAAAGTAACCCAGAAGTAATTAAGAATTAATTGAAAGTGAAATTGATTCTCTCTCTATAAATGCGCGAATTTACTTTGTAAATCTCTCGAGTCCGATATCGACTTATAAATATCTGTAGAAAAATTTTCACTATAACATTCAGTGATTTAGAGAGTTGTGAATCATTTTATTTAAGACACGTGTTTCATCGTAGTATTATTTTTATTCACCGATGAATGATATTCGTTTGTCACAGTTTTTCATTTTTGATGTCAAATACGATATCGATGTGATTCGATATGAGTCGTGAATTTAATTTCTGCAAAAAAAAATCCGTTTAAAGAGAATTGATAGAAAAATGATCCATTCTCTTTCGCGTAAAGTGCGACAGTAGAGAATAATTTTTCACGTTATAATAAGTCCATCAGTCTCTTATCAAATTATTTCTACCAGTCTATCTTCTTTCCAACGCCGTAGAAATTTTAATCACCAATGCCGGTATGTATCTGTTGAAAACAGTAAAAACCGCGAAGAACGACGAAGACACTGTCCCATCACGAGAACGAGGGAACCCCTCGGGCGCACCTGGTTTCAATTACGATCCCAAGTGTACCTGCCTGCCTACGTTTTTGCGAAACGAGAGGGAGAGAATGTAAGATGTCTCTCCGGCCGATCTTCGAAACAGAGTGCTTACAGTAGTATATAGACGAGCCGGGGAGAATCTCCGGTCGAGAAGTTTAGCAGTAATTGAATTTCTCGGGCCAGTGCCTTCGACCGCGGGGGATTCTGGGTTGGTCGCTAGTATACGCACCCACATACACACAACTATATACACTCCCCATCTTTCTCTTTCTCTCTCTCTCTCTCTCCTTCTGGGTAGGTCGGAGAGATCACGAGGTTGCCCCTGCTACCAAGTGGGTGGGTGGCACTCTTGGTAGCGGAGAGAAACTCGGCGAGCCTCCATTATATCGCGAACGGGGAAAGAGATATCCACCTCTTTATACTTAATGTTAAGGGAACGGACACTCGCGCGACTTGGCAGAAAAGGAAAAAAAAGGGGATCTCCCTTTTCTTCGAACGCGCGGAGAAAACTTTCAACGAGGGGACTGCGGTTTCTTTATTATTCCGTTTCTTTTCTCGCAGGTTAACGTTACTTCTTCGTTTTGATAATTTTTATCGCCCTTGCGATACGGCGAAAATCCGTGGAATATTCACTTAATCTTGTTTGTTCAGAGATATTTCGCGCGATTCAAACGGAGCGCATTTATCTGACAGAGTTTTGAAAATTTATAATAATTGTCTGAAGTAGGAATGGGACATTTTTATATTATATTATATTTATTATGATTTTGAAAATTTCTTATTCTACGATATAGTGGCATAACAATAAAATATTCAAACAATATTGAAAAAGAATAAAATAAAGAAAAAAAATATTCAACAGTGACTTGTTTAATTGCGCACAGTATACAAATAATGTCCACAATAATTGATTGCTACGGACAGTGCTGAGTGTTATTTACGCTCGATCGTATCAACTGACTGAAGGATTAAAGTGGACGATCCGTGGATTTCGCGCAGCAAAGGGCGAAAACGTCGGCGCGGCGCAATCATTACAGTCGAAAAGGAGATGGATGTGGTCTTTCCGCTGAAATTCTCTTCGTGTGGAGAGGAGCCGGGAGGATATATATACCGCGGCGCGTCTTTGTAGGAATACGCGCAATGGCACACACGGACGTCTTTTGTACGTACGTGTGCGACACACCCTTTATCCCGTAAGGATCACTTGGTCGCTCCGTCTACCGGGGACCATTATCCGGCAGTTTCTCTGGCACTAGAGAGAGAGGGAGAGAGAAAGAGAGATAGAAGCTTCTTCGAGTGTCCAAGAAACTTTGTGAAAGACCAGTTCGCTTCCGTTCTTCGTCCTTCGCGGCTGCGGAGGACACCAGGAAATTATTTCGTTCCCGCTGTAATATGCTCCCGCTCGGATCATCCGCACTCGCGTGAACAAGCGACGCAAGAAAGAGTCCGATCGCATGACTAGAGATATCGAAAGCACCACCTGTCTGTCCACGTTTTGGAATTCAATCGCTCGTGTTGCGCCGTGTAGATCCGTTTAAAAAACGAAAAGAAAAGTCAAAGGAATCTTTTGCGAATCGAATCAGATATGCTGTCACAAAAATATAACGATTTACATGAATTAAAAGTAGAAATTGAATTGTAAAATTAAATTTAAAAAACAATAGATCTTGCTTTATTTTCATTGTAAAGTGAATCGATAGAATTTGTCGATTAAATTAGCTAGATAAAAACATATATAATCTTCTCGCTCTAACAATAAGAGTATTCAGTATTATTGTAAGATGCAGTAAAAGAGAGTTAGTAACGGCGAGAGCCGGTGCCGTTAATCGATCACGCATTACATCAGCTTGTGGTACACCGGAGTACATACCGCGCAGGAGAGAGAGAAGACTCGGCAAGACAAACACACGCACATGGATTTAAGTAATCAAATCCGAAGCCGGATAAGGCAGGATCGCGGCACGCTCGCACGGCTACTTATGCTCTTACGACGTGCCTGGCAACATTGTTTGCAAAGAGTCAGCGGGACTTCGGGGAACACAAACGCGGACAGATAGGTAAGGCCTGTGGCCCGACCTTACCTATTTGCATAGGTGTACCCGCCTCTTCGGGGTCGAATGCATGTACACGTGCAACGCCGCCGAAGGAGCACGTCTCTAAGAGTGTTTGAACAAAACTTCTGCCAGCCAACGTTCTCCGACTACGCGTTTTCCTCTCCTTCCCCCCCTTCTTCGTCGCTCTCCCGCCCGTATATGCGATTCCCCCAGGATCTTGCGGGCCTTGGCAGCTCGATCTCTGTTGATCGATACGAGATCCGCGGGAATGTCGCTAAATACCATCTTGCGAAGACGTGATTTCAATGCCGGTAACTCGGCGTGAATGCAAAGCGAGTGAGAGAGCTGATCCTCTCCACATACGAAATGATATGGAGATGCGTCGCGGCTGTGAAGTTGTTGCTCACCGTTTCGAAATGTTTGAAAATTTAGGTATGAGGATGCCGGGGGGAAAAAAGGTCTTAAAAGCCTATTGTAACAGCGCGTATATGTATAGGAATAATTGAACGCGTTCTATGACAGCAACTGACTGCCGTATTTCAGATATTCTTTCTCTCGTATATATTTCTTCGTGAATTTTTTCCTCTTTAATTCAACCTTCTAAAAAGCTCGCGCTCGCTAAAAATTCGAAAGTATTCTCATATCGCGCATACAACACCACGGTTGGCTCGGTGCAACCTAGTTTCGACGAAGACCGGTTGAAATAATCTTCGGAAGCCGTATCTTTCGCCCTCTCGAAAAGAAAAAGAGCGGTGGAGAAATCAGACACTTAACGGCGGCAGAGGCTTCAGCTCTTCTGCTACTTCCGCGAGCACGAAAGGACCATTCGATCCAGTTGACTTAATTAATTTGACAGAGGGATGTATACGTTCAATTATTCAATCGGCGTAAAAAAGCATTTGTATATTTTATATTTTTTTAGTGATTGATTTTTTTTTATTACTATTATATTACATCTGCAATGAAAAGAAGTCGTAATGAAGATTCTGTAACGATATTTCAAACTTATTTTTTTTAATTAATAAAGAAAAATTGTAAAGGAAAATTTACACGATGAAAAAATTAAAAAATAAAGCGAACTCTTAATCGAATAATAAAAAAAAAAAAAAAAATTGTATAAATGCAGCTCAGAGTCGATCGCGAGACAAATCTTTCTCGGCCACGCGACAACATGGCGGTCCAGCCTCGCATACGTAACGCATTGGCGAACATCCAGCCGAGCGTGAAAGCCATCGTTGTAGAACCGGCACGGCGGGTAGGAAGGAAAAACTAACGATCACGTTATATTCCTCGAGAAATAAAAAGAAGCGAGAGACGCGACGCGCGGAAGGACGAACTCTCGAAGGAACCCCTGTGGGGCAGGGGAATGGAAGCGCGACAGAACGGGAAGGGTGAATCGCACCCCCTCCCTCTCTGCCGTCGAGAAAGCCCAAGTTGGAGAGAGAGAGAGAGAGAGAGAGAGAGAGAGAGAGAGAGAGAGCTCTGGCAAACGTTTACGAAGCATAAACGCCAAAACAAAAGGCGGCTGGGCGCGAAACAATTAAAAACGTTACGCCCGATCGCTCTCCAACGTTCTCCTCTTCTCTATCCTCGGTTTTTTCTTTCTTTCTCCTTCTTTTTCTGCCTCCTATCTTTCTCCTCTCTTTCTCTCTTTTTCTCTCACCCTATCCATCATGCACCCTGTAGTATATGTACACACAACCATCCATCCCGTATTCACCCCTTTCACCACGCACACAACGAAAAAACACACGGACGCTGTAGAGCGGTGCTCCCACGCACACACATATATTCAGACACACGGGACCACACATACACGTGTACATATATGTATATATAGGCTTGGAAATAAAAGGGAATCGCGACGATTTAATGACTGATCGCGCGGGCTGTTGCTCGCTGTGTTGCTGTCGCCGCAAGCTGAAGGGCTCTCTTCCTCCCCCGCCCATCTCTCGTTCCTGCTTCGCTCTCTCTTTCTCTCTCTCTCTCTCTCTCTCTCTCTCTCTCTCTCTCTCTCTCTGTCACTTGGTACCCGATAAGGAACTTGCCTTTTCTTCGAGTTCTCGCACACCGCGGCCTCCCGAATCAATTATGTCATTTCTAGCGCAGCAGATCGGGCGCTGCTATTTTCCGGGCGTATCGATACGTAATAATGAGAGTCTTTTCTTGTTGCTCAGATCCCGTTTCCGGGCTTGAGTCTACAAACTGCTGCTGCTGCTGCTGCTGCAGGGCATGTATATCGCGGTATCCTACTAACTATGCGATTCTTTCTCTTTCTTTCTCCGACTACTGTGCTTCCCTTCTTCCAAGTCTCGTTATTTCATAAATTAATTGACGTCTTGTATGAAGACACATGATTGGTTTTTGAAATAATTAATTTCAGCCTGAATTCTTTATTCGTTCAGGTTAATAAATACCAAGGTTCAGTATACTGCATATATTTAAGATATACAGATAAATAAATATAAAAGTAAGTTCGCGATAGCTATATTTTTCCTTATATATATAATTTTTTCATATACATAAATAACTATGATTTGATTCGCCTTTTAAAAATTCTTTTTTAGATTTGATTCAAATTTAAATACATCTTCTTTCTATATGTATAATATACATATAAATTTTAGTGCCTCGCTCGATAAATGTTAAATCGCTAGCAGGATTTCAGTTTATAATAGGAAAACTTTCGGCGTAAATTATCTCCAGCTGTAATTTAATAGATCCCTTCCCGAAATTAACATCATTTACAAAGGCCGTTTATCAATCGCATGCGCGGTCAAAGAAAGAGAAAGCGTTTCCGAGTTTCGCGTACACACTTCAGTTACTTTACGGTCTTACGAACAATAGAAACTGATAATTCACTCAGTCACCGGCTCCCTCGCATATTCTCGGGGGTCCAGAACTGGCAAACTCATACTGTTACAGGGTTACGTTCAAAGAAAAGTGACAGAGGGCTAACTAAATAAGTTTATCTTTGCGACATATGATACATAATCGCGATCAAATGCGTCGATACCTTTTTAATAAAAGAATATAATTAAATTTTTCTAAAGAAGAACCGTCCATCGTCATTCATATTTCAACCTTGTTCCAAACTTTTAGTTCTCCTCCTTTGTAGCTGAAAGATAATGATGAACGGGGTACGATACTCCGTTTTCCTCGACGAGCGATTTTATATAGCGCTCCAAAGTGGAATTACTGTAGAGAGGTATCCTTACAGAATCTTGAATCGTCTCTCTGCCCAGAAGCAAGGAGACGACGGGTTATGTATCGAGGAACGCGAGCGAGAGCAGCGCGGGCTCGTTTCGCCTAAGCCTAATTTATAGGGATGTTTCGTGTCCTCCACAGTTGCCCCGCCAGGCTCTGTGTCCTATTACTCCTATTCTCTATTATGCGCCGCCGTAGGCCGCCGGGAGCCTCTCCCGATATCTATGTGCCATTCTAAATTATTCGGTATTGTCCTCGCATGATTCCATTGTCCGCGTCTGTCTCCACCGTGCGCTGATACGCCACGCCGCCGCAGGTTAGGGCGTAGACCTACAACAACACCCGCCGTCGCCGTCCGGGTTGTGTGCGCGTGTATCTGCTTCGAGTGCGCGTCTTGTCATCGCGTCGCGGTCAAGAGAGAGATCCGCGCACTCTCGTATGTACATCGTCGAACATGTCTAATTAATCGCCGCCACCGATCTCGCCGGCGTATATAAGAATGTGCAGGACCGTCTGTCAATGACGGCCGCGTGATCGGTGATCACGAATGATGGTAATCGTCGATCGTCTGCCAAAGGCTACTGTGTTTAAGGATAATAGATAAGTTTTCTAGACATTGTACATGTTATTGTGTTAACAGCGATAGTCTCTGCGGTGGCTAATGAGATTCGAAGACTCGGTCGAAGAAGAGAATGAGTTTGAATGATGTCGGATGTACCGTGATTATAATAACAATTGAGCTTGGAATAAATTAATATCGAATTATCAATTATATTTAATTCTTGACATTGTCATTTTTTTAAGCAACGAGTAATTTTAACGGCATTCCAAAAAAAAGTTTAGAAGAATTTTGTTTCGTATTTAAAGATAAATATATATGATGAAATCGACATTTTTATTTAACGAAAGACTCGAGTGTCGATATAATGACATTTCTCGATATTTACACTATTCGATTTAACGTCGACGTTTCTTCGCCAAGTTGTGGATGAGTACGTATCTGGCGTTTCTCTCTTCTTCACGGCGCACAAAACGAGTTTTATTAACTTCCCCGCGTCTCAAAATACACGCTAGGTATATATATATACACACGATCGCCCCGCGTCGAAAGACACCCAAGAGAAGTTAGATCTCTCATTCGCATGTGTGTGTGTATGTGTTTGCTGGGGACGAGAGAGATTACAATAAATTGCACACGCACCCTTCTCGAAATTCAAGACAAGTACCGGGAGAAAAAGGAAAGAAGGAGGGGAAAGAAAAAGATTCCTGTTCGCGATACTGTGTTCTCTATTGCCACCGCGTTGCTTTGCCTCGCCCAGAAGGGCGGTTTTTTTTTTTTTTTTTTTTTCTTTTCTTTCACAACGCGTGTTCTCGTTTTTCTTTTCCGCCATTGATTAGACGGGCACTTTCGAGAAGGACACTGACAGCTTCGAAACATATCGCACGCGATATTTTTTAAAATTTTATTATTACATTATTATTTCCTTCATCCGTCAATTAGATATATTTTGCAACTCAAGAACTAGTATACACATACATGTCCGATGTTTCGGAATAGTAAATAGGGAGGGAACCGCCGAGGACTCTCGAGTTACTCCATACACGACATTTCTAAAGTACACGCTAAAGGATAACCCTCGTTTGAAGTTGCGTTTAAAAGAGATCGGGCATAAATCACCCGTAATTTTCGCTGTCATTGTTGAGCCACGATATACACAGGATCGTAACAGTATTTGCACCGGGCGTCATCTGAGACACCCTCGTGTACATTCGAGGAACGCAGCACGGACACTTGACACCCTCAAGGACCCGGTACAGACATGCACTTCGTTACGCCGCCACGGGACTTTATGAAGGTATAGGGATATATGAATTTCAGCGTCATATGCGAGAGAAAGAGAGAGAGAGAACATCGTGTGGCACGCACGAAGAGAGCCGGAGGGGTTAATAGAGCCCCTCCCAGGGGGGAGGGGAGATCTCCCTGCGAGAGAATGATATTTTAATAACCGCGGGTAATATCTACCGGGTATAAGTGTGCGCGACACTTATATACAAACGCTTTAAGGCATGTCGGGGGAGAGGTTTGAGAGTCCTCTCTCTCTCTCTCTTTCTCTCTCGGTGCGCCAGCAGCTACATTAACACCGGCCCTCGATATTGCATTCCTTTCCTTTGACGTCGGCCGGATGTCAATTATTAATGTTATTATCTGGAATCCCGACGGAAGGGCAGGGGGAGGGAAGGGGAGGTTGTATCCTGCTGCGGAATTTTTCCCTCGACATCGACAGCGCGAAGAGGAACCCGTTCGTGCCCGATATTATCTCGATTCATTTAACCCCGCTCGACACATCGTCGGATCGAACATTGATTAACGGCACAATTAATGAAAACTGTAAAATAAGCGCGCTTTATAATCGCGTAGCGCGGAATTTTGCCAGTGAAGAGGAGGATGTTATCAAAATATCTGTAGAAATATTATGATCATTCACCGAGATATCATAGAATCTGAGATCAAGTCCGAGCGAATCAAAAACGTATAGATTAAAATGTGTATCCGTAAAGGAAAATGAAATAATTGCTATTATACTAATCGATAAAATCGCATCGTATTCATCGGCCCGTATCGCGTTCGAGGAACGTAATTCACCGTACGGAGAAATCGCGGTTAAGCGCACGCTAAAGAGTCCCGCGTGCTTGAACGGCACGAGCGAAGGGGCGCTCGAATAAGAGGGAGGGTCGATAAGGGGGTAAGGAGACGGGGATGAGGGGGAGACGAAAGCCCCCGAGGAAGCCGTTCGCGTATAAGCCGGCAGGCTCCTCTCTGGCTACATATATTTCCCCGATTATCAATCTCTCTCCTCTCCTCCTCTCTCCCTCGCTAATAAACGGACGGTTAAACTTTTTAACGAGCGGTCAGAGACTTGCACCACGCGGGGATTCTTTCACGCATTGCCGATGGCGATCGTGTATGCGCGTGTGTACACTCGAATGCTACAACTCTCTCGAGAGGCGTGTGCCTCTCGAAAAAGCGTGCCCTGCTTTACTTTTCACCGGAGTAAAGCGCTGGAGAGAAAAAGAGGGAGACTCTCTTTACGTTTGCGCGACCTCCCTCAATTATTCTCCGAATATAATCTCGATTGGCGAAAAAACTTTGGGGAAATCGCGATACCCCTTGGATTTCTTTGCTTGCTAAAGATACGTAAGATTGTAAGAAGCAGTGCGGTGGTTTTTTTTTCAGGATCGAGGCGGTCCAGGATCTCCGAGAGCACGACGGCAACGATCCTGTCGACCAGCGATATCGGTAACGAGGACGATCGTGATTCCGACTCTGGTGGCGAGCTGCGAGCCGATCATTCATTAGGTACACAGATCATTAATATATATATAATACGTTGTCTGAGAATATGTTTCTCATCCCCTTTCTTCAATATGAAACAATAATCTTATATATCTTTGTCTCTCGTAAGATCAAGCAAAAAATAAAAAATTCTCTTTTTGTATCATCATTCATTATATGACAAGCGAGGATGTAGAAATTACAATTAAATTTAATTGTAATTTATCTGCCTATATAATGTGCAATAAAATATAAACTTGCTATAACAAATTAGGTATATCATATTAAAAAAAATATATTAGAATATTAATATCTAATAAAAAAAAACATTATACTTAACCGTTCTGTTTCTTTCCGTCTGACTACTAGAAGATCGCAGCAATTAACGTCGGTATTCCAATTATCCCCCACGTTACAATTGACTTCGAGGTCCCCTTGCTCGCACTTCATGTTCTCGCACGTCGATAAGCCGCTGACGTTCCCCGCATAAAGTTCTCCCGCGAAGTGGCGAATGTTACAGTGGTGTCGACTTCGTCGGGGATACCGGAATCCGGCGAGGCGATGCTGAGGAAACGGACCAGCAGCCTCAACGACTCCGAGGACGGCAGCCCCGAGCCGGCGGGCTCGCAGAGCCCGACGCACACTCCGCCGTTGACGCCGGCCTTGACGCCGCAGAGGGAGGACACTCCAGCGCCGGAGAACCTCAGCCTACGCAAGAGCGGCAGCCCCCTGCAGCAGACGCAGCAGACCTCCATACAACCGGTGGATCTGGTACAGCCTAGGCCCAGTGGGGACTGCTTAGCGGGGGCGCTACCCCCTTTAGCTGTAAGTTTTTCTGACGACTCTTATCGTGGATTCATGATTCGCAAAATGAAAATTGCATGATGCTTTACCGAGTGTAAAATGATCCATCAGGGAGGAATATTTTAGCTTTATAGTTAGAATTAATAGTACAGTCATCAGAGATAAATAACGAGTTAAGGTTTGTATACATATCTTGAAATCATTATCACATTAAATTGCAGTAAACAAAGTTCTCTTTACTAAAGGAAAACGCACGATATATTTACTTGCATCGCATAACATTAAATAGAGGAGAAAGGAGTTTTTTTTAATTTCGATATAAATAATAGTAAAATAAGGAAGAGAGACTAATAAAAGCCAGATAAAAATGCAAATAAAAAATTTCTAATGAATCTTAGGCGCTATTTAATTAATTAAAATTAAACGGTTCGGTCTCTTGTGACATAAATTGTTCTTTATTCTCTTATTCTCTTTATTATCTTAATTACTATTTAATTACTTATACTATTACATTATTAATTACCAATTAAGATGAATTAATTTTAATCAATAACTAGCGCCTAAGATTTATTAAAAAGTTTTTTTATTTCGCGATTGAGGCTCTTATTAGTCCTCTTTTTTATTATTATTTTTTTATCTTTTTGCAAGGCGAAGCCGCGAGATCCGATTCACACGCAACAATTCACGAACTCGTTCGTTCTCGTTCGATCGCAGGCCGCGGCGACGGTGCACTTTCCTCCGTACGCGCCTCTCTACGGACCGACGGCGAGCCCGCTGGCGTATTGCACGCCGGCATTGTATCAGCATCAGCACCACCATCACATACCCGAACCGCGAGAGATTCAGATGCAGATGCAGATGCAGAATCTCCAGCAGACCTGTGGGTTGCAGCTCCAGCAACAGCAGCAACAACAGCAACAGCAGCAGCAACGTTCCCCGGTAGACGTTCTGCTGCGCGTGTTCCCTGGAAGACGCCGCGCCGACGTCGAAGCGCTTCTTCATCGTTGCAAAGGTAGGATCTTTCAGTTTCTTTTGGAGCTTCTTCGATCAGCGAGAAGCTTTTCGAATAATTATACACGGCGCAAAAATTAGTTTTAAAAACGCGATTTTTTTTCTTTTAAACCCTTAAAGAAAATTTCTACCTGTTGTTTAAAATCGAATTTACATTCTGATTATTTTCTTTGCGAGAATATAATTATATTTAATTGCTCAAAAAGCTGCGTGTAAATTTAATACGCACGTTTACGACAAAACTCACAAGATGATGTTCATTACTTCATTTCCTCATAGTCTTTTTTAAATAAACAATTATAACTTTATCAATACACGAGCTGCAAATTTCTTTGTTCAAATAAATTACGAGATCCTTACGTCACTTAATACGGCGTAGCGCGTGCCTTTGTCATAATTCTCTCCCCTCTTTGCGATGACGTTGATGATGACCTCGTCGTAATCATCATTTAATTTCGACAACGACAACGATAACGAGATCGCGGTCAGAGACAAAAGAGAATCTGGCTGTTTGTCGGCAGGCGACGTGGTGTCCGCCATGGAGGTGCTGGTCTGCGAGGACAGCCTGCAGCCCAAGTCGGCGTTCTCGCCCCTGGCGGGCGCTCTGGCCTCGGCCGCCGCGGCCTCCGCCGCGTCCGTCTCGGCGTACGCAAGCCGGGCCGCGTACTGCACCACCCCGATCCCGTCGACGCGGCACCGCTTCCTGGCCGCGCCTTACACCGGCACGGGTTACCTGCCCACGGTCATCAAGCCGCCTAACCAGAGCCTGCACGCCAACGGCACCGCCGGCGATGCCTATCGGGAGACCAGTCCCGACGACGCCAGCGACAAGACCAGCTACTCCGAGTGACCGGACGAAGGCCATGCCGTCGTCTGGTCATATCCCCCGATGGTCCCATGACTTGGGACGATGTCGCGTGTTCCTGCGCGAAGAGAGAGCCTTTCCTCATCGACGCGATCTCTTCTCTTCTCAGCTGTCATCGCATCGCGCGCGCGTGACCAAGAGATATTTATTATTGAAAATCCTGTAATCGCGACGACAATAACGCGATCGTGAAAAAAATGTCGAGAGTTATTGATCGATCGGATTATTATCACACTGGCGGAATCGACAATCCTCCTCATCGAGAAGCCAACTGCTTGAAAAGATCGATCGGCGAGTCTTCCAGCATCTCCTAGCGAACGATTTTCGAATGTTTCGAGGATAATGTGAGTCCACGTGATTTGGTCTCCGAATATGCAGGATAGACGAGAGAACGGAATATAAATATATGCTACGAGAGAGATTCTTTTTCGATTCTTTGGACTGGACATCGTTTTTAAATCATCTTTACACACGGCGGATAAATTTAGTGACTGGCCGTCCTTTCGCTAGCTAAGGATATACGTAATTTCGATGGTTAGCAAAATACATATGTGTGGCGAAGGGAAGTTTTACTCCGAAAAAGAAAAACTATGACATTAAGAGATCGAGATAAGATATCGAGAAGAAACTATAGATTCGAAGAATCGGATCCACTCATTATCGACGCTTGCGAGCAAATATGTAAGTCAGATGACAAATGATCGCAATGAAGCTGTTCCAGTAGACAATAAATGAATAAATATCGTCGCTTTTTGCATCTCTGCGAGGGCGCCGAGGGGGCGTCGAGGATGTAGCAGCGAGGGTGTCTGACAATCCGTTTTAATATCCATACACGTATACATTTCTCTACGCGCGGAAAAGATATGCTCGGATTAATCAGATATCTCCGCGTTAAAAATATATATCTCCGCGCCGATCGTTGAATTCTTATACACGAGACGATCTTCGATGCGAGGAAAGAAGCGCCGGAGGATAAAAGGATCCGCGCACAGCCGCGATTCATCTCCAGAGTATATACTTTATACATGTGTAGATAAAGACTAATATAGACAGAGATATGTGTGTGTGTATGTAGGTAACAAGTTCTCGAGACGAGTATATCAGTCAAACTGAAGAGGAAGGGGTGAGTCTGTAAATACAACGTCTATATAGCTAATTTTATCTTGCATTAATCACGAGATTTGCCGGAATATGTTAAACGCGCGTACATTACAACACGTAATATACATGTAAGTGTTTGCCTGTAAGTAAATAACGCCTGCAAGATATTTAGATTTTAGCCGCTAGCGGAACCGGAAGCATCGTTTTACCGTAGTTACCACAAAATGACATGTTACTCGAAAAAAATGTATAGACACCGAAGATACATCCAATAAATAAGATATTGATACTCCATATACGTCTCCGCTCGCATTCGCGCCCCATTTTTTTTATTAAATTAATTTAAAATTATTTTAAAATTACTTAAATTATTTTAAAATTAATTTTCTATACGATATAAATTTTATTCCTATAAAAATTTTTTTTTAATTTGAAGAATAGCGAGTTATAAATGTGGATGTGCAAAAATATCTTTCGATAAACGACGCGCTAATTTATTTTTCGCTTCTCATTAATCTATATTCGCATACAGATACCTGATGACTTGACTTTTTTCACATTTTGTCTCTCTTTCTATATGATTAATAAATTTAAAACTATTTGCATAATTATTCAAATGCTTGCGAAAATCGCGCTTAAAGTATTAATACTTCTCACAGGTTTCGTAATTCATACATAGTCTGTCTGCAAACGCAAAACGCGTATTCGTTGCGGCAGAAAAGAGATGCGGAACACGTGTCTTTTCCAGATGCGAGAGATAAAGAACGAGGACTGATTTTTCACGAAAGACAGGTCTTCCGGCTGAATGAAAATTTCACAGCGACCTTCGAGCCAACCAAAGGAAAAGGTATCGGATGACGAGCGCCGTTCGCAGGTGAAGAAATGGGATACGCGACGTATCGTCGAATTCCCGAAATCGTTTCATGGTCGATCGATCTCAAATCGCGCTGCACCATTTCCAATAAATCGATCCCGGTCCAATGTGCGAGTAGTCAATTCTGCCGCTCAATTTACGCTGATACAGTCGCAGAGAGAGAGAAAATTTCCCACACTTGTATACATCCTCTTCGATGTATTTTCGAGGAATTTTTTTAGACAATTCCATATCTCTATTTTAAATTGTATGTCATATTTTTTCTTACATTATTATTATATAACTATATAAAAACAAATTAAAGTTCAAGTTGCAATTATAGTACAAAATAATCTATTGTGCGTTTTGTTTCAAACTTAATATATTTAACTGTATGAACTACTTTAAACATTTTTTTTAACACATGATCGGACCGAATCGCTTCGTTGAAACTTCGTAATGTTTTTTCGGAGGAAGGGGGTGATTCTCTGACGAAGGTGAAAAGTCGAGCCACGATACTTCGGCAATTACGTCGGCGACGTGTACTGGCACGCTTAGGTACATCGGTATCGATGGAATACCAATAATCGACTGGCCTCTACAAGGCGCATATCCGGATAGGTCGATGCCTGAACACGCGCCCGGCGTTATATACCCCGGCAATTTGTGCACCGCGCGCCGGTGCACATAATGCCCCGGTTATTATTTATACGAGGCATGGCCGCCTGGTTTTCCAGGGGTGGCAATATATCGACACCCCACGGAGTTTCCCTTCCTTTGGCTACTGGTTACCATTCATAATGGAGCATAATAGCATCCTCTCTCCTGCCCCTTCCCTTCCCTCTCTCTCTCTCTCTCTCTCTCTCTCTCTCTCTCTCCCACCCTGCCTTTACCTCCACCGGGTTAATTCGCAGTCGGAGAGTGCAACAACCCTCCCTTTCCCTTCTCGTTCCTTCGTCGCGTCTTCGCGTTCGCATCCAGGAATTTTAAGCCACCAGGGGATGGGGAAAGGGGTTGTTAGAGTTGGAAACCGATCCGATTGTTGCGAAAAGGGGAACGCGCCGGATGATAGGAGCGAAGTAATTTCAGGTACTCCCTCGAGTAGTGAAGGTGAGAGGAGGTGAGGTCGAGGTGCTGAGATTTTGTTCATCGAATTACGCTTGCGTCGATGATCGGCTTTAAAATCCTTTTTACCTCGCTATATTCAATTTCTCATTTATTAATTTCTCTTGATCCGAGTAAACTCGACTCGATTCTGCAAGACGCGTCAGTCGAAGATTATAGACGATTATTTTAACTCTATCATTCGATCGAAAGAAATTTGTTTTTATTTTATCATAATGAAAAATTGTAAAGTTGCAAGAAATAAAATTTAAGATTGCTTATAAATAAAGATATAAGAATATCTTGTCAATTAAGAAAAATATTGCCACATGTTCTATCGGGTAGACATCCTAAAATATAAATCTAGCAGAGAGTAATATATGATGCCGACGACGTTACATAATACCAATGAAGATTTTTTACTTCCTCGATTGCTTGTTCTTTTTTTTCTTTTTTTTTTCATTGGACCATGAATTTTCGTCCTCTACTATAGCTGACCGAATAACGAGTCGAATGGCTTTTAACATTTTTTCGACTTCCATCAATATTTGCTCCCTCGCTCGCTATTTCTTTTTCGTCTCCTCCGGTATGGGAACCGAGAGTTCCTCTACCCTATGTGCGTGGATCTCCACACGCGCACCCACACGCGTGTTTTTACGAATACACGCCGGCTCGCTTAAATATACATACGTACGAATGCGTGGAAGCCAATCAAAGAGAGAAAGAGAGAGAGAAAAAGATTTTTTGGGCCTTTTCTACAGATAGCGCGGAAGAGAGAATAAAGTGTTGCCGAACGTTAGCAAATATGGCGTCGTGTTTGCTCGTCCTGTGAAGCCGATCGGTCTTGGGTTGGTCACCACCAACCTGTGTGTGTATACATACATATAAAAACGTGTGCCTGTATGCGTGATTCAATGTATGCGAAGGATGACATCGGAGATCGCGTGTCTTTGTCGCTGCCATTTGGTAACTATAATAAAATATTCCATTAACTTTCTACACGATATCGGAGTAATCCGCAGAAATTGACTAATATATCACGAATCCTTTTCTTTTACATTATCTCAGCTTCGTCTAACATGACAATCTATTTGTGTGTCAGCTGATAATATTGTATATATATAACATATAAAAAATATTTAATTTCATATTAAAAAGGTTTCTATCAAAAAACGAGAATAATAATCAAACTATCAAACATTTTTTAACGATATTTTATATCAATATTCTTATAAACATTGCGTCATAATAATTATTAATGTACTGTTTTTTATACACAATATAATATATAATGATAAAAATAATAATTATTATAATTATTCCTATTTCATATGTATTTTGGGTTTCATATTTTAACAAAAGATTAGCTGATTATATTCATACATATAAACCGAAAGCATTTACGGGAAAAAAGTTTTGTACAAAAAAAAGTTTAATATAAGAAACAAATGAGTTCATCAGCTGATGTAATTTGTGCACTCTTAACAAAACACCTTTCTCGGGTATCTTTATTATAGGTATCGAGATATTTCATCGAGTCGACTATTCTTTCAACGTTGGACAGAATCATTCGCGACAACGGGGAGAGGACAGAGTAATAGAGTCCAGGGGGGACGTTGGTGTGCAAATCGCGTAGACCCTTTCCCCTTCCTTCCTTCCTCCGAGGGGCGTCGCGAAACAATTCCCAACTGAATAATATTAGTATCTAACAATGGACGTGCTAAATTGAAATACAGAGGGCACGCTGTTTCACGGGGATCGCGCCCGCCCCGCATTCTCCGCGCCGGTTATAAACGTCCGCTCCCCGGGTGATGTGTGTGTATGTGTGTACGTCGGTGCCGAAGTGCACGTAGATAGATCACGTAGCGGCTGATGCCCCCCTTCGCGCGTCCGGGTGTTAGTTCTCTGTAACGCGGTGGCGGGGATCACGCGAAGCTGCTCAAGGCGAGAAATAGCATGCAAATGAAATATTAATTAAATCTAGGAAAATTTGCCGTCCCTCTCTCTCTTCTTCATTCTGGCCGACGACCGTTCCTCGGCGACGAGCAACCTTTTCAGTTTCCCGTACACTATCCAGTCTCCTTAACCGTCGCGTCCTTCGTTACGAGCAGACGTTGTCTGCCTTATTTCTACATATTTTGTCTTTTAATGTTTTACGAGTCTTGGTGTACGAGCAAAATTATTTACTATTAAATATTTTTATTATCATTACGTATCATATATTTGTAATTTTCAATATATCTGTGTTACACGTCATTTACAAAAATTGAAAGCATTACTTGAATAAATATAAATTAAATATATATATATTATAAATTATATAAATTAAAATAATTACAGTCAAAATTTTCGAAAAAATTAATCTAGATTCTAATGAAATATATATACATCTCTTCTATGCTTGCAATATCTTTTTCCGCTAATTAAAAACCGAACAATTTCCGCTTCTACGCTTTTTTTACCCTTCGTCGTATCGTTACTGCATCTCTCCGCACACTTGACTCATTCCAATTTTCTTCCCTGTTTTTCCTCTCCGCTTCATTCTCATTTGTTCTACGCACAATTCTCACCGTTTCTCCTTCGACTCGCTCACTCGCTTCGCGCTCTTTAGAAACGGCCAGGCCACCCTCCCTTCGTCCTCATCCCCTTTCCCTCCCCCTGTAGTATAGGTACGTGTATCTCGCTTCGCGGCGACAATGGCGCCAGGCATCGAATTCACTCTATCGCTCGGACGTATTCCATTAATTACTTTCACTTTGCGTCAATGGCATTTCCATTTCAATGATCGTCTCTCGTTCTGCCCTCAGCATCCGGCGGCTCCACCGCGAACATCGCCGCCTCGATCCCCTGCGAGTCACCTCATCTCGTCCCCGCCTCCCACTTTTCACCCCTTCTCACTCTCTCTCTTTCTCTCTTTCTCTCTCTGCCCATTCCAACGGGATTCCATCGCCGCCCGTTCATTGAAATACGTTTCGCATTGTAGGCGGAATACAACGCTTGCGCGTATTGCCTGTAATTGTTGGCACCAAGTCGCCAGAAGCCGAAGCCATTCGCGAGTTCGATCCGAGGAATCTCGACTCACCCGACGACAGCGAAAGCTCAGTCGTCAATTTTTGCGATATCTCTCTTTCGCAACTACGGGTATTTCTAGGCATGACGAAATAACAATCGGGAAGTTTAATCTTTATTTTTTTTCAGGCGTATTCCAGAAATGCTTTTTGCAACGATAAATTAAAAGAGATATTAAAATTTATACTTAGTAATTTATTTACACGAATCTAATATATGTACGCGCTAGAAATTAATTTGAACGATAGAAACTATAGACAGAGAAATGCATTTAATAAGATATATAATTTTAAAAAAATTAAAACTATATACATAATTATTTTATATTACATCATTTCTGCGCATATATTCGCGTGCATAACTTGACTTTTCCATCTCTGTTTTCTCCGGAATTTTTTCTCCTTTCCTTTTACACGGGGCTCATATCCATATCAATGCAACGTTAAAAAACGTATTAAACGCTTGGCTTCGAGCTCGCTACTGTCACATGTCACCCCGTGGAGGGGTTCTCTTTCTTTAAGGTATACGGAACGTCGAGATTCCAGCTAACGAAATCAATATTTGCTCGTAAAAGCGCCGCGGAGATCCGTCTGTTACTCGGGGACGATTAATTATTCGTACGTATTCACTCGATTCGCTTCGGGATGAGGACCAAGTGGACACGTTAACCGCGCGCTAGCCACCCCGTCCGTCGATACACAGGGCGAGCGGTTTTATTTTCCGCGTCACGACGACGAGTTGAGTAACGTTCGACAAAACATCGGATACGAAATAATGCGCAATATTTGCCGAGTAATCGGACTCGGTGCACGACTCGGTGTGGGCCCGTTTTATACCTGCCGGCTTCCGCCGCGCTCGCGTGTGTGTCGCTATGTTTGCCCATCCATTATGGCTACAATAACAAGGAGCGTCCACTCCGTCAGCTTCTTTCTATGCCTCCCACGCCTCTTTCATCCGTCGGTACTTGCAACAGTCCCCTCCGCGCCCTTCTCCCCCAACCCCCTTCTCATCCCTCTACCCGCGTGTGCACATGTATATTATATTATGCGCGATGTTGACCCTTATTCCTCTTGAGCAACGTCCATCGGGTGTCTTCATTCGCGTCGAGAGTCTTGGCGGTGAGAAAAAATGCTTTCGGCGTGGAGAGAGTACGTGGACATCTCGCGAATATATCCGACGTGTAAAAATGTTGCTGGCGTATTCGATTTATCGCGTCAAAATATCAATGCAGGCGCAAATTCTGCGCTTGTACAATTTTAATTTAATTTCATGTATAAAAAAAACTAATTGTCTCTTTGATTTGTCATAAACGCTATATCATCTAATGTAAGTATAAGTATATAAATGTCGGGTATAAGGGGATTAATCTATCGTGTCGATTCACGATTCTATATCTCCACAGCCCATTGTTCTTTTCACAAGCCACATGATCTCGGAGTCGCCCGAAATAGTTTCGCGATGACAATGAACATTCTCCTCCTTCTCTCTCCCTTTCCTCTCTTCGCGATATCAAAGATATTGAATACCGTTTCACATGCCCACCACGTAGCCAGGCAGGAACTCCCACGGGAGCGGGACAGTTCTGAAACTCCTTCTTTATCGGTCTTCACCACCGTGATCTTATGCCCGCCCGCGAGTTTTCAAGGCGCACCCTTGCTCCCCTTCGTCCCCGTGCGCTCTCTATTATTCGACGATATTAAAATTGTCTTCTATAATCGAGGGTGCCGGTGGTGGCTTGAATAATTCGCAGTCGCCTCCTTAAGACTCTTCGATGCACGCTATAGGGATTGTTACGTATTACTTACGACCGAATCGAATAGCCTTCAACTCTAAACTCGATATAGCGAAATGTTCTGTATTTATCTCACAGGATACATCTCGCTTACGTTTTTTCGCTTACAATTAAAACTCTCGTTGGCTAAATTAATTAATTCTTTATTTATTTCCAATTAATTCCCTGTCTACATAAGTCTAAATGTACATATAATTAATAATTAATAATTCTAAACTTTGTAGTATTTATTCTAATAATTGTAGACTAGTATCACAATATAATGATATCAGAGCGATTACTCTTAATTAAATTTGCAATTACTTTTTAAAATGTTAAAAATTAAACGATCGCGCACAGAGTTTCCAGGAGGGGGACCATGCGAATATCACGTGGAATCTATGCGCCCACCATGTATACATATTAATCCGGGATTACGTTCCGACCGTGCGACGAAGTATGCCCGATTCACGGATCGGGCAATTTAATTTAATTTTTCGCCCCGCATCCGCCCCCTCTTCGTCGTCGCCGCGTCCCCCTCTCGACCAGCTCTTCTTCCGAAGGCTTCGTGACCCTCGAGTCGTTGTCAATTGCAGGTCGACACCTTTGCCCCGTCGCGTGCGCCTAATCGCTTTAGAATTAACTGCACCCCTGCGCGCTTCCAAGGGAGCGACCTTCGATATATACGGGGGTGACAGTGGGGCACGGGTTACCAACGGCGTCCGACGTTGATTGTGATTTTTAACACTCTTCGTTCCTCGTGCTCCTCTCGCGACTCGATATAATTGTTTTCTTCCTACGTAATAATTGCACTAAAAAGATATCGCCCTCCGATTCAGCTCATAAATCTATATTTAAGAATGTTTATTGTTACATAATATATTCTGCGTTTAGCAAAGAGAAGAGAAAGAGGAGAATTGTCTAAATAAAATGCGACTCATAAGTATCACTGAAAATATATATGCGAAATTTTAATAACTGTTCTGTCAAAGATTAAAATACTCGTTATCGATGCCGCGCCTTTTATATCAAAGCTATATGGCTGGATATTTGTCGACCGTGTCAAAAGCGGAAACTGGGTTACGCTCTCGATCGCGTTTCGGCGAGATAACGAAATTAAAAAAAAAAAAGAGAAAAAAGGAAAAGATGTCGACAATGACACGTTCAGTCAGCCAACCAACCAACCAACCAACCAACCAACCAACCAACCAACCAACCAACCAACCAGCCAGCCAGCCAGTCAGCCAGCCAGCCAGCCAGCCAAAGCGCCGAATTCGCGCGGCTGCCATTTGGTACAATTTTTTCGACGAAGTTAATGTTAATCAGTGGCAGACGTGACGTGGATCGAGTGGTCCTCGACTGGATTTCATGTCCGGCCGCTGCCAGGCTCGCCCGGTGTGCGTCGCCTATGTGCCATAAACGTTCGCGTTGCCATAAGTACTCTGCCGGGGCCGCGATATATGTAATATACACGCCGATTATATTATACTTGCGCGGGCGAATCGTCCATTACAACGGGCTAGCGCGCGAGATCCCACTCGTGCGGCCGGCAAACCACCATAAAGCGGAATATACACGCACCCGTCTCTCCGTAAAATTATTTTGCATCGTTCATTTCAGAGCCAATGTCACATGCCGCGATAGAGTGATAAAAGTTCTCCCTGCTTTTTCGGGCTGGCCGTTTCGTTTTGTTTTCAAAATCGAGGTAATCGCGCGTAGGTATGGGAAAATAATTGCAAATTTCACTCCTCTGTTTTCTCTGATCAAGATGTGACATCATTTTGTAGCTTTAAATTTATAGCACAATAAAATAAATACACATATGTGGAATGTTTGGAAAAATAATTCGTTTAATATTTTTGGAGACACATGTTTTGCTTGTCATTTTTTTATTCTGCATAATTTAATTACTGTATAATATAATGCATAATTAAGCATATAAAGAGAAAAAGATAAAGTAAAATAAAGAAGCCAAAATAATAGAAATTGCTAATTCTGATTATGAATAATACTGAACTCTCTTCTCTCCTTATTTCTATCCTTTAT
The DNA here is from genome assembly GCF_030444845.1 of Prenolepis imparis. NCBI lineage: Eukaryota > Metazoa > Arthropoda > Insecta > Hymenoptera > Formicidae > Prenolepis > Prenolepis imparis. Next base: position 18,330,573 of record NW_028141166.1, on the reverse strand, counting down.
CTCGAATGCGTGATCAGAAATCAAGAAATTAATAGTTTTTGTGATGTAGTCGACCGCGGCAGGTAGGCGCATTCATGCGATCGAGGGTTGGCCGCGGGTGGATCTTCTCGTGGTTCGTAACGATTCTACCGGATAACAAGAGAGAGATCGTTGCACAATGAGAGACCCGCATAAGAGGCATTAGAAATGCGTGTGTACACGTCGTGAGTTTCTATGTACACGCCAGCGCTTTTCACGTATTGCTCGGCGGTTAGTACGTATATATGTATATATCTCTCTCTTCGTGTCTCGGAATATACTCGAGATAAAAACGTTGCATTGCATACGTTGTGTACACGATATTATCTAACTGAGCTCTCCAAACATGTGAAAAGACTGTCAATACCAACCTAACAATTTGTTAATTCAATGGATTATCGACTGTCTCTTTACTGAACCAGCTCTTTAACAAACAGCTATCTACGGCCTCTTTTCTAAATTGTCTCAATTAAGAGCGACTTTCCAAAAAAATATATATTTTTTATACAAAAAAAAGTTTAAAATACATTTTATATAAATTAAAAAATAAAAAAATATATATAATAAAGAGGACCTTTTTTTTATATATATATTTTGCGAAGAGAAAAATCTAAGAGATCAATAGAATTGAGATTATAAATCGCGAGAAAAAGAGAGAACATTTTGTGCAATTGTCATTTATTCGATATCCTTGAAGGATAGTGACAATTTCGGCTTACAAGACTTGTCAATTGATCGCAGAAAGAAAGAAAAAAGAGAATACCACCCTTCTCTCTCGAGACGTCCTTTCCTTCCCGCCGTTACATATAGAATTGCGTTCTTTCACGCACGCGGCTTTTTGAGGCCGCGCAAAATGCACACGCGCTCTCGCACGTCTCTCTCTACATCTCTCTTTCTGAAAACGCTAGCGCTCTGGAACCGTTTATAACGCGACCGCGTTTTAAACACAGCGTCGCGCACGTATTATATATATATAAGTATAATAAAATAAGAACGTTCTCTCTTTCAAGAGAGAGGAGAACGCCATTGTGCTTGATTGTTTTCAATGGGCTTGGTTGAAAACGACGAGGTGTATCGACGGGGTGCCCGCCACGGGGCGTACGCACACACACTCATGTATAAACGTACTAGTTTCTATCCCCCCGCTATCCCTAACATATCGGGACCCCTCCTCTACTATCCTGTTTTCGCCTCTCTTTCCCCCCTCCCGTCTATTTTTTTTTATTTCCGCAAAAGTCTCTTAAATACTCTTTCATGGCGGGAGAAAGAAGCTCAGCGGGAATTCCCCAGAAGCCAACCAGCCAGCCAGCGAGCCGGGAGCTGGATACTCGGTCACAGTAATATGGTGCCTGCGTGCTCACCATTCCGTGCACGAGTGGCCGAGCACTTATCGGGGGTAGGCCTTCTTCTTCTTCTTCTTCTCCCAGTAGGTCGCTCTTCGATATAAGACGGCACTTCGCGGCATTCCGCGGGACTTTCCGGACGATCGGGCAGCCACGCTCTCTTCTCGCGTATAGAGGTATATTGCGTATATATCGTCGAGTCGTATACACTTTTGCGTCTCGTATATCGATCCTCTAGATCCTCCCGCGGTTAGAGAGTTCATCGATCCCCGGGCACGTTGAGAGCGACTCCGCTCCGATGGAGATACAAAATCCTACCGATCCCTCGATCGCGCGCTTTGCTTGCTTACGATTTCTCTCTTTCGAGATTTCTCATTCTTACTCGCGTTGGACAGGATATTAATTTATATAAAACAGCGACTGTTACGATTTTTCAAATTTGCGTCTTTTTTATCTCAACTTGAAAAGCAGAAAATGTAAAGCCTTATCTTAGGTTGCCTATTATTCATGAAATTCAAGACTGAAATTTATTTATAATTTTATGTATCATATATATCCTAATTTGTGTCATATTCAACTTTAATCGTTAATTTTCTATATTATATGATGCATAAAAAATAATAAATCGAATTCTGTCCTGAATTTATAGATCGTCCAAAAACTCCAGAAAACAGAGCTAAGAATGGCAAATTTATATATGTAGATAACAAAAAATTTTATTACATCAGCTCTCTAATAACCTCTCCAGTAATCTCTCTCAATTTGTTCTTCGAAATAAAAAAGCGGGACCAGATTGCTCGCACAATTCAGTCGAGTACACGCTCCGTATTCTCGCCGGAAAAAAAATGTATAGCGCAGACCGCGTGTCACGCGACATAATAATATTATCATAAGGCGACGATAAAGAACGCTCGCGGGGTGGCAAAAAAGAAAGAATCTATATAATCTAGCTGCGCGAGGGGGCGCGGTGCCATTTTTTCGCTCCCTTCGGCGCGAGCACGATATGGGTGGGCAATGGCTGTCACCTTGCACCACCCCGTTTGGTGCATTACCAAGAGTAGAAGCTACGTTGAAGATATAACGGATGTGTGTGCGTGCGTGTATGTATGTGTTTATAGACGGCGCGTAGCCTCGTGGTACTCGTGTCGGTACCGGTACGCGGGCATTACGGCCGTTTCCGCTCGTCTGTTATTATCACCGGCGAGATCTTAAACGCGTCTGCCGGATATTGCCCCCTCGACCGAGCCGATAAAAATTTCCATGCAAATTATCGCCGGCTACGCCCACTACTTGCGGCTTATTCTCCTCGCGCGGTTGCTCCTTATTCGCGAATGCCACGATGAGATCTGCGTCTTGAGCCGTCACCAAGTACACACACGCCGTTTTAAATTAAGATACTGGACTTGATTTAAATACGTCGCGCATTAGAGACCCTAAAGAATCCTCCTCTTTAAGATTTAAAGATCCCAGAAAATTATTAGATATGAGAATTTTTCCTGCGTTTTTTTTACAAAGAGTATCAACAAACATAAAAAAATATAGATATAATAAAAACAAATTATTGTAAGATAAACTATATAGCTATAAAAAATAGCCATTTAAATATCATCAATAAATAAACAGAAATTTTTCACCATACTCGCCGGATTAATGACGTGGAGCGGCGAAATTTCGGGTCGCGTTTTAAACTAAAGTAGAATATCATTATCCGATCGTTATGCACTTATATACTCTATTATGTGGAGGTTATACCTTGTACATGGCCGGCAACGGCCAATCAGCCGAGAGTCGCCCATTGTTTCCAACAAACACACGAATGGGGTGTACCCCTAATCCTTGCCCGGCTATCCAAAATCCATGATCGAAATATATCTCTTCTGTCAAACGCATGCGTACCTAGATCTGGCTACCCTTTCGTCCGACAAGGATTTTTACGGCTTTCGATCCTGTCAGGATGAAGGACGTGTCGCATGCGGACTTGCCATCAGAATCTTTATTGCGCCCGTAACCGCATTTCGTGCCGTAGAATAAATCAATCGTAATCGCGTGCTCGCGTAATCATCCACATTTGAATCGTCGTTTCCAGAGGTGCGCGCGGCAAGATATTTTAATATTTTAATATTTTATTATCTGTATATTGACTCGTTAATGCCAATCGCTCATATCCCGAGATCAATAATTCCAAAATAAATGCGCCGAGTGTACAATCAGGTCTATTAATGCGGCTAATTAACTATGACATTATTAAAGAATAGAATTTTAAAAACATTTAGATATATTAATATCACTACATTTATATTAAATTTGTTTAATTTAATAAATTTCTATTTTTTATCAATAATACATTTTTATTCTTATCTTTCTATCTTAATCTGTATTTGTTGCTTGTTCTATCACTATGTAGATTAATAAAAATACTCAAGCTTTACGAAACGAAATCAACAATCAATCGTATTTAGAAAATGACTGTCCCATTTAAAGATAAAAAAATTTGAATTTATTTTTTCAAAATGTATAAGCAGTTTTACATCTTTAATAACGTTACATAAATATTTTTACAACAGATGTTAATAAATTTTCAACGATAAACAACTCTTTCCAGCGACTGGCTGACACATATAATTCATGCATGATTCATGAATCGGAGCGTCCGATTGGAGTCGCTCGAGAATCGAATCGCGGACGATCTATCGGCCGTCGAAACGTTATTAATCGCGGTTAGGGTTGGACGTCCTTACGACGGCTTCACGGCTGAATTTTTGCCCTTCAGCCCCCTCGGCAATCGCCGAGGGGGTCACGTGCTGGCCGTCGCGCCGATGGGAGAACTATCGTCCTCGCGACCGGTAACGTGGGATTAGCCCGGCCAATAATTCCGCGGGGTCGAATTTGTTTGATATACTATATCCATTGTGTGCGAGCCACAGAAGGAGGCTTCCCACTCTCTATTGTGGCCCGCTGGTAACTGGAATGGGATTCGGGGGAAAACCGGGAAGAGAGATAGAGAGACGTTCGCGGGAAGGAGAGAGAAGGATGGCGCAAGATTGGGCGGAGAAGGGTGATTTTCACCAGATTCATAAGTAGCGGCTTTTAATCTCTTCGAGGGATAACTCGACTCGGCCCGTTGAATTGTGCCTCGTTACCAGCGGTTTAATTGCTTGTTAATGGACAATTCGAGTGTGTTTCGCTTAATACTATACATAAATAACCGTGGGTAGCAGGTAAAATACGCGAGGAGTAGCTTTTCAACGCCTCGCGATAATTTCGCTCATCTGTTGAGAGGAGTCGTTAATTTTTTTTTTTTTCTCCTGGCAATTCTTAATTTCATCTTAATGAACAATTGAAAATATCTCGCAATAATATATCGATGTAGTGATATTATATAATGTGTAAGTGTAATTTCGACGCCTCGTCGTTCTTGATGCCTTCTCGATTAAACGAAGGAATGTAAATGGTAGAATGTAATGGCCCGGAAAAAGAGAGGAGGCAAAGAGTAATGGTAACTGCTGTGTACGGTCCATTTTATTTTATTAGGAACATCGTAAAAGACAAGGAGACGTTTTCGCGATAATTGGAGATGAAAAGACCGAGGATAGATCCTATAAGCTACAGAATATTATACGTAGAATTATAGACCATAATTTATCGTGGAGGGGAAATATACAATTAAACTACTGAAAAGTCCAATAGACTCTTATTGTTAGAACCATCTTCAGCGAATGCTCACTTTTTATGCAATTTTTTAAAATTATGAATAATTATATTAAAGGTGAAATTTTATTTCTCATGAAATAAACTTTTATTTGTTCGAAAAACATGAATGAGACTCAAAAGTAACTCAACATCGCATGCGATCCGCGTTTGATAATTGTATTGCGAAAATGTGAACACTTTATAGCATTAAGGAGACGTCAGCCGAGAGATGCGACGGCACTAAATAAAGAGACAAACACGCGATGGGCGGCCGGTGCTAATTGGCCGATCAATCTTCATTAGAAAACGGCTTAATTACAGTACAAGCTCTCTCGCGCTCTCTCTCTCTCTTTCTCTCTCTCCCTTTTTCCCTCCCCTCTCTCGCCTCGTCCCCACACCTCGCTTCTTTCTTCCGGGTGCCGGAAAGTTTAATAATTCCGAAACCTTCGCGAGGTATAAATCACAGAGGGTCCTCTTCGCGCGCCACCGTCGACCTCTCTTCCCTCCCTCTCCTCGCCAATACGACCATAATTCGAAAAACTTTCGAGGGAACAAAAGTGAGGACTTTTGTTCCAAGTTTTAGTTCTCTCTGTTCCTGCCCCCACCTCCCCTCTCCCTTGCCCTCTCTCTCTCTCCCTCTTCTTCTCGCCAAGGGGGTTCTGTTTGCGGAGCGACGCCCCGACAGTGTTTTGTTCGCTTTGTCTCTCTTCCTGTTAGGTATATAATGCCGTAACTGCCCGGACCATCTCTCCTCTCGTAACCTCCTTCTTCTCTTCCTCCTCTCTCGTCTCCAACCACCAAAAGGTTGAGACCTCTCCAACCCTTTCCTTCGCCCTTCCCCGCGCGCGCGAGCGCCCAACCCCCTTCTTCTTCGTCGTGTATTCTTCCGTCTTCCTCACGACATGCTCGCAAGCAAAGTGCGGACCGTAAAGTGCGCGCGAGAACGCGAAATGTTGAGAGACTTGCGGCCTTTTGTTGGACCGACAGGCGACAGGGTAAATGCGCGGCCACGGAACCGCCTACGCGAGCGAAGGAGACAAACGACTTCTTTCGCGGATCTATCTCTTTTTCGTTCGCGAATTATTTCTACCAACCTGTCGCAACCGGAGATCTAATTTTTTTCGAATTATACCAAATGGTACCGTAAAAAGGCGTATTTAAATCGCGTAAACATTTTTTTTTACATTTAGATTCATTTTAAGAAAAGGACAAAGTAAACTAAATTTTTAAAATTCTTGTGTGTATTTCACTAGAATATTAAGATATCGTCTCTCGTTCTCTTTTCACGAAAGAAAAGAGCGAATCACTTTTATTTGAGCAATCTTCACAGAGAGACACCGCAGAGAGAGAGAGAGAGAGTAGATAGTCTTCTTGCACCGGGACCGCGTCAATTTTTTTCTGGCAGGTATACACACACATTCACACACACGTACACGTAAAGGGGGCGTAAAGGGGATGTTAAATGTCACGCGAATTACGCGAAGCAAGAAGGAGGAAGAAAAAACGGAGGGACACGCGGTGGAGCCCGATGACATACGGGAAGACACGTAAAATAGAGGACGTCGATCTCTCGTTTTAGCCGCGGACCGTAGGAAGACACGTAGAATGGACGTTGTCGATATTCACTTTTCACGCGAACGACACGTACGTATAAGTTACGGTGATGTGAGGCGGATCCATTAGACTATGCAATTGTCCACGCACCGCGGCATTGTCAGCCGCCATGGAGATTTCTATTCAGAAATCGCGGAAGTTCCCGGGACGCATTGACGAGAGATGGAGGATGATCGAGGGCCGCTCTTGTTGCGAGAAAGAAAGAGATACGGTGGAGAGAGAGGAATACGAGCGCGATACGAGGGAACGTCCGAATAGGAAGGGATGAGAGAGATAAAGAGCGAAAGAGAGAGGAAGGGAGGAAAAACAGAGCGGTAGGTAGGTAGGAAACAGTATAGAACTCTCGATTTATATTAGAATAATCCGTCAGGCGTGTCAGTTTATATAACAAGAGATTTTTATACGATGGCCGCGCACGAGAGTGTGTATCCACATATATATATATATATCTGTAGATTTACTAATAACTCTCGATATATTCCCCGACGAGAGATAATAAAATAAAGATTCGACGGTTTAAACGCGCACGCGAACCGTGCTTTCGAGCTTTTTATTTGCTTCAAATTTCGAGAGCATCCTCGTGATATCGCGCAACGTTCCGTTCTATAGAGATATCTATCGATATATCTTTATTTTTATGTTTACAATAGTGTATCTCTCGCGCATATCGATAGTTTAATTTATGCAAAATTATTTCAATCACAGAAGACACAGTATCGAAAACACTGAAAAGTATCAAAAAGACATAGTTTCTCGTTGATAATGATTCTACAACTATACGTACCTTTTTGCAAACAGATTGATAAAAAATTAATTAATCGTATTGCTTTTCATTAATTTTTATAGTTGCGAGAAATGTTTCATTTCATGCATTATCGATATTGTAATCTTATTTCCAAAGTGTTCGAAATATCTTATATTTCTTCAAGATACTCAAACACTATCTCTTGTTGCACTAAGTTTTCTCAATGTCTATAAACTATAATCTTACAATTAAACATTTTTCAAAAATTCTCCAAGGTATCTCAAAGAATTTCACGCAAATACATATATCGATACTTGCGACATCCGATAACGAGCGAATAAAAAGATACCCTATTAAATTCCAGCAACCCCTCTCCCTTCCTTTCCACCCATTCATCCGGCGATGCCGTATGCAACAGTGGATCAAAGACAGACGCAGTCTCGGATGAAACTCAATGAAACACAGAGAGAAATAGACAGACCGAGGGGTCAAGGGAGCAGGGGGGAGGAAAGAGGGAGAGAAGGGAAGAAAATCTCGGATTTCCTCCGAAGCGGTCGTCGTTGTTCCGCGACCCGCGGCCGCCCGTTGTCTTTCGGGCGCTCTCGAGTTTCCACTCTCGGTCGTCTCGTTCTCACCACGCCCACGTCAATTTGCCTTGCGCTACAAACTTCGCGATCGATTATAGCCCTCTCCTTCCCCCCTCCTCCCCCGCCGATTACGGTGTAACGAGATATCGCGCGGTCTCCGAATGCGGTGTGTGGCACGTTGCTGACCCCCCTCTACCCCCCATTGTCGAGGGTACCGATCCGTTCTTCTCTATGCGTGCGTATATACACGGCTTATGTTTTTAACGTACGTGTATGTGTGTGTAAAAACACACCGCAAAGACTGGCCGCGGTCGCGTAATAATTATCCACGAGGAGGCGGGGAAAGAGGGAGGTGAGGGGGGCCTTTGCTCTCTCGCATTCACTCTGAATTACACAATGTGTCGCGTCCGCCATTGTGCGATCTCCGCTGATTGACAGAGAAAGGATACGGAGAAACGGGCATAAAGGGCACAAAAGAGACGCCTGGCCTCACGTCATTCTTATACAGTTAGTTCGAGAAACACAATCTCTCTCTTGATGGTTAACGTTAATACGCTTCCAAGGAATACCTCGATAATCGTTACGGTTAGGAGTTATACATCTCTTTCCCTCTTCTTCCTTACTTTATTTCCGGTGTTCACCTTCTCGTTGACGGCTCAAACTCTGCGGTTACAACAGTAACCTTGTTTATGCACGAAGCAGTGCTGCGGTAATATGTAACTGGATTTTGTGACAAAAGATTTTCTGTTTTTTTTCAAGTGTTACAATTCAAAAAATTTGACTTGTCGATGAAGCTAAAAAATTATAGCTATATAAACGTTTGCGTTTTCTTCCTTTCGTATAGTATATTTCAAAGTGACACTTGACTCTGACAAGGTTGAAATGACGCGATCGATCCCTCCCTTCCGGCAAATCACCGTGCGAACTATCGTAGTATCAAAGACGCAGAAAACGAATCCTTCCAAGAGGAGCTGATCCTCGAAGAAGCATCAGGATCGAACAAGCTTCTTCTTCGAGATCGCCCGAGGTGTGGCTTTGCATCCGTATTTTTATTATCGTCGGCACCCCCTTTCCATCACTCTCTTTCCCCCCAGAAGATACATAATGATCGAATCCGAGTGAAAGGATTTCGCGATCTCGCCAACGTACGCGGGATATTTTCGTGGAGGAGGGCACAGGTATCCGGCGTTCTCCCCCCGACGTATTTACGTATAAGCGCCATTTGGCCGTGGCTTTGTCCGCGAATTTCCCAACTAGTCATTGTCCTCACGTTATTGTTTGAAAGGACGCGGGGGATGACAAGCCCATGCCAAAGAGCATCCCGCCCTCTCTCCTCGGGCCACTCGTGTCAATCTTTCGCGACGCGGTTAAAATAACCGTCCCGGTCTTCGTACGCATCTTTTACTTACTCGGAGTATATAAATGTATTTATAAATTAAAAGTTTTTAATTTAAAAATAATTTTTCTTTCAAGTTTTTTTTTGTAGACGGATAAAAATATTTCTAATTTATTTTTCTTATAAAAATCATAAGAAATTAATTAAAGTCGCTTAATATTTTGAAATTCAGCAATTTTGCCGAATTAAGCGCTGTAGAAACACGACTAGATAATAAATCCTTTATCCTTTAATTAATTTCAAAGCTCTTGCTTTAAAAAGATTTTAATTATAAAGTTAATTACAAATGAAAATAAACATATTAAAATATTGTTCCAAAAATATATACACATATATATAATGTTTAATTATACTCTTGTTAAAGGAGCTTTAGGAATATGTCTTGTTATGAAAGAGCGATTGATTCGGTGATTAATTTCAAATCATCGAGGGCATCGATCCAGGTAGCTGACGAGATCTCGATAGGCGATTTCAAGGGGAACGACTTACAATCATTCGATCTAAACTCATTCATTCTTTTCGGGGGGAACAACACGTTCAGCGGGATTGGGTGCGGAAAGATTAACCGTATAGATATACGTATACAAATAGAAGCATCTCTCTTGAAAACCAGTCGTGTCGGTATCATTTCCCTAATTCGGACCGGCCAATTAAGTTTGTTGTACTTACAGAGAAAGCCCCTTTGACGACGCGATGCACCGCGATGTATTATATGTATAATCGTCTCTCGGCACGGCATATTATACTAATATGCCGATTGTCGAGCAACAAAGGAGCGAGCGAAAGAGAGGAAGGGGGCAAAAAGAGAGGCGTGAGCGGGGGTTCGGTTTTGGCCCTCGGTTTTTAATGTGTGCCCAGGTGTGTGCCCGAGGTTCGCGCTTCACTAAATTATTTCATATCTTGTCGTATACGCTCGCCGCGGATCTCTCGGCTGCTTATCTGCCCAAATTATTGTACCCCAATGATGCAACGCTCTACTTGGCCGTTTACATATATAAAATCTTTTTTTTCTTCTCTCGCCGTTGTTGACATTCCATTTTACTGTTACGAACATTAACTCAATCTTTTAAAAAAAGGAAGATAGATTTTGAATTAATAATTAGGGAAATATAAAAAGGAAATGAAAATTAGAATCAAATAAGCTGCATGAAATAGGAGAAATTAATGTAAATTATAAAAGCAAACTTAAAAAAAGACAGAAAAGCAGTTAAAACATAATTAATTTTAATTAATATTTATGGAAACGACTTATATACATATACATATATATATATATATATATATATATATATATAATCATACATTTTATTTTTCATTTTTTATTTCTTCCTAATTATTAATTAAAAATCTATTTATCCATCTCTTTTTAAAAGACTGAATCAATGTTCATAACAATAAAATGGAATTTTCAACGACGGCGAGAGAAGAAAAGAAAGACATTTTCTTTGAAACTTTTGAAGAGAATTAAATCTTCGTTGCATATCCCTTCTCTCTTTCTCTCCGTAGTTAACTCAAACAGTTTGAAGAGATGCTTCTTCAAGCTCTCGAAAAAAAATTTAATTTAAGACTCGAAAAATCACATATTCTTTTTCTTCGTTTAATCAATTCGAGAACATGAATATCGCGCAACGTTTCAAAGACGATGTCTGGACAGACGAGGTCGCGAAACAGATATAGTTCAGCGGTCGCCATTATCATTCGGAGGGGGAGGATGGGGGTGGAAACGACCTCTCCGCGGCCTCCTATAATCCGGGCGCGATCTTTATCGTCAAATTCTGTAGCGGGGGCCGCATCGGTGCCTCGATTGCGCAATCAAGATGGCATCGAGAAAGGCATCTCTCGCCTTCAACTCAAACTACCAACAAGTATTTCAATATCCGCTCCAATATATTCCCATCGACCCTATAAACGTGTGTGCAGTTATATTGGATTCTCTCTCTCTCTCTGCTCCTCCTCTCTCCCTCTCTCTCTTTTTCCCTCTCTTTATCGGCCCTCCTCATCTTCTCCTCTCTCCCGTCAATCTTTCCCTCTTGCTTATACCCTAGTCCACCCTCTATACGCCACGTTTCACTGACGTACGTGATGCGCGCGCGGGCGGACATGACCTCACACGGACGCGGAAATGTTCGTGGCAAAGTTCCGGCCAAGAATCGCGCTCGTTCACATTTTGTAACCCCTCTGGTTGAAAGATTCCGAGGCCGGCGATCCTCTTCCTCGCGAAAATAACGCTGCTCGAATACGACGCCCGATTAACGAGGCGGGGTAAACTCTATATGGCGCGCGCTTATTATATCTAATGCCTATCGAGACTATCCGGTTCCTATTTATTCCCGAGAATAATCCGTACCCACCTGTGACGCCGCGGTATAGAATCCATCCGTGTGGATTCCGCTAACTGCTATGGAGCAGATTTTTCATCCGACATTGATATCGAGGCGGCAATAATCTAAGGCTATTAAAATTCTTAGAAATATATGTATTATATCGAAAATTGAACTTTTTATTTGATCAATTTGCTATTATATAAGACTTTGATAGTAATTAAAGTATAAGAGATATATTTAGTTCAAGTTACAAGACTGTAAAAAAAACTTGATATACTCGATTAAGATTGAGAGAAATTGATTGGAAAATCAGTAAATTATGCAGAAAAAAAAATTTATATTCTACAATTCTACATGATTGTCATCGCATACAGACGCTATTATTTAATATAACTTCAAAGCCGACGTTCGAAATTAAAATTCTGAAAAATTAAGAATGCCGGAACAAAATCCAATAGAGACAATTGCATGTGCTTTTCGAAAATTTATGTTGAAGAGAATGGATCTCGTTGAAAGACACGTAGCTTCGCACTTTCCTAGCGACATATTTTCGCGATGCAAAATGGCGGGGATTAAAACGACCGCGAAGGTATACGATGGGAGGAAAGGGGAGGAAAGGAAAGGAAGGCGGGATAAAAGGGAAGGAAAAACGGAAGGAAAAACGGAAGGAAGGAAGGAGGGAAAAGCGAGACGCGTGGGAAGGATAGAATTCTTCGGGGGCGCGAGAGCGATACCGCCGAACGGGAAATGCAATTCGTGGCTGCGTCGGTGGCGAGTCTCAGCCTCGGTCGACAGATAGATAGAGTCAAGATTCAATTAGCTCTAGCTGTCAGCTGCATGATACTCGTCGATTCAATACACCTTGTCGCTCGTGTGTGCCTTTGCTTACTGCTACGTGCGCGCGCGTATGTATGTATATATGTGTGTAGCCCCGTCGCTGAAGTTATGTTCGTGTGTGTTTCCGCCGCGCCCTCGTTTATGCGCCTCTACATTAACACGTGGAAAACCCGACGAATTTTGGAACCGAGGATGTCGCTGCATCGCGACACTATTTCTCTTCGATGATGGGGGTGGAATTCGGTCTCTTTGGAGAGAAGAGAGAGAGGGCGATCTTTGCGTTTAATACATTTTTGAGAAAACTAAAGGGTAAAATTTCATCGTAGAGAAAAAAAAAATTAAAACGTGAGACAAGATGAAGAGTGAAAGTATCACAATTTGAGATCTTCGCTCTACGGAAAGATACCAAAATTTTTAACGCCTAATTTCATAATGTAATTGTCTGGTGTCTATATAACTGTAGAAATTAAGCATGAATCTAAAACATTTTATTATATGTATAGTATAAGAAAATCTCGGATTCTCTGCATCTTTTATGAACCGCGAGACTCGCGTTGACGATCGCAATTTAACAAGCTTTCAACGCTCGCGCATATACTTTTTCAAGACGCAACACGCGCTCTATTTGTTCCTTTCCTCGGTTTCCTCCCGTCTACCCTCGATTGAATTAATTGAAGCGATTCGACTGGATTCCGATGCCGACTCGAACGTCGCGTTTCAAATTCATGAAGGAAAACGGAGGGGGAGGAGAATATAGAGAACAAGAGAGAGATATAGAGAGATAGAAATAGCGGTTGATGTGCGTGTAGATGATGTAGGTATCACTTATCCGGGGGGGGGGGCAGATGGGGGAGGAGGGGGACCAGCCATTTTCAATTTATTTCAAGTGCCTTTTCGTGGCGGAGAAAAGAAGGGTGCCGCGCCGCGTTGCCCCCCCACCCCCTTTCACGGGACAGAGAGATACCTCTATACCATACCGTCGTCTCTCCACCTTATATATACCGTCGCCCGCAACCGATCTCGCACGCGGATTCGACACGACGGTATTAAGGTTTTAGAGTTTATACGTCGTCGATTCGCGCGCATCTCGCGTATCATCCCCCTGTCCCCCCCTGCCCCCTTGAATGCGACGTTCGATCGATACGATTCGCGAGCGAGCGATCACTGTGGCTCATGTTCGAATCAAGTGTTCGAAAACGCCTTCTTATTTGTCGAATGTGCTAGAGAAGCAGTTTACATTATTACAACGTTCGCTTATGCTGTGAAAAGCTGAGAAATTTCGTTTAAAAATCATTTTAAATTGAACTCGAATCTCTTGACGAAAGAAGCTCGAATTCTCACTCTTGTGCAACAAAAAAAATTGCAAAAAGAATTAATTTATATTTCTTTATTATATCGAGTTTTCGTGCGTTTCCTCTTCTTTGACGTGGCATCGTATATATAAAAACTCGATAAATAAAACACGGAAGTCGCGAAAAAAATATCTCATCCGGGCGCCGCGAAGAGAGAGGAGGGAAGGAGGAAGGGGAGGGAAATGGGAGGGGAAGCGACGACGAACGGAAACGCTGGGAGAGTTGTAAAAAAATAACGCAGTTAATTAGCAGGCCACTTTAGCGGGCTCGCGTGTACTGTTAACGCAGAATCGCGGAGAATAACTCGCGCGAACGTGAAGAAAAAAAAAGCACGCCCTCGAACGCGAGGCAACTGAAACTCACCCCGCCGAAAACCGCCCGTCCGAACTCCTCTTTCGCTTACTGTTTACTTTCTCTCTCTCTCTTTCTCTCTCCTGGTGTGGCTTCTCCGCAGTCAGCCCTTCCGCGTATTTTTTTTTCTGCTCTTTTTCCTTTCTTCTCGCTCTTAGGCGCCAATCGCATCGAGCTGTTTCATTCGTGAAGCGAAAATTTCGCGTAAACACGGAATCACCGATGAATGACCTGATGGATTTACGCTTATTTCTGTGCAGATTCTCTCTCTTCAGGTGTGCGGTCTCTCGATTCTCTTACGATAATATTTGCTCTTTGTGATGTGTGTTTCTCACTTTAAATACACTTTAACAGACCTTCAACAACACGTCGAGTGATGCGACGCAGAAATAAGCGCGAAAGCTTGTATCTCGCAATTACAAGGCTCGCATGCGTGCATCGAGGAGGAAGTCGGGAAGCCCTTTCTTCGAAGCGGCAGAGAAAAAGAGAGAGAGAGAGGAAGAGAGAAAGAGAAAAAAAAGCGGGAAAGATTCCGAATCTCACGAACTGTCACGTGCACAATCGCGAGATAGAGAGACGATTCCCTCTCCGGGACGCAACCCCTTCTGTGGTTTTTTCCCCCCTTTCTCTGGACAATGGTCCGCGGGCGAAAGGAGAAATTGAATTTGCAACATCAGTAAACTGCGCGGCAGTTTGTCTCCCGCAATCGAAAAGGAGCGAGAAACCGGAGGAGCGAAAAGATAGCGGGGGAGGGAGGGAGGCGGAAAGGGAGGAAAGGAGTAGTCTCCAGAATCAGGAGGATGGGGGGACGCGAGAGAGAAAGAGAGAGAGGGCGGATCGCGTTTCACGCCTGGTGGATTCCGAACCGTTTGAAACCCAGGTGGAAATAATACAACTTTGTGTTCCTTGTTAAGGATCAAAGGAAATCTACCCCCAATCTCGATGTCGAGACTCTTGGCTGGTCTCTCCGTTCGCCTCCTCTCTTTCGGTCTTTCCGACCGGCATGAAACTTAGGCAAAAGCGTTTACTGACTGTATGCTTTACTTGACAACTTTCGGTAATAATACGTAAAGTGGAATCGAGATTCGACCTTTTTTTTTTTTTTTCATAGAACCGCCCGAGATTTTATAACGTTAAAACATATCGATGAATAGATATCGAGTTTATGAATAAAGAGGAAAAAAGAAAAGAAGAAGAAAGTTGTAATATTTTTGTGCAATAGAGTCGGAGATGAGGAAGATCTTATAATATAATTAATTAATATTATGGCGAGAAATATTCATTTATACATCACTTATGTACATGATGTTTTTTTAATTTCTTTCTGTGGTATTTGTATAACGTTGATGGTTTGTATTTAAAGTAGTATTTTTTTGGTTTATATGAAATCATGTCTAACATTAAATACAAACACAAAACATAGAAATATATTATCATACTATTAGAACCCAAACATCGTATTTTATAACAAATACAAATTGCATTTCTCTGAATGTCACTATACTGAGATACGCAATGAATATCTTTCATTACACATATCACCATTGAAAAAAATTTTATATTATATACACTATTTCAAACTACGTATTTTCTTCTTTTCTCTGTATAGCGCCTTTTGTCGGACTGCAAAGGAACATTGCAATGTTAGAATAAATATGAAATAATGTATGTATATAACTTCAATAATAATATTTTCTATTAATTAAAAGATCATGCTTGAATCAATAATTGGTGAAATCATAATTTTAAATCAAATAATTTTGTTCTAAGTATTATATACATATACATATATATCCTAACATTCTGTATATTCCGCAAAAAGTTATTTTGCGTAAAAAAAGATAATGTGCATAAATAGTCACTCACCAAGAGGATCGTAGTATAGAAATTCTAATTTATCACCCAGTCTCTCTCGGATTCGCACCAACTGATGACTGCTTATAAGACTTTGTGCGACGACTAAGATTAGCCTGCAAAGAGAAAACAACAAAGTATTAATACATTTAAATTGTACATACATTACATTGTTATACAGACACAAATGTTTTTGATGAATAATAAAAACCTTTCGCACAATTGACAATTATGTCTAATCTCATTTTTCTCATATTGAGAAAAATATTCTATTCAATTGATCTCTGATTATGTTTTCATAAAAAATTAGGCAATTTTTAGCATGCGTCTTCGATTATTTGTAGTAGAAAGCAATGTTTTGCCGCCTTTCGTGCGATTAGAGATATCTACTCCGTTAATATTCTAATCTAACCTCGAAGTTAGGGGTTCGTTTAATTAAAACTTTCTTACTTGCTCTTTGTCTTTCCCAATAGCGCGTTCGTTAAGAACATGACGACAGAAATTTTCTTCGATATCGTGATTCAAAACACTATCTATCATATGATTTATCGTAAATAAATATTCGACTAACTATACTTCTAATACGAACAATTCGCTATACTTTTTTAGGTTAGGGTCAAACAATGAACAACTGCTTTGTCGATAAAACAGAATTACTCTGTCGGTAATCGACAAGTTATCATCAAAGATAATATATATCTATGACTGCGCAATCCACTTGATGTTACAAATGCTATGAAGCGTTCTTCTTCTCTTTTCTTTTAATAAAGAAAGAAGGAGAGCAAGAATACTTCGAAGCATTTGTAGTATCAAGTGGATTGCAGTCTATTATATATAAAAACAAAATATATATGCATATTTCTATATTATAATCTATATATCTACATCTACATCTATTATATAAAAAATATATATATATATTTCTATATATTATAATTCTATATTATATATTCTTTCCTCAAAAACACACATGTAAGCTTTTGAAATAAGAAATGTAGAAAATGTAAGAGTACAAATATAATGTACCTTTCCTTACGGAAAGAAAAGATTATATAAATGTTAATTTTAATTAACTTTCAATATTTACAACAAAATTTGAATTAATAATGATATATTCAAGCCAAATTATGTGTGGATATATGTGGATATTTAATATAGGCTAAATATTCACATACATGGATATGATTACATTTTATAATAGCTTTATTAATATATTATTAAAGGCAGTGTGCATTACATACATATACATTGTCAGCAGTTGTTTAAGAAATTTAGAAAAATTGTTCGATTTGACTTGATTTTTTGAACTGACATAAATTTATATATTGATATTTTACTGAAAATAGCTTCATATTTTAATATTCCTATTACGATATCGTATTTTAAATTTTCTTTTAATCAATAATAAAATAAAATAATCAAAGTTGTAATAAAATCAGAAACGTAAGGAATATAAAATGTTGCATACATTCGCATTTTTTGGTTTATCTTGTGCTTTATAATTTCTAATATTCGAAAATGTTCAAGTAAAGTGTAAAAAAACAGAAATGATGATATCATTATATTATAAAGATGTATTAAGTCATCTTTTTATCACAATCTCTAAATCAAAGTAAAAAATTAAGCATGCCTAACCCTAACCATAAAACATAATAGTTTCGTTATTATTACACGTGAAAATATATATCTTCAAAATATAGTTTCTTGAAATTTGCAAATCATGATGGCGTTTTGATTTTATCATTAGCTAAAATTTCTAATCGTTTAATTACCTTTGCAAGTTCAAGATTTTTATCTAATTTCAGATAATTTACTTTCCGTACGTTGTGTATACTGGCCCACATAGGTAACAGCTTGCACAATTGTCGTATATGCTCTTCCATTTCCTGCGACGTTAATTTCGTTCTGAAAGAATTGTCTAACTTTTGTATCACTGCCTCCAACGGCAAAACGCCCTTCCTGTCTGCTACGAAAATATTGCGAAGAAACTTTGCCAACTCGGGAAGTCTAGAGTATAATGCAACTTCCTTGTCTGCATTAGGTGTTCTTGTCATGGCTTCTAATGCTTTGGCCTCCTGCCTAGCACGAACCTACAAATATTATAATTTATGGAGTGCGATCAAATATATACATATGTTAATATATATATATATATATATATATATATATATATATAATAAATGTTAACTGTTATCTTAGAATAATTATTCTTACTTTTTCCAGTAGAGCTTTGGGGATTCCTTTAAATAGTGTATTCAGATGATTGATTTGTGTGGATGGCGTAACTGGTGGAGTATCCATAATACCAATATTAACTTTTGGAACACCATCTTCTGTGGTTTGCGTTGTAGAATCTTGTGAAGATGGGGATTTGGATTTTGTAGTTAAATTTGCTTCAGCGAGCCTTTGCAATGCTTTCTCCATGCGCGTACCACAATTGAACAAAGATTTAGCTTTATCTGTAAAAAGAAAAATAACGCAATTACGAAGAAAGAAGAATAAACAAAATTCACAAATATTAATATTTCATGAATTTGTTTCATCAAGCACTAACAAAATAGAAGCTTACATATTCTACTAATAATTCGATCCCTTTTAATTGATATTTTAAATCCATTTTCTATAATTAATTTATTGATTAAAGATTGGTGACCCATAATGCAAGGATGCATAATATAACTGCTCAAGTATTACATGTAAGCAATACTTTTATACCAATTGCATTATTTGCTGATTAATCAATGAAGTTTTGCAACATTAAAGCTATGTAAACCATATTTCGCAAATATGCAAACGCATTGTTATTTACTTCTCTTGTGCAATATTTTGTCCTACTTATTTTCTTTGGTATTAAGACCATGTTACATCATTATGTATGAATGTATATAATATAAAAAATATCATATACACGAATATTTTAATTACATATTAACAGAAAATGCATTAATAGAAAAAATAATTTATCATATATTCTTTTTATCTTCTTTTCTTGTAAAAATATCTCGTAATTCTTACCAAGAACATCTTTAGCAGATGTCTTCTCGACAACAGGTGGCTGCGGTAATTCGGCTTGTTCAATTTTTTTGCAAGATTCCACATCAAACTCGGGATGCCAGCGTACTATTTTCTCTCTTGGTATATTCATTAATCTTGGACTTTCAAAACTCAGTAAAAATTTCTCATGTTCATCTTTCATTCTCTCTGTAATAAAAATATGCAATTTAACAATAAAGATCACTATACATAATTACTATTATAGATGAATCTATTTAAAACATATGTTTGTATCTAAATACCTAGTAAAATATTATAAAATTTCTTTCTTCTTTCAAGCAGTATTGTAGGACTCATGCTACTTTGAGAGGCAGTCTTCAATACATTATCCGCATCAAGAGTATTTCTTCCATTATTTTTTTCAACCACAGGTGTCAGAATTAATTCATATCTCTCTTGTTTGGATACTGAACCAAAATTGCGATGCTTCTCTTGATGATAAGTATATGCATCAGGATAAATAGTTTTTATTTGAGCTAGATGTTCCTGCGTGAAATTACGTCGCAGCAACTCTTGAACTGCAGGTTTCAGTTTATTGAATGTTATCAATTCCTTTCTATTAAACAGCATTGCTGAAACCTAGAGACAGAATCAAATATTTATCTTTATTATAAACATAGATTTAGTCATGCTATATATATAGTAATATAAAATATATAAAGAGATTCAAAAATATAAAACAAAGATTTTTTTTATAGGATATTACCGTATCTATACATCTGAATACTTCAGCAAGGAATCTGTAGTCATAAGGTAACGCCAATCCAGGTATCTCGCTTTCAGCCAATGACAGATACTTTTGATATGCCTTAATAGGACTGGATTTTATCGGACTTGGTGTTGTTTCTTTAGGCTCAAATAAAATTTTCCTCTGAGGACTGGCCATCTTCGAAAGAGCCGCATCTTTGGTTGGAGTTCGCAATGCCTTGATTGGAGATTTGCATGCTTTCTGCGGACTTTTACATGAAAAAAAAAAAAAAAAAAAAAAGAGAACGTTACAAAAAGATTAAGATATTCAACTATCAAGTATAAAGCAGCAAAATCTTCTTATACCTCACAGGAACTTCAAGTTCTATCTTTTCAAACTTTTGCATCTGAGGTTTCTTAACGTCGTTCCGCTTCTGCAGTTGCTCCAGCGCCCGTTCGTGATTCGCAATTCGTTGCGTTATGGCTTTCAGCTCCGCTAATCTCGAAGATTTATTGATTCTATTCTTGATCTCGGCCAAGCTTAAGTCATCGTTCTTCGCGAGTCTCTCCATCATCGAGACCCTTCTCGACGACGGTGGAGTAAGCGGACACTCGACCTCCTTCGGGACGACGGGAGCCTTGGTGGGAGTCTGCGGCTTCTTCTTCTGAGGGCTGAGCGTACCTTTCTTCTCGAAGGGCACTTTCTTGCTCTCCGAGTCGCCGCTCGCCTTCAGCAGGCTGTCTCTGATATCCGGCTGGCTGCCATCGGTGGCGGATGACGCGCGCGAGCGCATAGCGCGCGTCCTGGGCCTGTTCGGGGTCTTCTCGGGGGTCCCCTTGGAAGAGTCGAACTGGATATTGCGAACCGCTTTATTGGCGCGAGTTACCTCCTTCGCAGGAGCATCCCTCAGCATGATCCTCGGACTCGTCCTCTTATTACCTCGCTCGTCAGTCTGCTCCGAGTCGTTGGCATATGTCAACGCTTGGCTACTCGAGTGATCTCGCTCCAGCAGCAAAACCTTAGACTTACCGCGTATCTCGTCGCACGCCTGACGTTTGCGCGTATTAAAGTACGCCGTCACCGATGGCTGCGACATGATATTACAATTGTAATAAATCGCAAATAGGACAGGAGGTTATTGTCGTTCTGCTTCTCGAAAGCCCGCCTTTTTATCCGTTCGGCGCGAAAAACGCCGTTGAATCAGCTGATAACGAACCACCGAATTACCGAATGACAGATACGTAGACTGGATTCTTTAAACGTTGGAAGCGAACTCTGGCGGCAAGAATGTTCATCGAGGAAGATGTATCGTTGTCTCTCTCGGTAGTTTATAACTGTAGGCCGCGGTCTGTTTGAAGAATTTCCTTCATCAAATTATAATTAGAGCAAAATATCTTTGCTCTCTTCGTTCGAATTGTTCAATCTATTATAAATCAAATATCTTATCATTTTCCGCTATCGTCTCTTCACTGCCAAAACTCCTTCCAATTATGTATCGAGTTCGGTGATACATGTGTTCTTATAATGCCCCAGTGAGGTTAAATATAATTAAATTTATTTAAGCATAATGTAAAATAGGATCAAAATAAACAGTAGTGGTATATTATGAAGAAAATACGGCAAGTGTCTCTTATTTGTGACAATAATAATAATTCGATAAATTTCTAACCCTGGATTAGTTTTACTTCCTTTTACTAACCTCAAAAATGTAACTTTCTCTTTCATTTGGAAACGTATTCTTAAAAGAAAATTGTAAAAAAGCTTTATATACTATATATACATAAAGTTTTATAAAACAAAGCATTTTTTTCTATCGTATAATTATTTTTTGTTATCTCATATCTAACAAGACTCCAACTATTACAATCCTTATATTAAAAAATAATTAACTGTTTAAATATAAAACAAGAACCAAGTAAAATCTCGTAAATTATATCTTTTTCTTTTATTTTTTAGACAATGAACATTGCAAGAGGAGTGGAATTAGTTTTTGGTAGACTAAATCACATGAAGGGACGTTTATTCTCGCCTAAAAACTTATTATATACAAATGTAGGCATATCAATTTCTCTTTCTGGGACAGGAGATATTTTGGAGCAGCATTACGAGATATTAAAGGTTTGTTCACTATACGCTTAGATTTATAACACTTCATTAATTTTTACGACACTACAACTCATGTCTGTGCTTTACAGGGTCATTGGGATAGATGGAGTTTTGTGAGAACAAGAAACATGGCCATATCTGGTATGTCTATTGGGATAGTTTGTCATTACTGGTATAATTTCTTGGACACTAGAATGGCTGGACGCACCATTGGTATAGTTTTAAAAAAAGTGGTTGTAGATCAATTGATTTGCTCACCTCTTTGTATAAGTATGTTTTTCTTGACGCTAGCCGTGCTGGAGAATAGTAGCTTTGAAGAGTTTAAAGACGAAATCCGAAAGAAAGCACATAGATTGTACGTAGCTGAATGGGTTATATGGCCTCCAGCACAAGTCATTAATTTTTATTTCCTTCCCACACGGTACAGAGTGCTTTATGATAATACGATATCTCTTGGTTATGATGTGTATACCAGTCACGTGAAGCACGATATACGAAGTTAATGGTTATGAAATTAGAATTTGAATAAAATTACAAATAGAAACAGAATTTAAATAAATCAAGTAGAACTTATTTGTTAATTTGTAGAAAGCTTCTCCTGTATCGCGATTTTTATCCCCTTTACAATAAATTATTCCCTGCAGGCAGGATTAAGATCTCAATTTCTGACATGTTTATTGTAACATATTTAATTGGATATATATATTGTACATACTTTTTTGTATATAATATATATATCTATTATAGAATTAAAACTGAATAGGTTTATAAAATTATAAATATAAATTATAGAGATGATAAATAAAATACACAAAATAAAAAAAACAAAAAAACGGTTATTTCTTTAATTCATTTATCTAATTAAAAAAAAAAAGTAAAAAAATATTTTACGCTACACAATAATTTTTTAAATATATTGTGATTCGATATGCAATTTTCTTATCTATCATTATAAGAAAAGCTGTAATATATATGTTTACCTAATTAATCGTCCCTTCTCACTTTAATTGGCCTCTTTATGATATGAAGTCTTTTTATACTCTGCATATTATTTATAATATTGCAAGTATTTTTGATTTTTTTGAACATCCAGTTTTTAAAACATTCCATCATGAATGCCAATAGGTACCAACACAGCTGTAAACAATAGCAAATTGCGAGCTACTAATTTCCAGTCATTTGGTACTGCATATGGTGCTAAAACATCTGTTAATCTATGAATCTGAAAAAAAAATTTCCATTATGGATAAATAATCAATTGTAATTGCGTCATTAAAAAATTAAATTTCTTTTTTCTATAATACAAGAAATATTTTAAGAAAGTTACTTCATGACTGGCACAGATGAAAATAAACGATGTAACCAGCAGATTCAATACTGGGAATCTGGGTAATAACACAAGCACTCCATGTGAATCTGCTGCCAGCCATATGTGGCCTTGTGCAACTAACGTCTCTAAACTTATTCTACCCAATCCAGCTAAAAGTGCAGAGTGTTTTCCCCGTAATGCCAATGATGCATTTCGAAGAGCGATATATCCTATAATCTAAGAAAACAAAAAATAATATTGATATTATTACAAAATATCATAAAATATATATTATTATAAAATAATGAGAAAGTCAATAAACAGAAGAGAGAGAAAAATAGAAGATTAATTAATAATAAAGATAAATAATATAGAAGGTAAAATTTACCGGAATAAAAGCGACGTAAGAATGAATCTCCTCGCACTCTGATACAGAGTGGCACAAAATTGTGAAAGTAGTATATGCTATTAAGGAGATCAATGCCAGCACGGAGGATAATGCAGTGCCCGGAATATGGTCTAGCCTCTGAAGAGCGACGAGACCGGCTCCGAAAGTCAAACCCCAAACTACGCTGTATCTATCGACTCTCCAGCGAGACCACCATTCGCGAATGTCATCGTCAGTCGTCACGAATAACGCCTTCCAAGGCCTCGTGACGAAAACTTTCTCAAAAAATACCTGTGCTGATAAGATGGGTGTTATATTTTGAACGTATTCTTTAATAAAAGTCGTTCATTACCTCTGACATATATAGTATAGTAATTATCGACACAAGACCCAAGAGTTTCAAAGCGAAATACAGCAAAGCTCTTGGTCCATATTCCGCTAAACTTCCAGAATATATTCTAGGTGGTAGCCAGGCTAGAAAATAAATCACTAGAAACCAGAATGACACCAATGGTACAAAGTGGTAGAATTGATATGGCCTATTCATGCAAAGGCATAACGATACTGTCAATAAGTTTAATCTGAACATGACCTAAAACACAACATAATTATATATATTTTATTGTAAAAGAGCGTAAAACATAACTTTACATAACTTATGTAGATATTAACTTAAATTATAAGTTATATAATTTTTTGATACATACTCTAGCAAATCTGACAAGAGACACGTCGCCGGTTTGCCAAAAATAATAAAAGTGTCCATATCCGGATAGAAATAAGTAGGCAGAGTTAATTAATCTTAAGTACATATAAATTGGTAAAACATTTTTGGCACCAGTGACATGATATATGAGCACAACTGCTTGCATTAAGCCTCTCCATTCATCCGTTTGCTCTCTATTTAACACTCTTGGTCCTCTTTCACGATCTTCAGTGAAAAATAACCCAAGAGCTAAGATATATCCTAGTGGTAACCAGAAACTGAACTCACTGTAATATTTATTCTCTTTCATGAAGAAATTTGTTCTGCAAGTAAAAAAAAATAAGAAAATGGAGAATTATTTAAAATATATAATATATAAAATTATAAGTTCAATAAAAGCATATCATTACTTGCCTATCACATAAGTAGAAGTACGCTAATATAATAGAAAAGAGAGCCAATGATGTAATAAGAGTATAGAAATCTTGTATTTCAGGTTGCTTAATTTGAATGACTTCTGAAGCACCTGTCTCTTCTGTATCCTCCACTTCCTCAGTAGTAACATGAGAATAAGACACTTCAGAACGATACTTGCACATTTTTCTGTATAGCCATACTCCTCCTCCTACTGTTATACTGTAACAAATGATCACTTACTCTCTTTGGAAAGAAACTATATGGTATAGAACATACCAATAATAAATTAAATACTTAATTACAATAATGCAAGCGCAGATAGACTTAATAGCTGTAGAGTAGTTGCTGGTTCGGGATAACTGCAACAGCTTCCATCATCGAAATTCATATGATCATTGCAGTATGTGTTTAATAGTATTTGGACTTTATGATGAAGCGATAATGGACTTGCCAAATAACCATCTGGACTTTGTTCAAGAACACCCATACCGACTAGTTTACTACTTTGCCATATACGAGCCTCACTATGAGACAGTATCTGTGTACGATTACAGAGTATTTATTTATTTTTTTCTCTATACTTCGTCAATTATATTTCATCGATCTATTACCTTCTCGGCTGCTTTGTTGCACAAATTGATCTTTTTGTTGTCCAAACTCGACAATTGAGCAGGCAATCTTTCCTTGAGTATAGGATCCTGCAAGAGCCAGAGAAATCGAGATCCCTTCTTAGCCAGAAAGTCTACTGGCTGCACCAGGCGAATCAAACCCGTACTATATTCCGAGTAGAGTTGCGTATCACTATTATTGTTTGCAAGAATCACAGCTGCGGCAGAACCCGCGACAATTACACTAGGCACATCCGCTTGCTGAAATTAAATCAGATTATATATAAAAATTTTATCATTTCTCATGATCTCACATATATTTCTTCACTATATAATGTATAATGTGTTACCATCCAGTTTCTAAGGTTTGCTATCATAGAGTTGTCGAGTCGTGGTCGCCATAAGAACTGTACATTCAATTTGAGCTGCCCATCGTTAAAGCCCAAATCAGAGTTTTCCGGTAACTCCGTGAGATCCGATGCTTTGCCATCAATCACAAATTGCGAAACAAACGATTTATACAATTGCCTTACTCTAGCGTCGCCAGTGAATACAAAATAATTATGGTGGCCCATGAAAGCTAGATATCTCATACATCTTCTGCTGTCTCTATAAAAGAACACAAATCTTTTTTACTTATGGAAAAAAGTTAATCTCCAAAGCAAATTAAAGATAATAATCTTACGTTTGCGTATAATGATGCATCATGCAACCGTACGGTTGCCATTCTTTATCTCCTTTGTATCTACCTTCTGTCAATAACCATTTGCAAGAATCGCTACCTATGGAAAAAATTTTTACAGTAAATTATAACTAAAAAATAAAATATTTTGAGAAAATAAAAAAATTACTAAAAAAGTTGCAGAATTAAATTAAAATAATATCACTATTTTTGATAAATTATTCATCAAAAAAATTTATAAGAATTGTTTATCTCAAAACTTTGTATTATATGACAACATGAGATAAATAAATCAATAGTCAGATAAAACATCCAAGGCTTTTTTACCATAAATAACATGTATGACACCATGGTAAATAATAAAACAGATAACAAGCGCAGTAGCTAATTTTTTTGCACTTGCTACTGTTATAAGGCTAATAAAATGTTCCGCTGATGTCATGAAGGAATCTCTGACGCAGCTTACATCGACACTGCAACATAAAATGATATTTGTATAATCTTGCATTATATTTGTATCGATTTATATTACTTCTACTCAATTAAAATATAAAAATTTCCATATACCCGAATGTGTGCGATCCAATGTTTCTCACATGGGAAATCGTTGACAATTATCAAGCAATCAGCTGATAATAAAAATTATTCCAGCGATTCACGAAAAATTCATTTCGCCTTGGAATAAACCGGAATTATCATCGCGATTAAAAAGATTCTGTTGTTCTCGCTCAATAATACATCTATCGCAGACGCGAACGGCGAAAAATGACATGTATGAAAATACTATTCGGCACGATTCGCAATTAGTGCGGCAAAACAACGTCACGCCGCTGTGCCGGATAATGCGTCTGCCGATTGGTTCCCATTTTATCTACGCGGTGCAATCCCTACAATCACGCCTCTACGAGGTGAATCACAGAGTGAATGACGACGTGCAGGGTGCAGGTCAGGTCGAGAACCGCTGCCCTTCGGACTGCGCTTCCTGCACTCGAAAACGAGACGAGACGCGCAGTTTCGCGTTCGCGGAACAAGGAGAGAAATGGGGCAAGGGGCAAGAAAGTGCGCGCAGAGAACATAAGGGGGGACCTATTTAAAGGGCGTTCCGCACCTATCTTTACGCAGCGCTGATTGGCGGCTGCCTTCACACGGTTCCGTGACATTTGCGCGACTTCGCGTATCTGCCTTGTAGTACATATACATATACGTACGTACGTATACATATGTGTAGTACCGTCATATGATTTCGTCAATCGGTGTTACGCGAAATTGACAAATTGTCAGTGCACGCCAATTGTCATCGCTGTCAAGCTGTCATTCGTCGTGGCCCTGTTTCCCGTATAACGTATGCGAGCGAGTGCGAACGGCGAGAAAACGCGCCAGGTTTTGACAACGCGGAGGTTCTACTACGTGCCACGAGAAAATGTCACTTTTTGGGGTAGGCAACCCCTTTTCCACGCCAGTAGGGCAGAAGATCGGTAAGTCTGTTTTGTTTTATTTACGTACGTTTCATTTACATCGCAGGTTAAATTACGTCGAACGTATTTATATCTCTTCTTTACGAGTGTCAGTTGCCGTATTTGACATTAATTGAGAACCTACATACTCCTACAAACACGACTCTACATATTTTTTTCTTATTCTTACGGATTAATTTAACTGTAAATAAGAGCGTTGTTTACGTACCGATAATACTCTAGATAAGCAGTGAGTCTTACTTTTGTCTCGCACCTTCAATATTTCTCTTGTCATTTCAGAGTCTGCTACAGATGGTAGCTTACCAAGCGAGAATTGGACGCTTAACATGGAAATATGTGACATTATAAATGAAACCGAGGATGGACCGAAAGACGCAATTAAAGCGATCAAACGCAGGCTCAATCAGGCGGCTGGCAAAAATTATACTATAGTCATGTATACGCTTACCGTTAGTATTAAACTGTAATGATAGAATCATATCGGATATGGTAAAGTTTGCTTTACATAATATTGTGTAACTCAATGTAAGATATGTTAATCGTGCATGTATCTTTATAACATAATGTTGCAAATGATATAATTAGGCATCATTGACATTTTTGACCTTTGATCAATTTATACAATTAGTGTCAATTAGATCAGTATTGTCTGTATTGTCATATCTATGACAAATATAAGAGTATCATTAATCAAACTATTCTAAATTTTGCAATCACATATTATAATACTGTGAATATGAATGTATTTATTACATAATTATATAAATAATCATATGATTCTGTATGTAACAGGTATTGGAGACATGTGTTAAGAATTGTGGAAAACGCTTTCACACTCTTGCTTGTTCAAGAGAATTTGTGCAGGACCTAGTTAAATTAATCGGTCCCAAAAACGAACCACCAACTGCGGTTCAAGAGAAAGTTCTAAGTTTGATCCAAACATGGGCAGATACATTCCGTCATCAGCCGCACACTCAAGGCGTCGTGCAAGCTTATCAAGAATTGAAGATAAAAGGCATACAGTTTCCCATGACTGATTTGGATGCTATGGCGCCAATTATCACGCCAGAAAGAGTGAGAGACGTCTTCTATTTAAATAAAATACAGACCATTCGTTCGTTTTATCAAATTAAAAATTACTTTTCTTTTTTGAAATAATTTTTTTGCAGAGTGTACCTGAAACAGAGCAAATTCCAGCAAGTCTGACTACATGCGAGCAACCTGCCTCTTTGGGAACACATTTACCCCCTCAAACATCGCAATCTATTGGTCAGTTAAATCAGTTGAATGAACAGCAGCTGGCCAAGTTACAAAGCGAGCTTGATGTCGTTCAAGGAAACATGCGTGTATTATCGGAAATGTTGGCGCACTTTACAAGCCCTGATCAAAGTAGTAAACAGCAACCAGATTCTGTGGATCTTGAACTATTAAATGTATAAATATGCATTTTTTAAATTTCAAGTTTTGTTTATAGAATTTTATATAATTTAATTTTTTTCACATATATATATATCTTACTTTGTGAGATTATATTTTTATAACTCACAGAGTATGTAAGCTTATATAATACATTAAAATAATTATTCGCAGGAACTTCATTCAACATGTAAGGCAATGCAAGAGCGTGTTGTCGATTTAATCGGTAAATTGGCTCACGACGAAATGACAGCAGAATTGTTACGCATTAACGATGAATTAAATAATCTATTTCTTCGTTATTCACGTTATACGAAAAATAAAGCGCAAGTGCCGGCGAGCACTATATTAGCTCAGGCAATCGGACATCCACCGAATCCCGAATCGGCTCCATCTCTTACTAAACGAGAAGCGGAATCGCTCATAGATTTGTCTGACGATGTGCAGGATTTGACAAAACAGATGAGCGAACTCGGTAAGCATCAAAATTAAAACAATTTAATGTAAAATTGAATAATATAAAATGGTGCTAAACTAAACATTCTATAAAGTTATATTTATATAATTTGCTCATATATTTTCTATATCATGTGTGCTATAACTTCTTTTTTTTTTATATTATTCTGTTGTATTTTGTTTCAAATAATAGGTGCAGCTGAAGATGTGGATAAAAACAAAATGGACCAAAAGAAGAAAAAAGAAGGAGATAATGATGAGTTTGATATGTTTGCACAATCGCGCAATGCAACATATGAAACAACAAAGAATAGGTATTATATTTTATTTTGTTGTATAATTAAAATTTCGTTATTTTTGTAATAGCACAGGAGATTGTTTTAATGAAATTGTAATTATGTTAATAGAACAATATTTCTATATATAGAGTTCAATATTTCTATAAGAGATATACTTTTAAATCTCAAGAAAACTTATAAAAATTATATAGTAAAAAATAACGTTATGTAACAAAATGTATTAGGAAACAAAAAATAATTTTAATTTTTTTGTGCTACATGATTATTTAAAAAAGTATGAGTAAAAATGACAAGAAAATACGAGAATTATATTGCATATTTAATAATTTCAAAACATACACAAATCACATTATAAATTTGCTTCACAATATATGTGTATATGTATATCATAAAATAAATTCATAGATTAATTTGAATCAAAATAATTTAATATTTTCAAACTTACAGTGGCAGCAAATACGAGGATAACTTGGAGCAGGTGAGAGGAGGTAGCCTAAGTACGGCAATTCTCAACCGCAATAACCCTAAGTTACCCCAGCAGACTGCTACTAGCGCTAGTGTGCGTAACATTCTCTTTCCTCCTTAATCTAATTCTTTAGCTAAATTATATTAGCTAAAATTAATCATTATTCATCTAGAATCATACAAAAAATTATTCCTTTTTATAAAATATGATTTAACATAAATATTCAAGTTCTACAATTCATGTTTGATGTTGACTTTAAATGTAATAAGTGTTGTTAATACTCAATACGATAGTCTCTATGCTCAGGTATCTAGGTATCAATTTGTTATCTGCAATGATTGATAATAGCCAAGTACATGATATTCACTATAAATGTGATATTCTTGGAAATATTCAAAATAATAAAGTATCTGACAATGAGTATTGACAGCACTATTATAAATCTCTTATAAGGCAACTTCGGATATTACAGATAGTACTTTAAATTATTTAATAACAGGGATAAATTAGGATGTTTGTTAATCAGATTTATAAATAGATTTATTAAAGCAATAAAGTTTTTAAAATTTGTGCGAAATTGCCTTAAGTAGAGATAATAGATAAATATAGAGAAACATACAGGCTAAAAGGGATCAAGGTACAGTAACTTAGTGAATCTTGCTTGTACATGTTAAATATTCGTTATCACAATTGCACATTGCTTCTGAAGGCATAAAAATTCTTAATTTTGATTATGTTACTGTTTTGTTTGCATCAACATTAATGTTTATATTGTTTATATTTTTTTTTTTTGTGTGATTTTGTTCAATGTTTGTGTTTGTTTTTCAATAATCAGCCGAACGTGGAATCTGAATTCAATGAAATGGCAGCCTGGTTAGATCGCACAGTAAGTATCGTAAAAGGCGTAAAAATGAATTTTTTTATAATTGTTGAGAGCAGGCCACAAATCTTCATAACACATAAGAGATTACGTGTCACATTTCTTTTTTTGCAATTAGATTTCGTAAGAAAACCATTGTCTAATAGGCATAATTTCTATTGCAGCCTGGAGCCCAAGGCGATCAGGAATCTTTGACATCGTCGGAATTCGAGCGTTTCTTAGCAGAACGTGCGGCCGCGGCTGAAGCTTTGCCGACTCTCCCTACAGCGACAACTGCCACCTCGAACTCTTCGACCAGCGGTAATCAGAATATTCAGCGCCAAATTAACAAGGATCAAGACAAATCTTTATTCGCTCTTTAAGTACCTTGGAACTCTCTGTTGTAAAAACATGGAAGGCTAAACTTTCACTGGGACTGTCGTGCTAAGTTTAAACGGCAC
This sequence comes from Prenolepis imparis, assembly GCF_030444845.1. Taxonomy (NCBI): domain Eukaryota; kingdom Metazoa; phylum Arthropoda; class Insecta; order Hymenoptera; family Formicidae; genus Prenolepis; species Prenolepis imparis. The sequence goes on along the minus strand of NW_028141166.1, from coordinate 18,299,072 downwards.
GTATGATTTTCCGATTACATCACCGCTCCTGGCTGTATCACCGATAATTTGAAGTATCGATTTGTATTTTTAACATTAGGAGCTGGAATAAGATATAGAACATACACAAAGGCATGGGAGATAAAGTACATACAGGAGAAAAAAATGCTTTGTGCTTGTACGTACTTAATAAGGTAACTGATATACTATACAATCATGTTTGAGATATTATTTCTGTTATAAAATTGTGGTCGTAAATATGGATAAGTTGCTTCAAAGTTGTGACTATTATTATGTGAATGATAGCATGTTAAGGATTAATTTGTTTGTACATAAGCGACAATATGCGTCCATGAAAATTTACGGAGATCCGAATAGATCTCTACGATAAATTTTGCCTGATTGAATCAGAATAAGATCGCATTTAGATCAACTTTCCGAACTGATGCATGGATATTCGGACAGACGTCCACAATTGAATATAATCGATCTTATCTATATATTGACAAACTATTTTTCTATGTTGAAGTAAATTTTGTCTCAGCTGTTTGACATTCTATACAAAGGTACACACATACACATTCTACAGAGTTATTATTATTATATTTACTATTATAATTCCTACTATTGTAGAGAATATTAATAACTTATTAATATATAAATTTTAGAAGCATGAATTTATTATTACTGCTAGTATCCATTAATCCAGTTATGTAATATTATAATATTATATTATATAAAATGATTAATATATTCTCTGGAATTATTGTAAATGCAGCAGTAACATTGGTAACCAGAGATCTTTTTTTCATATCCTATGTTACAGCTCTCGAGAAAAAGTGATACCTTAGCTTTATCCATCAGAATTTTATTATTTATCCCAACAATTCAATATTGTTAACTTTTTAAGTTTATTTGCTTATGTTTCTATACTGTATTTATGCATACTTAGGGCGAATAGAGGTTAAAAAAAAAAAGAAAAAAGTACACCTGCGGTGCCTGTATTGACTGAACTCGCAGTTAATAAGGATATAATATGTACTCTTCACTTATGCAGAAAATAAAACTGTGCATCATAACCAAATCTTTCGTCTCTATCTCTCTATATTTTCTATATAAGTATATATTTTTTCAAATATCAAAATTTTTCTTTTCTTTTATATTTTTATTATATTATATATTTTATTATATATTATAAATTATATAATATAAATTTTATATTATATATTTTATTATATATTATAAATTATATAATATAAATTTTATATTATAATGTGAAAAATACAATTACTCTCATGTGTTTAATTTATTCTCGATATAGAATACATTTTTTATGTATTAAAAATAGTTTTCTTTAATTAATTAAAAATTTATTAGAGAGAGATAATCACACACAATTAAATGTAAAGAGATTAAAGGAAATATCATTATTTCCTAAAAGTTTATTTTTTTTTTTTTTTTTTTCAGAAAAAAAAAGATGTTTACATACCTTATCATAATAAGGAACAAGAATACACAATCCCCTGATAAGGTGCTGATAAGCGAGTATCGATATATCATATTTTTGTGCGCGCGCGTGTGCGATATCGGAGCGATATTCCTCCCCCCACCTCCTTCGTTCAGAGTTCAGATGAACCAAGTTCATCACGATGAGCAGCACCAGTCTTCGGTGATTTCGTAAGCGCGTGTCGTGGTGGTAAGCCGGGGCCGGGAATATCGCCGGAGCCGCTTGCCTCCGCTTGCTATCGGTGCACAAAAGTTTGTTGCAACTTGCAACGACTCGTTCGCGGATGATCTGGGCATCGGGCACGCGAGAGAAGGTTCCCGCACGCATCCGAGGATCATGTATACCGTGTCGAAGGGACCTAGCAAGATCGTAGCGAAAACACGACGAGGTACTTGATTCTGGATTTTTCTCGCGACGTCTCGCGGTATCGAGGTTCAGTGTCCATGGAAAAAAAAAAAAAGACCTACTCTTGAATTCTTGTGAAATTTTCGTCGCTTTTCGCAGGGATCAGTCAGAAACTCGAGAGGCTGGAAACTCTACGCGACATGACGAGGAAGGCCGATCCCGAGGACGACCACGAGATCACCCGGTGAGAGATATAGAGAGAGAGAGAGAGAGAGAGAGAGAGAGAGAGAGAGAGAGAGAGAGAGAGAGAGAGAGAGAGAGAGAGAGAACGATAGATCTTGGCTCCCTTTTCCGAACACTGCGTTTTCCATGCGTTCCTTCCCCTCTTTCCCTCTCCCCCTGCGCGCCGCGCATTACGCAATTCATCGTATGAATCTCTCAGAAGTCAAATTAATCAACTTTGTTTTTTATAAATTTTTTTAATTTCAAAACAATTAATGCTCGAGAATTGTAAAATTTACAAACAATAGTCGAGTTTGGCTTCTCTGAGAGGCCTCGTGTTGCGACGTGAAGTTTTATATTATCTATTATATTATAATTTATGCGATATCATAATTTATGTGACACTCGTATAAATTTCTCATATTTATCTTATGCAACACAATGCGGAAGCCAATTATTAAAAATTTGTACAACGCGATTAAAATTTTTTTTTTTAACATGCTAGAGCATGTGATGTAATAAGAAAGAAATGATATAATGATATAATAAGAAAAGAAATCCTTATAATCGTTCATATGGATCATTTTTAAATGTGCTCGTAAAAATGCTTGTAAATTAATTTTTTTTAAATAAAAAATTTTTTATTACATCATATGCTAGCGTGTGTAAAGCACGTTTTGTAACTAATCACGTAAAACGCAAACATTATTTATAGATCACTCTAATATATTTACATTACATGACAAATAACTTTAACAATCCATCATATATTATGTTATATAAGATTGTAAGTGTGTGTAATAACGCGTGACCAAAAAAAATTATTTGCTTCATTATTATCTATAATAAGGTTTCTATTCATATATTTCACGCTCACACAGTAATGTACCAAAACCGGTCTTCCTTATGAATGGAAAATCAAAGCTCATCTCACAGCGACATCAGATGCAAGAAAATATCTCACCGCAGCACATGGAACTTATCTTATTTATTCAACAATGTAGGTAGAAAAGTATTTTGCAAGTTTGAGATAGATAGTTGTTTTCTCGAACGTGAAGTATAAAATGAATAGACTAAATAAAGTGTGTTAGAGAAAAATTGTGTGAACTTTGCGAGAGAGGCTCAGTGTGAAATTCGTAGTTCCAAAAGAAAATAAAAGTCTTACATATTTATCCATGTGATATTATATATTTTCTCTCTAAAATGGAATCAAATTTTTATTATTTTTTTTAATAGCATGGAATCAAGTTAGTACGTTGCAAAGATGCGAGTGTTGCAATGGCACAGAATGTACAGAACTTTGCAGTAAGTAATAATAATATGGCAGATCGAAATTAGATAATGATTTGCAATCACAGTATTATGTGTCTTTTTCATCGCGTACACATACACACATCTACATGTATTTTTATATTTAAAATCATTTTTTTAAACTGCAATCAACATATATATACTAAAAAATTTTATTTTATATTTTTTTACTTATTTTTTTCACGAACAGAGTCATTCCGTCTCTGTTATATTACGATTTTTTGTTACATTACGATTCTCTATATATAAATATTTCTTAAGGAAAAACATTCTAATATTTTGCAATATATGTATGTAATGTTTTTCTTGCTACAGATCCTAATTCGATAGTATATTACAATGATGATAAACCAAATGATAGTCTTCAAGGTAAGTAATAATATCACCATTAACAATTCTATTTTTTTATACAAGTTAATACGTTGCAAAATTAATTAACATCCTTGTTTCTCATTATAGTTGCAATAATTAACTGTACTGTAAAATCCTGAAAGTTGCTACAGTATGAATAAATTATTTCAGACTTTAAACCATTTGATTTGGAATCTTGGTGGGGCAAACGATTGTTTAACAACATCACGAAGTCGCTCTGAGACATTCAAAAAACGATTCCCTAAGGATGTACTTGAAAGTAGTCTGTAATTGGGCAACTGGTACATTACACAAATTAGCCAGTGTCGCGTTTTAAGTCTGATCGGGTCTGAAAATTGGAATATAACAGAGTAGTTTAAATATAAATCACTCGGACGAAAGTTCAAGGTACTATATCGAATCTTGTCAAATTAACTGTTAATATATCGCTCGAGTCGTGTGTAAGACTACGCTCGAATCACGATCGCGTCGCACTTATTTGTTACAAAAGAAACAAAAAAGCAATAAATTAGTTATATCCGCGAGCTTCGAGAATGCACACGCGTATGCAATAGTAACAAATATCATTAGTGATTATATAAAATTGTTCACTATTATTGTTTATGCATTTGTTAACGATTTTCCTACAGAATATAGATAACTCTTTTTTGTTGCTCTATTGAATTAGAATTGCTCAATTTTAATAGCGCATGGAGAATGTTTAACATTCTTGTATGTACAGAGAGCTCCGAGAAGCAGCAGCAACAAAGTTTTGCGCACCTTTCGGTAGACAATAAGTAGTAATAACGCAATATATGCGAATGCAAACGTCCCATCATGTTAGAGAAGATATACTGAGTTTTTTTTTCATTAGATTTAAAAAAAAAACACAAGCAACCGAAGCCCCGAGGACGTCACACAGTGTATACCAATGCATATACCAAAATAGTTCAATACGAGCGAAGACCCCGTGCTGTGCGGTATGAATCCTGCGTGAGGTTGATGAATTTTTTAATCCTAGAAAAAATGGCTGTACATATTGCATGCAATGATATTGCATGACAACGTTACGGGTTACTGTTACGATTGTGTCTGAATATACTTTCATGTATGAGCAAGGATTTTTAGCATAAATTCGTAGACTGATAATATGTAAGAAAATTGTCATATTGTTATTCGCTGAGTCACATTGTTATTCGCGTTAGCTCGCAGTTAGAAAAATAGAAATTATATATTACAGAGTTTGCCCATCGAATTGTTATATTATGGCAGATTAAATTGTCTCTTTCTCACATTATTACGTACTTGTCGAGCAACTATATATGTGTATAATCGGGTTTCCGATTAGCGACAATTTAAATGCCATAAATATCAACGCGTCCGACAAAGCAAAGCTCGCAGGAGTAGTCGTGATGTAGCGTAATAAATCAAATTCGGCCACGCGCGGCTGAATTACACACGATCATGAATAAATAGCTCTTTATACACGCTATATTATTTTTCGTTTTTTTTTTATCCATTGTTTCTCCATTGACATCCATGTGATCTCCTATCGTGCGTTCTTATAAGGCAAATCAATATTAATAGATATTTAAATAAAAATATACAGATACACAAACGAAATTTATATATAATTATATTTAATATATTTAATATTGCAAAGAAAATTTACATTGCGTTAGATTTTCTCTTTTATTGTAAACTTCCATTATTTCTAAATTAAAACTTTATAATTTTTAAATTTATGGATTAAGTATTCATACAATAATTATCTTTATTTTTAATATTTTTCATGAAACACTCCAATATGTGATATTTGAAATATAATATCAATGTGAATATTTTGTAATTATTGACAAAAATGTCATTGTACAGAATTAGATCAAATAGTGTTTATTTAATCCAATTCTATATAATGCATATAAATATATAATTTTTATATATTTTTTTCTTTGACAAACGTACTAGTAACATTTTTAAAAAATAATTTTAAAATGTGAATAAAATAATTTATTCTGAGATGTATAAAAAATACTATGGATTAAAACTGACCCAATATGCGTGTAGTTGTCACTCACTATTCAAAGAATAATATTCCTTAATATTCATCTTTCTACCAAGTAAGTAAACGTTTTTAGTATGTTGAAAAAGATGGTTATAATTTTCTTAGAATCCTCATGTAATCCGAAAACAATAACTGTGTTCCTTCCAATTAGGACAGAGATCAGTTTTTGAGACCTGATATGTGAAAGAGATAATTCAATATAATCTTGTAAATAATTACAAGTTAAAAAATATATTAGAAACTTTGTACTTGTAATTGGAAACTACATGTAACTAGTTTTGTAAATTTGTCAAACTTATTTTGAAATTATTCTAAGAATTTCATTTTAAAATGCTGTTGCAATACCTTATATACATCCTTTTTATTCAAAGTCTTATCAGTCTTATCAGTCAAGTGATGAATAATTTTCTGCATACTGGCAATCCTTGAATTTCTTCGCTTCAATTGTTGTTTCAGTATTTTTACTTTATTCCGCAAGTACAATAAATTTTTGCGGTCCTCAAAATATGTACACGATGTCTGAACAGAAACATGCATACTTCTTTCTGTGCTCATACTCTGAAATATATATCATTTGATAATAAATTAATAAATTAGAATTTTTATATATACACTGGAACCTCTTAATCATGCATGGTTCGGAACTGTGAAGATAATAGCTAGGTTATCCCCATCTCACTTCCAAATCTAAAAATAGATTTATATAATTAAATTCTAAACACAAACCTTATCCAATATATTCATTTGATTTTCACATATGTTATCTATGCAAACTTCTTCTAACATATCAACTGTTTCTCTGGAAATATCCATCTTCTGAAAAAAAAAAAAAAAAAAAAAAATATATATATATAATTAAGTATAAATAATTACTCAACACTAAGACTAGCTAAATAAATGATAAAGAAAAAGCTTACATGAAGAGTGTCTCCAAAAATAGAAGGAATTGCATCTTTTTTTAATCTTTTCACCACACAATGTTCTTCAAAAGACTTTGTGGTAAAATGTGCACTACAAATGCGTTTTGCAGGTGTCACTTTTATGTCTCGTAATTCATCGATTAACATCCATTGTGCAAATCTTGCTTCATCTTTCAAAGGAAATCTGTCAATCACATAACGTATATATATAGTTACTTAATTCCTTTAATGTATGTAAATCTATATTTGCGTATATATTTTACTTGTGATAGGTTATGTTGCTATTTGGCTGCCAAATATTCTTGCAACCTACGACGCAACAACTCTTCACCATAATTATATTCTGATATAATAATTATTTTAATATTTTCTCACTCTCACTTTTCATTCCTTTTTTTTAATATCGTCGATATGCGTGAAAGAATCGAAACTTGTCCAAGCTTGTCACTGAATTTACGCAAATTCTGAAACTATTTGGTCTGTTATTGAAACCATCTGGTCAACGAAATCTCTTCTGACTTCTGACTTCTGACACAAGTGATGTCAGACGGAGTTCTTTCGCGCAAGCGTAAAATCAGCTGTTCCAATTAGAGGGAGTACACAATAGAGAGAACAGAAGAAAGGCTTTGTTTGTTTATATGTCAGTCAACGAAACAGAAATCTATTTTACAGATTTCGCGATGAAGACCGATGAAATTACGCCGCATGACGTGGAAGAGCAAAATTCACAGGTAATTATTATAAGTCAAATATATATTTAATTATACCAGGTGTCCCATTTTAAAGGACCCACTCAAATATCTCATTGTCAGAAACACTGCGTTAAATCGAAAAATGTTTCCTACAAAAGTTGTAGGGTTTCGAGGGGGACATAACATAATAATATTCATATGACCTTGGGCGGCGTCTTCAAGGTCAAATGAAGGTGAGAATGAATTTTGAAAAGAAGAAAAAATATTAGGAAAATAAAAAAATGCTTCAGATAAAAGTTGTTCAAATTAATTAGTAGAAAAAGATGTTATAATAAAAAATATGGGTTTCCATTTTAAAAATTCATTCTCACCTTCACTTGACCTTGGAGGCGCCGCCCAAGGTCGTATGAATATTACTATGTTATGTCCCCCTCGAAACCGTACAACTTTTGTAGGAAACATTTTTCGATTTAACGCAGTGTTTCTGCGATATTTGAGTGGGTCCTTTAAAATGGGACACCCGGTATATTGTTAATTATATTTTATATATTTTTTGTAATTAAATATTTTGCTATATTTAGTTATATACAATGTATATAATTCAATAAATCTTTTAATTGCAGACTATAAACAAAAATACAGCATCTGATGTTGGGCCAATGATGCATCCTCAGAGTGGTTCAGCATTTCTTGTAGTCTTAACATTTGCAAGCGAAGCTCTAATAGCATGTGTTAGACAACTGAACATAATGGATGAGGAATGCGGTGATGGAAATTATGGAACTACACTTGCTCATTGCGCCAGTGTCATAAAAGAAGCAATTAAGGTGATATAAAGGCTAAAACAAATGTGGTTTCAATGATAGTAATTATTTTATATATTGCAGGAAGGTGGAATTTCAGCAACAAGACCTTCTATAACATTTACACAGATAAGTCGAATTATTGAGAGAGAAATGGGTGGCTTAGAAGGTGGAATATATACATTATTTTTTGATACTATTGCTAAGGTAAAATCATCAATTTGTTTTTAATTTTTAAGACTGAGGAAAGAAATCTTGAAATATATTTTAGAGCTTTCTTAGATTTCGAGATGATGAGCAATTAACTGCAAACATGTGGTTAAGTGTCTTGACATCTGCAAACAAAATGATATCCGAAGTTAGTGGAACATCAATCGGTGAACGAAGTATGCTGGATGCTTTGATACCTGCACAACATAAATTAAGAGATGCGCTGAATTTGGGCTCGAAACCAATCGATGCATTTGGGGAAGCTGTTCATGCTGCTGAAACTTCTGCTATGCAAACTGTGCACATGTCAGGATCGCATTCTATTGATTCTACAATTTGCAAGGTATTTAGCTAAAACATATATATTTTATACAAATTATAATATTGATTTAGATACTTAAAAAATTATAATTAATAATAAAATTAATTATAATTAATAAAACTGTAATTTATATATTATATATATATATATAGACATTCAAGTATCCGGATCCTGGAGCACATGCTGTAGGTATATGGATGAGAGCTGCTTACGAAGGTTTCAAATTAAAATTCGGTTCTGAATTCGATGTATAGGAAAAAAATAAAATATCTTCTCTTTTATTTATCTCTTTCCACATAAATTTTTTATCTTGCCAAGATTATCTACAAGAATTATGATATATTATATTTACATTATATGGCCTCTATGAGATCATTTTGACATATGTCAAGCACCTTCTGATTGGCAACCCGATATGCAATTGTGTAAATTTAGTTTTGCATATGTAGTACGTATGTGTATATATACATATATATATATTTTCTCATCTTGCCAAGCCAATGGCGAGATTAGCTATCATAATGTCACGTGTCTCTGCCTCGACTTCATTTTTGTTTTATCACGTGAAAAGGATGAAAAAAATTAACTTTGCCGTCAAGTTTTGCTGAGCAATCTACAAGCAAACAAGTAACTGATGAGATTATATGTTATAACAATATTTTGGTTAAGGTTATGTTATAAATTATAATATTTTCATCAATTATGTAAATTGTTTTAAATTTGTGAATCGTACAACACATTTTGATTTCTAATTTGCAACAATATTCAGAATAAAATTCAATCTATTATTTTGCATGCCGTGTATTTAAAGAGACATATGTATATTCTAATATAAAATTTGTATGTGTGTGTTTGTTCTCTAATTCTTCAAGTGTTCTTATAAATAGAATTCCATCATAAATTATAGATCATCTAATCTAAAGTAATCTTACATTGCAATTATAATCATATTCAAGTAACATATGTTTGTGTGAATCATATTCTCTGTGTGAGAATATGTGATGGTTACGCATTTGGAGAATATGGAGAATATGATAATTATATATTACATATTTTAGAAATTACATTATAAAATATTTTTTGTAATAAATATACAATTATTCTATTATTACAAATGGTCAGTGAAGATAATTGAGTACATATATTTATGTGAGATATAATTTTAGGCATATAATCTGTAGATCAGCAAAGATCATGTGAAGAATTATAATACTGTGGATTTTTCATCTGAGATAAATAAAAGAGATTCACAGAAACCCTTGTGTCTTCCAAAAGCAATGAATGCTGCAATTGCATTGTGCACCTTCTGTGAAATGCATGGACCTAAAGTGATATTTATCACGCAAACGTATCGTAACTATGATACACAAAACATAGAAAAATTGAAATTTTATGGACCTAAAGAAGTATTAAGACAAAGCCATAATATCATGGAGAATGTACAGGACGAGTGCGAGGGCTGTCAAAGTATTGGAAATGTCAAATACTTGAGCAATGAGCATGAAACAAGAACATCTTTCCTATCTGCTCAGCAATCATTGATGCAAGATATTGGAAATTTCTTAAAACATGCTTGCATTAGGTACAATGATTACATTCAGTTTACAAATTTTTAAAGTTATATTTAGAATTATTATATAAATTATCATAAATTTATTATCATTCATAAATTACATAAATTTAATTATAAATTAAAGTTCTTTTTATGTGAAATAATAAATATATTATTTAATATATATAATTCTTTAGAGAATTCTTTTTTATTATTGTCAATTTCTTTTTTCAAGGAGCCTAAGCTGCGAAGTGCACTCTGGTAAGGAAGGTGTTTGCTACTTTGGAGATGAACACAGGGGGCATGTTTTAAGTCATACTTTTACATTGAAAGATGCCCAGGTGAATTATGCAACGAAAAAGCATGTTTGGTAGTTATTACAACAAATTTTTCAAATCATGTCACTACTGAAATCATTAGAGCTTAACATTTTGTTATATCATTCAACTTTTTTCATGTCGGTATATATTTTTCTTTTGACAGGCAAGAGGATTTAGGAGATGGTGCAGTTTTATTGTTTTCATGAGAGATAAGCAATTCTTGTTAAACATGTGGCCATTTTTAATCGACAATTTAAAAGAAGTAATTCGAGAGCTGCAGGATTTTGCAGAGAAAAGATATAACGCGGAAGAAGCAGAATGTCCACAGAGAGCAATGAGGCTAACAACGGCAAACAGTAGTGCAGGTGGCCGTGGTCCTATAATAAAACAATCTAGAACACTTACTGATATAACAAATGAAAAGCACGTTTTTGTAAGGTAACTGTTATATTAATATATAAATAAGTTGTGATAGAAAAAAATATATATACAATTATTTATAATAAATTAGTAATATTATCTTTTAATCACATCTTGCATAATGTATGTACCTGTTTCAGAATTCACATGTGGTTAGTATGGATCCTTAGTGCTGGTGCAAGGCATTTCATAGAAATTTTCCCAATGAATTTATTAGATGACGAACTTAATTATAATTTCGAACATCAAATTGGTTAGCAATTATATATTTGTCTATGCATGATAACAGTTGATATTATAAAAATATATCCTTTTTAATGAAAATTATAATGTCGCAAATAATTTGCAGAAACTGAAGAAAATTTTACTTTAGTAAACGCAAAATTACCAATAAATTTAAATCTTAACTCGGATGATTCAGAACTTTTGCCAGAATTTGCTGAAATCACGGAAAAATCTACCGCCGTAATTTTGCGAAATCTGAAACAAATACTGGGGAAGGATCAGTTTAGACAGTTGTTGTATTCCTGCCTAACTGGCGTGCAAGTCCTGGTGAGAGGCCCGAAAATTCAAAGATTGGAATCTTTGTACGGACTTAGCAGTCTTATTCCAAGAGCATGTCGAAGGGTAAAAGCACAAACATCGGAATACATGGATCCTGACATGTGTAACTTTATCGGTATTGAATTATTTTAAAAAACCTAATTAAAAATGATTCATTATTTCTAAAAAAATTTATTTAATATTCATTAAATATAAATTTCATTTAATATATATAATATTCAAATCTTTAGGTGTAGATACCTCAGTGGCGGTTCCTTTACCTTGTGCAAGTGTATGCAGGCTCGATATTATACTCAACGAACACAAAATCGAAGACGCAAAATCCCACATAGTTAAATGGACTGGTGCATTACCATCAAAACTACCGATCTTGTTAACAAAGATTGAAAAATCGCTCGACAATGAGAAACTCGGAAATTCAGTTCTCAAAGCGCACTTTGCAACCCTTTTGGAAGAATGGGCAAAGTACAAATTTCATTTACAATTCCATTATCAAAGTATTTTGATTGCATAAATTCTTAATATTAGAGACTATTTCTCTAGCGACTACACATATATTATTTATATCTTAAGATAGATGTTATTTATTAAATTACGGAATATTAACTGAATATTTTTATTATTGTCGCAGTATCGCGAAAGTTGTTCACGCGATGCGCGGACGAGGTCATCGCGGCGATCTTTCCGGACTCATGCTCAGTTTGGGTGCTGGACCTCAGGACAGAAAGTTGCTGGATGCCTGGTCTATGGGATTACCATCCAATCCAGCATAGTCTTCAAAAAATATTTAATTCATTCTGTTGCACGCGTGTAGTATATATAATGTTATATTTATTGCAAATCGTATATATTTCTCTATTCAGATTCCTCATTTATCCGAGAGGAATGTTTACGTGTGTTCAAGGTTGTGCGTCTTTTTTTATTTATAATTTAATTAAAAAATAAAAGCGAGAACTTTAAGTGTCTTAGGAATTTGTTAAAACATCTATGGCAAATAATCGTACATTTTTCATACACATTTCATGATTTGTTTTAAACAATATGTGATAGTGAATGCTGGTACATCTCATGATAATTGTGGAGAGAATTTTTCAATGTGTATAGTTTTGAATATATATTTATAACTTATTTCTAACATAAAAAGAATATGTTGGCAAGTGTTATTAGATAAAAATATAATATATAATATATAAATTTATATACGAATACATATACAAATAAATTTGATGTATATTTTCTTGAATAAAGGCACTAAAGTTATCGTATATTTAAAAATATTAATAAAATAATCATTTATATATTATTTCTTATATTAGAGATAATCGCAAATAAGTTCGTTATCAATATTAGACGCTGGAAAAAAATCTTTATTCTTAAAAATTTTAATTTATTTATATTTTATTTATTCTTTAAATTCATACACATACATATATGTGTGTGTGAATATGAAATGTTTGCTATTTCGGAAATAACTTCCGCCGCGCGAAAAAAGTTGAATTCAATTTTTGATTGGCCACCACGTCGCTTCTTGCCGCGCAGCAAGCTTTACCGTGTCCTGTGTACAGGAGCTATATGTCAATTTGTGTTGTCAGCTGAAAAATTCTATAATTTTCTCAAATTATCGTAAATTTACGTACGATACCAAAGTGCTATTGTACATCGTACAATGGCTAAAATTATTGTACATATACGATAATTATCATACGGATCCTAACACTGTTTGTGTGACACGTGGATCCCCTTCTCTCTTTCCTTGTCCCCCACCCCATATATATATAAATTCACTTCACACGTAGAAGCGATCCGAAGACCCCAGTCGCGATAGTAGTTTAATAGGGAGTGCAAGTGTCACAAATTTTAATCATGAATACCGTTACTTGCATTGCACCGGTCAATATTGCAGTCATTAAATATTGTACGTGCTCGCACAATCACATGCTCTATTATAAGTATTTAATTAGCGATTCATTAACCGTACGATAATTTTATTTTCTATCAAACTCAAATAAAATTCATTATGCTATATTAAGCTGCATTTTGCAATTTTGACTCATATGTAGCAACGTGCAAGTTGTAAATTTTTTTTTAGACTTCCAGAAAGAAAAGATATTTACGATAAGATATAATTTGCGATTAACGCTTTATCTAGAAAAAATATTGTCAATATCTGAGATTTCTAGCTAATGCGATACTAATCGCTTTTTAAAATTTTGTACGATTTATTTAAATAATATATACATTGTAACGATTTCATTATTAATTCTTTTGCATTTCTATTTTTTTTACTTTTTTTTTTTTAAGTTTCGAGCAGTGTTTGAGGACAATTTGTACAAGAATATTTACATTTGAATAGCTATCAGCTAGAGTCTAGAGCAATTGTAATAATAATAATATAATTGTATTGTAATGATAATATATGAAAATGTCTTTCCTCTTGTATAATAATTTTATTTTTATATTTTTCAAAGTTGAAATTGATTTAAAAAATTTATGGTTTTAGGGGGAAAGAGAGATGAATCTTTAATTTTACCAACCAATGATTCTATAAGTGCTACTTTGGATACAGATCAGGTAAATATAATTCAAATTTCTAAGCCAAATTAAAACATTAAAGTTCTATTGGCAAAGCATTTATAATATTATCATCTTATTTTCTTCATAGCTGCACGCAAAAACTACTGTCATGATTAGTCTTGACTTTAAGGAAGATCGTATTTGGTTAAATGAAAGGTAACATTGACAATATTGATTTTCATTATGCATATATATTTTTTGTTATATTCATATTGTAATATGTATATAAAAAATATATACTTTTCAGGAAAGAAGATATAAAAAATCCAAGACTTCAAAATTGTTTGAAAGAGAGTAAGTTGATTCAGAGAAAAATTTAAGAATTAAATTAAAGATATATATGCTATAAATAAGATATTTTTAAATTTGTTTTTTCAAGTTAAGAAACGTTCGCAATTACCTGGTCATATGAATGACTGGAAGATTCACATCTGTTCAAAGAACAATTTCCCAACTGCTGCTGGTCTAGCTTCCAGTGCAGCAGGATACGCATGTCTTGCAGCAGCATTGGCCAAGCTTTATAAAGTAGAGGTATAATTTCTATTTAATACAATTCAAAAGTTACATTATTAAATAATATTAGTTATATTATTAAAATAAGCATTTCTGTCATAGGGAGACATTAGTGTTATAGCGCGTTCTGGTTCTGGGTCAGCTTGTCGTAGTATTATGGGTGGTTTTGTGAGATGGCACATGGGTCTAGACAAAGATGGAACAGACAGCTCGGCAAAGCAGATTGTGCCTGCTTCTCATTGGCCGGAGATGAGGATTCTGGTGCTAGTTGTAAGAATAAAAAATATTTCTCTAAAAATATATATATAAGTATTTAATGAATATATAAAGGAATACTTAATAACACAATTTGTAAAATATTAATTTAAATTTATAGGTAAATGATGAAAAAAAGAAGGTTTCAAGTGCAATAGGTATGAAACGAAGTATGGAAACGTCTGAATTTCTGCAATATAGGATAACACATACAGTTCCAAAAAGAACTAATAAAATTCAACAGGCAATCATCGAGAAGGATTTCAAAACTTTTGCCGAACTCACTATGAAGGATTCGAATCAGATGCACGCTGTGTGCCTTGATACATATCCTCCATGTATCTACATGAACAATATTTCTAACAGTATCATGAATCTTATACATTCCTATAACGATGCAGTTAATGATGTGAAAGTGCGTAATATCTTCATTATATCTTATTTGCATTTTTTTTGTAAATTTTAGCATGAAATAACTTGTGTTAGATATACATTTCTTTTCTCATTAAGAAAAATTGCTAGGTTGCTTACACTTTTGACGCTGGGCCGAATGCTACACTATATTTATTAGAAAAGGATGTGCCAACAGTGATGGGTGTTCTAAACCATTTCTTTCCTCCTCTTGAAAATGTCGCGATTGAATACAAAAGAGGATTACCTATCGAAGAAGTCAAACCTACAAAAGTATGTATTTGAAATACTATAAGTAATTCAGAATAATAATTATTTTTGGATGTGTAATAATTTTACAATCATTTTTCTGTAAAGGACTTATTGGAGAAATTAAAATTTGAAAAACAACCATCGGGACAACTTAAGTACATAATACATACTAAAGTGGGAGATGGGCCTAAATATCTTGATAACCCAGAGGATCACTTATTAGATACTGAGGGTAATCCTATTAATATTTCTTGATATTTTTGACATATATTTTTATTATCTACTATTCCAATAAGCAGAGATAATAAATTGTTTTCATTTCCTTTAATTCTCTGTGTTATACTATGTGTGTATCTGTTATATATTTTGTATGATAATTGCTTAGATAACAATCGCTTAATGAATATACATATATACAACGTCATCGTACGAGTATATCGTCGATACTGATACTGATAACGTTTTATATTTATAATACACTTTCTAAAATAGCGCGCAAA
Organism: Prenolepis imparis; assembly: GCF_030444845.1. Taxonomy (NCBI): domain Eukaryota; kingdom Metazoa; phylum Arthropoda; class Insecta; order Hymenoptera; family Formicidae; genus Prenolepis; species Prenolepis imparis. Next base: position 18,282,984 of record NW_028141166.1, on the reverse strand, counting down.
AGCCCTTCCATTTCATAGTACCAATCACAATCGAACTGAGCTTATCCGAAAGGAGCCGAAGATTGCATTTCGATGCATCCTACTAGTGCTCCATCTGTGTATTTTATATCCTCTGTGATGAGCGAACATTTATAATTCCTGCCCTTGAAAGAGTAATATAAATAATGACGAAGCATATTTATATCTTTTAAGTCACTTGAAAAATCGACAAAAAAAAAAGGAGAATATGATTATTTAAACCATTTTTAAGCGACTATTTAACACTCCGTGTGCGCACGTACTTATCTATTGAGAAAAACGTATAAAACCCAAGAATATTGATCATGTTGCAAAAGATGAGATTTTTGCACACCGCTATTGAGAAAACGTCAAATTTCAATCGGTGTCTAAAAAATGTAAGTCTGACATCTGACAAATGTCATTCCCAAATCCATCAATATTTAATCTATATAATTACATGTAATCTATACACTCCAATGGCATTTATGATTCACTTATTTTCAATTTGCTTATTTTATAATTTATCACCTTGAACATGTCTAGTGTTAGCGAAACGACAAATTTTCATTGTTGGAACAATACTGTAAGATTTTTTTTCCTTACACAAGACATTTATCTTTTGCACTAATTTTTTAGTAGAATTCAACAAGTATATTTTAGTAAAAAAAAATTATCTATTAATACTTTTTTCCCATTTCTTAATTATTTACAATTTATTCATTTTTAAGAAAGATAAAAGAAAATTGATTTCAAAATAAAAATAAATATTTAAATAAAATATAGATTGATGTTTGTAATTACAGTTGTACGTTTTATATTGAAAAAACTTGTAACAATGATATGAATGTAAATGTAATCCATTTTCTCTATTGAAACTGTATGATATTGTTACATATATCTATCTTTTTCTGAATAGGTACAAATACTATTGCATGCTGATGGAAAGTGCAAAGCACAATTCACTGTATCTGAAGAGCATTTAAATGGTTTTGGTGCGCTACATGGTGGTTTTACTAGTACCGTTATAGACGTTATATCATCGTACGCACTTACATCTTATAAAACTGGTCAACCTCCTGGAGTTTCTGTAGACCTGCACGTGACGTAAGAACCTAAATCTGAAAATCTTTATTATCAGATTTCTTTATATTTCATTATATTTCAGTAGCATTTACGCATACAGTTAATATAATTGCGATGTGTTTTTTACACATCGATATTATTTTCTCAATATTTTGATAAATCAAATCTTTATTCTTCATGCTGATAAATATGTACATAGTCTAAGACATGTGTCAAAACCTAGAAATTGAAAAACATGACAATTGTAACTTAATCATTTTCATTAATACAAAACTCATACAAATGCTTATAATATACAGTAAAAGTAAAGTGAACATTTGATGGCACAGGTTTTTGAAGGCTGCAGTTCCCGGTGAAGTAGTGACTGTCAACGCTGAAACTATACGTGCTGGTAAGACCATGGCGTTTCTTGCAGTGGAGCTAACGAAGAACGATGGTAAGGATGTCGTTGCCCGTGGACAACATACCAAGTATATTGCCAAGTAAAAAATGAAATTATTCGATAATAACTTACAAATCCATTCAAATGTCATAAAAAAAATTTGTACATAATAAAAAAAAAATAGAATACATTGTAATATTTTTATATCTTAATGCATCTTTTTTTAGCGGATAATTGTAAAGATTATTTAAGTTTTGCTGCGACACGCGCGTACAATTGCAACTTGTGCCTTGATAATAGTTGCATTAACAATAAGAAAGATAACGATTGCAGCATTGTTATCTGTGCGTTTCTATTTACATTGTGTGGTGAGTATTTCTAATAAATGCAAGAGAAAAGTAAATATATATCAGAAAGCGCAAGAGCTCGCTTACCATGCAGCAGGAGAACGATCAAAGCACGGGCAACTTAACACGGTTCACCTATTATCGCGTCTTAACGTCTTCTAACAATGACTTAAATTTTCTTACTGTCTGCAATAAATCGTCGGCCTGCTCTCGCAATCTCTTAGCCTCCCGATCGCTTTCCTCCAACATGCTCTCCAAGTATTTCACTTTCTCGTTAGGACTCGACGATTCTATGTTTCTTGCGTAGTCGCGATCAGGCGACAGATACTTCTCAGCTTCTCGGCGCACGCGAGAAATCGTGTTGTCGCGATCCTCGCAGTTGTCACAGCAGTCGGACCATGCATTCAAATCCACGTAGGGAATCTCGTCGCAGCTGATGAAGCCGTTGCGACCCTCGGGCAGCAGGAACACATCTGGTTGCACGCGAGTGATGTTATCGCCGTTGTCGCAGAGGATTCTGGCGAGCGAAGTTTGCTGGATCTGCGCGAGTTGCTCCGCGCGGAAGACACCGGGATTCTGGTACCAGAACCGATCGCCGTCTCGGGTGCGTTGAAATTGCTCCAGCAGAAGACACTTGAATAACGGTCCGACTTTCGCGCCCGGCAACTGATCCTCCAGAATACCGCCGACCCAGACGTCTATGTTGCCCGGATGGCCGTATAATTCGCGCAGCTTTTGCCGCACTCGACCGCTACTAATGTCGCCGGCCAGATGCTCGAACGTCTCCGCGCGCGACATGTTACAATAATCGCGCCATTCCAGATAACCGGGTATCCCGTGATCCCGTCCCCGCTGAATGTTCATCGCTGCCAGGTCCAACGCGACCGCGTGCGCGCTGCGAAACAGCTGTTCGGTGAGCTCGATGTTAAGATTCTGTTCTGGTAGTTTCAGCTTCGCTGCGGTGACGTACATACCGCGGATCAGGGGATCGACGCCACCTTCCTCCACCAGTCTCCAGGGCGCGAAGAAGGCGTCGCGTAGGTCTAGGGCACCCTGAGGAATCGGCTGGTGCGAGGCGTTTAGACGCTCGAGACGCGGCTGGATGAGCGAGTGACCGAAGCGCAGAGCCGCGGTGGCGAAGACGTTGGATATACTGGCGTCGACATTGGGATCGTAACCACGGTAAGACGATAAAAAGTCATCGATCGTCGGACCGAATATCCGCGGTAACCAATGCTGATAAGTAATGTGTTGCATCTCGGCGCCGACGATACGTCTGGCCTCCTGATACAGCTTCTCGCCGTTCCAGTGCGGATTCATTTCGCGTAATGCGCGAGCGAGACGGTTGTGCTCGCGTAGCCATATGGTGTGCATAGCCAGCAGGCCGACTTGCTCGTTCGCGCGAATATCACCGGCGACGAAGCAGTTGATCGAGCTCTCCAGCGGATTCCTGCGACAGTCGACGAACTGTTCGGCCGCGTATGGCAGTAAAGGCTTATGACCGGGAATCGTGGGACCCTCCCGCATTAATCCGTGATCTGTCGTGAGATCACGCAGGTCGCGCGCCACTTCGTCGTTGTAGCCGTAGACCTGCGACGCGTCCAGGTAGCTGGTCAGCTGATTCAGCTGCTCTCGTGGTGTCAGGCCACCCCATAAAACGCTGGTCGCGCCTGAACCACAGACGGCGCTGGTTCTTATAAAGTCGATGCACCGTCTATTGTTGACCCGCGGATCACCCGGTGGGACCTCCATCGGGAAACAGGGCGCGGCGTTGTCGCATGACTTCTTGCAGTCGATCCCGTCCCAGGATTCGCTCGACACCGATGGCAACGCGTGGTCGAGATCGTGGTCTAGGAACTGGCCCCACTGCATCACCATGTGGGTGATCTGATGATCGGATGTGATGTCGTGGGTAGATATCAGAGTAGTCGACACGAGGCGCGCGGCCGGCTTCGAATAACCGTAGTATCGTCGTTCCTTCTCCCAACCGATCGGCGCCGAGAAACCGTTTTCATAGATGGGCTGCAACACTCGGCGGAATCCCGTGTGCGACGATCCCCAAGTGGGATGACGCAGATTGTTGCAACTGCCGTCTATGGTGCGGTACTTGCGGTGGAAACACCTGTTGGTGCAATTCTGCCGATGTCTGTGACCGGTGCATCCAGATAACTGTTCAATTTCTTTAACCTTGAAACAGGGAAATGGGATGTTAAATTTTCGATTAGGCGCGATTCGCGATCCCACAAGATCTTATCTGTGTTTGTTTTTTACCTGTTCGTGCGTCAGGAACTCATCGTAACGAAATTCACCGGTCACGTTCGCTTTGGTGCCGGCGTTCACCATACGTCGTATGTTGACGAGGGTCCTCTCGAACAGTTCGGCAGGTCTGGCAGCCGCGCGACTGATTGCGTTCGGGAACCGTGCTAGCCGGTATGGATTGACGTGTCTGGACGAGTTGTCGGAATTGAATAAGGACGACAACGTCTTATTGATGGCACGATCGATCTCCTCGGTGGCGCTCTGAAAGGCTCGTATCACGAGCGTGTCTGTTGCACCAGATTGCCGAACGCGTACCAGAGCATCAGCAGTTGCACGGCCGTAATCGTTTATGGCTGAACACTCGTATCTGTAAAAAACGCAACATTATTATACAAGAGACTTATAACAAAGAAATATGTCCCGATATCCATTTTAATTATTTGTGCCTTAGATTGCTTGCAGTCATCAGGAGATCGTCATCATCTCAAATCGAAGACTATGTGTGATGACTACTAGATCAAAGTTACATTACCCAAATCTCACCTGCCGGTGTCTTGCGGGATCACGTTGAAAATGAGAAGACTCCCGCCACGTGTGACCTTAATCCTATTGCCATCGAGCGCGCTGCCATCCTTCTTCCACTGTATCACCGGCTTCGGCCTGCCTTCGGCTCGGCATGGCACCTCGACCGTGGCATCCGGTTCCGCTTCCATGTCCTGCGGCTTGTAGATCAATTGGGGTACGGCAAAGTCGATGACGCGCAGATCTGCGAAGAGGACCACGTTTCTGTCGACGCTTCTGAGGTGACACTGGTATTTGCCCGCGTCGGTCTGTTTGACCGCGAGGATGCGCAGCAGGGTATCGTCATTCTCGAGCGAGATTCGGTTGCCGAACGAGATCGGTTGCTCGTCCCGAAGCCAACGAATGTTGGGTCTGGGATTGCTAAGCACTCGGCAAGAGAAGGTCACGTCGGCGCCGACGGTCACGTTCTGCGATTCCGGCTTCTCGGCGAATATCAGGTGGGACGTTGCCGTGATCACCGCTCTCGCCTTCCTCGACTTGGTCGAGCCCATATCACTACTAGCCACACACTCGTATGTTCCGCTGTCCTGCTCGGTCATGTCGGTGACCACCAGAGTGCCGTCCTCCCGGATCACGTACTTCTCGCCGTCTTCACGGATCACGTACTTCTCACTGTCATCGTCGTCCGCATCCGAGTACCTCCATTTGTCCTTCATCCACTTGATCTTCGGGGTCGGATCGCCCGTTACTCGGCACTTCAACGTCATCGTCTCGCCGAATCGCACCGCGGTATCTTCCGGTCCTTCTATTATGTGCGGTTTTGCTGCAAAAAGAATTCTTCGTTGTTACTTTGGCAATTAAAAGGCGGATTAATTAAGTAAGTGATATTATTTATATTTTATTCGTTGTTATTCTTTATTCGCTAATTTATGTTCCTATTATCATGAAAAGACTCGAGAGATAAAAAACGAATGGATAAGATCTGAATTTTTAATGTTTAAAAGGCAAATGTGACAAATTATATCATCTCTTTATCTTCTGGTTATAAAAAATATTCTGTGTGATTATTCCTTTCGAAAAAATCATGAGAAAAATACACGCAAGATGTGAAATCTATCTTTCAATTCTTACATAATATTTAGCTGCATGTTAATTACTCTTTTCTTCAATAGAGAAACGTGCGAAAAAAGGATGCTAATGGATGTAATTTCGTGATCGCGCGGCTGTCACTCCATCATCGATTCAATGAAGAGGAAGCCTAGCTTTAAAATTGCTGAATGGTCTCGATTCAACCTTCCGATGAAGAAATCACGCGAATCCAGGCATCGTCACGCGATATTATGCCTGCAGCATCATGCAACCGCAATGATGTCAACGACCGCAGCGATATAATCGTTAAGCTACCACGTTGACAGCAGTAACATCGAAATTATATATAAGACGTACACAATACACGAAAATTTGCAAGTGGAAAACCTCGCGGAGGAGTAGCGGGACCTTCATTTACTCAACTGCAATGAAAGTCCTCGGGCAACATCGTCGTCAGGGAGCGACCCTTCATCCTGTGCGGGGACTGACAGACCGCCGCCATCTCCGTGGGTCTGTCCCTGGTGCGCTCGACCAGCCAGACCAGGTTGCAGTCGCAGACCAGGGCGTTGCTGTCGAGACGCAGCCGCGTCATCGGGCCGACGTTGACGAAAGCGTCGGCCGGCAGTTGGTGCAGCTTGTTGCTGTGGAGAAAGAGACGCTCGAGCGCGGGCAGGTCGTTGAACGTGCCGGGACGTATCTCCCGCAGGTGGTTGTGATGTAGGTACAGCTGTTCGAGCCGCGGCAGTCGCGCGAACGCGCCCGGCGCGATGTATTCGATCCGATTTTTGTACAAGTAGAGTATCCGTAGATTCGACGCGCCCTCGAACGCGCCCGCGGCCAGTCGTCGGATGTGGTTGTCGTTCAGCAGCAGGGTGTGCAGCTTGTCGAGACCGCGAAACGTCCCCGGTCGCACCTCCGTGATGCTGTTGAATCGCAGATCCCTGGAAAAAGATCCTATCAGTCTCTGATTTGTGAAAAAATTAGATTGTGCGGCTCGTACTTTTGTAAAAAAATAATATATATACGCGTATAATAATTATAATATAATATAATATTAATAATATTATTTTCGATAATATATACTATTGTTATTGCATTTATATGCTAATATATATTTATTTGAAGCAAAATAGAGTAAACGCGATCGATTCTAATAATAGATTGATATGAAAATTGTGCATATAATGTTATCTCTCGGATTGAGAATCGGACGCTTAGATGACGTTGGAATTCTGCGCTAAATGTAGGATATAGATATATGCAAATAGAGATTTTTTGCATGGGCGAGAATACCGTAACTGTAACCCGCTAACCCGCCGCCCACCCGCCAAGTAGAATGGACGAACAAAGTGAATGCTTTTCTAGGGTATGGAGCGGGTAAATGGCATAGATCATTCTCATCGGGAGATAAACGGCATATTAATTAACGGCGTATACGAATATAATGGACATTATATTCTATTAGCGGGACTCAAACCACCTACGCGAACTTGCTTTTATTGTATCAAAATCGAATTAAAATGCATCTTATTAATGTCACGTTAGAGAGAGATGATCCAAGAGATTCACAATCAGATGCGCGGATCAACGATTCAGAAATTCATCAAGCGTATAATTATTACGGCGTCGCAACAGAGATATCTCCGCCGGTTATTAGGGCCCTTAATTAACAATTTTACTCGGCCCGTCGCACATTACTTCCTTTCTAAATTATTGCCTCGAGAGTTCGACCCGACGGTATTTTAATCCCCTTATCTTACCGGCTCATCGCCGACGTGAACACGCGTGCCGCGAGAAAAAGTGGAAGAAGTCACTCTCCTCCCTTTCCCCTCCGGACGTCATTTAACTAGCGTAAATTGCCCGCAATGCGATACCCTTGTGCTTTTTCATTTCGAATTACACGAGCATTTATGCACTGTCAAAGTATATAACGTTAATCATATGCGCGATTAATGCAAATATTTTTGTACATGACGTTTTATCTAAGTAAATTTTTAAACGAATCTCTTTATTTATCGAACACGTCGGCAAAATTGTCAGCGTCAATCGACGTCAATAGATTAAGAAAATAATTTCAGTTTCTTTACAATTTCTTCAATTACGAAAAATTACTCCTCGCGACGATAAAATTATACTCTTCTCACGATAATTAAACACCTTAAATAGCGGCCTTGATAAAATATCGTGTTAATGACAGCGAAATTTGCGGCGAAAAATTTTATCAACATAGATATATATATATCTTTATCTGAGAAGCAGAAGAAGAAAGATCTGAAATTATCGAGACATATTTAGATTTAGTTTTAAAAGGGAGAATAAATTAAAAATTCATGTATTTTGTTAATTAATCGAAATTGCATCAAAAATGCATCTTTTTCCAGCTGATTTGTCCTAAAAAAAAAAAAAAAAAAAAAAAAAAAACTGAATTGTCGGATCTGCTTCTCACAAATAGATTTCTGCATTATGTTATTTATAGCGCCAGCCATCGCGTGCTGCCACTTCGATCTTTCTTCGACCGTAAAGTCGAGATGAGTACAAATATCGGCGGCTCATTCATTTAATCGCGGCGCGATTGAAGACGATTCGTATTAATAGCGCGAATCGCGCGAGCGAATTAGTGACGTTAATAGTGGCGGATAAACGTACGAGAATAGTTTCTCGAGAAGAGCACATTCAGTTTCTCTTTTTCTCTTTCCGTCATCATACGCAGCTAAACCGCAAACTTCGAATCTCGTTAAAGTCGCGGCGTCGCCATTCGATTCCGACCGAGAGAGATGCACGAATACCTAAAATTGTAACGATGACACAATCCGTTCCCCTTGTGTAACGCGAATCCTGTGTGTATGTATGTATATACACCTCTCAATTTCATGCAGTCAAAAGTCTCCTTTTACAATTACACAGAAAGAATTTTCTCTTAGAATTCTATAAGAATTTCTCTGATTATTTAGTAAAATTAATCAAACATATTTTATATTTTATTGTGATAGATATTATTTTTTATTGTAATAAATATTAATCAGAAAAATTCTCAAAAATTCTAGAGATTCATACGAAGATAAAAGTTTTAGGGCGACGTTGATCATTTGCATAATAAGAAAAAAAAAGGATACGAGACGCGCATAGATTATTATAAATTTTTTTTTAAATAGTAGAGAAATTTCTAAACATCTGTCAAAATATTGAGAACCACTGACGCGTACGTCCTGTGTGCATTTATCATGTATTTGATCAGATTCAGGTAACTATAATATATATGAAGCCCGGATAGTTTAAGATAGAGCGGGCGCATAACTTCCGACCTGCTTTACAGGACGACCGCAATTTTTTGTGCACGCTATTTTAGCATGTAATTAGAAATTATGGCGCGACGTGTAACACGCGAGGGACGATATCTCGCCGGTTGTCGAGATATCGCACAAAAGTATATATGTATTTAATTAACGAAGAGACTTTTACACCCGAAAGACGGATATTTAAAGACGTTGGAGACAACGCGTTTATAATGGATATTCCATCAATCATCACTCAATCGTGAATGATCGTCTATCTTTTCGTAATTTTACAAGATCGCAAACTAGTCATTATCTGTAAACACGACGGAGGATTTAACGGTAAAACCAGACACGCTAGAAAACTCAGTCAAACGCGCAATAATCGTAATTTGTCATTATCACGATCGGAGATAGAAAACGAGAGACAGAGAAGATTAAATAAAATAATAAATCGAAAAAGCTCTGATATATAAATAAATACAAAATTCAGATGTGAAAAGAATAAAAAATAAATAAATAAAATAATAAATAAACTAAAATAAGTTATAGAGAATTTATAAATAAAATTTCTTAAACAAATAATAACGACAGATGACAAATCAAACTCTGTAGTTTGACGTAATGAATGCCTTGAAATGACATTTTGAATTATTGCACGTTATCGAGAGATATAATTACGATAACACTTGACTCACATCGTTTGACATCGTTTAATATGCTATACGCTCGGCGTTTCTTTGTATCCTAATCTCTGAATCTTGTGCAATGGTCACGCGATGACCGAGCCTATGAACTTTTTCGCGCGTATCATTATTCGACGAAGTACCTTCTCGGCATTGAAATTGCCGTAGGAGAAATCGAACCCGCGTTTATCTATAATTTCTCAACTAACGTTTAGAGGATCCCTTTACCTCGCGTTCGCCTGAACAAAGCCTGAATTGACAGTGTACAGGGAACTAGAGTCGGGTAACTCCTCGTTACGTAAATAGCGGACAGGATAATATAAATTATGAGCTCATTTATACATAGAATGCAAGGAGAAAGGATTTAACACGCTAGAGAACTTTCGTCTCTTCCGCTTACAAGCGCATGTATTACTCACGTTCTAATATAGTATAAACGTATGTATAATTTTTATATAGATCGTATGTTTACTTATTTTTTATTTCAACAAAATTTCATCACGAGCACAGAATTAATCAGCGAGTTATCTCAAAGCCGAATAATACATTCCAAATAACGTTGCTATATTTTTATGTTCTCCAACTTTTGAGAAAATTAATTCAGTCATTAAAAAAATTACTGTATCAATTATTCTTTCTGTACGAATCAATCTGCTATTATATTTAGATACTAATTATTTTAAAATACTAAGATTGCGAAAAATAAAATAGAACTTTGGGAATGTATGAATTATTCACAATCGTAAAATTGTGTTACGATAGCACTTATAATTGTTGTTTTTTTTTTATTATAACGCAGGCAAGAGGAAAATTTGTTTTTTGTTGCATTGTTCAAACAAAGAAATTAAACGTAAGCAATTATATTCCTAAATAAGTTCTATTCACATTGTGGCTTGTGATTCCACAATGTGATTCCAAGGCTACAATGATCTGTGTTATCCAATACATACTCCAGAACAGGTCATGGTTAAAAGTCTTTATTGAATATGATTCTGTTTTGTAATATCCTAACTCAAATTAAAAAAAAATTATTTAAATAAATAATTATAATATTTTAACTAAATGATTATATAAATATATAGCAAGAAAGAGTAAGTAATAAAGTTGGATTAAAAAAATAGCAATTATTGAAATAAAAAAAAAAGAAAACAAGTAATATTACTTTCGAGACAAATAAATTGCAACGCTCTTTAGCAATACTATTTTTAGATTGCTTTATGTAAATCGAATAAAAGAGAGATATATATATATATATAACGATGACACGGATACGTCACTTCGAAACTACATTAGGACAACGAGATTTAACTGCGCTGATTCACAGAATCGCAAACTGATTCGTCGACTGTTTGCCATGTTATTCCGTCTTTGTACGAGAGATTTTGCGCAGCAACATGTAAGAAAAATGATAAAGAGCTGTTCGTACAGATTATCGTCGGTATTTTTCTTTTTTTCTTTCCACGAGAGCATTGAGATTTACGGATACCTATGCGATATCAATAACAGATATCGAAGCTCGCGAGCTAAATCGGGGTGAAATGATAAAGTAAAGTCGGTCGTCTCTACACGCCGAGATAGCATGTTATCGCTTTCTTCAATTCAAATATTAAATATTTTTCGGGATACTTGCGTGTTTCACGCAAAGTAGGAGAACGAACTGCCACGAAGAGGCCAGATACGATATATCGTTCTTACTTCCAAGAGAAGACACGTTCGTTGATAACGTTACATGTTCTTTTGAGACGAAAGAAACATCCCCCAACAATGCAAAGCTAAATAGACATGGATTGTACGTGACAGATGATTGTTCAAAATCAATATTTAATTGTTACATTTTTAATTTATACGGTTTTTTAATTATTTTTTTTCAATTCATACGTGATGCGTGCTTAATTGTTTGTAATATTTAAATTTAATAAAGTATGTTATGTTAGCAATATTTAATTATTCATGTAAAAATAAAATTCAATTAATATATGTGTATTCAATTCAATTAATATATATTTACACATATATGTATATACGTCTCATAACCGATCCTTAAATAAAAAAGAAATTTGAATATTTATTAAAATATTCAAATATCAGAATGTTCGATTAAATTTCTAGCTTTGCATTGAATCGCGTTGCTTTATTTACTGCATCGCTTATTCCTTTCTCCGAAGTTCCACTTTAGTATTACAGTGTAACTTATATATAGTTCTGAGTAGGATAATTTTCTGTTTCTTTTTGTTCTGCATTTACTGCATCTTGAATCAATATCTTGACTTCATTAGCTTCGCTCGCAGTTAAATCTGATTATAATAATTGGGTTTTTATCGATTTTATTACAATGTAGTCAACTTTATCCTGACTCTACGAAGCACCTCGATTGTAGATACTTATTATACAATACTATACAATTATTATGGCTTTTATCGATTATTTTTATAATGCATTCAATTCTTTATAAACAAGTCTATACCATTAAAACATACAATGTTATCTTCCTTGCCAAATAATCGCGAAGAGAGCGAATGCATTCTCTACTGAAAGCGCAGTGTCGGTCTCGATTTTCTTAACTGGGATGATTATATACGTCTCGATTAATTCCCATAAACGAATATGCATCTATATAACATACTTTCTCTTGACCTTTTATCATACTTAAACCCTAATATCAACTGTACACGATCATTTTGCATTTTTATGTAATTATAAAACTCTTACATACATCATGTATTTTACATATACGAGGAAAATTTATGGTAGAATGTACGTTGCCAGATTATGTCTGTCACGATTATTAAATGTAGCGTCAAATTTATTAGTTATTAAAACGAGAGTCATTAAATAAAAACTCGCGACATGAGATATACCGAATAATTTTCAAGATCTTTTTTTTACAAGAATCTCGTCGCACCGTACTAAGGCGTAAGACTTGTATCGCGGCACAAGTAAGGCATCGAACGTGAGATAATTATTGATTCGCCAAGAAACTAAAAGGGTAAAGAACTTACAGAACGGTGGTGTTGGCAGGTACCCGCGGCATCTGGCTCAGCTTTTGGAACATGCATCGCACATGCATCATGAAGCACACGCATTTGTGCGGACATTCCGTCGTCGTCGAGGGATCAGTCGCCAGCAGGAACGACGGGACCAGCAGCAACAGCAGCATCCAGGCGGAGAAGGGGTCCACGAGCAGCCTCATCGTCCTTGGCTTTAATGACGCAGAGGAACCAAGAAACAGAGCGTTCTCCACGACGTGATGGAGTGTGCAACAGCAACAGCAGCCTCTACGTCGTGCGGTACCACGTGGAGTTCATCGGAGCGTGTGTTCACGCGCTCTCTCGAGTATAGGTACTTTCACCTGCGCGATCGCGGGAGATCAATGAGAAGAAGAGAATCCGGTCGGATCGGAGAGCTGCTACTCGCGATACCGGCGTTCGTGCACCTGGACGTTCGTCGGGGTGCAAGAGGAGCCGGATAAAGAGAAAGAGAGAGATGATAGAAGAAGAGTGCGGCCGCCGCGACCGTCCTGTTCAGTTCCCGCGCGGCGGCAGCCACTGTACTGTAGCTCTACGCGGCTCCTACTCGCGCCGGAACCCCGCATCGCGAGCGGGTCCACCGAGACCAGACCAGAGCCGGCACATCGCGCGGGAGTATACATACAAAAGGTCTCCCCGAGGGGACTCGCTCTCCTCTCTCTCTCTCTTTCCGCTCTCTTTCCCTCTGCAACTCTTCCTCCCCGCTTCTCTCGCCTCAGGCAAGTCGAAGGGGCTACGAAACGGAGAGCGAGCGTGCACCGTATGTAAAGTAAGGATACCTATTTGTTCGCGGTATTCCCATATTAACGATGGTTACCGCGGCACCGACTCGGCGACTCGCTTTCGATATTAAAAAAAAAAAAAAAAAAAAAAAAAAAGGAAGAACGAGAGCATATTCTGATGGAGAGGAAGAGGAAAGGTGCATTGCGCCAATCATCTTGCACGCAGCATAACCCGCTCTGTAAAGATAACAGTATTTAATTGAATCGACTGTTCGGCGACCGACGAGGCGATCTAGTTTATAAATAGCGCCGCGAGATAGATACTTACATCGTTTACGCCGGGTTAATATTTTATTCCGTGGACGTTTATTACGGGCTTCACCAGTTCGACGAAACGAGGCCCGGATTAGAGTCACCCGCAGATATCGTCGATCATGTAGCTCTTTATTCCGTCGTCTCGCGACTTCCCTTCCTCTCCAAACAATAAAATGTATCCCATATATACCTGAAATCAAATCTGATAAAAGAAAATCGATGGACCAATATATGTCCGTGTTATCCAAGTTTGCTGCAGTTCTTTCTCAACCTTTTTATTGAATGTGTGTACTTTTCTCAGATTCAATAACTCTTAGCTTGAAAATTGCCGAAAATTATTTAAAGCACAGATTTTTTTTCTTAATAAAAGAAAAATTGATGATTAATAACATAAGATCTTTTATAGATTTTTAATTTTTAATTTTTCTTGATTGACTTTCGTTTTATAAATCAAATAATATACAAAAAGATTATAGAAAAAGAGTAAGTGAAAAATAAAGATATTTTTATTGAATTACTAATTTTTTTTAAAGTAAAATATTTACCATAAAAATGTGATAAATCCTTTACTCTCTTACATAAGATAATTACTTCTTTCATGCATAAATAAATCGAAAATAATGACTCTTCTTCGTAAGATACGTGAAGTAGTTTTATATACGTTGATTAAACAAATTGTATATAAATTTACGATATAATTCAATTATAGTTAATTATGGCGAAGTTATTAGCAAAATAGATGAAGCGTTCAAGAAAATACCTTAGGATTCTAAAAACAAACAATTGTCTTGGCGCGAAGAATATCTCGTTGAGTCGCGAAAGAAACAGGCGCGGGCATTCTTCTGCCATTCATAATGCTGTCCCTCAAAGAGTCAACGATAGAGGGGTCGTTGTCATCTCTGTCATTGAACACGGCTGTGCAATACGCGTGGAACAATGCAAGATGCAAGGTGCAATGACGCACGAAACGAAAGAGAACATCAAACGAGAGAGAAAGTATTAACATACCAGGTCATCGTGCGGAGAACCGCACGTGAAATAAATAATTTAATATTATTATACTGACATATTAATATTATCATCAAGCAAACTGATGTAGCACATCCACGTGTTTTCTTTCTTTATATATTGCATAAAATGATAACGTATAATCATGATATAATCGTATAGCGGATACGGAAGAAGAAAAAAAATGCGCACAGTTATTAATTATCGATATTTTTTTTAAACGCGTGTTTTCTTTTTTATTTTTGTCTGCTAATAATTAGCTATGATTGAATTATATCAGAGCTATAATTGGATTAATTGGATTTATTGGATAGAAGAGTCATTAATTTTGCCTTAAAAGCAATAGTATTTTCACAACCGATCAATTGTCTATCTGTCTTTGCCTTCCTTAGCATCTTGTATAAACAACTCACATAAATATTTTCAGTGACAGAAATGCTGATTACTTTTTTTTACAGTTTTATGTCTCTCATTAATCTTACGTATAAAAGGAAGCGTGTAGAAAAAAAAACTCTTCGCTACTTAAACAACACTTATTTTCTGGAAAACCGGAATTTTCAGACTCTGCCATGTGCAATGTTTTGACAATTAAATCACGGCAATTAAATCACTTATCAAATATCGAAAGATGCACGGAAAAAAAATACACTGAAACTATTCATCCGTTCTACAATTAGATATTCCCGACACGTCGTTCGCACATGTGAAATTCTTTTGACAAGTAAAGAGGTGCAAACGGAGCACGAGTCGATCTCGAACTAAGACATGACTGTAATAATGTTATGTTATAAAGTTATGAAAAATTTGGGAGTAAGTTATAGGCAAGGTGGGGAAAGACGTGTCGCGGTATGAATTTCTTTCAATGAAAACCATAACATAAATAAAAGTGAAATTAATTTTAAACGGCGAAAACGATAAATGAAATAAGAATAATTTTTTAAGACGCGATGCACTTTAAAGAATTAATTGTCTTTCGCGCGAAATATTGTTATTATTATATGCAATGGTACAAGTGATTTTTATATTTATGTTACTTATAAATATAATATTGAAAGACAAGATATCCTTATTGCGAGGAATGCAAAATCGCAGCATTATTGCAGTCTGAGCTTCTAACTCGGCTTCGTGACGACGAGATACGCGTTTTAGATTAGACTTTATGTGCACCAGACGTCTCGTATTCGCCGGCTAGAATTATACGGAGGAAAATTTGTTGACCTTATTATTACAAGTCTGCTCTCTGCATACCGCGGTAAAGAATATGACAATCGGTATTTTACTTGTCATTTGACGAAAAAAGTGAGCGTTCATGTATATTCAATTAATTATTAAATTTAAATCTTATGTCTATACCGCGTTTTAGCCTCTAATCAAACTTTATCCTGAAATCACAAATTAATAATTAAGATAATTATAAAACTTATGTATAATATACTATTAAAAATCGAAAATTAATTCTAAGAGTAATTATTAGTTCTGGTAATTACCGTTTTAATTTAGAATGTTAATATGAAAATTAGAAATTAATATCATGCATCGTTATTAAAAAAGAAAAAAAATTACATTATCCTTTTTTTATGAAGATATAATAAGCGCCAGCATTTTTTTTCCAACGATTACTTATCTTAATGATTGATTGCAATAACGTGTGTATAATACCTGCATAACTTTATCATCGCTGTTGCGAAAGAATTCGAAGTATGCGCTAGTATCAGATCTACGATCAGGTCTCGGCTCATCAGATCCGAGTTACGTTCCACCAGATGGAAACGTCCTTCGCAGCGAAAATATCCAGTTTAAAATCGTAGTGGTAGCGAGTTCCCCTGGTTGCGTCGCTGAAGAATGAGTATGTTTCCTGGGCTATAATCAATTACCATCCGCTCTCTCGTCGGTTTCTCTTCAGCATTACGCGGCACAAAAGCCCTCGCAGGTGCGTTCTCTCTTCTCTTTGTTCCTGTACTCGAGGGTTTCTCCTTCTATGATCTACTCTTCGCTCATTTTCCACGCTCTTCTTCTCTACGTTCGCAATCTGGACGAGTTCTCCATCTCGAGTGTCGAGATGAGCGATATGAATCACTCGAAGCCATGGAATATATTATTCGGAAAATTTAACGTAGGTAGATTTTTTATTCTCCTTCCACACTCAAGATTCTCATCGTGCTTTAAATCTGTCGTCTCGTAAATATGTTGATAAATTTGTACCAACTTATATTGATGATCTAAAACTTTCTGTATTTTTCTCCTCGATATTTATTATCTAATTTCAATAGTTTTGCAATTAAATCTTCGTTAAATCTTCCAATCTTTAGAAATTTTAATTTCTCTTTTAATATATGCTTTGTAGATTTTTAGTGCCACCCTTTCTTTGCCAGATTGTTTACATCATTAATGCACGCAAATAGTCATCACGGTTAAATCTATCGTTTTGCCAAACGACTGAAATTCCTTAAAATACTTGTCATCGATAAACTCGCAATGCGTGCGATGATAACGCGTTACCTAAAGTGGTAGATGCGTAATCCCGAGTGGGCGCTGACACGAAATACAGCGGATGAAATTTCCTTTGCGAGTCACGAATCGAGTCATCAAAAGGAGAGAGATCTCGGCGGTATATATATTATTTTATGATGCAATTGTATCTGTTAAGATGGTAACACGATTCTTCCTTTATGGTACATGTACAAGCCAACTGATGACTTTTACTTACGCGAATTTACACACAATATATATATATATGGAAAACACATTGTTTTGAAAAAAGAAGGATGATATATGGTTCTATCGGAAAAAGGAATCCTCGTCGAGAGTACCAGATAAAAGGTCAAAGGATTCCAAAGTCACTCGCTCTTTCCCAACAGCATTTTCCGATCATGCGGTGAGCTCCAACAGTAATAGGATGATATAGAAATTATTTTTTTTTTTCAGTTCTATTAATTGGAATTTCTTGAGCGGATGCTTTGCCCGAGATTGCTTTAATCTTCTTCTTTGAACTCCACCGATTGCAAAACACAGCTGGTGACCGACCATTAGAATCTTTTGACATTTTACCTGTCATCGTACGAAACGCACAGATCATCATTCCTTTTTTTTCAGCATCTATTTCCTCTCCTTTAAATTTACGCTGAGATTTCTGTTTTTAATTATTTCTCCAAGTGTCTAATTAATTGAGTAATGATAAAAAAAGTTTTCTTAAAAAAAGGGCAAGTATTATCTCCTAGAAAGGATATAAGACGAAGGACGAAAAACACAATACAAATGGTGCGCTTGAGCGGAGCAGCAAGTAAGTCTGCGCTATATGCACAATTTGTTTTTGTTACTTCCGGAGATCCCGTCTGTTTTTAGGCTGGCGCAGAGCGGACCCGTTTGTCACGCCTTCACCGAGAGATTTCCGCTCTTTGTTCACCGCCTCTATTTCAGTTTCGTCCTTGCGTCTCTTCATCGGTCCGCAGATGCGCGCGAAGGGGCGTAGGTATATAGCGTCAGCGCCGTAATTTGCATCGCGATATCGAATATCGATTATGTAATTTGTAACGCGATGTCATCGTCGCAACGGGAGATCTCTCGTTTTGTCAGTTCCCGATCATATGTAGGAAGCAATTATTTATTACATAACTGTTAACGAATGTACGTCTGTATCGGATAGAGATACGCAAATTGGGTTCTACGCCGACAGATGAATGCGTTTCTTAATTATATATTTATAGCTGGCTGCGCTTTTTAAGATTTATAGATTTAAAATAAGTGTCTAACTTCTTTAATGAAAAAAAATTTAACTAATTGTAAGATAAAAATGGCAAATGCTATTTTTTATCTCGTTTCTCGCTCTTTTTCCGCGTCAAATGTGTTTCGGATATATGTATTTATAGGTAAAGTCAAACTTCCGGTATCTAACCAGTAAATCGAACAAGGTTAATCGCAATCTTCCTGTATGCGATACGCATTATGATGGAAATCGTTGAATAGAATCGAATCATCCGCTACATTAGTCGTACTTATAGTTTAATCGAAAACGAAAAGATTGATAAAATATTTCTTCGTGCGCTAAATATTAATACTTGCAATATAATTAAATATAATATATATATCTTAACTTTTCTTCTATACAATGCAAAAAATAAAATAAAATTTTTTTACACAAATTGCTTTTGCATCATAGCCATAAAATAAAATGTGATATCATAAATATATGATTAATGAGAAAATTTATATGCAATAAAAAATTTTTTTGATATACACATTCGAGATTAATACTCGATTTTATAAATTTCATCTTCAGTCGTGCATTTGCTTAGAATGAACGTTTCTGTCTTGGCAATCGTGAATTTAAGCGAGACATACATCAGCCGGTGTATTAGAATATAATGATCATGTGCGTACGCGAGCTAACAAAGTGTTCGGGCACTCAACAGTAAAACACTCTTGGCACTCGAATTTACATATTGTAGCTGGCAAGCAAAAGAAAACAAATAAATTTATAGAAAATTATTTCGGTTCTGAAATATTTAATTTACTGCAAGAAAATAAGTTCTAAATTCAAAGCTTAATATAGCATAAGTATATATACGTTCACATATTAAAAATACTCATATATATATAGTTTATATTTTTTATGTATATATATATATATATATATATATGTTGTCTTATGTATATGTCTCCCAACCTGATTGAATATATTTGTTTATTTAAAGAATCACATTCATTTGATTTAAACTATATATATTGCATATTTATCTTAATAAACTGAGATCTTAAATCTACGTTTTTCTATATCTCAGAACCTGCCTCTTTAGAATATTTCTCTCCCTCATATTACGAGAAATTTTGCGTCATTCTAAACAAGAATGTGTTATATACGAGAACGTAATTTATTCTCAATTAAAATATTTTACATTTCTTATTGTTAGAACTAATTTAATGTAATATATGCGGAGGGAAGAGTCCCATTCGTCACAAGTTGAAATGCGCTACTGCTGTTCGACGTGTCACGGACTTGTAGCCGAGGCGCGGCTACAGAAATAGCTCGTGACTCAATATTTAGGCAGCGCCGATTTGATGCAGCACTCTTTCGTCACGGAACCGTCCCGTAGGACAGTACAATCCTGCCAGCAACAGGAAATTTACCATCGACACCAGCATACGGTTATATTGCATTGAACAATATATTCTACTCAGTACGATTGAATTTATTGTAAAATTGACAGAGAAGAAGAATAAGCTCTCTTGTTTCGATCTTCGAAATCTATATTATATTCCAAGAGATTTGAAAGCTTGCAAATTTTTTTCGTAAAATTATATAACATTTGCTTAGAAAAATAAATATAAATTTGAATATATTTAATTCTAAAATTATCCGTGCATCTCGCGCGTTAATATGCTGATGTTTTAGATTTTTTGGTGGACAAAAAGGCATAGTCAGAAGTTTAGATAAAAATTTATTGAAGTGTTCATTATCGTGTAACACAAACTTATGACAATGCCTGTGAATCGTATGTACCTATAAATTTATTCATTCGTTTTATATAAATTATTTTACACAAGTCCACACACGGTAGACGCTAAGATTAGACGTATGCATAATCTCTGTCTATGTACATTTAATATATGTAATATACATATATTTTATCTATCAAGTAGAGTATAAATATATATATTACATATATTACATAAGATATGTAATGCATGTAATGTACATATACTCATTCTTGTAGAAAATACGTTGCACGGCCTGCGATTACTTGACCCGCGCTCGTCCAAATGTTTTTATACGAAACGCAAAGCAAACGTAACTGGTTAAACCACTAACTTTGTACTCTGCTTCCGCCATTCGCATAACTAAGACATTATTTGGTATTGCAATAGTATTCAAAATAATAATCATAATAATAATAAGATGAAAAAAAAATATTATATGCAATTTTTCATATATGTGTACTGTTGCAGATTTTTTTTGTAAATTCAGCCTTTTTACTAAAATCTTAGGAGAAAAAGTGCCGATCTAGAAAGAATAACTAAATTTTTATAAGACAAATTTTACAAAAAAAAAAGAAAAAAAACTTTATATTCTCTTCTGGTGAGAAATTTTACGATTAGTCTACGCTCTTAATGTAGTTTCAAGGAATAATCAGCGGCGAGCGCGTTTTTCCAATCGTCATTTAATACTACGATCGCGCTGTAAACGCGATAACTCAGTCCTCGACGCACGAAAAATAAAATTTGCCCATTGAACATGTTCAATAACGCTAAATAAACACAGTTTGGGCGTGGTCACTTCGCAAATCAGAATGCAATTGAGCGAAGAAAATTAATCGCTTTTTAAACCTATGCGTTCTATGTACACAAAGATAAAAATTATGGGCGCGCTAAGGAGTCTCGCGCCACTTTAGTAAAAGGGAAGTACAGTTTTTTTTTATACTGAAGACGTTCCCACTATCAAAGCGTCCTTCATCCCCTTGTGGCGCTTATTAGCAAGGATTCTTGTATAAAACTTTACAATAACTCACCGAATTCTTACTCAATAATTCACCGAAGACACATCTTCCCATATTAAATATTGCAATCGTCCTTGTATTCCGAACTCCCATCTAGAACATCCGTCCACTGGTGGTGTCCCCTCACGTGTCAGCGTCAATCTGCGCGCGACGAAGCGGTGGAACTCACGCCAGCTTCATGTATATGGTGCGCTCTCGCATCTTACAGTGCTTGAGTTCTTTGAGTGCTCGTTGCGCTTCGCTAGGTGATGAGAATGCAACCCGAGCGTCTCCGGTCGGCATACCCCTGTCGTTGTAACGACGAATCACGTTCTCCCGTTTAACCTCGAAGTCACCGAAGAATTCGATAATCTCATTAATGTCCGCTTTGAACGGCACGTTTTCTAGGGATAATACGCAACCAGGTTTGCCGAAGCCCATAGTTCCATCGCCGTAGTCCATAGACGGAGGGTGACGATTCAGCATGTGTCGCGGCATCATCAAGCCGGGTGGGCAGCGGGGCCCGAAACCGGTATTGCCGAATCGCGGCATGTGGCCCAATGGACCGGCGGAGAAGCGTGGCGGTCTCTGATGCTGGTCTATCGGTGGAAAATGCTGTTGTTGCGTCTGTTGCTGCACTTCCGGCATATTGCCGAGGGTTTCGAGCATCTTGGAGCGAGGTACTAGCTCGATGGTGGGTACGTTCTTGCCGAGTGGCAAACCGTTCTTAGCGATAGCGCGTTCCGCCTTCTCGGCCGAGTCGAACTCGCAGTAACACTCGCCGGATGGCTTGCCCTGCTGATTGAGCATCATATGGATGTAGAGCGGCACGATGCCGATGTCTGAGAAGAAGTCGAAGATGTCGCGGTCGATTGTCTGGAAGGGCAAACCGCGCATGAAAATACAATCCGTTTGATTCAGGGTCAATTGCTCGTGTTCGCGCTTCGCCTGCGCAAACTTCTCCTCGCTGATCGCGGTCGCGGTCACCTGCTTGCTGCCGATCTTCAGTGTCGTGCTCAAAGACGACTTGGCGTCCTCGAGTCGCGCGAATTGTACGTAAGCCATGTACTGGGTGGTGCCGGACTCTTTGGTATTCGTGATGAAGAGATCGTTGATCTTCCAGTCGTGGAACAGCTTAGCTATATCCATCTCTTTGGTGAAGGACGGTAGTTCAGTTAAGAGAATACACATGGAATTTCTCACGTCGCCGTCGTCCTCCTTGTCGGGTGAATAAGAATTCACTGCCTTCTCAAAGATACTTTCGTCCAAGTGAAGTACCTCTACCTCAGAACTTCGCACATATCTTGTTCCGGTTAAGGCTTGATCCTTACCCTCGGACTTACCGAACTTAATATACGCGATACCTACGCGATTACCGTGAGTGTCGTTGATTATCTTCATACCGTCCTTCCTGATATAGATACCCTGAAACGCGTGACGTAGATCCGCATACGTCGCGCTCAACGGCATGTTACGTACTTCCACGCAATGACCGCCGCTGCTGCCGTTGTTCTTGCTGTCGGAGAATCTCGAACTGCCGGACTTCCTGCTGGACGATTGACGATCATTCTCATAGTTTCCAAAATTGGAGCCGGACTGAAACGCGTGTGGATTGCGTCGACCTTCGAGCTCCTGCATCTTGCTCAAGAAGGTATTATTCGGCCTGGTACCACGATAATTGCTGCTCGTGCCGTATTCCTGATTGTTGAATTGGTTCGATCGGCTGGAGAATCGTCCACTTTGATCCACTCTGCTTTGCTCGTTTGAACCCCAGGGCTCCTTGGAACGAGTTCCCAGGCTGCTCAGACTTGGTAGATTTGCAGTGCTTAGATTCTGCGTTAACGACGTCATGCCTACCGTGTGGCCGAGCGCCTGCACGTGCGGTTGTATCAGATTGCCGACGCCATTGAGACCGTTTATAGAGAATTGTCCCGATTGCAGCATCGGCTGCTGTCCTATGACGGATGTACCGAAACCGGCAATGGCCGAACGCTGAGTCTCCGAATCCTGGGACAGAGCGGCGACACCAGCGCCTAAAATACCGGGTGCCAATAGGGCGGCCTGCATCTGCGTTTGAGGCGGAACCTCCCAGACACCGTTCTCGAGCGGCTTCTTCGACGCAGCCACTTTATCCTTGTGAAATTGGCCTACGCACACGACGTCGTTGTTGTCATCCTCGTTGGTGTTGTCCTTGCGACGATCGTTCGCGGAGCCTCTCTTCGAGTCGCGATCACGCGACCTTGTACGATCGCGCGACCGCGATCGATCTCGGCGACGTCGCCGATCACGCCTGTCGCGTTCCCGATCGCGCGACCTGCTGCGATCCCGCCGTCGTCGATCTCTGCCACGATCCCGGTCACGACGGTCTCGGTCGCGATCCCGATCGCGCGATCGGGAACGGTCCCGCGATCTCGATCGCTCGCGTCTCTCCTTCCGATCCTTGCTGGACTCGCTGTCGTTGTCCTTGTCCCTCCTGTTGTCAGTCGGGGAACCGGGCTGCTTGCCACCAGGAACCACGGCCGGCACCGCCACAGGCGCGGTTTGCATGATGCATTGCAAGCTCAAGGTCTGCTGTCGCGCGTTTTCGATCACTTTTTGCATTTCGGTGCGCGAGCTCAGCAGCAGCTTGATCTTCATCTCCTTGATCTTGCCGCCATCGTGCATCATCGCCTGACGAGCGTCCTCGTCGGTGCTGCAATAACGTTTTCGTGAGATTCCTGATCCGTTTTCTCCTCGTAAATTCGTTAGGCAGCTAAGCTTGTTAAAGCTCCAGTATATTCTTTTTTTAAAGCATTGCGAATGCCATTAGTTTTTCTGTTTACTGCTTCAGAGTTGTGCGCAAAAAAATTGCTGCTTTATCCGTAAGTGACAACCCGTCATGCTAATGTATATATCATATGACGGATATTGATCTTGTCCTTGCGTAAGATAATTTATTTCAGGTATGTGATACGAGTATATAAAGGATAATTATTACACTATTACTCTGAATAATAACGAGGTCCAGTAATAACCGGAAATTACTTTTCAATTTTATGCATCCATATGAGCCAACTTCTTATAACTTTCTACTAATAGTCTCTTAAATAATCCACGATTAATTTATCAAATTGCTGAAGTAAAATTAATCACAAGTCAAGTGGAAAAGATCTTTTACTGTCTTTTATTAGAATCTAAACTATTATCATGATCGTTGCACCTAAACAAGTTTTAGCTACAAATAATTCTAAATAATGGAAAAAAGATAATCTATTAAATTTTTAATCTGCTAAAATTCTATTTATTCTATTTAAGAACAGAATCTTTACTTTTTATTTACGACCGTAGACTTATATTTTTTTGCATACGCCACGAGAAGAGTAATCCAATAATGATATAAAATATTTAAGCCACAGCTGTTGAGCGAACGACATTGCAATGATTGCAGGAAATGAGATGTAAAACATATCCATATTGTGTCGTCACATCTCTCTTTTCAAAGCAACCGATTTGTGCGCTTCAGCGCTTACCTGAATGCGATGAACGCATCTCCCTGTTCGCCGCCGACAATATGGACGCCTCCCTCCGGGATGCTGAGACCTCTAAAAAATTGGCGTATGTCCAATGCGTTGGCGGACCACGCCAGATTTTGCAGCCTGATTATGACGCTCATTTTCGACAGCTCGTTCGATGTAAACCTCTGCAACCGAGTCTGTATCTGCAACCGAGCCGTGAGGTAACGAAATTATAAACGACGAAGATAATGAACATCTTCAATGTGATTATGAGCCGCAATCATGAACTAAATCAGTCGCCAATTTGTTCGTTAGGATGATTGACAAATATTGTCAAGACGCAATCATCGGAGAGAAGGCAGAACTGAGAATAAAATATTTTTTCAGAAAGATATACACATTCTTATATTGATCTTTTATTATGTAATATCCTTTATTTATATTATAGTATAACATTATATTTTTTTATAATATATTGCTTAAAAAATTGAATATTTTACATTTTACATAAGATCATATCACATAACATTATATATATATATATATATATATATATATTTGTTTTTATTATTAATTTAATATTAATAATAATTTATATTTTAAACGTGATTTTTTTCACGAAAACTTATATTAATGTGTTACTACATTATGATTCATTAGATTAATGAACAAATATAAAATGCTGCTTTTTTAATTATTTTTTTTATTTCTCTCACACATAACTGCTCTTCTTGCTTCATCCTAATGTCCAAATAAAACTTGACCTCTCTAGACATCTCATTCTCTTAATTTAACTGTTTTTGTTTTATTTTTGTATCTAACAATAAGAGAAGAAACATAAATCTTTTTACCCTAGTGATAAAAAAATATATCGGTCGTATAGGTCTACTTTAATTGTAAAAGTATTCGAGTTTGCTTGTATGTCGCAAACGCCAGTACGTTGCAGGATATTATTTTCTATATGACTTGAATAAGTCATATAGAAAAATAAGTGAGGATGAATAACAATGAATTATTGAAATGTTCAATTTTTAGTCGATACACATCTTTCGTCCATACAATGCACAGTTCGTATACGCTTTTTACTTCATGGTCAATCGATTATGATTATATCGTATGCTCAGGTAATTGCAATTGCATGTACAAAAAAAATTCAGAAAATTGATATATAAAAGAAATCCAACATTTATCTTTTTCTCGTGCCGTGTCCTAATCTTACAATCAGTGACAACTCTCTAACTGGCTATGTAAAAATAATCTCCGATTTTCGACGAAGTTTATGGGCGGGTATTTCTCATATTCACGTGCAGCGTGTTCCTCTCACGACTTGCGCAATGCTTTGCAAAGGCAAGTAAACTTTCTCTCTATATTGCTGATGAAAACGAACAAGATGGTAGATAACGAAGATAATAGATATCTCCTTAATCAAGTGACACACATACATCGATGACCCTCCTGGTATTCGAAATAATCCAAGATGCTTCATTCATTTCTTTCGTGAATACACAAGTGGTGAGATATTGTTGAACACTCTATTGCAATTTTTTTATTCGTCATTTGCATTTAACAGTGTGTGCTCAACCGTTGCCGAAGGCCACGCAAGAACAGACACGTGAATAGAAACGAGTAATCGGATTTATTAGCATAAAAGGTGTTTGAGCGATGTTTCCACGAAAAACATGCGCTTTACATGTTTAATCGTATGCGTGAAATGAACGTTTAAGTGCTTGTGTTACGGTTGACGAAATATCAATTTCAATATCTCAATGAAAAAAAAATCGTTTATCTTAAATACTTTATTTAGTATTTAAATCTTATGTTTTGATTATATATATATAAATAAAGATACGTTTTATAAAGAAAAATCTGTTATCAATTTTTATTTTGAATGAAAAGCGCGAAAGACGAAGGGACATGTAACATTTATTGAAGGCATTTATCAATATTTATCTGCGTTATTATTTAAACTTTTCCATAAGATATGAAATGTTTTTATTATTTGCATTTATTCAATGTAAGAAATAACTTTGTGGAGGTCTAATTATTTAATATTATAATAATTTTAATAATGTCAGAGAAAGCACTAGACTTTTTCGCAGTTTTATATTATTTATTTTGTAAATTTATATTTTTAATATCTATATTTTATTTTAATAATTTATTTTTCGCGACTAAAAAAATGTTATTTATATTTTTTATTAAATATTACAAAAATGCGACCGTCTGCATCTTTCTGCGACACTCATAATTTATTTTTAGACAAAATTATTGATATAAATATAACAAAAGTATAAAATTAGCTAAAAAGATATAAATACTGTGCGTTTTCCCGTTTTCTTGAAATTGTACAAATAATAGTGTTATCTTTTTTTCACATCGACGATGGCATTGAATTTGTGCAAACGTGTCCTTGTTAAATTGCTTGCATCGAGTTTGTGTGAAGTACCGGCTGTTAATTGCACTACTATTAATCATTTGGATGTTGCACGCGTATATTCTCATATTTGCGCAACTAATACAGTCACTCATAGCTTAATTTGCAGCTTTATTAATTTCAGGGGATTAATTTTAGTTGCGCAAGTAATCAATTATTTTATTCAGAATGATTATACCGTTGATATTTAGCATCGCATTGCAGAAGTTATAAAACATAGATTTCATTGATTTTAAATCCTATGATAAATTGTCCACGCTATATAAAATGATGGCATTGGGAAAATTTTCTTATCATGTGTCTATTTATAATGCTGAGGTGAAGAGTTGTTTCCTCTGGCTTATGTAGTGGCTAATTAGAAAATCAACTATATATTCATTTACTAAGAGTAAAACGTAAATCTATTACAGCCTTTTTTTCGTTTTCTCATAAAAGAGAAACATTTTAATATTTGACTTCATGATTGTATGTAATTATTACGTTAGTGATAATTATATCACTAATTATTAAATTAGCGAAGTGTTTAGTTTGATGTATTTGGAAAAATTTTGCAATTTAAATGTATTTGATATTATTGAAAATGTATGTATAATTTATTCTTAGAATTATAAAAATAATTAAATATAAATTTAACGTGAATAAATTATATGTGAAATTGGTTTACAATTAATTTTGAATTATTATTGTTTAATTAGTCAATTTATAAAAATAAATTTGAAATTATCAGCTATAAATAATCTCATAAAAATAATATTAACTATAAAATATAAATTTAAAAAAATATCAAGTGTATTTTATTAATAAAAATAGTTTAATTTTTCAATTTTATTTTTAATACTCTTTTTAGCAAAATATATATTAACTGCAGTTAATTGCTTGTATTGTAAAGTCATCGAAGTCAAACATTATGTTTATTATGATGCTTTCCTTCAGTCTACATTCTAGCAGTGTATATTTAAAGTAAAAAGATAGAATGGAAATGTGCGCTCTTTCTTTCTTACACATGACAAATGTAAAGTGTAAAAGATTAAAGGAGAACATCCTTTTACGAGCGTTATGGCTGATTCACGGTCAAAATACGATGAATGTTTTTAATTATTTTACACGATATCTCCTCGTACATGCGTATTATATACGCTCGTATGTGCCAATTTTTTCTTTTATTTATATACTTTATAGCCGAAGAAAGACTTTGTATTGACAATGTTATTTTATATAGGGAAAGTAATATAAATTAATCGTTCTATTAATTTCTAATTCGTGCAACATCTCAAAAATATTCGCTGAATCAGTTGTAGTTTATAGTTACGTATACAAACATCTAAAAATTAAGATCTAAAAAAATTAGATCTTTTTCTCAATAAATAAATAAAGATTCGAAGTTCAAAGAGTCAATGACAATCTGTTATAGACAGAAAAACAAATTCACTTGTCTCGCCATCAAATAAATCAAGATAGAGCACACAAAGTAGTGTTGATATAAACATGTTTTATATCCAGAGCAATCATAGACTTGAAAAGTCTAGAAAACATCTAAAAACCTACACGTGTGCACTCAACGGCTTTATTATTACAGCAAATTCCGAAGGCGCCGAAGGTTTGGCACAGAAGCGCCCCAAGGCACACAAACACCCACGCATGTTGCGGCAGTGCATCAACAATCGAATCATTGAGTTTAGTTTAATCTTTCTTTATCGATCGTAAATTCTTCAGACATACACGCGAAAAAAACTAAAGCCTCAACTAAAGAGAAGAAAATCATGAACAATGTAAAATCGATGTGTAATCTATGAAATTTTAATATTAAATAAGTATAAATATCAATAGTTGAAGAAATCGCGATTTAAGTTTTTAAATAATAAACCAATCTAAGAATAAATTAAAATAATTTATAATTAAAATTAATCAAATATTGATCTTAAAATAAATCTTATTCAATCTTTAAAATAAATTAAAATAAATTAAATAAGAAAACTAATTTTAAATATAAATGAATATATATATTAATATGACTCTTTGAGTAAAAATTTGATCTCCAAATGTTTTAAATGTTGAATTAAATAAGGAAATAATTTTTTTTCCCCCTCAAATAAACATCAATTTTTGAGCGAGGAAGACTACTTCTTAAGTATTATGAATGACAAGAAAATAATTTTCATTCACGAGTTAATCGTAATGTCAATTATTTTGTAGAGCTTGTATTCGATCTCTAAATATTTGGAATAAATTAAGAGTTCGATCATTAAATATTCTAAGTAATAGATCAGCTGAGAAGGAAACAATTTGCATTTATGAATATCGATTCAGCGAAATGCAGTTCAATCTAAGTGTTTTGAGCGAGTTACGAGTTTTTTTTTTATGGTAAGAGAAAATAACTTTCATTCGAATAATGGTGTCTATACACGATCGAAATAAAAATTCGATCTCTAACTGGTCCAAGTGAGAAGGAAATAAACTTTTCTTTTATAGGGAAAGCATTTGGTGCAACTTATCGTCGAGTTCTACTCTGTTGAATATTACTCAAAAATCATCGTATTTCGATATATAGTTATGGTAGTCGTCGTAACCGGTTATTTTCACGCCACCGAAGTAGCAATCGGCTGTCCCCTGATTACCGCTATTTACGACTACATATTACTCGTTCCACCGTTGCGACACTGTGATTACCAGCCCCGTCACTAGAAACCAACGTCGTTTATCATTCTAATCCTAAAACGAACGATCAGATACGACAAGACAGAACTGCGACAAAAAAAATAAATACGTTTTCACGCGCATTAACGGTAATTTCAAAACAGAGACGATCGAAAGACGTCGTACCATAAATAATTGGAACGTCTATTAATTCATTCCAAGAAGTTTTCACACAGGTCGATTCTCTTCCATGCACGCATACAACGCGGAAATCCTTTTTTTCCGGAATAAAATTTCGTAAAGAAAAAAAATGGTCAATTCCTTTACTCTCTCGATCGACCAATCGGCAGGTCGCCTGCTGTGCTGTTTTATAGTAGCGCGAAGTGTCAGATACACGTGTCTGTTTTCTGTCGACGAACACGAAGACGCCGCACGCGCGTTCCTCGTCTCTTCGGCTTCCATCTGGCACGAACTGCTGAATCCTCTCGTTGAAATCGAGCCAAAAAAAAAAAAACTTCGACGATCGTGCTGCGCTCATTTCGAATATACGATCTCGTGTGAATTTCTCACGGACGAATCCGTGTTATGTTGAACGCAAGAGTGTCCTATTCGTTGATAGCGCGGCACAGACTTCTTCGCAGGACTTAATAGGGAGTACTTTCGAAGTACTTAGGAGGGCTTGCGACGAAAATGAGAGGCCAAGTCGTCAAGTGTTCTTAGCAAATTCTTCGGAGTCGGTCGACACACCGAGGATGAGAGTACGATGGTACAATAATATGTTCATCATCTAGTAAGATATTCCTTAAGTAGATTTTAATTCAACGATGTGGAGATTCAGCGGTGCAAAACTGGAGAGAATCCAAATATTGTGTATTCGAAATCCCAGCAACATTGATGCGATGTGTATGGATGAATAGTTAGTTCGTTATGTTGGTGTCGCATTATGTTAAAAAATTTCTAACTATAACGCTAGAAAGTACTTAATTACGATATCTCATCGTAATATTTTTCCGGCAAGATTTAAATAAATGAGATATCAGAGATGGTAAAACAAAGCTGAAATTCGAAGATTATTCATTCGAAATTCATGATGTATATCGATGTGATAACAGTAGTGTGTGTGTGTGTGTGTCACAGTTCATCTAATAATATTTCCCTTAAGAAATTGATTAATCTAAATAATGTAATATATATATATATATATATATATATGTAATAGATAAAACGTTGCATAACGCTGGAATTCAAGTATGTGTGAATGAACAATTGATTCATTTCTATAAATACATCTAACGTAACATCTAATGTTAAAAAGTATGTGATGATAATTTAACATCGATAATAATACAATCGTAAGTTTCGTCGCGTTTATGTATATTTGCGTATAATTACAAGAAAGCAGTAAATCAATTAATTTGTTATTGTATACAATGTAACTCAATTAAGAGTTTTCTTTTTTTATATCTTTTTTAATCTCGCGTTTGCCACAAGCAAAATATTGCAAAACTGCTGTATGCTTTATAGCAATTCGCGTGTTTAAAATCGTGTTTTATATCAATAAATAGTGTCAGAATAGGACATTTGCTCAAGTAGAAATCTGTCAACATCTCGTGATGTTGTCGTACAATTTCGCGAGATGTAGAACAATTTGTCAATGTAAAAAAGGGGGAATTCGGAGGGGGAGGGGCGAGGGAAAGAGAAGGTCGTATACAGATACGGACTGTCGCGATTCACGTTCAGCTTGAACACCATAAAGAGATCACGTAAAACGTAGACGAAACACCGTATCGACCAACAAGACATATAACAACAATTGCAGTTGGCCGTTCTTTGTCCGAATAATCTGACCTTCCAGTATAAAAGTTGTCCCTTACCGACGATTATTCCCCTTTGATCACGTAAGATGATTTCTTTAGATTTCCCCTCGTCGATAGGCCAGGATCATATAAAATCAATTATGAAATTGTACTCTGTTTGTCACGTAATTAAATTCCATTATAAAGATTAGACGGCGAAAGAAAAATGCCACTCGATAGGCACTAGGCACAAAAATAAAAAAATAAAAAATGGTTTTTTTCCGGCTGTGATATGGGTCTGTGCCTGACACGTGTGAGGGATGGAGACTTAAAAAAAATCTACGTGTCGTCCACCTGAAATGCATTATGCGCAGTAAAGAAAAAAAAAAAAGCGTTCGCGACGATAGAAGCAAGTCGATAAATCACAGCCGCCCTTTTAGTCTGTTATCCGTTGTTGCGCTTCCTCGCTGCATTACAGGTGCAAACATATATCGTAATCGGTCTATAGAAAGACCGCACTGAAC
Source organism: Prenolepis imparis (assembly GCF_030444845.1). Taxonomy (NCBI): domain Eukaryota; kingdom Metazoa; phylum Arthropoda; class Insecta; order Hymenoptera; family Formicidae; genus Prenolepis; species Prenolepis imparis. The sequence goes on along the minus strand of NW_028141166.1, from coordinate 18,250,921 downwards.
AAGAGCATATGTATATGATAGTTGTTAGAAACATTCGAAGCACCAAAGATTTTCAATGAAACAGAATCGTTTCAGGGTCTATACGAGAGTAGATTCCTACTTGAATAATTCTTTCCCTTTGGAACCGACTATGATAATAGTGCGATTCTTTATTTTATTTTTGATAATTCCATTTATCTCTCTCATACACATACGAATGAATCACATCATAAAGTATTATCGAGATAGGAACGTACAAGAAAATGCTTTAAAACGAAAACTTTGTCGTATATTTTCGTACACTTGTGGGCAAGGTAACTTTTTGCAGAAATTTTTAGCGCAAAAGTTTATTTTGTTATTTAAATTATTTTGTTGGATTACGAATATAAATATGATCGATTTCTCTTTCGTATTTCAAGATTTTGTATATAGATATATATTTCTCACGCTTTTCTGTTTCACGGATATGTTTGTTAAATAAATTTTAGCACTTTTGCGTCTTAATAAAATACGAAGAGATTATTTAACATCAAGAATGATGCAATATAGTTACTCTCTAACGCATCATACATTTTCCAAGCTTCAAAAACCATGTTGCAAAAACTGCATTTCGCCGCATAAATAATATATTCCGCTTGTAAGTTATTTTCTGGATTTTAAAATAAAACTTCTCTCTGCCTCTATCTTAAATTTCAAAATTTTAATTGAAAAATATATTTTAATGAACTTTTGATAAAAAACTATAGACTCGACTTTCTCTTAGCAAAGCAAAGTTAATGGAAGAATATTATTTATTTTTATTGTGTTTATTTAATATTAAAATTTATAATTTTGCTTAAATTTTTTACAATCTTTATCATGTTTTCAAAATGATTGATATTTCTTATTCTGACAAAATTAATTTTTCGAGAAAAAAAGGAACAATATATTAATCATTGCATAAAGCAATGACAGATCAAATTAAACTTACCTTTCTTTTTTCATTAAAAAAGGTTATTAAAGTTATTCAATAATTGCCCTAAAATATGATAAAGTTAAAATTGTTATGTGTATACAATATAATATCCGAGTAGAAATAGCTTATTTCATTCTTTATACAACAATTCATTAAAGGTAGCGTATATAAAGACATAAAAAAAGATTAGCAACAAAACTTATTACAAATATATTAGTTAATTTTTTAAGGTTAATCTCAATCTAGAATAAAAGACAGCTTAAACAGTTTTTTTCTCATATTTCCTTTAGGAAGTAGCATTATATTATATAATTGTTATTATATTAATTGTATTATATATTATTATTAATTGTATATTATATTAATTTAATGAGAAATAATATATATGATTTTATTCATAGCAGAAAAAGCTACATTTTATCCTGCCTAATCTTTTATTTAATTTAAGTTTAAGTCAGAGAGTGCGGTTCTTATACAGGACGCATGAAGAGATATGCAAATCATGTCATCCATTTCATTTACATCGTTTTTAAAAATTTCTTTATTTTTGTAAATTCGGGATTATAAACTACTTACCGTTATATATAAGATTCTAAATATATATATAGCGGAGAAATCAATATAAGAAAAAATATGGATATATAAAGATACATAAATAAAGATGCTTCACAAAGTGCTCAAATGACAGACAATTAAGTTTGTCTGTATGATGTAGATAATATTTTTTCCTCCAAAATTATGAACTAATTTTATTACATTATAGAACGTTACCTTTCTGAATTTATTTGGCCTTCTTTCTTCTTTCGCTGTCTTTTGTTCTCGCTCTCTCTTTCTCTCTCTCTTAGTTGAAATATATGAAAAGAGATAAGAGGCGATTGAGAACAAAGATGATCGAGCTAGCAGTGGCACTCATCAATGATGATGAACAATAAAAGTTAGCTGCATCATTGTCATTCTATAAAATCTCCTGAGCAGGCCGTACATGTTCTTCATACCTAATAACACTGTCCTGCAACATACATTAAGTTCCCTCTCACTGTAAATAATTTTGTGGCATTGCATTCAACTTTTTATTTTCAGGCAGTTATTATCTATCAAACTATAAGTTTGAATGTATATTTTATATAGATATATGTCGCACAATGACAGTATTTGCTTTTAGTTGCAGATAACATTCTGACACAAGCAAATGCAAATTTTTATTTAACTAAAAGAATTGATAAACTCTCACAATTATTTGCCTCAGGTTTTATAATTTTCGATATTAAATATCTCTCAATGTATATACCAAATTAAATTTGTTTTTGAAGTTTTGCAAAAATTTTCAAGTAATGCATTAAAGTTCAATTTTCAATATTATCTTTATAATTAAGTGTTATATATATTCATTAAAATATCTGCTACTGAAAGGAAATGCAGTAGTTGTGAAACGATAACATTAAATTCTTTTGAAAAATATTTTTAATGAATTTTATCTCCTACTTTACATGTATGTATTACATACTAAATACTAATACAAGTAATATCAATTAAATATGTATTACAGACTAAGATTATAGACACGACCCCAAAATATTATATAATAATAATATTAAGAATAGAAAGTCAAACAGAAGATATCAAGCGCCAACACATGACAAAACCTAAATGAAGACTCCGCATGCTTGAGTGAGAGGTAAAGAGATTTCGGAATATATATACATATATATATATATATAATATATATAAATACTATTTCTTTTTTTAAGATAGTATTACATTTTGTTGTCCTTCCTACCTCTCTTCTCTATTCTTTCAAAATTTTTTTCTAATTATTTTCCTCACTACTAAAAAAGGTTATGTTACGTTATGTTCGAATCTTTGTCGATCCGTCGATCGATTTGTTTTTATCGTATCTTATTGCATCGACGCCAGGAAAGGATGAAAATTCTTAAATTATACTTTAACTGAATTCTTGTACATACGTTTGTAATTTCTCGGGTTTATTTTTTTTATATTGTCTGCATGGAACTCTGGAATCGATCGAACGTTTCAAGGATTCTCCACGTGGTTTCTATAAATACACCACACTATACCACACTACCTTTCACGCACTTTATAACGAGGAAACTAAGTAATTAATGCCCGAAATATTTCTCTGTATTATACACGATTGATTTTCTTCTACCTCTCGCTCAACTTGCGTAAACATTAGAAATGTGTATGCGAGTAATAAAATAAAGTAGTAATAAAAACAAACACAACGTGCGCGAAATTTCTCGATTTCAAGTAAATATCGCGCGGACTCCAATTTTCATTTACGGATTTGTTAATGACGCCACACCGCGAGAGCGTCGTTAACACTTGTAACACGATGAATCGCAAAAGCGAGAATCACAGAACCAAGTACACAGAACTTCTTACCGTGAATCATCAATCGACGAACACGATAGCGCGAAAAAAAAATCTTAAAAATCACATCGTAAGAAAAAAAGGGACCGAGAGTCTCGCGGAAACTCGCGTAAAATAGTTAGCGTGTCTCTTTGCGTGTGTCGCGTTATCCAACAATATCCGCCATGTCGATGCGATCGACGGGAACGAAATATCGAGCAGTTGATGAAAATAGTCGGCCTACGCCGAAATATTCGACTCACCGAGATTGTTACGCGGAAGCGAAGGACATTTCAAGCGAAGGACGCCGACTACAAATGATGAAAACAATTTTGTAGACGCGACAAGAAAATATGCGATCGGATCCCGCGCTTCGATGTGTATCCGTGACCGTGGAGGAAGAAGGAGAGCGTCGAAATGGCCGCCTGCCTACGCCGTGCACTCGGTCGTGTGAACCCCGTGACGCGGCAGACGGCGCCACTCGGCGGCGTTGGTCGTTGGTCGTTCGTGAGCGCTCGGCGCCTCGGCGGCGTTCGTCAACACTCGGCGGCGTTCGTGAACGCTCGGCGCCACTCGTGACGCTCGCCGCCAATGCCGCCTTCGGCCGGCATTCGCGAACATTCGGCGGACGCCCGAGGTCACTCGAAGAGTTTGTGCGTGTGTGTGCGTTTTTACGTTCGTGTGGCGGCGTTTTGCTCCGTAGGTTAGGTTCGCGATTCGGTGCTACTCTGCCGTTTGCCTGTATTTATCCATTTTCGGATCCATTTATCCATTTGTCCGTGTCCGTTCTGCGGTGATAGTTCGAACAGGGTTTCAGGAAAATGGCGATGACGACGAATCAAGTGAAGGGTAGCGGGTGGCCGAGGCGCGCGAGCAATAGCTCGTTCGAGGGAAAGGTGGTGCAGAATCAATCGGTCACCATTAACAGAACTGTAAATTTGTAAGTGGCTCTCTGTATAATACACACGATATATACTTTACTCGATATATTTTTTGATAGAATTATTATATCTAAACTGCCTCTTTCCTCTGTAGGACCGGTCGATAGAACGCAATTGTAAACCATTATAATGCTAATTAAACTTATAGCCCTTTTTAAAAACATTTCGTTGTATTTTGCGCGGCGTTAATAATCGCGAAGCGGCTATTTATTTTTTTCTTTAAACACGAAATCCATAGAAATTTTAAACAATTCGTGTCCAATATATTTTTATATGCGAGCTTATTTGATTTATTATTGTATGAATGTTATAAATTAATAAAAGAGCGACTATTGTGATAGTTACATATAACTAATTGTATTATATACGAAATGTGTGAAAATATTATTTGTTGAAAATTCTCGAATTTAAGGCTCATAGTTCATGTAAAACTTATTTGCAAAAGCTATTATTAAATGTATGAATATTTGATTCGTACACAATGTCAAGCATCATTTCTTCTTACAATGTTTGTAAATCTACTTGTGTAACTATTGTTACAAACCTTGACATCTCTTGCATCCATAATATGAATAGATTATTGATTTATATATGTACGATAATAGAAGGAATTTTTCTATTGTGTCACTTTTTTGATTTTGATTGTTAAAATGCAGAATATTCTATGATCAACTATAGATCAACTATATAAAGTCGAATAAAATCTGTCCTAAGTTTGTACAGTCAATAATGCTCAATGCTAAACAAATTCCATACATATTTCCCCCATTATTTCACTCTTGCATTCTATACTTTATGTAAAACATAATATATCTATATGTATTATATATATATGTATGTACTACCTTGTGTGAGGTAGGTTTTATAAATATATATCTATATATATTTAGATTTATTTTATATTTTAAGATAGTACATAATATATAATATGTGGATATTGTTCTGCCTAATTTGTTATAAAAAGACAATGAAAGGAAATAATTGTATATAAGATTTATGTAACATATTATAAATATGGCATATCATATAACCATTTGTGTTAAATATTTTATGTGTATCTATAATGTTACAATTATAATGCTTTAAATAATATAAATTAAATTATTATAAAATATATACTTATTATGACAATATATCTTTGTTATGAAGAGAGATTTTTGCACACATTTTTATCAAATAGCTAATTAATAACTAATCTTTGGTTTGTTTAGCCTTTTTCTATCATACAAATTTCCATTTCATTATCTTTTTTAAACTTTACATGCAATATATCATTACAATCATATAACAAATATATTATGAGTTTGAGTTATATATATATATATATATATATATATATATGAAGAGAAATTTGAAAAAAATTAATAAATTACATAGAACTAAATTTTGTATTGTCTTATAAAATAATTACGACAAACAAGTAAGCGTGAAAAACTATCTAAAAATCTAAGAATATAATAATATTCATTGATTACTAATTGTTATTTGCTGAAAAGTATTTGCGGAAATATGATTGTAATGATACAAGAAATTATATTTACTGTATAATTAATTTGATTGTACTAAATGTAAAAATGAACCCAAAACTTTGAGTATATCAATGTGTAAAGATGTTTTATATATGCATATGTAAAAATTTAACATAAAGCGAACATTTTATGGTAAATAAGCTGCTTCATTCATAATTTGCTATTATTCATGTGTAAATGCACATGTATATTATACAGTTCACTATTAGTATTTCGCTCTATGTTTTATAATTATGTTTAAATTGTAAGATAAGTCGGGGAATTATTATTAAATATGTAAAGAAAGAAATAGAGTAAAGATCACAAATTTTATTGTATTAAAATTCTAATTTAAAGAATGAGTAAAGAATAATATTTTATTACAAAATTTTGCATATTTGATGCAAATTTATTATTATTAAATTGTATATTTATTAACAAAAAATATATTTTAATCAAAATTAGAAAAGACAATAAAAGCATTAATTATCAATTAAAAATACTATTTGATAATAATAAAGGCTCTTTTTGTTCATTCAAGCTACTTTCTTTATAGCTTATAAATGTCTGAATATTCTATCTGTTATTTACAAAAGTATAAATATTTTTTACATTACAATATGATAATTTAATTTTAATATTTAAAGTAGAAGAAAACTTACATAAATTGTTACATTGTACTTACATAGTTTTGATGGTTGAATATTGTAATACCGCATCAAGTATTTGAAGAAACTGGGTTCAGTTATCGATGGATTAAGTTAAATATATAAGAGCCTAACAAAAGCATACAACTCATTTATCATAGATATCCTTTGACAAACTATACATTTGGAACAAAAGAGCCACTCTTCGAGAAAGATCCATCAGTACCAGCGAGATTTCAGCGCATGAGAGATGAATTCGACAAAATCGGCATGCGGAGAAGCGTAGAAGGAGTTTTACTGGTACACGAGCATGGATTGCCACACGTTCTCCTTCTGCAACTCGGCACAACATTCTTCAAGTTGTAAGTTCTGAGAATATATAAAATTATGTAATTTGTGATAAATAAATTGCACAAATGTATATATTTTGAAACAAAGTAAAATTAAAATATTTTTAACATGCATAAAAAGAATATATATATATATATATATATTTGCATAAACATTTACAGTTTAATGATAATATATGAATTTAAAATATATGTCTTTTCTGTCCAGGCCTGGTGGAGAACTCAATACAGGAGAAGATGAGGTAGAGGGCCTAAAACGGCTCCTTACAGAGGTAACAGTTAGCACGACGCCTTATGCTGCCTTACAGGCTGGCTAGGAGTGGCACTTTCATATCGTTAGATTGTAACATTGTCTTTATAAATATCATCATTATTGTACAAATCCTGCAACCGTTTGTAGAACTTATGTAACCGGGCCTGTAGCTCCATATATGCGGGTTTATTCTTTTATTCTTATACTATTTTGTACTCTTTCAATGTGCTGCATGCCCGGACACTTTAATGTTGATAATTCATGAGAAAGATCGCTTGTTATTTATTGTACCTGGTTGGCTAAGAACATTGTTCTTATTCTCATTGTGTATGTGTTAGCACAGAGAAACAGAAGAGACAAAAAATAGAAGAATGTAAAATAGTGACAAGAAGATTGTATACAAGTGTCGCAAATGTCTTTCTTGAAATTTGTAAGCTATAAGAAAATTGACTATATATCAAAGGGTTTAAAATCTCTCATTGCGAGCAAAAATATCTGATTGGTACAATATGTAAAAGGATTCATTACAAATTCACTCGTAATTGTCAAATTGACAGTAAGACAATAAATTTGAGATTTGTAATCTCTGCTATATTTTTGATCAATCTATCAGTATATGAGCAATAATTATTTCGTTTAATTAGGTATTCATATATATAAACACCATAGACGAAAAGATGAAATGTATGTACATATATTTTTGAGAAATGCCGATATCACTTTCGATTAAAAGAAAAACCTTATCACATAATCGTCGATAAACTTGAACATTGTTGGAATCGATATTATTAAGTAACCGCCGTAAATGTCTCGAAATATAATAAAACGTGTGCAACCATGTTCTTAGTGTACTGACCGAAGAAGAATGTATTTTATCTCATAGTTTATTCGAAATTCAGTAAAGCGCAGTATCAGACAACAAATGGGATTGATTTCTAGACTTTTGGACGGCAGGATGGAGTGAAACAGGAATGGGTTATAGAAGACACAATTGGAAACTGGTGGCGTCCAAACTTTGAACCACCTCAGTATCCGTATGTACCGCCACACATCACAAAACCAAAGGAACACAAGAGATTATTCCTGGTACAGTTGCAAGAAAAAGGTATAGCATATAAGTCAGATAAATTTATTGATTTATAATCTAAATTAATCTCATGGATGAATTTAATTAAATTCTTTTTATATGTTTAGCTCTGTTTGCTGTACCAAAAAATTACAAATTAGTCGCTGCACCGTTATTTGAATTATATGATAATTCGCAAGGTTATGGTCCCATAATTTCATCTTTGCCACAATCATTGTGCAGGTAAGTTCAAACAATCTGCTTTATATTGGACAAAAAAGTAGACATATATATAGTTTTATAAAATTGCTCTTTTTTATGTTTCAGATTTAATTTCATCTATATGTGAAATTAAAATTATAGAGAAAAACAAATTTGGAATACTATGTTTAATTTAACAAAAATCCACTTTAAATTTAACGTATGTATGTATGAGATGATGAATACTTGGAAAACATCTGGTTTATGTATGTATAATATATGAATCATTATATGAGAATTAAAATATTTTTTAAGTAGTATTTATATAATAACCCATCTATGCCATTTTTCATCAATTTTTGTATTTAAATGTAAATTTTTTATCTTTGTCTTTTTATCTTTTTAAAATAATATAGTAACTAAATATAATACAGTAAAGCCTAGTCTACAATGGCAGTAAGCAGTAAGCAGTAAGCAGTATGAAATGGGAATTGCCCATTTCGTTACTCCCGGTCTTTACATCCACTAAAAACAGTATACTCTCTATTCCTACAGCCTTGTTATTGCCATTGTATACTGTTTTTAGTGGATGTAAAGACCGGGAGTAACGAAATGGGCAATTCCCATTTCATACTGCTTACTGCTTACTCTATACTGCTTACTGCCATTGTAGACTAGGCTTAAGAGATATATGATGAAAATGTCATGGGAGACATGCTATGATAGTCTGACACAACTTTCAATTTACTTTTAATTAATTTTGAAAGCAAGATATTTTTCTTAAATTTATTTCTAAATTTATAATATGACTATAATTTATCAAAATAGCAATTGTAGAATAATTTTTGTAAAGTTCTTATGATAGTTATAGTATAACACTATTATGTTATAAAAAATCATAAGCCAAGTAATATATATTGTCTGAAAATATTTTCTAAAATATAGTGTAGAATTATAGTATAGATATTAATAATTATTATTTCTGTTATGATATAAGATATCTTTTAATTTGAAACAATTTCATTTTTTAATAATTGAGTTACAGATTCATCAAAGGTAATAATATTTAGCACGATAATTTCAAATTCATCATTCAATCATTGATATTGTTTTGAGTAAAATTTAATAAATTATATTTTAAGCTTCAGACATATCAAGAAAGAAATTGAGAAAAGAAATAAATAACACATAACAGCAACACATTATTTTTCATTTCAGTTTTTATTTTAATATTTGAGAAAAACTATTTTTTAATTATATATAAAATCACAAAAAAGTTATATATATATGTATTAAATTATTAATTATTTTTGTCCTGCTTGTTCATTATTTATTACATGTTTCTTATAAGCTATTTATTTTTTTATATATTAAAAATTTATTTTATATATTAAACAATATATAAAAATAGAAAAAATACACTAGTAATATATTTCTTATTTTTAGTACAAAAAATATATATTAAGTGTTTATATTTAAAAAAATTTTATATAATTTAGGTAGCTTATATCAAATTATATGTGTGTATGCGTGTGTATGTATGTGTGTGTGTGTGTGTACTTATTCTGTCAAAGTTAAAAATCCTGATTAATATGCTCTTAATTGCATTTTCTGACCTTTTTCGCAATATCTTATCGCGGTATATATGTGTTTTATATTTCTTTTATATCTTATTAATCAAATTTATATCTTATCTGATCGATAATATTTATTGTATTTTTTCTGTTATATAATATTTTAAGGAGAGTGTTTTACAACACATGTACATAATAATTTTTATTCTATTTTATTCCTATTGTCGTTTTCTCTTTCTTTTCACAAACGTTTAAGAAAATATGCAAAGTGTAAAGAAAATACAATTCAATAGAAGATGTAATTTAGTTATATATATTGTGTGTGTTGTGTGTATATATATCGAAATTTATTATATTTATATTTCTTCAATCAATTGTTAAATTTGTTTTACACCCTGACGACTGAATTCTGTTTTAACTGGAAACAGCATCGGAGTACTGATAAATCTGTTAGTAATCACACAAAACAGAAAATGTTACTCTTGTTTTTTTCATCAACTTCTCACTAGCTCTTGTTAATATTTCCTGGAATAGATCCGATAACATAATACCTGTGTTTGTTTCAAGAGCATAGAATTCAGTGGTCCTGACCACAACATGTAATCTCTATTAATAGTAGACGGTTCTAGTTTTATGGAATGGTATGCGCTCCAATTCTCGAGCGTACTCTCGCCGATAATCCCACAAGAAGTGATCGATGACGATCGCGTTGACGGCCGTCGTCGGGTTCAAGTCCAATTTCGGATCGGCCTGGATCAATCTTCGCACCTCGTCGCAAACTTGCTCGACCACCTCGATCGAGCAGGCACGTATCTCGACCTCCTCCCTGTCACCCTGCTTCAACGGTACGTCGGATTCGAGCTTGCTCATGAGGGAATCGCTGTAGCGCATAGCGCCGAAGTGCACGAGAACCTGGGGGATGCGGTAATCGGCGAACATAGCGATACTGTCTATATCGCGGAATTCACCGAGTCCGCGTCCCTCGAAGCAGGCCCATATGTCGCCTATCAGTATCTGAGCCCTCTTGTAGATGCTGATCCTGCGACCCTCGTAATCGGCCTCGTCCCGATACGACTCGAACTCGTCGACGATCAGCTTGAGCAGCTTCTCGGCTGAACCATCGCACGACTTGATACATTTAACGAATGTACCTTCATACTTGTCCAGCAAAACCTTGCCGGCCTCGTGCAGACCCTTAATTCTTTCCTGTACGAGCGGAATGCCGGTCTCACCGTCGTCGCCTCGGAAGATGCTCTCCACGTCCTGTCGCGTCAGCTGCGAGTAATACTTGGGATCCCACATCGGCTTCCCCTCGTCGATGGCCCTCTTGACGGCGGCGCAAAACGCGAAGTATCCGGTCTCTCCGTTCACCGTCCACTTTTTCGCGCCCGTCTCGGTCCAGAAGGAAAAGTTCAACGTGTCCAGGACGAATATCCAGTCCGCCGCCCTGGGATCGTCGCGCTGGGGATGAAATTTGATCTGCGAGAAATTGCCTGTACGAATCTTACCCGTCTTGATACCGTCGAGGACCGCCGAGGCCAATCTCTTCACACCCTCCCTCTCGACGAACACGTGCTTCGCCAAGCCGGCGACCAACTTCGCGGACTCTTTTGGCAGCAGAGCCATGACGGATCTTGGCCTGCTGATCGCAAATTGTACGTTCAAATTGTGTACCAACGACTGCGAGAGGAAAGTGTAATTCGCTTCGTCGAAACACTGGCAGGAATGAAGAAAGGCTAGGAACGAGAAGCGCACTGGAGCACAGTGGAACGTCGTCAACTGGACTCTGAGGATGATGAAAATGCGAAGATGTCTTGTGCATCTAAAAAAAATGCAATCTTCTTTATCTTTTCTCACACGTCAATAATAAGATAAGATATATCACAAAGATATAATATATATATACCGACTCGTTTGCGAAGGATAAAATTCGTTCCCGGGTTTATTTTGACATTCATGGCAATTAAAAATATCTCTCGTGTAAAATCTAACAAATAATAAGACGTGTAAAAGAAGACACATATATTTTTCTTTCATGAATTTCTTTTTAAATTTTTATATGTTGATTTTACATACACTTTAAATACAGAAAAATTTGTCGCGAATAATATATATTTTTATCTTTCTTTTTAATATATTTTATCTTTCGACTAACAGTAAGATTTTCTTGTTATAATTATATATGTTTTTTCATGATTTATTTTTATAAAAAAGCTTATTAAATTCCTGCGTTATCGACATAGATTATACCGACGCAAACGATCGATAATATATTGTAAACAGTCTGTTATGTATTCTATAAGATGACGTTGTAAAAGTCACAGAACGCACAGTGTTCTCGTTATGATCGTTTTTTGTACCAATCATTCTTTATATGCTTATATTGCTCGCAATTGCTGATTACAATAATGCCTTCGTGCATTTGTAACGTTTACGTCATACAGTAGATGATTGACAAGAGTAAGATAATTAATAAAAAGTGATCGTGGTGTAAACGCATTTGCAAGGTTTGTACTCTCTTTCTCACCTCTTTTTTGTGTAAACTTTTTAAATTAAACAATATCTTTTATTCTGTTTTTATTTCTGATATTAGACAATTCTGAATGATAAGTATATTAAATAATTTTAAATAATCTGCGCTTGACAAAATTATGTATTTCTTACAGAACATTATTGTAATGATATCGTTAGGAGATATAAAGTTTGAGTAACGAGGATGGAATATACAAGACAGATATTCTCTGTACTGCTTATTCTATTAACGCTACATTACACAACATCAACTTATATTGGAGACACTCAGCAAGTTGATGAGCCTTCCAAAATCGGTTGGCTTTTCTCTGATGCCTCTATTAAGATCAAGAGGGTTCAAAGAGCTGTAATAGAAAGAGAATTTGAAGATGATGAAAATTTGCCAAAGATTATAAGTGGCAATTGTCGAGATAAATTGAATCGTCTTTGTGGAAAAGATAAGAATAATGATGAACTTACGCTGCTTGAGTGCATTCAAACATTCAAGGTATGTGTATATCTAAAAAGAAAAGGGTAATTTTTTTTGTTTTAGATATCTAATTGTTGCAAATTTTACAGCCTACTGAGATATCTGGAATCAATCAGAAGTGTCAGGAAGCAATTTGGATTTATATTCAGAATATCACAGACAATCAAAATATAAAGAGACTTGCCAGAAAGGCATGTGGCAGACAATTGGATACCCTACAATGTTCTGATTCTGATAAAGCCCATGGGGCGTATCTTTCTTGTTTGATTGATCAGCGAGAGAGGGTCACAGATTCTGACTGTATTACTTACATTCAGAGATTAGAATGGATTGCTTTTAGTGATTTTAGAATTCTGACTCCTTTTAAGACAGATTGTGCGGGTGACATTAAAAAGTTTAAATGCGATATTCTGCAGCCATACAGGGATATATCCCAAGGTCAGATACTAGCTTGTCTGCAGGAACACGTTGAACAGTTGCAACATGATTGCAGGAGACATATTCTTCATGTGTCCGAGATTCAAGCAGAAAATATCAAGCTGGATCGTCAATTATACATAGCATGCACTGACGATCACAGTAAGTTCTGTCCCAACATTCGATCAGGCAGTGGTCAAGTTTACAAATGCTTGATGCAACATAAAACTGATAGGTAGATATTCAAATATTGAGAATAAATATTGTAATATGAGTCTAAATTCAGATTTAGGAATTTAAAATAATTTAAGAATCTAAAAAGCTAAATATTAGAATACTTATATAGTAATTTAAAGAATTTAATAACTTAATTTAGGAATCATGTTTTATTATATTTCTTAGAATGTGTGATTCTACTTACAGATCGATGACCGCTCAGTGTCAAGAACAATTGACGAGGAGAGAGAAACTTATTGCTTCCGACTATAAGATTAGCAAGGGTCTGGTTAAAGCGTGTAAGGAAGATATCAGAAGTAATCACTGCAGGCGATCTGTGTCCGACGATAAGGAGATTAAGTTAGCGCAAATCTTGCTTTGCTTGGAGTCGGCTGTAAAGAATGGCAGCAAGATCGATGGAAATTGTCAAGCGGAAATGTTCGATCACAGAAAGCTCCTTATGGAAGATTACAGATTGTCACCGGAGATCGTGGACGGATGTGCCAACGACATTACGGCTTTTTGCAATAGTCTCGAAGTCGGCGGTGCTACCATACACTGTTTGATGGAACATACGAGAACGAGAAAGAAGAAATCGAGGGTCACGCCAAAATGCCAAAGAGCGGTAAAGAATTAATAGAGAAAGCTAGAGATCTCAGGAGTTTTTAAAATAAATACGATAATGTACTTATTTACAATATTCTTTGAAAGATATTTTCAAAAATTTTCAGAAACGTTATTATACTAACAAAATATGCATATCATAATCTCTTTATGAAATATTTTACATGGCATAATTTCAGTTGGAGGAGTTAATTATGGAAGCTGATGTAGGCGAAGATTGGAGAATTGACCCGGTTTTAAGAGAACAATGTCAACCTGTTGTCAATTTAGCTTGTAGAGATGTAAGTTTATGAATGTAGGCTACAAGCAAGTTTTAGTCTATATAAAATTTTAATTTATTTTCTTCCATTTAAATATTTTTCTCTATTAAACACCTATTTTTAATATTTATCTATTTAGGTACACGGAGGAGATGCCAGAGTGATATCCTGCTTAATGGAACAATTAGGAACAGAGAGAATGACTGAGGCCTGTGAGACAGCTCTAGTGCAAATACAATACTTTATTGCTAGGGACTTTAAATTGGATCCGCAATTGTACAAAGCATGCAAGTTTGATGCTGTGCGTTTGTGTCATGCAAGAAACGCATGGGCCAGTGATGGCAAACAGATGGATCCTGAAACGGGACCTCTCGTGCTGCCATGCCTGTATCGGCATGTATATCAGAAAAATATAACGGTAAGATTATTAAGCTTTAAATTAAAATAATTTAAACTATATTAAAAATAATAAAACTCAATTTGTTATTATTCTAAGAAAAATTATTTTTTAATTATCTTTTTGGTTCTAATTGTCTTGTTTTTTCATTATTTTCTATTTTATTATTATTATTTAGTTGAAAGCAGATTGTTTGGAGGAAATTAGAAGAGTCATGAGGCAGCGTGCTGTGAATGTGGATTTACAGCCCGAAATAGAAGAAGTGTGCTTTAATGAACTGGCGTCACTTTGTTACGATAAAACTGCAAAGGGAGAGGAGATTCTTTGCTTGCAAGATAATTTAGACAAGTATTTATACTCTTAAATAATATAAATTGCATATACTCTTAAATAATAGAACTATATATTGAAAATTAGAGCTACTTTGCTAATTTTTCACTTAGCATTTATTAAAAATATATTACTGACAATAATGAAATATTGCTTTAAAAAAATTTTAATTGATTTAAAACTATTTCTGATATTATTAAATTATCTTTGTTAGACTAAACGATATTAAACTTTTTGATCAAATTTGTTAATTACAGCTTAAACAAAAAGTGCAAGCTTGCAGTTGGAAATTTCACTGAAGAACAAGCAGAGCGTGTTGAATTGAATCCTATCATTTCTTCTGCATGTCAACATATTATGGAACGTCATTGCGAGGTAAATTATTAAATTTACTGTATCATTTTACATATTGTCAATGAGATTTATATATATTTATTTATATATATTTTAGGAAGTTCTAAAATATGGAAAAGATGAGGGAGATATGATGGAATGCCTTATCGAGCATAAAAATGAACTGGATGCACGCACTGATTATAAATGTAAAGCAGCTGTGGAACATTTTCAACTGATATCCTTAAAGAATTACCATTTTACATACAAGTTCAAAGAGGCGTGCAGGCCTTATGTTAAAAGATGGTGTCCTAAGTAATTAAATTTTTTTCTTGAAATATATGATTGTAAAATATAAATATTTTGAAACATAAATGCATTTTGTTGCATATGTTATAATTTAGATCAAAAACGAAAGCCGATGTGATAGAATGCTTAAGCTCGATCGTGCAGGAGGACATAATAAAAGAATCTCAGCATCGTGTGTTGAAGGATTGCAGACAGCAGCTACGGGCACAGCTTTATCAACAGCGAGAAAATATTCATTTCGATCCTGTCCTACAAGCGGCCTGTGCAATAGATATCAGACAATATTGTTTCAACGTTCAACCAGGCAATTCACAGGTAGTGATGGTATTATACCTTATACAAAAGTCAATTCTGTTATGATAGATCTTCTTAAAACCCAGAATTTTTTCAGGTATTAGAATGCTTGGCATCCCATAAGTCTAAGCTGACAGACATATGTCATAAGCAGCTATTTAAAGTGAGGAAACAGGAGTTTCAAGATAGCTCCAGCGATGTACCATTGTTGAATACTTGTCGAGTTATGATTAGACAATACTGCCACGATGTGAGCAAATCACAAACTTTGGATTGCCTTAAGAGATACAAAGATGAGCTCACTTTCGATGACAAGTGCAAGAATATTGTGATTCGAAGAATGATCGAACAGAATACGGATTACAGGTTTAACACTGCATTGCAAAACTCATGTGGTTACGATATCGACAGGCATTGCAAAGAAGTAAGAAAACCTTATAAACAATATAATTTTTAAGTTTATTTTTATTCATATTTTGAATATGTGCATATATATGTGTGGTTACATTATTTTATATATGTTGACATTATTTTAGGTTTTGGCACATGAGCGTACTGATAAAGAACTTGAAGGAAAAGTAATTAGATGTCTAAAAATCAAATTTCGGGAATCGAAGCTGACGACTAAATGTGAACATCAAATGGCTAACATTCTTAGAGAAGCTGCATTGAATTATCATTTAAATCCATTATTAGCAACCATGTGCGCACATGAGGTAAAAAACAATTTCACAATTTTACAATTTCACTTCAATAATCTAGAGATTTTCGTTGAAAGACAATTATTTGATATTTAAGAGTTTTCTAATAAGATTTTATAATTAGTATAAATTAATATAAAATATTAGTATAGTATAGTTAATATAAAATTCACAATTTCATTATTTAAATCTAATTGTAAATTTATGAAATTTGTATTCTGTTAGATTGAAACTATATGTCGATCGGATGAAAATGAGCCTGGTACTGTCGAGGAGTGTCTCAAGAAAGAATTCAATGCCGGAAACAGAGACATGAAGGAAGAATGTCGTTTGGAAATCGCTGATCTGATAGAACAAACGAGAGCCGATATCAACGTGGATCCCTTGTTGCAGAAAGCTTGTGCTGTGGATGTCAGCAAGTATTGCAGTGCTGTACCTCAAGGCGCAGGAAGACGTATGTAATATTTTTGTTAATAATTATAAAAACCATGCAAAATAAAGTGATAATAAATGAACAAACTTTTTTTAAATTGAAATCTATCAAAGTTTATATTGATTTTTATGAAGTATATAGATTTTAAGTGTATATATATTCAATATAAATGTCACATAGGATCTTAAATCTAAAACAGATAGAAATAAATATAACTAAATAGATATATAAGTAATATTTCGAATTATTATAATTAATCTTTACACACACATTTACTTTATTGTATTATGTATGATAGTATTTATTACTAATTTAAGTAATAATTATATTACAGATATAATGTGTTTGCAAAATGCGTTGCAAGACAGTAATAAACCCTTGCAACCTGATTGCTTCAAGATGTTGACTACGAGGATGGAAATGTTTAGAAATGCTGCCAAGGTCTGCTGTCAAAAATACTTATAATTTTTAATATATTTTTTTGTATCCTGGAATAATCGAATTTTACTTGTGTTACAGTTGATTGCGCCAAATTCGTTTGAGGAGCTATATTCGACGGTAAATCGTTCCCCAGCGCGGCGTTACTTCATGATCGTTGGCTTTACCATGGTCGGAATAATTTTCATCGTCGGAATGTTCTGCGGTCGAGTGACCAGGCGGACGATGATTATGAAAAACAAGTGACGACGTGGCTGAGGTCCGTCCACTAGTGAAATTACTTTCGTCGAAATTAACCGAGGGACTATAAGAACATAAATTGTAACGTGCATCGATTCGATCAGCAATCATGAAATGCAAAAGTTCTACAATAATTATAAAGAGGTAATGTTGGTCTTTTTATACCTTCATTTATATATATGAAGTTTTTTTAAGGTGCAACTCTTTGTATTTGTAAATGGTATGAGGTTTTCGACGTGGCTGGGGGAAGTGTATACGGAATAAAATGTCACGGAAATAATAATTAAACATACGAGTATTCTAAGAATTAAAAAAAAAAAAAATAAGAAAATTAACTATTTAGAAATATACTAATATGTTATTACATGTGCGCGCATATATAATATTATGATTCGAGAAATACAGGGTGTTTTATGAAATTTGCGACAAGCTACAGGAGCAAAATTTTACGCTTCGTCAAGAAGACTGCTCTTGAAGCTTTGTTACAACAGTGATAAAACAAGCTATGTTATTTAATTGTAAATTGTAATTTTATATTTTGTAAAGCGTGGGATTATTCGTTGTTAGAAAGGGAAAAATTATTAACTCTGAATAGGATTTTTAATCATTTTTTTTCGTCAAAAACAATATTTTATTTATTTTATTTATTTTACCAAAACAATATCATTCTGTTTTTTATCTCTAAGATCTGTTTGTTCGCATATTTAAAAAAAGGCATAGAAAAACAAGATGTAATTATGAAATAAAATAAATGAATTCATTAATTTGTTTTTATCAAAAACGCGATTTTAATAAAAAAATAATTAAAATTAATTTGCGCGAAAATGAGTTGCTCATCTGTCGGACATGTATTTTATCAGTGCCTGGATGTTGGCTCTGATTTAGAATGCAAAGAAGGAAAGAGAAGGAGAAGAATAATACAAGTATCTAGTGTCTACCTATTCGAAGTACGGTACTCCATCTCTTTCCCTCGAGGCTCGTTCAACTTGTGCAATGCAATTGCACAGTGAATGAGAACATGTCTGAGAATTCCTTTTGAAACACAGTTCTTGAATAACTGTTGAAGTAACTTTGCAATGCGCACAAGGGCGATTATTCCTCAGGGACATTCGAGGTCATCCTGCAAGAATGATTCCGCATACAGGTGTGAGAATTAAACATGGGCTGGTGGTACGAGACGCATTTATTATGTAACGCGATATATCTAAGTTTTCTGTACGTTTGTGATATGAAAAAGACGAATAAAGATATTTAAAAATGATTTAAATTCAAAGATATATACATAAGTTATGAGTTTTCTATTTTTATATATTCTTACATAAATATACATATATGTGTATGTGTGTTTGGTGTGTATGTATGTATGTGTGTGTGTGTGTGTGTGTTTGTGTTTATTTATGTAAGAATATATAGATGCAAAGATTATAAATTTTTATTTGTCTTAAAATATATAAATGCGTATAATATATAAAAGATTTACGAGTAGTATAAATTATTTACTACATATAAAATTCTAATTATCTTAAATAAATAAATAGCTTCAATCGTAATGTAAAATAACATCGATAAAATCGCGCTTTTGCAATAATAATAATTTTTACATACATAACTCTATAAATTTCTAAGTTCAAAGATATATATATAAGTTATGAGTTTTCTATTTTTATATATTCTTACATAAATATACATATATGTGTATGTATGTATGTGTGTGTGTGTGTGTTTGTGTTTATTTATGTAAGAATATATAGATGCAAAGATTATAAATTTTTATTTGTCTTAAAATATATAAATGCGTATAATATATAAAAGATTTACGAGTAGTATAAATTATTTACTACGTATAAAATTCTAATTATCTTAAATAAATAAATAGCTTCAATCGTAATGTAAAATAACATCGATAAAATCGCGCTTTTGCAATAATAATAATTTTTATATACATAACTCTATAAATTTCTATTAAAGTTAAAACGAAAAGCGCGCGCGTCGAATATGACATATTTCGAAGTTTGTAATTTCCCGCACTTTTTGTTTAAAAATATTTTCTTGAAAAGAGAAATATCGAAGTTTAATCGCGTGTGTGTTGTGTTGCTCAATTAGATTTTAGAAAATTGTTGATTTTCGATACACCGTTACTCGTTACTCGACACTTGATATTGATTATTACGATATTATTTTTAGCGGTATTTCGTTCGTATACAGTTGGCAAACATATTCGGCAATGTTCATTAAGATCGCCATATTTGCTTTGCGCCGCGTCCGGCCGAGTGTCGGTTCAAACATCGTCTCGCGTATTATTGATGTTTTTCATTTCATCGCGGATAAATCATCGATGTGAAATATCGCGAGTGAAATATCTTCCGTACCGAGTAAATCCACAATAGAGTTAATTAACGCGTGTACGACTACCGTCGCGACTAACCGTGTTTTTCCACGTTCGCAATTATTCGTGCTGATTACATACGTTGCATCGCGTCGCTCTCAAAGAAAAAGGGGAAAAAGAGGTATGTACGTTAAAGGGAATGAGCCGAGATTTAATTCGCCAATTCTAATAGCTCTGAATATTAAGGATTGATTACAAGATTTTTCGATCACGTCTCATTAATTTCGAACGTTCGATGATGCATTCCTTCGGGAATTTTTTTCTCCAAAGAATTATAACCGATAATGAAAATATTTAACTCCCGTTTTAATTTGTTTTAAATCTCTTTCATTTACATTAATTGCTTTAACATATAGTATAAGGACTTATAATAAATTTTCTTCTATTTTATTTTCTAGGATGAATGCGGAAGAATATTGATTGATAAAGTTTATCCTTAATTTAGAAGGATAAAAATCCTGCAATATTTTTTCCTTTGAATATTATTTTTTTGTACATGCATTATTTATGTTTCACGACTGTAATTAATATTCGACTTTTAACGAATACGCATATTGATGCAACATATTAATATTAATATTTTCTCTGTGCAAATACTTTTGAAATATGAATATTAGAGAAGATCTCAATATTTAGAAAAGCATTGAATAATCATTTTTTAAATATACAAAATCAGAATGATACGAATAATTAATTCGCGCTCTCGGTAAATTTTCTGTGAAAATAAATTGTGAATAACGATTATAATGCATATATGATTATCTATTAACATATTCTTTCTCTCTCTCTTTATGTTATGTTATATGTATGTATGTGTGTATGTCGCAAGCTTGTCTCTCGGATTTCATAGTTTCTAATAATTTAATCAATTCAGTTTCTTTATAAAAAAAGGTTTTTTTTTTATAAAACACCAGCTTACAAAGATTTCATTTTATGAAAAAGCTTTTCGTAAAAAGTCTTTTTGCAAAAAGTCCGATTTAAAAAAAAAAAAAAAAAACTCCAAAATACACATACATACACATCCACTAAATATACATACATATATGTACGTGCGATTGTAATTGGTTGTTTCATATCTACTGTTTCATATCAGTGCGTGAAAGTGCGATCGGGTTTGAAGTGCCGAGTTGAAGCGATGTAGAGCTCGGAAATTGGCATCGTTGGTGGACACTGGACATCGTGCAAAGGAGACAAGTTAGCGATGACGTTGCGATACGATCCGGTAAGTGGAGTCCATTGTGTGTATCTACCCGCATGTTACTATTTACGTATCTTTCTACATTTTTGTCCCAAATTCTCTTTTTTTTTTTCGCCCAAGCCGCACACACTACGTTTCATTTCCTCTTATGGTGTATTTAATTCACACGAATTTGAGTAGCCAAAGCGCGCCATTCAATTTAATTTCTCCTTTACTTCAAAATGTATTTCGCGTTTGAACGATTAAATTTTGAAATTGACAAATTAAATATAAAATATAGGAAACCATGCTGTTTTTTGCAGAACATTCTTGCATATATTCTTCGATAAAGATCCTATTGATAATATTATGCGTTATGTGCGATATATATAGATAATATTTTTAGAACAGATTTATTTATAAAATTTATATAGAAAAAAGGAAAGAATTGATTGTATAGAAAAAAATATATGATATCTTAAATATCTAAACTTCTTCTCAAACATTCAGTATATATAGTTTAATTCGCTAAAATCAAAGCATATATTAATGCTGTGATTTTTATTGAAGTTTCATAGACATATACATGTATATATATAATCACGTATATACATGTATAATCGGATTATTTTCGGTGAAATATCTTGATAAAACACAAGGAAAACAAAAGTTTAACGTGACATTTTCCACGACTTAATTTATTGATCTCAAAAGTAATTATTTATTTATTGCTTTTATGGTCATATGATTGTGCGACAAGTTGAATTATTTGGGTATTCGTTGGCTGTGTTTTTTTATGAAACAAACTTAATAACTACAATTAAATATTAGCTATTCATTCCCCAATATAAACTTTTCTATTTATTTTCTCTATATTAACCATTCTTTACGGTCTCCAATATTTACGATACAAAATGAAGCGAGACGATAAAGTGGGTCAAATGAATAAAGATGACGTAAATGCTCATAGCAGAAGGCAAAAATTAAAACTGTTTTTTTTTTTTATGAACACATGAGAAACATAATTTTATGAATAAGTCGATATATACATATATTACAAAATAAAATAATTTAAATAATGCTATATATACATATAATATATGAAATAAAATCAGTAATCGAACCGTGTATTTATATAATATACATTAGAAAATAATTAAAAATAAATATCGTGTTATATATTCTAAATTCGCTAAGTGGAACTGTTGATCTGTGTTACGCGCGATATAAAATAAATAAAAAAGTATATACCATTGGATTTGCGAAACGTATGGAACTAATTATAAATCAATAATGGAGCCGTTAAGATATGCATTACGAAATTAAGTAAACATATGTATATTAAAACGATTTCATATAAATATATAAATTCCATATATTTTATTTTAAAGCAAAGCTATGAACTTCTCCGTTGTTTTACAGATAATAAACTTTTATTCGCGTTTTATGAAAACTTATTTTTTGCATAATAAACGCAACTTTTTATTCATGTTACCATAGCGACTGCTACAATCTTTTACCTTAAAGCGAAAGCTTGAAGTTTATGCATAAACAGATACATAATACAGGGTGTCTCAAATCAATAGCGCTCTTTCTAAGTAATAATTTATTTAGCTATTTTTTAAATTAATAACCCTTTTTGTAATTTTGTAATTTTTGAAATTGTGAATTAAATATAATGAGCTTTTGAAAATTCGTCTGCAGTTCTGCTATAATATCTAATAAAAAATCCTCAGATAAATCTACAAAGTGGACTCCACTTAAAAAGAATTTGATCTTAAGATTTAATTACTGAAATATATAAGTTAAAAATTTGAAGAAAAATATAAAATGACGTTTCATTAAATTTTTTCTATAAGAAAAACTTGATTCCAAATTGGAGCCCGAGAATTCATAGATCATAAAAGATACATTTGATTTGGAACACTCTGTATATATACATATATTTTTTACAACGCCTGCCACGACGCGTAAAAGCAAAAGCTTCATTTTATTCATACGTCCCAGTAGGGAAGCTGTAAAATTGTACGGAGATGGTGCACGAAAGATTAAGATTAAGATCTAGACTAAGCGTTGGGAACGGAAACCGGCGCGAAACTCCGGTGCATCGTATAAGGGAGAGGGGTAGATCATGCGCTCTGCATTCACACATTTGTCGGCACGAAGGGTGGCGCGCTTCCCAACCCTTGTCAGTTTGACGCCGCGTGCGAGCGTATACAGATCTATCGTGACCGTTGATTCGCGAGAGCGAAATAGAAAGAGGAAGAAAGAGAGAGAAAGGGAAGGAGAGAAAGAGGAAAAAAAAAGAGTTCGTCGTTTTTTTTAGGAAATTGTTGTAAAATGACGACTGGCAGGACGAATCTGTACACTCGATTCATCGATCCGACTTGAAATCGACAATTAATCAAAAAGCGCGAAAGATAAATATAAACACACATATTCGTCCAAGATTATATTTAATATAATATAAGGTAAATTGCATGCAGTTTTTAGGAAACGAGAGATTATAAAAAAGATGCACAGTTTTTCAATTTGTGCGATTGAAAGGAGTTTATAGTTAATTCGATTATCAATCTTGCACGTTTATGATAGATAAGCGATTACAAATGATTTACGTATAATTGTTTGAATACTATTATTAATGCGGATTTAACGCAAAATGGAATTCAAAGCGATATTGCTGATCAATTGAGATAATTATAAACCAGCGTGCCGTGTTTAATTTTTGAGATTTTCGCTATTCATATTTGATTTAAAAAAATATACGATGCAAGGCATTTTTGTGTGATCGATAAAAGAGGTTGATTGCCCCGGATATTGCTAGGATTAAATGCGCTTTAAAATGATTTTTAATTCCCAGGGGGCAATGTATTATTGTGAATTAAATTTTCAAACCAATCTATAATAAAAGTCGCAAAGCAGATTATCAGGAAATTTATGTTAATCTTTTGGTGCTGTGAAAAAAATTATGTAAAAAATATTTCTTCTATTATCTATCTCTTTAGTTGCAAAACAAGATGAAAAATGAATTCTCATTCCGGTTTTTTACTTTTCGTTGCTTTTTGTTTAGAAAAATATAGAAAACATGTCGAGAAGTTCATTTATTGATGAAATCAGGCTAATTACTCGATTGCAGAGAAATCGGACAGCTCTTTTTCAAAACGATTATTAATTTGACCTATTAAAAATGATATTTCGATGTAAATTAGATTTTCGATATTTTGCTGATTATGTCGAGTGATTAAAATTTCATAAAACTTCAAAATGCTCACCACAAAATTGAATTATTTCCCGTATTCGAGCATTGAATTCATCTCAGAGCAATTATTAATTTGCGCAATTACGGAACAATCTGTCGATGCGGATTTAATTTTCATTAATGAGACCTGAACTCTCTGAATGCAATTTTTGATGTCAATTTGATCGGTAATTTTTGGGTAAAGTTACGCGAACTTTTCTCTTGATATCTTTGGAAAACTCGATGATTGATTATCGTATAATTGAAGGCACATTTAATTTGGGTGATTAACTATTGTGACAATTTGTATATTTATACTCTGATTTATACTTTACATTTAAATTTTCTCAATATCAACTTGCTGCAGGAAACATGAGAAATTTATAATTAAAATTACGAAGAAAAAATATATATATTTTATTTATTTTAATATTTTTATTTAATTATTCGCACATGTTAAGGCATTCGTGTTATATGAAATAGCGTTTGTTTGACTACATAAATAAATAACAATTGACTAACATAACGTAACAAAAATATGTTACTTAAATAAATAGCTTACAATCTCAACATTGTTATTAATAACTAGTGGGATAAAATGACGATACACGCATAAGGATAAATTTTTTGTCACGTGTCAATTTTTTTTAAAAACACGCCGTCAAATGATGTGAGTGCGCCATAATCTATGATAACGTGCATGTGAATTACACACTCGGGAAAGACAAGTTAGAACTGTCTCATCGCAGAGTGAAAATCTCAATTAATTGCAATTATCTGTGAAATTGCTGCCGGAGGGACATATCGCACATCGTAATGAAGAAACACTTTATATTCTCGCTCACTGAATCGCGAAAGGTAGCGATTGTGTGATAATTACGTACGATAAAACTGTCGATTGGTTATGGTGATACGGAACTTTCCTTTAACAGGTCAAATCGATGTAATATCCTCTAGATATTGACCAGGGTTTTTATCTTTGAACATTTTTCACGCGATATTCCTCGCCAATCCTCGATCATCTCCAGTAATGCATTAGCGCCGAGATTGAACTTTTGAGAAAAATTCCGATTCATAAGTCGCGCAAAAATATCTGTGTGGAAATCGAACTGCTGTAAGAAAAAGAGAGAGTGAGATAGTGAGGGAAAAAGATCTTGATATATAGTACAACTCGTACGAAAAAAAAACCCACTTTACGCCTGGTCTAATCTCACAATCAGCGTAGAAAACAGATCACCGACAGATCGATTTGCCGCGAAGGACTCGTCGTCGAAGAGCAGTGATTCCGAGCGAACGTGTATATCACTAGTAAAAAAACAAATGCTAGTTGCAAGCGGAAATTAAATCGATTGCAGGGATGTTGAGAGACTATTAAGTACTCCGGGTCCTTAAGAGATACGATCTATCAAGAACCATGGATTAGATCAGAGAAATGTAAGATTGTGTGGCAATCTTTCTCTTTTTATCTCAAATGCTATTCGTCACTAGAATCTATTAAGCATTGTAAATTAAGAAGAAAGAAGAAACTCAATATTTTGCGAAGATGTTAGAGGGCTATTTTCGCAGGATCTATTAAGGACCAGAAATTTAGGAAGAACGTAAGAATTATCTTCAGCAATCTTATAAGATTTTCGCGTCGTTAGTGATTATTAGAAACAGATTGTGTAAATACGATTATTAAAAGAATCATAATCAAATTGTAATAATGAAATATCATGTTGATCTCGAGAAATATCGTAGTATAGGTGTAAACGGAAGATGGAGAACTACATTATACGGAGATGTGTTGATGTTAAATTAATCTCAAGAAATAATAATAAATATATAACTGCGCGCGCTAAAACTTCAAAGCATGTCACATTATTGCGAGCGATCATTGCTACGAATCCCCGCTACAAGCGGACGATAATCGTTCGTCGTCGTTGGAAATGTCAGGATTAAATTTAATAATCAGGTTCGAAGAAACATATCGTCGCGAGCGGATGTAACAAGCGACAAAAGCGTTGCAAGCGGAAAGATGAGCGGCTGAAGATGAGTGCGTCAGGTTATTGGTGCGCGCTCATCCTGCTCACGTTCACGCAAGATTCCCTCGGCAACCACTACGAGAAGCTCCTCCAGGTCGAGAAGCCGAAGGGGTATCTGCGGCATCAGCAGAACCACCGCGCGTCGCCCTTCGCCGACCGCAAGCTCGTCGACGCTACGGAATTCCGTGCTGCTGAAATCCTCTCGACACTCAACAATCCCTCAGCGATTCGTTCGATCGCGGAAATCGCTCACACGGAAGAAGAGGAGGAGGAGGAGGAGGTGAATCGCCGGTCGGAAAATCGTCGCCCGGAAATCCGTCCGATAATCGCGCGAGATCGCGCCGCGAGCATCTTCCGGCCGACGGAGATCCGTTCCGTCTCGTCGCTGACTCGCCATCCCGATTCGGTAAATCGTCCGAATCCCGCGCCGAGATACCGTTCCGCGGAAATCGGACCCTCCGGCAGGATCTGCGTACCGCCGATGGAACATCCTCGCGCGACGGAGAAACGGCCTGTGCGGATTCGCTCGGCGGAAATGCGCTCGCAAACGGAAGACCGAAGTCGTTCCGCGAAGGAAATTTCGCCGACGACGGAGATCCGACCGCTGGAGGTCTTTCGAATGGAGATCGAGCAGGCGGAAGCGTCGCCGAGCGTCGAGAGATCGCAGATCCGGCACGGAAGATCGAGGAATCATTTCGCGCGGCAGAAGCTCGCGGAGGATCCTGCATCCTCGAAGGATAGCACGAACGCGGACGCGGTAAACAGGATCAAAACTAGCGTTCGCGTGGATCGCGAGAATCACAAAGCGAATGACTTTCCGGAAACATCCATTTCACTCAAGCATAATCATTCCTGGCTTCTTGAGCGAAATTTCTCGAAGGATCACTCGGTCAACAGCCAATCCTTCGATAGAGCCGAGGATAATGTTCCGGAGGGACCGGAAAGTTTGCTCAAGCTGTACCAGGCAAGAAAGGGAAGCGGGCCGGAGGAAAGTTCCGCCATTCCTCTCGCGCGTAATCTTTCCCGGCTGATCGAGCAAAATTTCTCCAAGGATAACTCGAGAAACGGCGGATTCTCGGATCAGCTCGAGGACGATACATGGAGAAATTCGAAAGTTGATACGCTCAGGGCAAGCCATTCGGAGAATCACGGCGTTATGCGATCGAATCCCGATCCCCTGAAGAGTCTCTTCAAGGACGATCCCTTGAGCAAATTGAGGAAAGCAATGTTCCTGAATAAAACCGTCGCATCGACAGCCGCGATTGATCGCAACACGACCGAAACACTCGGCATCGATACGGCCGAAGCGAACACCAGTGAAACTATCCGAGATCTCGAGGAGGAGGAGGAGATTCTGCAGGATGTAGTGGTTGATTACGCGGGTTACGAGGACTCGTCAAATATCTCTTTATTCCTCCTCGATTATTCAGCCCGCAGAAGACCGCAGGTCACCCAGGTCGACATCGTAACGCGTTTCTTGCGGATAATCGAGAACCAGCATACGCTGGGCGACAATTGCACCGCCGGCACCGATCTGAATCTGGGCGAAGGCGTGGTGGACCAGTACGCGCAAGAGAGATTCCGTCTTGAGGCGGAATTCGCCGTCAATCGCGCCAACATGCTCACCCGGCTCTGGAAATACGCGCCGGAAGTGATGCTGTCGTCCGAGTATCTTCTGCACGCCAGCGTCCTCTCCATGGTGGAGTTCGACGAGGATATCTTCGCCGCCGGGAACTGCTACGACAAATTGCAATATCGAAACCGCTGGCTCTACTGCCCCTTTGCTCATAGACTGCCCAATCAGGACGGTATCCTGGTGAAGGACCTCGCGATCCAGTACAAGTACTTGACCAACAGCAGCGAGTGGTTCTACATCGCCAGGAAGAACGCCGAGAGGGTGATCGTCAGTTTTGAGCAATTTAGTCGAGGTTAGTTGTTGAGATCTTCTCTATTGCTCTCATTAATATTGCTAGGTAAGAATCCCACCGATCGATCCTCTTCCTCGAGACTCGAGAGGCTCTCTATTCAATAAATTCTTTCTTTATTCAATAAATTAAAAGTGAATCTTTCTTGAAGCGAATTTCTCTCTGAAAATTATCGTTACAAAGAACTACTTAAGATAAATAAAGTGAAAATGGTGCGAATAAATGTAGACAGATCAATAATGATTATTTAATGGATGGATTGCTAATGTCAATTCATGAATTATGAAACATCGGGGGGATTTTATTTGAATTCTCCAAGCCAAGCAGTCGTTCATCGACTCGATTCGTCGAATTAATCAAATATTTCTCTCTCGGTTATAACTGGGGGGAAAAAGGAATATATTTAAATTTTAATTAAATAGTTTGAGGAGAGAAAAAAGTTGGGCGAAAGTTTTCGGGGAGAGTTTACATACTGGTGCATCTGGCGACTCAGCAATATCGTTTTCTATAATACGTAATTGTGTGTACCAGGAGTTGAGCAAGTCGATAACAAAACGGGCGCGGACGTTCGCGAATGCCTGCAGGCAACATTACAACAGCCATGTACACTCGACAGCAGTCAATTAGTTTAACATGCATTAATCGGTAGTAGTAGAATTTCAGCGTTATATAATTATATATAAATAATAATATACATAACATAAATATTCTCCCCGCAATATGTATTATTGCTAAGCTGTTATTTTACGCTGACATATGTATGCGCAATCAAATATTATGATATCGCAATTTTATTTCTATTAACATTATTTTATATATTTCTTGTTATATATATTATTACTTATTTCATACTTATGTATATTGTCGTCCGATTATTATTACCCGATTATGACGTACTTTTTTTCGCTTACTGTTTGCCACGAAGATTGCTATTTGTTGTAAGCATTTTTTATCTTCTAATTCTAATCATCTCTTTGCAATCTTTTCTGTTGCGTGTATGTCCGTCTGCAAGACAACGCTGTTTGCAGACGCCCGCAAGGCAGCATTCATCTGCCTCCTGGTTAAACAAACTGCCCTATTTTCAGTAGACAGCTACAATAATTACATTTTTTCGCGTTTAATCTTTTCACTCTACGAACTGAAAATGAATATTGCGAAAAAATTTTCATCCTTCTTAAGACTTAATTCTAATCTTCAGTGTTCTAATTTAATTAGTAAATATTTAATAATCATATTTTTTTTAAATTAGAAAAACTGCAAAATTTGCAGTGAATTAATTCGTATAAATTAATTAGCTTCGCGCGAAATATTCATAGCGAATTTATAAGAATTCCTGCTTGATAACTTTATGCAATAATGAAAAAGTTCCATGATTTTCTCCAGAGCTCTCAAAGAACTTTAATTTACGATAAAGCATGCATAATCGTCTCTTTCACACAAAGTCTATTCCATATTTTGAGATATATTCTCAGCAAGAAAATTTAATTCCACATTTAGTTTCTATGTCCGCGCGTGCCGCATTGTAGTAAACATTTTCAAGGAAAAAGCTTTGCCAATGCTAATATGTCCACTTTCTGTCTTAAGTTACTTAAGTTTGACTCGCGAAATATTGCTTTTCCCAGTAAACGGTTTAAGCTTGTTAACCCTTCGCCAAGTAACTTTTTTAATCTCGCCAATGAGAGGCAGGTGTCCTTCTTAAAATGTGTGCGAGGAAAGAAATCGTACAATAGATACAGATAGAAACAAAGAATGAGAAATAGGTCACACACACAGACAATTTAATATTATTTTTTTAATATATTAATGAAATTCTTCCTCTTTGTATATCATGTTTCTCTCCCCCTCTCTCTCTTTTCTGTATTTAAAATTATAATTATTATAATTAAAGTATAATTATATTACTTGGTAGAAGAAATTTCGTTAATGTGCTAAATTACATTAAGAAATGGTAACATTTTTCCTGTAAATTGATTTAAAAAGCAAAGTACATAAATTAAAATTAAAAAAATCTTTGAATTTTCTTGCATATTATTTCTAATGGATTTTACAATTTATGTATGTAAAAAGTAAGATACCAAAGCAATTAAAAGAATGTATAACATACAATTGAAAATATAATATTGTGTACATTATTCTGTAACAAAAAGACAGAAGTATAAAGAGAGAGACAGTACGAAAGTATATAAAAATTGAAGGCGTTGAAAAAATTTAGTACACACATAAAGAATAATTATATACATAAAATGTACATTTATTTTATAAAATTTACCATATAATATTATATATATACGATATGTTATAACTATTTTCATTTACCAAATATCAAGTGTTAAGTAATTAAAAGAAAAATGCATTATTAATGATTGAAGTAATTCTATTTAAATTAACAAAAGCCATTGGTACATTAAGATATTTTATAAAAAATAGTTTAAGAGATGTACAAACATGGTTGAAGTTTCATCTTTCAATTATTTGTAACTTATACTCTACTTTATGATTCTTGCTTGAGGCTTAATCAATAATTATAAAATATTAATACAGAAAAGATGAAAAAATGTAGAAAAGAGAGGTTTTTCTATAAGATATTATTTTTCTCGATGAAAAAGGCAAGGCGGATTGCACGAAAAATCTATCTCAGTAATAGTGTAAGCTATCAATAGGATTCTCCGAAGTAGAAATAGCTTAGCAGAAGATCCGGACAGAATTTCTTTTAACAAGGAATGGACAATGTTCCTTAGACGAGATGATGGTAATCTCCTTAGAGCAAGTAAAATTTCAACCTTATAACTTCGTCTTTTCGATTTGAGTCTGTACGTGAGAAAGGTTACATACAATATTGTCCTAGAACAATAATATCATACACGAACAAAATCGTTAAACGGACGAATAACTCACGAGACATTTTGCAAAAGAGAAGAAACAATAAAGATGTATGCAATTAATGTGTAATTCAAGATTTGATTAAGAAATAACAAAATATAACTATTCCTCCAGAAATCAGATAGCAACGAAATGATAAAAGGGATATCGATGAATAATGTATAGCAGCAGAAAAGAGAGAAACTTCTTTGGCACAGCTTTTTTTTTATTTATAGAAGTTTAAAGGAATAGTCCGTGATATATGTTATATAGACAGTGAGCCAAGAATTAGGTGTTACACGCAGGGAGGAAAGTTATGAAATATATCCACTGCATATATTTATTAGGTGTATCATTTATCAATCGACAGGGAGAATAAAAGGAAATTTATGATGAATTGTAACGAAACTTGTACGTTTATCAATATTAAATATATATTGGCGATGTATTTACATACATATATACAAACACACACACAATACACACAATATAAAAATTAAAATATCTGAAGAAATTTATTTGATATTAAAAAATCTAAAGTAATACATAAATTAAGAAAATTAATTTTTGAAAGTTATGCAAAATACAATAAATTGTAAAATTAAATAGAAAAAAATATAATAGAGAATTAATTCTGATGGGGTCGCTTTTTTTAATCACGTTCTCGACAGTTTTGGCTAGGTCTTTACGACGTGCGCGAGAATGGTCTGGAAAATCTCCAAGAGATAACAAAGAGATAACAAAAACGGTTCACAAAATGAACCGTCCCATGATATATAATGCGTGTTCAGAAGTATAGTAGCACACCATACATTTTCATTTTTGCCCGAGGATGCTTGCGTGTTGCGAAATCATCCGTCATTTATGTCCGCACGGAAATTATGGAAGCTTTGTTATGCGTTCGTATGCGCAATATGAATTTAACACCGAAGCCTTTGTTGTGGATGGAACCTGCACCTGCACGTTAAATTAGAAATTCAAATAACCCGATATAATTTCGCATTCCGCGAGTGCTATCGAATATTCACCATCGATCATTTCATTGGCGGATTTTCAAGCGAGATACCCGCATAATAAAATTTTAATGGTCAAAATTATGATGATTGTCGGTTGTACAATTCATCCGATTTGTCTAATTCCTTTGTCGATCCCGCCGCTAATTATCTCCAGTGATTATCCGATTATTTAAACGAGACTTGCATAAGAAAGAGTTATATACTATAATAATAGTTATGATTGTTATACTCTATGATCGAAGATCTATTAATATATTTCGTTTTCGAGTTTTCGTCAATTATACAATAATTATTATTCATTATAATATTTTTTTAAATTATCGATTACATGTATTTCTCTCTCTCTTTTCATTTTATCTGTATTTTCGCCCACTAATTATTCGATATTAGGATTAGCATTTAAAGAAAGAGGAAATTTTTTATTATCTCTTTTAATTTGGAAAAATTGATTTTATTATTCTTATTATTCTTATTATATATAAATTGAAATTATATATATATATATATATATATATATATATATAAATTTTGATATCTCAAATATTTTATTGTATTCATCTAATTACTTATCATCTATTTGATTTTATCAAATTTTTTGTTAATACTCTGACTCGCGAATAATGCAGCTTTTTGCGAGCGAAGAAAATTGCTTTGGTTAGTAATGAGTGTTTGTACCTTAATCCATTAGTAAACGTATGCTTTTTACTAGTGCATGAATGCACGAATAGGGAACGAAACCGGCACGATCGATCGATTCGTGTACCATCTATCGAAAATAACTGGCCTTTTGGCCTGAGGTATTAGCAGAAACATTAGCGCTCTCGTTCAGGCATTAATTAGCACGTAAATCAAGCGCGCATTAATTAATGCATAAGTCAGTCGCACAATATGCTGCCGACTGGCAACATTCAACATTTATGTAATTGCCGTTGTCCTGTTTTATCAGTTTCATAGAATTCAACATAAAAAGACAATCGGGTTTAAATTTACTTAGGAAACAGAAATAAATTATTATATTAAAACATGCTTTTAATAATTGTAGTTGTGATTTTAAAAGTAGTATAATACAAGAGTGTTATAAGTTAAAAACAATCTGGATTTAGGAAGAATATAATAATAATAATTAACTACAAAATTGTGAAATAATTCGCGATTTTAAATAAAAAAATTATTCGCGTATTTGCTCACTTCAATCTACTTTATTAATTCTCTCTCGCGAAGCAATTGCCTTTCCCAATCATTGTAGTTTTTTCTTAGCACTTATAACACTCATATTCGATGCGTCTAATAAATTGCTTTCGGTTAATTACACACATTTTGTCGCTATAAAAAAACACGTACACACATATATTTATTTAACTACGCATACATAATTCTATGCACTACATATACAAGATCGCAGATATCACGCACATACCTACATATAATTTTCTCTCTCTTTGAAAGAGAAATTTAAATTTAAATATATAAATTTAAGATTTAAAAAACAGGATCTCTCTTATGATATTTTAATAATGTCATAATAAATCTCTCTTTTCCTCTTTCTCGCTGAATGTGTTTAAAAATTTGGAAAATGCAAAATGGATACTTTTTTACTTTATTTTGCCGCACTAAATTTGAAGCGAGAAAAAAAGAATCACTTTACAGTCGTCATCCCTTTTGTTATACGGAGTTAAAAAAAACTGGTAACTATTGCGCGGAATTTCCGACATGATCTATGATACCGATCGCATCCTGCAGCATGAGGCGATTGGAAAAGTTTGTTTTGTTCGAAGAACATAAAGAATCCGACTTGGATTTTAATAGAGAACCGGCTCGGGATTACTTCGCGTTTCTGCGCAGGATTCTTGATTGTCCACCGAAATTGAATGATCACGGAAGAAAAAGCAAAAACGAAATCGAATTATTTCGTCAGATAGCACGATCCGTTCAAGAGGAAATAAATTGTCCTTGAGACGTGAAAACAAGGCGACAGCTGCCGATGTTAGAACAAACGATGTTCTCCGGACCGTTAAAAATACAATTGGAAGCTGCATTTGTTCGGGATACGTGCGGTTGAGAAAATTGCGAAATAAGAATTGCAAAAATACGAAATTTATTACGAAAAACATTTTTCGCTTGAATATTACATTCAATGGATAATTATTATAAAATGTATTTTATGACACGTATTAACGTACAATATACGACCTATATATTTGTATCTTTTTAATAATATGTTAAAATTCTTATCAAGGAAAATATCAAGGAGAGATAGAGAGAGAAAAGAGATCTGTTTCTTATTTCTTTACCATATCTATATTTGATACTTTTAGTAGGTTAATGCGAATCTCTGTTTCGTTTTCCATTGGGTTTTTATATTCTTAGATTCTTATTCTTGTTGCACATTTAAAGTATAGCCATCTGATACAGGAATTTATTTTTAGATATGACCGACGCGAATGATTTAAGTTCTCGAACTTGTGAAAAGTGTAATAGGCAAACATTTTTTAACTACTTAAGATATTAAGAGAGCTTTTATTAATAATATAAATTTTTTAGATGTTATGCAAAAATCTACAAGTAATAACGTACATATACATATATATGTATATGTATGTATAATAAAATATTTATAGCGTTATATTTATAATTTCTTTATATAAATACTCTCTTTTAAATGAAATCAGTGTATTATTACTTATAAACAGTAATTTTAATTATAACTATAGCACTGCAGACAATAAAATCTCACTGAGAAGAAAAGCAGTTGGTAGTATGACTGATTTTCAGCGAAATTTTACTATAAAATTAGTGAAACTTAGTGAAACATTGTGAAACATAAAACAGAGGGGCAAAGTTAGGGCGAGTATTTTCATTAAAGATCAGTGAAATACTTATTGATCTTCGCTGAAACTCACTGCTTTAATTTTAATGGTATTTTTACTGATTTAGTTTAAAAAAGCATATAGCTATAACAAAGAGGACGAAAAAGAAAGAAAATGTTTTCTTAGATTGTTAGATTAGTAAATTTTCTTAGATCAGTGATCTTTAAAATATTATCTGGAACCCGGATGAATCCTTACATCAGCGAATAAACTAAACTCCCTAAAACTTTCTGTACTGAGTCGGTGACGTTGTGAATAATCGCTGTTGTTTTATTCGACCTCGCGAGTATCTGCGGCTATAAAAGATGACCCAGCACGATCTGCGCGATAAATAGAAAGGTCACTGGAGAGCTTTAAAAACCAAAATTGCGTTAAAGTATTAAAGTGCCGAGATCCAATAGTGCAGTGTGTAAAGCAAAATAAGCGGAAAAATGCGAGAAACATTTATTTATTCAATTAAAACGACATTGTTTTATTTTGATATATTTTTTTTTTTTATGCTGTATTAATATTTGTTTATACATATATATACCAAGCTCTCTTTATGAAGCACACGGATTTATCAACTGAAAACTGTTCTCTATACATACATACATACACACATACATACATATATAGGCATAATTATTTATTCTCACGATCGATATTGTTTACTGTTGCGTCGATTAATACGAAATCAATATATATAGTTTGTCGGTATATTCATTCCGGTCGCGTGCTACGTGCATTTGGAGTGCGTGCGAATGTACGTAGAGCGGAAAATGCGGATTTATCGAGAGAGTTGCGAGACGCGAGTCGACGATTCTCTCACTTGGATTATATCGCCGTACAATAATAATCTACGGAGTCGATCATCGATCTCTCGGCGGCTTCCTTTCGGTCGTAAAACCGCGGGGGTAAAAGGGAAGGGTAGCGAGAATTCGCTCGTATACAATTCATGGCAATATAAAACGACCACGGAGAATATGAAACGAACCTGTGCAACACGCCATCATTAAAAGAATAAATCTTTAGGAGCGAATCGATGTTGGCGCGAACGTTACTTGTCACGATTTCCGATTAGAGTGTCATTACGTACACTGTAAAAAAAAATTTGTTAACTTGACTAAACCGTTCAACTAAATTACTGTTTTGTTAATTGAACATATATTAGTATTTAAGTCAAATACGTTTTGCCAAAAGTTTTGTTAGATTTAATATGTTATATTTAATTTAAATATTTTTATATGTTCAGTTAACAAAATATTATTTAGTTGAACGGTTTAGTCAAGTTAACACATTTTTTTTTACAGTGTAGAGCACACTATCCCGTCTTTATTCTTTCAGCTGAAATTTTAACAGGGCTTTTAGCTCTGTCTCCTCGGCGCTAAATAATTTAAAAGACCATGCAACGTCACGTGATAATGTTAAGTTTAACAGACGAGCGTTTGGGAGAGCAAACGGGAAAGTCAACGATAAAATTCAGAATTGTTAATCATTTCTCTAGTTTTTGAAAAGCTTGCTTATTAAAATAATATTTTGCACATTTTTGTTGAGCTTGTATTATTATTAAATGTTCAACATAAAAATGTTAATAAATAAATGTAAGCTTATTCGGTTTAAAAATAAATGTGTAAGCTGAATAAGCTTACATTTATTTATTCTTTCATCAAACATTTTTTTGCACCAGTGTGTTGGATTTTCCCTTGTTGATACTTTTCTCTTGTAAGCAGAACATTATGACAGACCCAAGGTCCAAGACCAAGGTATTTTAACGATTTTATGTGGACACGTTTAGTGCCTGATGATACGTAATAATTAAAGACCGTTTCTACTGGCTCGATCCATTAAGCCGAGAGAGCTTTCGTGGAGATTGAAATGTTTAAATCATGAAATATAGAATGTAATACCTATTAAGAGATTTTAGTGATATTACGTAACTTTACATTACTAAATACTCTAGTTGACCCACAAAATACAATGTCCACCTAGGTGTACCTAGATTAAAATTATCCGAGAAAATTGGGAATATTTCTCTCTATATACATACCAGGTGTCCCATTTTAAAGGACCCACTCAAATATCTCATTGTCAGAAACACTGCGTTAAATCGAAAAATGTTTCCTACAAAAGTTGTAGGGTTTCGAGGGGGACATAACATAGTAATATTCATTTGACCTTGGGCGGCGTCTCCAAGGTTAGTGAAGGTTAACCTTAAGTGAAGGTGAGAATGAATTTTGAAGAAAATAAAAAAATGCTTCAGATAAAAGTTGTTCAAATTAATTAGTAGAAAAAGATGTTATAATAAAAACTATGGGTTTCCATTTTAAAAATTTATTCTCACCTTCACTTGACCTTGGAGACGCCGCCCAAGGTCATATGAATATTACTATGTTATGTCTCCCTCGAAACCCTGCAACTTTTGTAGGAAACATTTTTTGATTTAACGCAGTGTTTCTGAGATATTTGAGTGGGTCCTTTAAAATGAGACACTCGGTATATCTCTCTTCTCTTTTATTTAATATTACAACATATGGATATATACACACACAGACATACACGTGCGCATATAATGGCTTTTTCTCAGAACAGAGGCTTCAATTTTCCCGTTCATTTCTTAGATTTATATATGCATATGTATACACGATCACATTTCTCATTTCTTCCGCATGAATATAACATCTCTCGTTCAGTTATTTGTTTCCTTCGAATATTCGACGCGAAAGACAAATATCGTTTTCACAAGTGCGATAATTGGTGCGGTAGAGCGTGGATATATTTATTGACAATGTAATACATCGATTGTCTCGGAAAGATACACGGTATCCTTCACACAAGACCGTTCGACATTTCACTTATAATCAATGACTTGCCTACATGGAATGTATTCAAGGACAATCAAACTCTTTCAATTATGTATTTTGATGGAACCTGCTGACGTGCAATGGAACGGCTGAGATCTAACGCGTAAATTAAATTCGACAAAAGTTTATAACGGAATAGAGAGACAGAGGGTGTTTATTTGAAAACGTAATTGAAACGTTACACTTCGTAACGTTTATTATATTATTGCAGAGACTATGTGTGTGTATTTGTATATATAAAATCAAGCATCATTGATAAAAGCGCGCCACGTGTTGTGTTTCATGAAGTGCCTTTATAAATTAAATTAATTTGTAACAATAAAACAATATTGTAAATTGGAAATTATTATACAGTTTAAAGAGAAACGTCTGCGGATGGTGTGTATAAAATATACATAGATGAAAGAAAGAAATTAATTTGTAAAATATACATTGCAATAATTTATAATAGTCTCAACGAAAGACATTTAATTGATAATGTGCATTGAAATAAAATATTCACGATGGATATTTACAATATTGATATATATTATACTTACGATTACACATTCACGCATACACAAATAAAAATTATATTTAAAAATATTATATAAAAAAAAATCTACGATAGTTTTAAAGGTATAAAGCTTTATTTTTTAAATGTAAAATCGGGGATTTGACTTTAGAGCAAAACGATAATTCTCGCTTCAGCACGAGAATTAAATTACATTTTGGACAAATAAAATTCTCGATAGAAACTTTGCACACAATCTTCCGAAAAGTTTTTGTTCTCGATCATTGTGAAATCCAGTTCACAGAGTTACATCTTAATAAAAGAAAAGTCCGGTCTTCAATTTTCAATAACTTGCACGAAATCTTTTTTTCTTAATTTTTTTCGATTATCGATATGTAGTATTTAAAGTGAAATTTTGATTTTGATTTTAATAACAATTATATATATATAAAAATCTAAAAATATATAACTACTAAATTTTTATTTATCTTTTTTATTTAATAATCTTAATAATTGGATTACATTGGATAAACGAAATAATATAATAATTAAAGAACTACAACATATTGAAAATTTGTTTTCTTTTCTTGCACGATACAAAAACACAAACGTACACATATACATGATTGAAATCATATGCAATACTGCCGTTATTTATCTTTTCGCTTCAGTGCGTTTTATCTGATTCCGCAAACAATTCGAATTGAATAATCACTTTTTTTTTATACCGCTCGGTTGCATCTTCATTCGATATTGCGAATATCGAAGTTGGATCCGATTTACGAGTTTTCAAAAACTAGCAAATCGGATCCTACTTTGATTTTCGAAAATATCGAAGTTTGCTGCGAAGGACAAAGGCTCCCTGCAAACGTCTCGTTTGCGGGAACAATGTGGGAGCATAAAGGGATAC
This sequence comes from Prenolepis imparis, assembly GCF_030444845.1. Classification (NCBI taxonomy): domain Eukaryota; kingdom Metazoa; phylum Arthropoda; class Insecta; order Hymenoptera; family Formicidae; genus Prenolepis; species Prenolepis imparis. The sequence goes on along the minus strand of NW_028141166.1, from coordinate 18,211,346 downwards.
TTGAAACTCAATATTGTGCTTGCGCACAGGCACGCGATGTTTCGAATGGGCTCCATCAGAAAATTTCAAGCACTTTCTGCGAAGAAGCCTTGAGTTGTTCAAAGCGGATGCGCGCGCGAAAAATCGACGGAGAATCGATTTCACAAGCGGGATGTATGTAACTTCGCGAGGAAAGAGGGCACTTGACTTACCTAACTTTTCGCCTTCTGATTTATTGGGATTTGTTATGCCACGTCATAATCCGCGTCTATAATCTTTAGATAAAATAAAACATTTTATTTTTGGACAAAGTATATATGACATAACAATAAGAGATGATTAGTTTCTCTCTATTTACTTTATTGTTATGGACATACATATTTGAGAGGATTAAGCGTGACAATACTACTATTAATGAGTACTAAAGTATGTTAAGCCATTAGAAACGGTGGTCAAGTCAAATACGTAATTTTTTAATGAAATTATTTGAATCTTTTCATGTGAGAATATATAATATAATGAGCAGTTCTTGGATCGTCTTTTTAGACTAATTAAGAAGTAGCTATTATATTATTATAAGTTTCATTATTTTTTAACTCTAACATACACGTTATTTAATATTATTGCGACTATTCTTTAAGTTGAGAAGTACTATGCTTGAAACTAATTTTTCACGCGGTGGAAAACTTTCTTAGACAATACAACATGTTGTCTATTGCAACAGTAACTTGTGAAAACTTTAAGAATTCACGCGTATATAGAATAATAAAATATCAACTTTTGCGCGCACACGTGACGTGATTCGTTATATATATTTTTTGGAAGGGAAAAAAAATTAAGGTTTCATAAAATTACCTCGCAACACGAAACTGTACGATAAGGATTTAGGAAATGACTTCTGAATCTCTCTTTCTTATTAGAAAAGTTTTCGCAACGTTTTTGCGAAACTGCCTCTTCGAGATATAAAAATGTAGAGTAGCGATGGAGTTTAAATCCGAGGGTAACTATATCGTGTACCGGCTTTTGCCTCTTTTTTTTCCCGTGCCTGCGTTTCATATATGCACCCCTCACCCTCGCTCTTCTCACCCTTTCTTTTCCTCCTCTTCTCGGCACGATTGCCCGACCGCCACCGCCGACGACCCTCCTCGACCATCTTTCCCGACTGTTACCGCTGGCCACGGTTATTGGCTGCTATGTTCGCGGAGGCGACATAAATTATTACTACGTGTTCTCGGGTAGGCTTGCTTTTCCACTTTTATGATGACTGCGAACAGCTTCGACCGCTTTGACTCGCATAAGATAATATCGAGGGAAAGGTCAACTCCCGAACCATCTAGGTCAAGCTAAATCCTCTCGATTAAGAAGATTAACCCTTTTGATCCCAACAGTTTTTCCTACCGATGTACCTGTCAACTGTTAATTGTCTCATTCTTGATACAGAAGATATTTGTGCAGTCTTATTTTTTAATTTACAATGCACTTATTGTACATGTGTTAAATATAAAAAAATATATATATTTTTAAAAACAGATGATTTTTTATAAAATCCAAAGTTGAATTTTTTGACGAAAAATTTTTTCTTCAAAAAATTCAACCTCGAATTTTATCATAAACCATCTGTCCTTAAAAATAAAGAATTTATATTCTTAAAAATTATGGGCGATGAGGGGTAATATTGGGATATATTTATATATATACCTCGTGTATACATGTATACAGGGTGTCCGGTAATAGTCGCATCAACCGTCGTGTGCAGATAGAGCTAGTTAAACCGAGTAGAAAAGTCCTCTACCATTTTGCGATATTCTCAATAATAAGAGAGATATTAATTAATAAAGATCGGCCAATTCGCGTAACGACGGCGAGAAGAGACAGCCCAGTTTTATGTCGTTACTAAGCATGCGGCGAAAAGAAACAGTATAATGTTACACGGTTGCTAAGCGCGCGATGAAGCGGGGAGGAGCGCTTTACAAAAGACAGTAACTCCATACGAGTAGCGCTAACTCTGGACCCCCGAGTGGGCTGTCTCTTCTCGCCGCACGCTTATCATCGCGCGAATTGGCTGATTTTCTTTAATTTATTTCTCTCTTATTATTGAGAATATCGCAAAATGGTAGAGGACTTTTCTACTCGGTTTAACTAGCTCTACCTGCACACGACGGTTGATGCGACTATTACCGGACACCCTGTATATATTAAGTTAGATCGGAATAAAACTGGTTCAAAAGAGAGTTCTTAAGCGAAAAGTTAGAGCTTTTTTTAGCCGAGTTTCCGAGCTGCTGCATTATTTTATCATTTACACGAGAGGTGTATACATATGTATATAATTATTCTATAGATTGCTGGCACGTGTTTTTCAATGAAATTTCAGCACGTCGCGAGAACTTTCTCATGAACAGGCGTTGAAATTGCAAATAAATTTTTATCGCTTCGTGACAATTTGCTGTTCCAGCAAATAGTGTGTTCGCAGCAAAAACCCGTTTCATCGTTTATCGCTCAACGTTAGCCCCATTCCTCACCTCTGTTATTCTATGTTGTTCCGTAATAAAAATACTCGAACAAGGAAAACTACTTAAATTAAATTCAGCTCCTTCGAATGTGTACATTGCAACACAATTGCTCCCGCGTGTTCATGTAACCATGTAAGAACGAATAAAACACTTGGAAAGCAATTTCAAGCAGATTAGACAAAAACCAGATCCTTTAACACAATACTCTGAAAATATAAGCGAACTGCTTTTCGCAATAGTTCGAGGACATATTTGGAAGGGAATGAATTATAGGCAAAGTATATATTTCTATAAAAATGATTACAAATTAAGGCGACCCCATTATTGGTTTCTCATAACGCAAAAAAATTTCGTTTTGTCTGAATAAAAAGTTACGCTGTCGTTAAAAATTGAACGCATTCCGCGCTCGTAACTTTCCTGCTAGCGTTATTGATACCAGGATATATATATATATATATATATATATATATATGTCAGATAAAAATCTGCGTTCTAAAATCACGTAAGCTATCGATCGTAAGCTATTCACCAACTTCTACAGAGGAATGTATACATCAGCCTTTTGTGGAGCATTCGCGGATTTATTTCTATTTACCCGCGTTATTTCTATCTACCTGATTGAGAGATAATTTATTTATAATTTTTTATGACACTATACAGATTTTAATATTAATGCGACTATTCGAACGATTCGATCTTTAAAGCCCATCATTAGATTTTAATGCAACTGTAACATAAAAATTATTTTAATTAAGTTATTATCTTTTAAATAATAGAGTTAATAAAATAGTTAATAAAAATTTATCACAAATTATATTATTTTAAATATATATATATATTTCTCGACACTTTTTTATCTTGTGTAAAGTTGGATCGAGTTATTTCCATCTATATAATTATTTTCTCGCGTGACGTTGATATTTTAATATTTAAATATTTAAAATTTAAATATTTAAAAGAAAGATATTTTAACATTTAAATATATCTATAAATTATATATTCTTTTAGATGTTAAAAGATATTTTAATATCTAGAAGAAAAAAATAAAAGGTTTAATATCAATCAGACGTTAAATTTTTTTTGGTTAAATTAATTGGAAAAATATGCGCCGTTTAATTGATACTCGTGAAACGAATTTCGATTCAGCAGAAAGCGATGAAAGCCCGATTTATATCTCCATATTTTTTTACCTGTATTGGCGTGCAACGCAAGCACCTATCGAAAAGTAAAAAAAAAATTTTTTTTTTCACGGAACTAACGCAATCATCGGCATGTATGTACATATCTCGCTGTCATAGGGCGATTTTCATTGAAAATTTTCCGAGAAAGAGAGAGAGAGACGATTGTCGTTCTACTTAAAGATTCTTAGATCTCTAGATCTATCGATGTGTCGATGTTTGAAAGGAGCGGAAATGTCACGACGATGCGCACGTTCCTTCAACGTGACAGACAATGCCGAGCTCAGCGTTCTCTGTCGTGAACTCGATCGATATGTCATGAACTGTGTAGACGCGTCGTCTTGTAGCAACGAAATCTCTTCCATCGCGCGATGGATGCCAATGCCGTAATGATATCGCTATTGTGCCGCCGTAGGGTTGTAATGATATCACTATTTGCTATATAAGGGGAGGCCCACGCGATACAGCTTGTTACAAATCTTTCACAAAGCCCACCGTTTCTTGATGTAAGGAATTACATTTGCGTCATTTCCTTTGTATATTTTTATACAAGAATAAGAAGAGTAAATATTTATAAAAAATAAATATTTCTTTCCCTCTCAAGTATAATGTGGACTCTAGGCAGTATAAGTTTCTTGCAGTTTCATTTGATAAAGTTATTCGTTTCTAGTTCTTGTTCTGTCTTCTTCTTCTTCTTCTCATTGTCTTTTATTCCGCTTTATTATACGAGAGACGCGATACCGCTTCTTGGTCTACTTTCTCTCTGCACATTTAATTAAATAAGATCGTTTAATTACATCGATTATGATTTTCATGTGAAATAAATAAACCATAATCGTATGTCATATTTTTAATGTTAAATGCGCAACGATAATACGAGCCATTAGCTTTTACAACCTCCTTTACAATCTTTGCACCACATTCATTATAAAAGCTACTATAGAGTTCATTGTAAGGTATTAAAACACCTCTAAATATTTATATAAACGACGAAGAGAGAATGTACTCTAAATTATAAATGCACAAAAGAGGCACAATTAGGCGGGTGATTATATAAAATACACATAGACACATCAAAATATCGTGAATAATTCACACGCACGTTCCCTTGATATCTCACTCATGTAGTTTTCGGTGAATTTTTATTCCCAGAATCGTCCTTATTTAATAGAGTCGTAAACGTTATGTATTCTTCCCAGTCTATAAACTTCCCTAAAAGCTCCTTCCCGGCGACAGAAGATTTCTCGACAAGTCTCAAATGATCTTCCGAGATGGATATCCATCGATATGTATGGCGCTATTCTATCGCGGATCTCTTGTCGCGTTTCGTAACGCGGATGAAAGCTCGCGAAAAGCGCTCGATGACGTAGGAAACAATGGATGATGCTTGGACGAGCAACGATGAGAAAGGAGGACTCCGGTTCTTTTAAAGAGACCTGTTCTACAGCCTTTTTATAGAAAGGGGTATACGGGGAAAGGTTTAATCGCTACCGATTAGAGCGAAACTACCGAAGTGTCAAATATGCCGTCGAGTATCTTCAATAAATCCAGAATTATCAGGAGACTAATTATATAGATATTGCATAATATATCATGTTCCATGTGTTATTAGTATTCGACCCGTATGCGATGTAATGTTACAATGTTACACATCCTCGAGCGCGCATTTCGCATATTTTCGAACATAATACTTTATACGTAAATATCACACATGCACCCATATGAGACATGTGAAATAAACAAGCAATTTCGGTGAAATTATAATGAACGTATATATGATATAACCGACTGTTGTAGGTTAATAAAAGGGCAGCGGCCAAATGTAATACTAATAGCAATACGTATGTCAAATACGTTATTGAAATGTTGAAAACAAATGCTACATTATTATCGAAGATATAAAAGAAATATATAACAGCTTCAACAATATTAGAGTAAGCTTTCAATAAGGAAGTTTTAAGCATGAGCAGTTAAATCGGACAGTTTTCTCTCGAGAGTTTTAAGACGCGAATCAAATATCGACACCCCAAAGTTCTGCATGTCGATAACGAATTATTATTGCTATAGCCAAGGCGAATGGCTTCAGCGTAATAAATGTTTAAGTTGTAAGATTGTCTAGAAAGTTAAAATACCCATCTTTCGCGCTCAATATTTCTCGAAGTAATTTAAAGATTATTTTCTTAACGGAAACTTTTATCTCTATTCTCTTATCTGCCGTAACACTTAGCCGCTAGTCTTAAATATATCGTGCGAAAGTTGGATTAATTTTAAACTGTACAAAACATTGTTAGATATCGTTGAAAGAATTTTTAAGAATTTAACAACCGAAAAAAGAACCGACAATTTAAAATACCAAGAATTTAAGCTTGCGAAAAATATTTCAAGAATGTCAAATTCGAAGGATCTTAAGAATTCGAAGAATATATGTATAAATATCTTGAAAGTCAAGCGTATCTTGGTATTTAATTTCGAGAACATGTGAATTTATCAAGTTAAAGATTCGGAGAATTTAAAAAAAGAAAGATAAACGAAACAATAGAACATGTGTGAAAAAACCGATAATATACTTTATAGAAAGTTACATATTTTTTATCAATATCTTTCAAGATATTGAAAGAAAATGTTATGAGATACAGATCTCCCATCTTACGAAACTAGTAGAGAACTGCAGTATAAAGAACTGCGCAAACGCGTTGTAAAAAGACATACAGGAAATGAAACAAGTAATTCGATCTATCGTAACATACGCAGTAAGAGAATTTTATTTATTTAATTCTGCTCTCTTTCTCTTTCCTTCTGTCACTATCTTTTTAGTCCGTTGGTCCTTTAAGATTCTCTTCTACTTTCTTCATCCTTGCTCCGTCTTTGCCAACTTTAATGATACATTGGAGCTGACCTGAAATCAAATTGAATATTTTTTCTACGTCAATAAATCTTTTGGTGTTTTTCTCTTTTCGCCTTTTCATGTGACTTTTTCCGATCTTCTTTGAATTCTTCTAATCATCCTAAAGTAAGAATTCCAATTTCCATGAATATTCTCTTATATGTATATATCATTCAATTTCTATAATTTTTTCAATATTATACATTGACATAAAAATTTGATTAAAAAATCTAATTTAATTTTTTAAATTCTTATGTATTGTTATATTCGTGTAACTTATCGAAATTGAATGAAGAAAGATTTGTATCTACGGCGGCGGTATATCTTTTTGTGAGAAAATCATTTTAATTTATCTGAAATAAAATTCTTTAAAGTAAAATAAATTTTTGGATTCTGGAGAGCTGGATTTAAATGGTCAAGATAAGGATATTTAACAATCCAAGTGACTTCGACTGCCATTGTCGTGACGACGGTTAATAAATATGCAGATTTCCTAAACAGATTTCGGATATCATAGATATGTTAAAAGAGGAATTACTGTCGGATAAATCAGACTGGGATTTCGTGGCTTGCAGGCACAGGAGAAGAAATGAGAAGTAAAGGGACGAGAAATGGGCAGAACAAAAAAGAGAGCATGCGTTACGACTTGGCGCCGTATCAGGTCGCTTTTCCAATTTTTTTTTTTTTTTTCCAATCGGGAATAAACGTGTTTCGGTTAAGGCTTTAATTAAAGGCGCCTCCGTCGAGATTACTTCCGTATAAAATGCAGTTATCTTATCTTCAGTCACACTCGCTTATTAATTTATATTACAAGATAGTTTATCTAGAGACATAAATGATATATTTAATATATATGTCGTTTTACATTTTTATTTTATGTTTCCCCGAGCGACGTGTTTTGTCATATTTTTGCGATAGTTTAACTGTGACACAACTGCGTCATATATCTTTATCTTGTTTTGGGTGTAGCATATGTGGGTCATAAAATGCAGGTGTCCTCTAAATGTAAATAGTCGAGTTAGATAAAGGATGAACAATTGTGTTAAGTAAAACGTTTATATGAGAAAAGATGTGCAATATTCTTGCTTCATATCGTAGATAATATCCTCTTTTCTTCCTTTTCCCCTCTCATATTTCTTTCTACATTTTTATTAACTGTATGTAATAAGACGTGGACGGTTAGCGGTAAGAAAACAATTTTTTTTTTGTGAAAAAGAAAATCATATAACTGTGTTAAATATATGTAAAAAATATAAAAAGTATCGGTTATACCACGAATAATTATAATTACTGTAATTGGCTTATATCAATTTATAATTCGCGGCTAATTATAATTTAAGAGAACGGGAAGAGGTCCATTTATCCTAAATGGCAACCCCATTTTCTATATGCTAATTATATATGCGGGTTTTGTTATTTATGAACCGCTTTAATAAATATTTATGAGACTATGCATATAATTTCGTTATTCTTGGCTGCGACAACGAATTTCTGTTATTTTTAATCTAATCTGAGCTGCTTCGTGGCTCCTGGGAATATGAGACGTTACTATCTTGGGAAAAAGAAATAAAGAAAGAAAAAATTTATTTACCACCGTGTGAAACATCCTGCGGGAGGTTAATAGTACACTTCCGGTTGGCTCGTATTATATATATTATATGAATAAAAAGGAAGGAACGAGGGTGCAAACGACGATCATCCTCCATGCGATACAAGGAAGATTGGGGAAATAACGTTTCTCACATGTAAGCGCGGATCATGCTCGATAAAACTCAGCAACTTTTTCGCGCGGGGAGGAAAATGTTGCCGTGACCGGAGGGAGGAAAAGGCGGAAAAGCGAGTAGCAAGTCGACAGAAAAACAGATACAACGAAGCTCGTTTTCTTTATCTGTTCGGGACTCGGAGACGATTTCTCGCGGCACCTTATCTCTCTCTCTCTTTCTCTCTCTCTATCTCACCCTCTCCATCTCTCTTTCACCGTCTTATGTGTGTATATATATATTTATACCCTATAGAGTCCCTAATATCTCTCCACGGTGTGCACATACTGCAGTTGGATAAAGTTACGTGTCTCGGAGTCTCGACTTCTATTGTTAGATCCTTGAATTATCAGAATCTTACTCGGAACCTTATACACAGACTTCCGGGGAACCTGGATGTCTAAATCCTCGGAGATTAACTTCAGGAAACTTTGTCTCAACGAATAGTTGCGAAAGTAGAAATAAAGGGAAGATAGTTTCTTTTTTTGGGAAAATTAATTCAAATACTTTCTATAAAAGAAAAAGATAGCTTCTAAGTTTGTTCTGAAGAGCACCTCTGTGAGAAATTTTATCACTAATTAATAGTAAATAATAATTAATAATTAATAATAATTAATAGTAAATATAGTTATAATTAATAATAAATTAAAGAAAAAAATTGCATGTAAACAAGTAATATAAGATTTGAAAGAAATTATATTATGCTCATTTCTCTCTCTAAAAGAATATTTTTGTATTGTTTTACATTGTATTTGTTTTACATTGGTTTTCCGATCTTTGGATAATTCAAACGAATAATTATTATTAAATTGTTCTCTCAAAATAATAACAGATTCATTGAAAGTCAATGGATAATAAATGATACAAAGAGAGTATGGAAATAATCGAGGGTAAATTTCAATATCGGCAGTGTAATTAATTTTTGATTTAATGTGCCGCAATTAATTTTTGATTCTGACGATATACTATATAATGTATCAATTAATTTATATACCACCAATGAGTATTAGTACATATTAATTTTGATATGTTGAGTTAAAATGTTAATTAATCAAGTAGGTATATAGGAGTTAGATCGTCATTATAGAATACGGATCGTTTAATTAAATTTCGGGGAGGAATAGACTCGACCTATTTAATGGTTTCTCTGTCCCAGGATTCCACACCTATACGTTCAACGAAAGCGTGCACACGGAAAGGGAGGAGGACGAAATCCTGACAGTGAAATACGAGGATGGCAGGTGGTCGAAACCGTATTACGACTGCGGAGGTGGTAATATCTGGATGCTGACCTACACGGTACCCTTCTTCGGATACGTCAACGACACCTACTTCTTCAAGTAAGTGCGAATCCTTCTTTGCGTCGCGTCGTTAGGCGCGCACGACTTACTTTATTATTTTTGTCGGTGAGCCACCAGAGAGTTTACGACATCATGATTTTTCATACTTTATACGCGTCTACATTTTTATGCAATCCTTTTACATGTATATGTAATTGCAAATTTTGATTGCACAAAACATCATTATCGACTTGATTTTCAAGTTAAAGAGAATGAAAGATCTTCAACACTTAACATTTCATATAAATCAATTGAATATATTTGTATGAAATATTTATTTATTTATTTGGGTATATATATATGGGAATGTGAATATGTAATATAAATATCAGATGTTTAATGAATAATATCAAATTTCCATCAATTGGATTGTACTAGCTGTCAGCTCTATTGTTATGGAAATGTTACGAAATACCATCAATCTATCTTTAATCCTTTCATGTAGAAAAATTGGACACAAAGAGAATTTATGAGCACGTTGCGTCTCATTTAAGCCACTCACTATTATAAACGCATTACTACTCGTGAATTAAGAACTTCCCCTGTAAAAATCATTTTCGAGATTTAAATCTAAGAGCTTTTAAATAGAAAAATCTCACGAAGTGTACGAGAATCGTAGAATAGAAAATCTTAAAAGAATTTTGAAGATCTGAAAATTCAAATATCAAAGCATTCGAGGAGATTGGAGATTTTAAATAACGTATTTTCATATAGTATCGTATTTTGCATGAACGCCAGACAAAAAAGTCGCTAATAAAAGGGTCTGGCGTTCATGCAAAATACGATACTATATGAAAATATTTTATTAGCGACTTTTTTGTCGCTAATAAAAGAGTCCGAGATAAAAGACTGACAATCTGCAGGATTTATTTAACAGTGGAAATGCTTAAATTATTCGTACAATGAAGGAAGTAATTAATTATAGCAACGGTAATTAACATTTCCTTTCATTAATTTGATAATATGAGAATTTATCCAAATTTCTCTTTTCTTACAAATCAATCTGTGTTCAGCTTAATTATAAAAGTATATCGCAATTCTTTCGGTTGCTATTGATTTTCTCGTACAATTTGTAACCGTTTTATAGGTCCAATGTCAATTTGATCGTAATTGCGACGTAAATTTGATCAGCAGATTGGCACCGCCTGTGTAATGAAACACAGGTATCGCCGCAATATAAAAAGAGAAAAACAATATCAAGAATCGGATATATCCACATTGCATTTTTTAATGACGCTGTTAATTTAAGAATTGGATAATATCCAGTTACGTTGTTCGATGCTCCACTTTACCGTAAAAATTAAAAAGATATCATTTTTCCAAGCGCGCTTTATAATGACGATGTCCTTTTCGCTGATAAATTTAAAAAGAAAAGAAAGAAAAAATAGGACAAAAATGAGGAAAATCTGACGTGATATACCGATATTTTAAACGTAATAAGTTCTCAAGGGAGATTGCATGATATACAGGTTGTCCCTAACTAATAATATATCAATTTGCTAGTTTTTTTATCATGATTTTTTAAAATCGATATTTTCTTGACAGATATCTTTAAAAGAAAATATTGTTTCTTTATTATTTTTTCAAAAATATTGTTCAAGTGACTTTTTCAATAGACTTTACGAAATAATGTAAATTAATGTATGTATATAAATTTCATATTGACTATTTTATAGTCATTGGATATTAACCAATAAATGCATAATAATCTATAATTTAATAAAACATTCAAATTTAATAAAAATTAAAAAAATGCAACATGTGTGTTGCAACAAGAAAGGATCAGTTAAAGATAACAGTTTTTCACGATAAAAATTATTACAGGTAGAAAAAGAGAAAATAGAGACATAATTTTTTTTACATATTGATACTTTTTTTATCACTACGTATAGTATTTTTATTTATTCATCTAATCATGCCCAGCTTGAAAACAATATTTTTTCACTAAATCTGATTATTATATGTATTTATTATCCTGAAGCTCTCGCGAAGCATTGTACTTATACATAGTTGATAAAGAAGTAGAGAAGCTTACATTTCTCTTTCTTTTCTCGTAGAAGAGTCCGCTTTCCAAAGAAAAGCGTCTTATATATGTATCGTCTGTCTGCTTAATATCGCAAAATTCTTTATCTTTAAATGTATAAGGCGAAATTATGATAACATTATTATGAGAAATTGAATTTATAATCAATCACGTTTTAAATTTCCAAGAGCGATATTATTAACTTTATACTGCATATAAACTCTATAAGAAGAATCTTAGAATTGACAAAAATAACTATTTATTATTATCAGCTTTTATTTTTAAAAAACTTGATACATATGACTGAAATAATATTATTTTTCATAATAATTAAAAATTATGAGTAAAATTTCATAGTTTAAAACATATATTGCTTATTCTTTGCATTTTGCACATTTGCCCGTGAATAATTATTCGTTTATTTATGAATGTTTATAATATTTTATGCAAATCTTATATTTATTTCACTGAGAGAATTTTCTCTTAGAATTTACCTTGAAAATTATGATACTCGTAGGACAATATGATATGGAAAGAATTTTATAAGAGTTTCTCTGGTTAATATTTATCACTGTGATAGATATTAATCAGAAAAATTCTCATAAAATTCTTTCCATATCATATTGTTCCACGATTACCATGATTTTTAGGGTAAATTCTAAGAGAAAATTCTCTCTGTGTTCTATTTAAAAAAATATACAATTTATTTATCATTGTTTATTTAATTTTTCTTCAATTATATTAATATATAATATACAACTGATTAAATTATTAAAACATTAAAAGTTTTGAAATCACATACATACACATAGATACGCGAATGGTTAATATAAGCAGAGGAATAGGCATTTAAACTTAAGGTCGCTCACACCGGACACGTTTACACAGTTGGAGAGTTATGTCATTTCGTGACAGCGGAGTGTATACGAGAAGTTGACGATCATGTTTGCCTTTGAAAATCGGCGAAACTGAACGTGGCAAGAGCCGAGAGAGCACAAAAGGCGCGCATCGTGCAACGTGCAACCGCATAGCGGTAGCATTATGTAGCTACTCTAATGATAGTCTGTCCGTTCGCCGCGCCACTCTTGCTTGCTTGCTCCCGCGCGTATACAAGAGGGTGGCAACAAGTGAGTGGGTGGAAAGTTACACTAAAGTTATACTAACTTGCCCGCGGACGCGAACCTTGTCGATATTAGTAGCGAAGTTACTTGCTAACAAACTGTTGTAACTAGCGCGAATTTTCTGAAGATCCATCGACCGGTCGACCCGTTCGCGAAATCGCCCATCTTTCTCTTTCTATCGTGCTTGCGCTCGAAATCGTTGAATTTCGTCGAACTAGAGAAACTTCTTGCGCGTGAATATGAAAATAGTTGGAATATTCGATAGAAGAAAAGGAAAATCATAGCGGTTTCACATTCCTCCTTGAAAATGAGATTCTCACAACGTTTTCGCGCATATAGAGGAAATAGCAGTGCTTTTTTAGCAAAAGTGATACTTTCCCAATCTGTTACTCGAAAGAAGCAGATATTGGATGGATCTTTTAGAATATACATGTTATTTTTTTTTAATTAATTTTTAAATTATCGTGAAATTATGAGAATTTAGAAACATATTCTTTAGCCAATTCTTTGCATCAAGTTTTTTATAAGATAATTTGACTGAATAAATGACAGACTCGAAGATTATTATATAATATTAGCAATTTAAATACTTATAACTACGTACTTATATAGACTCTTTTCATAAATTGCCATATTTTATACTATGATTATATACACAAATTCATCTCTTTTTTCAAGAAATATCTTAATTAACTCTTCGTATATTGGAAAAAAGAGAGGTTGTGAAAATGACTAGTTACGAGAAGAATGACAGCATGAAAATTGCAGAGTGACGCGAGTGTCACTCATCAAAAGAAAAAATTATTTTCCAATTTTTTAAATTTAAAATAAATTTGTTTAAATAAATATCATAAATTTTTTTAATTTAACTTTAAATTTTATATTAAATTATATATTTTATATTAAAATTTGATATTTACGATTAAAACTGAAGATGCCTGGCGAATTTTTAATTATATTTGACAGAATTTTTTCTTTTAAACATATAAGTACCGAATTACTTTTAATATTGCAATAGCTATCAAAAAGATATGACCCCCAATTAAATTTTAATAAAAGAAAATTGAAATGTATTTTTCGACATAAAATATCGTTCTGTTCACGCGCGATTTTCCAATCGTGTATAAAGCAGAGTTAAATGTTTTCATGTTATATAAATTACCTTGCACTATATTAAAGGATTTGGCGACATCTTCCATGATTATCTTTCCTTTGACCTTCCGGGCAAACGTTTCTATTTGGGACAACTATAATATTCTCTTGTCGCAAACGAGGTACGTTCCATATTTCGTGTGATGTTTCATCTGTCGATGTTTCATGTGTCGATGTTTGATGTATTGAGATTTCATCCATTGTTTCATTCGATGTTTCATTCGTCAATGTTTTTTCTTGACAAATTCCAGATGGAATTATAATAACTGCCAATATCGCGATTATCAACAAAATATTCACGAGAAATTTCATCCTTGATAAGCAATAAGCCGCTCTCGATTTTTTTAATAATAAAGAGGTTGGAAAATCGAAGCGTAAATATTTATTTAATCATTTAACGCTATCTTTTTTAAGATAGTTATTTTTCCTAATTATTTAAAATCTTCTTAATCTTCTGCTGTACACGAAAAAAATTATTCCACTCGAGATTTTATACTTGCTCGATATTTTTTATCAAATTACGAACTTTTTTTAATTACTTCGAATTTTTTAGCTTTGTATTTGTTAGATTACTGATTTGATTGTTCGATTCTAGAAAATAAACTCTGCAATCTCTCCGATGCTTGTCTTTTATATTCTTTCGTAAGTAAAGTGGGAAAACTGGTTTATTAATATATTCGCGGAATGTCACAAACACATATTTGAAGAAACTACTCTGTTCTACAGATTTATTTATTTACATATCAACTATCAACCTTGAGATGCTATGAGATCTTTAAAAGATATGATCGTCTTTATGGATGAAACTCATAGCAAATGAAATGTAATGAATAAACATTCTCTTCCGTGAAACGATTACATTTGAATATAAAGACAAAGAGAAAACCTATATAGTTAAATGAAAATATGATAGATTCGTGTAGGTGTGTGTATCTACACGTATACACACATTCACACATTCACACATTCACACATATATACACAATATATTATAGATTTAACATTGAATATAACTTTATCTTATATTTTAACAATTACCTTATATTCTTTGTGTGCTAAATGATTTCTCGACATCTTCCATAACGATCTTTCTTTTGACCCTCTACACAAGATCTATCCGGAATAACTATGATACTCCTTTGAATTCCGTCAATTAAAGAAACTGTTTCATTTGCTGACGTTTCATTTGTCAATGTCTCATCCATCGACGTTTGCTCTTGACAAGCTTCAGGTGGAATTACAGTCGCCAATATCACAATTATTAATAAAATGTTTGCGTAAAATTTCATTTTTTAACAATACCGCAAAACTCGCGATGCTTTAAATTTAAATAATAACAACGTTGGAAAATTAAAGTTCGAATATTACTTGTTTCTATTTTTCAATCGTCTCTGTTTTGATAATTTCAAATTTTATTAATTTTCTTTTGTTCATTTAAACACTTTGCTTGCTCGAAATTTTTGTTTGGTAAATTATCTATTTTTTTAAATTTCTTTGAATTTTTACTCTTTTCTTTATATAGAAATTCACGATGTTTTCGTTCGGTTCGGTTGCAAGTAGTAAATGAACTCCGCAACTCTGTTTGTTGCGAGGTTATCATATATTCCTCTGATTATGTAAGCGTAATGAGTAATTGGAAAAATGGAATTATGGTATACTTATAGAAGGAAGATGCAATTTATAGCGCGAATAAAGTGTGTGTGTGTGTGACGAATAAATCAATATTACATTTAAATGCGGATGAGGAAAATATGTATAGGTAGTTAAAGAATTAAAAATATAGTAAGCTCGTGACAATTTTGTAAAGCATATAGACACAACTATATTTGGATTTTATATATTTACCAATTACCTTGCATTCTTATTGTTAGTATGCTAAAGAACTTGACGACATATTCCATGATGATCTTTCCGTTGACCTTGCGAACAAGAAGTTATTCTATTCATCATCATTTTCATCATTTTCGTTCAATATCGCAAAGATAGGAAAATAATAAAAAAAAAGCATTAAAGATAAAAATTCAAATATTTTTTCTTATTTTTCGTTTGTCTTTTTTAATTATTTCAAATCTTCTTAATTTTTTCTTGTATTTATTATAAATATTTTACTTGCGCGAAATTTTGTTTGTTGATTATATATTATATATTTTTTATTTTTTCGAGTTTTTATTCTCTTTTCTTTTACTGTTTTCGGTTTCGACTATTCGATTCTAGCAAGTAAACGTACTTTGCAGTTTATCCGTTGCAGGGGCTATCATTTATATTCTTCCAATTACGTAACGTGAGGAAAAAAATAACACAATCTTGCAATCGTTCGAAGAAACGGGAAACTACGTCTATTACAAACATTTAATTATTTAAAGCAGTTATATGAATTTTGATGCGTTATATGGCGCTATAAGGAAAAACTACTAGAATTACGTCTCTATGAAAGATAGATGCAATAGTGCAAACAAAATATAATAAGTAAATGAACGTTATATTTAAGTATAAGGGTGAAGAAGAATGTACGGAAATAAGTAGGTAAAAATAAAAATGCCGTAGGCTCTCTTGTATCTATTCTGCGTTGATTTAGCATTGGATACAAGTTTGTCTCTCATATCATATTTTTAACAATTATCTTGCACTTCCTTTCACACTAAATGATTTGGCGACATCTTCCATGGTGATCTTTCCGTTGTCCTTGCGGGCAAGGAATCCTATGGTCCGGTACAACGATGATACTATTTACTGGAGTAGGTATCCATGTTTCTTCTGTATTATTTTGACATTCACCAGGTAAAATCATAGTAGCCGTCCATATCACGATTATCAATAGAATCTTCACGAGAAGTTTCATTTTCGAGCAATATCATAAAGCTGAAGAAATAATAAAAAGATTAGAAGATTGATTCAAAATATCATTTATTTCTATCTGTTATTTTAAATGTTTGCAATTTCTTATATTTAGATATTTTACTTTTCGAAATTTTTGCCAATTTTTCCTTTATAGAAATTCAAGCAAGAAACAGGCTATTAGAGCCAGAAATTAGGCGCAAACAACAAACTTGTTTTTAAAAATCTTTCTTATTTAATTTGAACGTTTCAATCTTTTCTTTGGTTTATTTTCAGATTAATCAAAAAAATTTATGTGTCTTATAAATAAGAAAGATTGGCATCTAGCTTTTATTAACTCATTTTTTATTTGAATTATATTTATATGTACAGAACCTTTTTATTTTATTATAGTTTTCCTTACCCCTTTTGATCTTTATTAGTTTCTTCGAATGTCCGTAATTTTTTCTCTTGATTCACAAACTTGTCTACTAGGTTCGAATACGAAAACAAAGTCTATCCGTCGTGAGCTTGATATTTATATTCTTCCAATTGCGTGAGCTTTTCGTTGTAAACAGAAAACTGGTTTATTGATGATTCTACCATCACACTTCTGAGAAACTACGTCTGTTATAAAGATTTACATACGCAAGAAATATTAACTTTGATATGCCAAGAAATGCTTAGAAAGCAAAACTATATACTCGTTGAAAAGATATTTATAACATGATCTGTAAGATCAATGTTTTATTCACTTCTTTCTAACAAGTTCTAGATAGAATTACAGTTATCGTCAATATATCATTATATTACCAATACAATGTTCGTGAATAACTTTATTTTCAAGCATCGCATAAGATGCAATCTCGCAATCAATTTTCTAGAATCTAAAGATTATGACCGTTATAAAGATGGGATTCTATTTGTAGCAACTATATCAATGTTTATATATTAAAAACATTATTGCAAAATAAAATTAATACATATCGATAACAGATAGCTGCAATGCATAAACATTCCTTCTTCCAAGAAATGATACTTAGAAAAATAATCTTATATCGTATGCAATTTTGTGTATTTTGGATTAGATATGCTCATCTCATCTAATATTGATAGATATTTCGTAGATAGAAGATGTCGTAATATTACAGTTGTTACATATGATAATATTTCCATTATTTATGTATTTAGCGAATAAAAATAAAAATAAACGATTTTTTTAAACGTAAATTTTGATTAAAAAAATAATTAATTTTATTGATTATTTCGGTGGATTTATAAGTCAATATTTGACATAATAGATAAAAGTGTATATTTACTTGCTTCTATAAGACTTCTTGAAGCTTTAAAATCACCAATATATTTTTTCGAATCTGCGAACATAAAATTAATTATAAATTAAAGTGAAAGAGAAAGAGAGAAAGAGAAATACACACACATAAATTACAATTAAATTTACTATCCTTAATTTTGAAAAGCTATGGAATATACGTTAATTCTAGTATCGATATATATATTATACATAATACATGTAAATTTTTAGAAGAAAATTCTAGTTTTGCATCTTTCAAATATTTATATGCAATATTAAAATATATTTATTAAAAATTTACGTCACTTTAAACACATACACAGATATAAAAATAAACGAGTGCATTTAAGAATAAAAGTAAAAAATATATTAATTAACATACATTTGTTACGATGAAACTATTTATTAGTTTATTGCAATTATATAATATAACTACAATTTTAAATATTAAATTGATAATTACTTACGTGTACCTCTTTGTTTTATAATGGCTTACTGCATACTCCACGAAAATCTCTCCTCTGACCCAGCGGACAGCGGATAGGAGTGATTGTATAAAATTTAGGAGATGTAGTTGTAAGATGAGACGCTTCCAACGGTATCACGATGCTCATTATTAGTGTGATTATCAAGAGAACAGTAAGGAATACTTTCATAGTGATCCAAAAATTTGAATATTCTTCACGATCTTAAATATTCACGAAATACTGTAGGATTAAATAACCTTAAACATTAGCTGCCCGTTCGTTTTACTTTTTTAAAAACAAACTTGATAAATTTGTGAATTTTGCTTTTTATCTTTTATATTTTTTAAATATTTTTTATGTTTTTTTGTATTTTTTTATTCTTTCCTATATTTAAATTTATTATAATATTTAAACTTCTCTTTATTTAAACAACTTCTCTCTAGAGCTCCATCCTATTTTATTCTTAATTTGATTTTTATTCTTTTTATTTTCTCTTTTCTGCAAAATTTTCATTTTTTTATTGCCGTTTGAATTCACCACACATTTTTCTGGTTTGTTTTTCGTAAACTGATGTCTTATTATACTGACGCACCTTATGCTTTCGGGAGACAAACACGTACTATCATCCTTTTACTACGCATTTACTATTTATAATCTGTTCTCTTGATTATATACTAATATCATTATTATTATTTTTTAAAAAACCGGTTAAAAGGTATACTAGTGTATCCTCTCTTACACAAGTATCAAAATTATGATGTTTAAAATATAATATATATATATATATATATATATATACATATATATATATTTTATTAATTTAATTACAAAACTATTATATAAATTTTAAATAAAAATGTGTAATAAAAATATATGTAAATTCTTTAGGCCTTAGGTGATTAAGCATATTAATAGAATCAAGATAGAATGATTTCTGAAAAATTAGATCTAAAGATTGAATTAATTTATTTATTATATAATATTTGAAGGATTTTAGAAAATAAACAACAGTATTAGCGAGAAAATTAAAATTTATTTTTTATAAAATATTATTCTGTTATTTCTCAAATTAGGTCGTCACTTTTTAATTTTTGGATTATTAAGCAATTCTTGAGAGTTTTATCTCATGATATTGAATATATACTTATTTTTGCACATCTGCAACTAATTAACCAGTTTGAGAGAATATTTATCCTCTACCTTTGTGAAAATTATGTACCTACAAATATAAAAAATTAAAGCAAGAAAAAATATTTAAATTGTAAATTTAAAATATCATATTCTCTCTCTCTCTCTCTCTCTCTCTCTCTCTCTCTCTCTCTCTCTCTCTCTCTCTCTCTCTCACACTCACACACACACACACACACACACACAATTATATATATAGACATTATGATTTATTATTTGGCATCATAAAAATTTAATGTTTTATCTATTGCAAATAGGATTAAAATACAGGAAGGTTAAATACAGAATTTTAAATTGATGAATTATCTACACTGTTATATGTGATATACCTTATTGTGACGACATCTTGAGCAAGAATATGTCGGAAGTCTCTGGGGAGAGCGTCTGCAGATTCCCGACGATATCATAATGGCTATTAGCGGAATTATCAGGAAAATATTAGGGAATAATTTCATCGTGCTGTAAAAGTAATCTTCACGGGCGATGTATAGAATACAAAATTTCTACAAAAGGAAATATATTAAAAATTTTTTCAAAATTCTCTAGAATACATTTTTTATACATTTTTATCTGTTTTTATTTTTAATTTTGTACGAAATACTTTCTTATATTATATTGTTTGAACTTACTACAATTTTTTCTGATTTTTTTTCCATAAACTGATGATTTCTTATACTGACGCACCTTATTCTTTTAGAAGACAATCACGTACTACCATATTTTTGCTACGCAGTTACTATCTTTAACCTATCCTTTTGATTACATATGCTAATATTATTATTATATGATAAAACCAGTTTAAAGAAATACTACCGATTTAAAGATACATACTAACGTATCTTTTTTTACACAAGTATTAAAATTACGATGTTTAAGATATATAATATAATTTTTAACGAAGGTGAAATAAATGAGATTATTATTAATTTATATATATATTTCTTTAATTTATAATGGTTACAAAACTATTATATATATTAAAAGAAAAATGTGATAAACATATATTCTTTAGACGGTTAAGCATGTTAATAGAGTCATACAAATAGAGTGATTCCTGAAAAATTAGATCTAAAGATTGAATTAATTTATTTATTATAGAATATTTGTAGGATTTTCATAAAACAAACAGCAGTATTAACAAGAAAATTAAAATTTATTTTTTGTAAAATATTATTCTATTATTTCATATTTCTCAAATTAGGTTCTCACTTTTTCATGGATTATTTGAATTAGCGAGTTTGATCTCATGATATATTTGTGAATCTGCGATTAGCCATTTCGACCTGTATTGCCGGTGCTATGAAACTGCAAATAAATACAGAAAATGAATGCAGGAAAGAATTGTAATTGTAAATTGTAATTTTTAAAAATCAGAATATCTCTCTCTCTCTCTCTCTCTCTCTCTCTCTCTTTCTTTCTTTCGCAATTCTACATGAATATAGATATTATGACTTATTATTGCGAATTTCCCATTCATAATCCTATGATAAAATTGTTATGTTTTGTGTATCGCAAATAAGATTAAAATACAGAATTTTAAATTGATGATTTGAAGAGAAGATGACATACCTTATTAAGATTGGAACTACATCTTGGGCAAGAATTTCGAGATCTCTGGGGGGCGCGTCTGCGTTGGCAGATCCCCGATGATATCACAATAGCTATTAGCGCAATTATCAGGAAAATATTAGAGAATAATTTCATCGTGCTGTAAAAGTAATCTTCACGCGATGTACAGAATACAAAATTAATCTGCAAAAGGAAATGTATTCAAAAAGTTTTAATTGTTTTGAAATTCTAGTATAGATCCTCTATACATTCTCTTTTTACTTTTACTTTTCTACAAAATACTGCTTTTATTACCACTTAAACTTACCACAGTTCTTTTTACTTTCTTTCATAAACCGATATCTTATTATACTGATTGTGAGACGTATACCTTGTCGAGAAACAAACACGTACTACCTTTTTTTTATTGTCGTATTTCCTATTTATAATCTGTTCTCTTAATTACGTATGCGAATTCATTATTTTTTCAAGAAACCTGTTAAAAGATATAATCTGTTAAAAGATATAACTGTTTAAAGTTATACTAGCGTATTCTTTTTTACATAAGCATCAAAATTCCAATGTCTACGATATAATATTTAACGAATGTTTATATTATAACAATGAAATATATAACGAATTAACAATGTTATATTAATTGGTATACCGGGTGTCCCATTTTAAAGGACCCACTCAAATATCTCAGAAACACTGCGTTAAATAAAAAAATGTTTCCTACAAAAGTTGTAGGGTTTCGAGGGGGACATAACATAGTAATATTCATATGACCTTGGGCGGCGTCTCCAAGGTCAAGTGAAGGTGAGAATAAATTTTTAAAATGGAAACCCATATTTTTTATTATAACATCTTTTTCTACTAATTAATTTGAACAACTTTTATCTGAAGCATTTTTTTATTTTCTTCAAAATTCACCGTCTCACCTTCAAATTCCCACCTTCACTTGACCTTGGAGATGCCGCCCAAGGTCAAATGAATATTACTATGTTATGTCCCCCTTGAAACCCTACAACTTTTGTAGGAAACATTTTTCGATTTAACGCAGTGTTTCTGACAATGAGATATTTGAGTGGGTCCTTTAAAATGGGATACCTGGTATATATTGATGTTAATTGATATATATTTCGTTAAGTTATAATGTTTCCAAAACTATTATATATATTTTTAGATGTATAGGTATAACAAAAATATATTTAGACAAATGATTCAGTAGTATTATAAAAAAATTTTGAACTCTGTGTGCTTTTTTTATTTTGATAACGTTAAACAATTATTTTAAGAGGGTTTTGCCTATTTTTCTTTAGCACATTTCTCTGATTTCAAAAGATTTATCGCTACTCACATGATATACGTCAAGTACATAAATGTGGTCTCGAGTAGTCGGAAAAAAGCTTGCAGCAATCTTAGGCAAATGAATACAAATATAAGCTGCAACTTGAAAATACGGATAAATAATGTAGCACTGAGTATGTTCAAAAGTAACATTTACTACATTTATCCATAACAACAATAAGAAATGGTGTTATAAATAACAAGATTGAAAACAAAGAAATTGATAACTATATACATGATATTCATGATTAGTATATACGTACATAATTCAATTTAAAAATAAAAAACATGAATACATAAATTTATTATAATATGCAGAATATTAATATACAAAATATTTCTGTTATTTTTTGTCGCTATTGCGGTTATAATGGAATATTTCATCGTTGCTAAATTTTCGCAAACAAGCTGATGTTCAAATATTTGCAAGAAAATGTATCGCCTCTTCGAAGAAATGTGTTGCATAGTTGAATGTGTAGATTTTGAAAAGCACGCTGCTTGCAGATATTTTGAGAATAGAATTATGCCTTGATCGAACCCAGTTGTAATAGTAAGACTTTGTTTTTATGAAACGATTATGGTATAAGATTAAAGTAAGGATATAAATAGACTCTTATCCACTGCCATATTCCATGATTTCTTTCTCTCTTTCTCTGATCTTATATAGATTACATCTCTTCACAATAGAAATAAAAACTTTAATATCAGATACAATAATATTTTTAAAAAATGAATTTACAGATTGAATTTACAGATTGAATTGATTCATTTGATTTATTCGAAGGATCTACGCAACAATTGCGACATTAATATAAACTCTGATATTTGTTTTTTCTATATGAAAGCTGTTATATTATTCCATATTTTTAAAATTAACTCATATTAAAATTATATTAAATTGTTATTTTTGAGCTTGCAAACAAACGTAAAAAGTACGGGATAGAAAGAGATACAAGCTGCTAATATCAAAATCTAGTGGGGTATTCTTAAAAAAAATTATTAATCACATTACCATCTATATATATATTTCAGATTTTTTTTTTAAGTAAATGTCATTACAATAATATTATATTTTTCGAATACTAATACGTAACGATTAAAAAAAGACATAAAAATAAACATGGAAATATACTTTTAACAATTTAAATTAATTGAATTAATTTAACATTGTTTACACATATCTCAGTTACTGAAATTAGCTTTATACGACTTATTAATCTCGATGAAAGTTTTATGCCAGCTCTCGCAGTTAGTAATAAGATGCGGAATGTATAATAAATTGATAATTTTACTTGCATATTTTTGTCGTCTACGTGCGACATTATCCGTGAGTTTTTTTTTTTTTCTTCTCAAACGGGTAAAGTCTCGGAAGCATCTCTGCAACACATGCGCGACGAAAAGACAGAGATATTCGAATGAAATAGTAGTACAGCACTGGTATTTTCAGTGGGAGGTGGGAAGGTTATTTCAGCAGTAGTTTCTGCAGTAGTAATTTCAGCGGTAGTAGTTACAGCGATAGTAATTTCAGTGGTACTAGATGCGGTGATTCTATTCGCATATTCCCAATGGTATCATTGCCATTAGCGTGATTATCGGGAAACAGTAAGAAATACTTTCATAGTGCTGTAAGAGAAGCGAGAATTCTCTACTGAGTTCTTCCTAATCTAAAAAAGAAGAAAAAAAAAAAAAGAACAAGATTCAATCTCAAATATATAAGTTGCATTAAGTTTCTCGTATTCTTCCGCACAATTTTAAAGAGTAAATTACATATAAATTTCTTATTCTTTTAGTTTCTTCCGAGTACAATACTATATAAATTATCTTTCAATTATCGTGCATCAGTTGTTTATAATGCTTGTATCTTCTTGATAGCTTTAGTTTTTCATTCTGAGCACTTTTTGATTCTTCGAAATAACGCAGTTTTTTTTTGCTTTTTAAAAATATTCTAATTTTTTCGTGATTTATAATATAATTTTATCAGAATGTATTTAAAATTTTTCTTACTTTTTTGTAAATTCGAGTCTTCTCCGCGCGCTTGATTGCTTTGAGAGCAAAATACATTGTGATATCTTTATTTTGTATTCATTATTTATAATCCGTGTTTTGTCATTATGATGCATTATTTCATTACTATATTATTTTATTACTGTTATATAATATGAATAATCTATAAAATAATTGACATTAGTATGAAAATTGATTTATGCTATTTTAATTTATATATATATTTCTTAAATTAATTCATTACTTTTATTGGGTTATTCAAAGATTTTCGAATTATAAGAATTGTCAATTTTATGTCATTCTATCTTATTTAGGATATTGACATTTATATTAATTGTTAAATGTAATTATTTGCATGTTTGCGTCGTTAAAATGGTTTGCGATATTTTTCATGAATGTTAATTTTTTGATGGTGGGCAAAAAGACCTTATGAAAAAATCTATGTGAAAGCATCCGAAATAAGAGTATATCGATGGCAGAATAGTGGATCAATTTCAATGGTAATATATTCGGTAGTGATATTTTCGTTGTAGTGATATCTCTCAGTTTCTACAATAGTATGGTCGGTTGTAGCGCTATCAGTTTCTACAGGGTAATATATTCGATGCTAGGTTTATCTATTCCCAATAGTATCATAATCGTCACCATCAATGCGATTATCAAGAAAACATTAAGAAATGTTTTCATCGCGCTGCGAGAGAATTTTCTTCACGCTTCACATCAAGAAACAAAATTAAATCGCAAATACAATTTTTATATAATTTTTGAATTTCTTTCGCGAAATACTTGTATAGATTAAATAAATTAAATTCTTATATAAATTGAGTTTTACATATAAATTTCCTTTTTAAAATTCTTTTTGCAGATATACCTACTATAAATGTTTTTATTTCGGATGTACTATAAATGTTCTTATTTTTTAATTGTTAAACATGATTATTTATAATATTTATGAATTTTAGCTGTTTTTGTTCTCAACACTGCTAGGTTTTTTTTTTAATAATGGCAGTTTATTTTTTTATTTTTTTGCTCTTTCGTAATATCCTTGTGTCACGATTGTTTTGCTATTTATATTCTATCTTCAGTTTTTTTTGTTCTGTAAACTCTCAAGTCTTGTTGGCATGTCTGATCGTCTCGCCAAATAAATATATGTACTGTGATTTTTATAGACAGTATCCACTGTTTATAATTTAATCTATTGATAATCTCGCGATTGTGCAAATTATTATTATGGAAGAACCGGCATGTCAGATTTTTTTTTTTATAATTCTTATAATATAAATCTTTATATATTTTATTATTTTTAAACAAATAAGAAACTACGAAATCTCTTAAGACATGAAATACTGTCACAGTCCAAGATTCTTAAAATAATTATTACGGATTTGCTTATATTCTGGAACATTCTCTCTGCTTAAATTATTTCTCGTTTATTGTTAAAATATAATTATACTGAACACACACACACATATTAATAAAATCAAGATATAATGTAATGTATGAAAAATTGGATCTAAATAAGATTGAGTTAATTTATTTATTATGGAATATTTAAAGGATTCTTAGGGCAGAATAACATTTGATATCAGCAAGAAAATTAAGCTTTATTTTTTATAAGTATTATTTTATTAATTCATAATTCTTAAATTAGTTCATCGCTTTTTCATTGGATTATTAAGTAATTCTTGAATTAGTAAATTTGATTTCATGATATTGAATATATTATACATATTTGTAAATCTTTAGTTGATTAGCCAATTCAACTTCTTGTGTATGGTTGGGCCTTTCCTGTATTCTGATAATTATATTGCTGCAAACAAATAGAAAATCAAAGCAAAAAGGAAATGTAAACTGCAAATTTAAATATAAATCAAAATATTTCTCTCTCTCTCTCTCTCTCTCTCTCTCTCTCTCTCTCTCTCTCTCTCTCTCTCTCTCTCTCTCTCTCTCTCTCTCTCTCTCTCTCACTCTCACTCTCACTCTCTCTCGTTGCACCAATTCTTATAAATTATTAAACACGTATTTACAATATACAACACATATTTATAATATGTATATAATCATGGTACATATCAATTTTTGAAAATTTTTTTTAGTAGAGACTACTATATAGAGACTACTTTACATTTATAATTGAATAATGTATAATATTATATTGAAAAAGATGTAAAGATATAATAAAAATTTAACATTAAATAAAAAATTACATTAAATGTAATTTCTTTATTAATTAATTATTAATATACTTTAACGTTTATAATGTTTTTGTTACTAATTTTAAAAAAAAATAGTTTATATAATATCTTTATTTAAATGTTACACAATATGCATACATTTTTCTGTTTCTCTTTCTCTCAGTTCTATATGTATATGATTTATTATTTTTTATTTGACATGATAAAGCTTGATATTTTGCAAATCGCAATTAAGATTAAAACACAGAACTTTAATGATGATTATGACATACATGTTTTCACACATAATTATCAATAAAGGGCATGTAACATACTTTCTGACATCCTTGGCATTTACCCGGCAATCTTTGGGGGGCGAATCTGAGTTGGCAGATCCCCGATGATATCACAATAGCCATTAGCACAATTATCAGATAAACATTAAGGAATATTTTCATTGTTGTAAAAGTGATCTTCACGCGATTTACGAAATATAAGATTAATCTGTAAAAAGAAATTTATTTAAAAAGTTTTAATTTTTTGAAATTTTAGAATAAATCCTATATAAATTTGTTTTTCTTTTTATTTCTCTTTTTAATTTCTTTTATTATTTGATGTATTGCAGATACTTACATATCTCTGAATCGTTCTGTGCTGTTATGATGTTTACAATTTAGTTTTAACTTTATATTCTCAATAGTTTTAGATTCTTTGAACTAACCCAAGTTTTTTTTTTTTTTTTACTTTTTTTATAATATCCAATTCTAATTTTTTCACTGTTTATAATTACCACAATTTCTTCCGTTTTTCTATAAAGTCGGTCTTCTCAACAACCTGACTATTTGAACTCAACACGTGTTCTGCAATTTCTCTATTTGATGTTCACTATTTATAATGCATATTTAATTATGCAGCATGAATAATTATATAAAAAAACCTGTTTTGAATTGTTTTTTTTAAGTAAACATAAAAACACTTGTGATTAATCGTAATTTCTTTTAAGATTTTAAGTAAACGAGAATTTATACTAGTCAGTTTACGAGATTTATAGCCATATATGAAGATAATTATTTTTCTCATATATCTCGAAATATTTGAAAAATCATCTTTTGTTTATTTTAGAAGTTTATGTTAGAAAAAATTCTATTAAATATTTTATGAATGACATAAACAAATAATCTCTGAAGGATTTACAATCATTAAACTACTTTATCGATTATAATATAATTTGATCCTTAATAAGGTTCCACAATCGTTAATCGTTTAAGATGCATATTATACGTAATGTCATCGTCATGTCATCGTTAATAAATGCGATAACGCGATTACTAGAATTAAATTTAATGTATAATAACATAATATAGATGTGCCGGACTTCAAAAGTATATGCAAAGTATAAATGTAATTTTACTATCACACAGAGATGTTCGATTTTATTTTATATATCATTTTGGCGAACACAGGAATCAGACTGACCCTCATTGTGTAATTAATTACATTTACACATAATTCGTGACGTGTATGCATACACAATACAAATAACATTAATTGTATAATATGAATTTATTGAAGTTTTGTTGACACCATCGAGTATTTTCGTCGTTCTATCGGTATTACGATATTTTGGAATTCCACCTCGCTTCTAGCTTTCAGCTGATATTGCTGAAACGTTAGTCTGCAAACAGACATAAAATACACATGTCGCACTTTAGGAAGGAATCTGTCGCAAATCAGAACATATATAATTTTCGGGGATGAAGGAAACTACACAGGAGAGATTTATATTTTAAAAAACAAAGTTTAGTACACTATTATAACTTTAGTACACAGATTGTTAAACTATTTATTTTACATCTTTGTATGTTAACCTGGAATAATTTTATTGAAAATTATATATCGGTAATTATTGTCAACTAATTTACTGAAAGCCATAACATTTAAAGCTGTGCCAACACTATTAGCGATTAATTAACATTCATAGTTAATTATTTTTTTGATTATTAATAAAAATGTACGTACGCGCGCGATTTAAATAAAAAAATATTACTAATATTACGTTATTCTAAAATTAATAGTTTTTGCATTATTAATATCTAGAGCTTTGCTAAAAGTTTACGTCATTCGTGCATCGATTTTGTGCAAAATTGTGTGTAAAATATAATCGCGCTTAATTTTTATTTTTGTATTAGATAATTCTGTTTGCTTAATACATTTTTTTTCAAAAAGGTAGTTACCTCTGTCTCATTATAAAGGTTTGCGACATCTTCCTCTAGAATCTTGTCTCTCGCCATCTTGACATGGTTTTGCAGTTGTTCTTCTGGGCGCATCTATAACCCCGCGCTCGTAACCAAGCTTCTTCGACGGCATAAGCATAAGATATTTATCCTCATTTTCTTGACAGGTTCTCAGTGGTACCAAGATTAACGTCATCGTCGCAAGTATAAATAAAATAATGACAAAAAACTTCATCTTATAACAATAAAGTTTCTATCTAAAAATGAAAGTTTAGATAACTTTTGTGTCTTCAATTCCGCATTTACTTACCTTTAGCAGCTCTTTCTTCTCAATTGTTAAATATTAAGTTTTGCGAAGTTTTCGAAATTCTGCGCATTATACACTTTTGCTCCGTTTGTTTCGACAAATATCTTGCTTCTTCGCTATCGTATGTTTCTTATTTATACTCACAGATATTTCTGACGATGCACTTTGCTTCATTGCAATAAAAATTAAAGTTAAAATATTTTGAAACGTATTGGATCGCGTCATTACTATCAAAGTTATTAATATCAATGTGGACTGAGATATGTGTACTCAATGTTAAAGTGTTCCATTCCCTTTCCTGTGTGTAAACATATCTATAAAACTTTAGTAGAAGCGAGAGAAGTAGTGCAAGTCTAATAAACTAATAAATTATGCACACGTTTGCGCAATGAGAAACCTTATCAATTTCGCATATTTCTATGTTTTATAATTTCTTATACGTGCTCTGGGCACTAAGTATATCCTTCTTAGCTACATCCTATAAGCTATATACTTATAGCCTATAAGCTATATACTAAGCTATATAGATACCATTGACTAAAATCGATCTTCGATATAGTGAAAGATGTTTTAAAAATATCATTCGTCGATCAATAGAAAATAGGTCATTATACATATCGGTGAACAAGTAACAATTTAAACAGAAAGACAATGAAAAAGTATAAAAATATGTAAACTACTATTTTTATCTTATATTTAACATTAGATACAACTGTTTATTCTTTTAATTTTGTATTATTATTAATACATATAATATTTTTATTTCCTAAATTGCATGGATATTTAATTTATATAGAACATAACTCTGAGGATTTTATTTATTTATTACTAGACTTTGTTGAGATACATGTATATGATTTTCTCTATTTTACATATAAAAGAAAGAACATAAAAAAAGTTAAAAATCAAGAAATGAAAAAATGTCTTGTTATAATACATATATCGGGATTATATATAGCTGCCAAATTCATCACACAATTAATAACAGTAATACAGAATGAACGATATAGATAAATCGCGTTGGAGTAGCGAAATGGCTGCTTCCTCTGATAGTGCAAAGCGGACGAATCAATTTGACCGTTTTCACATCACTATTGTTATGATATTTCATCCCAACGTTTGTACGTACTTTCGGATGACATCGCTCGTATTGTTGAATCTGCAAACGAACATGAAAAATGTAGCGCACAGATAAATACAGCAATAAAGTCCTTGACATCTTTGTTCCGTGATATAAAAAGTGAATCATGTGCAACAGTTTTGAATTTTTCTTTTGACATGCTATAAATTTTGTTCCCTTGCTGTAATTAGGCATTCTAATAAGCCGGAAAATGCATATTGGAGAAATAAACGTATGGAATATGTAAGAGGGTTAGGAGGAAATAGGAGGAAAAATACATGTTTTTTTTCGTCGAAAAATAAGAGGAAAAATACGTGTTTTTTTTTAATACTTCCGGCAAAAATTTACATAGGAAGCATAAATCTCCGCTAATAAGGCACTTTATCTCAAATGTGCATGTCAGAGATATTTATGTTTAAAAGTGAAACATTTGAATGTACATTTAAATTAATGCAATTATTAAGATTAATGTGTATAATTTTATAAAGAGAATATCTTGAAAGGAATTTTCCAGCTTTTAAATATGCAAAATTATAATACATAAACATTAATTTGTAAAATATAAATATATTCAAATTATAATAAAATAGTGTCCAAAATAATTAATATTTCAAAAAATAATTATTATGCACAATTTTTTATTTGTTTTTTGAACAGATATCTAATAAAAAAAATTACGTATATAATTCTCGAAAAAAATTTTTTTTATATAAACTTTTATAATATATGATAAATATATGTAAAACTCTTTCCCTCTCTCTTTTATTTCTTATATAAATAATTTAAATAATCATAAATTTTAACAATATTTTATACACCTATATATTTATATAAAATTATTAATTACAATAAATATTTTATTAAATATTTTAATAAATTAAAAATAAATATTATAATATTTTGTATATATCATATAATGATATAAAAAGGATTATTACTGCGCCGATAAACGAGCGATTAATTTTACAAATAACAAATAATTTAAATATTACAAGTTTCTCATACCATAATTCTTCCGCCGTCGCTCGACAGGTTTTTCCGCATTTTTTCTTATTTTCTTCTTCGTGCGTGACTATTTTTTAGCTGTTTCACGGACACATGACACATGCTCGCATGACACTCGGAAAAAATATTAATAGCGATTGGTAATCAATCATATTGCGATGCACTTTGTTGTATTTCCGATATTAATCGCATGCCATGTGCACTTTATCATTCGGAAAAATTATGATTTTTATTTCTTGGTGCTTGTAAATCGCACTGCCAGATTTAATACGCCATTTATTGCAGCAATATTATATCTGTCGCTAACAAATAGTATATGCTCGTATTTTGTATTACATTATAACATAAATGGATAAATACAGATTGAAATTAACGACATATATATTCGCGATATTTGAATACCGCGTAATACTCGAAAATATAATTAGATTTGTTGATTATTTGTACGATAGATTTCGATTTAATAAATCTCGCGGAATAAGCGATAAACCATGACGATGTATATTGTATATGGCGATATTATGTGATACATGTTAAATATTAAAATATGGGTTGATAACGGATTGTATTTGTTAATTAAACATATTGCGAAGCTGTTCGATCGGAATCAATTCGTCCAGTATTTACATCTGTTTTGTTAATGATTGAAAAATTTTAAAATAGCATCGACAATTGCATCCTGATATCGCGCGACGCTAACAATAAGTAAATCGAACTATAATGGCTAATTAAAACGCGATGTATATCGTTTAAAACTATACAATCAAAAATCAATATTGTTCGTGTGATATCTCTTTTTAATGTTTAATTTATAAATTTAATTATTTTACATAAATCTCGCGAAATAAATGTTTATTAATAATTATTAATAATTATAAATGATTAATATAATATTATGGATTTTTTCGTTACTTGAATTATTCGATTCTACGTACATATGTATGAATGAAAAAATAATAACCAAATTGTAGAATCGCGAGTGATTCAAAAATAACAAAAACAGTGAGAAATGTAATAACAATAGAGTACTTTGCGAGAGTTTATTTCGTAATTAAATGTTGCGTGGATAGGTTGTCATATGGCATTCGACCTTGTGACGTATGTATGTATAGTGACCTTGCGTCACATTCATTCGCTTGGCGAGGCTTGAGCGGGAAGGTAGCAGGGCGAATCGCTCCGTATATTATCTTCTCTCTCCCTTTCTATTATCGTATTATCTTTTGAAAAATGTGATCATTCCCTACGACGATTACAATTGATGATTAATGAGATAGATATTTCGCGCGCGATTTTTTTATTTGGAACAGAAACTGAAACGATAAGGCATAGCAATTCTATAACGGGGGGTGATCATTATTTCTTTAATATTTAGATTAGAATATATATGTATATGTACAATATATATTCCGTACATCGCGTTTTCAACTTTTGTCAATTCAAATATAATTTGCTCGCACAATTACCGAATCGGGAACAGAGTAAATCAATGGATCGGATAATCCGGTGGTACATCGCGGTACATCGCATTGGTTAATTAATTATTAACTCATCTTGTTTCATCAGTACGTTGTCGATGCTATTTTCGAATTTTTCGGTCATCGATGAAACATCGCAGATGCGAAACGGATCGATTCTGGTCCAGTGGCCTCGTGTGATGTGTTCACGAGTTGAGTTAACACAGTCGTTTCATTAATTTGATATTTTAATATTTATGAAAATGCGCAAATCTAAATTCGGCTTTCGCAAATAATTTACCAAATCGCACCATCCACGAGATTTATCGCATCGAAATCTGTGAATAATCAACAAACCTAGTTTTTTATACTTTCAAATATTGCCGTTTATCTCTTTAAATATAGGATCTCTTTAAATATATGACATTTATCAAATATCGCGGACATTTATCTCACAATTTTTTTTTTTAACTTTTATATTTTTTTAGCACTCGTTAGTAACAGATTTATTATTGTCGCGACGAGAGTAACGCCTAAATTTTATCGTACATTCTCAAATGTTGAGTTGATGATAGTTTCTGTGTTGTTCTCCCGTCGTATAATGTAATATAATAAAGTGCGCATCGCGTGCGGTTAACGTCGGCAGTGACATGCAAAGTGCATCGCATCGTAGACTAATTCTGTTGATTAGTGCGCGCGCGATCATAATTAACCGTGTTTTCGCGCGTGAGTGTTATGTGAGTGCCATGGAACAGCCACAGAGCAATCAAAAACGAAGTAGGGAGGTGGAGAAAGAGGCCTGGGGTGGCGTCAAGCGACACCGGAGCAATATGTAACCTATTTAATTTGTTTATTACTTATGAAATTAATTAACGCTGTGCTAGGCAGTAATGATTTATTTTACATTACTCTATACATGATATAACGCGGATAAAATATTTTTTAAATTTTATTTTAAAATAATTGAACTATTTATTTATTAATAAAACTATTTATTATTAAAATATTTCTCTCGATAATTAATATTTTTATAGAAATATATATATGTAAAATATTTTTTAAGCTTTGTAATTATTTATATTATTTATACAAGAATTAGTTTTTAATTTTTTAATCATATTTTATATGAAAATTTATATATGTATAAAAAAACTTTCTTGGAAATTATATCTTGAAATTTCCTGTAAATTTTCTTCTAATTTCTTTTTTATTAAATATTTAGAGTTTAAAAAAAAACAAAAATTTAATTGCGCGCAGTAGTTATTTGACATTTTAATTAATTTGGACACTGTTTTGTAATTTAAATATATTTATATTTTACAAATCAACGTTATGTGATACAATTCTACCTTGCACATTGCACTGGTATATAAGAATGTTAAATTATTTTTTATTTTAATTTCAAGATAATGGATTTATATAATGATATTGAATGCGCAATAGTAAACCAATTTCTTACTATTGATTTTTATAAATAGCTTATCTGAAATATCTGATTTTACTATTTATTTGTATAGTTATTATTGTATTAAAAAAAAATTGAAAATTTAGATTATTAAGAATCAGATTTAAATTATAATGTCTCATAGATCTATTATCTTGAAATAAATGTTTATCACAATAAAAATGAAAAAAAGACTGGGAATATTCTAATATATAATCATATATACATTCTAACTAATATCTGATTAAAAAAATGTGTTAATAATTATATATCATATGCCCCAGTTTTATTAGAATTTTTATAACCCAGTTTTTCAAAATAATATATATATATTTTTTTTTCAAGTTTTTATAATTTCCGAAAAAGTTGTGCTACAATGAATTTATCATGCATACTTCTCTCTTTTTAAGATTACTCCCATGAATCTTCTAAAAAATCGTTCGACACTTTCCCTTCGAGTTACGTCGCTGTCCAGCTGGACACGGAAACTCTGGCACTGCTATAATATTGAACGTAGATGCTGTTGTCGTCGGTTCTCTAGATATCGTTAGATTCGGTTTAGATGATTCGATTTGAAGACCTTGATGTCTGCCTGGCGGTAGCCGTAATGATACGACGATCATTATCGTCACGGCAATCGTTAACAATGCAATCCAAAATTTCATTTTCGATATTAACCGCTGAATACAAAACAAACTATCCCGAACGTTTGCTCTCGATGAGAGTTTCTCAAATGACGCATACGACGTATAAATACTTTCGTTGGCAAAGCAGAAATGTTTTGCGTCTTTCTTGCTACTTGCCAATCACTTATAAAGATGTATGTCGTTATGCAATGACTAATAAGTTTTTCGTCGAGAATTCCCCGAATTGATAAAATTATACGGTTTATAATTTCCACTACAGAAGTTGAGTCTCATCTACACGGTGGCGTGTCAAAGGTGAAGTAAATCTTTGATAAGAATTTATCAAAACAAGTATAACTTGCTTTATTTTGAGATGATGAACGAGAAATAAATTCTAATTTTAATTTTAATTTTATTTCTGGATGGAAATATTTGAAAAAAAAATTACTATATTTAATTCTGTAAATCGTACAGATTAATTTTCAACAATAATTTGTATTTCATGATATTTTTAACTTAAAGACATTTTGTGGATAAATCTCAATCTAATATTATATAATTAATAATAATATTTTTATATTATATCTTTATTTTTCCAATAATATATAATTTTTATACAAATTTTCTCATTTCTTTGTATTACATGTTTTTGTAAAGTTTTTTTTTTTAAATATTCTAAATGTATTTTGTATTCTCGTTTATATTCTTAGATTATTTGGCTATGGGTATCCTTTTTTTTATTTCTTTATTTTATATATGTTCTACCATATATTTAAAAAATAATTTTAAAAAAAGTTTTCTGAAATTTAATTACTTAAAAAACTTCTTTTCTTTAGAGAATAGCAAATAATCGACGCAATGAAAGTCGTATAATACGTCTTATTTAAAGTTTTATTGTAACAATCAAGTATTATTTTGCATTTCAAATAACAGTCGTGTGAAATCGATAAATATGTATATGTGAGGCTTACAGAAAACATCTTGTCTACGAGATTGCGTGAATATTCGAAATTACCGAACATAAAGAGAGAAAGAGATAAAGGAAAAGAGGAAAACGAGAATTAGAAATACGAAAGTCACAAAGTTTGTAGGAAACAAAGCCTATAAAAATATTTATATAAAAAAAACTTTTTTTTTGCTTATTGTTGTTCAAATATTGCTAAAAAGTATTAAAAAAAGCTTTATTTATATAGTCAATTTCATATAGAAGGTTAGTCTTTTGTCGAAAAAAAATGTGTTGTGCAAGAAAAGGCTTTTATGACGATAAAATTTTGCTTTTCAGACTGACAAATATTTGACTTTTACCTTGAATAAAGTTTCGCTTTTAGTAACCAAATAGAGTATCGTTTTTAAAACGAGCCCAATTTAGCTTTAGGACTGGAAAAAGAATTTGATTGATAAACAAAAAAAAATTGATTTTTCAAGGTAAAAAACATTTTCAATGTAAGAGTTAATCTTTTCAGAACAAATACATAATCAGTTTTTTAAAGAGATATACGATATCTCGAATAAAAGAAATTTAGTTTATGAGAGCGATTTTAGTTTAAACTATGCTTTTTTCATCATGAAAAAAAGCTTTTTAAGGGGCTTTTAAATTTTGATTCTCTTAGGTATAATAAATAATTGCACGAGTAAAAAATCTGGATGTGTACGGTCGAACAAATACTGAACATTTATATAACAACGTAACTTTTAGGCAAAAAAGCATAACATTTAATCTCCTAAAATGCAACACGAAAGTGAATAGATTATGTACACAATTTTTAAAACCGTGACAACATGTATGTTTGTTAGTCTCTACGTAAAATCTATCAATTTTTATAACAAATTTTTATAATATATTTGCTCGACGGTAGAACTTAAGAGTAAAATCATATATAATTGGTTTTTCAAAAATAAAATTATAACTAATAATATCAATAGATAGTATGCGTAAATTAATTAAATATTTATTATATATATATTAATTTTTTAAATAAAATTAACAGTATGCAAAAATAAAACAGTAACAAAAATTCAAGGTACACAATAAAAATATGATTTTTTAGCGAATAAATTTAACAATATTTGAATATATCTCGTTTCTTAAATATTAAATAAAAGCTTCGAATTTTAAACGACGATTTTAAGCTTGAAATATTGTTTGCGCGCGCGGAAATGTCTTGAATCGTACTATTTAAACTTTAAGTGGTATTCCGGAATGTCAAATGATATCCTGAAGACTTAAGTAACCATCATTTATTAACAGTCGACTAGTATATGTTGGTAAAAGTTCATTAAATTTCAAAACATTCAAAGACCGTTTGTGCATGGATTTCGCGGACCGTCAATCAAAGGTTAAAGACTACCGGTGCAGTAAAAAAAAAAAAAAAAAAAAAAAAAACGGTGTGAAACGTTAATCAATACAATACGAGCCTCCATCGTCCGTTCCTATCGCGGCGATACCTCCTTCCGTCTCTCTCGATCTCGATGAAGCGTTCCGGCACGGTGATAATATTCCTCTTGACCCGTTTTTTAATTTCGCTTCCGTCTTCGGTGACGACCGGCGTCTCCGTCGACAAAATGACGACCTCCCGCGCCTTATCTGCCACGATTTCTTCTACTTTTTCACTGTCAGTCACTGCCGTTCTTTCAGCCATTGTAACGCTTTCTCGATTGTTGGATTCTTAAACGATTTTCGATAATTCCTATTTTTCCGTCTAATCTGCCGTCAGATCTGCCGATAGATCCCTGTTTTTTCGGATCGACTTTCCACAGAATCATAGCTCCTTGAATATTAAATAATAACTTTGAATTTTAAATGACTTGAACTTTAAATTCGAATGACACTGTTTGTGCATGAGGATGAATTGAATCATATTCTTGAACTTTAAAGGAATAAAAATATTATGAAATTCCGATTATCTATTCATACACTGAGAGAATTTTCTCTTATAATTTACCCTGAAAATCATGGTAATCGCGGAACAATATGGTATGAAAAGAATTTTATGAGAATTTCTCTGATTAATATTTATCACAATAAAAATAATAATATCTATCACAATAAAATATAAAACATGTTTGATTAATTTTACTAAACTGCATAATAAAATTAATCAAACATATTTTATATTTTATTGTAATAGATGTTATTATTTTTATTGTGATAAATATTAATCAGAGAAATTCTCATAAAATTCTTTCCATACCATATTGTCCCACGATTATCATGATTTTCAAGGTAAATTCTAAGAGAAAATTCTCTCTGTGTACATTTCTAATATTAAATAATATATTTTTATATATATAAATCGTAAAGAGAAAGAGAAATTTAATTAATGTTCAATAAATACATTTTTTCCGCAATATATGTATATATTTAAATAACATTTTAAAATTTTTGGTAACATATTTTCTAGTCTTTTTTAAGTAGTATTTCTAAGAGCGCTGAATGAGAAATGATTGTCGTTAAACTATCGTTTAGATTTTTATAGTAGCAATTCATTTTTCTATCACTTATTGGAATGACCCCGAAATGTTTCTTGTTCACGTTATCGGATTCTACAATTCCTTATTGCTATTATGAAACTCGATTTATTGTTTCACACATTATCGATGTTTAAAATTTCTCTCTGTTTCAAATATATCATGTATATCGCACGAAAGATATTAATTCAATCCATTATTGTTGTACGCACTTGCGTATCAGATTAATTCAATATTTCATCTTTTATCTATCTCAACTTTGTTGATTTACAATGCTTATGTCTAGCACACACACAATGTTATATTATATGTTATATGATTTAACTTTTTTAATTTAATATTTAATATTCGATATAAAAATCACGTGTGCATGTATGTATATCTTTTCTTTGCTTTCTCTGCATTCTCTGAATACAATGAATGTAATTATATTTGTACACGTTTCTGCTATCTGCATTTTTCAATGCTTTTAAAAAATGAGAGAGAGAGAAAAAAACAGTTAATATCTTTTTATTTACCATAAAAATCGATTTGTAGTGTACAACCTTCTCAAAGGTTGTCATCGACGTCTGCGGTATTATAGCACGTTTTACGACACAGAAAAATATTATCTTGAACCCACCGAACGTGTAAGATGTAATCTTTCAGCGTAATTTAATGCGCTTCTTGCACCGTCTCTTCGGTTTACTACGACGATTTCTCGATGATCGAGATCCCTTTTTTTCTCCATCCGTCTTTGCAGTCTTATCGTTATCGTTTGCTATCAATTGGCAAACGTTAAGCTTTATCGTAGATAAGGTTCGCTCTTTATTGCGCCTGAAGCGGATTTCGGACGGATTAGAAGCGCTTCGGGCTCTCTTCAACTTCAAAGTGCTCTTGAAGACTATTGCGGGACGAAAGGCAAACGTTCCCGATGGTTCGTCGTCATCGCTTGAAAGTAAATTCGAGCTACAAATGCAGTAGCCGAGAAAGATGGAATGCAGTTGCAATGGATTACGGTTAGACTCTCGAAATTGCAGCTGCTGCGGGGAAAAGTGTGGCAGGCAAATAGAGAATGGCACGCGATCGATTACTGGGAGATTCCGCTTTAATCTTCTGGTGGCAAGTGGCGAAATTTCACGGATTTGCATTGGCGAGGAATATATACGAAACTCTCCTATGTCTGCGAGAAAAATAGTTCGTTTATTACAAGCGATTAAATTGAACGGTTAAATGCAACGCGGGGTAATCCATTTTTTTAAAGATAGAATTCGAATTAAAATCTAAAATTAAAATCTAAATTTACTTCCCCCCCCCCTCTGTATTATTTTGAGAATTTAATATTCTCGGGTTTTTAAGAAAGTTGATTTTTATATATATATATATATATATATATAGACTCCTCTGAGAATGGTCGCTCAGTTGCTGAACGATTATTAATTTATTCAGATTATTTATGGCGATATAAAGCGCAAAGGAAAGAAAATGCGCGAAAGCTTCAAATATTAGTGGTGCATTATATCGAGTTTTTGCAAGAAAATTAACTTTTTAAAAAATAAAAGAGGATAATGCGAAATACTTGGCAACGGAGTACTTGTTGTCGGAGCGTTTCATAAGAATTTACTTTGTTATCGCTTCAACTGGTAGTCATCAAACTTCTCCAAACATCGCCTCTTTCATGAACTTGTAGAATGCATTTTCTTCAAGATTGCAATTTTCGCAACCCATTAATGAACAAAATAACATTAAAGTAGTAATAAATAATTGTATACTTATTTAAAATATATTAAAATTTTTTAATATTTTTTTAATAATTAAATATTTAAAAAGTTTAATAATTACAAAGTATTATAAAATTAAACTATATAAAATAGATTAAACTTTAATCTTTATTCAAATAGATAAGTTTGTTTTTTATTCTGATATCGGCATCTTTCTATCGATCATTTGACTCTTATAACTCATAAGAAGTTACGCACATACTTTATTATGAACAATTGGCTTGAATTATTTAACACAGGTAAAATATTAGTAGAAATATTAGATATTATAATATTATTTTAATATTATTTTATTTAACATGCATTAAACTTTTGCTCTTTATTGCTGATTATTTAAGGACATTTTATACAATGTCTATATTTTGATGTATCTATTTTCATGCTGTTTTGTTCATATAGGAGATAATAGGAAATAATAAATAATAGCAGTGCTAATGTTTTTATTTCACAATATTAAAACAAATTACATAAAGTAATTTTGAAATACAATTTAATTTTAAAATTGCTTTGGGTAATTTATAATTTATGATAAAATTCGGGATAAAATTTTATTTATTATTTTATGTATCATATTTTATGTAATACAGAAAACATATAAAGAAATTAAAATATACATATAATAAAATATATACATATTAGAATGCACATATATATTTTATCATTATACGATACATAAAATTGAATAAAATCAAAATAATAAATAGAAATCATTAATATCATAAATAAAATTCTATACTTGATTTTGTCGTA
This sequence comes from Prenolepis imparis, assembly GCF_030444845.1. NCBI lineage: Eukaryota > Metazoa > Arthropoda > Insecta > Hymenoptera > Formicidae > Prenolepis > Prenolepis imparis. The sequence continues at coordinate 18,170,374 of NW_028141166.1, read as the reverse complement.
AGTTATAAATTATTTAAATAAGTTTTAATGATCAAATATATAATCTAAATTTAACTAATTTAACAGCATTAAAATATTGATTTATATAGAAATATAAATGTATGCAAAATATATATATATATATATATATATATATATATATTCATGCAACAAACATATTAACATTTTAAAAGTATTATGAAACCGTATTATGAAAATATTCTGAATTAAAGTTTCAAAAATATTTAATTTTGACTGAATTTTTCATGCCAGGAACAATTTGACAAATGAAAAATTAAGTTTTAAATAAAATTAATAAATTGTGATGATTTTTATTCTACAATCAAATATTGGTGATTTTTAAAAAATTTTTTCTGTTTCTGTATGTAATGTTCCGTAAAACTTTAATGAAACTTTTGCTACGTAATTTACATATATTTCATAAATTGATAATAACCGTTTTCAAGCAATTTGCTAATTTTCATAATTGAAAATTTTAATAATCGAGTTCAAAGCTAGAATTTTATTAAAGAGGATGCTATTTAAAATTAACTGTCGAGTAAGATATTGTCACGCATCTCTATATATCCGAAGTATCATTTTGAAGTTAGAACAGGAAGAGGTCGACTAAATTTGTCAAAGGATAGTTTTCTTCGTAAAGTTTGATGTTCTCGCGAAATACTTTGTATATATTATATATATATATATATATATATATATATATATATATATATATATTCTATACGCATCTTAGAAGGTATCACCTCGACTTCGCGTTATCTCGCCAATGATGGCACCTCGATATTACGTCTTTTTAAGAGTACACGACTCATTAAATAATTGCGAAATGCGACGTAACGTAATTCCGCACAGGGAGACTTTAATCAAATTACTAATGGAAAAGCAAACGTTCCCTGTCGTCGTCGCGCGGAAAATAAATTCCGACTGGTTGAAAGAGTACGACAGGGGAAGAATGGAATGACGGTTACAATGGAGTACAATTAGGCTACTGAAAACGCGTGGAGAAAATTCTTGAGAAAACGCGTCGACGCGACGGACCGAATGCGGCGCGCAAATAGAAAACGGCACATCTCGTTGTTCAGATCGATATCTTATGGCAAAAACGACTCTTTATTTTCCGGTATAGAGAAGTAGAACAAAGGCATTGTTATGTATATATGTATTCATGCGGTTTATAGAATATTCATTCATTTGTTTGCCCTTAAACCGCGGAATATATAACATCTGCCCTCATTGAAAGTGCCGGAACAATAATAATATTAAATAGATTACGGCATAAATTAAACTCACCGAATAATTTTGATTACATTTCATGTGCCTTGCGTAATGAGAGTATATTGAAAATGGCATAAATCAAATTTGGCAATATAATAGAGTTAATCTCTCTCTCGTGGGCGAGTTAGAGTTTTCCGGACTTTTCTTGAAATTGCATTTTTCCATACTTATATAGAAAAAGAAACAGTTTATGAACAGTTACATAAGTCCTTTAGTGCCTCGTTTTGCGGCTGTGAGTTTTTAACAACATATAAAAGAGACTTCAAGAAATAATGGCAGCTCTCTGACATAAACTTTATGCAGTTCTGAAGAATTATTATAGGACATGAAATAGAGGTGTACAATGCGAGTATTTTATCAAGAAATTTTATCTTCTATTATAATATTTTATCACATTCCAGGAAATATCTGCTCGTATTACTTTTTTGTTACACACATTTATTACAAAATCAAATATATAAAACATAAATTGTTCTCGTTATGCTTATTTTAAATCTAAAAAATTGTAAAAGCTTGCAACAAACGTGAAAGAGGTAATTATGAAAAAATTAGGTAAAGTCAGGGAATTTTCGAATTCTTTTGACAATCTTAGCGAAATGCTTGGCAGAAGTCAAGACCAAGACCGGTCGCCTCTTACAACAAGAATGCCGTCAAGGAGGCTGCAACGCTTTGTGGGGACCATAAGGGCGCTTACCTTGTTGCGAGTGAAATTGTTTTCACGACCACCTTCGCTTAGTTAGTTTTAACAGAATTTCGCCTCCACAAGCTCGTTCTCGCTATCTCTTCCTCTTTCTCTCTCTTCCTCTCTCTTTCTCTCTCTATCGCGCTTTCTCTCTGGACGAGCTGAAAACCTCATTGTAAAGTGCCATATAAGGTGTTCTAAAACCATGTGTCCTTCCAACCGCAAGTACTAAAGGCACAAACTAAAAAGAATTAAGCGTCGTAACGGTTGCTATAATAGAGCGTAAAATTCATGGAATGTTAAACATCGAAAATGATAGGATTTTATTTAAGATTTTAAAAGGTTTAAACATCGTGGATGTAGATAATAAATAAAAGCAGATAGCATATATGTATATGCACTGGAGGATCCTGGGGGGGGGGGGGGGGTTAAAACCCCCCTTGCAAATTAAAAGAAACAGTTTTGCTGAATTTGTTTAAAAAATATAAATAAAGAAAAACAAACATTAAAGGGCTATCGACATCAGGATCCGCTAGTGTATATATATAAGTATAAGATACACTGTAAATTATACTCATTACGCATTCAAGGAGTTAAGTATAGATTAAGTCAGACATAAGACGAAATGATGAGATAATTTCATTGCACGAAAATAATTAGGTGAAATTCTTTATATCTATATAATATATATTATATAGATACAAAGAATTTCGCCTAATTATTTTCGTACAACAAAATTATCTCATCATTTCGTCCTATGTCGGACTTAATCTATACTTAACTCCTTGAATGCGTAATGAGTATAAATTACAGTGTATCTTATACATATATATTGTATAATTATATATATATATAAAGAATTTCGCCTAATTATTTTCGTGCATGAAATTATTTCATTATTTCATCCTATGTCTGACTTAATATATACTTAATTCCTTGAATGCGTAATGAGTATAATTTACAGTGTATCTAAAGCCTAGTCTACAATGGCAGTAAGCAGTATAGAGTAAGCAGTAAGCAGTATGAAATGGGAATTGCCCATTTCGTTACTCCCGGTCTTTACATCCACTAAAAACAGTATACAATGGCAATAACAAGGCTGTAGGAATAGAGAGTATACTGTTTTTAGTGGATGTAAAGACCGGGAGTAACGAAATGGGCAATTCCCATTTCATACTGCTTACTGCTTACTGCTTACTCTATACTGCTTACTGCCATTGTAGACTAGACTTTATACTTTTATATATATATATATATTTTATATATATATATATTTTATATATATGTATATTATATATATATATATACATATATAAGTATAAAATACACTGTAAATTATACTCATTACGCATTCAAGGAATTAAGTATAGATTAAGTCAGACATAGGACGAAATGATGAGATAATTTCGTTGCATGAAAATAATTAGGCGAAATTCTTTATATCTGTATAATATACATATATATATATATATATAAAAGTATAAGATACACTGGAAATTATACTCATTACGCATTCAAGGAGTTAAGTATAGATTAAGTCAGACATACGACGAAATGATGAGATAATTTCGTTGCACGAAAATAATTAGGCGAGAAATTCTTTATATCTATATAATATATATATACACTGGCGGATCCTGAGGGGGGGGGGAGTTAACCCCCCCCCCCTGCAAATTAAAAGAAACAGTTTTGCTGAATTTGTTAAAAAAATATAAATAAAGAAAAACAAACATTAAAGAGCTATCGACGTCGTTGATCCTGGAATAAAAGCTAATCATGAAACCAAAAATATTAAATAAAATAATTTTGCAACCCCCCCCCCCCCCCATTATCGACGTCAGGATCCGCTAGTGTGTATATGTAATATAAAATAGAATAAATAACAGAATGTTTTTTTTTTTTTAATTAATACACATGGCTTGATACATAATTTTGTCGAGACATATGTATATAATTTAAAAAAAAAATTTTTTTAATTATAAAAAGAGATAAGCTTCTCTCTAAAGAGTTTTTACAAAGGAGAAGATACTCGGATAGATCATTCTGCACGGTAATTTTGCGGACGCAGATTTGTGTGCTTTGACATACAAAAGTTTCATGCCGCGTTCGAAAATGCAATTAACATCGATGCACCGATGCGACTTACTAATACGGATAGAATTCATGCACTTTGATGCACCTTGCGATGCACATTACGTGTCATGTTTCGCGAAAGCGTTTTGCCGACGCATTGCGAATGGATTCAGAGGGATGATGACGAGGACGACGCGAGAGCGATATAACGTTCGGCGTTGCATCGCGTTGCATTCTCCCTTTCCATCGGGAATTTCATCCCTTCCTCTTCCGCACTCTCGCGCTCCACTATCCGCCTATCTTCGCGTTCGTGCATCGTTTACTTCGCATCAAGTGCAAGCTGACGGTGAATCCTCGTTTCATGTGACAAATATTCATCGGGGAGACAGGACAGCAACTAAATCTTTTACCATCTTTCTCTCTCTCGAATGAGTAAAACGTAACTAGAAGCGAAAAGCGTTCATTAAAACCAGTTATCTCCGATATTAATATTCTCCGATTTACTTTTAGTGTATTTGCTTAATTTATTTCTTATTTTGTTTGATATTTTATATATTATGATTTTTTTCTTTTATATTTATTTATAATTTTGTGTGTGAGAGGAGAGGATTAATAGAATTCTTACAAATCTAGAGTTGTTTACTCAGAAAGATTAATCTTCGAATATTCACTTTGCTGTTTATTTGCTTGGATATGAAGTTGACTTTGCTTTTATTTAATCTATTTTTTTCTTCTCATTTGTCTTTAATTAAACATTTTCGAGCGATTCAATTTTTTAAAATTTGATTCTATCTTCTTTGATTTGAATCTAATTTATTTTAGATTCTGTTATTATATTTTTACATTTTTAAATACTAAAATATTTTGTTTAAAAGTTTCAGTTGCTACAGTTCTTTGATTCCTTTGAACTTAAATGCCTTACGGCGTATCTTTTATGGAGAAGAAAGTTGTACAATATTATGTTAAAAAAAACTGAAAAATATAAAAATGGAACTTAATGCACAAAGAGAAACTGGTATCTAAGCAAACTAGTATCTGGGCCAATGACTATTCAAGCAAACTAGGATCAAAGCCAAGTCTTATATGGTAGAACTTCTTGAAATCTGGTGGGTGTCGGGAATTTGGTATTCAAGGAAGTTGGCACCCAAGCATGTTAGGATCCAAGAAAATTAGTACTTAAGCAAATTACCGCTCAAAGTAGGATCATCTAGTAAAATCCGTTTATAAGATATTCTTGACCGTTTCGACCGGATCTTCTTTAATTAGACAATTTATCTTTGGTGAAAATAACAGCTAGTATTTATCATCACTTCTTTAATACTTTACAGTATATCAGATTAATTCCATTTAAAAATATTTCAAACGTTCTAAAGATAAGTTTCGATTAGGACGAGGTTCATTTAAAGTTAGCTAAAGAAGAAGAGATTCTCTCTCTCTCATCGAGCAGTTACACTCGCGCACACGTTTAACTAACGGAGGATAAGTGAGTAATCTATTGAATTTCTCTTAAGGAAAGATTGATCGAGTTTGTCGAAGGATCAGAGCGACTTGAAGGAGACATGCAATCGGCCGCGAACATCTTGTATCTTTCTACGAAAGCTCTCGGCAAGAGCTCTCTTGTTTGTTCCCAAGTTTCTCTCATCGGATCCTTAATTCCGCAGGTGCGGGCCGCGATGTCGTTATAATTACAGGTAATTACAATCGGTTCTGTGTCCGGAAATGAAAAATCCACTTAGCCAAGACCGTCGGGTTGCCCGCTCTATTTCGCGCCCGGACGCTTAAGCGAATTATCTGCTAGAGAAGAGTTAGCGGATCTAATTTGTAATACGGTAACCCGGCTTTCGACACGGGTCACCGCGTTACCACGGCATCGAGAGTTTGCTAAAACCTTCGAGGCACATGCACACCTAATTTATATGGTTTAACCGGTTACCTTATTATATATACCTACGACGTAACTTGCGCCGGAATTACACGCCGATGATTATACGCGCCATGTACCGGCATTCTTAGGGGGATAAGTCGGGATAATGAAATACACATGCGCCTAGCTCCTCACACGATTAAATAAACGAAGGCAACGCCGAATACGAGCGAGCAGATGAAATCAATTAGGACCAATTAGCGGATAATTGGTACACGCTAGATGAATACGTGAAATCGGGATCAGAAATGGGATTGTCTTCTCTGACGAATTCCGAGTAGATTATTTTCTCGTAGTTTATAAGAGCCATTGTTTAATTGTATCGAATAAAAAAGTTTTTTAATTATACAAAATTTAAAAAATTTTTCTTATTAATTTACGATAAAATTAAAACATAATTTATTTCTTAATATTTTTATGACATACATATATGTATATTTATATAATTGTTTATGTGTAATTATTTATTTAAGTAGGAACGAAGTAAAGTCGACCCAACTAGCCAAAAATATTTTTATTCAAAAAACACACAACGTTTCGACCATATGGATGTGGTCCTTATCAAGTGTAATATTCATTAGTAGAGGTGCAGCGAAATTAACGATAACGTCAACTTTTCCATAATATAGTTACAACATATTTAAATAAACATAACATAAATTCAAGTTTGTCAAACATTTGAAAGAGAGAAAACGATCCTATCGTTATGATGATTCGTCAAAAACGTTTTCATGAACTCTACTAATGAATATTACACTTGATAAGGACCACATCCATATGGTCGAAACGTTGTGTGTTTTTTGAATAAATATATTTTTGGCTAGTTGGGTCGACTTTACTTCGTTCCTACTTTAAAATTTTACTAGCGACTTTTTAAGTATCTAATTATTATTTATTTAAGATAAATCATTGACTGTTTTAATAGAAATTATCGTTGTTATCGATTATCTCTCAAAGTCTAGATGCATTAATGGAACACAATAACGAACATCGCTATCTTACTTAACTTAATGGAAGATGAAGTCGCGGTTTCGTGAGAGCGATGATAATTCGGAACTCATCGTTGAAACCCAAGCCTTTCGTGGCTGCAATCGATAATCGATATGGCCAATTTGACGAATACGGGGTCGGGATATTTTCAGCATTCCTCACCTTCCTGGCGACGAAGTATGCAGATATCGTGCCTCTTATAGAATCTTATTATAGCCCAGCGCGCATTGCTTACAGCTTAAATATGTCCTTATATAAGGAGTATTGCAAAATAATCGTATTTTCTTTTAGCTCTGTGGAATGTTTGTGATCTGAATCCTCCCGAGTTTTCTTCAATAGAAATTTTATCGGAGATTATATCACAATTCCTTTTTTCAATTTTTACATTTTAAATTAAATTTCTATTTAAATAAAATAAATTTCGCTCTAAATTGGTGATTTGCATCGAAATTGTAAAGTTAAATTGTAAATTATAAAAACATATAGCATCAGTAAATATATAGTATTCGATAATAATAATAAAAAAAATAGCTGCATGCAGCTAAAGGCAACTTTATCTCGTAATGTTATTTTTCACTGTATTTATATATATGATATTTTACTTAATCTAATTTTATTCCATTGCGAATGTGTGTGGTACTTGTCTGTGTCTCTCTCACAGTTTTCAAATATTTATATTAACTGACGTTACTCGGTAGAATAATTGGATTAAATGCAGCATGAAAAATCTGACCAACAACCACAACATTGTTAGTTGATTTTTGCATGCAGAACGTGATCCAATCAGCTATTTTCCTATATAAACAAAATCACGTTTTTATCTATATACTGGAGAAGAATTTTAAAGAGATCAATACGAGAGGATATACATATGTAAACATATATTTATGCAACAGTAACAGGTTTAATCTAGGTGTAGAGAGGATTGTGCCGATTACAATAAATCTTTATATAGAAATATCGTAATAGAAGACAAGATAAAAGACGACGTTTAATCAATATTCAATTAATTTTAATGGCAAATTTGAATATGTCTCTGTCACGCGAGACGAAGAGTTAATCTAAAGTACGAACGGAACTCAGTTATGCAAATTGATTTAACCGTTTGGAGGGCTTTTAGTTCTATTCCGCAAGCAGCTATTTGAAGTCTCTGTGTCAACAGAGCGAGAATCTCTCTTTCTCTTCTCTTCCCTTCCCCCTTCTCTCCCTCTCTCTCTCTCTCTCTCTCTTTCTCTTTCTGTGAAACAATATAGTTAGATATTAATTGTTACTGGCCTCCAACATGGGGAATGGGAAATGGTATCCTTTACAACTCAGTTCTGCCACAATTCGGGCGGAAATTCTTGCAATTTCACGGCAGCAGTCGCACGTGGCGTTATAGACGCGGGTAGGGTACGTTATTACCATTTTCACATTTGCCTCGTGTTTGGCCCTAAAATATTTTTCCGAAAACTTACGATGCCGAGGTATTTGTGCTCTATCTGCAGCTGGTGTATGAAATTGATCATTATTGTTTCAATATAAAATTATTATCAATGGCGGTTACAATGATGCACAATTAAATAGCAATTGAAGGAAATTTATTTCGCACAAAACTGTATTTTGCTCTCTGATATTTGAAACGAGATATTGCTTTTGATATTTCTGGTTATTTATATATATTTTAATTTATTTATATGTTTTAATTTAACCTTTTAATATATTGGAAAATGAATAATTGCAATTGAAAAATTAATTCTATATTTTTAAAACATCTTATATGTTTCATTTTGAAAAATAATTGATATTTAATTATAAACATATGTATCTTAGTATCCTTTTTTCTTTCTCTTCCTCTGTTTTTCTTAATTTCTATATCAAAACTACTAAAAAAAAGTCGAGATTGAATTTTATACTAAAATTTTAACATTTCTATAGTTAAGAAAGTAAATTACAGCGTTTTCGCTATGCATTGAAACGTTTCCATTCAACTGGACTAAGCGAAATCACCATTTACGAAATAGCCGAGTGATATGTTCGCGGAAAGGATAGCGAAAATTCGCTCGCAATTGCACGTCGGAAATAGCGTCGCTCTCCCGCTTCGAATCCAAAAATGCAAAATTTCACGGACCACTGCACGCAGAAATCATGGTAAATGCCGACAGTCAGAAAAGAACGGGGCTATGCCGTTCCGAAGAATGCAATATCCGTTAAAGGAAATTTGTTATCAGCGCGACTGCGAACGCATCGTAATTCTTGCAAATCAAGAATCGATACCGGCCAACTATCGAAAAAGGGAGAAGTCGAACAGGTTATACAGTTATATTTGTTAGACGGGTTGTTTCCAGACCCTACGATAACATTATTCAGTCATGTCACGCGAGAGAGGCTAAAAATAATGACGACGATTTCTCAATGTCAAGACATTAAGGTTGAATTTAAACGATTGAAAAACAATCATTTTGACGAACTTTAAAATTCATACATATAAATAATCGCATATATATCTAAACAAAATTTTTATTTATTAATTTATATACACTAAGAAAATTTTTTCTTAGAATTTACCCTGAAAATCATGAGACAATATTATGATTAATTTTATTAAACTGCATAGTAAAATTAATCAAACATACTTTATATTTTATTGTAATAGATATTATTTTTATTGTGATAAATATTAATCAAAGAAATTCTCATAAAATTCTTTTTATACCATAATATTATCCCACGATTATCATGATTTTCAAGGTAAATTCTAAGAGAAAATTCTCTCTGTGTATGTATAAACGGGAAAAAGAGATCCCTTTAATACAAATAAATAATGTAACATTAAATTAGAATAAGATGCTACAAAAATTTTAATAGAATTTTAAAAGAATGGATTATACGAGACCTTTATAAAGAATTGAAAATTTTTTAAACTTAAGAGAAAAAAAAAACATTTGCAACAAGTGACATATAAATATATTATCACTGAGATTTATTCTGTTTATCGCATAAAGCAGTCGCTATTGTGTTTTATTTATGTTAGAGGAAGGATTATCGCGCGCATGTGGATTACACGAGTCGAGAATCAACGAGAAGATATATTGCATAATCGGCTTCAGTATGCGCACGCGTGTTGAATTATGTATTAGAAAACGAGAAGCAAGAGTATAATCTGATTTGACATTAAAGATTATATTACGTAAAAAGAGAATAGTGTCACAAGCATCACTTATGATACCTTACTTTCATCTCATGGTACATGTATCTTTTAAGGAGTCCGTCTTTTCCGCGTTTATGCCCTTTTTCGTCTTATTCCTGACATAATAAATTCCTTTATCTTCATACCTTCTTATAATCTTCTTTCTTTTTTGGTGGCATATTTTAATAATAAAGAGAAATCTATTTTAAAACTCGTATCTAAAGACGCGAAGAAAAAAAAACGCGATTATAGCTATATGTTACAAAATATATGTTGGACGAAGATAGACTAGTTAGGAACAGATGTTAGGTTCCCATTACCGAGAAGTACTTAAATTACGTAAAAACGGAGGGTTATAGTTTCTACTACTAATCTAATTTCGATAAGTGGCGGCCCACCCTCCGGGGAAATTTGCCACCCTCCGGGGTCGCAAGTCGGTTGCTCAAGTCTAAGCCCATCTTATATATACGTAGAGCAGAGTTTAATCGCAAAACGTGTTTGATTTATCGTTCGCAGGGGCACCAGCGGTATCGACATAGACCTTCGCCGAGTAGACATAGATCAGTGCCCGTTGCCGGCCGGATCCACGCAGCTCAACATATTCGCCGCCAGCGACAAGTGCAAAAAGCGCACCACCGAGGTAATGCTAATTTCTCGTCGCGCATTCTATACCTCCTCGCCTATCCGCCCCCAGGATCGATGTTTCCCGCGAGTGTCCTTCGGTGCCGGAGCGCGCGCTTAAACGCGCCGTACCGAATGGAGAACAAAGCCACCGGGGGAATGTTTTTCCACGTGGCGACCGACTCTATTTGTAAATGCCACTCTCGACCCTATCGCGCGAATGAAAGAGAGAGAGAAAGGGGAAGGGTGGAGAACTCTGTATAGCGAGGTGGTTCTTCCGCCATGCGAAAAACACGGCTACGTACTGCTCGCGCAGCGTTTTTGTCCCCCGGACATAATAAACCGCGAGCGGTATCGGCGTGCTTTACTTTTCATAAATTAAAACTCGCAAGAAAATTACGCGCGCTCCAGAGGTTGTCAAAATATTTCATTTAATCTTTATAAAATGCGCGGAAGAGTTATTGAATAGTATTTGCATTCCGGAACGATAGAATTAACATTTAAATAGTATCGCGTGGCGCGGTATATTTTTTCATCTTAATTGCAGATTTTTTTGATAAATTTCATAACATTTTGACCATAGTAAAAATTTAAATGGAGTCAATTTGTCGTTAATTTCGTTTTATAGTTTTTAATTTTTCACGCTCTTTTCTATATTTATCAAATTAATTTATATTTATCCAATTTACATCTGCCTTGTTCTGGGAATACGTTAGTTGAAATTTGTTTGAAAGTTTGCTTTCTCCTTTACACGTAATAATGCAGTGATATATGGGAAAAATTTCGCGAGATGTAAAATAGATCAATGTCGCCCGACTCCTTATGTAAGCCTTAAAGTTTGAAACCACGTTTTTCCAATCCTCGGCTAACGATAACTCATGCGACTTCAGAAAAGAGGATCGCAATTTGGAGATAACGTTTCAAACAGGCTTCATCCCGAATCTATTCGTAGATAAAAACAAGTACGTTTTTTTCTTATAAAAATAATATAAGAAAACATTTTTCGCGATTTTTTTACCTTTAACTTTCGATAGTTGTTATTTCACAGTATATTTTATTTTTTTCATCATTTCAATTTTTATACTTTGCTATATATGATTGCGAGTAATATGTTTGTAACATAAAATTGTTTCGACCACTGAAGCATGCAGTTGTTTGGATCACTGAAGCCGTAGTTCATCATAGATTTCCGTTTTATGGGCCGTGACACTTTTTAACTTATGATATTTACTTTATGACTTTATTTTTTAATATTGCCTCGCTCGTTTCTTTTGAAAAAAAGTAAATGGTAATAGCTGCATAAATATGTATGAAAAAATAATATATTTCGCCATTTTTTACGCTACATGCAATCCCTTCTAGTGAAACATGATCAGTTTTGTTATTTTCAAGTAAGAGTACATCCCCTTAAATTTTAAATTGAAGTACTCTTAATATAAAATTTCTTTCCAATTTTCGATTCTATCCATTTAATCATTAAATTTTGGGAATATTAGATGTTCGAAAAACTTCTGGTTTGGAGATCAATTAAATTGTTTACGGCAATCAAAAAATCACGCTACCACGAACCTTATTTATGTAAGTAATATATACGCGCGAAGCAATTTGACTAAAGTAGAATTTTAATTTTTGACTAAGTAAATTTTTCAACGTTTTACAAGGTCACATTTATTCTAATGAAAAATGTAGATGATATATAATTATTGTTGACCACGAGAGAGAGAAAGAGAGAGAGAAAGAGAGACACAAATTCTGATCGTTCTGTCAGCCGAGAGTTCAGCGAACAATTCGTCGAAACAATTTCGATGGATTGTTACATAGTTAGGCTTAATAACAGAAAGGATTTGATATAACTAGAATTGATTAAATACAATTAATCGTTTCGTCCACGCTGTTCGCAGTGCATCGCCATTCCCGGACTTGGTTTTCGTCGAGGTAGTTATCGATGCGTTTGCAAACGAGGCTTCTACTATCCGGACACGAAATCGGACAAGAGGTACTATAATGGCACTGTCATAGAGGAAGAGTACGAGAAATTGATGATGGTGAGTGGTTTAAAGCCGAACCAGAAATAGCTTTGCTCTACTTTACGCTCCCTAATGTGCTGCTCGATATATAATATTACTCTCTATTTTCTGTGTCGCGTTTTTTTTTCCTCCACAGAAATAGAAAAATTATCTCTATCACACAGCGCGAAATGATATAATTAATATAATATAATATAATAAATATGACAGAAGGTGTCGTTTCGGTCTCATCAAATTTCAATGAACGCTGTCATGGCTCTAATGGCTCCTTTCACAAAGCAGTCGATTAGTTGAGGTTCAGAGTAAATTGACGGAAGATTCGGTCATTAAAGTTTAATGCAATAGAAATGGGCCAGCTTATGCGTATATAACACGATTATTTGCCATGTGGAATTGATTCTCGATTAAAGAGTAATTTATTAAAGAGAATAAACAATTTTGAATTATCATACTAATTATTGTACTGTCTGACAAATAAAAAATCGCGATGATGCATATATAAATAAAATATACTGGATTATACGTAAAATTTAATTTATCGTTGCTTCGTCGTAGAAAAAGAACAAAACCAGAGTCTGAGAAATCTTCAGTCGATATCAGATCGCGTTCCATTTTCGTCGTCACATCCAGAGTCTCTTTCTCTCTATTCCGCCTTCGGAAATAGGATCGCAGAATAGATTGTCGCGAAAGTGCAATTAAATCGTACTGGCGGCAACAGCGTTACGGCGACGAACGAACGGGGTAACGCATTCTATTTACGACGGCGGAGAAATGGCGACTTTTTTTTCCCTCACTCGTAGTAGAGTTTTCCGTCCGTCGTTCGTGCCAGCCGTCACTTTTGCGCCCGTAGAAGCAAAATGGATATCGACAGCGAGGCGCGCGATGGAATCATCTATTGTCACCGTGTGTTACGTATCTTTTGTGATTTGATGGGCATTTCCATCCGCGCGCGGCGGTGGCAAAACCATTTTGCACTCGCGCCCTTCGTCGTCCGTAGTTGGCGCGACCGTTTGTAACCGCGACGGGTTACAATGGGTGACATCTCCAGCGCCGAATATCCTTAATAACCGGAGCTTGGATATTAACGACGTGTCACCTTTTTTTCCCCTCCCACGAAACGACGACGGACATCGCGGACAGTGCGCTGATGCGCGCGCGCATTGTTGGAAGAACGTCGTCGGAAAAGGAGGAAGGTGCTGCTCGGAAAAATTATCACCCTTTAATTTTTCACGCGAAAACACACACGAGACATCGTTGGACCGAAAGAGACAAATTCGGAAGTTATATCTCTTTTTTTTTCGTCCGTCACATACACGATACGCGCGTCTGCTAATATCCCGCACGTTTGACAGACGCTGAGAATTTTATGGTGTACGTAATTTTTCACGAAGATTTTTTTTCTCGCGCTATCGCAAAATTATATATTTTATAGATAAATTTTCGTCATTTTATTTTTTTAAACCACTTTGCCGCGACATGCGTCGATTCTAATTTATCTTTAGGAGTTTACGTCGACTATGATCTGAAAATATGTATGAAGAAAAATTTATATAGTCTATAAAAAGTGGAATTATTAATCGGCAAAACACCGCAAAAAGGTTGCAAAGTAAATTACAAAATTTATTACATATTACAAATTTAATTTATAACGCACGAGAATATTTAGATTCAAAAAATCGATGCATCGAAAATATGTTTCTTCTAAAGAATAGGAAACTTTTTCTTCTCTCTTTTATCTACCGTATAGCTTCGATGTGTCAATTTTTGAAGAATGGCATTTTGCATTCCTTGGCAAAGTGTTCCGTCGCTTTCCGCCGTAAGGAAAATAATTTCACGTTTGTCAACAGGGCGAGAAGAGCCAATATGCCGAGAGCGGAGTGTTCGAATGCCTGCCGTGCGCAGAGGGATGCGAGTCCTGCGAGGACGGCTCGCCTTGCGTCGTATCCCTCAACTGGTTGATGCGAACGGCGATACTTATCCTGGAGTGCTGCATCATCGCTTGCCTGCCAGCCGTCGTTCTTTTCACATGGAAATATGGGCACGTGAAGGTAAGAGCCGTAACTCTTTACAACGCAGTTTTCCAAACTATGGATGGCATCGTGTCCGTACTTGAAAAATAGCAAGGCGAAAAGTCTCACATTGTCTTTTCGAAAATATTACGCCCCAACGTTCGCTCTTTCAATTACGTATATAATATAATATATATTTTGACTAACAATCGGAAGAAAGGTGTCCGCGAATCAATATTAGATCGCTCTTTTAATCTTCTCCGCCAGAGGCAATATATTATATCCTTTTAATAGTTCAAAGTAAATAGCTCCTTAATTAATAACTTTAATTAAGAAGCAGTATTTACCTTGAAGATAAGGTAAGGATAAACGATAAAAAAATTCAACTTGTATTTTATTAAAGATACTATATCATTATTTTATATATAGAAAAAGAAAACCCCGCTCGTGAAAAGATATTGGAAAATATAATCTGTATACCTTAAAAGCTTACACAAAATTTAAGTAAATCATGATTAGAATATAATCGTGAATATGAAATGTACTTTTGAAATATCCTATATTTGAATCAATTTGCTCGAAAACAACGCAGGTCCATAAATTTTCAAAATCGTGATTATTAATAAGATCTATTTTAGGGACGCGTATAAATTTCTAGTCCATACAGAACACACAACAAAAGCCCATAATATCCGTAATATGAAATATCTCTATGTTTTCGTTCCATGATTTAATGAAAGCCATAATTGGACATGTAAGACCGTAATTGGACATTCGATATCGTTAACCTATTTAAGTTAACATTTCAAAGATATTATAGAGAAATGAGTCGACTAATAAAATTTTTGAAAAACTCGTTCTATATATGAATCGTTCGAGTTTTGTTTAAAAATATACATGTCTGATGATGAGTTATTTTATATTTGCAAGAAATAATTTCTCTCTGCTCCGTGCAATTTCTATTCTTGGATTTTCAACGTGTTTAGACCGACCACCTCATTTGCATGAGGGGAGATTTGAAACGCCGCGACAAAAGCACGAAAGTATTATAGCATCACATTACGGTTAATTTTAATAGACGATCGGATAAATCGGGGTTGAAACGTTAATCTTGTTCAGCTTAGATCGCAGCCTCCGATGTCTCTCGTGATTGTTCGAAAGGCACTTATCCCAGGTATAAAGCTAGCCGGAGATCGTGTACGAGAGGGTCCCTTTAAACGCTATCTGATGAACGAGTGTGTCTCGCGACCCAATAATTATGTCACGATGCTTGTATATTTCGCGATTGCGAGGTTTGTGCCGGAGATGGGAATTATTCGAATACGACGATCTCTGTGCGTGTTGATCGGGACATTATTTAAATAATTATTCAAACATTCGATTTTATTTTTATTTAATGAAATAAATTATTTTGTACCTCTCCACACAATTATTCGTTATTCATAATAGTAATTTATTCAGAATACTAAATTATTCCAATAATTCGATATTATTTAGCCAGATTTATTAATATATATTTTCGAGTGATGAAAAACAGATGAGTATATATGAATGTAAAGTTTGACGCGAATAGATCGAACGGGTAAATAAATATAGAGCGGAATATATAGAGCTTTTGATGAAGAACGCCCCGCATTCAGTGGCAAATCCGTTTTTCGATTAAGCGTTTACTTTGAATCGGCTATTGGACTTCCTTCTTCGTTATCAACTCCTTGAATAAAATTGCGCCCACTTTCCGTATTAAAAGGCACGGTTGCTTTCAACCGCAAGGTGTTAATTAGCCCTTCTGACCCCCCTTCTTCTTCTTCGGCCCCCTCTCTTATTCACCAAGCCCTTGGGTTCGCGTGAAATAGCACCTCAGTTCCTGCCTTTGCGAAGGCTGTCGTTTGGCTCGTCCGGATATCAAAGACGTACCAAGGGAGTAGCCGACACTAATTAACGCAATAACGACATGCAAGCTCCCCAAAGTTTTTGCAACGCTAATGACTCCTGGAACATCGCCATTTAGCAAAAAAAAAAAAAAAAAGTGGCTTATGAATTCAACTTTGCGGAAAGTATAATCGGTGAAAATCCGTAAAATGATTTATATCGAAAACTTTTCCTCCCCCCTCTCATCCCTCTCCTCCTTTCGTCTGTCAGACTAATTTTCCCTCGAGCTAATTATACAGTTTTGCGTTTTTGCGGACGAGTTGCATAATTTCGTTTTCTTCATTAAGGTGCATCCTTTAAATTCAAAAAGGTACGGAACACTCTCTCTCGGAACGCGGAAATTGCGACGCTGGGGATAATATCGGGACCTTTGCCGGTCCCGCGTCTTTAAAATCTCGCAGCGTCAGATTACGGATGAGAGAGAGATTACGCGCGGGAGCAGGTATAAATCATCCCCGCGAATATCCCGCTTTTCGAGAGATACTCGCGACACCGTGAATGCGAAAAAGCGACGTGAATGATCCTCTCGCGAGGATTCATTTTGATTGAAAGCGCGGCGAGCGCCAAAGTAGCCGGAAACTCTGTCGCGCGCGTTTTCGACGATAATTTCGCGAAAGTTACGACGCGCCACTCTCTCTCTCTCTCTCTCTGTGTCTGTGTGTGAATGTGTATCCCTCTCGTTGAATCTCGCGCCAGAGAAACGGCCAGATTTTCCGTGGTGTACTGTCACCGTAATTCCGAAATTGGTGGCGGCGAACTGTCGCCGCGCGCACGTGGCGGGTTGGAAGCTCTCTCTCTCTCTCTCTCTCTCTCTCTGCCTCTTAATTCTCGACAGATGAAATCCGAGCCCGTAAAACACGCGACGTGTCCCGAGGATTCCGCGCATTAGCCTCTTCAGGGATGGATCTATGGAAGTCGGAAAAAAATTGATTTATCTCTTTTTTCAATTATATCTATTCAAAATACACAGAGAGTACAAAATTCCGTCCGATTTCACTATATATCTTTAAAGCTTTTTAAAGCTTATAAATGCTCGATGTGACTTTCCTTGACAATGCGATTTTTTTGAGCTCATCCAGGGTTGCGATGATGGCACGTATACAGCATCCTTAAAACGTATCCCTAAAAGAAAAAGTCGCGTAAGATCCGGTGACCTAGGGCACCAAATCGTGAGGTATCACTTTTTCTTTTGGGGATACGTTAAAAATGCTATGTACGTGCCACAACCCTTTGGATAAACTCAAAAATCGCATTGTTACAGCTGTGGAGTCGGTGACAACGGATACGCTAGAGTACAGAAGGACTATCGCCTCGATGTTGCTCGTGTAAAAGAGAAGGTGAAAGACAAAACTTGGATAGTTTTTTTTATTGATGTATCAGTATGTATAAACTTCAAAAATATAATCATTTGAAATCAGATGAATTATTTTGAATAACTGTACATTTATAATTATTAAACAAAACAGAAAAAAATAATTAAAAAATTAAAAATAATCAAAATCTTGGAGAAAAATAATATACATATATATGGCCATTGTGCATTAAGATTAACATTCTTATTTGCGAATGGATTTTATATATTAAAAGTAAACATATGTCATCAATATCCTTGAAGAAGTTAAAAATCGCGAGGCGTCTTCTATAAAGCTGACGTGAAAAACGATGCGAAATGAAAAAGAGGCATTAGGTTGATCAAAGAATTCCTTTACACTATTCCCATACTAGTAGAACAAGAAGAGAGCAATCTTTTAAAAAAATTGAAAAGTAATTTTAATAAAAAATTAAATAAATATGAAGAAAAAAATATGAGAGATTAAAATATCTTGGAAGAAATTGAAAGGCTTTGTGTGTGCAACGATTGTTAATTCTATACTAAAATCAATTGTATAAAGTGTTTCTCTTCTCTCCTCGGAATTATCATTATAGTTTATTAAGTTGTCCCATGGTAATTAAAGAAATAATGAAAAGACCAAGATTAATGACTTAATTACGTATGACGTAATTAGAGTAAAGCATGTTTTAATTCGATTTAAATGACGAGGCAAAGAGACGAGGAGAATGAGATAATCGCTTTCTTCTTTCCCTTAATGGCGCCATTAATAAATCTGAGTTGGAAGATAAACGAGCCGAAGCGGGCTTAGCACTAGCAAATTCGGTCATTCGACTGTCCTTCTGCAAGCAGCCATATTCGAGTCACGATATACAAGCTTAATATCGCGGCGTAATCTGTCTTATGAAGCGGCAGATGGTTTATACTCGTATATATATATGTATATTCGCAGTATATATCTCCCAGCACACACGACGAGAGAGAGAGAGAGTAATAATCGTCCGCATCCGTAGACGCAGCGTGGATTATCTCGAAATCAGATTAATGGAACTTGCGCGCATTATAAAACGGGCTCGCGGAATTCACGCAAACTCCATCTAACTTGCGGCTTTTTTTTCAACGAAGCAAAAGCGTTGCTTCCATTTGAAATTACTTCATTGAGAGAAGAGAGAAGAGAGGGAGTCAAAAGGGAGCGGAAAGTGGAGTCCCTTGATGAAATAAAACGAAAATAATGTGTCAAATTGTAATACGTTTATCTATATATATTTTGAGAAATTCTAACATCTATATAAAGATCTCGCGGATTTGAAGTGTCACTCTCCGAAATGTCACTCGCGAAATCTAGCGTAAATTAGCCCGCTCTTTAACCGCGGATATATATATATATATATATCCTCTCTAACCGCGATGTTATTAGTTTATGTTACAAGTAACGCTTAATTCCGTTATACCCTGTCCAAATTTATGCTCGCAATTTTGTACAATAATAATATCCAAGGTTTACACCGTAAATTGTGCGAGTTTCAATTATATTATTATTTGATGCAACATTAGTCCGGGAATTTTCCGGGATTTAACTGCTATTAAGTTTTGAAATTTAAGTTTCTATTAATTATCCGCAACTCAAGGAACACTAATTGATTTCACGTAAAAAGAAAAGGACATAAAAAAAAAGAGAGAGAAGGAAAAGGAAGAAGATTATTTCTAATTTGCCCTCTTTCATATAGTATACGCGCTTGAAGAAAGTAAATTTCGAGAAAAATATTTCGATGTTTCGTTCGTTGAAGCCTCAAAGTTAGGATGATCGTTTTTCGTTGGAATGAGAGAAAGAAAGAGAGAGAGAGAGCTCGTTACGGTAGATTCGTCTCCGGACCGAAGTTGGCGAACTGCAGATATATATCCTTCCTGAACTTACCGCTTCGGTAATTCGTGTAAATCGCCTCTTGCGAAAAGGGAAGCTGCACTTTTATCTCTTATATAGTAGCGCTAATAGCCTGTGCGATTCAGGAGAGGAGAAGATTAAAGAGAGGACTCGCACAGTAGCGTCTCTCTTTCTTTCTTTTCTATTCCTATTTTTGTCAGGGGTTCCACGCAAGATGGAACATACGCGGTGGTGGAAAACTGGGCGGAAACGGAAGCAACAAATAAGTCCTAGAGAAGAGAGAGAGAGAGAGAGAGAGAGAGAGAGAGCGCGAATGAAACAGTCGCGGGACACGCGAACGGGAAATTAGCTTTGTTGCGGGGTCAGAGGGAGGAAGAGAAGATGAACTTTAACTCGCTTTATTCGCTATTATTCTCTATCTCTCTTTCTCCCTCTATCTTCCCCCTCGGTATATTCCGCGCTGCGGCGGATTTTGCGGCGTTTCCCATCTCGCGACCTTTCCTTTACCTCGGCACGCTTCTTGCATATCGTATGAAAGCGCAAATGGATGAAACGTGTGGTACGTGGCATTTGTATGTATATATACCACGTCACATTATCGGCTTTCGAAGAATTTCAGTTGGCGGTAATAATAAGGCAAACTTGAATAAAGCCGCCCCGTCGCGAGCTGTATGCAAAACGTTCTGTAAACGTTCTCTGTTCGTCAGAGGTATACTATTATCGCGTGTTTAACGAGACTCTTATTGTACTTGTAATTGTATAATATGTATACACGAAGTTCCATCTTCATTAGCATCGATTTTCTTTCAAGAGAAATCTCTAAGTAATTTATGAGTCGCGCGAGAGAGCGTGAGTGAAAATCCAAATCTCTAGGCTATTCTCGCGTACAGAGGTTTTTTTTTCTATTGATGAATTAAACGTCGTTTTTACACGACGAGGCTTTTCTTCATTAGCCGCAGGCGTGTTGTGTGTTGATGACTAGTAAAAAAGTTGTCACGTTTTTTTGAGATAGCGGTGCAAGACTAGCGTGCTTCATTTCGCGTCGCGCACGTTAGCCGAGTTAAAATATTCCAAGCTGATGGTATATCGCGCGCTATCTTCCAACTTTTTTTTCGCAAAAAAATTAAAAAAGCGAAAGAAGAACGTCGCGTGTATTTGCATGCCGCTTTTTAAGTAATTCACGGACAGGGTTTCAGATAATCTCAAAGGTCATGTTTGCCGAGCGATACTGTAATAAGGTTTCGCGTTTGCAACATCGGCAAAAAATTCAAGCGCGATACTTATATAAGTACTTTATAAGGTACATATATCCCGAGTGTATTACGAATGGTTAAAAAATATAAATAACGCTCGAAAAATGATTGCTTTACACACATTTGCTTTTCACATATATTATTTTTTTTCTTCAAAGATTTCTCTGTTCTTTATGACAAATCTTGCAACACACGCGATTGTGGCATATATGAAAATCTTTTCGACATATAAAATTCTTTCACAAGTACTAATTGAATATCTTGGTAAAGTAAAAGAAGAGAGAAACATTTTATGTGAGGTTTACAAGATGAGAATATTCTAGCGTATCTTCATTTAAAAATATTTTCAGCAGCAGCGTGCATAATTTTGATTATCTTTTTGCCAGCCACTTTTTCCCGACTTTTAAACAAGCTAGTTGTCCGAAAGAAATATCGTGAAAATCATGCTTTCGTTATAGTCTCCATAACTAAATAAATAAATTGTGTGTATATACATATATGCAGGGTTGGGCAGATACTTCAAAACAAAATATTTAAATACAAGATACAAGATACTTTTTGATATATATTTAAATACTATTTAAATACTTTGGTTTTGACATATATTTAAATACTAATTGTAATTAAATACATTTATAAATACTTTTAAATACAATTATTCTTCAAATTTCCTGATTATATATTGAAAGTAGAATTGTATGAAAATAGAATCAAAAGTAAAATCAGCACTTTGAAAGAGAGATAAGTTCATTTATTTTAACTTTAAACTTCGTAAAATAATAATAATTAAAATAATAGACATAATGGCATATATTATATAATTTATATATTATATATATATATATATAATAGCATATATATTATAGTAATTTAAGTATAGGTTTTTCAATACAGTATACATAGACATAGAGTATACTCTATTTATTTATCATCACTACAAACTATAACTTTGGTAATTCTTATTGCCTTTTAAAAATACCAATGTTTCAAACATTTTGTCAGATAGAAGGCCACGAGTAGGCGAATGTATAAATCCCGCAAAAAAAAAAAAAAAACAATTTTATAAACGCCTTTTTCACACGTGGGATAATAATGTAATTACATAAATACATTTAAATACAAGATACATTTAGATTAAATAATTAATTACAAAATTCAAGATACTTGATTATTCGATATTTAAATACTGTATTTAAATAAGATACATATCTAAATACGTATCTCAGATACTTTAAGATACATATCTGCCCAACCCTGCATATATGTATATGTATGCATATATAAAACAAAATCAGCTCTACGAATAGTGAACATGCTACACATTTCCTATTCATCTGTATGCGTAATAAACATATATATTTTGAATATAAACTTTGTAGCGCACAATGTGTTGCGGAAACAGCTGGCAACATAAATAAAGCATTCAGAGAGGGAAAGGGGGAGAAATACTCTTAAATAACGGATAACATGGAATACGCGGCATTGAGAAAGCCCCATGTTTTGATAACAGTTTGAAAAATAAATGTGGTTAATTATGCCGGCAATTAAATTTATACGGATCATTAAAAAAGCAAAAATTATCTATGAGTTTCTTCATTACATATTGATTTTACGTTTGTCAAATTAAGAATTTAAGAGTTCAAGAAATAATAAACGAATATATTATATTATACGAAAAACTCCCAAAATTTTAGAAAAGCCAAAAGATACATAGGTTTATATTCTGGATCTTCTTTTATCGATAAAAGCACTTTTAAGCATACAGTTTCTGTAACAGAAACTATATGCTTAAAAGCGCCTTTATCGATAAAAGAAGATCCAGAATATGGGCCATAGAAAATATATGGAAAGTATATGGAAAGTAGACATATTTTAGTCAACCCGTAATTTTCGTTCAGTTCAGAGTTTTAAAGAAATACTCTTAAATAATGGATAACATGGAATGCAGTATTGAGAAATTTCATGTTTTAGTAATACCTTGAAAAATAAATGGGATTGATTATGCCGGCAATTTCTATGAATTTCTAGGGATAAATAATTGAAAAAGCGAAATTACCTATGACTTTCCTAATTACATATCGATTTTACGTTTGTCGAATTAAAAATTTAAGAGTTAAAAAAATAATATATGAATCAGGGACCCGGACCGAACCGGAACCAAAACCGATAACCGTTCCATAATCGTGTTTTTAGTAGAACCGAAACCGTATTGAAATTCTATTAAATTTATAAACATCGGAACTATATAACCGGACCATTAAATTATTTTCGGTTTACGGTTCTTTTCGATAGTTTTTTTCTATTTTTGCGCAAATGACGGAAATGTCATGATAACTGCTTCCTTGAAGTGCAGTGCAATACAAAAATAAATTATTTTTTAAATGTTCTGAAATACATGTATTATCGCAATAACGATAGTTGTGAGGATAGTGTGTTTTCCGTTATATATATGTATATATATAATATAGATACATATATATATTTTCATGTATAATATGAAGTGCTGTTTACTTATGTCATAAAAATTAATAATAATTTTTTAAAGCAATAATTTAGAAATTAATAATTAGAAAAACAAAAAGTAAAAATTTTAAAAACCGGAACCGTGACCGAAAAAATCGTAATTTAAACGATTTCTGTTTCCTTTATTTATCAAAAAACCGAAACTGGAACCGGAACAGTTATTAAATATTTTATTAAACCGTAACCGAAACCGAACTCTAATTTGGTTTCGGTCCGGATCCCTGATATGAATACATTATTACATGAAAAACTCCCCAGATTTTACAAAAGCCAAAGGGTATGTAAGAAAGTATATGGAAAGATATATTTCAATCCGTAATTCTCGTCAGTTGAGAGAATCTCGGATAAAAAGAAGGATCTTCCGTTGGGGTTGGCCTCTCCCTGGCGCTTATTTTATTTACGCATTTCCGGGGGCATCCGGCTGGTAATATCGGCGCGAACAAAGGCATCCAGCGGCGCGTGATTTTCACGAGTGAAATGATTTGTTGCAGGTGGTGCGGGCGGCCAGCCCGGTTTTGTTGCGCGTGATCGTCCTGGGCGCCTTCTTCATCTACTGCACGGTAAGTAAGTATACGTCGTCGCCGTCGCGCGCGTTTCCCAGTCGTGTTTCATATTCATGAGAGGGTCGACGTTACGTCGCACCGCACCCGAGAGGGACTCCGATAACAAAGCTTTCTCACGTGCGGGCGGAGACGACGCGACGTCGTCGTCGTCGTCGTCGTCGTCGTCGTCGTCGTCGTCGCCGCAGCATCCGACCCTCTCTCGCCAGCTGTAACCGCATCTGTTGCGACTAGGTACTAGTAGTAACCCCTAATGTATGCACGCGCTCCCTGTACGCCAATTACGATAACGCATGATTCCCCATATCGGGGGCGCGAGTACGTGTATTCACCAATTATTAATGACCCGTACATTTGGCTAATTAAAGCGGATATACGGGATGTAACTATCCGTCCATCCGCTTGAAGCCGCGTGAAGACGTGATTTTGATCGACGCGGACCGATTCTTGGCGGGATTTTTATTCTGACTTTTCGACTTATTTTGCAATACGAAATATATTTCGCGGATATATCACATTAAATCGGATATATCTTTCGGGATTAAGTTGTGAATTAGATTTTCCTCCGAAGCGACGACGCCTTACATTCTCACGTCAGCGACGTGAAGAGAGGAGCTATCGCTATTCGTGATTATAATGCTTATTACGCTGGATTATTATCCGATGAGAGACATGTTTCCGCGATTGCGGCGGTAGCTGTCTACCGCATAGATCACGTAGGACAAAATAATTCAGGGTATATCGCATTTAGGTTGTTTCTGGATTTTGACAGCTGCTGTAACTCTATGTGCGCTATATTCCGCGCACGTTCTTACGTGATATATCGGGTTGATAGCGGAATTTCTATCACATTTCACAAACCTGCTTTATCGAATCTGGGACGATTTCGTAGACGACAAGTCATTTGTATAAACGTAAATTCCGGGAATTTTCCTCACGTACTCGTTCGCGTGTTCGCGTACTCTCTTTGCTCTCAGATGACAACAAGATCTATGGAAGGTATTTGTTTAAGACATTGAGAAGCCGTAAGAAATATTTAATTGATGGCTTTCAATTGCAAAGATGTGTCATTTAATTTTATATTTTTCACCGCATATATGTACACATATACACGTGTAGCGAACAAATACATATGACATTACGCGGGAAATATAACAAATTTATTTAAAATTTATATAAAAAAATGAAATTAAAAATAATCGTTGCAGCAAATTGGATTAAAAGTGTGAAATTATATTTGGGAGGGAAAAATTTGGTCCTCGCAATATAAATAAATGAATTTTTTTTACATCCGTTGCTATATGTATCAAATGTTTCAGATAAGTTTTTCTTATAAAAAAATAATTAAAAAGATTTCTTGAATATATTTTTTAATTTAATATTCTTAGGAGAATTTTAGAACAAGGAATAATCGGGGAATGTTATTATATTATTTTGTTATTGATTATGCACATTAAAAATATATATATATATTATATAAATTGTCTTAAATGTACAGATTATATTATCTTTATTATATTATCATGAAACATCTGTTACAAAATAAATTATAGTAATTTAATAAGAGTTAATTGAAACACTTAGCATTTATGAGAAATGTTTGTATAGCAGTAGTAGTAGTAGTTGTATGATATCACTACGGGGTAAACTTTATCAAGCACATGTAAGACTGCAGAATTTGCTAAGAAAGTTTGACTCAAGTGACAACAAATTTGTTTCTAACAAATTCTGCAATTTTATGTTTTCGGTCCTATTTGAACTAATTAATTAAACTGAGAAATATTAAATCAGAAATTATCGTACGCAATTATATAAAATGAGAATAATGAAACTGATACTGATGGCGATACAAATTTGTAAGGGAAACATTCGTAAAGACGCGTTCAGAGATTTTCTCCGATATTGAAATCTCTGTCGTTATGTTCGAGGCGTCACGTGTAAGAGTCATTCGCAATATGACCTATTCTGTCAAGATGACAAGGTGCTTTTTCTCGCCGAAGTAATAGCCCGTCCATAAATAAGGGTTAGTATCAACGTTTGCGGTTCAGATATTTCGAGTGCTTTAACTTGGGAGGGAACTCGTCCATAAGGAGGTAACGTGCCTACGTAATGTTTGCTCTTACGAGGTACGAACTCCCGGATGGCTTCACTTAAACTCGTACTGCTATTCTTAATGAGACGTCGTTTGCCCGCTTATGAAGGTACGCGCTTTCCATTTCTCGCTAAACTTCAATATTATATCTTTGCCGAGTGCCGAGAGAATGTCGTCGTGTAAATCGTATGATACAGCTCGGAAAATCCGAGGAGATGAGACGCCGCCATCGAATTTTGCGGTGCGTGATGCGAGCGGCTTATAATATTTCTCCTTATTCCGCCGTTTCCTTTCTCGTCCTAAGAGTACCTTATTAAGAGAACTGTTTCATCACAGAACTTTGTAATATTTCGCAAAGCTCGAGCGTCAGCTTAATTTTTGAAACGTAAAAGCAGGAATTGTCTCTCGGGAGCAATTATTTCTCGCAAGAGAGAGAAAAAAAATTCACTTGTATATTTTTAGAATAAATAATTCGATACGGTTGACGGAGAGAGAGACGGAGGGATTCTCTTTCTCTCCCAAAACATTTTCGTAATCGATACTCGAAACGATAAAAGTAAAACTGGAAAAGTTATTATCAAATATTGTATAACGAGAACGTAAAGTTAACACCTCATATCATTGGATCTTGATTTTTTTACATTTTATCGCCGCAACTCGTTTTAAAACCTATCAGAAATCGATACTTTTCATTACTCTATGTATAAAAGCATTAAGATTAAAAGTCTAGTTTAGTCGGAAGATGAATATTTTACGACAATTTTTATATTTTATACAACACAGAATGTGTATCAGGATAAAATATCTCTTATTCAATTTTTTCACTTTTAATTAATGTCTTATTTTAATATTTTTTACAGATGAAGAATCTTTTTTACCGTGATCTAAATTGATTCCTATTTTTTATTTATATATAAATTATTTTAACATGAGTAAAAAATAACGATGCTTTTCTATCTTCCTATTGGGCAGCAACTCTTGTTTTGCTTCATAAAGATTTCCAATAAATCGTAGAAAACAGTAGAAAAGAATTTCGCGTTCTTGTAATTTTTGAAAACATTACTTGTAACATTTTTAAATCATTCTGTATATATATATATATATAATTTATATAAATATTTCTTTTAATATTTTTTATTATATAGGTATATAAATGTTTTAAATGTTTATTTTATGTAATTATATATTTTATAAATATGAATATTTTATAATAATAACACATAAAATACAGATATGTAAAATGTGTTTGTTCTCTGGTTATTAAAATATATTGTTTTTATATTTTATATTTCTATAGATTATATATTCTATAGATTATATTTCTATATATTATATAGATATACAAAATATTGTACATAGAGATAGGAAAAACAAGGAGTCTCTTTCTTTTCCACCATTTTTTTCTGTAAAATTATTAGTCTCTCGGAATTTATAATTTGTCTATGTAAGTATGCGTACTAGAGTCCGAAATTTTTACACGGTGGCTTCATGCCAGAGCTTCATGTTACACAAGAGAAAAATCGCTGCGAAGTGCTCGTTCAGCGAAAATTTTATTCTTTTTTTTTTAACTCTATCCCAACTTTTCACAGCAGACCTCCTTTGATATTATTCACATTATTTTTATGACAAATTTTCATAAGGATGATAATGACAGTCTTTTCTCTATAAGCATCTTAACATAATTTCAACAAACAATTAAACAGCAGTACGACAAAACGAAAAATAATAACGGTACTCTCTCATCTTCATTTTCCATCTTCCAGCTTGGAAAACAGCTTGGCTAATAATGAATTAACATTTTCAAAAAATTCAAGCATAAAATAAACCTTTAAAAATTCATGCATCAGAATATGTGCGATAAAATTTTAATAAATATGCGATTTTTACTTCTATATTATGCTATGTTTGTATACGTGTACGTATATTTTTATTTTTACTATATATTAAATATAAATTCTGTTAAATTTTAGACATTTGGATATTCATTAATGATACATTTTGATATCTCTCTCTCTCTCTCTCTAGAACATATTTAGGCAAGAACTCGATAGGAAATCAATGGTTTTCGGCAATTTCAAAAGGGCGTATTCAAAGCGCGCGAGGCTTTAAATATTTAATTTTAATTAAGTAATTATATATGTATATTGCGGCGAATAAATTTGCCGGGGCGAACTTATCGAAATAACGTCACTATAAAATTCATACGGCTAATAGGAATGAGATTATGGATAAATAATAAAGGGACAGAGATGTGTGTCACGTAATCGCGCCGATATATATAGTGTTTCGCGCAACATCGCTTTGCAGAGGACATCACGCACATTTTGCTCTTATTTTGCAGACCATAGTTATGTACCCCAGGCCAAACATCATCACGTGCACCGTGCGCGTATGGCTACGAGAAATTGGCTTTTCTCTCACATACGGGGCACTAATGCTCAAAACGTGGCGGTAAGTGTATATACTTTTTACCTCGATGGCATTATTTCGGTCGTTTTATGCGACTGCACTCGTCTCTCTTTATTTATCTCTGCGAGTAAATAAATATCGTCCCTTCCTTTTTCGCCAATATTGTGTTGCTCATCAAATTTATGTATGTATAATATTGCGTACCTCCTCTCTTGCATATTTATTTACTTCGACATGTTTCATTTTAATATCAATTTTTATTTCTACATTTCCGACATTTTCGTAAATTTTTCTCTCATTTACAGACATACAGCGCTTTAAATATGGGTACGATAAATGTATTTTGGTTTTGCATTTTTTTTTTATTATATATCTTTCAAAGTTTCTCTCTTTAGCTGAATTAATTTTGCAATTAAATTAACGTTTCTTGATTATCAATCAATTTTATTAATATATTACGTACGTGTAACTTTTCGCAAAGAATTTAAAACAGTTTATTAATTGGAAAGATATAAGAACGGAAATTGAGAAAATGGAAATTGAAAAAAATGGAAATTGAACAAATGGAAATTAAAAATATGGAAATTAAAAAAACGGAAGAATTGTGAATGTTTTGGTCGCAGGATATCCGTGATCTTCCGAGTAAAATCAGCAAAGGCCGTAAAAATAACGGACGCGAGTCTGCTGAAGCGTCTCGGCATCATCGTCCTGACATTCAGCGTGTTCCTGAGCATAAGGACACTGGTCGCGCCGCCCGTCGTGATCGTCGCGCGGACCGCCGATGATCTCAAAGCCTATCTCTGCCGAACTGACTGGTGGGACCACAGTTTCACTACTCGTGAGTTTTATTGCCATTTATATATCTACAATATATATATATATATATATATATATATATATATATAAATACAAATTTAGGTATGAAAAGGGCTAGTAAAAGCTATACACAGATATTAGATGCAACGAAATTATTTTTAAATTCCTCTATACTTATTTTGAACGTTTCGGTCCTTCTTTTGGACCATCCTCAGCAAAGAATGTTCGTCCTTTGTTCTTTATCTCGTTTTCGCTCGCTGTGAGAATTTATCAGGGCTGTAGGATACGGGGATGTGGTTTTTTTATTAATTGATATATTGAGGATAGTCCAAAGAAAGGACCGAAACGCTCAAAATAAGTACAGACGCCTGGCTCTTATTAATCCTTTTCATATCTAAATTTGTATTTATTATATCAGAGTCTTTTTGATTTACTATTTTAATATATTTATTATTTTAATTTATATACATATATATGAATTGCTGTCTCTTTTTATACATATGATATATATTGTATATTATAAAAAATATATATATTTATTAAAATATAAGGAGTTATTAATTATTATAAAATATATATATGTTACATATGCATAAAAAGAGACATTGACCAGCTTAATCCCCTTAACTGCACGCTGTCTCTCGATACTGCGCATCTCTCCGGTAATCTATATCGTAAACCGTATCGCTCTAGTGATATATGTACGCGATAGAGCCAGCCGGTACATATAATATACGGGAAGTACAGTAGACGCGGTACGAATTAACTTTGCTTTTACGATATGATCGATCCCGCGTGCGCCAAAAGATGTAGATGAGAATGCGATCGAAAGTTGTAAAGAGCTTTGATGAATTAAAAACCTCGAACCACTTTAGTCAATGTTATTTTAACAGAGTGGGGTGTCTCGGCCTCCTTATTTGCCAAAATGTTCAATGTTGAAAGTTAAGAGACTACGAAGATGGATGGCGCACGAAATAAATCGTGGAATTTTACCCCGAATTTGCTTCTCTCGAAGAGAATCTTGTTTAGTGAGAAGGGGAGAAAGAAAAAAAAAAAAGATACTTCTGGGAGACATGACGGTAAATGAGGCGTGAAAGTGGACATTCATCTCACTGTACCCTCGCGCTTCGTCCGTATCCATAAGTTCCTGTATTATACGCGGCAGGCAACCGCATTAGTCCGCATTATCCCATCTCCGCTATCAGTCTCGTGCGTATATCTGCATAGGTGAAATATTTACTGAATCTCTGTTATACGTAACGCCCATCTTTCGAACGGGAAATTGCTCTCGTGATTGTGGGCAATATATGGAATCAATTTATATTAAATTAGACATTTAGAGAGAGAGAGAGGGAGGGTATAACGCGTTGTTATGCATACGTTTGCGGTTAATACGGCATTATGAAGCATCATAACGTATTAGTGGTACGTTATAATATGCGGAATATGCAGTGGAAGGCGTTGTGCGCATATGAGCCATATTGATTTAGTAATACTGCAGATGGTCGAATAGCGATTTTAAATCAAGATGGATAATTTATGTACCGGCTTGAAGAGACACTGGCTTGTATCATGATTATTTTATGCTCTCGTCCCGTCAGAGAACAAGAAGAGACGTCGCATATACATATATGTTTCTTCTAATAATATATAATCTCTAGAGAAACGGTTTCATCCGCAAAAATTACATAGATACATCGTACGGGGATTATTAGCATTTCTTCGTGTAACATAAAAAGAAGATTTTTAATTATACATCTACGAGGAGAGATGCACGTGAGATTTAAACGTTTCTTTCTTGAAAAATCTCGCAATTATTCAGATCATTGTGATTTCTTAGATCCTTTGATTTATACGGAGAGTCGTAACTAAGAGCACTAGGTGCGAATTGCCATTCTCACACTTTGACTTTTACATATGTGCATATATAATGTGGTAAGCCGAAGACGGAAATTGCAATTCCAGTTACTGGGGCAAATAACGCCTAGCTACGGCTCTCCCCGGACACTTTCGGGTGAAACAAATCAAGCTTCGTTTCCATTGTATAACTAATGTGACTGTGGAATTTCACGTGATTTCAGTCGAGGTGATGTTCCTCGTGTGGGGTATCCGCCTGTGCATCGTAGTAAGAAAAACTCCGTCGGAGTTTAACGAGAGTCGATTCATTTCAATGGCGATTTACAACGAATTTCTACTATCAGTCTTCCTCAACGTTTCAATGTAAGTTATATAAAATCGTCTTTTTTTCCCAAATAAAATGACCAATCTCTCTCTCTCTTTTTTTAATAAATGTTCGCAAGACATCATCAGGCTTATAATTATTATACGTGCAAGTGAAAATTAATCGAGAACTCGTTTCTGAACGCATTTGGGAAATATTAATATTATATATTTTGATATTGTTACTATTTTTAATTATTTGAGTTTACGGCGCGCTTAAAAATGCAACATGCAATAAACTTTATTTAAATCGAATTAAATGCTTCAAAATTTACACATTTCGAGAGTTTAACTTTGGAATGCATAATATAAATCCATTTAAAGCGGTCCTTATTTTAAATGTAAATTCCATGTTAACGATTCTCTTCAGGGATTAATCCCAGCTCAACTGCAATTTAATGACAGATTCTCTTTGACGAATTTATAATTGATATTTTCTCCAAGAGAATTTGATGCAGTTGTGGTTTACTGAAATTTTAAATGTTTACCATATGATTTTATCGCGCGAGGCAATACATTTTCAAACTGGGGCAAAATCAAAAGATTCTGTTTTTTTTTTTGGAAGGGAGGGGGTTTGTCAATCGAGCGCTTTCTCTATCGAGAAATCTTTCATTCGATTTTCTATCGCAAGGGAAAAAGCATTTCCGAAATCCGTCAAACGAGCATCTGGACGCGAATAAATATGGAACATCCCGTCGCGATCTAATGTCAGGTGGAATGCAATTTGAATATTTTCGAGCTGAAGAGAGAGAGAAAAAAATAAAAAAATAAAAATAACGGAAGAGATCTGGGACAACTCACGCGTATAGCGCGGTTCTTCGTTCTTACGTCACGATAGCGTTTCGTGCGGCTAACAGCTCTGAATAATTTCTTTTCCCGTTGCTGCAGGTTGTTCCTGCAATCGCCGGCCAATCCGGATTTATTGTACATCATATTTTTCTGCCATACCCAGCTTACCGTCACATTGCTGCTGTGCCTGATATTCGGCAGTAAAGTAAGAAATATTATTTATCTGCATTTATTACTGTGACAATAGCGTTATATCTCTCTCTCGGTCCAACGCGCGCGTTGTTGATGCTTGAAGGATCGATATTTTTTTTTTTTTTTTTTTACTAAATGATTCGTATGTAAAGTTACCACGTTCATTATAATTCGCAAAACACTTTAAAGACTAGACTTTTAGTGACAGATATTTTTATTATATATTTAAAATAATTTTAAAAAAATTTTTTTTCGATTCGTAATCTTTGAAATATTTAATATTTAACATATCAGTGGAAAGCTTTATATAAATAAAAGCTTAAAGTGAACAACGAAAATAATAAAAATTTGATTTTGAAATATTTATTTATTTTCAATTTTGCTTGAAATAAATGAGAATGGAATAATATTGTATATACATAACCATATATGTACATATACATTTGATTAAATAGAATTTTAATCTCTGTAAATTTGTTATATGTAGAGAACCATTCTCTTTATTCGAGATTTATTGCAGTAGAGAATCGAGATTATCGCGGTAGTATCAGATGAAGCTGAAATATGTATGTAAAATTCAATCGGCATGAAAATGCGATTAAATCGCGCAATTTCCGTTTCGCTCTCCATTTGGTTCACTCTCGTGCAAGATTACCGCAAGTCCCTCTACTAAGCTTGAATAGAAATTCCGATGCTGCGTAAGTTTGGTTGTTACATACGTCGCATTTAACGAAGGCTTACGTGGTGTTCCGCGGCGGAGGGAAGGAAGAGACGATCGGCAAACTTTGCGGCGCGACCGGCAAATTCCTGGGGAAAAGCAGTCGTCCGCAGGGCACCAGTAACCAGACCAACTCGATATCGCTTCAGCAGGGTAATTTCGCCGAAGAGAGCGACTCCGCCACGGTAAGCCGAAATCTATATCCATCAGGATCTACCGATCTCTCCGGAGCGTAGCCTAAAGCCATGTGCGCTTCCTCCTAGTTAAACATTATCTAGTAGATTTAAATTGCGAATTTTTATTTATAATATTATACACGGTCGGTTCTTTGCGTCGCAAGACCTTAAAAAAAGAAACAAATCGTTGAAGTCTTGAAGTTTTACAACCTTAAACTTTAAAAAGAAAAGTGTGTGCATTCTCTTTAAACCTTAAAGCTTTAAAACTTCACAGTCTCTCGCGGTATATCTTGGAATCTCATGAATTTTTTCGAGCTGTAAAATCTTTGAAATATTAGAATCTTGAAAAAGGAAACATTAGAATCTTAAAAATTTTGGATTAAAATACTTCTTAAGACTTCGAGAAAATTCTTTAAAGCTTTAGAAACATATTCTAGAAGTCTTAGGTCTGTGAACCTTTAGAACTTAAAAATTGTAACTCTTCAACATCTTATAGAGATGTAAGGTAAGGGCAAGAGATACTTCTCTTTTTAAGGACGAGTTTCGACGTTTGCTCAACCAGTTAGAAGTCCTAAAGGAGAAGAACATTTTATTAGGAAATCAGGAGCTAGTAAGCAAGCTAGCGGCCATGCTGGATGCTTCGAATCGTATCGAGGCTCAAGTATCCACCATTCAAGTCATTTCGACTAGCATCATTCAGTCGAACGATCTCGACAAATCGACGAAGGAAACTAACCTTGGACAAGCTTGCCAAGAGCAGGATCGGTCAGGTAGGAGAAAAAAAAATTAAAAACGGATCATTTAATAACGCATGTTGAATTTTATGGCAAAAAATCAGCCGGGATTGTGAAATATGTACTGTAACCATTTTTCGAGATTAGTCAGAAATAAAATTTCCGACGAAAATTTTGTGCGAATTGAGGAAAAAATGTTTTATTTGTATGCGAACGTATTCGGAGCTCGAAGCTAACAGTCGAAAATGAAATCAGAGAAATTTTTTCGGTTTTGGAAATGGCACAGATTTAAGGGACGCAGTTTAAGCGACGCTGGAGGCGGGAGAGATAAAAAAATAGTGAGAAAAAATTTCTGTCAGAAAAGTGTAATACTCACACTATTACATTTTAAAGTTGAAAATTAAAAGGCGCAAAAGGAAACGTTAGGAAGGAAGCTGTTCCTGACGCATAAAAATGCAAGGAGAAAAAGAGAATAATTGGTATTATAAAACAACTTACTCGAAAATTGCCTAGTTCAATTAGATTTATTGTAAAAATCGAAATATACATATATGTATATAATGAACGTTCACAGAGAGAGAGAGAGAGAGGGAAAAGTAGAGAGAGATGAATAAATACATAAAATTTCCAACTCAGTCGGATATGTATGTATATCCGGTTGAATATGGGAATTTTATTTATTTATTTATCCCTTTCTCTCTCTCTTTCTCTCTTTCTGTGATTGTTCATGTTATTAATTTTGCTGCATCTTTTGCAGAGTCTGTGAACAGGTAATTTTATTTTTGTGTAGGAAACGGTTTTCAGGGTGAGAATCGATGTCGCGCGTGCATTGAAAAAAACGGACTCGGGAGGAAGGATACGCAGGATTCGTCGAAGGATAATGAGATGTCAGAATCGAAGAAAATTGACAAAGACATCGCCGTGTCGACATCCTCGAAGCATGCCATCGAGGAGGTCGACAGGGAAGCGTGTCACGGAAAGGATAGTAAAGAGGGCGACTTAAAGGACAAATCCAGGAGCAAATCCGGCCACGCTAGAACACACGCCATAGTTATCAACCTCGACGATAAAAGCAGATTTTCCGAAGAAGTTACCGTGTAACTCCTGGTTGTAAGTGAAAAATAAACAGCTAGAACAAACGCAATTTTTCCCGTTGTAATTAATTAAGATTTTTTTCTCCGTTTTTCCATCATGATCTCATCGCGAGACAACTTGCTGTCTATGTGATTGAAAATTATGCTTGTCAAATGGAACGATCTCAAATTTTTGATAAAATTAACATGTCATTTTCTCCGATTTAGAATCAACTACTAATACGGAATTTCTTCTGATAAAATTAATGAAAATATTTTACTCATTACGAAGACTTTAATTCTATGAGTGAGAAGAAAGAAAATTCTAATTTATTATAATTCATTCACGCTATAAGTAATTGAAACCAATGTTGAACGTAGCAGTTCTCTTTCCGGATTAAATTATTGATTAAATGATCTCTCGAATGTCGAGCATAATCATAATTTCAATGAGATATGAATTGGAAATTTTAATTATTGAAGGGAGTGTCCGGAAGAGACATTCTTAGAATTCATTAGAATGATTGGTTTTAAATATGAAAAAAAGTTATTTAAGAGAAAAATATATTATCGCGCGAGAATATAAAAATTATCTGCAAGAAAAACGCGACATATCGATCCTTCATATCTCGATGTATATCGAGCATTCGTGGAGTAATGAAAAATTAATCCATTAATCACAACGTTTGGCATTTTCGAGCAAAACTGATCGCATCCTAGTACGTCATTAATGAACCCGTTCATTAACCCTTAGGGAGTAATTCACCCTTTCCTGCGGCAAATCGATTTCGGGCCACGGGCTTTCCAAGATCAAAATGTGCTTCGTCAGCATGTTCCGCGGATTACGAATAGCTTGCACCTGTAATTATGTATTAATGTAAGAGCAAGTTAAGGGATAAGGCTCATTAACCCTTTTCAGTTTTCTGATGCTGTGAACGGTATCGTTAAAAATTTCAAATTATACAGGATTGTTTCCAAATTAATTTCGTAAAAACGCGTTAAATAATATAAATATGTATAAGTAATATATATATTGTGTTATATACAGTTATGTAAATATAAATGATTATAGAGAAACCACGTTATACGATGTTACATTATATATTGTATTATATTTATTATATAATATATATATAATATATATATATATTATCTTTTTATTGTATTATATTATATTATAATTAAAAAAATATTAATATAAAAATAATTGAAGGAAAAATAAAGTTTTGCCGAAAAATGATTTTCAGCCTTGAAAGGGTTAAGGAAATAATTTTTAAAGCTGTCTTGATCCGCTCGATAAATTTGAACAACATATTCCAATCATTAAATATTCAAGAAACTTTCGATAAATTTTAAATTCTTGAGTTATTCAATCCGCGCGCAAGTTCAATATTCCTCAATGCTCAAATCAACTGATCTGAAAGCTTTAGATGAATTGTTTGCTCCTTGAATTTTCAAGTTTTAATTTCCCGAGTTCTCTTTAATTTTTTGAGTCATTAAACTTTTAAATTCCTATTGAGCATTGATATTTTATTAATTTCTCTCTCTCTCTCTCTCTCTCTCTCTCTCTCTCTCTCGATGTACAAAATTTCTATGTATGTACATATTAAAATTCTCTTTAATTAGACTTTGTAAATATTTTGATCCGTATAATAGTTAGTATAAATAATTATACAAAATAATTTGTAAATTAATTGCTCGTCGCGCACATGCGCGCTTTTGACATGAATATACTGATTGCTTTAATAATTATTATCGTTAGCTTATTACACGCATAATTTGCGTATACGCGTTGTATTATATGAACAATTAAGTATACATAATTGATTAATAAAGGCGAAATGAATGGAATTCAAATATGAATGACGGCTTTGCATTATAATGCAAAATCGCGAAAGCGGTTTTCACGCTTTGTCCAAATAAAGAGGTGAGTGAAGATATTTTATAATTATTTAATAAATTGCATCGTTATTAACTTTAAACTTGCATTGAAGCTTATATTTGTAGAAAATAGTATTATAATTAAGTCAAATATATAATATTTCTATGTAATATTTCTCTTGCGAATTTCTGTATTCCGTAAACATTTAAATATATATATATATATATATATATATATTTCCTCAGTTTGTTTAATCTAACCGAATATAATTACGCGCGCGAAGCGAAATCATATTATTCTTTGATAATAAAATTTCAAAAATTGCAACACATGCATAAAAATTTAAAAATAAATTAATTATGTACTATGCATAAAAATTCAATATTTAAATATTTAAATCAAAATACCTACGCTTTCATTAGACTCGCGCATCTCTATACATCCACCACGCTCCACGGCTCGCGCGAGACTGATCGTCAGCGTCAACCGTCATTGACGTCAGTCTCGCAATTGCAATATCTCGCACGAGAATCAGTTTCGCGCGAGACGCGTAGCATGATGGACGTATCGGTTGTGCCAATCTAATGGAAGGGATAGAAAGAGAGAGATGTTTACGTCGAGTCCGGTTCATTCTTGGCTGTGAAGTTGGATTTCGCCGTCAGTTGGCGACACCGCTGCGCAGTCTTGCGGTCGGTGGTGGGGATCAGTCTCGCGCAAGACGTGCAGCGTGGTGGACGTATGAGATGCACACATCTAATGGAAAGGATGGAAAGAGAGAGATGTTTTCGCCGGGTCCGATTCACTCTTGGCTGTGAAGTTGGGTTTCGCCGTCAGGTGCCGACACCAGCTCAGAGTCTTGCGGTTAGTTTCGCGTGAAGCGTGTAGCGTGTTGGATGTGTATAGACGTGCGAATCTAATGGAAGCGCAGGTATTTTCATCGAAAGTTTCTTGTATAAAATTCAATTGTTTGTTCGCATTTTGCAATGATTGCATTGATTGCAATAATAATTTTTATGCATGCGCTGCAACTTTTAAGATTTTATTATCAAAGAATAATATAACTTTGCTTCACGCGTGTAATATTTTAGGTTATATTATTAGGTTAGATTAAACGAAATGATATATGTATATATATGTTTACAGAATACACACAGAAATTGCAAGTATAATTAATATACCATATATATATATAAACGATACATACACATATACATATACATTTGGAAAAAAATAGTTTTTTAATCTGCTTCAAAATCCAGCTTATTAAGCAGCTAACAGCTCGTTGTGAGAATCCCGAGAATCTCAAGATTAAGTCTCGGGTTAATTCTACAACTCTTTGACAAAAAAACGATCTCAATTAAATCTGTTCTCGACTCGTTAAATTAAGTATTGGATAATAAGAAAAAGAGAATCGCGGTAATAAAGATTTTCTTGATTCAATCGCGGGCAATTTTGCGCGAAATACGAGATTGTAAGACGGATCCTATCCGTCGTCGTTTTCGCTTAATGAAACTTGCAGCAGGTTTCCTCCTTCGAGATTGATGTAAATTCTTCTCTCCAGGTTAATGCAAAAACCAATGAAAGCAATGAATCTCTCTTCGCGTATTACTTTTCTCGTTCATACGCTATCGAATACTATGTATTGATTATAATTTAAAAATAGGGAAGAATAACTTTATATGATAAATTCTTATTTAATACAAAGAGATGTGCTCAGTAAATTACACGTTATTAATTATAAAGATATTATATATATATATATATATATATATATATATATATATATGACCCTTCTTCCAAGAATATGAAATTCCAGATATCAATGAAAGAACTTCATGTTCTTTATATATAATTTTCTTTACTATAATATTTTCTAATAGAAAATTTTCTAATATAAATTTTCTAGTATAATATTTTTTAAAATATTAATAATTAATATTATTTTTCTACTAATTATTTTTCTAATAATAATATATATATTATATAGTTTTTTTTACTGATTGTGAATTATATTAATTTATCGCAAAACAAAAATATATATATATATATATAATAATATTTTTGTTTTGCGATAAATTAATATAATTCACAATCAGTAAAAAAAACTATATAATATATATATTATTATTAGAAAAATAATTAGTTATATATATATAATACACGAAGTAAAGCTTGTCTTTTGGGAACGTAAAATTCTTTCGTTGGCTCTTGGACTTTGCTTGGACTATCTCTGTGTGTCATCTGGAATCTCATAATTTCGGAAGAAGAGCCAGGTCCAAAAGGGCAAAATTTTTATCTTCCCTCTCGTGTGCTCCAATTGCATTCAGACACCTGTGTCCACATACATACATATATACCTATATCCTTAAACATTATTGTTGCAACTCCAACGCTATGCGTATACTAACAATACGATAGCTCAATCGCTATCATTCCCTTTATCATTCCGTCGTTCTCGCCAATTAGGTATTTCCAATAAAGGAATTGCCCGAGGCGCTGTTTGATCGTTTGCCAAACGCGGAAGGGAAAAAGAAAGGAACGGAGGAAGAAATTTGGAGCACGCGGTGCGGAAGGAAGGGAAGGGGGGAGCCTCGTACTTCCGGCGGAGAGTTACATTGAATTCACAGTCAGGTTCCTGCCCATTCTATACGCCGGTCGGACGGTGTTTTACGGACCGCGGACCATAAGAAAGGATTGCGCTCTTCCTCCGCTTCAATTGCCGGCTTCTCACCCCCGTGTCGCACCCTCCTTCCTTCCTCCTCCCGATGAAAAAGATGCGCACGTACGTGCCTCGCACAGTAGGTCGGGATCCGAGACGAGGATGACGGAGGTCCGTCGTAGTTTCGTATTGATTTTCAAGTAAGAATACACGGATATCGCCCGCGCTCGTTGAATTATCGAGTGCCGAAGAAGGGTCTCTCGAGTTCGCTTCGGCTAGCCCTTCGTTAAGCGCGCGAGCGGGTCGTCCTCTTCCTTCCTCCCTCCCCCCGCCCTTGAATCGACTCAATCGGTCGGGATTACTCGATTCGATTAACCCTTTGCCATGTACGAAATGGCAGCGTTGACAAATGTATTCCCACCGCCAATAATGGTACAGAGAGGAAGATGGATTAGGTCGTTCGCGTTTGATTCGATTGTTAAATGAGAAAGAGATTATATGGCTCGCGGCGAAACAATAATTTCGCTTCGCGACGAGTTAATGTAAAGTATAATTATAGCGAATTGATATTAGGAAAACAAGTATCGATATTAATTATTAATATTAAAAGTATATTATATTAGTGGAAAAATTGTGAAAATTAATTATCAATATTAGAAAAGTATACTTATATTTTTGTAGTCGTGTTTAATTTTATAAAGATTTTTTTATTTTTCATATTTGCAATCTCAATTGCAGCTAGCTTGTTGAGAGCAGATTTCGGGAGATATTTATTTTATACATGTACTATATAAAAGCTTCGTGCCATCAATGAAGAAGCGACAAATTTGATACAGGGTTTATCGCTGTTCAATGATATCGACAGAATTTTACAGCAAAAATTGAAAATAAAAATAAAGATCTGTTGACAGAACGTGTGTGACGCCGGTATATTATATAGAAATCAAATGGTTCCGATCGAGTAGATTTTGTTACATTGTAACAGCTTAAATCCACGAAGTAAAAATAATGTTAGAATAGCGTATCTTGACAATAGATTTTGTCAATATATCGGAGGAGGATTGGGCATTTCAACACGATGTCGCATTAAACTCGTGTGTTCCGCCCCGTGTGTATGTCTGACATAATATAACAACGGATGGTGACAGAGATCGAACCTCAGAGACCGGAAAATGTCAAAGGGTTATCGTCACGCGCGGATACGTGCTGATTCGATTCTTGAACCATAAAACATCCGGAACAGAAAGAGAGAGAGAAAAAAAGAAAACAAAATTTTAAAAAAGAAAAAAGATGATATAAAATTAACTTGTAATTTCGAAGATTGTAGATCGAGTTTCGACTAATTTGCGAAACGTGCTCGTTATCATTTCTTTCTCTAGTTCTCTCAGAGAATCGAGAAAAAAATCAGAGAGAAATCAGAGAAAATTTAACAAATTACGAGAGACTAATTTCAATTTTATAAATTACAGGATTATAATGTATAAAATACATAAAATAATAAATCGGAAAGACTTTGATATATAAATATAAATTCAGGTATAAAAAGAATTAATCAGAACCAGGCACAGATATTAGGATGCGACAAAATTGTTTTTAATTTAAATTTATTTCAAAACCTCTATAATTATTTTGAAGAAATTTTTCGCGAAATGTGTCTACAAACTTGCGGAAGATGCATCCCCACATACGAGTAGGGGGATGATGAGAACAATTGCAAGTTTCATTTCCCGATTTCGCGGGGATTGAACATTCGTCGCTTTGCAAAATGCCTTCTCATCAATTTTCTGAAATTCCCCTATCTCTCGCGCAAGGTTGTCAACAACTGTGAATATTACTCGCGGAGTTTGCGGAGAAACCCGCCGCGCACGTCTCTCTCTCTCTCTCTTCCACGTCGTTCTCTACCCGGGTCCGGGAGTTCTCCAGTTAGTTCCGGCGCGATTCGATTATCATTCCTCGCTCGCAGGAACGCGGCGACGGCGATAAGCCTCGTCGCAAACGTGCACGTGCGGGCGAGAACAGGAGAGATCTCCCTGGATTTTCCTCGAAGGGGCGAAGGGGCGGAAGGGTTTTGGTCGCGTTACCAGAGCGGATTGCGAATGGAGGGAAACGGAAGAGGGAGAGGGCAGGGGGTGGCTTTAATATCCTGGGTTTTGGCCGGAGTCTGATATTGATACGCGAGCGAGCGATCATCGTCGACGCGTGAGCATAGCGAGAGATGAGAGCGCGGTAATTCCGGAGGTCGGCGGGATTCGTGAAGCCGCGCGATATCACAATGCGGTCCTTTGAAGTGTTCGACCCCCGGAGTGAGTGTGTTCAACGCGATACCGACTGGAATGAAGGGAGCGTAAGCCCACGTGCGCAAATACACGTAAATTTCTGATATCTCTTACCCAGAGATGACACCGGGAAGGGCGCGACACATATCTATCTCTTCTTCGAAGTTATAGAATCTATATTACGAGGAACTAGAAAAAGTTGCACGAAACTTGAAGGGATGCAACTTTCTGAGAACTTAAAAATCACTACATATACATATATACATATATATACACATACGTACTTTAAGAAGTACGAGTGTCCGGAGAATTTAAAAGAGTCCAATCCACCCCCTATCCCTCCTTCCCTCTAGATTTTGAAGATACAGTGATAAAGTAGAATTCAGAATTCTGAAATTGAAAAGAGAGTTTGAAACTCCCTCACGATTCGTAAAGATGAAAAGTTTAATCGCGTAATGTCAATAACAGCAAACATTAAGTTAGAAATGATTTTTTTCTTTCTTTTTTTTTTAATTAATAGATTTAATCTTCTCGTCAGAAATACAGTTTATAAAAAACCGTAACATAATTCTATATTCACAATTTATTAAGCATTTTCAAAATATGTCAGCATATTATATAATTATAATTTAATATTACTAAAAGTTGACTTAAAAGTTAGAAAACCTTTGAGTTTGCAATTACGTAAGTATTCGGATAGACGAGCCTTTGCAATGTTATGAAGCATCTGTGGTACAAGTTTTTATCAACAAGAAGATAACTTTATAAGGATATTAAGTCAAGCTCCATTATGTTCAATGTCGGACAGGATCTTTTAGCAAATGTCAAACAAAATTTCTCGGCAAAGAGTAAAAGCAATGTGGCGATGAAAACAGGAGCAAATTTGCTGAATACATTTTAATAAAAATGATAATAAAAATATTTGAATTTCATGTAATCATTTAAATGATATATCGCTCTATTATGTAATGTCATTTAAATGATATATTGCTCTATTATGTAATGTCATTTAAATGATATATTGCTCTATTATGTGATGTCATTTAAGGTACATTGATCTCCCTCCCTCTCTCCTTTTGCTTTTTTATTTATTATTTATATTAATTATTTAATATATTTTTATTAATATATTTTTATTTATTATTTATATTAATTGTTTGTATTAATTATTTAAAATATTTATTTTAGAAATCAAAGGATTTATTGGATGAAAGAGCGCAGGATATATTCTCTGACAAGAGAGTTGAGAAGAGAATATTCTGTATATGTCTGTCTCTTCGATCGAAATGTGTCGAACGACGTATGCATGTTTCCTGTAGCATGAAACTAATATTGTCGATTCGTCGTGCTTGTGTCGCGACACATAACTGTATCATCTGTTAATAATCTATTCCCGATACGGCTGAAATTTCTGGCGTATTAATTGTCATCCCCAGATAATAATTGATAGACGTCATGCTCAGTTCGCGCGTTAATGTGTCATATGTGGTGGTCGATATGCCCGCGTGCGGCATTGACAAGGGGATGATTCGATTTTTTTTTAACGAGTTGCAATTTCGAGTGAAAGAAATGCTGTCGCGCAAAAATGGGAAAAACTAGGAAAAAAAACAGGAAAAAATAGAGAAAAACAAAAAATTTAAAATTTTAGAAAGATTCGCTCTCAGAAGAGAGAAATGCAAAGTTAGAAGTTAAACTCACTCTCGTGAAAGTTAAATAATTTCAGGATCAGTGCATTCGAAAAGAATGCAGAATCTCAGTGTCCTCAGAATCCAGGAAAGTTTCATCTCACAGTGTCTTATAAAATCCAGAAATTTCAGATATTGAGTAAATCCAAGAGGATTTACATATCGAATATATCATATCCGCTAGCATTTTCAGAGATTTGTATTCTTATATATATTTGGAGATTGAATTTGGACGCTT
Source organism: Prenolepis imparis (assembly GCF_030444845.1). Classification (NCBI taxonomy): domain Eukaryota; kingdom Metazoa; phylum Arthropoda; class Insecta; order Hymenoptera; family Formicidae; genus Prenolepis; species Prenolepis imparis. Next base: position 18,126,168 of record NW_028141166.1, on the reverse strand, counting down.
GACTTTTAATATCTATCGTGTTAAATTTTTTTTAACTCTTGCATTTCTAATTTCGCCGTGTTCTTTCACCAAATGTGATACAAATGTGCGATAGTCGAAATAAATAAATCGTCTGAACAAAAGCTGGCACCGATGTGAATAGAATCACGAAGAAAGATAGTACGATAATCCGTCCGTTTGTCTTCCTTAGCTGTCGTATAACGGAGAGCTACTTATTTTCCTTTCGTGGTCAAATCGAGGATTTACAGTCGCGAATCTGTAAAATTGATAGCCAGCCTGAATCGCAAATTCTACTTCGCATTCTAAAAAGCACTTTGAGAAATCTCTCGACAATCACACTACTATTGATAGTTTAAAAATGGTTTGAATTTATTCGCATAAATCAAAAAGAAAATCTAAGAAACTATTTTTTTTAAATTAACATTTTTTAAAGTACAGATTTTTCAAAAATGTAAAGATATAAGGATCTCTCGATCTTCAATATATTTCTAAAAAATTAGAGAAATGTAAAATAAAAAATAGTTATATAATGTCTTTTGAATAAATAATAATAGGAAGAAACAAATTTGCATGAGAGATGCAGTTATTACCGGACAGTTATCCTGTATGTTTTTTTTTAAATAATATAAAACTATAGATAGTGGAAAGTAATTTGCATATATTTCTGCACAAAAGTAATTAAATGTGTCAATCTATATATTGACTCCTTTAAAAGAATTTTCCAACTCTCCATTATATATTAAATATAGATAATATAAGAAATTGTTGTAAAAGAATATCTCATATAAATAAAATAATGGTGTGTATTTATCATTACTTTTCCCGATAACTTCAATGTATTTTTATAATCTATGTTACACTTTAATTAATATAATATAGGCCATAAGATAATTAAATTAATCAGATCTTTAAACGTTGCATCGATACCAATGTGCCCTACTCTCATGATATATTGTTTCATGGTTTGGAATACTTATTTTAACAAATGCAGTTCACGATATATGATTCTTTATATTTGAGTTAAACTTTTTCTTCTCTCTTTTCTATACAATATTTTTTTAATTATATTTACACATTAATATAGATTAATACAACTTTGTGTCCACTTAGAATGAACAGAAAGAATTGGAAATTGAACATTGTATTCTTTGACGGACATGGAATCGACTTTTTCAAAATTTTAAGAGAAAATTTAATTATTGAACACATAATGTGTGGCACAATATGCCATATCTTTTTTCTATTCAATTTTATATATTATATATATCTGTACATCTATACATCTGTACATTACAAAGAGATAACGGTATGCAAAGTGGAAATTTAAAAACGATACGCGTCTAGAGACGATCTCTATTTCTCGCAACTCTTTATAATTTTTATATCGCTGAATGTATTAAACTGAAAAGTTTAGAAAATTGATTTATATGAATATGATATCAGCTTGATCGAGTACTTTCTAGAGTTTTAAATATAAATAGCGCGACATATAAAATAAAAGACATAAAACAAACTCGAATTCCAAATTCATTGAAGAACACGTCTGCTATTCTATTTCCAATTTTTTATGCACAAATGGCATTTTCTCAACTAGTTGATCGTTTTCAATGTGAGTCAAGTTTCACGTGAGAATAAAGTCTCTCTTATATTCAAATTTCGCGTAACTATTTCCAACAATTATATATATAATATATAAGATGTTCCAAAACCATCGAATTTTGAATAATAGATTTTGTGGCTAAAATGTCGAGGCATTAATAATTTCCGAAAGTTAAGTTATTGAAAAAGGGGTTTGCTAAGCTAAATTTTGTAGAGTTAAAAAGTTAACAAAAGTTAAATGTAATTTACTACATTCTTTAATTAATTTCGCATAGTTTTGGAGCATCTTATATATACATATATGTATGTGCATGTATACATTTGTATATATAAATGTTTACAACTGCAAAAACAGGTCATTCATCGCGAGTTCTTAATATCGTCGGAACAATTATAACGAAAGTAATAGCAAATTTATGTTATTCAACCCAGATATGCCTGATATTCTATATATATATATAAATACATATTCATCCCGCTTACTAATTAAGCGATATTGCGACATTTTATTTTTATAGACATTCTTCCTCTCTTCCCTTCATCACAAATTTATTATCTACATATCTGGGATGATAAAGAAAGTTTCATCACAAGTGCATCAAGGCACATCTGGGTTAAATATAAATATAAATATATATTGATATTACATTGCATTATGATAATACTCGCGTTTTCTGGGTTATAATGATCTATGATTTCTAGAAGTGAAATTCGATAACTGTATCGAGGATATGGAGATTATAATACCACATATTCTGATATATATTTATAAAATATATCGAATAAATTATAGATTTAATTACAAAAATTAGTCAATATGTACTAATATACACAAAACACTAAACAATCATGTATACCTTTAGTTCATATTGTTCCCTCTCCCATTTTTTAGATTTATCATGGAGATCAATAGAGTAATGGACTGACTAAGATTGCTACATGTTAAGAAAACTATGATTCTTATTCGAAGTATTGCAATGCAGTGGTAATGTACACATATTATTATTATTATTATTATTGGGAAAATAGTATGTGATCTTAAATAATTCTAGGAAAAGGCAACATGTACACGTTATACATTTTATTCAGATTTGCTAGTTGGAAGAGAACGACTTATTTGCTTAATATGTTTTCTCAGCCCATTACTATTTTATATATAACATTTTATATCTCTTTATTATCATTAAACAGAGCTGACTTGGATAGAAGAAGCCATAGACTCTGTTTCGTTATGCGCTCTTAAATTAATAGAATTTTCCATACTACCTTCGATAACATCACTACCTAACGCCAGTCTCTCGTTTTCGATCAACGCAACATTTGAATCTATTATGATCGTATTGTTTTCTACACTATTATTTTTCTTTCGGATCGCACATCCATTAATACTTCCGTCGACTTCCGCTTGTTGTTCACTATTCAACATTGATAAACTTCCTTTAATGTTCTCCTTCGATGTTGTTTGGGAACCAAGCTTCTTCTCCTTCTCGAATAATACAACGTGAGTGTTTTTCATTATTTTTCCCTCCTTCTCTTTAGGTTTCTTGCCGAGTACAGGGAAATTCGTAATCTTTGAAGCAGTCTTTTGATCCTTTGATTGTCTCATGGAACCAATACGATTCGGCTCTGTTGATTCTTGTTCTTCCGAGATCGATACCAGGTTACTTTTACCCTCTCCAGTTTCATCTTTTATAACTTGTATTGGTATGTCATCTGAGGGCAAAAGAAAATTTTTATACAATATTGTTTTCTGTATCATAAGTAAATAAAGTTTTACCGTCAAATTGGAGTTGACAATAATAGAAGCGATATCGAAAATTAACAAGCGTCTCTTAGATAGACAAAACATATGTATATATACATTCTACATAATGATTCATTAATTGCATATATTGAATATCTTATGATATAAATATGATTTATTTCTGTGTCTGTGTTTGAAAGAGAGAGAGAATATAATAAAATTGTATATTTAACATATAAATTACATTGTGCGATAAAATAACATGTATTTGTTTTCACGAAAATTGTATTGCAACATGTAAAAAATATGTATAAACTAATATATATATATATTTTTTAATTAATTATATATTTATAATACATAGATATATCATAAACGCGAGTGGGAAAGAACATTTAGTAGTATTAAGTATTAAAAATATAAAATTTACACAAATTTAACATAGAGGAAAATATACAGTAGAAATATACAGCAGAAAACAAAAAAGAAAGCATACTGCGCAAGTAATATTTAAAGGAGACAGATAAGAGATACAGTTAATATTACAGAGAAAAAGAATACATCAAGTACATTTTTTAGTCAAGCAATATACTTGAATTTCTCGGTGCGGGAAGATAAATGTGCCGTGTCGACATGCATATTTCCAGTCATGCGCTGGTTTCTGTTTAGATTTTGTTTTATGCGTATGTCTCATTATAGCTGGGAGTGATACTTCTGAAAGGAATACATCCACGATCACATGGATTATTACAAGTCAAGATTTTTTTTTTTTTTGCGTGTGCTGCTAGTGTGTGTGTGTATACCGAATAAAAAATACATAATGAATCGTAAGTCTGACGAAGAATATCATAGCGTGATGAGATTTACGCCATCCTACAGTGTTGTAACTGAAGTAATAATACCATATGTTTGATGACAATGCGGCAGTGGCGCAAAATTTGATCGGTCTACTGTTGTTCCCTTCTGTATATACATTTTCCACCGATTCACGAATAATCTCGCCCAGTGCCTGCTCCTCTAACACGCTATACAGATGCGCGTTAGCGGCCGCTAATCTGTCGTCGGAGAAAGTGGAATCGCACTTTACGTTACTATCTTTTCTATTTTTCTGACCGGCGTCGTCGGGAGTCGTTTTCTTTGACTGTTGATCTTTGCTCTTTTTAGGAGAGGACTTTATCGGCGAGCTTTGGCTGCTGCTGCATACACTCCCACGTCTAGAACCTTCCAACGAGGAAGAAGATTGCGCCTTATCCTTTATGCCCGTATCCTTCTTATCAACCGTATTTGGAAGTGTGTGCTTCCAATGCCATGGACGACGTTTGTGGCTGCCGGATACTGCCGGTTGCTGTTGCTTCTCGGCTTGACAATTGCTCAATTCGACCGCAAATAACTTCTCATCCAGATCGTCTAATGACATAGACGCGCAATCCACATTTTTTGGATTCTCTCTTTCTAACTTATCGTATATATTTTTAAAACTTTATCATTCGAGCTTCTAGTCAATTTTTATCTTATGATTTGTATATGTATTTCATGATTTGCGAGTTATCAACAAATCACAGAATACAGATAAGAGTGGGGAATGTAAATAGTACATTGTGGTTTACCCAAAAATGTGTGTATAGTTATTGTATCAATATCTACTTGTTTGGGCAACTAATTCATTCTTGGGACAAAAAAAAGATGTTTTAATTCAGCAATCATTTCATAAAACTTAGAGGAATTTCACATGCAAAAACTGGGACCTAAGAATACTCGACACATTCATGTCCATGCATATCTGCTTCCGTGTATTATTTATGTCTGTTGTGTAAGGTAGCTAATATTCGGACACACAATATTAAAATTTTATCTATGCATGTTAGCTATTTTAATGAAAAACACTATAGCTACGATGTTAATGCCCTGTTAGTATTTTAATACCTTTCACCTATTCAGCAAAAAATACTCGCCCATGTACAAACTTGTGTAAAACACAATAATCACGTTCGCTTATGAAAGTTAACTTTGAGTGTGATTTCAAGAAAATTATATGGGACGTAGAATGAATTTTTTTAAACGTGAAACTTTTTTTTTAAAGCACCAAGTGAAAAAAATCAACATGAAAATTAACATAATTATAATATCCTGTGTAAGAAAAATTTAGATATAATTCACTTTTAAATATATATGTATATAAATTATGTATTTTCTCATAAATTATTACATTTTTTTATTCTTCATTATTATTGCTGTTGCCAAATTTTTGCCTTTTTCTCACATGTCGTCGTAAAAAAATGAATACTTTATAATAGATATAGACGCAATATAGGAACATACCTGGTAATTTCTTAGTACGGAAGGAAGCATTTGTGATCATAGACTTTGAAACAGTTGGTGTAGTAGTTGCCGGGGACAAAGCAACGCTAATTCCAATTGGTCCATCGCTCGGTTGACCTGAATAAGACATAACAAAAGAGATTATGAAATATTTATATCTTTAGAAGATAAATTTTGTATTTGAATTAACATCAAATTTAAGCTTAATTGTATGGAAATAATTACCTGATGCTCCAGAACTGGCAGAATTTCGTACAGCATTTGTAACCAACATTACATTTGGATATGCTTCATAGCACGCTCTATTGTGAATATCTTCTACAGCTTGATTTCCTATATACCAGCATTCGTTATACCTACAAATCAAAATATTTACTGAATAAATGTAATTCTATACATAAAGATGCAATGCTAGCACAAATTAGTCCAAACACTGTGCTAAGTTTATATTTGTTAATTGAGATATGAAAGAAATGTGTGAAAATTTTTGTTAAATTTGCAATAATGCAAAACGCATTACATACATGGCAAAATATACAGCATGCAAGAATTCCAAGAGAAATTGGCTGGATACTGGTATACGTGGTAAAAGCCTTGGAACAAAGCTAGACTCACTGCCGTATGAAGAGCGTTGATGATGTCCCGGTTTCATGAACCCTTGAGTAACAAGTCTGCGCCAGAAATAAAATTAAAAATGGCGAAAAATGAAAAGGCGAAAATATAACAAGTTAATGTTAAACATTTTTTACTAAAAATTCAACTTACTTTGTTGCAACCTTGCACAATTGTTCTAAAGCAAATTTATTTATATAACCAAGTTGTTGATTATAGATAAATAGCAGAGCTGTCATGACTTTTAATCTGTTTTGTGCATTCAATGTTTCCACTTGTTGCAATGGGCCCCAGCTCACAAGTTTTGAATTACACTCTTCGAAACGACGCACTGCACTTTCTGTTAGCGAGGCTGGTGCTAAACTTGCAGGCTGTTTCACACACAAAACACATAATATACTATAAATAATTATCTAAAAAAATCTAGTAATTTGCAATAGAATGCAATCTTAAATTAAGTTTCTTAGTACACAGAGATTTCTTTAATAACATTATTCATTTAATAAATATTTTTTACATTAAATATGGTTTAATTCTTAAATCAAAAATTTTATATTTCTACCAATATATTAAATTTACTTTCTACATACTTCTGATATTGATTTACAATTTTTAAAACTAATTTACTGAAAAAGAGAAAGAAGGAGAAAGTTCAAGCAATTTACAAAATTAAAAAATTAAAGAATCGACCTGTGTTCAAACTCTTGTTAAGAAAAAAATTGAATTTATATTTGTTAATAAGTATATATTTCCATTATTAATTTCTCAATCACTTTTATAAATTTAATATAAATATAAATATATGTCAACATACCTCATGGTATATAGATAACATAGCAAGCGATGGTAATCTAAATGAGATTGCTTTTTGTTGTCCTGATTTATCAACCACTTCTAAATTATATAATCCAATTAATAGAGTCTCAAGGGAACGACAGCTCTGAAAATTACATGTTATTTACAAATGTATTATATGTTTGAATCGAGAATATATATAAGTGTAGAATTTAGAAAATATTCTCAATAAAAGAATTTTTTTCACAAGAATTATAATAGAGTTAAAATCAATATATTTTAGAGTCAAAAAACAAACTATGCAATTTTATTTATCATGCTACAATATAGGATAGTTAAGTATAACACAAGATAACAGAATTAATTTTGTTGTCATGTAAGTTACACATATCCTCCATTATATAACTCTATACTTATATACCAATTATATGCAATGATGATATAAAACACAATAGACAAATGATACGGTTGATATTAAATTGTTATCTCATGGTGTTATATATTTCTAATTTTAATAATATATAGTATAATTTTACCTTAATATCACCATGTGCAGCGGAATTTAGATAAATATATATCAGTGTCGGTAGAAATTGCAGAGTGAATCTTTGCAATTCTATTTCTCGAGATCGATAGAAATTATATAATTGATTACATACTGCGTCCATCAACTGTAACAATGATTCATTATTAGAGAAATATAATTAATCAGTTTTTAAAAGTAAATATTTTACAATAATAATAATAATATATTCTTTTAACAAGTAACTTGTATAAAATTGCTAAATATTTTAATAAGTTATAAATATTACAAATCAAGTCTCTTTATGAATATTATTTATATACACATTTCTCTCTTTTCCTCATGCTATATATACCCATGACAGTTTTTCATATGTAAATATGACAAACATATCTCTATTGACGTAACGATAAGAAAAACTGCACTCGATATAAAAAATGCGAGCACATATAACATCGGTCTGGTAATTTTGCCATAAACATGAGATATATAAAATTCCATGAAACAAATAAAAATTTGCATATATACCTCGGTGTATTTAGTGCGCTCTTCCAATAGTACATAGAGCGCTCGCACGATCTCGTTATCCTGCGAAAGCGTGTTGGCGAAGGTGTGCAGCTCGGACGGCGAGACGTCCTTGCAATCCGCCAGCCACTCGTTTATCAAACTCTCCGTCATCCTTCCTCCGAACGCGTCCTCGCGCCTTCGTCAATAAATCAGGATCTTACTGACGTCCCGGAAGCGCGGCTTCGATTTCCCCGATACGTTCGCCGTCACCGTGGCCGAGATCATCACACAGATTTATCGCGGGATCGCGTCGCCACGCGCGCGGATACATCAAGGGACGAGTTGACGGATGATGTATCGGCCGACGACGAGCAGCTCCGATTACATGTCACGTTACGTTCTTCTTGCAACGGCGTCAGTCTCTCTCCTGACTCTCCTCCTCGCTGAACAGATTGAAGACACGACCGCGAGAAAAACAGGTTATCACTAGTTATTGCCGCTGACCGCGCATCGACCAATGACGTTACGTGTCAGTCATCGCGTCGCGCAAGCTCCGGACACATACATACGCGCACACTTACGCATGTATACATACTCTTGTTTTCCACTTGCATTTTTCTATGTACATAATTAATTTAAAATATATAAATATTATATAAATATCATATATAAATATTATATAAATATATATAAATATTATATAAATATATATAAATATTATATAAATATATAAATATTATATAAATATATAAATATATATAATATAAAATATAATTAGTTAATTTTGATAGGCAGATAGCCTGTGATCAATTTTATTGTATTACACCATGCAACGTAATAAAATTAATTAACTTATATTGATATACATATAAAAAAATGCAAGGAAAATACTTTTGCTTTTAAATTGATGTTAAAATTCAATAAGAATGCAATGAAATAACAGTGTCTTAATCTTAATAACATTATTACAGGGCATATCTTATAATCTAATATCATAATCAGCACATGAAATATGATATATTACAACATATACAAATTTTCATTGCTACAACATTTGCAAAATTGATGCAACATCATATCCAAGTAATTTCAAAAGACTTAGATACAATTTAGATATCCATTGTAGAAGATTGTTGCAGCTGAAAAAAATGAAGTATTTTGTCACAGAAATAGTATTAAAATTAAACAAAGCATTTTCTATTTATTAATATTGGAGAAATCAAAAGTCTTGATATTAAATAAGATACATAGTTATCTATCTGATTTTCTCTATTTTATTCTGTAGGTTTTCCTTTATTTTAGATAAGCTGTTTGTTCTAAACTGAAATTTTTCACTTATATTGCTTTCCCACGTTACGCATTAAGAAAAAATCATAGAATAAAGGAAATGCTCGAAAACATTCGACGATATTAGAGTAAGAGAATTCGAATGTATTATTTTTTTTATAAAAAAAAGATAGTCATTAATTAACTTACAAGATATGAGCTTCGAATTTTATGACACTGCCGATGCTCGCGACATTTTTGAGATAGGAGTGTTTTGCAGTTTGATATTTCCCACATGTTGCGATTCTTGCCATTATCCTGTACCGATTAATAATGTCCCCGTGATCCTTAATAATAGCTCGTATTGTGTTCAAGTTTCTAAAAAAATGGGATATTAAAAAAATTTTTAACAAGTTTAAAATTATATGTGAAAATAAAACGAGCAAAAAAATCGTATAAAACTGCGTTGTTTTACCTGATTACTAACATCATACTCTTAGGCATCGATTGCAATATAGCTGTTACTTTATCGAATCGTTCTTGTACCCGTTTTTTCATATATTCATCCAACATCATGTTGTCCGGATATGATGCAAAAAAAATTTTGTACGGTGCTTGAGTTAACATTTCCACGAGCAATATGTAATCTGAAATAATAATACATACCGAAAATATAGAGAATTAATTTCACAAATTTGAAAAATTAAAGACAGAAATTTTGAACAATTTAGAAAATTTAAAATATTTAAAAACTGGAATTTAAAATATTTAAAAAATGGAATTATCAACTGTATGCAATTTTAAAAATAATTGCAGTCGTATAGTGTTTAAAGATAAAACAATAGATAATTGCAAAAGTCCAGCAGGCGTACAATAAGCAGAAATAATATAAATTAACATTTTGCAGATGTTATAAATTAAGAGTATGACAGAATTATATTTCAGTATGTAGATTTTAACAGATGTACTACAAAGAGTTGTCATATATACCTTTCACATTCAAATCATTTGCAAGAGTTTTCAAGGAACTTTCATCTCTCAAAACCATCGATTCCCACAAGTTGCACAGGGTATGTCTCGTCTTCTCTGATATGCGTTCGTACAAGCCATGGTCTAGTAGTACTATTTGCGCTTTCCCATCCTTCCCCTTCCTTACCAGAACTATGCGAATCAAGATTGTCGGTATATCACATCATATTTTTTTTATTAAGCCTCTTAGCATCTCACTGCAGCTATATGGATTATAAAGTCTACAGTGACAATGGACGAGGAATCTTATGCATTATAATATTGCCAACAATCTCTCTTTATATAAAAAAAAAAATATATTTTTTAAATATATTATCTGATAAAAGAATAATACCATTTCCTGGATGTGGATCAGCATGTATGAAACCTGTGTGGAATATTTGTTCTCCCATTAAAGTGACCAGCTTTTTATCGACATCCGAAATGTTTAATCCATGAGCCTTGATTCCTTCCACATCAGTGATTTTAATACCATCAATCCATTCAGTTGTAAGAATCCTCTAAAAATAAAAATTATGATTATAAAGAAACCAGCACCTTTGAAACATTCAAATAATTAAATATGTTTCATTCATAATCTGAGATAATATATTGCTTTTAATTCTTTATCTTATCAAGTTATCTTTTCTGATAAAAAATTTTGGCATATATATAGAATTAAATAATAAATCTGTATTTCCGAAAATTTAAGCTTTTAAGTAGAAATGGGTGAAGAGAGTGAAATAGATTTCTACAATGTAACTATAAAATTATACTGCTTGAAGAGAATATAATTTATATATAGAAATTTTCATATATATAAATAAGAACGACATACCTTACTACTAAGATTCCAATAAATTTTTGGTACATATGCGTATTCGAATTTCTTCAAATCTTTAGCACATTGCTCTCCATTTCTTCCTTCGTTCTCGAAATCCAATTCCATATGCAATGTGTCAATGACCTCCTAGAAATATAGATAATTTTTTTTAATAAAAGAAAAATTCCACAAAATTTGATAGAAAGCAAAGATCATTATGATACAAATGTAATGTTTTTAAATAATAATAATAAATATATACTTACATCAAGCACCCAATGCAAATCGAATTTAGAATGTACAATGGTAATAGCTTTTAATAAATAAACCATTGCCTTCAAGTCGGATGTGAATCTGTCCTGAAGATCGATATATTGTACTTTAATGGCCACTTTATCCCCATTTAGAGTTACACCTTTGTATACCTATTGAAAAGTGGAATTAATAAAAAGTAGATAAATAGTGAAAAAAAATTTTGACAATTTTATAAAAATTTTTTTATAATAGGATATAATTCTAAAAAAGACCCTGTATACATTGTATTTTTAATACCTGAGCTAAGCTAGCAGCCGCAACTGGCTCAGGTTCAATTTCGCGTAATATTTCCTCAGGTTTTTTGCCAAAATCTTGTAAAAATATTTCTTCCATTTCATCCTTTTCTCGAGTTAAACATTTGTCCTTAATAAGCACACCAAGAAACAAAAATTTTTATTACTCAATTATAATAGTATAACATTAATAATAAAATAGTTGTAACTATTCTATACAAGAAAATTTATAAAAGATTCAAATTACAATAGAGAATATAGAAAATATATACATTAAATGCATATAAAATTTCTTCCCCAAGTTTCATAAAAATGTTTCATTAAAAATATATACTATTTTATTATTATAATGTTCTTATAGAGCACAAAATATGTTTTATTAAAATCTCTAAATATTTATATGTCGATATGTGGCAAGTTTTATATAATTATATATGTAATTTTAGCAAATTGTAATGCAAATTTGAATTTAACATTAATTTGGAATCACCGAAAAGTCGTGAAATATTTGTAAAAGGGGTACCTGTAATACTGATAAACTTTCGATATATTCTTTTGGTAAAATATGATTGATTGCTGTTAAGCCTTGTCCGAGCTTTACATAAATTCCACCGTTTTGCAAGCATCCTTGAACGATCCGATCGGCGGATCTTCGATGAATATCCGATTCTGTGTAACCCATTAGAGGAGCAATCAAGTAATCCATAGATATTGTCACGCCAATTTTCAGTGATCTCGTAAATCTGATACAACTTCCTGCGACGCTTTTCAAAACTTTTTTTCTCTTTGAAGGCAAAAAGGTGTAACTAATGCTCAACAGTGCCACTCCTGCAATGATTAACAATAGTCATTAACAACAATAATCAATAACTTCTACTGATCAAAATTGGATATCTTTTCAAGAAAATATAAAAATTTATATTATATAAAGCATATAAGTTGAAAAAGAAGATTAAGTTTTTAAAGAGCTAAAATTTTCATTCAGAATATATAGCATCATAATAGTAAAGATTATGTAAGGAAATATATATAACAATTAAATTGCTTTAGTAAGTAATTTACCTGTACCAACATATTTGAAGCGTTTGGAAAGTAACTGATGAGTTGCAAAATAATTATTTGGATTTACATGGCGCAACAATCTTGTTCGCAACATTCTCAGCAATTAATCAAATATCTTTTTTTTTGCAAGTTTACAAATACGAGCAATTATTCGACTATTATATAAATTTATTATTTATTTATATTTATGTGTTCTATGCTTGATAATCCTATATAAATATATAATAAATATAAAAGAAATATAATTCTATATAATTATATCTGTCTATAAATCTAATTATATGTAATAATATAATGTGTATGTGTATAAATATATATATATATATATTTGTTATATTGACAATTACACACAAACACACATACACCTGCACATTATATTATTACATAGAATATATTTATTATATAAAATATAATTATTATATAAAAAATATAAATATATATATATTTTGCTTACTGAAGTATTTTCATTCAGAGTCATCCACACACAAGTATTTCTCTTGCATTTTCAGTTTTCTATTTATTATATATATTTAAGTGCTTGCTGGCAATAATTTTTTTCTATTTGTAAGGCTTCTTCCTTTTTTTTTTGTCCTCTTTTCGTCAATCAGAAATACAGGTACCACACATAACAAGTTTGCAAAATTATTATGTATAAAAGATGTAAAAGCGCGAGGTTGTATTTAAAAAGTATGCTGAAAAGAAGACAATAATAAATACATATATATAATAAATATATAACACATATTGATTTTATATAAAAAAAAAGATTCGCACTTTATTATTATATTTTTACTGGTTTTGACGATCTCGTCAGATATCCATTCTTCGTACTATTTATAATTTGAATGCTAAAATACTCATCCATTATACAACACACAATAGAATATGTATCTTTCTTATTATATCGTGTGCTAGTAAAAAATTATAAATTGTTTCTGAGCATGATAAATAAGAAGAGCTAGAACCACTTGTGAGTATAATCAGCTGATTGTGCGCTAATCAGCTGATCGTTGCTGCGCAGCCGCGAAAGAAAGAGACAGAAGGGGCACAAATCACAAATATTTTCTCTCCTTTTCTATGTGATCTTTGCCATCAAGGCAGTATATATATTAATATAAATTGAAAATTATATACATAATTTTATAATTGAGGGAAAAAAGGAAGAAGGAATGTTAAAAATACTCATGAACCAGAACTGTGTTCAAGAATTTGAAATTTGTAGTAAATAAAATTAGTAAAATATTAGGTTAAAAAAATTCATTATCAGATATTTGCTCATCTTATTTATTTTCTAATAAAAATAACTTTTTTTATGATATAATATAAAATATTAAAAATGCTTTATTGTAAATTGTTTCAATGTGTGTGTGTATTGTACAAATATCTTTTATCAATTTCTCTCTATAACAAAAATAAGCCCTCCACATTCTATAATTCTTTTCTTGCATTATTTACATTATTTTTGAATTCTGCTTCATAAAAATCACTTACAACATCAACAATCACTTTAATCTGTGTAGTAGTTACCTTTATTATATGTTGCAACAAATCTGCAGTGTGCTTATAATAATGTTTTAATGGCAGACCTGACAATGTTTGTGCATTCTGTAGAAACATATCTGTTTCTTGTTCATAATGCCATGAAAGAATTACTAATGTTATAGTAAGTAATGAGCCAATTATGAAGAACCATAAAATCACATAAATAAGAGAGCGATATAACCCAGTACCTGAAAAAAAAAAAAATAATTGTTAGTATTTATAAGATAATTTTAATATATCATAATTTATGTAAATCATAAACAAGAATAAAGATTGTAAGTATGAAAATTCATTACCTGTGGATTTATGTGATTTATGTGTGCACATATTATCAGACATTAATTCTGTTAATTTTACATTATCGCTATAGCTGTCTTGAGAGCTCTTGTTTTGCATTTGAGAATCAGATTTATTTTCGTTCGATTTGCACTCTTTTTCTGCATTCTTCTTCTTTTTCTTCTTGCTCTCCTTCTTTGTATTTGCCATCTCTTTTTCTGTTTCATCTGCAAAATATGTAAAAAACATCTGCAATATTATGCAACTTACTCAATGTTTACACAATGTACATACCTGTATTATTTAATTTACGTAATTTTTTTTCTTCTATAAGAGTTTTAGCACCAGATAGATAAGTAACAATATTACGAGCGCATGCTTGACATTCGCGTATATTACTACATGGTCCTGCAACACTAGCTACAGCTTCAGTCAAAGGGTTCTCTTTCAAATCCAACCATCTCAAATTCTTTAATTCACCTAGACTCAGAGGTAGTCTGCTAATCTGTAAATAATGATGTCATATACATATATCTCTTTTAAAGTCACAAACATATAAGGATATATATATATATATATATATATATATATATATATATATATTCTTACATATAACGGCTGTAAATAAAAACTTTTTTTTACCTTATTAGCATATAAATCCAAATATTTTAATTTTGTCATTTCACCAAAATTTTCTGGAAGTTCAAACAACATGTTTCTGCTAAGATCCAACTTTACAATTTGTGTTAAAGCAATAAAGGTGGTCTGCAAAAGATGTTGTATTAAAATATTAGAACTAATATTTAGATTGTGCATAATTAATAAAGAAACGACATACCGGTAACGAGACCAAAAGATTGGTTGATAGATTTACATTTGTAGCTTTTCTGAGAGATGCCTGAAACATATGAGTGTTAAAATTAAAAAATTTCCATAAACATGAGTGTTTTTTTTTATATATAAAATAGAAAAATCACTCACAATTTCCCGTACAGGTACTTCTTCCAGCTCGCATAAACTGAGATCCAGAGTATCGTCCTTCAGTTTATCCTTCACATCTTTCAATTTCAATTTGATAGTCATTTTTATTGAAAAGTTTTGTGAAATGCAGATATCGTTGAAATGGAAAAAAACAATTATTCTGCGTGTTTAGCAGAGTACAGTGACGAGTTACAAAGTAATTATAACCCCTTCGTATATACGAAACACGTAAGCAAAGTATATTCAGTCACTTGGCATATGGGACACCAGCAGATGAAGACACGTCGTAACCACAGTATACTTATATACAGTAGGGACACACAGCGTCGGAACCTTTGATCTTTTTCAGCTGACCTTTCAGCAGTCCGCCATGTCTTTAAGTTGCAGCACCGTATCAATATTTTTGTTGTACCCATTACTATTAAAACAATTTTGCGCAAAATATTTTCGATATATTATTTTATAGTCATTTTTTCTGAATAAAAATTAAATATTGTATAAAACGCAAAATCAAAATGATAGTATTGTAGTTTTACAGATTATATTTTACTATAAATGTAATCACAGTAATGGAGTTATTGGGTTCTTTATGTTGAACGGGATTGGCATGACTTATAAAAATGGTCGCTTACGATGCGCAAGCAAATCTGCGCGGCTGATTTGAGAACAAAGGACTGTCCCTATTGTATGTAAGTATACTGTGAGGGTGCCGTCACATGGGGCGTAACTTGCGTAAGCGTAACCAGCGGATCGCCAATCACCGAGTTATTCCGATAGAGCCCTTCGTCAAGCTCTATCGGAATAACTCGGTGATTGGCGATCCGCTGGTTACGCTTACGCAAGTTACGCCCCATGTGACGGCACCCTGACTGTACTGTGCGCAAATGAAGGCTTCTCTTTTTAGTTATCTTTTTCATAATCTGTGTATAATCAGCCAGAGGCGGAAAGTGCACCAATCAAAAACCGAGACCGCTTTTCCAAGAAGAATGTCCAAGGCTTTCCTTCAAAGTCCACCAGTTTTCAATAAGAAAACTATGAACTGTGTAATATATGTATATATCGCGTGTCTCATGCTCGAATGTCGAAAGTGTTAACCAGATATAAAAATTGAACAAGTGTTCGCGATAAATTGCATATAGAGTTTGACAATAGAAAATTAATTATCATCGTGCAAAAATTTACGAGGCTCGCAAATTATTACAAGCATTCTCGTGATCACGACGAAAAAAATACTTGCAATATTTTCGAAGAATTAATTACGTGATTTTTTTCAAACACTCTCTACTCTGTATTCTCTCGAATAATTCGAAATGTCCACGCGATATATAAAAAAAATTTATGGCAGCGATGTAATTGTTGAAAAGGATGACGACAGCGCAAGTGACAAAGAAATTTCGATGACCAATGATACCAAGTCCAAGTCTTTCAACGTCTTTGATGTGGTATGTACAGATGAGAAATGTATTACCTTGTCATTAATATTTTACAAAATTTCTCGTCTCCGAATGACGAGTTGATGTTAATGATAAAACTCGTATCCACAGTTAAATCAGAGCTCTGACAACGATGGACAAGATGCCAGTGATAAACAAGACGAGGCTTTGGATACGAATTGCAATGACACGAAATCTGGAAAAAAGAAGAAAAAACGTAAGAAATTGGAGAATAAGAAAGCCAAGAGTCAACAATATGATGTGGAATGCAATGAAGATGAGATTGAGCGAAGCATATGGGAGGTGAACAAATTACTTGGAGAGCCGCTACCGAGTTGTAGTAATCAAGTTTTAGAGCCACAGTGGATTAATCAAAAATCTAAAGAAGACATATTGATCATACAGCACAAACACTTGAATCCATATAATGAATTGAAGAGAATCTTTGGTAGTAAAACTGTACAAGCTGAGCGAAGGTATACCTATAATTATACATACTTACATATACATAATTTCTAAATTATTAAATGAAAAAAATTATCTTCTCTTCTCTTATAGCAAAAAAAAAAATAGAGGCCGTCTTGGACACTTGAAAAAGACATGGTTGGTTTGCCCACGAGATAATTGGCCACCGATTGGTAAATCTGGATTAACAATGTCCTTGGATTATTCTATAGAGACTACAGGGAATGTACAGTATTTTGTATATGAGCATAGCACTTCGTACAAACAGATACAATTAAAATTTTTGCAAGCTGTTGAAAGTTTAAATCCAGAGAACATAATTGTAAGTGAATAGTGTAGTATAATTATATTAGATTTGTCATATCATAATAGTATAACATATCTTTGATTGTATTTTATTTATCAAATATAATATGTACTGTGGAAAACTCTAACAAAAATATTTTTTATTTATATTAATATTCATACAATGCATATATGTATACACACAATATAAATGTTAATACAGATTATTATATTTCAGAGCATAATAAACATACATTCTTATCATGTAGACGCTCTCCTGCAGATAGCTGAACTGTGTAAATTGAGCGAGGATTTACCAATGGCAGCGGAATTTATTGAGCGGGCTCTATATTGCTTAGAATGCGCATTTCATCCATCTTTTAATGTAACAACTGCACAGTGTAGATTAGATTACAGGAAACAACAGAATCGAGCACTTTTTATAACACTTTTTAAACACATTGGATTTGTTGGTGGACGAGCTTGTTATAGGTAAACATATAGATAACATATACGATCGAAGAAAAGCTTAGAATAGTAAGATAAAATTTATATTAAAAATTTCAGAACAAGCTTGGAATTTTGTAAATTACTTTTGTCATTGGATCCCGAAGGTGATCCACTAGCTGTGGTGTTGGCCACTGATTTCTACGCCTTAAGAGCTAAGGAATTTGAATGGTTCGTAGAATTTTGTGATCTGTGGGAAAGTTCCAGAAATCTAACTCAATTACCAAACATAGCGTATAGCTTGGCCTTGGCTCACTTTCGTTTGGGAAATAAGGATGAGGCTGATAAGCTTCTGCAAAATGCTCTTATAATGTTTCCAGGTATATTAATACCCTTACTTGAGAAGTGTAATATACAAACAGATGCCAAGGTATAGATTAAACAAATTTTTTCTTAGATTATATTGATATAACTTGCGAAAAGGTTATACCACGCAGATCATTTTCATTTTCACATATATTATAGTGATAATCTTATCGCAGGTTTTATCATTATATTTTCTAAAAATCCAAAACAATATAAATACTGTGAAAAAATTATTACTTAAGACTATTTCATTTATTAGGTAATGCATCACGATTTCTTTAATTCAAAAGCTCAAACTAGTACATCACCAGCTCTGGAGAAGCTACAGAATTTATATATAGTGCGTAGCTTCCATCTCTGGAAGGAGACAGACATTTTACCATGGTTAGAGGAATGTGTGCATGCTGTGCTAAATCGAATTGAATCTAAAGATGAATACATCAAGTACTGTCAAGTAAAACGTAGCAAACGCTATCAAGGCAGATTACCAAAAAACATTTTGAGACACATTATATTAGCAGATATGAAGGAGGTCATAGTTAATGTCCAGGAGGTAATGTTCTATATTTTGCAAATTTATCATGAAATATATTAAAACAAAATTATTTTATTAAAGCTTATATACGATTCATTGTAGATTCAGAATGAGGGTCCAGTGTTGTCGCACGATCCATTACCACCAATAGACAGCATCGATATTTATAAGAGACCTGTAGCAAATGACAGAATAGCTCAAAACAGTTCGAATTTTCTTTCTCTCTTCTTTTCTTCGCTATTCACGGACATCGATGGCGCAGCTGCTGCTGCGTTAAATGGTTTAAATATATTGTAAGTACACAACACAAAAGTAAAAAATAATAACAATAAGGAATATAGAAATATTTTTACTACTTGTGTTTTACTATTCTGTGTAGAATTACTTATTTTTTCACAATTAACTATTTAGAATTAATTCTCAAAATTGCATATTATATATATTAATAATATATAAATAAAATATTCAGCATCATATATAATTAAAAATGTCAGATAATATTATTCATAATTATTTTTTTGTTTAGCGAGGAAAATGATGACCATGCACAATAACTTTTCCTTTTGTATGCGTCAACTTCATGGTAAGAAAATTATACAAAATGTGCAGTTTTAAATATATATATAACATATAGAAGAAAGAATGCAAGTAATTTATGATAGCTCAATGAAGATAAAATTTCAGAATCATTGAATTTTTTTTATGTATAAACGAAAACTCGCGATCTTTTTTTTTTTAAAGAAAAAGTTTTTAATGTATGTAATTATGATGGAATGACATTAAACAAGTACTCATTGTAATATTATCACAACTGTTATTAAATTTGCATTTTTTGGGAAGATTTATGCAAATATAATAAAAACTATATATATATATATATATATTTAAGTAAATAAAATACACAGTAAATTCTGTATGCACTTCATGTAAACTGTATACATGTATATACCATGTACATTTATAAATGAGCATTATATTAAATATAAAAAAAAAACAAGAATAAACATTATTAATTATTTCTATAATATAGTCATATATCAAGTTATAAATCAAAGTTGACATGATTCTGTAAAAAAAAGTACAAGAGATTGTTTCTTTGTAAACAAGTCGAAATTTTTGTATTATTTTTAATTTAGCACCATATAAAAAAAAGTTAATTATCTGATAGTTTGCTTACATTCATAGATGACAATATGTATTTAAAATGATTTCAACCGACGTGCTTCTTTCATTTATTATCTCTTAAACCATACTGTGAAACACGGGATTATAACGACAGATTCCAGGACCATATTCTTGGTAAGCCTTCTTTGTGTGACAAACCGTGTAGAATTCTGGATCACTGGCCAATAAAGCGCCACCATACCATACGGCACAACGTTGCTTGTGATGCGATATCACACGAACGTCTATTGGTTTTGGCTAAAATATAAATGCGATTTAATAAAGTTATTGTTATACACTTAAACAAATTATCGTCATATTTTATTTGATATTTACCGTAATATGGCTGCCGCTTAATGTTTCACTAAGCTTGAGCCGCGTGTCGACAATCTTCTTTATGTCACGTTGCAGTCGCCTACCAAAATCCTTGAACATGGTAGAGCCGCCCGATAATACAATATTACTATACAATGGTCTTCTGACGTCGATTGGGCAGTTTTGAATTACATCGTCGACGATTTCATTGAGCGGTGTCGTAAAGTCCGGATTAGAAAACTTGAAACATTGAAATAGTACAAAAAAATATAGACATTGATTGCGCAGAATAATTTGTAGTAATTATATGTATATATAAAGCTTACCTCGGGATGGAAAAATATTTCCGGACCAAGAAACCTTTCATATCCGACGTCTACGACGAAAGGATTCTTGGTAATATTGTTAATACCTTCATATTTCTTAATTTTAGTAGGATCGCTATCGTATCTGGCGAATTCTTTCGATATATCCGGGCATATATAACAATATTTCTCTTTAATTGACTTAGCTGTTTCTAGAGATTGCTCAGGTGGTATTCCAATCTCTCGTTCTCTCAATAGACTTTGTATAAAATAGGTAATATCACGACCAGCAATGGGAATGTGCTTTATACAACTTCCTATAACGAAGCCTTCTGCCTGTGAACATTCAATATAATTGTCAGATCTGATAAGTAGGATTTTAATAATGAAATCTAACACACAGATTCATATATATACATACTACTGGAATTACGTGAGTTACACCATCTCCACTGTCGACAACAACGCCTGTTAAAGTACGATCTTCTACGTTCTTAGCTGTCCACGAAGCTGCTAAGGCAAGAACAGCTTGTACAGCTATATAAAGTCCTGGTACATTGAACGACTCAAACATGATTTCTGCTGTATATTCCCGATTTTCTGGAGTGTTCAAAGGTGGTTCTGTCAAAAGGAAGTAATGATCTTCGGGTTCCGATCTGAGATATTTGAAAATGCATTGTTGTAAAAATTTCTCCATTAAGTCCCAATCCTCCACTAGTCCATGCCTCACAGGGTACTGCAAGTTAAGGATCAAAATGCATATTTTAAATATAATACCATTGAGAATAATCTTTGAAGGAATAACTTTGTGAATAAATACTTTAACCGAATATCCAGTGGCTTCAAATGCCTCGTCTCCGATATAGGCATCCAAGTCCTCCACACCCTTTGTAATCCTCCTCGCATTGTTATCACCAACCTTAGCCGTTTCCTTGATGGCAATCGCTGAAGGTATAGTCAACTGAGGCTCTTTATTGCCAGCAAATCCTAACTTGGTGTATCTGCACAAAATAACGATTATTAATATAATATAATATATAATATTAATTATATATTAATTAACATAATTAAATTATAATATACAATATAATATATAATATAATCGATAATCATGCTCGAATGGGAGATGTCAAGCGTATATTAATCGTCGCGTGGGCGAATATATATATATTTTTACGCACGTCGATGATTTGTCATTATATATATAAAATTTTTTTTATTTTAAGGAACGATTGAGATCATTGAAGAAAAATATGTACATGATCCGCGTGGAGAAGGTGCGGTTCACGCCTTCTCGAAATATTTATCTCAAGTGTTTGTCATCTTTGACAGTCCGGCTTCTATAACCTAATTGACACCACCCTAAATCGGTCGTTTATCCAAATTAAGTTTTCCCGTCCCGGAAAATGCACTTACCCTGTGCCTACGTCGATGACGCACGCGGGTAAACGTCCGAGCATGATTCCTGATCCACCGATGAACCTTATCCCGGCGAAACACACCCGATGACGGTCGCGTTAAAAACCACCATAAACTATAACACTTATCGAAGATCGCGCGACGATAAGTGCATCTGTGAATCTGTCAAGTAGCAATTTTGCCGACAGTGTCGGAAAGAGTTTGTGATTCTACTGATTCTAGTAGGAGACGCCGGCGGCACGCAAGTTCAAAAATACCCCCTTTTGTCCACTCCCTTGTTGTGTGTTTTAGTTCTGTGACGGAAACTGACCGCCTACACACGTGCATTACTTGCGCATTATTTGTACACGAGAATGACGAGAATATAGAACTGTGTTTGTGCCGAAGATAAAGAGAACTGTCAAAAACAGCGGACAATGATGCAGTGAGTATTATTGCATTTACATGCAAAATCTTGATTTAAGAAGATATTTATGATAATGTAAAAAGTTAATGAGAAGTATATAATACTCGTCAATATCGCTTAAACGCTTAATTATCGGTAATGATTCATCGAATTCCAGATGTTGAAGAGTATGCATTGAATTACAGTTGACAGTTTTATTTTCTTATTGCTTAGGAAAATTCAATTTGGCAAAGTATATACTGCGAAGTATACTACAGCGAGGCATTGACACAATCACATCTGTAAAAGGAGGTCTGATAGTCATGCGAAGGATGCCTTCTGAAATTTTTCTGGGAAATGGTGGAACTCTACATCGTTCCTTGATGTTTATACTGAAACTTGGCTGGCAATCAAGATTTCGTTTGCCAGTGCTTCTGGTCATTGTCTTTGTCGCCATGGATTACAGATTACAATTAGAGATAGAATTTGGGGATAATGCGGACCAACATAATCATTTATAATTTTAATAAAGAGGAACAGATAGGTGCATAAGACTGTTACTTTATATACTTAATGCATGCATATAATGTATACTGAAGATTTAGGAAGTAAAAACATGAATTATGTATTTATTTAAACAACATCCGGAGTGTAATACATATATGAATTGTTGACAAATGTTAGTGACTATATCATACATATTTTATAAGCGTATCTATTCACACATGGAACATTTTGCTCAGTACTTGTCGATTTCTAATGCTTGTACTTTTGCCAAACTGTATTTGTCGTAACAGAATTTTACATTGCGTCTTATTATATATTTATATAATGAATATATATGCATATAATGAATATGTACATGTGTACGCTAGTTTATGATTTTATTACAGAAGTATTTTAAAAAAAGTAAAGAGAAGTAGGACAAAGAAAAAAAAGATTGACTTTGAGAAATATCTCTGAGGTAAATTGAAATATTTCAGTCGCGTAGATAATTGAACTATTTTAAGAAAATAAATACAAGAAATAGCAAAGAAGCTTATGAGATATAAAACTAAATCTAAAGAAAAAACTTTTGATTGTTTATATATAGTTATACTTCCCATCTATAATTTTCACGATTATTAAATAGAAAATAAAAATTGAAATAGTAAGTAAGGGGCAGGTTTAAGTTTGCTTGTTTTGTGCAAGGTTGTAAAATAAATTCTTAAGACATAATTTAATATAAATGTCAATATTATAATTTTGGCAGACGATTATATTTTGCACGCGCTAAAGTAAGGAAATTATTTATTTTGTAATTATTTTTTGTAAATTGTATGTATAATGTAAAATGAAAGTTATGTTATAAATAAATGGACGAGAAACAAATTGATTTTATAGTATATGCATTAAAAAATTTTTCTATAATATTTCTATATTCTAGAAAATTTCGACTTTGCTTTAGTTATTTTATTTGATATATTTTTTATATATATTAAAGTAATACATTATTTGAAGTTTAAAGTTTACATCTTTGATCAATGGAAACAATGATTGATAATTGATATTTGAAAATAAATCTCAAGTATATTCTTTCTTAAAAAAGATAACATATTATTTATAACATTATTATTATTATTTCTATAACATTTTTATTTTAAAATTTAATTACCAAATTAACGCTTTAATCAGCTGATTTGTCAAAAATATTTTATATATATATATATATATATATATATATAAACTTAATTTTAATAGAAATCAATCAAAAATAATAAAAGTAAAACATATTTCCAATATTGTCAAACAGAATTAATAAGTTTATACAACTATACATATATATATGTCTTTCAATTATATTACAGTCTGCTTATCAATGTATATTCAAAGATTACCATGAAAAACTAATCAATAGAATTACATAAAAAAAAAAAAAAATAATTTCGCACAACGCACGGTATTATCACAATTGAATTAAAATTAATCGACATATACATATGTCGCATTTATTTCAAATAATACTAAATCGTATTGCATGCTAGATTGTATGTTAGATTGCAGGATTGTTACTCAATTATTTCTTTGCTATAATCGGCATCAATGGTGGTGTCGGTTCGCTGGGATTACCCAGCCATACCGATTTGCTAAAACGCCCTTTTATAACAGGCGGTTGCCATTTATTATTGCACATGACGGTAACTGTTGGCTTCTCCGCTGTAACTGTTGTTATGCTTATAGTCCTGAAATAGTAAAAATAGATTTTAAGAAAAGATCCCATTTAACGCAGTACGCGTGAAGAAAGAAGATCGCTATTAACATTTGCGGTCTAAATCCAAGGAACATATAAAATTGCTTGTGTAACAAGACGATAACGAAACAACAAAAGAGACTATCACTGTACAGATTACATTTTTTTGAAAAATAAATAACTATCGTGATAACGAATTTTGACAAAAATTTACAGAATAAGGAAGGAAAAAATAAAAAGGTATCCATGATGTAGAAATAGCATTTATTAGTGAAAAGTTTATTACAAATCTTTCACCATTTATTTTGGTGATAAATTTGCGATACTAAAAAATAATTTATCAAAATTTGAGTATATTAGTAGCTTCTCTCTGATTTTAACAAAGAGTCTGATTTTAACAAATACATATCCATACTATGACATTCATATTCTCCATTCATATCCTCAAAAACTTTATATATATTTTATATTACATATGTAAACTGTGTTCTTTTTTATGATCAATATTTCAATGTTTTAAAACTTTAAACAATTATGTGATAATCGAGTTGTGCGTCTAAATAAAAAATTAATTCCAAATAAAATATATTCTTACAATAAAAGTGCAGAACAGCATTATGTGTAGTGATACATTTAGCATGAAGTAAACGTTTCACATTTGTGACTGCTTTAAAAAATAGAGCCAACATTAAAAAGACGCGATGTATAAACAAATATATTATAAACTATAAACAAAACAAAATATATATATAGATATAAATTAAGGAGTTACATGGATGGAGAACAGATAAATCACAATTTTCAATATAACAAAGAGAATGTACACTCCACACCTTTTTACTACCTGATAGAAACTGATATACCAATAAATTCAAAATACTTGGTAATTATCTATTCTAGAAATTCAGTAACTCTTCTAATGCCAAGGTACTTGGTTTGGATGACTGATGGTACCCAGTTTATAGTACCTGGTGGTAGAAGGCGTTTGTTGAGCTGGTGTAGATGAATTCGGTGGAGTTGCTAAAACAGGAGTTTCGGCACCTTGAACCGGAGTACCGTCTCCCTTGAGAACAGAAATACATTTCCAATGATTAATATAATTGTCCTTCCACAATCGAACGCAGCCGTCATCACCGGAACTCGCTAAAATCGTTCCCATGAAATTCCAGCTAACACGCCACACAGTGCAATAATGATCATCAAATTGCGCAACTACATTTGTTTCAAAATGTGACACACCGGCCTGCATACTCTCCCTAAAGGAAAAGATAATAAATATTTACTATTGCTTTATAATTTGTCTATAATTTTTTTATCCAGCTTTAAATATTCATACTCACTGTATTGGTTTCAAGGTAACTATCCGTACATCTTTTGTGGCTATAGCCAATGTATGGAAATTCCTGCCTAAATTAGGAGCAAATGCAATATCATAAACTGCATCTGTAATGCTCGATAATGTCTCGGCCTTCACCCAACGCCTACTGCTCTCGGAATATTCATAAATAAAGACTTTTGCACCAAGCAATGGGTTTGAGTCATCACTACCAACTGCTATCATAGGTGGATGTAATCTAAAATATATTTTTTCTAATTTTAATATAAGAATATTGAAATATACATATAAGAAATTATTTTAAATTTTTTGTGACACATCACACAACAAATTTAAAGATTAAAAATAAATATATATGCTTACCTTGAGAGAGATGGATTCCATGTAAGACAACTACATGAAAGTTTGCAATTGATATCGTGTTGCAATGTCCATTGACTCAGATTCATAATATCTGGTGCCTCATATATCCGAATAAATCCATCTGCGCTACAAGTAGCCAATAAAAGGCCTAAAGTCTTTGGTGCAAACTTGACATCAGTGACAGAAGTACGCGAATCAACTAAATTTGTTCTTTTAATCCAATGCTTACTACCACGTGCCTCTGGCCCAGAACCTTCACCAACTGTCAAGAAAGAAAAAAGATAAATGAAAATATGATGAGAATACTAAGCTTGTATAAAAAAAATAATCTCCATCGTACCAATTTCCTCCCAAACAGCAGCAGTGCGATCGAATGAGCATGTAGCAAGAACCTGACCAAATTCTGGATGCGCCCAAGTGACTTTCCACACTGAGCCACTATGAGCTTTCCAAGAAGCAGTCAAATGCCAATTTCCATGTTCATCTTCGTCCCAGACCTGCGACATGTTTCATTGTGTAAAATATATTTACAAATAGTGACGCTTATAAGATTACAAATTATATTTCTAATAATCGCGTATATTAATCACACGAAAAGCCAAAGAGACGATGTGGTTGAGAATTCGTAAATATACACAGAAAAAAAGAGAAATATATTACCATTTTTTTGGTTAACTATACCTTGACAAATTGATCACTGGAACATGTGGCCATGCGTTCGCCATAATAATCGTAGGCGATATCGTGTATGAGATCTTTATGCTCCGCATTGATGCTGTGCGCTTCGAACATTGTTAATAAAATAAATGTCAGTAATATCGCGTATAAATTGTATAATGCTCTCTGTTGTTTACTACAAACACATACTACGTGTTGAAAGTTTTCGCGCAGCACAGTATGCTCTGTGTCGGCATCTGTCGGTAACTTTTATGTGATAGGTGCATGCACAATAAAGACAACCGTGTAAGAATGGTTGCATTCTCTACATACTGTATTTTTTACCAAAAATATTATCTGCAATAACCAATTTTTAAAATTAAAACTACTCATCATCAATGCAATATACAAAATTATAATGACATAAATAATTTTTCAAGAATTTAAAAATATTATTACATTTTATGCAATTTTTTTTACTCGTAATGCAATATGATAATAAATTATCAGCTTCTAAAGTTATGTAATATCTTGTGGAATTACTCATCTATATACATATATTTATATAACTTCTATTTATATAACTTCTATATCTTAAAAATGAACGCGCTATTGGAAGATAGAACCACTTATAAAAAGTTAGATAAAGATCCTATTAAAAAAATAACTAATAAAATCAATGCTTTAGTTAAGAGTTGGCGTGATAATAAGCTCGTAGATGACGCAACATATAGAATGTTAAATAACACCAACGGAAATCTCCCACATTGTTACGGGCTGCCGAAGATACATAAAACTGACATTCCTCTCCGCATTATTGTATCGGCACTGGGCAGTCCTGTATACAATATAGCACAATATTTACATAAGATCTTACATAAATCAATAGAAAAACCTAAATCACCTAAAGGATGGCTGGTCATTTGCACGGAAAATAAAAAACATACGCATCAATGACAATGATGTTTTAATCTCTCTTGATGTAACTTCATTATATACTAACATTCCTAAAGAATTAGTGATCGAGGCCTTGAAAAAAAGATGGAACACAATTTCCTCGAATACTAATCTTAATCTGGCTCAGCTTACATACGCAATAGAAACTATTTTAGATTCTACGACTTTCAAATTTAATGACCGGTTTTATGAACAAGTCTTCGGCAGCCCGATGGGTTCTCCTTTGTCACCTGTTTTGGCAGACATTGTCATGGATGATTTGGAAACGTTCTGCTTGAATTCTGTTAAATTCGATGTTCCTTTATACTTTAGATATGTTGATGACATCTTTACCATAGTACCAAGATCAAAAATTAATGAGATGCTATCAGTTTTCAATGCTTATCACCACCGGTTAAAATTCACCTATGAAATTGAAAAATTGCATTAACTTCCTAGACACAACTGTTATAAGATTAAAAAATGGGAAATTAACTACGAATTGGTTTAGAAAACCTACGTTTTCGGGAAGATACATTAATTTTTTATCTGCACATCCACATAAATACAAAATTAACTACATTAATAACTTAGTTGACAGAGCCATTTTATTGTCAGATAATAGATTTCATAAGGATAACATTAAAATTATCAAAGACATTTTATCCAACAATTGTTTTCCATCACTTGTTATCAATAAGTATATTAAAAAAAGATTACGGATTCTAAAGAATCCCTTTTCTAAAAAGTGCATGTTATGTCGATTCTCGCAAGTATTGTTGCCTTTTTTCCGCGATGCTGATTGGTTATCTCGATGTGTGCTGCGTTGTACATTACTTCATATTGATAAAAGCCTGTCAAGGTTGAGCGACGCATTTTGACAGTTCAAATGTATATACACATTTTGACAGTCCAAATGTATATATTGAGAGGTTAATAATCAATGTACTATTAAAATGAATAATCGATGAATTTTTGGCTCGTCTTAAAATATTAGAACTTGATTTTTTTTGTCGCGGACCCTGTGCGACGCATCCTTATTTTATGTTTATGAAATTAAAAAATTTGTACGCTGGTGTCTGGTTGGTACAAAATAATTCTGTAATCAATGTACTATTAAAATGTATAATCGATGAATTTTTGGCTCGTCTTAAAATATTAGAAATCGATACTTTTTTACCGCTGACCCTATGCGACGCAACCTTATTTTAGGTATATCAAGTTAAAAAATTTGTACGCCGTTGTCTGCTTGGTACCAAAAGATTCTGTAATCAATGTACTATTAAAATGTATAATCGATGAATTTTTGGCTCGTCTTAAAATATTAGATATCGATATTTTTTTGACGCGGACCCTGTGCGACGCATAATTATTTTATGTTTATCGTATTAAAAAATTTGTACGCTGTTGTCTGGTTGGTACCAAAAGATTCTGTAATCAATGTACTATTAAAATGTATAATCGATGAATTTTTGGCTCGTTTTAAAATATTGGAAATCGATACTTATTACCGCTGACCCTGTGCGACGCATATTTATTTTATGTTTATCAAGTTAAAAAATTTGTACACTGGTGTCTGTATGGTACCAAATGATTCTGTAATGAATGTACTATTATAATGTATAATCGATGAATTTTTGGCTCGTCTTAAAATATTAGAAATTGATACTTTTTTGACGCGGACCCTGTGCAACGCATCCTTATTTTATGTATAGCAAATGAAAAAGTTTGTACGCTGGTGTCTGTTTGGTACCAAATGATTCTGTAATCAATGTACTATTAAAATGTATAATCGATGAATTTTTGGCTCGTCTTTAAATATTAGAAATCAATACTTTTTTTACGCGGACCCTGTGCGACGCATCCTTATTTTATGTTTATCGTATTAAAAAATTTGTACGCTGGTGTCTGCATGGTACCAAAAGATTCTGTAATCAATGTACTATTAAAATGTATAATCGATGCATTTTTGGCTCGTCTTAAAATAATAGAAAACGATACTTTTTTACCGCTGACCCTATGCGACGCATCCTTAATTTATGTATAGCAAATGAAAAAGTTTGTACGCTGGTGTCTGCTTGGTACCAAAAGATTCTGTAATCAATGTATTATTATAATGTATAATCGATGAATTTTTGGCTCGTCTTAAAATATTAGAAATCGATACTTTTTTACCGCTGACCCTATGCGACGCAACCTTATTTTATGTATATTAAGTTAAAAAATTTGTACGCTGTTGTCTGCTTGGTACCAAATGATTCTGTAATCAATGTACTATTAAAATGTATAATCGAAGAATTTTTGGCTCGTCTTAAAATATTAGAAATCGGTACTTTTTTGACGCGGACCCTGTGCGACGCATCCTTATTTTATGTTTATCGTATTAAAAAATTTGTACGCTGGTGTCTGCATGGTACCAAAAGATTCTGTAATCAATGTACTATTATAATGTATAATCGATGAATTTTTGGCTCGTCTTAAAATATTAGAAATCGATACTTTTTTACCGCTGACCCTATGCGACGGATCCTTAATTTATGTATAGCAAATGAAAAAGTTTGTACGCTGTTGTCTGCTTGGTACCAAAAGATTCTGTAATCAATGTACTATTAAAATGTATAATCGATGCATTTTTGACTCGTCTTAAAATATTAGAAATCGATACTTTTTTACAGCTGACCCTATGCGACGCATCCTTAATTTATGTATAGCAAATGAAAAAGTTTGTACGCTGGTGTCTGCTTGGTACCAAAAGATTCTGTAATCAATGTACTATTAAAATGTATAATCGATGAATTTTTGGCTCGTCTTAAAATATTAGAAATTGATACTTTTTTGACGCGGACCCTGTGCGACGCATCCTTATTTTATGTTTATCGTATTAAAAAATTTGTACGCTGGTGTCTGTATGGTACCAAAAGATTCTGTAATCAATGTACTATTAAAATGTATAATCGACGAATTTTTGGCTCGTCTTAAAATATTAAAAATCGATACTTTTTTGACGCGGACCCTGTGCGACGCATCCTTATTTTATGTTTATCGTATTAAAAAATTTGTACGCTGGTGTCTGCATGGTACCAAAAGATTCTGTAATCAATGTACTATTAAAATGTATAATCGATGAATTTTTGGCTCGTCTTAAAATATTAGAAATCGATACTTTTTTACCGCTGACCCTATGCGACGCATCCTTATTTTATGTATAGCAAATGAAAAAGTTTGTACGCTGGTGTCTGCTTGGTACCAAAAGATTCTGTAATCAATGTACTACTAAAATGTATAATCGATGAATTTTTGGCTCGTCTCAAAATATTAGAAATCGATACTTTTTTGACGAGGACCCTGTGCGACGCATCCTTATTTTATGATTATCGTATTAAAAAATTTGTACGCTGTTGTCTGCTTGGTACCAAAAGATTCTGTAATAAATGTACTATTAAAATGTATAATCGATGAATTTTTGGCTCGTCTTGATATATTGGAAATCGATACTTATTACCGCTGACCCTGTGCGACGCATCCTTATTTTATGTTTATCAAGTTAAAAAATTTGTACGCTGGTGTCTGTATGGTACCAAATGATTCTGTAATCAATGTACTATTATAATGTATAATCGATGAATTTTTGGCTCGTCTTAAAATATTAGAAATCTACACTTTCTTACCGCTGACCCTATGCGATGCAACATTATTTTATGTATATCAAGTTAAAAAATTTGTACGCTGGTGTCTGCATGGTACCAAAATATTCTGTAATCAATGTACTATTAAAATGTATAATCGATGAATTTTTGGCTCGTCTTAAAATATTAGAAATCGATACTTTTTTACCGCTGACCCCATGCGACGCATCCTTAATTTATGTATAGCAAATGAAAAAGTTTGTACGCTGGTGTCTGCTTGGTACCAAAAGATTCTGTAATCAATGTATTATTATAATGTATAATCGATGAATTTTTGGCTCGTCTTAAAATATTAGAAATCATTACTTTTTTACCGCTGACCCTATGCGACGCAACATAATTTTATGTATATCAAGTTAAAAAATTTGTACGCTGTTGTCTGCTTGGTACCAAAAGATTCTGTATTCAATGTACTATTAAAATGTATAATCGATGAATTTTTGGCTCGTCTTAAAATATTAGAAATCGATACTTTTTTGACGCGGACCCTGTGCGACGCATACTTATTTTATGTTTATCGTATTAAAAAATTTGTACGCTGGTGTCTGCATGGTACCAAAAGATTCTGTAATCAATGTACTACTAAAATGTATAATCGATGAATTTTTGGCTCGTCTCAAAATATTAGAAATCGATACTTTTTTGACGCGGACCCTGTGCGACGCATCCTTATTTTATGTTTATCGTATTAAAAAATTTGTACGCTGTTGTCTGCTTGGTACCAAAAGATTCTGTAATAAATGTACTATTAAAATGTATAATCGATGAATTTTTGGCTCGTCTTAAAATATTGGAAATCGATACTTATTACCGCTGACCCTATGCGATGCAACATTATTTTATGTATATCAAGTTAAAAAATTTGTACGCTGGTGTCTGTTTGGTACCAAAAGATTCTGTAATCAATGTACTACTAAAATGTATAATCGATGAATTTTTGGCTCGTTTTAAAATATTGGAAATCGATACTTATTACCGCTGACCCTGTGCGACGCATCCTTATTTTATGTTTATCAAGTTAAAAAATTTGTACGCTGTTGTCTGGTTGGTACCAAAAGATTCTGTAATCAATGTACTATTAAAATGTATAATCGATGAATTTTTGGCTCGTCTTAAAATATTAGAAATCGATACTTTTTTGACGCGGACCCTGTGCGACGCATCCTTATTTTATGTTTATCGTATTAAAAAATTTGTACGCTGGTGTCTGCATGGTACCAAAAGATTCTGTAATGAATGTACTATTATACTGTATAATCGATGAATTTTTGGCTCGTCTTAAAATATTAGAAATCGATACTTTTTTGACGCGGACCCTGTGCGACGCATACTTATTTTATGTTTATCGTATTAAAAAATTTGTACGCTGGTGTCTGCATGGTACCAAAAGATTCTGTAATCAATGTACTACTAAAATGTATAATCGATGAATTTTTGGCTCGTCTCAAAATATTAGAAATCGATACTTTTTTGACGCGGACCCTGTGCGACGCATCCTTATTTTATGTTTATCGTATTAAAAAATTTGTACGCTGTTGTCTGCTTGGTTCCAAAAGATTCTGTAATAAATGTACTATTAAAATGTATAATCGATGAATTTTTGGCTCGTCTCAAAATATTAAAAATCGATACTTTTTTGACGCGGACCCTGTGCAACGCATCCTTATTTTATGTTTATCGTATTAAAAAATTTGTACGCTGGTGTCTGCATGGTACCAAAAGATTCTGTAATCAATGTACTATTAAAATGTATAATCGATGAATTTTTGGCTCGTCTTAAAATATTAGATATCGATATTTTTTTGACGCGGACCCTGTGCGACGCATAATTATTTTATGTTTATCGTATTAAAAAATTTGTACGCTGTTGTCTGGTTGGTACCAAAAGATTCTGTAATCAATGTACTATTAAAATGTATAATCGATGAATTTTTGACTCGTTTTAAAATATTGGAAATCGATACTTATTACCGCTGACCCTGTGCGACGCATATTTATTTTATGTTTATCAAGTTAAAAAATTTGTACACTGGTGTCTGTATGGTACCAAATGATTCTGTAATGAATGTACTATTATAATGTATAATCGATGAATTTTTGGCTCGTCTTAAAATATTAGAAATTGATACTTTTTTGACGCGGACCCTGTGCAACGCATCCTTATTTTATGTATAGCAAATGAAAAAGTTTGTACGCTGGTGTCTGTTTGGTACCAAATGATTCTGTAATCAATGTACTATTAAAATGTATAATCGATGAATTTTTGGCTCGTCTTTAAATATTAGAAATCAATACTTTTTTTACGCGGACCCTGTGCGACGCATCCTTATTTTATGTTTATCGTATTAAAAAATTTGTACGCTGGTGTCTGCATGGTACCAAAAGATTCTGTAATCAATGTACTATTAAAATGTATAATCGATGCATTTTTGGCTCGTCTTAAAATAATAGAAAACGATACTTTTTTACCGCTGACCCTATGCGACGCATCCTTAATTTATGTATAGCAAATGAAAAAGTTTGTACGCTTGTGTCTGCTTGGTACCAAAAGATTCTGTAATCAATGTATTATTATAATGTATAATCGATGAATTTTTGGCTCGTCTTAAAATATTAGAAATCGATACTTTTTTACCGCTGACCCTATGCGACGCAACCTTATTTTATGTATATTAAGTTAAAAAATTTGTACGCTGTTGTCTGCTTGGTACCAAATGATTCTGTAATCAATGTACTATTAAAATGTATAATCGAAGAATTTTTGGCTCGTCTTAAAATATTAGAAATCGGTACTTTTTTGACGCGGACCCTGTGCGACGCATCCTTATTTTATGTTTATCGTATTAAAAAATTTGTACGCTGGTGTCTGCATGGTACCAAAAGATTCTGTAATCAATGTACTATTATAATGTATAATCGATGAATTTTTGGCTCGTCTTAAAATATTAGAAA
This sequence comes from Prenolepis imparis, assembly GCF_030444845.1. Classification (NCBI taxonomy): domain Eukaryota; kingdom Metazoa; phylum Arthropoda; class Insecta; order Hymenoptera; family Formicidae; genus Prenolepis; species Prenolepis imparis. Next base: position 18,091,284 of record NW_028141166.1, on the reverse strand, counting down.
TCGATACTTTTTTACCGCTGACCCTATGCGACGGATCCTTAATTTATGTATAGCAAATGAAAAAGTTTGTACGCTGTTGTCTGCTTGGTACCAAAAGATTCTGTAATCAATGTACTATTAAAATGTATAATCGATGCATTTTTGACTCGTCTTAAAATATTAGAAATCGATACTTTTTTACAGCTGACCCTATGCGACGCATCCTTAATTTATGTATAGCAAATGAAAAAGTTTGTACGCTGGTGTCTGCTTGGTACCAAAAGATTCTGTAATCAATGTACTATTAAAATGTATAATCGATGAATTTTTGGCTCGTCTTAAAATATTAGAAATTGATACTTTTTTGACGCGGACCCTGTGCGACGCATCCTTATTTTATGTTTATCGTATTAAAAAATTTGTACGCTGGTGTCTGTATGGTACCAAAAGATTCTGTAATCAATGTACTATTAAAATGTATAATCGACGAATTTTTGGCTCGTCTTAAAATATTAAAAATCGATACTTTTTTGACGCGGACCCTGTGCGACGCATCCTTATTTTATGTTTATCGTATTAAAAAATTTGTACGCTGGTGTCTGCATGGTACCAAAAGATTCTGTAATCAACGTACTATTAAAATGTATAATCGATGAATTTTTGGCTCGTCTTAAAATATTAGAAATCGATACTTTTTTACCGCTGACCCTATGCGACGCATCCTTATTTTATGTATAGCAAATGAAAAAGTTTGTACGCTGGTGTCTGCTTGGTACCAAAAGATTCTGTAATCAATGTACTACTAAAATGTATAATCGATGAATTTTTGGCTCGTCTCAAAATATTAGAAATCGATACTTTTTTGACGAGGACCCTGTGCGACGCATCCTTATTTTATGATTATCGTATTAAAAAATTTGTACGCTGTTGTCTGCTTGGTACCAAAAGATTCTGTAATCAATGTACTATTAAAATGTATAATCGATGAATTTTTGGCTCGTCTTAAAATATTAGAAATCGATACTTTTTTGACGCGGACCCTGTGCGACGCATACTTATTTTATGTTTATCGTATTAAAAAGTTTGTACGCTGGTGTCTGCTTGGTACCAAAAGATTCTGTAATCAATGTACTACTAAAATGTATAATCGATGAATTTTTGGCTCGTCTCAAAATATTAGAAATCGATACTTTTTTGACGCGGACCCTGTGCGACGCATACTTATTTTATGTTTATCGTATTAAAAAATTTGTACGCTGTTGTCTGGTTGGTACCAAAAGATTCTGTAATCAATGTACTATTAAAATGTATAATCGATGCATTTTTGGCTCGTCTTAAAATATTAGAAATCGATACTTTTTTACAGCTGACCCTATGCGACGCATCCTTAATTTATGTATAGCAAATGAAAAAGTTTGTACGCTGGTGTCTGCTTGGTACCAAAAGATTCTGTAATCAATGTACTATTAAAATGTATAATCGATGCATTTTTGGCTCGTCTTAAAATATTAGAAATCGATACTTTTTTACAGCTGACCCTATGCGACGCATCCTTAATTTATGTATAGCAAATGAAAAAGTTTGTACGCTGGTGTCTGCTTGGTACCAAAAGATTCTGTAATCAATGTACTATTAAAATGTATAATCGATGAATTTTTGGCTCGTCTTAAAATATTAGAAATTGATACTTTTTTGACGCGGACCCTGTGCGACGCATCCTTATTTTATGTTTATCGTATTAAAAAATTTGTACGCTGGTGTCTGTATGGTACCAAAAGATTCTGTAATCAATGTACTATTAAAATGTATAATCGACGAATTTTTGGCTCGTCTTAAAATATTAAAAATCGATACTTTTTTGACGCGGACCCTGTGCGACGCATCCTTATTTTATGTTTATCGTTTTAAAAAATTTGTACGCTGGTGTCTGCATGGTACCAAAAGATTCTGTAATCAATGTACTATTAAAATGTATAATCGATGAATATTTGGCTCGTCTTAAAATATTGGAAATCGATACTTATTACCGCTGACCCTATGCGATGCAACATTATTTTATGTATATCAAGTTAAAAAATTTGTACGCTGGTGTCTGTTTGGTACCAAAAGATTCTGTAATCAATGTACTATTAAAATGTATAATCGATGAATTTTTGGCTCGTCTTAAAATATTAGAAATCGATACTTTTTTACCGCTGACCCCATGCGACGCATCCTTAATTTATGTATAGCAAATGAAAAAGTTTGTACGCTGGTGTCTGCTTGGTACCAAAAGATTCTGTAATCAATGTATTATTATAATGTATAATCGATGAATTTTTGGCTCGTCTTAAAATATTAGAAATCAATACTTTTTTACCGCTGACCCTATGCGACGCAACCTAATTTTATGTATATCAAGTTAAAAAATTTGTACGCTGTTGTCTGCTTGGTACCAAAAGATTCTGTAATCAATGTACTATTTAAATGTATAATCGATGAATTTTTGGCTCGTCTTAAAATATTAGAAATCGATACTTTTTTGACGCGGACCCTGTGCGACGCATACTTATTTTATGTTTATCGTATTAAAAAATTTGTACGCTGGTGTCTGCATGGTACCAAAAGATTCTGTAATCAATGTACTACTAAAATGTATAATCGATGAATTTTTGGCTCGTCTCAAAATATTAGAAATCGATACTTTTTTGACGCGGACCCTGTGCGACGCATCCTTATTTTATGTTTATCGTATTAAAAAATTTGTACGCTGTTGTCTGCTTGGTACCAAAAGATTCTGTAATAAATGTACTATTAAAATGTATAATCGATGAATTTTTGGCTCGTCTTAAAATATTGGAAATCGATACTTATTACCGCTGACCCTATGCGATGCAACATTATTTTATGTATATCAAGTTAAAAAATTTGTACGCTGGTGTCTGTTTGGTACCAAAAGATTCTGTAATCAATGTACTACTAAAATGTATAATCGATGAATTTTTGGCTCGTTTTAAAATATTGGAAATCGATACTTATTACCGTTGACCCTGTGCGACGCATCCTTATTTTATGTTTATCAAGTTAAAAAATTTGTACGCTGTTGTCTGGTTGGTACCAAAAGATTCTGTAATCAATGTACTATTAAAATGTATAATCGATGAATTTTTGGCTCGTCTTAAAATATTAGAAATCGATACTTTTTTGACGCGGACCCTGTGCGACGCATCCTTATTTTATGTTTATCGTATTAAAAAATTTGTACGCTGGTGTCTGCATGGTACCAAAAGATTCTGTAATGAATGTACTATTATACTGTATAATCGATGAATTTTTGGCTCGTCTTAAAATATTAGAAATTGATACTTTTTTGACGCGGACCTTGTGCGACGCATCCTTATTTTATGTTTATCGTATTAAAAAATTTGTACGCTGTTGTCTGCATGGTACCAAAAGATTCTGTAATCAATGTACTATTAAAATGTATAATCGACGAATTTTTGGCTCGTCTTAAAATATTAAAAATCGATACTTTTTTGACGCGGACCCTGTGCGACGCATCCTTAGTTTATGTTTATCGTATTAAAAAATTTGTACGCTGTTGTCTGCTTGGTACCAAAAGATTCTGTAATAAATGTACTATTAAAATGTATAATCGATGAATTTTTGGCTCGTCTTAAAATATTGGAAATCGATACTTATTACCGCTGACCCTATGCGATGCAACATTATTTTATGTATATCAAGTTAAAAAATTTGTACGCTAGTGTCTGTTTGGTACCAAAAGATTCTGTAATCAATGTACTATTAAAATGTATAATCGATGAATTTTTGGCTCGTCTTAAAATATTAGAAATCGATACTTTTTTACCGCTGACCCCATGCGACGCATCCTTAATTTATGTATAGCAAATGAAAAAGTTTGTACGCTGGTGTCTGCTTGGTACCAAAAGATTCTGTAATCAATGTATTATTATAATGTATAATCGATGAATTTTTGGCTCGTCTTAAAATATTAGAAATCGATACTTTTTTACCGCTGACCCTATGCGACGCAACCTAATTTTATGTATATCAAGTTAAAAAATTTGTACGCTGTTGTCTGCTTGGTACCAAAAGATTCTGTAATCAATGTACTATTAAAATGTATAATCGATGAATTTTTGGCTCGTCTTAAAATATTAGAAATCGATACTTGTTTGACGCGGACCCTGTGCGACGCATACTTATTTTATGTTTATCGTATTAAAAAATTTGTACGCTGGTGTCTGCATGGTACCAAAAGATTCTGTAATCAATGTACTACTAAAATGTATAATCGATGAATTTTTTGCTCGTCTCAAAATATTAGAAATCGATACTTTTTTGACGCGGACCCTATGCGACGCATCCTTATTTTATGTTTATCGTATTAAAAAATTTGTACGCTGTTGTCTGCTTGGTACCAAAAGATTCTGTAATAAATGTACTATTAAAATGTATAATCGATGAATTTTTGGCTCGTCTTAAAATATTGGAAATCGATACTTATTACCGCTGACCCTATGCGATGCAACATTATTTTATGTATATCAAGTTAAAAAATTTGTACGCTGGTGTCTGTTTGGTACCAAAAGATTCTGTAATCAATGTACTATTAAAATGTATAATCGATGAATTTTTGGCTCGTCTTAAAATATTAGAAATCGATACTTTTTTACCGCTGACCCCATGCGACGCATCCTTAATTTATGTATAGCAAATGAAAAAGTTTGTACGCTGGTGTCTGCTTGGTACCAAAAGATTCTGTAATCAATGTATTATTATAATGTATAATCGATGAATTTTTGGCTCGTCTTAAAATATTAGAAATCGATACTTTTTTACCGCTGACCCTATGCGACGCAACCTAATTTTATGTATATCAAGTTAAAAAATTTGTACGCTGTTGTCTGCTTGGTACCAAAAGATTCTGTAATCAATGTACTATTTAAATGTATAATCGATGAATTTTTGGCTCGTCTTAAAATATTAGAAATCGATACTTTTTTGACGCGGACCCTGTGCGACGCATACTTATTTTATGTTTATCGTATTAAAAAATTTGTACGCTGGTGTCTGCATGGTACCAAAAGATTCTGTAATCAATGTACTACTAAAATGTATAATCGATGAATTTTTGGCTCGTCTCAAAATATTAGAAATCGATACTTTTTTGACGCGGACCCTGTGCGACGCATCCTTATTTTATGTTTATCGTATTAAAAAATTTGTACGCTGTTGTCTGCTTGGTACCAAAAGATTCTGTAATAAATGTACTATTAAAATGTATAATCGATGAATTTTTGGCTCGTCTTAAAATATTGGAAATCGATACTTATTACCGCTGACCCTATGCGATGCAACATTATTTTATGTATATCAAGTTAAAAAATTTGTACGCTGGTGTCTGTTTGGTACCAAAAGATTCTGTAATCAATGTACTACTAAAATGTATAATCGATGAATTTTTGGCTCGTTTTAAAATATTGGAAATCGATACTTATTACCGCTGACCCTGTGCGACGCATCCTTATTTTATGTTTATCAAGTTAAAAAATTTGTACGCTGTTGTCTTGTTGGTACCAAAAGATTCTGTAATCAATGTACTATTAAAATGTATAATCGATGAATTTTTGGCTCGTCTTAAAATATTAGAAATCGATACTTTTTTGACGCGGACCCTGTGCGACGCATCCTTATTTTATGTTTATCGTATTAAAAAATTTGTACGCTGGTGTCTGCATGGTACCAAAAGATTCTGTAATGAATGTACTATTATACTGTATAATCGATGAATTTTTGGCTCGTCTTAAAATATTAGAAATTGATACTTTTTTGACGCGGACCTTGTGCGACGCATCCTTATTTTATGTTTATCGTATTAAAAAATTTGTACGCTGTTGTCTGCATGGTACCAAAAGATTCTGTAATCAATGTACTATTAAAATGTATAATCGACGAATTTTTGGCTCGTCTTAAAATATTAAAAATCGATACTTTTTTGACGCGGACCCTGTGCAACGCATCCTTATTTTATGTTTATCGTATTAAAAAATTTGTACGCTGGTGTCTGCATGGTACCAAAAGATTCTGTAATCAATGTACTATTAAAATGTATAATCGATGAATTTTTGGCTCGTCTTAAAATATTAGAAATCGATACTTTTTTACCGCTGACCCTATGCGACGCATCCTTAATTTATGTATAGCAAATGAAAAAGTTTGTACGCTGGTGTCTGCTTGTTACCAAAAGATTCTGTAATCAATGTATTATTATAATGTATAATCGATGAATTTTTGGCTCGTCTCAAAATATTAGAAATCGATACTTTTTTGACGCGGACCCTGTGCGACGCATCCTTATTTTATGTTTATCGTATTAAAAAATTTGTACGCTGTTGTCTGCTTGGTACCAAAAGATTCTGTAATAAATGTACTATTAAAATGTATAATCGATGAATTTTTGGCTCGTCTTAAAATATTGGAAATCGATACTTATTACCGCTGACCCTATGCGATGCAACATTATTTTATGTATATCAAGTTAAAAAATTTGTACGCTGGTGTCTGTTTGGTACCAAAAGATTCTGTAATCAATGTATTATTATAATGTATAATCGATGAATTTTTGGCTCGTCTTAAAATATTAGAAATCGATACTTTTTTACCGCTGACCCTATGCGACGCAACCTAATTTTATGTATATCAAGTTAAAAAATTTGTACGCTGTTGTCTGCTTGGTACCAAAAGATTCTGTAATCAATGTACTATTAAAATGTATAATCGATGAATTTTTGGCTCGTCTTAAAATATTAGAAATCGATACTTTTTTGACGCGGACCCTGTGCGACGCATACTTATTTTATGTTTATCGTATTAAAAAATTTGTACGCTGGTGTCTGCATGGTACCAAAAGATTCTGTAATCAATGTACTACTAAAATGTATAATCGATGAATTTTTGGCTCGTCTCAAAATATTAGAAATCGATACTTCTTTGACGCGGACCCTGTGCGACGCAACCTAATTTTATGTATATCAAGTTAAAAAATTTGTACGCTGTTGTCTGCTTGGTACCAAAAGATTCTGTAATCAATGTACTATTTAAATGTATAATCGATGAATTTTTGGCTCGTCTTAAAATATTGGAAATCGATACTTATTACCGCTGACCCTGTGCGACGCATCCTTATTTTATGTATAGCAAATGAAAAAGTTTGTACGCTGGTGTCTGCTTGGTACCAAAAGATTCTGTAACCTATGTATTATTATAATGTATAATCGATGAATTTTTGGCTCGTCTTAAAATATTAGAAATCGATACTATTTTACCGCTGACCCTATGCGACGCAACCTTATTTTACGTATATCAAGTTAAAAAATTTGTACGCTGTTGTCTGCTTGGTACCAAAAGATTCTGTAATCAATGTACTATTAAAATGTATAATCGATGAATTTTTGGCTCGTCTTAAAATATTAGAAATCGATACTTTTTTACCGCTGACCCTATGCGACGCAACCTTATTTTATGTATATCAAGTTAAAAAATTTGTACGCTGTTGTCTGCTTGGTACCAAAAGATTCTGTAATCAATGTACTATTAAAATGTATAATCGATGAATTTTTGGCTCGTCTTAAAATATTAGATATCGATACTTTTTTGACGCGGACCCTGTGCGACGCATACTTATTTTATGTTTATCGTATTAAAAAATTTGTACGCTGTTGTCTGGTTGGTACCAAAAGATTCTGTAATCAATGTACTATTAAAATGTATAATCGATGCATTTTTGGCTCGTCTTAAAATATTAGAAATCGATACTTTTTTACAGCTGACCCTATGCGACGCATCCTTAATTTATGTATAGCAAATGAAAAAGTTTGTACGCTGGTGTCTGCTTGGTACCAAAAGATTCTGTAATCAATGTACTACTAAAATGTATAATCGATGAATTTTTGGCTCGTCTTAAAATATTGGAAATCGATACTTATTACCGCTGACCCTGTGCGACGCATCCTTATTTTATGTATAGCAAATGAAAAAGTTTGTACGCTGGTGTCTGCTTGGTACCAAAAGATTCTGTAATCAATGTATTATTATAATGTATAATCGATGAATTTTTGGCACGTCTTAAAATATTAGAAATCGATACTATTTTACCGCTGACCCTATGCGACGCAACCTTATTTTACGTATATCAAGTTAAAAAATTTGTACGCTGTTGTCTGCTTGGTACCAAAAGATTCTGTAATCAATGTACTATTAAAATGTATAATCGATGAATTTTTGGCTCGTCTTAAAATATTAGAATTCGATACTTTTTTGACGCGGACCCTGTGCGACGCATACTTATTTTATGTTTATCGTATTAAAAAATTTGTACGCTGGTGTCTGCATGGTACCAAAAGATTCTGTAATCAATGTACTACTAAAATGTATAATCGATGAATTTTTTGCTCGTCTCAAAATATTAGAAATCGATACTTTTTTGACGCGGACCCTGTGCGACGCATCCTTATTTTATGTTTATCGTATTAAAAAATTTGTACGCTGTTGTCTGCTTGGTACCAAAAGATTCTGTAATAAATGTACTATTAAAATGTATAATCGATGAATTTTTGGCTCGTCTTAAAATATTGGAAATCGATACTTATTACCGCTGACCCTATGCGATGCAACATTATTTTATGTATATCAAGTTAAAAAATTTGTACGCTGGTGTCTGTTTGGTACCAAAAGATTCTGTAATCAATGTACTATTAAAATGTATAATCGATGAATTTTTGGCTCGTCTTAAAATATTAGAAATCGATACTTTTTTACCGCTGACCCCATGCGACGCATCCTTAATTTATGTATAGCAAATGAAAAAGTTTGTACGCTGTTGTCTGGTTGGTACCAAAAGATTCTGTAATCAATGTACTATTAAAATGTATAATCGATGAATTTTTGGCTCGTCTTAAAATATTAGAAATCGATACTTTTTTGACGCGGACCCTGTGCGACGCATCCTTATTTTATGTTTATCGTATTAAAAAATTTGTACGCTGGTGTCTGCATGGTACCAAAAGATTCTGTAATGAATGTACTATTATACTGTATAATCGATGAATTTTTGGCTCGTCTTAAAATATTATAAATTGATACTTTTTTGACGCGGACCTTGTGCGACGCATCCTTATTTTATGTTTATCGTATTAAAAAATTTGTACGCTGTTGTCTGCATGGTACCAAAAGATTCTGTAATCAATGTACTACTAAAATGTATAATCGATGAATTTTTGGCTCGTCTCAAAATATTAGAAATCGATACTTTTTTGACGCGGACCCTGTGCGACGCATCCTTATTTTATGTTTATCGTATTAAAAAATTTGTACGCTGTCGTCTGCTTGGTACCAAAAGATTCTGTAATAAATGTACTATTAAAATGTATAATCGATGAATTTTTGGCTCGTCTTAAAATATTGGAAATCGATACTTATTACCGCTGACCCTGTGCGACGCATCCTTATTTTATGTTTATCAAGTTAAAAAATTTGTACGCTGTTGTCTGGTTGGTACCAAAAGATTCTGTAATCAATGTACTATTAAAATGTATAATCGATGAATTTTTGGCTCGTCTTAAAATATTAGAAATCGATACTTTTTTGACGCGGACCCTGTGCGACGCATCCTTATTTTATGTTTATCGTATTAAAAAATTTGTACGCTGGTGTCTGCATGGTACCAAAAGATTCTGTAATGAATGTACTATTATACTGTATAATCGATGAATTTTTGGCTCGTCTTAAAATATTAGAAATTGATACTTTTTTGACGCGGACCTTGTGCGACGCATCCTTATTTTATGTTTATCGTATTAAAAAATTTGTACGCTGTTGTCTGCATGGTACCAAAAGATTCTGTAATCAATGTACTATTAAAATGTATAATCGACGAATTTTTGGCTCGTCTTAAAATATTAAAAATCGATACTTTTTTGACGCGGACCCTGTGCAACGCATCCTTATTTTATGTTTATCGTATTAAAAAATTTGTACGCTGGTGTCTGCATGGTACCAAAAGATTCTGTAATCAATGTACTATTAAAATGTATAATCGATGAATTTTTGGCTCGTCTTAAAATATTAGAAATCGATACTTTTTTACCGCTGACCCTATGCGACGCATCCTTAATTTATGTATAGCAAATGAAAAAGTTTGTACGCTGGTGTCTGCTTGTTACCAAAAGATTCTGTAATCAATGTATTATTATAATGTATAATCGATGAATTTTTGGCTCGTCTCAAAATATTAGAAATCGATACTTTTTTGACGAGGACCCTGTGCGACGCATCCTTATTTTATGATTATCGTATTAAAAAATTTGTACGCTGTTGTCTGCTTGGTACCAAAAGATTCTGTAATAAATGTACTATTAAAATGTATAATCGATGAATTTTTGGCTCGTCTTGATATATTGGAAATCGATACTTATTACCGCTGACCCTGTGCGACGCATCCTTATTTTATGTTTATCAAGTTAAAAAATTTGTACGCTGGTGTCTGTATGGTACCAAATGATTCTGTAATCAATGTACTATTATAATGTATAATCGATGAATTTTTGGCTCGTCTTAAAATATTAGAAATCTACACTTTCTTACCGCTGACCCTATGCGATGCAACATTATTTTATGTATATCAAGTTAAAAAATTTGTACGCTGGTGTCTGCATGGTACCAAAATATTCTGTAATCAATGTACTATTAAAATGTATAATCGATGAATTTTTGGCTCGTCTTAAAATATTAGAAATCGATACTTTTTTACCGCTGACCCCATGCGACGCATCCTTAATTTATGTATAGCAAATGAAAAAGTTTGTACGCTGGTGTCTGCTTGGTACCAAAAGATTCTGTAATCAATGTATTATTATAATGTATAATCGATGAATTTTTGGCTCGTCTTAAAATATTAGAAATCGATACTTTTTTACCGCTGACCCTATGCGACGCAACATAATTTTATGTATATCAAGTTAAAAAATTTGTACGCTGTTGTCTGCTTGGTACCAAAAGATTCTGTAATCAATGTACTATTAAAATGTATAATCGATGAATTTTTGGCTCGTCTTAAAATATTAGAAATCGATACTTTTTTGACGCGGACCCTGTGCGACGCATACTTATTTTATGTTTATCGTATTAAAAAATTTGTACGCTGGTGTCTGCATGGTACCAAAAGATTCTGTAATCAATGTACTACTAAAATGTATAATCGATGAATTTTTGGCTCGTCTCAAAATATTAGAAATCGATACTTTTTTGACGCGGACCCTGTGCGACGCATCCTTATTTTATGTTTATCGTATTAAAAAATTTGTACGCTGTTGTCTGCTTGGTACCAAAAGATTCTGTAATAAATGTACTATTAAAATGTATAATCGATGAATTTTTGGCTCGTCTTAAAATATTGGAAATCGATACTTATTACCGCTGACCCTATGCGATGCAACATTATTTTATGTATATCAAGTTAAAAAATTTGTACGCTGGTGTCTGTTTGGTACCAAAAGATTCTGTAATCAATGTACTACTAAAATGTATAATCGATGAATTTTTGGCTCGTTTTAAAATATTGGAAATCGATACTTATTACCGCTGACCCTGTGCGACGCATCCTTATTTTATGTTTATCAAGTTAAAAAATTTGTACGCTGTTGTCTGGTTGGTACCAAAAGATTCTGTAATCAATGTACTATTAAAATGTATAATCGATGAATTTTTGGCTCGTCTTAAAATATTAGAAATCGATACTTTTTTGACGCGGACCCTGTGCGACGCATCCTTATTTTATGTTTATCGTATTAAAAAATTTGTACGCTGGTGTCTGCATGGTACCAAAAGATTCTGTAATAAATGTACTATTATACTGTATAATCGATGAATTTTTGGCTCGTCTTAAAATATTAGAAATCGATACTTTTTTGACGCGGACCCTGTGCGACGCATACTTATTTTATGTTTATCGTATTAAAAAATTTGTACGCTGGTGTCTGCATGGTACCAAAAGATTCTGTAATCAATGTACTACTAAAATGTATAATCGATGAATTTTTGGCTCGTCTCAAAATATTAGAAATCGATACTTTTTTGACGCGGACCCTGTGCGACGCATCCTTATTTTATGTTTATCGTATTAAAAAATTTGTACGCTGTTGTCTGCTTGGTTCCAAAAGATTCTGTAATAAATGTACTATTAAAATGTATAATCGATGAATTTTTGGCTCGTCTCAAAATATTAAAAATCGATACTTTTTTGACGCGGACCCTGTGCAACGCATCCTTATTTTATGTTTATCGTATTAAAAAATTTGTACGCTGGTGTCTGCATGGTACCAAAAGATTCTGTAATCAATGTACTATTAAAATGTATAATCGATGAATTTTTGGCTCGTCTTAAAATATTAGATATCGATATTTTTTTGACGCGGACCCTGTGCGACGCATAATTATTTTATGTTTATCGTATTAAAAAATTTGTACGCTGTTGTCTGGTTGGTACCAAAAGATTCTGTAATCAATGTACTATTAAAATGTATAATCGATGAATTTTTGACTCGTTTTAAAATATTGGAAATCGATACTTATTACCGCTGACCCTGTGCGACGCATATTTATTTTATGTTTATCAAGTTAAAAAATTTGTACACTGGTGTCTGTATGGTACCAAATGATTCTGTAATGAATGTACTATTATAATGTATAATCGATGAATTTTTGGCTCGTCTTAAAATATTAGAAATTGATACTTTTTTGACGCGGACCCTGTGCAACGCATCCTTATTTTATGTATAGCAAATGAAAAAGTTTGTACGCTGGTGTCTGTTTGGTACCAAATGATTCTGTAATCAATGTACTATTAAAATGTATAATCGATGAATTTTTGGCTCGTCTTTAAATATTAGAAATGAATACTTTTTTTACGCGGACCCTGTGCGACGCATCCTTATTTTATGTTTATCGTATTAAAAAATTTGTACGCTGGTGTCTGCATGGTACCAAAAGATTCTGTAATCAATGTACTATTAAAATGTATAATCGATGCATTTTTGGCTCGTCTTAAAATAATAGAAAACGATACTTTTTTACCGCTGACCCTATGCGACGCATCCTTAATTTATGTATAGCAAATGAAAAAGTTTGTACGCTGGTGTCTGCTTGGTACCAAAAGATTCTGTAATCAATGTATTATTATAATGTATAATCGATGAATTTTTGGCTCGTCTTAAAATATTAGAAATCGATACTTTTTTACCGCTGACCCTATGCGACGCAACCTTATTTTATGTATATTAAGTTAAAAAATTTGTACGCTGTTGTCTGCTTGGTACCAAATGATTCTGTAATCAATGTACTATTAAAATGTATAATCGAAGAATTTTTGGCTCGTCTTAAAATATTAGAAATCGGTACTTTTTTGACGCGGACCCTGTGCGACGCATCCTTATTTTATGTTTATCGTATTAAAAAATTTGTACGCTGGTGTCTGCATGGTACCAAAAGATTCTGTATTCAATGTACTATTATAATGTATAATCGATGAATTTTTGGCTCGTCTTAAAATATTAGAAATCGATACTTTTTTACCGCTGACCCTATGCGACGGATCCTTAATTTATGTATAGCAAATGAAAAAGTTTGTACGCTGTTGTCTGCTTGGTACCAAAAGATTCTGTAATCAATGTACTATTAAAATGTATAATCGATGCATTTTTGACTCGTCTTAAAATATTAGAAATCGATACTTTTTTACAGCTGACCCTATGCGACGCATCCTTAATTTATGTATAGCAAATGAAAAAGTTTGTACGCTGGTGTCTGCTTGGTACCAAAAGATTCTGTAATCAATGTACTATTAAAATGTATAATCGATGAATTTTTGGCTCGTCTTAAAATATTAGAAATTGATACTTTTTTGACGCGGACCCTGTGCGACGCATCCTTATTTTATGTTTATCGTATTAAAAAATTTGTACGCTGGTGTCTGTATGGTACCAAAAGATTCTGTAATCAATGTACTATTAAAATGTATAATCGACGAATTTTTGGCTCGTCTTAAAATATTAAAAATCGATACTTTTTTGACGCGGACCCTGTGCGACGCATCCTTATTTTATGTTTATCGTATTAAAAAATTTGTACGCTGGTGTCTGCATGGTACCAAAAGATTCTGTAATCAACGTACTATTAAAATGTATAATCGATGAATTTTTGGCTCGTCTTAAAATATTAGAAATCGATACTTTTTTACCGCTGACCCTATGCGACGCATCCTTATTTTATGTATAGCAAATGAAAAAGTTTGTACGCTGGTGTCTGCTTGGTACCAAAAGATTCTGTAATCAATGTACTACTAAAATGTATAATCGATGAATTTTTGGCTCGTCTCAAAATATTAGAAATCGATACTTTTTTGACGAGGACCCTGTGCGACGCATCCTTATTTTATGATTATCGTATTAAAAAATTTGTACGCTGTTGTCTGCTTGGTACCAAAAGATTCTGTAATAAATGTACTATTAAAATGTATAATCGATGAATTTTTGGCTCGTCTTGATATATTGGAAATCGATACTTATTACCGCTGACCCTGTGCGACGCATCCTTATTTTATGTTTATCAAGTTAAAAAATTTGTACGCTGGTGTCTGTATGGTACCAAATGATTCTGTAATCAATGTACTATTATAATGTATAATCGATGAATTTTTGGCTCGTCTTAAAATATTAGAAATCTACACTTTCTTACCGCTGACCCTATGCGATGCAACATTATTTTATGTATATCAAGTTAAAAAATTTGTACGCTGGTGTCTGCATGGTACCAAAATATTCTGTAATCAATGTACTATTAAAATGTATAATCGATGAATTTTTGGCTCGTCTTAAAATATTAGAAATCGATACTTTTTTACCGCTGACCCCATGCGACGCATCCTTAATTTATGTATAGCAAATGAAAAAGTTTGTACGCTGGTGTCTGCTTGGTACCAAAAGATTCTGTAATCAATGTATTATTATAATGTATAATCGATGAATTTTTGGCTCGTCTTAAAATATTAGAAATCGATACTTTTTTACCGCTGACCCTATGCGACGCAACCTAATTTTATGTATATCAAGTTAAAAAATTTGTACGCTGTTGTCTGCTTGGTACCAAAAGATTCTGTAATCAATGTACTATTAAAATGTATAATCGATGAATTTTTGGCTCGTCTTAAAATATTAGAAATCGATACTTTTTTGACGCGGACCCTGTGCGACGCATACTTATTTTATGTTTATCGTATTAAAAAGTTTGTACGCTGGTGTCTGCTTGGTACCAAAAGATTCTGTAATCAATGTACTACTAAAATGTATAATCGATGAATTTTTGGCTCGTCTCAAAATATTAGAAATCGATACTTTTTTGACGCGGACCCTGTGCGACGCATACTTATTTTATGTTTATCGTATTAAAAAATTTGTACGCTGTTGTCTGGTTGGTACCAAAAGATTCTGTAATCAATGTACTATTAAAATGTATAATCGATGCATTTTTGGCTCGTCTTAAAATATTAGAAATCGATACTTTTTTACAGCTGACCCTATGCGACGCATCCTTAATTTATGTATAGCAAATGAAAAAGTTTGTACGCTGGTGTCTGCTTGGTACCAAAAGATTCTGTAATCAATGTACTATTAAAATGTATAATCGATGAATTTTTGGCTCGTCTTAAAATATTAGAAATTGATACTTTTTTGACGCGGACCCTGTGCGACGCATCCTTATTTTATGTTTATCGTATTAAAAAATTTGTACGCTGGTGTCTGTATGGTACCAAAAGATTCTGTAATCAATGTACTATTAAAATGTATAATCGACGAATTTTTGGCTCGTCTTAAAATATTAAAAATCGATACTTTTTTGACGCGGACCCTGTGCGACGCATCCTTATTTTATGTTTATCGTTTTAAAAAATTTGTACGCTGGTGTCTGCATGGTACCAAAAGATTCTGTAATCAATGTACTATTAAAATGTATAATCGATGAATATTTGGCTCGTCTTAAAATATTGGAAATCGATACTTATTACCGCTGACCCTATGCGATGCAACATTATTTTATGTATATCAAGTTAAAAAATTTGTACGCTGGTGTCTGTTTGGTACCAAAAGATTCTGTAATCAATGTACTATTAAAATGTATAATCGATGAATTTTTGGCTCGTCTTAAAATATTAGAAATCGATACTTTTTTACCGCTGACCCCATGCGACGCATCCTTAATTTATGTATAGCAAATGAAAAAGTTTGTACGCTGGTGTCTGCTTGGTACCAAAAGATTCTGTAATCAATGTATTATTATAATGTATAATCGATGAATTTTTGGCTCGTCTTAAAATATTAGAAATCAATACTTTTTTACCGCTGACCCTATGCGACGCAACCTAATTTTATGTATATCAAGTTAAAAAATTTGTACGCTGTTGTCTGCTTGGTACCAAAAGATTCTGTAATCAATGTACTATTTAAATGTATAATCGATGAATTTTTGGCTCGTCTTAAAATATTAGAAATCGATACTTTTTTGACGCGGACCCTGTGCGACGCATACTTATTTTATGTTTATCGTATTAAAAAATTTGTACGCTGGTGTCTGCATGGTACCAAAAGATTCTGTAATCAATGTACTACTAAAATGTATAATCGATGAATTTTTGGCTCGTCTCAAAATATTAGAAATCGATACTTTTTTGACGCGGACCCTGTGCGACGCATCCTTATTTTATGTTTATCGTATTAAAAAATTTGTACGCTGTTGTCTGCTTGGTACCAAAAGATTCTGTAATAAATGTACTATTAAAATGTATAATCGATGAATTTTTGGCTCGTCTTAAAATATTGGAAATCGATACTTATTACCGCTGACCCTATGCGATGCAACATTATTTTATGTATATCAAGTTAAAAAATTTGTACGCTGGTGTCTGTTTGGTACCAAAAGATTCTGTAATCAATGTACTACTAAAATGTATAATCGATGAATTTTTGGCTCGTTTTAAAATATTGGAAATCGATACTTATTACCGTTGACCCTGTGCGACGCATCCTTATTTTATGTTTATCAAGTTAAAAAATTTGTACGCAGTTGTCTGGTTGGTACCAAAAGATTCTGTAATCAATGTACTATTAAAATGTATAATCGATGAATTTTTGGCTCGTCTTAAAATATTAGAAATCGATACTTTTTTGACGCGGACCCTGTGCGACGCATCCTTATTTTATGTTTATCGTATTAAAAAATTTGTACGCTGGTGTCTGCATGGTACCAAAAGATTCTGTAATGAATGTACTATTATACTGTATAATCGATGAATTTTTGGCTCGTCTTAAAATATTAGAAATTGATACTTTTTTGACGCGGACCTTGTGCGACGCATCCTTATTTTATGTTTATCGTATTAAAAAATTTGTACGCTGTTGTCTGCATGGTACCAAAAGATTCTGTAATCAATGTACTATTAAAATGTATAATCGACGAATTTTTGGCTCGTCTTAAAATATTAAAAATCGATACTTTTTTGACGCGGACCCTGTGCAACGCATCCTTATTTTATGTTTATCGTATTAAAAAATTTGTACGCTGGTGTCTGCATGGTACCAAAAGATTCTGTAATCAATGTACTACTAAAATGTATAATCGATGAATTTTTGGCTCGTCTCAAAATATTAGAAATCGATACTTTTTTGACGCGGACCCTGTGCGACGCATCCTTATTTTATGTTTATCGTATTAAAAAATTTGTACGCTGTTGTCTGCTTGGTACCAAAAGATTCTGTAATAAATGTACTATTAAAATGTATAATCGATGAATTTTTGGCTCGTCTTAAAATATTGGAAATCGATACTTATTACCGCTGACCCTATGCGATGCAACATTATTTTATGTATATCAAGTTAAAAAATTTGTACGCTAGTGTCTGTTTGGTACCAAAAGATTCTGTAATCAATGTACTATTAAAATGTATAATCGATGAATTTTTGGCTCGTCTTAAAATATTAGAAATCGATACTTTTTTACCGCTGACCCCATGCGACGCATCCTTAATTTATGTATAGCAAATGAAAAAGTTTGTACGCTGGTGTCTGCTTGGTACCAAAAGATTCTGTAATCAATGTATTATTATAATGTATAATCGATGAATTTTTGGCTCGTCTTAAAATATTAGAAATCGATACTTGTTTGACGCGGACCCTGTGCGACGCATACTTATTTTATGTTTATCGTATTAAAAAATTTGTACGCTGGTGTCTGCATGGTACCAAAAGATTCTGTAATCAATGTAC
This sequence comes from Prenolepis imparis, assembly GCF_030444845.1. Classification (NCBI taxonomy): domain Eukaryota; kingdom Metazoa; phylum Arthropoda; class Insecta; order Hymenoptera; family Formicidae; genus Prenolepis; species Prenolepis imparis. The sequence goes on along the minus strand of NW_028141166.1, from coordinate 18,072,930 downwards.
TACTAAAATGTATAATCGATGAATTTTTTGCTCGTCTCAAAATATTAGAAATCGATACTTTTTTGACGCGGACCCTGTGCGACGCATCCTTATTTTATGTTTATCGTATTAAAAAATTTGTACGCTGTTGTCTGCTTGGTACCAAAAGATTCTGTAATAAATGTACTATTAAAATGTATAATCGATGAATTTTTGGCTCGTCTTAAAATATTGGAAATCGATACTTATTACCGCTGACCCTATGCGATGCAACATTATTTTATGTATATCAAGTTAAAAAATTTGTACGCTGGTGTCTGTTTGGTACCAAAAGATTCTGTAATCAATGTACTATTAAAATGTATAATCGATGAATTTTTGGCTCGTCTTAAAATATTAGAAATCGATACTTTTTTACCGCTGACCCCATGCGACGCATCCTTAATTTATGTATAGCAAATGAAAAAGTTTGTACGCTGGTGTCTGCTTGGTACCAAAAGATTCTGTAATCAATGTATTATTATAATGTATAATCGATGAATTTTTGGCTCGTCTTAAAATATTAGAAATCGATACTTTTTTACCGCTGACCCTATGCGACGCAACCTAATTTTATGTATATCAAGTTAAAAAATTTGTACGCTGTTGTCTGCTTGGTACCAAAAGATTCTGTAATCAATGTACTATTTAAATGTATAATCGATGAATTTTTGGCTCGTCTTAAAATATTAGAAATCGATACTTTTTTGACGCGGACCCTGTGCGACGCATACTTATTTTATGTTTATCGTATTAAAAAATTTGTACGCTGGTGTCTGCATGGTACCAAAAGATTCTGTAATCAATGTACTACTAAAATGTATAATCGATGAATTTTTGGCTCGTCTCAAAATATTAGAAATCGATACTTTTTTGACGCGGACCCTGTGCGACGCATCCTTATTTTATGTTTATCGTATTAAAAAATTTGTACGCTGTTGTCTGCTTGGTACCAAAAGATTCTGTAATAAATGTACTATTAAAATGTATAATCGATGAATTTTTGGCTCGTCTTAAAATATTGGAAATCGATACTTATTACCGCTGACCCTATGCGATGCAACATTATTTTATGTATATCAAGTTAAAAAATTTGTACGCTGGTGTCTGTTTGGTACCAAAAGATTCTGTAATCAATGTACTACTAAAATGTATAATCGATGAATTTTTGGCTCGTTTTAAAATATTGGAAATCGATACTTATTACCGCTGACCCTGTGCGACGCATCCTTATTTTATGTTTATCAAGTTAAAAAATTTGTACGCTGTTGTCTTGTTGGTACCAAAAGATTCTGTAATCAATGTACTATTAAAATGTATAATCGATGAATTTTTGGCTCGTCTTAAAATATTAGAAATCGATACTTTTTTGACGCGGACCCTGTGCGACGCATCCTTATTTTATGTTTATCGTATTAAAAAATTTGTACGCTGGTGTCTGCATGGTACCAAAAGATTCTGTAATGAATGTACTATTATACTGTATAATCGATGAATTTTTGGCTCGTCTTAAAATATTAGAAATTGATACTTTTTTGACGCGGACCTTGTGCGACGCATCCTTATTTTATGTTTATCGTATTAAAAAATTTGTACGCTGTTGTCTGCATGGTACCAAAAGATTCTGTAATCAATGTACTATTAAAATGTATAATCGACGAATTTTTGGCTCGTCTTAAAATATTAAAAATCGATACTTTTTTGACGCGGACCCTGTGCAACGCATCCTTATTTTATGTTTATCGTATTAAAAAATTTGTACGCTGGTGTCTGCATGGTACCAAAAGATTCTGTAATCAATGTACTATTAAAATGTATAATCGATGAATTTTTGGCTCGTCTTAAAATATTAGAAATCGATACTTTTTTACCGCTGACCCTATGCGACGCATCCTTAATTTATGTATAGCAAATGAAAAAGTTTGTACGCTGGTGTCTGCTTGTTACCAAAAGATTCTGTAATCAATGTATTATTATAATGTATAATCGATGAATTTTTGGCTCGTCTCAAAATATTAGAAATCGATACTTTTTTGACGCGGACCCTGTGCGACGCATCCTTATTTTATGTTTATCGTATTAAAAAATTTGTACGCTGTTGTCTGCTTGGTACCAAAAGATTCTGTAATAAATGTACTATTAAAATGTATAATCGATGAATTTTTGGCTCGTCTTAAAATATTGGAAATCGATACTTATTACCGCTGACCCTATGCGATGCAACATTATTTTATGTATATCAAGTTAAAAAATTTGTACGCTGGTGTCTGTTTGGTACCAAAAGATTCTGTAATCAATGTATTATTATAATGTATAATCGATGAATTTTTGGCTCGTCTTAAAATATTAGAAATCGATACTTTTTTACCGCTGACCCTATGCGACGCAACCTAATTTTATGTATATCAAGTTAAAAAATTTGTACGCTGTTGTCTGCTTGGTACCAAAAGATTCTGTAATCAATGTACTATTAAAATGTATAATCGATGAATTTTTGGCTCGTCTTAAAATATTAGAAATCGATACTTTTTTGACGCGGACCCTGTGCGACGCATACTTATTTTATGTTTATCGTATTAAAAAATTTGTACGCTGGTGTCTGCATGGTACCAAAAGATTCTGTAATCAATGTACTACTAAAATGTATAATCGATGAATTTTTGGCTCGTCTCAAAATATTAGAAATCGATACTTCTTTGACGCGGACCCTGTGCGACGCAACCTAATTTTATGTATATCAAGTTAAAAAATTTGTACGCTGTTGTCTGCTTGGTACCAAAAGATTCTGTAATCAATGTACTATTTAAATGTATAATCGATGAATTTTTGGCTCGTCTTAAAATATTGGAAATCGATACTTATTACCGCTGACCCTGTGCGACGCATCCTTATTTTATGTATAGCAAATGAAAAAGTTTGTACGCTGGTGTCTGCTTGGTACCAAAAGATTCTGTAACCTATGTATTATTATAATGTATAATCGATGAATTTTTGGCTCGTCTTAAAATATTAGAAATCGATACTATTTTACCGCTGACCCTATGCGACGCAACCTTATTTTACGTATATCAAGTTAAAAAATTTGTACGCTGTTGTCTGCTTGGTACCAAAAGATTCTGTAATCAATGTACTATTAAAATGTATAATCGATGAATTTTTGGCTCGTCTTAAAATATTAGAAATCGATACTTTTTTACCGCTGACCCTATGCGACGCAACCTTATTTTATGTATATCAAGTTAAAAAATTTGTACGCTGTTGTCTGCTTGGTACCAAAAGATTCTGTAATCAATGTACTATTAAAATGTATAATCGATGAATTTTTGGCTCGTCTTAAAATATTAGATATCGATACTTTTTTGACGCGGACCCTGTGCGACGCATACTTATTTTATGTTTATCGTATTAAAAAATTTGTACGCTGTTGTCTGGTTGGTACCAAAAGATTCTGTAATCAATGTACTATTAAAATGTATAATCGATGCATTTTTGGCTCGTCTTAAAATATTAGAAATCGATACTTTTTTACAGCTGACCCTATGCGACGCATCCTTAATTTATGTATAGCAAATGAAAAAGTTTGTACGCTGGTGTCTGCTTGGTACCAAAAGATTCTGTAATCAATGTACTACTAAAATGTATAATCGATGAATTTTTGGCTCGTCTTAAAATATTGGAAATCGATACTTATTACCGCTGACCCTGTGCGACGCATCCTTATTTTATGTATAGCAAATGAAAAAGTTTGTACGCTGGTGTCTGCTTGGTACCAAAAGATTCTGTAATCAATGTATTATTATAATGTATAATCGATGAATTTTTGGCACGTCTTAAAATATTAGAAATCGATACTATTTTACCGCTGACCCTATGCGACGCAACCTTATTTTACGTATATCAAGTTAAAAAATTTGTACGCTGTTGTCTGCTTGGTACCAAAAGATTCTGTAATCAATGTACTATTAAAATGTATAATCGATGAATTTTTGGCTCGTCTTAAAATATTAGAATTCGATACTTTTTTGACGCGGACCCTGTGCGACGCATACTTATTTTATGTTTATCGTATTAAAAAATTTGTACGCTGGTGTCTGCATGGTACCAAAAGATTCTGTAATCAATGTACTACTAAAATGTATAATCGATGAATTTTTTGCTCGTCTCAAAATATTAGAAATCGATACTTTTTTGACGCGGACCCTGTGCGACGCATCCTTATTTTATGTTTATCGTATTAAAAAATTTGTACGCTGTTGTCTGCTTGGTACCAAAAGATTCTGTAATAAATGTACTATTAAAATGTATAATCGATGAATTTTTGGCTCGTCTTAAAATATTGGAAATCGATACTTATTACCGCTGACCCTATGCGATGCAACATTATTTTATGTATATCAAGTTAAAAAATTTGTACGCTGGTGTCTGTTTGGTACCAAAAGATTCTGTAATCAATGTACTATTAAAATGTATAATCGATGAATTTTTGGCTCGTCTTAAAATATTAGAAATCGATACTTTTTTACCGCTGACCCCATGCGACGCATCCTTAATTTATGTATAGCAAATGAAAAAGTTTGTACGCTGGTGTCTGCTTGGTACCAAAAGATTCTGTAATCAATGTATTATTATAATGTATAATCGATGAATTTTTGGCTCGTCTTAAAATATTAGAAATCGATACTTTTTTACCGCTGACCCTATGCGACGCAACCTAATTTTATGTATATCAAGTTAAAAAATTTGTACGCTGTTGTCTGCTTGGTACCAAAAGATTCTGTAATCAATGTACTATTTAAATGTATAATCGATGAATTTTTGGCTCGTCTTAAAATATTAGAAATCGATACTTTTTTGACGCGGACCCTGTGCGACGCATACTTATTTTATGTTTATCGTATTAAAAAATTTGTACGCTGGTGTCTGCATGGTACCAAAAGATTCTGTAATCAATGTACTACTAAAATGTATAATCGATGAATTTTTGGCTCGTCTCAAAATATTAGAAATCGATACTTTTTTGACGCGGACCCTGTGCGACGCATCCTTATTTTATGTTTATCGTATTAAAAAATTTGTACGCTGTTGTCTGCTTGGTACCAAAAGATTCTGTAATAAATGTACTATTAAAATGTATAATCGATGAATTTTTGGCTCGTCTTAAAATATTGGAAATCGATACTTATTACCGCTGACCCTATGCGATGCAACATTATTTTATGTATATCAAGTTAAAAAATTTGTACGCTGGTGTCTGTTTGGTACCAAAAGATTCTGTAATCAATGTACTACTAAAATGTATAATCGATGAATTTTTGGCTCGTTTTAAAATATTGGAAATCGATACTTATTACCGCTGACCCTGTGCGACGCATCCTTATTTTATGTTTATCAAGTTAAAAAATTTGTACGCTGTTGTCTGGTTGGTACCAAAAGATTCTGTAATCAATGTACTATTAAAATGTATAATCGATGAATTTTTGGCTCGTCTTAAAATATTAGAAATCGATACTTTTTTGACGCGGACCCTGTGCGACGCATCCTTATTTTATGTTTATCGTATTAAAAAATTTGTACGCTGGTGTCTGCATGGTACCAAAAGATTCTGTAATGAATGTACTATTATACTGTATAATCGATGAATTTTTGGCTCGTCTTAAAATATTAGAAATTGATACTTTTTTGACGCGGACCTTGTGCGACGCATCCTTATTTTATGTTTATCGTATTAAAAAATTTGTACGCTGTTGTCTGCATGGTACCAAAAGATTCTGTAATCAATGTACTACTAAAATGTATAATCGATGAATTTTTGGCTCGTCTCAAAATATTAGAAATCGATACTTTTTTGACGCGGACCCTGTGCGACGCATCCTTATTTTATGTTTATCGTATTAAAAAATTTGTACGCTGTTGTCTGCTTGGTACCAAAAGATTCTGTAATAAATGTACTATTAAAATGTATAATCGATGAATTTTTGGCTCGTCTTAAAATATTGGAAATCGATACTTATTACCGCTGACCCTGTGCGACGCATCCTTATTTTATGTTTATCAAGTTAAAAAATTTGTACGCTGTTGTCTGGTTGGTACCAAAAGATTCTGTAATCAATGTACTATTAAAATGTATAATCGATGAATTTTTGGCTCGTCTTAAAATATTAGAAATCGATACTTTTTTGACGCGGACCCTGTGCGACGCATCCTTATTTTATGTTTATCGTATTAAAAAATTTGTACGCTGGTGTCTGCATGGTACCAAAAGATTCTGTAATGAATGTACTATTATACTGTATAATCGATGAATTTTTGGCTCGTCTTAAAATATTAGAAATTGATACTTTTTTGACGCGGACCTTGTGCGACGCATCCTTATTTTATGTTTATCGTATTAAAAAATTTGTACGCTGTTGTCTGCATGGTACCAAAAGATTCTGTAATCAATGTACTATTAAAATGTATAATCGACGAATTTTTGGCTCGTCTTAAAATATTAAAAATCGATACTTTTTTGACGCGGACCCTGTGCAACGCATCCTTATTTTATGTTTATCGTATTAAAAAATTTGTACGCTGGTGTCTGCATGGTACCAAAAGATTCTGTAATCAATGTACTATTAAAATGTATAATCGATGAATTTTTGGCTCGTCTTAAAATATTAGAAATCGATACTTTTTTACCGCTGACCCTATGCGACGCATCCTTAATTTATGTATAGCAAATGAAAAAGTTTGTACGCTGGTGTCTGCTTGTTACCAAAAGATTCTGTAATCAATGTATTATTATAATGTATAATCGATGAATTTTTGGCTCGTCTCAAAATATTAGAAATCGATACTTTTTTGACGCGGACCCTGTGCGACGCATCCTTATTTTATGTTTATCGTATTAAAAAATTTGTACGCTGTTGTCTGCTTGGTACCAAAAGATTCTGTAATAAATGTACTATTAAAATGTATAATCGATGAATTTTTGGCTCGTCTTAAAATATTGGAAATCGATACTTATTACCGCTGACCCTATGCGATGCAACATTATTTTATGTATATCAAGTTAAAAAATTTGTACGCTGGTGTCTGTTTGGTACCAAAAGATTCTGTAATCAATGTATTATTATAATGTATAATCGATGAATTTTTGGCTCGTCTTAAAATATTAGAATTCGATACTTTTTTACCGCTGACCCTATGCGACGCAACCTAATTTTATGTATATCAAGTTAAAAAATTTGTACGCTGTTGTCTGCTTGGTACCAAGAGATTCTGTAATCAATGTACTATTAAAATGTATAATCGATGAATTTTTGGCTCGTCTTTAAATATTAGAAAACGATACTTTTTTACCGCTGACCCCATGCGACGCAACCTTAATTTATGTATATCAAGTTAAAAAATTTGTACGCTGGTGTCTGGTTGGTACCAAAAGATTCTGTAATCAGTGTACTATTAAAATGTATAATCGATGAATTTTTGGCTCGTCTTAAAATATTGGAAATCGATACTTATTACCGCTGACCCTGTGCGACGCATCCTTATTTTATGTTTATCAAGTTAAAAAATTTGTACGCTGGTGTCTGTTTGGTACCAAATGATTCTGTAATGAATGTACTATTATAATGTATAATCGATGAATTTTTGGCTCGTCTTAAAATATTAGAAATTGATACTTTTTTGACGCGGACCCTGTGCGACGCATCCTTATTTTATGTTTATCGTATTAAAAAATTTGTACGCTGGTGTCTGCATGGTACCAAAAGATTCTGCAATTAATGTACTATTAAAATGTATAATCGATGAATTTTTGGCTCGTCTTAAAATATTAGAAATCGATACTTTTTTACCGCTGACCCTATGCGACGCAACCTTATTTTATGTATATCAAGTTAAAAAATTTGTACGCTGTTGTCTGCTTGGTACCAAAAGATTCTGTAATCAATGTACTATTAAAATGTATAATCGATGAATTTTTGGCTCGTCTTAAAATATTAGATATCGATACTTTTTTGACGCGGACCCTGTGCGACGCATACTTATTTTATGTTTATCGTATTAAAAAATTTGTACGCTGTTGTCTGGTTGGTACCAAAAGATTCTGTAATCAATGTACTATTAAAATGTATAATCGATGCATTTTTGGCTCGTCTTAAAATATTAGAAATCGATACTTTTTTACAGCTGACCCTATGCGACGCATCCTTAATTTATGTATAGCAAATGAAAAAGTTTGTACGCTGGTGTCTGCTTGGTACCAAAAGATTCTGTAATCAATGTACTATTAAAATGTATAATCGATGAATTTTTGGCTCGTCTTAAAATATTAGAAATCGATACTTTTTTGACGCGGACCCTGTGCGACGCATACTTATTTTATGTTTATCGTATTAAAAAATTTGTACGCTGGTGTCTGCATGGTACCAAAAGATTCTGTAATGAATGTACTATTATAATGTATAATCGATGAATTTTTGGCTCGTCTTAAAATATTAGAAATTGATACTTTTTTGACGCGGACCCTGTGCGACGCATCCTTATTTTATGTTTATCGTATTAAAAAATTTGTACGCTGTTGTCTGGTTGGTACCAAAAGATTCTGTAATCAATGTACTATTAAAATGTATAATCGATGAATTTTTGGCTCGTCTTAAAATATTAGAAATCGATACTTTTTTGACGCGGACCCTGTGCAACGCATCCTTATTTTATGTTTATCGTATTAAAAAATTTGTACGCTGGTGTCTGCATGGTACCAAAAGATTCTGTAATGAATGTACTATTATACTGTATAATCGATGAATTTTTGGCTCGTCTTAAAATATTAGAAATTGATACTTTTTTGACGCGGACCTTGTGCGACGCATCCTTATTTTATGTTTATCGTATTAAAAAATTTGTACGCTGTTGTCTGCATGGTACCAAAAGATTCTGTAATCAATGTACTATTAAAATGTATAATCGACGAATTTTTGGCTCGTCTTAAAATATTAAAAATCGATACTTTTTTGACGCGGACCCTGTGCAACGCATCCTTATTTTATGTTTATCGTATTAAAAAATTTGTACGCTGGTGTCTGCATGGTACCAAAAGATTCTGTAATCAATGTACTATTAAAATGTATAATCGATGAATTTTTGGCTCGTCTTAAAATATTAGAAATCGATACTTTTTTACCGCTGACCCTATGCGACGCATCCTTAATTTATGTATAGCAAATGAAAAAGTTTGTACGCTGGTGTCTGCTTGTTACCAAAAGATTCTGTAATCAATGTATTATTATAATGTATAATCCATGAATTTTTGGCTCGTCTCAAAATATTAGAAATCGATACTTTTTTGACGCGGACCCTGTGCGACGCATCCTTATTTTATGTTTATCGTATTAAAAAATTTGTACGCTGTTGTCTGCTTGGTACCAAAAGATTCTGTAATAAATGTACTATTAAAATGTATAATCGATGAATTTTTGGCTCGTCTTAAAATATTGGAAATCGATACTTATTACCGCTGACCCTATGCGATGCAACATTATTTTATGTATATCAAGTTAAAAAATTTGTACGCTGGTGTCTGTTTGGTACCAAAAGATTCTGTAATCAATGTATTATTATAATGTATAATCGATGAATTTTTGGCTCGTCTTAAAATATTAGAAATTGATACTTTTTTGACGCGGACCCTGTGCGACGCATCCTTATTTTATGTTTATCGTATTAAAAAATTTGTACGCTGGTGTCTGCATGGTACCAAAAGATTCTGCAATTAATGTACTATTAAAATGTATAATCGATGAATTTTTGGCTCGTCTTAAAATATTAGAAATCGATACTTTTTTGACGCGGACCCTGTGCGACGCATCCTTATTTTATGTATATCATATTAAAAAATTTGTACGCTGGTGTCTGCTTGATACCAAATAATTCTGTAATCAATGTACTATTAAAATGTATAATCGATGAATTTTTGAGGTGCAGGCAATGTACTGTTGAAATATATGAAAGATTAATTTTTGGCTCACTTTAAAATATTGAAAATTAAAATTTTTTACCCGCGAACCCCATACGACGCGGATTCATTTTACGTATATTAGACCAAAGAGGTAGTACGCTGGTATGCTGATGGTACCAAAATAATCTGCAAACAACTACATTATTGAAACATACACTATTGAAACTTATATACGATTAATTTTAGGCTCGTTTTAAAATATAAAAAACTAAAATTTTTAAGCCGCGGATCCCATACGGCGCACAATTATATTACGTATATTACACCAAAAAGTTTGTAGGCTGGTATGGTGATGGTACCATCATAATGTGCAGGCAACGTACTGTTGAAATATGTAAACGAATAATTTTTGGCGCGTTTTAAAATACTGAAAATTAAAATTTTTAAGCCGCGGATCCCATACGGCGCGGATTCATTTTAAGTTTATTAGACCAAAAAGGTAGTACGCTGGTATGGTGATGGTACCATCATAATGTGCAGGCAATGTACTGTTAAAATATATAAAAAATTAATTTTTGGCTCGCTTTAAAATATTGAAAATTAAAATTTTTTACCCGCGAACCCCATACGGCGCGGATTCATTTTACGTATATTAGACCAAAAAGGTAGTACGCTGGTATGCTTATGGTACCAAAATAATCTGCAAACAATACACTATTGAAACTTATATACGATTAATTTTTGGCTCGTTTTAAAATATAGAAAACTAAAATTTTTAAGCCGCTGATCCCATACGGCGCACAATTATATTACGTATATTATACCAAAAAGTTTGTAGGCTGGTATGGTGATGGTACCATCATAATGTGCAGGCAATGTACTGTTGAAATATGTAAACGAATAATTTTTGGCGCGTTTTAAAATACTGAAAATTAAAATTTTTAAGCCGCGGATCCCATACGGCGCACAATTATATTGCGTATATAATACCAAAAAGTTTGTAGGCTGGTATGGTGATGGTACCATCATAATGTGCAGGCAATGTGCTGTTGAAATATGTAAACGAATAATTTTTGGCGCGTTTTAAAATACTGAAAATTAAAATTTTTAAGCCGCGGATCCCATACGCTGCGGATTCATTTTACGTTTATTAGACCAAAAAGGTAGTACGCTGGTATGCTTATGGTACCAAAATAATCTGCAAACAATACACTATTCATGCATTTATAATTTTATGTTAATGATTAAATGATTGCGCGACGAAAAGGCGTACTGAGAAATTGTTGACTCGTACTACTTAATTTCTCTACATTCTTACTTTGCGCATAATAAAATTACGATATATAAAGTGCGAGTTATTATTTTATTATTTTTGACTCGAATTTAATATTTTATGCTCATGGCAGAGTAATTGCGTGACAAAAAGGTTGAATTATTTTCTTTTCTAAAGAAGATATGTAAAATCGATACTCGCATGTATCAAAGCTTATTGTTGTCGCTTTTCCGCGATGCTTATTGGCTGTCAAGATTCGCGTTGTATGTTATATTCGTAGCATCGAGAGGCTGTTATCGCGAGAATTAGCAGTTTGACAGTTTGTTCAAAATAAAATTAAAAAAAATAATAATATTAGTTTTAAATAATATGTTATAATACTTTAAACTGGATTAATATTTTTGAAAGTTATCAGCTGATTTCCATCAAAAAATATTAATCGAGAATAAGATATTATAACATATTATTTACAATTTTACAACATTTTACTATTTTAATATTTTAACATATTATTTTAAAATTTAATTACCAAATTAACGCTTTAATCAGTTGATTTCTATGAAAAAATATTAATCGAGTTTAAACAAATTTTATATTATTTTTTAATAAACATAAAACCGAAGAATGGCGCGCGCGTAGCGCGCGCTTGTGTTGTTCTAGTAAAGAAAAAAAGGATGCAATTAATAGTTCCGACTCGAAAAACAATGGTGATAAGGGAAAAAGATTTGACATGTCTTCACATATAATTTTACCTTATGTTAAGAATCTAACAGATAACATATCTAGAACACTTAATAAAAAAGGATTAAAAGTAATATATAAAATTCCTAAAAAATTAAACACGCTTATTAAACGTGGTAAAGATGTATTATCAATTATGAACAAAACAAATATAGTGTATAAATTAGACTGCAAAGATTGCAATGCTTCTTATATAGGCCAAACAAAAAGACATCTTAGCACTAGGATAAATGAACATCGGAATAATGTAAAAAAACATGAGTCATCCCATTCGGTGGGCAGCAAACATAGAACTGAATACAACCACGACTTCCGGTGGTCGGATCCATGTATCCTGCATGGTGAAAAAAATAAAAGAAAAAGAGAAATCGCCGAAATGTTTTTCATAAAAAAACATAAAAATAAAATTAACCTACAAATAGACACAGATATAACCTTAGCCCTATTTATGATAATGTTATTAATATCGTTTAAAAATATCTGTTGTCGTCGTCCTCTCAACAGTAATTGACAGAATGTCATAATGACATGTATTGTACTCGTTCTCTTGATTTCTATTCGATTTATATTAACAAGTATGTATCTTACATTTTTATTTTTTATTCTTGTGAAGTCATTATTGCGATGTTAATCAATGATGGTTGTATTATTATTTATAGCACTTGAAAAGGACTAAAATTTATAGTCGAAACGTAGTGTTTTAATTTAATTAATAAAGATACTGATGCCGGTTTTTTGATCGAAATAATTGTCTACCTGTTATTTTCATATATTTATATCTTTAATTTATATATTATACATATAAGAAATAAATTGTCAGATTAGATAAAACTAGGCAAAGACAGAAATTCTTGATTTTTTTATAGCTGTACTAAAACAACACAAAGCGCGCGCTATTCCTTGATTTATAAGATAAAAAAAAAGAATATTTTTATGTAAAGTTTGTTTAAACTTGATTAATATCTTTTGACAGAAATCAGCTGATAACTGTCAAAAATTTTAATCGAGTTTAAGGAATTATAACATATTATTTAAAATAAATTATTATTTTAATTCTTATAACATATTATTATTTTAAAATTTAATTAACTAATTAACGCTTTATTTTTTCACAGAAATCAGCTGATTAAAGAGTTAATTTGCTAATTAATTTTTAAAATAATAGTATGTTATAAGAATTAAAATAATAATTTATTTTAAATAATATGTTATAATTCCTTAAACTCGATTAAAATTTTTGACAGTTATCAGCTGATTTCTGTCAAAAATATTAATCGCAGATAAGGCATTATAACATATTATTTACAACATATTACTATTTTAGTTTTTATAACATATTTATACGTATTATATATATAACATTTAACGTATTATATATATAACATTTTATTTTTTTATAACATATATATATATATATCCACTTCATATATCAGTTTTAATTAAGCTATAGGATTAAGAATATTTAATCTCGATAAAAATCTGCTTTAATTTAAAGTAATTATGTAAATTATACACAAAGATTAAAAAATCCTTGAGGAAGCGGGGTTGGTATTGCAAAGCGTTGCAGGTCTCATTTGTATAAGGCCAATGACGGTTTCAGATAACACTTTGACCTGTTCATATGGTGTCTGTTATCCGATTCGTTCTCGCGCAATTGCAGCTGCAAATTCCTCGGCTACCCCTGATCGTCGCGAATGCGATCAGGTGTACTGCGATAATGACCGGATATTTTTACCAATCTCTCCTCAGCGATGATACTGCCTATCATTATTGTGAAGTTAGGGTGATTATCAAGCGATCTTGTTAAGGTAACGTTCAATTTTTTGTTTTACTATCCGTATATAAAAAGAAATATATGATCTAAATAGAATTCACTATCCGGAATATTTCAATATCCTTTTTTATAAATTTCTTGTTTTTTAAATTGGAATATTTTATTATTTTCACAAGAATTTCAATCTTTTGATTTCTTTATTTTCTCTTCAAATATTTTATTTTTTATTTTTTTTAGAAAATTTAAAATGTAAATGATAAATAAATGAGAAAGATATAAAAAAGGTATAGAAGAAATTCTTAAATTAATTGTTATTATCTCTTATATATATTAAATTATTAGAACTTAAAATACAAAAAATAAAATTTAATTAATTAATTTTACATATCTTAATTTTATTTTAAAGATGCGTCAAAGTTAGAAAACCCATTGATTAATCAAACAAAAGTAAGATAAAATAATAAAATTTTGCAATAATATAAAATATAATAACGTAAAATAATAGAAAAATTGTGTCGAATATCAATGTATCAGGAAGAATCATTTTATACGCCAAGTTCTGGCTTTGTACTGTCACTTATACTCTTTATCGCATTTCCGGGGGCTATATTATGTCTACAGCACTCTTGTATATGGTGTAAAGAAATACTCCATATCGTGGACTGTCATCAGGCAATGCAGTTAGTCGTCTTAAGAAACTTCGTACGATACTTTGCACCTTAAATTCGGTGTCGAGATCGCGAAATGACACAGAGCGAAATAATTGCTAAAAGTAATGTAAATAACAAAGATCGAGTAATGTTTTTCGCGATTATGTAACCGATACTCCTGTAATCGATGGTGCATAAAACGTGGTAATTAAAGAACAATTCAGAATCCACGAAAATAATATAACAATGAGTGCATAACAAATATTTTAAAATTTGAACAATTGTGACATGTTGGAGTAATTGCAAATTAAAATATTTTTGTGAATTGTGCTGAATATATTAATAGTATTATAAAATTCTAAAAAATTAGAAATAATAAGTATTAATACAATATACATGAAATCAAAAGTAATAAATTAAAAAAAAAAAAAAATAATCAAATAAAAAAATTAATTAGAAGATAAAAAAATTTTTAACTTAGATATTTTTTATTGAATTAAAAATGTAATGATTGTCATAGATACTGTGATACTGTGAGATGCAAAGAAATACTGTATTAACATTTGCTCAAATATTATAATTATGGCAATTGATCTGACAATTAATTAAAAATTAAAACAAAGTGTGTATCTCTTTTCGAAAAGATGCAAATAAAATAACTATCAAACTCATATTTCGGATTAAATATAATGACAGATCCGATAGTGTTCGATGTGTTTTGTGGTAATATTACATTTTATTGCAAAACGTGCACACTGTGTTTTCGGTAAACAGAGTGTAAGAACTTTGTAAAGTATCGTTAAAAGTATTATGCTCTGTTTATCAACAGTACGGTGTGACAAAATCATCTGCCGTTGCTGAAGATGAACGAGAAGATTTTTTGCATTTGAGTTTTGCGATTCCCATATTCCAGCATAATTCAGCCGTGTCATTGTGAGGCATTATGCTAAGAATATGCGGTGTCGTAAATGCGTGCTGATCTACGAAGATTTAAAATAATTTAAAAATTTTATCTTTAAATTTACAGATTCTTTATGATAACGAAATTAAACCAAGCACTACTCTTTAAACATTAATATCAGAGTTTAAACAAAATAATAAAATGATCATGAATATTTTTTATTATCTATCCTCAGCATTTGTAAGACTGTCGCCAAAAGAGGAGCACTTGCATTTTATTTACAAATCATAAGAATTATTTATTATCGTCGTGATTACAAAAAGTATCCCGTCGTTCGTCGTGTCATTTAACATTTCTGTCACACCGAAAGATCATCAATGACGCATTTACACACAGCATCAAAGAAATCTTTCACCGAGGCTATCGATTCCCGCGACCTCGCTATGTTTATTATTATATATCAATGTGCATTAAATGTACTGCAACGACAATTTGCCATGAAGAATCTACCGAGAGAACGAATTCGTGTGATGCACGAGTGCCTCGCAATTACTTAATTTTAGTTAGTTTTTCGTGACGATTTCTTCTACGTTACAAAAGAATTGTGCTTCTCATGTGAATATTTAAGGACATGTGACAAAAAAAGCAAGAGCTAAAAGTAGTTTCAATTTTAGTAAGTAAAATTTTCAACATATATTTAAATTTAAAAAAAAAGCTGTTTAATTAAATATGTGTACATAATAAAAAATTATTAATTAAAGTATTAATTATTAAGTAATAATGTAGTATACTACACGTAAAAAACTATTCTTCTAATTTTTTAAATTATGCATATCTTATTAAAATTAATTGTACATGTTCTATATGAATGTTTTACTATTTTTAAGAATAATTTCTTTTATGTTAAATGTAAAAGTTTATTATTATTTTCCTATTTTATATTATTATTATATCCTATTAATATTTATCAGAGATTTTTGAACTTGCAGTGTCTCTACCTAGCGTTTAGTAAATTACGTAATTAAGTAAAGACGGCTCTGATTTGTTGGAGTATAATCTCTGTTATCAGAAATAAATATAGATATTATTGCGTAGCAATATAACCGTGTTGTAATCTAAAATTCTTACATTCATAATTCAGTCTCTGTAGAAAAACGATACTTGTAGAATTGAGGAATAAAAAGATGCGCGTAGCAATCGTGGGTGCTGGTGTAATAGGAGTAACAAGCGCGTTTGCAGTGAAAAACGCTTTTCCGAACTACGACGTGACAATTTTCGCCGATGCATACTCACCTGACACCACTGGTGATGGAAGTGCTGGTCTATGGGGTCCTTTCCTTCTCGGCAATACACCTGTCGACAACATAACGTGATTACTTTCTTAAATCAGTAAAAGATATCATTGATTAAAACAGTGACAAGATTTTAACAAAGATCAGTGAGTATTTCACTGATTTTTAATGAAAATATACTTTGTTTCTCCGTTTTATGTTTCATTGATTATGACAGTAAGATTTCATCGAAAATCAATCATTACTACTAATTTTTTCACAGTAAAAGATTTTACAATGTTATAATTATAACTGAAATCACTGCTTATTAGTGATAATACACTTTTATTTAAGAGAATATATTCTATTGTATCTGTGGAAAATACCATAAGCGAAATTGCACAATTTTAATTGACAAAGATAAGTAAATGACAAAGTTTAAATCAACCTATATATATATATATATTTAATAATTAATAAATATTATAATAATATGAATTATACCATATCATTAGTCGATGGGCTGGTTGCACGCATCAATGGTTCGAACAATTGTGGAAAGCCGGATTGTCATCGAAAACGGGTGTTTCTTTGATACCTGTAACTCGCGTTACTAGCGATTACAAGGACGACATTGATCCCAAATGGACAAAAATCGTCTATGGGTTCCAGGAAATTAGTGACGAAAAGTTACGATGCTTAAATGAAGAACATAAATCTAATTATAAGTATGTCTTTATACACAATATTATATTTTAAAATCAAATTATCATATAATTTAAAATTAAATTATTATTAGTTTACCTAAACAAATTACTTTAGTTTTATTTTAATTTTTACTTGTTACTAATTTTTGTTATTATTCTTTCTTTTATTTGATTGCTTTCTGAGATTTCATGCTAACAATTTCAGACAAGGTTGGCAATTTATAACTTATACCACTGAGCCGATTCTACTACTGCCGTGGCTCATGGAAAGATTCATCGCTTTGGGCGGAAAAATGAAAAAGAGAAACATTAAAACGTTGCACGAATTAGTCGAGGAAGGATACGATTTAATAATAAATTGCAGCGGACTTGGTGCACGAGAGCTTGTCGCGGATAAAACGATGACACCCATCAGAGGTCAGGTGTATAGGGTAATCGGTCTTTCAATTTATATCGTAGCACAAATCATTTTTTATCAAATTGAATTCAATTAGGAGTTTATTAAAGTTATGATAGTAATCGTGATATTTTTTAAACACTAATCTTTCTTTTCCATGAAAAATATTTTTTTTCCATCGTAAAATATATCTTTTTAAACATATTTTTGTTACCTTGTCGAGTATGTTACAAATAAGAAAACTAAAGTAGAATATTTTGTTTAAGGTAAAAGCATCTTGGATAATGCACTGTTTAATAGTGGACGATGATTCTTGCAATTACATTATTCCTAAGTAAAGCAAGCATTAAAATAATATGTAGTTATTAGCACAATGACATTTATTTCACACACTAATATATTAATATTTCTATTTATAGCATCCACAGTATTGTATTGGGCGGTACGCATCAAGAGGATGATTTCGATCGTTCCATAAGGGAGGAAGATTCTAAACACATTTACAACGGATGCTGTCGCGTGATGCCGTCTCTAAAAGTACTAAGTTATCTAACTAAATTTAATAATAGAAAATTGGTAATTTTTAGATGATTCTCTTACTTTGACAATTTCTGTCGCAGACCTGTCAAATAATTCGTGCATGGGTGGGTCTTCGACCAGGACGACCGCAAGTTCGTCTGGAATATGAAACTCTCAGTTCGCCTACGGGAAAAGAAATTAAGGTAAATCATAAAATATTATTGCGTTAATTATGTCGTGTCACGAGTAATATCGAACTGCAACACGTACACACGAATCGTTAAGAGCATTGCAGTCTCTACGAGTCGCTTCTTATAATAAAATCATTTCGTGTTTTATACTTCAGGTGATACACAATTACGGCCACGGCGGAAGTGGCGTGACGTTGTGCTGGGGGTGTGCCACGGATGTCGTGGAAATGATAAGAAACTTGAAAGTACAAGAATTAAACTCCAAACTGTAACTCTCCAGGGACAGAATAAACTTTTTATCCTTCATACATTTTTACTCGCATGCGGTCGCGATGCTCAATCTTGCTCAATCTTTTTTTTTTTTATACAATTCCAAAGGTTGTACCGCTAAAGATATTCTTATTATTTTTATCTTATTTTGTTTTAATGCAAAATTTTAATGAAATAATTTTGATTAGATTTGGATAAAACTTAAATCTCTTTTTCTATACATCACGCGCATAAATATTATTTCTCCATATCTGCATTATCTAAACCTTGATCGATATTTTTGCAACTTTATTTTAGACCTGTCTGTTTTGTATAACAACAGCAAAAAGTACAAAAATGTAATTAAATGTCAAGAAACAAGCGTAAGCGCGCGCGCGCGCGTAAAAGTTCGATCTGCGCAAGGCGCACGAGCTTATTTAAAGTTTCGTGTCGTGATTACTTCCATAACTGTACAATTCTAAATATGGTCGTCGAGCTGTGCAATTAAAGCACCAAACTAACTACTGAGATGCCTTACATGTCGACTGTGCCGCAGTAGTCGCGTAAAGCTAGAACGTCCACGACGCGTATTTCTCTAGTCGCAGTGCGATCTATATCGGTTGTGAACTTCTATTCGTTAGCGTATTGCCTTCGTCAAGATTATAATATTTAATATTGGAAAATCGTTAATATTGACAGGTATGCACACTATCTAAATATCTACAGAATAATACTATCGATATTCGATATATTACAAAATAATAACCGATATAAAAATTTAAACATGTTGATAGTAAAACTCAAATTGTAAATCTTTGAAGAGATAAAGTCTCCACTTGAATTTAAATAGTTAGGTATAAATTTTGTAAGACTCTATTACAAACGATACCTTAGATTAATCATAAAAAGTTGAAAGTGAAAATCATATATGAAGATGACAGGCAATCGATGTCATAGCAAACAGTGACAGATTTTATAAGGAACTTTGTCAAAGAAAAAAGAATTTGTCAATGATTTGAACACCAATCGACATAAGATTAATAACGTATCGATTAGCGATTTATCTCTACGCGATAAATGTAAATGTATGTACATACATACATACAAGGGATGTACGAATTGAACTCGAAACAGATAACTGATTGACATCGCGCGCACGTTGACAGTACGATTGAAATAATCGAATAATGAAAAATAGCGGTCACGATCGTCGAATTTAGCGATAAGCATTCATTGATGATATCACGCGACTCCAAAGACACTAATTCCAGAAACGGTGGTGTGACAGACAGCGTTAATAGCGATTGCAAAGAGAGACGATTCTGTAAGTCTGCATTTCAAAATCGAAAATACATCGCTTCCGACAATTCCCCGAACGTTTTATCGCTTGCAAACGATAAAATAGGTGTTGCCAAGCATGATTCCGAACTGTATCACTGGAAAATTACCACAGACAAAGGCAATAACACAGGTATATTCATTTAAATTCAAATTTTACAAAATCATATAAAAGAAAAGAAATATAAAATTATGTTTTAATAAAAAATCTAGAAACGGAATGTTATCAAATTCATAAATATAATTAAAAATTCAGTAATTCTTTAGCTGATTTAGCAATTTAATTATTACAAACATTTTTTAAATTTAATATTCTAGCTTTAAAAAATATTACTGTAAATATACTTTATATCTTGCAAGTTTGTTACATTACTATTTTATGAGATTTCTAAATAAAATTTGTTAAATATAGCCGTGTTGCATGAGAAAACCGATTCAGAGCGGTGCGCGCTTCCATCAGGAAACGTGGAAGAAACGTCAAAAATCAAGAAGAGAAAGCAGAGGTATGTGCTAAAAAGAATTACATGTCTCGCGTGAGAATCAAAATTATCCTTCCGATTTAACGAAATAGATTTTTAACCATCTGCACGACAAACTGCAAATACAACGTGGTTAGACGGGTGGCTGCGCGATTCGGGATGAGAGAAGTTACGGAGGACAGCAGTTGGGATCTCTATTGGACCGATCTGAGTGTCCCCATAGAACGTGCCAAGGACATGAAGAGATTTCAGAGAGTCAATCACTTTCCTGGGATGACAGAGATATGTAGGAAAGATCTTCTCGCCCGTAATCTTAATCGCATGCAGAAACTGTTCCCGAAGGACTATAACTTCTTCCCGAAAACTTGGTGCTTTCCCGCGGAGTAAGATATATCTGTTAACATTATTTTATATTGAAATTCCCAGCGAGAAATGTTGATCGAATCGACGTCGATTCGACCAATCATTTCTCGTTGGGTTATTGCTCTTTAATTGATAAAGAATTAAAAATTATCTCACAAAATATCATTCTTTATAAAATATTGATATCAATTATTGACAAAGATAAGATATTTTTTAAACAGCCGATAATTACGGTCTGATATACATATTTCATTGAAATGCAATATCTTAAATGTAAGCGTATTTCTTAAGTGACAATATAGTTAGAATCGACATGGTAAAATATCATATTTCAATTCTATGAATGTTACGGTCTCATGTATCAGAACAAAGAATGCCGGCTCTCTATCGATCGAGAAAGTTATTTCTTATCTATTTTATAAGCGTGAATTATTCTGTTTTACTTCTCTGAATGAGATAAAGCATAATCAATATTTGTTGAATGTCGATGAGCGTGTAAGCAAATCGGAAACTTTAGATTTCGGATTCCAGTCACGGCGATGCAATGGCTTATGCTAAGACACGGAGATCGAAAACCTTCATCATTAAACCGGATTCGGGCTGTCAAGGACGCGGTATTTACCTAACGAAACATTTAAAGGACATCAAACCAAGCGAACGTTTGATCTGTCAAATATACATTGCAAGGGTATGAAACATCAATATATACAATAAAAAATTCTACAAAAACTTATTGACAGAAATTGACTATTAGCTTTTTCAAATTTGTTTGCATGTTTATTTCTGTGAAAATTCTTTAAAATTTGTTCAGATTTCTTTTTTATAAGTATGTACAGTGGTAGATGTAATTAAAAACTTCACAGTTGCAGTGCAAAGCGAGTATAATGCATATAGCTCTTTTTCTTATCACGTCCTTAGCCTTTCTTAATAGACGGATACAAATTTGATCTACGTATTTACGTACTAATCACGTCATGCGATCCTCTCAAGATCTACGTGTACAACGAAGGACTCGCGAGGTAAGAAATAGCTAAAAAATAAACGTTAAAAAATTAACATCATAAGAGATGTACATTTTATTAGTAAATGTTTAATTATACTAGCAAGTATATACTATTAAACTAGCATATTTCAATTTTATATATATTTATTTTTCCTTACACTCGACATATTATAAAAAGCTATGTACTTTCAGATTTGCAACGAGCAAGTACAAGGAACCGACCGGTCACAATACATCTAACATGTTCATGCATTTGACAAATTATTCCGTTAATAAGCACAGCCGAATGTATGTCATCGATGACGAGATTGGCAGCAAAAGGTTCGTATGCTCCGATTTGTAGAATCGAAATATAATAAAATATGAGTTGACAGAATAAAAAAATTGCATTTTACAGAAAAATATCGACGTTCAATAAATGGCTAAAAGCGAGAGATATCGATGTGGATGATTTGTGGGGCAAGATCGATGGAATTATAATAAAAACCGTACTCGCCGCGTATCCTATATTAAAACACAGTTATCATGCGTGTTTTCCGATGCACAATAAAACTTATGCATGCTTCGAACTGCTGGGATTTGACATATTACTCGATTGGAGACTTAAACCTTATCTTCTCGAGGTAATTCCTCAGAAATCATGTAAGAATGTAAGAGAAACATTATTAAGCATCCTCTATATTTAATGCATTTATCAGGTAAATCACTCGCCAAGCTTTCATACAGATGCACAAATAGATAAAGACGTAAAGGAAGGATTGTTGATGGATACCTTTGATATATTAAATCTGCAACAATGCGACAAGAAAAAAATAATAGAAGAGGATAAAAAGCGAATCAGGGAGCGACTTCTTCAAGGCATAAATGGAAAGGATTTCAGGTAGAAATTGAGAGATATATTAGAGAAGAGCATATATATAATTTATATACTTAAAACTGCATTCGTGTAGTGTGAAAAATGTGATGTTAATAAATCAAAATGTTGCATACGACGTGCAGTCAAACTAATGATACGACAGCTTCAACGAAATCCGTGAGGAACGAGAACCATTATATGCAGAGACAGTTTCAGTGGGAAGAGGACCATATGGGTAATTTCCGAAGAATTTATCCGTGCCTTAACAAGGATAAGTACCAGCCTTTCTTCACGCAGAATATGCTTTCCGTTTTCCAAGATACGGTAGCATCGAGAGCGCGAGAGGAAGCATCGAGAATAGAGAGGGAAGAG
This sequence comes from Prenolepis imparis, assembly GCF_030444845.1. Taxonomy (NCBI): domain Eukaryota; kingdom Metazoa; phylum Arthropoda; class Insecta; order Hymenoptera; family Formicidae; genus Prenolepis; species Prenolepis imparis. Next base: position 18,049,888 of record NW_028141166.1, on the reverse strand, counting down.
AACGAAGTATAAAAATTTCCTCTCATTTTATAATTTTATTTTAAAAATGACGGATGAAGTTTGTAAGAGCTGCTTATTAATGTCATATAAAAATTGATATCACATAATATTGAAATTCATGAACAAATACACATAATACATAAAACAAATTATGATATACCATCTAATAAATAATGTATATCGTAAAATTTGATCCTAATAATTAAATTAATTTTCTAACATTATAAAACTTTTGCAATGTAAGGGACACGCTGGCATGAATAAAACAGCTCGTCGTATCTATTATTCATCGGTTTGGTTTTAATTTCACCACGTTTCAGCTGAAAGCGAAAGAGGAAGAACGCAAACGAGTAGTCAGGAAATGGAGCGAGCCGAAATTAGGCTCTGAAAGTTTGAATGCATCGAAGAAAGTGCAAGAGAAGAGCAAATCCGCAGGCATATTAAGGAAAAACGTGAGTATCTGAAACAATTAATTCATTTTATAAATTTAACTGTCATTTGCATAAAGGACTGCTTTTTCGTTATTTAAATAAAAGAAAATAATTATCTTCCGCTAAAATATGATGTCTCATTGTCAGTAGAAGATAAAAAAAAACTACTGTTGCGTAAATGAGACGGAAAATTTTCCTTTATCTAAGAAAAGAAGCAATGAGTAAGCATATTATATCTTTTCGCTTTTTTCGCAGATTAATAAACAGGATGTACAGGGATCTCCTACCAACGTGTTGTACTCCTTCGAACCTGAAATCATATCGGAATCCGAGGAAAGGGAGCGAATAACGACCTTGGCACAGAGGGATTTTCTCATCAAGAGTTACGGTATGCTCGAACAGATATACATGGCGATGAAGAAGAACGGCACGTTACGACCTGCCGACGAGAAAAAGTACGGATTATACGGCAGGCTCGGACTACATGCAAACACGAATTACAGCACGTCTTCCTCTGCGCACAAGCATCATCATCGCCAAAATGACTGTACACATGCAACGGACCAATGTTCTCTGAAAGGGAATAATGTAATAATATTTTTATAAATCAAAATTTATATATATATATATATATATATATATACTCTCTAAAAAATCAAATCCAGGTTCATATCAATTTTAGTCTTTTACATCTTTGTAATTAAAGTGAAACAAAAATGTGATGTTTAAGAAATATGTATATAAAATATATACGCACTTTTCTTTTAACACAAGATTGCAGAACGCGAATTCAACAATTCAAACAGAAGTAAGTATATCGATATTTATAACATTCTGTAAATTATATTTCTATTATCTAACTTTTTATACGTATATTTCAAAATATTACTTTTTAATTCAGGTTTGTGGATAACTTGCAATGAGGCGCTTGTTTACGTTCGTCCAAAAATGCCACAAAAATTGTGGATGGATGATATGAATTCTACTAATAAGAATCGTGTAACAAAAGCTCACGTTGCTCGAACATTGTCAAATACTGTGCGGTTGCATACGCTGGAAAAAAGAGAATCTTTCCATTCATCGAAATCAAAGTAAGTCACACATTTATATTTGTATCTATTACAATTCTATATACTCTTTTGGCAATATTAATTTAAAATATATAATTTTATATATATAAAATACAATTATAACATAAAATTATTCTAGAATTAATGTTACCACTCAACAAAGATAAAATGGATTTTTCGGAAAATAAAAAAGAAAATGAAGAAATATGCATTATAAAAAAAAAAAAAAAAAAAAAATTACTTTTACGAAAAATATAAAAGCGATTAATATAAAACTGTGATTAGAAAAAATTTAGGCAATTATTTTCAAGCGATAACGATATTCTTCCTATTAACTTTGCTGCCATCGATCTCACACGCAAATGAAGTTTAGTAACAGTTAAATAAGATTCGTAAAATATACTGAAAAATATAATTTTACATTAAACATATATAGATATATTCTTATATATAAATAATATCTCATTGCGCGTTAGAAAAATACTTTATATAAATTTTTATTCGAAAGAGAGAAAATTAGTAGAAAAAAAAAGAAATAAACTGTATGGTTTGTAATATTCGAAACTTCAACAAACCATACATATTTCGGTGTGTAATACGGATGCTTATTTTCAAGGTAGAGAACAGTAATATAAAAATCAACAATGTATCGATTTGTTATTTAAAGTGCCATATAAATATGTACAATAGATATGAGTGTACATGTACATGTCGCATAAGTGTGGGAGTTACGTACGCGTATCGCTACGTATGTAAATGGTCACATACGTACGCCAGTCTATAATATGTATAACAATTTTTATTGCTGATATATATTCACATTAGAGATAAAAAATAATCTATGAACAATTTTTGTCGCGTGTTGGTTTTATCTCATTCATGATATTACGTCCATATCGTTTCACCGCTATGCTTTTTTTTTTCTTTCCATTTAATTTGATATCATTCTATATCGCGAATCAATACATATTATGTCTGTAATAGACGATTTTTCATGTGTTACGACGTAATCGAGAATCCAAAGTCCTACTCTTTCGACAGAGAATAATAATATAATCATTATATAAAATAATACTATGACGCAAAGCGGTGCGTCGAATTGGCAACGATGAGAGCACACATTGCTCTGTCTCCCTTAAATTTCTAAATCGCGCGCGATCTTTTACTCAAGTTACAATTTTTTTTTCCTCGTTTATAAAAACACCGCATTAAAGAACAGCGGTATAACTTTGCAGAATCCACGCACGTAGCGATATAACATCGGTCCCTTCGACTGTTTCGACAAATTACACCTTCAATATTGAGTCATTGTAAGAACATGATTTAGAGTGTGAAATACATCCAGCACATTATAATCGGTGAATCTTTTTTTTCTTTTTTTTTAACGTGATATCTATTATTTACATAAAACCACTATATATTGCGGCAAATATTTGTGTGTCTCAAAGATTTGATTCCCACCATATTAAGTCTTAGATATAGAAAGGCTTATGTACATAAAGTCAATTGATATATATATATATTTATAATAACTTATAACGTATATTACGCTTATATAAAAAGAAAACTCAAGGATCGTAAATATATATATTTATGCGAAATATTTCCATCTCCGTTAAAAAGTCTTGCCACATTTCAATATATATACATATATATTTCCGCTGAAAATAACTGAAAAAGGTAACTGTATTTGAAAGAAGTGCAATAAGACAAATAGTTGGACACATACGAAATGCATTTGTTTCGAACAGATTTTTACAGGGGGGAGTTAAGCTATCGTCGTTTAATTATTGTTGCCAAACTAAGAAAGAATTATAAATTATTAAAAAATATATATTGAAACACATGCTCTGTGTTATGAATAAACATATAGCAAGCGTTTAAAATTATATCATTTATAATTTAATTCTGCGAAAGATTAGACATTATCACTTAAATTACAGATTATTGATTTGTACTAAAAAACGATTTCCTCCGCTGCCATAGTCATTGACAATGTTGTTATTCGTATAAGAGTTTGTAAATCGTTTAATCCCCTGCATTTTTTTTTAACTTTTGTAATAAAAGCAATGTTAACAGGTTTTAGCGCGACCTTCTTCCCCGTACAAGAAAATATAGAAAGAAGATATGTGAAGATGGTATTCTATTCGTTGTAATATACTAATATGAGCATTATGTAATTATAGGATCCTGTGTGTCACTCACATGTAATATGCATGTATGTTGTGTGTGTGAGTGTATGTTAAAAACGATTATATAAAATAAGCTTAAAACATGAAGACTTTGCGCGCGTGCAACTAAAGTATTATTTAATTACACTAAAAACTTGGTAGATATTTATTGATCTAAAATTAAATTTAATAATTTTAAATTAAAAATAAATTTTGATTTGCATGACCAAGTAGATATACTAAATATAATACACACATTTTTTCTTGTCAGATCAAGTTAGTTAGAAATTGAATCTCCGTTTAACATAAGCATTAAATTTTATATATATGTGTATAACACAGGCATTAAATTATATATATATATATATATATATATATATATATAATATATATATATATATTATATATATGTATATGTGTCTGTACGTATGTAGCTAATATTTCACATACATATAAAAAACTATACAATTCGTAGATTCGATAATTTTGTGTTAGCTGCCGACGGAATTTAATTTTCTTGTTTCTTCTAATGATTAATTTCCTATGACAATAATACTCAATTTTTTTTCCACATTCATATCCTCAGTACTATACATCTGGCAGATGCGAAAGATTATGCTAGCTAGTTAAAATTGTTAAGTGTGCATTCTTTGTTAATATTTATTTATAAGTAAATTTGAAATACGACTTCAGTTTATTTCAAAATAGCTAGATTTTAATAGTAAATTTGATTGCAGATTAAAGCCTGTTGTATATTAATTTATCTAAGTATAGAGATGGACAAAACATTCGTAAGCATTTTCACAATGATGAAATAAACATATTTGCTGAACAATGATAATTTATGCTGACCGTTTCATTGATTCAACTATTTACATGTTCATGTTACTTTGTATACAACAAACTTTATCTGCATCATCAAATTGAATAATATACATTATCTTTCAAATACAAGAAGTAGATTCAGATAAATTATTAAAACAAATATTTGCAGAAAGGCTGCAACTTTGACAATATTATAATTTTATTCAACATTTCTTTAGCGAATTAATTTTGCACTTAACCCTCTGCCTAGGTGTTAAGGGCTTAAACTGATTCTATTTCCTATATATCCGAATTTCTATTAGATTATTAAATTTTCTATTACAGTAGAAAACTTGCATGTTTACATCAGTCAAATAAATTCCTGTTGTGTGCGTAAACAATCTTGTAAACAATCTTGTAAAGATTGTTTAATAAAATAAAATATCATTTTCATTAAAAGTTTTTACATAACTTTAAAGAGATATACAGTTCTTATATCTTAATATAACTTCAATTAAATCAAGAGTTTAAAACCATGGCAACAGTATAATCAATTAAATTATAATTGATTATGAACATAAAACAAATAAACAGAATTACTTTATAGATTGTACTTAATATACATTTTTCTTATAGCGAATTTGGCTGCACTAGTACATATTGGTGCAAATTAAAATCTCTTGTACAGTCGTGGTTAATAATGCCTCCCACCTGAAATCAACTACTATCTGATGAAATCACTACTGATTGGTTGATAGTGGTTAGGAGTCAGATAGTAGTTGACTTCAGATGGAAGGCATTATTAATCACAACTGTACATTAAACTCTCCCTCCTCTCGTACATTAGAAATATAATGTAAGTATAATTTGATTAATAAAATATCTTCAACATATATTTTATTAAATATAAATTATATTGAAATTATATAAATTGTATATATAAATTATATTGAGCATTTTGTCAGTCTAAAATCTGGTTAGATATTATGCAGATACATTTTTTTTACATCATAATTTATATACCATAGCCTTTAATATGTACCAGCACTAGTACATTTAACCAAATTTGCTATTAAAGCTAAAAAAAAAAACACACTGAGCAGCTCATTTATCTTGTGCAAAAAGCTTTCCGTCATATTGTTTTCATTTTTTCGTTTCTTATTTTATTTAAAAATATTATTCATCTAATAAACATTTTTTTCCTTGTACTTAAATTTAAAGAAGTCAGCGCTAAAGTAAACTAAAGACATTAAAATATAAAATTTACCATGGTTCTTTTTATATTAAAATACATGACATATAAAAATATAAGAATTGCAGCATTTCTAGTCGCAAGTATATTTTCATTTTTTCGATAAATAATAATGATTGTATAATGAAATTATTAATCAGATGTCACTTATATCTTATGTATTATTTTCGTTTTTTATAATTTACATCAATGTGATTTCAATACACATTGATACATTGATGTTCATGTCATATACTTCTAAAAATGTCAAAAAAACCCGCAGAATCCTTTAATCGATGATTCTGATGACAAATGGTACTCATAAAAGTTAATTTTATTCATGAAATTGATATCGCATATATCGATTGCTGAAAAAAGATAATATTTATTATAATGTTTATCAGGAACGTTTATGTAGGATAAAACAAAGGCAATGCAATTGCCCATGGCTCGTCTCTAATAATATATACGTCTGTTTTGTTATTAATATCGAATATATATAGGTATTATTAATTTTGAATTAAATGCAATTAGTCGTAAGAATACTAGATATTTTGCAAATCTTAGATATTTTATAACATTATGAATTCATATCAATTATCGTTCAATTCAGTCATTGAACACTTTGTAATCCTTTTATATTTTTGTTTTAAGCCTTTTAAAATACTTTAAATTATTACATTAATTTTCAAAAATGAAAAAATGTATGTATGCCAATATTGTTTCCTGTATTTATTAAAAAATTCCACTTTAAATTTTGATGTAATAATTTTATTTATATATTATGAATCCACTTGTCACAAACAAATTAAATAAAATTTAAAATAACTTCCAAATGTCACTTTTATCTTAATATTCATTAATACGCGCGACTTAGAATGATACCCTAATATTTCAACAAGTTAAAGCTAAGTTAACAGCAAATCTTTATATTGTATGCACGATTTCGTACGTGCACTAATATTTATCATGTGTGCTGTAGGTGTCCGTGTGTATGTGCGCAATCGCGCATATATGTGCATATATCACATATAAACGCTAACAAAATGTCACTCGAGCGTCGCAAGAACGACGGGACACGAAATGTTATGGTTTAAACTTAACTAGGGGTATGTTCTTCGAATTCAGACACTTATCACACACCCATTCCGCATAAATCTCTGCCGTTAATAATTGAAAAGCATGTTCGGACAATCCTGTGCATCCCCTGAAATAATCGCGTTCGTCAAAACGCGCGTTATATTATTAAGTTATGTTATTAACTCACCTGTGAAACCAAAAATTACAACCCGATTCACACAGAATTGCCTGATCATTATCGTGTACTTCCTTATGACAAATCCCACAAGGGTAAATTGGTGGTGCGTTAGGATTTTGTGGATTGAATACCATTGATTGCTCTGGAGGATATACCTGAAAAAAATCGAAAACATTGTAGGTGTGAATTTGTAATATATAAAAATTTATACATTATAATGGTTATATTTATGTATTAAATATATGTTAAATATATATTAAATATAACCATTATAAAATATAAATTATATATATATATATATATATTAAATATATAATTAATCATAATATATTAGACATACTGTAATGTGCTTAATAAAAAAATCAACTTACTTTGACTGTAGACATTGGCATCGACTTTGGACCCATTCCTGGACCTTGAAATCCATGTGGCGACATAGATCCTCCCATGGAATTAATAGGGTGTCCTATAGGTGGTCCACCGCCCATATTATTGGGCATTGTACCCATTGGTCCTGCCATATGACCTCCTATTTGATTATGATGACTAATATTCATATTAGGCATATTCATTCCTGGACCGCCCATATTCATATTATTCATCTGATTCGGCACATTCATATTCATATTATTCGACGTCATCGAACTCATAGTTGTCATAGGTCCATTCATAGGTCTTCCTAAATTGTTAAGATTGTTTCCCATATGATTCGGATGAGGTTGAGATCCATTATGCCCTAATGGACTATTTACATTGTTTAGCGATGGTCCGTTTAACGGACTGTTGGGCGGTATATGACTGTTCATGTTATTCATGTTCATTGGTCCATTAGGCATATGGTTGGATCCTCCCATAGTGTTCATTGGAGAACCTAGAGGACCACCCATAGGACTACCCATATTGTGACCCATGTTGTTCATTGGACTGCCCATAGGCCCACTATTCATATTATTCATTGGACTACCCATAGGTGGACCGCTTAGTTGTGAATTTCCCATATGACCCATATTTATATGATTATTCATTGTGTTTATTGGACCAGGTGGCATATTTGGTCCCATGTTATTCATGGGGCTCATGCCGCCGAGAGGAGCATGGTTCATAGGAGACATAGCTCCCATATGATTCATGTGATTTGCCATAGGTGAATTACCCATAGGGCTCATGTTGCCCATGTTATGTGGTATCATAGGACTCATGCCACCCATAGAGGTTAAAGGACTCATACCTCGCATGGGAGGTCCACCCATATGATGTGGATGATGAGGATGCATGTGTGGAGGGCCTCCATGCATCATTGGACTTTGCGGAGTCGGTGGTGGTGTATCATCAAAGGGATTACTCGCTATTATTGTATCACCATAACCCGATAAAGGTGGGGGTAGTAGATCCTGTTGAATAATTGTTATACATTAATGTAAAGATGATAATTTAGTGCTAACACATTGAAACATAAGTATAACAAAGGTACATTAATTTACCTGTACAGATGGAGGTTGCTGTGGAGGTGGTTGAGCAACATTTGAATTTGTACGTCTTTTTTTCTTAGGATTAGTACCAGCTGGTGGTGGAGGTGGTGGATGAGGATGGGCAGAAGAGTCAGGATGTGGGGCATTTGGGCCCATATTCACACCCATTCCCATACCCGCCAGTGGCATCCTTGTAAAGGGTGGCATGCCCGCGATATTGTGGCTCATTTCCTTCGTTCGCTTCCCTTATTTTATCATGCCAGTACCACTGAATTTCCGTGGCAAGTAATTATTGCTGATCCACTGTTAAGAAAGAAAAAGAAGCTTTATTGTGATATGGATTTACTTAGAAAGCTATATGCAATTATGTCATGTTTTAATATATTTGTGCATCATATTTATAAACTCTATATATTTATATATTTATATTACTCATTACTCTATATATAGGCTAATATTTATTAATCATATTATAAATATAATATTTTATGAATGTTATGTAATTATAAATTAAATTAAACTTAATTAAATTGATTAATAACAGTTATGTGTGTATGTATGCGAGTATTTATAAAATTAATATAAAAATAAATGTATATATATATATATATATATATATATGTAATATAAAAAAAATTACATACAGAATTTATTTCGCAAAATATTATCTGCAATTTATACATATCTCTCCTCATGTCAAACAGGTCTTTAATCTAAAAAAGAAATAAAAAAAGATAAACATAAATATCTCATAACAAATTCTATATTTACTTTTTATTCACGATATTATCGTATGTGTTAAACATATTTAATCAGAGAAAATATTTTCTCCCATCAATCTCAATTTTATCGATAACTGACACAGATGAATAGGGCCACAGATTACGATAGCTAAACATCGTATGTTATCACATAATCGTTTCATTAAAAAGTTACTCTGGTAGCACGAGAGTCAAGTATCATTCATAAATATACTAGTGTACGAGAAAAAGACAAGAGAAAGAGAGAAAGAGAGAGAATGATAGCGCGTAGTATATAATCTACGTAACATATATACGAATCTCAGATCCGCGTATATGCATATATCTATCAAAGCTTGCCGCCTATATTTATATATATATATATATATATATATATATATATATTATATGCCGATATAAATAACAAAATTACTACCGTTACCTCGAATAGTACGCCAGCAGTTGATTCGTCCGCGGTTACAAAAAGGCGGAAAACCCAGGAGAGAGAGAGAGAGAGAAAGAGAAAGAGAGAGAGAAAGAGAGAGAGAGAGAGAGAGAGAGAGAGAGAGAGAGAGAGAGAGAGAGAGAGAGAGAGAGAGAGAGAGAGAGAAATAAACACATACACAGATATACACAACTCTCGCGCTTATGCGGAGAAAGAGAGAGCGAGAAGCGCATACCCGACGCAACCGTACCTTGGGCTCGGCGATAAGAGGCCCGTGATACAACAAATAGAGGAGACCCCGCGTCGCGCGCGGTGTGCAAAAGGGAAGAAAATAAATTCTGCCTGGCAATCTCGCAGGACTAACCTAACCACGCGAGTTCATCGTCGAGAGCTCCGCAGGCGCCTCCGCAGCCTCAATGTATGTGTGCGCGTGTGTGTATAGATGCGCGTGTGTGTGTACGCATGGCGTAAGCGTAGCATAAGCATAGCGCAGCGCGTAGATCGCGCACTCGGTCTTGGAGCACCGGGCGATTTAAAAAGCCGGTCGCAGGCTTCTCGCGCCGCTCGCGGAATGCGACCCGCGAACGACGTGCTCTTACTCACCAGCGCACTATAGGGTAGGCAACGACGCGAACGTGCGCATGGCTCGGTCGTTTTTTCGGGATACACCAGCACCATGAATCGCGGCTGTGTCGAACGCCGTCCTGCTGACCTCGACGGTGGGACGAGCGGTATGCGGGGATTCGCGATTCCGAATCGCGTTTCGCGGAAAACGCGTCTCTCGGTGACGTTGACGGGTCACGCATTCACGGTCGCGCGTACACGATCGCGATAAACGCACTATCGCACTTTCACGCACTGCGTTGTACTGCTGAAGCAAACGGGAGCGAGGTAGCGCACGCCACAATCCCTCTCAGGTCGCCATTGTCGCGTTACGCGTGTCCCTCTTACGGACTATGTCGTCCCTCGTCGTCTACAATGTTGAGAGCTGCCGAGGACGTCCGACAGATAGCGACACTGGTCGCGTTTGTTCCGTCGCTTTGCGCGATCTGAAATTAAAGAAAATTTTGATTGAATTCTAATGATTACACTGCGTAATGTTCACGCTTTTTACAATAAAATGTCATATAATATTATACTATAATTTTTGTATAGACGATTTATATTTCTTTAAAATAAAAGCTGTTTACGCGTAAACGCGAAAGACGTAATTTTACATGCAAATTCTACGTCATCATGTATTTATCATGTATTTATTTATTTATTTGATTTTATATGTTAAAAGAGTATGCACATTTAAATTTTTATTTTTGCAGAAAAGATGAGCTTTTAAATTTACTTTTTTATGTGTTTTTCTCAAAATAAAGAACTTTATATAATATATATACACAACTTTAATTAATATATAAAATTATCTTTAAATAAATCTATATAAAGCACAATCTATACATATATATATCTATATATATCTTTTTTTAATATTATAATAATATTATAATACTTTAAACTCGAATATATTTTGCCAGAAATCAGCTGATAACTGTCAAAAAATATTAATCGAGTTTAAAGTACTGTAACATTTTATTTAAAACATATTATTATTTAAATTTTTATAACATAATACTATTTTAAAATTTAATTAGCAAATTAATGCTTGAATCAGCTGATTTCTGTCAAAAAATACATATTAATAAAGCGTTAATTTGCAAATTAAATTTTAAAATAATATTATGTTATAAAAATTAAAATAATATTACTATGTTTTAAGTAATATGTTTTAATACTTTAAACTCGATTAATCTGTTTGACAGTTATCAGCTGATTTCTGTCAAAAAATTTTAATTGCAGATAAAGTATGTTTTAATACTTTAAACTCGATTAATCTTTTTGACAGTTATCAGCTGATTTCTGTCCAAAAATATTAATTGCAGATAAAGTATTATAACATATATAAAATATTATTATTTTATATAATATATATTTTGTCCGCGATTAATATTTGACAGAAATCAGCTGAGAACTGTCAAAAATATTAATCGAGTTTAAAGTATTATAACATATAGTACTATTTTATTTAAAACATCTTTTGGCTTTTTGACATAATACATTTTACAGGGGAGATATAAAATAAATAATTCAATGAAAAATACTACAGCTAGTTTAAAAATTCAAATACTAAGAGAGAAGTTTAATACAAAAGTGATATATGATTACCACATACATATATAACATTACATGCACTCTATACAGGCGCGTGAAATATATAATTATGACATTCTGCACAGCAAATCTTCCGTCCACATCCGAGTTTAAAGTTGTCCCGCGATCCCAGCATAGAGAGCTTGCACGCATCATTTTAATTATTTCAGTTTCATCAGTAAGTTAGCTCAGCTTCAACAACCGGAAAACAACTCTCGCGAATATCTACTTCGGAGATGATATTTATCTATCTACGTAATACACACATACACACATACACACAACACACACACACACACACACGTCCAGAGAACCATGATTATACTATCTTATCTCTTTACTCTTATTTTAACATTAATCTAGATTTATCGCAACTATATGCGAGATATTCGTCCGTGAATTCAAATGATTCAGAATCAGAAAGATGTAATGCATAATATAACATTATGTGAAAAAAAATGCTAAAAACGTGAGATTCACACACACAAATATATATACCACATTAATATAAATAAAATTAATAAAATAAGATACTACGCTTTTATTATGGTATATGGAGTATGTATTTATCATTGATTTTAATAAAAAAAACTTTACGTTTTTATATTTTTATACTTGTCTAATAAGATAACGAAAAATTTCACAAATTTTAACCTTTGTATTGTTTTTTTTTGTTTTTTTTCTTACAAAACCGCATATAACTATTTACATTACAATTATATGTCTGTAGACATAAACAAGCCGCTGATATCTGAATTATATTTTGCATCGTGAGAAAAAGACGCAACTGCACTCCTGATTTTGGAATCATGGCTTGTCATTGTTGAATTATAAATTCGGTCTTTGTTAATTAAAGAGTTTGAGAGGATCCTAATTCTAATCAAATAATTATTCTTCTATTGATGATTCAATTATTTCAGCTCGAATAGCAAATAAGAAGTAAAGAATTCTAATATGTTTATGATTAGTTGAGTATAATTTATTCATAAAATGTGATAAAAAAGTATATATATTATGTATATTCTTTAATCAGAGTAATAAATTATAAATTTATTTATAAAAGTAAAATTTTTTTGATACTAAATATTTTGAGATTAAATATTGAGCAAAAAGAGAAGAAGAGACAAAAATATTTAAAACTTATTTTTATTTAAAATTTTTATTATAAAAATTTAAGTATATAAAATATATTTTATAACTTATTAAGGCAAAATATTAAATTGCAAGTTTAAAGAAATTTAAATTAAATTAAAATGTGTAAAAATAAAGTTTAATGTGAATAAATATAAATTAAATAAGATATATTTATCGAAAGAGAAATCCCTATATAAACGGGCTGTCTATCTGTTGCCCAAATAGATAGACAGACGAAATTAATACGATCGGCCGTTCCCTAGGAAATAATATTGAATGAAAAAGCATAGGGATGCCATTCCCAGTTTATCCTCTCACGTTAACGGCTCTATCGATCTCATTAACTGTGCCTGGGCACTCGCGATTTATTTTTATCGAAGGATAGAGTATAGACTTTCCCAGAGAGTCGCACCGTTTTCGTCTGGGCAAAAGTGGTACAAATCGGGAGCATCGTGAGCAGAGTGGAAAAACTGGGCCAATCCCCGGAGGGGAAAAAGCTGGAATGGGCGTCCTAAGGGATCCTCGATGGGGATGAGGATAGAGTATGACAAAAGACGTGAGGACGGACAAGGGAAGGATTTAATAAATTTCTCCGGAGGAGTCTACTAAATGGGGTAAATCATACGGTTATCGGCTACTTAAGGAATATCCGTTTTCCTTGTGAAATTATCGAACGATGCTCTGTTGCGTGTAATAGGCAAACTCGTGCAATTGTTTCATTATTAACTTAATAACAAAAAAAAATGTGAAATATATATAATAAAAATGTAAAATAGAAATTAAAATATTTCAATTCACTTCGATTTTATATTAATAGTACGTAATAACAGGTATAAACAAATGTTGTGTAAACCTCAGATTATCACACGGAGTCTTTTATAATCTCAGAAATATATCTTTTCTGAATTCATTTCGTGTTTAAATCTTCTTTTTTAAACATTTGCATTAAGTAGAAATGTTGGAAGATAACTCATGAAAATTCATTGAGCTTTCTGGGAAACGGTTACTTTTACATGAAAATAAACTACGGAACTTTTCTCACAGGCAATTTAACAATCGTGCTCATCATAATCACATATCTTTATAAAGAATCATTTTCAAATAAAATTTTTAAACAAAATATTTTACATAAAAAACTACACAGAGAGAATTTTCTCTTAGAATTTACCCTGAAAATCATGGGAATCGTGGGACAATATGGTATGGAAAGAATTTTATGAGAATTTCTCTGATTAATATCTATCACAATAAAATATAAAACATGTTTGATTAATTTTACTAAACTGCATAGTAAAATTAATTGAACATATTTTATATTTTATTGTAATAGATGTTATTATTTTTAGCAGTATACCAAGTATTAAAAATTCGTGCCCTGTGCACAATTAATTTAATTCCAGCGAAAAATTAAATTTCGTTGGAATACGCATCAACATCCGCGTTCGGCTCTTAAGGCCTATCACTTATATATTTGTTATTATTTTTATTGTGATAAATATTAATCAAAGAAGTTCTCATAAAATTCTTTCTATACCATATTGTCTCACGATTACCATGATTTTCAGGGTAAATTTTAAAAGAAAATTCTCTCAGTGTAAAAAATTTATATAACACATTATATATATATATAACATTATATGCTGAAAATAGCTCTTGTTTAATATTATAGAATGTTGTTTAAAACAACAAGTGTTCTAAAATAAAATGAATAACACTGTGATTTTATTTATTTAACATTATCAATACTGTGTCTTAAAAGAAAGGGTCGGAAATCTTGGAGGAGAATCACAATCGAATGGGTCTAATAAAGGTGATGGCGAAGGGTTTGGCAATTGGCGGATTGCTCGATGTAGCAATCGAGTATCTACGCGAACAGATTTCGCAAACAGCAACATTTTACAAACAAAAACAGCGCGCCAATCAATCTGTCGCGTGGTGCACGCGTGTCCTGAATAAGAAATGGGTGATTTGCACAAATTACGCGAAGGCTCGACGCTTACTCGTAGCTAGAAGCCTCAAAAAAGGAGGCCGGCGAAGACGACACTTGTCGAAGATAATCCTGGTAACTTCTTCTTGACAGCTCGTTATAACGCCCGGTTATGATCGTGCACTAGAGATGGTTGATCATTTTTCGTAGTTTTTTTTTTGTTAAAGAAATTAATCGATTTTAAATTACTCAAAGAAGCTGTCATTCAAAATTGATACGCTATAAATAGAATTTTGTATATGACTTTAAATTATATTAACGAATACTTCTGATGAAAAATTCTGTCAACTCCCTTGACGATTAGAAATATGAGATTTAACTGTCAAATGTATTTCAAAAGTCAACGGAAAGTAAAAAAAATTTTTTTTTGAGAGTAAAACAGATATTAAACTAAAAAATATTTAAATTAAAAATTGATTTATAGTATATGAAACATCAAACTCTTTGTAAAAATTATAGTAAAAGTTTCACTGCATTTTTCGACAGTGGAGATTCATTGGAGTTCACGTGGTGAATTCGAATCTACGTTCCTAAATTTTTATAGAGATCCATCTCTTCTGCACACACATATGCACGCATGACACGCGTGCAATCTCAGTTTATTACCACTCGAACACGCTTTTTTATTGTCGAGCGGATGCGTCGATTGCATCGCCGACGAAGTCGAGAGAGAAGCGATCCTTGACCCGTTGCTCAAGGATGCTTCGACATTCCCCGGTGTCCCTTATAAAGAATTTAACTCGGACGATTCTTCCAACGACGGTAGAAACGTATCTCTAACGTCACTTCGCGCTCGTCGGATCGTTAATACGCCTCGCGAGAAAATGTAGCGCTATTGAAGAGATTCAAGAAAGTTCGCTGCAGTTTTCACTGCTCGAATGCCATTCAATTGTTATCGAAGAGGTAGCAGCACCCATTTCTTTGTGATTTCTTTTCCATTTTCAGAATCTGATAATAGAACGATTAATTCTGTCTTCTTCAAATGATCGTTATTGTCGAGGAAATATATCGCGTCGATAATATTGTAATAAGAAAATTCGAGGTCGGATTTGATTGTACAAGATTATTCTCAATTTGAATATCAAACACGATTTAAAATATCAAAGCAACGTGTCAATTGATATACATACATCGCAATTATATAGAAAATAAAAAATAAGACAATGATCGGCAATTTATTGAAAAAGATTACTGCAATTGTTAAAAGAATGTAAACTGTCATAACATTGCATAACGTTACCGAGGAAACGCTTTTATAAATTTGAAATTTATTAGCACTACGATAGCTATCAGTTATTTTTCCAATAACTATCTCGGTTCTGGTAAACTCACATTGGCATGACGTTGCGCAATGTTTCTCTGTGCACGTTACAGTGTATCGACGAAACTTCAATAAAGACCAAACTTGCTTTTATTGTTTTCGTGTATTGACCGAATTCTCAATACGAATCCTCGCGCAATATGAATTATTACACAATAATATTGACTGTGATGAGACTTATATATGCGCTTCGAAAATATGTTCAAATAAAAATACGTATTATATACAAAAAATTTTAATTTGCTTCGTGTACGAGATTATTTTAAATTTAGTGATCCGATTTTCTCGCAACCTTCCCTACAACAATTTATATGACTTGGACATCTTGTGTGTGTGTGCCGCATTATTCTGCACTTATTATATTTACAAAAGGAATCGCGCATGTTTACGGATATCGTCATTTTCGGACGAGAAAATTCTCACCGCTGCCACTCGATTTGCCTTTCGAACTGGCGATTGACGGCGATAATTACACGGCGATGTTTGCGCGGCTGCGAACCGTGTCAATTTCCGTGGTGGTCCTCCGGTCCACTCCACGTGCGTTGCGAGCGCGTCGAAATACAGCCGTCGAGTTTTCAATCAATAATGTCACCGATAAAGTCCGGAGAAAAACCGGAGGCCATAGGACACACGCATGATACGCAACATCGAGCGAATCATGCCGTTTACACATTTTTTCGCCGCGAGCGTGCAATCTTACTTCTACATATATTTTTATTAGAGAATCGAGGATTACATCTTTTATAGAATCCGTAACTAAAAATTAATATTTAATTGAAAAAATCATTGATCAGTAATCATGTTTTCTTATTAAAATAATTACTTCGTTATCGATAGTATTTAAGTTCAAATTATAGCCTTCATATTGAAAGAGAGAAAGAGAGAGAGAATCACATTTATATTTAAATATAACAATTGAAAAAATTTTTATATTATAAACATATATAAAATATTGCAAATAAAAGTATATAATTTTATATTCTCGCAAATATTATTTTTGTTAATCAATTATATACATACAAAAATTAGATTCTTTTTTAATCTATCTCTATCATTATTTAGGTCCGTATAAGATATATTTCCGGGGGAAACTCACGCACTTTCGTGACTGTTCACCAACGACGACGGGCCGATCCGACTTTTCCCACTTTCTCTCGTCGAGCGAGCGAACGAGGCGAGTCGTAACGCGTTCTCATGAACTTTCACCTTGGGATTTCTTTCTCGCAGGCCGATAATCAGGCGACTCATTCACGGTGCATTAATACGTATAGAGCGGGTGAGATGCGGGTGAAAACATGGAATCACCGATGAACGAGCGCCCGCGTGCGTGTTTCTCATCAGCCCTTTCCGCCAGCTGTTAATTACGCCCCGTTGTTATTTGCGCGTTGTTTGTGCTCGCCACGAAAAATTAACCTGCCATTAAACGGAAGCGCGTAGCTCTCGTTCAATAGAAGCACGGCGGAAATTCTCTCTCCTTTTCTCTCTCTCTCTCTCTCTCTCTTGTCGCATTATCTCGAGTGAACACCTCGTAATGACAAAATTGCGTTCAATCCCGTTCGTTCGTTCATCATCGACGTTGCCATTCACGTCGGCAGATGATTAACTCGTCATCGTCATCGTTGTCGTCGACGACAATATCTTGCTACTGTCAGTGAAAATGTCAAGTATCACTTTTTGTATATATCCTTTCCCCCGATCACGCGCAAAAAACAGATTAAAAAGTTTACTTTATGCTTAAATCAAGTCGGTCTCGAACGACTTTCTACAGACTACACGAATGCGCGAACAATGTAACTGCAGTAAATCTACGTGAGATGTCCTTCAGTTGTATAACTGTTTCTCCTCTCGATATAGATTGTAAAAACCTGAAGAAATGTCTATTGTGTTGGAACAAAGTAAAATCAACTCTCTCTTTCTTTCTTTCAAGCTTTCACATTTATAATACTTATATGTATTGACATATTCAACTTTTTAAGATATTAATTTTTATTTTATTCTACGGGATTAAAAATTATAAAAGTTTCTTTCATATTTAATTATTATACATGTATAACAAAAATTACAATTATTATAGAATTTGCCGTAAAAAGTATAAAACATTGAAAGAAAATGAATCTGAAATATATAAGAAACATGGAATATAAGTATGCTTATTAAGTAGTTAAGTCTAATATCAATAAAGATGTTAATAATCATGCAAAAGGTTTACGGGTTTACTTAATTATTAAATCATTCATTAAAATCGTACATCATATAGTGTGATTCTATTAAAATGTGTTCGATGATGTTCTTCCGAGACAGAATAATCATTGGATTTTGCGAATGATTTGTTTTTCGATCAATACACGATTGTCGTTTTAAATGAGAAATAAGCAAAATCTGTAGAGAAAGAGAAGTATCTTATTCTCAGTATCTTTTTCCAACTTTCAGTGTCTCGAAACGCGGTGAAATCAAGTCTGCAGGGAAATCATAGTTGAATTTATTAAGCCAACGCGAGTAATTTCCCACGAATAAATATTTAAATAACACGGACGATTTATTCAATCTGGCCAATATCAAGCGGAACTCAAACGCGAGACGGTTCTGTCGATAAATTTAATGTTAAACGATTAATTTCGCGTAACTCGATGCCGTTACTGACGACGGCCGAGCAATCTCGCGTGTTTCGTGCATTTAAAGCGCACAATTTTTCCCAATCACGTGCAGGCGCGTGCGTGAAGAATAATTATATCCACTAAATTTGTTTAAAATTAACATAATTAAATTGCAGTTAAGTATTGTATAGCGGCGAAATTTCCAGTAACAAAATGTGATTAAAAGTTGTTTATCTAAATTTATATCCTCGGAGGGAAACCAGCTCTTGTTAAGCTACGGGCTGGTTATTCGAATTCTCTCGGAGAAGATTAACCCTCGTAGAAGGGTTAAAACAAGCATCATCCTTTTCCCGCCTCTAATCTGGCGGTTTAACGTCCACTGATCCACCTCACGGTAAGTTTACTTGGCAGTCAAGGATTTACGCGATTTCCGGAATATATAAATATACATATATATGTATACATGTGTATGCACATTTATATATTTATGTGTATACATGTATGTACATATATGTATAAGAGAGCGATGTAACAACATGTATTCATTTCGCTGCAAATTGAAATGCGAAACATTTACTTATACAATTCGCCGTACACAACCATTCACGTGTGTTATGGCTGTTACGCGCCATGTAAAAACGGGAAAACCATTTGCGCCGGACCCGGGAAAAAGATAAAACTGTTGAATTTTCCGATAGCTTGGTAAATAACGGAGGGGCGACAACAAAAAAAAAAGAAGAAAAATTAACGCGACCACATTCGCGCGATACCTCAAATTTACGCCCGGCACGTACCCATTAAAATCACCTTAATCACTGACGTAGTGTTTTCTAATTTTTTTTCTCGCGACCAGGCACGCGTTCCGCACTTAAAAATATAATTTTCCTAGCAAATATCTAATTTCTATTATTCCTATGTTACTGTTACATCAATCAATTAAGAGTGATGGCTGCCGATAATTAAATCAATAGCACATTGATTTATTAAATTAATGAAGAAGAGAAATGCATACGTTAAAACTTCTAGCTAAAGCTAAAATGTAAAATATATATAATTAAAGCTAAAATAAATAATTTATCTGGAATAAATATACAATAGTTGGTGATAAATTTAGGGAGAGAATTATCAAATTGAATTATTATTAAATAAAATAATAACGAAATCAATTAAATATATTATACATGCGCGCCCCAAATTGGCGCCTCTCAATATGCATGCGCCGCTAAAGGAAGAGCAATTGCGCTGTTAAACGGTTACAAATGTTAAATAAACTCAATGCAAGGTAAATAAAACCTCCCCCTCCGTACTTCCTTCCCCGTCCCTCTTCGGAAGAGCCGCACGACGTGACTAACAGCACAATAAGCCATCGATCTCCCCCTTTCCCCATCGAATTCTTTTTTTTTTTTTAGGGTAAACTCGTTTCGTTGGAACAATCGGATCGCCTCGAAACGATCGCCCATTCAAACAGCTCCCGACAACCTAGTCGGGTGACGAAAAAAAGGAAGACTGAACCGATGACGGAGAGGCGGTGCGGAAAAAATCGAAGCGCGGAAGCACGATCGCTCCGACACGTCGACAGGGTTGGAATCCGTCCTCTTTCGGATGCCGCCGGCGTTGTGCGAAAATCTCCGAACAAAAATACACTCCTCGTTGCTCCCGGAAAATTAAATCTTTCTACGGAAACTGCCGAACAAATCGACACAATCGTTCGGCACGTCGACGGGACTGGAATTTGCTCCCTTTGGAGTACTCCTAGCATGATGCCACGGGAATCTCTGAGCCAATACGTAGAGAATTTGCAATTTGCATATAAAATGTTAACAATGTATTCTGTATTATGAGTTTGAGATAAAAATATAAACGACAAAATATATATTTTCTATATATATTCACAATTTTTGAATTATAAACGATTGAAAGTACAACTCTCTTTTCGCGATTTCAATTTTGAAAATGTACAAATGGATGTACACAACACACACACACATTTATATATATAAACTTTAACTTCATTTAATTTTAAAGTAGACTCTAAAAAAATTTTTTTTAATTAAAATAAATTAACTTTATCTTTACTTTTGATTGCTAATATAATATGTAGTATATGCGTATGTATAATATTGAAAATTGATAAGTTGAATAAATAATGATCAACCTTTATAAGTTTTGCATAAAAATTTTTATCTCATATTTAGATGAAATATTTTCTCTTTACACAATTACTTTTACTCTCTTCATATTAATTTCAGGTTTTTTGTTTGCAATTAACTATATACTTTATAAAATATTCCACATTATTTGAATCGTTAATTTATTGTATCCAAAATATAATCAGTCTCTCCAATTAATAAATAATTAATTAATTCGATAAATCCAATTTTGAACAATAATTAATTTATTAGCTATTCCATTATTTCCATTATTTATAACTCATGAACTGATTTATGAATAGTAATCATAATCGTTATTTGATCAATTTGATTATGCAATAATCCGTAATTTAATTACATACATTTTGCTAAATTTTGTGCAAATTTATTCTTTTCTGCTCGGTGTAATTTTGCTGACGCGATGCTGCGGAAACTTTTCCGGCTCGAGAGTGCACAGCCAAATTCCGGCCGATGTAACCTTCATCGATACAAGGCATGATTTTCTCTCGTCGTCGGTCTATCTCATCGACGTGGAGGCTGGGTTGCCGCGTTCGCTCTCTCGCCGACACAACCGTATTTTTAACACCTCTCTTCCCAGGTCATCTCCTTGTTTTTTCATTTTTTTTTTTTTTGTCGAATCCCGTTTTCGAAACCCGTTATCGTCGTGGATAACACGACGCATTGCATATATACGAACGCGAATGACGCTTCGACTTATGGCATCGCATACCGGACTCCCATTAAATCCGTCGATTTTAGCCGGGAGTTCTTTTTCGTGCTTCCAGGTCGCGAAGTCGCGGTGAAACGTGTAAAAAGAAAAAAAAAAAAGAAAAAGAGGTCAACAACAGAGCGATACCGACAAAGCGAGACGCGTGCCGAAAAATACGCTCGTTAACTCGTTATTCGTCCCAGAGAAAGAGGGAGAAAGAGAGACAGGTCGGTGATTTTATCGGGATTGCTTTTATAACGATGCAACTTTGTGGATCGGATGTATCTGGCGGAGAAAATAGCGATGGAATTTGCGATGCAAATGCCACATTAAGGGGCGTAGAGGCGATGTAAAAACCAGAGACCTGTGTCTGAACATACGACGAGATAAATGCATATATTTTTACATAGTGGCGGATATATTTTATATCTCACATTGCGATGATTAATTCTGTTGAAATATGGAAATATTTACTCAGCGTCTCTTTCTGTTTGTTTTCATTATGCAGTACCAAGATCTGCAGAAAGTATGTCTTTAAGGGTGCGAAGATTAAAAGACGTGAAAATTATATGCAATAAAATAAAATATGAAAATTAGAAATCATAGAGAGATCAATTACATGATTCAGTTAGCTTTAAAAAAAGTCAAGCAGCGAAGATGTTGTTACAACATTGTTAGCTATCTGTTGAACTAGTACAATTATCTCTTGTAACTTTAAATATCTCAGCCAATGTATATATTCACAAGAAATTAAAATAGCAGAGTTTATCGACATTAAATGAACAAGACGCAGTATTTTTCTTCAAGTTTTACAACTTAATCCAATTAAAAATATACGCAATAAAAAGTCGCATTAAGCGGTCGCCAAAGTTATAAACGCTGCAATATTTAACGAATTTGTATAATTAAATTGCCATTCCGACGTCATAAACGAGAAAAAAGTCGATAAATCCGCGACAACGACTTTTCCTTGTGACATAATGTATAAAATTCGTTTCCGCCAAGGAGATGGAACAAAAATAGCCGTCAATGACAGCGCATTTCTTCAATGAGTGAAATCGAGCGGGCTTATTACCTAATGATGCGAGATCCGCTTCGAGTTCTACGAAGTTTTATAAGAAATCGAAAAATTGCTTCGTCCTGTCCCGCGTACGTTGACACGACAACGAGGGAAAAGTTGTACGATATACATGGTATGATGAAATAATATTCGTACACTGGAAATACATATACAACTAATAAATTTTTCAACGATATTCAAAGAATGGTATTTTGCT
This sequence comes from Prenolepis imparis, assembly GCF_030444845.1. NCBI lineage: Eukaryota > Metazoa > Arthropoda > Insecta > Hymenoptera > Formicidae > Prenolepis > Prenolepis imparis. Next base: position 18,026,898 of record NW_028141166.1, on the reverse strand, counting down.
AGATCTCTCGTTCCTTCTCTTCTTGTCAAAGTATCTCTTGTTAATGAATTATAATAAATAATTGAAAAAAATTACAAATAATGAGACTTATCCAATATATCCAAAGTTATTCTTGCAAATCCAAAATTCTATTATTTAATAGCAGCATTATTTTCAGGAATTTTTTTTCACACAGAATATAAAATATAATAAATCTTGTAAATCTTTAATTTATCCGAGATAAGCTTGAGAACATTTAATATAACTTTCTTTCTCTCACCATTTCATTTTCTATACGAAAGAAACAGTGTGTCGACGAAAGTCGCATAAAATAACGACATCCGCTTATGTATATATATCTATCGAAGGTGAAAAAGTGCTACTTCTCACACGTCACGCACCTTTCCCCTTCTTTTAACGTTAGCGGTAATCGGAAACACAGACACTTCTCCGGTATATATCACGTGTTACGCGCTACGCACACTTTAGTACGTATCTAAAGGAAGGGGAGAAAAGGCTACAGAGACGTACCTCTCTAGGCCCAGTGCATCGCGCGATTTCGTGGTGAAAGGACCGATCGAGGAGCTATCGACCGAAAGGAGGGCACATTGGAAATTTCTTGGCCATATCATTTCTCATTGTTTCGATCGTCCTTTTTGTCGCAAAGTTTCCGAGATCAAACGCCGCGATCTTGAACAGCCCGACCGACCCCGGGTTTCGGCATGGCTCCGGCAATCAAGGTGAGTGACAAACGTGCGCAACAGGTTGATGCACGCTCTTGCGCGCGATACGCAATCTCCCTCCACCCTATTATATAGGTGTATACGCGACCGGTGATTTAAAGTTTCGGGGGAGAGCGCCCTCGAGGGAGAGCCGAAGCTCGCACGTTTAGGGGAGAGCGGCGGTTTTGTTTCCTCTATATGCAGAGAAAATTCTCGCCCTCCGATAACTTGCCCCTACGTGATATCGCGCCTCAAGGAGCTTATTCATCGGGCGTTCAAGTTCAGGATACGGCACAAGCTACTTTAGGATCCTCCTCGCGGATTCTCGCCCGGTGTCGTACATTTACGGCAGGGTATTCGAGGGTAGGAGAGATCCACCGCTTCCGGGCGATTTATTTTTATTGTAATGCGTTTCAGCTCGTACGAACGGAGTTGCCCGGTGGCGAATATATTCGTGTTAAAAAATTGCTCCACTTTGCATAATTGCATATTTGTTTGGGATGTGTGTTTCAGAAGTTGCGCAGCTACAAAACGTACATCCGTATCCGAGGAATAAAGAGTAATAAGTCAAAAATTATCGATTTTGACATATTTATATTATCGTTAAGCTAAATCAATAAAGCAAGCAAATAAAGCTCACGATTAAAGCTCGCAAACGTTGTTTGATAACGCGTATTAATGGTAATAAAGTAAATATTATAAATAATTTGATTGAAGTAAATTTGTAATATAATAAAAATACATTGTGATAGAATAATTTATTTAATTTATTTTGGGAACGCGCATTTTTTCATGACCTTTGTCTTTACCAGAAAAAAATAAATTTTTGCATCTTTTTGCTTCTCGGATACAGATATGCTATTTAAATGAAGCAAATATTGGAAGCCAATAAAGACGTATTTTATGACCATATTACCGAATTTGGAATGAACGTTTGTTGAAATGAATATTTGCATGTATGCAAAGGTTCGTATTAATGCGCCATTAGATTAAACCAATAATGTTCCATTGTTACGTGCCTTTATATGGCTGAATGATTGCATGATGCAAAATAATTGCGCCTTGCCCATTTACAAAAACATTGTAATGCATTTAAAAGCGTTATACTCTGAAATTGTATTGATTTCTAACAGCTATATACGCGCGTACAGTACAAAAAAGATAAATAAGAGAGAAGCATACGTTGAGAAATCTTATGTCGAGATCTTTTTATTATATTAACGAGTCGTTATGTGTCTTAATTGATTTGCATAAATATAATTATATTGATTTTATATCATCGATATAACATCTTCACAAGTATGTCTTTCGATTTGAAATATTGTGCTTATGAAATTAAATTAATATGTATTGTTTTTTTAATATTACAAAATGTAAAAAATTCCGAATAAAATAATATAATAAAAAAATTAATTTACTTTTTGTTTAATTATGAAAGGATATTTTTATAACATACGAGAACACATACAAGTTAAAAATTAGTTGTGTCAAAATGAAAAGAAAAACTTAAGCGATTTTTATATTTATAGACACATATATGTCTTTCGAATGTGATAACTTTAAATAATTGATATATAGGTATGCTCGCAAAAAGTAAGAGTCACGAATAAAGAATCTTACAAAAGAAAAGAGAATTTTCCTGTTACAAAATCGAATTATCGAATTTCCGCACGTAGTGCAACGGTTATATGTGCGGCACGATTGAAATGGCATTTTATCGACAATGCGATAACATTATAATTCATACGTATCGCAATCGTATACTTATGCGAAAGGTGTGGAAATATCGCCTGACCAGAATAACAATCGCAAAAGTTGTTGAATGATTTCGTGAACACTACTGCAACCACATTGTGGTCCAAAGGCACATTCACAGCCTTTATAGTAATGAATAAAGGAATAAATAAAGGAATAAACGAAACTTTCTCTTTGACGCTACAAAAAAAGAATTTTTAAATCTATTTATGAAAATACGAGAAAATAAACCGGCAGAAATTTTCTCGATTTCAATATCTAGATCGCATTTCGTATAAAACAAGATTTCTAAACATTGGCTAAAAAATAAATTAGCGTGTGTGCAGAATGTGTTAACACGTATTTTCATTTATATTAATATATAAAGTAATTTTCTTGTTAAAAAATCTATCGCATTTATAGCATCAAAAAATTAAAGATTGAGAAGTATGCAATATGTTCATACTAATCATCAATAAGTCTTGCAGTTTAAATCCAAAACGAAACCCTGCGATATAAATGTACTTTGATTGTACAACAAGTACGGGTTTGTTCGCTTATTATTAATCTACAATCTACTATTAATTTCGTCCCAAATACATAGTTCGCCTGTTTCACGCGCGAATATTGTAATCGGAAGAACAAGATACGTTATTTATCGACGATATTATTTATACTGATCGCGCTCGATATCAAATGCGAAGACGCGGCGACAATCTCGCTAGTATATATCTCGATTACCGCTAAGCAACTGTAAATTAGTTTGATAACCGTAAATTAATTGCGGTCGCAAATAATGCCCCATCGACGGGAAAATTATTATTTATCGCGACGCCGATATCGGTCGAATGTGTATAACTTATAGGAAGGTATGCATTTTCACACTGATATATCTCTCGGTTACCATTTATCGCCGAGAGAGAAAATCTATCTTTCTCTCTCTCTCTCTCTCGCCAACATAAATGTAAATTAATTTTATAATCGCGCAAACGTGACGACGCGACACGAGAATAAATCATACGGTCGGAGCGGAGCGAAAGTGGCGCATATAATTGCACGATACGATATATATGTAATTATCGCTAGGTGTGGGCACGAGTTTCTCATGAACGTAATTAATACTGTACTAATACCGACAGTTCTCCGCGACACGTCGTATGCTTACGGCGCATTATCGGTCGCATTGAATGCTGGCGTAATTAACGGCCCGTATGCGAATCGCCGTTTGTGCAATCGAGAGCAAGAGAGGATGCAGCATCCGAAACATTCCGGTGCATTATAACGCGCCAACGGTTTATCGCGAGCCGCGACGTGCCGACGATAAAATCTATATCGCCACCAATTTGCCATTCCGAGCGAGCAATAATTCTTATAATTCACACCAGTTTGCGGAAGTAAGCGGTTTTGCGCGAGCGCGCCCGTATCGAATCCACAAATCACTCCCGGACCCTGCCATATATATATAGGTGTATATATATATATATGTGTGTATATATATATATATATGTATGTATGTATGTATATATGTCTCTACACGGGTACGCCGTGATTTACGGAGCCGTCGAGATTATTAGGATTCTGCCACAAAAGTCGAAATTCGAGATGCCGGATCTCCGTCGGGAAATCAGACAGACGACGACGAGGCAGGCGCGCTAAGTACGATCTGAAATGCGAAACGTAATTACGTCGTGATTAAGCTGTATTTGGGTCGGTATTGGTAGATGCAGTGCGCCTTTAACACGTTATTAGAATGTAACATTTTACGATCGACCTTTGTAATTCACATATTTTTCTGTTCTCACTAGGTCTTTTTTTCTCTCAAATATAAAAATCTAGAGAATTTATGTGATAAATTCTTATTTAAAATTTAAATGTATTCGATTATGATACTATAGATTTTTGCGATCGGTTATAAGAAATTTGGTATTCAACCGTCTCGCGTATATTATTCTGTGATGAATATTAGTGTTATAAAACAAGACATCACGCATGAAAAAAATGTCGTAAACTCGACGTACGTACGTATGCAAAGAAGGAAGGCAAGAAAGAAGATCGACGATCGTAAAGCCCGAGGTTATTCGAAATCCAGGCCGGAGAAAGCAGTGAAAGGGCGATGAGATTAAAATTCAAATTATAACGCGCGTGTAAAAAAGAGGAAGAAAAAAAAAAGAAGATAAAAATGTAGTCGAACCAGCGGCGAATCATACGTTCCCGATTGCAGCTCGGGCTGTCAAACGGGTTTACTCGCGAGGCGATATGCAAAAGAGGGACGAGGTCCACGATCAATGCGAATACGTTGGCACAAAGGATGTCAAAGGAATCCAATAAACAGCGCGCGAAGGAATTCGATTGGCTACAAACTCAGGTATATTACGCGAAATTCGTAATAATCTAGAAATACGTTTCCATGTCGAAGCTATCACATCGAACAATCAACGCGTCTTCATAAATTCGTTTGATTAATGTCTATATAAAGCAACGTGACAAACGCACACACTATATCGTTTTTTGATTGGCGCAAATCCAAAGAGCCAATTGACCTAGATCCAGGGTGAGTATATATATACATATATGTACGTTTATGTGTACGTGTATTTGAAGACACAAAAACTATCACCAGCGGCGAGACCATCATCGAGCAGTAGTATGTTGGCACTTTCAAACAAATATACGTTGTACAAAACAGGATATATATGTTTTTTCAAATATGTCCATATCATACAGTACATATTTGATGTTTTCAAAATTTAATAATTGACATGCAATATTCATTTCAGTATCGAGGCTTCACATTCGGTAAAAATATCTTTCGACAAACAATTTATTTAAAGTGTTTAATTTGTTTTAATTGCGATTATATGTGTGTAGTTGAAAGTTGAATCTCTATCGAATTATTCCTTGCTTCGAGCAAGTGTAATTAATTTCGCACAACAATAGAAAAATAAGTACAAGATTAGTAAAACATTCGCTAGCTCACTTACACTGATTCTTTAAAGGATAAGAATAATTCGCTTAATGAGGCGGAACGTGTAGACGCGGTAGGGCAGCGATCGAGCACGGGAGAAGAAAATGCACTTTCCGTATTAGTGTGGTTATGAAAAATAAAAGGAAAGAAAAGACAAGATGACAAGGGGTAGATTATTTAAAGGCGACGACTCCTTAGTTACGACCCGACGATGACGCGCGATGCGCAGGGATGCAGCTGTAACGAGACGCAGGTGAAACGCCGCGGGGAGGAAGAGAGATGAGGCGAGCAAACAGAGATTGAAGCTACTCGCATACCGTCGTCGTATAGCAGCGGCACGACGCGGTGGTTGTGCTGCTTGTTTAGCTATGTTAGCTTTGGCCCCGCCTGCCTCGCCTGCAGGCTAGCCCTTCCTTATCCGCTTTCGTTACCGCATGACAGACGTGCTTCCGCCCTTATTGTCGGACGGCCGTGCAGCTAATTTCACCTCATGCGAAATGTCTATCCGCGTGTGCGCGTCGCGTCCTCTGTCTCATCCCGGAACCCATTTACCATAATACTTGCAGATGGTATAATCACATTAAGCGCCGTCGGGGATGGATATATCGCGATGCTGCGCGCGCGGCAGGGTTAATAAGTTTAGCGTCGCGCCCCGAAAACTCGCGTAAAAAGATTCTGCCTTTTTCCCCCTGTTTTTTCATACGCGCGAAATCTACGATGTCCTCCGCTATTTACGGAAATTCAATGGAACAACCGCGAGAGAGGTAATAATTTCGGAATTGCATCAGCGCTGCTCATTTAATTATACACGGTACAACAATGCGTTCGGTAATAATTTAAGCAACTATTATACGAGCCATACAGCTGCATATATAATATACGTGCAATTATATATGTTGCAGTTCCTTATCCTTATCTGCGCCCTGCTTGCCACCACGATAGCAACCGAATCGGACAACAGTGATGGACAGCAATCTGGCAGATCGCGGGTTTCCGACGAACAACTGAACATAGCATTGAACGACAAGCGTTACTTGACCAGACAGCTTAAGTGCGCCCTGGGAGAAGCGCCGTGCGACCCCGTCGGACGACGCCTGAAAAGTACGCCCCCGCCCTTCCTCTTTTTCGAGTAAATTTCATCGCAAAAAGTTCATATTCCGCGATTATCCCGAACAAGACTTAAAATAAAATTCTAATCCTCTTTGCCTGGCGCATCAATGAACTCTCGCCGAAAAAAGATCAACTCTCATAAACTTTTTACTAAGAAAAGAAAAAATAATAAGAGGGAGAAGACTTTCCTTCGATATTTTCAAATTTAATTTGAAATATTTAGTATAATATCGAAAATAATTGCAAGCAAGGAGTTTGCAACTGGTGTAATTTCGCGATGAGTTCAATTTCCAGAGAGATACGCGAACAAGTATGTCGCGCTAATTGTCTCGTCTCCATTGTTGCAGAGTAAACATAGAGGTCGAACACTTTTGCGTGTCTGTAGAAGTAGAATCCGCACAGAAAATTTGGAAATTACACCAGTGCACACATAAATACTTTATTAAAGATATTAAATATTGGAGTATTTATACCACCACCAATGCGCTATTTATATTATATGTATTTATCTGCTTTGAGAGGACACATGTTTCGCATTTTCCTCTCTTCCTCATTTTTATTTTTCATCCGCGCAGTTTCATTTTATAAAAGATCAAAATTAGCATCGGACATTCCGGAACTATGTATACATATATACTCGCAAAAATGTAAGACGTTAATTAAATATTATTATATATTGCGATAATATTATATACAAATATTGTAATATTATTCTGCAATAATATTATACGAGTCTTGAGAGAAATTATTCACGCGCATATAAACTTAAATACTACGTAAAACCGACCCGAAAATCTGTTAAAGATTTGTATGCCGTTATTTTATCCAGGTTTAGTGCCGCTGGTTCTGAGAGGCTCCTGTCCGCAATGCAGCCAGGAGGAGACACGTCAGATCAAGAAGGTCCTTTCTCACATTCAGCGATCTTTCCCGAAGGAGTGGAACAGGATGGTGCAACAATATGCCGGAGGTTCATAAACGAGATATGATATAAGCCGATTACGACGAGGCTGAATGTACAAAAGTACAGTAACGAAAGGATATGTATAATAGCTATTTACATCTATGAGAGAAGAAACAATTCAATGATCATACATTCGTCTATTCGACGATATTATCGTTAAGCATCGAAAAAAGTACAGCTCAGCTGAAAGAGATATTTAAATTACCGCGTATAGATGCATATGTCAGATAAAAATCTGTTGAATATAAAGTATGCATAAAATATGTATTAATGATATATTATTTGTTATTTAAAATGTTGAACCTATATACATAAACTATATATATATATGTTGTTTGATATATTTTATTAATAAAGATTATTCTTGTATTACCAAGATAAAAATTTCCTTCTTTATCTGTTAATTATAATTAATCGCGTATTAAAAAATAAGATTTGTAACTGGAAAAGTATTCTATTCTATTTAACAAGCATATTATAATTTTAATCTTGCATTATATCCGTTTATTTTTCAGTAATTATAACAAACTGTTAATAAGCATAATAAATTATTAAATATAATATTAAATATATTGTTGTACACGAATTTTTCCGCAGAAATTGCCTCGTAAAAAATTTTGCAAAATAATACGAGCGAATACAAAATCACGGGATACAAAACGTAGTTTCATATGAATAAGTTATAAACGAAAAAAAAAAGAAGAAAATAACTAACTAAAGTAAACAAAAAGTAATATGCTAGATTGCTATTTTATATTTTTTGGTCGTTGTTTCTCGTCTATTTTTAACCCCAACAGCAATTTCATTAGCAAGATATTTTTGCAATCACATAAAAAATAGTATTATATATGCTGTTTTAATTTAATATAAAATTTATTCCGTTTGTATCAAAATTGTAATTTTATTTTACAAAAAGCTAAAATTACAGGAAGCGTAAGAGAATTTGTTTAACACGAAAATTTCTTCGTTTCGTAAAAATATCAGAGTGAAATTTTAGAATTTCAATATATTAAAACATTTAATTTTTTTCTCTAATATACGCGCATTTCTCGTTTATTGATAAGATTTTTAATTGTTTACTTTTCTATGGCAACAATTTGAGCTTTATTTTCTATCCTGAATCGTATTAATCCCAACAATGACGCATGTTTATACGCGTTCGTTACATTAAAGCGTGATTCGCATTCGCAATGTATAATGCCGATTAGGGATATTGGCATTAAATCTACACGTAATCTACGAGAACGAGCCGCGTAACACGCGTTGTTATTAGGGCTTATAAGTATCCCACGATTTCGCAAGGGTTATTGGATGTTTGACCAGCTTTATCGAGTATTAATGACGATCAACAAGTTGCTAATTTATTTGGCACATAATTAACACTATATCTCCGCACCTCTCTGCTATTCAACCTCCATGATTGCACCCTGATTCGGATTTCACTGCCCTTGCTGTGAATATTAATTCTACTGTGCCTCGATGTCAAAGCCCTCGTATGCATGTTAATTTAAGTTTGCCCTCTATATCTACGCTAGCTGCGCAAAGACAGATTAGTAATTAAACTTTGTAAGTACCGATAAAAGTGCACGAGTGGTGCAGCAATAATATCGTCGTCTTAACGTAGGTACGAAAAGACGTGTCTCAATATTTGCGTTACTTCCCGAGAGAACTATTATACTTGAAGAAACTTTTCAGCTATCAATTATACTTCAAATTGAAATACGTCTAATTCACTGCTTACAATAATTCCCCCCGAATAAAACTGATTGTGAGTCATGATAATTTGTCAGCAAGCGGTTGTCACTTAAAGTGTGGAGCTAAATCGAAAAGAGATTTGTTTTTAGATATGCCATTATAACTTTCCCTTGCCGAATACTGGGTTATTGAGTTTTAAGAATATTTTATAAAACTCAAGCAACAAACTAAAAAAATTTTTCAAGTGTGCATTGTACAAGAAATCTTAATATAATTTATCTTTTAAAATATTTTCCTTCTTTTTTAAATTTATGTACAAGTAATATTTTTAAGGGAGAACAATATTTAAAAATACAATTTTTTATGTATGTGTGTGTATGTGCATGTAATTAATGTATATTATAAAAATTTAGTCTATATGTATAAAATAAATTTTACTGTAAATTAAAATTGACTCAATGTCTGTCATGAGATTATTACGCCGTTTTTATGTCCGGCTTAAAATGTAAAAATAAAAACTAATAATACTAATATTAAGATAGTACTATAATAATAATATAGACAGAAAACACATTTTAAATCAAGTATTGCAATTATAATGCATCAAGTTATATTTGCAAACTCAAAACATTCTGTTACAGTAGGTACAGACAGACTATTATCAGACTCCCAGAAATATTTCTATATCTTCCGATATAGAAATATAGTCGATTGACTACCGATATTTTTAGCAACGCAACGATCGATAAGAAACGAGTATTTTTATAATTAAAATATATTCTCTTGCTGTTTGCAGAAATCATGACGAAAGATATAAACGTACAAAGAATTATGCGTTGTCCTAACGATGACAAACAAATCTATCACGTCTCCTCGCAAGTTGTGAATCTTTCAATGACACCCACACATCTTCGTCTGACTATTTATCGACTACGTGTACCCAACCGTTCAAACTGGTTTTCGATTATGCTTCCCCAGGAGATCTCGACAATTCAGAAAATCCGATTTGCCACTCCGTCTAGCCTCGCAAAATTCAAAATTGAAGTCTGCCTAGGAATAGGCGAAGAAAGACGCTGACAATTTCCACATAAGTGCTCATGGTACAGTGTGTTTCTAAAGTGCTTAAACAAGTTTCACAGATTTAGTCTCTAAATCGATATGTAATTCATTTTTTTAACAAAAATATCATATGTGCATAAACAAAATACAAAGCATTGAAAATAAAAAGTTTAACTCAAATTAAATTTTAAAGATAGATATGACTAATAAAGTTATTGCGTTAGCAATTTCGAGTAAACTTTATTTTAATAAAGATTCGACTCTAAAATGTTGTCAACAATATTTAATATTTAAATTTAAGAGAGAAAAAGAAATAAAGACGTCTCCTTAATAAAATTTCCGCTAAGGGAAAATTGATTCCAACTTGATCGAGAAACACATCTACAAAGTTGGCCAAAGTATTTCAGTAACATCCTGTACAAAGTGTGTTGCGAGAAGATTCAACTCACGTAACGCTTGCATTTTGCATCAGTGCGACGCGATGCAATTTAGATAGTTCGTCTCGAGATGCAATACGAACTAGGCGCAGCGATTAAATCAACCACGATCGAAATCGAGCGCACATTTTCATATCGCACGATCACGGATCAAACTTTCGGCTGACAGATATTTAATCGCTGAATAATTATACTCTCGTCGGCTGTGATTTCGTACGACGCGGAGTGTCGTCGTCTCGTCGAACGACTAGCCCAAGTCGAAGCTGCTGCTGCTGCTGCTGCCGCTTCCGTCTTTCGGCAAACATTTGTTCTTCTTGATTGATACGCGATAATACACTTTCATTCGGCAGGGACAAATATTGAATCCCGTCGAAGAAACGAGGAGACGGTATTTGCACACTTCGTGTATATATCGCGCAAATGATATTGCACATATGTGTATCTTATGTACTTGCACATTCGTCTACAATTTTATTGCTCATCCGCGAACGGGCTTTATATTTACACCCCGACGAACTTAAAATTTTCAAACTCCTCCGGGGAATCGAAGCTGAGATAAAAATCGCTCGCTCCCCGAACGCAGCGAGCCGTTGTAAAACACATCCGGCGCGTACTTTAATTACTTTTAATTACGCTAAACGACCTGCAACAATACTCGGGTCCGTAATTAAAATTAAGCCGGGCAGATGTGTAGAGTATTGAAAATCGTTAGACACAGTTTCGACGGAATATCAATTCGAGTACTCGAACTCGATTCGAGTTAAGGAACAAAATAAATGACTAACGCGACATTGTCGCGAGAAATAAGAGATTAGGAAAGAGAGATCTTTGGTCAATATTTCTATTTACTGTTATCAGCGAAACTTTGCCCTCATTTTCCTTTATACGCAAAAATGCTAAGAATGATATGTAGAACGATGCGCAGTGTTGTGCTGCGAGCAATTTTCCGAAACGATGATGCTATCGCCGCTTCGCGGCAAAGCGGCATTATATAGCCGTAAGATTATTCCAGTGTCGAGCAGATTTCCGCGGTCGTTCGATCGCGACCCTCGCTTTATAATTCGTTATACGAGCGTGATAAAACGATCGTACCCTTTCCGCCGCAACCGCTGTCGCCATCGCCACCACAAATCCACGACGTCGTTAATACGACCAGTCTTCAACGTCGCCTGAAAATTCCCTCGGCGCGCGGCTCATCCTAAGGGATCATCATTTCCACCCTTTATCGACCATCGTACAAAAGGCAACTCGTTTTGCCCGATGGAAAACAGATAAAAAGATCCCTCTCCGTTCTCTTTCCTCTCTATATATAGATATATATATATATATATAGATACACATATAGATATATACACCGGAGGTACGTACGAAGCGCCGAGAGAGTCTGCTGAGAGAACTCATGAGGGGGAGGGAAAAAAACTTCCGACCGAAAGTTTTCAAGAAGAGAAAGAGACTTCGTTGAACGGTACGTAGGTCTGGGCGAGAGTGATTTCTTTGGTTCGCCGCTCGCCGACAAACTTCACATTTTTGCAGCAGCCCAGCAGCCGCTTTGCACGCGGCAGTTGAGATTCTCGCTCTCTTGCACGGTGTTCAAGTGCGCGATTAATATTTTAATACGACTCCTCGCACCAAGCAGAAACTGCAACCCCGCTTAAGGGAATTATCCGTGAAACGTTTATCTTATTTCGCTTCGCGCGTTTTTCCCCTTCAGGATTAAATATCTTGATGCTTAAATAAAGCTTGAAATTAAATTTCTATCGAGGCAATGTCTGATTAAATAAAAAAATCTATATTTAAAAAAGATTTAAAACATAAAGATAATGAAGAAAATGTAATAAAAATTTCGTTATCCACCTATTTATATCTTCAGACTGACCATCTGATAAACTAATTATATTAATTATTAATATTCGCTCAAGTTTTCGCTCTGTAAAAATAAGCGTTTTCATAATAATTTTATAAACGTCTTTGTCCCTCTGCCAAATATAATTGATCCCAAAGCATCTCGCTCCAAAAGCAGCTTCCAAAAAAAGATGTGTGAGAGATTGACTGCCAGTTTTCTCTCGCGGACACGTGAGAGCAACGTTTAGCCGAGAGAGCCATCGTTTGCGTCGCTTTAATTACGTTTGAGAGCAGAGCATGAGGCTCGACGCGACGCGATGCGACGTGAAAACGCGGAACGGGATTACGGTACGCGACACTAACGGCGCTTAAACACACGAGAGGCATCTCCGTCGTGCTCGCTCGCTCGCGCATCCAAACGCCGCCGGCAATTCTTGGCGTGCCACAATGCCTGAATGCGAGAGCACGCGCGACTCGTGAATGACCCGGACTCCCTCGTCCCCATCTCTCTCTCTCTCTCTCTCTCTCTCTCTCTCTCTCTCTCTCTCTCTCTCTCATTCATGCTTTCGATCTCATCTTCTACGTCGACATACACACGCATGATGCATTCCTCTCTCGTATGCATCGCGCGCGCACTGTGCACCAGCCTTCAGTTACATGGACCGTGCCAACAGAGAAATGCAGAGAGAATGAGAGAAATAGGAGGAAAGGGGAGGCAGGAGCGCGAGGAGAATAAGAGAAAAGTCGCGCCGCTCCAAAAGGCTTAATGAAAGTTGCCTGTTGCTCGTACAAATCGTCACGTCAACGAAGAAAATTTCTATTGCACCATACGTCGTCCCTATTCCTCTCGTCCTCTTTTTCGAGATACGCTCTTTCATGTGGTGACTGGTGCTAATGGTGTGCTGCGGGTTTATCTGCTCTTATTAGGTGAAGAGTTCAGTGTAAAAAGAGCATATGATTAATGGTAGCGTTTTGTACAAAGAATAGGTATAAAAATTTAAACTTTACATTGTTGAAAGAGAAACAAAGCAAAATCCGTATATAAATAAAATCTAAAAAAAATAATTTATGAAAAATAGGGAGAAAAATAACATTGTGTGTGTATAATTAATGCCATATATTTTCCCGAAGAGACTTCGCAATTATGCATGTCCCGTCTCTATGAACTGGAACGTGCCATATCAAGTGTTCTCGTCTCGAATTGTAGCAAAAGCTGAATTACGAACGCAAGCGTTTTTATTGACGCAAAAAGCTGTGCCTACGCACTAAATCAAGCACATACTAATTACGAGTACGTTGAAAAGTTGCAGTGGCAAACGCCTGCGCGTGAAATATGATTTTTAGTGACAATGTCACGATAATCGCAATTAAATCTGTCATAATTACTCTGCTCTTTGACAGAGTGTTAAAAGATCACGCATGATTTATTAAATGAACGATTAATTATATGATTATCACATTTTCGATGATGATAAAATGCTCAATCTTTAATGAGCATATCCTGTATTTTGTGTTATGCATATTTTAACGAACGGTGTTTAACACATACGCAACATATACATGAAATCCATATAATTGTCATCTTTAAAAACAGATTATAATAAGATAAAAATTAAAGTGGAATGCGTTTGTTATGCATTCGATCTACTTTAAGAGCATCTGAGGATGCTTTGTGCAAATGCCTTGCGAATTCTTTGTTCGACATCGCTTGATGTTAAGCAATGGTACCGCGGGACAACTTCGGTGCGAGGTACTTCCTACGTGACTATCGTTTAAGCCAGTTTCTCAGAGCGGGATATCCGTACTTCAAGTTCCCGACAGCACTAGCCGGGATTTAATGGACTTCCGGAAGTGGGTCATACTTCTAAATAATGCAGTAAACAGAAAGATGGCTTTGTAGGTACAACGAATCGCATCGGTAAAAAACATCTGTATAGCCGCATATCTCATACTTCACAATCGACGCACAATGGCGTAAAAAATAATAATTAACGATCTGATAAAAAAGTGGTAATCATCTTTATATATAATATCTCTCGTAAATCGAAACCGAGTTCTGAAAATGAGAGAAATATCCGATATAAACTATAATATAAAATATAAAAAGCTTTCTCTCTCTCTCTCTCTCTCTCTCTCATTCTGTTTTAGATACTATGCACATATAATATTTTATTTAATTTTATTCATCTAAATTTATACATTTAATTTGTATCAGAAATTAACCAATTTATGAGAAACATAGATCAAATTGACAACTTATATGACTTTATTTAACTTTAAATCCATCAATTATACTGATTTTAATTACTTAAAAAGCATTGCTTTCATTCGATCAATATAATTTATACATTATCGTTTAGTTATTCATATAATCGAGTTTATACACAATTTTAGAAAAATTTATCTCAGTTCCAAATTTAAACATATCTATATATTTCGTAAAAAAATTAAAGATCCGATTTTTCTATATAATATAATTTGCGACAAACTTCGTAGATAAGAAGAAATAAAAAAAAATATATTGTATATATAAATTTAAACTATTTAAAAAAAAATCCTATTCCTAAAAATTTAACATTGCAAAGTTATTTTACTCACAAGTCAACGATTAGAAATTATACTATAAATTATAATTAAATGAATAATAAATTTAATAATATACCCAATATCATATTGTCATAGATAGATTAATAAGATATTCATAATTAATTAAACAATCGCATACCACGAAATCAACGTGAGTGACAAGATATTTATTACGACAAACTTCATGTAATTTCAAATGTCTTCTGAAATTGAATTATTGGACTCGAACGCCAAAGCATAATATGATCGAAGCAACAATCGTATAAAAAACAACAATTTTTCCATGAATATTGAAGGAGAAAACAGTATTCTTTTCACATTCTATTAAATTTATATAATCGTATGATTAAAAAAATTTATACGTTGTATAAAATTTGTATCATAAATTGTATAGAAACTTCTCTCTCTCTCTCTCATGTAGAAATTTATTAAAATTTTATATAAAAATTTTTTTTATAATATAACAAACTATTATCTTTTAATAATATATTTTACTTTATAATACAACGTGAATTATTTGATTGCTTTGCAATTTTAATTTTATTTGCGCGTACAAACTATTTGTTTATCCTAATGTATGCAATATTTGCACACACGCGGATTATACGAATTAAATTTCATGCTTTATTTCATATTCAAAACAAACGAAATTGCTTGTTTTTGCATCACAAAGAAAAGTCCGAAGCATAAGGACAACAGAACGTAGAAACATTTCACGTACTTTGAAAGAAAAAGCAGATAAAAAAAAATAAATAAATAAAATCGAGACATGAGATCGTATCGCGACCGAATATTTCTCAATGTTGGTACATAGGAAGAGTAATATGGAAATCGTCTGGTTCACCACTTACTCGAATACATGTGCACAGGCGTATGCACGAGAAACGACACGGTCCCAATTTTGTTCCGCGCTCGATCGACCATTGCTTGCAAAATCCACAGACATGTGTATGTGTATATATAATATATATATATATACATATATATCACAAAAGAACAGAAAACACTTATTTAAACAAAACTTTTACAAAGCTAAAACAGAAAGAATTACTAATTCCCTCGAAACGAAGAGTTACCCTTCTCGAAAAGGTACTAACAGCCGTAATAAAAATGGATCGTCGTAACGTTAAAGAAAAACTCTCGAGTATTTTTCATTTCTCTCTTCCGATATTTCATATATTTCATCTCTATTTTTCTTGCGGTTTTCTAATATCGAATATCGAGAGTTTCGGTATCGATAGTACTCAACAATTTCTGGCTACCAAAAATTTTTTTATTTATATTGAGCGTGCCTGGTTATTTTGATAATGAGAACTTATTCCCGAAATATGTGTGTGCAATCGATAGTAATTTTATGTATGTATTTTATCCTATTTACAGCGAGCGAGCATGCGACAAGTTAATGTCGAAATTTCGCGACGATATTAGGGAGTTGATGGACTTGAAGGAGACACGGCGGGGATCGCGCCTCTCGATAATACGGTAAATACAAAGGGAGGCCCTACGCATCCTCCGTCCCGTTGTGCACGCATTCTCGCCGCTTATGTGCATCTAACACATTCTTCAGTGGCGAACGCGGCTATGCGAGATCTCGCTCACCCCGCAGACACGTACCAACAACACACAGGAGAACCTCGGGGAAAGAGAGGTGACAGTGGCGTTAGCGGTGGCGGTCGGGGACGGCGTAACACAAACACGAGTGCAAACTTCGGGCTTCTGTATGCGTGTTGGAAACCTCGTCGTCGGACCTGAGAGAGAGAGGGAGAGAGAAAGGGGATGGTTGTGGACGAATAGATGCTAACTGAGAGCGAGACGAAGAGAGAGAGGAAGAGAGACGAGAATGAGTGGAGGGCACGGAAAGGGCGAGAAAGGGAGAAATCGAGAGAGAGAAAGAGAGATAAAGAGAGAGAGAGAAAGGGGGGTGGGGGCAGGGGATGATAGGCAAAGGCGAGATAGAGAAGGTAGAGGGAAAGAGAGAGATATATATGGGGTATGTATATATATATGGCAGATACATAGCACGGCTTGCGGAGGGCACAAGTTAGTGTCTATATACGCGGGAGATCGATAGAGGACAGAATCCCGGGACATCCCCAGCGATCCTGTTCTCTTATTCTTGCAAGAAGCATCCTCGGGATAGTCCACGACGGTGGGGTCGTGCTGTCACCGACGCCATCGTCGTCGTCGCCGCATGTCCTCGCTTTGCATTAATGTCGTAGACCAAAAGGGGAGAAGGGTCGAAAGGAAACCGAAGGCCCGAGAGTGAAGTGGAGGCGGAAAGAGATCGTGGGGTTGAAGAAAGATGTACGCGCGCGCCGTGACGTTCTCTCTCTTTCTCTTCCTCTCCTTTCTCCGTGTCGCATGCATTACCACCCTCTGAGTTATGCGATGCACCCCGCTTCGCTACACTCCTCAACCACGCGCGCGGGATCGCGCGAGATCGCTCTCGCTACGTATACAATTCGGCATCGCCAATTACCGCACATCACGCACACGGAACTTCGTCTGCGGAAAGGATTGATATAACCCTGAATACTCGGTGAATCTACAAATTACTGCTAGGGAATTCTCCGAGAATCTTGAGATTAACCCGCGCCGAACTTTACGTCGCATCAACGGGAGTTATGATATTAAACTAGCCAGATGTTTGCCGGGGATCAAAAGCGTGTACCCCTTGACATAGATATTCCCACACAGATAATCGCAGATGTTCATTTGATGAAGTGATATGTCGTGTAATATCCAATTACTGAATTCTCTTGAATATCGCTGCTATTGGCTATTGTGCAAATAGATGTTGTATACAAAAATAAAAAAGTTTATAAACAATAATAATAATAAAGTTTTAAAAAAAATTAACAGATTTAGATTTTTTGTAAATTCTCTTAATATATCATCAATTTCCGAATAACTTTTACATGTATATATACATATATATACATATATAAACAAGAGAAAAGAACATTATAAACACGCATCTATGATGAAAAGTCAAGTTTTTCTCCTGTATATAAGAATCTCTTTTTAATTTTTGAATCTCCAATCATCTGAAAACAAAAGTCTGTTTCGGAAGCTGCGTTATATTATTAATTACTTCGCCGTTTAGCCGTAAATAGCGCTTGATCAAATTGTCTTCCTCAGAGAGGCGAGTTATATCGCCCCGAATATGCCAAATGCACTCGACGCTGTAACGAAGTTGCTGCAACTTTATCAAAGTTCTGCTTAATTCTAAGCAGCGACGCGAGCAAGCAAAAAGCCGCGTGGGAAACTCGGCGCGTAAGTCGGCGGCGGCGAGTTCGCTTCAAATCATCGATTAAAATAGTCCCGAGGAAATGCGGCACGTTGTCGTACTTCCGCAGATGCGCCTCGCAGACGGACTTTAAGACTTAAGATAACACGCATTCGCATGGAAACACGCTTTGGAAATTTCACATAAAATTACTCGCGCCAATCGCGTCGTACTATGTATAATGACATTCTCATTATCGCCGAACGCGTTAACGCGTAACTGAAACAAAGAGCAAAGACGTGTCCCGTTCGCGTCACCGACAATGAGAGATCGGCCGAGCAAAATACGTGTGCACTACTTGTGCCAAAGTTACATTACATTATCGCATCCCCTTAAAAGAGCCGTTCGCGCTTATTCCTTCTGCCCTATATCCTCTTTCTCCTGCATTTCCCTTTCTCACCCTCCCGAACCCACCCTCTTCGCGTCGACTGCTAACGAAGATGTAATTATCGGCAGGAACGACACACGCCGGCACGTATCAGCCGTGGCGCGTCACGCTTAGCAGCATTCGTCTCTCGTCTTCGGGGAGTTCTCGAGTGTAACGAGGTTACACAGGAGATCGAGCTGCAAGGCGATGCGCGGTGGATAGCAACGGGGTTGAGAACTCGGGATACGGAGTGCGGTAAGGGTGGGTCTTTGCTGCTCGCATCATCGCGCGCACTCCTCCTGTCGAAAGGATCATATTATCCAGGCATGCGTCGCTCCAGAGGATGCGATCTCGCTGTCTACTATCCCTCCCTATCGACGCAATTTCTCCGTCCTCGGTATTCACGGCTAATAATCGTCGCGGCACATCACCATTGTATTCGCTCCTCATACATATACATATGTATGTACGTATGTACATACACCGGAAGATTCAGAATTGCGCGCCACGTCTCACCACGGTACTCGGTTGGCGCGTCCATATAACGTGAATCCATTCCTGGGCAAGAATTTTCCTTGACATAATCCGCGGATGATCGACCGTATGCTTACTTCCACGTGTTCGTGTACGAAACAATGTAATCGTAATTTTTCAAAAATATTTAACTTGATTTCGCAAATTATTATTTTCAACCTTAGATTATAATTAAAACTGTAACTGATAATTCATTCTTTTTTAAGACCGTAATATGTAAAATTAAAATAGTGTAAAACTTTAATTGTTGAATTAATTACATATTAATTATCTCTCAATTTATAATTTATAAACGGTAAGTTCTTTAATCTGTTTAAAGTCAGTTTGACCATCGAGATACTTATAGTTTATAATTTACAAGTATCTATAATTGACGTATATGTTTTGTATTATTTTTTATACATATGTATATCGCCGAAACAAGAGTGTTTGAACTTATTGAGATACGGTGACGATTGGAGCCGGCGACGTATTGCAAGAAACATTGATATAAGTCAACTTTCAATGTACTTGCTCGATGTAGGAAGTAAAACATGCTGAACCATCAAAGCCGTTGAGAAAGAAAAAAGACGCGAGTCTCTGCAAACTACGAGTTTTCGCGATAAAGACGTTACGACCTATAAAAAAAAATCGCAGGTAAAACTTCTGCGATATCTCAGTATCGATCCAATTCGCTGGGATCGACCAAGTATGATGAAGCGGTGTTTTCGCGTGCGGTGCAGCGCTCTGTCAAAATAGTAATTTCATCCTCAAGCAACATTCGCTATTAATCGAAAAATGTTTCACGTCATTGCCTCCTTTTCAATTCATCGTATTCTGGCTGACATATAACACGATACGTGTCTACATCGCAAATTTTATACCATCTCTAGTAGAAATTTGACAATTTTGCATTCATTTTGCTTTTATTGGAGACGTACATATTTTTCTGTCGAAACATTTTTAATTTTAATTCGAATTTTAATAGTTAAAAATTTCAGTAAATCTCTCAATATGAAATACAAATTTAAATTTCCACCAGCTGAAAAGAGCCAGACACGGATGATAGTACGTCACAGATTCAAGAAAAATTAATTTTTTATTGAAACTGATTATTTGTGCACAAATTTTTCTTAGTCCAATATCAAGTAATTAAATTAAATCTCTCAATTCTAGATTTTTATTTTAATAAATCCCCTTGACCCCCATTAATTACTTGCTATCGGATCAAGAAAAATTTGTGTCCTGTGCACAGCTAATAATAAAAGTTTCAATGAAAAATTAATTTTCCTTGAAACTGACGCACTATCATCCTGTCTCTTTCTAGCCCGTTGAAATTTAAATTAAGATTTTAATTTCGATACTTAGCTCTGCTACTATATGCAGTATGCAATTCTTTATCTTTCAACTTCCCTTAACCACCTTCCATAAATATTTGGTTATGTTAAAGCGATACAACTAGCTGTGCTACTTGCGATATCTTGTGTAACGTTGCCGCGGAAACTGGAATCGCGTCGCATTGCTATGCGCGGCGCGGTCTTATTTTACGCTATTCCTCACATACCTTTCGCAAAAATCGATTTGAGCGTATCGACGACGCTATGCGCGGGAGCTTGAAAGATATACTGGGCGAGAGGAGAGAGGAGAAAACGTATCAGTAACATCATTGCTTCGTGAAATACCAAAGAACTCGAACGCGGTGACTTCATGCATTTTTATGCCCTCCAATCGGTGTAACTGTCTCTCCTTCGAACTGTCTATATCGCATTCGTCGGATTCGGTTGTATCGCGAAGCATTTGTGCGTAATGACGATTCGAGACGAAATGAAAATTCATGGCTTTCAAATCCCTTGCACGTGTCGACACGGTGTCGGAGTGATTTTCTTTCCGGTCCTCGTTTCGCCCTTTTTCCCATCGTAAATCCCTTAATGCCACAACTACAGATGAAATAGTTTTTATTTCGCTTCAAAACTTACATCGAGTACTCATTTTCTCGATTGCGCCTTGAAAGAGATTTTATATTCATCTAAATATGAGATATAAAAAAAGGGGAAATATATTTCAACGTGACAAACAAAAATATTTTATTTCTATTATACTAATTCTCCCTTTTTTCCTTCTTTAACTTTATTTATATAAAAGAATTTTTATTCTCTTTTTATATTATATATTTATAATATTTCTTTTTATTCACACACACATTCTTTTATTCAAATTTTAATTTTTCTCTTTTGTCATTTCTATGGCCCCTTAGATCATTTTTAAGCCCATTCGGTAGAAGCGATCTACTGACGACCTGAGCAGCCGGACACTGCAAAAAACGGACATTTTTCGTAGATCTTGTGGGCGATCAGTACGAGTATTCGTGCATACATCTCGATCAGAGCGTCCTGGCCGAAGAAAAGAGTGCAAACTCCGTTGGAGGTACTTTACGTGGCCGGAATATTAATACCTCTCCGTAGGCGAAAATCCTGAATAATTTCGTAAATAGCCGCGAATTCACGCGTTTCAACCCCCTCCCTCTTCCTTCCTTAATTTCTGATCTGAGCTCGGTAACGGTGTGCCAAATCCTACCACCGGCGGCGACTGCTGTGTCGCTTGTTTTAACTTTATTTTAACTTTAAATGGACTTTCATGACCGACGCAGAGATATATTAGTTGCCGCTGTAATTTTGTTTCGCCGCGCACGGCTGCCTTCCCATTTTCGCGCCGCCCTCTCGTCCTGCATTTGCATCGCTATAGCGATTTATAATAGACTTATATTTAGGTCAATGGAGCTAATTGTGGCAGTAAATGGAATGTAATTGTAGAATGGAAAATTAACCTTCCCTTTCCCCTCTCTCCGCCATTCGCAATATCGGTCTATAGAATCGAGATCGCGCTAGAATTTTATTCTTTCAATTCTGTTAATGTCGAATGTTATTCATGAACACTTATCTAGGTACAAATTGAAACGATTGAATAGCATTACGTTCTTCGCGCGAAGAATAGTGAGAAATAATAAATCAGTGGAATCGCCATCAATTTGAAACGAGCCACCAAGAGAGAAAAAGCCATCATCATCTGTTAATAACCTTATGATTGCTAACTCATTTTAATTTCATCGTTGATATAATGATCACTTTATCACATTTATTTCCGAATAATCACACCAATTGACAGCGATGACAAATGCCTTACTCTTATATAATAAAGTATAATATAATAGATTCACATATTTTTGATCACTCAATCATCATTATTAGTCTCTCAATATAAGAATATAAGATTACGGGTGCTACTTTACTGAGTCAGATGTTGCTTGCAAAAATATTAAAATATTATATATCTATATGCGAATGTTTGTATATAACGTGTCGCTGTTGCACTATATGTTTTCAGAATTATTATATTTAATCTGCAAAACTTAAAAAAAAAATGACTTAATTATTATTTATTTTTAATTATTGAAGTATGTCATAATATCATAGCGTATATAAATTCTGTAGCTAGTATTTTCTTCGCCCTCTTTTTTATATCAGATATCCACATATATTTTGTGCGGAATATTAGAACTCGAAAAAATCAGCAATACTAACTACTATCTCGGAGAGTAGCTCTCTGATCAAAAAGCTATTCTCTATTCAGCTTTCACATTTTTTACTTTACAAAACCAAGCGAACCGAAAACTAAAACGACTATCCGCACCATCTCGAGAAACATCCCTCTTCCCTCTCTCCTTCGCAATATCAGAATGCAGGTATCATGTCGTTTCATTCGCGATTGAGGGAAAGCTTGCGTGCAGAGAAGTAGCTACCGTATTGAATGGCGCGCGGTGGCGTTGCTTTGACAGAGCGGCCAACGGGAAACTTTCTACAGGTATCGGGAGATATTAGGAATTGCGTCCGGTCCGGGATCGTCCGACTACCTTTTGCTCGTCGTCTTCCTGGTCGTCGCCGTCGTCCGTGCGGCGCATGACTACCCGCAGACACCATCCCCATATGTAAGGGAGGTTGCCCGAGAGCCGTGACGTTTCCAAACTTATACTTGCAAAGTGATTGTACAAGAGCTAGCCTCGGATCACCAGCGGTAGGACGACGACGAGGACGACGACGAGGACGACGACGAGGACGACGACGAGGACGACGACGAGGATGACGAGGACACGCTCGTTTGCGCCGTTCACGCTGCTTGCACCGCTTCGTTTAAAGCGACGCGAGACGACGTCGGGGCGTTAATCCTCGCGCTCTTGCGCGACTTCGCTTCCGTGCAACTGAATTTCATAGATTGTGTGCCGGCGATTGCAGCCCGCGTGCTACGCTCGGGTGACACACAATAAAGCCGCGCGCGGCAATTACGGCGTTGGAACTTTCACGGTAAAGCAAAGCCCGCTTATTGAGAGGCTAACGTAGTTAACTTCATTCGCGGACGGCCGTTAAGGTATGATAACGACGTTATTACTCTCTCGTTGGAAGACGAAAGAGCGAAACGGGGAAGAGAGAGAGAGAGAGAGAGAGAGAGAGAGAGAGAGAGAGAGAGAGAGAGAGAGAGAGAGAGAGAGATGATGAGAGAGAAATCCACTACGATTCCTTCGTATCCCGCGATATGCCGTCTCGCGCGAGCAGATTTCTTAATTAATTAACGTAATTAAAGTATTCAATTATTACGAGAGACAATTATCGCGCGATATTCTCTAGAGACGGAGGCAAGCGTGACGAGTTAAAACCCCCGGAGGACCCATAACTTCACCGAACGCGCGCGTATCCAAAGCCAGCGCGGAGATTCTCACGCGGAATAGAGCCCTTTTATCTACGAGAGTTATGAGCACCGATAATTTTACGATCTCGCTGTAAAACAGCGCGTAAATACGCGGCACGCGGTGGCGATAAAAGAAGGGAATAATGACTAAACAAAAAAAAGGAAAGAAAAAAAAGACGCAAGAGCGCGTTTCCATTTACATGAAGATGTGTGTCGTCGTTTGATCAGATACATTAATAATATCGATCCGAGCGCGGTTGCGATAGACCGATAGACGAAGAAAGGGGAGAGAAAGAACGAAACGTTGCCGATCCAATTTTCTTATTCTCTCGAATACGGGATCATAAACGAAATACACGCCGCGAAATCCCCTGCAGATCGACGAAGCCGAGCGAGATATCCGCGCATTCAAATCCAACCAGCAATTTCTATCTTAAGAGGATGTCGCGATCAGCTTTTTTTCATCTAGAACAGAGAGAGCGAGAGAGATTCCAAACTTTCCACCTAATTAAATAATTGATATAGAAACCTAACACAAAAAATGCATTTCGGATAATCTAATTTAAATCTAACTTTTAAAGAATTTAATTTCTCTTAAAAAAAAAAAAAAAAGAATACGAATTATAAGTAAAGATACCATTTTCTGCGGAATCGATAATTCCAATTTGATTTGATCGTGCACTCGAATCGTTTGTCTTCAATCTGAACAAGATCTGTGAGTTAAATGAAAATCTACCACAAGCTGGACAGTTTGGCGGAGCTGGAGATTCAATGGGGACTTCTCGGTCTAGAAGAGTTCCGCTCGCTCGCCACCGCATGACAGATGCGTCGATGGATGGAAATACACGGACGCGACCACGAGGCAAAGTCGCCGCATATTAATTTCGTACGAATGGTATATGAACGAGACCTGTGAATATTTTTCTCCTTTTCCCTCTTTTTCTCCCCTTTTCTCGCCGAATCGCGAAACGCGCGCGTTATTTTTTATTTTAAAAATAAACCGCGAGAGAGAGTGAGAGAGAGATACGGTTACCCCGCGAGAGCAGGCGGCAGACCGTAGGGCGGGGAAGACACTCTCTTGATTAAAACCATCGATCTCTCACCGGGATTACGGATGCATTTAGAAATCAACACACGCGGTGGCGATGCGCGCACACCCCAACGCATCTTTCCTGGATCTGCGTTCTCCCTCATGATCATTTCGAGTCGCCCGCCGATATTTGACGCTCTCATATAAGTTCGCGTTTATTTGCTTTGCGCGAAAATTCCAGATTTTTAGCGGTCGGAGAAAATGAATCCGATGCTTTAATAAAATTCCTTTAAATTCTTCGTTTTTTTTAACTTTTTATATTCACCATTTCATGTTATTATCAGATACTTATTTTTTGATACTTTATTTTGTTTAGATATTTTGAAGTTCAGAAAAATTGCTTTTTATTTTTAAGAAATAGTTTAAAATACTGGCGGATCCTGGGGGGGGGGGGAATTTTGGGGTTAAACCCCCCCACCCCCCTTGCAAATTAAAAGAAACAATTTTGCTGAATTTGTTTAAAAAATATAAATAAAGAAAAACAAACATTAAAGAGCTATCAACGTCAGGATCCGTTAGTGTACATATATAAGTATAAGATACACTGTAAATTATACTCATTACGCATTCAAGGAGTTAAGTTTAGATTAAGTCAGACATAGGACGAAATGATGAGATTATTTCATTGCACGAAAATAATTAGGTGAAATTCTTTATATCTATATAATATATATATAATATATATATTATATCTATATAATATATATTATATAGATACAAAGAATTTCGCCTAATTATTTTCGTACAACAAAATTATCTCATCATTTCGTCCTATGTCTGACTTAATCTATACTTAATTCCTTGAATGCGTAATGAGTATAATTTCCAGTGTATCTTATACATACATATTGTATATATTATATATATAAAGAATTTCGCCTAATTATTTTCGTGCATGAAATTATCTCATCATTTCGTCGTATGTCTGACTTAATCTAAACTTAACTCCTTGAATGCGTAATGAGTATAGTTTACAGTGTATCTTATACATACATATTGTATATATTATATAGATATAAAGAATTTTGCCTAATTATTTTCGTGCAACGAAATTATCTCATCATTTCGTCCTATGTCTGACTTAATCTAAACTTAACTCCTTGAATGCGTAATGAGTATAATTTACAGTGTATATTATACATACATATTGTATATATTATATATATATAAAGAATTTTGCCTAATTATTTTCGTGCATGAAATGATCTCATCATTTCACCCTATGTCTGACTTAATCTAAACTTAACTCCTTGAATGCATAATGAGTATAATTTACAGTGTATCTTGTACTTTCATATATATATATTTTATATATATATTATATATATATAATATAAAAGTATAAGATACACTGTAAATTATACTCATTACGCATTCAAGGAGTTAAGTTTAGATTAAGTCAGACATAGGACGAAATGATGAGATAATTTCGTTGCACGAAAATAATTAGGCGAAATTCTTTATATCTATATAATATATACAATATGAATGTATAAGATACACTGTAAACTATACTCATTACGCATTCAAGGAGTTAAGTTTAGATTAAGTCAGACATACGACGAAATGATGAGATAATTTCATGCACGAAAATAATTGGGCGAAATTCTTTATATATATAATATATACAATATGTATGTATAAGATACACTGGAAATTATACTCATTACGCATTCAAGGAGTTAAGTTTAGATTAAGTCAGACATAGGACGAAATGATGAGATAATTTTGTTGTACGAAAATAATTAGGCGAAATTCTTTGTATCTATATAATATATATTATATAGATATAATATATATATTATATATATATTATATAGATATAAAGAATTTCGCCTAATTATTTTCGTGCAACGAAACTATCTCATCATTTCGTCGTATGTCTGACTTAATCTAAACTTAACTCCTTGAATGCGTTATGAGTATAATTTACAGTGTATATTATACATACATATTGTATATATTATATATATATAAAGAATTTTGCCTAATTATTTTCGTGCATGAAATTATCTCATCATTTCATCCTATGTCTGACTTAATCTAAACTTAACTCCTTGAATGCATAATGAGTATAATTTACAGTGTATCTTGTACTTTCATATATATATATTTTATATATATATTATATATATATAATATAAAAGTATAAGATACACTGTAAATTATACTCATTACGCATTCAAGGAGTTAAGTTTAGATTAAGTCAGACATAGGACGAAATAATGAGATAATTTCGTTGCACGAAAATAATTAGGCGAAATTCTTTATATCTATATAATATATACAATATGAATGTATAAGATACACTGTAAACTATACTCATTACGCATTCAAGGAGTTAAGTTTAGATTAAGTCAGACATACGACGAAATGATGAGATAATTTCATGCACGAAAATAATTGGGCGAAATTCTTTATATATATAATATATACAATATGTATGTATAAGATACACTGGAAATTATACTCATTACGCATTCAAGGAGTTAAGTTTAGATTAAGTAGTACTCTGCGTTGATACCACTGCTTATTTTGTTGTACGAAAATAATTAGGCGAAATTCTTTGTATCTATATAATATATATTATATAGATATAAAGAATTTCGCCTAATTATTTTCGTGCAACGAAACTATCTCATCATTTCGTCGTATGTCTGACTTAATCTAAACTTAACTCCTTGAATGCGTTATGAGTATAATTTACAGTGTATATTATACATACATATTGTATATATTATATATATATAAAGAATTTTGCCTAATTATTTTCGTGCATGAAATTATCTCATCATTTCATCCTATGTCTGACTTAATCTAAACTTAACTCCTTGAATGCATAATGAGTATAATTTACAGTGTATCTTGTACTTTCATATATATATATTTTATATATATATTATATATATATAATATAAAAGTATAAGATACACTGTAAATTATACTCATTACGCATTCGAGGAGTTAAGTTTAGATTAAGTCAGACATAGGACGAAATGATGAGATAATTTTGTTGTACGAAAATAATTAGGCGAAATTCTTTGTATCTATATAATATATATTATATAGATATAATATATATATTATATATATATTATATAGATATAAAGAATTTCGCCTAATTATTTTCGTGCAACGAAATTATCTCATCATTTCGTCGTATGTCTGACTTAATCTAAACTTAACTCCTTGAATGCGTTATGAGTATAATTTACAGTGTATGTTATACATACATATTGTATATATTATATATATATAAAGAATTTTGCCTAATTATTTTCGTGCATGAAATTATCTCATCATTTCACCCTATGTCTGACTTAATCTAAACTTAACTCCTTGAATGCATAATGAGTATAATTTACAGTGTATCTTGTACTTTCATATATATATATTTTATATATATATTATATATATATAATATAAAAGTATAAGATACACTGTAAATTATACTCATTACGCATTCAAGGAGTTAAGTTTAGATTAAGTCAGACATAGGACGAAATGATGAGATAATTTCGTTGCACGAAAATAATTAGGCAAAATTCTTTATATCTATATAATATATACAATATGTATGTATAAGATACACTGGAAATTATACTCATTACGCATTCAAGGAGTTAAGTTTAGATTAAGTCAGACAAAGGACGAAATGATGAGATAATTTCATGCACGAAAATAATTAGGCAAAATTCTTTATATATATATAATATATACAATATGTATGTATAAGATACACTGTAAATTATACTCATTACGCATTCAAGGAGTTAAGTTTAGATTAAGTCAGACAAAGGACGAAATAATGAGACAATTTCGTTGCACGAAAATAATTAGGCGAAATTCTTTATATCTATATAATATATGTATACAATATGTATGTATAAGATACATTGTAAATTATACTCATTATGCATTTAAGGAGTTAAGTATAGATTAAGTCAGCCATACGACGAAATAATGAGATTATTTCGTTGCATGAAAATAATTAGGCGAGAAATTCTTTATATCTATATAATATATATATATATATATATATATATATATATATATATATATATATATATATATACACACTGGTGGATCCTTGGGGGAGGGGGGGGGGTAAACACCCTTCCTTGCAAACTAAAAGAAACAGTTTTGTTGAATTTGTTTAAAAAATATAAATAAAGAAAAACAAACATTAAAGAGTTATCGACGTCGTTGATCCTGGAATAAAAGCTAATCATGAAACCAAAAATATTAAATAAAATAATTTTGCAAAACCCCTCCCCATTATCGACGTCAGGATCCGCTAGTGGTTTAAAATATACCAATTATTAAGAATTTTTTCCTCGAAAGTTTAAAAGTTTTCATAATAGAAAAATTTATAATGAAATATATATATATCATATAAAAACATAAATTTCGCATATAAATTTTTACAATTAATCCTTCACTGGATCGGGGCATGATAAAATCTTTTTGCTTTAAAAAAATAGATATTATTAATAATATTGTTACGTACAATAATAGTAATTGGCACACACATACATACACATTTTAATATAGTTTTGTACCAATTGTATTATATTTCAATATTTCAACGAAATAAACACTGAAATCTGTATAGTATATAATATCAATATTATAATATATATTATACTTATACATAGCGTTCTGCCAATATTCATGCAACTTTTAATGGGCTAAAACATGTTTGTGTTTCGATGTAATGCGAACGGTAACCATTACAGTAATTATAAATATTCCAAAGGAAATTTGATTTTGCCATTCTCGTGTTTCGACGAAAATCTGTCTGCAGTGCGTTTATCAATAAACCGATATAATCAAATTAATAGCAGAAACATCCAATTTTGCGACAGTTAATACCTCATTTAGAGGGTGTCCAAAAAGGCTATATTCATGAACATAAATTTATCAAATTATTCGATTATCTGAGACACAAATTTTTGTTATTTGCATCGTCAAAACACAATTTGCCAAAATCATTCTTTGATCGTTCACTCAAAGCCAGAAAACTATCTCGCTTGTACATGAAGTACAATGATGAATAAATTGTACATGATTGACGTATCATTTCATATGAAGACATAAATTATTAAAAGTTCTACTTTCATTTTCAATGATTTTATAGGTTCTAATAATTTATTCCCACCCTTCCCCGAGAATAAAATTGTCTAACGATAAACGGAGACAATTTCAATAATATATTATATTTTGAGAGACTTTGCATCATTTTTCGTTAAAACTTTTAGTTCAACATAAATTCCAGAAAAAATTCTGTCTTTTAAAAGCAGAAAAAAATATCGATTAAAATAAAATAGCAATGACACAAATCTTGATATCTGTGTTAAGAAAAAAAAAAAGGAAAAAAATATCGAACATGCTTTATATCTCCAGTCAATGCTCGATGATAAAGAGAGTATATATGCGGTGTCGTGCCAAACCGATTAATATTCCGTTCGGATCTTACCCACGTCCATCCCCACGTTCTCTTAAAACCATGAAATCCTCGTCTCTGCTGTTACTAAGGTAACCGTACATCGACGTGAAATTACTCGTAAAACGATCGCGGGAAAGCGTCCCGATGTTTTACGGTTTTTCAGAAATCGCCTCGCGGCACGGCAAGTTCTCGCATCAGTCCTCGAATTGTCTTTTTATCGCGGCAACGGAGGCAGCTTATTCCGCCGCTTAATTTCGGAACGGCACCCGGTACATTTAATGTTGCGCATTGCCGATGCACGTCGATGCACATGTCGTCGCCGCGACGTACGACACGAGCACCGACGTATCGACTCGCGTCACACATGATGCACACGCATGCACGCACATACATATACGTACGCTCGAATGTAACATTCATTCAATTGCATATACATGCTCTAGCGCGTCATACGTATATTGTATGTATGCACGCACATAGTGTCATTTGAAAATTCTAGGACGAACAAGCGTGCATTAAGAGTAGAAAAGAAAATTACCTATCTTAACGTGCAATCACGTGATAGGGAAGAAAAATTACGCGAGATAAAATGTAATGCACTTCTTTAAAAAAAAAACATGTTTTACAAATGATAACAAAATGCGCAATTAAAGAAGATTATTAAAAGTACAATATAAAGGTGACAAATTAGCTTTTACCTTAAGACTTTCGGATGGTAGTAATATATGTAGGTGTACGTGTACGTGTACGCGACGTGTGCGGTGGCGAAGATAAGCCGACGAAAATACGCGAAGTCACGTATTTTATGAAGTATATACTACAAACGGTAGACACGTATACATACGTCTCGGAAACGCGGCAGTGCATACGTGTGTGCAGAATTTCGGCGGCATTAGTAGGTTTACGCGAAAAGGTAAACGCATTTTCCGGATGGGCTCGCGCGAGGAACGACACGTGCGCAATCCTTCCTTTTCTCTGCACGAGGATTCTGCAGATCAGACTTACGCTCTAGTGTATTGTGCCTGTAGGTGTAGTACATACAAAAGATGGTATATAATTTAAACACGCCCACCCGAGGATGTAACGTACGGAAAATTCTCGCGAATAAAAGTTAAGAATAATGTCACTGCGATAAAATATAATTGAATAATTTTAAATAAAAAATGCAAAGACGTTATAAAATTAAATAAATAAGTTTTTTCTCAGAAAGAATTTTAACTGAATTTATAAATAGCGTAGATGCGCAATAAAAGAAAACTTATTAAACGAAAAAGAAAAGAGAGAAAGTTTTATAAAATGGAAAATCAGAGCCACAAGATATAACTTCTAGTATCAATAACTGTATAATATCGAAAATATCGAAATATTATATTAAAAAATCATCGATGCTTTAATATTGCAGTATCGGCAAGTATACTTATTTGCGGACTGGGGTTAAAAGTCGATGGGTATGGGTGTGTGACGAAATCCGATATAAAAACCCATGCAGTAAATAAATCACTCCCAGATTTATGCAGCGTAGGTCCGGAAAAATATTTTCGAACGACCCTGTACAAACTATACGTGTACTTCCGCACGCGCGTTTTATTTTCCAAACGTGATCAAACAGACGTCGTTATTGAGTCCAGTGGACTCGAGTACGATATACTGCAGCGATTCCACGCAGTACCGAAATTAATACAGTGCGGTGCACCATGGTAACGAATATTTTCTTCGCATTTGCGCGTGCTGCAAATATCAAACATGTAACATCCGCGACTCCTGTAATGCATTGCATTTTACTAGCTCCTGATGGTAGAGCCGCTAGGAACAGGAACAACACGTAGAGACGGAATACTAACGGGAATGCAACGGGGGACAAAAACAATGGCAAAAGAAAAGTTAAAAGTGTCGGCAAAAGTACAATCTCTTCATTACTGTTTTCAATTTTCATTAAAAACATAATAATACGTTTTGGACTTTTATAACGTTTATAAAGTACGTTAAAGCATTGCACCGCTGCAAGCTTTTTGCCGCTACGGATCGCAAAAGTCCGCCGGGATATTACGCTCCTTAAGCAAAGTTACAAAAGAAGATATCTCGTTGCCATCGTTTTACATCGTGCACAGCTTTATAATGAAGTTTGCAGGGACCTCCGACCTTTCAACTGTACATGCCACTTTATCACTATTCGAACATTTCTGAGAAGACCATTATTTCCTAAGTTCTCTCTGTACAACAGTAACTATATATAATTCCGATTCAGATATAATACGGTTCTCTCAATATATTACAGTCGATAACAGTATTAGATACGTAATCGTACCTATACACAACTACAATCATTTTGCCCAATGATAGAACTCTGTACTGCCTTCAATACATTGAAAGCTTGCGATTCCTGACAATAACCATGAAATAACAAAACTTTTCAGAAAATATCCCAGTTATCCATTTAAAATTTACTTATACCTATTCTCTTCCTAAAGCAATTTCATTTTCGTCCTTCAAATATTTATTTTCTTTCATATATGTATTATTATTATTATTTATTTTATTATATGTAGTCTAAATCGACCTCGAATATATAGGTGAGATAAGATCGATATCATTTATAATACTTTTACCCATTAACGTGTGAGAGATGATAAAATGCTTGAAATGAGCGATTTAATTTCTATTATTTAATATATCTTTTATACGTCTATTTAATACGCACACACATCTATTTAATACAATTTTATAATTTCGCTAACACGAAAGAGGGCTTTAGGTAACACAGCTTACGACTTTATAATATTTCGATGCGTGATACGAGCAGTGAAACCAAAATATAGTTTAATTCAACTGGAATCAAAATACGCGCGGTGGTTACATATGTAATATATGTTTTGCAGTTTTAGTCGCATTCGGTACACGTCATTTTGCTAATTATAGAAACCAGAAGCTTAAAATATTTAATTAGCCACTTGCGGGCTCGATACACGCATATTGAAACTGAGCTTTCGATTGATTTGGTTTTTTTTTTTTGCGAGTTGCAAGTGAATTCTGAATATTTTTAATAAAAGAACGTTCCAAGTGTATGTGTTGCTAAAACTATTCATTAACATAATAACCGCGATAATAATTATATATATTAGTCATTAACATGATCACGAGGATTCATTCGGTAATTATCTTAATTAAATAAAGAATTAAAAGTATTTATTCTATTATTGAGATAAATGCTATGAAATTTAATGGATTCTTAAATAGAATCGTTATTATATTAGTACCATATAACAGTTTAGCGTACTCACTTGGCGTAGACTATTTCAGCACTCCATCGGACTTCTGCAACAGATCGTCTGCCAAGTACGAGGGCTCAATATGCACCGTCGTCCTAAAAAAAAAAGAAAATTAGCTTTATTAATATATATGTATATATATTATGTATATATATATATATATATATGTATATATATTATGTATATATATGTATGTATATATATATATATGTATATATATTATGTATATATATTATGTATATATATATATATGTATATATATTATGTATATATATATATATATATGTATAAATATATATGTATATATATTTATATCATACATGTATTATACATATAGCGCATAGGTTATGACGTGTAGAGATAAGAGTATGCATATCCAATTAAGTAACAGATTCAAATAAAAAAAAATGCGAAACGTGTCTGTAATAAATATAAATTCTTTTGTTTAGCATAATTCAAGCGCGCGTCAGTTTGAACAACATGCTTGTAAATTTTATTTATCATCGCTACTACGAATGAAAATCATTAATTTAATACTGCAAAATTCGTAATAGTTATTATATTATAATATGTATATGCACAAAATAAAGACCACTAGATTCACATTCATTTTATATCATATTATAATTTACTATAGTTTATATAGTTTACATATATTATATTTGTATACTTTCAACACACATAATATATATATATATATATATATATATATATTACAGATAGTAAATGTTCTCTTTTTCAATTATACAGCATGCGCCGCAGCTTCTTTACTTGTAGGAAAGGAAATGTTTTACCAAGAAATAAGCATGTGCTTCGATATTTTCATTCGTATTTCTCGAAGCATTTCCTTCGATGAATAAAAGGCAAAAGCATTTGCTGCAGTTTATTCATACGATCCAATATCTCCATTCATGTTCTTCGAAGCATTTCCCTCGATAAATAGAAAAAACAGAAGCATTCGCGCTTCCTTTTATTCGTGTTATCCATTAACTTATCGCCAATTTTGCAAAGCATCGGCGCATAAAGGTAGATAATTACTCGTATCTTAAAAAAATGTAAAAAAGAATAAGAGAGAGCGCGCAAACTTTTACCGATTTTGATATATCTATATCTCATCTCAGAGTAAAGAAAATAGACTGTACAAATTACGAAAAGAAATAAATCCAACGAGAAGCTTTCAAGTATGATTATGAGAGAAAATAATATTGAATTACATTACGATAAAAAATTATTTATATAAATTATGTATATTTTTTTTAATTAAAAACACTGATGAGACACAGATTTTTTAATATTAATACTTTCTATATAAATTTCAATCTGATCAAATTTGTATTATGTTTCCATTCCTTTTCAATTTACTTTGAAAATGCATTCGTAATTCTGAAGCCCGGCAAGTTTTTCTCTGATAAATTTCTCTTTGGACTTAGGTCTCTCTGCGCTTGTCAAGTACGGAAACATGAATCGTCGTTGCATAACGATGCAGTCCGCATCGTTCATGCTTCCGGTCTCGTGCGAGGCTTCCGAAGCGTCGTTTTCGAAGTAACGAGCCATTACTCCCGGTCAGATTGAGGCCGAAGTTGCAGTATGTTTTTTCGATAATTACCAGCGCCATGTAGCCGTCCCCCCCCCCCTCTGCCCTGCGCGGACGCGAATGAACATCTACCGCTAATATTAAATCAGGTGGCAAAAAAGTTGGCCGTTACTCCTGATATCGAGCGTCCAATTATCGCCAACGTTAAATCAGTTCGAAGCATTGTTTTCGCCCGCGGAGAGGGCCCCTATTAAAAGTTAATGCATTTGTCACACGACACACATACAGAGATACACTCCCGCCGCACATGCGCTCGCACGATGGTTGTTAGGTTTTTAATGGATTTATGATTGAGGAGCGCGACCTAAAAAATTCTCAATCTCCATCGAGGGTGAGGGAAGACGGGGGGACGTCACAAATGAATACGGTTAATCTCGTTGCGTCCCTTCATCATGAAGCAACCGAGTTGTGCGGTGAGAAGATGAGAGGGATGCTAGGCTTGCAGTTCATCGGTCTGCCTTTCTTTTAATAAGCACATCGAGCTTTTCGCGGTATGGCCACCCACCCTTCCCCTCTCTCCTTCTTTTATTTTTTTCTTTTCTTTTCTTCCCGTCAAAATGCGCTTCTAACCTTTCTACATTTATCACCGCCCACTGCAGCTTAAGCGGCAATTTTGTAGCCCGCTATGCATGTGCTTGCTTCAGCCGCCCCCGAGCAATCCCCTTAATGTGTACTTTTTCTCACTGTCATAATTGAGGAGCCGCCCGGAAAAGAAGAAGGAGAAAGAAAAGAGGAGGGAGGAGGAGGAAGCCGCGGCACTATCCCTGGGAATGTTCTTCTCTCATAAATTCCGACCTTATGCCTCGCAAGTACGCGCCTTTGTACCTCGGTACGCCTCGTGTTACGATATTAGAAAAAATTTTCACGATTTTTCATGCGCCTCTAACACCTTGTACTGTACCAAGGTGTACGTACCATCCGCCTGTACTTTTACTGCCTAATCCGCTGACATAATTTCATCGTCAAGAGTGTATTTCAATTAATTTATTCCCCACGTCATTTACAACATTAGTAACTGAATGCATTTAAAAGGATCTCAAATATAATTTATTTTACAATAAGTTAAGCTCTTAGTTCTATTTTTGCGATCAAAAGTGTCGTTTATAATAGCAACATTAATTGTAGTAGCAACACATCATTGAGAGAGAAATTAATAAACAAGATATAAAACATAATTAGCATTTATCAAAAATATCATTAGTTATACTTAGCAAAGAAAAATGTATTTATATTAATTTATTTGAAGACATAAAATATAATATTAAAAATTTGTTGCAGTTTTTAATGCGCGACGTTTGTTCAATCATTTTATATCTTTTCAAAAGAATTCAAAGAATTTTTATAGGGATTGCACTGTAAGTGTACTGTAAGTGATAAATAATTTATAAAATTAATAAACAATTTTTATCAATGACTAATTAACTTTGCATGAGAGTGTCCAGAAAATAAGCTCATACGACTGAAGAAATATAAATCCGATATCGCGAAATAAAATACATTATTCTTCTTTCTAAAGAATTTCGATTGAAAATAATCTTTCAACAGACCATCTTGAATTGAAAGTAAATATCTCGTAATATCTTGGCAGCTTCTTAATACTTTTAATAAGCTGAACGAATAGCTAATTATATTGCTTTTATCTTTAATTTGTTGTCCCCTATTTGGCATTATATTTTCATAGTGACGTTTAATTCTCACTAAATAAATTTTCGATTCGACGGACTTATAAGTAAAATATTCATTACAGTGAAAGATAGAACGAGTTCGCGATAGGTAAGCTACTTCGCCTGTCGCTTCCCGAGATGGCATATCTTAAAATTTATTACGAATATAACATTACACTATTATATCTCTTTAGAGAGGTAGCCCTTTCTACGATTTACGCGATTCGTCTCTTTCTATCTTTAAAAACTTTTAAAGATGTCATCTTGCAAAAAACTGGAGAAAAAAAGCATACTCATATAGATTCCAATTATCAGATTGATATATTCTCCTCTAGCACACGATATTTAAATTACTCTTCCGATTAATATCGACGAACAGTTAATCGTGATGGTTGAAACCACGTATTGGAATCCTCTTTCATCCTCTTATCCCCTCGACTTCTCCAGATTTATCAATCGTGACGAAATTGTTCTACAATCTCTCGAAATTATCGAACGTTTTAGCGACGACTTGTTCGTCGCCAATTAGCGAGAAAACGAGCGAGCACGAACCCGCACGATTACATCGAGTTTGATCCGTTGACGCGCCATTGGCATCGTCGTCGTCATCCTTGTCACCGTGGTGCTTTTTCCTCATTCCCTCATCTTTGACATAGCGATCGGCACTTGAGTCTCGGGCTCTCTTTCTTCCGTTCGTCAGCCGGTCGAGCACCAAAAAAGGAGGACGTTTTGACCGAGACGTTTTATCGAGGGCCGAGCTGCCCGATCGACAATATCTCGACAATTCACCCTCGAACGGAACGCCGATTCTGTACGTTCTCCTCACCACTACCTCTCACCTACACAACTCTCTTTTTTCTCGTTCTCGCTCGTTCTCGCTCGTTCTTCATATTTTTCTTCGTTTTATTTTTCCCCGGAAGGAGAGCCGGCAGCCCGTGGCTGTCGTGTATTCGCGCCTCCCACTTTTCCGGCGCGACGGTCCGCATGTATCAAAGATACATAATAAATTGAATATTATATCCAACGACGCGAACGATAGGGTGAGAAAGAGAGTGAGATGAAAGGAAGAAAGGGAGAAAGAAAAAGCGATAGAGAGAGAGAGTCAGAGAGAAAGAAGAAAAGCGACACCATATAGTCCTGCGGGCCTGCGCCATGCGGGTTGAACGCTTCCCATCACGGCGAACGTCCCGACGCCGCTCTCTCGACTCGCTCGACGACGCGACCAACTCGACGCAGTCAGTACACGCGTCTCGACGCCCGGGGATGCGTCCGTCGATGGAGATATAGTTTCGCCGCTACGCGCGAACCATCGTCAATCGTGAGTGTGTCATTCCGTCGTGTAAACTTCGCGAGAGAAAAGTGAGAGAAAAGGATATACGCGCGTATGGCGCGTCGTGTCATATTCCTGTCACTATAATGCTACACTTTTTTCGCGAGGTAATAATTCTTCGATAATAATTATTGAACAAAATTTGTTTTTTATTTTGATAGTGAAATAATTTATTCTTAAATTATGCGCGCTAAACGCAGCGATGTAATGCTCGAGGATGTGGATTCTCTCGGTCTGATCGAAGTGAATTTGACATCTCTAAATAACAACTCATTGTCGATAAACGCGAGTGGTCTTTGCAAATTTTTCATGATACATTATATGCGCCTGGTGTAAAATTAAAGTAAAAGACAAAATAGCTATGCCCATGTTAATTCATCAATTACAGTGTAGGTGCATTTTTTTACCATGATAAGTTGCCTCGGTACAGAACATGGCACAGCCGAGATCTCGAATAAAAATCGGTCGACGCGAACACGCGTGAAACTGATGTTACTGCTACGTTAACATAAACGATATTATTAAAAGGACATTTTGGAGCATTTTACGCAAGATGTGAGTTATTGCGCTATATTTCACATTTATGCGTGGGTGCTGTACCTTAGATACTTTTTTTCCTCCCATTATGACCCGCATACCGAGCGTGTTTCTCGCATGACAAACAGGGAGGAAAAGTAGAAACTATACGAGAAATAGAGAGATGAGCTTATATATGACGCTTTGTATAAAACAGAATCTACAAATATATTTAATGGCGCTGCTAATGACTTTAGTCGCGTATTTATACTCTTGGAGAGAGATAAATTTTAAATTATTATTATATAATTAAATTATTATTAATTATTAAATCTATTTAAAATTATAAATTTATAGAAACATAAATTTTTATTGCTGGTGAAAAGTTTTAAATAATATCATTACTATTATTTTAATATAATTAATA
Organism: Prenolepis imparis; assembly: GCF_030444845.1. Taxonomy (NCBI): domain Eukaryota; kingdom Metazoa; phylum Arthropoda; class Insecta; order Hymenoptera; family Formicidae; genus Prenolepis; species Prenolepis imparis. Next base: position 17,987,566 of record NW_028141166.1, on the reverse strand, counting down.
TTTTATATGAGATAATCGGTTTTTACATTTTTATAAAAAAAAATTTTTCTACACAAACTTAGCATTTTTATTATGATTTTTAAAAGATCAATCTTCATATAAATATTAAAATATAATTAACTTATAATTAAATAATAATTATGTTACACAAACAGAAATTCTGCTGAATTAAAATATTAAATATTAAACATTAAAATAAAATATTCAATATTAAAAGATAAACACTCTACACTGATGAATAAAGTTTTGTTTTTACCAATTTTGTATATATGCATATATATGATAATAAATATAACTCTTAAAAATTCTTCTTATAATTATATGTATCTCGTAAAAAAATTAATAATATTTCACGATGTTTATTAAGAAAAGAGAAGTTTTTAACGATGTCGCGTAATGCACGAGATGTATTATATAGACATATTATCGAATAGAAGCATTAAAAATAAGTTTATCTCGTTAAGTTTGAAAAAATTATACATATATTGCATTCATTTAGATAAATTAAAGAAAACTGAAAAAAGTACATATCTAGAGAAAATAAAACTAATCATAAAAAATATTAAGATTACTTTATCAAGCAGAGATATATAATAAAAAAAAATGAAGATAATTACATTAATATTTTCGATTGTATATAGTTGTATATAGATCGCGAAATATTAAATAAATATAAATATTTCTTATAAAGAAATATAACAATGAAGAAACCGTCTAGAAAATTTCAATTGTCAAATAATTCGTTATAAATACATTTCTATTATATTATACAATATATACATTTTTTTTTACATCTTTCAAAGTTCGATTTAATGTTTCCTTATATGACTCTAAATGTCACGCAACGATGCGATTATATTCATCGTTGCAACATGTTTAGAACAATTCTATTCAAATGAAATGATATTTATGCGCGATTTGCCTCATACCCGAATTAATCCATTTCCGCACAATGCTGGTCAGTCATAAAGCAGACATATGTCTGTCTGCGATATTATATGCTGGAATTATTCTTCGCGTTATGAAAGAGAGCCAGAGAGGGAGAGAGCGATCCGGTGCGGTGCAATAGCCGGAATAAATCATTCAGAAGTGATATATAACGTCCTCGGTATGAGGGATCGCAGATCGTGGAGATCTCTGGCACGGCGAGCAAAATCAAATCTGCCGCATTTGACGGGGTGTATTATCATAAGAAAAAAGATTATTGAGAACCGCCACTGAGATAAAGTCTCTCGGTAAATTGATCAGTCGTCCGAGAGTTTTTCTGCAACGTCGTTTCGGACGCGATTAACTCGGCTCGAATGCGATTTTCGAGCGACACGATCGATTTATCGAGCGAGGATCAATGGAACGGATCAAAAAGAACGACTATTAGAGAGAACGACAGTTTAAGCCCGGCGACTAAACCGGTAAATTCTTTCGTCGTATATCACTTTTTATATTTTTTACCTATTTGTATTCGCGCAATAGGGATCAATGTCACTTCGGGTTAGTATTTCCCTCGTGTTTCGCATGCACGTCGTCATTACATCATATTTTATAGCAATCGTTACGTATTATATCTGCCACAAATCGTGTATCAATCGTGAAACTTGGGACGATAAACCGTTCATGTACAAATATCATAAGAATATCGTTAAAATTTGATTGAAAAAGAGATTATTACGAAAAGAGAGTAAGAAACTTACTAAAATATTGAATATGTCTTTCTGCTAAATAACAAGTTTCAATATAGATGACCTATATATATATATGCTACGAATGCCATTTTTTATTCAAAGTTTCTTTTTTGGATCTTGGGACAAAAATCCAGAGATATAAGTAAAACAACAATTGACATTTTTCCTTTCTAAGTTATATAAAATTGAAAAAAGGAAAAATATGTCAATTATCTACGTCTACATAGTTTTATTCTTTTATTTGTTTCTTTTCTTATAGATTTGAGTGTGTGTATGGGAAAACATAATATTACAGAATAAATAAGATTAACATTTTCTGAATCTAGAACAAAAATCCAGAGATATCTATAAGTGAAACAAATTGGCACATTTTTCTTTCTAAATTATATAAAATTGAAAACGAAGAAATGTGTCAATTATCTACATAAGTCTGCATCAAATTGATGTATTGATAGTTTTATTTTTTTTTCTTATATATTTTTCTTGTAGATTTTATTATAAATTATAAATATTATAAATTTTCTTGTAAATTTGTGTGGGAAAACATAATATCAAAGGATAAATATGATTGACTTTAAATTTTACACAAATTTTAAAAGCAACGATAATGTACGATTATTTATATATACATATATACGCAGTATAGCCCAAAATTATAGCATAATTTTTATCATTTTTATTATATTTTTATCTTATAAAAATAATAACAATAATAATACCTGTTATGTTTGTATGTGTAAGTATTCGCGGACGTAACAATGCTAACTCGGACTCCCACTCTCCTCTCCCACCCCTTCCTCTCTCTCTTTTTCTACTGCACCTTAAATTTTAAAAATTTTTTAGCGTGTTGAATAAAAGACTTGGAAGAAACGTATGTACGGAGCTTTTCGCTTGTGCTAATCCTTTTTTCGGAAAATCCTGAAATTCCAGCAGTGAAACGAGAGAACAGGAAACTTTCACAGTCATTATTCCACAGCGAGAAGTGAATTTACGTTCGCAGGAGGAAAATTTGGTCGCATATAAATCTCCGTGATTCGTGTTTCTCGTTTAGCGTTTCTAGGATTTTAGCATTTTCTCGAACGCGGTTCTATCGCATTGCCGTACAGTAGGATTGGTATTTCGGATCGGCAGTAACATTTTGACTCTTCTTTCTGTGGCAATTATTTATGGACAAACAGGCCGAGATTGTAAACACGCTTAAGAGCATGAGTAAAATGGTATTTTATTTGTATAACATAACGTCTTTTTATGGATATTGATATTGCCAATCTCTTTGCCTTGTGGATGGTTTCCAATAATGACGAAAATCAGATTTATAAGCGCAAAGCTTTTATTTCGCGTCTTATAGAAAATTATCTCTGCGGTGAGCGATTGCAATAGCATGGGATATGGCGATGTCAAAAATAAGTAACAGAAAGAAAGAGAAAAAAAAAGAAAGAGAGAGAAGATAGGATTAAATGGCAAAAAAGCACGCCAGTAATACAGCGAGTAAAATAATGAATCGTGATAATAAAAATTCAATAGTGGCGTGTGGAAGAATAAAATGCATTCAATCAAAGGGACACAGGGATAGACAGAAAAAATATTTTTAGAAAGGAAGAGAGATATCGAGTGCCGTGGAAATTACAGCAGCGGAAATGGAGCGAGAATTAAACTCCGTGGCGCGGATTAAAATATTTTCACGTGGCTATAATTGAGGAATAAAAGATTTTCGCCGCGCTCGAATAAATCAAGCCCTTCGGCGCGACCTCGGATTTTTCTCTCTTCCGTATCTATCTTATCGAATCGAGATGCTGCCGTGAGATATATGTGCTGTCCTTAGATGAAACGCGAAAGTATTCCATCCGTATCGTAAAAGATTCATAAAATAAAAAAGAAAATAATAAAAAGCAGATCTCTGAATAGATAAGCTAAGATAAGATGTTTGAATTTATCACGCAAGATCGATCGCGATCGAGATGTGCCGTGATTTTAGTATATAAAATGTCGCTGAGAATTAAAGTCGAAGATGCAAAGGAGCAGAAGGAATCGAGATCAGAAATAAAATATGGAAATAAAATCTTTCGATCCGAAATATTTTTGTTATATGCAGATAACCGAACGCACGGGGAGATTTTCGCTCGTCCGGGAAGCTAAGTTTGAGCTCAATAGCTTGGCCCCGGGTTTTTCTTTTGGCTTCCATCAGATAAAAGCAAGAGGAGAAGCTGCTTCTAAAGACTCGAGAGGTAAAAGAACCCCGAGGGAAGTGAGGCCGAAATTAAGAGTTGGAAGAGGCGGGCGGCGGAAACGATAACGAAAATATCCCGACAGTGATATTCGAAAATGAAAGTATTTCCGCGCGATACAAAAATGACAAAAGTAGTCAGCGGGATATTCCGTGGATATTTCTTGACCAGGGGGTCAGAGATAGGGAAATCTCTCGAAATCACGATGCTTTCGCCGGGAGATCTTTCATTTCGTCCCGACCCACGAGGACCATCGATCACGCGTAAGCGAGGTAGGACAAAGAGCCCATAATCTGACATTGGCGTGCGGAAAGAGGGACGATGGAGATTGACGGAGAGCGAAAAAAAAGAAGAGGACGAGAAAGGATAACGAGGAAGTTACGGAGATAGAACGAGAAGAAGGGTTTTCATTTAGTTCTGTCGTAAATAAGAACAAACAGTTACTCGCGGCATATAAGGAGAGGAGAAAGCTTAAATTCCACCGTGTGCACCGGACTGAAATCTCCGCCGCTAAACGACAGAGATAGTTATTTACGGGATAGCGTAAAGTATAATTGTCCCGCACGTGTTTTCCCGAAGGACGACGACGACCGCTTGTTTCAGGATTTAGGATATACGATCCAAGTCCGGCGAAACACTTTGGCGGCCGATTCTTCTCGGGCACGTACATTACACAGAACTTGCCATGAGCTTAGTGGCGTTTATATGTCGCTTGACAAATGTATCGATCGAAAGGAGACAGGGAGAAGCGCGCAAAACGACGAAAAAAGGGACTAAAAGAGACACAAGAGAGTACGGAGTGTGAGGAAAGTTCTCGCACACGTTAACCAGTTCGCGCGCCTTCGGCGATGGTTCGAGGGTGGTTCGAGGGTGGTTCGGGGCCGCCTCACCCCCTGGAAGCTTTGCTTCCTCGCGATAGGCACGGCCGATTAAGTGAGTCGTCCATCTTTTTTTACTTTTACTTTAATTTATAGTTTTCAGCTCTTATATGTTTCGTATTTTTTTATTTTAAGTCTCTTCATTCTTTTACTCTGTGTTAAAGTTTGTTTTTATTATTTTCATCATTTCTTTCTTTCTCTTTCGTCGCGTTGTTCTATTACGAACGATAGTACAGTTGATTATTAATATGGTAAATATCTTTTTTAATGGAATTTTATTTTCAAACAGTTTTATTATGGAATATAATAACATTCTTTAACTATTTGTCTTTCCATCTTATTTAAAATGTTATGATAATAGATAATAATAAAATTATAAATACCTGTATGTTAAATTTCAATTATATGTACAGATAAAGAAATATACTGCATTGAGATGCAATGCATTGATTTCAATGAAATTTTTGTAATTATAAACTTTAGTATTATTATCAATAATACATATATTGTTTTATTAAAATTAGCTTTTAGATATGTATAAATCGATTTAATAATAGATTTAAAAAAATTTTATAGTTTTGCATAAAATGTGAAAATATATTATAAAAACTTGTTTTAAAAAAATCTGCAATTTTCTAAAAGATATTTACATAATTCGCTGTGTGTTAAATCAATTTTACTTGAATAATGAAGGTTTCAATGCTTCAAAAACATAATATGTATTATAAAAGCTTTGCGTTTTAATACATCTTTAAATAACCATTGTTTGCTTTAATATATAAATTCAAACATTGAAATAATTTGCAAACATTTCGCGAATATGCGTTGTTATCATTCGGCTTCAATTTGTGTTGCCCTTTCATGAATAATTAATTAATTAATTAATTAATTAATTAATTATTGTACGTTTAAATTTTAATAATCATATAGGAATATCATAGAAACCTGTCACATACATTGTAACAATTATCACCAGTTAATCGGACCTAAACACAATAAACATTATTTGTACGGAAAATTTCCTCGTAGAAAAATCCAAGACACGTAGAGGGAAAAAACAGAGGGACGGAAGAAAAAACAAGACAGAAGGAGCACGAGTCTGTTATTATCGTTCAGCTTTTCTTTCGTTCTTTCAGAATGAGGGTGGCACGGCTATTACTGTGCTGCGTACTTCTCGAAGACTACAGCACCAATCTCGGCGGAACGGCAATTACGAGTGACGCCATGCGCCAAGACGGCCCCTCGTCCGCGACGAATCCGACGCTATCAGGTACATAGCTGTATATACTCATCTGCATATTGCCGGTTCCTTTCCTCGCTCCTCCGCGTCGCGTCGCGGAGACTCCCGTTGGCGTTAATGGCACGCGCCGAGGAATGTGCGCGAACAAATATCCCGTATTACCGCCGGTAATAGAAAAATAAAGAACACTCGTCGCCCCAAGTGTCTTTTAGGTTCTCTCAGTCCACGATAAACATTGATGATAAAAAAAAAAAACTCACCCCCTGAATATCTTTCGCTTTACGTACACAGTATGGTTCGCACAAGATTATCCGTTATACCCAAATTATAGTCATGCATAAATTATGACTTATATTCAACGTGAATACAAATTATCTTTCATCACTTTGCATAATTTAGTAATGGAATTAGTTTATAATGTAAAAGTGGAAGAAAATAAAACGTTATCACTGTATCACACAATGCACGCAATATCTCTTAATATGCATATATAGAACATTATTTAATAACAAAAAAATTCATTTAATATTTAATATCTTTTAATATTTATGTTTATAAATACAAAACAAAATGTTTTGTAACAAATATTTTTGTCACACTACTAATCGATTGATAAAATTTAAAAATTTTTCACAGCAGAAATGATTCCAATCGATTCTTTAAATGTTAAATATTTCTTTCAATCACAATTAAAACTTGATGACTCTATATATAGAGAAAAAAATATATGTATATATAAAATTCAATATATGAATATAGTATAAAATTTATAGAAAGATTCTAACCTTTTAAAAAATATTTAACTTAAACGTAAAACCTTAATTTCGTTTTTTTTCTGAATCATAGCTCAATTCCACTGACTATACATGTATAAAGACATGTAGGTACCGTTTTCAAAAGATATGTAGTTTTTCAATCATTTGAAAAAATCGCGTGTTATGTTAATGATCGGGTGTATTTGACCGGCAATAACCGAAGGGTTTCTTTGCGTTACGTGTCAAATAGTAAATAAACGCTATAACGTCACGTGTTTCCGACACGAGCGGATATCTACTCTGCGACGTCTGAAGGGCTTTCCCGCGAAGCGTATAAAGCTTTGTGAAAAATCTGAATAATGCATTATGAAATATTATCTATGCGTGGCGGATTTATACGATGTTGCCACGACGATACGTTGTCTGCCTTTATCATAAAGCCCGATAATGTTTGGCAAAGAAAAGAAGAAAACTATCTTCACGCAAATCTCGATTCGCGACACAAGAACACAATTTCAACAGCTTTAAATAAATAAAAGATGCAGCAAAAATAATTCAACTCTTCTCGCGTTATAATTGATCGCAATAAGAATTTCATATTAATCAAATTGCATTTTGTCAGATACATGTAGAAGAATTTTAGTAAGATTTTTCTTCTTTCTTTTTTTTTATCTCTCTAAAAAAAAAAAAAAAAAAAAAAAAAAAAAAGTCTTCTTAAATCTTACGCATTGCAATTTTAGCAATTATAGCGAAACTGCATTCATCATTATATATTAGCATAAATACAATGCAAAACATAGATGCACTTTTCATATTTGTAAACGGATAATATAAATGGCTTTTCCCCAAAAGCCCCATTGTTATTTCACTTTTGACTTTGCATCGATTTCCCGAATGACCTTTGAAAACCATAATATCAACGTAGACTAGAATTTGGTTTAATGGGTAAATACATCACGAGCTTATAAAGCTCACGAGACACTTCAAAGAGTGTATAATGACCACGTTCACGTTGAATATAGTAGCGAATTTGCAAACTCGATGCATGCGAATTTCATTGCCGTTTATTTTTGCGGATTGTTCAAAAGTCGCGGCTTACACGCCCTCAGAGATCACCTTCATTTTTTCCCTCTTTCGCGGTTTCCGCAGCCGGGAAACGCATTATCTGCCGCGATATTTTATGAAGCTAATCGCCAGTGCATTCACAGATACGCGGCTGGAAGATCTATGCATGTCGAACAAGTGTACACGATTTTCTTTTTTAATCACCGACATTGTGAAGAAAATAATGCAAGCAGCAGCATTTTATTTCGTATGAAAATGTAAATTCTTATATCTACGCGAATAATAAGATGAGGAAAGAGAAAGATAAGAAAACAAAATTATTATTTATAAAATTGTATCTATTATTGCATTTGTAATATTTGTGTATATTATTTTGATTTCAATTGTTTATATGTTAGTTATTAATTAAATGTTCATGTTAAATATTTTAAAAATTTATTTTGATAAAAAAATGAAGTAAAAAACATTTTATATTTGATTACGTATTCTTCCCAAGAGAAACTTGGCCGAGGAAACTTTGTGTCGCGCGCGTATCTTACCGTTCGGTAACGTCAAAACGCAAAATTACCCGAAACATAAAAGAGGAGGAAACTATACAGAACTTTATCCGAGTGGTCGCAAGACGAGAAAGCTAAAGAAGAGCGAGAGAGCGAGAGAAGAATGGAGCCGCGGAGAGAACGTTGTCGTTGGCGGGAGATCGTCCGAAGTTGAAGTGGTTCTAACCGGCCCGGCATTGCGACCTGGTCCATGCCGGTTAGTTCGCCAAGTTTTTCCTTTGAGGATGAAAGATATTAATTAAACTGTCACAGACACGGTACCTCGCGCGCGCGGAACCCTGCCCAACTTTATTTCGCCACTTACAAGTTTACCACTTAGGTGCGCCAGCGTACGCGAGCGGGCAGGCGGACGGCGAGTCATCTTTTTACGACTCTAAAGCCCCTTGCACAATGCCAGGCAACAGGCAATAGGAACAGGAAATAGAAAATATCCACCAATAAAAGCAGGGAATAATATCTATTCCCTGCTTTTATTGGTGGATATTTTCTATTTCCTGTTCCCATTGCCTGTTGCCTGGCATTGTGCAAGGGGCTTAACGCGTGATATTTATGTGCACGATAGAGAACAGACGGCATCACGACGGAGTCACGCGAAAACGTGACGTGCGCATGCGAAAGGATTGACCAATTATGCGCCAGCAAGCGTGTTGAAGCTTTTGATATACGCCACAAGCAGACAAGTCATTTATGCATCTTTTTTCTTTTTACTCGTATTTTATCTGTTTTTTTTTCAACTATGTATTTTTGGCTACAAATATTTATGCAATTATAGTATACAGGTTCTAAAAGCTGCAAAAAAATCAATCAAGAAATTAAATTTTGGAAAAAGTTATCTCAATTTTCAACAAGAGAAGTATTATTCGTGTAAAATTCATTATCAAAGCGCTATATCCTTTCGTCTACTAAATTTTCCCGACTCTTTTATGTATCTTTAGTAGACGCTTAAGGGGAAACGTCCGCGTAAAGCGCATAATAAATGACTCTTCTATCGGTCTGCTGTCAGTTTTCTTTATTTAACTTTACTTATCCGACATCTCTCTCTTCGGATAACTGACAGTGGTTACATTTAACATTTCGATAGCCGATGTATGAAACTGAAGCGTTATGTAGGTACATATAAAGATGAGAACAAAATGCACACTAAAGCAAAATTGGCTAAGGGCAACCGACCTTTGAACTGACCCTGTTACACAGAGCAAGGCTCCATGCTTCAAACTTACAGGAGAAAATGTCTGCAGGCAAGATACGCCAACAGCTACGTCGCGTTAGTCATCAGATGCAGATGTTGCATGATGTAATGGACACTCATCTCTCAGTATGAAGAATTAGTTGAGCAAGATAATTTTGTTCGGATATTCAGAGAATTCAACCACACATAACTGCTATATTAAATGAAGATTTAATTTTTATAAAGATCGTCAAAAATTTTCGTCTAAAACATTTCTTCTTTATTCCTAATCCCACCATAGTAATAATAAATAAATAGTTTTCAGGCATATTATAATTGATACTTTTCGTCTAAAGACATTTAAAAACATTTTATATTAAATATTCATTCGAAAGATATGACTTTTTTTAAAAATTCGCCTTTCTTTGGTTTATCACATGTTTTCAAAATAATCAAAATTTCATAAAAAAATATCTCGTCCCAAAAAAAGAATACTCGTTGTGCGATGACACGAAGTGATAGAACAATCGGTACTGAATGTGTTGAATTTATTCGTAAAACGATTAAAAAAATAGTATTGTAATACAGATTGCATGGCGCTTCTATTATTCGCTTCGGACAGTATAACGATCTTATCTATCAAATGACACGGTACGCGCGTAATGTCAGGTTCTCGAGTGTAATATACTCGTGCGTGTCCATCTGCGTAATACGTAATGTCGCAATACATCTGCCTATTCGCGCATCAGTGATACGTCATTCTAGATAGTCATTCATAATACGAATATACAGGTTCCGAACAAGCAGAAACAGAGTTTGCTCCAACCAATTTTCAGTTGTTATAGAGAAAGAGAGAGAGAGAGAGAGAGAGAGAAAATACAAGCATATTTCATGTATAAAATCTAAAATCGCATAAAGGAAGTTTTATGTCGTTTAAAAAAAAAAAAAAAAAATATGTTCGTGTAATATTCTTTGATAATTCATAGCGAAAAAAAATAAGAATGTGTGGAATATAAGTAAAAGTACAGAAGTAATTTAAACGATTTTTTCACGAGAATGTCGAAACAGATTTCAATTTAATTTTCATTCCGATGAAACTCAATCGACAATTATTCATGGCAGTAAGCAAAAATTAAGCGATTATGAATATTAAATATGTATTGACAGAGTTTTCAAACTAGAATCTGTAAAACATGAATTTTCGTCAAATATGAATGTAAAGAGCTCAATAATGATTCATGAATACGGATTTACAATAAATGCCGCTTTTAATCAGAGATTGAAACTAATCCGTGATTATCTACGGTTATGAGTACTAGCTTTGCATTTAAAGTAGGAAGTAATCGCACGACAAAATTTCAGAAATATCGCTCCGATCGCGTCAGGAGTGCGATTAAGACGCGAGATTACAGTTTCGCATTTAGCGTCACAGGTGCAATGCGGCCGCGATCCTCCGAGAGTATTCCACGAAAAGCCCTTTTAGATGTTAGCTTATATTACATAACTACTATATATATATATATATATATATATGCGCGTGTCCGCACGTATAGCCAGCAAAACGTGTTTCGTTACCGTAGTTAACTGCGTTTGCACAACACACCCGGTACGGCTTCGACCATCGTCTCGAGGCTCCTGTAGTCGCTCGCATCTGAGCACTACTATTAACACCGAGGAAGCTTCGACGTAATGTGTAACGTTAAAGACGTGGACCATATATAGAACCAATTACATTTGCGATTATATAGGTATACATCAGTGTCAGGACGTATGCAATTGCGAGTGGGTACTGAAGGACGTTGCATATCTCTTCTCTCGACCGTTTCAATTGTTGTGAACAAATTGTGTTTCCCTCGCTAGAAATTCGAGTCGTTATTCGCGTCATTATTCGCTATCGTTAGAAACCAACATTAACGTTTTAATCATCGAATTTATCACCGCCTATTTAATTTATGAACAGAGTGCGCGCAAGTTTCTGAAAATTCTTGTTATACTCCTTAAAAAATGCAACAAGGAATAAATTGTAATAAACGAGATTTGGCGAAAAACGATTCTTGCTTGTAAGCAAAATCTGATTTTTAAATGAAACTTTTCATAGCGTTTTATTTCGCACCATACTGATTAGATGTAATGCTAATTAGCGCGCTAATTACAAAGCTGTTGCAATACAAACTGTGCAAGAGAAGTCTTTATCGTATCATTTGTAATTAAAAAAATTAATGCTCGAGATTTATCGTGTCGACAATGTCTGAAAGAATTTAAATTACGCGCACACACACAAGTATGGTTCGTGTTACACACCTACGTAAACTTTAATTCAACAAATCTCTAGTTATATCTAATACACCGGATTAATCCTGAAATAATCGATGATGCCGGAACAATCGCTCTTCATACTACTTTGACTTTTGGAAGTCTGTACACATCAGGGAAAGTATGTAACTTCTGAAACAAACCGTATCACACCCATTTACACGACCGGTACGCACGTGTTTGTACAGCACATGCGCTTAATATTAATATGTGCTATACGCCTATATGGTGAATGAGAAATAGTTTGAAGCATAGTTTCCCGGCCGCGCTCACGTACTAGTAGTAATCTTCTTACACGTTAAGGGCACGCTACGGTACCAGGCATACGTGCACGAGCTCGTATTAAAGGACGAAGGAGCGTGAGATGAATTGTGAGTGCGTAATATACGCGTATATATCCGCTATTTGCGAGCGTACATATACATACACATACGTACACATGCATATACATATTTATATCTGCATACGCATGTACATACCTATCGTTCGCGTTCGAAATTTTAAACACGATTTCGCGTATAGGTACCACTCGCGCGCGCTCGGTTCACACTTACAGCTGAGCAATAAAAAATGTTAGCAAACGTATGGTCGCGTATTTATAGCTCTTCTACATAACGCCTGTGCGCACTGTGTATATGCTGCCTCTCTCTTTCCGCGTACAAAAATATACGAATATACGCCGGTTTTATTAATGCTGAAATATTTAATTCTCCGCACGTCATGCGGCATATACAGCCGCTTATATTCGGCGTGTTTATTGCAACAGGTAAAACTACTGTATCTACCGGTACAGAGGATGAAAATTCGCGGCTATATGCTTTACGCAGCGAATCCTTTGTTCAACGAAAATGTTGAAAGGCTAATAATTTCTGTGTTGCGCGCGAGTGAAATGAAGCGACTTGTGCAAATTAGGTTCTAACGCTATTAACGTTGCATAACATCGTCATACAGTTTACAAACTAAACTCTGGAACTCCTAATATACAACGAGCCCTTAATTTTCGGTTAATTGCAAGTAGATGTAAAATTTACACAAATAGAATTTTAATTACAGAGCAGAATATATATTATTACATCAACGTATACAAAAGAGTATAATAAAAAAAAGATAACAGCCAGAAAAGTAATCCAACTATACTGCACCCCTCCCCCCCTGTACAGCAACTTGTGTATATTAATTTCCTCTGTCGAGTGCTCTTTTTGGTCTCCAGCATCGTTCAATGTCGATCGTTTCCGCACGAGAAACGAGAAAGAAAAGCCAACGAAATGACCGTTTTCAAGGTGCTCGATCGAGCGCGTTGAACGCTTGTAAATTTCTCGTTGACTCTCCGGTAAACTTTTCGCCGCCGACCTCAGGACGGTACACATTTCCGCATCGTATTAACCAACCGACCGAGCGAGGCAGCGAGGTGACGTGCATTATGTAACGCAAGCGTGAACATCGACTTGCATACGTATTGACGTGCATGTATCGGTATGCATGTAATGTTAAGGTACGTGCATATATATGCATAGTGCTCTAGCAGGCGGGAAACCTCCGTGTTCCGCATGTGCGATCTTACTAATTTCCGGAATCGAAGCCTGTCTCCAGAGAATAGGGCTGGAGGTAGAAAGAGCAAGGGAGTCTAAGAGAAACTGAGAGAGTAAGAGAGAGAGAGAGAGGGAGAGAGAGATTCGGATGGCCGAGGATAGCATGTGCGCGAATTCGATTAATTAAACTTCGAATTCGCGCCGCTTCGCGGAAATGGAATTATCGCGGCGTAGTCGACGGTGGCGGTGGCAAATGCATCGGGTTCGAGGACAGTGAGCCGTTACCACCGCTACCACCAGGAAGAGGTGGTTACGTCTGCAGCGAGGTGCAGCAACGAGGTATTTGGGGGTCGAACAGTGTGTAACAGCTTGCGTCCCGTAACCGTGGAAATAGAAAGGCAGGGGAAGGGTGGCAAAAGGATAGCGAACTAACGGACCAAAGGAGAGTATATATTTACGGCCCCAAGCAACGTGGCGTGATAGAGAAAAGTTTCGGCAGGGATTCGAACCGTGAGAATTTAAAGTCCCGCGAATCTGGCTAAGACCGGCGGACTTTTTCTCCTTCTCCCCTTCGACTTCGAGTGGCGTTTCAATAATCCGCTTCGGTATCGCGCCGCTTAGCCTCCGCCGAGGTGAAGAAGAGTCGGGTGGGCGTTTATTAGGTTCTCAAGTCGAATTCTCCGCCGCTGATCGATTACCGACATTCGCCGTGAGTTGCGAGAAATACCGATTCTTCTCGTCCATTACACGTGTACGTCCGAAAATCACATGGGAAATTGTCCGCGTCATGTTTACGAGCGTTTGCGATTTTCTTTTCGAGAATGAGAAAACTATGCTTTGATTATAAAGTGCTTGAACGATGCTTGAAACAAATGCAATTGAAATATAAATTTTCTTCTAGAGGTTTTTTTCGTTCAAAATGCTAAAATTACTGTGTTACAATCTATCGGATTTCAGTCAATTTAAATAATTGTTTGTTTGTAAATGTTTCTGTTATTACCACCGATCGTACTCTTTTTTCCTAAATATTTGATATAATAACATTGTATATTTTATAAATGTAAATATATATTTTTTTTACAATATTCATTACATAATTTAAGAAATAATAAATTAAATTATGTAATGAATAAAGATTAAAAGATTAAAAGATATTTTCTTAAACAAGAAAATTAGCATTATTTGTAAAATGTAAATATTAATCAATATGAAGATAACATATAATAATTAATTAAAAAAGAAATATTAATTAAAATAATCAATTATATTTTTAAGCAAATAAGGATCAAGGGGATGGCAGAGATTATAACTAACTAATAAAACTTGAAGAATTTATAAAACTTTTAGTGATGGTTAAATAATCCGCTTATGTCACCATTTACAAAAAAAAAACTTTGAAAAATCTGAATCTTTATTGGTGTGCTAAAATGAAGTCTCAAAGGATAAAATGATACTTTTTATCGTGAAATCTTAAGACACTTATTATAGACATAAAATCTCCCGTTTCAATCTCTCTTAAGATCAAAAAATATTCTCTTCGTTTAATCTATTACTAAAATAGTTTAATAGAAAGAAGTTTTAAAAAAGAATAAAAAAGCTAATGAAGAAAGTAAAAACTCGATTATCGCAATATAAATTATCTTAATTTGATATTAAATCTCTTAAGTTGATTCCAAATAAAAGTAAAAAATTATACACGTATAATAGAAAGAAGAAATTGAACAATGAGATGATATTTTTCTCAAGTAAATAACTTTCTTATATATGTTTACAATAATATTTATTGCAAACTTTCGACATGTAAACTTTCAAAAGAATGATGTACAGGAAAACAGAGTTTGACAGTATTGTGAACGCGGTAAAAAAGCGACGGAAAAGAGGAGGAAGCGTATGTCACAGCTTGTATCTCCTTTTCCCCTGGTGTAGACAGCGCTGATGATAAAAATCCTTTTGCAGCCGCATAATATCATAATAACTATGTAAATCAGACCGCCGTAGCAACCCACAAACAGAGAATCGGATATTCGTATGCTAAGCCTCCACCCGTTCTCCACACTGTGGCCGCCATTTCGCTTTGACATGCGCTATATAGTCGTTGTTACTCACCTCTGACAACAAGACTAGCTCTCGTAAAAAAGCATTATTTAACTATCTACTCTTTCAGCATTAACAGTTGCCAGCTATGGTGACATCAAACAAATCCTCGCTTGTAAAAACCCTTGAGCTCACAGTTCGTGTATGTGTATATGTGTAAAAAGCTTAATGCAAAAGGCACACGTGTGTCACGTATATCGAAAAATCGCTTAAATTTAATAACGAAATTCCAGCTGGCAAATATAAATTGCAATATAACTTGAAAGCTTATGTGTTATTTTATTATAATGCGCCCAATGCGTTTTTTTTTATTAGAGAATAATTCTATCGTATTATAAAGATACACTGAACATTTACCTGTATCTTAAAAAGAATTTAAGAAAAGTTTAAAAAAGCGAATTTCCAGTATCATATTTGCATTGAGAAAAGTTTGAGATAAATATGGAAAAGTGCGCGCGAAAAATAGAAGTTTCAAGGAAAATATGAGAAACAACACGCGCACAGAAACTTTAGAAAACCCTAACGAAATATTTAAGAAAGAAGCAAAATATTGCAGATTGCAAGATATTTTATAAGAGAAAATAATGCTCTCACAATTAAGAAGTCTATCCAAGGAAAGGTTAGCATAAAGAATATAAAGTATGCTAATTAATACTGTTCTACTTTCGCACGTCAAAGGCAATCTTATGCTGCAAAACATCATTTTTCGTATTATATTTATATATTATATACTTCATAATGACTTTTTAAAAAATTCACGAACTTCCAAATTTCTATTTTTGTCTTCAAATTTTACTACTGGCGACACATTTCTTATTCCGAGCAGCTCGATTATTCTCGTTTTTTTTATAAATCGCGTTAATATTATTAAAACCGCACAACTGAAGACACCATACAAAATGCCATAAAACACGTTATATAGTACATATTTTTTAAAAATTTTATTTGCAGTGAAGACTGTATTTCAACTTTTGCGTCCGTGCACAATGTTTACACGTGTAGTTATACGTCATTTATGAAGACAACCTAGTAGACGCTATATTGTATTTCAAAAACGAGCCGGATGCCGCAATGGATTTTAATAAGCAGTCGTAAACGCGTTACAATCGGTCGACGACGAGGTTAAATGAGACTTTAAACGTTGCACGCAGGTGGTGCCTCTTTCCGCGAAGCCGACGCGCTCGTATTTATTAATCTTAAGTTCGATATAATTACACTGTATACGTCAATCGCAGTATCGCGCGACGCATTGCGTTAATATGTCTTCTACGGAAATTTCGCGCGCCGTAATATACGCGCAATTATATATAAATTATTACGTAATATAAATTGGCCTGGGTTTCTATTATCTATAGTTTATATTATCATGATAAAGCGATATACAATGTTTTGAAATATTCATTTTATATGAGAAATAACGGCAAATGATCAAAAATAATGATGAAATAATTCTTGAGGCTTTTTATCGATAAAAAGATAACACGAATCGTATTTACGATGTAATTACGTGAAAGTCTTACACGAGGTACCTTAATTAATCTAACACGCACGAATATATTGCATCACGTTAGCCTCTTACGAAACTTCGTGCCTTAGTTTGACTGTAGAGTATTATGAGACACCTTCTTGCGAATAACAAAGTGTAGCAGAGACACCGACTAGCAATGCTCTCCTCTACGAGGCTTTAAAATATATGCTGTAAATGTTTTAAATACGTTGTACATTTTGTCAGAAGTACATACAGAGAGAAATATTTTTTGTTGTTCAAAGATGCATGTTTTTCAGGCGAAATTTAAAAACCGAAATGACCGCTCCATTTGTCACAAATTGGAAATTAATTAATCGGAATACTGTCTTATTTTGCAATCGTATAATCACACGAATATTAATAAGACTTTCAATAATTTTTCAAAAACTTTGTTTATATTTTACTCAGCCTATCCAATAGGGATGGCATTGACACCCTCCCTCTCCCTCAGATATCGAGAAATATTCGCTAAATACGCCAGAGAGAGATAAATGCAAGATGATACCGAAGTTTCGTGATGAAAGTTAAGCGTCTTTGAGAGAGCGACACGAGAGTACGGTAAAGCGAGAAGCGAAGACCGGCGCTGTTGTAGTCTTCGTCATCGCGAGCGTGGTAGCCGAACTTTCAAGGTTTCCTCGTCGTTTTTTTCGCAAATTAATGCTCTCGCTCGAGATAAAAATTTGCTGAGGCTGGCGTGCACCGAAAAAGGAAAAGAGAAATATTTACCCTCTTGGGGAAGAGAGAAGTTGGCCTCGTCTCGCGTTTCTACCTCCCCTGTACTCCTCTTATCACGGAAGTTGGCTATTCTGTCGTAATAACCAGGAACTTTGTTAAACTCTCGTTTAAAGAAAATATCACTTTCTCGGGACTCTCTCCTACGGGGCATTAATGGCCCCGATTCATCCGGTTGTCCGCGACCGTTCTTATTAACTTAACACAATACACGTCCCGCCCGTCAGCAACAATGTCATTTGAGTGTATAGAGAGTCAAAGACAAGACGAGAGAATAGTCGACAATTAATTCCCGGCTAGCGATCGCGGATTAATTTAAGCGAAACGTTAGCATGCCAAGTGCGATAAAATTTGCATAGAACGCGGGATAGACTTCGGTTTGTATTCGCTCTATTAAGATAAAGATTCAAATTTTGCGTGCCGCTCGTCCCCACTGCTGCTGGGACGTTTAGCTGTCGCTACATTAGTAGATTTATATTCGTAACAAAAATTTGTTGCGTTATTTTTTTATTGTATCTATATAATAATATCTAAAAATGTGTCGAATCTTTTCGATGTGGATATTTCTCAATGAGGATTTCGCAATTAACTTTATCAACTCTTTCGAAGGCAAAGAGTGTCTCTCTAAAAATATCGATAATTAAATTATAAGTTATATAATTATATTTAGATTAGCTCTTTCTTCTCTGTAAAGGAAAAAGATGTAAAAAAATATCTTTTCTTCGGTTGATTAATATTTTTCATTTAAGATGGTATAAATTAATCTGTCACAATGTAACTGAAAGCTTTCAACTATATATTGAAGAGTCATAGTAAATTCTTAAAGAAATTTTATTCTTAAAGAAGAATTTTCTGTGTTTTTCATGTCATTATATAAAAAGAAATTAAACCAATTTCATGGGACATTATGCGATCATTTTTATTCTGCTTCTATCAATAATCTAACGTTGTCAACTTTCCGATCTAACGCGGTGAATAGGTAAAAACAATTTTACACGATATACTCTTATCGTATCATGACTGCTAATATTTCTTGTCGATCTCCCGATGTGTTAAGAAGATTTAAATGTATTAAGAGGATTTAAATTTGCGAGCTTGCCGTTTAAACCCTTAATACGTTCTCGATAAATCGAGAGCACACGTGATACAAATACATTGTGATATATATTTATTCTTAAAAATAAAATGTCAGAAATAATCCATTTAATAAAGAGATGTATAGATATTATTATAGTATGCATTATTTATATATTTTATTTTCATAAACGTTAAGAGAGCGGCAGAGAATCTCGTAAATGACTTTCCGTAAATCCAAGTCTTTTCGAACGGCGCGATTGATTCCGATGCATCGCGGTGCATTCGGCGAGATGCGCGACCGAAATAAGAGGATCATTTGTCGAAAACGCGATCTTGCAATTGCGTAACTAAAATTTACATTCTCCAGTTTCTTTCGCCTTAAAAAAATATCGGCGCATCTTATGGCCCCGCGATTCTCCATTCATGATAACCTGTCCGCACGACACGAAAACATCGTGTATAGCTACATCGACACGTACAGAAACATTTCTCCGTCTTTCAACCTGCAACTTTTGGTGCATCGCCCCTTGGTATCTCGGCTCTACGTGTCGGTACGTATCGCCGGTGAATATGGTGTGTCCGTATAAGATTTCTGAAATACGTCGGGCGATATTTCGTCCTGTCGAACATCGACGTGCAAGTTTTCACCCCTTACTCCCTTCTCTGTCGATTTCGATCTTAGGACCTATTTTCCGGCATCTCTCTCTCCAACTCAAAAATTCCGTGCATAAGAAATGCCCTCGAAGATTTTATTTTCGCATCGCGCGCGGAAACTTAGCTAAAGCGCGTTATTGTTGCATGGACATCAGGATATCTCGATTCCCTTTTTATTTTCAAATATTGGCAATCGGCTTTGATCGCGACTCAATCTCGCGCGCGCGTTTCAGTCTCTCCGTTTTATTTCGATTCGAAAATTCCGCGTATATAGCAGCACCTACCCCGGTATTTACGATCCATGTGAAAACTACGATAACTCGGCAAAGTTATTGTTCGCGCGCGTACATGATGTACAGCAGATATCGGCCCTTCTTCTATAACTATTTTTAACCACCGTTATACAGTTAGCCGATTCGATTAACGGTTCACCTATCGAAATATCGTGTAATTCACGGATGACGAAACTATTGACCCTCAGTGTGCTTTCGACCTGATGTTCTTAATTCATTAAGTCGATAAACTCACTTTCAAAATTCATGAATAATGAAAAAAGGATGTTTGCCAAATAACAATGTATAATTATCAAGGACAGAAAGGTTTAATAACAATTATCGTTTGAGATAACTTCAGTATGTGTGAAACTAGCATATCATTTCGTGGAAGATCATAAATAATTGAGAGTTCTGACTTTATTTTCAATAGTTCTAGAGTTCTTGATAGTTTAAACAAATAGTTTTGGCGATTAAAGCAAAGAAAATGCCTAAGGACAAATTGATATGCCAACTTCACGCAGCATATCACTTTGTCCTACGACATTTTCCTTATCAATAATTGTTCAAAATAAGATTTATAGTTCTACAAGAAATCTAAGAAGAATTCTATCTTCTAAAAATAAAAAATATTAATTAAAACTAAATAAACACCAGCAAATCTCTTACTTAAACATATCGAAGTAAAACGCCGCTCAATTTTCGAGTATTCTGATTATTACGAAATAATTCTGATATAATTCTGAGCATTTTTTTACTTCGATATCAAGTAAGAGATTTACTGGTGTTTATTTAGTTTTAATTAATATTTTTTATTTTTATAAGGCAGAACTCTTCTTAGAACTATTGAAGAACTATAAATCTTTTAAATTTGAACAATTATTGATAAGGAAAATGTCGTAGGACAAAGTGATATGCTGCGTAAAGTTGGCATATCAATTTTGTCCTTAGGCATTTTCTTTGATTTAATCACCAAAACTATTCGTTTAAACTATCAAGAACTCTAAAACTATTGAAAATAAAGAGAACTCTGAATTATTTGAGTTTTCACGAAATGAGACACTTCACACATCCCTCTTACCACTGTAGAAATGTTATGAAATAAACAATTTCTCACTCACCGATATGTGCAAAACGGAGTTGTAGTACACAGCAGATTGATCTGAAAACAAAATATTCAAATTATGTATATACATATATACATATATATATATATATATATATATTATATATAAAGAGAGAGAGAGAGAGAGAGAGAGAGAGAGAGAGAGAGAGAGAGAGAGAGAGAGAGTGTGTGTGTGTGTGTGTGTGTGTGTGTGTGTGTGTGTGTGTGTGTGTGTGTGTGTGTGTGTGTTTTGAAAGTTTGGAAACGATCGAGTATTTCATAAACAATGCAGTTTAGAAAAAAATGTTTTAATTTTTCATACCTCACAGTTGCCCCGACGTCGCCCGATGCCTCCCCGGGCCTCCTCCTCCTCTCTTGGTCCTTCGTAGCACTCACGACACTCGCGAAAATACGAATAATTACGATCGCCCGACACTTTACACGGCACTCCCGACACGCAAAACTTTACACGGCACTCCCGACGCGCGACACTTTACACGGCATTTCCGACACGACGCTTGAATCGCACTGTGTATCGCAATGCTACCTGTAACAAATAAAATACGTACATATATTAGAATAATCTTATTATTTCGCAATTATAACATACACAATATAAATATGTAAGCTACAATTGATAGATATATTCATGGATTGATATATCAATTAATATTTTTTTTGCTTTTAGAAGGCAGAATTCTTTTTAGAACTCATGTAGAACTATAAATGTTTTTAATCCTGATAAGGAAAATGCCGTAGGACAAAGTGATATGCTGCGTGAAGTTGGCATATCAATTTGTCCTTAGGCATTTTCTTTGATTTAATCGTCAGAACTATTTGTTTAAACTATTCAAGAATTCTAGAATTATTGAAAATAAAGCCAGAACTCTCAATTATTTATGATCTTCCATTGAATGATATGCTAGCTTCACACACATCTTTCATTTAGGTTTTAGGTATCGTTTAAAATTATATTCATAAAGTTTCATGAATCGCATTGACCTCTTTACTTAAAAATTGTCTGTTTTACACCGTTTATCACTTTTCTAGTCAACTCCATTTCTATCATTCCAAAAATGTCGATCCTATCGAAAAACTGAGAGATTGTGAAAAAATTGTGCAACAATTGTAGAGATTTATTACATAACTTTTGCAGTTATTTATATACTATGCGTTTAGAAAAAAAGAAAAGAATATTCTGTACAATGTGACTGACAGATTTATAGCTCGATTGGGACACCTAATCTGTTCACATGTATCACGAGTACAATATTGTTTGGTTTAACGTCGTCGTACACGCCCGAATTCTCTCAGATTCTTTACAGCGTCGTGCGATACGGTTCGCCCATTTATTTTGATATCAAGTTTCTCGCCGGAGACTTCCCGCAGAGAAGCTGCTATAGAAACGGTGCAACCGTTTTATCGCATTCGAATCTCGATTGCTTAAAGCCGCTAACGTAGTTACGTATTTTACGACGCGGAAAGGAATAACGACACCGGAGCGCGTCGGATTCGTGCCTCACTTTTACTACTGACCGCCACTATTTTTATTCCCTGCCGCATTTTCCGATACCCTACAAACGATCATGATCATGATACAATGTAAATAGCAAAATGTAAAAGCTGCACACACACACACGTTTTTTTGCTTTTACAAAGTCGATGCATTTTATATTTATTTTATCATATTTATATTAATATATTATATTAATATATTGATTTTACACAAATTTTTTTGTACATATATGTATACATATATAAAATTTGTCAAATTAATTTTTACTTATTACACTTTTTTTGATTTTACAAATTTCTAATTTTTTTAAACGAACGCAATTTCTTTTTAAGTTGTGAGCAATAACGACTTTGAGTTGTTCAAAGCACAACTGCAAAATTTGATACTTGTTTTTTTGACGTTAACCGTTCAATTGCTATATGGCATTTCCGTACAATGCAACGCGCGTACGTTCTCTTTCGCACTTTTTGCTTGAAAATTCGAAACAATTTTTTGATATTTCAAATAGTTTCAGAAATATTCGTCTATTATAATGATATTTTCTTCGCGCGCCTGTGTAAAAAAAAACTATCGTGTATTACTCAACGTGGAAATTTTTTTAAAAGATGTAATACCGGCACATTACTCCATTTTTACAACACCATTCTATACTGTATACGTAAAATCGAATATCGAATTGCCATGAGCCGGAAATTCGTATCGCCATCGTCCCAAGCGATTTTTAAATTTCGCTTTAAAAAGTGCAGAAGTTATTCCTTTCATAATGATGTTTAAAAGAACCTTGTAAAAACCGAAGGAGAGCGTGTGTGCTGCATAAATAATCTGTCGTAAGTTCGTATTGTTCTCGTCTCCTAAACTAATTGCAAGAGACGCAGCGAAACAGACGTGACGCGATTGTAGAATTAATTTTCTCGGCAAGGCGCCGCTTTTATTTTTTCACGTAATTATCGATACGCGCGAACCGATATCGACAGCCAAAAGTGAAAGCCGATCTACTTTTCGGTCGACGTTTCGAATCGTAAATGCGACCGATATATTCGAATATAGGAGCTGGATCGGATGCCAGCTACCGTAACCTGTGTGCCGCGAGATTGAATTATTTTTCTCTCAGAATAATTTCGCCATAAAAGACCAGCACAAGTGTGCATGCGCGAAGCCACACACACACACACACATACACAGATATATATATATATACATACACACATACACAAATACGCCGTAGTATCATCCTTCTCGAGAGAAGCGATCTCTGCAGCTCTCTCCTCCTCTCTCTTTCGATCTCAATCTTTCATTCTTGCTTCTTGCAAGTAACTTTTCTCTCTTTCTCTCTTTCTTTTCTCCTTCATCTCCTCCTTTTTCATCCCCGCAGACGAGACCACTCGAGGCGGGTAACATCACTATTTTCCCCCACGTCTCCTTATATTACATTCTAGATACGACCGCGAGGATGATGGCGGTGGAAGCTGAAAATGCCTTTCCGCTCCTGTTTCTGTCAGTGAATATCTTATCATAATATCGTGCTACCGATACTCTATGCTTGCAAAGATCGTGCCGGATCTTTGTGTGAAGTAGTCACCCCGCGACTCTTTGAAATATCTAACTCTTTGGGCTTTTGTCTCGCCGCCATCCGTCCGACTTGGCTACGCGCGAAACAGCCGCAAGGATTCAAATACAGTTTCGACATATCTCGGAATATCTGGCAATATCGTATTTTCGGTTTGGCCGACCGGCGAATTTTTGTAGTCGCGGCTTCCGTTCGATGCAGCCGCGACGAATCGGGACAAAATGCTGCCGGATGCTGCGCGCCCGATGCATGACTCGGCGATGAGACTCGGTATTTGCAAACTTTGACTTGGCGCGTGTTTCAATATCGCGTCACGTGCCTCGAAATGTTGTTTGTTTAAACTTTTCGTTTTTTCTCCGGATCTCTCTCACGTCTCCACCGTGTTACTATACACCGGCAAGAAGCCGGGGCTTTTCGTTTATAAAAATGTGTAGCGCCTCGTAATACTCGCAACTTCGCCGTATTCGCCATATTCGCCCGATTTTACGGTGCCGGCCGGGTGGAAAGAATCGCCGGTGCTTTCGTAAAATAAAGCCAGTGCATTGTTCTCGAGAGCGGGAAGGATGAATCAAGAGGGATGAATCTCTAGATTCTTTTATTACAGGAAAATTGGAGAACTCGGGAGATCAATTACATAATATTTCTCTCAAGATAGAAACATGATAAGAGCGAAAATTTCTACGTGAACTTGAAAAAAAATATCGCACAAGTCCTTTTAACGTTAAACAATGAGATATCACACGAGATGACATTCATGCGAGATTTTATACATCCAAAAGTGGAAGGGGCGAGTTCACTAACAGTTATATGATTTTACCCACCAGATGTGACAGTTAAAGTTCTCAGATCTTAATGAATCGTAATCGGAAATTAAATGACGCTTTTGTAATATGATATCGCGCAAATTTTCACTCGGTGATTCTAATACATTTGATAAATGTGTGTAATTCCTTCCGTTATCTTCATGCTCCGATTTATGTACAATATACGAAGCACATTGTAAGCTATGATATGTTCGCACCGCTTTGTATAAGGTATTTGCATTATATGCACATACGCGAGCGCGCGTGAGCTTATTGTAAGCTACCGTATGTTCACGAAAACCACGAACGAGATATTCACAATATATTTTAGATTAACGCTATTGTCATGAAGAATTCATCAACGTCTCTCCATAGTTGGCGTTTTTTGATGAATATTCATTATTATAATATATTTATATCGCGGTCTTGTAACACGTTGCACAATTCTTATATATGGAGCAATTCGGCGCATCACCATCTATGTCAACGAGCTGCAATGTGGGGGGGCTTGACAGGAAATTAAAACTATATCTCACCGTTCGAAATATGGTATTATACGCGTCAACAAGCCGTTAATCGTCGCTATTGCGCCGTCACGTGCATTTTAACGAGAGTAATCATGAACATCGAAGCGCTGCGTTCGTCTCGAGTGGCATAAATATACATATGTCAAAGCAACATTGTGTATGCGCAATGTTTCATATATATAACAATATATTTATACAAGACCAAAAAAAATATTTATTTAATTGAAACATTATTTTGCGTTACGCGGAATAATAAAAGTTTGGACTGGGGATGTTAGTTTCATAATCTTGACGTGACATATCGCTTCTATCATCCAAGTATCAATAAATGCATCACACAAAATATTTATTTTAATTATCACACGCAGAAATGTTATTGCGTAACATGGTAAGCAATAATTAGCGATAACTATAATTTACGAGATTTGTAATGCAAACAACCCAAATATTGTATAAACAACGATATTTATTTTTTTCGTAAGGGATTTGTAAATTTGTTTAACTTGACGTTTTCAATCTGCACACCGATATTATGTAGCTATCTATTGTATAATATCATATTTCGTTTATCGTGTAGCAAACATTTTCAATAAAATATTCAGCGAATGAACAACAACTCCCCCATATAATTTGGTAATTTCGAATACAATTTTTGCACTCTGTTCACAACTGATTTGAAGAGTAAAATTTTAATATTTGACATTTGATTACTAACAATAAATATCAAACAGGCGCCATCTGCCTGAATGAAGGCGATAATCTGCCTGAAATATTTTGCTAAAAAATTGCTTTGCACCTGCCACAAAGAATGTCATTAAAATTACGCTCGCAAGAGTTCGCCAGCAAGTTCTGCATAACACAGCTTAACTTTTATCCGGGCAATCTATTTCGAAACGTAAATGAGAGCAGCATTATTCCTCTCTCTTCTAGAATTTTGTTTAAAAAAGTTTCGATTGAATTTTTATAAGGTATCACAAAAGAGTCACGTTGCGCGGATAAAGAATCTCAGAATTTGCTTGAATTCAAAGCAATAACGTGAGGCTTCTTTCGGTTCACAGATGTGCCGAGCTTTTCCGAGCCGATCGGCAATGTGACCGCCGCCATTGGCAAAGAAGTCGCTCTCTCCTGTACCATCAGGAAAGTGGGAAATTACAAGGTAAGCAGCCGGTGAATTTTCAACGGCAAGAAACGGCGGCGCGATGCCGCGGCGTTCGCGGGAGAGCAAGCATCGGGCGCTAATTAGAGCTGGCTCGGAGAACGCATAAGCGCGCGTGTTGCCAGAGCGATAAGGGAATCTGAAATTCGGGTAATCCCGCGGAAATAAATGGGTCGCTCCGGGCTGGCTCTGGCAGATGTCAGCGTATCGGTGTCTTTTTGCGCGCTCTCTCCGCTCTCGCCGTTTCCTCTATTTTTCCGCGGGTGTGAATCGTGGGCGTGAGTTTTCCGCTCGAAATAAGTCGAGACAATGCACCTCGGGGTCGTTAAACGAAGAGGAAAACCATTATGTGTATGCCAATTCTTATTAGAATAACTGCGCAGGCGAATGACTGGAGTGCCCTTACTCCAAGAAAGTTTTATTTTAATTTTATTTCGTATGCATTAAATATGAAAATAGAAACTTTATATATATATATATATATATATATGTATATATGTATATATATAAGTTAAACACATACGAAAAATTCAATAATGCTCGGCTTATCTCAGGATAAGTTTTCCTTGCTCGTATCTGGAGATTAAGTTGCCTCGGGTTAGTAAGATAAGTGGCTAATACCGAGCATGGAAACAATTTTATGCATTTCACGTTGAGTCTCCTCCCTGATAAAATACTTGAAAAATAAAGCGAAGAACAACAAGGCATCCAATGCAATTCGCGCAATATGTTCGGCACAGTAATTTACAATGCAAATGCAAAATATAACGTATATTCAATAACCCATGCGTAAACGCCTGCTAGTGGCACATATAAATGTTTATTTTTCGGAGAGTATCGAAATTGCCATTTTATCCTCTAGATTTTCGCTATCGAGCGTATATAGTATTCGGCGCGCTTATAATGTATATCACACAAATCGATTAATTAGAGCTTAAAGTCAAACCACATGCGCGCGAACGAATCATGCGATATATGATTCGCCCAACAACTTCCATGAACATAGCGCCGGCGATTTTTCCCTGGGATAAAGCTTTGACGTGAGATTAAACGCGTTAAAACTCGCGTGCGCGTCAGCGCATCACCATTATTTTGTGTTATTTTAGCCACGGCGCTTTTAACGCATAACCCACCACATACGTGACCGCCTGTAAAATAAAATTCGATAACCGCAAATTTGTATGCTGCCGAATCGACCTTGCCGATCTATATATGTAATCCGAATGTATGCATCTTTCTCAATTGATCGTTAATTATAGCGATGCCGCGAAAAAAAGAGTAAAAAATTACACAGAAAGAGTTATATTACCATTCGAATATTGAATGTGAAATAAAGCATGTAATAATGGCAAAACGGCGGATCGAATAAAAAATACAAAAATAAAATCTATTTAAAATTATACACACAGAGACAAATAACCCCAACTACGTTAATTAAAAATAAAAGCCCGTATAAAAATATGTAGGATATAATATTATTAAAATATAAAAATATATAATTAATACATTTTAATAAAATCTTATTAAATAAAAATCTGATCTCTATATGTGATAAATGTAATATTAATTTAATAAAAAGTAAAGCATGTATATACATATATGCTATATACTACAGGTTTATATAAAACATAAGAAATATAAGAACGCTAAATTTACACGGAAATATAAAATAATATATGTAGGGTATAATGATAAAGAATATTTAATTAATAAAGTTATGTCTTCTTTTCTCTTTTCAAAGCAATTGGTGTATATTCACAAATATAAAGTAACATAAAATCATATAAAAATAAAACACATTTCAACTGAAATAAATATGGAACAATTTTTTTGTTTATCGTTGCGCGTATAAATGTAAAAAAAAATAACAAGAGAAAAAATAACAAGTTCTAATGGTCATCAAGTGTAAAGATTCAAATTTCAAACTTTATAAAAAAATATCGATTATATTCTATTTCACGATTATCCAGAAGAAGTTAACAGGTCGCTTTTCCGTATATTTTACGAACTTTTCTTGTTAGATTGCATTTCGCATCTCTAGACAGCCGAATCGCATCTAAGTAGCTTAATTAAATGTTTGGCATAATACTCCGATACTCCGACTCTCGCAATACTGCCGTGGCATTAATGCTCAGCCAGCATAATTATCCTGTTTAATTTATTCTACGGCATCTTGTAGTTTACGATTTAGTAATTCATTCTAGGTATGAGATATGTATGCGGATAAACAGCAATATGCCTTCACGATGCAAAATCGCAAATTTTCTCATGCGCGAATTATACGGGCCATATATTTCTATTATTTTCTTTTTTTTACCTATGTAATTTTACACGAGCACAACAAAATCGAATACACTTCGCGGTTGGTCCAAAAACACTCTGGGCAATGGCTATTTGCCGTTCGGAATACACGCACGGCTAATACTTTTTTATACGTCCGCGCGTGTACGTGCGCTATTTTTATTCACTCCGCCATATCCCAGAACTATGGCCCGTCGGCAAACAGACTCGCATATTTGTACACCACGGATAGACAGCAATAAAAGTGCTTTATGCATGTGTTTTCGCCGGTTGCAAAGAAACGTTGCAATAATGGAATATCTTTTAGCGAACTATGTAAGCTTGATGCTCCTTATCAAGGTAAAACTCCGTATTTTTGCTGTATTTTCTATATGCAAAACATTGTAAGAGAATTTGAATCTTTTTCACTATAATTTTGCATCATTTAAAATTTATCTATTAATGGAAGAAAAATGTACGTTAGTGTAAAAGAGAAAAAAACAAGAATTAAAAAAAAAAAAAATATTAATATACGTGTGTGTATAATATATATATATATATATATATATATATATATGTAATATATTTTTAAATTAATATTAATATAATTTAAATAATACACACTATCATATTTATATTTTTATATTTGATATTAAATATTATTATTAAATATTGTATTATATGAGTTATATATATTAATAGATAAATTATTAAACCATGCATATGACAGGAAAGACTCAAAAATTTAATAGCTTGAAATAAATTTAAATCATTGTCGCGTAAATTGCGGCAAAAAATTGTTGTCTCTGAAATGGCGCGAAAAATGAATGAAATGGTTATTTATCGCGAGCGCGTTTATATTCATCGCAAGAAATACATGCATCCGCGATCGAGAACTTAACGTCCATTATAAACCAAAGTTTTAGGCATGTAACTCATACTGATGCATAACGACTTTGCCGCTAACACGTCGCTAATTAAGACTTCGCGACACTTTATTCTCATGTGCACTTAACATCTTAGTGTCAAAAATACCAAGTTAAGAATACATGCATTTCTCTCAAAGGTTGAATGAAGTTATGAAACATATCGTCTCAGTGAAAAAAAGAAACTACCTGATATTTTTTAAAATATCCCTCGCATTAATTAGGAGTCGTGAAATTTTGACAAATTTCTCAATGTTTATATAAACT
This sequence comes from Prenolepis imparis, assembly GCF_030444845.1. Lineage (NCBI taxonomy): Eukaryota > Metazoa > Arthropoda > Insecta > Hymenoptera > Formicidae > Prenolepis > Prenolepis imparis. The sequence goes on along the minus strand of NW_028141166.1, from coordinate 17,957,653 downwards.
TTTACTTGTATTTATAGAAACACCACAAGAGACGCAGTTTTTTTTATTCATATCAACCAAAATAAGTATTAATTTCTTTATAAAGAAATTCAATATAGTTATTATCCCTCCCAAAATTACTTTAAATTTATTTTACAATTATACACAAAGTGTATATATATATCTTATTTAATAAACTTCTAAAGCTTATTAGAGCTTATTAAAGAAAATTTAATTTAGTAGTACTTGTGTATGTGTACAACTAGTTCACTTAAATATACATTCCGCCTGAAGTGGCATGGTTCAGTAGTCAAGCTTGAAAATGATCAGACAGAATATATAATTTTCGATTTAGTAAATATTCCTCATTTTCATTGAATTAACATTTCAAACACAAACATCAGTGCTAAGTTTCTGCAGATATTATGCAGAAGGATTTCTTATACAGAATATTTTAGATTATAATCAAGATTTATTAAGGGTTCGCGATAATTGCAAACGTATTAGAAATAATTATGTAATATCTTTATGTCGAATTTATTTTAAAAGATAAAAAGAGAAAGAGAAAGAAAAAAAAGAAAAAGAGAAACAAAAAAGCTATATATAACAAGAAAGATATATATACATGTTTGTAATTCATAACACGATTAAAGTATTATACAGTATTTGCAGCCTAAAACTTGCAGAATACTTTACATAATCGAAACGATTTATTATATATTCATATTTTGATAGTAGCTAATCGGGTGTATCTTGATCAAAGTGAAAAAGTTTCGTTTATTGAACATCGTCAACTAGCAAGGGAAACGGGAACCGATTCTGAAAAGCGATCATAATGAATGAAAGGAAACGGAAGCAGCTACCGTCACTGACACAAAAGTACGCTTCAAAAGTGTGCAATTTTCAAGAGATTATAAAACGCCTTTCGCGACAAGTAGATAAAAATTCACGCGCACACATACATACATAAACACACACATACACACACACACACAGAGTTGCACGCACACCGATCTACGCTTTAACAGCGGCTCTTTCAGCGCTTTATCTTCGCGGAGTTCCTCAGTGTTTTCTTACTATTCTTGTGCTCGTCTCGACCGATCTTTCTAAAGCCTTCCACCTAAACGAAAAAAAGGCACCGGCAAGCTTGAAGCTTTTAGAATCCGCGGCACCTTTTCAAGGGAATAAAACGAGGCAAATCGCTGAGATGTAGCGCGGCAGATTGGTGTCTCTACCTCTTTTCCCCTGTCGACGCGGAAGACGGATCAAGAAAAAAATGGACGAAGATATCTTCTGTGAGATGTACGTGACGGTTACGATCTCTTAAACGTTCTCATTTGCACCATCGCGAAAGTCGAAACGCGCGCTCGAAAGAAATCAAAGCGTATCTCTCGCATTGTAGCGCGAAGGGAGCATTAAACGTGAAGTAGAATACTTTCGCGTTGTTCTTTCTATACTTTTTGCTTTAATCTTGCGTTGAATGCAAGCCAAAATCTCTATAAATTTTTTTTATCTTTTAATATGCGGATGCTAAAGAGCATCTTGAGAATAGTAACTTTTAACTCGTCACATAAATGGCGATCAGGCTAATATCGTTGCTTAATTTTATTGTTATTTATTCACATAATTATTGAATATTGGCAAACTCAAAGCAATTTAGATCAATTCACACAAGATCATCCATTATTGGAGACTAACGGTGAAATAGGATAGGCGCGTACACTTGGGCCGATGAAACATAATAGCAAATATCCGATAAACATAAATCCACAAACGCTTGCTCGATATCCGTACATAATCCAATTATACTTTAGACGAAATGTGCGCGAAATGGAGGAAGATTGTGATCGTTAATGAATATAAATACAAGTAATATGAATAACGAGAAGCGCGTCGAGACGAATTTAGTTGCTTATGGCAATTCATTTATCACTGTCATCGCCCTCTTTCCCTCTCCCTCTCTTTCTCTCTTTCACGAGATATCGTCCTTTATAGTTGAGCGAAGTTGTAAGTTTACTAAGTCATATCTCACTGCCCACTCTAGAGAATGTTCACTTCCTGATTGTTCAGTGAACTTAACACGCTTTATATAACACAGTCGCGACAGAAATATTTTTTTCTTATATATACTATTTTACTCATTTAAAAAAATACTGTTATTTATATTGCGGTTTATTATACATAATTTTTTAATACCTAAAAACTCTCTAAGAACCATATGCAATAATTAGTTAATTTCTGTTTTCTTTTTTTAAATCAACAAGCTTGTATACCATACAACTATGTAATTAAAAACATGCCAATAAGACGGGAGATATTTTTTTGTAAGGAAGGAATTATACACTGTCTCTCTGTTTACGAGACAAGGCCGATAAAAACTCTGTCGGCCCTGTGCTTCGTCGCTCGTCTTCTTGCACTTCCTCCGTAATACCAGTTTCTCCATCGACAATACTCGAGGAGAAACTTCGGCGTCTCTCCTTTTTCGCTCCGTCTCCATCCCTATCTCATCCCTCTGCATCATGGCCTACCTACCGCCGTATCCAGGCCGTTCCCATCAAGCATCGACGGAAGCATTTTCGGGGATGCCGAAAACGAGGGGGCGGAGGTGAACAGACAGCAGGCAGCAGTAACAGCGGCAGCAGATTGCTGGCGCGAGGGGGACGCGAGCAGATAGAAGCGAGAGAGGAGAGGGATGCGAGTTGGCCAGAGTGGTGTTTCCCCAGGGTAAGCATGAGCATATACTTGCCCGGGGCTTATTCAGACAAATCGGTGATTGCTGCGGAGGCGAGCGAAAAGGTAGCTCGCAGTCGCCGCTGCTGCCGCTCACACCATCATCACCATCACCATCACCCTCACCCTCACTAACACCACCATCGCATCGGCCGCTCGTTGCCTTTGCCATCAGCACACCGCACCGAGGCACTCCGCGCCGCAAACACGTTGCACTTCCTATCGGTGCAACGATAGAACGAGACATTACGCTGAAATCCGCGGTGAATGCGGAGGTAGAAACGACAGAGACGAACGGTCACACAGACAGAGGAATAACAGAGGCGGAAGTGGCGGAATAGAGAAGACTCTGTGTGGTGTGGAGGGTGTCTGTGAGATGGTGAGAGAAACGGAGAGAGAGAGAGAGAGAGAAGGGCAGAGAGAGCGCAGTCGGACTGAAGAGGAACCGGGGAGAGAGAAGAATGATTGTTTCCATGATTACAATGGAGAGAGGAAGAGGAAAAGGGGAGACGGCCCCGGGAAGGATAGGGCAGAGCGCAAGGGTGGCGGGCGCGGGTAAAGCGGTATGGGGAGCAATCTCTTAGCGCTAACGTAGATTCGTGGGACGGGGTCTCTCGAAATATTACACCAGAGGGGTACCGACCGCCGTCGACGCGGATGTGCCCACCGGGGAATTTCGTAACTGCGCGGGTAATGTGTGTCAGCCATCGAGCCTGTGTCCGAAGTGCTTTCTCGAGGAAATACTTTGCACCTCGTTTGAACGCCGGAAGATGCAAGAAAAGAAAGAGAGAGAGACACAGAGACTCGTTACGTTATACCTCGTACCGCCACTGGCATTGGTTCCGTCACGGACGATTCATGGAGAAAGATTTATATCCCAAGTACGAAGGAACGTAAGCCTCAGATTCAAGGTGCTAATGCTCTTACAAAGGCTAGCAGTGGAAATAGCGGTCGAGTGGTTCCGTCCGGAGGAAAAGTATAGAACTCGTTTTTAATTTATCAACCCCGGGAGAGAGAAAGTCTTTCTCTACGTCTCTTTCTGTTGTAATGAACGTTTCTTGTTGCAACGAGCCAGCGTGGAAAATCCCCGGATAAAAGCGCACCGGAGACGAGAGTAACGCAGCTACGGACGAGAACGTATATACGAATAACTAGAGAAATAGTATTTCAGTTATTAAATTAAGCAACACACAATGAAACTGTACACTCGGGAGAAGTAATTCTCGAACTACGATGAAAAGAAGGAATCGTGTACAACGATTGGCGTGCAACGTTCCATTGTGTGATCAGTTTTCCCGTTCAAAGGCCTCAAGCCGATTACACATCGCCTCCGAATATCCCGTTAATCTCATCAAGCCTCTGTTCTGCGCGCAATCACTTCGCGCGATTACTACCGATAGTAATTTAATCAATAATTAGTTACTTGTTAATTATCTGATGGATATTATTTATTTATTGTTAGCAAATAATATCCAGATAATTATAACAAATAACTAAAGACATCAGATAATGCAATTGTCTTTAGCACGTAGTAATAAAGTTTGCTACTAAAAATATGAGAAATTATGACGTATATAAATATAAAATATGTCATAATTTCTCATATTTTTATTAGCAAACTTTATTACTACATGCTAATGACAATTGCATTATCCGAGTCTCTTGCGCGAAATTGATATTTATAATTCTAAACGTGATACATAATTGATTTATGTAATGCACAATTATTATATATAAATGCATCATTACTATATAAATTTAATAAATATATAATTATTAGGTAGCTTTTGTTTGGATCGTTTATTATCGGATCAAATGCTCATTAAAAGATTCCGTCTATATTCATTTTTAATAAATCAGTAGTAAATTGTATATTTAAATATTCCTGTTATCTCTCTTCATATTTAATTAAAGGATACTTTCAGCACACTGAAATGCTTTATGCAGGAAGGAGCGGTTTATATCTCTAACACTCTAATTAATAGCAAAGTCTCTTTGATGCGAAGGATTATCATTAAGCATCTCTTCAGCATCTACGAAAATCGTCTTGATATTAATGTAATCTTATTGTTAGTGCAATCATTCGAACATCGATCAAGCCCGACGATACGCACACAAATGCTAATTAAATTTTTAAGAATTAAATATTAAAATAAAGAGTGCGCCTATTTATAAATTCATGCAACTTTATCTGCTTAAAATATTTGAGAATCGATAAATTATCGCGATGTGCCATTTTCATTCTTATATACATGTAAACGAATTTGATATAACACAGTCATAAAAAATAGACGTCACTATATATAATTCTTTGTTTCTTAATGGAATTTTGAACAATTGCAAAAAAATTTCCGATTAAACATGTTCCGTATTACTAGACTCAACAAAGATAAAAAAAAAAAGAAATATTATCGAAAACGTGCAGTGAAATAGAAATCTCGGATTTATATTTAATTAATTAGTCTCTCCAATCAGACATTATCCGGATATTCGTCGGTTCTCAGAATCGTGACCATGCAAAATGCCGAACTAAGTCGCCGTTTGAGTTCTCTAAAGCTTTTTATGCGATAAGCATGCCGTCTCCGCAAGGAGAGGACGGCATTATCCCGGGATAGCATCGAACGAATCGTTATCTTCTCCGTAAAGATAATGACTCTGTAACCTGGACGCCCTACTACTCTTTTCATAGACAAGACAAACTGTGTTCCTTCGTGACAATGCACTTAAAGCGTCGTCGATTGCGTTTCGATAACGAAAGGATTCAAACGGCAACTGCCATCATCTCTTAGTTCTCTCTCGTCCAACCCTTTCCCATTTTCTACAATAGTTACAGGCACGTAGCGTCTCGTTTTTCGCGCAAATGGCCGCCTTTATCGGAAACTCGATTTATATTATACTACTTATACATCGATTCGATTAAGCTATGCGGTGCACAGCTCGCCGCTTTCCCATTATCATGATCACAAATGGCGCTGGCTCTAGACAAAGGAAAACTTCTCTTATAGAAAGAGAATCACGATATTGCAACAATTTTTTTAATAGAAAGATATCAAATCCGTTGCTCCATTTTTCTCGTTCCAAGTTTCGTGTCACAAAACATAAATTTAATTTTAAAGTTACAATTTTCTTTTCAATTTACCAGTATGTGATTTGATATTCTTGTACATTTTTATATTTTGAGAAACAAGAGGTTTTGTAAAAATATTTAATGTAAAAATATACTACGCATATATATTATATTTATATATATTTTTCTAATTTCATAAAAAAAAGATACTAAGATTTTATCAAATTAATTATTGCCAATGTTGCATATTCATTAATTGATATTGCGTTATTTTGTCTAAAATGTATTAAAGTGCACGATTAAATGACAAGTTTTTTTTGCTAAAACACACTACTAGTATTTTAAATAATCTAATTGTTTTCAAGTTTGCAATATATATTTATCAGAGAGAGTAAAACCGGATTAGATTTCTAGCTATACGGTCAACTTATCAACACATATCAGGTGCACGCAGTGTGTGCCCCCAAGGCCCATTAACCCTGTTTTCAGCGATCAACCCTTCGTCTAAGCTCGTCATAGAGGGTAGCTTGCGGCGAAGTACACGCGTGTCGCGCAGGTGTGTATGGATGACACACCACTAGCCGGCGGTGTCCCAGCGCGCGGCATGTAACCGGCTGCCCGCGTATGGCCGAAGGTGGTTATGTGGGTCGCACAACAGTCACTTGAGATTAATTACCAAGTGCATCGTTAGAGATAACGCGGCGAAGGTTTGGTGGCGGCGGTTAAGTGAGGCGATGGCGTCCAGATACGATGTTAAATTGAACCTTTCGTCACCGCTGATTCCTGCACCGACCCGGTACGACCTAACTCGGCGCAAGCCGAGTACAATATGCGTACTTGTCTAAAAGCAATTACTGCCGATGTGCGCACATACGTACATACATACATACACGCAGGTGAACTCGACGATAGCGCGCGATATAATATTGTTCGGACAGCATCTCGTTCGTACCGGCTTCGTCAAATCCGTAGCGGGACATGAGCGAAAGACGATATCTGATATTAATTTCCGCGCGCGGTTGCTGAATATCATTATGAGCTGCGGACCGAGCTCATCTCAAATTAATAGCTTGATTTTTCGAAAAATTATAGAGTAGATACACGGATAAGAGTGACACAATTAAATCTCTAAGCTATGATCGTGTAAAATGATATCGAATCGATATCGAATTATTTTCAAATATTCTTTAATAATTCACGATTAGTATTCCTATTTCATTAGCTATGTAATAATAAAAAATTGTAAATCAAGCGCGAAAGAAAAAAAAAGGGGAAGAGATATTTTTAAGTTCTGAATTTTAAAATGTTTTTGAAATGCGTTTAATGTGGAGAACAAAGATTTTTATAAGTTAACTTATTATTTTAATATTTTGCTTTCATCGCTTTCATAAAAATCTTTGAGAAAAAGTTATTTCTTAAGCGGATACTTCACTCATGCATCTACTTCACCAATCTTTGGAAAATATAAAGTCGTTCGCACAATTTCATTAAACTTATGTAAAAACATTTCCGCGGCGAGAGAGAACAACTTAAGTAAAATAACCTCGTTTTTCTAATAATAATCTTCATTATCTTTTAAAGAAACAAAATAAATTTCAAATTATATTATTAAAGAAAATTTATTGAACTGATAAATTATTCTAGAGAGATAATTGCAGAAAATCGTCACGTATTATTCGTATTATCATACAAAGTGTCCTCTATTATTAAAAGAAAAATATCAGTTTCAAATTGACCGAAGCGAATCTGTCATTAAACGTTAATATGATCATAGTGGGATACTATGCATTTACGTGTATGATTCTCGCGAGAGTGGTATTCGCGTGTCGTTATTAAGGAATAATTTATGCAACTGCGGTTTTGAAAATTCCGCAACCAAAATTTTCGTGAAATTTCAATCTTCATATGACTGGATATTTATTCGGCGATTTAGATCCACGGTCGCCGGAGAGAAGCAACCTCTTTTCGGATTTCATCCCCATAGCGATCGATTCAAAATATTCGCGAGTCCTTCCCCGTTTTCATGAAAGAAAATTCCGATATTTGTATGCTCCGTAGGTGGGATGGCTACGTGCCGAGGATCAGACGATATTATCGATGGGCGATCGCAGAGTCACCCACTCGCCCCGTTTCTTCGTCACTTTGGAGAACGCCAAAACGAAGAATCAGACGCAATCGCGGGAGGACGAGGAGGCCACTTGGCAGCTGCATATACGGGCATTGAAGGAGGCCGACCGTGGTTGCTACATGTGCCAACTCAACACTAAGCCCATGTTAAGCCAGCTGGGATGCGTGGATGTCCTAGGTATGCCTAATTGCACGCGTTTACGCGTGCCGCATTCCGGCCGACCAAGGTTTGCGGCTGTTGGCAGAGACGTCACGCACGCACGCATTGCGTTTCGATTAGGTCTGAACCATGCTTTAGGGCCGGAAAGTATGCGTGCCTCGCCACTGCAACGGCGCGTCTGAATAGACCGCCGTACACGTGTGCAACCTCGCACACATGAAGATTTCTCGGTGCACGTGTTATGCAAATCGCACGAGAGATGAGTAAAATACGTCATATACTCTCTATTGTATTATTGATAACTTATGACTGGAAGAGATTTCAGCTTTCAAAAAAAAGATATTTAAAAAATCTTAATCTCTGAACTGCTTGTTTAGTTTTGTTAAAAAATTTAAATAATTCGACATACGTGTGCAAAGTATTTAAGCCGGCTTAATTTGATTGGTAAAAAGTTACTTCATTTCACACGTAGTTTTTACGAGACATAATATCGATTCGACAGGAGTTTAGAGTTTACAAGGAACATCATCGGTCATATAAGAAATGCTAACGGCCGTGCTTTAATTTATAGTTTAATTAAACACGATAACGAAGTTGAAAAGTCCATTTGGCGGAAAGTCTATCGGCGTTCGCTGACTACATTAGTTGATGGATGTTCATACTTTGTAGCTCGTGCGCAAACGTCAAACCAGACTGTTTCTATTAAATTTACATTATCTCCTTTTAACGTTAATTACGCTGGTATAACACGTACATCTCAATATTTGCCTAGCTGTATCTTGCTTAGCTTCTACATCGGTAATATTCTAAACATGGCCGGAACTGCTGTGCGCTTCAATTTTGGCATAAAACGCGCTCGTTGCTCTACTACGGCATCATGAAATGCACAATTTCACTTTTATATCGCGCCGACGGGGCCAGCAGCAGCTTCGCCCGAGTAATATCATCTACTTTGTGCGTGGGAGAGAAACGGGGACGGGTCGTAGGATGAACGGGGAATGCGTTCTATCGTGTGCATGCGTGCCTCCGTTCATCGTCGGATACCGAAAAAAGCGGGCTCTTGCTGTCGAATAGAATGAAATTCCTTTGTGTAGAAACACGAGAAAATGCCATCCTCTTTTTTTTTCGCCGCCCAAATTGTCCGTACGTTTGTGTGTAGTGTATGTTATACCGCGACATACTTGTGTCCAACTTGGATCATTGTAATTGAAACGAACCGAACGGCTCTTCGAATTGGACGAAATTCTATCAGGAGAGCTTTCTCTCCCTCCTCCTTGAAGAAAAGAGGATGTCCCGCTGATATTTCATTTCCGTCGAATGTGACGGGAATGATTTCGAGATGATTTTTCGGTCCTGTTTGCTAACGTCACCGGCAACGTCTCGGTTAAATCGAGTTAGAACGACGGCAATACCGATTCTTTATGGTCCATATTCCCCCCCTAGTCTTCGTTCGCGAAACCTCGTTCACAGCCCAACGTCGAAAGCAGATGCCGAAGAGACTTATATGAAGATATATCGTTTCGTACGACGCGCGATTTCGATCCAATTTATAAATTGTTTCGCTGTTGTAGACAACAGCGCGCGTGTCAAATGAAATTGCATCATAATCCTCGGACACATGTTGAATTTCTGATAAATGGACGCGCGTGCAGTATCGAGAAAATTCGTTTCATTCCACAAAGGCTGCGTGATAACGTTTAGTATACTTTATATACCGTATATACACAATGCAATTCAGAAAACACGCTATACAACTGCTTTATTATTCTTTTGTTAGCGAGTTTTACATGTGCTCCTGGTGTCTGACTCGATACAGTAACACAATGCAGTAACACAATGAATTACGACAAAATATTAGTTCAAACAAATTTTATAATTTTTATTTTACAAACGCAATTAAGGCTCCTGGCGCCTTGCCGACCATGTCGAAATCGTGACGTCAGAGGCGAGAAAACACACGCTAAAATTTCTTAGATGCCATTTCAAAATAAAAAAATATTTCGATGAAACAGCACTTCAGATGGCTTTAGCACATTCTTAAAAAACCCCGAAAACTATCCTTTCCCCTTTATAATCAATCAACAGCTGTAAAATGTAATATTATGAAGCCCAGTCCGTCTGGTCTTTGCACATGCGCAGTCATTCCGCATGTCAAAGTCTGATATCTCGATCATTTTACAGATGTTGATTGATTATAAAGGAAAAAGGATAGTTTTCGGGGGTTTTTAAGAGTGTGCTAAAGCCATCTGAAGTGCTGTTTAATCGAAATATCTTTTCATTAAAAAATGGCATCTAAGAATTATCAGCGTGTGCTTTCTCGCCTCTGACGTCATAATCCAATATGGCCGCGGTGAGCACCCAGGAGCCTTAAAACATATGCGATAGAATTAATTTTCCATATTGTATTTCACGGAACGGACTACAATTGAATAGCTTACTTCAAAAAAAATGAATGAATAACGGGAAATTAATTTCACAGGAGACATATAGAATTATATCGATGCAAATATTTTTGTTTTACAGCCATAAATTTTTAACAATGTATCTTTTATAGTCTTCGTAATTCACTATGATATATTGTGCATTGTGTGGATTAGATAGTATATTTTTTTTGTAAAATAATTTTTCCTTATCATAAACTGATGCTTTTTGCTCGGCTTATTCTAGTTTGAAATTATTTTTATTTAACAATGTATTTTACGTATTTTTATCTTATGCGTACTAATGTTATAATAAATGTATATTTGCATAGAATTAACACTTACATTCTGCAATTTTTTTTCTGTGTTGAGCTTATCGTGTATCTTATTGTGCATAATTGCAGTAAAAGATGTAATGTAAATGTATGACACAAAAAGGTCAGACAATTAGAATCCGAAATGCGTGAAATTATATATGTGAAAAATATTTTCAATTTTATCTCAGAGCGAATAAATGTAATTTTTTCGCGTAATTGTGTAATACGATTTAATGCGCGTTTCATTATATTGCCTGATTTGATAATATTATCTTTTCTTTTTCAGTCCCACCCGACATCCTAAATTCTGGCACATCGGACGGCGAGGTTTCCGTCCTCGAGGGTGAGAACGCTACGTTGTCGTGCAAAGCATCCGGACGGCCACCGCCTCGCGTATTCTGGCGACGCGAGAAAAGTGATTTCATACTCGTGAGGGGTTCTCATGATCCGTTGATACAAGGTAAGATATCGCCCTTATATCCTGAACATCCCAGAATTGTCACTCCCAATGATCCTCGTAATCATCGTCTCTTTGTGACGACGACGTGCCCTGTCGTATGAAATACGCGTTGTTTCGGAATGAAGTGTCTCTACTCCTGCGAGGGAAACCGCCACGCGAATGTATTATTTCCCTCTCTATTTATGTCATGTAACCCTATTGCAGATTTGTATTAACTAGCTTTATATATACTTGGGAAATAATAGGCAGAAAATTTTCTATACTTAGCATATATAGGAAGAGAGCATTTCTTTTTCTTCTATTTCTCTTAAAAAAAAATTTATAAAAAGATCTTAACACCTCAATTTTAATTTCTAACAAAAACAAATATTTTCTGCACTTTTCCGCAATTAGAATAATTAGACGCATCTTATTTAAACAAATGATCAAGCGTTTTAAGAGGATATGAAAATACCATAAATTCGTACATATAGGTGATCCCGATCGAAAGCAATTACGACAGAACACGTTCCAGCGAATAGAGATTAGTTTGTCCGCAATGACTTTCAATATCCTTCAACACGTCGAGCCACGCTGCATTTTGCAAGACATCTGCATTCGAAGAATTTCGTATAGTCGCGATGGCTCGCGCAACGCGAATGAATCACGATCGGTCGAAAAAAAATATTTGTAACATCGTGCGTATGCCACTGGCTCGTGCGGAATTAAAAGAGTGTGCTTGTACAACCATTGACATTCAATTGGAATGATTGACATCGCGCTAGAGAGACAAATTTTAGCAATCAATCGATTTCCAATATATTCCCCGGTGTATCCCAAAGTATAACGCCACATACTATTTACGGTATGTGTTTCAATGAAAGACTTTTTCGTAAATTCAATATATACAATCTCATTCATCACATGGAGTTTTCAGAGTCTAGTAACACTGTTGATTTGTAGACTTACCAGAATATAAAATTTATATATATAATTTTTCTCTTATAATTTTTGCGGAAAAAAATTGTCTTCAAATATGTATATTGTGCTTCATCCAATTATATCTTATGTGAATTAATATTAATATAATATGTATAATTGAACAAATTATAATATTATATAATATAAAATGACATTATATAATATTATGATCATTCATTTTGCTATATTGTTAATATAATGAAAATAATTGTATATTCCCCAAGATAGATTTCGTTTCTGTCATGTTTCGTTTAATTAATATTAATGAAAATCTGATATACAATAATTAAATTCTGAAATAAAAAGACGTTATTTCCGTACACGACAACGCAATCAAACATTCGACAATTATTAATTTAATGCAAGTTACTGCAGCGCTGTTCGAATTCGTCAGCTGTCAGCACAAATCACGCATCTTGCATTTTCGATCGATCTTATTAAACTTCTGACACATTTTATCGCGAATATGGAACGACACGTTCCACGTATGATTTATGTCGACCGTTCGTTCAATAATAATATAATTCATTATCTTTCAGTTATTCGAAAAGCATATCTACCATACATATACGCTAATATAATTTTTCATTATAATAATGGAAAATGGAAAATGTAAACACATAGAGTAGAAATATTAATTTTCAAAATTTCATTATCTCCTCTCGTCTATATAATAAACATTTTAAAATAATATTTAAATATATAAGCTAATGTTATAAAAATTATTTTAATAAAATGTGTATAAATTAATTTATCACTGCCACTTCTTCTCTTTAATAATGTTTAATAAAATTTAAAAATATTAAAATTTTTAATTTGATTATATGAACATTGAAATAAAAATTAATCAGATTATATAAATTTGCGTATATCCCTTGATTTTAAAATAGAAATATTAACACGCGCTTTGTCACTAATGGCAATAAATTGCAGCGACAAATTTTGCTGCAAATTTATATTCTGCTTATCGTTGGGTACCCCGGAAGACATATTTCGCGAATAATTACTCAGGCCGCGTTAACACGTCGGCTTATATGGTCGACAAGGGAGCAGTTTTCAACGAGATATTCATATAACGTACGATTTTCTAGTGGACAACCTGTCCGGCGAAAGGCTAGAATTAACCAGAGTAGACAGGAGGCAAATGGGAGCTTATCTTTGCATAGCGAGAAACGAAGTGCCTCCGGCAGTCAGCAAAAGGGTTAATCTAAAAGTAAATTGTGAGTACTCGACAACGTTTTATAGCACTTTACTTGACGATGTCAAATCAAGATTGAAATCAATTGACAAACGGAAAACTCTGTTTATCCAATTTAACGTTTATTTTTTAAACAAACAGAAAAGACGTAATTTTAATAGCATTGCTACACTATCACGAAAAATGTAAACGAGAGTTAAAAAAATATGACGTTATTTATATTAGCAATTAAATTAAAGTTTAATAACATTTATATAAATGCAATAACGAATAACAATAATCTGTCATTTCTCCCTTTGCCCTTCTAGTTCCTCCCAGCGCAAAGGCACCCAATCAACTGCTCAGTTCTCCCCTGGATACAACCGTGTCACTAATCTGTTTAATCGAGGCTTATCCCAAGACAATTAACTTGTGGATGCGGAAGGAACAAGTTATTATGAGCGGGTATGTGCCGAGACAATATTGACAGATTAGCCTACCGATTTTCGGGCATAGAAACCGTTGTTCGACAATCTCGTTGACGATAGCAGGCAAAATCGTTTTACTCCGCTTTTTGCTAAATCGCGCCCGACCTCGGCTGCAATTTCGGATATCGATCCCGGCGGCGATTCGATTATTCTAACGAGATGTCGAATAACGGAATCTATTCACCCTATCTTGGACGTTAAACCTAAGTGATATGTCAATGTAGAGGCAGATACGAAATCGACGAACGAGGAGACCCCGACGAGGAATGGAAGACGACGATCGTGTTGAAGATAAGACGCTTGAAGAAAACGGATTTAGGTGAATACACGTGCTCAGCCTCCTCAAGTATGGGAAAAGCCGAGGCGACTCTCAGGGTATACGGTGGGTAGTTTTACACGTATAAGATCGAATGAATACGTTATCCTCTTTAGGGCAGAGATGTGCGCGATATCCGGTTTATAGTTATTTTAAAATTTACAATCAATCGACATTTTAGTATCGATAATTATCTCACGTTGCGAATAAAACGATTAAGCGAAATTTTGAAACACAATTACACAGAGAAAATTTTCTATTTTCTCTTAGAATTTACCCTGAAAATCATGGTAATCGTGGGATAATATGGAAAGAATTTTATGAGAATTTCTCTGATTAATATTTATCATAATAAAAATAATATCTACACGTTAAAATGTAAAACATGTTTGATTAATTTTACTATGCAGTTTAGTAAAATTAATGAAACATGTTTTAATATTTTATTGTGATAGATATTATTATTTTTATTGTGATTAATATTAATCAGAGAAATTCTTATAAAATTCTTTCCATACCCTATTGCCCCACGATTACCATGATTTTCAGGGTAAATTCTAAGAGAAAATTTTCTCTTCGTGTAGATAACATTATATATACTTTTATTAATTTTATTAATTTTTCGCTTACAAAAACTTGAATAATATGAATATTATTGATAGCATATTTAGAGGTCCAAAAAATGTGACTAGATAATAATAATAAAATAAAGTACATTTGAATTTTTTTTCATCGCAATTTTTATAGGCAAGTAATCAATCAATCATGAGAAGTTAAAAAAAAAACATACATAAAAGCATCTAAAAAAAGAGACACGTCCACAAAAAGTGGAGCGTTTCGTTTATCCATAATTCGTGTAAATACTTTCAGAGATCGAGCGCGTAACCGTACCCAGCCGTGTCACCTCGGCCAATAACAAACGAGTGAACCAAGGCAAGTCAAAGTCCGGTCAAGGGACGATGGGCAATCGGGTTTTCCATCAGCAGGTGAGCACGCCGGCGATGCAGAAGAGCACCGCGCGATTGATCTACAACAACAGATACGCGACCACGTCGACTACCGCGGACCCGCGCGCTCCCTTAATCAAGGATCAGGGTAACGCTTTCAAGCACAACAACCGCAACGATAACCACCAGAATCTCAAGGATCGCAGCGACGCGTCCGTAGTCATCGCTAGCAAACGGATCGTCTTGCCGCTCTGTTTGATATTGTTCTCGACAGTGCGATAAGATACAATATAACGACGACCACGACAACGGAAGCTAATTCGTCGTGAAAGGAGTTACTCTGTGAAACAGCAATGGGAATCCGTTCATCGATCCGGATAGGATGATGAGACTAAGCGAAAGGAAGGGAATCTTGCGGAGGGAATGATTCTCAGACAACGACTACGATATAGAAATCTGGAGTGACAAAAGAACTCGTTTCAATTATAGATCGACGTTCTTGACAGCACGAGGAAAGAAACACTTGGACGCTCTTACGTGGGTGGGAAAATAGGGAAAGATTTGAGTCGCTAATGCGAGTGAATGTTGCCCGAGATAACCACTGGGGATTTTTCCAGAAAGACGCTTACGAATGTATTTTTTATGACCCTTTTATCCGTTGCTAACGTGCGAATAGTTCGGGGACGAAATGTGCTTTTTGATTGGACTAACTATAATCCGGATATCTTTAACTCTCGGAGATAGCGAGATGCTTGTCATGATCTATTTTCACATTTGTTAAAATTCTTCTTAATTTTATCTAGAAATAAATTTTCTTTACACATTTAATTTTAATTTTGTCGTATCAGTAACTTTTTTCTCTTGTTAATATATCGATATAAAAATTAATTATGTCTAAAACATGACTATTGGATGAAAAAATGAAAGACAATATAATATAAAAAGATATTTTTACGTTGTAAATAAAGAATATTTATCCCATTTCTTTTAATTATATAAATCAATTATATAATTTATATAAAATTATAAAAAATTTTTAATTTATTTAAAAGTTATTTTAATTTATATAAAAAACATTAATGCCTTAGAGATTTCGATTCCAACAATATTATCTGAGAGAGAGAGAGAGAGAGAGAGAGAAAAGAAAGAAAGAGTTAAGGAACATAAAAGAGAAATTTTTATTATTCAAGGGACGAGTAATTATTTCTCTTTCTTTTTGTGGGATTAATAAAAATAACTTGGAGTAATTTTATAACGTTAGCGTCAAAAGCCTTATATATGCAGGGTGTCTATCTCAAATGAACAGTCACTATCGTTAACGAGGAATAACACACAAAATTTAATTGTTTATGTACGAATCGTAATCGCGATGTGGATATATCTCATAATGATAGCGACGATTCAATTAAAATGAACATCCCTTATGTTGCCATTGTAATATGTCTTCATCGATAATTCATACGACTTTTCCGAGCAATTGTGCGATCGTACCCAAATGCAGACAAATAATTAGCATACTAATTTGTATGTAAGAGATAAGACGATAAAATATCTTTGTTTATTGTGATGTAAGAGAGCGAATTGCGATATTATACTTGGCATCTTAGCGAGTTATCTCACGTCATATCCGAAATAAGATTCATATCCATAGCGCATATATAACATACCAAACACTTTAGAAGTATATTATAAGTATCACATATTTCAGTTATTTTATGTATTTTTTTAAATTACTAGACAAATACTGTACCTTATATGTCGGTGACGAAGCCAGACCACATTATAGATATAGTATAAGTGGCTGACTGCGAGAAATGACCGATATATTGCTTTTTAGGTAAAACGCGTTATAAATTGGCTTTGTCATGCCAATTTCTGTATAGGATATGCTCATCTTAAAAACTGCATATGTACATTACAGTGATGATAAATACATATAAATGATGGAGTATATATATACATATCTGTGTGTACGTTATTATATAAAAATATAAACTTATCAGGAATTGACAACAAATATGTACTCTATGTATTATAATAATTTTTAGTAATGTCACAAAGATTATTTAATATAATTTAAAGATTATTTTGAATGTTTCTCATCAAACTATAAACCATATCTTGCTCTGTAATTAAAACAATTATGCAAAGGGATATCAGCAAAATGTTATAGAGCGTTAAAGTTGAAAGAATTAAGGACAAAGGTGATTCGATAATCTTTAATACTGCAATCTATCAATCATCTATCACTGAAATGCAAGTCTTAGTTACATCGCGTGGTTTATTGTCATAAAAAATGTAGCATATCCCACACAGAGCACAAAAATATGTTAAATGTACCTATTCAATGAATCCTGTATATCACAGAATGCTCAATATAAAAACTTTACAATAACTATATTAAAAGAATGTTGTTGTTTATAGGACGGGAAATATATTACGAGAATACAATGAGAAATGTGCTCAAATTGGATAATATAGCTTTGGGGAAAAAAACGTGTTGACAAATAAGAAAAAAAAAACTATCATACATTTAGCAATGACGTTCGTTTTGACTTTAAGTCTAGCTTAAACGAATGTATTTTTATGTATTACTGAAACGACAAATATAGCTGTTTGTCACAAAATGAATATCAACATTGCCTTTTATTAATTCATTTCTCACCTCTGGTCTTTAAGCATAAATATAATATATTAAAGTACATTGAAATATATAAATGCATGGACCAAAATGACATAGAAATTATGTCCAAAACAAAATACTAAAGGCCATAAAGATGCAACAAAAAGCTACATATGGGCTTTTTCTTTCGCCAATCCTAGCACATTTCCAAAAAGTACCCTGAAAACTAAGAATAAAAATTCAGTAAATATATATACATGGAGTATGTATATTACGTGTAAATATATATATTTACATCTGTTAATATATACGTGTAAATATATATATTTACATCTGTTAATATATACGTGTAAATATATATATTTACATCTACTAAATATATATATATATCCTATATGAGTTTTACATACCCAACCTTTCCCAGCCGCTTGTCGAATAAGCTGGGTATCAATGATCTGATATAGGTGCAAGTACATATCAGCAGTAATATTACAGTCAGCAGGCTCTGGAAATTAAATATAGCAGACTGCCAAACAAGAATATATTAGTATGTTTCAAAAAATATTCATTTCTTATTTATAAATTGATCGCATACATTATGTAATACACTAGCGTTATTATTACATATATTAATAGCAATAAAATATTAACCATTATTTTTCACATGGATAAAATATTTTCTAATAAAATAAGATATCTAATAATAATGATGTTTAACACACAATATATTTAGGAATTTAGTTTCAAGCTTCTTGATAGCCAGTTTCTTGCATATAGGTTATGTACGACCCATTAACTTAGAATGCCAATCATAATTCGAAAATGTTTATAATTACCATAATGTAGGATCATGCGAATTGTTTGATTCGAAAAATCGCAGTTAAAGTAATATTTGAAAAACTGTAGATAAATTGTTCTAAATTCTCTCATAAACAAATCTACGTCTTCACGTCACCTTCGCGCATAACGTATCGCGCATAACATTTGTATGCTCTTTGCAGAATAATATACCAGGTGTCCCATTTTATTTGAGATATTTGAGTGGGTCCTTTAAAATGGGACACCCGGTATATATATATATATATACATAATACAAATGTTATTCAGCAGAGACAATAATTAATTATGTAACCAACAAACAAATGTGATTGATTCTTGCCAATTAATATTATAAGATGGTAACTCAATAAATATTTTTTATATTTATATTTTCGGTGACTTAATTTCAATAAAATTTTATTAATGTGTGTGTTATAATAATACCTGGAGCAGAGCCTTCAGTTAAAGCAAAGTTGTCACTATTTGTCCATAATATATACACTAGCCCGATACTTTTCTCGGCACTTCCGATTTTTTTTCCGACACTCCCGATATTGTACTACTTTTACAATATTTATTCTCAGTGATTTAAACTCGTGTAGCTCAGAGACAATTAAGTGATGAGGCAAGTAATTTTTAGATATCGTAATATATTGTACCGTAATATAATTGCAGCGCCCGCGCATTTATCATCACAATGATCAATTGATGGGATTCGATACGCGATCGCGATTATATTTATATATCACACGCATTTTCTGCGCCAAAAAATAACCGCGCACAAGCACTGTAAACGAAAACTAGCCGGAAACTATATATTAAATATCTCAACTTCCGCAAGGACTAGTCCGATTCCGACATTATGAGACATCGCGAATCAAATATGGCTGCCGTGACGTAGCTGTGACGTATAGTCATTTGAATGTAGTTTCTTTTAAACGCAATCTTCACATATATCAAATAAACGGATGATATACATAAATATGCAAATATGCAAACAAATATAGTTATTATAACATTATAGACATTAGATAGATAGATGCTAACATTACTTGCACGCTTCAAAGCAAGATTTTTTGCCCGAATTTATATATGTCTTATCAAATATGCTTCGAAAGGAAAATATATACAAAAACGACAAATCGATTGATTATGGTAAATAATGTTTTCGCGTCTGTCTGAGGCAAAATATATATAGAATACCAAAAGAATATCAAAATACTTTCTCACGTAGTTATTGCGATGTTTTCTAGACAATTGATTTATTATTCTTGTTAAATATTATACATTATATGACGGAAATAAAAATAGCTAAAAATTCGGACCAACCTTTGCGACAGTCGAGATAGTAATGAGCTACGTAACGTATTTTGCTAAGCGCAGGACCAGGGGGAGCGGCGAGGGGAAAGGGGAAAAGGGAGAAAGAGAGAGAGAGAGAGAGAGAGAGAGAGAGAGAGAGAGAGAGAGAGAGAGAGAGAGAGAGAGAGAGAGAGAGAGAGGGGAGAAAGAGAGAGAGAGGGGGGGGGAAAGCGAGTCTGGCCGTTTTGTTTAATACACAAGGACGCCGTGACGCTAATATTTATTTAGGAATGTAACAAATATATATGAAATATTATTTGCACGACAATTTTTCTACAGAAATTGAAACAAAAGATAAAATATATCGTATATCTAGCTGTGTCCATTTTACGACTATTATTGGCTCGCGAATTCTCTCTTTCCAAATATCTACATATTATTAATTATAATTGAAAGATATATATATTATTAATGTGTTACTTATTATTTGAATCTTACGTTTAATACTTGTCTCGGAACTCGATTTCTCCCTACGAAACAAGTTTTGTTATTAGATATTTGATAATGAATACACCCGCGATATTGAATGCAACTTGAATCCTCGGTACGTTAATTTGAAATTGATCAACGTAGTATGCGTACGCGTTTAATAAACGTAAAGCCACGAAAGACTTGGTTTATAGAGGGTACACGCTACGTTCGACATTCATCGTCCAATAGGAAGACTCGTTTCTTAGGGATAAAGAGAAAAATTGTTATTGTAACTAGCCGCTAGTCTCTGATTTGATGGCAGGAGTTGTCGGCCCTGCTAGAGAAGATGAAAATAGTGGGGGGCAAAGCGAACGGCCTACCGCCGAATGTTTTGCCCTATTGTTCAGGGATGTCGCGAAAAATGATGGATTTCAATTAAAATTCGAGTTAGGTAAAGCGAGATCCGAGCGGTGGAGATGTGTTTTATGATTATCGAGATGGGACTAGTGCTTTACGACGAGCGCAGACTGCGGTAATATCGGTTAAAAAGGTCGAGGAATTCCACAGACGACTCTTTGTCATGGACATGCAAGCTTCTAATGGTACGCACTTGTGTTTTCGTATGCGGCTTAATTCGAACCCGACCGGTCCATCATTTTCTCTACGACGATGCGCCAGTTCGAGCCTCGCATTTATCTATTTTCTAAACAATCACGAAACTGTTGGACGCGCGAGAGAAATGCCACGATGGTAGGAAGGTTAAATGAAAGTATGCGCCTCTCCAAGGTTTTCTAGCGTCACTTTTCGCTAATCTAAACTCTAAAAAAAATGTATACAAAAAGCGAGGCAATAGCGCCAAGTTCGATAATCATTTTATTATAATTATACACTTCACGATAGATATGCTAGATGGAAATTGTAATTTACAGTTTTAAGATTCACAAATCAACATCCAAATATAGATCGAGTAATTTCTAATATCGTTCATGTCAGTTTTACATGGAATATTTTATTCAAATAAAATTTTCTATCGTTAAATATAGTATTGTTGCAGCTTTGCCTATGAACAGAATTGACAAAAGAATATTTTTATATATTTAATAATTCGAGTAGATGTAACAATTGGTGAATCATGTAAATGTAGGAATGGATATGTGTATGAATACAGTGTATACTTCCATCCCTGGATTGCCTGAACTAGGGATGGTGTGGATGGGAGATATGATGGTGGGAGAGCCCACTCATGAACTCATGTTGGATCCTCGTCAAGCCGAGAGCCCCTTTTTTTCCCATGGTTCGCATCCATATGAAGATCTCAGAAATCATCACATCGCTCCCATGGTACGCTACATACCGCAACAATTCACAAATGAGTGTTCAGAACCTGATGAGGCAATGGAAGCTGTAGATGCCCATGAGATACGAGTGAGTTTTGTGTTCTTGCTGAACAAAAAAGAATATATAATCTATAATAAATGTATATACATATATATATTTCCCTATTATAATATTATAATTTCCTTGTTTTTAAAGGAATATGATTCACAGCCTGAAAGGCCAGAAATGAATGAATATTTAACATTAGAAGATTATATTGACGAAGATCGAGAACAAATTGTGAGCAATGCGGCGACTCAAACTACTCAAGACAATCGCAATCGAAAAATAAAGCCTATAAAGCATCCTGGACTTGTTTTAAAAACGCCTATTGCTTATCAACCTCATACTGATCTAAATTTTATTCCTATTCGTAAAGATGGTATAGGTAAGCATTGTCATTGCAAAGATAAGATATATATGTTTAAATTTATATAATATACATTGTTGGACAAAATAATGGACTATAAAAATTACTGAAATACAAGTTTATTAGTTCAAATATATTAAATAACACTTATAAATAGAAATATAAACTTTAATGTTTTAATAAATTAATATATTGAATTTTTAACTTGAATGAATCAAATTTTAAATAAACAATAGAATGTCATAAGACATTTTTTCTGAAAAATATAAAGAAATATTTTAATTGAAGATAAAACTACTAAAAGATAACTATTAATTGATAACTGTTGGACTATGTATATTTTCTTATCGTAGTAAAATTTATTAAGTAAAGTAATTGGAATTTTCATGCCATAAATTGTTAATTTGATATCAGTTTATTTTAATTTGGATTTATATGTATTTTACAGCTGTTTGTGAAAAATGTGGTGCTATTGGAGTGAAACATGCTTTTTATACAAAGGAGCGTAGATTTTGCAGTAGAGCATGTGCACGTTCTTCAGAGCATACAGCACCGACTGCTGATTCGACATATAGTCCATCTCATTCAGTGGATCAGCCAGTATCCGGAAACCAAGCGTCCCTTAATGAAACAAAAGTATCGAAAGAAACAGAAGTAAGTTAATGTTAAATAAATTCATTTGAAGAAAGTGAGAAAAAACTATAATGTTTCAATTTTTCAGGTAGTTATAAAGGAAGAAGTAGATATCAAGGAACCTGTCGAATCGGAAAAAGAAAAAGTTAAATTAGAACCGGTAATGCCCGAAGATTTACCAGTTAGAAGAAAGAGAACAGCGGAAATGGCGGGTTCTTATGATTGGACGTCGCATCTTGTTGAACCTGGATTTTGTGCTGCACCAGTCTCCTGTTTCAAACATGTTAGTTTTTCTGAAGAACTTTGTTTTACATTATAGTATTAGAATAGCAAAATATATTTAACACAAAAATGTTATAAAAATATATATATTTATATTAATTTCTGTTTTTAGGCTCCTATATCTGAAATATGGGATAATATTACAGTTGGTATGAAAGTAGAGGTAGAAAATACCGACTGTGACGAAGTATGCGAGGCTTTCCCAGATTCGTTTTGGGTTGCAACTGTATTACGTATATGTGGATATAGAGCTTTGTTAAGGTATGAGGGTTTCGGGCACAATGCAGATAAAGATTTTTGGGTGTCGCTTTGTTCTAATGACATACATCCTGTTGGTTGGTGTGCCACAATTGGAAAACCTCTTATTCCACCTAACAGTACGTAATCGAAATTATTTCTAACAAAATGACAATGCGCAGGCTAAAAGAAATTTATTGAGAAAAACAATTATTAATCTTTAAAAAAAGTGCACTTGAGAAAAGGATCTGATGTGTCAAATTATTTTTGCAGCAATTGCGAACAAGTACAAAGATTGGAAGGATTTTTTAATGAGACGATTGACCGGTGCAAGAACATTACCAACAAATTTTTACAATAAAGTGAACGATAGTATGAAATCTCGTTTTCGATGTGGGCTTCATTTAGAAGTGGTAGATAAAAACAGAATCTCACAAGTGAAAGTTGCGACGATACAAAAGATTGTTGGCAAACGTTTGCATGTGAGATATTATGATTCTCCTCCAGAGGATAATGGTTTCTGGTGTCACGAAGATTCACCTCTCATACATCCCGTCGGTTGGGCTAAGGGAGTGGGACAGATGCTGGATGCGTATCCCGAGTATTTGGATCGAGTTTCTAAATCAAAATTAACCGAAGACGATGCGACGGAGAATCTTTTTCATGTGCCAAAGAATCATCACGTACATCTCGGATACACGTTTAGAGAAGGAATGAAACTAGAAGCCATCGATCCACTCAATCTTTCGGCTATATGCGCCGCGACAGTTATGCGAGTTTTGAAAGAGGATTACATTATGATTCGCATCGACACTTACGATGAAGACGCGAGCGGTGCCGATTGGTTCTGTTATCATTCGTGTTCACCTTGCATTTTTCCAATCGGCTTTTGTTCCCAGCATGGTTTACCATTAACACCACCTAAGGGTTATGATCCTACTACATTTACATGGGATGCATATGTAATGGAAACCAATGCTGAACCTGCTCCTGTGCAGTTGTTTAATTGGGTAATTGTTCTATACATTTCTTAATATAATTTAAAATATTTGTTTTTATCTTGCGATTGCACATGTGAATATTTTTCATATTTTTTTAGGATATTCCCCAACATGGATTTATTGAGGGAATGAGACTTGAAGCTGCTGATTTAATGGATCCTAGATTAGTTTGTGTTGCTACTATTACTAGGGTGATTGGCAGATTATTACGAGTACATTTTGATGGTTGGGAAGATGAATACGATCAATGGTTAGATTGTCAAAGTCCAGACATTTATCCCGTTGGATGGTGCGATCTTGTCGATCACAAGTTAGAAGCGCCACGAAGTGTACTCACTAAAAACACTAGTCCTACTGGTAAATATCACATACATTTATGCACGTATTATTTAAGTTAGATTAAGTATGTATATTGTATTTAAATATATATTGCCATAGTAAAATCACCAAGAGGCCTTAAACGTAAAACTAAGAGAAAATTAAAGAAGGGTGGCAAGATGTTTTGCTCCAAAAATATACTACCTCGTCAGAGCGAACGTATTAGTATGGCTCGTGAACGCGGGCGAGAATTGGAACCTGCTCAAGGAACCAAAATTGAGAGAGAACGTGACTTAGAAAGTTTACCAGAACAGAGAAGCAGAGAGCCGGAACCAGCGGAAGAACCAGTTGGTCCCGATCAAACCTTACCCAGTCCTACCACTGGTCAAGGTCAAGCATTGAGTGACACGCAAAGCGAAGTACAGAGCCCTCCACCACCTAAAGAAAGGACTGCTACATCGTACATCAATGTATGTAGCATAATCTTTTCTTATTTATATAAATATAATCTCAAATATAAATATGTATATTGATATGTCACTTAAAATTACCATAAATGAAATTAAATTCTAATTTATTTGATTTTTGTAGGTTACTTCAGCAAGTAGTAAATATATACCGAGACTAGCAGATGGTATACAAAAAAATTCGGAATCTGGTGATCTAGTGCCATCTGAATGGAATTTTTTTGATGTTGCACAATTTCTTCGTGTTAATGATTGTGCGACATACTGCGATAATTTCAGTAAAGGTAAAATAGATGGAAAAACATTGCTGACTCTCACTAAGGACCAAATAATGGATCTAACAGATTTCAAAGTTGGACCTTCTGTAAAGATACATGATTTAATTCAGCAATTAAAAATCAAAGTGAATCCAGCTCAGGAAAGGTTGAAATTTGGATTGAAGAAATTATTATAACAAAACTAGTATATAGTTAGCGCTATAAATAAGTTCCATTATTATGCAAATTAGACATGGATTTACAGGTAAGGCATGTGAAATAACGATAATTAAAATCACCTCTATCTCAGTATGGTTACATATGTTATTTGTTACATACTTTACTGATGTACTGAAGGAATGTTTATATGGAGATTCTTCATAGTCTAAAACAAAAGCGTAAAATTTAGATGCCGTATGATCTATTATGAGTTAAAAGAGAATATTCCATTCCGAAAAGCAGCTGTGATTTAATTTTTATGCTTTTGTACATATAAATACATATAATTAATAAAAAAATATTTGATATTTATTAATTTTCATAATGAAAATAAAATATAAATCTGTATTGAATTATCATTTAAGCATTAAATATATATAAAAATATTTAGTGTTAAATGTACATGGGTGAATGCCACAAACAGAATATGAAGACTATTTTTAATAAATGTAACAACAAAAATTGTTACATTATTAAAAGGTTATTAAAGCTAATAATTTAAATATTTATTATATAATTCTACACATAATTATTAATGTTTTGCTTATTTCATTTTTATATCTAATTATTTATGAATGAAAAAAAAAATAAAATATATGCTGCACATAGGAGTAAAGCAATTATATACATATTATAAGAATTTGTATTATTAAAAATCTTATTAATTCAATAATTTTGGTAATGAAAGATTTTGATAATGAAAAGTACATTTCTTAATACACACATGCGCGCGCGCGCATATATATATATGTGTGTGTGTGAACAAACAAGTATGTAAACTATAGATTTTACATAAAAACTGCATTCTGGAATGGATTACTCTCTCTAAGAAAGACAGCATCTAATTTTTTATAATGCCCATATATTATTGTAGAAAAGAATTAAAATTAACATTTTTTTATAATGATATCATACATTTTATATATATATATATATATAAATAAATATAAATATATATTTATACCTGATACATATGTAAGAAAACTTTGATGTACGTATATTGCACTTATACATATTCATAAATATGTGACATATTTTCTGTAATATGTTTTTATTACTGAAATTTCTCTTCCAACCACAGCGTTATTTGTAAATCCATGCTGCCACATTGCACTGCATTAATTACATGGATGCATCAGCCACAAACTGGTATGTGGAAACATAATTTTCCTTGAATAAATATAACTGAAAATTGAGACATTTTGTATTATACGTATACGCTAACAGAGTAAATTAATACAGATATATTAAAAGCAGCTATACAAAGTACAAAGATTTTTCTTTATTAATTTAATACCGATTAATGTTAAATTTGTTGAACAATAATGCAATTTTCACAGAAGAATTAAATTCTTTCTATTTTAATAAATCTTTATAAATTCACTCTGTATATATGTATGACATATAATACATATACATAAATTGAAATATAATTAAAAGAAAATCGAAAAATTATTTAAGCGTGTATGTAGATCTTGTATATATTGTATGTAACATAATGTTAGTTTTAGCTCTATCTCTCTGCAAATTATGACAAATGCGTGCTGCACTACATAAGTGGCTGATGCATGTGTACGATGTACATTATAATCATATATTGCTTAATTATCTCTATAATGAATCAAAGCAATCAGGTAACGTTATATCGCTTTGACTCTTAAATACTATTTTAGTACTATAGAGTATAAAACGTGATTACTCGCCAATTATTTATTCAATAATTTGAAATCTCAAGAAACTGAACTCTTACGTATCTTTAATATAATGTTTTCTAAAGAAAAGATTATATATATATATTTGTGGTAAAAGAACATCTCGTGTATAAATAGCCAATTAACACTGTATCGTTCTCGTACACAAATTATTACAGAATTCTAATAACATGTTATTCATGCAAAGTGAAGCCTTTTTCGTGCGTTAAATCTCGTCTGAAAGATAATGATCCTTGTTTACAATTGATTTCTTGCTTATGAGCTATGAAATCAAATAGTAACGCATAGTATTAACATACAGTACGAAACATGCAGCAATCTGCTCATTATTTGATCTGCTAAACATATACTTTAAAAAATTAAGGATCATAATTAAATTTTAATCTTAATTTATTTGATTCATTGAAGGTTTTACATCGATAATATTAATGATACTGATTAGAATTAGAGAAACTTATTGCTTGCTCCTTAAATTTATTTTTAATCTAAGTAAAACATAGGATTTGATTAAATTTGACAAAAGGATTATTTGATGTCCGATTCCTTTTTCGTGATTATATAAATTTTTATCGAGTAAGAATTACACAATCATAAGTACAAAAGGCAATGTTTATGTTTTAAAGTACATACTATATGATTTTATGCTTAAATTATAGCTAATTCAAAAAATCCGACAAATATCTGAAATATATTTTGTATTGTGTCTTAAATATTTATTAGTAATTTTAAACGTTGCAAATTTAAACGAAGTAATAGAAGCCTATTACGAAATGACTTCTCAATAATTTTTCATCTTGATTATTATTTCATTATCAATACTAGTGAAAACAAAAAGATACGCTTAGAGAGAGATGTAGATATTTATTAGTTTTATCTTATCCCTCTATGCCATATATATATATATATATATATATATATATATATATATATATATATATATTGTACATTACATATCAGTTTCTGAATTTGTACTCATCGTCTTTCTTATTATGAGATTGGACGAGAAAGTGCAACATTTCACATTTTCGTATGTGTTGATGAAAAAAATGTAGGCTAGAGGGTTAAGAAAATAAAATGAATATTTGTCAGAAATTGTAGCAATTATTGTGAAACTTTTTATTATTAGATTATTATCAGGTTATTCGTAGTAAAGTAATTGCCTTTAGATTATAAATTTACAATTAATATATAATTCAATTCGTTGCAATTTTTAATAAAAATACCGCATTTTATATATTTTTTTCAAGTAATATACATACACATTTATGTGATAAAAAGGAGGAAAATATTTCTGCAAATTTCATTTTTATTGAGTGAAAAAGTGAGTTGCAATCATTTATTGTTTTTTAATAATTTTTGTATATATCTCGATAAAATAAAATAAAATTCAATATTATAGCACAAGCTATCAATAATACGAATGATGTCATATCGTATTTTATGAAATATGTATCGCGAAATTGTATTATTTCTATTAGTTCACAATTACTAAAGAGGAATCTATATGATTATCTCTAAATTAATTAAACAGTGAAAGATTTATTTTCTAAATAAAGTTAGATATAAAATTTAATTTAACGAAATTGCATATACGAATTGACATCATTTCATACAGTTATCTTTCGCTGATAACGTAAATTTATATCATTTTCGCGAAATTGTAATCTCGTCATACGAGAGATGTCGCACCAATTCACAAGTATTGTAATGGAGACGAAACTAAAAAAAACCTGATTCATTGATTTATTCGGAATATTATAGTCTATTCGATAAGACAGCGTCCGTGATATGATATCGTAAGGAAAGAGATTGTATTATATTATTACTAGTAATGGTAGTAGTAGTTAAGCATGCTGGAATGCGCGATAAAGCATAGATGTACATATGTAACGCAAGACGCGTCACGTTGACCGGTGGTCTAGTTGGTCGTCTACTTTCATGTTGCGTCCGGCGCCTCGTAAACGCGTGACGCCGTCGAGCGAGCAACGAACGACGCAGACGTGGGAACGTTCCCTGTGTGTGAGCCTGTCAAGTATATAGTCGTACAGATGGTCGAGTTCGTGTATACATTACGGCATTTACGGCGCGTCGACGGCGGTGAAGGGGGAAAGAAGGAAGGGAGAGAGTGGCGGGGATGCGAGTAGACTCGCGTATTCTATGGGCGGGGCTTTAGCCAGCTGGCAGATGTTTCCCGCGCGGCCGCGTCATTCCTCTAGCGTAAACCTACGCGACGCGCAAGTAGTCCCACGCTGGGGCGCCGGATATTTCCTGCATTAGAGGATCCTGCCGACCCGGACGCGTTCACGGAAGGATTCGCGCGAGTGAGTGGTGCGGGATCGCGACGATACCGATCGCCGAGAGAGCCAAATTCGCGGGACAATCGCGAGGATGAGCTGACGGAGGGGGCAGGAAGGAGGGAGAGCATTCGTCTGAAGTGAGTCGCCGCTCTCAGGGCAGAGTAAAGTGCGCGGCTTCCCCCCTCGAGTCGAGCGCGAGGCCGCCTCGATCGTACGCGGGCGCGCCCGGCGAGGACCACGACTTTCAAGTGTTCTTATCTCTCGGCAGTGAATTTCGCACCGTGTACGCGTCGTCGCAACGCACGCGCTTCGCTTCGGGCGCAGATAATCGTTCGCGCGTACGTACGGGCCAGTAAACGTACGCGAGTTACGTGTCGTCTCTCCGACCAGTCGTTGGTCGTGCGCGACCGTTGGCATCGCTGGGCGAGTAAAACGCGAGCCGAGAAAAATCTACTTGCACGGGCGCGAGATGAGTGAACCGGCGTACGAGAAGAAGACGATCTCGTGCCCGCGTCCTAGCATCCTGGCCAAGATCGCTTGACGACTTCCCGAGAGGAGATTCTTTGTAAATACACACGAGTGCGAGAGAGACAGAGAGAGAGAGAGAGAGAGAGAGAGAGAGAGAGAGAGAGAGAGACAGAGACAGATATTTCCCAACGAGACTGTACTACGCGAACGTGGCTGAATATATCTCGCGATTTATTCGTACGAGTGCTACTTCACGCGAGTGTAGCCGGCGTGTGACGTGTGACATTAACCCGGAAGAGGGCGCGAGCGCGTGTAAACGAGTGGCGAGTGAAAAAGTGCAGGAAGAGTAGTGCGGCATCTTCGAAGAGGAGGGGAGCATCGGCGACGTAGAGACGTTCCTGACGCCGGGCGGCGGAGTGATCCACGATCCACGGCGCGTCGTGGGGGCCCTCAGCTGTTTCCCGCCAAAGATCGCCATTACAAAACGCGTTCGGGCGTTGTGTGTGCGCGCCGCGCGGAGCGTGTGGCTGTCCCGTGGACGAATCTTTGTGCGCGTCGCCGGCGTCTATTGACGAAAAGAAGGGGCTGTCGCGATACACGGCGTGTACCGGAAGTGGCGAGTAACGCATCCATACGTATATTATACCGCGAACGGAGACGTATTTGAGAAAAATACGCGCGCGTTGTTTGGCCTCCTCCTCCTTTTCGTTCCGGTGGAGTGCGCGGTCGGTCCGGCGGACGGCGAACGACCAACGAACGAACGAACGAACGAACGAATCGGCCCGGGCGAGAAAAAGAAAGGAGCGAGCGAATAAGTGAGAGCGATAACGAAAAAGATATCGTCGAGTGAGAGAACAGCGGGACTACCGGGACTACGTCGTCTCTTCCCAGCCACTACGACGGCTGTCGCGAACGTGAAATTCGCTCGGCGGGACTCTCAGTGCTGCGGACCGACGAGATATGTCAGTGTTTGGTGGTGACGATCGGATTTTGCTCGAGGAAATCGTCGAGTCGACTGAACAGCCGGAGATTGAACTGTGCGGGTGAGTCATATTTCATTAGATTCTCTTTGCGAAAATTAAGGTTAGATGTGTGTGTGTGTGTATGTGTGCGTGCGTGTGCATATATACACGCGTATCATAGCTAGAAACGACGATAGTAATGTACATTATACATATATAACCGCGTCAATGTATCGATGTATGCAAGACGCGCGTATATACACATACACACGCATGCCCATGTATTCTCTGTGCCCGCGTTTGATACGACGCGGTTATATGCATGGTACGCGCACGTCGTATATAGTCGAAGAGAAGAGAGAGACAGCGAGAGAAGGCGAGCAGGAGGGACGAGCTTTATTGGCTCTCTCGAAAGAGTGTCGTGCCCCAGCCGCTTATCGGCCTTAACCTGTTTGCGAGAGCGTAACGTAGCTGCCGCCGTGGCATATCGTCGGGCGTCGTCGCGTCGTCGCGTCGTCGTCGTCATATCGTCTTGTCGTTGTCGTCATCGGACCGCGCGAGAGAGCGAGCCACAGCTGTTGGAGCCGGCCGGCCGGCCGGCGCCTGATATCCGTCGCTGGCCGATGTGTGCGTGCGATCGTGACGTCGGCGTCGCTCCGCCGCGGCTCCCCGAAAGTCGTTTTCCGCTGGAAATGCAGGGACGCGTAGCGCTGCGCCGGACCAGGATCTCGTCCGCGCTCTCTCTTCACTACGCGTTCACGCCCAACAAGCATGGCGCGCGCGCGCTTGCTCGCGGCATGGACGATAGACGCCTTCTCTCTCTCTCTCTCTCTCTCTCTCTCTCTCTCTCTCTCTCTCTCTCTCTCTCTCTCTCTCTCTCTCTCTCTCTCTCTCTCTCTCTCTCTCTCTTTTTCTCGTGTGCGTGTGACATTTCTTCCATTACCGCGCGCTCTGTCCATACACATCCGCATTTCTCTCTTACGTCATGTAAATTGTAATTTTTTTTTATGAAAAAATATTTTTCTACATCTCCGATACTGCATATTTTTATGCGTTTTAATAAATTGAGAAGGGAACTAGGGAATATCTTTTTGGCTGGAACGCTATCAGATTGGAATATACATACACATACGTATAGTTTCGTTATCTCCTATTTTCTACTAGATTTTTGTCATATTTTTCAAGCGATATAGTAACTGACAATGAAAGATAGATAATAAAAAAGATAATGGATTTTCTTCTGTAGCTGTGGATTTTTATCGACAAAAGAATGCAGAGATAAGATGAAAGAATAAATTTTCATAGTATTTGTGTTGAGATTACATTCACATTTAAAAAATTTTTCACGAATATGAGCTTTATCTGTCTGCATTTTTAACATTATGTTATACGTTGTTATAACGTACTGATATATAAATAGTTATGTAAATCTCAGATTGTATACAGTCTGTTAGTAAAAAAGAAACTTACGTAAAATCCTTATTATGAAGATATCAAGTTATTTTAAAAGCGTAAAGTGCGCGGTTAACCGAATGCGAAGCCAGCATCGTCAGTTCAACCAAGTATGTCGAGTCATTTTTTGCGTCTTCGTTGTGTGTACGCGCCGTATGGTTTTTTGTCTCACGTTAGAGTACAACGATCGTAGAACAAAGAAGCAGGAAGGCGCGAGGAAAGTGTATTCTTTTGTGTACAACCGAATGACCGACAGAGCTAGGGCATATAGTATATGTATATGTGTATATGTTGTATATAAATATACAGTATAATATATTACACATATATACAATATATATACACATATATATAAAATGCCACCTCACGCGTTACGTAAAGCTGCGCGTTTGTGTTGCACAATAATCGGTTTCTATAAATAACTTCAAGCATGCCGCACTCCGGCTCGACTTCTTGTTTACATACGCTCATCATCGTATTGCGCTCGCTCGTTTCTCAATCGCTCTACTTCGAGTTCTCTTTCGAATCCTGAAAGCTACAACTTCATTCATAATATGCGCATTTTATTTATCTAACTCAAATCTCCGTATATAAGAAATGAAATAATAATTGATGTGTTCCGTAATAAACTTTGGTGTCTATAGATGCATCTTTGATTAATATAATAGATAATATAAATATTTTATACTCCATGAAATATATTAAAATATTTAATAAGTCTTATATCAAATCATTCGCTCATCATCGTAGATCATTATCGCAATGAAAAAAATGTAAAAAATGCGAAATAAACGCTGTATGCAAAATATTATATATGGTGTAAAATATATGAAACAACGTACGCCATGATAATAAAATTTAAATGTCGATGCAGTTATCGTCAAACGGATTATTACAATTGGTATCAAGCGTAAATAAATGATTATTGTACGCGACATACCACAGTGATGTAATAATTTCGTTTCTCACATATGTATATATCATTACTTTACATTGCATTATATTATTATTTCTATGTTTCTAATTGTGATATGATAGTGAAAACGATGCAGAGAGATGACTTATAAGCACTTTTATCTAAATTATATAATTCATATTTATTAAATGCACACTGAAAGAATTTTCTCTTAGAATTTACCCTGAAAATCATGGTAATTGTGGGACAATATGATATGGAAAGAATTTTATAAAAATTTCTCTCATTAATATTTATCACAATAAAAATAATTATATCTATTACAATAAAATATAAAACATATTTGATTAATTTTACTAAACTGCATAGTAAAATTAATCTAACATATTTTATATTTTATTGTAATAGATATTATTTTTATTGTGATAAATATTAATCAGAGAAATTCTCTCCATAAAATTCTTTCTATACCATATTTTCCCACGATTAGCATGATTTTCAAGTTAAATTCTAAGAGAAAATTCTCTCTGTGCATCTTTTACTTAGCTATGTTATCCTATATATTATTATATAAGTCTTATACGATAATAAATTTGCCCT
The DNA here is from genome assembly GCF_030444845.1 of Prenolepis imparis. NCBI lineage: Eukaryota > Metazoa > Arthropoda > Insecta > Hymenoptera > Formicidae > Prenolepis > Prenolepis imparis. The sequence continues at coordinate 17,923,725 of NW_028141166.1, read as the reverse complement.
TCTCATAAGTGTATTACGACGTTACGAGGAGAAACTATTTCCTAAACTTCCTTCGCGCGTTGGAATGCATAACTTTGACACCAAAGTTGAACGGAACACACGAAATCACATCAGATATGTGCTTATCCGTTAATCACACGACAAGTACGATATCAGTCGTCGTTATATAAGCAGTATATAACTCTTGCATTACCGATTCCGATAAATTTACGCTGTACTGATAAAATAATTTATTCTGGTACACGTTGTCTTTGTATATATTTCTCAGTTTATTCATAATTAGAAATGTAAATTACATTTTTCATACGTCAAATACTAACGAACAATTGAGGCAGTCATAGTTTTAAATTAAATATTAAATATGATCCTTTTTTTGTTCCGTTTTCTTTTACATAACGTGTAGAATTTCTGCGTTTTTCATATGTTTATAATAAAATCTATTTTTATATTAGTTTTCAAATATTGCGTAATATCGCAACTCGTAATTGATCGTACAATCCGTGTATAATATTTTTAATGTATTTCTAATATCACGACAATAAGCAGATCAATAGATAATTTCTTGCATAATCATAATTACGTAATATGCATGCTCTCTATATTTCTCGTAAACGTATATCGATCAGATAAAAAGAGTACCGACTCAATGAGTCCTAAGTAACATTATCAGTGTGAAATGGTTACGCACGCGAGGTATATCTCGAGATAATGCGTTGAACATTTATCGATTATTTCACGTTGCATGCGCAAAAACGACGCATATATGGCTCTTTACTGCTTCGTCCCGTATTCCAAGACGAGAAGCGACCTCGTCTCACCTCGATGCACTTTTTGCGTACCTACGCGTGTTAGCTTGCGTATACGCAAGCTCGCGGCTTAATAAAACGGCTCGGGTTGAGCCAATCCTGACCACGGTCAACATAGCAGCATCAACCATATACCATATCACACACGTACATTGCTTTTTGAGTAGTATATACATACGTATACCTTCGCGCCGCGACAGCGCATGCAACGCGCAGTGAGTGAGTTATATTTCGCACGATGCACCTACTTGCACCAAGTTAATTTCTGCATTTGGGTGCGCGTGCACCCGGATAGTGGTGCACGTCGTATTACGTTCGCGTCGCGGCCTACGTAATTCCCGAACGCATACACACGTTTTCTCGAAGAAAATGTCATTGATCTTGACGAGTTCTTGAAGAACATCACTTTGTTGTGTAAAATATAAAATTACTAGGTATATTATATATAAATGGAAAAACTAAATAATTCTAGATAAATTAAATAATTATACACTGAGAGAATTTTATCTTAGAATCTTAGAAAAGAATGTTATGAGAGTGTCTCTGATTAATATTTATCACAATAAAAATAATATCACAATAAAATATAATATGTTTAATTTAACTATGCAGTTTAGTAAAATTAATCAGACATATATTTTATACTTTATTGTGATAGATATTATTTTTATTGTGATAAATATTAATCAAAGAAATTCTCATAAAATTCTTTTTTCCATACCATATTGTCTCACGATTACCATGATTTTCAGAGGGTAAATTCTAAGAGAAAATTCTCTGTGTAGGAAAATTAAATGAAATAATTATAGATATTTTAAGAAAAATATATGATGGAAAATAAATTAATAAATAGGGATAAAAAAATTCGCGAAGAGTACACAAAAAATCTAACAATAGAATTTCGTTTTTACGTTACGTCTCTATTTGCCCCTATCAGAAACGAATCTCAACATTGCATTTATTGCGATTATTGCACCCCCCTTGAGGGAAATATAATACAATGTCGTGCACATAAAGGTAAAGGAAACGTCGGCGACGTCGTGTCATCGTTTCGCTGTGAAATCTAAACATTTGAACGGCTTCGTTTAGGAATGGGCTTAACATCTGTCGCAAATGCATAATTTTTTTTCAATCTCATTATCCCATAGTGTGACTTCCTGCCGACGGGTTTAACTAGGTTGAACATTCGTGCAATACACTATTCATCCACGCGTCACGATAAAGATGATCCCCGAGTTTCCGGACCGTATCTTTATCGTTCATGCAAATACAATGCGAATGATAGGTCGACTGTTTGCGGTATAACGTCCGTAATAGATACAAGTTGTGCCCCGTCGTGATAGACATAAGTAGACAAAACGGGTCTTTATTTATCTGCACTTATCTGAAACATGACTTCGCAGTATGACTCGCATGTGTATATGTGCGGGAATACTTTATTAGCGTTGCATACTATAACCTGTGATATCACTATTAATTAATAGAAGGCGTACATACCTGGTTTCCTTTGCTCTGTTTTGCAATATATGTATAACCGCGGTGATAGACATAAGTAAACAAGCGTAGTCTTATTTTAGGATCTAGCCGACTTGCGATAATTGTATACTATGCACAACCAACAATAATCCTGCAACGATCTGTATAATAGTTAATAGTACAGAATAGTTATTATCCTTGTCACTATTTAAATAATCGATACGGAAAATTTAATAACCGCGTTTCTCTTATTCACACACATTTTTAATAAACGCGTTTCTATTCAGTTCACGAAGACAGAGAGCTATCGCGATAGTTTGTAAATAGACAATACGGGTCTTTATTTTAGGAACTAGCCGGGGCTTCTCTATAATATAGTATGTACGAGTGTGCGAGATTCAATTTATAGAGATTTCACGCGAAATTACAGAGAAAACACTACAGTTCACATAATACTATTTTTTTAATAATTAATTATAATTTAATAATAAATTAATTTCTTATCTTTTCTTCAATACGATCGTGCAATGTAGCGTACAAGCGAACCGTATCCCACAGCATTTCACACGTTATAAAGAAGACTTATATAGCGCTTAATAATAAAATAAATTAACATGATATTCTCTCTATGACGTGGAGCTTCATAATGTAGTTTACAACACAAGTGAGCTCTGTCCTATTATTTTATCGCAAAAGATATTACAGTATTGCTATCCTCGATTAATAATTATTAATTTTTTCATGCGGTATGCCTTATGCAATATTCGCGTCCGCGAGTAATTTATGATAATCCTTAGATAGATCGTAATTAGCAGTAAATTACGCAGTAAATAAACAGACGACGGGAATGTGCGCGACCTAACCCAACGAAGACTACGCAATTTTTCCGGTCCAATGTACGCGATCATCCGTCGCTAGGTCGGCGGCTTTCGAGGTTAGCAAGACTGGTCGCCTCGTGACCGTCGACGAGCCGGTATTCCCGTCTCTCTTTATGGCCGTGCTTACGAACACCACACTCTCGTCCTCTCCCTCTCCGTTCGCGCGATCGAAACGCGTGGGTGTGAGTACGAGATAGGGAGTATGAATGAGACTCTCCTGATGATTCCGTGCGTCTAGGATCGTCTGCGCACAAACTGCGACTCGAACCGTTATCACGACCGGAACAGTCCGCTCCGAGGCTCAGTTATACGAATTGCGTTCTTCCTCTTTCTCAGGGATGTGGTGGATTAGGTCGCGCGGTGCCGTTTACGTCAATGCGGAATTCGCTCTTCGTAAAACATGCGCGGCCCCTTGGGTCGTAAAGATGTAAACGGCAGAACGTATACAACGCGTACGATTTTTGCATAAGAATGAGTGTTGAGTACCAAATTTAGTTTTTCGTAACTGGAAATAACAGAGAAAAATTGTCGTCTAGGTGAAAATATCCAACTACCGTTTTTTCTTAATAGGAAACTTCAAACTAGCGATGTGATTTTTTTTAATGAAAAATTTACGTTTCTTGAACGCTCTGATTTTTTTTAAATCTAAATCGTACTTATATTTTTTTCGTACTATTCGCAATCGAAAGATCTTACGTGCTTTATACTTTAATTAATCTATATTATTTTATACAAAATAAATTAATTAAAAAACATGAAAAATATCTTTTATAGTTTTACAATAAATATTCAATCCAACGTCGATTATATCAAAATTTAAAATAATCCTGTAATCAAAATTTATTAACTTTAAAAAGTTAAATACGAACATTCTAGTATATTATTTTAAAGTTACAATAATCTAATCAAATATTCTCACGATGGAGATTATTCGGTGCGTTCTGTACATACAAAGACGTTAATCTAATTTTTACGGCGCACAATGTTCCGTTTTCCGTAGAGAATAAGCGACTAAACTATGGAGATGATCTTGAAACTCCTTTCAGTTGTGCAGTCTGACAGCAGACAACAATGGTTTCTCTGTTGACCTCTTATGCTCCACATATCCGTCGCGCACCGCAAACGCCGCTTACACAAATATCGTATGCGCGTGGAGGTGTCATATACAGATAAAGGCGAAGGGACCGACCTCTGACATGAGAATAATGCCTCCGTCTCACGCCCCTCTTTTATCTTTCTTTAAGTATTCATGCGATGCTTTTCTTCATCACTGTTGGTCTTATTTTAATACCGTGCTGGTGTGTTGTGTATGTACTTTATGTTTTGCATCGCATGGAGGATTGTTGTGGGAAAGATTGTACCTTTCAGAGAACGCCGATAACGAAAATTTTAATTGCAAACATATCGCCTTTCTCTTTCAATTCTTTTATAATTTATTAAATAGCGATAAAAGAAAATCTTTGAAATCTTTTATATATGAATGAAATATTAATCTTATACATATTGAAAAATTAAACTAGCCTTGCGTACTAAAATTGCAACAAAAATTAAAGTTGAAACTATATGACAATATTAAACAGAAAAGATATCAAGATTCGAAATTCTTTTCTCACGAACCACTACATTAGTCATTTTAAACTCGCAACAAAAAAAGAAACAACGATAAAGCAGGTATGCTTAAAGCATACCTGCGTTATCGTTTTTTATCTGTCTTTAGCTTTTAACAATTTTACAATTTCCATATTTAGAAAACGTGATTAAGAGTTAGAAATTCTTTTTAACATATATCAAAAATATTTTTACTAGAATTTTAATCTGTAGTATATAATACAAACTCTTCAGAGCATATTTTGAGCATGAAATATCGATTTTGAGATACCTATATCCAAAATATATATTTTCATAAAATTTAACATGAAAAACAGAAGGAAAAAGAAAAAAAACGTAACTCCAGCCATTCTTCATCTTAATTGTACGATGATATTGTTTGACGAGAAAATCACAAGAGTATTATAAAAAATTAAGCCACCATATGTGTTTTCTTTTTCTTTCTATAGACAAATTTGCACATGTCTAGGATTGGTTACGATTGATAAGCATAATTAAAATTGGCTTGTAAAAAGTAGATGCGTGATTGACGAGCGCGACACGATCTAGTCATAACATTCGCGATAACGGGCGTTTTCTTTTGGGCGATTGCTGACGCGCGAGAGGATACAGTGTTTCATATCGCACGTCAGAGAGTTAGCGTATAAAGAACGCAGCACACAAACTACCGGCCTGTCATCCGCGCCTCGGTTCGCTGCCTCGTTCGAACCGAACCCGACAGCTGGTTGACTCACATCATTTTACGCACGGGAGAGCACGCATTCCAATTGTCATCTATATAAATTGTTATTGTTTTCACATGGGCAGGTGTTTTCCCTCTTAGATGATTAAGAGTATAATATATTTACGCACGCGCGCGTGTTGTCGAATATGAATCGAATTCTTTTGATTGTTATGTGCGAGTAAAACACCTGTGAATTAACGAGGCGATATGTGAGAATGCTTCTTGAATAAACGCAATGATTTTTTTTAAATCGATAACAGCATATCGAGCACATCACTTTTTGACATTACTTAAACGACTGCGAGAAAAATAATACTGAAACATTTAAACTTAATTCTTTGAGAACATGCTTCGTATATTTAGATGATCAACTATTAATATTAGCATATAATATAATACAAGAAGTAGTCTTTTCAATCTTGAATATTTAATTCATATTATACATCAAAATATAAAAATATGCAAATATCAATTTATAAACATACACAGAGAGAATTTTCTCTTAGAATTTACTCTTAAAATCATGGTAATCGTGGGACAATGTGGTATGGAAAGAATTTTATGAGAATTTCTCTGATTAATATTTATCACAATAAAATATGTTTGATTAATTTTAGTATACAGTTTAGTAAAATTAATCAAATATACATATTTTATTGTGATAGATATTATTTTTATTGTGATAAATATTAATCAGAGAAATTCTCATAAAATTCTTTGCATACCATATTGTCCCACGATTACCATGATTTTAAGGGTAAATTCTAAGAGAAAATTCTCTCAGTGTATTTGTAATTCAGACGACAAAAAAGTCGATTAAAAAAAATCAAGTTCGAAAGTTTATAAAATATTGAAGTAGTTAAAAACAGTCTAAGCGAAAAATCTTTAAATGGAAGACTCGACAGTTGTCGAAGTAAGATTCTATCGATTTGTCCTGATGTTTTGCGTAAATTCAGTCGGAACGAAGGTAAAGAGGAAGAGAAGACGATGAAGCGAGACGAGAGGATGAGAGAGGGTAGGAAAAAAAGTCACGTAGAGACGTTTCGACGTGGCGCCCGTTAGGCTGCGTCTTACGTCACATTGCTAAATATATGCCTTGGCCGTTCCCAATCTCATATCCATTCTCGTTCTTCATTTCATCCCGTGAGCTGTACTAGTAGCAGCACGCGGCATCGTCGTTTCGTCGTCTCGTCGTCTCCGCCGTCACTGCCAAAGACATCTGCGTGCGTGCACCTCTCTTCTCTTACTTTGTCCTCATGTGCGTGTAACTTGATATCGTGTGCCTCGGAAGCCGCAGATGCAACTGGCGTCTCGAGAGATCGCGCGACGTGAGCCAACAATAGTCGGCCGATCGTTATTGGCTGTTATTGGCGATTTATTCCGATGGTCGAGACGGATCGTGGAAGCCGGGAGAACTCATACGTCCGTAGAGTTTCCGAGCATACGTCTCGAATTGTGCTCCAACACTTTTAGTTTCACGAATTTTTTTTCCCGTATTTGTAAAACACGATTAAAATTTTAGATACAGGTATATTATTCTGTTCATATTATATTTTGTTCTATTAAATTTTCAAAGCTACAAGTCGAATATTGCTGTTTTACTTTGTTCCATGTTTTTTACTGTAATTTATTTTATCTTTAGGTGTCCGGTAATTCGCGCCCCACCCGTCAGATGCAGGTAGAGGAGGTTAAATCTAGTAGAAAAGTCCTCTACCATTTTGCGATTTTCCCAATAATTAATGAGAAATTAATTAAAAAAGACGGGCCAATTCTCGCGCGCCCTACAAGCGCGCGGCGAGAAGAGACAGCCCAGTCTTACATGGTTACTAAGTACGCGGCGAAAAGAAACAGTCTAATGTTACGCGGTTGCTAGGCGCGGGGAGGAGCGATCGTCAAAAGCCAATAGCATGTATGAGCAGCGGATAATGCTGGAGCCCCGAGTGGGCTGTCTCTTCTCGCCACGTGCTTGTGCAATTGGCCGATCTTTTATTAATTTCTCAATAATTATTGCGAATATTGCAAAATGATAGAGGACTTTTCTACTAGATTTAACCTGCTCTACCTGCATTTAATGAGTGGGGCGCGAATTACCGGACACCTTGTATATGTATATGTATATGTACATTATAAAAAAACATGGAACAAAATAAAATAGCAATATTTCACTATATTTATATATATAAATAAATAATTTCTACTTTCTTGTACTCTCTCATTATATATTTCTTTATTTCTTATTTATCAAAAAAACCTTTTAGTTTTAATATTATAGGGAAACTATTTTCGTTTAGCTAGAGATAGTAGGTATATAGTAGTAAACCAATACACATAGCCAGAAATTCGAGAAAAAGAGAAACCTTTTGTTGTCTATTTCTGATCCTGATCCCGTTAACATCTGTCGTCGACAGTTCCGTTCACACAAGAGAATTCCCTTCCAAATATTGTCGTAGGCTACCTTCTTCTTACCTTCTCGTTCAGTTCTTTTTTCCAGGCTACATAGTTCAGAAGATTTCATTTTCTTTGAAAAGTTCCGCAACTTTTGTCATATTCATCTTCTTTTTATTTATTTTAATTTACTTATTTATTATAAAAAGAAAAGATAAAAATTTTAAGAATTTATATAAAAAATATAACAATAATAATACAGTATAATATATTGCAGGATTTTTGTATAACATCTTTTAGTGTAATAAAAATTAGCCTTTATAGGAAAAGCCAAATCTTTTTATAAAATGCCGAATCTTTTTAGATCTTTTTTTTAATAAAATGCTTTTTATAAAAAGATAGAATTTATAAAGAACTTACATATGATAAATTTTGTAATACTTGCAAGACACATTTAATTTTTTAAATATTTTTATGTACATCAAATATTTTTCAAAAATACAGATTTGCACGATTCACAATCTTTCTAACTTTTGAAATAAAACTCTGGCAAACTATGTTATTTTCTAAGGAATTGACTGACATTCAACTGACACAATATCCTGGAACTTTGGGGGGGGGGGGCGAAGAAAAGATAGGCCTGTGCACGAGTGATGGGTTTTAGCTATTAGAAACGAGTTCCGGGAATAGCTGTAGGGTCGTAGGAAGGCACAAAGAGGGTGTTCCGGACCCTAATGTAAACTTACACACACACACACACACACTGATACGCATCAACCAATCGGGAAGAGACGCGTGTTACTTCAGCTGTGTCGGACGAGCTTGGCCTTGAGCCTCTCTATAGGGTGACTCGCTGGAATTTTTACTGCGAGCAGATCTCGCTTTGGGTTAGGTCAGAGAACAGTCGAAAATCAATTCGTAAAGGAAGAAAGAAGATATTCGGCATAGGAATTTGGACTTTCTTTTTTTCCATATAATTTAGTGTGTTTCGCTTAAAAGTGACTGATGGATTAAAATTAGATATACTAAGATAGGATTTCTCGAATAAAATAACAAATTTAACGTTGTATAATAGGAATACATTTTATTTATTTCAACATTGCAATGCATATTTTTTCAATCTGCAAAATATAAACACTTAAGTTATTTAAACAAATGATATTCTACATTCTTTAAACTGTGTAATTTTTGCATTTAAATATACAATTATTTAAATGAAAAATTTGTACAGTTTGAGAAATATATAATATCGTTTGTTGACGTGCGACGTTATGTTAATGTTAAACAAAATTGCATAAAATGAATTTAAAATCTAAATTCTTGCAAATCTCAATGAAACATTATAAATGAAACTATCACAAGGTCATTTACTGTGAGCAATCCTCATCTTTATCTCCGTTTTCGCGCCGTCCTCCCGTTAGTCATTCGCAGCTGATAGACTGCCGCAGATATCGTGCAGAAGCGTTAGTAACAGGCAGCTGACTGACGCCAGCCGACAGTTATTTTTGTAGCCGTTACAAGGAAAAGAGGAGAAATCGTAAAATGCAGTAGAGCCGCGTTATGCAATGTTCTTAGAATCGCTCTCGTATAGAATATGCAAATGGAAGGTCGTCTATTCTGCAATACCTGCATGTGTCACTGTTACGGAATGCTCAATGCACCTTCCTCCCCCTTCTTATTTTCTAGTTGACTATTCAGTCCTCTCCTAAATTATGCAAAATACGTCACTGGAATTTTCAATATGTATATGCCGCTGCACATCTGCATATTCCATATTTAGTTAGAATCGCGAATAATTCTACACGAAATCACGATAACTCGAATGCGATTATCATATATTTCGAAACAAATATAATATTATTGTTATATAACGTTAATATTTTTGCAAGCGCATCAACGAAAATAAATTTAGACCGTAACGAGAGACGTTGCTCTATCTCGGTTGCGAGCAGCAGCGAATGATTATTATCGTCTAGAGTCTAGAGGACCATCCAGAGAATTCGGAATCGCGTAGCATCTGGAATGCGCGTACGCATGAGAGATTACTTTTTCCACGACGTTCTTTCCGAGACACGTATATACTTTCCGACCGCGGTTTCCTAGTCAGCCGCAGCTGATAGGCGGCTGCAGATAGCGACGCTCGTGCGAAGGCACCGGTAATAGCCAGCTGAGTGGCGCCAGCCATCAGCTGTTGGTGACTCACGCGAGCGAGTCGACCGAGAGCGGACGGACACATAGCCGTGTACACCAATGTATAACATACACATGCACAACCAACACTAATGCGCACGTGCGCCAGAATGCGCATGCCGTTGTGTCCGTGTACGTCTCTCACGAAGATGCTCTCTTTTCTACCTATAGGTGAAAATCCACGAGTGCATCTGCACCTGGACAAAAGCTCCGAACAATTCGATGCGCAGATACTACTCATTGCTTTTCTCATTTTTTTCCCTCTGCTTTGCGTTCTTCATCTTTATCGAAGTTGCTTAATATTAAAACGCGAGAGTTTATAATTAGAACTAATCGCGCTGATCATCGATCGTCTTTTAAAGACTATTCGTTTGCTGCCAGATAATCGCGTCGACAGATATAATATAGCGGAATGTGATGCGCTGATTGCCTTCTGATGCCATATGTTCGATCGATTTTTGATCGAATAAAAATGATATTTTTGCGATTGAAATGTGGCGAAAAAAACTGTTCAAGGTTGATTTTTATTTTACCATTAAAAGAAGTCGGATTTAAATAAAGTTTTTTCGTTGTATTTCAATAGCAAGGAAATATAATTTTTATTATAATAAAGACACGAGACGATAAAAAATAAAAATTATTTATTCGAAATATATTAAAATACACCACGCATATTTTCTCAATTTTTTTATATATAATGGGATTTCGAGTAATGTGGAATGTTTGCAAAATTAAAGTTAGAAAGAATAATTAATTTTTTTAAATTTGTTCAGCTACTTAATATTCTTTTGAACTATATGTATGTCGTGTATGATTTGTGTAAGTGCTACTGCTTTTTTTTTAACTCTCTGTTATCGCAGATAATTTGTTAGCATATGTAGCATGCTTATGTATATACATATCATGGCATATGTATATATCATGTAACCTTGTAAGAAATTATCTCTTTCGGGTTCGACTGCTGGTTATCACGGTTGTGGCAGACCGATAGCACGTGGTTAATCACAATTGTAGTTATCACAGCTGTAACTGTATTTGAAACCTATAAATATTAAAAATTAGAAGGAGAAAAATACACAGAGAGAATTTTCTCTTGGAATTTACCCTAAAAATCATGGTAATCGTGGGACAATATGGTATGGAAAGAATTTAATGAGATTTCTCTGATTAATATTTATCACAATAAAATATATTTGATTAATTTTACTAAACTATATAGTAAAAGAGTAATCAAACATATTTGATATTTTATTGTGATAAATATTAATCCAGAGAAATTCTCAAAATTCTTTCCATATCATATTGTCTCACGATTATCATGATTTTCAGTGTAAATTCTAAGAGAAAATTCTGTCTGTGTAAAGATTAACAATTAATTTTTTTTTACTTATTAATCTCGTTTGATTCAGATAAATATATATTTAAACGATTATCATCAAACTTGTCATCTTAAAATAACAATACAAAGAGCGAGATAATAATTTAGAAAAAATATTACGCTATGGGGGTTGTTTGTAGTACGAGCGTATTCTTTTTCGTACGAGTGGTAGGAATTCAGGGTGAAAAAGAAGGTAGTTCTATTTCGTCGACCTACTTCGCCGCAACTGATCTGGCCGAGCGAGCGCTCTGTGGATATCCGGCGAACGAACGAGCTGACGTCACGACAGCCAACCATCCAGCTAGCAAGCCGCCGGCGTACCAGCTGATCTAATATAACCACTCGATGAGAGTACGCCACGTGGATTTCTGGTTCTATGGACCTCCACGTGCCGTTATGAATGATTGCCGATGAATGCCGCGTCCTGATTCAATCCTCATGTGTGTTACTCTGAATAGTTGAGCTGCGTTTATACTGCGAGAAAAGACGGTTGTTTCGAAAAAACGAACAAAACTATAATAGAACATGATTTATTGTCATATTAGAATGACAGTATTGAATCTGACTGCTATTGTACAAGACAATTGTGACAACGACGAGAGACAATATAATGTTGGAATCAATATCGAATGTGTAAATGAATGACTTTATCAATTATAAAATGTCTGATCGCGTCATCGACATTATATACGGTTTAATTCATAAATTAATGACGCATTGCAACATTGTGGAAAATTATTCGGTTTTTTTTTTTTTTTTTTTTTTTTTTAAGATTGGGAAATAGGTGATACGCCAGGGACGAGAGTTAGAATGTGAATAATGCTACATTACAACACACTTTGGCCATTGTGCTTTGATAGACGATCGTGACATGGGTTATTGCATCGCGCATGATGTACGATTATGCCTTTGTACATTTGGTCGTGCTTATGCGATATTTGAGTGACATCTTCAAATGAGTAACAGTTAATATTTCAGTCAAAGAAAATTACTGGACACGTGACAAGTGGTCAATAAAGCATCGTAAGATTTAAAGACACTCCTGCTATTTTTACGTACTTTTATAGTTCTTTGCTAATACATTCCATGAACAAGAAGTATTCTTATGTTGTAAATGAATTGCGTCGATAATTTAATAATATTATATTACAAATTTTATTTATTTGCAAATTACATATACTCGTATACATATTTTTATCGGTTCAAATTAATTTTATTTAAATTTAATTCACACCCACAGGATGATCACATTTTAATAAGTTCTAATATTTTTGTCGAGAAGTGTGTTCCAATATTTCTATTAGAGTAAGAGAGAGAAGCTGCTATATATTATTATAATTACATATAAAAAAGTATATAGCAAATAAAAGATTCCGCAATAATTTTTGGTGAACAGCTTTCACATTCGTTCGCATTATCGACACGTGGCATTTCGGAGCAAGGAGCAAGGTCACGGTCCTTCTGCTGAGTCATCCTTACGGCGGTATATCCGCCATCTCGATCTTTCCCCTTCTCTTAACTCTCTTCACCATTGCTTTCCTTACTGCCACTCGTTAACATATAATTTTCCCAGCTGTTTGCTATTTCCTCTTTTACCAAGTTTACTTACAACTTAGTCTACAACATTACGGAATGAGCACTGCATTAAAGACTTTGCCAACTCATTTCTAAGTTTATCGAAGTAAATTTAACTATGTAATCAAACATAAGTGCATGATTTCGATGAATTTAAGAAATGAATCTCTTGTATTAATTTTAATATAAAAATTATTTTTTTTAGAATGAACAAGGTATAGGATTATATATCAATAAACAGTATTTATAGGTAATAATTAATTTCGCTAATATTTTTTCATATTTTAGATATGATTTAATGAATGTCGATATTATTAGTAAACGTCAGTAAAACAAAACAATTTTACATTTGAAGAATATTATATTTAACATTATATTTAACAAGATTTATTTTTAACTGTTTCGAAAAAGTTGGTAAAATTGATTATATAATCTTGTTATGTTAGCTTCTAAAAATTATATAATATATATTATATTTTTTTTTACGACATGAACTTCTGAAATGTTTATTAAACTCTGAAGACATTTATTACTTTGATCTATAATTGTGATTATCTTTAGCGCAGTAAATATGAAAAGAATCTCTTGATGTTGACAGCACTAAATATTTTATACTCGCTCTTTAACTAAAATTGATGTTTACACCACCTTATAGCGTGCTTACAGTTGACCTTTACATTATGATGAGACCCATTCGCGATCTCCCGATAGCGTACGTGCGTTATTATGCCCCATTATTTGCGTGACGACCTATGAAGGCATGTTACGCGCAGCATGCGCTATAAACACGAAATTAGAGATAGAAATGTCTATTAAAACGTGGCAAGAATTAAAATTAACATATATGAAATTATATATATTTATATATAATGTATTTTATATGTAATACGTTATATTTACACGTACTGTCTTTCTTTATATGTAATGTGTATCTCGTTAAAATTTACGAGGCTATATATAAATATATATTTAAAAAAAATTTTTAATAATACGTGTGCGCGTATATATTTGTTTTCTTAATGTTTAAAAGAGGATATTCGATATGAACCAACATTAAAAATTATGTTCAGAAAAAGCATTAATATATTAAATTCAATTAAATATTTAATTTACGATATTATACTTTGATTTTCATTTACATTTATTATATAGTATATAGAGTTTTTAAATTACACGTACATTTTGAATTATATTGAGATCGTTTCTATAATAATTTCAAAGAGCTCGCGCTTTAAAATATAATAATTTATTAATTTAAAAAGACTTATTTCGCGCATATGTATTTATTTTCTAGACGAAAGAAAGTCAAGAAATTACCTATTATCTCTTATTATATTTATCCCTTATTCTCAGAAATTATTATTAGAAATTTTTATTATTATCAGAAATTTGTAATGGCGTATTGTAGAGTTTATTTTTGACTTCTTCAAAGTTGATAGAGCGTTAATCGTATATCGTATCGTACTAATACACCAGTTCATACAAACAAAAATGTAAACAAAGGAGAACAGTATAAACAATACGTTTGGATGATAGCAATAACAAAACGATTCAAAGAGCATAAACAAATGGCGATATTTTAAAGCGACGCACATCTCGGGAATCGAAACAAAGGTGTGCGAGCATGCGAGTTGAAAGTACGCGAGTAAAAAGCATGCGGCACACGATGCTATTTTATCTGCTGGATTACTTGCGTGCGCTTGTGCTGGCAATCTTGCTCTTTGCTAGGCTGGAAATTGTGTGCCTGCTGGTCACGCTGCTGACTGATTTGTTGGATTTCGGTGATAGAACAGGTGCTATTTTTCTTGCTACAATCCTGCGCTGTCAATCAAGATGCTGACAGATTGACAGATTGTCAGTCTCAAATTTGGGTTAGGTTGCAAAATACATGTCAAAAAACATTCACAGTGACATATAACCACGATCATATAAACAATGATATTGCATATAACGATGATAGGCTTATCGTCACGTGAAATTTTTTTGGTTTATTGAAATGATCCTCCTAAAACCAGCACGAAAGTAGGCATCGTCTTGAAGCCAAGCGGGCAACACGGTCAGCAGCACTGCCAGCACTGCTGCCCACACGGTAGCAAGCACGCAAATCCAGCTAGCAATCCAACAGATAAAATAGCATCGTGTGCCGCATGCTTAAGTCTTTGAAGCTGCCGCCAAGAAGCATCAACGACGTTTCGCTTCATTGCCCGCGAATTCAGCCATCTATAAGTCCGTCATCGTAAACAAGCCGCACGCGTTCGGTGAAATGAAAACAAAAGAAAGGGAGAAAGAAGGAAAGGCCACTTTGCTTTCAATTTTCTTAAAAGCTTTCGCGTTATACACAATATACGTGACGCACGATTTTCAACTGTGGCAGAAAACTTGGCGAGACGTTGCGCGTCATGCGTGTCAAACGGATGCACGCATGTATGTATTAATGTCCTCTCTCGCTCGCGTCGCTTCAATTTCACAGCTCCTATCTCTTTGATTTGTACTGAAATACTTTGACCGCGCACACGTTTATCGCTCAACGGAAATGTCTTTCTTTTCCCTTTAATAACGAGATGATACACGCGCAGCTGGCTACATGAAATAATTAAAATAATTTGACGCTTAAATCTGCAAAGATCCAAGAGTTCAAGAATCGCAACTTTAAGTATTTAAAGACTTGCAAACATCAGCGTTTCGTGTGATTACACGTGTGAAGCTTAAGATACTTGCTAATCTCCGATTCTCAGTTGACACAGTAGTCTATACGAAAATTTAATGCATATAACATAATTCTCTATGCAAAAAGTGCAACATGTCTAGATTTGATATCAATCAAAATAAAATAATTTTTTTTGAATTACATTACACATTACACTCTTGTGCCATTTTATCGTGTAGTATATCAATCAAGCCGAAGCATTATTAAAAATTCCGATTTATACAAAGAAAAATTCCACTTATATGTTTTATAATTGATTTGTTGCAGGAGCGTCGAGACGGTCGACGACGGCTCGGTAACCACTAGTGTGACGGTCGCCGAAGTCGTTGATACGCAAGAGCAGCAATCGCAACAACCGCAATCTAAGGCTAACGTCGGAATTGGTCGACGGGTTAATAATCATAACGCTGCTTTGAGCAACGGCAACGGTATCAGCAACGTCGGTCGTGTCACGCCGCGCAGCCACATGGAGCAGGAAAAGCGAATACGGCGAGAAATCGCCAACAGCAACGAGCGACGTCGTATGCAGAGCATCAACGCCGGATTCCAGTCGCTTAGGACTCTCCTGCCGCATCACGAAGGCGAGAAGCTGTCTAAGGTAAGTCTCTCTCGTGTGGCTTTTACATTAACCTCTGACCGGAGTCGTGTGAATCTCGAGCATGTTTCGAATCGTGGAGTCATCATTTATTTTCCACGATAAAAATATATAAAATTTATGTATTTTTTAGAAATAAAAATAAATATTAAATATACATTATATATACATTTTATATATTAAATATAATCTTATAATATACATTGTATATAAAATTATTGTTTTATGATTACTATATTTGATTTACATATATCACATACATCTATGAAGACCTGATTTAATAAATTTGATATATAAATTTTTTAATATAATTTATAAAGTATATTAAATTTGCATTATTTAATTATGAGAAATTAATGAAAAATTAATTTTTGCACTCCACGACTCCAGGCTCAGAGTTTTGAAAATGCGTATTTATATCATGATTTCGTACGAAAAGTCGAGTGTGCCTATATATAAAAATGTGTGGGGCATACTTGGCATCGTATATAATAAATCTTTGGTTGAAATGAGAATTGTATCCACGTGGAAAGTGTCATTGCCATATTTCTCGTAGTCGCTTGCTCATTCAATCGTGAATCACTGTAAAAAAAAAAGGAACTGAAAAACACTTCCTCCAAAAGTTTTATCTGTGCTGGAGGAAGAATCGATCGAGCTTGAATAATGATGATCGTTCATTCATCACCTCGTGCTCACGTCTTTCCATGGATACATTAGAAGGAATGCATAATTATTACTTGCATGCTTCTTGGGAGAAAAAGATATTCGATCAAATATCAAGAAATTAAATTCTATAAATTAATTGTTATCATCAAAAAAACTTTTCTTTAAACATTTGTTTTTATTATAATTCTGAGGCATAAAATGAAAAAAACATGGATTTAATTTTATCAAAAGACTCCGCGTAGTCTGAACAAAAATTGTTGCATGAGAATAATTCGAGTCTTAATGCACGATTGCTTATATTGTGCAAGCAGTGTTTCATTATCACAATCGCAAAGTATGGTTTTTTTTTTATTGTAATGCATCCGATTTTGGAAAATTCTCATTTCATTCCATGTATACAAAATGTGGCGTACACGAAATCTTTTTTATGCCGTACACACAAATCTACCAAACTGAAAATCTCGCGATATTATCGCAAAATTGCAAGAGTGGTGTCACGCCTTTGTACTAGTACCACCTTGCGATTTTAACTGCCCCTTTAAACAATATTTAAAACTTGAGAACTCCTACGACGAGCTCAATCGATATGTGACTATTAGGGATCGTTGGTTCGTTGTGCGAGTATATGAGCATTCAATAGTCTGGCCCAAGTGAAATTGTTAGGAATAATAACATTGTTTATCGCAAGAGATTATATCAATAATCTCCTTGAATGAATTCGTAATTTCAATTATCGAAGATATTCGATAAAACTTACTTCTTTAAAGTAGCCTTGAGTTTTGATTAATTTTTAAATGCATTATAATTGGATTATATCTTATCTATCTTTGAACAATAAAATATAAAATATGACGTTGGAAGTAAAATAACGTATTGATTATCAAATAATAAATAATCATGCATTTAAAGATTAATTACTTACTATTTAATTTAGCAGTATTAGATTTTATACAAGACCATACAAGAAAAGTAACGATGATAACGAAATAATAATGCCGTGAAAATCCGACTGTATGGGATCAATACTGCATGATTTTTTGTCTTGCAAAATATATATTTTTTTTTAAATATAAAGGCCTTCTGCCCGATATCTATTAGCGAGCATAATATTGATCACTCTCGTTCGGTCATACAATTCAAAAATACGCTGGCATGCAATGGCGCTCATTAAATACATAAATGAGTCATATTTTATTCTTTGTCTTTGCACGCACAGTGCTAAAAAATAAAAAAATTTTTCTGCATTTTCGCCAAATAAGGAATCTCTTGGTACGTATTTAAAAAATGTTTTTAATCGTTATTTAAAGAACAAACGCACACATCGCGCTTCGGAAAGGCGTTTTGGTACCATCCGATCGGAAGAGTTTTATTATAAGGGCCAATACACGCACGACATCGGGTCGGGTCAGGCTGACACGTGGACCGGAAATGACGACCAATCTCTCTTTGACAAGGTGAATTCGTCAATAGAGCTCAATCGTCTTTTTTGCGTTTTGACGTCGCGATGTTACGTAAGCCGTTGTCGGCAGCTTTTATGAATCGCCGCGTGCTCTTCGGCTTCGGCTAATTTTAGCATGTGAAAGTCGGTATCCGATCCCACGTTGTAAAACTAAACCCCCGCACAATAGGTTTGGGCTTCAGGCACGCAGGGACTTTAATCATTAAGCCCCACGTCGTGTGACAGCGTCCGTTTAGTTTTTACACGTCGGAACATTGACGTCATTGCCGTCGAGTATCAGCTGATGAACAGTTCGCACATTGTTGGTTTTTTAACCTTATGTGAAACAATATTATCATGACGGCCGAAAGTTTATAATATTTATAATTTCCCAAAACTATTTTTTTTTCGTTCTGTTTATATATTTATTTATTTAAATAATATTATACATTTTGTCATGATTTTTAAATTGTTTTTTGCCACGAATAATTGATATAGCTTATGTTAATGCGAGTTTTATATTAATAAATGTAACAAATATATAAAATTATATTTATTCGAGACAAAAAAGAAGTCAAAATCAGGTAGATAATCAGTTAGCAATGTTGGATATAAATACAGACCTTCGTAAATCTTTACCTGCGAGCTTGTTCCTGTAGCCTTGTGCAATCTCTGAAGTAAGGTCGAGCGTGGGAACGGACCGTGGCACTAGTATTTTACAACGCAAATGGTATTAAGTCAATCGTATGAAAATTGCATTTTTTTGCAATTGACGTACACGCATTAATTATCCACGAAATTTACTGATTGTGAGCTATTTTTTTATCCACAAATTTATTAAACTAATAGAGACCAAAATTTTTCTTTAAAAAAAGAAGAAAATATTTAGTTTATAATATTGGTTTTAAATTATGAGCAGTTAAATTTGATGAGTTAACACATGAGCTTTAGAATATTATTTAAATATATTATGTGATAAAATCGTATTATTTATTTGATCTTACGTTGACTTTATTTTAATAGACTCATAATTTAAAACTGATTATATAAAAAATTTTAAATTGAAAACTCTCGTAAGAGACATGGATTTCTGAAGTCATAAAAATTGAGAATATAATAGAGATGAAAATCAGCCATGCTAATAAAATTTCGCCAGCTTCAAAAATAGCACAAACTAAAAATTGCGCAACATGCACGCGCTCAGACAACGCGGTCACGCGGGGGTCAAGAGTTAATCGAGTATTTAACAGGGAATGTGGACTACGCGAAACGAGACGAGGCGTCAAACACCGCCGTGCCTCGTGAGACGATTAAAGGTAGGCACACAATGCGCATGTGCGTCACTCGGGACAAGAACCTCGAGAGTCGCGTGACTCGTAATTGGCGGTGTGAACTAACAGCTGATCTCGCGCCGATCGCAAGCGCAAGTCTCTGCGTAATCAAGCACGTATTTTAACGTGTAGATATTATTTTTATTATGATAAATATTAATCAGAGAAATTCTCATAAAATTCTTTCCACACCATATTGTCCCACGATTATCATGATTTTCAGGGTAAATTCTAAGAGAAAATTCTCTCTGTGTAGCACATAATACATTTTATTTTATTGTACGAAGACATTATTTTAATAATGATACAGTTTTATTAGATCGCGAATTTTATTCCAAGTACTATTTAATCGACAGCTCGCGAAAACTCGTTTTCAACAATGTTATGCCATTAAAAGGCACTCTAATTACATCGCGCGTGATTTCTGAAATTCTTCGTGACTTCGAATGATAATATATATACGTGCACCGATTTCATTCGCCTCCGCGTGTATGCGGTAATTCATATACATATATGTATATATGTACATATATTACACACGGATGTGTGTGCGCACTTTCGCAACGCGATATTTCGCGAACCAGTCGGCCGACCACATGGTTCAATTCCCACGCATTTCTCTTGTGCGCTCTCTCTTTCTCTCTCTCTCTCTCTCTCTCTCTCTCTCTCCTCCTCATTCCCTTCGATCCCAATCTTTTTTTCGCCCCCCTTCCTTCCGTTCACCTTCCCTTATCTTCATCTCGCTCGCCTTCATCGTCGGTCCTGTCCCTTCTTTCTTGGCACCGCTACGAAGGCCAAACCCGGACAAGCGAAATTCGCACGAAGCCCTGGCCCACTGAGGGAGAGTTGTCGGCTGGCTCTTTGGCAATATTAACGAGCCCACGATCTTTAAATGCGAGAATGCTCGATTACTCCCAACTTCTTTCCTGTTATTTCCTCGTGATGGAGAAAGGCGCGATCGATCTGAAAATACGCTCGCGCGGACAAACTTAAAAATAAAATGAAAAATTATTTATATCTTTTCTCTTCTCTTTCCGAATTTTTACGAACGAATTTGCATTTGAATCGTTTCGATTATTATTATATACTCATCGGGCTATATATTATTTAACTTCTTACTTTGAAACTTTTTTTTGTGCTTAAGATTGAAATTGCTGTCGAAATTAATTTTCTATCAAAAGTGTTGATGATATAAACTTGAAAATTGTATTCGCTTTTTTGTTTATTTTATTAAGACACATGGAGAAAAATTGTCAATTACACATAAAAAAATTATTTTTACTTAGAAATCTACATAAATACATTTGGGCTCTTGATTATTGATTTCTGAATTCTCGAACTCTAGCGATATTCTTTCTTTGAAACGATAATGTATGATCGTACGTTTCTTTTTGGATATTCTTGAATCTTTTGTGCGCAGGAGGGCACAGCGTGCATCGAAAACGAAATAAAAGGAGGGCGCGCGCAAATGAGCGCAGACGCCTCGACCCATTTTCATTTAGCGCTCGCTCTCTCTCTCTTTCTTTCTTTCCCCCTCTCTCTTTCTCTCTCTCTCTCGCCAGACAGAAATAAAAATAAACCGCCTCTGCTGTTCTCTTGTGCCTTTAACGAAACTCGATTCGAGGCTGCTGCGCCGCGGCTAAAGAGAGCATTTTGTGCGCGTAATTGCGTTTCACGCCGCGTGGGAGAGGCCGGCTCCGATCGATTGCCCGAATTTGATGTGGACTCTGCCAATCCTCTTATTTTCGGGATTTAATTTTTATACATATTTCGTGATAAACTGCTTATATTATATTATAATTTCAATGAGATCTCGAGGTCATTTGAAAAATTAATTTTGCTTACATTATATTTTAACATTTTATAGATGTTTCCATCAGCAATATATCTAGAGATAAAAAGTATATATTATATAATCACATATACGATATATATCACATAAATATATGTAATATATTATAAAATATATATATTAAATGTATTTAAATATATATCAGCCACAAGAATTTAACCAATCATTAACTAATCATTATCGATAGTTTGATTCTAAAAATAGATTCCAATTTAAACATGAATAATTCGCTTCTGCGGAGTAATTTTATTAGCCCTCTTGGTAGTAAAAACGAATTAACCATTGACGACATACAGAACCTCAATCTTGTTAATTTTTAACGAACAAACGTTTCCATTCCATTTTCTTGAAAGTTCTCGAAGCAGGAATTTCATGGCGCACAAGAAAGATAGAGAAATAGAAGGGGAGAGAAAGAGAGAGACCGAGTGAGTAGACGAGGCCCCTCGCGATTCTCATTGAGAGTCGTCTCCTCGTAAAGAGACTGCGTCGGGAAGCACCGTCGGGTCGCATGGGCTGCATTCATTTCCATGAACTCTCGACGCCAGCTTCGAGGTTGGGTCGTGTCCCTCTTGCCTTCGCCTCTCCCTCATCCGTCCTTTTCTTTCTGACCGCGGTTTGTTGCTCCATCCTTTCCCCCCTCTCTTGTCTTTCTCTCTCTTTCTTTGTGTGAGATGTATATATTATTCTTTTGCTCTTTGTCGTTCCCTCGCGGTGCAGCGTCTCTTGTAGTGGTAGGCAAGGACGGCGGGAACCCAGACATCACGTGCTTTGTCCACCACAGGCTTTTCTCTCTCCGAATCCCCGATAGTACTACGAGATGCGCGTATATACACTGCAAGTATAGCGATTACGCGACATAAGACCTGTTTCATATCTTGCGAGAATGAAGTCGTATAATACAATTGTTCATCTCACTCGAGACTTTGTATGTAATAGCTCTCTGATTACATATGTGACAAACGTATGCAACCAAATTTTTATATATGTATTTTATATATATGTGATTATATAAAAAAATATTGCGTATTCGTATGAAACACAAATATGTTACATATGTGATGTTACATTATTTAGTGACTTATATATAAATATAATATATGGAAAAAATTATTTTTAATTATCTAAAAAAAAATCATAAAATCTTAATGAAACGTTTGTATTATAGAAAAGAATGCATTATATCTTAAAAATTTAATTAGTAGAATAGTGATTTCTACTGTTTTGTATTTCACGACTTCAATTATGGCACGCGCTACTGCATCACTCTGGAAATTGCTACAAGATTGCATACATTAAGACAGCTGTTGTACGTGCAATCATTGCTGCAATTAATTATATGAAAATAGAGCCCTCTCCCGCTCTCTAATTTATACAAGTCTTATATGCTTGAAAGATGTTCGATTTTTAAATGATAATTTTTGATTTTTCAATGTCAAAAATAAAGCAAATAATACTTATTTAAAATCTCAGATTGATTGGTATTTTTAGTAACGGATGAGCAATTTAATTCTAGTAATAATTTTAATAAAATGATGAAAAGGAAAGATATAAATAGCATGTTGTCACTAAAAGGCTAATTAACATATTCATAATCTTGTTAATTTTTAACAAACAAACATTTCCATTCCATTTTTTCTGTTAATAAATTTTCATGATACGTGAATAATTGTCTCCTCCTTCATATCGAAATTTTAATCGCGCATAATCTAAACAACTTCTTTTATTTTACATATTCAAATAATGGACACGACATATTTTTTCCCCAAGTCAATAGTTTAGTTTCTCTTAAGGATTAAAGATCGTAATCTTTTGGAAACTATCTTGGATGGAAATCAAGGTGTGCCACATGCACCTTGATGCCTCCATTCAGCCTCTTTTGCCGATATGGTTTCTCGCGCGGTTACTTTTGTTGCTTGACGCGACCAAACGGGTGGATCCCCTGAAGCATCTGGGTTATTTTGTTACCCCTTCTTCCTCTTTTTCATTCCAGCTCTCCTTTCTACACAGATCTTGCACACCCGTCCCTTTTTTCTTTTAAACCGACACAACTTTGGCCGATTATAGCTGTTGATTTATATAAGTTGTCTTGTTTTATATACTTCTCTTTTTTTATTTTATAATAATAGTAAAATATACAATCTTTAAACAAGTGAAAAATCGAACAATCGATCAGGCCAATTATGTCACCGCGATATATTTTCGATCGAAGAATTAATTCTTCGAAATAAAAGTTTTAGCATTGTCTTCTTCGAACGTCGGGCCGAGACAAACAGATAGCTGTTAAACTTTCGCTACTATCATCTTTTTCACACGAATATGATGTGTCGCGACGCAAATATACCGCGTATTTCTGCGGTTACAACACAGTCCGTTACGCGAGACTGCGGCTTCGGATTTTCTCGCAAATTCCTAAATGGCGAATCACGTCCAGTTTAAACAGACGGAGATAATGCTTATGAGATACAAAGAAAGCGATATTTGAGAATCATGAAATCAACCCTACTATAGTATCAATTCGTCGAAATTATTGTCATTCCGATGAAATAGCTTCTCATTGATGCAAAAAGAAGATTCAGCAAAGATTCAATAAACATCGTATATATCCACATCTCGATATAAAATAAAAAATCTTTAATATATCTGTATTTAACTTATAATAATTTTTATTAAGAACGCGAGAGATATAATAACAAATATTGCAAGAACACTTTCTCTTAATTTTAAAAGGCTTCATATTTTTTTTGCTTTTAATTGAGTATCCATTTAATTCACAACCTTTAATCGGTTAGTTCAATCTCTCATATGTTCCGTAAATTACATATAAACAGTTGCGAGTTTCGTTCGTTAGAGTTATATAACGTAAGAGACAAATTGTTCTCACGCCGGAAGTAGTATTTATAATGTCGGTGTCAAGACATGTTCGGTGAAGGCTAATAATAAATTGTCAGCACGGGATAATTGTTCGGAGAAAAACGGCTCGTTAAATATCAACGTTCAGCGATTTTCACAGCTCTTTCACGAAACCGGCACGGAACCAGCGAATAACGCTGATGCTATTGTTTATGCGACGAATATGTACCTATGTACGAATATGCCCTCGCGAGCCATTTCGCGCTCGTAAATTTGCGCGCGAACCGCGTAAATAAATCGCGCACGTGCGAGCCGTGCCGGATCAGCGGCAACTCTCATGCATTGTCACGTAACAGTGCGAGCAATAGATTGCTCTAGTTATTAAAAGCGCGTCAGGCCGTTTTAGTTACAAGCGAGCCGAACATTCTCGAGGGAACATTCGTGCGAATTTACTCAGAGACTATAGGATTTATTACTAAATTTACTTTGTTATGTTAGCATAGAACCTATTTAGAGTGAGAAGTAAATCCCATTTTGGCTTTCTAAGAGGCGTGAAAGGGCGTCTCTACAAATTTATTTCTCGTACAATCTTTCTTATCTACATAATTGAAGGAAAACAAAGTTTATACACTTTTCGTCCTTTCCCTATTTTCATATGTATTCATATCTATATAATTCTATATAATTTTAATTATAAAAAGTAAATTATAAAAAAATATGAAATGCACATATATTCATTATAAAAACAGCAAGTTAAAATCGAGAGATAATTGGTTTAGTTAGGTGCATTAATTCACATTTAAGTATATTTCATTTTTCTTGGAGTAAATAATAATATATGAGTTTGATAAAAATTTTACGTATAAAAATTGTCACTAAACAGGTCTTTCTCCTCATCGACCTGTCCTTAGACACACCTTCGAGTCAAGAGTCATCAGTTGTATTTATAGAACGTAACTCGGTGATTGCATTGCCGTTTGCTAGTAACAAGTCGCCCTAATGACGCCATTGTCTGTTGCACCTGCATCCCCGTAATCGTGCGCGCTCTCTCTTTTTTCACCGGTCCACGTGACTTCTCGGTCCGTATGCGTTTCCGGTTCTTGCACGTTCTTAATCTCGATTAACGCTCGTTTCTATTCGAATAATCTAATCGACCGATCTTAGTAATTTAATTTTAATATAAATTAATTATACGATTCACTCGCGATAAGCAATTTCTATCGTCGTTTTTATTGTGCGCGACATTTGTTTTCTGTCCTCGTATACGACACGCGAAGAAATAGGACGATGATAATCGTATCTTCGTGAGTAAAAAAGGGGGAAAAAAAATGGATGCGAGAGAAGCACGATGATTCTTTCTCTTCTCTTAATTACTTTTAATTCGCCTCCCGTGATTTAATCGCGCCGCCGGGATCGTCGCAGGGTTCACTCGTAAAAGTCGCGGACGTCAGCGATACGATAGCTCGCAATTAATGGATAACCCCGTCTTCCTCTTTTGCACCATCTTCACACAAGCACGTGCTTCTCTCTTTCTCTCTCTCTCTCTCTCTTTCTCTCTTTCTCTTCTCTCTTTCTGTCGGCGCGTTATATTAACTCGCGATGATGACACAGTATTCGTTAGTGCCCACACTATCGTGGAGGGAAGGAAAGGAGGGAGAAAGTCGGGAGCGACGGGTATGCCTGATCATCATTATACGGCGTTTATATCGTCGGCCGTATTTATCGTGCCGGCTATGGAATGCGACAGTGTGATGTACGACACGTATAGTAGGCTCGGCAGAAATGTTCTCGCGCGCGATTCCTCCTCGCACGTTTTCGCCACGTCGCTCGTCGTGATGTATAAGTTTACACGTTCTCCCTCGTCGCGTAGAAGACACACGTAAGCGCGAACTTGCGGAAGAAAAATTTTGCGCCCCCGACCCGGAAATAGAGATTCTCTCACGTATAATAGACGTAAATTGACTGGTATATTAAATCGATTTTATTATTCCCCTGCACATAGTATATCTGCGGTTAATTAAGTTTATTTATACAAACATCGTTAGAAAACATTAAAAGTTGAAAATCTTACATATATGAGAACAAAATCTTTCGACAGTTTTGCAGAAAAAGCTTAGAGAAGATTCTCATGAGAGCCTCCAGCGCTCTCACCTAGAAAAAAAATGCTATCAAACTGCTAAAAATGTTAAGTGTTAATCTCATAAAAGGTGATTTATGGTGCGGACAGTCTCATGGGTTACGCACACGCGTGAGTATATAGGCGCGTGATAATCGTATGTCGGCCCTACGGAACAACGCGCCCGTATAACCAAGCTTGCGACAGTCGTAACGCGCTTGGATACTTGAAATTGCAGTCGTTTCATTGGCCGTCATCGCATCATAACGATAGGGAATTATACGAAAGTGGAGCAGAGGGAGAAAAAAGCGCGACGCGATTAAATTTATTTTTATTTCGAGTAAGCGCACAGCTTTATTACTGGCACATGATTATGTTGCAATTCTCTCAATTGCACCTTCGAGGAACTCGATGTTTTTTTCTAAGAATTTAGCGTTTTTTATAAATACGATTTTAATCTTCTTTATTATTACTATTATATATCATTATTAATAAATGTTGAAAATATAAATTCTATAATATATGTATATGGGAAATATTAGCTGCAAAAATTATAAATATATTTGCTACCTAAAGATAGAATTATCTTCAATATAGAAAATTCAATAACAGAATACCGTAAAATTATTATATTATCAGTCATATTTATCTTTATTGATACATCTTTATTTTCATTGTACATGTCAAACGTTACTTACTTACGAGCAGTTATATAAGACGAATGTACAATGAAACGATCGCGGTGATTGTGAGTTATGCAGGTGTATCTTTTTGTATTTAAAAAAATCGATTATCAATTTGATTTTACGTTTTCTAATTTAGATATTAATTAAAAAATTAAACATATATATAATTAATAGTGTTTCTGTATATATGTATATACACTATAGCAATAATCTTTTCAATTTATTTCTTAAATTTATTTTTAAGCATATTTATTCGAAGCCAAAAATCCGCTTAATCTTTAGGATTATTTGATATCTTAATATGTAATTCGTGTAGTCGGAATGGCGATAAATAGAATCGGACCTAATATCGACGGCCAACTGCGGCGCTAACGGGTATAAACGGCGCTTTCTTGCGCGAGCAAACCGTCGTGTTATTCCGTCTGCGAAACGAGATTAATGGACGCATTGTACCCTGCTACGACATGGCACTGTAATGTCGTGCACGCTCGTAAGTAACGCGGGAGATCATTGAGAACAGGCAGCACATACGTATTCGGTTCTCTCTCTCTCTCTCTCTCTCTCTTTTCATCTTTCTTTCCTTCTCTTTTTTTGCCTCTATCACTTTTGTTTTTTGCCTTCCATATCTGACAATAAGTTATGAAAATAGATAAAAGACGTACAATTATAAACATTACAAGGTGGCGTTATAATATAATGCCTTCTTCTAAGACTATATTCTATCGCAGATACGTATAAGAGAAAAATCTTTTGCAGATGTTAATTTATCTTCTCGCGCTTATGAGCCGGCATTCCTCGCGCAGAATCTCGCAGATTTTTGCGATTATACGAAATGAAGGAGGTTTGTCTTTCGTACGTTTTATGATATAATCATATTTTGCATTTCAATTCCTAAATATTTAAATATATTAAATTATTATATTTAATAATTAGTATCCTTCTAACTCTAATGTTTTTCTCTATTTATTTTGTAAAATAATAAGAAAGAGAATAGAAATAGAATGCAATATTAAAGAGAAGAGATTAAGAGCAGAAAAAAAGAGCAAGAGAAAGAAAAGTATTATTATTCTTTTAATAGAATTTTATTATTTTAAACATATCTCGGGTACATAAATTATTATTACATTGACATCAAACATGCAAAGTTATACGCGGTCATTCTATAATGGAATTCTCTCATTTAACTGTTTCTTATCTGACACGTATATTGTTTGGACAGTGGCTGGTGGCATGTACAGTTTGAGGAGCTTTATTCACGATACACGACGATTACGGGGGCGTTGCTCCAAAAATTGATCGTATGCCTGTTTATTGTGACAGCGTTACCAAGGGGTTCACAAAATTTAAGTCAGGGCTGTATGTATGTATACTTACCGCACAGTACACGTTTTTTCATTGATATATAATGTTCCACGACGTTAAAGCAGATTAAATCGTCTTTCATTTGCACGTATATATGCATATCCCATTCATCTTTGTGACTGAGAGAGTCAAGTTTGAAGTTTTTCTAGACTAATTATATAATAGGTTCTTTAAATAATTGGTTAGTTGACTTATCGAGTTATAAAGAAAAAGAAGTGCGTTATTCTTCAACTAAATAAATGTGCAATATGAAACTTTATACGCTTTGAAATTTAATTTATTAAAAATTACTATTTATATAACAATGGCTTAACACCGTGAAAATACGCGCGGCTACAGCATTCAAGATTTAACTCTCTTGAGCCCCGATGCTCGCAACATTACCATCGTTTATCCTTACGCGTTGCACGTTGCGCGTCTTACGTGATGCATTTCGCGGCGTCGTGACGTAGGGTAGCGCTTGCGGTTCCGCTCGCAAAGAAAGATGTGCACCGACTTCAGCTTAGCCTGGCCGTTGCTTCACGCTACGGTGATTCGCCCACGTGGCGGAACTTGCGCGAGTCCCGCGGGGTCAGCGGGAGTGGGCCCAGAAAACCGCCATCGCATTATTCTCCCGAGTGAGAATCTCATGGTGGTAGAAGAAGAAGAGAAAGTATAGAAAAACGAAGCAGAGGCAACCGCAGACATGAGTTATTGGCCTGTTTATCTCTTTTGCCTGCGAAATTATCCACTCGTTCGGCTCTGGCGAATGGTTTCGCGACTGGCTAATGCGTCGCCAAACGGGTGCGCTTGAGCCACCGGAAGAAACCATCAAAAGCCGCCCGAGATGTTTTCCTCGTGAATATTACTTACGACTTTCACGGCGTGCGCGAGATCTGGTACGTTGCCAATGGACGTTAAACCGGGAAAAGAACTTCCGGCCAATCCATTCCGGAGAAAGTAATACGGCTCTTCTTTTTTCTTCTTCTCTCTTCTTCTTCTCTTTTCTCTTCTTTCCCCACAGTGATCTCAGTTTCTCGCCGACATTACGTCACGATACCAACTAATGTCTATCAACAAAGTGCCTTGTATGGGAATTAAAAAAAATTCCTAGTATTTTTTTTAATTTGGTCAGATTATTCATTATTTCACGATGCAAAAGAAAATTATTTTTTCGCGTTCATTTCTAACAATAAATGAAACATTGAATCCTTACCGAAATTATATCGGCTTTTAAATATGTATCGATTCTAAAATTAATTTCTGCTTTATCAAAAATATTTATAAGACTATGCATATATATATTCAAGTATATATTAATAATTATTATATTATTAAATTGTATTTATATAATTTAAATATTTTATCTAAAGTAGAATATTACGCGAAATTTTTTTTTTTTATCGAAAGACATTTTTTTCTATAACACATACATACAATATACATAGTTTTTTATCTTTAACGTTTTCAAAAATAGGCGATTAAAATTCTATCTGCGTAGAATATTCTATGCATAAGAGCGTGTGCAGTAAAATCGATATTGTTTATACTATTATAGACTATAAGTCATTTTCTTGATTACTCGAGTACTAGGGTATATATAAACTAGTCGCGAGACAGTTCTTAGTCCTCGCGAGCTCGTTAACGCCTACTAATAAATTATCATCGGTTGTAATAACGTACCACCGCGATGTAATGGACCATCGATTAATTATCGCAGCTCGCGCCGATGACGTAATTCAACGATGTTGCGCGATACGAATTTTCTTCTCGACGTCGCGAAGCGCTCGGGCATAGGTAAATCATCGCGACAAAAAGGAAGAACGAATGGAAACTAGGTCGAGTTGAACGATCGCTGTATGCATGTAAGTAGATAGGTAGGTAGATAGGTAACTTGCTTGGCAAACGTATAAACGCGCGCTTGGTATAACGAGAGCCCACCGATGGTTGTTGACAAACAATCCTGTTTACAAATAGTCAATAGTCGAGGTTCTTGCGCCCGTTACGCGACGCTCGATGACGAAAATAATTACTCGGGCCACGTAGCTCGTGCCAAGGGTTATGGTACAGAGACGAACCGCACAACATATATCGTCGTCGCCGCCGCGCCGGTGGTCGTTATGTAAGACGCCGCGAGTGTATACGCGAACGGTCGACGGTTTCGTGTCAAGGAGTCCCCATTTTTCCGTCCAACATGTTCCAACGTCGCCACGTTCACCGAGGACATCGCCAAGTGGGACTTGGGCTTGCGCTATGAAATAAATCTATCAACTGCAATAACGTAA
This sequence comes from Prenolepis imparis, assembly GCF_030444845.1. Classification (NCBI taxonomy): domain Eukaryota; kingdom Metazoa; phylum Arthropoda; class Insecta; order Hymenoptera; family Formicidae; genus Prenolepis; species Prenolepis imparis. The sequence continues at coordinate 17,892,838 of NW_028141166.1, read as the reverse complement.
TGATTCTGCATCTCTATTATAGAATGAGATGCAGAATGTGTCCAGGCTGTATAACAATAGAGATTCCCTCGCGGGGTTGTAAAGATTAAATTTTTATAAATATACATATATAAAATATTTATAATAATATTTATATATATATACATTTTATGTATATGTATATATAATATTATTTATACTTATATAGGTATATATTTATATCATATACAATATTATATGCAATATTCCTGCAAATATTTCAACAATTAAATAATTATCAAAATGGAGAATGACAGAAATATTTCGATAAAGAATATAATATAATTTTTCACTTTTCATGTTTGCGATTTCTTTTTATGCATGTCGCGTCGCAAACATCGTTTCAATAAACTTCCGTTGTGCTGTTACGCGACACGGAATCCGCGATGACAGGATCCGATCTGCGTGCTTCGACTACCTTTGAATATATCGAATTTGCGGTGCAATGTAGGCATTTGGCGGTAGTAGGGCCTATGTGTGTCGAACTGTGGAAGGTGTGTGTATGTGTGTATATGTGTGAATGAACCTGGATAAGTCGACCTCGCTCGGGAGACGATCCATCTCAATAGCCCGTAGGCATGTGAGAGCGCTTAGATTTTCCCTTTTACCTTACCTTCCTTATGTTAATACGCATCGTACTTTACGTTAATTGAGTAATTGAATGGCTTCCTCTCCTCGGCGCAACTTTATTCTTAGATGGTTGCGACATTTTGCGGGGCTTGCGACATTTTGCATGACACGACAGTTGCGGTGACTAATATCTTATTTCATTACTTCTGACTTTCACATAATGTCTACATAATACTTTTAGATTTTTTATTCTTGACACCTTTTAAATTTACAAATGCATTTCTTATATTTATAAGGGAGCTGTATAACTTTTTTTTTTTTTTTTTTTTTTTTTTTTGCAAGATGTCCATCATCTGTCATTATATTTGTAATGCGTCATTACTTTTCTAATAATGTCATTTAGTTTTTAGTTGATAGAATTGCTATCGGAAGATTTCAAAGAGACATTATGTAATAATCGGTTCTGGGCTCGTTATCAATAATTTATATATGGCTCTCTTATTATGTAACATCGTTATGATGAAATGAACGATTGAATTATTATGCGGCTCTATATCACAAACAAGTAGTTTGCGATAGTGTACTGTAACTGCCTTCTCTGCGATCGATGAACGAAAGTTATTCATTCTATGCCTCGTTCAGGTATCCTATTTTTAAATAACTACGACTCAAACTTATTCCAAGAATTTTCTATCTTTTAAACATTCTAGAAATAAACAAGAGTCTAAATACTCGAAGGTTGCATTCTCCAACTATTTACAAAAATCTAAAAATTTGAATATGTCAATGATTCTTTTAATATCTTTGATTATACACAGCTGTTTGATAAATGCATCTGTTAACGAATAAAAAAATTAGCTGTTAGCTGGAAGAATGAGATATAAATCGCGCGAACGGTACAGGATCTTTGCTGCCATCCACACTTCTTCATTCGTATACATAAGAGTGCATCACGCTCGTGAAAACTAGTATCGGAATTTCTCAACCTCGCGTCGACGCGATGACGAATCATAGAGATTCCGCGGATCGAGTAAACCACGAACGTGTTGCGAAACACGCATACGCTGTGTATAGTATGGCACTGTACATATATAACAGGCGGCATAGGCATACAGTTAAATACGATCTTACTCCGATCTCTCTCCCTTACACACGTATACGCCTGCGCGAGTCAACGTACGCGTTACTACACGCTTGGGCATCGATTCCGCGACGTGTGTTGTTATCGGAGTAAATCAATCTTCTCCGTTATCGATAAAACGGTTGAACGGCCATTCCGAGAATAGCGGCCTGGTACTTGACGCTGTGTGTTTTCACGCACGTAGTTTACGCACGTAGAGCGTCAGTTTGCTCAGCGTCCGTTCAGTGTCGATATGTCAATACTGAGAATACATTGCAGCGCGTGCTGCTTAGAAGATTGCGCAGCCTTAGCAGCACACACCATCTTTCTAGTGATTTTTTTTTTATTTTTATTTTTTCATATAGGAAAGCTGTGTTATAATGCTTCTTTAGAAAAGTGGAAAAATTGAGGGATTTGTTGCAACGGTGGTTGACTTTTTTAAAAGAAAATGAGAGAATTTAAATATGTTTCTTCGAGAATTTATTTATTCTATTATATTCCCGCCTACATATTTTTTATCAACATGCAATTAATATTTCGATTCGAAAAACGTGTTGTTAATATTTATGATAATTACAAGTCATACAAGTAATATAGAGTAATTATATATTAATTAGATTTGTATTATATCATTTAGTATTTATGTCTTGGATAAAAAATCGCTCTTTTCTTTCACTTAATGTGTCTCGTGAAATAATTGAGAAATCAGATTCAATAACAAAACAATCGTAACATCGCAGCTTGACATTTATACATTTGTCGATAATCGATCTGCTATGATTTTTAATTATTATTTCTGACTGACTTCACTTAATCTTGGCCGTGTTAAAATGATTATTTTTTAATTTTATTGATTGACAGTGAATATAACACGATTGTTCTATTATTGTCAGCTAGAGAACTTGAGGAAATTTTTGTTTTTTTTTTATTGTCGTTTTGATAATGCGATCTAATAAATTGTCATTCTAAGAATATTAAGCAAATTTTATCTTTACAACAAGTTTTCGCAAGACAGCTCTCGATATAGTCTGAAATAGAAAAAAAAAAAAAAAAAACGTGCGATCTTAGCAGCTCATTTTACTGTTGCATCGTTTGCATTCGCGTCTGACCTTGCATTCTTTTCGACGATCGCGTGGCGCACATAGTCAGACGATGCGCCATATATTCGGCTAATTTGTAGTGTACACACGACCGCGTTAGTAGAACGCTGGTAAAACTATCTAATAAATATTCCATGTACGACGTGTGTGTGTGCGCGCGCGCGCCTCGCTTTAATGCCTCCGTATGTTCCGCTACTCGGCTTGATTCGCGGCGAAGTTTTCTCCGCGAATCTCGCCGTTTTAATACCATCCCACGCCGATTAATATTTCAGGCGCATGAATATTTCGCGAGACGTTTACCGTTCACGTTATGACTACCTGTGCCCTCGTACATACGGGGATACACATCAGACAGTCATCAAAACGCGATTAATGTAACATTCCACGTATATATAGTAGGCCTCGCGTTCCATTCGACGAGGGACTTTAATTTACTTCGCAATTCCTCCTATATTCTATTAATTTTTTACGGTCGTATTCTCGTTCAAACGAGATATTTATTAACGTTTGAATGGCCTTTCGGCCCGATTCGATTTGTTTCGTTGCGAAATTGACTCGTCCCTTCCAATCTGGAGCGATATTTTTCATCATCGACGGCTTACGGACACTCGATGGCGGATGATATCGAATTTCCGTGACGCGATGCTTAGATGGCGATGAACTAGCGGCCGATAGTGTTGAAAGACTATGCGCTGCCGAAACGAAATTCGATCGAGATACTATTTCTAACGAGTTTGCGAATTTCATTGCTCGTTGGCGTTAAATCGCAACAACACAAATCAGAATAGTCGAGAACAGTTTATCAAATGCATGAAATTGTATAAAGCGACAGAATGTTGTAACTCAAAATTTTCGCAGAGAGAAAGAGAGAGAGGGGGGGGACGAGAAAAGAGAGAAAAGAGAGAGAGAATATCTCTCAGGTGACTTTGTAAATTATACATAGGCGCTATTCTTAGCAAGTTACAGGAATATGCGGGTACTAGGTAGTTCCGGACACAAGTACTACTCCAAGTTTCCGAGCACTCGAACTTCCGAGTTCTCAAACTCTCTTGGGGTAAGTCTGCAATTTGCAAGGACCTACTCGAAAACGCGTAACTTCGAGAAGCCGTTTGTGTCCCCCTTTTGCTCCTTTTCTCCCCTTCCCCTTTTCTTTACCGTTCAAATTACTACTCCGACGAGCAGTGATAATTACGCCCGGTTACCGTTCTTTGCGCGTTTATATAAATCATGTTATTTAATCTTTCTGTTTTACGGAAGAAGTCTCCGCCGCGGTGCGGGTCCTCGTGGAACTCCGGGCGGTTTTTTTTTTTTTGTACTTTTCGTTGTCGTTTCGCGGGCATCGCTCTTTTTTCTCTCAATGAGAAAACACCGACGTCGAGGCGAATTGCATAACAACGTTAATTGCAATTAACATTACGCGCCCGCGGAATGGCGCTCTGATTACCGCGAGGAGATACGCGTCTGCGCGCACACGCAATGTATTTTAGCGAAGTTCTCGAATGCGAACGCCAAGTTTTTTCTCTGAAACATTATATCCGTATGATATATAATTCCGATTCTCTTATATTAAAAATTGAAAATAATTGGATTCATAATTTAATCAAATTGAAATTAAAAACACGTAGCTATATCTAAAATGAATCTTATATATAAATTATTTAAGACTCAATTTTTTTTAAATTCTCGTGCGAAATTTTCATCAAAATGTCAGCCGAATTATTTAAAATGTAAAAGAAACTCATTAATTATATAAGTACATATATTTAGTATTGAAGTGAAAAGTGTAAATGCACAGTTTTTATTTTTTTTTTGTAAAAGTTGAGGTTTTTACTTAATGAAAATATTAATTTCTACGCTATAAATCATTAAAAATGATAGCTCGCAAATCTAGTTCTAGAGATCCAAATAATGTTGTATAATTTGCTCTCGGAGAAAAGCGATGTGTAAATTTTGGCGTGGATCGTGCGCGTTTCACAGCCATTGCTGACGCGATTGCATAAATTCAGTGCATAGGCACGAGGCGTAGTAAGTAATAGCTGTAGTACTACAGCGCGTACTATGAGCGGCCACTAAATGGAAACTTGAATGAAACTGGGAGCAATCGTTTCTGCGATTCTAAGTGTGGATAAGAAAATGCGCCGATTACGTGGTTAGAAAGAAAAAGGAACATAGCAGTGTTATTACAAGACATTACGTGCACAATGCTTTTTTTCCTAAACTGCCAGACCGTCAATTATAGACGGATAAAATCTCTTGATCGACCGTTTTATATACTTAGTATTTTTGCCATATATAATTTAAGCGAAAATTGCACAATGCGCGTTTACTCAATCTATTAAACTACAATTTTTCTTCTTTTAAAATATTTATTTTTGATTTTTTGACAATTTATAATTATGTTTGAAAGTTAAAAGTAAGATGGAAGAAACAATTTTTTTACCACCGTTTTCTTGTGCATGCAAAGTGTTGCCAAGTTTTCTTGGAAATAATGCTTTTATCGTCACATCGTGATCAAAATGCAAAGCAAACTTAGAAAGATTTAATTCCGATCACGTGGTATATTCTTTCTTTTCTTATTTCCTTATTTTTAATGCCATAGTTGAAATTACTGGGAACATGCAGGGAATTTATAATTCGGCGAAAGTTGTTCGCGTACAATACCCAGTATTCTTTTGTGCGGCTCTAATTTAATTAGAGAAGAATAACCAATTCACAGATTTTATCGAGTTAAATTAAATTAAAAGCGACTGCATACATATTAATAGAGCGTCTCGATCCGACATTGTTTTACTAAAAATATCTCGCCGAGGGATTTGGAGGCGAGCGCGCGACATCATCTTTGCCGCTCGAATTTTCAGGTGACAATTTATTCCGTCCCTTTTCGAAGAATTAATGGGAAACGGCGTGCGCGCGTGCTGCAGGTCATCGTTTCATTATCCGTAACGCAGTAACTCAATTTTTGATTAATTGAACCCGAAACGCACACGCGAGGCGACGTGTCAGCCAGCGCTGACGAGGCGGGGGACGAAGCGCGCATAATGCGATTCTAATCCATTCACACACATCAGATGCGAGGGCGGTACGCGCCGCCACATCCCCGTCGAAAACAATTTTCTATTATTCGGCTGTCTATCCACGGCCGACACGCTGGGCGCTCCATGTAGTCGATTTATTACCGTAGAGCAGGCCGCGCCGACGTGTTGAAAATTAATTATATACTATCAATCAGCTTCATAATTAACATTATATTCAATTAATTATAGTTTATCAAGTTGCTGTTACATTGACGCATCTTCGAGACGATTTTTTATGACAATGTTGTGTGAGATAAAAAAAGAAAATTTGAAAAGTTGCGTTAGATTAAATTACAGTTGAGGAAGGAAGCTATTTAAGATAAATTTCGATTAATTGGAATGAAGCTATGCGTGGAAAAAAGATAGCGGCAATAGTTTCCTTTTCGAGTTATACGTGTGGTAATCGTTTTTTCTGCAATCTGAGGGAAAGTCGCTCTGAAAGCGGAAACTAAAAAACCAGCAGGTGTACGTCACCGTGAGATCTTTTCTTGAGTTTCAAATCTGCTCCGAAAGGAAACTAACGTAGAGAAATGCGATAATAAAAATGGAAGTTGGAAATTACTGCGAATCATTTATGAGATTCTTTTTTTTTTTTTTTTTTTTTCGATGACAATTGAAGTCGAGAGATTTTTTTTTGTTATTAAGATAGAATTCTTCCTATATAATAACTACGAAACTTATACTTTTCTTAATATTCTCGATTCGTTAATAGAAGATAATCATTGTCGAAAGAAAAATGTAAATGAGAATTGCCGAGTACACGGTTACTCATGCATTTTATAATCTTATTAGGGGAAGAAGTTGATTCTCCGACAAAATTAATTAATATCTCCGTCTGTCGGCGACACATTTTTGTTACGAAACTCGAAAGATTCGGGTCGTTAATTCTCACGGACATTTTAATCGCGTGAATCGGGTCGCTCGGAAACAGAAGGTGGCGGCGAAGGGAAGAGAATGTCGAAGCCGGTGCGCGCGATTATCCGCCACGACAGTATCGGAACTAAAAATCGCTCGGCGTGAACGGGGCACACACACGGCTCGTTCGAGGACACACAGTCGAGATTGCCCGTGTCGCTTTAAAGCGTCTATAAAATGCGCTCTCATCCGGCGTGGCCGCCTTCTCGCGACGACATTCCTGGGCCTGGCGTAGGCGGGCCTTTACGCGCCTCATATTTCGCGAATATTATGCGACTACGTTCTTACTTGGACCATTAGGTTCGCCCGCGAAAGAATGCGAAGATAGATGGAGAAGGGGGAACGAAGGAAGGGGCAGGTTGCTCGTTACCTCTGGAATGCTGGTCATTGATTCTAGCCGCGACCAGCATCGGAATCGGTCGAGCGAGCGAGCAATGCGCGACCTTTCGAAAACCTTTCGATACATAGTGGACATGGTGGACGATTGAATGCTCAGCGAAATAACCATTAGCTAGACCGCGACTAGAATTCGGAAACGTCGATTTTATTTTTTTCTCTTTTTCAAGAGAGTGTGTTTGCTATCGATAAGTTTGCGATACACGTCAATATACATCCGCTGGCGTTTTTATCCGGAAGATGTAAATATAATGTAACATATTTATTTATATTTCATTTCATCTTATTTATTTATGTTATATTTTAATTATATTTTATTTTATTTATTTATATTTCATTATATTATATTTTATATATTATTTGATAAAGCACACACAATTTAAATAGAAATGGAGTGAATTAATAAATTTAATAACGATGCATTTAAGCATATTAATTTAATTTTGACGATAATGCTATCCGTTATTATATTACTTTTACAAAGAAGGGAAAAGGGGAAGAACATTAAATTTTCAACGTAAACTTTGCAGTTTTATATTTAGAAAAGTTGTAATTTTAAAACGTTTACACATGTAAAAAGCATACGAGTGGAAAAAGAACTCGACTAGAAGGTCGATTGATCTTCGGCGCGTAGACTTTCGGCGACGAGCTTGATCCTCCGCGTAATCCGGGCAATGAGGTGATTCTCGTCACGATAGAATTTACTGCGATCGTTTCTCTGCCGGTTGCGGAGCGCAATTTCCACCGCTATTTTTCCATCCGCGAAACGACGACGATCGGAGTAGAGTCCCCGATAACCGCCAGCCTCTCTTTCGCTGGTACATATACGTGCCGTCTGCCGAGAGGCTTTTCGATCGAGCGCGTCGCGTTAAACGATAATAAAATCGGATTATAATCCCATGCCGCACCGAGCGCGGAATGCGCGTTCGCGCCGCGATAAATGTCGGCGCGCTGATTGTACAGTCGTTCACCCTCGTTTATTGCGGCCGCGGTGTTATTGGTGTCCGGGCCGCGCAGTCGTGAGTCCAGCGACGATAATGATACGAATCGCCGACGACGATGCTTATCTCGAAAAAAAGGGTCAAGTACAAGTTTTACGAGTTGCCGCCGTCATGACGGAGCTTGCGTCTAGCTCCTTATTTTTCTTTTCGATTAGCGACGCGTGCGTGTGCAGTTTCAGCTTCTACTCGATAAATGTGGAAATTAAGTATCTCGTTCATCTTGGGATTAATGCCGCGTGAAAGATAATTGCGAACTTTTTAAATAACGAGCTGCGAGAATGTGGGTGTCGCTCGTAAATCGTATATATCACGGTCGTGTATTAATTATCCAATTTATGTGCCCCATGATTGGCTCATTAGGCTTCTGCAAAGTTAAACTGTGATACTTGATGTATTATTAATTGCGCATAAAACCAGTTATTATCTAACACAAAATAAACTGCACTGACATACAGTGCGCGAGCTTACTCTATTTGACCGGATGAAAAATCGATTTCGATCGGTTTCGTCATGAAAAATAGAATACCTAAACGTATCATTTGCGTTCTCGAATCGTTTAAATAAGAACGGTGGTTTGCGGTTTTAATTGCGAGAGACCGGTCATCGACGCGCATCTGCATCTCTCATATACAATGCAAGCTGACGCGCTGCAAGAATCTCGTCCGAAAAATGTAATCTTGCGGCTAATTGATTCGAGAACCTTCGGTTTTCACATCAGGAAAATGGTTCGAGAGCGTAACGAGAAACGACGTCGTTGTGTTTTTGCGGTTGGCGAGTTTTCGAATAAAACGGTAGGGAAAATAAACCTTGGAACGCTTTCGATCAGTCTTTGCCTTTTAAGTGAGACGCGAAACACGGCAAGTTTAAATTATTTTCCATATACACCGAATGTCCATATATTTCCATCTGTAAAAATAAAAGAAGAAGGAATAATTATCCTCCATTATAGAACGAATTAAAAAAAGAAAGTATTTACTACTATAGGAACGCGAAATTCCAAGAATAAATGAATAATTAATTATATAAATAACCGGAATCTCGACTCTTATACCTGTGGTTGACATATAACCGAATATTATTCGAACGAGACATTTCGTGCTTTCGACGAGAGGAGGAGAGGAGGTGGGAGAGGTGAGCTACGATCCCGACTAACGTGCGGGATAAAACGGTGCTGTCGCCGCAACCGTAGCGGCCGGCCGCAGCGCGGTTTCAGATCGACGGATAGACGTACAAGCGAGGATGAACTGACAGTGGTGGCAGACACGTAGCCACATAGTCAGACAGTGAGTGCGGCGCTATTTTCAGGGCGCGATCGCCTTGTCGCGTCTGCCGCGCGCGTCAGCATCAGCTCGACTCCTCGACTTCGCTTAACCGTTTCGCTTTCAACTTGACGGCGTCTCTTCTCCTCCCGGCAGACGATTTTGAAAAAGACGATGTTAGAGAAATAAAGATGGTACACTCGAATCGTGACGCGTTCGTCAATATTCGAGTGTTTCAGAAGGAGACACTCGAGACTCGAGATTTTTTTCCTTCGCTTTCTTCGCGATTGCTTTTTTCCAGATTGCCTGCATTACAGTTTATATAGCTTAGGATTAATCGACGAAATTTTCAAACGATTCGATTATCATTTCCATCTCGTTTATGGAACGCGAAAGTGATGATGAATCACTCGCAACCTCCGATGTATCGGTCCAGGCAGCCGCCGATTTAATGGCGTATCTTACGACTGCGCGTTTTACGATCTGTTGTATATATAATCCGTTATCTCGCAAGACCGGAATTTTTACGCTCGTTTTATTAGAGACTTTTTTTTTTCCTCCTCTATTCTCTACGGTTGTCTGCAAATCCCGCGATACGATGCTGTTCGCGTCGCGAAAAAGCTTCGTCCATCGCGTCGTTCGTTCCTGTAACAACTTGATCGTTACTGCACTGTCGTTGGCTCATGCATCGTTTCACTTACGGGGAAAAGACTGGTCCCTTGCGCATCTTGCGCTTTATCATATTTCGCTCGTAAAAAATATCATCTTGCTTGTGAAACGCGTCAGGATCATCATACGCGCACTAACTCTATTTTTTAAGAGGCTTAGATATATAATCTCGGAAATTATTAATTCTTATATTAAGGCTCTCCTGGGTGCTCACCGCGGCCATATTGGAATCGTGACGTCAGAGGCGAGAAATAACACATTGAGATTTCTTAGATGCCATTTCTAAATAAAAACTTTCTAAATAAAATATTTGCATAAAATAACACTTAAGATCTTTTTAATACACTTCTAAAAAACGCCGAAAACTATTCTTTTCCCTTGACAGTCAATCAACAACCGTAAAATGATCGAGATATCAGACTTTGACATGCGGAATGACTGCGCATGTGCAAAGACCAGACGGACTGGGCCTCATATTACATTTTACAGCTTGATTGATTATAAAGGGAAAAGGATAGTTTTCGGCGTTTTTTAGAAGTGTATTAAAGAGATCTTAAGTGTTATTTTATGCAAATATGTTTTTATTTAGAAATGGCATCTAAACAATTTTAGCGTGTGTTTTCTCGCCTCTGACGTCACGATTCTGACATGGTCGACAAGGTACCAGGAGCCTTAATATATAATCTTTATTTTATCTTTTTTTTCTTATATTATTCGATATATCAATGACATAATACAATGTACTATATTATTATAGATGATATATGAGAAAAAAACACGATATTTGCCTCTCAATAAGAAATATCGCAACACATTTCTCACAAATACGATCGATATGTCCGTCATAAAGCGCTGTTCTAGAAGCTTTGATAAAATGTTCTCGATACGTTTTATCATCGTTTAAATTCCATGTCGTGGTATAGCAAAAGAGCAAGAAGCTTGCGAATGATACGTCGCGACAGAAGAAAACGTCTATCTTCGTACTTCGATCACGCTTGAGTAACGTCGGTGGCGCAATAAAAAAGAATTGCACCTGTCATGTCGGCAAACTCCGCGCCTTACGCACAATTCGATAGGCTTCTCGTGCAAATGCGATTGCGCATTTGTCTACATGTTATGTGTGCATAGATCTTGGCGAGTCGACCAATCGAGAAAGTTATCGCAGAGGCATTGCAAATGCATGGGAGTGCTATTATTTTTAATAGCTCTCTTCTTCAGGCATCAATGAAACTGTTTACTTTACACTTTTGTTAGAAATGAATAGGTACTTCTAGTCCAAATTCTTGGACAATCAGACAAATTGATTATTTCGTCTATTTTCTTATTTTATTTTAAAGAGCATATATACAGTAATTTTGTAAATAATTATTTAAATATAATTTTATTTAAAAAAGAATTTAGATACTGCAAAACTGCTGATAGCTGATATAATACAGACTATTTTATCTTACTATGAAATCGTGGGCACAGAAAATTGCACGCGGCGAGCTGCTGTTATTAAGAACACGATGACCGAGATTAAAGCGAATCGAGACAGCTGATGATCCTCTACTCAGACTTTGCGAGAGACGACGCGACAGACGTCCCGGTTTCGATCGCGCCGTCCACGTTCAAGGCCGTGCAAAAAGTTCAAGCATGCCGCAAATGCAACCGCAACGGTACCCAGCGGCATACGATGCGATAAGAAGACGCGCCACCGGTCTTACTTTGTTCCCTCGTCTTCCCTTCGTTCTCCCTGTTCGAAAGACTCGGGCAGCGCGCAGAGGAAAGGAGGAATATAGAGGGGAAAAAACCCTCGCATGCGAACCTGAACCGGCAACCTCGTTATTCGAACTCGAGCAGGGGAACGTCGAGTCGCGCGTGTCGGCCCTCCATACTTTGGACAAACTGCCTAACCGGTTTCGTTCATGAACATCACTCCGGATGGCAGTCGCGCGCGGCATCGACGTTTTCTTATTTCTCGAATGTTTTTCTCGTCAACGTTCGAAAGTGTTGAGATATCGAAAAATGTTGAGATATTATTCACGCGTCCTTCGACGCTCATCGATCGAATCAACCACACTTTTCACCGCTTCTCAATACATTTCTGAATTAAATTAATTTCTTTAACAGTAGAAGTTTTTTGAGTTAGATTAGAGAAAGAGAAAAATAACGCGTACACATATTTTTGCATATTAACATCACATAATATTGATGTGCAGAATTTTTGATATTATTGGCCTTGCATTCAGAATTTTTTAGCCAGGTTCTTGGTTATTTTATTATTAATTTTTCTTGATTGCGTTTGTTTATGCCTATCTACACGAGACGTGTGACTAATCATTAGACGCGTGACATTGCACTTTTTTTAAATTAAGAGTTATGAGACCGAGTATAATTCGAATATAGTCCGAGAAACTCGAAATGATGAGCGATGCACAAAACAGCGAAAGTGAATCGCCCTTATGGCGATCTAAATTTGTAGTGTTTAGTTAAATTTTTAATTGTAGCTCAATCTCACAAAACTAACATTAATGATTTCAATATGTTCGATAATCGTAATATGAAAGGGATAAAAAAGCATTATTTTTTCATATACATTTAAAATCAATATTTTTCGATAATTTTATTTTTATTCTTTGAAACAGTTCCAAACTATAAATTCTCGGCCGCAAATAATGTTAAAAATAAACTGTTGAAAAATGATAATACGAGAGAAACATGGCCTCTTTTCTCTTCTCTTCTCTGTAGCTTGCGTTTAAATTCCCGCGTGACATCGCTCTGTTCTCCCTTCTGATTCTGACAGCTCGCGCGCGTTTGAGTTCGAGAAGAGTATAATAATAGCACCGCGCCGTCTCTGCGATTTCGGGAAGTGTGTACGTTTGAATTTACTATGAGCGTATACATGAGATAGCGATCGCGGCTATTAGCACACAATTTCTTTCCGCCATGGAGTGAGACTGCGGCATGCGTATGTGCCTTATATGCATCACCGGACGAGAGAGGCAGCGTACACTCAGCTCGTAAAAGGCCGACCGGGGGCTAAGCAAGGCGCGGCGCGGCGCGACTCGCCACTTTTATGAATGAATGTAGTTCGAGTGGGCGTGCATAGCTGTGTGACTGCGCCGCATGTCTGTGCATATGTGTATGTGTGCGCTTCCGTCTCTGTACACGCACGAACAGCCGGTCTCGAGAGACCGAGTGATACTCGTAATGACACGCGTCCTAAGTCACCGTAGTGTCCTTGCATGGATAATCAGGATGATTGACAATCCGATGCGTCGAGCTCATTGCTCGATCCAGAAGATGATTTCATCGCGCGACGTTTCCGCTCGTGCATTCTTTCACGATGACACTTTTAGCTTGAATATTATTTTACGGAATATTATATATAGGATTAGAATGATTGTAGGTGACAGAAATGAAATCATAAGCAATTTGAGAAAAGGAGAAAAATTAATATACCAATCGACACAATTTTCCAGTCATAAATATTAAATATATATTCAAATCTGCAATCATTCTAAGAGGTAAAGTTTTGTGAAATTACAAAAGCCATTATTTATATATGATTTCATCTCTCTAAAGTTTGCTTTTACGATGGAGCAATAATAGAGTTCGTTTCATCTACTAATTGGTAGAGGTAACCTAGTAACCGAGTCGAGAGATGGAGTAATGCGCGAAGACTTGGTCGAGATCGCTAGAATTTTGCGCGCTCAATGGCACTCAATTTCCTCGGGTAAGTGCTCGGTAGAAACATACCAGGGGACAGTTGGGGTCCGCCCTCGCGCGCGCCAAAAAGTCGACGACAGCCGCCGCTCATCGTGGGTTTTAAACAAGCGTCGTAAATCACGACGCGAGACAGTCTTAAGAGTTTCTTAACTCAAACTCGCGTCCGGCGTGTTGCGCGTTTGTTCGCGCGGTCCGGACTCGTGTGGGCCCATCGTAGATTAAGATCGGGCGAGAACTGACTTTTCGTGCCTGACTGGTTTCACCCACCCGATGCATGCAAATCGTATCACGAAAACCGTTCATGGAAAGGATAAAATCTGTCTCGCACAATAAATGTACGCGAATAGTGATCATTCACCACCAAACGTCATCGTTTAAATTTTGCGCGAGCGATAGAGTATTCACTATACTATTTAGAAGTATCATAGAGTAAGCATAGTGTCGAATTTTAATCAAATTATATTTTAGCGTTCGGTAAAAGAAAATTTAATTTTATGACATTTAATTTCGATTAAAAAAATTAATATAACATATCTTTATATAAAATTTTGATATGTAATTTACATATGTACCTATACATATGTATAAAAATATTTAGCCATGGATTTAATACTCCATGCGATGTCGATCAATTTTCTGCTCCGTTAAATTTCCGAGATTCGTGCCACATTAAATCTCTAAATATATGAAACTGCATCTTGAGAACTGGTGCGTAGACAGGATTAATTTGCGCCTTCTCCGGCGTCTCGAAACGTCTGACGAAAATCTAATCAACGCAATTCAATGTAATTAGAAATAAAATACGGTAATAATAAAATTAGAAATAAGATACGATAATATATAAAATATATAGTCGATTGTCTCATCATTTTGTAATAAAAGGGATAGATCGTAAAACTATATTTCATTAATTATATGAATTGTATAAAAGTTTATACTTTTTGTGAAAACTCGAGAGGGAGGGGGGCAATTTTTAATGTCAAACTTTCTTTATATGTATCGTTTTTAAGAAAAGTTGCTTTGCAATATTTCTTTTCAAGTACTCTCAAATGACTAAATAATTCTTACTAAGTAATAACTAGAATAGAATTCTGTTTCCAGCAGAAATTACCATTTTCTTTGCTTGATTCATGTATATACGTTCCACGCCATTAGTGGGATGAAAGATTATGATTATCCATTCGTTCATTTCTTATTCATATAATATAGTACGACAGAATCAAAGTAAATGCATGAAATGTTTAATTAATTTTACAACCCATTATGAGTTCTAGATATTTAAAATATTCGCGTTATGCTAATTACATTTTAATATTATATATCGAAATAATATATTAATATAGAGTAGCTCAAATTCTATTCCACAATTTTAACCATTATGAGAATTCATGAGTCTATATTATTAATAAGACTGCTAATTGTTTTTACGTCAGAAATTTGTCTTTTACGTTTCTCAAACATTGAGAAAATTTTACATTATATCGAGGATGTATATTTCTCTCTTTATATCGAGGATATACACTCTTTACACATACATATATATATATATATATATATATATACATGGAATTTTTGAATTTTTCTCTATCGTACTCTTGTACAATACAATACGAGTGGTGGACAAATTGTTCGATACTTTAACGCGGGAAAACGAACAAATACGATGAAAGGGTACAAACGAGTTATCGTTTTCCTGATTAATTGACTAAAACGAATAAGTCAATAACAGTTCAATCGAATAATCGTTTATATACGTTGGTTTAATTACTCGCTCGAGTAGAGTGCGCGCGCAATATCCTATATGTGATCGGCGCATTTAATACTCTCTTCACGTACAAATATATTTTAATACCGCGGTACCATCAATGTAAAGCACAAGTCCATTACTGCATCATCGTAAAACACTCGCATTGATCGTTTACGTTCGACATGCACATTAAAAGCGGCGAGGAGGCCCCCTTTTAATCACTATTTTTTCAACTGACAGTAGAAAGCGATCGATGAAGCCGATCGCGTTCCGAGAGATATCGGCCTCGATTAATTAGCCACCTAATTAACGCGATGCATCGCGCCACGTAATCACCGGGCGATGCATTATTTATCGATGATGCGCTAATTGCTCCGCCGCGAACAAGAACAAACGAGAGCGTGTGCATGTCTAATGCGCGTGTCTCTAATTTCCCGCGATTCAATTACTATCCCCGAGAGACATTATGTACGTTCTAATCGCGTTATCTCGTTTTCACGCGTCTCTCCCTCTCTTCCCCTTCTCCATTATCTCTCACAGTCTCAGTGAGACACGGGGGAATCGGTTGTTTTGTCTTACGTAACGCGGGAATGTCGTACGGCGTAAGCCAGACCGGAGTAAAAAAGACGAGAAGAAGCGCGCACTCTAGAGATCCGCGTGCAACGACGGGGAGGAATGTTTCACGAACCGCGGCGACTTAAGCGAGCGTAATAAAAGTAACACGAGAAAAAGCAAGGACACGAGAGACGGAGATGATGGTGGCGGCGGTCGACGAAGGGGAACAAGAGGAGAGATATTCCATGCTTCCCTCATTCACGCCACCGCGGAGACAGTGTTCTTTCTCGCTGAGACGACTAATAATACCTTCTTCTTGCAAGCGCATTTTCTTCTGGCCGCGCGCTTCCTGCGCGAGATAGAGTCGCGGAGATTTTGATCGCGTCGTTTCCTTTTCTTGCGAGAGGTCGACTTTGTCCAGGAATTCCGTTATGGCTCTCGCACGAACACTCGCCGCGGAAATATCCTCGCGACACGGAGAGAAAGATGCGCGCACACGCGCGCTCGCCAAGAGGAATCTATTATCTCTCGGGCGCGCGCGAGAGAGGCAATCTCGTCTCGGGAACAGAATCTTGCTCGCGATCTTCGGAACCGTTTCCGCTCCGTTAGCCACGCGTCTAGGTTCCGTAGACGAGATCCTGGAGCGGTGTGTTTAACTTATTCCATTCGTCCAGCGGTGAAGGCGGGAGAGGGAAATCCGAATGTTTGTCAGCTCGTCGACCAACATTTTTACAAAAGAGAATTTCTTTCAATTTAGCTTATTATTTTACTCACATTTTTCAACCAAGTCATACTAATACTTAATACGTTAACATTAACATGAATATTAATATAATAAGAAACCAATAAAATCGTTACATTATTAATTAGTATTTTAATAAAATGATACAACGATTTAATTAGATTATTATATAAAGCTGTATAATAATCTTAATTTCCCAAATGGGACAAAGTATAAATCAATTAAAAAAGTAATTTCTGATCGAAAAGAATTTCCGAGGTGAATATTAAGAATTAATATCGATATGAATGCGAAATGTAACTATATATACTATTATGATAAAATGACGCAAAAGTGAAAAGATGACAGTAGATATAACAAATAGCTACAAAATGGAAAACGTTATCAGGGACAAGAAATAGGAACAGCTAGGAACTTCATCGATGCGCGATGAATTATTTATCAAAAGCGATGCATTTGTTCGAGAGTAGAGCTTTTCTTCAATTCACCAGCTCGATCTCTCAGTATCATTTTAAAACGCGGGCGAAGTACGTACAATTTGCTGGAAAAGAATCTTTTCCACCTCCCTCTATAAGAGCTACTTATTCGTTTATTCGCGAACGAGATTTTCCTCTTGTCGCGCCAACATCCAAATATTCCTCTTTCTTTCTCTCCTTCAATCTATCTCTCTCTTTATCCGCGAGAGATCGGTCGACTCGGAACTGGCACTTTAGCCTCGCGGAACACCGAGAGCGAAAGACAGAGAGAAAGAGAAACGTCTCGGCTTTGCTCGTAGTTAATCGTAATGTGCCAAGAGAGTAAGAAAGTAACGTGCTCGCGCGCGATAAGATCACTCCTCCGCTCGCCGTTTGCGCGATTATTCCGGCCGCTCGTGGATTATCTGACAAGAGCCTCGCGCGCAGAGAGTTATGCGTATCGCCCACGCCCAGTCCATGAATTGTATCTCTATCCTGCTCCCGGAAGTCTGGCTGATATCGATGCGGCGCGGCCGGTCAGCGCGTTCTATTCCCGCGACGTTTACGTCGGCGAAGTGAATCAAAGAGTCGGGTCGGGTCGGAGCGGCTAATGAAGTCGGAGCAAACGCTACCTTTACTACTAATATAATGGATATTTCTGAAAATATACATATCGATAAGTAGTCTTCTTATTTTTGAAACTTGCTTTGAAATTTGCTATTTTTTCTCGTGTTAAATTTAAAACGAATATTTTTGGACAAAATACGGAGAATTTTTTAGAGTATATGAAAAACACGCAAAGGGGAAGAGACAAGTCTCTTGAAAAATTGTGCGGAGCGTCGCGGAAGTGGGAAATTATGCATACGAATTGAAGTGAGACGATTATGACGCCGGTTAAAGTGTCATTAGTATGCCGTAGCATGCGTGGAAAGCGATGGCGAGACGCGGTGAAACTTAACAAGAATATCGATTTCGCATTTCGCTGCCGCGATCGACTCTTTAAATAGTGCGCGCGCGTGGCGCGGCACAACGATGACACCCTCGTCTCTTCCGACAAAGTTGGTTAAAACGCTTAAGGCTCATTCAGACAGGACGCGTCAAGCGTCAAGCAGCGAGCAGCAACCATTCAACAACCAATAAGCGAGGTAATATTAGCAATGGCGTAAAAAATATTGCCTCGCTTATTGGTTGCTGCTCGCTGCTTGACGCTTGACGCGTCCTGTCTGAATGAGCCTTTACCGTGTTGCGTCGGGAAATCAAATGAGTGTTTATCACGTGGCACAGCGAAACGCAATTCTTATTTTTTTCGCTGTCACGCCGGAAAGCGTGTAGCATCCGCAAAGTGGTACCGGACGAACGGACGCGGGAATATTACGGCGGATTAGCCCCTGATTTATTAATCCACTTTTCTCAACGGTACCGGACCACCGTCGCCGATCCGGTTAAGTGAATCCACACAAGGAAAAGATCTTTCTTCCTTCGTAGCCGGGCGGCATTATCTTCCGGGAGAAAAAGAGGGATCCGGAGAATCGCGCCGCGGCGAAAGAGGGGGAGACAGTGGAAATAGTGTCATCGTTTCTTCTTTATCCGCACGCTTAATGCGTTTGCCATTCCCAGCGGTGAATTTTTCTGGACGATAAAGGCCGTGGAATCCGCTTCCGTCCGCGAAGATCGATGGACGGACAGCGTCGCGAACAGCGCCGTCGTGCGGAGAGAAACTGTTTTCGATTAGCGCGATGACGCGACAACGAATTCGCGACAATTGAAATTCATCTCTTTCTTGCGAAAATTTATGACAACGCATAGATTACCAAAAAAATACGCTTCTTATTTAAAGATCCATCATTTTGTCTACACCTCACAAAATGTTTTTATTATTTCTATGTACAATTCTCACATCGCTCAAGTTATATTATTTCGATAAATATTTTACGTGTATATGCGCAGAGTGTGTACGTTATAGATTATTACTCGCGTACAAAAATATTGAAAAATATCAAATGCTGCGAATTGAAGTGGTTCGCTGAATCACATTCTGGCATAGTGCCGATTTGATCGTTCTATCGCCGCGTTTAGGAGCTCGCCGGAGTAAAGTTCAAAGCCCTTCAGACGTTGGGAACGCTTTCTTGCCTCCTTTCGCCGAAGGGCGAAGATCGTGGCGAGCTACCAGCAGCTTCGGGAAGAGGAGCAGCTTTTAGCGAAGAAGGTTAGAGTAACTGGCTCCGGAGCTGTCGTTTGTGAAAGTACACTTTGAATATTGGACCGGACCGACTCGAGAGGATGGTGCAACGTTAGGCTAGGTCGCAAGCACCAAACGCGGAAAGATGGAGGAATCCTCTTTGACTTGATAAAATTTTGAATCGGCGCTCGCTTTTAAATTTTCACAAGAACTAATCGCAAACGTGCAGTCAATAGAATCTCGACTTGGGTCTCTCGCTTTAAGTCATCGCAGAAAAAGACTGTCTGGATCTTCGTAGAAAACAGCTATTTAATAATAAATTTGTAAATCTTGTATTATTAAAAAGAGAGCCATATGCATAATCTATATGTGTTCTGCACATATAATATCGTCATTTAATTTATAAATACAGATAAAAAAATTTCATCGTAATGTTGTTTGATGTGAAATTTGTTGCTAAATTGTCACAATATTGAATTTACCGTTAGTTGCATATAATCTAAGAGAAAGTGAGAATATTCTATAATATTCACACACATATTATTTTCACTGATCTCCGCTCGTCACGCAATAGTCGTAACAACCTACCATTTTCGCCTGACTGCTCATGTCGTCCACGTGTGTACGGTAGATGACGATGGATCCCGATCGGACGATAAAGCTGATCCTCGAAGGCAAACACGCGTGGGGGGATAACCGTTGTGACGTCCGAAAGCATGGTATTAGATGTACCACGGCCACTTTGCCGTAATATCGAAGGTCGTTTGTACCCTGTGATCGCGGTAGCGCACGCAGCGAGAGAAACTAACTGATAACATATGCAAGCGGCCGCAAAAGGAACATTTTCTTGCTCTTAAGAGAAGCAATGTGCAAAAAAATAGGGCGATTTTTAATATCTGAGGATACTTGGCAATTTTTCTTCGTCTTTTTCTTCTCCTTCGGGAAACGCATCGCGTGATCGGGTCATCGCGTAAGCTCTCACGCGTAGCAAAGTCATTGCCGATGAGGATGTCGATAGAGCGAGGTTGGAAAGTGAGGCCGGAATGCCTGTTGGCTGGCCGTAGACCGGCTACGGTAAATATTTGTGGTGTTCGTGCGTGAAGAGAGCCACGGATAATTTATACACTTACCAGGCGCAACATCTTCTCGCGCATCGTATCATTGCATCTAGTAGGGCCCCCTCGACGAACGTTCCAAGCCCCCCTAAGGCATGCGACGTCGGCGGCCTGCCATGTATATATATCCGCTCTCTTTCTCTCTCAGTCTCTATCTTGGTTTTTCGCTGCTCCTTTTGATCACGTGGCCGGCGTACGCGTGTAGCGTTGGCATCTCTCGACATAATGAGTGTAATCTGGGGAAATATGTTCTCTAGCCGTCGGGATAGCGAGCGTTATGCGATGCTCATCGGGTTCACTCTTTAATACCTTGCCCGAAGAACAGCGCGCAGCGCATGAAATGTCTCGTCCTGTCTCGATAAATCGATTGTGTGTGTCTTCGATCGTATAAATTAATATCCCCACAAAATTGTCTTTCAATATACGTGATTTTTAGCTGCAATAATCTATTAATTGCGATAATTTTTATATTTTTAAAAGAAAATATGTATCTGAAAATATATAAACGAAAGAAACAAATAAAAAAATCGACAAGTGTCGGAGATAATTTTCATACCATCCGGGATTTCATTCTAGTAGGATTATAGATTTTATAGCGCTATAGGCTACACGAGAAAGGGAGAGAAACGGGAGTAGCTAAACTAAAAGTTTTCTTTGTTCGATCTTACCGCCGCTCATCTGGTCGCTGGAACTCGTCCGGTATGAGGTTAAGGACCTCGATTGAGCCCCTGTTTAACCGCGTCTGTGTGCAATATCTGTGGTAGGTCGAGACCCAATTACAATGTGCCTCTCCTCGGCGAAAACTTGGACGAACCGCAAAATTAGACGTTTGAAGGGGGTCGATGAAATTACAGGCTTAACACGTCGCGGGTCGTGCTCGCCGTGAGAGCGACCGTAATCGCGTTCGTGACATATCGATTTAAAATATGGAATCGACTGGAATATTTATTTCGAGGTCAATCAAGCCGTTATATATCGTACATACGATTATATCGTAAAAAGTTTATATATATATATATATATAACGTACACACAATCGCGATAAGTGCGATGACAGGCGCTACGGTTATATAATTTTTATTCCGAATTTATTCCAAGCCGTATGATATGCGAGCACCATTTATTTACGCTCTATTACTTTCTCATGCGTTAAATCGAAAGAGGAGAAACTGTTAGAAATATCCCCCGACAGAAATAAACAGCAATATGATATCACTATGCCACTTTCCGATGGCGAATAGTAAAAGCTTTGACGCGCGCGCGGGATATATCTCGACGTTACGATTCAGTAAATCTAATTCCGTATCGAGCGCACAGAGATACGGCGATTTACTACTGCTCGACGTTTCATGTGACAGAAACATTCATGGACGTCGTACGACGTCGTACGCTCAGCAGCGTACTACTCTGCCTCGGATATTATTATTTAACACGTCTAATTTTGCACCGTGACCCCGCTCTTTCTCGCTTTATACTTCGGTTTGTGACACCGACGGGGTCGTCGGGTCACGTTCGATCCGAGCGCGCGTTCGTCGTTCAGTTTCCAGAGCCGAGAATCATCTTTTGGCTCGACACATTCGGTCAACTCCTAGAATGAATCTCGGCCATTCGGCCGGGTCAGGTCCTTCGAACCGGTCTCGTGTGCGCACACCTGCGCCCGTGGCGTGCTCCAAAAAGAAACATTTTTTTTTTTGCCAAACAACCGGCCGGCCAGATCGAGCGAGCGCAGCCTCTGTAATCTCCGCCCGACTCGATCGATGTAATTGGATCTTTCGGGTTTATTCGATCGGACTCGCGGTGGTGGCGAGAGACCGTTAAAGAAATTCCGATCGCCAAATCCTGTCCTGATATCGGAAACGGTTCACCGACCGATCGCGCGGTTTCAAATGGAAATTCTTTCCTCCCTTATATTAACATCGACGTCAAAGCAAATCTAAGCGTGTAAGAACTTGAGAGAAGTTAGAAAGAAATTATAGCTTTATAATGAAATTTACGAAAGGAAGGTGGAGAGGATGAAAATATTTGTCATATATCATTTTGCACATGTACCTATATATTTTCGTCGCTCTTCTCGAAATTTAATATTAAAAGATAATGTAATGTGCGAAACATTTTAAATACAAATTTAAATTTCAACGGGTTAATAAGAGCCAAACGCGGATGAAAATTAATTTTTCTCTGAATTTAATTAATTGTGCACAGGGCATAAATTTTTCTTGATCGATACCAAGTAATTAAATAAATTTTAATTTAGGATGCTTTTATTTTAATGAACCACTTTTGATCCTTCTAAGCAAGCGTAGACAAGAAAAATATCGGAACAAAGTCGCTGAATCAAGAATCGAATTCGAGTCTCGCGAATGGTTGATTTTACTACTGAAAATTCAAACCGACAAGACTTGGAGATTCGATTCGGCATCTTTGCCCCAATATTTTTCTTGTCTACGTTTTGTTAAGAGGGATTTATTAAGATGAAATCTAGAATAGAGAGATTTATTTATTTATTTGATGTCATGCAAAGAACAATTTGTGCATAATTAATGAGTTTCAGTGAAAAATTAATTTTCATTAAAAGTGATGCATTACATTCTGCAACCTGGCTCTTACTATAATCTATTGACATTTAAATTTGTATTTGAAATTGAGAGTCTTATTAATTTCTTATAGTAGCTACAAATATTTTGGCTATTTAAAAAAAGCCAGAATATACTACTTTAATAATACAATATCTTATGAATAATTTGAAAAATTAAGGAAAGAAATGATTAAAGATGAAAAATTATTTATACACATATAAAATTGTAGGAAAATGAGAGCGTAACATTATAAACAATCATTATATAATGAATTTAACATTATACTTTTGAATGTATATGTATACATTCTTCAAAAATGACATCTCGAAGAAATATCATTATCGATTGATTTCGCGATCGTGCTCGAGTTTGCGAATCGTCGACATCCGCGAACTGTCTTCGTCGGAGTCTGTCGGAAGTTTCGCAGTTTCGCAGTTTCGTCCAACGCGCCACGGTGGTGGCGCAGCGGTACAATCCGCGCGCGATCGAAGGAAGGATGCCACGGGGTGAGTGCCGGCCGGCGCGGCGGGCCGGCAAGCCCCGCAAGCACGTTGGATATTGTAGGAAGCGCGCAGTGAGCATGCCAGCCAGCCTGCCTTGCCTGCCTGCCTGCCTGCTTGCCTGCCTGGCTGTTCGATCAATATTGCCATGGCTACGACGTGCAACGTGGAGGAGAAAGAAGAGTAGGCGGAGTAGGTGGCGGCTGGATGGCTGGATGGCTGGCTGGATGGCTGGATGGCTGGTCGACCGACCGGCTGGCTGGCTGGCTGGCTGCTGGCTGGCTAGCTGGCTGGCTGGCTGGCTGGAGGATTGGTAGAAGGGTGACTGCTCATATCCCGGTTACACATCGCCGAGGGGGTTGAGAAGAAGCGGGTCCGATTCGCGAGGGGTTGGATGCGGTGGCGAGGGGGACCCGGGGGATCGCTTGGGCGTGCGGAGGTTACAACGTAGTAGTAGAAATACGTACTACTACGTCACGAGACCTACACCTTGCCCCACCGCGCCCCAACGAACCAGCCAGCCAGCCAGCCAGCCAACCAACCGACCGACCGAGCGACCCCGAGCGTTTCTACTCGCGCGCTCGATTCATGACGAGTTACGAACTACCTTGTTGTCGTCGTCGTCGTCGTCGTCGTTCTTTCGCGCTTTGCCAAAGACCACCCCGGAGAGAAAATAGTGCCGTGTACTGCGGATTTTTACGTCATGGAACTATCGATCGGCATTTATACGATCGTTCCACTTTGTCGATTTTAATCTTCGTCTCGCCTCGAGCTGTAGTAGTCCGTTACATGCATTTGTAAATTAAGACGTCGGAGATTCTTGTCTTGAGATTAATATTGTAATTAAAACACATTCAATTTCTTTTATATTTCTATATCATTATATTTACATGAAGAATCTTGAGAGTGTTTTTATTACTCGTTATTAATTTTTCTGCACAAAAAAATATCGACAAAGATTTTAAAAAGTCACTTACCTCATGTTGTACGTAGTGTAACAATACGATTCTAAGAGTAATTACTCTAAATTAGAGAAAAAATAGATTTTCATACGTTTATTTCATCTTTATGTAGATCATAGTATAGTTGCGTCTTCGCACATAAGCTGAAAGTCATGCTCCGCGTACTTCGGTAAGAAACATTTTTATTGGACTCTGACGCATAAAATGTCATATTTCAATAAATATTCGTGTTCTTCTCTTCGCATTCTTCTTTTTTACTACTTCCGCGATATAAAATGCGTTTTACTTCGGCACTTTTTCTTATGGCTCGCCGACTTCCATCCGCGGAATCTACAACATTGCGATAGGAGCAGCGGGCAGCTGCCATCGGCGCGAAATAGAAGAGTGAGCATTATACGCGCCGTATTGTATCGATTCTCGATATCTCTCTCTCTCTCTCGCTCTGGTCTTGACGTCGGCAGGTAATCGGTAACGCGAATCGCGTTGCCGCCGCCGCAAGCGCGCGCATTTCTCACTGTTCGATGTACGATCGTATTTGCGACCTATTTCGCGAGATCTCGAGTATAAATGAGGTCCACCTGTCGTTGACATTTCTGACCAATTGACTACGCAGGAGCGTCGGGAGCGACCTGCCTGGTCGTCGTCGTCGTCACACACTCGATCGTTCGCGATTAATTTCGCGAGGCCTCGAATATAAGCGTCAGGATCTGCCGTTGACATATACTTTGCCTACCTCGGATACGACGACGGTAAAGGGCCGTTCGAAATTATGCCCGTGGTAATTTAGGAATTTCGATTAGAATCCATGCGAAACTAGTCCGTTTATTTCGGTATCGTGCGGCTTAATAAAGCAAAATCAATGCGCAGTGGGCCGGTATTAATCTTAACTGAAACCAATTTACATTACTGCTATATACGTAGTATCAATATACGATAAACGACAGATAATTTATAAATAAAATATTACAATACATATATATATGAAATATATATATGAAAATTATGTGAATTATATATTACGACTATCAATACTTTAATCTTGTTAAATAATGACTCGCCGCTCATATAGTTACAATATGCTTATGATCATTATGCTTTAGAGTGAATTATAATTTTTTTTTTTTTAAATTTACTCTGCCACTTTTATCGATATCGATGAAAGATGTTCGTTAATTCGCCTCGTCAGTGGCTGGAATTTTCATATTAGCCGCGGTTTATTTTTGGCACGCAGGCCGGAAGGGACCCATCGTTGCAGCCAGCTCGTCTGTATTTTAATAGATGCACGCTTCACTGAACCAGACCTCTATATTGCGGTGATGCCGACGGATGAACTTTTTGTCCCGCGCTCGTTTGCGCGCGCTCCGGGTCTCTCTCTCCTCTATCCCGCGCGCATTTTACGCAGGATGCGTCGGGGACGCTCGTACATTTTACACAGCGGCTTAATAACAGACCGAGTTATTCGATTACGTTGTAATCCTTCCGTCGCAGCGCGCCGTGCTTGCGGAATTAATCCTCTTCCTTTCCCCACATTGCGCGATTTATGGAAAAAAAGCTGAATGCTGAGGTATTATAGTCCATGAAAATCAATAACCTACTTATTCTATCGTTTATCTTGGAGAAAACGCGTGTGTTCTTCGTTTTATATTTTATTTTATTAAAAAAAACAATTTTTTTTCTAAATAATCGTAAGCGGAAATTGATTGAGGCCCGATTGCACCAACGTCATTTTGGTTTTAAGCGAGACTTAAATATATGTTTGTCTTTATTTATTTAGAAAGAAAAAGATATTTAAGTCTCACTTAAAGCTAAAATAATGTTGGTGCAATATCGGGCCTGCGTCATTTAAGACAACGAGATAATGAGAGGAATTTTACTGTGAAAAATAATTTTTTTTTCTCGAGCTCCTGTAATGACTAATGACCATATAATATTCTCTATAATGTTTCAATGTTTTCAAAGGTTAATGCGTATAGTCAATATGTATAAGCACAATATGTATGAATAAAAAATGCGGTGATCCCGGATGTACTATGTACTTATATTCCGAAGCGTTCGATTACGTCATGTAATTCGTAATTCTATATCCATGATTGCCGTAATTTTTTATAAGTGCAGTGCAATTTCGTACAAGCGCGTTTTCCATTTAACTATACCCATATAACTATTACGAATAGCGTTATAAATAAGCTTCGCGTTATATATCGCGCACACGTGTCGTACGAAAAGCTCGACGATATTTTATGCAAAACGGAGAATTCCGCGGAAAGTTTTCGCTCCAAGAGACGCGACAGAGAGGCGCGCTACCACCGCAGGTTGCAGGTTTCGCTACAGTGTCGACGGGAAAGGGTTTTCGTTCCGCACGCATTAGCGTGCGCGCACGAGAGAGGAATGAGAGGATCCCTCTTTACTTTCGTGCGCAGGACGCGCCGCAAACGTTCCGTGTGTACGTCGGTAGGCCTATACTTGTCGCCCTGACTACGAGACTTCGACTTCCTTTGTTTCACGGTTCGCCTGCGAAGGCGGAACGCCGCAGTGTGCAACATTGTAAAGCCGCAAGAAAGTATTGCACGTGGGACGACGACGGAGAGCGGCGATGCGGAGAGATCGATCCATCGCGTAGGCACCGAGCGTGGAAGCTTCGCGATCGATCGATCCTCGTCGTCGTCGTCGTCGTCTTTTGCGACCTACGCGCGAGGAAGTACCCGAGAAAAGTTATCCACGTGCGTTTTCCGTCCGTTCAACGACCCTCTCCATTCGCGACGGAAGGATCTCTCTCTCTCTCTCTCTCTCTCTCTTTTCCGCTGGCTATCTCGGGGCGATTTAGAAATTCTCGATTCTGTTCGATAAAAATTATGACAACGAGCGCTGTCAAATTAAGACCGCACGCGAAAATTATCGTCATCCGCCGAGTTACTACGTCGTCAACGCTAACGATGTCGAAAAGTTTTAAAGGATAGGCTTGAAAAATTCAGCGATCTTATTATATGTATATATATTTCTAGAAATTAAGTTTCACGAAATTAGTTTTAAAGTTGAGGAAACTTGTATTCGTTTGTAATTAACTAAATTTCTTGAAGGCTATTGAGTTCAATTAAATACAAATTAAATTTCTTTAATTAATCTAGACAAAACTTCTTGTCACATATAAAAATACTGTCGAAAATGTTTTATATAAAAAAAGATTTACATTTATTTCGTGAATTCACGTATATCTTTCTATCACAGAAAAATTTGTTAATAAGATACTTTAAATGATCGTGTTTACATGTAGTCACACATAGTTGCGCGAACGCATTCCTGACCGTGAAAATCATTTGTTTACCTTTTTTCTCTAGACACGCTCGTATTTGTGTTCAGTCAGCATTTGGACTCCGTTCGGAGAGGAGTCGAGTAAGAATTGAAATGTTTACTATATTTACGACACTATTGGTGCTGCTGCACCATCACAACGGATATCTGCAGCTGCCGGTTTGTCTTAGCGCCTGTTTATTCTTATTCGCACGTGTAAGCCCTTTCATTACATTTTAGCCGCCCCTCTTTGCATACAGAAATATATCAAAACAATGCAATTGCGTGCGGAGTAATTGCACTTCGGAAGATGAAAAATCGTCTGAAGTATATTAATCGGTTTTATGACTCATGCTCGCTCATGTGGAAAGGCTCTGTCTACCGGTAACATAAGCTAGCTGCGGGGAAATGTTAGCAACTTGTAGCATAAAGTATGAATCGTATCGACCAGTCTATTTCTCATCGTGTCGAAGATTCCATTTCTAATTTAATACAGTTTTATTTAATTTTTTCTGTTTTTTTTTTCTTAATTCGAAATTATACTAGTTAACATCGATCGTCATTTTTCCTCGCGATAACTTAACTCTTAACTTTGCTAATGTTCAAGTGAATAATCGTATTTGTAAATTTTACAATTCGACTTACACACGTATTTAATTCTATAATTTATTTCCCGATTCGATAAATTATTTTGTATTCGTTATCACGTGCTTGTTTGGTGTAAAATTTATTTTCTGCTTTTTTCACACGGCAGCTTTTGTTTTCTTTCATTGTTATTTAACCGGACGCGAGTAACCTACTGCCTTCGTCGTTTGTATTACCCCGTGGCGAGGTGTGCTCCTCGTGTCGTAATTCGCGTGCACGTGAATGCAGTCGGCGGCGATGCCTCGAGAATCGCTCGAGCATTCATACGAGTGCAACGTACGGCGTCGCTTTCAGGGACGACGTCGCCAGGAGCGCTCCGTCGTGCAATTGCGAGCAGCGACGCATTCTTTGGAAACGAATTTCGCGTTTTCGGAGGAGAGAGAGAGGAAACGCGGGATTGCAATTAAAAATACTTAATTACCTTCGTAATATAATTAGCAGTCTGAATACAAGCTGTATGAATTCAGGTTTGTGCGTGCGAATATGTAGCTCGACCGTACATAATGTACTCCAAATTGCGAAAGCTTTACGAAAAATTTAAAGAAATTATTTATACATTTTTCTATGGAAATATGTCAAATACATTAACGATGAAATTTAATTTTGCAACGAGATTACTCCGCAATTCCGACTTAATCTCTGTCTCTAATTTATTCCATATTTTAGTTGGAATCAAATCGATTACAACTGTACACACAATTTTATCGATATTATTCCAGGAACCTGATGATGGAATTTTTTAATATTTTACGAGAGTTGCTAGAGATTAATCGAAATATCATTATGAAATCTCATTAATTTACAAATTATCGCGACGTTACGACAATGCGGAGGAAAACGATCGATCTCGGGCGAGTTTGCTGAATTAGCTGGGTTTGCGAAGAGTCAAGGGTTAAACTACGAGGCCGACGACTGATCCGTCCCTGCCCACTTGCGCAAGAGCGACGTAGTACGGCGTAGTACGTCGTATCTCGACTTTACACGCGACACGCACTCGAGGTGTACTCTC
Organism: Prenolepis imparis; assembly: GCF_030444845.1. NCBI lineage: Eukaryota > Metazoa > Arthropoda > Insecta > Hymenoptera > Formicidae > Prenolepis > Prenolepis imparis. The sequence goes on along the minus strand of NW_028141166.1, from coordinate 17,863,232 downwards.
GTGCATGCGTGCGCACCGGCCTTTCGAGACGGGCGGGAACTCGTGTAAAGGTTGATTCACACGTGCGTATAATATAGGTATATATTATAGATGAGATGGAAAACTATCGGCTAAGCGCTTTTACGTGCAACCCTCGATAAATAAAAAAACAAATCTTTATTTTTAAATGCCTGAATCAGTATATATTGGAGGAAATCAAACGGATCAGATAATAATACAAAAATGATATATGTATACACTAGTTACTCTTTAATATGTTAACGTTACGTTCGCCATCCATTTTTTGCTACTTGAGATAAATATAATGTCACATATACGTAAATCAGCATTCACGCCTCGGGCAAACGAGGCATTACATTAATATGGTAGAAATGAGCTTGGTAAAGCGAACCAGCGCCGACATATACACGAAGCCGTAGCAATCGTAAAGTCTTAACGTGTACGTCGATTCAAGCCGAGAGTCGGGTCTAAATCCGATACGCGCGCGCGCCAGGCACTTTCTCGTTAATGAAAACTTTACTGCGCACCCGCACGTCGCACGCCTCCACCCGTACCCCGCTGACGTTTTAATTGGATCGCCATCTTTTTAATTGGATTCGGAATTAATGGCGATTCCCGCGACTGAATTGTCGCGAGAGACCTACGATTGCGATCTTCGTTCGCCAACTGTAATCGACTCGCCCTGTTATGAACAAACGACTCAACATTAATCGCTTACGATTTCTCTTACACGAATTGCTTCGGATTATATATTGTAATTTTATAATATATATAATATTTAAACAAATATATACACACAATATTACACAAGGTTAAGTGAATATCCATTTAATTAATGCATTTTAATTGAATCCTCTCTTTCGAAAATACTACTTATTGATTTCATATATTTTTATATAATATTGCGTTCATATAGAATATATGTCTTGTCTAGATCGTCTTGAAATAATTCCCTCGCGTAGCGCAACTTATTCAAACGAATTTCCTCGAGGGCTTGGCTACGACCTGCGGTAATAAACAGGAAGTCTCCGTGACTGTGTCACAATTCGGTCAGCCTTGGTGTCGGTGCGCGAGAGCAGCGGCGGCTGGCCGCGACTTGCCCGAAGGTCGCTGCCATAATTCAGCGTAGGTCACGTTCGGATTCGATTCCGTTCGCGTTGTGTGCTCTCGCGGGAGGTTGAATATCTTGCCGAGGACTCTACGCTTAAGAGGACGAGGTGCGGAGCGAGAGACGAGGCGCGAGAGAACCGAGCGAGCAGGCGAAGGGGCCACGGGGCTACCGGATGTGACGGTTCGCGATACTGGTTCGTCTAAACATAGACACGCAGCGTGTAACTCGCGACGACGAGCGATGCTTTCCCCGCTCGCTCGCTCGCTCGCTTCGGCTCGGTTCCCTCCACTCTCTGGACTCTAGTCAAGGCTACAACTGCCATCGACAGTCAGGACCGTACGCGATAAAATATTTTGGGTGCTTGAAAAAAAGATGTGATATTTCAGTAAACTTGTATTGATTTCACAGAAAAAAAACTGCGAAAATAATTTATCAAAGTAATTATCATCAGATTGTATTGCATCGGATAAATAATTTTACGATACACAGTAAATATAGTTTTTATTTTGTCTCTTAATTACAAGTGCTATTGAGAAAGAGAGAGAGAGAGAGGAAAGGAGGATAGATGAGTTATGATATTTAAAAAATTCTTAAATACCAATTTCTCATACAATTTAAATGGAGAAAACAGGTGCTTTATTAGCTGATGCATTCTCTGGTTTGAATAATTTTTCAATCGCACGGATAATTGGGTGATTTCCAGTCACGATCACTTATCTGAATGAGTCGCATAGCTTTGCGATTCGCGCGTATAGAAAAATAGTAGCGTTGTTATGTCAGAGATGTTAAGGAGTCAAGGATGAACGCTTTGCATTTAATTCTTAAACACGATATACAGGAGAGAAAAAGAGAGAAAGAGTTCCGGTCGGTGTCTACTCGCGCGAGAACAGCGGCCGAATGAAAAACTACGACGGAAAAAAATAACGCGGGAAAAGAGTTGCGAGCTATAGATGAAGTGAACTAACGTAACCTCTGATTCATTCACGGAGCGCGTTACGTAAACCGACCACGCTCAGTGAATTACATTGTGCGTGCACGCTGCCGTGAATGTGCACCGATAGCGCGAATCAATGTCCGGCGTGTTATTTTAATACTAGATGTTCCTCTCCTTAGAATTAGAATAAGAGTACTGCAATACGCGATACGATAAATAAAAAATAATTAGGCATCTCAATTTCTTTGAGAAAAGCGAGTCTCTCAATTCCGATTCACAACTTGCCTTTACAATATCACACACACATACACATATTTCCATCTCTCCATGATCTATCTCTTTTTGTACCTCTATGCAATTTCTAAAATTTTATTAACATATTATCTTTTATTTTTTACAGGTAAGTTTGGTCAAAAAATTCCATTCGTCGTATCCCATAGTGTAATCGAGGCTGTATTCGCAGGATGAAATGGAGCCCTCCGTAAGTCCTCTTGTCAATATTTTTAATTAATTTCGTTATGAAAGCGGGCCGATAAATGCGACATCATAGTCCGAGTTGCGACTATGATTTTGAATCTGATTAACTGTTATGTTATGCAGCTATGCTGCGACACGATTGTATGTCATTAATCACTCGCGTTTTATTTGCGAGATGGAGAGAGGATTGTAAAACCTCGGCGCGTAATTAAGAGAGCGGGAGATATAAGCTCGTTTGAAAAATGAAGCTTTTTAATAGTCACCGGATATGACCCGTTGATCACGCCGGCAACCGGCGCTAATATGAAAGAAAGAAAAATGCTTGCTTTCTCTTTATTCGAAATATCGTGATTTTATAAATATATTCTTCCACGAATCGTTTAATTCTGCATTCCTTCGTGAAAATGCTACTTTTCCCGCGCGATTAAACTATCATCCGCATTCTTTCAGTCACTGGCTGAATCACGTTGCAATTTTTCTTTCTAATTAAGGCGCACCTCATTCCAATAATCTCACAAATGATTTATATTTTTTTTTCGATTTCACAGAAAAATAACATTTAAAAATTTATACGTATTAAAAGATTTAAAAACGAGAATCATTTATGAATACTACGTTAAAAATGGTTGTTACCTGAAGCCAATAGCTTAAGTATTCTGATATAAAGAAATAATTAATTAATTAGCAAAAAATGTGGTTCTGAAAAGGCACAAAAGAGTTAACTTTCTCTGCTGCAAACGGCAGAATATTGATGTTTTCCGATCTAACGTTATCCCGCGTTCAAATATTGTCCACCCACAGCGATGTGCGTGTCGCCGCGATAATACGGGAGGGAAAGCGAATAAAGGCATTTGTCACATACGCCCTTAAGCTACGCACAGTCTTCTCTCACGAGGACCGTAATAACGCACAATGGGGCCTTCCTAGTATTCGCATGAATGACGATGAATCGCTCAGCGTATGTGAAAGCTTCGAGTGGACCTCCCCTTCCCCTGTCCTCCCTGACATTGCGCTGTCTTGATATTGCGCTGTCTTGATATTGCGTTTGGTATTTTGATAAAAATAACAGACAAATATCTATTCTTTAACAATTAATGTTTAGGGTAATGAACATTTACATTGTGCATACTTGCTCTTTAATCGAAAGTAATCTTTAATAAAAAATATGTTTCGCGACGCGTACAAAGTCGAGATCTGTCCCATCTGGCAGAGAATCGTCATGACAGGCCGCGGATGTACTTCCGCATCACGGTGTGTGTCGTCGTCCGTCGTATTTCCTCTCACGCGGCGATCAAACCGGAAGCGAACCCGATACCGTCGAGAGCCGGTCGAAAAGAGGAAGACGGCCGTTGTTTCGGTATAGGCGGCGCGGACTCGGAATTCCCGTGCCGGAACAGGCGGGAACGGAAAGAAGAAGAAAAAGAGGAAGAAGCGAAGAAGGAGAGGAAGAAGGGGTCGTGGCACGCGGCGAGAGGAACAAGGGGGTCCTTTTCTCGGCGGCCGGGAATTCTGCACAGCCTCCGCCTACAGGAACCTCAGACGAGAGCATCGATCTGGGCGTCGGCCTCAAGACACCTCTCTCTCCCCTGCATCCCTCGCGTCGGCTCGTCCCCCTCGTCGTCGCGCCACCACCGCCCCTGTTTCTCTCTTCCCATCTCTCTTTCTCTTTCTCTCTTCTCGTCGCTTCGCCTATATTCTCAGATCTCTCGCTTTCGCGCATTACGGACATTGTGCCCCTCTCTCGTTTCCCACTTTCTTTTTTTCTCCCCGAAAGTGGACCAAACTGAAGCGGCCGCGCGTCTCTCTTGTGCCCTATACCCTCGTGCTCGTATTCTTGCCGGGAACCTTTGATGCTAGACGACGATATTCGCGCGATATTCGACTTTTTCTTAAAATCCTTAAAATATCAAGCTGCTTTGATATTTTACGTGTCCGTTGTTTTAATACATACTAACTAAATATTATTTTCGCGCAGTATCTTGATATAAAATACAGTCAAATATTTATTTGTACATAGTTAATTTGTGCATTTATTTAAAAGTTATTTGATAATTGTAAAAATGTGGACATTTTTTATTCTTTTTTAATATTTAAGGATTAAATTCTCATACGTTAAATTTTTCTGGTATTTATATTAAACGGTAAATATCTGGTTATTTTAAGAATGAAAATCGCGACGATACTGTGTTTATACTTATAAATATTTCTTATGCAAAACATCTGATCGCGGTTTAACAGCACATTACATTAATTTGACTTCTGCAAAGACTTATCGGCTACCATCTTTTGACATTGCATTTGAACCAATCCGCGTCTGCACAATCAAGTCTCATTTTTTTGTAGGAAAAGTAGCTTCTACGCGATATTGGAAGTTTGTCATCGACTTGAAACTCGGCGAAAATACAAGCACGACTTATTTTCTCACTCGTTCGCTTGTTCATCCGTTCAACGTGGGTGTCTCTCGTTTTTTCTCTCCCATCTTGTCGCTTTTCCATCCCTTGACTCCCGCAATTATTCTCGCGAACAAGTCGGAACTAAATATGCCGCGCGCTTGATTTAGAATCCTCGTTTATATGAGCGATTTGCATTCTTTCTGCCTCGATTGATATTTCTAGCTAGCCATGTCCGTTTAAAATGACATTTAATGCATAAAGAGTCGTGTAAGATAAATCTTTGACATTCTGTTCTATTTATTTTTTTTATGACATTTTCTACATTATTGACTAAATTTTGTTCTCTCTTTAATCTTTAAATTATTTCTAAAATATTCTGCAGTCTATATTTAATTTAAATTTTTTATGCGATTATTTATAATAAAGATAGATTTTATATTATGTCGCGTATATATATATGTGTGAGGAAAATCTGCCGAAATTAGTTCGCAGTTGCAACGTCTGGGTTTTTGCGCGGTCAGAGTGCCGAAAACAACCCCTTGCCGCAAATTTTAGCGGGGGTTGCTATGACAACACTGAGCAGTTATTTCATTCGTACCGAGTTATTGTATGTTCTTATCAAAAAATGCGTGCATGGAAAAAAATTCTTTGGCTCTAAATAAGATTGCGATTACAATTGTCTATTACAATTAATTTTTGATAATTGTTATTAAATAACTCTTAAAATACTTGACTCCTGCAGGTACTCCTTAAACTACAGTATTTATTACATAAAGTCGCAATTAAGGATAATATTTATGATGAGCTGCACTTTGTGCCACAGTCTTTTCAGAAGAATATTTATTCGTAAAGTAGAAGAGGGAAGGTAGCCAAATATCCGCGCGTGAGGATTTGCTCTCGATTTTATCTATGGTCCGGATTTTCTACGCGAATTTCTTTTATTATTTCCTGCGTCCGGTGATATCATAAAATAACAGAGAAATATTAACAGATTTAGAGGCATTATAGTAGCTTCCACGCGGGGTAGAATGAGAGAGTAAAATGAGATTCTAGGGTATAATAAAACGTTATAGCGCGTAGACTTATCTCTTCTCTCGTTCGGGAAATGGCCAATAGAGCGTTGGACATACTTATATAGTAAAGGCGTCATTAATCGCTATAATTTTTCGGTAAACTCGCGAAGAAACGCAGCCTGAAGCGGTTTTTCTTTTTTGTGAAAATGAAGGATATCATAGCGATATAATATATTTCGATCGGCGTATTCTGTGAAATATTATAGAAACGACATCGAACCACATTTAGAATATATATTTCGACATTTCTCTCTCTTTTTTGATTTTTCGATGGATGCGTCTTTGAATATTTCTCAAGAGAGTTTCTTATTTCTCTCTTTCACATCTTTTTATAGAATAAAAAATTGCATGATAATATGACGTTATAAACGAAGAGCGATAGATTTTTTTAATAATTATTAAGAACGAAGGTTTTTTTTCTGTACGATTCAATTCACTTTCTTAAGAGAAAATTAATCCCGAAGTTGAGAAAATTTTTACTTAAGTATTCTGAATCGATCACCTCAATCTTAAGATTAATTCTTCCAAGTTCTTCGAAGAAAGCGGGTTAGTCTGGCGACATTTTAATTATACGTTACTCTGAATTTATAACAACGCCGAATAACTTTTCGATGGGTCAATAACTTTATTGTACAATTGTTCGCCCTGCTATCACTGTCGCGAGTGTGACCCTGAGGAGATCGTTCGTTTACCTCTCGCGACATCACGGCTACGTGGAATTGGACTCTCTTGGAACCCGGTTAAGAATTGCGTAACATGCACAGCCGGTCGATTACCCCAGTCGTGTGGATGCCATTGCATTGCGGTGCAACGGCGGTAGCCGTCACTCTGCAAGGTGATCTCGTTACAGAGATATACGCATTCCGCGCAATTACGTCAACTCGCAAATTACGTAACTCGCGCGTAGGCCGGCTGGGATTTCACGAATCAAATCTCTCTCGCGCACACGTTAATTTCGAATTGATTCGCATAACTTCGATTCTACCGATCGATTTTATGTATTATAGATAGCGGTTTCCTTATACAGTAAATAGTAACGAGTTGGGCGCGATAGTAGAGTGAAATATACAACGTATGATTATCATTTGTGTTGATAATTTCAGTATATCAAGTAATTTTGCTTAAAATTACAAAATATTGCTGAAACAAAAATATTGTTAATCTAATCTTAAAAAAAGGAGAGGAAAATTTTTTGATAAAATTATTAATTTAATAGAGACATTGCTATCAGATTTTTGCATTGAAAATAATTGACTCTTCTAATCTAAATCTTATCGATAACATTCAGATGTGACGTACAAACCGAATCCTGTTATATTTTCCGTCGTTTTTTCTGCGACTTTATTCCTAATAGGGGCTTCTGTGACAAGGCCTGAGATTTGTTGCGGCCATTATAAATGAGTAGCGCGAGATTCAGCGATAGAAAATGGTGTCGGTTGTACCGCCTCTAACTGCGAAATCGTCGGATAGCATCGTCGGACGAGAGAGTAGTCGTGTTCTAAATTGGCGAGACAGGAATTGCGTTGATTGGACAATCCTCGAAGAATTTTCGATACTGGCAAAGTAAATTCGTGAACGATACAATTAATACACGCTTCTAATTTTGCAACAAATACACGATGATGGAAACGTGAACGATCACTAATGATCACTAATTCAATAATCGATATTCTTACGCGAAGCGTATATAGCATGAAAATAACAGTTTTTTAAAATAATAACAGAGTTCGCGTATCTCTATCTACATTTTATTTAATTTTAAAATTGATCGTTAAACTTTCGTCGTGATAAACTAAATATTTTTTTGCAATTTTAGAAATTTTTTCAATCATCCAAGTTTAAAAAAATGAAAATGCAATGTTATATAAAAGGAAAAATTTAATTCTTTACCTACATATTTTCAAGCAGATATATTTATTAAATTCATAACTGCGAAGGAGCTTTGGAAAGAAAAAGAGCGGTAGAATTTTCCGAGTTTGCACGTGAACGATCTGAAACAAATGATAGCTTTTGGCGGGGCGTGAAATTAGGTATATACCTACATAAGGGTATGATATCTGGAAGAAAGAAGAGAGAGTTGCGCGCCTCGCACCTCCGATCGGCTGTGAGGATCATTCCGAAGCGATATGATATAAGCGTATATGCTCTCCAGAGGATTTTTATTCTCGCAGTGCGAAAGAGACATCGCGACGCCGCACGATGATAATCTCCGCCGCGTCAGCTCGGATCGTGTCGTGAAGTGCGAATAAGATTCTACACGAGTGCAAAAATATTGCACTCCTTTCGTCTCTCTCGTCCCTTTTTTTCTAAACGCTGCAATGCAGTTTTGCGCTGTTAATGAATCTATTGGAAACTTTATTAGAAATCTAAAGGAAAATAATTTGTAAAAATACACAGTTGAAAAATTTGTGTTTTCTTGTTAAAAACGGTCCCCGTTAAAATTTTTGTGTTAAATATTTAACACATTCATGTGTTAATTTAACATATTGCTGTTATGTTAATTGGACTCAAATGTTAAATTATTAAAACAACTAAAAAAAAGTGTAAAAATAACACAATGTATATCTATTTTTAATTTTACACAATAAATATGTTCCGTATTATTAGTGACAAGATTTATCTGTTAAAATTTACAGAAAAAAAAAATGTTAATTTTACTTTATAATATAAGTGGGGGTGATAAAATGTAAAATTAACAATTTTTTAAGTTAATTTTTACATTAAAACTATGTTAATTTTACACAAAATTTATTTGAAGTTTGCATTTATTTTATGTTAAAATATTAACACAATATTCGTGTCACCATTTAACATATCCGTATTATGTTAAATTAACACAAAAATTTCTGTGGACCGTTTGGGACAGGTGATATTTGTTAAATTTAACACAAATTTTTCAACTGTGTATGGTAAATAACTTTTCATATTGAAATTTATATGGACGTAAGAATTAATATATGTCGTTATTTTTATGATAGAATTTCTCGTAGAAATTTGTATTAAACTCGAAAGGAATAGAATTTGAAATTCGACTTATTGTTAGAATATTGACATCAGCGGTGTAATCGTGTTATACGGTGTCTTTGGAAAGGCTCTTTCGCGAGAGCATACGACTGTAACTGATCGCGACTGTAACGCTGCACGGCAAGGGTTGAATGTTTATGGGAAAGCAATAAAGCCGCCGGAGACTCGTATAAAGCCTATATTGTGTAACTTTCGCATTCGTCGTTCTCTCGCATCGCATTCCTGCGAGTCGCTATACGCGCGAAACAGCATTGGCGACGGACACAAACGCACGAGTACACACGTCCGCGTTTCTTCCTTTACCTACCTACTTTACGATACGTCAGTGTCGTGACTGAGGAATGCATCCCGAACGTGTAGTGCAGCGTTAGCTTCGGATTACCCGCGGTATTGTTCGATTTATACAACAGAACGACCCGATAAAAGTCCCCCTCTCCGCCCTCTCAGTAAAGTTGGTACGTTTTATTACTCGCGTATTCTCTTGAGAACGAATCATTGACATGTCATAAATCATAAGAATGATTAATAGCTAGAAAGTTGGATAGTTTAGGATATAAAAATTTGAAGTTAAAGGCAGCTGGAATATTTTTAAAAGTAAAAATCTTAAGAAAATAAATATACTGAAATAAGTGAGGCTTTTCTCTCAGAGATAATACATTTATATATCTTTAGAGAGAGAGAGAAATGAAAATGTATTATATTCTTACATTTATTCCATAAAACGATAAATAATATAAGAAAATATATAGAATATATGCACTAATAAAAAATAATATTCTCTATGCAATATAAGGCATTTATAGCAATAAAATTATATTAAGAAATTGAAACTGCTCTCTTGTGAAAAACAATTTAAATTACCGGATAATTAAGAGTCAAACGTGGATGAGTACATATAAGTTTTTAAAAAATTCTTAAAACTAAGTGTAAAATTGTGTTGCTATTGAAACAACGTTAACATATAATTTTCTGTCGATTGCAATCATCTCTGAAAATTACATATAGACGTAATTTGAACAGCAATATTATTTTTATTATTATTCACATGGTAATTGTCAGAACAGATGCCAAAAAAAATTAAGACCATGTTGATAGGTTTGTAGAAAGCTCCCGATAGACGCGTAAAGGCTGTAACAAACTTAGGACCCATTACGACGCTTTTGGCGAGCGACACCGCCACGCGAAGCGGCCGTAAAAGTATACCGTAAAAGGTCGCAGATTGCTCACCGGAGGCGTTGACGCCCCGTTCCTTGCTATTTCCTCTCCTACGTATATATATACTCGGGTAGGACATACGAAACTATCTCGTAGCGTGTCGCGAAATCTGGCTAACGCAAACTGAAACACGAGTAGACGCAAGTTTCTGCTCTCTAGGCTCGTGTATATTTCGCGATAATTATGACATTAACTAAGCCGGAACTATGTAAATAAGTTTAACGCCTTTAGCGAATGAGACGCGCTAATCTGTGTGTATTATTTTTCAAAGTATTTTTTTCCCCTTCGCAGAGGTACAATGCATTTATCTTTTAAATTTATGAAAGAGTTAAATTATAATTATTATACCCACAGCCAACACACACAGTTTACATCGAGAAATTTATTTATATATATATGTACTTAACGTGAAATTGCTTCTCTCGCAGTATAAACGATTAATCATTTTCAGATTGCCTTTTTGCATGAAACCATCCGACAGTTGAAGCAAACGCTTTTTCCATTGCGCGTGCAGGCACGCGACTTGTATTTTGTTTGTATGGCTTCCGTTTCCCTTCACCGGCAGCCGGACTATCCGCTTTCACAGATATCCCGCGTACATTCCGCGAGTAGAATATGCAGTGGATACAGCTGTCACAGACGTGAAGAAAGGTCGAGCCTGTCGGGTTACTACGCGACACTTTAGCGTTAGATTTTGCAATGATTTTCTTGGTCGAGCGGAAAATGATTAAACCTTTAATTAACTCTAACCGAGCCTTCCTGGTGTTAGTCAGGGCTCGCTTTTTGCCGCGCGTCCGCAGCAGATGCCGGAGACGCGAAATATTGGTCTCTCGTTTAATTCGTCCGGAAGCAGATGCCGTTCTAGGGAAAAAAAAAAGAGAAATACTAGGCAACATGTTAATTTCTCGGTTTAGATAGTTCTTAGAAAATTTTCGCGAGACTTGTTATACATATTATATGATTATAAATTAATTATTAATCTACGAGTTATTTATTGGAAAAAATCTGCATTTAATACTTTTTTATATTATCGTATAAAAAAAATAAAAATTTTTTTAAAGAGATATACATAAAAGATTCTAGAATAACGAATATTACTCTAGTCGATTTTATCGAATATTTCGCGAGATATCTGACAATCATTTGCACGAATTGAGAAATTGCAAGTGTCGCAATGTTGCTATTTTCCTTGCAGTTTCTACCTTTATGCAGCGAGAATTAAAGTTTCTGCTTTTCGCAGTCCTAAACATCGTGCACAAACGCGCCTCTCGATGACATATTAGAACGCTGACGATAAATGTTTGCCTTTTCCCTTTTATATATATATAATCTTTTGCTATGCTGATTGTCTCGACTTGAATCCTCTCGCGAAATATTTACACCTTCCAGCGCGATGGAATATTCATCTGAGTAATATCTTTATACAAAATTATGCTAGCTGATCTCAAGATTGAATCTTTGATACTCGACTTATCACCCGCAAGAAAAATTTCGAGAAAATGTGTAAATCAATGATTGAAACGTATAGGGGAATGGAACGATGCCGTTGAGCGAATCCGCGATCTAAATCAATCGCCAAATTATTTAATCATCTTCGGCGAATCAGATTCTGTCGATTCTGCTCCTACAGCTTATCTTAAGTGCGCGGAGGCGAGTTTTCGTCTGGTTAATGTATCGGTTTATCTTCGGCGTATATGCTTCAACTTGGTTTCTCGATGGATAATGGAGTTAGTACGTTTTGATTGCAACCTACCGTGCACGTAACTCAAAGCGATATTGTTCCAACTCCTCCGCCGACTGCTCTCGCAATCCCGCTATATATTAAACTAAACGTATCATCCGCTAAATCGCATTACGATCACAGTGTGGTTCTATCCTTAATACCGTCAATGATAATCCAATCTTTACTCTTGATTCCAGTAGTTTGCGTAAGTAAATCTAAATGACGAGAACACACACATGAAGTAACTTGAAATTGGATAGGAAATTCTTTTTTCTTCTTACTAAGTAGCGAAATTTTCAAAAATTAATATCTAGACTTCCGCGCGAAAGAAAATAATATACGTTGCATCGGCAACTTCTATATGATATATTCGATGGAAAAGAAAAATATTTGAGCGATATAGAGAAAAAGAGGGAAGGGGCGGCAGGCAATTTTATACTTGTTCTCGTTGAACGGAGTTATTCCACGACGAGAGCTTTGCGCACAGATATCACGGGTTCCCTGGTACTTGTTCAGGCGGTGAAATCGGCCATTTGTCATCGTCACCCTCCCTCCCTTCCTCTGCCACCCTCTTCCTTCTCCCGTCATCGTGCCGGACGGATTTTCCCTTCGCGGATGGTTTCCTGAAGCACAATAGCGGCGCGTGCATACACTTAGCGAGAGACGTCCCCTTTCTTCCCCCTTTCAGTGCATCGCACGTTCACCATCGATCATAATTACGAAAGTGTTGCAGGCCTGTCGCCATGTAAAGACAATTAGAATTAGCCGCGCTGGGGTAATTATGACGTCGTTGGGGCCATGACCCGATTATTATTGCGATTAATACACATTAATCTCACACCGTATATATGCGTATATGTATGTGCGTATAGCCGCGCAATTGCCGACAGTGCCATTTATTAGTTATATATTTTTTTTTGTATTTTTAATCGTGTCTTTCGACATCCTTTAATCATGCTCGGTCATTTTCTAGAGTCACAGGACTCTGCGGAAGTCGATCGTTGCAAATGTGTTCTCAATCATCGGTTGCATGCACAACCCTTTCATTTTCCACTTTCTACTTTTGTTGCACCGACTTTCCGTCGATAATGTATTCTGTTCAGCATTATATCGCTTAAATAATTGCATTTAATAGAACATAAAAAAACGTCAATATCTTTGAAATTAGATGATATTTTATATCGAAAGAAATTTATATATCTGAAATTTATATTAAATTAATAATTTTTATTATTTTGATAATGAATGAGCTCGTTTTATCTCGTTTACTGAAGCTTACGGCCTAATATAATTGACGCATAGTTAGCAACCTGAGTTATGTTTGCTTGAAAGGCAATCATGTTTGGGAGTTAACGGTTACGCTTAACGGGAACATGCATTGATCTTGCATATCGCGAATATCGTCTAATTAAGCGATGATGCCAGTCTTGCATTTCAGCCTCGTATATTCTACCTTTATTCCTTCTGTATATATATACGTATACAGAGATCCTCCTTCTCTCTCTTTTCCCTTTTTTTCTCAATATAGTTATAAAATTAATTCGCGGAAGAGCGTCGTTAAGAACACGCTTGCTTATTAATGCAATTATTGTGGCGTGTATGACGCCCATATAAAAAGATATATCCACCCTTGTTCAACACGTTTCTTCATTAGCTGATGATTTCGCGCGTTTTCCTTCATCTTTTCACATACATTTTCATTTTCGTTTCGTTCTTGCGGTTGGCGTCGTTAATGTTCAAGTCGCGAACATCGCGATCATCATTATCGTCCTTATTATCGTGATTATCGTCATCATCATCGTCGTCGTCGTTATCGTCATTATCATTACAGTCGCCTTCCACGTGGTCTTCATCGGCTACGGTACCACTTCTCTCCCCTCTATGGTATCGATCCGTAACACCGGTTTGACCCCGTATCGCTTCGAGGAATCCGCCGATGTAAGGATGCTTTTAACTCGGAATTACAAGATATAGCGTCGAGAATCTTGTCTCGTTATTTGCCGCAGGTGGATCCCCGTTCCGGGTGTATCCTGCTTAATAAGCGGATGCTGTTGGCCACGATGTGCCAGTAAAACGCATCGATATTTTTAGCCATCCTCAATTAACGTACGATATCGCTCTTAATCGTTAAATTCATGTTTCGGGGCTGTAACAATCTATTTCGTAAGCATAACTGCAAGTTTTTTTTTTCCATTTCATTGATTAGACAAGCGGCTGAAAAATATTTTTTTAAACCTTTAAGAATAGTCTCGGCAGTGATGACAATGTGTCTTTATGTAGCGCGACGTTTTCCCACTGTCTCCCGACATTATCGGCCTAGTTTTCACGCGCCTGCCTGTCCCCTTCCGCATCGAGTACCTCGCAAACCGCAAGTTGATATCGTGTTGCAAAATGGAGCAAGTAGCGACACGAGATTCTCGAGCGTGAACACATGTAGTATAGAATCGTCGTGTTGTAAAGCGCGTTATCGTTCAAAGGAGCGTTTTCTCGAAGATGATAGGCATTATTTGCATCATTTTTCTTTCAGGCCGATCAGGAAACGTAGGGTAGCGAAGGATTCCTCTTTGCTGGAAAAAAAAATTATATAGATATTAGCTTTTAAATTCAATTTTCATCGTTCTCCAATTTTCTGTATATATGAAGCTTTGAGGCTATAAATTTGTTGTTTCCGTAAATTTTCGCAATTGTGATTACTCGGAATAAAATGGAATTTTTATAAATATTTCGTAAAAATCGATGTATATATTCTCTTTATGAGAATAGTATACAAAATCTTTTTCTAGCAAGGGACTATATACACACGCTATATTTTGTAATCAGCTCCTTCAGAAGCAGACGAAATTTCAAGTGTAATTATAGTTTCGTGCAAGACTTAAATTTATCTTAAATTCTTGATTATAATCTAATTTCCTTCGATTGACCTAATTGCATCTCGTGGTAAAATTCGAATCAGATCGTAACTGAAAACGCAAATATCGATTTGCCGTTTATCAAACGCACCATGTGACGCCGTTACCGGTACTCATGAATCATTAAAGTATCGGGCGAAGCAAACAACGTGGATAGTTCGCGAGAAAGACCCTACCGTTCGATAGTGCCGCGATAAAGGGCAAATTACACGTGGGGTACGATGACCTGAATTTAGTAAACTCGCATTACACTTAATAAAGTTTCGAAGGGCATGAAAAATTCAGTCTGTAAAATGACTGAAAAGAAAAAGTTAGTCATAGGAATTTTGCCCTATATATACACACAAAGACTGTAACTGTGATAAAATTTAAGACGAGAAGATGATATCGAATCTTCTAGTTCGATCAATATTTCTTTCTTCCCCTTTTATCTTTCTGATCTTTTGATATTTTTGCAGCTCTATTTCAACGTCAAATTTTTACAATTTTTTTACAAATATAATAAAAAAATTAATGTTATTCCGTAGATATGAACGCAATTCTTATCTTGTATGTTTTGGCCGTGTATTCTTCGCAGATAAAGATCATTTCGATGTAATGTAGCGACTTTATAATTCTGCGACTATAAAACATGCACCTGTACATATATATTCGGCCGCTTCAGAGATAAGAATCGCTTTAGTACGGCACAGCAATTCCTTAAATTGGGCGATTCTTTGTGAAAGGGCGAGCGGAGGGAAAGATTTCTGGTTATCGGTGAAATTATCAAACGGCAGGTCAGAAAGAAACCCGCTCAATTAAGTTTCCGCGCGCACTTGATTTCGTGTACACGTGTACAGGACTTCCACTCCGTTTTCGGCGAGTCATTAACCTAATTAGCCAATATGCGGCCGGAAGTAATTCCCGAGAGTCCGCTACTGCCAGCACTTTCGCGTGTCGCCGATCATTTCCTTGTTCCTGCGAAATCTAATTTCTAATGCCATGTGCGATTTCTGAGCGGAACATTGTGCCGTGCCGCAGGCTACAGGGCTCGTGTTGTACTACTCTCAACATGTATAATACTATCTAAAAGATTATTATCCTGACGTATCGCGAATAATCTCTCAGTAGCATCAGAGTAATCTTCTTTTTAGAAAAGAATTGTATGCGCACTATTTACTAGGACTATATATTAACGATTAATATATATGATGCATTGTAGAATTTTTTTTTTTCACGGAAACTAAACGTATTTTCCTACGTGTGTATATGTTATATCAAGTACCTATACTCTTATTTCTTACAACTTAATAAAAATTATAATTGCAATTTAGAAATTTTAATTATAAATTTTTTTATTTATATTTGAACATACACATTGCTAATCCGAAGTATTTTGTCTAAACAAAATGTTTTCCTCGTAAAAACGCAAGCCCTTGCAAATGGAATAGATTAGAAATGATGAATTCGACGACAAGGCTAACGCGCGGTAAAAACACGAATTTCAGTGATACAAATTGAATGAATAATTCACGAGAATCCCCCGTGAGCCCGCTCTCTCGGTGGTGGTGTAGGGAATCGCCGCCGCAAATACCTAGCCGTCATTGCGCGCGTTCGACGATAAACTCTCTCGGTAGAGAATAACATTTACCTGGTTACGAAACAAATTGCGGAATGCCGAGGATGCCGATAATAAAGGCAGGCACGTTCGGCAAAGAAGCAGCGACCCCGACGATTCCCGCCGCAAGACGAGAAGAAGCCGAAGATGCTTGATGGTGAAGCGCCTCTCCTGCCCCTTCCTCTGTTTCCTCTCGCCTCGAGGCTCGAGAAGAGCTTCGGCTCCCGTGCACCGCGATTCCGCAAACGCCGCAATTAGCCTGGAACTCTAACGATACGATTGAGGTAGGTCGCCGCGGAGACTACGTGGCGCCTGTAGCGATCTAGATTTTTTTTTCCAACGATCTATTATATTTCCATAAAAAAATCGGATGATTCGTTCAAGCAGACACTTGTTTAGCAATTTGGAATCTCGGAAAAAAGAATAAAAATTTCCGTATTTTTGAACGCAAAATCATTTTAGGACTTTTCAAAATTGAGAATTCTAAATTACAGATTCTTTACTGTTCGGTGATTTGATTTTTTCCGAAGCAGTTTCTCTGTCTTTTTCTCTCCTCGCGACATTTATAAATATATATATTTTTTTTTTCGCAACTTTCTTTTCATTTGTCATTCGCTTTACCTCTCTATCCTCCCGTTATGTTCGCCTTTTTTTTCATTCGGCTCAATTGCTCCGACGTCATCGCGCGTGTACACACGCAGCGAAAACAATTACGAGAGTACGTACATCCACCGCGTGAGATAAGTCGGTGTCATAAATTACGGAACACAATATAAATGCAAATTTAATGTCGGCCAGCCTACTGCTATTTGCTCTTGCGTCCCCTCCCAAGACAGTCGACTCGGAACGAGTCGCGCAGTATCTTCTTATGTCCCTTGTCCCTTCAGTCCCGTAATGCGAGCTGAAAACTTTTAGAGCGACGCGCATTTGACGATTCGCCATTACAAGCACAGCGCGATTTACATGTTGAAATTACGAACGAGATGCTAATTTTAACAGTGCGATATATTAACGAAAATAATTTTCCGTATGTGCGTCTGTGTGAATATTTGCATTAAAAGTTTGAAAGAAAATGCAACCCCTCTAACGTTCAGAGATGTTTTTCCTCGCGCCATTACATGAAAGAAATATCGGCTCGTAGAAAATATTATCCACTTTTATTTTCTCGATCGTTATTCATGGAAAATTTTAACAAGGTGAATATAAGGCCATTATCCTTTCTTATGAGATTCGCCAAAAATCTAGTAATACCCAGAGGGTTAATGTTCTCGCTTCGTCAGAGGCTAGTTGCTCGTGGCGAACGCACTTGAAAACGTTTTAAGCGATCCTTTGGGCGACGTTAAGCGCTCGTTTCATGGAAATTTTTGCAAACGGCCGTAATTCGGGAATCCGTAAAAGTACTTTCTTGTTATATTCTTCTCCGGTCCAGCCTACGAAGAAACTATCGAACGATAATGTCAGGAGCGTAGCCACCTTAAAGCAGGAATGGGCAAAATGTATATAGGAGCATGCTTTATTTTTATATTAAAAAAAAAATAAAACAAACGTAAAGATAATAATAAAAATGATAGAAGAAAATTAAATAAATATGCTCTCTGAAAATAATTTTTTGATCGGGACTTTTTAAATAATTAATCCGATTATAATTACATAATTTTTGCTTTCGTACACACAGACAACTATGTCAAAGCAATCGAATGTGTCAAAATATACACTCCTAGCTTTGTCTTGAGAAACAAAATATTGTACCTACTTACATTACTGCGACATGTGCGCGATTTAATGCGTCCGACGAGCTTCTCCCAGGCCGATCGTAAAAAGACGCGCGTACAATTTGATCTAACGATGCCGCGGGGCGAATAAAAAACTGTGTTATGGCGATCAAACGACTCCGCGATACGGTCTGCGAGCGAGATCGGGACCGGCGCTAAAAGGGCGGGCGTCGGCTTTACTATCCCCGTGAAGCACGCGATGCGCCTGTACATCGTCCGGGACGAAAAATTTACTGCCAATTCCCGGTCGCGCGCTGGATTATTGCCGTAACGTCGGTCGTTATTGCCTGAGTAACAATTACTTTGTTAATACGCGCCGCGAGGGTCGTCAGACCGGATATTGCGCTGCACGAGTTATCTCAGTAAATGTGACCGACAAATTGAATCTCTGAGAATGCGTTGCGTGCAAAAATAGAACAATAGGAAAGATATCTAGCTCGCTTGTACAATATTTTTTTCATTTGTTTATACTTTCTATATATGTATGTATAATTTTTTTTCTATCATATATATACATATTTGATAGAGTTATCTTGAAAAACGTACAAGGATAGTAAAAATGATAGCGGAGCAGAGAATAGATTATCTCGAAATTTTTTCGAAGAGCACGTCTGTTAATTTGTATATATACGTAGTTCACAATCGCAAAATGCGGGGACGCTAATTCCAATCGGCGAGTGAGGACAATTTACCACGGTCATTGTTTTAACTCTGCAATTATTAACAGTACGGTTTTGCCATCGACAATATCAATTACGACGCGACTCGTACAATGGAATTGACAAATGGAGGATAGGTCGAACGGCGGGAGAGATCATTACAATGACCGTGCCACATTGCGAGGTCCAAGTGAAATCGGCATTCGGAGATCGCTTTGCATCGCTATAATATAACGAGCTCGGCTGCAAAACCTTGCAACCTTGCAGAAAGAACGTACCGCGCTTGATTTTTAACTAGCGCTTTCTCGTTGGTTCAAAGGCAAAAGAAGGAAATCGCGTGGGTTTGCATTTTCCGACGACGGCGAGGACGACGGTCGGAAAACGGTCGGACGCGAAAAGGTCTCCACGATATCCGCTCCCACGGGATGCGCGTGTGATACACGTCTCGAGGTAACGTCATTTTAAATGCATTCCGGTATGCCGGGGCACGTACGTACGTCGGAGACGAATGGCGTAAACGCAGTCGGAGGACCTTGGAGTTTGTACTGTGACTACCGCGTGCGAGGGACGACGATGTACGTAAGCGTAAATAGCGTCGATCAACCGCTAGGACGCGAGGATGTTTGTGTGTGTACGCAACGTTAACGCGGTTCGTGTCGCCGCGAGTCGTGTTACCGTAATTTTCTTTGTTCCGCATAATGAGCGACGCTGATTAGCTACGTGATCCTGGCACCTTCACGCCGCGTCTCCGTCGCGATGCGCTCTTATGAATACAGAGGGAGAGAGAATAAAAAAGCGAGTGCTTCTCGTTCTGTTTCTTCTCACGCGTCGTGCAACTGATGCAGGTAAAGCCTTTGCCAGCAGCAGAGGTCACTCGTCTTGATTGTCCCGAAATACATCTCGGGCGCCGCACAACACTTTTAACAAAGCAACTTTGGCCAAGAATCACACTTGTTTCACCGTTACTTCAAAAGTGTCTCTAATTAATATTATACAATAATCGGATAATGAATTAGTGATAATGGAAAAAAGAGAAAAAGAGAGATTTACAGATTTAATCTTGACATTTTTGAAATCGTTAAATTTTAAAATGATTCTAAACCCGAGAGCAATGAGAAACAATTTTTTCTATTTTTATTTTTGTTACACATATTTTTTACTGAAAAATTTATTTCACTATATATAAAGAAAAACAAGCGGTAAATAAATTTTTCGTCTATATATAGATAGGCGTTTTTCGAATAACCGAAACTTTTTTCGAGTTAATATTTTCTCTACCGAAATTTATTTGGCTCGCGCCCGATTGGGATAGCAGATTAATTTATTTTGCGGGCGCACGGATCTTTTTTGCATTTTTCGTATTGCTCGTAGCTCAATCTCAGTCGCGCGAGGGGCAACTACCAGGAAAACCGCATTTAATCGTCTGAACCCGCCGTGACGCTGATGTGGTCGTAAATAATGTCCTGACAGCGCGAAGCATCGTCCGTATAACTCAGTTCACCTACCCTACACGCATCGCATGTGCGTGCATACAGCCTGTAATGGCACCCCGTCTATGAGCGTATCGCGGCTTTTCCCCTCATCCTTACGCTACCCGCAAATTCGCCAAACAATTTCGCGAGCATAAACTGTTGGAGGTTTTGTAATCGTCGAATTGCTCGCTAAAATCGTGGAAAAGAAGCGAGAGATGTAAATTAATCGATTGTAGTAGCAGTCAGAAATTAATTCATCGTTTTATCGCGAATTTTTAGCCACTTTTATACAATTTAACAACTTCAAAATTTTCAAAATTTTGTATAAAAATCTTTTTACTTATTTTCTTCTTTTCTGTTAATTAACTGTTTTATGTTATTTGATTATTATATAATTATTATATTAAATACATTTTCGAAATAAATAAAACTGGTGATTTTTGGGTGCCGAAGTGTTAGACTAAAATATGTTTCAAGATCATCAAGACAAGAAACTTCACTGTAATATGACATAAAAGTTCAAATTATTTAATAATAAAAGATTCAAGAGATTGCCTTCCTACGCAAGCAGTATCAAATATATTTTCTTTTTCAATTAAATATGATATTCATTGATCAATGAATTTTTTGGCAATAATATTAATTTTAAATGTAATTAATATTTGATTTGTTTGGAAATGTGGCTTTTAACATATACATATAATAATATTTATAATATAATAATATACATATAATAATATACATATAATAATATTTTCTCTTTGTCATTACTATTCTTCTTTTACCGTAATTTTACAGGTTGACCTTTATAATTGCCATAGGTCGTAATGAATTATTAAACGAAGAGCGATATCGAGGTCTCTGAATGTCATGCGACACACATCACTGTTACCGTGATATGTGAATAAATTATACGGATGATACATCTGAGATTACTGAGATATAGAAGTTCGCGTGATTGAAAAGTGAACTTTCTACTTTATTTTGCATTGTACATATTTCGCGCGTCCTTGCTTCATAAAATCGTGCAAAGTGAACGAAATAGGCTTTGAAATTCTTTCAATTGCATAGTTTGTACTTTTTTCGCGATCCTATGTTTTTAGAAATAGAGAGAATTAAGAACAGTAAATTAAGAATTAAATTAAGAATTTAATAATCGTTTGAATGATAATTTCTCTTTTAGTTAAAATTAAAATGTCTATCTTGTCACGGAAAAATCTACTACGAGAACTGGTTCATGAAGATAATCCAGACATTCTTTTAGTAATTTTTATTAATTACTTTAAAAGAAAAAAATATCTGTGTTATAAAATTTAATTTTAATATAGAATGCGTGTGGAAAAAAGTGAGAAGTGTGAAAAAAAGTGAGAGTAGTATTAACACAAGTAGAAAGCTTACCGCTGCTATAGATACTCGCACGTTTTTGTTTTACGAACGAGATCGCGATCGTACTGAAAAAGGGAGCGGGATTACAAGGAGAAATATCGTCGAAATTAATCAGTCGGATGAAACGGGAAAAACGCCAATGGACGGATTTCCACGCGAGTGATTCCTACACCTACAGGGCCACGTTAAATTTTCATACTTGACCAGTTTCAACCGTCTTGAGTGTATCCTTCGAAGCGCGCCTTGCGATCGGCGTGATCGATTGCGGTAGTCGCGGATTATTAATCTAAGATGAAAGATGATTGCTAGCTAACTTAACTAGCGGTTGAAAAGAATTCCTGCTTATCTTCTACACCGGTTGCCATTCGACGCGTGTAAATGAAATTATTGCAGAAATAGCTACAAGAAAAAAAAAACTACCACGCGTTATCAGGCAAATATGTCTTCTTTTAATTAGCTAGGACCGGTCTGACGAGTGATTTGTCTGAATTCGCGGAATGAGGTTCGCACATGCGATGGTTAGCAGAACTGCTCACCATCAAGTCTGTTTATCATTAGTTTACGATTGCTTTTAATGTCAGTCAATTAATTTTAATCTTAATTTAAACATTTTTTGTTATAATGACGAGATTGACCCAGAAAATAATTATTAAACAATTAATTATATATTTAAATTTACAAGTGAAAGTGCTACTTTCCAATCACGGAATAGCGTACGCGACTTATTCACCTCAATTTGAGCTTTCGCGTCAGTAGTGATAGTGACCGTATATGGCAAAGATTTATGCGAGAATATACGCATCTCGTACGTGTCACGTCGATACATCGACGTACGTTATTCGTGATGACAGGAGAAACCGAGAGAGAGAGAGAGAGAGGAAAGGCTGAGATTCTCGCGAGTAATCTCGCAATGAGTCACCGGGTCATTCCACACGGCGCCGCACATAGGAAAGTCAATGAGTTTGTTGACTTGTCATGCCATGATCGCTGCCAACAAAACGCCTATCTGCTCGGAATCGCTCTATCATCGTTGTCGCTCAGATTTCTGATGTAATATTTACGAAATCGCGATATCTCGAGACATGACAAGTAAATCAAACATTTTTTATTTAACTTCTCTCACATTCGTATTAATACACTTTAATGAACATCTATAGTTACAATTTTGACGCTTTGAAGTAACTTTATCATTAAAAAATCGTTTTTTTTTTTTATCAGAGCAGAATTCATAATTAATCGTGATGAAAATTTTGTATTCGAAACTTACGATAAAAGAGGATATATTTCAAATAAAAATGATTTGGAGCTATACCGATGTATTGGCAAACGGATTAGTTGATTCGAAAACTTGCATACACACACAAATTATTTTATATAAAATATTTTTATTTTTAATAACTTTACAAAATTCTCTTTTTGTCAAGGATAAAAACAAGTTTAATAACAAAAGATCATTCTTCGATTCCTAAGCGATCGCGAGGTACAGAGAATTCTCAGGTGTCCAATCGATCCCATCTCCCGATTTCCCGCCAACTCATCAGCTGATCGCGCGTCTATATCATTGGCCAATTTCCTCGCGAGTCTCGATTTTCTCTTCTCTCGTCTGCGGTCGATGGCTCACTATCGCCATACGGAGACTGGGCACCGTGCGTTCGCCATATTTGCTTGCATTAAACGCAACCAGGATACGCATATATGGCAAGTCGGTCCGCCACCGCCGGGGTCTTGCGATGGTTATTCGGGTTAAATACATAAGAAAACTAATAGCTGGCTATTTATACATTGAGTCACGTGCGATGCCTGGTGCAATTCTTATCCGCGTGGGCGGAAATTTGCGATACACGCTCGTATACAAATATGCATACATGTAAATCTCAACTCAATTTCCGTATCGATCGTTCTAAATATTGAAGTTATTGAGCCTTGATTACACACTCGATTCGATCATAAATCAGTCGCTATATACATATATACCGCTTATAATTATAAATACATTCAGATACGTCGCTCCATCTTTCTAAATAATATTTATGCGTTCTGTCACGCTTGTTACTCGATAACTCGTCTTATAAACCGGAGGCAGAATAGAGCTGCGCTCCGTCTTCTCCTCTCCCGATCGCGTCGACGGAGGAGAGAATTTCTGTCGAGTTCACGTGCTCGGATAAATCGGCCCAATCGTTATCGCTCGTTTATCTCCTCAGTCGAGGTGTATAGCTCGTCTCTCGCTTCGTCTCGGATTTCGTCGTCTTTCAACAGATATATCTTATCGATGCCGAGACGGAGGGAGAGAGAATCGGAGGCTTACTCGGCATACGCGGAACGTCTGGTACGTTAAATACCGATACCGTATTCTTCTCTGTATCAATGTGTACACATATACACGCACACATGTATATCTTTCCACCTCTCCACCCTCGTTTTCGCGAAACGATACCGACGACCGGTTCGAATGTTACGTCTGGGCGAGATTCGCGATAATGCGTGCCAGTTGCATTGTTATGTCGCGATATCTCAATTACTTCGACCACACACTGCATACGAGTTTATATATAGCGGTTCATTTTCCGTTGCTCTTTCAGAAATCATCTTCTCCTTCGATCACCTAAACGTCCTAAACCTTCCTCGTTAATTGACGCAGTAAAGACATTAATCCAATCTTCATTTTCTTTTCTTTTTTTTTCTCTACAGCCTGGTTATATTCTAAATCTAGATTAATACTAAGTCGTTTTTCTAGTCTTTTTTTAATTGATTTGTTTGATTGCAATATAACATTTCAGAATTTGACGCACAATAAAAAGAAACATAATAACCGTTTAAATGTAATAAGGATTTATGTTTAAAATTGATAGTCTGTGACATGCGTGAGAGTAGAAAATGCCGTGTCGCGATTAAAAACGTTACGAGTGATAAAGCCGACAAGTTGTAAGAATTTCCGGCATACACGGTGCGCGCGATAATGTCGCACTTGTGCACCAGCAGCATTGCAAATGCATCGCGCCCGCATATGCACAGCTCGGGTATATACATTTTATCGAGTCAATTAAAAAAGAATACGCGCTACATTATAACATTAATGTATTACGCGATTATTTAAAAGTACAAATATAATGCTGATGGAAAGTGTGTTGAAATCTCCAAAGTAGATCGAGCGATTCTACTTTACAGTTAACATTATATATACGGCATTAATACACAGTTGGGGACAGTTTTATAGTTGCACGTCACTCAGGACGACGAGATTGGAGACAACGAGTATAACGGTGGACGATCTCGTTAGTCGATGCCTCGGGGGGCCGACGTGCACGACGAATGCATTTCTATTTCCTGCCGGAACACAGGAAGAGAGAGAGAGAGAGAGAAAGAGACGAGGAAGGTATAGAAAGGGGAAGACAGAAAGGACGACATTACTACGACGAGATAATGGAAGTCCAGGTTGCTCGTACGCACGTTTGTTTCTCTTTCTCTCTATCGACAGTTCTCGTCTTTTAACCCAATTCTTCGCTTCTCTACGTTCGTTCCTCTCCATTCTCTTTATTTTGCTCCGCATGATTCTTGCGGCCCACGATTTCGCCTCAACTTCTTCTGCTTCTTCTGCTTCTTCTACCGCCGCCGCCGCTTCGTCCTCTTCTCCTTTTGCCCCTTCTCGAGACTACGTACAGGCTCGTTGCATTCCAGAGCCTCGAGAGTGGAAGGACCTCGTCAAGGTAAGCCGGTCTCTCGCGTACGCGTGATCTCGCCTCGTCGGCATGCGCGTTCCTCAATGACGTTCTGCGCGCGGACTTCGCGACGATGCGCGAGAGTGATGCCGACGGCGCACCTGCCCGACCCGTTCATTTTTTTTCTCTCTTCATCGGTCTTATTCTCTTGGAAATGCATCACACCGGTTATCCCTAACCGAATCGAGATCTGCGTTCTTTATATCGGTGGATGGAAGAGAAGCGTGAATATTTTTTATATCGGTGTCTAAAATAAATTGTAGATCGCGAATTTTTAAGTAGAATAATATGAGAGGGATGATTACGTCGGAAAATAAATTTATTCGTGAGAATAAATAATTATTCTTCCATGCGTATACGTACACACATATTTTAATTATTATAATGAATGATAATGAAATTGGATTTTCAATTGTTACGCGTAGTCGTGGACATTGATTTGATATTGGTTTTACAAGTTTTTCCTATAATTCAATTCAGTGTTAAACTGTTGACTTTTTTAAAAAGATTGTTTGTAATTATAAATCCATAATATGAGAACTATTGATATTGTTTCTTAGCGAAAGTAAACTGCATATACACAAATAAGACAAAATTTGTCTCTTATCTCAAAGTCCTGTCATCAGATGCTTTCGACTTATGTACATAAATCCTCGCACTCAAAATTACAGAAAGAGAGAAAAAGAGAGAGTATATAACGTGTCTCAGGATTAATGTAATTTTTGCGCGAATCTTCAGTTATATATGAGAAATTGAAATTTTTCGTGCCGATAGCCAGACTAGAGAAAGTACATTTTTTACGAAAAATATTTTCTTGCGAGGAATGGAGATGACATTGCGAAGAAACGTTCGATTCTTCATCCGGGATATTCGAGATATTTTTCGCGGACGACCGAGGTGCATCCGCAGAATGCATCGACGACAGCGAATGATAGAATTTGCATCGCAGTTTTATAAGAAACAAGGTAGAGGGGCGGCTCGTTTCACGATTCTCCTCGCGTAATCAACTAGCAGGTGTCTTATTAGTGTCTAGCCACGGACTTCTATCCGCGCTAAATGCTGGAGATACGCGTGCTAAGTGAAACGCACGTGACGACGAGAGCACGACAAACAGGGTACTTGAGGTATGTATGGGAACGAGTGGGAAGAGCGTTTGTCGAGCGGATGGTAAAAAGGTGCTAAAATTCACGACGCAGTCGCAGCAGTTTTCTTCACGGCCATGAAACGCGTCTGGACTTCCGCAACCGCGATGCTTTTTCTTCGCTTAAATTCGCATATACAGGATCTTGTACTTCAAAATTTTGGCACAAGTTTCAAGTCAATTTTTTAGATAGGATAGATTTGAAATTATAAAAAATTATAGCTTTTTAAGGAGCAGATTAAATTAAAAAAAAAAAGAAAGTTTTTTTTATTTGCAAGTAGATTAAAAATTTGTATTATATATATTTATTAATTAGATTACATCTTTAATTTTTACCAATTCCAAATTTAAATCGTAGACTTATATTTTTAATTTTTTTATATTATATTGTTCATGATTGTACGATTTGTCAACGGCTCGTTTCATTGGTTAACAGTAAGTGATAAACATAATTATATGCAGGATGAAATATCGAAGCGCCGGCTCTTATTGCTCAAGTTATTAAATCGTGACTCGTATTGCGATCGAGAGATTATCGATAGAGATAGAGGTAAATAACCCGCGTGGATCGACGTTATTGAAACGATATTATCATGTTAATTGACCGATTCGAACAGCGAATGCAACACGATGAGCGCTTCGATCTTCGCGAAGCGTGGAACATCGCGTGGTGATAGAGTCTCTGCGACGAGATGAAAATCGAGTTTCTTCGGCACTTGAGTCTCGTTGATTTATGGGCACTGGCTTTATGGACCTTCGGCGGAAAAAGATGCAAGGATACTCGGCTCGAGACCGAAATCGCCGATAAACGCGCATTTGTCTCGGTGATCAAATTGATGAACGGTCGAGTATATCGTCGCTCGTATAATATTTGCCGTGTGTGTCGCTACCGCGTTCTCGCTTTGTGTGCGACATCACTTTGGCTTTAAGCCGATTCGTCTGGCCATCGTCCAACGTCGGGGACTGGGAGGGAGCAATTTCTATTACGACCACGTATAGGGGAGAAGTAACGCGACCGACGATACGATAAAGTCCAGGAAGTACAGGAAATCAAATTCGTCCGCGAAATGCTTTTGCAGCGAATAATAGCGACTTTATATTTTCCCAGATTGTAATAGCCGAGACTTGCGAAACTCGTTGAGGGACATTAAACGCCGTAGTTCGTCCGTCATGTCGCGCTCGTTAAAACGTCTCGTGCATCGGAGGATGTTAAACGGGTAAGCGCTTGTAGAAATCGGATTTAATCCCGTGTCTCCATTGTAGTAACCGAGCGAATGAAAATGAATTGAACTGGTTGGTCGATAAATAATCGAAATAAAAAATGAAATAAATAATAAAAGTGTAATTTTCTAAAGAGAGAGATGCGCGTTAATAAGAATTATAAATGTAAAAGTTTGTGGTAAATTTTCATAAACTTGTAAATATTTTTCTGCTTCGCAGATTATATCCAATTTTATATAATTGATTTATAAAACATATTCTCTCCGTTGAAGCGTCGTTTTACTGAAAAATAAATTTATTTGAATAGAAGGCAAAACGAGCGTGTGTATTGCAATTGAAAAGTTGCTCGTCAAAACATCAGGGAAATCGCGATCAAAGGGATAAAGAGACTATTTTTCGTATATACCATATGAAATACGACATTTAAAATGGAACTCTATTAACGTAAAACGCGGATGCTCATGATCGTTTCACTTTGTACGACCCGAATTGCCAAATCAAACAGAATTACATAGCAAATTATTCTCCCGCGAAATAAACGATTTTTGTGTGCATAATGGAAATATTAGCAATCAAACGGTTAATATTTAATTGCGCGCGAATCAATGGTCAATTCGTGTTTTAATTTAGGATTTCAAGAAGATAGTTTCAACATATACACACATATATAATGATAATATAACGTAACGTATTAACTTTTCTAGATAGTGTTATTCTATCGCGCGATTTGTAAAAATAATGCCATTGTCCTTTTCGAGACGAGGTGCGCGCGCGCCCGATTTTCGATTCTTTCCTTCTACATCCGTGTATTCGTGACAGGGTTGGCCGAAAAAGTCCAGTAAGTGGAAAAAAAACCATGGTAAATTCCGGTTTTTACCGTCTCGGACTTTTTTATCCAATGGAATAAACTGGCAAAAACTATAAAAATGATTACATTAAAATATATTTATATAATTTTATGAAAAAATATGCGTTTGCTTTAATTAATAATATTAATCACTATGATTAAAAAAATAAGAGAAATATCAAATCTTCTTTAATTCAAATTAATATATAAAATACATTTTTTTAAACTTTAGATATAAAAAATTTTTAAATTTATTTTATTGTTTTTATTAGAAAATACCATTTTTTGTCGGTTTTTTTTTCCGGAAAATATCGGTTTTTACCACTGGCATGGACTATATCCAAAAAATGTGGAATTTTGCCAACCCTGATTCGTGATATTTCCCGTTTCCGTGAAATATGTCGACACTTAATCGGTCTCCCCCGGTGCACACTCCAGGAAATAGCTGTCCATGTATCCTTCGTGATTCGTGGATATCGAGGGCCGTTAAGCGATTTTTTTTTTTTTTCGTCTGGCTCCACAGTCTTCTTTTACAAAGAAGGATTCAGGAATGGCATGACATCTCGAATCGTAGCATTCGATGCACATATTAAAAATGTTAAATAATATTAATAATATTATATTAATAATATAATATAAAAATAATTTATGCAAATTTTATGAAATTATTAGAATTGTTAAAATGTTTTACAAGTATATTAA
Source organism: Prenolepis imparis (assembly GCF_030444845.1). Lineage (NCBI taxonomy): Eukaryota > Metazoa > Arthropoda > Insecta > Hymenoptera > Formicidae > Prenolepis > Prenolepis imparis. The sequence goes on along the minus strand of NW_028141166.1, from coordinate 17,833,860 downwards.
AATTTTTCATTAGTCCATACATAATTAATGAAAAATTAATTATTATATAAAAAAATGACATGTCATCGACTAATTGCATTTTTAGAATTTTTTTCCCCATTTATAACTGTATCTTCAAGCAAGAATTTAAATGGTTATCGAGACTCAAGCCAACATTGTTGCTTGAATTTATCTCGCTCAAATGGATAGACTCGAGCGTGCAATATTGTTCGGGAAGAGAATGCAGTCCCATCGTAGTTTCTCTACCTCGTCCCTGCGTCGCTGGATCGGGTGTTATGTTATTACGATCTTGTAAATATATCGCGCCCGCGTGAGAGAGCGAGAAAGCAGCACAAAGTCGCGAATTGTGTTGCCTGAGCAGAGGTGTTGTCGATGCGAATCGCGACTTAGAACGATCGCGAGAGAGCACGGGTCGTGTGATTAATGTCTTGGCAATTTGCTCGCCGCGAATCGAGATCGGACGATCGAGATCCACGACGGCTGTGAATTCCATCTGGGTCAGCATATGCTTGAAAGTCTGTTGTCCTAGCAAATACAAATTAATCGTTTTAATAATCTTGTGGAGGACGTTGCTATTGTTCGCCAACAATCGTTCGAAGTGTAATTAAAAAAAACAAGAAAGAAAAGGATCTGCCGCGCGCGCAATAACTACTATATAATTTTTTATCGAACGATTTATATGTATTATTGCTACAGTTAGAGAAATACCAAATATTTTGCTTCGAAAGAAAAAATATGTTGCAAAATAACGAGGAAATGATATTTAAATAATATTTAAATAGAGATTCAAGTAAGATTTATTATTTAAAATATTAGACATAATTATTATTACTTAAACCATTTAATATATATATATATTTTAACTTTACATATATATATATACCTAAGATAATAAGGGCTTAGTATACCATTCGTTAAATTAATTTGAGTATAAAAATGTGGTGTAAATAATTGCAAGACACACAAGTCAGCTTTCTGAGCGCTTTTGCAATTATCTCTATTTAGCAAAATACAGACGTGAGTGTTGCAGCTGGCGGTGTAGGATGTCGGGCAACCGGCTGATTTCTCGACAGGATTTTGCAATTATAGGGCGACACTACCGTGGTTACTCCACTTTCCCGTAGGGTCTCCAATTAACGAGCTCCATTTACAGCGTTACTGGCCGCCGCGACGCACATGGCTTTTTTGTCGCTTCTTATTGCTCTATATCTCGAGTCGCTGCTAATTGGCGGCAGGCGGTCGTCGTCGCGCAATAGATTGTCGAGTTTTTCGCGCTCACGACGTAAATCGTGCGAACTTTCTGCGCAGATTATCTCGCATCTCCGTAGGTCGCAGACGGATCGACCCAGTGCTCCACTTTGAGACTCTCTTACAACATTTTCGCCGTTCTTACTGATCACCCTAGTCGAGATATTAGTTTATCCATGGAGGTAAAGCATTCGATTTTTTATTTAAAATATTTTTTTATTGTTTTAGCTTGAGATCTTTTTCAAATTTTTGTAAAACAATTTTTGATATTTCAAATAATTCATAAAAAATCAAAAAGAAAGAGAAACCAGTATATTTATATCATTGCATTTTGACGTTTTTAGGTATAATTTGGCACTAATTATAAAACATTGTACAACATGGCGCGAAATATATTAATAAATGGAGAAACAGGATTTGTTGGGTACAATCTCTCTCTCTATTTCTCTGTTTCTCTCGGACAAATTCCACCTTTCAGTCGAAAAGGTAATGTATCTTGCGCGGGACGCACGCCATAAACTCGGTAAACCCGTCATTTTGCATTAGGCTAAGATCTCCCAAGTATAATACGAGTCGTGGCTGCGATGTTTCTTGACAATAACCATTCGCGCGCCGTAAGAGGCAGATCGAACCGAGTGGTTGTCTGCGATGTGTTGCTGTAATTGAAAAAACTATAAACACTCTTCGTTTCATGGATCGTGTAATTTTCGCACACGTTCTCAAAATCTTTCCTTTTTCTCCGTACAAATGCACGATTTTGCAACACGAAACACACATTGCAGTTCTTTTAACATCGTTCATAAGAATCGTTCATATTTAAATGTTGTAACATTTTTTATTAACAATTTTTGAAACTTATTCTTGATATCCTCGACAGTTAAATAATGCAGAGTTAAAAAAGAGACAAAAATACAGTAGTAATCCCTACGGATATTTCTCTATCCTGTACGCCGAAATTCACCAGCGGTTTAGCCGTCACTTTGCACTGAAGGTTTCGGAATTAAAAGGGACAGTATCGGAGTTTGCTAGTAGTAGCGTTCAGAGTTAATGCGGTTAAATCGACCACGCGAGAGCTACGCATACGTGTGTATCACGTTAACAGAGGCACGTACGTGCTATTCGCTGAAGCTCTGCCTACATCGACCCCGCAGATCCGCATACCTTTCTCGCAAACCTCGACTATATTACTATGCAACACTTTGTAATACGCTTCTATCTGTCTTTCTCAATTTTCTCCCTCGTTGCCGCTTATATTCTCCCGTTTATTTCCTATTGAGAGATCTTTCAATGAATCTATATCTTTGCCTGCCGCCGATTTCTTGCCCATTGAGCACTTATTCTCGTACAATGCAACTTTAAAGAAAAAGAGAAGAGAGAGAGAGAGTGATTTGTACATTTGATTTTTTTTTAACTAATATGACGAATAAATATTTCTAGAATAGTTTGAGATATAATATCGAAAGAATTTTCATAGTTCTTCATGTTTCAAGGAATATCTTATCGGATAACAAAAAACAATATTATTCCTCGAGTCCATTTATTATAATTCTTTCGTAAATGCAATTTGTTTTTATCTTGAAATATGAATTTATGTTTACACACTTTTCCGATAAGTATATACATAGTTGCAGAGATACGGCGAAATCGAACTTGCATTGGTTAATCTCGGGAAAGTAATAGCGATTTATAATCCGCGCGGAATAAAGTAATGGCGAACGTACTTGACAAGAATGCAGTTTCACTCGTCGTAACAGAGGCGTCGTTTTTCCGCAGCCGTCGAGCACGACCGACGGCGATTTAAGACGCGCCGTGCCTGCGGAAGGATTTTCATTTCCGCGGGTATTACGCTGCATCTTTCACGCCTCGTGGTCGTCGCCCGATCGTTTGTTCTCGGTCGAGCAGCCACGCGGTCTCTCGAGACGAGGATTTACCGCGAAGAGAGACGCTCTTTATCATAAACGCCGAAAGATTGACGTCAACGTCGAGCGCGGTGCAAAAAGGTTTCTCGCTTATGAAAAGGGAATGAGTGTAAAACGATATATTGAGAAACTGTGCGGGGTGAGCTTGCAACACGCATACATATATAAACGAGAACACATCCTGCCACATCCCGATTCGGGTAAACAGAGAGAAATTGCATCGTCCTTGGTATTTCCCGTACGGACCGATTCGAGAAGGCAAACTAGTTCGCTTTTTGCTCCCCTGTGCAAAGTCGAGAGTACTCTTGAAGGACGGACGGGTCCTATCCGCTTGTCGTAGCGAGAGCGAGATATTTGGAAATTTCCGAAATTGGTTTCGCTCTACACGATAACGATAACATGATAATTCTCGCGCTGTTATTTCAACGTTGAACCATCGAGAGCTCTCTTTCTCTCTCTCTCGTATTAAGAGAACCTAACGAATTATATATATATATATATATTTCGCCAAATTCGTTTATCAATTAACCGATTCTCTAATTAAGCCTCCTCGTATATGTGTAGCGCCACCATCAGATTCAGACGACTACTGCAGTTGCTGCGTTCGTCATTTAACAATATGCACACACGTAATTGCACCGCGACCGGTATAATTAAACGAACTCGTTTGTTTCTCATTACGGGACGCGCGCGATTTATTTCGGTAGTTATATTCAGTTTACGTAGGTATGTTTACTTGTGGAGGAGAGGAGGACGATATAGCTATGCGCTACGGTGGCAGAAATGTTACATATAAATTTTCATCGCGGACCTCGCGGCGCGCGTGATGCATTACGTCGCAGAAAACCCGTTCCGCTCGTAGAAAAGCGCATCATCCCTCACTGCCCTCGTGCACGATTATGCATCAACGTTCTGTCCGTCGGTTAGTCTCATATCTTTCTAACCGTGCTCTCTCTCTCTTTCTCTACAACACGTGGAGCGTGTTCTATCCGTCTGGTACATCTCGCGCGAGAGAGACCTTTTGCTCATTGCTCGACGAATCCGTGTAAAAGCATCAGCTTGACCCTGAAAGCCTTCCGTATTCCTATCGAATCAAGTTCGTGATTAGAGATTCGCCGGATACCCGATGCATTCGCGGCTGCTTAACGCCAGTACAAAGTGACATTGATTAACGGCGGTCCTTTCAGACCCTCCTCGTTTCTTTCGGACGGCGAGCCTCCGTGAAATGTCAGAAATAATCTACCGTTGTTGTCACAATGTGAAGCGAGTTGTTGCATCGCGCGCGCGCGCGCTTTGTACTGTTAATACTCTCGGTATGTCGAGTGTGAAATATATTACCACGAGAATATCCACTAACAAGGTATTCTTTGAATATGTCTACTAACAAGGTGCATTCAAAACTTAATTAAAAAATTTATACAAAATTTGATTGCTAGATTCAACTTTATTGTTTTTATTTGTGATTCAATTTACTTTGACTTATAGTATATATATTAGAATTATTCATAACGAAAAAAATGTTATCAGAGTCAAGGATGTTGAGGAGGAATAATGGAGAACGATAACAATTTATAATCGATTCTTTCCTTCTCCGTTAAATTACAAAATACGGACATCACAAAAGTCGAAGTATTGTCGATATTGTCGTGACGAGCTGTCTACTCGTACATATAAAATCGTAACTCCCTCGTAGGGCCGCCCGATGTCTTTCCATTATTTTTCAACGAGTGCGCGGAAATCACAGTCGAGTGGACAACGAGACAATAGCGTGCGCCAATGGAACGTATAACTTCTCGTCGATCAATGCGACGTATTAACCGCGACAGGTACATAAGCACCTGGACATATCGTAACTATTCGTTCAATAGCTTCTTCCTTGACGTACAAGTGCTCACATGGTTTCGCTCACGAACAATTTTTTTTTTTAACCACTTTCTCTCGGGATTTAGTTCCCCTCTTTGGGTCTCTGGGATTGTTCGACATCGCGAAATTTAAACGTACATTTTTACGCGAGTTTTTTTTTCTCCCATTTTACACGAGTATCTCGAGAAAGGATCGCCTTTCGAAATTACTCGGAGAAGAAACTACATTAAATGTTACGATAGCGGCGAGATTTCCATTTCCGTGTAAATATATACAACGAGGCTCATACATTGTTGCTGCAATATTGATAAAAAAGATGAAAGAAAAACGCAAGATATATATATATATCGTTCGAGGCATCGAACGGACGGATGACATGAGGGCGCGAGATAACTCGTCCGTGAGTACGATGGGGTTAAGCAGAACACATGCACGCTCGGTTTTTCTCGTACCTTGCGTGCTCCGAGCACGCGGTTCTCTCTCTTTCTCTCTCTCTCTCTCCCCCCAGCATGGTCACTGGAGTAAGCCGTGGGGTCATTGACTCTTTAAGCGGACGTCGGTCGTATATTGTAAAACGAACGCGCGACCGGCGCGTGTATTACGTAACGGCGGAGCGAGAGCGGAGGCCATACAATCGATCAAAAGGTGCGCGCGCGAGCTGGTTGGGCGCCGACGCGATTCGGCGACGGTTCTCGGGAGCTTCTTGATTAACTGACGCGAAATGTATTCTGGACTGACAGCCGCGTATCGGACTCGTGTACTGGATGTCTCGGACCTACCGCAAGCTTGTTCTCCGACCGTGGATCTTGGCGGCTACATCTCTGACGATAATAAGCATTTAATAGCGAAGGAATTTGCAAGCTAAGATTGAGACTTAGAACTGCGCAATTTATATAGGATTCCGTTTTCTATTGCGTTTTAAATGTTGAGAATTTTATTTGAATATAAATTTAAGAAAAGTCACATCAAGTGTATCGCGCCGTTTAATTTTTCTTGCGATTGAAAAGAAATTTAATTTCGCTTCGCCAAGAGAGTAATTTATTATTAACTTTACTCGACTGGAATTGGCCGGACTGTCTGACCGGAGTGTGTGCTTCTGCGGTCGCGTTCGCGGCCACACGAAGCCGCATGAAAGAAACGATATAGAATGTGTGTGTCTGGCAGTACCAGGCGAGCCGCATATACTGCGTCTCATTCCTCTGGTCGGCTCAATCGGATGCGTCACAGGAAGCCGAACGCCTGACTGACGACTGGACCAGCCGGTCGACTGATGTTCCTAACCTATCGTACGGTCAATTCGTTTTATTCTACTCATTTATCGCGTTAGCCAATTGGCGGCGTACTCGCCAATCCGCGACAAGGCGTCCGTCAAAAGAGCGCTCTTCCTTCTCATTATCGCATCCGGTATGTATAAAAAGCCGAGAGAAGCAGATTCTCCATTTTGCATTTAAATCGATGATTTTCAATTGATTTCATTGTATGATTTAAAAAAAAGTTCCTTTCAATAATTATAGATTCCGAACTTAAAATGTGTGCGGCATTAAAATTATCTGAAAGAAATTTGTCATGATATTTCGAGGAAAAATTGTTCAGCATCGCGTGCACAAAATATAGAAATTAAACCGCGATGTAGAATTATTTCATTTTGATCAATAATTCCAGTGAGTTTAGCTTGAGTAAAGTATCCGCTTTCAGCTAGGTATACCCCATATGCTAGAACATGATGCATACTAAAATTAACATCTCGACGACGAACATCTCGTCTTCACGCGTGCTCATAAACAGTCAATAATGAATCGGAAGCTGCATTTGCTCGCGCTCCGTATCGCTCTTCGAGTTCGCTGCGATGGATTCTCAAGACAGAATCGCTTTGCGTCTCATGGTCGATCGATGCACAGGAAGGCGCGTTATCGGATCGACCGGAGAATGGAATTTACAGTCATTGCACGCGTGTTGCACTACGTGAAAGTAGCCGTGCCATTGCACCGACGACGTAGACGACGCACGTAGGTAGTCAATCCGGTATGATACGCCCAGGCGGAAGGACACTAGAAATCCATAGACAATGAATCTCTCTGTCTCTCATTTTCTCTCTCCTCTCTGTCCTTTCGCACTTCACTTCTCTTTCCCTTGTCGTCATTCGCGACGTTCGACTTCCGGGTTAAACCATCATTTTCCATCTGCAACTCAGCAGGCTTTCGCTCTCTTGTCCTCCTTGTAAAAATTATTCGATACATAAGTTTGAGGATTTGGTGAAAGGATTAAATTTTTTCGGCCATTAGGTCTTTTTTTTCCTCGATCATTTTTATTTCTGTTTCATATCTTGCGACAAGACTTGCGTTGCACGCATTCGAATTATCTGATAAAAATATCAGATTGCGGTCTCGCTTCAATAACCGGTAATTCCGGAACCAGGCAGATCCAGTAGGATCCGGAATGCAGCCGCGCCGCGCGCGAAGGCAGCAGCTGACGCGTCGTATGACGTCACGGTTTGCGTGGTCGGCGTCCCGACGTCGGTCGATATTCTGTCGCCCGGGCGACGTTCCTTTCTACTACGCCCCTCCGCGTCTCCGATCTCTTTTCTCTCTCTTTTTTTTTTTTTTTTTTTTCCGTCGATCGCGTTCCCATTCTTCCAGTCGTAAAATTTTCCTAACGAAAAGAGCGATATTTCTTGTTGAGAAATACTCTTTTCTCTATCTAAAGAGAGATTGCATATAATATTATCTTTTTCGCAGTTTTTCAAGACTTTAACATTGCATTACAAGAATTTTTTATTCATGCCTCTTTACTTTTATTAAGGCTACATAAGGTAGCCTGTGTCTGTGTACGAATCTCCATTCAAATGCTCGCCTACTCGCTCTCTCGTTCCTGTCCACCTTCGGCCGGGTTATCGCGAACACTTCCTGTTGAACCTTCGTGGGCGCTCCATTTAAACATCGGCACAGTTTCGAGAAGCAGCGAGCCAAGAGAGAAAGAGAGAGAGAACGTATGGCTTTATCGGGCCGCTCGCAGAGGGAAGAGGCACGATACGTGTGCACATAAACGTGAAACGGGGTCGATTAGGTCGTCGGACGAGTTGTCTACGGGGATAGTAACGATGGTTATAACCACACAGCGGCACATATCTTCCTCCTACTCTCTTTTGGCTTCCTATATATTTCCGTCGGGCTTTTGTTGTCCCTGCTCTTACTTCCTTCAAATGATTAGAGAAAGCAGAATATTTATCGAGAATTTTACATGCAGAAAATTAATCGATGCGAGCCGAAATAAATGATAACAAAAATATGTACTTCTCAATAATCTTAGGCCTAAAATTAGGAAAGTTGAAACATGCGTGAAAATGTTTAATTTACTGATTTTGTCGTATTTTTGAAAAAAAGTCAGCCATGTATATAATATTGTATAAAGAGATTCTGTTAAACAAATAGATAATCCTTCGAGTTGTGTAAGCATCTCGATTAAGTTCGTCAAGTATGACTCTTTCGCAATAAAACATTACATTTTCAAATATATTGTATGCGTAAAGATACTTCAGGATGAGAGATCAACATTTATCAAACCGTTGCTATTAAATTATTCGAAATCAAAAGATATGTTTGCACGAATGTTTTACTATTCTATCCGCTATAGCCGATACTTCATCTTCGAGTTATCGACCTCTCCCTTCCGAAGCTTCTCGCGCGGAGATGAAACGTTAGAGACGTGACGTGAAAATCACAGATGCACAGTACCAAGTCTTTACACAAGTTTCAATTAATTTTATTAACGTATATCCCGTACATCTTCGAGCTTTTTTTTTATCTCTCCAAGACAAGAAATTTTTGGCGGTAAATGTAACTCGCCGCACCAGACAGATCACATCACAGGCAGGCGCGGTTCTCGTCTCGACTCGGACCGCCTCGGCTCGACTCGGTTCATTTCAGTCAGCTGGCTGACAGGGCGTTGCCCTGCCGCTGGCGCACACGATGCACCATTCATTACGGAGTGCAGCCGCGGCGTAAGCGACCTAGCGCGACCGGAGAGCGGGAGAGAGAGAGAGTCCGAGCGGGTGGCGGGCGTTTCCCCGCTTCGATTCCGCTTCGAACGCGCGGCTGCAACCGGGAACAATTCGCCACGAGATTATCACTACACTGATATAAAGTACTATCTCTGTCTCCCTCGGTGTAGTAGACTACCGTGGTCACACATTACTACTACTACTACTACTACGGCTACTACTACTACTACTACTATTGCTACTATTACTATCGCTTACTACGCTACGTTCGGTCGACGCCCACCATCAGCCATCACGGCTGTCTGTCGCGAGTGGGCATCTATTGCCATTATCATCATTGTCAGAATGCTACCATCCCGCGACGATGCTGTCGCCGTCAGCGCCGGTCCATTTCGATCTTGACGTCGATATAACAGCGACGTGATAATTTCGCGTCTACCAGCGGAGATGCGCGCCAGCATCCCTTCGATATTCGGGGGCGGCTGGAACGAGGGCGGGCGCGAGGAAAAGGGAGCTAATTTGCCCCTCCACCAGCGGTGGCCGTCCTTTCTCCCTTCTCATTATCGACGAATCTCCGCGGCGATGCAGCGCGCAGCAGAGTGCGCGATGCGCTTCCCACATTGACGGTGACGTCGTCGTTCCTCGTCGTTCCTCGTCGGTGCTCGGGGGTGAAACGGCGGCACGAGGGGGCGAAGGGGAGACCGGAGGGGTCGAATGGTGGAGAATATCGCAGAGGCTTTTCAATGGAGTCGAGAGAGGAGAGTTGTAGGACGAAACCTACTACTCTCTCCCGTATCGTACGAGGCGACCACACAGACATCCTCCGCGTGTCACTGCACTCTGGCCTATATTTCGCTAATGGGAAAGCCCCGCGTGCTCCAATTACGTTCAGGAGGCGGCGGCCGGATTGGAGAGACCTGCAACGGCAGCGCAGTCTCTCTCTTTCTCTCTCGGCTCTTCACCCCTCTGTCGTTCCACTTAGTATCTTCCTGGTAATTAATATGTCTGCCGGCTCTAAAAGAGGCGAATCTCTCGCCGGCAGAGTCGGAGTCGGTGACCCCGAGTGGTGCTTCGATTTTACGAGAAGGAGAGAGAGATAGAGCGCGTCGAGGATCGCCTCCTCCGTCGGGAAATTTGTGGCAGTGCAGCAGCGCGCGCGGACCGACGACGTCGAACGGCGCGGACACGCCCGAAGCGGAAATTATGAACTCGGTTGAAGCTGAGCGTGAATAGCAATAAAGGAGAAAGGTGATATGCACCATAGTATAGTAGAAACACGATGTAAATGCTATGTCTGGAAAATTGTCTTCTATTTTTAAACAATACGACGGAACTTGTCTCAAAGTCATCAAAATCATCTCTTCGGCATCTGCTTCCACGTTTCAGAAATTTTTACAAAAAATCTCAGGATATTTTTTCGATATTCTTTTTTTTACACAAGCGCGGAGTTGAGAACCCTGAAATCAGCGCGCGCGCGCTGTAAAACGTCATTTTTCGCTAATCGATATTCCGCCGCGCGAATTATCGTCGTACTGAAATCGCGTCGAGTGAAACAGGTTGATGAGACGCGAAGAAGATAAAACGATGTCGCGGAAGAATTCGCGGGAAGAGGTCTCGTTAGAGATTCTAGAAAAGAAGGAAACGACATGCGAGTGCGTAATGGCCCACATACGAGCGATATCGAGTCCATGGAAGACGCGTTGCCATTGCGGATGCAGAGCGAGATAATGTTAAACGAAACGGCAATGGTGACGATGACGACAAACCGGATTCGTCCTTGCGTATATTCCGATCGAAGATTATCGACGCGGCCATAATAACGCCAGATTAAATCAGCCTCCCTCTTCTCTGTCGTCATTTTTGCTCGTCGTTTATTCCCTCCCGCGGAGTTAATAGCTTGTAATTTTCTCTCCGCGATTTTTCACGTTGAAAATTATTCCTTTGCGATAACACGCATTGCACAATTCTATAGAACCGTTTTACTCGAATCGATAGTTGTACAAGGCCGTTTAATTTTCGATTAAGTTGAAATGCATAATGAATTGTTATATTTATAAGATTAATCGATTTCACATTTATTCTCGAAGTCTTTAATATTTCAAGTAACTCAGAAAAAAGTATACGAAGAACGACGTGGTTGAGAAAAGTGTCGTGTAGATATACGCTACCTCATAAAATTAAAAAGCGAATTATACATAGCCCGTCCAAGAACTTTATATTTTAAACTCGCTAATTAGGTCGAAATTATCATTTTCTGGATATAAATTTATTATTATTTTTTGCATAAATTAGCATAGCGTCTACAATTAACGCGTAATCGCGAGTTTTACGTATATGTGTTGTGGATATATAATATAGACATGCCTTCTCGTCTAAAGCAGCATTAATCTCGGGAATCTACGGTTTTATTATCATACTTCTGTAATCACGGCACCGCGAATAACAACACGTACGATGATGCCCCGTGTCCCGACGGTCCTTCGGGGACGTCGCAATAGGTCAAAGACGAATTCAATTGGACAGCGCACCACGTGGCTTAATGATCGGTCGTTACTGCGATCTCGTCGGTGTGATAGTTATTATCATGTTTAACGACTCGCGCTGCTCCGTCCAGTGCGCGCGATCCGCGCTTGATCGATGTGCGCCGTCCTGCATCGCGGACGGTATAAGTTAATGATACACCTTTTCTCTCCGCCACATGTACATACATATAGAAGTAACGTCTGGCAATACTTGGCAATCTCTTCGCTGATGTACAACTTCGTCGCCAGTCTATTATTAATCAGGCGCCACAAACAACCCTGCTCGTTATTTATAAGATTATTATTAAGAGAGCGCGAGCATAGATTCGTCGCGCAAGATTTTATTTGGTCAGATTTCAATTTGTCTTTCGGATAAAAATGAACGTTGATTTTACGTAACGTTTGCCGTTTCTCATAATATATGAAGAATAATTAAAATATAATTATAATATATTTAATTGAAATTTTTATAATCGCACTGAGAAAAATGTCCAGCAATTTTAATCGGAAAAAACCGTTCAGCACTGTATCCGATCGATTTTCAGTACTTTTCGATCGGATCTAAACCTATCCGATAAGATGATATCCGATGAAAGGTTATTTCCGATGATTCCGATGAAATGTGAACGGAAAATGAGCGTCATTTATTTATCCGTTCAAATATGATCGGATTAATATACAACTTAATCGGACATTGCACTTGATCGGATAAAATTAAAGTATTTTATCCGATCAAGTTCAATATCCGATCTAATATGTTATATCCGATCAAAAATATATCCGATAAAATAATAACCTATCAAATATAATAATATCCGATCAAATATTACCGGCGCAGAACGTATTGCGCAGAGCCGTAGAGACCCGTTTCTGGCATTAATCGCCGAGTCATTGCCTGCGACATCTTGCGATCTGCAACAATTGCGTCGTGTTACGAATATAATTCCGTATAATTTCTATATTAAGCTCTGTGCTTGTGCGAGTGAAGTTTTTTCCTTTTTGCAGTACATTGATAAATATATATTAATAAAATAAGCAGTGGAGTAATGGGATAAACGCCGGATTAAAAAAAATATATATATATATGCATTCATTTTACATCGAACAATTTTCATCAGAAATCCGTTCACGTAATATATATATATATATATATATATATATATATATATATATATATATATTATATACGTGGCGACTGTTATGTGATTTTGCGACTCCTAGTTCGCGAGCAGCGTCGAAACGTCGCGTTTCCGCATATGAAAATTGTCCAATGTAAAATGAATGCATATTTTATATATATATATATATAATAGGAAATTTCCGATCAGGACTAAGAGATCTATTAATCGGATATGATGTGATCGGATTATCCGTTCAAAAAGTAACGAACGGATCTTTCCGATTAGATGTTTTTTAATCGGATATTTCTGATCGGATGTTTGCTAATCGGAATTTTCTAATCGGATATATTTGATCGGTCATTTTAACTTTGATCGGTTTTCTTTTCCGATTAAAAAGATCGGTAATATCCGTTTGTTATCTTTTGATCGGATTATCCGAACATTTTTAATCGGAAAAATCATGGATTTTTCTCTCAGTGCGTGATTTCTCTTTGATTAGTCAATTATACCAGTGAAGAAATTTTCGGGAGCCAAGAGAGAGATGCGTTTCTTAATCTTATCATTGTAGGATACCTCTTAAGGGGGCTGATGATCTGAAACGCGATATTCGCTTGACAGCCGCGAATGCAACGCGCGAGGGGCGAAAGAAGACTGTCTCGCGAGCGAGAGATGACATTTCAGCTAAGTTTCGCGGTTAGACCGCAGTCGCGGCGACGACGACGGTGCAACGGGGCGGCCTCGAGAAATCGACGCTAAAAATAGCGTTAGTTGGCCGATAATAGAACGTCCGCGGGACGACAGAGAGAACGGCGCGTGTCCCGCTCTCGTTGGGCGGTCGGTCGGTCGCTCGTTTTCTTTGATCGGTTGCGATATTAAACGTCTATTTTCCTTCTCAACCGTGGCCTGCACCGCGCTGCATCTCGCGTCTTCTCGGAACATCCGTATATATTTTGATATTGTCTCGTTAATCTTTCTATTCTATGGATTTGTATGATGCATTTCTCATTTGATAAGCAGTAGATATATTTAAAATATTTATACTTGCTTAACATATGTAATATTTTCATGATAGTCCAATTCTCTACGACTCTACGAAATTACTTTTAATGGCAAATTCTTTGGCAATATATCTAAAGACCATTTTTTTAACGATCTACTTATCAGAAGATACTTGTATATTAAAATCATGTATGAAAATACATTAAATGGAATAGAATTCTAAATGGAATTTTATTTCAAATTCTGTCGCGAATTAGATCTAAAGTAGTTGAGCTTTAAATATAAATTTCCCTCTATAATTTCAGCAATATTTAAAAGAGCCAATGCCATTTTTTCCCAATCCTATATGACAAATGAAACATTATCCTCTGACTTCAACGATTGCTGCGTCCAACTGAAACTTTATGCGCGAGAGATCTTTCCAGCGATTCATGTAAACAAAAAAAATACAGCTGTGAAAGAGTTAACCGCAACACACATGGGATATAGTACTTCTCAGGCTTACGTTTTCTCGCTCAACATATTCCGTGCGTCTTCAACTCACCCTACTACTACCACCAACCGCGAAGCCAATATTCTCGGCATCAGCAATAGTGACTATCGCCGGTTCAAAGAGGTTGCTGTTCGATCGTTATTCCTTTTTGCCACTTGTTACAACGGCAACGTCTCTAACAGTCGGTTCAACAAATGATCATTGATAACGACTGATACATGACCGCGAAAGATTTGTTTGATATCTCGCTGATACTTTGAAGGGCTTATTTGTATTTCATGCGAATACGATTCTCTTATAAATCTTACATATATTTTAGTACAAATCTCTCTCAAAAATGATAAGTATATGTAGATGCAAATGGTGCGTGTTTATTCAATACTGTATCCGCGACTTGAAGTGACATTTAACTAACGTTTACCATATTCCAAATATTTTATTGCAGAAAATCTCGAGTGTGCCGTTTACATAGCACACGTTGAATTGCTTTATTTTCGTGGATATTCTCCGTTAGATAATGTACACATTCGTAAGCTTATTATATATATCCGTGTTTCCGCTTGTCTTAAAAGATTTCGTGTCGTCGTACATTTTTTCGCGGAGGACATTATACGTGCATACGCGCGAGGCGAGCGTATACGAGCTGTACGTGCATAAATGCATACACTTTATATGTCTTTCTTCCTGCCTCTTTCTCACGTGCGTTGCGAGTATTCAGTATGATTGACTGTCATCAGGGCGCGGCACGCTATTGCAGCATCGTAAGATGTAAATCAGTCTATTGAGCGGCATAGAATTTAAATATCATGCCGTAATTGCTTTCTAATTACTCCCTTTCAATGGAATAATATCGATTGGAACGAAAAGGTGTGTTTATGGGAGCAAATCGAATTGAGAAAATAATTCAAGCAAGAGAATAAACTTTTATTTCTATTTGTTTGCCACACATTCACATAGATGACAACGCGCGTATAAATAACTTTTCAATTCTACGAAAGTTTGACGGAAATCAGAGAAGTAACGTCGCGAGTCTTTGTCGAGCGCGCATTACGGGATGAAAATATATTTTCTAAAACGGAACGGTTCCTCTCAAGAGCGCTTTCGTCACGCCCGAAAGGGCTGTGCAAACGGTTTAACGGGGTGACGGCATAAGAGTGTGACTTAACGTCGCGACGCCTCGATGACAGAGAAAGAAAGAGAGAAAGGGGGTGAAGATAGGTCGCCGGAGGTCGTAGGGCGAAGCGAAACGAAGGGATTCGCAATTTAGCGGATGCGAGAGGAAAAGAGATAGAGGAAAATTCTCTCTCTTTCTCTCTCCCGTAGTAAGGTGCCGATAGAATGAC
This sequence comes from Prenolepis imparis, assembly GCF_030444845.1. Taxonomy (NCBI): domain Eukaryota; kingdom Metazoa; phylum Arthropoda; class Insecta; order Hymenoptera; family Formicidae; genus Prenolepis; species Prenolepis imparis. The sequence continues at coordinate 17,818,355 of NW_028141166.1, read as the reverse complement.
AAGCAGTGGTGGTTGAATCTTTAATCTCTCACGACGCGAGATATTAAAGTTTCTCGAGGGCTCGGCAACTACTTGGCTTGCATCGTGCTGAAATGAAGTTTAAGTTCGATAGACAGCCAGAGCTTTTCGTAGCGATATCAAGACATTCGTCTTTTAAATGCATAAATATTATAAAAAGACCTGCGAGAGATTCGTGAGATGTGCACCGCGATTATCTTCCACCATCGCATTGTGTCTGATTCGACGATTTTCTGTACTTATCTATACTTACTTACGAGCTACTTTTCCATGGCAAAATACATACCCTTATTACGCTCATTATGATTGGAGATTCGGAATGGAGTTTGCGTGCGCGCATGATCTTGTCGTGATAGACCTTCAGGAACATGGAATCAGGTTTACTGCAAAAAGATACGCTACAGAAATGCAGATAGTACTCACAAAGCTATGTAGAATTGAGTTAGGAAGATTATAATACATATATAAATATTTACTGTAATATTTAATTGTATAGCTTACACAATTTATAGATAAATTTTCATAATTTTTATTATTAAATTTTTGCCCATCATAAATTAACATATATATTTGCAATATGTAAATATTATAAAGATATAATAATTTCATAATACAGAATTATTATATTATATACTTGGTATCGCGTAAAGATGCTACCGCGTCTCTTAATTAAGACAAGAGTTATTCTAAAAATTCTGTCATGCTCTTTAATTTTTTTTTCATACCTGCACGTTTTGCAAATTTTACTCCGATTGTTAGAAGAACGAGATAAAAAGGGAGAAAGGTATATATCGCGTTACAGTATGCAACGATAATTTTCACGAAAGACGAATGATTATTCCATGGCCATGGAATGCAAACAAGCCATGTTCAAGCATCGAGCCTTTCCCCTCTTTCGTATCCTTCCTGCATTCGGTATCTCTGCACGCGTGTGCCTCAAGTCTGGTTCACACGCGAACCTTGTGTAGGAATGGCCGTACACTTTGACACTGAGAAGCTTTTACGAGCACCTTTGACTTTCACAAGCTATGATTATCAAGATAATCGTTTTAAGTCTCTGATGGACTATTCATCTTTCACACCGAATAGTGTATTATCGTTTAAAAATTTATATATTAATCCATGAAATATCCATTAGTTTTTTATTTTAAAAATAATATATGCGATAAAAAGATGTGATGATAAAATATATGCTATTAAATTTTACTAATATATTCTAAATATCCTAGAATAATACCTACAGCTATTTCGCGTGATTAGACTCGAGGAATTTAAAGAATCTCTCTCATAAACCCTTAATGGAAAAGATTAGCGAATATATTATAAGTAAGAATCTTAATATATATTAATAAATAATTTATTAATAAAGAGGGAGATCATACGTATAAAATATTTATACTTAAAATATCATATTTAAAATATTTATTCTCGACGAAGAAATACGTTTTTCCAAATTGTGCGACGCGTCGTTTCCGTTTTCAGACAACGTCAGTTCAAGTTGTGCGCAAATCGCCGTCCTCATCGGAATATTCAGTCGACTCGCGTTTGCATAAAAGAACGATCGAACGATAAGGCGATAAACCGCGTGGGACCGCGTCGAAATTCGCAAGGTCCCGCCTGTTGTGAGCGGGCCTGTACGTTCGCCGCGTTTCACTGTCCTTGTCGACAGTCAAGGTCACGGTCGTCCGCAACGCTCGATGCCTCCACCGGCTCTCTCGGCATCCAATGGGAATCGTGTCTCCCATAAACGGCCACGTGCTACTGATATCTACCTCTACCTACCTACCTACCTACCTACCTATCTACCTACCTACCTACCTACCTATCTACCTACCTACCTACCTACCTACCTACCTACCTACCTACCTACCTACCTACCTACCTAGCTACCTACCTACCTACCTACCTACCTACCTACCTACCTACCTACCTACCTACCTACCTAGCTAGCTATCTCGGCACGATTCACAATGCGAGCGATGCGATTCCACGACGAATGTGTGCAACTAGTTTCCCCGGCTGGCCTTCTGGTACATACACGCCTCACCCTCTCTGTTGTTTACACGCGAGCGCGCGTATAAATCCGACCGGACTCTGGAAATCCGATGTCAGGGACGTTTCCAAGGATACACCCATGCGTCACCCATGTTTCTCATGGTCCTGCGTGTCGTAAAAAAAATGGGGTTTGCTGTCACTTCGTGACGCGTACATACTCATCGTGCCAAAGATAACGCACCAAGTGTACGCATGGGAATACGTACGTATTGAATTAAAATTTATTGTGTTCAGGTTCGAAAAGTAGGCAAACCACCCAGAGAAGATGAGAATCTAAAAAACGTCGTTATACTTTATTCGCTCATCAGTCAAGCATCGAACTCATGATCGAACATATTCACGCGATAATTACTTTCATTACGATATAATGCGTTTATATGCATTATACGAACTCGCGCGTTAAAATCTCCTCGCGATTATACTTAAATTCTTCTCGCGAGCGATTGATTCCCTTATTGGTAATAATCGAAGCACCTACGTATATTTTACGCCAGCCGGATTATTATTACCGTTCGCGGTGCACATCATTTTATCCCGGTGTGGCGCGGAATTAATACAGTCATAAATCCGCTATTACGAGCGCGTCGTGAAAAAGACGGGGAAACTCGGCGTTTTTCACTGTCGCGATAATGAAACCGAGTGCATTATACCGAATGGCTCGATCGACGTACAGGAAGATAAACCCTTGATTCCCGCCGCCTTGAGACTCCGGTCGTTTAAACGAGCTTCGACTCGTCGGTATACTCAGCTCCGTTTGACGTAATAACGTCGCAAGCACTTAAGACAACCGGCCAATAGCCGGCAATTTGTCTCGCGCAAAATGACTTCCGATCTACGTCGGAGCCATTTATGCCATTCCCTCGTGAACAGAAATCGAAATGAACGATCGAATATATGATCCTTTACGATTTAAGTCGCACACATGTTCGGCTTCAGTAATGGACAATTTATTTCCGGATGAGCGCATTTGTGAGGAGGAAGGAAAATTAATTTGATTCGTAATAAATCGAGAGAATAGCGGTTATTCGAAAAGATTAATTTTATTAGTCAAGATTGTAGAGAGAAAAGTGCAAGATATACAACGTAACTTTACCCTGTCGAATCCGCTCGGATGCGAACCGATTGCGAGTCGATCGTGACGGCTTATCCCTGTCTTCTTGTCATCCCGCAGGGATGATAAGGCACGATCGGACAAATAGAAGCGTGCAAAGTCTCTCGAGTCAAACCACCAAGGCTTCTCCTTGGTGGTCGTCGCGATGCTTACACCGAACGGTGCAGCATACAGATCAACAAGTCGGATCTCTCTCGCGCATATCCGTTCTCACGAGAGAACCAACTACTGACACTCGATCGCACTCCTGGAATCTCACGTGAATAAGAGTGTCGGATGCACGCGAGCACGCGGTCTAACTAACACGCCACGTTGGCGTCGCTAATCTGCTATGCGTGACGCGATACCGAAACCACCGCTCTTTTGTGAACGCAATTCTCGCTCACTCGCAGTTCTGCGGGATGCTGCCCGGTCGTTGGAATCCGGTTTGGTTGCGATTCAAAAAAAAATTCATTTTTTTACATTTTAAAAAAAGACTAAAAATTTTCATATAGGTACTCTTTTCTTATTTTTACATTGCGAATAAACAGATTTATATATGTAATAATTTCCAGAAGAAATAGCTGCGTTAAGAGATAAGATTAATTAATTTTATCTCATTACAGCGATAGAACTTGTATGCTAAAACTAAATGGATACGGTCGAAGATACTGTGATAAGGCTGATTAAAAGGTCCGAATAAATTAAATCGTATTTCGAAAAAAAAAGAATCGCAATAAAGCAATGACCATCGTGAGTACGCGATGTGACCTTGGCCTTGACCATGAACCAGTGGAGCCGCTGGCGTCGCTGTCACGGTGGCGGTCGAGGCGCCAGCTTATCTGCCCAAACATCGAATCTGGAGCGCGCTAACTAATTACCGGCTTTTCCATGAGTCTGGCTGAAGCCAGTAATTGCACGCCCGTCGCGCTATCGACGTTGATTCTCCCTCGGGAATGCAGCCACAACTCGTCGTCGTATTGCACTCGGACCAAGATATCAAATGCACGCTCGTCCTCGTCATTTGTGTGTATATATAGCTGTGTATTCTTTTTGGCTCTCTGTGTTTCTCTCTCTCTCTCATTATACATTTTATTTTATCATAATCGTTTTGTGCGATCTTCACAAACGTGTTGTTGCTTCGTTAGTAAAATCATTATAATAAATCACTTATCTCCAATTACTATCTAAAACGTATATTCTTATTCTCATTTGCCATATCGTTGTGTCACGATGTCTCGTGTGAATCGATAAACTTTTGAAAACGTTAATTTTTTTTCAATATTGTAATTAATTTCCCAATAATATTATTAATATGTGGAATAAATTCGGGATTAGAACCACAAGTTAGCACTCAATTCACACCTAATTATGCCACTTAAATTATAATAGTGGGGGATAACAGATTTAATGAAAGTTTGTATTTCTTGGAGGGGAATGAGTGAATATTTTTCTTGAAACATAAACACACACACGTCGTGATTCTTCATTTAAAAAAATATTTTGTGTTTATCGAGGAAAAAAATATTTTCACACGAGATAAATAAATTATAAAATTATAAAAGTAATTTAATCTGTCTGCATATTTTGGAAAAAAGGAATGATTCATGCAATTTATGTGTGCTTCGTAAAATGCCAGATGGGAACATTGCACGCCAAACAGATTATCGGCGACAAACTTGTCTGTAACCAGAGTATCGCTAGAAATCCCATAAGCCAGCAACTCGACGCCTTTGGATATCCGTCGATTCGATGCGCGCCTTCAAATCCGACAAAGGATATATCCATTGACCCACTTGTACGCATTGATCCGATTATTCGAATTTTTTCATTTGAGAATATTAACATCGCATTCAGTGCAGCTGCATCGAATAACGATCTACAGCAAGAAATTGTTTTCTCCGGCGATTTTTCTCATATATAAAAAAATTAATAAGATTTTTCTTATAAAATACGCGAAATAATTTTATATAACATTTTATCGCTTCGTATATAATATTTCTCAGAATCTCGTTTTGCAATTTCTTGAAAATCGTGAGACTCTGACATTTCTGAACGTAATGCGGGTATCGAGTAAATTGATTCGGCCTGGCTACATCGATATATGCGTAATACATCACATATTATATAAGACAATAAGTCTGGAAATTATGTTCTAAAATTTTCAACAGTACTCAGAAATCCACCGTGTTAGAAATACCCTATTTATATCGGACGAGAATCCAACATTAATAATGTTCAACATTAACTGCCATCCACGTAAAGAAGGGTCTCGAAAGAGAAGAAAAAATACTTTATTATCTATCTCATTCGTACAAGATGCGAGTAATAAAGGGAAGATTAAAAATGGAAGAACTCGTAAATATATAGTAGACATTTCTCCATGTGTTGTGCTTCTCTCTTCAGTCAGAGGCGAAGATTACTTAGTCGAAACGATACGTGGTATGCAATAGGCGCGCGGCCGAGGGCCGTTAATATCGATTCGCATCGAGAACGCATAACTCTCCTCTCTCCCGTGTACGCACATATGCACGCACGCATTCCCACGCGCATTCCTGCCGGTTGCATTTTATATAGCCGGCGTGTAGAGTCTAACGGCCGCACGACGACCAGAGGTATGTTGAACCGCGGCAAAGTTGTTACGTGAACGTTATGCATTTATGCTAATGAACTGCCGATCGCGCGTGAACGTGACGTGTAAGATGTGCGAGAGATCGATATATATATATATACATATATTGTAGAAATCTCTGGCGCGAGAGAATTCTCTTCCGTTAACCACCATAAGCGGATCAAGTCGGATATGTCGATTCTCTCTCATCAACTTGCCCGATCACGATCGATTTTCGAGCTTTCACAAACGTCCATCGTCAGCCGTCTTTGCTCGCTCGTTTAAGATAAGCTTAAGCGTCGCTCATACGTCGACCGATATAGGTGACGAACGGACGCTCGTCACACTTAAACGTTTATATATGTTCGGAGAATTTCTACATGATTTCCGTCGCTCATAAGTGATGTGTGGTTATCGATCGGAAGTACTTTCTCAAATATTATAATATTATCGTATTATTTAATTTTTACGATAGTCTTCTTTTCGTGGTTCGTTTCACTAGCTTATTTCGTAACAATATTTTTTTTTTTTTTACACGTTATATATACATATATATAAAAACTAATACTAATTGCTATCTTTTTTTTTGTTACAGGTATGAACAAAAAATCATTCTGCTGTCACAAACTAGTCGGCCTGTATCGTAAGAATATTTTTCTTATATAATAATTATAAGTGTATATTAGGGATTTTTCGTGATTCACAATTTATTTTAGGAATTACGACAACAGAGGGTGTATGAAGTTGGCACCCCTATTTTTTGACACATTTTTTTACACATCGAGTTCCAATAGTTTTGAGCAGAGTTTTAAGGTTCTTTTAAATAGTTATATAGTTCCTGCTTATTTTTTGAAAGAGTTCTGCAATTTTTAGATAAAAAAATGTATCTTCGATATTGAAAGTATGTTTTTTTATCTGTATAAAAATTGCAAAACTCTTTCAAAAAATAATCAGGAACTATGTAACAATTTAAATTTACTCACCTCACGGTTGCTCCTTTGTTGCCCGATGCCTCCCCGGGTCTCCTTCTCGTAGAAGTTTCGAAACACTTGCACTACTTTTTTTCGTTCGCGACGCGCGGCGACGCCCGGTTTTAGCTATCACAATATTCGACGCGTTTCGGTAAAACGCGAGACTCGCGAGAGCTTATTCGCGCGCGAATAAAACCGAAGCTCCATTTTCGCGTCGCCGCTTTCTCCAAGACCCACTTTTCGCAGGGGTTTATCGAACGAAGATGATCAAGAGAGCGACTTAGCCGCGACGCACTGAAGTCTCCGAAGGATGCAGCGAGACGAACATTGAGCGCGATTCATCACGATCGACGAGATCAATTTCACGTGTGCGATCGCGATTACGATGTCGGTACGTGCGACGCGATCGGATTTATACGATAATTAATCGTCAAAGGCGCTAAATTAATACACTCGTCCTTTGGCGGACCGGCAAGAAGCGCGCGACCGTTGATCACGAAGAATCGAAAAAGAGCACTGGAGGTGGAGCTAGACTGGCACTGCCAGGTTCGGAACGCGCAACGATACGTCGCGCCGAGTCGTAGTGGTGGGGCATTGTAGGGATCGCGACGTGGGAGCTCGGCGAATCACGTCGCGACTACATACCCCCACCAGGTCGTAGTGGTGGAGGTATGTAGTCGCGACGTGATTCGCTGAACCTCGCACGTATACCTTGCATCGCGAGCCCTACAATGCCCCACCACTACAACTTGTCGCGACGTGTCGTTGGTCGTTGAGCGTTCCGTACCTGGCACCACTACGACCTGGTGGGGATATGTAGTCGCGACGTGATTCGCTCAACCTCGCACGTACGTTGCGTCGCGAGCCCTACAATGCCCCACCACTACGACTCGACGCGACGTATCGTTGCGCGTTCCGAACCTGGCAGTGCCAGTCTAGCTCCACCTCCAGTGCTTTTCTTCGATTCTTCGTGATCAACGGTCGCGCGCTTCTTGCCGGTCCGCCAAAGGACGAGTGTATTAATTAGTGTCTTTGGTGATTAATTATCGTATAAATCCGATCGCGTCGCACGTACCAATATCGTAATCGCGATCGCACGCGCGAGATTGATCTCGTCGGCCGTGAATCTCGCTCAATGTTCGTTTCGCTTGCGTCCTTCGGCGACTTGAGTGCATCGCGGCGAAGTCGCTACCTTGATCATCTTCGTTCGATAAACCCCTGCGAAAAGTGGGTCTTGGAGAAAGCGGCGACGCGAAAATGGAGCTTCGGTTTTATTCGCGCGCGAATACACTCTCGCGAGTCTCGCATTTGACCGAAACGCGTCGAATATTGTGATAGCTAAAACCCGGGCGTCGTCGCGCGTCGCGAATGAAAAAAAGTAACGCGAGTGCAAGTGTTTCGAAACTTCTACGAGGAGGAGGCCCGTGGAGGCATCGGGCAATAAAGGAGCAACCGTGAGGTGAGTAAATTTAAATTGTTTAATATAGTTTTATAGTTTTATAGTTCTTGATTATTTTTTGAAAGAGTTTTGCAATTTTTAGAGAGATAAAAAACCATACTTTCAATATCGAAGATATTTCTAAAATATCTTCGATATTGAAAGTACGTTTTTTTATCTAAACATTGCAGAACTCTTTCAAAAAATAATCAGGAACTATATAACTATTTAAAAGAACCTTAAAACTCTGCTCAAAACTATTGGAACTCGATGTGTAAAAAAATGTGAAGTTGGCACCGACAAAAAACATGTATGTATCGAATATCGGATTTCAAAAAGCATTTATCCTATTATTTTTATATTTAATTTTAAGAAAGACAATTTTAAATCAATCAAAGTTTCTCCCATTTATTTTTAAATTCTGTTTCTTTTTACATGCTATATCTAATATATTTTTACTAATACGAAAATAGAAAATTATAACAAAAAACATTAATTAATGATAATATTACAAATTAAGCTTTACCGAGTACGTCCTTTTGGATTGCATTAAAATCCGAGTACGAGTCGTGTCACACAGGGAGTAATGTCTTCGAGTGCACGTATGAGAACATACCACGCTCAGAATGCAGTTGCATAACACCACGACTGGTGGTCACTCTTGTCCGACACCTTCTCTTTTTCCTTTATGTCTTAGCTTTACTCTTTGATGTCATTTTCCTTGTTTTTTCCTCTTTTTTTTATTTTCTCTTTCTCATTTATTTATTTTTTTTATTTACAATATTATAAATTTAATGCAACAATAAGGCTATAATAATAAATATTACTACTTTTTGCTTGAATGTCTTGAAAGTAAATAGTTGAAAATTATATAATTATCTTAAGTAAAATAGATCTAAAAAGGAATATAAACGTGAATGCAAATTTTACAAGTATTAGAACAACACAAGCGCGCGCCATTTGATTTTATGCAAAAAAGAATGATATTTTTATATAAAGTTTGTTTAAATTTGATTATTATTTTTTGACAGAAATCAGCTGATTAAAGCATTAATTTGCTAATTAAATTTTAAAATAAAAATATGTTATAAAAATTAAAATAATAATGTTATAAATAACATGTTATAATACTTTAAACGCGAATAATATTTTTTGACAGAAATCAGCTGAAAACTAAAAAAATATTAATTGAGTTTAATGTAGGTACTATAACATTTTTTTATAATTTTTATTACATACTATTATTTAAAAATTGAATTAATAAATTAACGTTTTAATCGGCTGATTTCTGCCCAAAAATATTAATAAAGTGTTACTTTGCTAATTAAATTTTAAAATAATAATAGGTTATAAAAATTAAAATATTAATATGTAAATAATATGTTATATAATGCCTTATCTGCGATTAATATTTTTTGCCAGAAATCAGCTGATTAAAACGTTAATTATGATAAGTAAACGTTAGTTACGATACTACATTATTTATAGATTATTTTTATACCAAAGAGATAAGAGCTTGCAAATTTTTTTATTTAATATACATAATATAAGTATGCGCCGCATAGGGTCCTCTCGCTTAAATATACAAGAGATGAAGTTTTGGCTCGTCTCAAAATATGAAAAGTCGACACTATGTCGCCTCGGATTCTAAGCGGCGCATTCATATATTATGTATATTAAATAAAAAAATGCGTACGTTGGTGTCTGCGTGGTACCAAAATATTCTGCAAACAATATACTATCAAAATATATAAGCAATGAATTTTTGGCTCGCCTCAAAATATTAAAAATCGATACTTTTTATTGCCGCGGACCCTATATGGGACGCATTTTCATATTACGTACCTATATTACTATATTTAGAGAAGCCAAAAATTCATCGTTTGTATATTTCGATAGTATATTGTAAAAAGATTATTTTTATACCAAACAGATACCAGCCTATAAATTCTTTTATTTAATATACATAATTTATGCTTGCGCAGTATAGGATCCGCAGCAACAAAATATCGATCTTTAATATTTTAAGGCGAGCCAAAAATTCATCGCTTATATATTTCGATAGTACATTGTTTGCAGAATATTTTGGTACCAAGTAGACACCAGCGTACATATTCTTTTAGTTAATATACATAATATAAGAATGCGCCGCTTAAAGTCCGCGGCGACATTGTGTTGACTTCTAATATGTTAAAACGATCCAAAAATCCATTTTTAATAGTTTTACTACTGATGAAGATAAAGCCAGAACTTAATTATTTATGAGTTTCCACGAAATTATACGTTAGCTTCACAAACATATTATTATTTTAAAATTTAATTATTAAATTAATATTTTTATTAATACTTTTTGATAGAAATTAACTGATAATAAAGCGTTAATTTGCTAATTAAATTTTAAAATAATAATATGTTGAAAATATTAAAATAGTAATTTGTTTTAAATAATATGTTATAATATTTTATCCGCGATTAATATTTTCTGACAGAAATAATTGTCAAAAGTATTAATTGAATTGAAATTATTATTTAACTCTTATTTAATTATTACATCCATGCCTTTTTTTAGAGAGGGAAAATTACTGAATATAAATATAAAACTGTTAATGAAATAGCATTGTACTTAAAGCGATATTCTTCTGTATTTTTTCTTTTTTTTTTGTATTTATCATGTAACGCGATTGCGCTTTAACAGTATAGGCAGATTAATTGTAGAAAATTTCCGTATATATGTAAGAGGGAATTGCAGCGAGCGGCAGAGGAACGAGAGAAGGGAGCGCTCTCTTTTAATATATCTACTATCTCCCGAGATTGGAATGTGCTCTGGCAGTCATTTTAACGCGATTTAAAAATTAACTCACACGAGCAGAGCGAGAGTCATTTTTGTCCACTTTTGGGAGAGTAATATCCGCGCGGAATATCATTCACACACACGCTCGGAGAGAGCAGTCTCTCGTCCCGTCGTGTACAAGGAGGCGGCAATAAACGTTTTTAATTACGGTACGGCGACAGAGCGCTTTGTGGCGCTTTGAGATCGCAACATAAAAGCGGAGGGAAGAGAAGCTTGAGCGAGGCAGAGTAGGATGGTGCATATAGGTACATGACGAAGAGCGCGTTTCGCGGAAAACGTATTTTCGTTCACGCGCCTGCACGCGGAAAAGCGCTTTTCGTGCGCCGACCGACGTCTGGCGCCGCCGCGACGCCTCGTCGCAATGTACCGTGACGTACGAACAAATGCGCCCGATTTATAATTCTCCCTTGGAGAGAGAGTGGAGTTACGGCGAAGCGTATAACGCGCCCGCCCGCGCAGCGAAACGCGAAATATCTCTTCTATGGAATATCATACTTTCGCGGTACTCGCTCGTCGATTAAGCTCGGGAATTTTCAGCACCGCGCGAGATCGCATCGGGGGAGAGACATCATCGCGTCTCGTGTAATAACCGTACAGTTGTAGGAAATTATATGTTTCTGTATAGGAAACACACATATAATAGGCGACGTGTCCCGCTCGAATGACTACAATCGAACACAAATTAGGTAAAAGAAAAAAAACTTGCCCAATTATCGGTATACTATTACTTTCTACCATAATTGCGTCGCGACATGAAACCTAGAGACCTTGAAACTTAGTTAGAGAGCCGTTTCGTGCACAGAAAATATTGTTTTACTCGCCTCTCCATCAAATTATTTAAAATAACACAAAATATTTTTGAGATTTTTAATTATTTTTTTTATAAGCTTTAACATATACATATGTGTGCATAGAGATGTTTTTTTCTTACAGACTGGAAAAAGTTTTCTTTCGCGAATATTTGTTTCCGTCTTTAGCACATGTCGAATTTCTCGATTGTCATTCAGCTAAACTATGTGAGGACTGGTGCCACGTAAGCGCGAAATTCTGTTTTGCCGCATATTATGTCGCGATTTCGTCATCGTAAACGAAAGCGGACACTAGTCGTTTTTCAACGTCCGGTCCAGCGATTCTGCTGTAGACCGTCGTAAAGCCGGTTCGAATTTCTAGCATCTCTGGTTTCGTCTTAGGACGCCGCGCCGGCGGAGCCGCTTTTACTTAGCATACATGGCGAGCGGTCACAAAGGATTCCCTTCCAGGAAGGTGCTTCGAAAACGACCGGCCCATCTTTTTATCTTCTCCGCGCGTATACGCTGGTCCGGCTTCGCTTCCTCGTTACCTCATCGCCGGGAATCCTAATTAGACCCGGCGCGAATCTCCATATTCGACTCTCTCGCGAAATATGTAATCGCGTATTGCGACATTGGGAACGGGAAAAGAAATCAGAAGACAGCGAGACGCAGGTAGAAAAGAGGAGAGAGAAACAAAGAACAAAGATTATTTCGTTTCAGGTAGAGAGATTTTTTTTAATGCTTTGAACTAGCGACCGTATTGAAACTTTCATTGTTGAGATATGTTCTCTCCAAGAAAACTTTGGATAAATTATCTATAAGTTTCTTTCTCATACAGTTATACAGTTATAATAAAATATCGAAGGAGGGAGAGGATCTTAATTATCTTAATTACTTTTACATTAAACGTATTGTTATAGAGATTGACAACTAATTACTTATCGAATTGTTTTGAAAAATATTAATCTTGTGCATCTTCCATGTTTCTGCACGCCAGAACGAAAGAATGCATTTGCGAGTAAGTTGTCGCTTTTATAAGCGGGTTAATTACGATATAATAATAACAGAGAACTATAACGAGCGATTTTATCGGTAAATCATTGGCGCCGTTCCGCCTCGAAAATTTTCGTTCGTGCATCTTATGTAATTAAGTGCATAAAACGCACGGTGCAATAACAGCAATTAATTACGGCGATTCGGACCGCCGTTGTCTTCCCCCAGAGAAACAAGATTAAATATGCACAGCAGACAGATTTATAAGTAGGACATGTTATTAATTCTATAACTGTTAAAGCTACTTAGCTTATTTTATCATCAGAAGTGACAGTAGAAATTGCAAGAAAGTTTTATTAAGTAGAGATCATTATGTTGAGATTAAGAATTATTATATACAAAAAAAATTAAAATTTGTTTAAAAAATCATGAATCGCTAAAATTATTAGGATATAATTGCGCAATTATAACGATGCGTCAATTATAACTAAAGTTCGTATATCTTGAATCTGATCTATCCTTTCATTCCCCTTTCATTTAACGTCTGCCATCACGACGGCAATTTGTAGCCGAGTAGAAGACACAGCAGGGAAGGGCAAACGGGAACAATAGGGCAACGCGAATAGCTAGGAATTCCTGTTGGATTCGCGCGCAGAATCGTAAACGATCGCGCGAGTATAGCCGAAGAGGGTGACTTTGGTAAATTGCACTCTCTTCCTCTCTTTCTCTTTCTTTTTTTCTCTCTCTTTCTCCCAACCCGAATGCTTTGGAATGCTGTCGTCGCCACCGCCGCTGCAACAAGAAGAAAGAAATCTGATTGCCGAGGCGGCGGCGACGGGGAGATTCTCGACGGGAAAGTTCTCGCGAACCGAAGAAGGAAAGATTCGACGATAGAAGAGCCGCGAGTCCTTGGTGGGAGCTCTCTCGCAGGAAGCAAAGGGAGAAAGTGTGAAAGGGAACGAGAGCCCGAAAAGACGAAAGGACGAGAGCGAAGGAGGAGAAAACTGCATTCGTAGTAGTAGAAGAACCAGTCGTAGAACACGGTTGCGTGCAACGACAACGGTACAAAAGGTGTTGTATCGTGTCGAAAGCGGCCAATTCCTTTCCCGAATCAATGCTTTCCATATAAGAAAGAATTGTATATCGAAATTATAAAACGTTATTTGCATCAATGAATGTTAATCTTCAAAGAATATTAAAGTGACGAATCTTTGCATTTTAAAGATATAAATACTTGAGAAAAGACCTGATCGAAGAAGAACGATGGTAAATAAGTTGAGGAGAAGAGAGGAGTAAAATTAAAAAATTTTTTGATTAAACGCAAAAGATTATTCGGTATTTAAAAACATTTTTTTTTTTTTTTACGTAAATATATATAGATATATTTATTTGATATGCATTTTTACACCATGCATTTGTGATACGCAACATTCGTCGATTATTTGAGGGCAGTTGTGACCCTGCTTCGTGGAAACGAGTTCAGCAGGTGGGGTCACGAACTCAGACACGCGATCGTGCGTTGCAGCGAATGTTCCTCTCTTTCGATCGCCAGCTGCCGGCATTATTTCGCCCTTCTCATCTTGTACCTCCATATCGATCGTCACCCCATTCAGACAGGCGACCGCACAGCTGTCGTACTCTACATTTTTACAGATGGAGAAAACGGAAGCGGAGTAATTGACGGATTAAAAATCCGTTTCTCACTTCCGAGTGCTTTAAAATTTTTAATTCTTTCATTTATTATCATTATTATTGTCGGGAATATATAATTAAGACTTATACAAATTTTTTTTTTTATTTAACGAGAAAACTTTCAAAATTAAAATCACATGCAAATCAGAAATATTTTTGAATTAAAAATTATAATTAATGTTAAAATATACAAATTTATATAGGCGATCGGGGACGACGAAATTGGCGGTTCGTTCGAAAAAAGAGAAAGAGACGCGATCTCATGCACTATAAATCGTTACTTGTGGCATAAATCGTCGCAGCCGCGCCGCTGGTGAGCGGCCTTGGCCCGCGTGGACTTTTGCAGAGCGAATAATCGTCTAACGAGATTTCGGCACGTGCGTTGGAACTTGGGTCGAATGGACCGTATAAACCGCGAGAGCCCATGGTCTTCCAGCATATAATCGACTAACCTGCTTCAGGAGAGAATTTTTTTTATTCCATCCTCGAAAGAGCAAAAGGTGATACCTTCTCACGAACGAGGTGAGAGAGAAGGATAGAAACGCGTTAATTCATATCGTAAATAAATTTTATCCATTGTCATTTTTTAAATCTTTATTGTATCTTTGTGTTATAAAAGATGTCTTCGAATTTAGTGTTGCAAATTTATCAGCGCAATTTCCAATTCCTTAGCTTACATACAATCTAACTTTTCACATATAATTTCTAATATATTTTTTTCTGCGTTTTGAGATTTTTCCTTCTCGGCGAGCATTTTTTGTCCTGTCTCATCTCCATATCTCTTCATATGTGCATGAACGACATTAGGCGAAGCTGCCTTCAAATCGTAGGCTAATCCTATATAAGCGAGAAAATCGAGCATATATACACTCATACCATAGAGTTTTCCAAACTCGGCCATTCGATAGTCCCAAGGGAAGGCGTGATGAAAATTATGCCAACCGTCGCCAAATGCTGCGAGCCAATACACAATCGAGTGTGTTGCTTGGATTCTCCTGAAACATATCACAAATAATGACAATTATCGCGCGATCCTTTACAAGACAATTATACACGGATCGCGATAGATTCCAAATTAAAATCAAATATTACACATAATAAAAATCTATTTTAAATTGATTATAGATTAATTAATAAAGTATCATAATTAGAGTTAAAATGTTAATTAAGTGACATTAAATATAAAAGCGAAATTTAATAAGTGGCGGAAATTAATAAACTTGCTTCGTGTAAAAGAAAATATGTTTTCATTTAAATAAATTTGCTTTTATAAACCGAATTAGATTTCGCAAGTCAAACATTTGCGAGAAAGCTTAATAATGGGATATTAAACTCACTTGTCGTAAGGTTTAGGGCCCGAGAAATGAGCGAATGAATTTGTATTCCAAGTTACATGGAGGATGGTGACATACTGAAGGCAATAAGCCACGAAGAACGACGACCATAATGTCTCATTCCAGAAGTACATTGGCACCGACACCGGGAACACAACCGCTAGAACGAAGTAAAGGTAGAAAAAGTATCTGAAAAATGATCACACATGTGTATTACTTTATTATATTTACGACTGGACGTTACAACTGCAATCGGCATTTAAATTATATGCGCAGCTATTGTATTTCTTTAATGAATAATCTGATATGAATCATAATTTGTGATAACATTTACTTGTATTGGAACATTATCATTTTGTCGGCGAGCAACTCGGAGACGTCGATCTGCTTCTGTTTCTCCATCACCAGCGGATGTTTTTTCACCATAAGCCAACCCATATGGGAGAAAAAGAATCCTTTGTTTGAATTGTGGGGATCCGCGTCAGTATCGCTGTATGCGTGGTGAAGTTTGTGATCCCTAACCCACCTAAATATACTGTTCTGAAAGTGAAATTATTTGTGAAACTGCGCGACAGAGATTTTCACCCTTGAAATATATTCACCGATATCTTTCTTTTTACCTGGCCTGCCATAGTTTGGAGAACGACGATAAGAATCTTTAAAGGTTTGGTAACTTTAAAAGCCTTGTGAGTGAAAAGACGATGCGAGCCTAACGTGATTCCCTGGCCGGCAAAAGTGCCAACGAAGATCGCTGAAAAATTAATGTCATTAATGTTTGTTATCAGTCTTTGACCACCAAAAGCATGAGTGATTTTATAAGATAACCGCAGCTTTCATGAAAAATTGATCGTATGAGAATTCTCTTGTCAGAACCATTTCATAAAAGAAAAGTTAATTATACATACATAACACGCACACATTTTAATTTATAGAATATATGCAATCAAATGTTAAGAATAAAATATTCTATTATTAAAATATATGATAATATAAATTTCTCACGAGATACATTTGTACATTCTACTTGTAGTTTCATTCATCTTGTATAGTTTTATACATGCTTTAAATTCGATATACTTACCCCAAATAAAAGTAGCTAATTTCGCATGAAAGATCACAGTGTATAGTCCAATGAACCATGATATTTGAAGAGCTGCATGACCTGCGACAAGCTGCCAAATGTACTTATGCCGATAATTCGGATCGGTACCTAGTTTTTTGTGCAATAATTCCTCCACCTTTACATCGTACTGTTTACTGTCAGTTTTATCGCGTATCTCTTCTGTATCCATATTTAAAAAACAGCGCGATTTTTTCGGAAATTTATTAAGTGTGAATTTTATTTGTAAAATTTGTCAAGCGTTTGCTCTCTTGTAATCACGATCCGCAATAAGATATTTTTTATCGATTTATTTTTAAAATATTAAGTTTAAATAATTAAGAATTATAATAATAATAAGTAATAATTGAAATTATATTGCTTCGGTATATTCAGCTTCACAGTGATATCGTTCAAGAACTGCGATTTTTTTGCGTTACATTCGCTTATATATACTTTCTGAAATCATTAATTCCTTTTATGCATGCTTGTGGAAACAAACACGATCTCACATGATCTCATTTGCAATGTTTTATTTACTTATTTTTGCTCGTTCTTATTCGTGACCCGCATTTGCATATTCGTTTTTATTGTTTCGCGATTACTTATATATTCTGGTAAATAAAATTAAGGAAATTTTAATAATAAAGATATCAAGATGTTTTTGTGTTCGAATATATCATATATTTGCAAATATAAAAGTTTTCTTGATTTATTAAGAGCATATTATATTACAATTTGTAAAACTATCTTTCTTCATTTTTATTATTTCTAATTGCCATCAATCAGAAATTGCCATAACGGAGTAACTTTGTATTTCTCAATTTTTAATTATTTCATACCTTTGCTTATATCATTTTATTTCATTTATACACCTTATTTAAAGTTATTCTCTCTCTTTTTTCAATTTTTATTATTTTTTTTATTCTCATATGTGCAAGATAAAAAAATATGTAAATAGATAGATCGGTGCGCAAAAATCGCGCGATCGCTCCAAGCTGCTGGTATCTAATTAGCCCCCCCCCCAAAAAAAAAAACATCCGTGGCAGGAGAAGGAAGGGGGGATAATCGAGTATGTTTTTTCACGTAACGCGAAGAGGACCGGTTGCTCGGGGGGAAAGGACGAGGCTCAGGCGATGGCAAGAATCATTCGTGCATTTACGATCGGAGCGTACGCGGGGCATCTGTTCGTTAACCACCTGTCGGCAGGTGCGAACCGTACACCCGGCCCTGTTACCCCGCGCCGCGACCGGGTATCAATCGGCCCTTTTGTTTTCACCGATCTGGCTCCTCGAAGCCATTCCCGTTTTACTACGACGTAGTACGCGACATGACACGCGATACCCTTCGCCGGATGTTATCGGCTGGCTCCGCGCGCGCACGCATGCACACACACTCCCCCTTCCTCTTTTTCTCCCTCTGGCCATAGGTAGAACCCCTTAAGCTCGTGGGGCACGTAAACAGGAAGTCCCCGTTCTCCTCTTCCCGCTATCGCGTCGTCCCTCCGCTGCAGGTTGCGAATAATGCGTAGGAGGCACCTGCGGTGAATGCGATCTCTCGGCGATTTATCGTAAGGATTCACGATTCCCGACGACAATTCTCTATTGGATTTTGATACGCTTTTTATTGTCATTGTCAGTCGGCTTCGCTTTAAGCGTAAAAATAAATTCCGATGACACGCGATCCGTATATTATGCAACGTGAAATCGCGACGATTCGTGCGCAATGACAAGATGAAACTAGACGCGTGGAAAATAATTTGTTTCTTATTTTATGTTACAGGCCGCGATACTTCAACAGACTGCCGAATACATATACCAATTGGAGCAAGAGAAGACACAGTTGCTGTCGCAAAATTGTCAACTAAAACGATTGGTAAATCAACACGAAGGTGGCGATGTACCTAAGAAACGCAAATCCGACAGCCAAGGTAAAAAACTCTACGTCATTTTTTAATTAATCTTTGAATTTATCTTTTAATTACTCAATGTAAATTAATGTAAATTAATATAAATTAACTTATTATATATTTATATATATGTATACGAAAGAAAGTAAGAGCTCGGACATTTTTGTTGAAAAACAATTTCTTCTGTTTTTATAAATTAAGAGAGATTAGGGTTTCTGCAGAGAATCTCTTTAAAAAAGTCGTGATAAAATATCGCAAAATATCGAAACATACATCACGTGAAAATATATAGCGGTAGTATAAAAAAAATGCGTCAATAAAATATTATTGCGATCGTTGTTTGCGCGCAAACATTTGTACACGTAAAAGCAATGGAATTAACGTTCATCGCATAACGAGATTTTCCAAATGGGCTTGAATTATTTATCGCCCGTGCGACCGCGATTGCACTGTCCCGGTGTGGATTTAGGATCATAAAAACAAAAAGCGGAAGCAATCGGAGCAGAGCGCGAAAAGTTGCGGAAATATACATTGCGATCCGCTTATTTCAAGGTTTACCCGCGTTTATAACGCGAAACGTTGAACCATAAGTTATTTTTCAATCGCGAAATTGAATTGTTGAGTCTCGGAAACTCTCTCTCGCCCCCCAAGTAAATAACATCGCGCGTTCGATTTCGAACATAACTTTGTAGATTTATTTACTTGGACGATGAATTCGATCGCGTCGCCACAACACGTATAAAAAAAAGTTTGACAATCCCTCTCTTATTTATTTACATAAAATCATTAAATCAATACGCACGAGACTTGTGCCATATTTCGGACAGGCAGGAATAGCAAATTTTGCAAGCAGGAATTTTTTAATCACTCTCTCGTGTCGGCGACAACGATCAATGCAAACGCATTTGTGGAGAGATGTTCGTCATTTTCACAAAAGTAATTACATTCTTCGCGACTGTAGTATCACGCCGAAAAGATATATGCATCGAGATGATAATATTGGTGTTATTGCGGTTAAAACTTTCGTGAAATTTAATTTATTTTGCTCCGTGAAACCTAAGTTAATTATTATTTATTAAATTATTATAAAATGAGAATCTCTCTCTTGATGTGTTTTATTATACTTTTTTTATTCTCAAAAAAATAACATGAGTAAAAGGAATTCGAATAATTAAATTAGGACTTTGAAGCAATATTGAAACTTGTTTGTCTTGATATAAATTTTATAAATGGTAATTAAGTGGTAATTAATTTGTGATACATCATTGTACATTCGTTTCATTAAAAAATATAAGATTATATCGCGGGAAAGTTAAACTTTCGGATTATACGATATACAATATCGGATTTAGTGATACGAGACAAGGTGGACAACAATGACAAGGATTGTCCTCGGCCACGGTCGCCCATGTCGTTATTACTTTGGTGGCTAAATACAACTTTGATGGATTAAAGTGGCTCTCTTTTTCTGACACCGCGATAGCGTTTCGGTGATGTCGCCGTCGTGGAGATGTGGCCGCCGGAAAGTATCTGTCGCGAACTTCGATCGAGACAATTTCAATTTCTGATTCTATCGTAAATTAGTTTCCTCCGTCGATGGCACACCGATATTCAGAAAGTTCGTCGTCGGCTGTGCGACGAAGCGGATTTAATGCCGACGAGCCACTTTTATCGATCAACCGCGGTTATCCTCCCGATTGCCTTCAAATATTAGTCTCGACATTTACAATCATTATCCGATAGTGGAACAACGTTTCACAATCAAATTTATGAAGAAGAAGCTAATTCCAGAATATATCTTCAAGTTAATAATATAATAATAATTAAAACAAATATTTTGCGGATATTCTTAATAAATATATATTATAATGTAAAACGTGTAGCGCAAAATAAAACAATTTTTAAGCCACGCAGAAAGATGTATAGAGAAAGAATATATATTTTTTAATATACATTTTATATATGAATCATTAGATTTATACACAATATCGAGATTAAATGGGTATAATAACAAGAGAGATAATATTTAAAAGCATGATATATTTCTGGCTAAACTAACATTTAACGACGTAAGCGATTTAACATTACACTTTTATTTTAAATCTATATTTGACTTGAAAAATGAAAAATGAACGAAAATGAAACGATCTCATTGACAGCAATAGTCGATAATCTCAATTATCGTTGCCGTAGAAATTACGCGGCACGAACGTTAATTAATAAATGTTCGGTTGATGGAAAGTATTTGTTAGAAGAGTATACATCCACAAACTCATTCACACATACACACACACACATAATCCTCTACGTTATCGTGTTATAATTTGCCATAATTTGACGTTTCATGATGTCAAACAATGCACCAATGAAGTACCATATACAAAAGTATGTAAAGTTATATTCAATTCGCTTTAATATAACGTCGAAACAAATGAACTGGCCTTTGATCCGCGCAAGATGTAATGGGGGGAAAGGGTCTCTATATTTGTTCTATATCGTAAACAGTGACCAGATTTAATTTCGCTCGCATGGTCTCGCGATCCCGTTTATACCGCACGTGTATATTCGCATTGCTGCATGGAAGAGCGCACACATCGGAAATCTGAATTCGTTCCGAAAGTTTATTGCGGTTATTCGCCAACGATTTGAAAAACTTCCTCAAAATTAATTTCATAAAAATATTAAGTCATTTTTATTCCGCAAATTTTTTCTTTTTTTTTCTTCTTTTTTTCTTACATACAGTAATCTATTTGACATACCTCTTAAAAGAAAAGCAAAGTTGTCGAAGTTGTTTTGGTCTCACTATTCAACTGTTTGGTTTCACTTCTCAATCGAATTTCCACTATTTTTTTCATCTCTTTACTAAAATATAATATAATATAATTTTTTTTTATTTGGTTTTTTTCTGTTCAGGCGTCGTCGTTAGTCTACCTATGCACGTCAGTGAGAGCGGCGACGAGGGCTTGGGCAGCATGTCCCCCGAGCCATTGTCTGTAATCACAGTGACCACAGAGGGACATTCCGTTGTGAACAGCGAGGTGGTGGAGCTCAGACGACAGCTAGAAAGGGAACGTCACGCGAGACTGCATTTAGAGAAACAGATGAGAACCGCACAGAGTCAGTTGTATCCAGAGAGATTCCGGGACAATCAGCTAATCGCTTATCAACCCCACGAGGTAACTATCCTATTCCGTATAATTGTTTCCATCAATCCATCGAGGAAATTCTTAAGTGAAAAGTTTCACAATATATTATATAAAAATAGATTAAGCCAGAAAATTAAAAAAAGGAAGAAAAATAGGGATTGAATTATGCGCGACAGACTGGATGGACGACACGAAACTTTGCAAACGAAATTACATGGCTATAAGAAAGAAGAAAAGAATGTAATAAAAACACGATATACTGGCCTTAACTGAAATGTCACAATCTATATGGAAACATGTTTAAACGGATTTCGGTTGCCGAGAGATTACCATCTGCACGATGCAGAATATAATTCAGCCGTGAATTCTCGTTTGACCCTCGAGAGTTTAAATGTTCCCAGGCGAAAAATATTGCAAACATTGTTTTAATTGCTTGAATAGAGATCGTTGCTTCTGATAACAGTCGATGCACTGTGTACTGTTTTGTTATTTCCATCAAATCGATTTTTTTCTCTCTCTCTCTCTTTAATGGCATTTTGCAAAACAATCGACATTGCTTCCGCCCTGAGCGAACAAATCGCCAAAACACAGGTTTTGCGAATACAATAATAAATTCGATAAATACGAATTAGCATGATTCGCTTCTGATACAGGTGATCGAGCACACGGACAATGTGATGGCGCAGGAAACGGAAGACGCGGTAGCCGCGTTGCAGGTAGTCTCGGTTATGTCTCTGCCACCGGTGGGTTCCACTCAAACCGTGGAGACCTCAAGTCCGGACCCGAGCTCGCCGCCGTTGTCGCCGCAGCCGGCTGATGGCATGGAGCTAAAGCCGGAGGAGATAAAAGAGGAGGAATCGTGTCCAGGTAGTCCGAAGATCGTCACCTTCGCCCAGAATCAAGTGTTCACGGCGATAGAAGAGCAGACCACTGCGGATTCTTTCTCGTCGTCAAGTCGCGTCACGTATGCCACGTCATCCTCCGCGGATTTCAAGAACGCCTCGCCTCAGTACATCACTGCGAGTCCCAGCAGACCCTTCTCGCCGGCCGCTGAGCCTCAGCGACTACCTAGCGTTTTGGAGGCTGCGATAAAGGCCGAGCCGAAAGTCGAGGTGGAGAGGTACGTATATCATGTTTATTCTGCTGTAAATCTGTGATTGTTCGTCTGATTCTGATCGTTAGTTGAAACACGGAGGTACAAAAGTCTAGACGATATTCGCTAACGAGAGATTTCTCGATTGCAGGTTGCCTTCTCCGTCGACCTCTTTGGACGACGGCATACAGCAAACGAGGCTGTACATCCCGGCGAACACATCCCGGCAAAATCTAGAAACGATCGTCGAGGCGATACGTCATCTGGAGGGCGACCATCTGTTCAGCGACGAACCCGCGCAGGATGTTCCATTGGCATTGACCAATAAGCAGCAAACGGCGATGGCGAACTCAACGTCGACAAAGTCCACGACGTCCTCGACATCTTCCTCCTCATCCTCGGCGACGTCCGCCACTGTGACACCAGCGAAGCAACGGGTATTGCACGCCGAACACTTCCTCCAGTTTCACACGCAACAGCAGACCCAACAACGGCCCGGAGTGATCGTTGTGAAACACTCGTGATCCAGCAACGCGCTGCGCTCCGTGCACTGAACGATGTACTCGAAACGACGATGCACTCGTCTCCATCGCTCGACATCACCGCGGTTTATCGCTCGAAAATGAGGAATCCTTTTTAGTCGATCCGAGAAAGAAAGAGAAAGCGATCATTCGCAGAGGCAGGTAGAGAGAGCGGTTATGATCGCGATCGCACATCGCGTGCATTCTCTTCCGACACGACGGAAAAAAATACTCTCCGTCCGCCGTTAATCTCCAATCGTTACCGGAGATCTTTATTCAGACTACAGTATATACTGCGAGAGACACTTTATGTATGTTCCTACTACGCGCTTCGCTTGTCTTCGCTTTAATGGTCACTTAAGTTGGAATGCATACACGATCGCGATAGAATGAAATTTAGATAGAAGGAATAAAGTTTTAAATCACAGACATAGCGAAACAGAGAGCGAAGACAGAGCCAAGCTCGAAGCTTGACAAAAGGATCCTCATCGTCGAGTCGTTGAAACAAAACGTCGTTTTCCCATTTTTTTTCTCATGTAAATACTAACATTTCCTTCCGATCGTGTGTTTCCGACGATCGCCACGAGATCGCTTTGAATCTCGAAGGGTTTCCCGCTCCCTCCCTCCTCCTAAAGAAAGGTTCCCTTCTCTTCGCAAGAAAATTGCGAGATGCGAAGTGGACGTTTCTCGTCCTTGATTTACTAAAGTAGTACGTTTTTAGACTTAAGTAAGAACTACGTCGATAATATTCCTAGGCGAATAAGTCTGCGTACACTGTATAATACATATATACAATATATTACACACAAATATATTATTTGTAAAGAGTATAAAAATACATATTTACGTTCTTTTTTTATATTGTTACGAAAATGAAAAAAATACAAGACGACGATGTGAGGAAAGAGATATTAAGATATAATGACGCGTATATATATGTTCTTTCGATGCTTATTACGGAGTTACACATACCACTAGATCGGGGCGCGCGAAACGACTTGGGAGAAAATGGACTGTCAAAAAAAAACAAGGTTTAATCAAAATACATCCGCACGCAATGTTTAATATTTGACATACATGTTAAAGAAACGCCTCGGCAAAGCGGAACTGACCCCGATTGATCGGGTTTGCGTAACTCCTGTCTACTATGTTCTCGCGTGTTATCAAAACATGTGTCGCGTGTTGAAGAAAAATTCCGTTTAATCTGTGCCAAATATCCCCAGAGAGTACCCAGACGTTTTGTTCCTTCATAGTAGACGTAATATGCGTAAAGCGACGACGCCGGTCGGTACATCCGGTAGACCGAAAGCATAGCGAGTCCACGATCGCTCCTCTCCTCCAACTTACTCGTCAGTGCGATACGACGACCGGGGATCTTGATAAAGTGCTGACTTTTCCCGGCCGTTCTTCTCGTTGCGTCGCAGACCACCTTATATCCGTTCAACAATCAATGTTGATCGACGCTAATAGTGGCAAAGGGCCGAGGAGAAACCGGGACGGACAACAATGCCTTCCTACAATGCGTTGAGCGACGTCCCGTGCGATTCTCTTTGCTGTGAAACTTAACCCTGCCGCGTACGATATATTGCATACGAGTTTTTTCTACGCAACATACGGATTTCATATAGCTTGCGAATACGAGACTAAGAGGCTTGGAATTTACAATTTCTCGTGCCTTTCGAGGAGAGGAGCGATCGGTTTTACAGGGAGGGTCGAACGATCGATCGACCGGCGCTGAGAGAAAAACCATTACGTTTTGTTTTTTTCTTTCATTCATTCATTCATTCATTCATTCATACGCGTCTATTGTGTATTATGTGCGTTGACTTTTTTTCTTTTTGCGTTATTTCTCTTTGTGCGTGTACCGTTTTATCGAGTGTTTGTCGATGTGCAAGCGTTATCGCTCGCGAGTAGTAGGCTCATAGACCAATTTTTAATCGATTACATTATAGTTACGGATCCTTTCGCCCGTAATTTACTATTATTACTGCTACTATTACTATTACTACTACTATTACTACTTTCTTTTCTACGATGAGAATGATTAATATTGTACGAGCGCGACGTAAGCTTAAGAGTTTAATGCATAAAGGTATATATGCCTACGAGAAATTAATTTTAGGTACTCTTTAAATATATATATAAGTAAGTTAGTGAACCTCCAAACGAGGTAAAACGCGGCAGTAAGACAGAATTACAATTAAGACCTTTAGTTAATCTTCTAGCAGTTAGGATAAACGTAGGAATTGTTTAGCCGAGTACGCAATTTGAAATACATCCAGGTTATTGTCTATCTGTACGATAAATGTGACGCTACTCCGTAACTGTATTGCGTGTATATAATACCTTTTAGCAGATATCATCGCATAACACACACCTAGCTGACGTACCACGATGCTGAAATAGGATAATGTCGTAAAAATGCGCCCTTCGTACCTTTCGTCGTCGTTCAATTCAAATCTCATTTCGATAGCATATTTTTTTACGTACCATTGACGTTTTTATTGTTTTTTTTTTTTTTTTTTTTTTTTTTTAAGAGTACATTGATGTAAGGACTGTATTAATTATCTGGACTAGAAAAAAAGGATATGTTTAACGGAACAATTAACTCCCGAAACGTACGAGAGGTGCCCTGTGTAGTTACGATTCTATCTTAGGCTTTCGACATTCGCGATGAAAGTGTGATCCCGCGTTTCCAAAGTCGCGGATCTCGAAGGTAATGTACAAAGCTCGATGTCGACGTTCATGCGAGGACGCACGAGGGCCTAAAAAACGAATAGAGAAATTCACCTTCGTTTCCGTCTTTCGTATTTTTCCCCTGAATGAATCGTAAGAGATTCACGGCAGATTCATTATTTTCACGAGATAATAAGAGATTCGTTAACAGAACAGTCGTCTTCTGCATTATCGCGCTATATTCCTCGGTAATCGAGTGTATGTAAAAGTACCGAGTGTAACGCGATGCTGTTTATCAATTAAGTTCGATGTTAGATTGTCGAATCAATCGGGAAAAATCGCCGGGAAGATTTTCGAAGATACAAAAAGAAAAGATATATATATGTCCTTGAGTTAGATGTAAATTGAATTTTTTCCACACGCGCGAGTCCGATGTACATGTCTCGTTTTCCCGTTATTATATACGTCTGATTTTAATAGTTTCGCGAAAATCTCGTGCGAATATCTTCGGCGCTTCCATGATACTTACACATTACACGTACACACACATACACACACACACATACATATATATATACAGATATATTCACGTGCGTAGCTATATACGCATGTATAAAGTATACGAAAATGCTGTACGAGTGTACGCCGTACGCATTTAAAGAACCTATTGGTGATTCTCGAATTTTTCGCAATTGATTTTTTCTTTCTTCTTTATTAATTGTTTTGTTTCGCGGCACGTTCTATATTTTATTTTGCATGTCGCCCTTGGTATTAGCGTGTCGCTTTCGGTGGGTGGCAGAATAGTAGCGAGAGGACCGAATTGCAGAAGATTCGGAACATCACTGCGCACGTGTCAGCGTGAACTAGATCGACGATATCATTACGATGACGATTTTATTACGATGGATGTAATATTTATATGTATTTCAAATGTTTTTTTTTTTCCTTTTTAATTCAAAATTAAACTGTTGATTGAATCGAATGAATTCTTAATTTGTTTTTCGAATTAGTAGCCACGATTACGTGACATACATACTGATATCATTCTTCGTGATTACAAAACAAATGATTGCGTGAATATAAAAGTTTTAAATTTCGCGGAGATAATGCAAAGCTATTCTCTTTAAGTCATTAAAAAATCATAAGATTTTGTGTTATGTATTTGTTATATATTATATTTTATGTTATACATATGCTATATGTGTTTTTTTAATTCTGATATTTTCGGGATAATATAAGTCTATTACTTATGATAATAAAAATAATAATCACAATTATATATCTAAAGTTTTACATTAGATACATTAGATATATTAGATATTAGAAAGATATTTTTTTTAATGCAAATCTCGCATTCACATTAAAAATGATACTTGATGTTATTGAATTCATACTATCTGTGATACAACTATTTCGCAACTATTGACACCTCACTTACTTGAACGTGTTTTATTTTATATATTTCTTTGATAATTTGTTAATCGTTCGCGCTTTATACACTCGTCGAAAGCTTTGTATTTATTGAATGTGGTATTCGAGATCGCGCATGAAATATGCTCGACTATTTATAACTTACTCATACAATAAGATTTAATTACAAGTGAGCATTTATAGTTCGGTTTCATTTCACATTCAATTCGCGAATGTTATCGGTATGAATGATGTATGTTAGGTATCTGTCAAAAGCATACTTTAAAATGCTGTCAAGCATATTTTAAATGCTAACTTCTGAAATGCCGCGTAACTTTCTTTTTGACACGATGTTGAGTTTTATACAAAGAAACGATTGCTACTGTTTAATTGAGATTTCGTTCGATTTCTATGCATAATCAGATTCCTTTACGAAATCCCTTGTGCAATGTAATGCATGTGGCATAATAATTGTGTCGTGCAAAATTTGCATCGTATTAATGAAAAGTGTACATTAATACCAATCTCAATTTTTTGACTTGCTATTTTTTTAATTTTAATCAACAATAAAATTAAAGAAGATGAAATTTTTTTAAATAATTTGCATTTAAAATGTCACTTTTATTTATGTAAATTTTTTTTTATTTTTGTCGAAAAATATGCAACTTTTACGGCGAAACTGCAAAATTCGTATTTTAAAACTCACTTTTTTTTTTTTTTTTTTATTGCCACATGCGTTACGGTGTGTGAGGAATTTTTAGAAATCATTTCTAAAAGTTTCAGATATCGTCGACTCGTTTGCGCAAATTTCAAGGGTGATGACTTGAAACGTTGATATTCGAGCGGCGTTTTATCCGCGAGATAGAATGCAACATACAGGGAAATCCTGCGTAAAAATGAGATTATAGTTAATGATTAAGATTCAGCCGCTCGAAGATTACACGTTCCTTTAAAAAAAAGAAAAATAAAAAAATAAAAAAAAGAAAGAGAGAGCTGTCACCGACCCTGCCGCGGTGACACTCGATCAAAGCGATCTTTTTTATCGTTGAATATATACATATAAAGTATTTAAAAAAATATATATACATACAAAACACACAATGGCTCCTATAACTTCTCTACAGCTTCGTTGAAGGGCAGAAAAAAAAAGAATAACAGTTCGCAGGATACGATTTAGCTGCTAAAATGAAAGTCGCTGATAGAGTAACGTAATCGCATTTGAGGGTGTAGTAGAGAATACGTGCGAAGAGGGGAAAGAAATATATAGGATATAGGAGAACAGCCGAATATTTCCGAGATTGCGAGCGAGAGCGTGACTGTGCGATCACGAGAATGATGAAGAAATTTTTACCGTTTAAGATTAATCCGATTTGTACACGTCAAATGGCAAATGGCGACTGAGAGTGGCGCCAAGATTAATCAATCGGCCGCCTCTGAAGGAGAGAAGATTGCAAATCGTATTTGTTATTAAGGGTCAGCGCTTTTGTTCGGAATGCGCGAGCCCTTCTCTCTCTCTCCGGAGACTGGAAGGAAAACTCAAACAATATGAAAGAGTTTAAAAGATTTGGAGAACAAGATTTAAATTCTTCGGTCCTTCAGATATCCTTCAGATATCCTTCAGATATCCTTCAGATATCCTTCAGATATCGGAAAGATTGAGATGTTGTTTGAGCTTCTTCGAACATCTTTATAAGAATGTCTTTTATACATCTTTGAATGTTGTTTGCGTCATCCCGAAGATGAACATTCGTCGACGTCATGTCTGTTTACTTTGTAGAGCGCGGTGCATCGAAATTCGGCGACGTGGATGTTTCGAATGAAATCGAATAATTATTTTTTTAATTGGGTCAGCATCCTACTCTCTTTCGCCACAGGCCTGCCGAGAGAAATGTACATAGCGTAAAAAAAACCATAAAATATTGGAGCGCTGGCGGAAGAATGTACAACAGGGAGATATAGTAGATAGATAGATAGATCTGGTAGAGGCGGAGAAAAAGAGAGAACGGGAGAGTGCGAGAGAATGCTAGACAGATATGTAGATCGTGCGTATAAAAATAGCGGAATTTGTAATAACGAGTAACGTAGGTAGTGACACGAGATTCCAGAAGTCGTTTTCAGGAACAGAACTGACAATGAGTAGCGTGCGCGTATTTTTTTTCCTTTTTGCGAATGTGAGAAGAAAGAGACGAAGAATGAGCGTGAGAATGTGCGTAGATGTAATTTGTAGTGCGCCGAAAAGATGTTTCCTTTTTTTCAAGTTTTGAAATACATTTCCTTTTTCTTCTTCTTTTAAATGACGTTAGACTGCACTTGGAATCATATCGGAGTATCCGTCGACTGAAGAATGATCCGGGCTTACGCGGCGCGTTATAAAAAAAAAACGAAGGCATGCAAATTAATATCGCAAAAAATCGAGA
The DNA here is from genome assembly GCF_030444845.1 of Prenolepis imparis. Taxonomy (NCBI): domain Eukaryota; kingdom Metazoa; phylum Arthropoda; class Insecta; order Hymenoptera; family Formicidae; genus Prenolepis; species Prenolepis imparis. Next base: position 17,788,240 of record NW_028141166.1, on the reverse strand, counting down.
GAGAAGGAAAAGCTATTGAATAATCCAATACTTCGTATTACAAGATTCCCTTGATTCACATTGAGAGACTTTGTATGGCAGACGTCAAATAGGGATCTCGAAAATCTTTGCGACACTTTTAAAGCATGGAGCAGACCGGAGGTCCATTCTTATAAAAAAAAAGTAACGTTAGACACATTGGTTTGTCGAATTTCTTCGTACATAAAATATTTCTGTCTTTTGTAACATTTACTTGCGTACTTCTTCCTAGATTTCTGCAGTCTCGTTAAACACTGTGTGTTTAATGTTAACTCTATGGTGAGAATAAGTATTCTAGATACGTATTTAGCCATAGTTTCAAAGAGCGCCAAGCTTAATCACAAAGACTGAGAAGTATGTAACTAATTATGTCAAGGGATAGAAATTTATTTCTGATAAAACTTGTGTCAAATCGAAGTATATAGTTTTCGTTGTTTTTTCGCGAATTTATTATATTTTTCATAAATTATCTTAACTGTTGGCACTGCAAGTATCTGTTGTTAATGAAATCTTCTGAAATACGTAATGCATTTTTCGATAATTGATATTATCCGAAGAATGTCGAGAAAATGTACCAATTATCAACTACGTACTAATGAAACGCTTTGCTCGAAAAGATTCGGATCAGCGAGAGAGAGAGAAAGAGAGAGAGAGAGAGAGATATGCTATTAATTTTTTAAAAACATTAAAAACAATTATAAACTTGAATAAGCGTAAGAGAAGCGTAATGTCGACCAAATAAAATTCTATTAGAACGTTTCGTATAATGCAAGACCGATACGGAGGATTAATATGCCAGCAATGCGTCGCGTCGTATGTGATGACGGAAAATGTATAAAATTGAAATATTCTCTACAATATAATTCAAGAACTTATAAACAATCTATTTTAATTATTAATCAACAGCGTATGCTGATGCTACTAATTATAAAAATTGATTCTAACATCTGAACTGAAAAAAATATAAAACAAGATGGAATAATTAATCATTGAAATTTATAAATCTGATATAAATAATTTATAAATAATTTCTGATATAAATAATAAATAAATTTATATCGCTCGTATTACAGACACCCGACGTATTGCTTCAATTTTACAATTTCCATGCACCGTCCAGTTGAATACGAAGAGAACGAAGAGACTTACTCAAAGATCATATGGCTCCTTTAGAGACCATCTTTTTACACTGATAATAGTCAATTCGAATTAAAAAAGTGTTCGATCGTCTTCACCATTAAAATTTCAGTCGAGGAATCTGCTCGTTAGTATTTCATGATTAATGCAATACGTAAGATAACTCGACTAATTAGGCTCGAATCGTCGTTCGATCATGATCAGTGACAGCAGACTTAATCGATGAGAATCTAATGATCGGTTATTACAATTGAAAATGCACGAAAATTATATTCACTGAATTTTTCTAAAACTTCAAAAAAATATATTACAAAGAGAGAGAATAATTAATATTATGACGATATTAAAACGATAAATCCAGCTGAAATGAACGAACAGAGTCAACAAACCTTTTCACATCCATTACTCGAAATTACTGTTGTCTATGCAAATCGAAGAAGAGTTCCAAAGTTGCAAAGGTTTCACAGTGCAACAGTGGTCTAACTTTTTCAAAACTTGATATAAAAAAGTAGTCTAATATATTTTTTTCAAGTCTTGTACCTTTTGCGGTCAATTTAGATTTTTTAATTCTCACACAGAATGCATTTAATTGTCGAATAAAAAGAAATGATATAGAAAATATACTTGTTAATCATTTTAAGAATTACACGAGTAAAAAAAACTGATAGTAAACTAACAAAGTAAAATGTTGAAATCACAGTAGAAAAAGATACGTTTTTAAAACAAAGGGTATTAAATGAGTAATGCGTAATCGAATAAATCCTTCAATTATTTCACAAGTTTTCTACAGTCACATATCTTTGTCCGAATGAAATAAATTCATCATTTCATCTCTGAAAATATGACCACACACGAAATGAAACAGTTCAGCTTTTCTATTACACACGGAAATGAGGTGGCATCGTTCTCGTTAAAAATATGCGCTTTTTTCTACGTGTAGACAGACGATAGTCCGATACGACACGAGCATCCTCGATATATATATGCAGTATCGAGTATCTCTTTTTATGAACTGAAACACAGGAGAATAACTTCTCGAGACTGAAATACAAGAGAGCCGTGATACCGACGAGGGTACCGGTAAGCGCAATTAATTAATCGTAATATAATAATAAAGGGAAAAAAAAAAAAAAAAAAAAAAAACGAAATCGAGACTCTGAATACACGATTGAGAGAAGGAAGAATAAACAAAAAGTTCCTCAAGAGTTCAAGAGCCGCGTTTGCCACGTGCGCTCGCATTTCCGACAAACGCGATTTTGCACGATGAAGCGAATGTCGTCCGCACGTGGTAAATGCCGCCTACACCACAAGAACAGACTGCCATTGAGTTTTGAATGTGTACTCGTTTGTAATTAATAGTTATAATTGACCGAAAGAAAGAGAGAGAGAGAGAGAGAAAGAGCAAAACTGATATTTCTGAAAAAATGAATGAGAGAAGGAGACGTATGATCGAGTATGTTGCGTGAATCAGTGATGGATTTACAAGGGTCTTTTTTTTATTTACTCTCCCAAATAGCTTCGCGAATTTATATATATAATTATTTGTCTCTCGAAAATATTTGTAATTGCTAAATAAATAATCAGAGTGAATTTTTCGGTACATGTAAAGAACGATGTTATTACACGTTGTTACACGAAGAGGTAATTTCGGTGATAAATTATAAAGCTTTTAATTGAAAACTCGAAATGGCAACGAATTAAAAGGATCAAAAAATGAGAAAAAAATTAAGTTGAAATTAACTGAAGACATGTACGCGTCATGAGCGAAAAATATGACTTGAATTATCGCGAATCTAATTATTGCGGCACTTTGCGATTCCGTTCTCATTTCGAGTCTTCAATTATCGCTCGCAATTTGGAGTTTGAAATCCGTCACCGGCGTAAATGCGGCTGTATATTATTTGTGAAAGAGAAAGACGGGGCGACGCGCGTATAATCCTTCCGCGTGAAAAGTCTTCTTGGGCTGTAAAAAATTTAGATCTTTCCGCCGCGGGAGAGAACGGAGTCTCGTTCCTTGAACGTTGGCCGGAGACGACGCAGCGCTGTGTAAATTGCCATAGGATTATGCAGATCGAACGTCCCGATAAAAGGATTATTCGGGACCGGAGACGATGCGAGATTATGAGTGTGCGAGTTAACGAGTTTTGGCTGACTGGCATTTATTCTAGAAGATCCTGAGAACGGAATCGATATAATATAAATGGGGAGAGGGGAAAAAAAAATATAATTCTCTGTGATGTATTTCTATGATTTAATTATATGTATGTAATTATGATTATCTTTACGCAGATTTACGCGATTTAATTAATATTATTATTTTGCGAACACACATGTGAAATTGCATCGTGCAAGTATCATTATTAAGTAGCGTGTAAGATAAAACGCGAATATATATATATAGCGCGATCTAATATTGCCGAGAGGCTCTCCGTATCCTAGATACTAGAATCGCGCGCGAAGAGATCGTACAAATCGTATAATTTATTGCGACTACGAATACAAAATCGTTAATCGGTTCTGGGTCGAGAATCGAAATGCGGGAATGATGATGTAACGCGGGGGAAAAAAAAAAAACGAAGCGATGTTCGGCAAAACTGCGTTTTCGCGCGTGAGGATATAGCTCACTTTTTATTCGCGTTATTTATTTAAATATATATATGTAATGAGCGAGTAATAATATTGCGGCATCTTGACAAGTATATATAAAAACGTGCAAGAACTTGATCTATGAAGGAATTTTTTCCAGAGAACGCAGATACGCAATACTCGCTCATTTATCAGTATCGATATAAAAAGATTTAATTATCTTATCGTGCGGAGAAACGCGTGTAATATAATTACACACATATAAATTTTATTGAAAAAAAGTCTATGCGCGAGAGGAAAAAAATTAGAGAATAACGAAGAATAATTAGTGAAGATTTTAAATAGTTTTTAATTATCTTATTATATTTCTGCTTTCCCCCCTTATGCTTGTCTTTAAGAATCAAAAGCACGAGTACTCCAAGGAATAAATAATCTTGTGTCGATCATCGGTCAATATTTTAGCTATCTAAAAATAATACGCGGAATTAAAGAGAGGACTATAATAAACGGAGATATCAAAAAGCCTGGAGGGCCATGACGCTAGAAATAATCGGAAGAGCGATAGAAAGACTAAGTAATCATTACAGAGTGTCGGGAGGGGAAAAATAAAATGAGAAAGAGAGTGCGTCGATTTTGCGAGTGAGTGCGAGAGAGAGAGAGAGATTTTTGTCGATTAAGCTCCGTAAAATAATAAGAACGCCGATTGCATCGCGACGACTCGAGCGAATCTTGGAGAAATGCTCGTCAATATTTGTGCCGATGACGGGGACGATCCGCATAAATTCGCTCGGGTCGGCGGATAGCGTTAAGAACTATGATTACTGTCGTACGAGAAATAGAAGGGAGATATCGGAAGCGGCTGAAAAAAGCGGAGGTTTCGTGCTAAGGCGACTAAAAGGCGTTCGAGAGCTCGAACCGGGAACTCGAAACCACGGAGGAAATCGTTAATATTATACAGGGCGTCCCATAAACCGTGGAAAGCTCCTCCTTGGAATCGATATTTTCTCAAAAGAGAAGATTGAAAAGCTTAGAAATTATTAGCAAATGAAAATGAAAATTTCGAAAGATAAGTATAAGCGACAAAAAATTATTTTAATCTATCAATTTAATTCGATATATCATTAAAGATTAGAAGATTATTGGAAAGTATAAAAATGATAAGCTCTTACGATATTTTGGCCAAACAAAAATCCTATGGAATCGAAATTGGCCAAAGAAGCTGTGATTAAAAGGATACCCGATGGTTCGGCGACACCCTGTATCATAAGACTTCTTACGAGAAAACACGCGAGAAGCGATATTTATTCGGCTCTTATCTGCAATTTCTATCAATTGGTAATCTTACCACGCATGATTATTCTAGGAAAAAAAATGAAAACGAACAAAGACGGTTTTTGTGCGCGAAGACTTACTTTGATCCGAAATTATATTTGAGAGATTAGAGCAGAAATACGACTTTGTTACTTTTGCAGACCATCAAAGAATCTCGCATGTCTGTAAACCGCTTATATATATACTATGCAAATGTGCCGCAATAAATATATATATACATACACAATAAAAATAGTAATTATAATTAGAAAGCAATCAATCGGCAATCATTTAAAAAATCTCATTAGAAGGAAATAATTATTTCTATAATTGAAAGATATAGTGTCGATTTGTATCCTTTGATTGATCATAAGCAAAAACAGATTCTAGATTGAAATTTAAAAAATCGATAAAATTTTGGATCCTTCAGAAAATGAAATGTTGCGGCGCATTAATAGCATTGTTGATAGCGAGATTACTTTAGTCGGGCAAAAGAGAGTGAGTGAATGAAGAGAGAGAGAGAGAGAGAGAGAGAGAAAGAAAATGGAAGAATGTGAAAATGCGTTAGATAGAGATATGTAAAAGAGCGAAGTGTCTTAGAGCTAATGGAATTCCTCTGCGCGAATGCACGGAACGCGCTAACACAAGCAGCCACCTCCGAACGAGAAAAAAGTCTTCAATACCATTTGCATATTGCTTTTTATTGTTACACGGACATTATAACGATACATTACATAAAGAAGAAGGAATATTACAGCGGTACGCATATATACGATTAAAAAAAGGATGAGTCCCACGATGCGGCGGCAACGATCGCGCGGACAAGTTTCCGATGTAGTTTGCGATGTAGTTTCGTCTTTTTCCTGCTCGAAATTTTCAGGAAAGCGTGTCGTTCTTAAGCTCGTTAACGCGTTAACGCGATAAGCAGTCGATAAAAATTTCGATAATGCATTTTTTTCTCATAACGAAGCTAACACATTGCTTATTTCTCGTTCTCATCACTGGAAATACTCGCTAAATCATTGGAAATTATCCACAATTAATTTGCAAAGAATTATGTTCAACCCAAAGAACTTTTCCGCGCGATCAGAACATCTCTGACGTCCTGGAACACATACAATACTTTAGATACTACGCGTTACGTTTTTGTATTTACGAGAAGAAAAAAATCTACGAGATAGGAAACGGACTTGCTTTTTCCTCTTTTCTACTATTTTGTATATTATCAAATAATCGTTAATTAGAAAAGTTATTACGACTAGTATTTCGTTATTTTAATCAATAAGATTTTATTAAGTGAAATACACAGCGAGGGCAAACAGTTGTTTGCCGTCGTTATCGCAACGATGCGGTTTGATTTATGCGTTTCTGTTGTTACTTTTATTTATAAGTAAATATATTAATTCGCGTATGTATTCGTCAACGAGAGTGGGAGATCGACGTTTATGACCAATTCTTCTTCCTCATTGTTTTTTTTTTACCTAGAAGAGAACTTTAGTTAGTTAATACGTTGGACAAATAATATTTTTATAACTTGAGAAGAATGTCTGCCAGCATTTATTCGATTCATTACAGACATGCAAAACTACATTGATTTAAAGTTTAATAAACGTGATCTCCCGCGGACAACGAGATCTTTTTTTTAAATTTGCGAATCAAGCGGCATCGTTTCTAAATATCATTATCGTTATACGATAAAGTATAATAAACCTCGCAAATCTGTCGACGTTGGAAAGCAATCGACTGGTTCCTTGGAAGCTAGAGAGCCAAGAGATCGCGCCAAGAGAAGTACAAATTATTAACAAAAAAAAAAAAAGAAAAGAAATAAAAGATGATAACTGCGAAAAAATCAATCATTCGAAGATGAGATAATGCGACCAATAACGAAAGAGGTGTAATATTTGTCTTTAGTTTCATCGCTTTTCATTCATTATCTTTGATTATATTATTCCTTGTAACATTAATTCGAGAACCTTGAATACAAAAAAAAAAGTAATAAATCATGTTATCCGCTGTTTCATCCCCCCTTGTATAAAACCCTACCTGTGATATACCAATAAAGTAAATTGGATTTCGATCCGAGCGATTTTTATGCGACAGTATATTTTCAACAGTATAGTTCTGCGATTTATTTCACACACGATGCTGTTGATAATTTTATCGAAACATTTATTTCGAGTCTTTTCTCTTTTAAATTTCTTTTTTGCAAAATTTCGAAATTTTTCTATTCCAAACAGAATAATTTATATCGATAAGAAAAGATATTATTATCGAGATATAATATTAAGAGAATATATAAAAGTTATATAAATATGTATTATAATTTAACGAAAAAAGATTGAGATATAAGAGAAATATATATAATGGAGAATTTTAATTTTTTTTCTCGAGAGGACAGGTAAAACTGGATCGAAGAAATGCGAGTAGAACGTAGCAAATTATTTCATTGTGATTTTTATTGAAACACTCTTTAAGGTATACAAGCTATCCTAGGTAAGCATTAAAGAAAGTATAAAAAAATGAACAACTGTTTATGGAATCACAAAGTGTGGATGTCTGCGCTCTTCTTACAATCATTAAACGTACTTTAACGTGCATACACGAAGGCACAACGATCCTCGACCCTTACGCGCCGAGTATTTCGCCGCGAGAACGTGGCTGACGATGTTGAAGTGATATCGATGAGCTGATCGTGCAATTAACCCGTAAATCCATTCGTTTTAGTCGCGCCTTCTGCATTTCGCGCAAACGAAGGAGCGACTAAAACACGATCGGAGTTGGCGTTATTCCAAAACGATAGCTCATACGGATATCCATTGACATCCAATGCCCCAAAGAATTAGAAAACTAATTCTAGTTTCACGCGCAAATGCGTAATATCGCTTTTTACAAGCTATAAAAGTTCTTCTTCCTGCGCTCGTCGTCATGGCAAAATTACACTCTCCGAGAACATCAACATACGAAATAAGCGTATCCATACGCTTATAACACACAGAGTTCTATCGTAAAGGGGACCGAGTGCCTTCTATACAAAAATTCATTACGCGATATAATATTCATGATAATATAGAATCTATACTTTGTGTATTATAAATCTAAAAGCTTATTATACACTCGTAATATAGCTAGTTCATTGTAATGCGAACGCATTCTGATTATTGAACATTCTCATTCAGCTCGTAATTCTTTCTTTAAGGAAGGCCACTTGTTTTCCACTGTTTTTCTTTCCAACAGTTTTATTCTTACTGATAACAGAAGAATATCCATCGATTTTTCGGATAAATTAATTCAATATAGTATACGAGGATAATTATAATATCTCTCTTTTGAATAATTTTCGTAATTATTGCACTTCTTTCGGATATTGCAGAAAAAAATGATATCTTCCGGGTAAGGCCACCTAGATGTGCAACCAGATGCTATTCTCATATTCAATTATATAACAAGGCTAACTTATTCTATTGTCTGCTTAACGTATATTTAAATAATAATCACAAAAAAATGAGACCAAGGTCCAAACGTGTCCTTTGATCGGGACCATCAACCGAAAGGCGGTCTCGCACCTGATTTTCAATGTAAGTTTATTTATTCTTTTCATCCATACGATCTCGCACAGGTGATATTCATCGATGACTTCTCTAACATTGGGGGAGATTAAAGTAAGTGCAGTATATAATTTTATGTATCGCGGCTATAATTTTGTCAAGTGTCCGAAAAATTACTAGTATACAATATGATATTAAAAAAATCGTGACTTTCAAAAACAAGAAAATCAAGACACACGGAAAAATAACTGAGCACTCAGATTATATTATAGAAGATATTTCCAGAACGTTTTATTAATTATCTTCGAACAATGCAGAAAAGCATAATTTAGATTCTTGTTTTAATCTTTGCATATCTTAGCATCAAAAAAGAAAAAAAAACCGTTTTGTCGTCTAATTTATCAATATTTTATTATTTTTTTCTGTTGAATAAAGATTGCTGTAAATTTTGTACTTTACTGTCAAGACGACATAAAATCAGGGTGAAATTTATTTCTCTGTAAGTCACTGTAAATTGAAATGTCGGTGTATACAGATTACGAGCATTCAGCTTAAATTCAAGTTAGGTGTACGATCACAAGTGCAGGTAAGGCAGTATTGCAAAGTTTTCGTAGCTTGCGCCAATTGACAACTGGCGCAAAACGGAGTCAATTCGTCGTCTAACTCAACGATGCGAAATAAAAAAAAAAATTGTAGCAATAACTGTGATAGACACACACTTCGCTAATGGAATATAAAAGTAACTTACGCTTAGAGCATCCTAATAATAAAGTAGAGTATAAAGTATGACTTAAGTACAACCACAAAACTTGGTCATTATTATGGCATTCGTATCCTTAACTACGCGGCCCGGTGGATCGCGTCTGCTCTCTGACGGTGCCGCGTCTCTTTATAAAAAGAATCTACCACTTGCGTACGGAGGCGATGATTGTCGTGATATAATACGCGTATACGCGTTTCGTGTAGCTCTCCGGAAAACGCACGATTACAGCATGTAGATTCGAAACCCCTCTCTCTTCGCGACTTTCCGGTTCCCATCCTCGACCGATAGCAAAGAGTAACGAGAATATGGCTCGACGATAAATTAAGGCTTCTCTATCTTTTATGTATACGTCGCGTACATGAATTAAAGATTGAAAAAGTCACTATCAATATTCTAATATCATTGCACGTATATATCGTTATCGAAGACTGTCATTTATCAATAATGAAAATTTAAAACCTCGATAAGAGTTTCTCGATAATATATTTTTAAAATTCCGAGCAAATTTATTTATACTTTAGCTTAAAATTTATTCGAGATATAAATTTCTTCTTATCTAATTTAATTATTGACGGAGAAATTTATTTCGTCACAAAATTAAATTGCGTAAATGTGTAGTAGATATTGTTCATCTTTCTTTTTCAGAATTTAAGGAGAGCCTTTTTTCTGATATAACGCGAGAGGGGAAAAAAATGACATAAAACAGATGATACATTTTCATCGTAGATTTTAAAAATATTCGCACGTAATCATATTTTTCATGAAAAAAATCAAAATTTAAGAATAATAGAGAGAATTATATATGTATATATACATACCAGTAGATCTCGAATATTCGGGATCGTACAAAATATCAGCTTCCACTTGGCCTCGTCGCATCTATCGATCTCGATACTCTTTGAAATACGGCGTCGTCTTTTTTCTTACGAGAGCATTACAGTAAATTCACGTTTCTGTTCGTACGTGACCTCAACATATTCTCTTTCGCTGCGTCGCTATTTTTGATTATTCCGCTTATCATTAATCGACGATCACAGGAAGTACGCGGTGTTAATCAGGCTTTTGGATCCTTTATATGTGTCATGTATGTACGTGTATGTTAAGTGTGTGAATGAATAGAGCATATGGATATGTGGTATATATGAGTGTCGGACGACGAGTTTGAATGGCTTTCGCGGCTGCGATTTAATTAACGCTGAAAGAATGGCGAAATACTCCCCGTTCTTCTTTCTTTCTTTATTCTTCATTGTTGCAAATTTTGATTAATCAAATGACGTCGGAATTTCTACGGCTCTTTGCCTTCTTCAGCCCTTCGTCGATCGAATCTGTAAGCAGAGGTAAAGTAACACATACATTATATCTATTTAAAATATAATTAATATAATTATAATTATTGTAATTAATATATAATTAATGAAAACACTGATATAAAATATTCAGAATAATAGAAAGTTAAATTGATATATATATATAATTTATAAAATCAGCTTTTTTATATATGAAAGTTGTATATAAATTTTATTTTAATCCATTCTTCTTCTGAACATATTATATAACAATATTTCTATTCTTAATCTATAAAATATTTTTTGGCAAAAAGTAGTTGCTTATAGTTAAATAAAGTTTTATTAAATAATAAAATAATAATTTTTTTATGTTAATTGTGGAAGAAACCTTTTAAGTATATTTAGATATTTAAGTGTAAGATATATTTTATGCCGCTTGTGAATCCCCGTCATTGGGAAACATGAAACTTTACAGACTTTATTCCCCTTTTCAATCTTGATCGTTGATGAACAGCTATCGTGCTGGCAGTAATGAAATGCGATATACGCACGTTGTGTTACCTGATGAATAAATAGGAACTATACTCTGATATTTTTTACTCGTTAATCGAAAGTGTCGCGTCTCGGCGATAAGTTAGGTTCGTATTTATAGTTGTTATATGTATATACACTTGAATCTCTCTCATCTCTCTCTCAAGGGCGTATAAGAGGCGAGCGAGATATTTCAAATGGAATTTTATACCTAGGATGTGGATGCTTCGATAGATAGTTATATTCTTTTAATTAAGGTCCAATTAAGATAACTAATATTCTAAGATTTATAACTAATTAAAAGACTATATTTTAACGCAAGAGAACATTAGAGACAAATAATTTTCATATAAATTATGTAGTTTTTATTTAAAAAAAAATCTTGAGAATTTATCAAATTATTCCATTATATATCTGCTTATATATTATTGTACGCATCGCCGAATAGAAAATTTAGCGCTGTCATAATATATCCTGAATTTCAGATATTCATTTCAGAAATTTCAAACAACGTGTGTATATATTGTCGTGTTTACAAAAAGTTATAACTTATTGGAATAAGGCACGCTTTTATAAAGCGGCGTATCAATCTTCATAATTGAAACACAATGAGATAACTTAATTTCATATCGTTCATGTGCATTAGCCATTGACCTACGATTAAGCGGTTCTGGGAAAGTGCGCTATACAAGAGAATTTGACTCCACGCGGCAATTACGCGCTCCCCGTTAAAATTAGCGGCCTAATTGGGAAAGTAGCGTGATTGCTCGCTGTTAAACAACCGGCGAGGCCGTGGCTTATTCTAAGTTGAGGCCTCGGCCGGATACCCACGACGCGTACCAATAATTTGACGTAATTTAATAAACGCGACCCTGCTCTCTCTCTCTCTCTCTTTCTCGTGTACGCGCGCGGGGTCGTGCGACTGTTATTACGGACAGTTTGATCGTATCTCGGTAGTGCGTAATGATGATGCACCTAGTCACTGGCGTATAGTAGCGGCCCGATCATCGGTCATGCAAATTGGCGATGCAGAATGCGGCGGATCCCCATTCTGCTCGCCGATTCTCTCTCGTGATGCACCGCATACCGGTTTAGAAAACACTATATCGATATTAAGCTCGCGATCGTTATATTTGTACACCAGTAATTTATTATGCTCATTAAGTTATTTCTTCGGTTTCTCCTGCATTGAATCTATAATACTTGGAAAGAGAGAGAGAGAGAATTATTCTCATGGCCAAGAAGAAAGTCTGTATCTGCATCACGATTGAATATTCAAATATATATGTAATATATGGACAATGCATCTGATTTTGAAGATTATTTAGAGCGTTGCTCAATAGTCGTGTGAATTAATAATTTTTAATATTTTTGATTCAATATTTATGATGCAAAAATAATTATTATTATCCATTTCTAAAAAGTGCATGTTAAGTCGATTCTCGAAAGTCTCGAAGTATTGTTGCCTCTTTTCCGCAATGCTGATTGGTTCTCTGTCGATTCGCGTTGTGTGTTATATTCGTAGCATCGAAAGACTGTCATCGCGAGGGTTAACAGTTAGCAGTTTGACCAAAATAAAATAAAATAATAATGTTTTAAATAATATGTGATAATACTTTAAGCTTAATTAATATTTTTGACATTCGCGTTGTGTGTTATATTCGTAGCATCGAAAGGCTGTCATCGCGAGGGTTAGCAGTTAGCAGTTTGACAGTTAGTCTAAAATAAAATTAAATAAAATAATAATATGTTTTAAATAATATGTGATAATATTTTAAGCTTGATTAATATTTTTGACATTCGCGTTGTGTGTTATATTCGTAGCATCGAAAGGCTGTCATCGCAAGGGTTAGCAATTAGCAGTTTGACAGTTAGTCCAAAAAGTAAAATAAAATAATGTTTTAAATAATATGTTATTATACTTTAAACTTGATTAATATTTTGGCGGAAAAAAGGCAAAAATACTTGCGAGAATCGACTTAATGTCTTTTTTATAAAAAGATTAGAATAACAAAAGCGCGCGTTACGCCATTCCTCGATTTTAAATAAAAAATTAATATTTTTATATAAAGTTTGTTTAAACTTGGTTAATATTTTTTGATAGAAATCAGATGATTAAAGCATTACATTGCTAATTAAATTTTAACATAAAAATATGTTATAAAATTTAATATAATAATGTTATAAATAATATGTTATAATGCCTTATCTGTGCGATTAATATTTTTTGACAGAAATCAACTGATAGCTGTTATAAATATTAATCGAATTTAAGGAATTATAATACATTATTTAAAACATATTATTATTATAAATGTTATAACATATTCTTATTTTAAGAATTAATTAGCAATTTTACGTTTTAATCAGCTGATTTCTGTAACAAAAATATTAATCGAGGATAAAATATTACAACATATTATTCACAACATATTGCTATATATTTTAATTATTATAACATATTATTATTTTAAAATTTAATTAGCTCGCTATATTAATATTTTTTAATTTATTCATTTAATTATAGAGTAATATATTTATTAAGTTAAAAACAGAAGTGAGACATAAATCCAAATTAACAATTAAGGTTCCGTAGCAATTTTTAAGGACAAATATTTCCTAAATTAGAGTCATAAATATATTTCGTCCGACACTTTTCGATAATCTTAATATAATTCGAATTGCGAATGCGCAGTAGAAATGAGTATCGACATCTATTACCGCGATATATGCATGCAGTCACGAATAATTCGTAATAATGTGCAGACAATGTACTGTTAAAATGTATATAAGATTAATTTTTTGCACGTTTTGAAATATCGAAAATTAAAATTTTTAAGACGCAAATCCCATACGGCGCAGATTTATATAACGTAAATTAGACCAAAAAGGTAGTACGCTGGTATGCTTATGGTACAAAGATAATCTGCAAACAATACACTATTGAAATATATATACGATGAATTTTTGGCTCGCCTTAAAATATTAGAAATCGATACTTTTTTATAGTTGACCCTATGCGACGCAATCTTATTCTATGTATATAAAGTTAAAACATTTGTACGCTGGTGTCTGTTTGGTACCAAATGATTCTGTAATCAATGTACTATTAAAATGTATAATCGATGAATTTTTGGCTCGTCTTAAAATATTGGAAATCGATACTTTTTACCGCTGACCCTATGCGACGCAACCTTATTTTATGTATATCAAGTGAAAAAATTTGTACGCTGGTGTCTGTTTGGTACCAAATGATTCTGTAATCAATGTATTATTAAAATGTATAATCGATGAATTTTTGGCTCGTCTTAAAATATTAGAAATTGCTACATTTATGCCGCTGACCCTATGCGACGCATCCTTAATTTATGTATAGCAAATGAAAAAGTTTGTACGCTGTTGTCTGCTTGGTACCAAATAATTCTGTAATCACTGTACTTTTAAAATGTATAATCGATGAATTTTTGGCTCGTCTTAAAATATTAGAAATCGATACTTTTTTGACGCGGACCCTGTGCGACGCATCCTTATTTTATGTTTATCGTATTAAAAAATGTGTACGCTGGTGTCTGCATGGTACCAAAAGATTCTGTAGTCGATGTACTATTAAAATGTATAATCGATGAATTTTTGGCTCGACTTAAAATATTAGAAATCGATACTTTTTTACCGCTGACCCTATGCGACGCATCCTCATTTTATGTATATCATATTAAAAAATTTGTACGCTGGTGTCTACTTGGTACCAAATAATTCTGTAATCAATGTACTATTAAAATGTATAATCGATGAATTTTTGGCTCTTCTTAAAATATTAGAAATTGATACTTTTTTGACGCGGACTTTGTGCGACACATCCTTATCTTACGTTTATCAAATTAAAAAATTTGTACGCTGGTGTCTGCTTGGTATCAAATAATTCTGTAATCAATGTACTATTAAAATGTATAATCGATGAATTTTTGGCTCGTCTTTAAATATTAGAAATCGATACTTTTTTACCGCTGACCCCATGCGACGCAACATTATTTTATGTATATCAAGTTAAAAAATTTGTACGCTGGTGTCTGTTTGGTACCAAATGGTTCTGTAATCAATGTACTATTAAAATGTATAATCGATGAATTTTTGGCTCGTCTTAAAATATTAGAAATTGATACATTTATGCCGCTGACCCTATGCGACGCAACATTATTTTATGTATATCAAGTTAAAAAATTTGTACGCTGGTGTCTGTTTGGTACCAAATGGTTCTGTAATCAATGTACTATTAAAATGTATAATCGATGAATTTTTGGCTCGTCTTAAAATATTAGAAATTGATACATTTATGCCGCTGACCCTATGCGACGCATCCTTAATTTATGTATAGCAAATGAAAAAGTTTATACGCTGTTGTCTGCTTGGTACCAAAAGATTCTGTAATCAATGTACTATTAAAATGTATAATCGATGAATTTTTGGCTCGTCTTAAAATATTAGAAATCGATACTTTTTTACCGCTGACCCTATGCAACGCAATCTTATTTTATATATATCAAGTTAAAAAATTTGTACGCTGATGTCTGTTTGGTACCAAATGATTCTGTAATCAATGTACTATTAAAATGTATAATCGATGAATTTTTGGCTCGTCTTAAAATATTAGAAATCCATACTTTTTTGACGCGGACCCTGTGCGACGCATCCTTATTTTATGTTTATCAAATTAAAAAATTTGTACGCTGGTGTCTGCATGGTACCAAAAGATTCTGTAATCAATGTACTATTAAAATGTATAATCGATGAATTTTTGGCTCGTCTTAAAATATTAGAAATCCATACTTTTTTGACGCGGACCCTGTGCGACGCATCCTTATTTTATGTTTATCGTATTAAAAAATTTGTACGCTGGTGTCTGCATGGTACCAAAAGATTCTGTAATCGATGTACTATTAAAATGTATAATCGATGAATTTTTGGCTCGACTTAAAATATTAGAAATCGATACTTTTTTACCGCTGACCCTATGCGACGCATCCTCATTTTATGTATATCATATTAAAAAATTTGTACGCTGGTGTCTGCTTGGTACCAAATAATTCTGTAATCAATGTACTATTAAAATGTATAATCGATGAATTTTTGGCTCGTCTTAAAATATTAGAAATCGATACTTTTTTGACGCGGACCCTGTGCGACGCATCCTTATTTTATGTTTATCGTATTAAAAAATTTGTACGCTGGTGTCTGCATGGTACCAAAAGATTCTGTAATCGATGTACTATTAAAATGTATAATCGATGAATTTTTGGCTCGACTTAAAATATTAGAAATCGATACTTTTTTACCGCTGACCCTATGCGACGCATCTTCATTTTATGTATATCATATTAAAAAATTTGTACGCTGGTGTCTGCTTGGTACCAAATAATTCTGTAATCAATGTACTATTAAAATGTATAATCGCTGAATTTTTGGCTCATCTTAAAATATTAGAAATTGATACTTTTTTGACGCGGACCCTGTGCGACGCATCCTTATTTTATGTTTATCGTATTAAAAAATTTGTACGCTGGTGTCTGCATGGTACGAAAAGATTCTGTAATCAATGTACTATTAAAATGTATAATCGATGAATTTTTGGCTCGTCTTAAAATATTGGAAATCGATACTTTTTACCGCTGACCCTATGCGACGCAACCTTATTTTATGTATATCAAGTGAAAAAATTTGTACGCTGGTGTCTGTTTGGTACCAAATGATTCTGTAATCAATGTATTATTAAAATGTATAATCGATGAATTTTTGGCTCGTCTTAAAATATTAGAAATTGCTACATTTATGCCGCTGACCCTATGCGACGCATCCTTAATTTATGTATAGCAAATGAAAAAGTTTGTACGCTGTTGTCTGCTTGGTACCAAATAATTCTGTAATCACTGTACTTTTAAAATGTATAATCGATGAATTTTTGGCTCGTCTTAAAATATTAGAAATCGATACTTTTTTGACGCGGACCATGTGCGACGCATCCTTATTTTATGTTTATCGTATTAAAAAATTTGTACGCTGGTGTCTGCATGGTATCAAAAGATTCTGTAATCAATGTACTATTAAAATGTATAATCGATGAATTTTTGGCTCGACTTAAAATATTAGAAATCGATACTTTTTTACCGCTGACCCTATGCGACGCATACTTATTTTATGTATATCAAGTTAAAAAATTTGTACGCTGATGTCTGTTTGGTACCAAATGATTCTGTAATCAATGTACTATTAAAATGTATAATCGATGAATTTTTGGCTCGTCTTAAAATATTAGAAATCAATACTTTTTTACCGCTGACCCTATGCAACATAATCTTATTATATGTATATCAAGTTAAAAAATTTGTACGCTGGTGTCTGTTTGGTACCAAATGATTCTGTAATCAATGTACTATTAAAATGTATAATCGATGAATTTTTGGCTCGTCTTAAAATATTAGAAATCGATACTTTTTTACCGCTGACCCTATGCGACGCAACCTTATTTTATGTATATCAAGTTAAAAAATTTGTACGCTGGTGTCTGCATGGTATCAAAAGATTCTGTAATCAATGTACTATTAAAATGTATAATCGATGAATTTTTGGCTCGACTTAAAATATTAGAAATCGATACTTTTTTGACGCGGACCCTGTGCGACGCATCCTTATTTTATGTTAATCGTATTAAAAAATGTGTACGCTGGTGTCTGCATGGTATCAAAAGATTCTGTAATAAATGTACTATTAAAATGTATAATCGATGAATTTTTGGCTCGACTTAAAATATTAGAAATCGATACTTTTTTACCGCTGACCCTATGCGACGCATACTTATTTTATGTATATCAAGTTAAAAAATTTGTACGCTGATGTCTGTTTGGTACCAAATGATTCTGTAATCAATGTACTATTAAAATGTATAATCGATGAATTTTTGGCTCGTCTTAAAATATTAGAAATCGATACTTTTTTACCGCTGACCCTATGCAACATAATCTTATTTTATGTATATCAAGTTAAAAAATTTGTACGCTGGTGTCTGTTTGGTACCAAATGATTCTGTAATCAATGTACTATTAAAATGTATAATCGATGAATTTTTGGCTCGTCTTAAAATATTAGAAATCGATACTTTTTTACCGCTGACCCTATGCGACGCAACCTTATTTTATGTATATCAAGTTAAAAAATTTGTACGCTGGTGTCTGCATGGTATCAAAAGATTCTGTAATCAATGTACTATTAAAATGTATAATCGATGAATTTTTGGCTCGTCTTTAAATATTAGAAATCGATACTTTTTTACCGCTGACCCCGTGCGACGCAACCTTATTTTATGTATATCAAGTTAAAAAATTTGTACGCTGGTGTCTGTTTGGTACCAAATAATTCTGTAATCAATGTACTATTAAAATGTATAATCGATGAATTTTTGGCTCGTCTTAAAATATTAGAAATCGATACTTTTTTGACGCGGACCCTGTGCGACGCATCCTTATTTTATGTTTATCGTATTAAAAAATTTGTACGCTGGTGTCTGCATGGTACCAAAAGATTCTGTAATCGATGTACTATTAAAATGTATAATCGATGAATTTTTGGCTCGACTTAAAATATTAGAAATCGATACTTTTTTACCGCTGACCCTATGCGACGCATCCTCATTTTATGTATATCATATTAAAAATTTTTTACGCTGGTGTCTACTTGGTATCAAATAATTCTGTAATCAATGTACTATTAAAATGTATAATCGATGAATTTTTGGCTCTTCTTAAAATATTAGAAATTGATACTTTTTTGACGCGGACCTTGTGCGACACATCCTTATCTTATGTTTATCAAATTAAAAAATTTGTACGCTGGTGTCTGCTTGGTATCAAATAATTCTGTAATCAATGTACTATTAAAATGTATAATCGATGAATTTTTGGCTCGTCTTTAAATATTAGAAATCGATACTTTTTTACCGCTGACCCCATGCGACGCAACATTATTTTATGTATATCAAGTTAAAAAATTTGTACGCTGGTGTCTGTTTGGTACCAAATGGTTCTGTAATCGATGTACTATTAAAATGTATAATCGATGAATTTTTGGCTCGTCTTAAAATATTAGAAATCGATATTTTTTTACCGCTGACCCTATGCGACGCATCCTTATTTTATGAATATCATATTAAAAAATTTGTACGCTGGTGTCTGCTTGGTACCAAATAATTCTGTAATCAATGTACTATTAAAATGTATAATCGATGAATTTTTGGCTCGTCTTAAAATATTAGAAATCGATACTTTTTTGACGCGGACCCTGTGCGACGCATCCTTATTTTATGTTTATCGTATTAAAAAATTTGTACGCTGGTGTCTGCATGGTACGAAAAGATTCTGTAATCAATGTACTATTAAAATGTATAATCGATGAATTTTTGGCTCGTCTTAAAATATTGGAAATCGATACTTTTTACCGCTGACCCTATGCGACGCAACCTTATTTTATGTATATCAAGTGAAAAAATTTGTACGCTGGTGTCTGTTTGGTACCAAATGATTCTGTAATCAATGTATTATTAAAATGTATAATCGATGAATTTTTGGCTCGTCTTAAAATATTAGAAATTGCTACATTTATGCCGCTGACCCTATGCGACGCATCCTTAATTTATGTATAGCAAATGAAAAAGTTTGTACGCTGTTGTCTGCTTGGTACCAAATAATTCTGTAATCACTGTACTTTTAAAATGTATAATCGATGAATTTTAGGCTCGTCTTAAAATATTAGAAATCGATACTTTTTTGACGCGGACCCTGTGCGACGCATCCTTATTTTATGTTTATCGTATTAAAAAATGTGTACGCTGGTGTCTGCATGGTACCAAAAGATTCTGTAATCGATGTACTATTAAAATGTATAATCGATGAATTTTTGGCTCGACTTAAAATATTAGAAATCGATACTTTTTTACCGCTGACCCTATGCGACGCATCCTCATTTTATGTATATCATATTAAAAAATTTGTACGCTGGTGTCTACTTGGTACCAAATAATTCTGTAATCAATGTACTATTAAAATGTATAATCGATGAATTTTTGGCTCTTCTTAAAATATTAGAAATTGATACTTTTTTGACGCGGACCTTGTGCGACACATCCTTATCTTATGTTTATCAAATTAAAAAATTTGTACGCTGGTGTCTGCTTGGTATCAAATAATTCTGTAATCAATGTACTATTAAAATGTATAATCGATGAATTTTTGGCTCGTCTTTAAATATTAGAAATCGATACTTTTTTACCGCTGACCCCATGCGACGCAACATTATTTTATGTATATCAAGTTAAAAAATTTGTACGCTGGTGTCTGTTTGGTACCAAATGGTTCTGTAATCAATGTACTATTAAAATGTATAATCGATGAATTTTTGGCTCGTCTTAAAATATTAGAAATTGATACATTTATGCCGCTGACCCTATGCGACGCAACATTATTTTATGTATATCAAGTTAAAAAATTTGTACGCTGGTGTCTGTTTGGTACCAAATGGTTCTGTAATCAATGTACTATTAAAATGTATAATCGATGAATTTTTGGCTCGTCTTAAAATATTAGAAATCCATACTTTTTTGACGCGGACCCTGTGCGACGCATCCTTATTTTATGTTTATCAAATTAAAAAATTTGTACGCTGGTGTCTGCATGGTACCAAAAGATTCTGTAATCAATGTACTATTAAAATGTATAATCGATGAATTTTTGGCTCGTCTTAAAATATTAGAAATCCATACTTTTTTGACGCGGACCCTGTGCGACGCATCCTTATTTTATGTTTATCGTATTAAAAAATTTGTACGCTGGTGTCTGCATGGTATCAAAAGATTCTGTAATCAATGTACTATTAAAATGTATAATCGATGAATTTTTGGCTCGACTTAAAATATTAGAAATCGATACTTTTTTACCGCTGACCCTATGCGACGCATACTTATTTTATGTATATCAAGTTAAAAAATTTGTACGCTGATGTCTGTTTGGTACCAAATGATTCTGTAATCAATGTACTATTAAAATGTATAATAGATGAATTTTTGGCTCGTCTTAAAATATTAGAAATCGATACTTTTTTACCGCTGACCCTATGCAACATAATCTTATTTTATGTATATCAAGTTAAAAAATTTGTACGCTGGTGTCTGTTTGGTACCAAATGATTCTGTAATCAATGTACTATTAAAATGTATAATCGATGAATTTTTGGCTCGTCTTAAAATATTAGAAATCGATACTTTTTTACCGCTGACCCTATGCGACGCAACCTTATTTTATGTATATCAAGTTAAAAAATTTGTACGCTGGTGTCTGCATGGTATCAAAAGATTCTGTAATCAATGTACTATTAAAATGTATAATCGATGAATTTTTGGCTCGACTTAAAATATTAGAAATCGATACTTTTTTACCGCTGACCCTATACGACGCATACTTATTTTATGTATATCATATTAAAAAATTTGTACGCTGGTGTCTGCTTGGTACCAAAAAATTCTGTAATCACTGTACTTTTAAAATGTATAATCGATGAATTTTTGGCTCGTCTTAAAATATTAGAAATAGATACTTTTTTGACGCGGACCCTGTGCGACGCATCCTTATTTTATGTTTATCGTATTAAAAAATTTGTACGCTGGTGTCTGCATGGTATCAAAAGATTCTGTAATAAATGTACTATTAAAATGTATAATCGATGAATTTTTGGCTCGACTTAAAATATTAGAAATCGATACTTTTTTACCGCTGACCCTATGCGACGCATACTTATTTTATGTATATCAAGTTAAAAAATTTGTACGCTGATGTCTGTTTGGTACCAAATGATTCTGTAATCAATGTACTATTAAAATGTATAATCGATGAATTTTTGGCTCGTCTTAAAATATTAGAAATCGATACTTTTTTACCGCTGACCCTATGCAACATAATCTTATTTTATGTATATCAAGTTAAAAAATTTGTACGCTGGTGTCTGTTTGGTACCAAATGATTCTGTAATCAATGTACTATTAAAATGTATAATCGATGAATTTTTGGCTCGTCTTAAAATATTAGAAATCGATACTTTTTTACCGCTGACCCTATGCGACGCAACCTTATTTTATGTATATCAAGTTAAAAAATTTGTACGCTGGTGTCTGCATGGTATCAAAAGATTCTGTAATCAATGTACTATTAAAATGTATAATCGATGAATTTTTGGCTCGTCTTTAAATATTAGAAATCGATACTTTTTTACCGCTGACCCCGTGCGACGCAACCTTATTTTATGTATATCAAGTTAAAAAATTTGTACGCTGGTGTCTGTTTGGTACCAAATAATTCTGTAATCAATGTACTATTAAAATGTATAATCGATGAATTTTTGGCTCGTCTTAAAATATTAGAAATCGATACTTTTTTGACGCGGACCCTGTGCGACGCATCCTTATTTTATGTTTATCGTATTAAAAAATTTGTACGCTGGTGTCTGCATGGTACCAAAAGATTCTGTAATCGATGTACTATTAAAATGTATAATCGATGAATTTTTGGCTCGACTTAAAATATTAGAAATCGATACTTTTTTACCGCTGACCCTATGCGACGCATCCTCATTTTATGTATATCATATTAAAAATTTTTTACGCTGGTGTCTACTTGGTATCAAATAATTCTGTAATCAATGTACTATTAAAATGTATAATAGATGAATTTTTGGCTCTTCTTAAAATATTAGAAATTGATACTTTTTTGACGCGGACCTTGTGCGACACATCCTTATCTTATGTTTATCAAATTAAAAAATTTGTACGCTGGTGTCTGCTTGGTATCAAATAATTCTGTAATCAATGTACTATTAAAATGTATAATCGATGAATTTTTGGCTCGTCTTTAAATATTAGAAATCGATACTTTTTTACCGCTGACCCCATGCGACGCAACATTATTTTATGTATATCAAGTTAAAAAATTTGTACGCTGGTGTCTGTTTGGTACCAAATGGTTCTGTAATCGATGTACTATTAAAATGTATAATCGATGAATTTTTGGCTCGTCTTAAAATATTAGAAATCGATATTTTTTTACCGCTGACCCTATGCGACGCATCCTTATTTTATGAATATCATATTAAAAAATTTGTACGCTGGTGTCTGCTTGGTACCAAATAATTCTGTAATCAATGTACTATTAAAATGTATAATCGATGAATTTTTGGCTCGTCTTAAAATATTAGAAATCGATACTTTTTTGACGCGGACCCTGTGCGACGCATCCTTATTTTATGTTTATCGTATTAAAAAATTTGTACGCTGGTGTCTGCATGGTACGAAAAGATTCTGTAATCAATGTACTATTAAAATGTATAATCGATGAATTTTTGGCTCGTCTTAAAATATTGGAAATCGATACTTTTTACCGCTGACCCTATGCGACGCAACCTTATTTTATGTATATCAAGTGAAAAAATTTGTACGCTGGTGTCTGTTTGGTACCAAATGATTCTGTAATCAATGTATTATTAAAATGTATAATCGATGAATTTTTGGCTCGTCTTAAAATATTAGAAATTGCTACATTTATGCCGCTGACCCTATGCGACGCATCCTTAATTTATGTATAGCAAATGAAAAAGTTTGTACGCTGTTGTCTGCTTGGTACCAAATAATTCTGTAATCACTGTACTTTTAAAATGTATAATCGATGAATTTTAGGCTCGTCTTAAAATATTAGAAATCGATACTTTTTTGACGCGGACCCTGTGCGACGCATCCTTATTTTATGTTTATCGTATTAAAAAATGTGTACGCTGGTGTCTGCATGGTACCAAAAGATTCTGTAATCGATGTACTATTAAAATGTATAATCGATGAATTTTTGGCTCGACTTAAAATATTAGAAATCGATACTTTTTTACCGCTGACCCTATGCGACGCATCCTCATTTTATGTATATCATATTAAAAAATTTGTACGCTGGTGTCTACTTGGTACCAAATAATTCTGTAATCAATGTACTATTAAAATGTATAATCGATGAATTTTTGGCTCTTCTTAAAATATTAGAAATTGATACTTTTTTGACGCGGACCTTGTGCGACACATCCTTATCTTATGTTTATCAAATTAAAAAATTTGTACGCTGGTGTCTGCTTGGTATCAAATAATTCTGTAATCAATGTACTATTAAAATGTATAATCGATGAATTTTTGGCTCGTCTTTAAATATTAGAAATCGATACTTTTTTACCGCTGACCCCATGCGACGCAACATTATTTTATGTATATCAAGTTAAAAAATTTGTACGCTGGTGTCTGTTTGGTACCAAATGGTTCTGTAATCAATGTACTATTAAAATGTATAATCGATGAATTTTTGGCTCGTCTTAAAATATTAGAAATTGATACATTTATGCCGCTGACCCTATGCGACGCAACATTATTTTATGTATATCAAGTTAAAAAATTTGTACGCTGGTGTCTGTTTGGTACCAAATGGTTCTGTAATCAATGTACTATTAAAATGTATAATCGATGAATTTTTGGCTCGTCTTAAAATATTAGAAATCCATACTTTTTTGACGCGGACCCTGTGCGACGCATCCTTATTTTATGTTTATCAAATTAAAAAATTTGTACGCTGGTGTCTGCATGGTACCAAAAGATTCTGTAATCAATGTACTATTAAAATGTATAATCGATGAATTTTTGGCTCGTCTTAAAATATTAGAAATCCATACTTTTTTGACGCGGACCCTGTGCGACGCATCCTTATTTTATGTTTATCGTATTAAAAAATTTGTACGCTGGTGTCTGCATGGTATCAAAAGATTCTGTAATCAATGTACTATTAAAATGTATAATCGATGAATTTTTGGCTCGACTTAAAATATTAGAAATCGATACTTTTTTACCGCTGACCCTATGCGACGCATACTTATTTTATGTATATCAAGTTAAAAAATTTGTACGCTGATGTCTGTTTGGTACCAAATGATTCTGTAATCAATGTACTATTAAAATGTATAATCGATGAATTTTTGGCTCGTCTTAAAATATTAGAAATCGATACTTTTTTACCGCTGACCCTATGCAACATAATCTTATTTTATGTATATCAAGTTAAAAAATTTGTACGCTGGTGTCTGTTTGGTACCAAATGATTCTGTAATCAATGTACTATTAAAATGTATAATCGATGAATTTTTGGCTCGTCTTAAAATATTAGAAATCGATACTTTTTTACCGCTGACCCTATGCGACGCAACCTTATTTTATGTATATCAAGTTAAAAAATTTGTACGCTGGTGTCTGCATGGTATCAAAAGATTCTGTAATCAATGTACTATTAAAATGTATAATCGATGAATTTTTGGCTCGACTTAAAATATTAGAAATCGATACTTTTTTACCGCTGACCCTATACGACGCATACTTATTTTATGTATATCATATTAAAAAATTTGTACGCTGGTGTCTGCTTGGTACCAAAAAATTCTGTAATCACTGTACTTTTAAAATGTATAATCGATGAATTTTTGGCTCGTCTTAAAATATTAGAAATAGATACTTTTTTGACGCGGACCCTGTGCGACGCATCCTTATTTTATGTTTATCGTATTAAAAAATTTGTACGCTGGTGTCTGCATGGTATCAAAAGATTCTGTAATAAATGTACTATTAAAATGTATAATCGATGAATTTTTGGCTCGACTTAAAATATTAGAAATCGATACTTTTTTACCGCTGACCCTATGCGACGCATACTTATTTTATGTATATCAAGTTAAAAAATTTGTACGCTGATGTCTGTTTGGTACCAAATGATTCTGTAATCAATGTACTATTAAAATGTATAATCGATGAATTTTTGGCTCGTCTTAAAATATTAGAAATCGATACTTTTTTACCGCTGACCCTATGCAACATAATCTTATTTTATGTATATCAAGTTAAAAAATTTGTACGCTGGTGTCTGTTTGGTACCAAATGATTCTGTAATCAATGTACTATTAAAATGTATAATCGATGAATTTTTGGCTCGTCTTAAAATATTAGAAATCAATACTTTTTTACCGCTGACCCTATGCAACATAATCTTATTATATGTATATCAAGTTAAAAAATTTGTACGCTGGTGTCTGTTTGGTACCAAATGATTCTGTAATCAATGTACTATTAAAATGTATAATCGATGAATTTTTGGCTCGTCTTAAAATATTAGAAATCGATACTTTTTTACCGCTGACCCTATGCGACGCAACCTTATTTTATGTATATCAAGTTAAAAAATTTGTACGCTGGTGTCTGCATGGTATCAAAAGATTCTGTAATCAATGTACTATTAAAATGTATAATCGATGAATTTTTGGCTCGACTTAAAATATTAGAAATCGATACTTTTTTGACGCGGACCCTGTGCGACGCATCCTTATTTTATGTTAATCGTATTAAAAAATGTGTACGCTGGTGTCTGCATGGTATCAAAAGATTCTGTAATAAATGTACTATTAAAATGTATAATCGATGAATTTTTGGCTCGACTTAAAATATTAGAAATCGATACTTTTTTACCGCTGACCCTATGCGACGCATACTTATTTTATGTATATCAAGTTAAAAAATTTGTACGCTGATGTCTGTTTGGTACCAAATGATTCTGTAATCAATGTACTATTAAAATGTATAATCGATGAATTTTTGGCTCGTCTTAAAATATTAGAAATCGATACTTTTTTACCGCTGACCCTATGCAACATAATCTTATTTTATGTATATCAAGTTAAAAAATTTGTACGCTGGTGTCTGTTTGGTACCAAATGATTCTGTAATCAATGTACTATTAAAATGTATAATCGATGAATTTTTGGCTCGTCTTAAAATATTAGAAATCGATACTTTTTTACCGCTGACCCTATGCGACGCAACCTTATTTTATGTATATCAAGTTAAAAAATTTGTACGCTGGTGTCTGCATGGTATCAAAAGATTCTGTAATCAATGTACTATTAAAATGTATAATCGATGAATTTTTGGCTCGTCTTTAAATATTAGAAATCGATACTTTTTTACCGCTGACCCCGTGCGACGCAACCTTATTTTATGTATATCAAGTTAAAAAATTTGTACGCTGGTGTCTGTTTGGTACCAAATAATTCTGTAATCAATGTACTATTAAAATGTATAATCGATGAATTTTTGGCTCGTCTTAAAATATTAGAAATCGATACTTTTTTGACGCGGACCCTGTGCGACGCATCCTTATTTTATGTTTATCGTATTAAAAAATTTGTACGCTGGTGTCTGCATGGTACCAAAAGATTCTGTAATCGATGTACTATTAAAATGTATAATCGATGAATTTTTGGCTCGACTTAAAATATTAGAAATCGATACTTTTTTACCGCTGACCCTATGCGACGCATCCTCATTTTATGTATATCATATTAAAAATTTTTTACGCTGGTGTCTACTTGGTATCAAATAATTCTGTAATCAATGTACTATTAAAATGTATAATCGATGAATTTTTGGCTCTTCTTAAAATATTAGAAATTGATACTTTTTTGACGCGGACCTTGTGCGACACATCCTTATCTTATGTTTATCAAATTAAAAAATTTGTACGCTGGTGTCTGCTTGGTATCAAATAATTCTGTAATCAATGTACTATTAAAATGTATAATCGATGAATTTTTGGCTCGTCTTTAAATATTAGAAATCGATACTTTTTTACCGCTGACCCCATGCGACGCAACATTATTTTATGTATATCAAGTTAAAAAATTTGTACGCTGGTGTCTGTTTGGTACCAAATGGTTCTGTAATCGATGTACTATTAAAATGTATAATCGATGAATTTTTGGCTCGTCTTAAAATATTAGAAATCGATATTTTTTTACCGCTGACCCTATGCGACGCATCCTTATTTTATGAATATCATATTAAAAAATTTGTACGCTGGTGTCTGCTTGGTACCAAATAATTCTGTAATCAATGTACTATTAAAATGTATAATCGATGAATTTTTGGCTCGTCTTAAAATATTAGAAATCGATACTTTTTTGACGCGGACCCTGTGCGACGCATCCTTATTTTATGTTTATCGTATTAAAAAATTTGTACGCTGGTGTCTGCATGGTACGAAAAGATTCTGTAATCAATGTACTATTAAAATGTATAATCGATGAATTTTTGGCTCGTCTTAAAATATTGGAAATCGATACTTTTTACCGCTGACCCTATGCGACGCAACCTTATTTTATGTATATCAAGTGAAAAAATTTGTACGCTGGTGTCTGTTTGGTACCAAATGATTCTGTAATCAATGTATTATTAAAATGTATAATCGATGAATTTTTGGCTCGTCTTAAAATATTAGAAATTGCTACATTTATGCCGCTGACCCTATGCGACGCATCCTTAATTTATGTATAGCAAATGAAAAAGTTTGTACGCTGTTGTCTGCTTGGTACCAAATAATTCTGTAATCACTGTACTTTTAAAATGTATAATCGATGAATTTTAGGCTCGTCTTAAAATATTAGAAATCGATACTTTTTTGACGCGGACCCTGTGCGACGCATCCTTATTTTATGTTTATCGTATTAAAAAATGTGTACGCTGGTGTCTGCATGGTACCAAAAGATTCTGTAATCGATGTACTATTAAAATGTATAATCGATGAATTTTTGGCTCGACTTAAAATATTAGAAATCGATACTTTTTTACCGCTGACCCTATGCGACGCATCCTCATTTTATGTATATCATATTAAAAAATTTGTACGCTGGTGTCTACTTGGTACCAAATAATTCTGTAATCAATGTACTATTAAAATGTATAATCGATGAATTTTTGGCTCTTCTTAAAATATTAGAAATTGATACTTTTTTGACGCGGACCTTGTGCGACACATCCTTATCTTATGTTTATCAAATTAAAAAATTTGTACGCTGGTGTCTGCTTGGTATCAAATAATTCTGTAATCAATGTACTATTAAAATGTATAATCGATGAATTTTTGGCTCGTCTTTAAATATTAGAAATCGATACTTTTTTACCGCTGACCCCATGCGACGCAACATTATTTTATGTATATCAAGTTAAAAAATTTGTACGCTGGTGTCTGTTTGGTACCAAATGGTTCTGTAATCAATGTACTATTAAAATGTATAATCGATGAATTTTTGGCTCGTCTTAAAATATTAGAAATTGATACATTTATGCCGCTGACCCTATGCGACGCAACATTATTTTATGTATATCAAGTTAAAAAATTTGTACGCTGGTGTCTGTTTGGTACCAAATGGTTCTGTAATCAATGTACTATTAAAATGTATAATCGATGAATTTTTGGCTCGTCTTAAAATATTAGAAATCCATACTTTTTTGACGCGGACCCTGTGCGACGCATCCTTATTTTATGTTTATCAAATTAAAAAATTTGTACGCTGGTGTCTGCATGGTACCAAAAGATTCTGTAATCAATGTACTATTAAAATGTATAATCGATGAATTTTTGGCTCGTCTTAAAATATTAGAAATCCATACTTTTTTGACGCGGACCCTGTGCGACGCATCCTTATTTTATGTTTATCGTATTAAAAAATTTGTACGCTGGTGTCTGCATGGTATCAAAAGATTCTGTAATCAATGTACTATTAAAATGTATAATCGATGAATTTTTGGCTCGACTTAAAATATTAGAAATCGATACTTTTTTACCGCTGACCCTATGCGACGCATACTTATTTTATGTATATCAAGTTAAAAAATTTGTACGCTGATGTCTGTTTGGTACCAAATGATTCTGTAATCAATGTACTATTAAAATGTATAATCGATGAATTTTTGGCTCGTCTTAAAATATTAGAAATCGATACTTTTTTACCGCTGACCCTATGCAACATAATCTTATTTTATGTATATCAAGTTAAAAAATTTGTACGCTGGTGTCTGTTTGGTACCAAATGATTCTGTAATCAATGTACTATTAAAATGTATAATCGATGAATTTTTGGCTCGTCTTAAAATATTAGAAATCGATACTTTTTTACCGCTGACCCTATGCGACGCAACCTTATTTTATGTATATCAAGTTAAAAAATTTGTACGCTGGTGTCTGCATGGTATCAAAAGATTCTGTAATCAATGTACTATTAAAATGTATAATCGATGAATTTTTGGCTCGACTTAAAATATTAGAAATCGATACTTTTTTACCGCTGACCCTATACGACGCATACTTATTTTATGTATATCATATTAAAAAATTTGTACGCTGGTGTCTGCTTGGTACCAAAAAATTCTGTAATCACTGTACTTTTAAAATGTATAATCGATGAATTTTTGGCTCGTCTTAAAATATTAGAAATAGATACTTTTTTGACGCGGACCCTGTGCGACGCATCCTTATTTTATGTTTATCGTATTAAAAAATTTGTACGCTGGTGTCTGCATGGTATCAAAAGATTCTGTAATAAATGTACTATTAAAATGTATAATCGATGAATTTTTGGCTCGACTTAAAATATTAGAAATCGATACTTTTTTACCGCTGACCCTATGCGACGCATACTTATTTTATGTATATCAAGTTAAAAAATTTGTACGCTGATGTCTGTTTGGTACCAAATGATTCTGTAATCAATGTACTATTAAAATGTATAATCGATGAATTTTTGGCTCGTCTTAAAATATTAGAAATCGATACTTTTTTACCGCTGACCCTATGCAACATAATCTTATTTTATGTATATCATATTAAAAAATTTGTACGCTGGTGTCTGCTTGGTACCAAAAAATTCTGTAATCAATGTACTATTAAAATGTATAATCGATGAATTTTTGGCTCGTCTTAAAATATTAGAAATTAATACATTTATGCCGCTGACCCTGTGCGACGCATCCTTATTTTATGTTTATCAAATTGAAAAATTTGTACGCTGGTGTCTGCTTGGTATCAAATAATTCTGTAATCAATGTACTATTAAAATGTATAATCGATGAATTTTTGGCTCGTCTTAAAATATTAGAAATTGATAATTTTTTGACGCGGACCCTGTGCGACGCATCCTTATTTTATGTTTATCGTATTAAAAAATTTGTACGCTGGTGTCTGCACGGTACCAAAAGATTCTGTAATCAATGTACTATTAAAGTGTATAATCGATGAATTTTTGGCTCGTCTTAAAATATTATAAATCGATACTTTTTTGACGCGGACCCTGTGCAACGCATCCTTATTTTATGTTTATCGTATTAAAAAATTTGTACGCTGGTGTCTGCATGGTACCAGAAGATTCTGTAATCAATGTACTATTAAAATGTATAATCGATGAATTTTTGGCTCGTCTTAAAATATTAGAAATCGATATTTTTTTACCGCTGACCCTATGCGACGCATCCTTATTTTATGTATATCAAGTTAAAAAATTTGTACGCTGGTGTCTGCATGGTACCAAATAATTCTGTAATCAATGTACTATTAAAATGTATAATCGATGAATTTTTGGCTCGTCTTAAAATATTAGAAATGGATACTTTTTTGCCGCTGACCCTATGCGACGCATCCTTATTTTATGTATATCATATTAAAAAATTTGTACGCTGGTGTCTGCTTGATACCAAATAATTCTGTAATCAATGTACTATTAAAATGTATAATCGATGAATTTTTGAGGTGCAGGCAATGTACTGTTGAAATATATGAAAGATTAATTTTTGGCTCGCTTTAAAATATTGAAAATTAAAATTTTTTATCCGCGAACCCCATACGGCGCGGATTCATTTTACGTATATTAGGTATACCAAAAAGGTAGTGCGCTGGTATGCTGATGGTACCAAAATAATCTGCAAACAATACACTATTGAACCTTATATACGATTAATTTTTGGCTCGTTTTAAAATATAGAAAATTAAAATTTTTAAGCCGTGGATCCCGTACGGCGCACAATTATATTACGTATATTAAATTAAAAAGTTTGTAGGCTGGTATGTTAATGGTATCAACATAATGTGCAGACAATGTACAGTTAAAATTTATGAAAAATTAATTTTTGGTTTGTTTAAAAATATTGAAAATTTAAATTTTTTTACCGCGGACCCCATACGACGCGGATTCATTTTACGTTTATTAGACCAAAAAAGTAGTACGCTGATATGCTTATGGTACCAAAATAATCTCCAAACAATACACTATTGAAACTTATATATGATTAATTTTTGGCTCGTTTTAAAATATAGAAAATTAATATTTTTAAGCCGCGGATCCCATACAGCCCACAATTATATTACGTATATTACACCAAAAAGTTTGTAGGCTGATATGGTGATGGTACCATCATAATGTGCAGGCAAAGTACTGTTGAAATATGTAAACGAATAATTTTTGGCGCGTTTTAAAATACTGAAAATTAAAATTTTTAAGCCGCGGATCCCATACGGCGTGGATTCATTTTAAGTTTATTAGACCAAAAAGGTAGTACGCTGGTATGGTGATGGTACCATCATAATGTGCAGGCAATGTGCTGTTGAAATATGTAAACGAATAATTTTTGGCGCGTTTTAAAATACTGAAAATTAAAATTTTTTAACCGCGGATCCCATACGCCGCGGATTCATTTTACGTTTATTAGACCAAAAAGGTAGTACGCTGGTATGCTTATGGTACCAAAATAATCTGCAAACAATACACTATTCATGCATTTATAATTTTATGTTAATGATTAAATGATTGCGCTATGAAAAGGCATACTGAGAAATTGTTGACTCGTACTACTTAATTTCTCTACATTCTTACTTTGCGCATAATAAAATTACGATATATAAAGTGCGAGTTATTATTTTATTATTTTTGACTCGAATTTAATATTTTATGCTCATGGCAGAGTAATTGCGTGACAAAAAGATTGAATTATTTTCTTTTCTAAAAAAGATATGTAAAATCGATACTCGCATATATCAAAGCTTATTGTTGTCGCTTTTCCGCGATGCTTATTGGCTGTCAAGATTCGCGTTGTATGTTATATTCGTAGCATCGAGAGGCTGTTATCGCGAGAATTAGCAGTTTGACAGTTTGTTCAAAATAAAATTAAAAAAATAATAATATTAGTTTTAAATAATATGTTATAATACTTTAAACTGGATTAATATTTTTGAAAGTTATCAGCTGATTTCCATCAAAAAATATTAATCGAGAATAAGATATTATAACATATTATTTACAATTTTACAACATTTTACTATTTTAATATTTTAACATATTATTTTAAAATTTAATTACCAAATTAACGCTTTAATCAGTTGATTTCTATGAAAAAATATTAATCGAGTTTAAACAAATTTTATATTATTTTTTAATAAACATAAAACCGAAGAATGGCGCGCGCGTAGCGCGCGCTTGTGTTGTTCTAGTAGATATAAAAATTGTTAACACGAACTTCAATCGGGAAGTTCATGTTTCTTTGTTGGCTTATTTATTTGTGCGTGCATAAATCAAATATTCTTTCAAATGTTTGTAAAATATTCGAATAGTTTTACGACTGTCATGCAGTCGTAAAAAGAGGCCATAAATTTCGGGGCCGAAATCACAAAATATGATAATCACGGTCACGGTTACGAGAACAACTGATGTGATTCCACATAACACTGCGCAGATAAAAAAAAAATAATCTCCCAGTTAGTGGGTTAACGTCCTCGGGGCCTAACGGGCCGCGTAGGCGAGCATTAAAACGGCGAGAACGAGACGATATCGGCACGCTTTTTCATTACAGAATGTGAATTTCGTTTAATGTTACTACCTAAGTATTTAAAGCACTACCTTAAATCTTCGGGACTTAATAATCAGTCTGAAGGCTCATAATTCTCTGACCACGCGCGGATGTTGAAAGAGGCCAGAACCGACAACGCGTCGAGAGAGTGTGGAGAAATTCCGGAATAATAAGCAAATTAAACATCCGCACAAAGAACACGATGTGAAAAATATATAATTTTGTTAACAAATTTTTGAAATATTCTTAGAATTAAAAAAAATCTTGATTGAAGAAATTCATTGAAAAATCTTATTGTGTGTATCTAAGACACAATAATAGCTTATGATAAGAAATAAAAAAAATCATGTAACATTTAGGCGTTTTTTAAGAGAACACCCTTTTTTTCTCTCTTGAAAAGAAATTACTTTTGCCATCTAAAAAAAATAAAAAATAAATAAATAAGAACTCTCTTGACACGTTTCTATTTATAAATTGGATTTTGAATAATTCATTGTCAGCGCTAAACTAGGACGTGCAGAGCAATTTCGATGCGTCAAAAAAAGCATGGCACGACAAAAAACCGGTACCCATGTTTCGAGGTTGAGAGTATTAGTTTCGTCTCGAGCAGCAATTAAGCATGCCGATAAATATTAACCAACGCGCACGAGCGAGTGAAAACCGAGCGGGAGGGAACCAGCCCGCCCTTACTGTCTTATAATACAGCCTCGAGCGTTGTTTATCACTCCCTTCGCCACGTTGCAATTACGCGCATCGCCGTAAAAAGACTTTGCGCATATGTGATCGTAAAAAGCGGGGAAGTTTTCGCCAAGGTCCGCCGCAACGGCGGCAACAGCGGTGGTAGTGGTGATGATCATCGATTTAATTCGAGGTAATTTATAAATGGCTGCGAAACTCGTTTGCGAGAGAACAGACGGACGCATCCCTTTGTCTATATCTCGACGCGACGCGGCATCCCCCGGACGGCGTTTCGCGAATTTTTCTCAGCCTCACCGGCTTACACGCAGATATCGCCTGCGGTATCTGTACTCGGGATCGATTCGAGTTTGAGATCCTGTTGCGAGAGACCCCCACGTATAATACTGTCACGTCGCTATTTCTCGAAAATTGCTTCGCTTGTTAACGAGCGCTCCGCTTTGCCTCGTATACATCAAAATTTCACCGATCGCATAATAAACGACTTCTTTTTTATTTTACGTACTTTGCATAAAACGAGCAGCAGGATGCACAAAATATTCCAATGTAATAAAAATAAAAAATACTTTAACGAAAGACTAAACATGGCTACTCTTTGCCGGCCTTCTCCTGCCCAGAAAACTTTTTGGAAGAAACCGTCTATCTGCCTCGCGGCGGATCTAATTATCTTTCCGAAATGACAATGATAAATTACGTCTATTACGGGCGATTATAAGAGTTATCGCAGCGAAAGCGCACGATAATTAATACCGTTCAATTATGGGATAATAATTAGTCCGCTAGCGCTACGCGCTAAAATTCGCGCTGGGATCGCGCAATTGCGCGATGATGCAAGCGGAGCGTGCAGCTCCGGATCACCCCGTTGCATAGAACTTTCGTTCGCCGATCTTCTCGAGCGAGACAGATTCCAGGTCGCGAGCTAGAGCAGCAACTTCGTTCGTGCCTCTTTTCTCACCTTGTTTCACCGATCTTCTTAAAAATGTAGAAGGAGAGGTATATTTAAATTTAATATAATATTCAATTTCCATTCTCGAAACCTCTCATTTTGATTACATTTC
This sequence comes from Prenolepis imparis, assembly GCF_030444845.1. Classification (NCBI taxonomy): domain Eukaryota; kingdom Metazoa; phylum Arthropoda; class Insecta; order Hymenoptera; family Formicidae; genus Prenolepis; species Prenolepis imparis. The sequence continues at coordinate 17,752,490 of NW_028141166.1, read as the reverse complement.
CGCAAAGAGGTTTCCCCTCCGAGAAACGATTATCTTCAGCCTCCAAAGAGGCTCATCATCCGTTTCTATAGCTGAAAGGAAGAGGAAAGTCGCGGGGCAAATTGTCGTACGAAGACCCGAGGCAGGCACGTTGCGGATATGTCGTCTATTTGCATCAACGTTGCGGCGAAGGTCGCAGTTAATCGACCAGCGGCGGTTATGCACTCGCGGCTGGTGCGCACGGCCGTAGCAGACGGGGGAAAGTCAAGCCAACGGCTGCAATAATTGCAGCCTACCATTTCCGTTTCGAATGAAAGCTCGCCCAAGTGGAGCCGCGGCAACTTTGCCACGCTCGACTTGCGAGCAGGCGCGTCTGGTGCTCAGGAAACCCAGTGAACTCGTTGCGATTCGAGCCCAATTCGCGTTCCACGAGCGCGACAAAAATATTTTCCGAATCAGAGACTTTGGATAGAGATCGAAATAAAAATGCGAAGAGTATTCTAGCGTTCTACGAGAGATAACGCGTAGTTGGAAAGGGTATCTACTATTTTGCGAATAATCTTAGCGACAAATAGAGGCGCAAATTTATCTGTTTTAAAAAAATCCATGTATGAAGAAGCAACATTGGAAATGCGTGTAATTATATCGGGTCAATTCAGCTGTTACTGTTATTTTAGGGCAAGATACTTTCGCGAGCGCACGTAAGGGTTAATGTATCGTTCTGGCAAGAGTCGATCTCCGCAATAAGAATGATATCGTATCGATTCAGATAAGATTATCCTAAGCGCGTGTAGAGAGACGAACGCAGTTTTCAAGTCGACGTCTGACGGCCGCCCATCGGAAAGGGATTTACCGTTTGCCGGGAGGATAATCGCGACGGGGAACGAAACACGTTAGGGATAATGCGCCTGTGTTGCGCGGGGCCATGGCAAAAACGCGGAAAAATCCGTTATGGATAAGAAGCGGGCTCAACAAGCCTAGATTAATATGAGGAAGAAGCGTGTTCCTGTCTCGGGCGTCGAACGTCAGCGAAAGGCTCGAGCGCGTCGTCGGCCAGGCTAACTGAAAACTAGTTTCAGAGTCCGGCGATCTCTTACGAAGATTTCTAGAAATCGCGAGTTCGAAACCCTGAGGCTACCAATTTCATTCGAACGTATCAGAAGCTCCCACGGAGATCGCTCGTAATAGAATTGTTAATTCGCGAAATAGACAGAAGGCACTTTGACAGCTCGACCAGCATAATCGCTGATAATCGCTATAACTTTGAAAAGATCGATTTTTCGGCTATATATTTTATCTCAAATTTTCCATAAATTTATATATATTGTATGTGTCCGCTGAATTTGCGTAAAGACGTTTGCAGCCTTAAAATGCGTGGCGAAACGTTCCGTATCTATCTCGATTTTCTTATCACGAGTATCTCGCGGAAATGCTGACGGAGAAACATTTCCGCGGTTCTACATGCGGTCGAATAAAAAAAAATCCTGGAGAAAGTAGCCTAGAGCTTCGCGATCGCGAGACCTCGATCGATTATCGATCGCGGCGTATCATTAATTGTTTGCAACGAGGAACAATACCCTGGCGCCTTATCATCCGGCCTTATCGGACGCGCGGACGATTAATCGATTGTTTTGATCGATCGGTATTTTCCGTGGCGGTTCGCGAGCGGTTCGCGAACCGTCAATTAATCGATCGACCGATTAACTACCCTCGCGAGAGAGAGAGAGAGAGAGAGAGAGAGAGTGTATTCGAGCGGCTTCGGGATTATTCCTACGCTATCACGTGGCATCCGATTGTACTGTTCCCGAATCGTTCCGATCCATCGCTCATCTCGTGCCGTTGCCTCCAGGCTAACCGCCACACGGCGGACTTTGCTCGTTTCTGTCCTACGGGTTTTGCTGCGCAAACCGAGAGAGAAAGAGAGAGGAGCTTAACCGCTCCTTTCGTTTCGTTACATCGTCGAACGAGCCGCTGTAATGTCGCGCCGTGAATATCGTACGCGATTACGTTTTATTGAACACGCGCGCGGCGCGATGTTCATCATCGGTGGGACCAAGGGCGGATGATGCCCTCTTCGCGATGAAGGGATTTTAACGACGGGCGTTTTGATACATTTCACGTGTTTTTTATTTAATCAAAAATTAATATTGCGCGTGTAAAAAGAAAATTGCAATTATTTCTCTTCGATATAAAATTGTACATATCTCGCGCATCGAGCTGTACTTGTCTACAATATCTGGTTGGTTCGCGACTGGTCTCTTCTTTACTTTAACGATGCCGTTGACTTCGAAGATCGTCGATTGCTGGAACTAAGATAGAGAGAGAGAGAGAAAGATAATGTCGAGCACTATACAAGAGTTTTCGCCGATATGGCGTTTTAAAGACATGTAATGCACGCTTTCGAGAAAAAGCGCACAAATTGACACCGTGAGCACATGATGTATGTACACGCACATATAGGAAACGCAGCGTGTTTCCTCCTCTCGTCAAACGTTATAGAGCCGTTCGAAACTTCGTAACAAATCATAATTACATGCGAGACGCTCCATTACAATTTTTGTCGCGCCGCAACTGATTCAACACATCACCACATGGTATGTAATGGTGTTTGTCCGCGCTCGGGCATTACGCGGCCGGACAAAAATCGTTATTGCCGCGGTTAATTGCTACGACGAGTGTGCAGAAAATAACGATCGCCAGACCGGTATCGCGATTACTTCCCTGCGAGGTATTTCGCTCTCTCTCTCTCTCTCTCTTTTTTCTCTCGACGCATATAGAGTCCGCTCGCTGAGAGAGCCGGGACGAAGTCATTCGCGCGTGTAGGGGGCCCTTCGGGCCCTGAAATCGTCGTTTAATCGGTTCATTCCGCGATTCGCGGAAATAAATAACACGCGTGCGTTATATATTTCTCTCTTTCTCTCTGGAAGCGGAGGGCCCCGCAGGCTTCCGATGCGGCGCGGGTTACCTCGTCGTTGCGCCGAGAGTGCAACGCGAAAGGCGCGTTTTACGTCTCACGGAAGACGGACGGATCGTTTTTCCCAGGCGTGCACTCCCGTTATCGTTATCCTCTCTCACGTTCGGACAGATCGTGGAACGCCGATCGCCGGTTAGATCTACGATGCAAAATACCGCGGAGTCGCCCGTCGAGAGAGTCGCAATTGTGGTCCGCCGAGCCCCGTCGCGAGAGTTAAATGTTAAGGACTCTCGCTCGGCTTTAGCAGAGGAAATGCTGCCGTCGCGTTGGCAATTTAACGCTCGACATCTTGCTTGTATTATCTTATTTCGCTATTTAGCGCAGTGAGAGTAAGAGAGAACCGGAAAGAAAGATATTGCACGGAAAAAAAATGCATATTTTTATATCCTTGTATATCTGTATATTGTTACGGATTTATCTGTGTTCTTTGCACATCTCGCGTATTTATTTTATACCGTTTCAAAAAAAATATATTTACATTTTATTATACGTTTTTAAGAAGAAAAATCATATCCATGAATCTTCATTGCGAGCAAATAAAATTGAATCGAAAGAAATATGGGAAATGGAACATCAGAAGCGACATTTTCGTCTTCAATGCGCGAAAGCGTATACATTCGTTAGATATATTGAACCAAACGATCGAGTTACTCCATTTTTTTCCTGCGCTAAAGAGATGTGCTCGCTAATACTAACGGTACATGTATGTTTTTTCTCTTTTTTCCTTTTTTACTCATTTTCTCTCGCATCACGCTCGATATGCGTTTGCCTTCCACGTGTGTAACTGTAGCATCAAATGAAGAATTGTATCCGTACCCGCCAGATGTAAGAATAGGCTATGCAGATGATATGCAGATCGACTTTCGAAGTGACTCGAGGGACTTTGTCGATAATGTTCCTGGCAGATACAAAGAGAAAGAGAAATAATTTCTTTCTGACTCTGTAATTTTATTTCAATCATTATTATCCTCGTATCTTTTGTCTTAATTTTTATTTCAGATTATATATTTTATTATAAAATATTTTTAAAAAAATTCAATTGCAATACGATAAATATTTTTTGTACAAGTTTGTTTAAAATTATATTAAAGAGAATTAAGATTTACAAGTATAAACTATATAATATCACTGAGATTCTCTAGTAAAATGTTACGCGATGCAAACAGCCGATTCCTCACAAGCAGTGGAGTATAGTAAACGCTTACTGCTACGCTTACTCGTCTGGAAAACTTTCTAATAACCTAGTGACATTCTGACCGTCAGGAAGGATTCGCTTGAATCAGAATTGCCGTCTGCGAAGCGTAGCTGCAGAACTTTTACGGATACCTGCGATCAATAAAGTTTTCTTTTCACACTTCCTTCTGTCAATAGTCAATGTGCTCTGTCATTATTATATGATTAATATTATTATGATTAATATATGTGGATAATAAAAGTCCCGACTTTCCGAACAGTTATAATTAGGATCTTTGACATTTAATATTTCATGAAACTTTGATTCTGTCTTTCTCTCTCCGTTAATTTTACTATATCATTATTTTTATTTTAATAAAAACTGAAAAGTATCTTAAAAGAATAAAATGTCTTCAAATATATTCTTCTTAAAAATGTAGATTTACAAATATATTTTTATAATCGCAATCATATTATCTTAGCATATTGTTACCAATGTGCTAAGTAATCATTAGTATTTATTTACTAATTATGTTGATTTTCAGACTAACAGATTATAAAGCAATTAAAATACCCGCACAAAAAAAACGCTAAAGAAGAATCTATCTTAATAAGAGCAAATATATAGACAATCAACACTGCTCGTGAACGAAATTAATTTTACGCCAACGATACATCGTAAAACTGTAATAAGGAAAAGTAACGCCTCGCGCTTGGTCTGCTTGCTGGCTGGGAAAATTTTCCAGTAACCCAGTGACACTTCGCTTCCAAATGAATCTATTGTCATTCAAATGAATGAGAGAGATAATTTTTTCGCAAATATTTTAACAATACTAATATAATGTAAGATTCATAACATATTTCAGTATTGTTTTTTTTTAAATTAATTAAACTCTTAGATTTTTGTCTTCAGAGATATAATAAAAGAATTTCAGTTTGGCATGAAATATATATGTGGTTTCTTCACAGATGTATAATTTTTAAAGCAATTACGGAGGAAGACGTATTATCGGCACCTGATGCGCTCGTGAGCGGAAACGCGCGGAACGCATCTGGCATCTCCTCGTCGATTCGCAAACGTCGGCGAGAGATCACGCGAATCGCGAATCGACGCGAGAGGCGAGAGCGAGCGAACGCGAAAGGGGGAAGGTAGCCGTCGATATATTAGTTATGCCGGAGGCAAAAAGTGAGAAACGAAGAAGTGGAGGCGAAGGTGAATTCTCTCCACGCTCTTTCCTCCAAGGAGACGTAAGGCGTGGTTTGTCCCTTTACTTTGCCTTTGCTTGCCTTTCTTGACTCGTATACTTGTTCGTTCGACCGCCGTTAGCCTGACAAAGCGCACGCGTGCGTTCCTGTGCGTGTGTACATATCGTACTGCTACACACACACACACACATATATATATACGAATGCGCGTATGTGCGTATGTACGTCTGTGTACACAGGGTGTACCTTGAAAAGGCAGACATTACAGACTTTGTCGTACGTTTTGAAGCGCAATATACAGCAAGTTCACACAAAAATATGTCTTCTCTCAAGAATATATATTCTTTTTAAATTTAAAAGATATTAAAAAAATGTGTTTTTAAAGAAAAAGATGTGGACTATATTATATTCATTTCATAAATATATGCTGACTTATTTCTTTATATGTTTATCCGTATATTAAAAATTAGAAGTTTTACTTTCTTTTTTCACTCACAAGTGCCATTAAACTAAAGATAGCTAAAAATGCATTTCGCTTCGAAGATACTATATTACAAATAATATCCACGTTTAATATACTGCGCATATGTCATACAGAAATACAGATTGGCATGTGTGCGCAGACTATGTACGTACATAGATATTTAGATGCACGTCGTATACTATATACGTTTGCATATGTAGGTTCGACTGGTTCACCTCCGCACGGCTGGCAACAACTAACGAGTATCTGTCGGTGAGAGGCCTGGCGACAATAACCCGTGCATTTTATATGTTTCTCTCTGTACTTATACGCGTCAATGAGTCCTCCTCCAGCAAGGTTCTTAGCAAAGTCCCGCTGGTGTACGAACGAATGATTGATAAGCCCGTCGAATCACCGATACGCGCGTTTATGTATCCGATTAAAAGAAGACACGTCGGCGTTTATTAGCTCAGGTATTTCCCCGGGACAATCCTCTTGTAATACATTGCTTTTACAACGGCAAATAATTGAAGAGTACAAGTCGAACATTCTCAGCTTTAAGTGTTAAAAATAATATTCCGAGTTGCAAACAGAAACAAGAAAATTTTAAGCTTTTAATGAATAAAAATTAACTAGTATGCCAAATATTTTAATAAAGATCAATTTTGATTAGATTTTATTGTGAGATAGTTACAACACGATAAATATTGCTTAATTGTTCAAATTATCGTAATTATAGAGAGATTTGTTGCGAGAGAAAGGTCAGACTCGCTGACAGCTGCCAGGCAAGCTGCACACGCGTGTACAGTTTCAGTTATTACGAAATACTTCAAGGTCTCAAGGGCTGCTACCGATTGTAGCAGCAACGTATCACTACACGCGCACTGAGGTATTCCAGCAACGCATGCACGAGTCTCTCGACTGGCGCGCACGCATTCCAAGTAACGGCATCATCAGCGGTCGAATTTTTTCTCTGCCTCGAAGATCGATAAGCGCGGGTGAACGATAGGAAGATTTTAGTGCACGAATTATGTGCACATTTGCTTATTTCAATTTAAAAAAATAACAATTAGAAATTAATATGTTCAGCCAGCTCTCACATATATTTCATTTCATAATCTTTATAATTTTTCAAAGTTTAAACGTTTTTTGCGAAAATTAAGTCGTAGAACATTTTCTGAGGGCTCATTTTGTAGGTCTCGAAGAGACCTTTAAAACGCGCCCTCAGAAAATCTTCTACGACTTACACAGGTTTTAATTTTTGAATTCAAAGTTTAAACGTTTATTATATACAACATATAACTATTTTCATATTTATAACATATTATAATTTTAAAATTAATTTATCAAATTTTCGCTTTATTAATATTTTTTGACAGAAATCAGCTGATTAAAGCATTAATTTGGTAATTAATTTTTAATATAATTTGTTATATATAAAAGTTAAAATAATAATATGTTGTAATTCTTTAAACTCGATTAATATTTTTGGCAGATATCAGCTGATTTCTCTCAAAAAATATTAATCAAGTTTAAACAAACGTTATATAAAATATCAATCTTTTTTATATAAAATCGAGGAATGGCGCGCGCGTAGTCTAGTATAATTAATTGTCCTAGTATAATTAATTTGTAATTGAATTTAAATATGAAAGCAAAAATTTTTCTTTAAGTGCAAGGAATTTAATAAGAAAAGAATTATATATATATATATATAATTTGCAATAATTTTTGCGGATTGTACTAAACATGACAATAAAGTAGTGTAATATGTGTTGGATAATCTCGATATTAGATCGCCAATGATTTGGAAAACATAAAAAAGCGACCGTAATGTGCGGAAGAAAGGAACGAAATGCGCCAATAAAAATCGTAAAAGCGGATTTAAAGAAAAAAGTATAGTCGAAAGAGGTATATGAGGGATAAAAAGGAGGAAGAAAAAGGTCGGCAGTAAATCGGAGACATAGCTGTTCGTGAAAGAGGAATAATTGGCATTACTACTTGAGGACACGTATCACGGCCTAAGTTGACGAAAACCTTGACGTCCGTGTCGTACATCCGGTCTACCGGTCTAATGAGATCGAAGAGTTTGCGATGATAATCTCGTTCTGGGCGCACCCAGCCCCGAAGAACACTATCGTTCGCGTTCGTTAAATCAAACTCGAACGAAATGAGCCTCGAAAAACGCGACGAGATAATAAATTACCGCTCGCCTGTCAATTAGTTTTTATGACGCAACCATCTATAGTTGGCACGTATATTAGACAAGTTTGTACGACGCGTAATTATCACAGATCGAGAACGAAGATTTTACGTTTAGCCAATCTGATGATGCATAATTGTCGCGTGCGCTCGATAACAAGTTACTGAAGAGAAATGCTCATCAACTCCAAAGTGTTGTGTATATGTATGTACGTAATGCATGCGTTTCTTTCAAGAATGAGATACATAACACAATAGATTTTTCAAATTTTTTTTTGCAAGTGGCTACCAATAAACAATTCGCGCGTATTAAATTTGAAGGAACGCGTTTTAAAATATGTGATTGCAAGAAATAATTTAAAATAGCTCTCTCACACATAGATAGATAGATAGATAGATAGAAACCGTTTCTCAATGCACACACGCAAACAAAATTGGCAAGTCAACGCTCGTGTATAAGCTCCTCCTCGGTGATATTTTACGAATAGATCTCGCAGGCGTAGATAAAGCACGGCTAAACTTTCCGGCGCGGAAAATTTACCGATAGCCCCCGCCGGGATGGAGATCGTTCTGTTGTGTAATGATACGGATTTACAGCAATGTGCGACGGGAACTAGGCGAGTATGGCATGAATTATTCATGAATCTCTCTCTTCAGTATGACGAGGAAGCGGAAGGGCAAGTGAATTTTGCGGTCGCTGAAACGCGAATACGGACGCAAATCGGTTCGGAATAAAATTCAAATGGCATTCATGCATACGATGCTTTTCGAGAACGTGGAAGATGGTTGCATTCGCGCGAATTATGCGCGTCAAACTTTCCTGCCTAATGCAACTCTTGAAAACTTCAAAAACTATTGTATTATATTTTATGCTCGAATATGAAATGATGCTTTATCATAAATATGATAAAGCGATTAATATAAATCGATCTAAGTCTTTATTCTCACTGCTTATAAGACTAAGTCCATCTCGATAATTAAGAAAAAGTCAATTTCAAATTGTAATAAGCAATAATAGTCGATTAGAATTATTTGTGCGTATAATTATTCGTATATATATATATATATATATATATATATATATGTATATATAGATACGTGATGTATTACGTTTTATCTCTGGGATATAATAGAATCAATATTTGTTTAGCAAAATTCCACGAGCCGCACTCATCGCGCATCTCAGGACTCGGAGCTCCCTCGTGACTTCGTCGACGCGCCGCGGCGATTTATCGATGCTGATCGTCAGCTATCGAGGAACAGAAGTACTCGGTTATGAGGAGGATATTACGTGCAAGGGTGCCCAGGGCATCGATTGACCGATTAGAATATCGATTAATATCGTCGGGACGTTATCGGGGTTTCGCGAGAGCCATACCTGGCGCGTTGCGTAACGTAGTAAGCTCGATGTACGTAAAGTGAGAACTCGATATAGGAAAATATATATACATTGAAATTATTATCAGTAGAAAATGCGTTCAATCGAACTGAATAAATTGAAATAATTTATTTGAACAAAATAGAGGCGCGAGAAAGAGAGATATAGAGGGAGGGAGAGACGAAATAAATATTTATGTTGCACGATTCGTGTTCCTGGGATTCGCCGTTACTTCCGAGGTCACCAGGGTGCCTTCGTCGATCCGAGCGAAGGGCCTCGCGGGTGAACCTGACGAACGTAGGGTCTTCGACCCGGTGGGGGCTATACGAAGAGGAGAGTGCGGCTCTCTCCTCTCGCACAGGCTCCGTGAAGCGCACAGCCACTTTGCCACGACAGTCGTAAACATCTTTGAATGGAGACCACCCACCAATCTGTACGCTTCTTGGAACCGCTGTTGCGCGTTTCGCAAGAATACCGAGAGAACGATCCTGCGACGGTGCTCTTCCTCAGCTTGAGGGATTTTCGAGCTCCTCGCGCGAATGAGGACAAAAGATGCAATATAATGCCGGATTTTCGAAGAGTGGCCTTCGAGACGTCTAAGATGTTTGTGGTTGGACATCAGCTGGTGATACAGCCATTAAGATTTTTAATTTGATTTTTTTTAAATTTATTTTTTCTTAAAAAATGGTATGTATTTAAAAATTAAAATTAGTATTCTAGAGGATAAAAGGATATAATGGAATAATATTCTGCCAGACTGTATCGCGTCAATATAATCGCTGTTAAACGGCTCAATGGGAAATTAGTTGCCGGTATCGAACGCGCTTGACAGAATTGACATACGGCACGGCTGAATGCTTTGCGGAATGAATGAACGAATCCCTGCGGAATTACCTACACAGGCCGAGTATATATAAATATATTGTTACTATCGCACGAGAGATGCGATGCGCCCTTCGAGATCCTCTTTTATTGGCGCGAGAGTCATACAGAAGTGAGATCAATATCGTCTCGTATAAGCCGCGCAAAGAATTATTAGCGTCATTACCTTTGTCATAAGATAGTTAATGGCCGGCTATCTTGATCACGGTCGCGGTCGTGACAGTTTGATCGTTTGTACGAAACGATTAGTCATTTTGTAACTTCCTGCGATATTAATCGCGACGTGAATCTATGCGCACGCGTCATCCAAGTGCACTTCGCGAAAGGGGCGATTCCGTTTTGCTGAGCGAGAAGAAAAACCGTCTCGCAGCTCGCAGCTGCTCGAGCGAACCATCTAAATACTGTTATCACGCTCGTGCACTTTTCGCAAAAAGCCGTAAAATCTCGATCTACTGACGTACACAACCGCGAGTATGATTTATCGGTAGCGAACGAAATCGCGCTCGGTAGAAATTCCAATGTATAATCCGATGCCGTATATAATTTATTCCCGCGTTCTATACCCAACAAGAAATTGTTATGAAGTCATAATGTTTCGTCGAGAGAGAGCTAAATACGCATCGATCGTATTACAAATGCAAGAAATGACTAATCAATTATTTTATCAATTACTCCGATCGCGCAATTATTACACAAGCAATAAAAGATTATAAAACGCTTTTTTAAATGTCTTTCGTAATAATCGCCAAACAAGCGACATAATTTTCTATATGTATTTTTCTTAATTTAATGAAACGATCAAATATAATTTATGAAAGTTTCGTTTACATGAAAATATTCTTTAAAAACGTACAATTATGCTGTCACAAATTTAAAATTCAATCAAATGCGAAATTTGTAATATGACATTTCTACTCTTAAAATGTGGTACTGAAAGAGTAAAAGTTTGAAAGAGAGAAACTATATGCAATTATATGCGACAGTATACGTATGTCTATTTCGCGAGTTTCACTAGCGACAACTTACGCGGATGTTTCCGCAATATGCAGCGACAGATATTTCCGCAATATCTCGCTAATCAGCGGCTTTCGCGGCCGCGAGAAACGAGGGCCCTTCGTTCGTCTTCGATCGACGGTCCGGCGATAAAAAAACGCACTGGCCGGTGCAACCGCATCGCAAACACCGCACGCAGTTTGATTTCACGGGCGGTCGTAAAACATCAAGTCGGTCGCGATTCGTAGCATATATGCAGTTAGAGGAGAAGGAGGACCATGGCGTTTCTCCGTCCGATTGCAGCTACTTCTGGATCGGTGGCAACCACCATATCCGCCTGCCTCTTCTCGCGCGATTTTATACGCGGCTGCATCTACGACGAAAAACCGGTCGACGGGGATCGAGAGCTATAGCGCTCTCGCGAAGGTGTATCGAGAGACCACGGGGCGAATTGCTCCTCTCCCGGTCCCGTAAACGAGCGAACGCGATCGAAGGTGAGAGTAGAAGAAGAGATTAGATCGTAAAAGCGGGGCGCGCGCGTTCGCGAGAGAGTATTACGACGAGAGAGAAACGGGTATCGAGATGAGAGAGTCGAGCTCTCGTTCCGCATCGACCTCCGATCGGGATGCAGATGCTGAATGCAGATGCATCGCGGCCGATTACGCAAGAACAAGAGTGAAGCAGAAATCCTTGCCTGAGATGCATATAAGCTATACGTACACATATATGTATATATACAAAGGACCTTGGATTCTTTCCCGCAAAATCCGCGCTCTTCTGCTAAATGGCACGAGTAACTTTTTTCTCCTTTTTGCGCCAAGAGTCCCAATTAGATTGTAAAACGCTATATTAAACGTCAGACGTCGAATAATTTATAATACACAAAATCAAGAATGCAGAGATTATCTTTTCATGCGTATAATTCTCCGCGTGCTAAATAAGCATCGTTTACCTTATTCCGAGATTTCTGTTCTGACCGTTTATAGCCCACTTTCCATGCCGAGTCTTCGTACGTACGCAATTTAATGAGACATGATCACGCTCGCTCGTTTTGTTTGCTCTCGCTAATTTCGAGTTATTAATATCACGCTCGGTTTCGAAATAATTTTATAAAGATCGTACGCAGCCACACGTACACACAGACACGCAGCACCGAGAGAGATACCAGTTTATTCTCGCGCTATCGCGTCAAAGTAATATTTCGCTGCATGTCCTCGTTTCGCTTCAGCCCGCGCGACGTACACGATCCGTGCGTTACTCCGAGCAAATGGATTCTATCAAGTCTCGTTTGCAGTATTATAAATTAGTATAACCGGAGCTCTCTCCGTCGCGCATTGCAAATAATTTCACTCGGACAGCTATACGGGCTGATCGCGCGCGGTCAGCTTAGCAAGGCTCGAACTGCCTGACCACGGCGATAGTTTATAAGGTAGACGTTCTAACGGAACGCGTGTGCGATGCACACGTTTTCCACGACGAGAGCCGGCGTAAATAAAACGACGGCGAATTTGTACACGCGGTGAACGAGAGAGAAAAATAGCGCCGACAGAAAGTGCATCGGGCGCGCGGAATGATAAGACTATAATCTAGGCTGCAACTGACATTCGCAGTAAAATTAAATTAATTAAAGTATATAAATATTCCTATCTACTCGAGTTCCTGAAATCGATAAAAATCTATAAAATCCTATTCTTCATTTTTAATCGTTTGTAAATGAAAAATTAATATCTCTTGATATAGGTTTCCCTCTTAAAATATTCTAGTTAGAGAGAATCAGTATTGTGTAAATTCGTAAGATAATAAAGCATGTTTTTTGTCTCTATATAATTTAATTATACTTGAAAAAAAAAATACTGAAACTTTAGAAAATATTCCCTTCCATCGTACTTTCCGCTTCATCCGCGCGAATTTCTCCGACAACACGTCAAGTACTTTCCTGCCAGTCGACCGATGGGTACTCGAGTAGGTAGAGATAGATGCGTAACGAACGGCGCATGCACAATTTCATCGGTCCAAGTGTAATAAACCCTGGGCAATTTTGCGCACATACAAACGCATATGTACATACATATACGTTTGCGTTATCTGGACGCGGTATGCTACTCACGGTGAGTCGCCGCCCGGCAAGAGACGAGGGGAACTCTCCTCCCGCGTGGATCCGTGGAGAAGTGCACGGCGAGCCGAACGCAAAGCATTACTAAAGCATTACTAGAGTGCAGTAGTAATAATAAAGTGGTAGTGGTTGGCACGTCACGGTCCAACAGGCCGATCAACCGGCCGTGCGGTGAGTCGGCTACTGGTCTCCGCCCACGCACAGACGCGCTTCTATGCACGCACACGTACACGTGCGTGCATTGCAAAAAGCCCGCGAGTGTTCGTTGCAATACTACTGTGTGTTGCGTATATACTGTACTTGGGTATAGTATATAATATACTATACTATGCGGGCGCGCGAATTATATATGTGTGCCGACAAGCTCATCCGTAATTTTACATACGCGTAGATGCACTATCGTGGACACTGGCTACCTAGCTGCGGTCGGAGAGCAAGAATAAGCGAAAAGAGAAAAATTTGTTTTAGTCTCGGGGCTGCGAATTCTCTACTCTACTCGAATGAGTAGAGAGACTCATAAAATAGATACACGCATACGAGCGTACGTACTTACAACGGGCGAGAAGTTTCGAGAAAAAGGCTGACTAGATAACGATATTTCTACTTAGCTCTTTTTTCCAAGCTTCGCTAATGACCGATCTCGAGTGCATGCATATTACAGCTTCAAAGGAGCAAGAATTTATTAATTTTTTAATTTATTAATCAATATTACTGATGTATTATTATATTGCAACCGACAAGAATGTTAATCTATGTATGCGTGTATTCGTATAATATAAACTATATTGACCTAATAAAACTAATCTATATAAATTAATATTTATACGTAATTATGCGATATATATCTTTGACAGATAATTTTACTCCTCAAGTTAGTTTAAATTCAAATATAATTATTGCGATTAGATTATAATAATTAATACGTACACAAATGTCTGATGCTATGTATATATAAAATAGATCACTCACAAAAATATTATGAAACACGTATTAAATTTAGATAAACAGTGGAGACGCGATATGCATCGTCGATTCGGACTCGATGGCTGACTAGATAACGATATTTCTACTTAGCTCTTTTTTCCGCGCTTCGCTAATGACCGATCTCGAGTGCATGCATATTACAGCTTCAAACGAGCAAGAATTTATTAATTTGTTAATTTATTAATCAATATTACTGATGTATTATTATATTGCAACTGCGATACAGTCTTCTGATACGTTATAGAAATGTAATAAAAATAAAAAATGTCTTTTTTTGTTTCTTTCTTCCAAAAGCAGCTCACAGACAGGTATTTCTGCCTTCATTTCTCTATTTTCCGCGGGTTCATTTACCGTCCGACTACCGCTGTAAACCAATTATAAGTTACACGAGATGCGAGTACGTACGCATTTTCAAAGCGCATATATGTACTTTTACCTCTCGTTGCACGCATCCGGAGATACGTGGGCGTGAGGCACGCCGACAATGCCATCGATTTGCTTCGCTTTCGCGGAGAAAATTACCGACGCGAGAAACAAAGTGTTGACGTGCTCTTGCGTAATTCATCGAGTCCCCCGAACCCTTTTCCGTAGGCGAAGCGTGACCCGCGGTTTGTCGCCTCGGTCTCTCATAGTAAATTTGCCAATTTAAGGAGCGAGTTTCTCCAACGTGTTATTATCCTTTTCTTTTCGCGCGATGCAATGTGTGTGCAACGTAGTTATTTATTACAAATTACTTAAAACTTTTTCATTACGTTTAAACTCGAGTTTCGAGGCTCGTTATATTTTCCGATTATGCGATAATGCGATTAAATTTTGAATTCAAGCGTTCGCGACTTTTTAATAATCTATTTTTATCATTCTTTTGTATTGTTGACGTAATGTTCAAGCGTACCGTGATAAGATCAGAGAAATCATTATAATATTCTAGGTTTTTAGGAGAAACACCTTATAAACACGACAGCAAGTATTAATCTTGTTTATCGACTTTTTCGTTTCATTCTCTCGATTGGAGATACAAGTTTTATTAATGACCATGTTCATGATTAATTAATATTTTTTTACACGCATCCTTGCGCGAAGAGTTTCAATTTCAATCACATCGTCTCATAAACAGATCGTCTTTCTCGAAAACAGGAAAACACCGCTCTCTCGCTTGATCGAAATTGCACTTCTATATATGCACTTAAGCGAAACCTACTTGTAATTTAAGTCTACTTAAAACTAAAATTAAAAAAAAATTTCATTATTTGTTTTTTTTTTGTTTTTTTTTGAAGTTTTAATTTAACAAAATCCTCGATTTTTTATTTAATAAAAAAATTATAAAATTTAAAACTCATATTAGTTATAGAATGTGTATAGATGAAACATAATGCAGGACGCATCCTTTAGTCAAGTACACATCGCGTCATTCACGTGGGCGTGAGTTTCAAGTGAGAGCTTTCGAGATGAAGCAGCAGCTGACAACGCAGTCTTTTCATAATATTCTTTTCCTACTTCTTTCTTTCATTCTCGCTGTTGTCTCGTCGTCTCTCGACATGCGACCATCTCGGGTACGTAGATGGTTTTAGACGACAGTAAATAGGTGAAAAAATTCATCGGATGATGACTCAGGACGGTGGGTCTACAAGCGCGACGCACGTGAACCACGTCGGGACGGCATTTATCCAGGAAGAAAGGATGTAGGCAGACAATGGAACGGAATAACGAAGAGACGTGGCCGCAGAGCCGAACGTCGCTCGTAATTTGCATGCAATGTAACCGGGGATACGATAAATATGCATGGTTTTGGTTAGAAGAAAGCGAAAAGCAACGAATGCAGCGAGCGCTAAACACACGTCTCCATACACGTTCATTTACAGCAAATAGATGAGATAAAAAATTATATATTTATATAATATATAATTTTTTATCTCATCTATTTGATGTTAAAAAATCTATACTATCTATATAAATTTGAATTGTAAAATAAAAATAATTTCTTTTTTCTACACTTCCCCAAGTTATCGCAGCCACGTTATACACACGTTGCGTCAGGCGTGGGTTAAATCTACTATAAATCGTGCAAGTCGAAGCATCGAGTTTGCATTATGACGCTCTTGAAGGCACGATCGAGGCGATCGTGCCTCTCGAAACACCCTAACAAGCGAACACGCGGGCTACGTTCGCGGCACGAAGCGCCCAGGCAAGGACGCCTAGCAATTTTAAAGATGATCGTCGAAGCGTCGAACTCGTTGCGAGCGTCTCGGAATCTCAGGCAAACGGGAGCGAGGGACCGCGTCCGATGAATATAGATCGGCTTTAATATTATCGCGCGGCCGTGAGACGCGATATCTACGTGACCGAGACGCCGAGAATCTTGGTTCGCGCGCGTAATACCACGTTCGGCGCGTCGTCGCATGTCAAGCACGGGCACGGGCGTTAACCGACGTACCTACGTAGAGCCGTTCGTGGATATCGCCACGAGCGTAATCACACGAACGCGCGGAGGAATTCGTTGATATTAATCAACGTCGTCGACGGCGCAGGCGAGAGAGGGCTTCAGGGATACAGGGTGGTGCACACCCGGCAATTTTCGAGATAATGGTCTCTCTCTCTCTCTTTCTCTCTGTACGTCGCACGCGAAAAGCCACGGCGTGATTACTTTCTAATTATCGGCAACGATGATTTCCCCCCATCTCCTCCCATGACGCGACTTAACGTGAGTAACCGTAAACGTGCGCCGTTTATTCTCGGGTGATCCCGGAGGAGCTTCGCCGTCGTCTTTTACCACCGTCGGATATTCACTTCGAGGAGACCAGGATCAGAGAGATAAAGAGAGAGGGAATATCGTATTTTCTCGATCCGCGTTAATTAATTAGCGGCCGAGGGACGGTTACGAGACGAGCACTCTCGTTTCTTCCAGGAGACACCTGGTAATTTCGTAGCGTGGCGTTTACGGGCATTATAAAATATACGTGAAAATGACGCGGCGACGATTCTCTTGCGGATAGCCGCAAGTGACAAGAACGGCCGGGTAATTTAGAATACGCGAGCCAGTCAAGAGTCGCGTCGGAGAAAGGCGGCGCCGAAATTAATGTTACAGAGAGAAAACCGCAAATTCGCGCCGCGAGATCTGAATTTCCAACTTTAATCGTCCAGGTGAGGGAAGACGCAACGTGAGCGTTTAATG
Source organism: Prenolepis imparis (assembly GCF_030444845.1). NCBI lineage: Eukaryota > Metazoa > Arthropoda > Insecta > Hymenoptera > Formicidae > Prenolepis > Prenolepis imparis. The sequence continues at coordinate 17,734,974 of NW_028141166.1, read as the reverse complement.
AGAAAGAGAGACGCGCGGCCTGAACCTTATTCCTTCTTCTACGAAACCCGCTCTCGTTGCGGAATCATCGCGCGTATTTTCCCACGTATGAATTTCTTTTCGCTCGCAGTCCGGTTTCGCCGGCCAGTTTCGTTCGGGTTAATCGCTCTCTCGCGCTAATCGCAGTTCTCTAACTAAATCTTCCTTTCTTGTCAAATTATAGTCACACACAGTTATAAACTGGAAGAAGGCAGGGAATCGGTTAAATTATGGTTAACGCAGACATGCGTTAGCGTACATGCGTGAGAAACTGCGTAGACTCTCTTTAAGAATTTTTATCTAAAACTTATCAAGAGATCTTTCTTGGATGTTGACATTCGAAAATATTGAACCACTTTGTGTGTAAAATTACCAAAGAAATCAGTACTCGATCTATTCGCGAGTATAACATGCGTGCCATGCTATCAGATTATAAACGATCCGGCTGTACCGGATGTACGATCGTCGCCGATTGCGTTATCGGAAGTCGTTCGCTTTGTACGGTGCGATCGATGAAATCGCGCGCCCTTCATACAATCATAATTTTCATAATACGTGGTCGAGCAGGCGGGCGGAGGACAGGACGCGCGGTGGGACCGGAAGCCACGGTTTGTGTCCAGCCGTTGAACCTGGTCTCGTTTAATTCCGCTCACGGAGCGGCACCGCGAAGCGAACCGGGGCTATTATAGCGCTGCATCGAGCACGGATGATGTTATATACCCGGAGGCTGTCCACCGTTGAACTATCTCTCCTCCTCCTTTTTCTCTCCGTTCTCCGTCTCGAGTTTCCACCGAGCGAGAGCCGCCCTCTCGCGAAGGTGAGGCATTTAGTCGTCGCTAAATGGCACCCGCAACCGAAGGAAAGAGAGAAAGAAAAAGAAGAAGAGAGAAGTCAGGCTACGGAGGATTAACCCGCGTAAACCTTGCTAATTTCCACGACTGAGAAATACCAATCGGTATATACATATACTCCGACTGGATTGCGGATGCATATATACGGCAGGAAGCTTAACGCGAATTTTAATTTCCTCCCGCAAATGCCTCGTTGTCGCCCGATGTATGTACGATGCAGAACCAGACCCGTGACGAAAGAAACGCTTTCAATCTCTCGCTGTCGCTGTCGATTATCATCGGCGGATTAGCGGACGGAGGAATGAGCAGCGAGACGATCGCGTCCAAGAAAATTACATCCTCGCGCCGCATCTCATTCTACGAGACACTTGATATACGCGTGCAATATCGTACGTTAACCGGTTTGACAATATCCGCTTGATGATGTAAGACTGTCGTAACACGTCGTTGAGGCTCGTTGTGGACAATTAAAAATTTTTAATAAGCAATTTTCTTAAAAATTATATAGATTAGAAAAAATATTTTATATATTTTTTAAAATAATTTGATTTTATTAAATTGTGATATGTAGATGATAATTATATAATTGCAAATTTTACGTTGATTATAATGATCCGTATTATAAAGTCGAAATAATTTTAACAAAGAAAAAAAATTAGAACATTACTATTGTAATCAGTCTTTCAAGTCAGACATGTTTTGCGTGTCTCTGTATCCGAATCCGATTACGATTAAGAATAGATCTATCCGTGGATTGTAATTGGCAGTAATCGCAAGAACTTCCTTAATCGTTCGCGGACAGGTGCATTTCCTAGACGTCGTTGATGATTATCGAGAACGGCGAGGGGGAGCGATTAAATGAATAAGAACTTATGGCAATAGGGAAGTAAAGAGCGTTGCGCGTTTCTTATAATGTCTAGTAAAACGCCCCGTTGAAAGATCATCCTGCCTATCCTAGATCGGTCCCGCGAATTTAACGATTCAGTCCTCCCTCCTCGGCCAAAGTACGTTGTAACTACGTCGTAACCGGTATTTTCATCGACACAGTTAATTACAATGTGCATGTCCGCCCGTTCGACAAATAGACTTGCCGCTCGGCGGCGTATCATCTGGCTGAAATACGGGAAACGAAGATCGCTCGCACGAAGGAGAAGAAGAAAAAGAACGCTCAGAAAATGGCCGCGCACGCGATGTTTCAATTCGAGAGCACCGCTTGCAATTTTTCTTAAAGATACAACGGAAGTTGATCTTACAATTAGTTGCGCAATGCTTTTTATTTTGCAAGAGCGTATTTGTGGGAGCGATCCCACAATCTTTCGCATAATATCTATGCACGTGAAACAACAAAAATTGCTTCTTTTTCGCATATTTTTTCTGTCTGCGCCAAGTATATACGTGTTATTTGAAAAATTAAAAATATCTAAAAGACGAGAAAATTAAAAAAAATAATATGTTACTCACGAGTTAGAGGTAGAGCGTGCCGACACGTCGCGGTGCTACAACAGTGACAGCTAGACGTGGCCCACATTTAGTCGGTGGCAGCGGTGCAGTCGTGACAGGCGGCGGAGTTTCCGGTCTCGTGCAACCAAGACCGCTTCCACCTCGTAGCTCCCAGACTAAATTTGTCAGCGATCGCGGTCTGCTTAAACGTCTCGATCTATAATTCATCAAGCAATATCGAAGAATATGATAAATGCTGGCCATGAATATTACTGACCAATCAAACGTCAACACGCTATACTTTGACAACTAATAATTAAAGACATAAATAAATATATGCATTAAAGTTACTTTGTCTGTGCATGTATATGATATGAATAATTCAATTATAAAAATAATTATTAAAATCATTTTACTTAATAGATTTTTTATATATGTAATAGAAGGGATTAAAGAAAATGCTTTTTTATATATGTATAATATTATCACAGAAATAGAGAGAAAGATTGCTTTTTCAAATAAAGGAAGAACAAATGAGAAATATATTTCGACAATTTATTCGACGTACCTTTTTTCTGGCAATTTGGCGCCCGCGCCGGAATCTCCCGACGTCCTTCCGCCCGAGTGACTCGAGTCCAGCGTGCCGTCGAGTTCCATGGCCTGTTGGAGATTCGTCAGGCTCTTGTAGCGTATATTGAAGAGCGGTGAACCGCCCTTGTAACCCGGCGGCGTTTCCTTCAACGGCGACGCGCTCTTCTGCCTCATTAACGGACGTCCACGTTGAGTGCCGCTGTTCTTCACGTACAGCTTCGCCAGAGGCGGCTTCTCCACCCGCGGCTGCGGCGCCTCCTTGACCGCGCGCCTCGTCCGTTTCTCCGCCTGGATCTTCTTCGTTGGTATCGTCTCGATCGGCGGCGGTTCCGGTCGATCGTCGAGCAAGGGCGCGATCGTCACCGTGACCGGGGTCAATGGCGGGGTCGAGCCTTGACCCGCGGCGACGAGAGGAATCTCATACGGCGACCTGACGCTCTTCGGTAACGGCGCGAAACCGCGCACGTAGTCATATATCTGATCGATCTCGTCATACTCCTCCGTGCAGGCCGACGATGACGGCGGTATCCTGTTCTCGTCCCGATAACCCGAGTGGCCGGAAGACACCTGATGGCCGTTGTTGCTGTGATAGTGATGATGATGATGGTGATGGCCGGCGCTGCTGTTTCTATGGTGACCTAGCGGCGCGTGATCCGAGTTGCTCGACGGTCTCCTGAGAAAACCCGAGCCGCTTCTCTGCCTCGAGGACTTGCCCTCGCCCAGACGACCGTCCAGCACGTGCGCTCGATCGGCCACGTCGGCGACCAAACGGGAGGCGCGTTCCACCAGCCTCGTGAACTCTTGCATCGATCTTAGGGCCTCCTCGTTCCGCGCCTTCACCAGCTTGAGCGGCGCCGCGAGCGGTAGCGCCACGGCCGCGCCTTCTCTTTGCAACGGGAGCGCGAACACGTGCTCCTCCTCGAAGGTCGACAGCAGCCTCAACTCGGCCACGAACTGCGACGACGATTTAAGCCCCCGCGGCGGCTGGCCGTGCACCAGTCTCACGGTGAGCGGCAAACGCTTGCTGAGAAGCGCCCTGGCGGTGTGTACGCCGCTGATGTTGTCCTCGCGCGCCAGGGCGCTGAAGCGGCCGCGTTGATCCATCCCGAGCAGCACGCTGTCGCCGCGACAGTCCACGCAGCGCAGAAATCGACCGCGACCGGGTAACGCCACTTCGCCGACGGTGAGGATCGTCTCGCCGGCGGCTAGGGTTCTCGTACCCTCCGGTACCACGATCCCCGAATCGTCGTCCACCCGACAGGCGATCGCGCGCACCGTCTCCCGCACCAGAGCACCTTCCTCCGGACATCTACGCGACAGCTCGTTCACCGACTCGATACCGCGCACCGCGCGACCTTCCTCGCTCAGAATCTCGAAGTAGCCCGCGTACGAATCCGGTATCGCGAGTCTGGGCCCCACGCCGACCACCCGCCGGCCCTCCTTGATCTTCACCGCCTGCGCCACGATTTTACGCCGACGGCCGGCCGATATCAGCAGCGCCGTGCTTTGTAAACTCGGCGCCGGTAGCGTCGGCACGCCCAGTCCGCCGTACTGGCCCTTGGTGATCTTGATCACGGCTGGCAGACGATACTTGGAGACGAACTCGCGCAGATACGTCGCCTCCTCGGCCCAGCGTGCCGCCGCGACGATGATCTGACCGTCGGTCGCGGCCATCGCCCCCCTCCCGGGCGCGAGATCGGGCCCGATCAGGTCCCCGACGATAGCTGAACGCTACTGCTGCTCCTGCTGCCCGCGCGGCGCGCCTCTATGCTCCATCTGTGGACACGAGGACGATCGTGCTTTAAGTAATACTTTCACGCTACATTTAGGCGGGTATAATAAGGAGAAAATTTTCTCTTAGAATTTACCCTGAAAATCATGGTAATCGTGGGATAATATAATATGGAAAGAATTTTATAAGAATTTCTCTGATTAATATTTATATTAAAATAAATTTGTGGTTTAATAAAGAATTATTTTATAAAATGTGCGTGATGCGTATGTATAAAGTATCTCTATAATTTAGCTCTACTTATTCGCCCTATTCGCTCATCTTTAGATCTAGTAAAATATGTAGATGATGATAATAATTAGTATTCAAGCATCTACTATGCTGGAGCTCGTACAGCTAATCTCTGTTGCGCGAAAGTACGCCCGCCTTTACCATGTTAATTTCGACAGACGAATGCTTGCCTTTCGGCACCGCTCGCCACTACTTCCCCACCAGCGCATTTGATGCACTTTTAATGCATCCTTTCCCACGTGGAGCACTATTGCGGTTCCGTGAAGCGTCCGGTACCTGCGCGAGGAGCTCTAATGCCAATCCATGGCTCTATAATAATATACGCAATGACCCGTCGTGTCATTAGTCAAGTTTCAATTACGGACCGGTTTCATAATTTCCGCAGCAAGGGCGGTCACCACTCAAAACCTACGAATGGCAGGTAATCACGTATCGTGGGCAGTGCCTCCGTTACTTCCTAGTTCGTCATTTAGAACGATGAGATGGGAAATGATGAAGGGAAAACCTCGCGCAAAATTGATCAAGTACCTAAGCGTATATCTAAAAGAATGAGATCATAGTTTTCTTCGATATAAAATATCACTTCATGTAATCATAATTCAATAGTCTACAAAAGAGAATAAAATAAGCATGCTCCTTAAAATGTTTTCTATAGAAATATAAATAAAGAAGTGAAGAATCATGTAAATTTGTAAATAGCGCGACGAATAACAGATGTACTATATGGATATTTATGCGACACATCTGCATAGTCCAGAACATTGTTGCGAGTTATCTAACTAGACACAATGGGTTTGCATATATTGTACGTTGATGGGTGTGTCTACGATTGTTTCGGGGATTTCTCCGAAGAGAGTCTCATCCATGGAAAGTAACGGTCGTGAGTCTAATAGTCGTGCAATGCGCGATTCACGATATTATATTATAGATAAATGGTTTCACGACTTGCGTTGATCGACACGGAAACGGTCAGCGAATAGCGACAAAAAAAGTAAACTGGTTCGTAAAATAATGTAAAAAATTTAATGCGTCCTCTATTATATGTCAAAGCTATATTTACGTCGTAAATGATCAAATAATAAGCGGAACGTTGCATTTATAAGATTGCGATTTAAAATGTTGGGAACATAATTTTTGCTGTATTTGAATTTCTACTATTAAACTATACGTATATAATAAAATATAATAATTATAAAACTCATAATAAAATATAAAATTATTAATTATATTATATAATTTTAAATTATATCAAATTATTTAACTATATAATTTTTTACTTTGACAAAAAGAAGAACTGAGATATATCAAGAGTTATAATAAAAAAAGATTACGATTAAAATTACAATAAAGATTTGTCAATACATATATGCAATTCTAATAAAAGAACGTCTGCATGCTTTACGAAGCGGATTTGTCGATATTGACGAGACTCGCTCATAGTAGTAGTTTATAACCACGATAGCTCACGATTATCACGTTACATTATGACGATCTGCACCCAGCGAAACACATTGCCCGTTACCTAACGAAGCGTATATAAACTTGTATATAGGTGTACGTGAATGGGCGTGTCGACGATTGTTTCGGATTTCTCCAGAGAGAATCTCCTTTTGGAGGAAAAGTAACTCGTGACTCGGTGCCCGGCGAATATTACATGATAATCTGGATTAAACGATTCCGCGCGGATCGCTTTCCAAGTTTTAAAGCACATTGTTTCACAGCTGCAACAAAGTTTTAACGCGCTTCTGGCAGCAAGTCAGACAATAAGTCTGGATAGAAGAAGCGGGAATTTCGAGGCTACATTTTACTCGCAGATTTACGGCGATTCGTCTGTCATTAAATTTCTTTTTCTTTCGTAAAACCTAAGTGAGAATTCAACGACGTTACGCAAAAATAAATTAATCCATCGAATAGCAGTTTAGAATAAATTGTATTTCAAATGCAATTTTTTTGTAATTTTGAGTTGATGCAGTTTTGCATAATATTCAATTAGTGGAGAAAGTTGCGGATAGTTATTAAGAGAATAAATCATTATATGACTCTCTATATACATACATGTATACAGTTAACAAAAAATGGAGATTTTGTAAAGTTTCTTGGAATACCTACAAATATAATCAATTGTTAAGTATTTTATATATATATATATATATATATATATATATATATATATAATTATAGACCAATGCAATCATCCCGATTAATTGTTTCGATAACTAATAACGAGATAACTGTCGATGAAAAAATGCGTTTCCTAAAGATAAGACTTTTATTACTCCTCGGACCGACTCCTATATAATCCCGAAGCTGATAGATGAATTAATTCCATTTACGGTGAACCGCGCAACGGCACCGTGCATAAGATGGGCCGCAGACAATACGAGATAAGAACGAGGTGACCAATGACCCGGGGCTTCGTGACAGGCGTGCCTCTAGGAAGTTATTCGACATACTCGTTTATTTTTCTTGTTCCTTCTTTCTCCCTGATACTTTATTTGCGCGAGCGTGCACGTGAACTTCCGCGGTTACATCTAAGAGTGATCCTTATTATGAAACCGATAAACAGATGATGTAATTAATGTGAAACTTAGTGCCCGCTAATAGGTCGAAGCGAAAGTTTCGCCAGCAAACCCATCGCTCGAATCTCGGACGACTTCGCGATCCGCTACATTGCAATAATAATTTTTCGATAGAAGCTTACATATGTCATGCATTTAATATTTTAATGTTTTTTTCATTTAAAGCTTATGAAGATTTGATTCGAGGTATTTTTATATATTTTTCTCTAATTTCCATTTAAGAAATTCTCATCAATTTTTCAATTAAAACGTTTCAAGCTTGCATATTTTCACTTCTTTTATAAATTCGCGAAAAGTCTATCGTTTTTCTTCGCACGATTTAAACGAATTCTTTCCTAAGATGTAAATTTACTTCAAATTATGAAAGAAAATTGCATCTTTAAAACATCATCTCTCTCCATCTGTCTATCTATCTATCTATTTCTCTTCGACAGTTCTGGGGCACCTCATGCGGACAAGTTTCTCGCCTATACCCGACAGCTTCCCCGACGTCCGGGCGCCTTTGCATTACGAAAGCGGGTCCAGCAGTGCGACCGGCATAGTTGCACGTCACGTGCATATGCCTAGGCATAATTAGATTAATGCACCACGAAATTGGATTAAGAAACCGAAGCGCCGGCGGGGCCCCGCGCCGCCCCCACGAGGTACGCTCCAGGCGGAGCACGTTTCTCCCTCTCTCTCTTTCTCGAAACGCCACGGGGTTAATTAATCTTCGCTGGAAAGCGGGTGGTAAACGACGCGTCACGTACAGAGACGGAGCGCGTATAAATCATTTCGAGTGCACGTCGCGTCGCGGCGGCGGCGGCGGCTTCCGCGGGTAAATTGCGAGCGTTAATCGCAGGCCGGTTTAGAACAGGCCGCGAAACCGCTAGGCTGGGGATGGAGAAAACGGATTCTTGGGAACATTACGAATTCAACGAATTACAGCATTACTTCGTGACATAGACACATTAAGAGCGCTTTTTAAAAATTCTAAAAAAGAAAGAACAATTTTTTCGTGCCAAGTTTTTCTTCCTTAACGCGTATCAAAAGTTTTCATTTTTAATATAAAATATAAATGCGAAATTAGACAATTCGGTCGAATTTTCTGTACAGTCCTTCCAATGAAAAACCGGTCATTCGCGCGAGTCGTCGTCCGATCTCCGATCGGATCGCGATCGATTTTTGCAGACGGCACGCATTCCTTAGCGAAGTATAGTTACGACCGCGATAAAGCGACACGACGAAGGGCCGCGCGCTGTCGATCGCGTCGTTACGCATATCGATATGTACGCGATACGATATGTTCGCGATTAGAAGCGAAAACAATTGGTCGGTGTCGAAACCCCCCCCCCCCTCCCCTTCGAGGAGACAAAAGGGGCACACGATGTCGTCGGTGAAAGCCGCCCGGCGCGGCGTCGAGAGCCGCGGAGCATATAATTCGAAGGCACGTCGATAAATCAGCTGGCAGAGCGAGAGAGGAAAACGTCGGACCGTGTTGCGACACGGTTTGTCTATCGGTGGGCGACGAGCGGTATACATTGTCATTAAGATCGACGAGCGTCGATAAGTAGCTCGCCGCGTGCATCCGGCATCGCAATTTTCTATATTCTCAATCACCTCCGTTCCGTTCATTTTCAATTTCACGCCGACGAGCTTTGCGCTTTCGTAATTTTACACGATCGGATTACGCAAAGCGGATTTGTCTCTATTAACTCGTAAAAGATTGATTTAACACCTTCTTACGTTCTCTCTCTTTCTCTCAATAACGTAACGTTAAAATATATATCAGCTGATATTATATGAAGAATATATATCAGAATAAAATAAAGATGTGCGTAACTCGAACGATTCAGGAGAAGAAAGGACGGATCGTGCAAACGGATCGTCGGTCAAAGAGATTGCCGGAGCAATCATTAACCAATTACTCCGATTCACTTAATCGGAGGGGGCAGTTTTCGAGAGGGACCGCGTGCCATCGGGCTCGCGCGACATTCTACTCTTTTTCCACGGTCGACCCTTGACTTGTTCTCTACACATCTCGGCAGTCACCTCCTGCAAACCGTAATAACTTCCTCATGAACAAGCAAGAACGCCACCATCCATCATCCTGTGGCTCACGGTTCTCAACCTTCGACAACGTTTCTCACTTTTGGTGACCTAATAAACATTTCTCTTTTGCACATGTATCTCTTGGTTTAAATGTGTGCCAAGTATAAGGCTTTCAAAACATTGAAAAATATAAGATGTCTATGTAATCGACAGATAGAATTTCTGTTTGAGTTTTAAATATTTGCAGAAGAAAAGCGAAATCTCGGAGAGATAATTATTCCACAATATTTATGAATATATATTAATTATGTATTCAAAATATGACATTTCAAGACATTCGCCGAGGCAAATTTTGTCTGCGATATATCTGGCGATGATGCACCGTCTCGAGACCGAATATTTTTGTGCGAAGGACCGTCTCGCCTCTCGAGACGAAATAACCGCCTCCTTAAAATTCCGCGCCGATCGCTCCAACGTCTCAATAATTGCTAATTGGAAGGTGACCCGTCTTTAAAAACTGGTCGCACGTCGTCCATCTCGGATCAACTTGTCAGCTTCGATTTAGCGGGTTGTAACAATTCTCTTTCTTTCTTTTTACTTTTTTCTTTTCCGAGAAACTGTTTACAAACATTTCTTAAATATAAATTTATGTACCCCCTTATCTCTCATAACATGTATTTGAATTATCAGCAATAAGAGATATAATCTTAAATTATATTTAAATTATGTTAACTCTGGTATCAAACTTACCGCGCGAATTGGAAATATCTATCTAAATATTATTATAGTTTATGAAATTAATTGAGTTGAAAAAATTTCAATTAAATTTTCTCAGGTTCTGAAAAAAAATAATTGCAATTTTTTCCAGCATGTAATATCAAACGATTTGCGACAAGAGCCTATAATTCCATCTATTTATCCATCCGTCCGCATGTGTTTCGCCTCTCGGTATTATTCGCGCTTTCCTTACGATAAAGTTGCGAGGTCTTCATCGGGGAGCGTTGATCGCGCAATCTTTTCACGTCTACCTTCTCCCGGAGCGGATCGCTCTCGCGGGATGAGCACCGCTTGCAGGGACGAGTACAAATTAATATTAAATTGAATTATAATGACAGTGTTTACCGAGGGGCAGCGCATAGCCGTGCGCTGCACCGGCAGCCGCTATTCGCAATGGATGGCACGAACCCTGCAACCGCCTCGTCTCGTCATATTTTATGCAATGTACATTAACACTGCCGCGGCCGCGTGCTCGTGTGCACACGTGTTCGTTAGTGGCCGCTTTTACGCCGCTAAGCCAGGATGCGGGCGACACGTCGACGTGTTTCTCGCGTCGTCGCGACGCCAATATATGCCGTAGGATTCTACCGTGTCGTGTAGCGAAACGCCATTACGACAAGTCTGATGGTATTGACACGCAGAGAAAACGTGTACCACGATTGGATTGATAGTATATCTCTCTCTCGCGTGTATATTTTCGAAATATATAAATATTATCTGGAAGAGAGAATGATTAATATCCTTATAATATCTTGCGGCTGTAATTTCCTTTCTCGCGTGTCGAGTTTTCAATCGATCGATTGAAAGAGCGCGATCTCGTTTGCTCGATACAGCTTCGATACTCGGATTATTCCGCGGATAGGCAAATCGAAGCCTATTTGTTCCACGCTACCATCACTGTCGATATACGTTACGTAGTAGCGCACGTGCGCAATCGTTAATAGGAGCGCAAAATCAATTGGAAAGTCCGGTAGAAAAGCGACCAAGGCACAACCGGTGACTGCAGAATTGTCGATACACAACCGCTGACAACCTTTCCAATTGTGCAAGATCTCGATGTCAAATCGATTTGCCGCGGGAGAAATTCAGTAACGACAAAATCTGTTAGACGTTTCGTTAAACCTTTCGCGATGAAACACGTGTCACCGCGGTGACGTAAACTAATTTTCAAAGGTCTCGAGATCGATTTGATGAATTTATTTGACAAAAAACTTCCGTGATTGCATGACAGGAATAAAATTTTCTCTGACAATTGTCAAAGAGAATAATAAATAAAACTAAGAATTTAGGAAGCAGATTTGCTTTTTGAGTATAAAGACGTCTTCCGATGCGTTGCCGGATCCGAGATAAGGCATTCGATAACGCTTTCCACTGATAATACTCTGATCGGACGCGCAGTCCCGCCGCGATTGACTGATTAATTCGCGCTTATAATAAGCTCATTACGCTGTCGCCTAATAAGGTGCGAGGCGCGGAAATAACGCTAACCGTAATTACGTGGAGCGGAATCCATATATCGCGTATTCGTCGCTGCGTGAGATTTATAGTATATCGTCAGTGTTTATTGCACAACGCAATAAGTCGCAGGTATAGGCACGCAAGTGAGTAAATCGCCCCGCGAGAGCGACACCGCGATCGCGTAAATCATCACGCGCGTTTCCCGGGATTAATCGCGCGGCTTAAACGAGAGCACCGGTTCACCTTGATCTTGAAATTTATTAATGGGTAGGTACAGACATACACACGTTTATATTGTGCACGAGAATACAGAGAGAGAAAGAGAGAGGGATAAAGAGACCTCCTGATATCGGTGGGGAAAGATATCGCGAACGGTTCATTGAGTTATGGTATTATCGAGCCGAGGGGGTGAATACACCCGTTCGGGGGGTGGGAGGGGCAGAGAAAAACGGAGAATTTAATCACCGATCTGTTCGCCGCCGCGATACGGTATGCCTGTATCATGGTATTCTCCTTAAAGACGCGTATTAATTCATTATCTTATAATTGTCGGCGTACGCGAGTCTGAAAGTGCGCGCCGACCGAATAGCGTGCTTATCAGCCGATATTAGTTACTCCCGGTATCTGGAATGTGGTGGAGGATGGGGTGGAAGATACGAATTCCTTCTTGGCCGTATTTGTAGGGCACTAGCGTGCGGAGCTAGTACTATCGTTCTTGCGTTTTTGCGATCTGCATCTCGATATCGTCGCGATTACAATCGAGGTGATAATATATTTCACGCGTAATTGATCATTTTAATGTGCTTGTAAATTTATGAAAAATTTGAAACGTTCCCGCAACAGGCGATTTATGGTCATCAACATATATTTAATTATTTACAATAGAGATAATGTATTTTTTCCTAACGCTTCTATTATATTTTATGATATTCAAGCTTCTCAATTTTTCAATATCTTTTGCAGTCAAGGCTCCTCGACCATGATGGCACTTAAAAGTTTTAAAAATAAAGCAACTGTGTCTGACAGTGTAGGAATACAATCAATTTCTCTTTCAACCAGAAATATAAATGGCAGAAATATAGACTCGCCGAACCGACGACTACAACGATCGTCTGGGGTGACACGCGATTGGGTCTCGAAAAAGCAAGGATAGCTAGAATACGAGTTGAACGGTACGAGCCGAAAGGTAAAGAGAAACGCTCGTTCAGAGAATCAAGCGAGAGACAGAAACAGCGAGAAAGAACATTTCGCTTTCAAGTCTATTTCATAACAAAGCCGCAGCCTCGCTGCAGAACCTCGCAGTCTGCGGTCGGCGAGGGAGCAGAAAAAGACGGGAAGAAAAAGAGAAAAAAAAAGAGAAGAAAAAAAGGATCTCGGTCTGTGCACTGTTGTGCAGCGGCGTGTCTTACGTTTGTAAAATTGCAGTCTTCGATCTCGCGCCTCTTTTCTTCTCGCTTATTCCCTCTTGTTCGCTCATAAAATCCCGTGTACCACCTTCGGTACTTTAGACCAGGCGCTCTTTCTTTCCTCTTCACACCCCCGGAAAATATGCATGATTGTTTGCCTTCTCTTATCTTCGGTAATTAATCATCTAATCGCGCATTTAATAGTTTGTATATCTGTGCTCGGCTAGTCATTCCTCTATTATTATTTTACTTGTCCATAACATAACTAATCATTTCACTTGTATATTATTACAAGATAATATCTGCTAATTTTTTTTCACTTAAATTTATATGCATTTTATCTACTTTATAATATCATTTTTATCTATTTAAAAAAGATCTACTTCATTCGGGATAAATTCATTATTTAATGTAAAAAAAGAATGCATTAGATCGAATAATTTCGTACCTCTCTTTCCGCAACTCGTACTTTACGCAGAATAAACCGAGATATTTTTTGCAAGAGCGAAAACAAGAATTTTCTCGTCGTAGACCGATTTGACGATGATGACGTGGTGCAAGAAATCACTCTCGTTCCTCTCGAGTTGAGATCTAAACGGCGCAACGATAGGGAACGCAAACCAGTCTCAAGTGTCTCCAATGATCGAAAATAAACACGATTATATTTTCCATGGACGTAATGTTTGTTAATTGCTGTCTAACGAACGAGCTACAAAGAAATTACGAAAAGCAAGAAATATTTCATTGAACTTCTCGAAATTGAGCATAAAAATCATAATAAAACAAGTCGGTCGTGTGTGTGGATTCGATATAGTAATATAATTCGAACAATATAAAAATCAGACTTGTGATGTCGGAAGCAATAGCTTTTAGAAAACGTATTTCAAGAACGCATTGCATAAATTTTAGATGATATAACTGTGACAATTTCTTAATTGGAAAGTACATATGTCCTATATTTATACATTTATACTATATTAATCTATATAGATGAAAAGCCTTTCGCAGATTGAAATTACCACATATACCGCGCGACGCAGTCGTACTTTCCAAGACACGTTCTAAATGCAGGAAACGGCGTGTAGAGTAAACCGATTGTGACATTTACGCGTTGCAACATATCTGTATTACGCTGCGCTATTATCGTGAACATTAATCAGTGTTCGAAAACCGTATGTATGTTGCAAACAAAATATATATTAAATATTTTATATTAGTATCTTTTATAGAATTTCCTTATATTCACGTGCACAAAAAGAAATATTTTATCACATTTACACATCAAAAATTAAATATGTTTAGTAAGTTTTGTTTAATGAATCAAGAAAAATATTTTACATATTTTAATATTTCATTAAGAGATATGCTGACATTTTTGTATTTTCTATAAACTCATTTTAGATGCTTATTTCTTAAATATATTTATCATTAAACTTTTTCTGTTTCTTTCCTTAGTCCCAATCTCTTAACGTTATATTTATTGTTGCGCCAGAGGCAGATAGATTAATTGTAAGATAGATATATTTCTCGTTTCACGTGTGAAATATAAACGTCATCGGGCGTCCGGTCGATCAAAGATTGCGCCCACGATGTGAAATATCGATTATACATATAGTAAAAACAAAAATGGGTCACATGAACCGCGAATGGGCAACAAAAATCCGCGTAATGCACGCCTGAACGCGGTTTAACGATACGAAAAAATGGCTGATCAACGATGATTAATTCGGATCTCAACGTGGCGCCGTACGACTTTGCTACTGTCTTAATGGATTATTAATGTTAATGTCGGCGAAATGAGAAGGGATACTATAAAATTACACGTTCTAAGCACACATTCCCTAAGGCGTGCAGCCGCGTAATTCGTGCTTTGCGTATTAGCAATGTTACGATTTCGTTTAAATTGGTTCTCCGCGCGCCTCGTTTACTCGTTTTAAACAAGCGCTACCGTTCATTACACAGCAGAGAATGCGATATTAACGAAGAAATAATTCCTCACAGAGAATCACACAACGATCAAGGATCAAGGGCGGAAAGCACGCGTTCACAAAGTAACGCATATATAAATTTCGAGTTGGACAAGGACTACGTCACTTTTATTACTTTGATATCGCGTAAATGCACCAAAAGTTTAAAGAACACGATATCGTATTCTGGAAAAAAAACAGAGCAGAGAATTAAAAAAAAAATCCTTTTGCTTAACATGCCTTACGCGTTTTACGGTTCGAGTTTCATCTTGATCGAATACGCTCGATCGAAGCGAATTCACAAGCGAACGTGCATGCAAAAAACGAGGAAGTTCCTCGATGCCTCGATCTCGGCCAATTAAGGACACGCTAGCAGAGTCCGAAACCGAAGGACCATCTACCTTGTCCTGTCACGCGTACGAGACGTAGTCGTGTCGCAACGTACTTTATACTGTCCGTCACGCGATTTTTTATGCATCAGTCGCGAGAGCAAGACTCGGAAACATGTTTTATTCAATTGCTAAATTTATTTATGCGCCGGCAAATATCCCTCGTCAGAAATTGTAATGAAAATTTAAGAATACTTTAATATTCTTCTTGCATACACATTCGCGCCCCTTCCATTTTTTAATATTTATATAATAATTAATATAATAATTTAATATAATAATTAATATATAATATTAAATCAATATATTCTCTCATACGTAACTTGACTAATTCTCATAAAAAATTAATTCTTAAAAGTGTCCATTCATTTTATACAGTCGAGAGCTTTTTTTCTCAAGACTGACACTTTTAGCGTTCTTCGTGAGTATATTTTTTCGTTCCATTCTTTTCGTTCAGATACACGCTTGTCGTTCCCGATACTCGTGAGAAAGTCGCAGAGAATCCATCTCCGATCCCGCGGATCGGATGTAATCGAACGAGCGAGCGATGATATCGAGGATCTCGCTGAGACGTTCGGTTGTCTAAACGGATATGCTATTCCGGAATCTTCATTACTGTGAAAGAATCCTCGAGAAGGTACTCCATTCTACATAGTAACAATGCTCACGGTTAATTGCTCGCCGTGTTCGGCGCTGATGAGTCGCTCAAGTAGGAAGTCTTCGATCACAGAATTTTTTTTTAAAGGAAGTATTTCCTAGAGAAGTATGCTTTCTGATATATACGAAACGTAAGAATCATTTTTCACCAACAATGATTTTATATATAGTTTTCAGTCTTAAATACACTTGCGTTTCCTAACTAAAAAAGGCTCAAAGAATGTTTATGACGATAATTTAATGCTTATCAGACAATCACTCTCTCTCTATGAGAATACAAAGATAATACCAGAAGAAAGAACATTGATCCCTGAACTTCCCGTCGTTTGTTGGTATCTCTTTAAGCGTCTTACTTGTACAATGTGCAATATTTTTTTAATGTTTCGCGCTCGTAAACATATGATAAGGATGGAAGTATCGAGAATGACGTCGTTGATGAAGCAGATAAAACGCGAGCGTAGCGTAACAACCCAGCACCGCGGTTGTTTTTCAATTTTCAAAGATTCTATCTTTGGTTGTATTACCCGGGAATTCGACTCGCAAGACCGAGTTGCAACCGAGAAAAGAGGAATATTAAAAAAGCAAGAAGGGAAAAGTCAACATAGCGTCTGCTAGATACTTCATATCTCAATTCATCGATGCATATACAATATCGTTCTACTTCTTCCCAGGCAAAAGTGACTTCGTTAAACAATAGTCCCGGCACTTCCTCGGACGATCCATCCATCAGACACATCCGAACGAAATGACGATGATATATCTAACTCGATCATTTTTTCCTTGGTAGAATAATAAAGGAAGATGATTTTTTAAGATAATAAAATCTCAAAAATCTTATTCTACCGACGAAGAGAACCGTTCGACGGTCCAAACAGAATGTAACGCGATCGATCCTTCCCCGGGATATCTCCCGCTGCGGAATCGTGGGGTACAACGGACGAGAGGACAGCGTGTCCCTTCTTCGGTCTTCGTCGTTCGCGGTCGCCGTGGTGGCGATAATGCTAATGCCGCTACGCCGGTGATTCCGCGCGGGGGTAAGGGATGTAAAACAAGAAGCACGAGGAGAGAGCCGCTCAACGCGAATCTAAATATAACTAGGATGTGCAGAGAGGCGCCCACCGCGCGCTTCTCCTCTGCAAGAAAGAGATAAAGAGAGAAAGCCTCCTGGCGGTCGTCTTCCGTTGGCGCTCAACGACCTAACCGAGAGAGAGCTGCGATCTCGTGCACTCGAGCTACCTCTGGCCCGAAGGGGAAGGAGGAAGGAGGAGAACGAGGAGCCTTCGACCGGTCAAAGGTGCAGGCGCTCTATACGTGCGCGTGTACCGTTCGCGTTCTAGGCTGCCCGCCTGCCTTAGCTGGCTGGTACTACTTGATGGCTGTACACCGAGTACTCGGTGTCCTCATCGTATTTGCATCCCCGACGGAAGATGCACTTCTGTTCCCCGATCGCTACGGCCATTAGTCTAGAATACATAATTCAATGTGGATTCTACGTCAATCGGTCGGAGAGAAAAATTCACGGCCTTTCGTTCACGGACTTCCGCCTTCCGCTGTTATATGGAGAAACGTTACGGCGAAAATCATATATAATATGTAAACATAATAAACTCTAATTCTATATTCTTGATTGTACATCAAAGTACAGGCATTAAACTCACTGCACTCGATGCCGCCATATGCGGCATCAACAATTTTTTCAACCTATACGTCTTATTTTTGATGTTATGAGTTGATCGTCAATTCTAAAAGTGTCGTGAAACGAGACAGTTGTTGTTTTATCCATCTACCTATAATTGCTGGTGATTATGGTAGGTAGCAAAAAGGATGCAAAATGTATTTTTTTCTTTTCACGTAAGGCGTTAGGTCCCGCGAAAATAGTTAGCCGCGCACGCATAATCCGCGCTGTTTACCATATTAATTGCGGACGGAGTCGGCTGCTGTGCGATTTATCCCGGTAAAATAAATAAGCCACGAAAAACCTTTTCATTTATTAACCCGTATCCTCCGAGAACGCTCGACGGGTTATTAACTTCGATTGGTGTCAATTATTTTGTTGCGCTGTGTAATCACTTTCAAACTGCGCGCAGATTTCACGAGACGAACGCATCGTCGATATACGCGTATACGCCTATACGCATCACGCTATTGCACGATATATTGCAGTGAATATGCATGCCAATGAATACATATACGCCGATCTGACATTTCGCTGTCAAAGTGCATTAACACTTAAAAACAGCAGAAATAAATGCAACAAAATCGAAACGCGTACAACACTCGGTTAAAGATGCAAACACAAGCTGTTCCAGGTAGTGCACACAAGTTTGCACTTAAAAATCTGCACAGTAAGTAAGTACAACACAGAACCTGCTAATGGATAGCGAGAGAAAAAAATCTTCTCCTACAGATACATTTTCTGGAGAATACTAAAATAACTTGCAATATTTATGTAAAATTTGTAAAATATGTTATAAGTAAATTTATATATTAAAAAATAAGATATATAATATAGAAAGAAATGTACAAAAATAATTAGCACACTTTCTGTAATTATTTAATTTTTCGAGAATTATTCTATATGTCTAACTCGTGTATTTTTCATAAGGGCGGAAAAATCCTGCAAAATATTCGAAATCTATCTAAATAATTTAATCGCATTTCCAGATAATAGTGTCTTGAAATTAAAGTTTTTGTCGCATAAGGAAGTAAAGCAAGAAATGCCATAAGAGGGACGGCGCTCCCATCAAGATCATCGACCACAGTTCCAAGTGCATCCCTTGGTATTCGCGTCCTTGATACGTGACAAAGGAGACGGACTCCGAGTCTGCAAGTCAATCTATTGTCCATCGGCAATGAGAGTTGTTATAAATCAACTCACGAGAGAATCCAGACACGCTTTTAATTCGTGCAAAGTCGATTATTGAACGACAAAAGTCAGCGACCACTGAGAGAGAGAGAGAGAGAGAGAGAGAGAGAGCGAGAGGTGAAAAGAAAAATGCATCGCAGGAAAAACTCTTGATCGCAGAATGGTTTTTGTACAGTACCAAAAAACTTTGTGAAAAAAAGAACTTCTCTCTTTTTTATAAAATATGTGAGTACTAATATTTCTTTTTAATTTCTTCATTATTATAATAAAGATATTCTTTGGACTAATGTTATAATTTATAAATTGACTTGAATTAATGCATAATAATGCATTTTCTTAAGGATAATTCTGCGCCAATTTTTTTGTCTACCTTTCGTAGCAGAATCGTTTATATATTTCATCAATCAGACTCTGTAAGGATGACTCTTTTCGATTGCCACATCCTCGACTTTTCCGTCGAAGAAACATCGAGGGGAGAAGATGAAAAGTGGAAGAAGGCAGGGAGTCTAAGGAGCATATTTTACGATCGAATCGATTATCCACGGCACTGTATGTGGCAACATCAACAACATACGTGTGTCAAACTTGAAGTGTCAAGGTCCTCTATATGCTGAAATTGTACGCGGATTTAATTAACGGACTCATTAATACAATAGATGCAATTTTATCTTCTCCTTACGATACTTTATCGAAATATTATTATTATTATATTATTATTATAATTGTATTAATACTATTAATACTATTAATACAATTGTCTAATTTTCTATTAAATCCGAAAAAATTACATAATGGCGAAAATTGCAATTAGTTTAACTATATGCCTATTCCCCCTCAAAAAATAATTATTCGGCATGTCAATATTAAAAATGTCACAAAAAATGATTTAATTAGAAATGTTTAATTAAAGAAAAATTTGAAAAATTGTGCGAAGAATAGTCATGAGAGGAATGAGCTCAAGTTATTATCATACGAAATTAAAAACGACGTAGTGAGACGATTCATCCGCGCAAAATAATTTATACAATTATTAGAGCCAAGGTTCTCATTATGCGACGAAAAAAACCGCGATGATGCACCGTAATTACTTTCAGTTCACTCAGTTCTCGTGAAATGGCAACGTTGGTGAACGACAGTGATCGAAATATCGTGTGCTCGGTTTTTCAAGTACATTTAACGATAATGCCTGCCTTCGATGCTATGTCCGCTCGGAACATTTCTGATTGCAATGTTTTTCTACGCGAGGCGTAAGGAGCGTATTTTACGATGGAATCGATTATCTACGGGCCTGCACGTGGGGAACTTGAGCAACGTACGTGTGTCAGACGAGCGAAGCAACCCAAGGTCTTCCACGGGTTGGAACTGACGGACAGATTTAGTTACGGCCCGTTGTTGTTGCAACCGCGCGCCACAATGCAACGTCGTCGTTCCGTGCAACAGCATCGGGAGAGCATCGTCAGGTAGCGCGTAGCCGGAGGGATAAAGAGCCACGGGTACTTCCGATTAGGACTTCTGACACGGTCGTATAAACAAGCGATTTATTTCTTTCGTAATCATCGCGCGGCTTTCCACGGGAGCTTTCGCGACTTTGATCGGCTATTAATTAACGCTCAGCGATGCGCGAAAAGATTTTATACAGATATTTCAGAAAGAAATTAAAAAATATAAGAATTTTATGAGAATTTCTCTGATTAATATTTATTATAATAAAAATAATAATATCTATTACAATAGATAGATATTAGTGATAGATATTATTATTTTTATTATAATAAATATCATATTGTCTCGCGATTACCATGCTTTTCAGGGTAAATTCTAAGAGACAATTCTCTCAAGTGTACGTCTTTCATCCATCAAACTTGCGATTAATTGAATTAATTGTTCCTTGAATTTTGATATAATTTTATTAAGAAAAAAATCTCTCCAAGACTCAAATCGATAGATGAAATCAGTGGCGATAGAGTTTTAAGACACCCAACGTGTACTTTCAGATAAGTATACGCGGCACAGAAATCTTTATTAGAGAGAGTTATAAAATCTCCTACACGATGCAAAAAGATAGGGGGTAAGACGCGAAAGTGTGGTAATGAAGGTTCGTCCGCGAGCGTTCGATAGCAAACTAGGAATTTCAAGCTCGCTCATCGATCATGCGGTGGTTTCGCTGGATTTTGTGTTCAGTCTGGTTCGAGGGAAACCGGTACAGCCTACGGCACAACGCAGCGGGGAAAAGGAAGATTGTAAGAGACTGGAGATGAAATAAAAGAATAAAGAAGTAACTAGAGTTATTACACGACGATATTGCACCTCTACTTACTCGTTACTTCAAAAATCTGTCTTGACTTGCACGTTTATATTCCATTTAATTACATAGAACATTTCTCAATACTTCTCTATAGTAACTCTCAATAAATTATATAAAATTAATCATTAAAATTCATAAACTCTTTCTGTTAAAAATTGTTTCGCGCGTTAATATTCAAGTATAAATAACAAATAATATATTTTTAACGTTGAAATATTTCCATCACGCGTACACGTAATTTTCTCGATCAACACAACCGTATTCATGTATGTAAATACATGTTATACGTTTTCGGAGCCACGAAATAACGTTGGACCCCGAGAGTTTGGTCCACGCCACGGGCAATAATAAAGATATTTATCGTTACCGTGCTTATGCAGTGTCCGAGGACAATGGGAGTCCAAAACGACAAAATATTCGATGTGCGGGTTTAGAGGAGATACGAGAGAGACCGGGACAAGTTTCGCGCCGACGACGGGAACTTTCGTGGGGATTTGCGAGGCACTCTGCAAAATAAATATCGTGCGACAGAGCCAGAACACGGTCGAGCACAGAGACGCGAGTTCTTTCGGGGTTCTCCTCTCGCGGATGCCGTCACTTCTTAGGGTCGATTGTTCCAACTTCTTGGTAAGTTTTACCCAACAGGTAGCATATTTTCGTCTCTTTTCAGATAAGTTCTAAAAAAGAGACGAAGATATGCTACCTGTCGGGTAAAACTTATCAAGAAGTTGGAACAACCGGCTCATAGTCTTCTTACACGCCGTATAATCGTATAAATATGAGTAATCACTTCCTTTCCGGGCGCGCGGTGGACGCGACGTTGTCGAGAGCATCGCGATTCCCGCCGATTTCTCACGTTTTCGATTCAGAGTACATCTTGCTAAAGCCACACGGCCGAACAACCGACGCTGAAAATTATCCGTCAAAGCTTGAGATCGATCGATCGCACGATTTCACGATCGGCTAACGGATTCGATAATCTTCGCAGTCTTGCGCGAGTTTAACATTGTCGTACGAGAAAAACGTATCGCGCTTCCCGTTTCTGACAACGCGGAATTCCGCCTTGCTTTCTCATTATTATATTATGTTATACCTCTTTGCGCTCTTACACTAGTGTTCTCACAAAATTAAAAAAAAAAAAATATGTATGCACATAATTGCAACCTTGTGATACGTCAAACTTTGACTGAACTGAAAACAATTGTTTCGAGAATTGATTCGTTCTTGCACAATACTGTCTAATTATGAGCGTCGATAATAATTTCACATATTTACTTATTAGATACTGTTAGGCCGGTAAACATATACATATATATTTAGTATTGACATTTTTTTTTTCTACAACTAGTAGTTTCTTCTTCCCTTTAACGGTGATACATTCGTTACGGTACCGCGATGTTTTGTGCACTCTTACACGACTCGAACGTATATATATATATACGGTTTATGTGTAACGTTCAAACCCGGAGCGTCGACGCTCTTGAACAATAAACTGCGTTTTTTTTTCCTCTCTCTTTCTCTCTTCTTCTGCCCCTCGGCCCCTCTCGTTTCTCGCTTCTTCGCCGCGCCATTCTTTGTTATCCATCATACGTACGAAAGAGGCGAGGGAGTTTTTGCCTTGTGTCCCGCGCGCCTGAGAAAAAAAAGACGGCATCGCCTGCTCCGCCTGTGTATTGCGAATTAACGAACACCGTTAATTCTCTCGGGCGTTACAGAGAGCCGCGCGCGCCGGTTATCGGCATCGGCTCCTCTACCATGCGCTTAATTCTTTGGACCACGGCCAAGGTACGTAATCCATCATTATAACTAACCATTCATGGGATCCACCGGATATCGCCGTATCCGGTATTAAGAAACGCGATTGATAACCAGCAGACTTGTAAATCATTATTAATTATCTATACTATATCGAGGATAAAATATATGTAATTAATATCCAATATTATTAAACTCGATCTCATTTAATTCGCCATACAAGTTCGTTATATTCGCGAACAAGAAAAGAAAAATTAACGCGTGCAAAATTTGGCACAGAAAAAACCCCCATAAATACAAAAAAAAAATATATAAAACATTTATCTCGTCGTGCGACTAAAAGTTCCGAATGCCAGCAATCTTATCCCTGTCCGTTCCGTGGGACCGCGATCGCGGCGGCAATGATCCCCGGAGGAAGGCACGCCGTGTCCCGCGTTTGTTCCCGCGCGGCACAGAATAAAAAAAAGAAAGAAAGAAAAAAAGTGTGAAACCGGCAAGAAAGAATCCCCTTCCGCGTCTCTCTCTCTCTCTCTCTCTCTCAGAAGAGGATTAATATATTATCGGTGTAATTTTCAATATTTCAGCGCGGACCGGGATCGGCGCGGATGCATTAATCCTCGGCTCGGCGCATTGTTGCCCCCGGGGGGAATGGCGGGGCAGAGACCCGGCCAACTTCTAGGCGTGCCGCGACTTTTCCATGCCGTTAAGCAGCCTCGGCGAATGCGGGCCCGGGGAATGATCGATTCGCCAAAAGGGAGAAAAAAGCCACCTGCATTACTCTCGCGTATATATATATATACGCGTGCGTATGCGCACACAATAGCGCCGAAGCTATATCGCGCCTATACTGTAAACGCGTGATGCGTATACTGGTACAAGGTGTACGCACGGCCGTGTATATATACGACGTATGGTTCTGGGCAAAGGTGCATCGACCCTCACCTGTCCCCTCGGCTTACCGCTCCGGGATTTTAATTGCAGACCTCTAGCGTTTTTCTGTAACACCGGTAGGAAGCGAATTACAATCGCAAAAAGGTATACCGCGTCGACGCCGGCGCTGCCGACAATAACGTGATGCGTGTGCGTGTACTTATACGTGTGTGTGTGTATATATATATATATGCGTTTCTGTGCGAGTGCACGCAGCGGCGATGACGCGAGAACTTTACAATTAATTCCTCGAGCGCGGAAGTACTGTAGAACACTTCGGATTAAAGCATGACAAATGTTTTCTCTGTGATCTCTCGTATAAATAGAGATTCTGAGAGAAACTACTAAAAAGTAGCTCACGAAGGAGAAAGATATACACTGAATCTCTCCGAGGATTGCAAATTAATATTAGACGCCAAGTGTGGATACAAATAGATATCTGAAACGTATTAAGCGTGTGATGGAAAAGCACTTCTAGAATACGCACGAGATAATAAAAATGAGTTTGCAATCAGCGGTAAGATTATGTTAATTAATAGCATCGCGATGTAGAAAGCTGCGAGAAAAAAGCGTAAATTATATATCAAAGTAAATTAAGAATTTTATAATTGTAATAAATAATAAAGAGAAATTTAACTTTTAAAAAGCTGCCCAATCCAATTAATTGCAATCCCAATTACAACTATTAACACTTAAACGGAGACTGATTAACGCGCACACATGGTAAGATTATATATATACAATATATATATATTTGTTCTACGTGTATCCTATATACCCAGCTAGGCAAATATTTTCTTATACCTTTGTACTGAGTTAAGCAGGCCATTAGCCGTGCGTGGCTGACGGGCTAATTCGGGGACAGCTTTCCTAACGTGCATAGTTACAACGTGATGCAACGCGAACGAGCCGACGCGACGGACGGCAGGAAGAGAGCATTACCATCGTAGAAGTAAGCGCGCGATAATCAGCATGGCAGGATGCTTAGAAAATAACGGGGCACTAATGAGACGCGCCGAGTCCCTTCTTACCCACGTGAGATGTAAATATATGTGGGCCGCGTGTACATGCAGCCTCTGCACTCTCTCTCTCTTTCTCACACACCACACATACGCATTCTTTCGTTTACATCCGCGACAAGCCCGATTTGTTCTGAATCACTCGCGACGTCTTATGGTGGCTGTTCGCACTTCCATGCGGAAGTCAAATAATAAAGTTATACGTGCGTGAGTAACGCATTTAATGTAACGACATTTCCATCCCAGCGAGACGGGCGCGTCCGCACGCGTATCGCGGATCACGATCTCTCTCGTTGCGTGTTTCATTTTTTTTTTTTTTTAGGAATTTTTATCCTGGGAAAGTTGCTAAATTGTGTTTTACCGGTGGAGCCAATCATCTAATTAGTGCTTTAACGCCGAGTCACGCAGCAGTCATCCTCCTGCAATTTTCGCTCACCGGATTCTTGTGATGAATATCCAATTAACTAATTCGAAATTTTTTTTATCATTCCGTATTAAACCGTTCGAATCCTTATTAAAAGTCACAATGTCGAATAATTATGACTGCTGCCGAAAGGAAAGAAAAATTAAAAGATTTACTAAAGGAAGAGTAATTTTCTCAATAAAATTATTTTTATCAAAACTATATTATTTTTGGCAATTATTTAATAAAACCGAGCAAAATTCACGATTCCAAGAAGCTTCTGATATTTTAAATTATGCTAATACATGAAAAAATGTATCATTATCGAGACGAGGAAATTGAACGGTGACGATAAAAATAATTTAAATGCATAGCGATCATCATTATTCGCTAGATAATCGAAAGAAAGATCGTATGTAGCCGACGCGGAGGAAAAGTATCATTTCTCAGAAGATATGTCGCGATGTAACGGTAATAAAGTTCCCGCAAATTCTACTCGGGATTCCACAAATGATGATTCTTCCTGCCACTGCTACCGCTAATGGTTACTTATTCGCGATGCTGCAGAGAGACCGATTGTTCACAGAGTATTCGTAGAACATCTCGAGCATGCAACAATAAAATGCGTATTCATTCATGCGGAAATCAAAGCTAATTTATCTGCCATTCTTGAAAATGTCTTGAAATTGAAAATGTATAAGTTTTTCTGTTTTTTTTTTTTTTTTTTTTTTTTTTTTTCGTGACCGCCGCGCTGTTATATCCTCCTCGTTTTATTGCCGCGGAGAGATGCCTTGCGACAGAATCGCTCTTGAAAATGTTTTTCAGAGGCGCAAAACGCCGACTAACGCACATCGATTGGTCACCGAACGACATCATCGCGTGCGGTTACATCGCGACTTAACAGCAATATTATACCGTATCTGAACTCGGTAGCAATCCTCGTGTATCTCGCCGAGACTCTTTTCTTCCCATCCCCTTTCACCTTTACCCGGCACAAGGCAGTTACTTATCCGCGGTACGTCGATCCCTGAAGGGGCTTCTTTCTTGCGTCTTCTCCGCCACATCATTCGGGGCTAAAGAATTCCGCAATCATTTCAGACGCCAACCGGCTCTCTCTCTCTCTATCTCTCTTTCTTTTACTTAATACATAGTACGCAAAGTGCCTTGTACATGCGGACGAGAACGATACATTACGAAGTACCTCGCGCGTTAAAACGTATACATAATAAGTGTACAAGCGTAGGATGTATCGCGATTGCGCGCGCGTGCAAAAAGTGTTAGGGGGGTCACGTTCACACGAAATCAGGCTCGCGATGAGCGTTATTAACTTATTAAATCGCTAATCCTAATTAATCCCGCGAAATGATTCATGGACGTTAAACATGCCGATGATTCCTGCCGTAAAATATCAATCGATGCCGAGGCGTCGACAACTTTGCGGGAAAAGATTTAGTATTTTAGTAAGACTGGTATTTTATTATTAGATATTCTGATTGCTGTGTAATTAAGATTGGTAGCACACATCGCTCGTCAAGCTCTCCGCCGAAACAACCGCTTCCTTCCTACAGCAAAATCGTTCTCTCCGCGTTATAATTCGAAGAGAATTATATATTTTTTGCAGTTTAACGCTATTTAAAGTACCGTTGAAAGTTTCCGCCCGTAATTAACGAGATAATGCGGGAAACGTGATACGCTTTGAAAGATTGATTGTTAGGGATTCTCCTTCCCGAGAGAAGAGAGAAACACGAGCACAGCCGCACCGTGGCCGCAGGAAAACAAGGTAGATTATTATGACATGACATTTCGTTAATTTACATAGGAATTCGAACGGTTTCTTCTTCGATAATAGCCCTGTCGCTAGAGCTATTTCTCGGAAAGGACATATCGATCCGGCGTTTCCGGTTACCACACAGAACGGTAAACTGTTTTATGCTGGTGTACGTTATTCATTTATGTATCTATTTAACGCGGCAATTTTTTTAAGCAAAAGTATAATAGCATTATATGTAGAAATACTCGTGAAAACACAGCCAAGAACATTGTGTAAAAATTACTAAACGATATTTAAATTGTTTAAATGTACTTCAATATTCACGTCAGAAATATGTAATATAGCGATTCTTCTTTCTAAAATAAAAATAAAGCTAGGCTGACTGTAAATTATTTTATCGTCGTGCATAACGTAGGATCGCGTGACCAGAAACCCGAATCAAATTTGCACTCGTGCTCGATTTACAATTAATATCGCCGACCTTCTTCTTGATAGGTCAGGACAGAACGCTCGTTTAGCCGGTCGGTCCGTTATGCGAAACGAGCAGAACGTGACAGCGTCACTCATCGTCAGTGGCTATCAATCGGACTGTCCCGTAATGTAAGTCGCGGGCTACCTTTATTTGGTCACGGCATTAGAGCTTTTTCACACGAACTACTTTCTGCGACATCGCGATGACGCATCGTCTGTGCCAAACTAAAACACCGGTACGAGTAAATTACACATTTATATAACTGCATCTTAGAAGGCGTAAATCTCTCTACAGCAAGACTATACATTTAAATCGCCGGTATTTAAATACCGAGCAATTTTTTTAAATATCAGTATCTGAAATTCCAGTGCATCGATATTAACATATTTTTTTACGCAACGATTTTACTGAATTCTTGTCGGATAGAAGCATTTATGCAAGAATTTTGATTAATTTTCAAAATATCAGAGAGGGAAAATTCAGGAAATGTCAAATATTTCTAATTTAATTAACATTCTTTATAGGAAGCTCTATTTTATATATAATTATGTATATATATAATTCAAAGATAAATCTTTATCGAAGTCGACAATGACGAAGGAAAAGAAAACTGCATTTACGTATACAAATATAGCTATAAATTTTTAGAAATTGATACGTGGCCGATGTATGTAAAACTGATCCATTCATTTGCATTTCAAGCGTTAGGTTCTTGACTGGTCTCAAGCATATGAATCATCAATTAACATAAAAAGAAAAAATATCTGTGGATACATGCTTCTTCGAGAACATTTCAGATAGCAACTCAGCATGAATCTTATGAATGAATTGCAAAGAAAGCATTGCAAGAAAGATTGCAAGAAACTATTTCCTATCATTAAATCGCGCGCGTAATATGAAATAATTGAAAAATCAAGAAATGTAAATATTTAAAGAAACTATTGTGAAAATATATGAATATTGTTATATTATAATATTTTATATAATGTATACACAACATATACACTATAATAAGATTATAAAATTATTTTATATAGATACAAAGGAATCTCTATAATTTTTTTTTCACATTCGTAATTTATTATAATTGATTAAAAATAACAAGAGGCCATTGCCATTTAAATGGAATGGGCCTTACAATTAACAGCTATCCGCAGAATAGACCACGTATCTGTACCTCCACCAATCATCATCAACGAAACAAGTCGCCATCTAATTCTACTGGAAGGGTCTTAAAAGATTAATATGAGAGGGCCCTTGAGTGAGACCATTCGCTGGAAATATTAGGAGGAAAGAAAGGGGGGCCGCTCTCTTCAGAGAGTTGGGTCAGAGAAATATTTAAGAAAAAAAGTAGAGTAAGAATCGAGAGAAAGAAAGAGAAGAGAGAAAAAGAGAGAAAGACAAGCGGTGCAAAAGATGACGAAAGAAAGAAAGAAGAGTCGGGGCAGCGAAAACCACGATGAAGAGGCGGGTGTCGTCCCAGTGTACACATAACGCGTATTAATGTGCGTTAAGACGCGGAGAAACGACGTGGCAGACCTTACGGGTATAGGATGACACTTGGGGCCGGAGACCTTCGATCGCCTCGGTCGGGCATTATCTCCTCTCTCTCCTCTGCGGCCGCTCGTACCCTTGCCAAACCCCCTTGCCCCCCCCCCCCGGTGCCGGCCCCGCCACCCTGCCCCCGCTAGTCATTGGGCCCCGGCCGAAGAGAGTACCTTCGACCGGACTCGGGGCCTCTCGTGCACCTCCGTCGACGTTCGTGTGCGCTCGGTTCGACCTTGAACGGGCCCTGTATGGTCTATGCCACTGACACGGACCAAGGACGGGGAGGCCCCACGGTTGGGTACCGACGTGCTGTTGTCCCGAAACGCGGTCGTGGAACTCCGGAGCGGCGCGCTGGAAAGTGTTCGAGCCCGATGGCAAACTCTTTTTCGTGCTTCGTGCCTTCCCTTCACGCCTGCCATTGGCGTAGGGTGGTCGGAGAGTACGAGATTGTACCTTTGCCTCGCGTATGAATCGTGAATTGGTCAGATTGAAAATGCGGCAGATATTTCTTTCCATTCGCTCTAAAGAGAGCTCACACCCGATGTAAATATTTTTAAGTAACGATTTAATGTTTCATTAAATAGCATGGTTAATTAACTACACACTCCGATTACAACTTTTGCTATTTTAGATAAGTTTGTGTAATTTAATATTGCTATAAAACTACGATATATGTGAGTAATATCGCAATCATTTAAAGAGAAAGAAAAAAAAATTTTGAAGCTAAAGAATTTAGCATTTCACCTAACACTCAGAACTCATGGACTATTTTAGAAGCAAAGATTCTAAAATTTAAAGTAGATATTAATCATTATATATATAATAAAATATATTTTATAATATCTAATTGTAAGTGGTATAAATATATTTTGAATTCTCAAATTAATGTATTACGTATATGTTAGTTACACGAATTTTTCTTTTAAAAGTTGTAGAGATATAATATTAAGCAATTCCTGAAACGGGTCATCGATAATACCGATATTAAAGCAAAAGGAAAGTATGTACTAGACTTATTATTCGTACGCGCTACATGTGAATAATAAAAAGGGCCCAACAACTCCGAGCAGAAAAATTTAGTACGTTCGAAAATGGAGAATGCTCGCAGGAAAATATATATTTAATAAAAAAGAGTAGCAATCCCTCGGATTTTCTGCTATAAGTAAGAAGTTAGCCTTGGGATGATCTCTAGAATGTGTAATGCCGTTGATTCCGAGAGAGGTTGAAATTCAATATATAGTTGCAAGCAACGCGCGAGCTATACATGTGGGAATACTAGACAGATAAAATGTACGCGTGCAAGCGTCTCGTGGCAGTAGCTTGATACTACACACAGCCTCTTGTAATCCAACCAAATATCGAATTGAATATTTCTATTGATTGGTGAAAAGAATCTCGAGAAATAACCACTATCCGCTACATCTTGTACATCTCTCGCAAATATTGTTTATACCTTTAATAATTATATTTCCCTATGAATGCAACGAAATTTATTCCAATTGCGAACGATACTTTCTTGCTTTACATATGGATTAATCTTGCGACTCTTGTGAGAACCGAAATATCATCGTGAATCTCATGCGCGTCTTTTTTCTCTCTCTCTCTCTCTTTCTCTTCCCGAGCGCGTCCGGGCCGAAGTATGTACATGGTAGCACGAAGCCGCGAACGCGAAGTAAAGTGCAGCAACGAAGTAGCAATGATAGAGTGCCTCGGTGCTGGTATATCGGCGTGGGTACAAGTATATGTACAAGTACTGGTAACGCCGCGGTGCCTGCAGTCGCGGATCGTTTCGAAGCACTGCCGTTGCGTGCGATGCATCCTGGTTATTGCGAAAGGGTCAGGGATCGTGTCGAGAGGCCAAGAAAGACGGTACTCCCGCGGCCGATCTCTTGATGGGATCCTCGATGCAGATCGGCTAATGCAACGCGAAAATGCAAGACTATAGTAATAGATGTTGGATTCTTTTGTTCGTTTTGTGTGGCCCTTTTCTCTTTTTCCATTTCTTCCCCTTCTCCTTAAATCGATAGCGCGCGGAATTTCGCGAAAATAAGGAATTAACGTGATGTTTATGCGAAAAAGCATTTCTCTTCGTAAATTTACAAGTATGTTGTTTGTCATAAAATAAGATGTAATAATGATATAATGCTCTTAAAAAAAGAGAAGGAGAGAAAGAGAGAAATCTCGAAACGATCCTTTGCGGTACGCAAATTTTTTCGCCACGCCTATGGTGGAGCCCAAGCGCCGTCTGCACTAAACCCTACCGGAGGTACTCGTTGGGCCTTTCTCAGCAGGACCATTTCGTGTCCACGTACGAAAAAAAGGAGCGACGAGAAAAGAGGAGGGTCCTGGGCGTTGGCCCTAAATCTAACAAAATACTTGTCTGTCTCGTATGAGTCGCGAACTTTTTTTTGCCAACTCTCCCATATCCTACTTTCGTTGGTATTATTTTTCATTTTTATAATACAAGGACAAGCGATTTCTGATCCTTCAAACACAGTCATCACGTGTATCGTTTATAATAATACATCATTCACGTTGAAAATGATGGAAATCACGAAAGTACAATCTTCCATTTAATGTGAAATTTATATAATATACTTGCGGAAGTATTCAAAACATTTTTTTACTGCATTCCACCGTGCAATTTTCTTATAAGCACGTTAAACAGTCTACAAATTATTCTGCCAATTATGAATAAATATTAAACAATAATACGAGAAGAAAAAATACGAAATTAAAATATCAAACTAGTATATATTTAATGCTGAGTTCATATAATTATAACGCTACAAAAGAAAAATATATTATTCACATAAATATAATACAAAATTATTCCAATTATTGATTTTACGAAAAGCAGTTCGAAATAATATTTCCGGCTCATTTTTGCACCGCTTTAATTCCTTCTTAATTTATGCAAATATAATATATACGATTCTTTTGTTGGTTGACGTTAACCACTCTGTCAAGAAAGATTCTTCGAATCATCGAGTGTAGATGAAAACGTGGACCGCTCTTACAAAGTTGCGTTTATTCCAGCGCGGTGCAGAAAAAAACGGAGGATCAATTTATTTTTAGCAATTTTTTTTCCGTCAATGCAACAACCTCGTTCACGAGATTCCTTTGCTGCTCGTTTTCACGTCGGGTCGTAGGATTCACAACAACGACGACGATGACGAGGACAATCGCGAGAAGAAGCTCGAAAGAAACGAATCAACGAAACCTCAACCTCGAGCGAATTTCGCTCGAATAACCACACCTTCAACAAAATTCTCTTTCCGAGGCAAAGAAACACCGCGGGCGCGCGCATATACCTTATCCTTTAACAAGAAACAATGAGGTTTCTTAACGTGACGCCTTGACGTTACGAGAATAATTATCTTGATTAAGAAATACCGGACTCGTAATGTAGTAATAAGAGTAAAAGGCCGCGATCAACCAAACCGACCGACCGATCGCTCGCTCGCGAGAGAGAGAAGTACTTCTCTTATGCGTCAGCTGGTTGTTTGTGCAAACTGAGATCGACTCATTATAAAGCCGGGACTAACGTAACCATGCTCAGATCGCTGAGCCAGGATCGGCCGAACACGTTCCTACAATGTGCAAACGAATGCGTGCAAGCACGGACACGCATGTGCAATGTTCGCTCGCTCGCTCGCGTGAATTCAGCCTCACCGTAGCGTCGCTGCGGTACATCAAAGGGGGATTTGCGTACGGCATAAGCCAGAGATGCAGGATGACCTGTTATCGCCGATGTAATTGTAAAGAAAATAATTCCACCGCGGCGAACGGTAAGACGGGAAGCTCGCGAAATTCGTGTACGAGTCTTCAGGTACGATCAAAGGTAGCGAGATTCATGTATACGCGTGAAAAGTATAATAATTTAAGTATTATATAATTATTAAACAATTTTACATTTAAATAATAATTGTGAAAACAATTCCCCGTTAAATAAATATTATCATATATATATATTACTACTTTTATATATCGTATATATAAATATATATTTATATATAATATATATACGATGTATGAAACATATAATGGCATATATCAACATATAATGCGATATATGTCATTATATGTGATAAACAATATTAGACAATATTTAGCTGCAAAAACGGGGAAAAAGCTGCATCCTCACGGCGTATAACTCGTAGCGTCGTTTTTGCATAACACAAGAGCCACGGGCGATCATTATAATCGAAACGCGCGCTGATCCCTCGCAATCGATGAAGTCATCAATCCGCGATAGAGTCGTAAAAGTATTCAAAGTGTTATATTCCTGCGCGTTAATCTAACGAGGAGGTTCGTTCGTTCGCTTGCGTGCCACGAGAAAATTCAAACGTTAGTCTCATCCGCTCGTCAGAGTCATCCTACGCTACGGGGGAAAGAAAAAAAAAAAAAAAAAAAAAGAACAAGCCACACACATGTAGGTATGGCTCATACGTGAATACGCAAGGTCGCGAAATATTCTGCGTACATCCTGCCTTTTTCCACGTGGTTCGCGGTAGAACCGCAGGAATCCCATGAAGAAATCAGAAACAACGAGAGACGGAGATCGCGGCCTGAGAGGGAAGAATACGAGGAAAGAGAGACAAGGAGAAGGAGACTTAGAAAAAGGACCCGCTCATCAGAAGCAATAATACGGGGGTATCTGAGTAATAGCGAGGGTACAACATTGTGCGTTCCTAGCAACTTGTAATCGGAATGGAAATGCGGATCCTACAGACGGGATATGCTCCTTTGCTTTAGACAAGGACCGGTATTCCTGAGAAAGAGCGACCGATTCACCTTGGACAACCGTAACGTATAGCATAGATAATTAATATTATTTTACGGCGACGTCTCTTCGCTCCTTTTACCCTTCGTCATGCCTTATAATATTGGCTACACGCGCCGCAATATATTTGAATTATGTTGATAGGTGCGTCATACGGATCGAATAAGGTATAAAAGATGAGTTACAAGACAAATTACAGCATATCCTTGATAGTTAAATTTATAATAATTAATTTATATATATATGTACCATATATATAAATTAATTATTATAAATTTAATATACTTATATTTTTTATTAAATATACTATATTTTTTCCCCGAGTCTTATTGTTAGATATACGCGCAACGTATTTGCGAATTTAGTCAAAGTTTGTCAAATTTGAACATGTAAATATATGTATAATTATTACGCGTAATTTATAAATCTATTAAATGTTGTGTAAAATAGATAAAACAATATGTATAATAAATTTTATAATTTTCCAATCTTGCAAATTCACAGTATATTTGTTTCATATTATTTTATAATCCGAAGAAATGAGTTTGAATATAAGATCTGGAGTCTCTAGCAAGAAATCTCGATATGATCTAAGACCAATCGATGTCACGGACCTGATTTGATTTTATTAATATTTACGCGCTCAACGTAATATGCTGCGCCATCAGTATTACTATATACAACACGACGGGTTCAATGCCTCCTCAGTTTTAATATAGTACGTGCGGCGCATCACCGTATGTGTTGATGCCAATACTAAATAAATATTTCCATTATGTAACGGCACGCGATATACGGAAAGGAATACAAATGCTTGGTTTTTTACATTTAAAATTCGATGAAATCAATGTAGAGAGAAAACGAATAAATTCTTTGGTGAGATTTTGCATTTGACAAGAAGAACACATCTTTCTTTAGACGTTACGCGTATTTTCTCTTTTTGAAGTAGAAAAATACGGCTACTCAGCCGTTAAAGTGCTTACGACATTTGTGTTTGAGCATTTATACTTTCTTTGCATGCTCTTTACTCAGTTAGCCTTTCGTGATCCGCATAATGTAGCGATCTTTACTTGTCATATTAACGTCTACGTAAACCTCTGAATGCGCATTATACTATTGTGAGTTGCGTGTTAAAAGATTAGGCGTTTTAATATTTAACTTTGCTTATTTTAGCTCTACTTTAATCGATCTTTATTTTTAAAGTGTATCTTCATAAATATTATTTAACTTTTTGTCTCAATTGTTTTCATTTTAAATATACGTTAAAAAATACGATATTATTTTATATCTTAAAAGATAAATTATAAATATTACATTATTTAATCTCACGCGCAGGATCACACGATTTTTCTACTTCAATAAGCGTTTAGATTAGAATTAATAGGATCGCATCGCATTAAACGTCCCGTGAACGAGAAGAGATAGCAGAGGGCGTGTAACGTTTACGTCCTGGA
Source organism: Prenolepis imparis (assembly GCF_030444845.1). Taxonomy (NCBI): domain Eukaryota; kingdom Metazoa; phylum Arthropoda; class Insecta; order Hymenoptera; family Formicidae; genus Prenolepis; species Prenolepis imparis. Next base: position 17,699,478 of record NW_028141166.1, on the reverse strand, counting down.
TAGGTTCTATCCTTCCTCGGACACGCCAACGCCATCGCACTCATTTATAATCAAAATGGAAATGCAGACGATAGACGAGCGGGTAGACGAGAAGGCGAGGCTTAAAATCAATGAAATCACGCAACAGTAAAAAAAAACTTGGCAAATTGAGATGACGATTTCTCGCAACTGGATTGGATCTATTTGTATTTTCCTATTTATCATCGGCAAACTCGTAACGAGTAACACGGGAGGATTAACGAGAAATAACGTGATACAACGATGCCGCCACGCTTTAGCTTTATGCAAGCTTATAATCAGAATGCAAATACAGAGAGCCCGGGGACTCTATCGACTTCCGCCTAACAGTTAAACCGTTAAAGGCGCACCTAATTGGCGCGATGTCTCAATTATGTCAGGCCCTTTGAACGCGACCGACTCTTGTTCTATATTCTATAAGATAAACAGATTCTCTATGTCTTGAACTCGGTGTAATACAATCTTTGATTTCTCTCTCCTATTTTCCTGGTATACAAAAAATTTAATTAAAAAAATTTTAATTTTAATTAAACTGATTGATATCCTTTTTTTCATAATTGCTACAAATTATGAACATTATTTTAGCTTCTATTAAAGATTCAATTTATTACAATTTATTACTAAATGAAATATGCAGACTAGAAATATTATATATAAATAATATATAAATTTGAAGTACTCTAGATTCTCTTTCTCTCTCTTGTTCTAAACCTTTTTACTTAGCGCCATTTTTTCTCTTATCATGCCTCCTTCGTCATATGAGATTGCGTGACTATTAAGGGAGCATAGTACCTATGTCGTGATTAGCATCCTACTCTTGTAACTTCTATATAATATCTCTCGCGTAAATATATACTTCAATTTACCAAGTTCCCTATTTGTCCCAATTATCATCGAAATCCCTAATCGTCCTAAGTGCGCACGGTAGAAAAATCACCGGATGCCGGGCATTACGGGACAGGTATACTACTTTCTTTTCTCAGTCTTTCCACATCATGCGACGCGACGGCCGGACTCAATCAATCAATCGTTTAACGTGCAAACACGCTCATTTCCGCGGAAACGCCTTTCGAAAATGATTCGCAGCTTTTACGTTGTATAGCATAACGTAAGATTCAAATGTTTTCATCTCATTATAGAGAGTAATTTAAAATGTAATTAACAATCACCTCGGTCGATGAAGTAGCATATACGATTTTGTGCACGCGCGCATGTACGAACGAGAGAAATATAAATCTCACGTAAAACGAATATTAACCCTGCGAAATCGTGAGCTCTCTGTGAGTTTGTAATTACATTATAAATACGTAATTATAAGTGCGCGTTATAAATACATAAATAACAGGTACTCACGATAGTCGTTTTACTCACTTGTTGACTTTTGGCACCGGTGGCTCGATTCTGCAACAAAAAGAAAAATAATGCGCGTTATTATGATGCTGATGTGACAAGTAGTTCGCGCGATCATCGATTAAGTGATCATGTCTGCGATTTGCATAATATATTGCCTATCGATCAACAGCAGAAAAATATTGAAAATGTATAACACATGCAATAAAAATTACGATAATGACCGATATGTATTCACGCATGTATAATAAATGTATATGCACTATAATAGTCACGAGCATTTATGCTGCTTTTTTAAGAATTCGATATATAAAAATTATATATTAATAATAATTTTTCATTAGTAATACTAAACATGCACACAAATAATATTTGTAAGCTGGATTTTGTAATATATATCTTATAAATAATTAAAAGTTTTAATATTATTTTCAATAGTTTAAACAAATAGTTATGGAACCATTCAATTAAATTAAACCAAAATGTCGGAGGACAAAATGAGACGTTGCGGTGTCTCATTTTGCTCCGAGACATTTTCTTATATTTAATGGCCAGAATTACTTGTTTAGACTATCAAGAATTAGAGAACTATTGAAAATAAAAAGTCAAAATCCTTACTTATTTATATGTTTCCACGAAATGAATACGTCAACTTTACACACAAAATTGTTTCGCAATATTTCGCTTGCAACATTTGTTCGTAATGCAGGCAAGAGTTTGGTAATCCTGATAACAATCCATAAATAACTCAAATCTAGTCGTTAATCTGTTCATTCGCATTCCTGATCGTATACATAAATAATCATAAATAACTTTAAATCTGCATGGTATACGTAACTATCCTGAAATTGTTCTATCTCTTAACGTAAATCGTGTGTAAAAAAAGGAAAATCGTACACGATGCAGCTCACGCAATCTGTCCGACGTGGTTGCATTTCGCATTCGTCGCGTGGACGGTGTTGCACCTTTTCTTGGAAAAAGAAACGTCGAGGGAACGACGAGAAGAAGGAAAAGTGCATCCACGTCGCGTCGCGCAAATAGATGCACAGGTTGCATCGCGAAAAGGAAGGCGAAAAGAAAAACGAAGACCGAGAGTAGTTTGTAGTCTCGTACCCTTGATGCACCTAGGTGACTCCCGTGAAAGCTGCATAGCTAATTTGAATAATTTCCTAGTTTATAGGACGAGCACAGTCGGATCTGGTGTCGTATCTGGCACGTAGCGCCGCTCTATCAGTCTGGTCGACGCATCGGCGACGTGAACGAGTCTTTTACACGGCATTTCGTCACATTAACTCACGCGTATATATAGCGTTAAAATTCTCCGCACGACGGATAACACGACGGGGAAAACATTGTTCTCGTCGCACCTCATCTCCCTTCCTCTCTCTCTTTCTTCTCCCTTCGCGCGGCTTGAAGATTTATGAACGTAACGACATCGTACATCAGTCGCGGAAGCAAGGCCTCTGAGCGAAACTTGATTAACCCATTACATTGCGTTATATGGAGCAGCTACTTTATAATCGCGCGAGATGAAGAGAGTCGATAAGACGAATACCATGAGAATATCATGACAGTCGGTCCCGCCGTTACGTTAAACTCTTGGAAACACATTTGCCTGTGGCAGACTAGTATAATATTCTTCGCAGTCTATAAGATACAATGCACACAGAACAGTTTTAGAATGAATATATTAGGTAACGTTAATTCGATTTTCCCTTAATAAAAATCTGTCGAGATATGAATAACTTTTACTAAAGGGTTGGAATTTTTCTTCGTTTAATATTTCGAATAAACTGTTCCAGCAGAATTTTGATCTAAAATTTAATTACTAATTTAGTGTAGATTAAAAAGAGTGACAGTAAGTTAATGTTAAGAAAAAAATCGATTTTACGTAAATTATAGATTTAATTAAAAATTCGATTTTCCCTTAATAAAAATCTGTCGAGATATGAATAACTTTTACTAAGGGTTGGAATTTTTCTTCGTTTAATATTTCGAATAAACTGCTCCAGAATTTTGATCTAAAATTTAATTACTAATTTAGTGTAGATTAAAAAGAGTGACAGTAAGTTAATGTTAAGAAAAAAATCGATTTTACGTAAATCATAGATTTAATTAAAAATTCGATTTTCCCTTAATAAAAATCTGTCGAGATATGAATAACTTTTACTAAGGGTTGGAATTTTTCTTCGTTTAATATTTCGAATAAACTGCTCCAGAATTTTGATCTAAAATTTAATTACTAATTTAGTGTAGATTAAAAAGAGTGACAGTAAGTTAATGTTAAGAAAAAAATCGATTTTACGTAAATCATAGATTTAATTAAAAATTCGATTTTCCCTTAATAAAAATCTGTCGAGATATGAATAACTTTTACTAAGGGTTGGAATTTTTCTTCGTTTAATATTTCGAATAAACTGCTCCAGAATTTTGATCTAAAATTTAATTACTAATTTAATGTAGATTAAGAAGAGTGACAGTAAGTTAATGTTAAGAAAAAAATCGATTTTACGTAAATCATAGATTTAATTAAAAATTCGATTTTCCCTTAATAAAAATCTGTCGAGATATGAATAACTTTTACTAAGGGTTGGAATTTTTCTTCGTTTAATATTTCGAATAAACTGCTCCAGAATTTTGATCTAAAATTTAATTACTAATTTAATGTAGATTAAGAAGAGTGACAGTAAGTTAATGTTAAGAAAAAAATCGATTTTACGTAAATCATAGATTTAATTAAAAATTCGATTTTCTCTTAATAAAAATCTGTCGAGATATGAATAACTTTTACTAAGGGTTGGAATTTTTCTTCGTTTAATATTTCGAATAAACTGCTCCAGAATTTTGATCTAAAATTTAATTACTAATTTAATGTAGATTAAGAAGAGTGACAGTAAGTTAATGTCAAGAAAAAAATCGATTTTACGTAAATCATAGATTTAATTAAAAATTCATCTCAAACCTCTCTCGGGGAGAGATTGCATTGATCGAAAACAATGAATCTCCGTGAGGGAAATAATTCTGGCGTTCGTGCGCGGCTGCGAAATAATTCATTCGGCGTTTCCACAACGGGCGTTTCGCAGTACCCGGCATGTATTGCTCGGCGTGCATTGCACGACTGATATCTCGTCTTTCGTACTTGAGTACTGTGTGCGAACCCTGACCGTACGTGGCAGATAACGTATGGGCTTTCGTGGATTTTCCTGTTTCTGCCGACGCGCGCAGATAAGGGAAGGAAACAGGAAACGACGGCGCCGAGGACGTTGCACGTGAGGTACATGCCCGATGAAAGCGAGCCGTTTTATCGCGGCGCGAAGGGAAATGAGTCGTTAAAATTGCGATAATTTTTTCAAGTCTCGTCCTCGCGTATGGTCATTCGCCGTTCGACATTGCATCTAGTCAGATGCATCACAGAAACAGAAATTATATATTTATTATATACATATGTGAATGACCAATTGTATCAAAAAATATTTTTCAAATAGACGTTTTATAGTTTTAAATTATTTATATCGTGCATTTTAGTCTGATATATATCAACGTCAAATGGTATTTTAATTTCTTAAATAAAATTTTATGATTCTCTTTACTTACATACATATCGAGATTTTCATAAACATTTTATTCATATAAAAATATTTAGATAGTTATTAGAAAATCAATGATTTAAATAATATTTTATAATTTATTTCAACACGTGTCACATAAAATTTATTGAATTTATAAAAGTAATTATTAAAATAATTATAAACTTTTATGAGTCTCATAAAATATCTTCTTTATATTGACTTTATCTTAATACTTTTATATATACAGAATGAGATAAATCGATTGAAGTAAAAAAAAAACCATATGTAAAATATTCGTATTGTTCTACAGATATAGGAAAAAAATTGTTTTAATTAGATCAAACATATCTTCATTTTTAAATGAGAAGTGTTTTTTTTTTTATATCTACACAGAGAGAATTTTCTCTTAGAATTTATCCTGAAAATCGTGGTAATCGTGGGACAATATGATATGGAAAGAACTTTATGAGAATTTCTTTGATTAATATTTATCACAATAAAAATAATAATATCTATTACAATAAAGTATAAAATATGTTTGATTAATTTTATTATATAGTTAGTAAATTTTAATATGCAGTTTAGTAAATTTAATCAAACATGTTTTATATTTTATTGTGATAGATATTATTATTTTAATTGTGATAAATATTAATCAGAGAAATTCTCATAAAATTCTTTCCATACCATATTGTCCCCCGATTACCATGATTTTCAGGGTAAATTCTAAGAGAAAATTCTCTCAGTGTATTAAAATAGAAAATTAATATTTTGATCAAAACTACATACATACAAATTACAAGTATGTCCAAGTGAGAACGATAAGGTATCTTCACCATGTGTTTCCGTTCTGGGAGAGTATATCTTACCGCCGGCGAACTCATCGCGGTGCCTAGCACAGTGCGGGAACGATGTTTCGCGATGCGTATTCCGGTGTGTGTACGCACCGGAGGAACGAGCCTACGACGCGTATAGCTACATCCGTACGCGCGGGCGTGCATACAGGTAGATGAGAGAAAGAGAACCGACCGGCGACGCGCTCGGTAAGCTACGACGAAGGTTATCTCACGGCGCGAATCTAAACCGTTTTACCGTGTACGTAACTATACCACCACACATTCTCGCTCACCGGGGTACATTGTCATTTTATGGACAGATAGGCTGTCGCGCGCACGCGCACTCTCAACGAGCAATGACGAGCGTGCAATTTACGCGTCTAATTGCGCCGCTATCAATTTCGCTCGCCGAGTGAGACATTAAGTCGTGATTCGCTAACGAGAAGCCGTCGCGTTTGCTTTTTTTTTTTTTTTAATTCGCAGGATTTCCCCGCAAATTGTGCGAGGAAAATAAGAGGCCTATAATTTTCGAATAAAACAATATAAAATACTTCCTTATCTTTATTTTTTATCACCCACTTATATAAAATGTATCAATGTCATTTAAATTATAATTAAAAAATTTCAAGTCGGCTATAAACTCACAAGTAACACTACTCAAGTGCCATTCGCCGATATTCTTGAAACTTTGCACACACGTAGTACATCGAAAAACATTAAACACGTGTTTTTTTATTTTGGCTAACAAGGCGTTTTAAGGTCGGGTATAGTACCACTATCTTGCCTTCACTGGCTGGGTAGACCTTCCCATTGTCTGCGTGTTTTTGAAATCGCTAATGACGATTTTGACATTAGTTTAACGAGATTCAGAATGGCAAATACAAAATGATGGACAAAATCGCAGAAGTTTCAAAAACTTTATTTAACGCCACTTGCGAAGTTTATTAGATACATGATTACGATTTTGGCAACAGTTATATCAATCTAGAGGTGGCGGATGAAAAATTCAATATGACGCATCCAAATGACGGAAACTGAAGGCAATGGGAAGGTCTACCCAGCCAGTGAAGGCAAGATAGTGGTACTATACCCGACCAGTGAAGGCAATATAGTGGTACTATACCCGACCTTAAAACGCCTTGTTAGCCAAAATAAAAAAACACGTGTTTAATGTTTTTCGATGTACTACGTGTGTGCAAAGTTTCAAGAATATCGGCGAATGGCACTTGAGTAGTGTTACTTGTCAGTAAAACTCTAACAAATTCAGTAGAAGACGTTGCCGAGCTTCTAACATTCTTTAATCCAAAAGATTTCAAATCAATTAGTTACACGATTGTTCTAATCTACACTTTAATTAATCGGGTGGATTCGAAACAAGCGTTGTTCACACAAATTCACATGTTCGCGACGGCTGATATTGCCGTCTCTTTGAAGATACAATCCTTGTATTGCATCCACATAAGGCTGAAACCGCGCGTATATGCTGGAAGAATCGTGTTTAGGATTCGCGAAAAGTCCCGTTAAAAAGTGACCATGTGAATTCGCGCGTCAAGGTCTCACAAACAGTTGAGATCGCAGACCAGAGTTGGTCCCGAGGCTCAATTGTCGCTGACCCGATCGTCGCTGTTAGCATAACATTATACATATGACGCAATCGGCAACATGAAAGGAGGAAGGAGAGGATTGGGGAAGAGAAAGACGGCAAAGAGAGACGGGCTATAGTCGTAAAGAGTCGACAAACGTACATATGTACGTTGTAGGATTTAATTACATCGTTGCGGGGAAGAGTGATCGCTGGAACTAGCAGTGTCACGCCTTTTAATCCGCGGACACCTCGGTTATTACTTCCCGTGGCTTTTTAAACTTGTCACCGCCAGCCAGCCGCCAGCGGGCGTAAATAATGCGGCTTTCTCCGTTCCGCCGCATTTAACGGCTACCTCCTCGACCCGAACGCCCATTACTGCATTATTTATTAACAGTATGCGTGATCTTAACTCACGCACGCCGCTCGAGATCGGCCCCGTGATCGTTTCCCTCCCCCCGTCACGCTTGACATCGACTTGATCGCGAAATTTTCTGTCACAAAAATAAAAACGAAAAGCAAGCAATTCTTATGTTATATTAAACTCCAAAGTGACTGAAAATTTGTGTGAGAAAAATCTTAATGCTTGTCACTAATGACACTAATATTCCATTATCTTCTATTTGACTTTATACTTTTGTGTATTAAAAATAGCACAAATCGATAATAGATTATCGGAAAGGCTGATGATAGATTAAAGCCTTATCGATCCCCAAAGCAAGAGTTTCATTTATAAATTGAGTAATAGTGCAGAGTGGATGAGAAGGAAAGGATATATTATCTATGAGCGCGCTGATTATAGATGTCGTAAGAAAATGACGGACATATTACGTGTACATTACACGTGCCCCGTCCATTACACCTATCGTTGCAGCACTCTAATGTTTTTCGTTGATAGAGATAAAAGTTTGAAGATACATAATTGGATAAACGTGATCGCATCATACACGTGTCGCGTTTTCGTAATCTGACCTGGAAAGTCGGAGCCGATCGTTAATTTTACCGAAGATGATGGACGAAAGAATGCAGGAAAGTGAAAACCAGCAATGATGGCTAATGAAGTTTAGTGCACACAGCGAAAGTGCCGTTAAATAACCTTCTTCTTTTGTCACCGTTGCAAAAATTCGCGGATCATTAATTTCCAGAAAGTAGCGCGCCGCGACGTTAATTGCCACGTGTATTTAAACGCCTGATCGTCGTATAATTTTGACAGCCTCTCTGACAAATTTCTAGAGAAAGGAAACTGTCGTAAAAAGAAAACGAAAGGATAATTTCAAAAAAGAGCGAATATCCTTCACCTTTTTACTCGTAAAGCGAAAGTTCAAGGAATCTCGCATACAATACCGCGAGCGATCATTTCAGATTATTACGTCAGAAGCTACGAAATATGAGCAATGAATATATCAAAATGAGAAATAATTATAATAATAAAAGATGGTTCTAAAATTATTTATGAATATCTTAACCGTATTTTTTCTTCTCTTTTGCTTTGTATATAAAACGTGAAATCTAAATCTTCGTTTGTCTATCGATAACTCCATCATTGCGTGCAAGATTTTCCCTATGCAAAAGAATTGAATATATCTCGCGAGACACCGGGGTTCGACCAAAAGAAAAGAGAGAAAGAAAAAGAGAGCGAATCCAAAGGCGAGGCAGTCCGTACCCTCCTTTCGTTCTGCTTCACGCACTCCCGCGTGAAGCAGCAAGGGCGGCATACAGGACGGAGCGTGAAAGAAGGACGCGAGCCCAGGACGAGGAGAGATCCGCAAGAGAGCACCCGACCTCCACCTTGGTCGCCACGCATCGTGGAATTCGCATTCGGGGAAGAAGTGCTTCTTTACCGTGTCTCACCTCACCGCTGCTGCTTTGCATTTTACACTGGCGTCGAGATTTGGTCGTTAGATTCGCCGATGCACCACCCTTCCTTCCCTTCCTGCCAGACGCAGCACAGCATCGTTCTCCTTCAGGAACGGATGTACGTTATCTCGAATTCTCACGTTCCTTATACCGATATTCTCTGCATTTCACATTTCATTTTTCAGCGAATTTAAATTATCGTGATATAATATTGATATTATTTTCTATACAAATTTTTATTTGATAAATTTATCAATAGTTGTTTAAATACGCGTCTATAATCTTCCTAATTTTTATCGCTTTGTTATATTTAGTGAAGAAGATTTGTAAAAATTACGAACAGTGATTATGATAAAGTTAAAGCTGCGTGAAAGTAATCCTTGTCTTGTTTCTAAGGTCTTTATCTTTGGTTCCCCTCCGACTTTTCCCTATTATCTTCACTAAAGGATGCAACGCTCTGACCCCCCGTCGCGCTATATACTCACGGGACTTTTACTACACGCACGATGCATTCGTAAGCCTCGCGCAGCGAAAACGCATCGGCCCTGAAAGTGCGTCAAACTCGACGCACCGCGGGGCACGTATTCCACGCGTGGAAAAACTCACATTCCGAGTTTCCGTCGACGTTCGAACCACGACAGTTGTCCGGCAAAAAGAAATACCTGTACTTTTCCTTGTCTCTCTCATTAGAATTCTAATGGAGCAACGTCCTCTACGAATAATTCTAAGATTAAAATCTATTTCAAGTTAAATTATTGCAAAAAGTACTTAAAGTTTAATCGACTTAAAATCTAGATTCTGTAGTTATCGCACTAACTCGCGCAATAAGTTAATATAGATTATTGTGGATGTGAGTCTAAGACGCTAAAAAAAAAAAAAAAAAAAATACGACATGTCATGACCATTATCCGATAATTGTTATTTTGCAAGACAAGACATAATGAGACACAAGAGATACGAGATAATATACAGGGAGAGCGCGCAATCGTTTCTCTCATTATCTCTCGCACGTATTCCGCGACAAAGCTATGATGCGAGCGATTATCTAACACGCTGTCTCTCGTCTGAAGAAAATCTCTAGCTAGGTAACCCACTAATCTACAAGAAAGACGGGCATGCAACGAGGAGACAATGGACTCCGCCGAGAGTATTCTGTACTCTGCAATGTGACTTGTGCGCGTGCAGGAAATTGCATTGTGGAGAAAGCTAATCTCACCTACAGGATTGTCCTGCTGCTGCACCTCCTTCTCTTCCTCCCCCTCTTCCTCTCGCATCTCTATATTGCTCTTTAAGATCATTTATTTCTGTCTCGCGTCCGCCAATAATACCGTAGCTGCAATCGACCTTGCTTGCAAATGTCGCATCGTCAAACAAATCGAAAAGAAGGTATTATGGGATAAGAAAGTATTAAGAGTGTGTCTTGGAGAGATGCAAAAATATCGATGATGAGATTAAATGAAAGAAAAAGAGAGAGAGAGAGAGAGAGAGAGAGAGAGAGAGACGAGATTTGGTTGCGACATCTCTGTTCTAGCCTAGTCGATTTGTCAATGAGTGGCAGATTAAGTTCATCAATTTAAAAGAATAATCTTACAAGAATTTTACGTAGGTTATTATTCGCTTTATAAATAAAAAAAATTAAAAACATCAGATGACTTATCAGTTCTGAAAATGTTCTAAATAAATTAAAATTTCTGGAATGGTAATTGTATATAAAGAGAGAAATTGGAATTTATTTTGTTAATATTTTTTCATTCTTTTTCATTAAAATGCATTCTATTAAAAATAAATGAAAGAAAATACAAAATATTATAATTTAGTTCGTTTTCAAGACTTTGCTCCCGCATTATACCGGAATTTTTTATCTTTATTTGGAGTTTATATAAATTTCTTGGGAATTATTTCTTTTGTCAGATTAACTCAAACTGAAACTAATGCAATAAAAAGACGCACACTTAAAATGTCGATTCAATGAAAAGAGAGAGAAGATAAAATATCGATCAAAGTAAATACAATTCATACGAATATATCTAATATAGTAATAATCTATTTATATCGTCGTAATTAATCAAAGCAATCGCAGCAAGTTACATGATAAGTTGTCAGAAGAACCGCGTTATATTCATCGATAAAATATCCCGATAAAGGGATATAAACCGGGTCGCTTTTCGGCGCACTTGCTTCGGTATTTGCGCGATTAACTATATCATTAACGACGGGTGTCGCCCGCTTAGAAACAAGAAATCAAAGATAGGATATACCGTTCTGCATATAAGAATTCCCGCTGAGCGTGCCATACCGAATCGCGGTACCTAATATGTATGTAAATACGAAGGAACGCGCCAGGCTACGATAGCTGAACGAGGCGAAGCCACTGCAAAAAAGTGAAGTTGAATTAGTGATACTCTCTCGTCGCCATTGCTATCCCCCTCCTGCTGTCATCGACTTGATCCACACTCGCTGGCAAATTCGCACAAAGATCTTCCTCCGGCAATTAATGATAGCCGCGTAAACGGAAGAAAACAGGATTCCGGAGCACGCACGCACGCACGCGATGGAAAATCTTTCCGCTTAATTAGACGAATCGTGCCGACCTTAAAATCCGTTGTCGGATTCGCGTGCACAGAGAGAATTTTCTCTTAGAATTTACCCTGAAAATCATGGTAATCGTGGGACAATATGGTATGGAAAGAATTTTATGAGAATTTCTCTGATTAATATTTATCACAATAAAAATAATAATATCTATAATATCACAAAATATAAAATATAAAACATGTTTGATTAATTTTACTATGCAGTTTAGTAAAATTAATCAAACATGTTTTATATTTTATTGTAATAGATATTATTATTTTCATTGTGATAAATATTAATTAGAGAAATTCTCATAAAATTCTTTTCATACCATATTGTCCCACGATTACTATGATTTTCAGGGTAAATTCTAAGAGAAAATTCTCTCAGTGTGCTATAGAAATGTAATTTTACACTCATACTTGGCAAATAGGGTTTTGTTAACTATTTTACTCGGATAATTAATAAGTCAACAAAAAAGTCCTGTCAATCGAAAATGATTAAAACAGAAAATATTGTTTATTTCTGTATCGTAAAGCTTATAAATTCAATATGCAATCGAAATAAAAAATCAAAACTGATTTGGCCAATTGTTTGCTTATTTTATTGTACATATATTTCTTTATTATATATAATTTATTATGAAAATATTTCTTTTTTATTATACTACTTCTTTATGATAATTTATATTAAATGAGAATGAATCAACAAAATTTTAATTAGATAAACATTTAATGAGCTGTCCTTTGTGTCATCTAATACTTAATGAATCGAATAGTATTTTGCTTCGTCAGATACAATATAATTAACACTATAATATAATCAAGTATTCCACTGACTAAAAAAGATAGACATAAAAAAAAATAACGGTACTGAATAGTGTCAGATTCATTAGTATATAAATTGAATGACTATAAATTAAATCAGATTTATCTGATTAAATATATCAATATCTCCCGTGCATGACAGGAAAGCGAGTACGAATATGGATACGTTTAAAAGCAAATTCGGCGAACACCGAAAATCGTTAATAGAAAATTATGCAAACTTGTCATCGTTTATGGATCATTAACGCAGTTTGCGACCAATTCGGACGATCTGCATATTATCGGACGCGGAAGACCACTCGATATAAATTCGAAATAAAATCTGTGTCGAAATAAAATCTCTCCCCTTGCACCTTTCTGACATAAGTCTGGTTTCTCGCTTGCTCGGTGATTTCACGGCGAATAATTTAATTAGTCGGAAAGATATTGTTTCGTTACGGGAATCTAGTCTGCGAAAAATGCTCAACAATTAGCTCAATTAGTTTATTTTTTTTTCTACGATCGCCAAGGCGCTATCAGCGTAAAGATTGCTAGATAACTCGAGTCCTGGAGGAGTTAAGAGCGCACTGATTCGTATCCAATAATGAAACGATATAAGGCAGATATTTAAACGAATAAAAAATGATAATTTTTGGCGGGTGAAGAAATCTTTTGTCGATCCATTCCGACGATGCATGATACATGCGAAAAGCTACACATATAAGCAGTTAAATTAAAAATTAAAACATAAGAAAAAAAAATGTAACGCATAATTAATAACAACGTACTCTCACTGAAAACGATGTGTAGGTAAACAGCTAACGATCAGAAGCCATTGATCTACCAAACGTCGAAGACTGGCGTTGTCGGTTCAGATGCAACCTCTGCCCCCGACGACGAAGCAATCTCTTTTACGCGAGAGGCCACCGACGTATCCCGTTACTCTAGCCGGTAATGATCACGTTGCCCAACAATAATTAACAGGGCCAATTCAACGCTCATTAGTCAGAGTAAATACGCGAGCGATGTATATTCGGGCCACGGTGATTTAATGCATACTACGCTGGGATGACGCTCGTTGAGAGATATATACGTGCGTGCGGATAATAAGCCAAGTCGCAAATATTACGGTGGCGCAATACCGCGAGAAGCTGTTACCGCATATTACCGGGAGGGACAAAAAGAAGCGCATGCAAAGATGCAAGGAATGGCGTAATGTCGTCCGACGTAGCGGTAGAATTTCTCATAATATCGCGCGATTTTTACGAACGCGGATATAATTGCTGTACGCGACATATACTTGAGACGGAATGTTATAATAGTGTTTAGAATCTAAATACAGATATTATACGACGAACCTGCAAAAATCCGCTGCATACAGAAAGATTCGAGATATAAGTTAAATTTAAATGATATATATTGTATATTCAGAAGATTTTTAAAAATAAATTAAATATATGATTATTACTCGAAGAGGGTTCAAAATTTCAAGTATTATTATCTACAGTTAGAACAGAAGACTTACAGGACACGTGTATATAAAATTGAGAAAAGGAGTAAGTATTACCGAAAATACCTCGCACATGTATATAATCATGGACACGTAACCGTACATTAAATATGTGTGTGTGGGAAGATGCCTCATAGAGACGACGGAGGAGGTGAAAGGGGAGGAAGGCACGTACGCGTACGCCATCGTCGCAGGTGACCTTTTAAGGTGCCGAAGGGTACCACCTTTCCTCACCCCGTGGCAGCCCGTAACGCCGGCAAAGGACATTCCGGGACGATAAGAGGAGACCCATAGCGTAACAATGCCGGTAGCCGTTTGCGCTCCTCTCCTCTCGGTAATGGGAGGGATTCTGTTTCCTGTTGAGGCTACAGATCGCGCATACTAAACCCCGTCGAAGCTACCGTTAGCATCTGTAGTAACCTCGACAGATAAACAGGCCTTTTCCTAGAGAGTTCTCTTTCTCTATTAGTTCGCTCATACATATATACTAAGGAATGTTAGTGAGATGGAAACCGGGTTTCCTCCCGTGCGTTACATTACCAACACGCATTAACTTTGCGTATGATAGGCGCCAGAGCGGCACACTAGGTTGTACTTATGGGCAATAAGTACAGCCGCAGTGCATATACTCTTGATTTATCTAACGACGCGGATTTTTAGACAGATCCTAGCAAATTTATCGTTTTAGACAACCATGCCGGGCATTTGCGATTCTAATTTTCACTTCTTATATGCTCAGTAAAAATTAATACTTTATTAATGTGTTAATAATAATAAAATATATTTTGTTATCATTATTAATATACATATTAAAATATTAATAATCAATTATTATTATTTGTATTAATAATTTAAATAAAAAATAAAAAATATAGAAAGGAACAAATGAGTTTCATTTCTTTATAATTTTTAAATATGTATATATCCTTAACTTTATTTCCTGAGCCGAGAGAGAAGCAACATTATTGCGATATCACTGAGAAAAATATTAGAATAGATTACCGATCTACGAATCAGTTCAATCAAATTGTCTACGTTCTCTCAGAGAGCTCACATTATAGATTCTCCAGACGTAAAATCTTACGCGTCCCTCTCTTGCGCCTTCTTCCTTCAACGTTCTCTTTCCTTCCTTCGGCGAGCCGCTTCCACCTCCTTGATTTCTTGCCCGCGGATCTTAATTCACAAGTCTTCCGCTGCAAATTGCACTCAAGATTGCGTATCGACCGTTTAACCTCGCTAATTGCGCTAAACCGAATTTTAACTGCGGTAAATGCATCGCGCGCGGTAACCGCGTCCGCTAGATAATTCACGTAGATACTTCTATCTCGCAGCTGTGTCAGGAGTACAATGGTATGAGATAGCTGCTCCAACATAGCGTTAAGAGTTACAACTTCGGAATTAGATTATATTGGCGATTATATATCTCGCAATTATAAACCTTGCTCGAGAAAAGATTATTCAGATTATATAATGGATTAAAGAAATTTATATATGCAATAAGAGCCTCTTAGAAGCGATGTTCCAGTAAATCTAGAATTAAAAATCAAAAAGACTTATTGCGGAGAAACTAATTGCGCTTATCAAACTGTAATCGCGCGCGGATGTAATAAAAAAATATTGCATGTGATGAAAGATTATATCTCGGTCCTTCGCGAGACCATTGTGTCGGCGAAATTATGTGGAATCTATCGTGCGTTATATGAAGGGGCGGCTGAATAGATAAATAAATGGATGATCCCTTCCCTCCCCCGTACAGGAATAGCCGGGAGTCTGTGGATACACTAAGGAGTACACTACTGGCTCGACTGAACAATGGGGTCTCTCACTATAATCGGAAGTAAGTCTTGTTAGCGTAATGCGTAACTGTACATAGTGAACGGCTAATTTCGTATTATATCCCATTACGCGTATCGACGGATTAAGGTCTTGGGATCCTGTACATCTTCTACCGTCTTCCTCTAGCCTTTCTGCGCTAGGAAATCCTCGATATTACGCATTTCATTAGCCGACTCGTTATCTCTAATTTATCGACCATTTTTATGTTGATCCTGCGAATTTTTAATATGTCAATTGTACTGACATGCTTCAACGAGCTAGCCAAAAATTAGCAATAGGCATAATTTTCTTTCCAAGTTGATCTATTATGTAAATCGTTATTAAGATGCTGAAATCTCTCGCTTATGCTAGATTGAAAATGCATCGCGTAATACATTTCACAGTTCTCGGTGATAAATTCTCGTGAGACGTGTGTTAACACGATCGAAGTAATTTCACATCGAAATGTCGAGCAGAAGATGAAGGAGTGATTTGCAATATTTATCTCGATATAAATTGCTGAATGGTTTACATGTACGAATCCGTCATAAATATCTTGATACGTCCGCTCGTAACTGTGCTATGCTGCACAGTAGTCGCAAAAATAATAATTTGTATTATAGAATACAGTTGTAATAATAATGTAGGAAAGAAATTAATAAAGCATTTAAAGCAGTGTGCTCAAATAAATTATGAGAATGAAAAATAACAATTATTACACTAAACTTTAAAATATTTATGCAGAACTTTCGACATTCATATCTAAGTAAATCCTGTATTATAAATCTGTATTCTAAAATAAATATCAAAGTGATATATTTTTAAGAGACGATACATTTTTTTCTAGAAAAATTTTAATCCTTTATCTAATCCTGCGATCAAATTTTTCAAATATACAATATTTGCAAATATAACATATTATTTTTACTTTTATTTCTTTTTTAAAAGTAATTATTAAAAGAAAAATATATTCAAAGCAAAAATATATATACGTGTGTGTGCGTACCTACATATATATATATGTATATATATGTATGTAGGTACGCACACACACGTATATATATTTTTGCTTTGAATATATTTTTCTTTTAATAATTACTTTTAAAAAAGAAATAAAAGTAAAAATAATATGTTATATTTGCAAATATTGTATATTTGAAAAATTTGATTGAATAATGCGCGAAAACGTGTCCGCAAGCGCATCTCGATGCAGCCGTGCATCTTGCGGAGCAGTACTGGCATTTAAATGTTAATTCTATCTGCCCGATGATATTTTGTACCATAATATAAGAGGCCGCATCTCGCGCCATTCGCCGGCGCTCTGTACAATTTCGAAAGTTAAATGTCAATGAGCAATGCCTGTACACGTTGTAGGCTGCACCCGACTGCATGTTTATTGCATATATACAAAACGGTATCGTCCACTTTAATGCACTTTTTTGTACCGTATCTTGCAAGAGATATTTAATACAGGAAATTAAAAAATTCATAATCATTGTGCGATAATTTTAACATCGAACATATATTGCACGCATATTTCATTCATTTTTGTTACTTTAAAATATTAGAAGAAATAATTTAAATAATAAAAGTAATTATATACAATATTATTATAGCATATATAGTTATAAGCTAAGTTTTTAAATCTTTAAATCTTAGTTTCACGAGACTAGAATTTAAGAGACTTGCGGTTCGAAAGTTCGAAGCATTTGGAATTCCAGGTCAAATTTATCGTACCGAAGTAGGTCTATCAAATCGTCATTCAAGTGTAGCGGCGATATTATTTCTAGAAAATGTTTGTCCAGTTTTCATTAAATTGTGACACGCTTCGCGGTTCTACAATCGAGGAAAGTGACGAAGATTTATCGTTCGCGTTCATCCCTCAATAAATAACGATTTTCATTTGCATCACGTAAACTCAACAGATGCGCAATAAAATCTCGAAGAAGAAGAACGTGTCTCGTACGTTGCCGATTATATGCTACAATTATTTTCGGTCAATTATTTTCCGGATATCTATTATTTTTACTTTCCGTATTTTCAATAATTATTTTCGCTATATATATATATATATATATATATATGTATATAATAAAAAAATATTGCACTTCTCTCAATCATTTAATTATTAGTCCCATCTCATTATGCGTTACGCAAAAATGATATAATTATGTTTCGTCTATCTCAGAAAGAGAGAGAGAAATATTAGAATCAATCATGGAGCATGTGCAGCAATCTTTTATAATAAAAAGCGACTTGCGCGCGTCTCGGACAGAGAAAAAATCATTCCGATGTAAGGACAAGACAAACGTACTGCTTGAGGTGAGGTCACCCAGGGTTCGGCTCGGGATCGTACGTGCATTTCCGCGTTCACACCGATTGCGAGTCGCGGCGAGAGCGTCGCCAGGTCGTAGGTCGAATATTCGATAGGCAAACGCCTTGGTTAACGGTATTCTAGACGGGTGCCTCCCCGGAGGTTTTGACAATCCACATCGTGTATAATCGCGCCCGCAGCATCTGGCATACCGCGCGCTCCTGCCGAGGATCCGCACCGTCTCGCGAACGACCGGACGACGACGAGGAGGAGCGACGAGATGGAGAAAGGCATTGAGAGGTAGAGAAAGAGAGAGAAAGTGCGGGAGAAAGAGAGGCGCGCACACGATGGGAGATAAGGTGGGCGGTGGATGCTGCGGAGAAGAGATGAAGAGAGAAAGAGGATGAAGCAAAGCAATTGGCATACATCGGAAGACCCGAACGAGAGGCGTGTGCACATCGAGAATTCAAATAAACCGCTAATTGAGGGTATTTACCCTCTCACGTCAGTGAGATGCATCGTGTGCCGAATATGCTGTAATCCATTGCATGTAGTTTCTCTCTTCCTCCGCGCACCGCAACATCGCAAATGTATTTTTTACCGGTTTTATATGCTTTGATTATATTGACAAGCATTGAAAACATTCTTTTCGGGAAGAGAGAGAAAGAGAAAGAGAAAAATAATCATATATAAAGATTGACATGATTTCTATATCGCGTGTCCACACAAAGTTGGAATTAATATTTTTTTTAATTGTTCTACATGTCGAAATTTATCAATATCATTAATTTTAATTGCAAATACTGAGCAAGGTTAAAAAAATTACAGAATTTGAACGTCGATGCATAGAATTATTTGCAAGCAAAAAATGCAGCTCTCTTTTTCTCTCTGACATACCATGTTCAAACCATAGAAATCCACGCGCGTATTCTACTTGTTAAACGACGCATTCGCATCACATAGATTCACGTGATTCACGTGCACTCGCGCGGTGAATAAGATGCAGCGGGACCTACCGGTCACGAAATAAATTTATCTTTTCAAAGATACACGCGGAATCTCGACAATTTTGCTCAAACGCATCTCTGTCTGCCCGAAGATTGCGGCTTTTCCATTGCGACTTGGTATTTCCGCATAGTTTATCCGTGAATTATTTATCTTCTAATCAAGTGGAATTAATACATAGGTAACAATGAAAATGATTTACTCGAGATTTAAATCCCATAATTGAAGAAACTGGTTTAAAAAATAAAATATGTTAAATACAAAATATATTGTTCAATAAAATAATGTTATTTCCTATAGACGTCTCCTCTCTTATTTATTCGTAGGACGGAAAATTTTAAAAATTCGCCGCAAAAAAAAACGACATCGCGACTTCTTTCTTCGAATAAAACGGCAGTCTCCTCGCGCACGTGCCTGCGCGGTTATCGAGAAGGAGCGAGACCGGAGAAGGAAGAAGAAGGGAGGATTTAAAAATGAAAAAGTCACTGATGCCATGCGAGCGACGTGACCTCTCGTCGGTGACCCCGGACGAACCGGCCAGCGGAGGACGACGAAAGGAAAGGGGGAATGCCAGACCTCAGGCTACATTCACAGTTCGCCGAAAAAGGCATCGCACACAACCGGCACGCCGATTGCGCCGATCGGTCAACAGACGTATATACACGTTCTACGTATACTTCGTTCGAGAACTCGTCTTTTCCTGATTGCGGACAGGCGGAAGAATCGCCGACTGATTCGACGCCGCGAATGAAATTTGTCACGGAATCCTTGTATTTGACGTTTCCGCTATAATCTGATCGATCTATTTATGGCACAATTTGATTGCATTGATCGACGATGAGAAATGCATGATGCTAAATTACATCGGCGTGAGATTGAAAGAAATTAATCTTTAAAATATAAAGTAATAAATATACTTCTAATTTTTATATTCTATCTCTTTTAGATTAAATTAATCTGATGAAAAGTAAAGGACAACAATAATCCACCGAATATAAGAAATATAGAAATTTTCAGTTTCATTATCTCTCTAATTTTTACAAACTGAAACATCTTCAAAATATTATATTATTTATCGATTTTTTAAATATATTTAATATACAGCTCTCTCTTTCTCCTCAAATAAATGATTTGACATTTACGACAAAATTATTTCGAAAGCGCAATTTCAAATGTTTTATCGGATGCAATAGGTTTCACGGTATAAATCGATTTATCCGATTCAAACTGTTTTCGCGTCAGGGAAAACGGTCTTATCGATTAGTTAATATCGCTTGACAATTGGCGACAACTATTAATGGTCAGCAAACTAAAATTGACAAACTGCCTCCAGATAAACTGTCGGTTTTGTGATTATTCTATACTCTCGATTTCCTTCCAACGTAATTAAGCTTTTTAATTTTCTGTCTCCTTTCCTAATATGTAATTCGTGTACTTGCTGGATCAAACAAGTTCCAGTCATTAAATCGAACAGTTTCCACTTAACTTTATCTATTGTCTGTACACAAATATATAAAATTGATTAGTTTAAGTAAAAAAATACTTCCAATAAAATAAAAAGAAAATGAAAAATTTAATACGTAATAATTAAAATCTCAAAAACTATATATATATATATATATATATATATATATATATATATATAAAACAATGTGTATTTGCTACAATTAAATTGAGATAAAAAGAAAGAAAAATGATTTAACTTCCACATGGAAAATATTTCTGTGTTTGCTAAATATAAATATCTACTTTGTAGAAAACTTGGCTAACTTCCGCATTATCGTTTGTCTTCGCTCCGTAACGCTCGGAGATAAAAGGAGAGAGGAAAAGAAGGCAGGCCTCTGTCTCGTTACTTAGCCTCCAATTTGAACTTTAAAGCGATCGGAGCGGTTTGCTAGGTCGCGGGAAAAAGTCACCTCGATCGGCATCGTCTAATGATCGATACGTTAATCGGTAACCCGGCCGAGCCTTGAATTACGGGAGAACCTTCTGGATATCGCGAGTTTCTGTAGCCGATATATCCTCCACTCACCGAGTATAAACCGAGTGCCTGTCAGTGTTACCTGCCATTCAGACAAATTCCGACCATTAAGCGTCGAACGTTGTGTTGCGGTTATACAAGCCCGCTCCTAAAGTCACGCTTCTAACCGAAGAATATGATGTTTGACCGTGGATTGACCCTTACGGTACCTCCAACGTCAATGGTTTAATTACGATAGAGTCATTTCTTCGTGTGGCGATTTTTGCAAACGATACATTCCACCCTTCTTTAAAGGTCAAAGCTGCATTTGGAGGACAGCGGCCCGCTCGCGTACAGAGATACAAAAAGATAATCTGCACGAACTACCGATCATTCCATCGTTAACAATCTCACTAATTAGATAATTAAAATCCCAACTGTGTAGATGATGGATATTGATTAACACTAAACGGTTAGAGTAATGATCGCGATGCGGTAATCCAGGAGGACTTTAACAAGACGTCGGAAAGAAGTTTTTCAGAATGGAAAATGCCTGTATAGGTATTTTAAAATAATTAGAAATATTTTATTCCTATATACATGTGCACGCGTGTATAAATACTACGTAAAACTGAATTTACTCAGCAAGTAGCGGAGTTTTTTGATCAAATTAAATATTAAATTTAATTTTAAAAATATTTTCTATTAATAATTTAGGTATATGCGAAGAATTTTCTCTTACAATTTGACAACCCTGAAAATCATGGTAGTCGTGGGACAATATGGTATAGAATGATATAGAAAGAATTTTATGAGAATTTCTTTGATTAATATTTATCACAATAAAAATAATAATATCTATCACAATAAAATATAAAACATATTTGATTAATTTTACTAAACTGCATAGTAAAATTAATCAAATATGTTTTATATTTTATTGTGATAGATATTATTATTTTAATTGTGATAAATATTAATCAGAGAAAATCTCATAAAATTTTTTCCATATCATATTGTCCCACGATTACCATGATTTTCAGGGTAAATTCTAAGAGAAAATTCTCTCAGTGTGTGTATAACTTATTAATTAATTCTTATGGATTTAAATTTATTTTCGCATAACACGATATGTGTGAGAGTTGCCCGGCGATGATTGTCGCGTAATTGATATATATTTCTAATTCTGCATCGATCTCGCCTTGCCTGTTATCCTAACCATCTCTTCCTTTCTAATCGAGCTAACGTGGAGTCACTAATTCTACCGACTGGCTGTCAGTGTACTTGCCGGTCAGACAAATTCCGGCCATTAAACGTTCGAATGTCGTCGTCGCCGTCATCGTCGTCGTCGTCGTGGCTGTGAACCCGCTCCGAAGCCCCCGTGTGCTACGACTTCGTCGAGGGAATATAATGGTGGACCGTGGATTGACCCTTGCGGTACTCCCACCATCACCAAGGCAAGGCAAGGCACCGCCATCACCTACGCCACACGAAGCACCGCGCCGACGACACCGACTCGCACGACCACCGACTTATCTGGCCGAGTCGAGAGAAAGAAAGAGAAAGAGAGAAGAGAGAGAGAGAGAGAGAGAGAGAGAGAGAGAGAGAGAGAGAGAGAGAGAGAGAGAGAGAGAGAGAGAGAGAGAGAGAGAGAGAGAGAGAGAGAGAGAGAAGAGAGACGCGCACAACGCCTATGTAGTTTACTTCGAGGCTCAAGCTATACGTGCCGGGGTCATATTCTCATCGGCGATGCATGGCCGCCGGTACAGTCGACGGGAACAGTCGGTCGACTGGGACCAACCGGCTCTGGAGGAGCGCGAGGAAAAAAGATCTAGCACACAGGTCAGTCGCGATTTTCAACGCTCGTAAGTTCACACCCGCCATTCCATTTTTGTGCGCAAACAAGTCGCGAAAACAGAATGATCCGAATGCAAGCTTGGCGATGAAAAAGATGAAAGAGAGAGAGAGCTGCATCTTCAACGTCATCTTTTTCATTGTCAAGTTTGCATTCGAATCATGCATTATATATGCAAAAAGTTTCTCGAGAATTAACTAATAGTTCTAATTTGTGGACATATTCAAATTCTCAATTTTATGTAAATATTTAAGAATATTAAATAATCCGTTAATTAATTTAAAATAAATTTATGCATAAATAAATATAGAGCAAAAGCTGCTCCAACACGTCCTTAAAGCAACGAAATTCTGAATTTGCATATTTCGTTTCTTCTTTAAATCGATTAAATCAATCGAGTATACGTCTATAAAATTGTGCGTTATCGCAAGAATTACGATAATAACCTTGTCGAATTTAAAAGAAGGCCATGAGGGGGCGAAAGTTACGACGAATGCTGTTATATATGATTATATTTGATCAATTCATGTTAAATAATTTATATATACAATATTTATATAAATGAAGAAAAAAAATTTTTTTACAGGAAATTCTTTTTTCTGATTTTTAATCGATATAACAAAACACACGAGAAAAAAAACTTTTAGAAATATACAAATATTAATTTTTAATCTATGTACAACTTTATTCTTTCACGCTGTGTTACGTTCCAATCTATTCTAATCATTGGCGACGAATAAGAATTTGATTGCATAGGTATATATCTTTTACGATAACGACTTTATGAATTGCCCCCTTATGCTTTGCGGTCACCTTCAAAGAAGGGAAACGCTATTCGATCGGAAATTTTTTACGATCCATTAATTCCGGAAGTAACAGGCCACTGTCCATAACGCTATGATAACTTTACCCTATCGTTTCTCGGGTAAGTGTAGCCTTTTTTCTGCAGAGGCATATTTGTTAAACTACTCTCGAATAATACGTCACTATGTAATTAATAATAAAATAAAATAAAGAAGATGCGTTGTTTTAAATAATTTCTTTCATCTGGGCAATAATGTATTTCGCAGAGAAATAATTACTTCAGACTTTTGATGCACATTTTATTAAAAGTTTTAATATGCTCTATTTTTTAAGAATTAAGAAAAATTTTGATAGTTAACAATGTAAATATCCATGACAAATGTATCAATTATCCTATATAATTATTTTTTGGGACAATATAAAATTTGATAGATTTTTGTCTTTATAAAAATACTATAACTAAATATAATTAAATTTGACGCATTAGGTTTATAAATTTTCCTTACATTTCTTAAAAAAAGAAGAAGGAATAAGAATTGTATCCATGTTCATATAATGATCATTACTCTCAAAGAAATAATACAGTAGGAAACCATCGACAATCAGGAATAATAAAAAAAGAAAGATTGAAGTGGCGTTAATCGAACACCAATGACTCAATAAAAAAAATTAATGACTCACCAATGATGTCGTCGTTCGCTCCTTCCCCTTTTCCGTAACTTGTCTAGAATTTTTTCAGCTTCTGAAAAATATAAGAAACAAATATTAAAATTATTTAGAATTGCTTAACATAATTTGGTATTTGAATCTCATTTTGATAATATATATGGCGAGAAATTTCTTTCACCGTTACATGCGCTACATTTCTATATGTATTCAATGTCAAACACATACACACACACGCACATATTCGGCTGTCTGTCAACTATAAATACATTAAAATGCGAAGCAAGCCAATCAGTCTTCCGATGATGTTATCAATCGAATAATAAAAAATATTATATATGTCGTGTATCTTTTTATAGCAAAAAAGACTTCCAAACACTTTTCGCTTATTACAATCAATTAATCTTAGATTTATTCCAATTACAGTCGAGATTAGAGAGTTGTGTTTTTCTCGCGAGTTAATTCGTAACATTTCTTCCCGTTGCGTGCCACATTTTCCAACGAATATATCGTTCTTAGCTGCGGGGAGTTTGCGTTTAAAGCCGCGTGCTTTCTCGCATATTATCGTCCACATATTACTAAGACGCTTTTGACAAAGATTGATTGTGAACAGGCCTCCTGGCAGCTTTTCTTCCGGATTGAGTTAGATCGGCGTGTGTAAATATGACGCCATCGGGTAACCTTGCGGACCCGCGCTTAGATTAAGCATCGAGATCGCCATATGATTCTTAATTTAGTGGCGAGCCAACCGACGATAACGCAACATGGTCATCGAGATATCGTTAACGAGCCGTTTACCTGTTATGCCTTAATTTATCCAACGACGGTTTCGTTGGTCACGACGATCAATCGTCGGAACTAACGCTTCTGCTTCGTTTGTGCCCTAGGAGAGATCGTTAAGCTGTCATGTCCGTTCACGCGACTTAATAATTTTAAGCCGTGACGTTTTCAAAATCATGTTTGACGTTCAAACGATCGTCTCACACGAAGTCGTGTAACAGTCACACCGGCCTTAATTAAGAGAAATATGTACATCGTGTGCGAAACTCGTTGAAAACTTTCAAGAAGAAACTCTAGAACTCGAAGAACCTTTGGTAGGCTGTTTATATGCGAATGCTAATGTTATTTCAAAATATAGGACATGGAAAGAGGCGCAAGTACGTTTTCGCGGACGAGAATGGAAAAAAATGGTCGAATATACTATACGCACAGAGGGAAAAGCTGATACGAATGCGATTATTTCGCACGACTCTCTCTCGGAAACTAGGCTGCCTCGTGGAATCTGGATCGAGAGTGTTGTTATCGGCACATTATCCATAGTGCACAAAGGTACACCCAGCCATGGTAGCGCACGCGTGCATAGTTCCGCGCGCACACGTCTCGATACGGTTTCGGTTACCTAATCGCCTAAGTCGGTGTTGCACCGCGTCGACGGTTTTTACGGTGCCTCCCTCGCCCTCGGACGCGGGACCAACGATGCGTGAACGCAAACTTTACTCGTTCCATTACATTTTCTACTCGGATAATCTGGTATCGGGACCCGCCGGCGGACCCTTCCACAATCCCCCTCAGAGTTTCTCAATATCCGTCCCCGCTAACACATTCCTGGCTCGGATCGTATAGGATTTTTGCGGCGAGGACGATAGCGCTGTAAGTAGCGGCGTATAAAATCGTTTGTACTATCTACTTGTCTCGGCAAAAAATGGCGTGGGCTGCGATAAACGCGATGGTCGAAGCGCCCGACTGAGAATCACTGATACGTAGAGTGCAAGATATACAAGATGATTTCAGATAAGCTCCAGCTTTATCAACAATCCCCCCTCGATGGCCTATCTTATTTACATATCGAATTTATTTGCCATTTCGAAAAATATTCCCTAAGACAATTTTTATAGATTTCTTAGGAATATATATACATGTTAAAAAAATTAAATTAATACTTCTTTGATATGAACCCAATTATAGATATTACGACATTTGTAGCTGGAAACCTAATTGGCTCAGAGACACCCTGTATACGTATATCACTCGAAGCCAAGCCTGAACATATGCAGTAGCCTATTACGAATACGTAGTTATACTTAACTGTACAGAGTACTCGACACAGTTGTATGTATACAAGATACAAGTATGTATCTAATCTCACGTATAAAGAAGAGAGCCCTCCGCACGAGGCTACGAACGTGTTCGCGTATTAATATAAGCAGGCGGACACGCGGCCAGGTCGCAATTTGTCCGAGTCTTTAAATGCGCATTTCTCGCGTTTGATTTCAGACCTCCCCTTCAAAATCATATCTGATAATGGAAATAAAAATCTAAAAATATCTCTCGCGTCTCGCGGCTTTTGTGCAAGCATGATTTTTTCCATATGTTCTAATTTTATTCTGTAAATCCGATGTTATAACAATCTAACTTTTACCAAAGTCCATATAAATAATGTTTTATTTATACACCTGTAAATGAAGCAATTTGTAAAAAAAAATCGCACGTTTCTGTACATATATACGTAATTAATTCAATAACATAAAACTCTACATATTTTAAATCTATATAAGTTGTTTAAAAGTATTACTCAACTCATTTTTGCATAACGCCATCGATGTATAATACATTTTACAAATTCCCGATTTACAACTGTTGAACGATACGTTATAAACGTAAGTGTGATGAATCGATTTCCCTTCCGATACACCTGTAAATTCGAAATATGATTACCATGTTGTCGAGCACGAACGTTTTGCTCTCAGTCTTTGTCTTCTCATCCCGTACCGCGATCTTGCATACGCTTATCCGCCGCGTATTTCATTCCGCGCCGGGGCTTATGGATGCTTATATAAATCAACAAGGCTCACAATTAATATCGCGGGCTATACCGCGACGATAAAAAAAATCGAGCTGGACTAGACACACCGGCGTGGCCGCACTCCGCTCCGCATTGTACAACGATTTATTGGAATATACATCTCACGAACCGTGACACCTACGTTGTAAATTAACGCCGCTCGCAATTAGTATCAGCCCTTAAAAATAAGGGAGTAGGTAAAAAAGATTGTGAATTCCCTCAACGAGGTGCTAATGCCCTCTTACACGCGGCGATCTTATATCTACAGTTTTCCTCGCGAAAATCTTTATCGCGCGAAACAATTTATGCGACTACCAATTACGAGGTGCGTTATATGTGTCGTAAATTAACGCTAATCACAATTAACCTTGGGCGTTAAAAAATAAGAAAATAATCGCGATAAATATCGAATCGTCAGATCTCTAGCTTGCATACAATTAATGCATTCTAACAAAAGAAAATACGATACAGTTTAAAAGAACGGATCATATACATATGTATATCATAATAATATATGATTTCTCTTTTCCTAATGAACAACTGGCAAACTATTCATGTGCGTGCCGACATTTGTGTTAAAAAAAAATATATACATATATATTTTAATCGAATAAACCGATTTTTTCTTAACATAATATATTTATAATGCTCGGGTGCATTTTATACCATTATATATCAAATGCACCCGCCCGAGTATTATAAATTAGGGATATATGGGGAAGAAAAAAGATCGATCCCGGCGGGCGTCGGAAAGTCGCGAGCGTGATGAAGAAGCGAGGAAGTTTAAATTCCGTAGGCGCGCGCTGTATATTACGCGAGCGTTTATAGGAACAGGAGAGTGGAGCAACATGACTTATAACCGAGTATACTCGCCACCGGTGATTTCCCATTATACGACCCGGTATCCGAGTCATCCTGCCTCCCTTCACCTCCCTTTCTTCGAGAGAGGATTAAAGGCATCTCGAATGAGGTTGGGATACTACTTGCAATATTGAGGTTGCGTCGTATCGCATCTGCGCCCGCGTACGATTCTCATTGCGTGGCAGCAATAAATATGCTGATTAAGCGGCAACGCGCGAGGTCGGTTAATTTGCAGTATATCAGTATCCAACAGCGCATTTTAATTGGCCGTGAAGCATTATTGCGGGGGAAATAATCCACGGCTAGGCTTTTCAATAATAATCGCGCCGCTGACAATCGACAGGAATGGGAAAGGGGAGCGGAAGAGGCCGAGGGAAAAAGGAGAAGAAAGTTAAAGAAGTTAGAGAGTTTTCGAATGGATGACCTCGTATTAGCGTTACAATTAACGCCTGAACAAAACGATTTCTACGAAACGTCGTTAATTATGATTTCTCGTGGCAATTTTTACGCGTCGCTTTTTCGCGAGTGTGCTCGTTCATCAAAATTAGCGAAACGTCGTCTCATTACCACTATCATTACCGCGGCTTTATAAAGTCCGGAGGAAGAGACAACACGAGACGAGCGTTGCCCAACTATCTATATAGTTGCGGATTTCGTTGCAAAATCGCTGAAAGGCCTATACTCGCCACGTCAATTCTTTGCTGCAACCTTGAAGCAATAAACAACGTAGCTTGATGCAGCTGCGAGCGCGAGATTCCTCTTCTCTCGGTACATCCAACCTATCATGATTACGAAAAATTATCCTACATCTGAGGAGCAGACAAAAGAGCGAAAGTCCAAATCTATCTCATTGTCAGCCAAAGGTTTCCCTCGGGATGCAACTGACATTATTCCCCGCGCAAATATATCTTTGTGTCATCAAATCGACGTCGCATCGAGAGAGACGACTTTATCAAGATCCACGAACGATTCCCGCAGAGTTTCCGTCAGCAAAATTTTAGCGAAATATCATTCAACTCGTGTATCGCCTCACGTTCGCGAAAATAAAATCCTACGTTTCTTGTAAAATTTAGATTTCGCGCACATCCGCTTCCCGAATCCGCGAATCGGTCGGGTACACAATCCCCCTTCGTCGTTGCCCAAGCTGTCTCGCAAGAGCGTAACCTTTGGAGAGACGAATCGACCAACGGGCGAGCGCGAGGGATAAAAAGAGAAAGGGAAAAAAATACGCACGCGAGGCGGGAAAGAGGGTATACGAATGCACTCGCGCTTTCGTCTACGACCGAGTGCGAGAGCAAGGCAAGCAGGTAAGCAGGCAGGCAGGCAGGCAGGCAGGCAGGCAGGCAGGCAAGCAGGCAGGCAGGCAGGCTGGCAGGCAGGCAGGCCAGGCAACGAACTCGCAATTATCGTCGCGGATATATTCCCGCGTTATCCTTGCCGAGCCGCGTAGTCGTAACTTCGCGCCCGCGCTCGGATACGAGTTATGACGTTTTCTACAGCGGCACTAAAGATTGCGCCTCGCCCTTTCCCTCTTGGCCGCTCGCCCCTCTCGCGCCTTTAAAGGACCCTTATCGCTCCGCGAAATCGGGCGACTATCCGCGGACCATCGTCCCGCTGTTTACGAGTCGGCCAAGTCCGACCGGTACGTATCCACCGATAACGCGACTCGACACTTGCTGGTAATTGCCACGCTGGTATTGCCACCAGCCTGACCAGTACAACCCTCCTCCCTCTTCGTCGCTCTCTTCTTATTAGACGGCGCATCGCCGATAAGCGATGAGCTGCGAGCGCTGAGATGGGTGGCCGCCTTCATAAATAATGAATATTGCTCGCAAGTAGTTTAATCATTATTAGACGTTTGCAAGTTATTATTAAGTTATTATGTAAGACATCGATAAATAATTCGACCAAATTTAAGCATGCATGAATAACTTAGTAAGTCTATGTATAATACCTATGTACGCGCGTCATCAGATTTTTCTCTCAGAGTTATTTTAATAATAATAATTTTAATATTGGAAAAAAAATTTTTTAGAAAGAAAATAATCTTTATTAGTTCTCAAGATGTATCTTATTTAAAATAAATGTTAACACGCAAGCGCGATCCTATGTTGGTCTAGCAACAATCATTTTTCTAAAGAATCTGCGTTTTCCTGGTAACGATAAATAATTGTCGATATGCGCCCAAAATAAAATTTTGCTGAAGCGCAAAGAATCGATCTCCGATCGCAAAGTGGGTTAAGAGGGGGTTGTTTCTCCCTGCTAGCCCAATAAACAAAATTAACTTTCCGCTGGCGACTCGCCACGAAAAAGTAGTCGTATTTACCGATGGAATGCACTGTCCAGAAGAACTTGTTTCAAACGCTCCTGCATCTAAACCAGCATTTAACAAATACTACTGACAAACAGAACTGCTGAAAAACATCTCGTAAATGTATTTCAAGTTGATAAATAACGTTTTCTACTATTTAATTTATCGTAAACGCATTGTTGCTTTTATACGATTGTGTCAATTTTATTTATTTTCTTTTTTGTGTTTCTCTCGCAAATATTGCAGTTGGATAATTGAAAAGTGAGCCAAATTACACAGTTGAAAAATTTGTGTTAAATTTAACAAATATCACATGTCCCAAACGGTCCACAGAAATTTTTATGTTAATTTAACATAATACGGATATGTTAAATGATGACACGAATATTGTGTTAATATTTTAACATAAAATAAATGCAAACTTCAAGTAAACTTGAAATAAATTTTGTGTTAAATTAACATAGTTTTAATGTAAAAATTAACTAAAAAAATTGTTAATTTTACATTTTATCATCCCCACTTATATTATAAAGTACAATTAACATTTTTTTCTGTAAATTTTAACAGATAAATCTTGTCACTAATAATATCGAACATATTTATTATGTAAAATTAAAAGTAAATACACATTGTGTTATTTTTACACTTATTTTCAGTTATTTTAATAATTTAACATTTGAGTTCAATTAACACAACAGCAATATGTTAATTTAACACATGAATGTGTTAAATATTTAACACAAAAATTTTAACGGGGACCGTTTCTAACAAGAAAACACAAATTTTCCAACTGTGTATATACGGAGACTTTAGAAATTAGATTTTTAATAAAAATTATAGATAGAGAATCTCTTTCGTGGAATTAAGAAAATTTAAGTTTAATAAATCTCACAAATAATATATAGAAAATATTGTAATATATAATTAGATATAAACTCATCAGAATAATATCTTTCAATGCTAAAGAAATTAAACGTTTCAATAATTTATTGCAGGATAAATTGTGGAATCTAGTTATATTCGACAAAAAAAATAATAATATATATATATATAAGCACGCTTTCTTTTTTCAAATATTTTCATCTTAAAGACGTTAGAAAGTATCGTATATAATGACACGTCCATGTGTATGTACCACTCTGAATTCTCATATTACGTTAAGAATTCACTCTATATGAAATATTTGTATTCATGTACCGTTTTATCTGCTCATGTGATATCGCCCTCACGCACATTTAAATAGGGCTAATTTAACGCGCACGTGTGTGGCAATAATTCTGAAGAAAGTTAACAGCGCGAAATTTCTCGAGTTAAATCTTCCGCCTTAGATGTTATCAAATTGCATCCTGGCACGGCATCCTTTCGTCATTCGCTGTCGACGGACCACGAACCACGACTATGGCGTTATAAAGATAATTGCCCACGTCTCGAATAAAAGCGTAACGAGGAAACAAATGGGACGAAAGAGAAAATCTGTTATTCCTGTCAGCGTCGACTTTAGATGTATCAGTGCTCTCAAAAAGATTACATCTCTCTTCCACTCATTTTACTCGATACTTTGAAGCTCAAATATACGCCACAAAATTTAAAAAGTTTAGAAATTAAAAAAAAACAGTATGCCAATATCGAAATAAATATAACAGAGAGAGATGTATAATATATTCTTAAAAATTACAAATAATATTTTGTAAACCGCACGAAAGAGCGCAAGGCTAATATAAAATTGCAAGATATTAGAATGCGTAAAAGACGTAACTTGAGCTGCGTGGGAAGAAAAATGTTTGTAGTTTTAAATCCCGCATAAGGAAGGTACTTTTGATTTTTCGGTCTACCCAAGCACCCAAGGGTTTTGCTCGTCTCTAGAGAGTCCGCGGTGTACAATCCTCTCGCATTAGCATATCTCCGCGGCAATAAAGGTTTAAACTATATGCATACGCGTGCGCGCACGGCGTGTAAACCGGCCGATAAATTAAATACGTTAATCGAGCGACGATGCAATAAACGACTCGTAATCGGCCGGGCGGCTTACCGATTTAACGCGCGGAACATCACGAAAGCGCGTTCCAAGACCGAGGCGGCCGGCCGTATTAAAGTCGCCGCTGTAAAATGTACGCCTGGCCTAACGCGAAGAAGGGGCCGTTTAGTCGCACCGTACACCAATTACAATAAACATTTTTAATCGCTTCATTCTCGCATATTAAGAGTTTCCCCGCTTTAGCGGCGCTCGTAACTAATAACTTCGACGAATCACTTTGCCGTCTCTTTCTTTGATTGACGTTATCAATTACTAGTGTACGAGTACACCGGATGTACCCCGGAAATCAAAGATTTAAACGAATTCACAGTTCTACACATTTGACGTTTCTATATATAATTTTCATTTTTGGAAAATAAAAGAATATAAAACTATAAAAATATATTTCATATTTTGCAATCCTGTAGTACATCTCAACGGTGTAAAAATTGATCGTGTTCGCCAGTAATTTAAGAATTTTTCCTCACACCTTTCTATTCCGAAATTGCGACCTAGGTCGAGAGTGCTATACGTGAACCGAGAAAATTGTCGGTGCATTGTCGACTGTAATGGCGGGTGTGCATGCGATACGAACAGTAAACACTTGACTTGGTAATTTCGCAAAAGTTACGCGTTTTCCCGGCAATTTTATTCTCAACAAAAGTATTAATTTTCGACAATTTTGCTATCTTTCCTCGCAGCGCGATAACTGAACGTGTCGTTATGTAGGTATTTTGCGGTAAATCGCGCAACAAAACATGTCTCGAGGACTCCTACTGGTTGTGTATAGAAATCCGTCGTGGATAAGACAGAAATATCAGCCGACACGTCAAAATCGTCTGACCGGTCAATGACATGCCAAAAACAAGACATCCCTTTGTTCTCCGACCACATTTTTTCGATCGAAGATACGCGCCGTCAAAAATGTAGAACGAAATTGTACCTCGAAACTATCGCGATCATATATCTCGTCCGTGGATGCGAGCCGGATTAATAAAGGCGCAGGATCCGTCCGCGCGACTCGAGATTCGCATTCTTCGCGGACCTTATATGTAAATTGATCGTTCTTTTCAAGGGATGATCGATCGCACGGAGCAGCACCGAAAGCCGACTACGGGAAGGAAGAAAAAAAGATGAGGGAGATAAAAGTGGAAGTCTGCGTGTACGAATAAAGTCGTTCCTCGAATTAATTCAGCTACAAAACAGGCCGCCACGAATGGCTCTCATTCAATTAGGCGACAGCGTGGAATCGAGCCTTTGTCAGCTAATCACAACCTTACGACGACGTGGTGACGATGACAGTAGGGTGCGGCCAAAAAGGCGCGCCCAGCACCCTATAATGTGACCATGTACACACACAATACAAGTATATATGTATATGCATATATGTATATCCGCTGTCTACGAATAGAAAAAGAGCGAGGAAACACAACGGAGAAAGACCGGAGGGAAACGAAAGAAAGGATACGATAAGAAAGAATCGAGGGTTGGGCCGTTGCACATTACAAACAATAAACACATAAACGCGGAGGGGAGAGGTAGATAGAACGGATAGAACAAAGGAGAAATGTGCCGAGAGAATGAGACAATAAGTGTCGTAATGTGTCGGGGCTACTAAAAAGCCATTGTACGCGTCGAAACGCGCATGCTTAATTATGATTTTGAATTATCGATCTCGTAGATGTCAGACGTCAGAGATGTCACGTGTGACATACCCTTTATTATCCATTGAAATGTTAAAATAATATTTCGATATCTCATATTCCTTTCATTCTCCATGCTTATATAGCAATCAGCTGTACTTGTGCAACTGTGATTCTTGCTTTTTTATCGCACGTAACTTTACAGTCAAACATTTCTCGTTAATGTATTATATTATATATTAGAAATATTAATAATGTAAAACATCGGTGATTTATATTTTACTAATGTGCGAAAGTGAATGAAAGGAAATGTTAAATCGAACCGTTTATGGTATATATCGTCCGTCTTTCCACGCATTATTCACCGATGCGCACGTGCATCTAGAATGCAGTCAAGCATAGTTTGTCGGTCAACATTTGCATTCATCGACATATTCCCGTCGCGTCACAATTTCTCTATCCGCGGCGGACTTTCTCGCATGCACCGCGACTAAAGAGGTTGGAGAATTCTAATTTCATCGTATTATGCACACCGCCGCGCCGTTGGCGGTCGATCTGCTTAGCATAACGATGAGAAAAAAAAGTCACCGCGACACAGAAACGCACCGGTTCACATTATTGTTACTTTCTCGATGCTAAATTGAAATATCGCCCAGGTAATTCGCGACTTAGAAAATTGTCCTTTTATGGAAATCTTTTATTATGCATATA
Organism: Prenolepis imparis; assembly: GCF_030444845.1. Lineage (NCBI taxonomy): Eukaryota > Metazoa > Arthropoda > Insecta > Hymenoptera > Formicidae > Prenolepis > Prenolepis imparis. The sequence goes on along the minus strand of NW_028141166.1, from coordinate 17,664,575 downwards.
AAAATTAATTTGTGCGTCTTGTTAGAAAAAAATGTAACAATATATGATTGTCACATTATAGTAAACTATTATATTTACAAATTGGATCTGATTTCAATTCTGATTTAAAAGTAGAACAATGTAAATGTAACGAAATTACATATTGAACAACTCAAGTGCCAAACTCGAGCCATGCTATCGTATGTGCCGTCGAGCGAAGGAAGTTTTTGCGTGGAACACTCGCGAAATGAAAATCGCTCGCAGAACCGCCAGGAAAGTTGAAAGCTATGATCGAAATCTGCAATCAGCGAAAGTTAATGCGGACTCGCGTGTTTGAGTTTGAGGTACGAGCAAGCTAAAATTGCTAAAATAGTCCACGCGAAGCTTCGGGACGGTCCTTTAAATCGTCTCGTGTAAACTCTATTTCGTCATGACTTATGACTGGCGGTCACGAACCCACGGTACAAAGTCGGTGACTCTTCGTCGACGATGGTGCATTTGAGTCAGCTTGCATACCGATGTTCTGGCTCATCCTGCTTGAGTGTTTCTCTCTTTGAAGAGCCACGCAAAAAATACCGATCCCACACGTGCTTGTCGTCACGAGGGAGGATAAACGAATTGACTTTCTCGTCACGTATCAATAACGTGTGTTATATTGTCTGATACAACTTCCGCAATTCTTTAAAGGAGATATCTTATGTCTTATGAGATAAAATTCAATGTATAAAAGTAGGGGTGTGTGAAGTTGGCACCCCTATGTTATGCTATCATAGTTCTGTTAAGAGTTGTCATACGTCGACTTGACATAGGTACGTCGAAAAATTTCTATGTTTCGATGAATTAAAAAAATCGATACCTCGGAAACTATAACAGGTAGAGCTATGCGGTTTTCACTTTTTTTTTGTTTTATCGTGTATAATTCAAAACTCCAGCATTTTCGACCAGAACTCGTGATTTTTTAAATGTTTCGTAAAAGTGGATTAATTTTAAAAAATCGATATCTCGGAAACTATAATAGTTAGAGCCATGCGGTTTTCACGTTTTTTCTTGTCTTAACGAGTACGATTCAGAACTCTAACGTCTTTCACCAGAACTTGATATTTTAAAAATATCTTCAATATTGAAAGTATGTTTTTTTATCTCTCTAAAAATTGCAAAACTCTTTCAAAAAATAATCAGGAACTATAAAACTATAAAACTAGTAAACAATTTAAATTTACTCACCTCACGGTTGGCTCCTTTGTTGCCCGATGCCTCCACGGGCCTCCTCCTCGTAGAAGTTTCGAAACACTTGCACTCGCGTTACTTTTTCTCGTTCGCGACGCGCGGCGACGCCCGGGTTTTAGCTATCACAATCTTCGACGCGTTTCGGTAAAACGCGAGACTCGCGAGTGTTTATTCGCGCGCGAATAAAACCGAAGCTCCACTACGACTCGGCGCGACGTATCGTTGCGCGTTCCGAACCTGGCAGTGCCAGTCTAGCTCCACCTCCAGTGCTCTTCTTCGATTCTTCGTGATCAACGGTCGCGCGCTTCTTGCCGGTTCGCGAAAGGACGAGTGTATTAATTAGCGTCTTCGGCGGTTAATTATCGTATAAATCCGATCGCGTCGCACGTACCGACATCGTAATCGCGATCGCACACGTGAAATTGATCTCGTCGATCGTGAATCTCGCGGCATCCTTCGGCGACTTGAGTGCGTCGCGGCCAAGTCGCTCTCTTGATCATCTTCGTTCGATAAGCCCCTGTGAAAAGTGGGTCTTGGAAAAAGCGGCGACGCGAAAATGGAACTTCGGTTTTATTCGCGCGCGAATAAGCTCTCGCGAGTCTCGCGTTTTACCGAAACGCGTCGAATATTGTGATAGCTAAAACCCGGGCGTCGCCGCGCGTCGCGAACGAAAAAAAGTAACGCGAGTGCGCAAGTGTTTCGAAACTTCTACGAGGAGGAGGCCCGTGGAAGCATCGGGCAACAAATAAGGAGCAACGTGAGGTGAGTAAATTTAAATTGTTTAATAGTTACATAGTTCCTGATTATTTTTTGAAAGAGTTTTGCAATTTTTATGAGATAAAAAAACATATCTTCGATATTGAAGGTACGTTTTTTTATCTAAAAATTGCAGAACTCTTTCAAAAAATAATCAGGAACTATATAACTATTTAAAAGAACCTTAAAACTCTGCTAAAAAAAAAAACTATTAGAACTCGATGTGTAAAAAAATGTGAAGTTGGCATCCCTATTTTTTGAAATTGATTTTCGTTATCGTAATGACCGGAACTATTTCTAAAAATTATCAAGAACTCTTCTTATATGGTTCTAAATAACTCAGAACTCTTAACAGAACTATGATAGCATAACATAGGAGCGCCAACTTCACACACCCTAAAAATAGAAAGGATAAAAATATGTCTAATCATATCTCTAATACTGAATTTATTTGTCATAATAATGACTTTTTGAAATTCCAGTTTCATTATTTATCTGAAACTATTAAAGATGCAAATTTAAGAAAACTAATTTAAAACAGATATTTTCATATTAATATTGCTCGATTAATTGTTTTAATTTAAATCTATATAATTGTAAATTTGGATACGCTTTCAGACATACTTATATATGTAATTTAAGATTTCTAAAATTCGAGATCTTATTAATAAAGTCATATCGTTGGTAAAAGCAAGTTGCCGCGATCTGATTTGAGCTGCGATACTTCTTCGACAAACGAGCGGCGCTTCGTGCAATGAATGGCAATCCCACGTGCATACGATGTAACAAAAGATCAACTTTCCCGTCACGTATCGATAATACTTTATCAAATAGAGTGTCAGTACTTCCTCTTCCTCTTTCGACATCGATATAAGTACTTGCGACACAGAGGTATATATGTATCACGGGATACTAATATATACACTTATTTATTACATACATAACGTATGCGTTGTATTGATATACAATTTGTCTTAAAACTTCCATATCGATATAGCATGTGTGACATATGTAACAGATATGTAGATATATTTGTATTTTGTGAATATACTAATAATATTGATTATCACCAAACTATGTTCAAGTATGAACTGAATTACTGTTCTACCTCTTAATTGAATTAAAATATACGTTACAGTAAATATACATATATAATGTATCGTACATATAATGACTGTACAATATATGAGAAGAATAAATACTTTAAAACTTCTAATCATTCTTCAATTTTCACATAAAAATATTTTTTTAATATTCTTTCCCTCTCTTCTTACATGTATATTCATATATTCACACATATACCAATATAGATGTATAGAGATTGTAATCTTTTTCTTAGAGGCGAATTTAATTAATTATATATTGCAGTCTATTTGAAAAAAAATTGATGGATTATTATATTATTATTTACAACTATACGTCAATAATGTATACGTCATTTTGTTCGCGATATTAATAGACATGTTTCCGAAAAGGAAGGGTATATAGCCAAAGGAGTGCGTGAAAAAGCGACCTCGAAACCGTCGATCTACCGCTAAGATCTCTCTCTTTCTCTCTTTATCATCGTTGGTCACGCAGTTGCACGAAGACACGAACATCGCCGTATAAGCTTTTGCGCAAGAGGCATAATTATAGCCAAAGAGGAAGCGAAGCCGAGTGCGTTAGCACACGTAGGACGAACGTTGAACGATGAACTTGACACTGCACGTACGAGAGAGAAAGAAAGAGGGAGAGAGAGAGAGAGAGGAAGAAGGATAGGAAGGGCGTGTGCAAGCGAGAGAACCGCGGAGAGAAAAGAAAGAGACTGCAACCTCACGAACGCCTACTCATTTCTATCTCGTCTTTTTCATCCTCGATGAAACAAATGACGTCCATAAGTCTATCGATCCCCTTAGATTACTCTTTTTAATTTCCCTTTTTCAGGTCACGCTAGAAATGCGGATACGTTTAAGTACACAGTTGCTCTTCTCGACTCTCGCCGTTTAAGTAGAAACAGTAACTTGGTGCGGACAATGTAAGTGTGTTTGCATTGTTCACAGTGATGATATCATAATCTTCTTTTTATGCTTTTTATGCTTGCCGATACACATACAATTACTATAAATATTCTATAATATAAGATACTTATTAATAATCATAGTGTTGCTATTTAAATATTTAAAAAATAAAAAGTAAAAATCTAAACATTTAACTAGCAGCACTAATTATGAATATTAATATCTTATATTATAAAATATTTATAGTAATATATTGTATAATATATTGTATATGTATCGACAAACAAAAAACATATATATATATATATATAATACACGGTTGACATTTTCTGATAACTATTTTTATCCGGATATAAATATTTATCTATATTTTTTATACAAAGTTAATTAAAATTAGAAGAAAAAGCTATAAATAAAAAAATACACGAATGTGCTTTAAAGTAACAATTACAAATAAATATAAAAATGCACGTATATGACAAATATTTATATTTGTAAAATAGTTCGCAGAGTTATATGTATAACAGCGAAAGCAATGGTGTAACCGCTCCATCACTGGTAATGCGCGAATCTAGTACGGTGAATAAGCATACGTACCTCACTGACACATTAAGATCACGAATCAAGATAGAGGCTGTGCTCAACTCAAGTCATAAAAGATACTTTGCTCCACTCATTTGTTCCACTTTAGTAAGTTGCATGAAGATTCTCTTGTCTCTCTTGTATTATATTTTTTCCAACGCCGCTCTCTACATATCTATTATTATACCCTTTCTCATACCGCAAATTCTTAATAGCTAATGAAAATTTCAAAACTAGTGCAACTGAATAATATACAAATTATATCAATATCATTTTAAATTATTTTTTTTTAAACTGATTTTAAAAATTATTGTCTAACTGTGTAACTCGTAATATCGTCTATACGTAAAAAAAGATTAGTTCAATTACCTTTTAATAGGATAAAAAATTTATGCTAAAAATTTATCTGAAAAATGTTAATTAATCTCGAATTTCGATACTGTTTTGCATTTTATAACTTTATAATCAGTTCGATTAAATCGAGCGTATCGTTATGAATAAAACAATGGAAGATAATAATCAAATAGATACTGAAATTCTGTCGAAATTTGAAATTGTATAAAAATCATGATGCAGCACATCGATGCAATTAATGCGGACGAATCGCCTCGCTACTTGCCACGAAACGGATTCTCGAGAATTATAAAAGCTACATGCGTTCGTTCCAGATTCAGCGAGCTAGGAGGATCACCTAATACTTCCTTCTTTCTCCTCTGGTCGTCGAAAAAAACCGTATAATAGCGACGATGAGCAAAATAAACACGAGAGAGAGAGACCTCGAGCGAGTCGTGAACGAGTTTTATGAATGTCGTAACTCCCACGATTACTCAACTATCGGGATGCCGTATATCGATAGATAGACGATGTAAAGATTGCTGGGTTTTAAATAATAACGATATATACTAAACGCGTCCGACAGACGTAACTCGCCGTCCGGATCGCTAATCCGGAGGGTTTTATATACGTTTTAAAGCGAAAATACCTTACTTAGGTATTACGTAAGTCATGGCGAACACAGCTTTTGCGGACGCGCGCGAGAGCTTGACTTTTTACTACCGCAAAGATCACCGCAAAACTTTACCCGCTCATCTCATTCTCGCGGTAGAAAGTTAATATTCCATACCCTTAGAAAACGGAAATTGCTTGCAAGCGGCTTTAACGTAACGCCGGATTATGTAATGTGAACTTCTTAGTGCTATTAGTTGAGATATTCTCTCCGCGCGTTTATTAAAATGCTCTCTTACGAATTTAATCAATTCTACATCTTTTCTATTATATCTCCGTATAGCTCTTGTAAGTTATTATATAAATATAATATTCATTCGCAGAATTTCGTTTATAAGTGCGTTCGCAAATAATTCTCTCCGTAAAAACGGTATATAAAGAAACAAAAGTCACGAGTTTTAGAAAGTAATGCGTTTTTCAATAAGTATGACGTTAATTAACTTCTGAGAGAAATTTCGAATGTGAGTTAATTATAAGATACCGTATCGCGTGCTGTTCTCTGAAGAGCCAACGAGGGCAATTACGTTATATCAGTGTAACAGGGAAGTGCGTGACCTACTGCATATACGCCTTTCGATGTAATTTAATGACAGAATTCCTCATCTTCACTCATTTTCTTGTATCTTGTGTTCTCAACTTTACGATCACGCCAATAAATTAAGTAATATAATTTAACTGCCAAAAAATGCAGCTAATTTTTTTTTTTTTTTCAATTAAAGATAATAGGATTTAAAACAAAAAATTTTTAACTTTTCAAAAAGAAAAATACAACTAATTTTTCAACTCATTTTATATATTAAGAACTTTGCTAAAAAAATATTGTGTAAAATATTAAAAAATTTTTAATTATCTCGGCAATATATATACATAATTTCTAATAAATGTTTAATCAATTTTCCTGATGTGCATAATAATTTCTCTTTTATATTCGCGCTCTTAATATTCTGTAATAAATAAAATAATCGTAAATCAAAATAAATGGCCAAAACCACGATATTAAAGGGTTAACCGAGAAAAGAGAGAGAGTTTCGATACAAATTTCCAATAAACTGCCATGCAGTCACGCATGCACGATTACGTGCATAAAAGAAGGTAAACGTGAATGTGAATAGGAAAGTGTAACATCGCTATAAATGATTAAAAGTCGTTGATCACCAAGTAGTCCTATCTCGGGCGCAGTCGACCGTAAAAGTAAACAGGAAAAGAGTATCAGGCGATGCGATTTAAATACGACTCGAGGAACGCGTAAATGCAGGGAAAAGCACGAGAAAACGGAATGCATGACGGATACGTTTTCTTGGCAACGGGCTATTTTTTCCAGAAGGAAGCAGAAAAGCGCGTTCGACAAGTTATCAAGGTTAGCATTCAACATTCCTGCATGAAAATCCTGCATAAATAGCATGACGAAAAGTGCACATGTGCATTATGCGTGATTCGGTAAGCTAGTCTGTAAATTTCCGTCATCTTAACGCGTGTATTGACGTATAGATACGTAGACGCACGTGTTACCTTTCTCACATTATTTTACGAAAGTTACATAATATAATAAAATTATTAAAATTTCCCTCTCTAAACAAGGCATGTTAAATCGATTCTCGCAAGTATTGTTGCCTCTTTTCCACGATGCTGATTGGCTGTCTCGATTCGCGTTGTGCATTATTCGAGAGGCTGTCATCGCGAGAGTTAGTAGTTCGACAGTTTGTTCAAAATAAAATAAAATAAAATAATATGTTATAATACTTAAAATTATTTACAACATATTATTTTAATATTTTTAACATATTATTATTTTAAAATTTAATTAGCAAATTAACGCTTTAATCGGCTAATTTCTGTCAAAAAATATTAATAAAGCGTTAATTTACTAAATTACATTTTAAAATAATAATATGTTAAAAATATTAAAATATAGTAATAAGTTGTAAATAATATGTTATAATATACCTTATCCGCAATTAATATTTTTTGACAGAAATCAGCTGATAACTGTCAAAAATATTAATCCAGTTTGAAGTATTATAATATATTATTTAAAACATATTATTCTATTTAATTTTATTTTCAACAAACTGTTAAACTACTAACCCTCGCGATGACAGCCTCTCGATGCTACGAATATAACGCACAATGCGAATCGAAACAGTCAATCAGCATCGCGGAAAAGATGCAACAATATTTGCGAGAATCGACTTAACATGCCTTTCTTAGAAAGGGATGTTATAATATTTTAAATTCAATTAATATTTTTGACAATTATCAGCTGATTTTTGTCAAAAAATATTAATTGCGGATAAGATATTATAACATATTTAAAATATATTAGTATTTTAATATTTTCAACATTATTATACACGCCCCATTACCGCTATAGAAATGTTACAAAATAAAGGATTTCTCACTCACCGATACCTGCAATAGCTGAGTTGTAGTACACAGCACACATTGATCTGAAAACAAAATATTCAAATTATGTAGATATATATATGTGTGTGTCGAATATCTATAAACAATGCAGTTTAGAAAAAATATTTTCATATTGCAATATAAATATAAATATAAATATAAATACAAATATGTACGTTAGAATATTTAAATAGCAAATTTTCGCTTCATTAATATTTTTTGACAGAAATCAGCTGATTAAAGCGTTAATTTGCTAATTGAATTTTTACGCAAGCAGCACGATGTACAATGTATTTTGGCATTTTTATCTAATTTTTTTTTACCCGTTTACACGCACGCTAAATTAAAATGCAATATTTTGTATGATAATCGATTATTTACCGACTAAACGTTTCCTCGAGCAAGAAATACTTCGCGCGATTAACCGTTAAATAGAAATGTAACAAATATTTGCAAAGCGGGACCCCCGCATGCATAATTTAACGATATATATTCATAAGAATGCCTGTTGCACGGACTTTAAAAATGCTAATCATTATTAAATATTGACTCGAGGTAAGGATCAAGTATATTTTTTTTCGTGTGCAACCAGGAATAGTGATATATATGAGAGTCAAAATATAGCTGTAAGATTTGGCAATATTTACACTGCATGGCAAAATAAATGATGTCTTCGTGAGTACAAAACAAAGAACACATTATTGCATAAATATATATCTATATAGCTAAACCAAAAGATATTTCAAACTACACATTCTAAAATTTCAAGGATATTGTATACAAAATATAATCTCTACACAGAAAATGAAAACGTATATATGCGGATATAAATTACAATCTAATATTTTCCGCTTACATCATTACAATGTTCGTTTCCGATTGATTGATTGATTGATTAACATATGTTGAATCAATTGCTGACAAAGCCGATGGTCGGCGAATGTAACATTTTACCTTCGGCTGTCTAAAAATACTAATGATTATTAGTTATAGGCCGGCGCAAACAACAGATCCCTCGCGACGAGAAACGAAAAAAAGCAAACCAAGTACGAGCCAAGGCGAAGGGAGAAAGGCAGATGATCTAACGCGACAAAAAACGGCGCACGCGACCCCTCACCTCTCCGGCGCAATTATATGCCTGATTGCGCATCTAAATAAGAAAAAGGACTCGACCTCCTTTGCTTTTCACTCTTTCCCCATTCACGAAGAAAATTTTGCGGTTCACTGATCTGATCATTCAAAATAAAGATTAACGAACAAGCTCTGCTTCTCTTTCTCTCTCTTTTTTCTAGGATTCAGAAACCAGGTTAAATCGAATCGATTTAAACAATTTGCGTATATGTGTATATAAATTTGCGATAAAATTAACTCTCTCTTATATAATAAAAAATTGATATTTGCGTATTATAGTCCAATTATATTCATTAGCTATAAATACTTTAATCATTGATTCATTTTACTCGCAATTCCGTTTTCGTATCATACACATCCGTAATACATTAATTCATGCTATAAGAATTAATAAGCGCAGTTCGTCGCGCTTCGTCGAGAAACAAACGTCTAATTAATATCGGCGAACAAAATATAGTAGATGGATCCGCGGAGAGAGAGAGAGAGAGAGTCACGTGTGTTTATAAATAATTATAAGTATAGGAAAGTGAGCATCATCACGTTCAATGCCGCGCGACCGGGGCCATTCGGTCGCCGCGTCTTGTAATTTTATTCGCGATATAGAATGCAATTGCGCCGATGACGCCAACACGATGAGATGACCTTCAAGGATATACGCATCGTTCTTTCTCGCGCTCTCTATCTCCTAGCGCGGTACGCTATTGCTCGTGTAACAGTAACTCGCTTAAGCGTGTAATTTGTATCCGCTGGGATATAGATGATACGACGATGAGGAGAGCTTTATTTTTGCAATTAAGATGCCGCTGTTTGCGCCACAGAAAGGGAGAGAAAAAGAGAGACAGAGAAGCGCATTCGCGCTTGTAAATGTGCGCTCTGCAAAGAAAAGTACCGTAACGAAGCGTCAAGGTTGCGCATATTGTAAGATGCGGCTGATCGGATCGTGTTTGCATAATTCTACTTCGTTTGCAGTTAACGCGGAAAGTCGCTCCTTCGCTCGTATAATGCTTAGGACTCGTATTGTTGTGCGCGAGGAACGATGATAGTGCCGAACGGAAGAAATATATATGCCCATATTTAATCACAAGATCTGCGATAAATATAAGGGCTCGCATGCATACGTGTATCGCGATCGATCGAATTACTACATGGATAAAAATCTGCATAATGCTCGCACGTTGGAATGTTTTTCGGCCAATTAAACCACGGTTGCGACTGCGGTTCGACATAATTTAGGGGCCATTTATTTCGGAAGGGAGCTCGGATCCCGAAAAAGGGACGAGGGGACGATCAATCGCGCATAACGAGTTTAATTAATTTTAACGCTCGCGCGAATGCATCAGACGCGTAGTTGCGGTAGCGCGTTGATCGGATTATTCCTGGTCGCGATAAAATTTGCATAAATCTTACATTACTGGTCGTATTTGCACTAATTAAGCTTACAAAATCGCTAAGTGCTTCGATTAATCCGAGATTTACTCGTTTTTCACGCGCGATTGCGGTACGTTTATACCGGAAGGATAAGCGAGCATCATCAATCTCTCTCTCTCTCTCTCTCTCTTTCTCTTTCTCTCGGGTGTTTGTGAGATGAGTTTAATTAATTTAAACGCTGTCACGTACTGTTTGTAAATCGTCATTATTATTATTATAAGTCCATATCCGACGATTGTAATAAAATCTACATAAACCCTGTACTAATTACTATTGCGTTTCATCCAATTAAACGATCGTAAACATATTCGCATATTAGTTAGACTATAATCCACCTCTTACTTCTCTCTTCTTACCGAAGCGAGTGTTCTATGCGAGGGGACTCTTAACCGTTTAGGATTTGCAATATATATTTCGAGCTAAGTATCAGTCAATTCGATGAGCTTTTACCATAATACGCAATGGTATGCGGGAAATGTTCAACGAGAGATTTTCCTACTTTTATTTTGCTGTATTAAATCGAGTGAATAAGACCGAAGCAAATTCTAGCCGCAGATTATATAAACGTAGAAGGAAAATCATTACTTTTAAAGTATAAAAAAGTATTTGTTTTTGTGAAAGACATATGAGACAAGGGACATATCCTACATTTCATACAGTAAATGAATCAATTAATAAAGGATGGAGTGTGTACATAATTAAGTTACAATCTTTTCGCTCGTTTTGAGCTTTAGCTTTTTTATCTACGATTATAACGTCAATAACGGAAACTATTAATATTCTCCGCGCTTTCGTTCGAACATATGAAGCGTGTGTGTTAAAATCGCACCATCAAGACCGTTAATTACGAGACGTAATAAATCCACTCTCGGCGCGATGCTTCCACGTTACGCTGCGAGCGAGGACTAAAATAGGCTGTCCGGTGAAACTAGTTTTTACCGTAAATCCGCGATGCAGCGTAGTCGGAAAAGTTGTCGTCCAATGGCGAAAACAACCAAGTAGGCGACCTTCGATGACAAAGGGACACTTCGGAATAAGAAACTGGTTCCGACCGCAATATTTTTTTTTTTTTACAAAAGTTCGAGCCACACGGCCGTATTACGAAATCACGTTTCATTCTTTTATTTTATGTCACATCCAATTTTTTATTTCTTTTGCTGTTAGCAAACTATCTGTAGATAATTTTTACTGAAATTCGTTAAAATAAATTTTTCAAACTGTTAGAAACCGTTATCTACATGTTGAATCAATAAAAATCCAATAAATTTCACATTTCAACATTTATATACTATCTATCTAACAAAATGCACATTAATTCATAAGATTATAGTTTTGTTTTAATTAATAACTATCTCAATTATATATGCATTTTTTTTAATAATAAGAATAATATAAAACTTATGAAATACATTTATCTATTTTTTATTAAAATTGGCGTATTTTTCATCCTTATATAAAGTTAAATTTTTATTCCATTGTAAATAGCCGCGAACTGTACAATTCTCATCTAAATTTTTAATAAAGATTGTGTAAAAATTAATACGAGAGAGTAAACGAGAAACTCCAGATTAAATCCGCAGATACATACACATATATGTAATACTATCTCCCCATCACGTTAGATCGTGAAAAGATCCGCATCCAATACGCACCCATCCCATCCCATAACCGCGTGCAAAGAACGGCGAACACATACAGACGTGCGGATATGTTGGTTACCGGATGGTAAAAAGGTAGAAGGCAATCACGACCAGGCCCGAATATAGACGAGTAAGGTCAGGGTGCGAATGCAGCTGAGAACGAGGAATGCCATTACGCGCGTTTCGAAGTCGCCGTCGCGGTCGGGGCGCCCTTTCTCGCCTGCCCTCCCTTCTATACGTCCTCCCGCGCCAAGTATGTACCGAGGAACGTGCGCGAAAAGATCGTCCATACGTGCATACACGTGTGTTCGCAAAAAGCTGGAACATTTCTGCCATTCATCAGCGACTTTTGAAAAGACGCTACGTCGTCGTTTGTCAATTGTCATAAATTAAATTAATTATACAATATTTATAATTAATATTAATTATAAGCATTTATAATAAATGTTAAAATAATATACAAAATTTACATTTTATATTGTATGTGTAATGTAATTTATTATTTAATAAAATTTAGAAAAATTATATGAAGAATTATCTACGCAGAAATGTTGGAAGATTTTTTGTCAAAAAAGCTCGAGATTATAGTACTTTAAGTAGAAAAAAAAAACAATCGAAATGAAATTGGACAATCAGTGTCCAGATACAACAAACTGTAAGTATATAAATATATTTCTTTTTCCACTTATACATTACGAAAAATACGTTTCGAAAGTATTCGAGAAGATTGCTCGTGCATCGTGCAGTCACGATCAAACGTAGAAATGGGTTGCAACGCCGAAATTATTGAAATTATACCGCTTTCAACGAGTCTCGAGCGATCTCTGTTTTCCATCCAACATTCGCCGTTAGTCGATCATCGTACAAGTATTTGACGATCGACGGGTATCGCGATTGGTCCCGCCACCGTGTTACGTACGTCCGGGGTCCGTCGCGCATTAAAAGCAGCCGAGGGCCCGATGCGCTGGATATCGCGTGCGCGTTTCGACCGAAGAGTGCAACGGGCCGAGCTTGCGCTCGCTCGCGCGTTGTGCATCACAATGCGATGCAGGCAGCATAAAACAAGCTGCCATACATGGGGCGACCGTCAGCCAACTCCGGGTTATAGCAGGACCGGCCGGCTCTCGGCTTCAAACACACCGGAGAAAGACGGAACGAGAACACGGGGTGAGGCGAGGAGGCACAGGAGAAACAGGGGAAAAGGGACGTCAAGATTCAAGACAACGATCAAGAGTGGGAGAGAGAAAGAGAGGGATAGAGGGGGAGTTGTACAGCGTGTTATCCTCGCGCGTGTGCGCATGAGACTGTGTTGTTCGTGGAGAACCAGGCCCTCTCCTCCTCGAGATAAGTTTGAACTCTCTCGCTCCTTACGGACAGAGTCGCGCATGAAAAGATCTCACGCCAGAGGTCCTTGACACTTTCCTCCGTGAAAAATGCATCCTCGTAAAATACGAAAATGCCTATACATATGACGTTGAGCGACCTATGACATCGCGAGGTCTTTTCACAGCACAGAATGTTGCCGATATTCCATATATCTAACTTAAGAATGATCAGTTTGACTTTCTATTTTAATCAGTGAAGGAAAAAGCTTTTTTAAAACAATCAGTTGTCATAGTAAGATCTTTTACTCTTTTCAGAAGTCTAATTTATTGGAATTTCCGCAACTTCCCGATTAAATTCTGATTTAATTAAATATACAGGTAGAAGATCCTTTGTAACAAAAAAACATGACAATCCGAAACAAGATTGCCTGATCTGACGCGCAACTTGGCGGAATTTTATGATCACGCGCGCGTTGCTTTGTAATCAATAATTAATGTGCGATTAATTAAACTGGAAGCAGATACATACTAACAAACTAGAGCGCGACGAGACGCGCCTGTGTACTCGATTATTAGCCGACAATTAAGATCAATTAGAACGTGCGCGAACACGTCGCAAGTCATCGCTTTATTCGGTCAAAAAAGTGATTTCCCTTGCAAAGCCGATTATAATCTCGAGTAATTTTTTTAAAATCTCGCGAGAGAAAAAAAGAAGAGCGAAAGGACGAAAGAGAAAGAGAGAAAGCGAATGTTTAATAAGTCTGCACAGTAAGTCTTACGCGGTTGACCCGTTACGTTCCCTATCGTCCATTAAATCGCAATTAATTAAATACGAAAATTATTCATCTCTTGGAGCCGAGCTCGGACTTGTGTAAAACGCATCGCGCGAAGATATGTATATGCAAACACATCTACACGTTACCATTCACATGACAACGAGCGCGGCCGCGAGAGAGAAGGTGCCGATGATTAATTCCAGGCGCAACGTTCTCCGTAACGTCGTCTCGCACGTCGTGTATCTCTTAACACAGCGACGGAGATCGAATTCCTACCTAACCTTGTAAAGCGACGACTTACACGCCGTTATACATATCGCCGAAGGTGTCGAAGGCGCACGGCAACACCTACACAGCGAGCTGTCAAACTGGACAGATTAGACAGATACATACGTTCATTGGCCTCTTAAAGAAACGAGTTGTTCTTCTTCTTCTTCTCTTTCTTTCTTTCTCTCGCATTATCTAACAATGATTTATTTTCTTAAGTATCTTGGAAATCTGGGAGAAAGAGACGTTTGTCTTTTACAAATTGAAAGAGCAAACATCTGTTTCATGTTTATTACGATTTATTTAATTAAAAATATCGCGCTTGATTTTTACTCCTTTCTATATTTTTATTTGTACTAAAAATGATCCTCTATACCAGGCATGTTTCATACAATAATACGAATGATACTAAGCGAATCGCGAAAGCGCGTTGTCGCGACCTTGACATTTTGCTCGTGCGATGCACGGATGCATTTGCGGAATTTCCGGTTCACGCCTGCTCGCATTCGGTTTTCGTGATGAGACATCCCAGAGGAAAAGGGCGGCTACACATTAATTACGTTACAAATTAATGCGAGAACAGACATATTATTCTCAGTGTAAACGATGCGTGCGATTAATTGATGAGATATTAATGAACTATCTAATTGAGAAAGCATTCAATTAGCTATATTGCACGCAGACTTATATCCCTATATTAATTAATAAATTTAAGCAATACTATGTTCCTCTCTAAATAACGATTTAAATAATATCTTTAGATGATTTCTTATTCCTTGAAATTTAAATTGCAAAAATAATGTCTTAATGCATAATGTCTCAATATAGGAATGCCTCAAGCGATTCAGCGGTTTCTTCGGTAACTATCTTGACGCTTTTCGACGAAATCACCGACTCTTCTGTAGTATTCATTATAAATATACAGTATATCCTCTCTCTTTTCTTATAATTTTAACATTAATATTAACGGAAACGCGATAAAAACCTTCTAAAGTGTATACGATATTATGAATGCACCGCAAGAAAGAGTCTCAGCGTTAATGGCCGTAATTAGATAGAAGAGTCCACTTCACATATCAATGAGACGAGCATTGAACTTGGTGCAATTATCCCGGTATCGTTCTTTCATTGAAGGTATAAATAGCTGTATGTGTCAGCGCGGCATTACGGAATTATGCATCGCAATCGTGTTGGAAGAAAACGCTATATTATCAGCTACGAATTTCAAGTCATAGAAACAACGTGAGTCAGGATGCAAATATAGACGGGCATGGAAAATGCAATATAAGCCTCTTCACGTATGGGACAAGTACATACATACATGCCCATTTATACATTGAAATTATACCTCGGCCCACAGATGACAAGTATTGATAACGGTACGAGTATGAGAGATTTGACATTTATTCGCATATTTTCGATTTTTGACAACTCGCGAGGCAAATGTATATGGTAATTGCAACTTGATATATTTCAAAAATAAAAATTATTGTATTACACCGTATGTAGTACATTCTCCTGTATTAATTGCATTTATTCAATTCAATTAAGCGCTATAAGATTTTTATATTATAATTAATCAACCTCTAAAATAAAGATCTTTATATCGATGATATATTGATAATTATTAACTTAGTGAAAACTTATTATCGGACTAAAGAATACTCGACTTATCCTTTAAATACCAAGCGGTGCATTTAAAACGCCTTCGCAAGAGAGCACAAAGCAACATTTCAAAGAGAGAAGACGCTCTCGCGTATATCCGCCTCGTAAAAAGCAATCTCATACGCGAAGCGTAGAGAAATTGCCTGTTCGCTTTTCTACATTCTACATTCTATAAAATGATAAGCCAGCGATATATCGTCTATATAAGTTATATTTGCAGGACACGTCTCCCTGACTTTTTCTACAAGACGCGAGCATGAGAGGGACAGAAGAAAGAAGCAGAGAGAGAGAGAGAGAGAGAGAGAGAGAGAGAGAGAGAGAGAAGAGGACGAACCTCTTCGGTAAAACGATGATCGGTCGTAGTAGCCTTGAAACCTGTCTCCTCGGGCTCGGCAAGTGCACAATTAAGGGATCCTCGATCTACACGGCGCCAGGCCCAAGATCAGCGCGGAGAAATGCACGTGTCGCGCGGTATGATCTTTTTATTAATGGACGGAGAGCCGCTTCGGCGAAGGTCGCGTCCGCCGATGTTCTACATTAAACGACGATGATCCCCGGACAGCGTAATAAGCGGAGAAAAACGCGTGACGTTTTAGTGATATTAAACCTCCGGGTACATAGTAATATAAGGGAAATTTATTCCGAGATGCTGCCCGACCTATGAATCATCTCTCAGATCGTACAATCAAGATTATATAACTTTAGAGCGCGTTAAAAATTTTGAAACACGAGACAAAGGGAAGAGAAATAAAAGTCGGAGAGGTGTAACAATAAAATTGATTCACTGCGTGTATTCCTTTTTCGGAATTACACATCCGTATAACTTTGCACAGACTTTTTGAACTTGCATCTCTCTGCTTCCCCGTAGAAATAACCTTGCGAAATGATGAGACGAGTTTTTTTTTTCCTGCACGCGCGTAACCCGAACCATTTCTTTCGGTATCTCATTTATGTCGTATCTTATTGTGCCCCCTAGTCCATTGGCCAATGCATCCGGCCGCGTTAAACGTCGTCCCCAGCGGGATGACAAAAGTCGGTCCCGATCCAGTTGAACACATATATGTACGCGGCCTTATTGTTATTTACGAGCCGCGATGTATAAGGTATTAAGTAACGCTACTTTCACTGTCGCCTACACGGTCGTTAAATTCCTGCCGGTTGTGCTGGCCCGAAAGGTCCCGACCGAACGACAAAGAGTCTGCGTTTTGCACGCCCGCCGAAATTAATGGCGGCGATCGATTGTGAAACCACACGGGGCTGCTAGACGATCGCTCTCTGGCGTATCTCTTCCGCGAAATTGAGATATTACGCGTACGACGGCATTCGCGCATACGCGTTTACGGCCACCGTACCGCATGTTTTGCACACGGTTATGAATAACTATGTCTTGGCGTGGCAAAGAAGTAATAAATCGCGTCGGTCGAATAGTCGTCGTAAATATTACCCAACGAGATATCAAATAAGTCTGTACAATTATTAGATGTGAAACGAAGATATCGAGAGTAAGGCTCGCCGCTAAATGGTTAATTCCAAGCTTCCTTTATGTCGGTATCTTTAATAACGGCTAACATGGAAAAAAGCATCACGTAAGCGATAAAACCTATATCGTACTCGCGTACGAATGAGGATTGATATCTACTTCGCTTCCGCCTTCATCAATTTCATATTCGATTCTCATATCGAAACTCGCACTTAGTCTTTATCTCGCGAATTAAGTTTCAGAGGCATTTATATGCATAACAAAATCATATTTTATATTCTATCTCCGCAATTGATTTTCCTTGAAGAACATTTTTTTTATTTGTAATTATTTATTAAAATATTTAACGTTGGAAAATTGTGAAGAAAAAAAATTAACTTAATCCCTACTAAATCATATGGCAACTGTGCCTCGTATTATATTGACCAGAAATTCTGAGACTAGCGCGAGAGGAGAAAAAGCAATGAGGATTCGCGCTGTAGCGCGGCAAGCAGACCGACAATAAGTAACCTTGAATTTAGCAGAGCGGAAACTATGCTCCCTCTCCGCCTCTCTAATTACTTTCTCCGCGGCCTAGTCTATTGCCAAGATCTGGGCGAATATGGACGCGAAACTATCCGGCGACTCCGTGAGCATACTGCGCATGACGTAATAGTAACCTACTTCCGCTCGGTATTCATTCATGTGCTATGAAAGAAGTGGCGAGAGAGAAAGAAAAAAAAAAAAGAAAAGAGAAATAGAGTCGATCTCTGATTCCTTCTTTCTTCTGTCATCTCTACCTAAACATTTATCTGCGCATCGCAGTTTGGCTCCTTTAATTCTTGAATAACTGAAAATTTAGTTCGGATTTCAAATGTATAGACGAAAGCGAGTTTTATGTCCACGTATATAAAAATTCAACGTTGCATATACTACGATTTTTTTCGCGATAACAAAAAACTGACAATTGAAAAAGTTTGATTGAATAAATTGATCCTATCAAAACACATAGCTTTAATTTCCACGGATAATTTAATATCATTAAACTGTGCATCTACATATTAAATAGAAAATTGGATATTTTCAAAGACGTGCCTCGACTACGTAAAGAGAGATATGTGAAATTGCGTACCGTATGCGAGGACAAAGCATGAAAGCAAGATTGCGCGAAATTGATCGTGAACTCTCTTCGGCTTTCGTTGTGTGTGTGTACCTTAAGTAATACTGATGATTATGCATATAAGAAGCATTCTCCACGGACAATTTCGAAGCGCACTCCTAAATAACGTAAATTGCGAGAACGCGACCGCGCTGCGTGCAGCGAAACGCTCGGCGTGAATCGTGAATGCACCCATGCGTGCGCGCGTGCATAGTAAAGGTCGATATACATAGTTGCTCGCGCAAGTCGAAGGTACTTCGAGAAGCGCACGAAACGCGCGCTGGACCATTCGCGGCGGATCGCATTTCTGTTCCGCACGTAAGACAGACCTGCCTAACGATCGACACTAATGGTCTCCAGCAGAGAGGAGGATATTAAACTTAATATTGCGCGGGAGGAACGAGCTCACTTTCGTCGTCGAGTCACGAGACGATTTTGCGTAAAAGTTTTGCATGTTGCATCGAGAGTGCATCATCATCGCTGAAAAGCCGCGAAATTCTGTTTATTTATATATATAGCTGAGATATTCTCTTTAAAACTCTTGAATGTAATCCCTCATTGCAGCCTTAATAAATATTATAAAGTGAAAAGCGAGTGAAGTAAATCATATGAATTTTTTCTTGCATTAAATACGTCAAAATAAATTATCATCGCTTGTATTAGATTAATAATATTATATAGATTAGTAATATTCACTCAAATTTTTTTTCAAATTTGGTGAGTCAATAAACAATTGTAAATCTTGTCATAAGATTGATTTTTCGCTGAAAATGTAGAGCAGATTAAGTTATACATGTGCATTTATTAATATAGAATATTTTAAAAAATAATAATTTTGCTATTAAACACAATGACGTATATAAAAAAAAATCATATATGATTATTCGTTCTGAAATAATATTCCATTACTTTCCTGATAATAAAAAATTTAGATAGAGATTCTAATGCGTATAGAAAAAAGTATATATACTTTAGACGCTTTACATTATCACGTTTGATTAATTCAAAGATCGATTGCCTAAATTCGGATATTCTTCACGGAGAGACGCGTTTCAGAATATCATTTGACAAGCGAACAATGGGAAATCAAGTGGCAAACGTTAGACGCAAATATTCTACCTCGCCAATCACAGAATGTGATTGACATTTCTTGACAAGTAGAGAGTATTACTTGGCTTATTTCGCTACGAGTCGCGTCACATCGGTCCCTATTCGCGCTGAGTCACACACAAACACACACATACACGAAATTCGCCGCCGCGTGTTGCCGAAGAGACAAAGTCAGGTTGCGGCCGACATATCGGAAGTTGCAAAAATAAACGAGCCATTTTTGCCATTTCATTGGAAGTCATTTCGACGCGCGCGCTCGAGCGCGTAACGACGCCGATAGCGTGTCGCGATCTTTACGAATGCGCGAATGTCTTTTTTATCACGGGGAGGAGTCCTCGTCTCGTCGTTCGTTTCCCCCCCGCAGGAGACGAGACGAGAATCTAATCAGATTTCTTCACTCGTCGCTGCGCTTCTCGGTACGAATGCGACGGAAAAGATAGATCGGAATAATGACGGAACGACGCAAGTAAAAGAATTCCGTATCGAAAGATGCACAAACCAAGTCCACACTATAAATAAATAAAGTCGCCGCTTTTATATAAAATTTATATAAAAGAGGAAACTGTGTAAAATTTTAGTGAGTGGAGAATAAAGCTTCGAGAAAAATTTGCTTTCTATCACACAATCTGATAGAGAATGTTTCAAGGCTAATTTATCTAGTTTGCTCTTTTCAAAAAATTTTGCTCGAAATATAGCGAAATGTAGTTTCTCTCTGTTTGTTTACACCGAAAGGTACACGACTTTAGAGAAAATTATGATAATGAAAAAGGCGTGGTTGCGTGAAAGAGGGTGAATAATGTTCGCGATGCTCGAAGAGAGAGAGCTTCGCTCGTAACGATATGCTCAGCGAAGCGACTTAACGCACTGCTTCGCAATGTTGCAATGTGCGCTCGTTTACAGCTGTCAATCTCGCTCGCAGCAATGTTATTAAATCCATTTACGTGCGGTGTATAAACGTATACTCGGCAGACAAGATCCTTCACGGGTTCCTCCACCCGAGTCGGATGCGCGATCGAAACATCTTGATTATTGACCGCAGACACGATTCGCGCTTCTCGTGATCCGAGACGCCTAACACGCGGCGAATAATTAGCGTAATCAAAAGTTCGTTAGTAAAAACCAGCGTTGGTAGCTGGCCGCTAACATTATCAGCGGATGTTTAAGTGAGATGCAAAAATTAAAATACACACGTTGCCGTATGCAATTGCCTCGTTATTGTTTAACGGCAGATTCACTGACGAGATCCTGACGAGTTTTCTTGGCAAAAAAAGCGGATAGAAGGGCGATTTCATATTTCGTCACATTTAATATCGCAAATATTAAACATACCGCTGATAATATTTCAATATAAAGTTTACGGTAAAATTAATTGAAAGATGAGTTTTTGTCGTCTATAGTCACGCTTTTAAAACTTTGTGAGAATCTTTCCAATAAGTAATCTTAAAAAGTGTTTGAACAGACGAACACACTTTTTAGACTTACTTTCTACTTGTCAGAGAGATACGGATATTCATTTCATTTAAATCATTCTGTGGATGAATAAGAAATCTATTGAATTCACAGCACTATATAATAAGTATATATATATATGCATACTATCATAACGTCAAAGAAACGAGAATGTTTTCAAGGATCATGTAACTGCTATGTCGAAAACGTTGATAGATAGTTCGGTTGCATGTCCGACGTGTTGAAATTCATTTGATAAAGAATTACGCAAGAGACGCGTATACGTACTGAATTTAAGGATATACCAGGTGTCCCATTTTAAAGGACCCACTCAAATATCTCATTGTCAGAAACACTGCGTTAAATCGAAAAATGTTTCCTACAAAAGTTGTAGGGTTTCGAGGGGGACATAACATAGTAATATTCATTTGACCTTGGGCGGCGTCTCCAAGGTTAGTGAAGGTTAACCTTAAGTGAAGGTGAGAATGAATTTTGAAGAAAATAAAAAAATGCTTCAGATAAAAGTTGTTCAAATTAATTAGTAGAAAAAGATGTTATAATAAAAAATATGGGTTTCCATTTAAAAAATTTATTCTCACCTTCACTTGACCTTGGAGACGCCGCCCAAGGTCATATGAATATTACTATGTTATGTCCCCCTCGAAACCCTACAACTTTTGTAGGAAACATTTTTTTATTTAACGCAGTGTTTCTGAGATATTTGAGTGGGTCCTTTAAAATGGGACACCCGGTACACTATCGAGTTCGTAAAAAATGTAATAAGAATCACGACGATATACTAACTATACGCATAAATCGTTTTCTACTGTAAATTATATGTATATGTGGTCAAATAATATACATATATGCAAACTGCGGGCGTTATCGGATCCATTCATCCCGAACAATTCATCTGCGGCAACCAGCAAAGGCTTCGTCCAAAAGGATGACAGTCTTTCGTATATGGACATTGTTAAAAAAGCGTTGCACAAATCATAATACGATACACAATAATTCGACTGTAAAGTGATCGGCAGAAGCGAAAGAAGGTGTTTCGTAACGCGGATAATTGCAGACGTTGCAAAAAAATGGCGATTATTAACTCGCTTTCCTATACGACAATGATTTATGATCTTGCATCAGGTATAAGGACTATTTTAATACGATATTACGCGAGCTTAAAAAAAAGTGACGGGAAACCGACTCTTCGATAATTACTTCACGGATGAAACCGATCGTAGATTGACCTTGAATATTTTAACCTAGCAAATACCGCGTGTTGATTGTTGGGCTTCCGGCCAGACTGCGTGAAAGTGTGTCGCATTCGTCACAATGTGACAGACTCTTTAACCGATTGCGTAAGATGCGTAAATTTCTATAACGGGTATCCGCGTTATTTAAATTGCACGTTACAGCTGAAATCTTTAATATGCTATGACATACATAACAGTATTTTTTCTTTAAAAAAGGCAATAATATTTCTTCTAAAAAATAATATCGTATTTGTATTATAATTGATATCGTATTCTATCTTCTATTAAATATGTATATATGTCTGTATATTTGTGTATGTAAGTGTTTATGTATGTGTAAATTTTATGCTTGTATCACATTCTATCGGTACCAATCGATACATTCATCTCTGACATACGAGACTTTTCGAGCAGTTTATCTTCGTCGTAGAACGTCAAGCGTGACAAATGCGATTCGCAGGAGTCCTTTGTTCGTCGCTTTTCCAAGAAGATCACGCGCGGGATCTAAAGGTTCCATCACCCCCGTGTCGCACAGATCAAGAAGATCCATTAGATTATTTCCGATCGGGATCCTACCAACCTTCCCTGCGGCTAAAATAGGACCTTCATCTCTCCTACATGTCCTTTTCTGCGCGCCAACAGAAGATCCGCGTATATCCTCTCCCCTTCCCGTTCTTCCTCCCCCAGGCATTCACTCATAATCAACAAATCCTAGCCACGGCGGATCTATTCGCTTCGATTGAAGCTAATTTGTAACATAATAGAAGGAGAAGATCGCTGCTAACCCGCACCCTTCGCGGCAAATTGGTTCCTTTAGTTTCTAAGAAGTGGAAGGTTACATCTTCGAGGGCAAACCGGATCGCGTATATATTATATATATATATATATATATATGTATGTACATGTGTATGGGGGTGTGTGTATATATATATACCTATATATCGTTTCACAGTATGTAAGAGCCGACTAGATTAAGCCAGTCGTTTCTCTGAACCTCCAGCGGTTAAATTAGTAGATCATATATCGTTTTTCAACCGCATATACCGTTTTTCTTTTTTTTATATCGTAGACTAGAGGCGTGAACGCCAAAATATCGAACGCGAATATATAATAGCATATAGGAAATAGAAATTCTGATTGTGTTGGAAATATGCCGCTATAGAAATTTGCACATTACTTGGAAAAAAAATATTCTCAATATTCTATACATTTACTCTTCATCTTTAAGATAGAAAATAATTTTTTAAAGATAAATGCAGGTCGATATGGCAATCGTTGGAAGAAATATATTTGACGGTAGTGCGGAGAGTAAAATAAGAACAAAGGGACATTCTTCGAGGAGCTGTAATGGTCCGTTAACGTAAATAAATGTACACTGTATTACGCGACTATAGCGTATACGCACGAATTAATTTCACCGTGGAATAATAATAGCCGGTTGTACTTAGTAATCATACGCATACGGGTAGCTAAAAGAACGAACATATGCCGCACTACTCGCCGTATGCGCTCTTATGCGCTCGTCGTGGAACGTGGGTATTATTCGCGAAGGTCGTCCCACGAAGGCTGCACTGTGTCAAACGGATAGAATTGCCGTGAAAATGAAATGAGGACAATGCGAGCGAAACGCGCGTGCGTATAGCCTCGTGTATCTTCAAACCGAGAAAGAATGCATCCATTGTCTTTTCGCGGAATCCGCAACCGCGACGGACTCTGCGAGCGCGCGTGCAACATCCGTGAAAATAAACGTATGCGACTCTTTGTAAATTTAATTAACGTAGTTTTTCGTAAGATATTTCCATTGCGTTTTCAAAAACAAAACCGAAAATAATTGAAGAAACTATAACAACCGCGTGGAAAGAAATTATGCATTCTAGTAATATCTGTTAATTCGAAATTTTTCCCAACAATCAGATCGTCGACGAGAATCGTGTCAAGGCAAATTTTCTTTTCCCAGAAGCGCCTTATTCCTATGCGTATAGACGCGCCGAGAGGGATGGTTTAAAGGAGTAGAAAGAAGAAGGTCAGATACGCATATGCAGACTTGCAGACGCGTGTAGAGAAAAGGGGGCAACCGTACGCATTTTAAGTACACGCGGCGTTTCTCAGTAACGAAGCAGCGAAAAAATGCCGGAGGAAGGGAGAGAAGGTACTATTTCCCGGGGCATATAACGACCATAATAGGAAGGTAGAGGAGTCTTATCCCCAGCACCGGGTTACATTTGTCCGTTGTTATGCCGGATGATTTTAACCATCGCGTCTGGGTGATCTGCGGGATCTGGGTGAGATCGAGCGAGAATATAAGAAAGAGACGGAGAGCGCGAAAAAGGTAGACGGAACGAGAAGGAATAAGATACATAATGAGAGAGGCGAGAAGACAGAGAAAAAGAGAGAAAGAGAGATAAAAGACGAGCAGAACTTGGTGCTCCGCTTCTTCGTTCCGCGCGCCAACTCTCTCGAAGAGGTAAGAAAAGAGGCGAGTAATATAAAACGTACGTCGGACTACTCGTGCATCGAGAAAACGGAACAAACTGGAAGAGCTCGTGCGTGTCGAGCGACTTCGAAATGGAAAAGCGAACACTCGATAATATTCTATCTCGCGCTCAACGAAAGTGCGTCTCGAAATAAGTTATTTTTATAATATATGTATATTAGTAATTTATATATTCAGAGCTTATTTCATTACAATTAAAAAACAATGCTTTGATTGCAGTAACATTAATAATAAGAGACATGTGCAAGTAAAACGACTTCCACACGAACCAGTGTTTCCCGATTAAATTAAATACTTTCAATGAAAACAGGGTAAAACATATACATAAAAATTAATTTAGAAACTTAGCTTACTGATTTATTCATTTAAAAGTTGATTTGATGTTATATTTTTTTTCCTGAAAATTAAATTGCATTTATGCAATGCAAATATCAAATGTTATTTTTCGCGTACTTCGAGATTCTAATTATATGTTTATATAATTATGCAGATTATAAAAGAGTTAAATATATGATCAGACTGACTCGCGATATTATATTTATTTAAATTTCGTAAGGATGTCTATTCTTGATCGAATTTTAATTTTATTGTAAATCAAAACACAATCATCATTGTCGCGCCAGTAACTATCGCAGATAGTCTCCTAGATTTATTACACGAAGACAGGCCATCGCATCTGCAGCTGGACACTTATGGTCACGCGGATACGCTCTTTCTCTCTCGCACGCGCGCACGCAGCATGGCAGATGCGCACTGTCCGGAGTAATATCTAATCCGCGTTAACGACGACCGAGTTTCGCACGGTTAAAGTCTTAAGAGGCTTCCGACCTGGTTATTAAATCTCACATCCTGTGTAACAATTTCTCTCGTTATAGCAGAAACGTCTGCATCGCGCTTTTATACGAGGCGCGAAAACGTGCGACACTGATTTCTAATGAAATATTGCATCGTTCATACACAGAAATATCCATTACCGTAAAATAAGTAAAATAGAAATGAAAATATCGTCATTATATCGTGTAATGATCTATGTTTGCAGAGAGCTAAAATTATTTTTTTAGATTTTTCTCTAATTTGGAAAATAATCACTATTATTTCGATGGACTAAATATATTTTATCAATTATTATTTACCATTAAATTATTTTTCGATAACCAATTTTTAGAAAATAAATTACGGATAATTAAAGAAAATAATTAATTTTTAGAAAAATTCACGAAATGATTTTCAGCTCCTATAGTAAACCGAAGATTTAAGCGACTGCAGATTATCGGTACTATTAATATTAGGCGAACATTATTAGAGAGCATAAGAGAACACGTTTAATGGATCGGAAATACGTTTATTAAAGGAGACGAGAGAGGCGTTTATTAAAAGGAAGCGAATCGACGGATTGGCACTGTTGGGTGATGGAAACCGTGAGAGTTGAAAATCTAACGAAGATATGCGATGTCATTTATTAGAGAAAATGCTAACTGGGATCGACCACGCCCGGCGGCTAATCGCTACCTCGAGTACTCGGAATATTAATTAGAAACATGATTAATAATAAGGGAGAAGTCCCGAGGGTTCTGGTTAAATGCGGATAAAGGTAGCGCCGGACAACGCGCGACCAGGCGCCACAGTTATCGTAATTATTGTAATTGGCCTATACGAGGACCATGGAAACTCTACTCCTCCCTTCTATTCCCTTCTTCGAGAGTACCGGACCGGAGAGGCGACTCGATCTTCCGGTTCTACGATCGAAAGTAGATGCAGAAGCGACAGGCTTCCCGCTGCTCTGCTGTTCTGGCTTTGATAGTTTAAGAGAAAGATCCTCTTTAGTATTTTAACAGTACCTATTTCTTCATTAAAAGAAAATGATTAGACGAACTACTGTAAGCATCTGCTGAAAGATATCCGCGGATCCGAATATCAATTAAATAGAGAAATCGCGATGAGCGTTATTATATATAACAAAACTCGCACGAAAAAAATTTATTCCGATGTAAGTCTTGCATATGATAATATGTAAGTATTGCTACGACGTGGTATTTTAAGCCGATCGTTTATATGTACGAAATATTTATATATCGCGATGCGTAACTTGCTCGTAACGCGACCGAAAGCCATAATCGTGATCCCGAGAATCAATTCCTCCAAGTTCTTACGGAATAATGTTATAAGGGATTTGGACGATTCTCAAAAAAATAAGTATAACTTATATAAATATCTTCATTCATATCAAATTACGATTAAATGTACATTCAAATAGCTGTTCGATGAATATCGAGGAGATTTCTATATTAGGATAAGACTCCAGAAAATTGCGCGATATACGATACTGATGATATTAATAAATACGTTTCCGAGAAGCGTCGATAATTTATCAAATCTCTCTATCACGACGAGAAAATCGCATATTTCGTACTTCTAATTCCAAGGCTAATGATACGCAATACGTGTCATTGAGTGTATACGTGCTGTGCGCGTAATTCACGGATTGCATTGGGGGTATGATGCGCGATGTATCGATCAATTGACGTAGAAACAACATAGATTTTGCAGAAAAGCATGTATACCGCAGTAAGAAGCTACTCCGCTTCATGAAATTGATATCAATTGATAAACGAGAAACCGCCGCACTCTCGGCACGGCGGTAAACTAAGTGATTTCCGCCATAGGCAATCTATATATATATATATCCCGCGGCATATCCAGTCCCACGTAAACGTCCACTAATTCAATCGGATTTCTCGGAAAAGTATCTCGAGAGTTCCACCACTGCATCGCCGATCGATGTCAGAAAGATAAGAATCGCGGAGATATAAACAACGTTCTATTGCTATTTTCTAAGAGACGACTTCGTGAATTCTCACTGCATTCATCTCGCGCGTAATAAATGCGTGAATTGTATCAAATGTTTTCCTTATATCACAATTTAAAAATTCTTTCATTCTACTTATATGTAAAATTTGTATACATATATATATTTTATATAATATATATATTATATAATATTTATATTATAAATATCATAATAAATAATATATATTATATACACTCGTCAACAAAATTAACGCATATGTATTTTAAGTCAAAATTTCGCATAATTTCAAATAAGCATAACTCCGCTAAAAATGATCGGATTTGAAAAATTTTTTTTTTACTGTCAAGCTTGAAGTCTCTACTTTAAAAACTATTCGTCAGATTTTTAATTTATGCTCCTCCCCTGTACGCTACTGCTTATTCCACTCCGTGGAGTGCGTCAAAGTACGCAATTTTTTAGAGACAAAACACATCCTTACTTTTGAAGCAGTGGCGTACGGGGAGGGAGGATAAATTAAAAATCTGACGAATGGTTTTTAAAGTAGAGACTTCAAGCTTGACAGTGAAAAAAAAATTTTTCAAATCCGATCATTTTTAGCGGAGTTATGCTTATTTGAAATTATGCGAAATTTTGACTTAAAATACATATGCGTTAATTTTGTTGACGAGTGTATATATAATTTTTTTATGTTATATTCCATTCTTAAAAAAAGTTCTATCGTATAGGGATATAATGGAAAAGACATCGTGTAATCTATCGTATCGTCACGTTCGCCGATAATGGTTCGATGAAATTAGGACTGTGCTCGAATGAGTCGCGCGCAAACAATAGCGCACTTCCGCGAATTACGTTTTGAGGGCTGACATTGCAGCCGATGTTGAAATGAAAGCGGTCAAGAGCATCGTTCGCAAAAGCCTTCGTTTTAATCCTTCGGATATTTGCAATTTTTTTCTTAAAGTCTGAATTTAATAATTCTCAAAAATAAATAAACATTCGTATACAATGGGTTATTGATAAAACGAAAGAGAGTTTCGCTGATAATCGAATCATAGATTGAAATGCAAAACAGCAGTGAAATGCGAAATAGCACTGGTTTTTATCTTCATGATAAAGATATATGTATATATGTATATGTATTTGTTGCTTCGATAAATATAAATATATATATCAAATGTAAAACATGTTTTATCATAATAAAAGCAGTAGCAAAAGTATATATAATGCCTTAAAAACCCTAATAACAAGTTCTTGCGTTTAATTCGCATATATTTAGATATAATTATTTTTCTTTATTGGTAATTGCGTTCATTAGTCGATTAAAAACAAGACGATTTGCCTTTTTAAATTTCTCTTAATATGAAATTTTACGATTTAATCGTAAGTTATTAATTAATATATGTATATGATATTAAGAAAAAAAATCTCATAGGAATCGCAGCTGCATAACTATGACAAATGGCATATGATAAATATATTCTCGCGTGAGTTTTCTTACAAATCTCAATTATGGCATTTGACAATTATACGCTATATATGATAGCTCGTTTAGTTAAAGGTGAGAGCAAGCAGAGTCTAATTATGGTGGCTTCCTTACGGTTCTATCTTATCGTATAATATACCGACAATATTTCGACGGTATCATTGACTCTTTGCACAAGAGAACGCCCGTGTAATTCGGTTCTAACGCGTGTTATCTGTGTGTTTTTATCATTTGACAAGCATATCGGCGCATGCACTAAATCAGCAAATGCAAACAGATCTGTATGCGCATACGTGCAAGCATCAAGCAAATGTCAGTCTCAGATTTGTTATTATCATTATCTAAGTGATAATAATGATTAATATTTATTTTTAAGCTATAAACTAGTCTCTTTTATTGGAAAAGCTTAATTTTCTTAAGCTCTTTGAAAAATTATCTCTATTATTATACAAAACGAGGAATATAAGTTATTTATTATATTTTATTAAATCAAATTTTATATATATGTATAGTTATTTTTATTTTTATATGTATATATTGATAAGTATAGAATCTCACAATTATATATAAATCAATCACATCAAGTTATTGGTGATTCATAATGAAGATAAAAAGTGATTCGATCGGCGATAACAGATTGAAAATAAAAATATATCGCGGCCTGAGAAGAAGAAGGTTACAATTAAACAGAATTCTTAAAAAATCATAATATAAATAAAAAACATTTTATATATACATATATATACATATATATAAAAATTATATCATTTGACTATTATTTAATTTACTTTCTTCTTTTTACGAATAAAACATTATGACAACATAAAATTGCTGTTAAATACGATTTTATCAACTAAAATTTGTAATTTAATTTCTGAAAAATTAAATCTTATCAAGGTTGTCAAGGTGTAAAATGTGACCAAGGTGTATTTCCATATTTATCTCGTCGAGAAACTGACCTCAATTCAAATAGGTATCCGATCACTCTCGCCGGATACATCAATTTGACAACAGAAATAACACGTAGAAAAATACCGTACGATAACGGAACATTCGAGGATAGCACCGAGGATCGAAGTCGTCACGTTCACACGGTCGTGGGAGAAAAGCAAACGCCTCACCGTTGGTCAACAATCATAATCGACATGCTCGCGTAATTTCATTTCTGACACGCGGCCTCGTTAGTATGCTCTCGTTCGCAAAGCGAGAACCAACGCCGCGGCTCTCTCGGTTGTCTCGGGGAATCCGCGTATTCTCCCTAACAATGTTTGTTATAGCAGACGTACGTCGAGGAATGTGCGCATTATATCATTACGCACTATTACCCATTACATACCTCGTTACACCGTATATATCGTATATTATCCTAGATACGCCGGAGGAAAAAGTGAGGATCCTCTCTTTCTTCATCTCGCTCTCGCATTTATGTCTTTCTCTCTCGCTCCGTATCCCACTGATGAGACCCTCGGACCATTACCATGCACGTCCGCGCGGTGCATCTCGCGCTCGCAACGCCGTACGTGCGCATCGTAATACTTGGCGCGGGCTATCTAATTGTATAGTAAATAACCTTCGTAAATTACGCATATAATGCTTAATACCGCGCGCGTCGCATTGTGCTGCGCGCCTATCGCGTTATGACATTCAATTGCGACGTGTCAAGCAATCACGGCCGCCTTACAGACTCCGACACTTTATGGCGCGCAGTGATATTGCACGTGGAGAAGCGTGGTCACCCGCCGAGAAGGATAAAGGGAGAGAAAGATTAAAAAAAAAAAAAAAAAAAAGAAGGAAAGGAAAAGAGTCCCAGGCGACGCGTCGTCTCGATAAATCGAGTTTATTCGCGCGAGAATAACTACGAATTAATGAACGTTACCGTCGCGATGGCGACGTCGATAGCGCATAATTGTTTTATATCGTGTCTCAGGACGCGCGCGTCGCGCTTTGACCGGCGATGGATAATTAACGAGAGAGATAAAACCGTCGGAGATTTTTTTTTTTCGCTGCGTGCTAATGGCCGCTCTGTTCCGAGTTCCCTATCCGGTAAGGAGAAAAAAAAATCGCGTTTCTATTTATCTCGTAATTAGCGGTAACATAAACCCGTACGTTTGATCGATACTTCCGGCGCGCATATAATTTATTTATGAGACTGCAAATATATATAAAACGTTAAGATATTTAAATGAAAGAATCAGATCTTGATGTGAAATAAAAATCACACAATTGGAAAATTTGTGTTTTCTTGTTAAAAACGGTCCCCGTTAAAATTTTTGTGTTAAATATTTAACACATTCATGTGTTAATTTAACATATTGCTGTTATGTTAATTGGACTCAAATGTTAAATTATTAAGACAACTAAAAAAAAGTGTAAAAATAACACAATGTATATCTATTTTTAATTTTACACAATAAATATGTTCCGTATTATTACAAGACAAGATTTATCTGTTAAAATTTACAGAAAAAAAATGTTAATTTTACTTTATAATATAAGTGGGGGTGATAAAATGTAAAATTAACAATTTTTTTAGTTAATTGTTACATTAAAACTATGTTAATTTTACACAAAATTTATTTTAAGTTTATTTGAAGTTTGCATTTATTTTATGTTAAAATATTAACACAATATTCGTGTCACCACTTAACATATCCGTATTATGTTAAATTAACACAAAAATTTCTGTGGACCGTTTGGGACAGGTGATATTTGTTAAATTTAACACAAATTTTTCAACTGCATAATTACGGTAGGTATACATTTAACTCTTATATGATTAATTTTATTTCGAAATATCTACAGAATAAAAATTCATCTTTTAAATAATAATAAGCGAGATTACCAGAGAAAAAAATTATACGTTAAATTATACGTGAACGATGTTTTATTTATGCCCGTTAAATTACTCTCTTCCTCTCCCTTTTTGCAAATTAAAATTGCGAATATTCTTTTTCAAGAAAATGCAAGTTTCGCAAGATAGGGATTCGCTACGCGACGTATTTATTTACCTTGGATCCGACCTCCATGGCACACACAGTGAGCAGAGAAAGACAATGTCTGGCCGGCCGGCGTGTACTTTCTCTATAACCGGAGATAATCGCGGAACAATGTTCGGGCTTTATATCGCGCGCGATTGCATAAGCTTGTGCAAAACCTTCCCGGTAACATTGACTTTTTCAAGTTTAATTAGTTAATTGCTCGTACTCCGATTACTAATTACCGCTACCGTGGTGAACGTGGCACACATTCGATTTTAGTTTCGATTTGCACATTGTAATCGCGCTTCAAGTTCACATATTTAAAAGTACATTGCCCGCATGTCGAGAGAGTAAAAAAATATCTTTTATGTATTCTTTATATCGCCGCACACAAATTTAATAAATTCATTAAATGTCGAACAGAGTGCGCATGCACAAAACTCAGTAAATGAAAACTTTAATAAATAGTTATACTGGATATATTATAATATATAATACAACACAATACAACATATATAATGTAACAAATTATATATATATATATATATATATATATACATATATGTATATATAATTTTGTTTATTCATATAGAAAATGTATCGCTGTATTAATTATATCCATATAAAAATATTTTAATAAAAAATTTTTTCTGATAGATTTATTAGATATACATTAATATATTCTTGCTATATATAAAGTAAAATATAATTAATATATTTAAAAAAATTTTACGAAAAATATTTAAGTAAATGAGAAATTCTCAGTTTCTTATTTTATGGATGCGATAAATTTCTTTTATATTAAGCGATATATGTAAATAAAAACTAGAGATTTTATAAAATTTTAGAATAAATTATTTTTGAAAAATACTGTAATTTTTTTATATATTAAAATTTTAATAAAAATATTCTATCGAAGAAGAAATATTGCGATTCTCTTTTTATCATAATAACTACATTTTCTATATTTAAATAGTTTTTAGCAACCTTTACTTTTATTTTTTATGTTCTCTTTCATAAATGGTTATGTAGAAACCGGTTCGAATATTGAATATATATAGGCGTATGCAAAAATGAGTTAATTCGTAAAAATATAAGTTATATATACAGGGTGTCCCAAAACTCATAATTAATCTTCCAGGGGCAGATTCCTGGGATCATTTAGAGACGATTTTTCCTCAGCGAAAATGTCGCGGAAGACCATCATTTTTTGCATGTTCTCAATTTTTGTCATCATGTATCTTTGTAACTAAGCCTTAAATTAAAATTCTATTAAAAGAAACATTACTTAAAATTAATTGAAGAATGTGGTTTTGTTAATATTATATTTCTAGAGGGCTTAGTTTACGAGAAACCCTTTATTTTTAATCGCTTATAACTCGAAAATTATTGGTGCCTCGACATTTTCGCTGAGGAAAAATCGTTTTTAAATTGGCCAGAGAATCTGCCTTTAAAATATCTCGCGGTAGTTTCGGGACACCCTGTATATTCCTACAGTTGGACTTGAAATATCAAAATTCTTCATTTCTTCTTTTATATATATAAGCATTATTTTGTTATCATTATTTCATCGCACATAACATCGTTCTTACGCGCGCATCAAAATAAATCTATAAGAATTTCAAAAAAAATATAACCGCCTACGTGACTCCGTACTCGCAGGTTTACCACCATTACACCACGATATGTACATCGATATACGCCAGCGTCTGACTTCACGATTGTGGTGAACCATCGCGCGCAAAAAACACGATTATATATTATATATTGCGTGCATTATACGCAAAATTATCCAGTATTACAGATTGTACCGTAAAAAGCTACGCACTTACTTTGTGATACTGAACTCTATCCGGTGTCGGCGTCGGTGGTTGTCGATGTTGGTAAACGACGATCGTCGTGAGACACGGCCGTTTGTAAAAGATAATATTTATTTTTTCCTCACTGATAACAATTCCACATTGTGGCACTCTCTCTTTCTCTCTCTTTGTATATTGTCGTATATGTGTATCTCGCGAGTACCGGAGAAGAGAGACCGGAAGAAACCGGAGATCGGGATACACCCGATCTCGAACCCGAACGAATCGCACGACAAAATATCGAGGCGAAAATGGAAAGGAAGCGAAATGGAAAGAATAGAGAGAAAGAGGGACAGACGGAGAGGCGGAAGTCGCGTATAACACAGGAAGAGAAAAGGAAAATGACGGACGCGAACCGAGTGGTCCTGTTCTAGCACAGATCACTGACCGACTTCACTCCGAGACTGACGACGCGATACTGATTCGAGGGAGCGCGACACAACCGGCTTCGCGACGTTCGGTCCTTCCCGCCACTGTTCGGAAACGCTCGACTCCGCTCGCCTCCCACCACCGCGGCGGCTCGACGCGTAGGAAATATATGCAAAGGTGGATTAATATCGCGCGTACGTTCAGCTTGCACGTATGCGCGGGCTTGCTCTCCGCGATTGTATATGTATTGCCGTAATAGTCACGATAACGTGTATGTATAAAGGTACGCCCACGCAATTTGGATCCCTGATGATAATGAAGAATTCGCCTATACGTTACGTGAACACATTGATAGTAATATCGCGGAAATATCTTTTCATATAAAACACATCTTACAAAATGTTAGAAAATAAATTATATCTATTTTTTAAGCAAATAATCGATTTTTTTAAATAAAAAATCTATCTTTTGTAATTATATAACGTTTTATATTTCGATATTTAAAAAAATACAATATATGAAATTCTTCTCTTTGGAATAAAATATTAATTTTATTATTGTAAAAAAATGTTATTTATATGAAAAAATTTTTTCAGGATACGCAATTTTAAACGTTATTTATATCTAAATTTTATAAGATTGCTTTAAATAATTTATATTTAGTACAATTCGTTGCATTATTTATATATTGTATGCAACATGAAATTGGTGATTACGAAACGCGAGATTTATGAATTTGATAATGATAAATTCGCGAGCGCGTTATATTGCGAGCATTACGGAATTATACAGCATTACAGGTCGTTCCGACGTTAAGTACGATATTCAAGGATATAATAGAATGCGGAGGAACATAGAGATCTAAGCTAATGTTCGTAAAACCGCTACAATAAGGATTGAACGCGCACAACAATATGAAAAATATGATGTGTATAAAGTGCGATCTCTACCCTGTATCCCTACAATTTCATATCTATCCCTATGATAAAGATCTTGTGTGTGGTCAGCTATTATTTAATAATTTGTCAAATGTTTATGTTTAGATTATTTCAAAACAAATACAAAGAAACTAACTTTGACAGAATATACGCAATATTATTTGACAAAAAAATCAAGAATATTATTCCACATAAAAATATATTAAAAGAATTGTTTTCTTTGCTTTTACTTTTATTTTTCGCAATGGTGCAGAACTTGCTATTCTGTATTTGATCGATCAACGACAAAGCCGATTCTATTGTTAACAATAGATATATAGAAATCCAGAGAAACGAGATCATAAAAAATCAAGAATATTATTCCACATAAAAATATATTAAAAGAATTGTTTTCTTTGCTTTTGCTTTTATTTTTCGCAATGGTGCAGAACTTGCTATTCTGTATTTGATCGATCAACGACAAAGCCGATTCGATTGTTAACAACAGATATATAGAAATCCAGAGAAACGAAATCATAAAAAATCAAGAATATTATTCCACATTAAAATATATTAAAATATTATTCCACATTAAAATATATTAAAATATTATTCCACATTAAAATATATTAAAATATATTAAAAGAATTGTTTTCTTTGCTTTTAGTTTTATTTTTCGCAATGGTGCAGAACTTGCTATTCTGTATTTGATCGATCAACGACAAAGCCGATTCTATTGTTAACAATAGATATATAGAAATCCAGAGAAACGAGATCATAAAAAATCAAGAATATTATTCCACATTAAAATATATTAAAAGAATTGTTTTCTTTGCTTTTGCTTTTATTTTTCGCAATGGTGCAGAACTTGCTATTCTGTATTTGATCGATCAACGACAAAGCCGATTCGATTGTTAACAATAGATATATAGAAATCCAGAGAAACGAGATCATAAAAAATCAAGAATATTATTCCACATTAAAATATATTAAAAGAATTGTTTTCTTTGCTTTTGCTTTTATTTTTCGCAATGGTGCAGAACTTGCTATTCTGTATTTGATCGATCAACGACAAAGCCGATTCGATTGTTAACAATAGATATATAGAAATCCAGAGAAACGAGATCATAAAAAATCAAGAATATTATTCCACATTAAAATATATTAAAAGAATTGTTTTCTTTGCTTTTGCTTTTATTTTTCGCAATGGTGCAGAACTTGCTATTCTGTATTTGATCGATCAACGACAAAGCCGATTCGATTGTTAACAATAGATATATAGAAATCCAGAGAAACGAGATCATAAAAAATCAAGAATATTATTCCACATTAAAATATATTAAAAGAATTGTTTTCTTTGCTTTTGCTTTTATTTTTCGCAATAGTGCAGAACTTGCTATTCTGTATTTGATCGATCAACGACAAAGCCGATTCGATTGTTAACAATAGATATATAGAAATCCAGAGAAACGAGATCATAAAAAATCAAGAATATTATTCCACATTAAAATATATTAAAAGAATTGTTTTCTTTGTTTTTGCTTTTATTTTTCGCAATGGTGCAGAACTTGCTATTCTGTATTTGATCGATCAACGACAAAGCCGATTCTATTGTTAACAATAGATATATAGAAATCCAGAGAAACGAGATCATAAAAAATCAAGAATATTATTCCACATTAAAATATATTAAAAGAATTGTTTTCTTTGCTTTTGCTTTTATTTTTCGCAATGGTGCAGAACTTGCTATTCTGTATTTGATCGATCAACGACAAAGCCGATTCGATTGTTAACAATAGATATATAGAAATCCAGAGAAACGAGATCATAAAAAATCAAGAATATTATTCCACATTAAAATATATTAAAAGAATTGTTTTCTTTGCTTTTGCTTTTATTTTTCGCAATGGTGCAGAACTTGCTATTCTGTATTTGATCGATCAACGACAAAGCCGATTCTATTGTTAACAATAGATATATAGAAATCCAGAGAAACGAGATCATAAAAAATCAAGAATATTATTCCACATTAAAATATATTAAAAGAATTGTTTTCTTTTGCTTTTATTTTTCGCAATGGTGCAGAACTTGCTATTCTGTATTTGATCGATCAACGACAAAGCCGATTCGATTGTTAACAATAGATATATAGAAATCCAGAGAAACGAGATCATAAAAAATCAAGAGTATTATTCCACATTAAAATATATTAAAAGAATTGTTTGGTTTGTTTTGCTTTCATAATTTTTTGCGACGATAACTAGAACTTGCTATTCTACGATCGATCAACGAAAAAGTCGATCCGATTGTCGATGATAGATGTAGAAATGCAGAGAAGCGGGATTACCGTTTACAGTTCACACGAAATGGAATGTTAAGGCATATTATAGAATCAGGCCGAGCGTTTTTTCTTCTACTGCGGTGATCCGCGCGGTCGTGAGATAATTATGGAAATGAATTTCGATCGTTATGGAGGCGTAGAGATCTCGAGTCTTCCGTGACATGACTCGGCCTCGACAACGATGATCCCGCCCAGCACCATAATTTTCCCCACAATTTTCGTGCCTGCGTGTAAACATCCAACGGTACGTTACTATGAAGCGCGATGTAACATATATATGCTATGTATCGCCATTATCTCAACGGCAAAGTACTCTTTTACATTCATATTCGCGGATACAGAAATCAAATCTGCACCGAAAAGACAATCTTGTAAATCAAATCATTTCATCTATATTTCTTTTTCTTTTTATCTGAATGTTAATTGATGAATTTTTCCTTAAATTTTTCAAAAACCTCGCATTGCGATTAATAATAACATGTTATTATAACTTATAACGATCTCAGACTCTAACAATAAGTTTGAAGAAGCTATTCTAGCGATTAAGCCATGAATGGAACGAGTTATCAGTCAAATATTAACGTCGGTACACGGGGTTCTTAACATTCGACTGTCCCTTAAATTAATCTCGCGACGGTGCTATTCAGAGATATGAAAGGATCGCGAGAGCACGAGATGACGGAAGCCGGAGAGACATTTGTATAGGCGACGTCTCTCGCGGCGGCAGCGTTTTATAGGGAGAAAGGAGGAGAAAGAGTAACGCGCGCGGAAGAGGATAAAGGGATACGACGTGTGAGAGAAATTGGACAAGGATACGGAGGGACGGAGGGGACCACCGATTCCCAAGCGCGCATTAACCCCGCTTGTAGCGAGCATGCACGGCTCGTATTTAACGGCGCGCGCCCGGCGCGGTCACGATTCGTGCATAATTTATCTGAAAGCACGATGAAAAATAGTTTTGACCTCAAAGGGACCACAGGCCACGTCGGGAAAGGCGTTTGTCCGCCACGCACTAGCGGCTGCCGCCGCTACTGTCCGCATAGAAAGTGGCTGCCCTCGCTTGCGTTATGTGCGAGGGTGCGTAAACTGGTCCAGCGGCTGCAATTAAGGCTGCTGCTAAGGACTGTTCCCGGTGTGTTTGGCAATGCCGAGTACGTGCGCGTTAGCTTGACGACGATTTTACAAACATGGAAATATCAATTGTCAAAGTTCTCTTATAAAATCAGTCATAATTTGGAGATCATCAATCATTAAAATTTCGAAGATCATAAAAGATTTAATAGAGAGTTTAAAACAAATAGGCCCGCTCTTCAGCGACTCGTCATCATTCGATTGATTATGAGAAAACTCATAATTGATAAAAAAAGAAACGTTTTGCTATGTTAAAATGATTTTCGCTGATTCTATTTTCTTTTATCTCACAGGAATATTAAGACGCGATTTTTGACGATTTAGTTACGCGCTGTTCTAAGCGTTTACAAGGTGTATCGTCACGGTTTTAAGCGGTTCCGCGTAACTCGGCAGCATCCTCGATAGGATCTTCTCAAGCCGTGTTATCACCTGCCATAGGAACTTGGTACCGCTCGCTTCAATGGCTTCTTAACGCTATACAACGCTATGAAGAAACCTGTTTGTCATGTATCTCGCTCTCGAGATATATTTTACAGTATTCTGTCGCTCACGTGCAATGTCTGGTACCCAAAGGAAGCCATGTTTCTTGCTCTCTTTCGCTTATACGTTGCGCGTCGACACAATGAGACTTCCTGTCCCATCGTATAAAATATATACACAGTCTACCTTGAAATCATCGCGAAAGATCTGCGGGCTGATGCGTGGCAACAACCGTATCGCCGTGTATCATCTACTTCTTTAATTAGCGATATTAAAGCGTGCGACGACAAAACGTTTCTTCAACATTCATTTATGGCCCAACAATTATACTATGGGACTTTTTCTTTCATTTCGCTATTTTTATAAAAAGAGACTACAACATACTATCTTTCAGAATCATTAATTAAAATACCAAATAACTTGATTAAAAGATTAATATGTAAAAGTATATTTAAAAGTTTTCACTGAGGCAAGAAATATAGAAATTATGAAATATATGGTTTATAATTATAGACTAAAATATAATCAGTCTCGTCTAAAAATTCTCACGTTTTAAATTAATCAAGAGAAGGAGAAAAAGTAGAGAGAGAGAGGGAAACTCGTACTTCTCGTTAATAATATTATACATAATAATAATTTATGTAAACATGCGTAAGAGACCCTTAGCTTACAAATAGTAACATTTCTAATAGGCATTGACACTACCATATATATACTCGTGCATAGCCGGTATATCCAGTCCCGTATAATTTTAACCGCAAGATATACAGAGTTTATATACCCCGAGGTTAAAGTACGCACACATCCGAGTCATAGACAAAATTACCCGAACGAAATTATTCTGCCGACTCATCGAGTTTCGGAAAGAAAAAAAAAAAAAAAAGAGACGTATGCGAACGAATAATAAATAGCTGACTCGTCGTTTTTTCTTTTTTTTTTTTTTTTTTTAATTTACGACTCAATTTTATATCACTAGCCTGCCACAGTTTTGAATTCCTCGATGATTGAAATCGCAA
Organism: Prenolepis imparis; assembly: GCF_030444845.1. Classification (NCBI taxonomy): domain Eukaryota; kingdom Metazoa; phylum Arthropoda; class Insecta; order Hymenoptera; family Formicidae; genus Prenolepis; species Prenolepis imparis. Next base: position 17,624,090 of record NW_028141166.1, on the reverse strand, counting down.
TTGACATATTTTTTGACGAATTTGTATTTATTAGTGTAAATTCTTTGGAGCACCACAAAATTCAAGCAAAATTCGCGAGCATCATACATTCATCTGATAATTCTGCATTATCGTCAATTAGTTTACGAATACGCCTAAATTGAACTATAATCAGAGTTTCAATAATTAGTTTTAATAATAACTTAGCAGAATTAAAAAAAATAGAATAAATTTTATTGATGCAATATGAACGACGTGTCGCTCGCGCGTCAATCGCAAAACAAATACATTGGATTATTCGTCGTTCCATCAATCTTATTTCCTCTCCTCTGGTCTATAAGTAGACATTATGTTGTTGCTATTCCTGGTGCGTCTGTTACTATTAATTACAGGCTTCGATGAAGAAATCACGCTCCGGAAGCGAGCGCATCCCGTTCTCTCCGCTTTTAATACCCCTTTCGAAGGGAACGATACGGTCGAGTCATCGATTCACGGAAGAACTTTTCGTCATCGTTGTCAAGTGTAGACAGTACATTGTCGAAAATTTAATTTCCTGCGTGATACGGAGACGCAAGACGTTTCGAGGAAGTGAAAGAAACGGATACCCTCGCGGAAAGAGAGCATCTCGTACAAGACGACAGAGTGGTGTAACCCGCGTGTCACGTATAGCTCGTAATTCCGCTCGCGGAAGACGTACCACCTTCTCCGTGACGTAAGACCGGTTACACGGACGGGCACACGGACGGAAAAAGATGAGCGATCGTGTAACGGAGCGTATACGATGAGTCTGCGGACATGCATTTTTCCCGCGACGAACCGCCGGTCTCCTCGGAAACGAAATGAGAGCACGTATACATACGGTGTCGATAATAATTATTTCTTGTTACTTGACCGCGAACGGAAGGGTGGTGTTTACGTACGTTACGCTGTATCGACGCAGAAGCGTCGTATTTTCCTTAGAATCCATTACTTAATCATATTTTGGTCTTAATTGAAATCAGACGAAGAATAAATCTTTAAAGCTGAATTATCTCGTGCGATCAGAGGTTCTTTTAAATTAATCGACCGAAAAATATCAATTTTATAAATTTAATAATTAACCCTTCAGCTTTTTAAAACACCAGAGCATAATATTAATAATATTATATATTAATGAAATTGTGGTATCGCGCTTTAAATGTCAAGTTCAGATCTTTTTCGACGCGAAAGTGCTTCGTTTCCACGATTGCATGTCGACGGGCCAGCGTGTTTCAAAACGAAAGTTGTCGCGTTACGCAGTGTAACCATGAAGATTTCTGTAGTTACGCGAGTCATTAATTATCAGGGAGATTGATAGAACGCGTCGACTATCAAAGACGATTGCGATGACGGTAGACCGTACGGATAAATCCGCAGTGGCTCGTATAGCTCCCTATATTCTGATGTGTATAGATACTAGAAACAAATGAAATACCGATCGCTAAAGTTAAAAGGCGTTTATTTATTTCAGTTCAAGGTATGCCAGAATTCCTTGATAATACGCGCGCGGCACCTTTCGCGCATGAACTCTTTGTTGCATGAACGATGAAATAAAGTCGGCCGTGTTTGCGCGGTACAGAGATTTATTTAATTAGATACACTTAAATGCCTCGTAAAAACCCGCTTTCCTCGATGACCGATTCGCGACGATTTTTTTTCCATCTTATACAGTTTTATATACAGTACAAATAAGTATATATTATATATAACCGTAATCAGCTGTGTCTCTTATCATAGTGTGCTAGAAAAAAAGAACGATTTTCTAATTTTAGAGAAATTATTCTCGAATTTTCACGACTGCATAAAATCCACTCACGCCTATCGTGATCGTGCGCTCTCTGTTAAATAAAATAAACACAATCTCACGTACACACGAGAGACGAGTAACTTCAGCGCGGTGCTCAATGAGCAATGAAAGTTCAATCACAGTTAATTACAGGTGATCTCTCGAGAGCGAGATGTTTCTTCCTGCGCTCGAAGATCATCCATTGGTAAGTGACGGCAATGACGGATTCGCGTTACGACCTCGTGGATCTTTAATTACCGTGCGCGATATTAGTTATCGCGAGACATGAATCATTGCTATCAATGAAATAGAACGGGCCCCGCGCTTAGCAATTGTTGAAAAATCATAAGAATGTTAATAACTTCTTGCTATTACTTAACCGCGCGTCTTATAAAGGCGAAATTAGTTCCTAATCGAAAGTGTTTGTTAATCATACGCGCGATCCTCAACGTCAAGACTTGAACATTAGATTAATTAGCTACGATATAGGTACGACTTTGCGTAATGTTGAAATGCTATTCTCAAACGTCAAAAAGAGAACTGCACGATTTAATCGCACACTATATCTATATTTTAAATCAAGTAAAAAATAAGCCTATTTAAAGAGTACATGAAAAAATATATATTAATTGATAAAGAAAGAGTGATAAAGAAAATTGTTTCTGCAAAATTGAGTTAAATATATTCATAAAAAACTTGGTCCATTTTATAATACGTATTTTTAGCTATCCGTGCACAGAGAGCTTAAGTTATATCTTAAATAGATTGTAGAGTAGATTGTAGAGTATCAGTAAAGAATCAAAAATTTCTCTTAGACGTATTGGTCAAAAATTTTGCTACTTTTTTAGTTCAATAAAATTAATTATAAATAATTATAATTATAATATATTAATTTGGAGAGTATATATACTAGTTTCATTATCTATATATTTGTAAAATGCTTTATATTAAATTCACTTTTGTTTCAAAAGTATAAAATTATAGTTGTATAGATAAAAACAAAAATGCGGGGAAAATCTATTCAATTCTTTTAACTTTTTCTCTTATTTTCTTCGTCTCTCTTACCCTCGATAAAAAGCTCATTAGTTTTTCGTGAATGTATCAAATACTCTCAAAATAGATTTCCTTTTTATACAAGCATGTTAACAAAACATGGTGTCACGTTCATATTGTATAAAGAAACATAACAGTGAAAGAGTAGGTTCAATTTAAAAATATTGTATATAATAACATTCAGAAATATAATAGTCGGAAAATTCGATATTAATTTTAACTCGTAAATGTATCCTTTATGTTGGAATACAAAATAATAAATTAAATAAATGTAATATAGTATTAATCCCAAAATATGAAAGCATATATTGCTTATTAATAAAAGATATAAATTAATTAATAACAGATAATGCACATTTTTTAAATTTGTTATTGTTGTCTCATAAAACGTGCACATTTTTTTATATTATATATAAATATAGAATTTTGCAAACCACGTCGTTACTTTCTCTAGAGAATTGTTTTGATTTATGCAAACAATAAATATTGATCTGTACTCATTTCGTTATCACGCAAGTAATGAAACCCTAATTGAAGCAAAAACGTAGCGGCAAAGTAATGTGTGTTCTCCGTGGGAAAGGACACGTATGTGAAGTTAGCATCTCAAGTGTTAGCATCTCACAAATATCCTTCAAATTTACTTGCATCCATCATAGTTCTATATAATTCCTGATAAGTTTTAACAATAGTTCCGGTGAATTTACTATTAAAATCGCATTTTAAGAAATGAGATGCTAACTTCCGGTAACATATGATAGCATCTCATCATATTTCGAAAATTTTATCATAAAAAAGTAAAATGCCATGGAGTTCTATAGTCTAGATATATTTTGTCAATAGTTCTGACGATTAAACGATTGTTTTGCCCGAAAAACGCGTTTTTTCGATAATATAGGTGAGATGCTGGTTGATTTTCAAGAGTTCTGCTTATTCTAAAATAATTTTCGTATAGTTCTGGGCATGTACATTGCCTTTCAAAAAAGTTCTGATGAAAGAAAGTGTTAGAATATTTTTTTAAAAATTGTTTTGCCCGAAAAACGCGTATTTTCGATAATATAGGTGAGATGCTGGTTGATTTTCAAAAGTTCTGCTTATTCTAAAATAGTTTTCGTATAGTTCTGGGCATGTACATTGCCTTGAGATGCTAACTTCACATACGTGGAAAGGACGGCAAAGAATCTTAACGGACGCGGATTATATCCAAAGAAGGACGTTGTTAGTAACAATTAAAGCGCGTACGCGCGGATGTGGTTTATAATCGAATATCGTTGGACTTTATAGATCCTGAAAGTATATAGTCTCCGTGATCTGTAGAAAATGCGCCTCGAGCACTGTTGACTCGTTCACGCAATTACCTCAATAATAATCGCGCGATAATTGCTCTTAAGAATCTCGTATTGGCTTAATCTGACAGTGATCGGTGCGCATTTGCGAGATACAGTTACGATAATTAATTTGCATTTCGCCACTATACAAACCAGATCCGTCTTTGATATTTTTCATATTCTATCGCAAAGCGATATACGTATGATGCGTTTTGTATACAACTATCGTAGAACTATCAAATTACCTTATTTCACGTCTGCCCATAACTATCATTATTAATCACAAAAATACTTATTACGAATAACAGAACTCAGCTGATAACTGTCAAAAATATTAATCAAATTTGAAGTATTATAACATATTATTTAAAACATTATTATTTAAATTTTTATAACATATTATTATTTTAAAATTTAATTAGCAAATTAACGCTTTAATCAGCTGATTTCTGTTAAAAATATTAATAAAGCATTAATTTGGTAATTAAATTTACAAATATGATAAAAAATTTATAAAATATATTGTAATATGTTATAATACCTTATCCTAGATTAATATTTTTTGACAGAAATCAGCTGATAACTGTCAAAATAGTTTAGTTTAGAGGATTATAACATATTATTAAAAATTTTAAACATATTATTTTATTTAATTTTATTTTGAACAAACTGATTGATTTTTTCAGTAAATATATTGAACATTCACTAAGATTCATCGTTATGATATTTAAGAATGGTACGAGAAACCGCGATAATTCAGAAATTGTTATCCACAAAGCGCACTTTGAATGAACTGACTTTCGTAAAGAACGTTTGAAACTACACTAAGGAATGCAATTGCGAGTATAGGTAACTAAAATGTATGAAAGAAAAAGTTTGTCGAAGGATATATTTTGCCTCAGTTTTTATCTACGTATCGAGTTTCTGAACCGTGCTCACTCGAGCGTGAAAGAATTGGAGATAACACGAGAAGGACGCGACGAGAAATAGAGAAGAACGCGAGATGCTAAGTTTCGAAAGAGAAGACGCGAGATGTTTGCGAGTCAATAAATCTCTCTTCTTTTTCTTTTTGACAGATACCAGCTGATTAAAACGTTAATTTGCCAATTAAATTTTAAAATAAAAGTATGTTATAAGAATTAAAATAATAATGTTATAAGTATTATAACATAAAACTTACAACATTATTATTTTAATTTTTATAACATATTATTTTAAAAATTAATTAGCAAATTAACTCTTTAATCAGCTAATCAGCTGATTTCTGTCAAAAAATATTAAAAAAGCGTCAATTTGCTAATTAAATTTTAAAATAATAATAGATTATAAAATGTTAAATAGCAATATGTTGTAAATAATATGTTATAATGCTTTATCTTCGATTAATATTTTTTGATAGAAATCAGCTGATAACTGTCAAAAATATTAATCCAGTTTAAAGAATAATTGACATATTATTTACAACATTATTATTTTAATTTCTATAACATATTTTTATTTTAAAATTAGCAAATTAACGCTTTAATCAGCTGATTTCTGTCAAAAAAAATTAATCAAAAATTAATCAAGTTTATAAACAAACTTATATAAAAATATCATTCTTTTTTATATAAAATCGAGGTATGCGTAACCCGCACTTATATTGTTCTAGTATGGCGATGCCTGCGCGTTTTATATGGATAATATGGCAAAAACTTGCGTGCGGTATAGGCAGCAATATTTTCGCACTTGTCACGTCGAAAGATCGTAAAAGTTGAAATTATCTGCGCCTGGCGCGGGCAACCGCAGAACAATGCAACCGCAATGTATTGCTCTTCAGTCAGCCAGTGTTATTTCGTTACAAGTCACTACAGCTCATAACTCCTGCAGACGCAATTTGAATCCGATTATTTGTAAGGGCAGATTTGCCGGGCCAACGCAATAAACGTAAAGGAGCGTTTTATCGGTTTAACTTTGAGAGACACAATTTTCTACAATTCAGAACTTGCAAACGTCAGAAAAATTGTAAAATTTAATATTTTTTTTCTTCTAAAAAATTATTAACATGTTATGAGAAGAAATTTTTTTGAAAAACAAATATTTAAACTTTTTGGAAATATTCGGCGACTGAAAGAAATTGTCTAATTCTGACATCATATGTGAAAGATTGATATTGATATATAATAATGTTTGTATATGATGTATTTATAATATATTATGATACATATGACTAATTTAAATTTCTCTTATTCATTTAAGGAACTCTTCGATGATTACGAGTTAAAATTATACGTATTTATTATTATATTTCCTACCCTCCTCCCCTTTCTTTTTCTTTTCTTTTCTTTCTCTAAATAAATTTTTAAATTCTCTATATGAATCTAATTAAATTTTTGTTACTTATCTTATCTTCTCTCTTGTATTTTTAAATTCCATTAAAGGAATCGAATTAATATAAATGTATTCATTAATAGTTATGCGACATAAAATACATAATTACTTTTTTACGAAAAATACTCGCGATAATTTTTCGTGTGAGATTCATTTTTAAACAACAAATACAAGAAATACATAACAAAATTTATTTATTTTGATTTGCTGATTTGAAGATTTTTTCGACATTACAAACCAAACAATGTCATCGGTTCAAAATCCAGTTGTTTCTATGTAACTTATTCTTCTATATAAGTATTTAAACCAATTTTACATGCACTGATTAAAAATTAATTATTTTTATATAACAATTACTTGAAACTTATGTGTTCTAATTTCGAAATTAAATATAGTTTTGCACTATTAGATTTATTAGTATTTTTATAAAATAATTATTAAATTTTAATTTTAATAAATCACATATTTATTAATAAATATATTTACAATAATAAATTAAGTAATATTTTTAATAAATTAAAAAACAAAAATAAATTTAAAAGAAAGAGAGAGAGAGAGATATCAAAAAAAGAAGATAAAAAAAGATATATAAACTTGTAACAATTCATCGAAGATCCCTTCTTCGAAAAATTTAAATCAGTCGTCTTTTGTATATCAAAACAAAAATCTAACATTGTTATATTATTGAAAGTCAGTAGTTGCTATATTATAGTTTTTGACAGACAAAACACAATTTTGCATAATTTATTCGATAAATTTTTGATAAAAGAAATAAAATAGAGTGCTTATTCCATTAATATATATTTTTGCACGGTAAGCAACGAATATTCCTTAACATATAATATATATTTTTTATATTAATATAAAGTATCTCATATTTAAAAATATATGTTGTAGTAATATGCTATATATTTATTTATTTTTGAAAAAAATTATATCGACAATCGGGCAAGTAAGCAATTATTATTGAAATAATAAAACTGCAATAATTACTCGATATTTTTTTCTGATGCGAGATAAAATCAATTGTTCCAATAATAATAGATTTCATCGATAGATTTTATCTACTCAATTTGTTTTTGTTCGTTAAATATGCTTTTCAACTTCAAATTATTACAACATTCTAACATTTTTATACATTTTTATATTACAACAGAGCAATAATTAATTGTTAATATATATATGTGTTTGTACGTGTTAAATAATTATATCATAATTATATTATATTAACGTAGAAATATACAAACACCAGAAACATGATTTAATCGCAGTAAAGTAACTTTGCTATTAGATTCGACTTGCTTATTTCCGTATAATTAACAATCACGAATTAAGCGATATCATGTACGTATATTTTACAATGGATCGCAAAAATCTAAATGTACGTTATTATTTTCTTCCGTGTCCATATTGTAGAAAATGGTCCAACAATAATAAAGTGACGTAAGTTATTTGTATAATTGATTACAAATTATATAAAAGCTATGATAAAATTAATAAATTTTTATTAAAATTGACGTGATTATTCTATCTGTTTTGAGTATTATCTTTTATAAGTTCATATATTTTCAGACATTTAGTAAAACAAAATCTCATAAGCATGCAATGCGATTATTGCGAATTGACTCTTCGAATTGCAGCATCTTCGAATAAAAAGAAAGCTATTATACAGCTCAAAAATACCATAGAGAAACTTTTAGAATGTACATTGTGAACCTAGATGATTTTTAAGATAAATATTTATAAAAACAAAATATGGAAATATTTCATTTCCGAAAAAATTCAACTTATATTAGAATTTATACTGAAATATATCATGGACTATATTTCAAATATATGTATATTATAATACACACATATATATATATGTATGTATTTGTATACATCTGCATTTTATAATACATTGACAATATTTAATGTATGCGCGTCACACTTTTTAATGTGTATGACTAATTAATTGTAGCGTTTCTACATGCACTTATTTAGTTGAAGAAAAAAGAAATTACAAGATTTTTTAATCGCGCGCAAGTTTCACTCCGCTTCAATGCGGAACGGAAAAAAAATTAGCTACCGCATAGCTTTAGCTGTCTATATTGCAACCTGAAATTTAGTTATCATGCTTAAATTTTAGCTATAGTAACTAATATTTTTTAGCTATAGTTTAACGGACAATTCTATTAAGTAAAAAATATTAGCTATCATAGAGCTAAAATTTAGGCATGATAATTAAATTTCATGTGTAATATAAGGACAGCTAAAATTTAGCTATGGTAGCTAATTTTTTTTTCCATGAGCGAATGGCAATATTGGTGTATAATTGTATACTATATATGTATATAACGATATATATATATATATATATATTTAACGATATTAACGATTATACCACATTCAAAAATTGAACACATATATACAATAATTTATCTTAGTTTCATTCATTTCAAGATAATGAATTTGTGATATATGTATATATATAATATTCTGATTAATTTGAGACTTCAATTCTTTTAATGTGTAATAAGCGCATAAAAATAAAAAAATGGTAAACTTAGATATCAAACAATTTATATAAGAATAAAAATAAGAAAAAAGAATTTTACTGATGCAATCTATTATTCAAAATTATATGATGATTATCAGAGAAAAAAGGTTTTTTCCTAATACTTTTATCTTATATATATAAATATATATATGTATTAAAATATTTCTGATATAATTTTCACAAATACATTATCTTAAAATTTTTTTAAATAATTCAACACTCACCAATTTGATGTGCAACAACGGAGTTGTAGACAATGTTGATCTGTAAAATACAAACATATAAATATTATATAAAATAATTATCAAAATATTTAAATTATTTATAATATTTCAAATCATTTTTTAAAATATTAAAATTAATTTGAAAATTTAAATATTAATTTTAATATTTCAAAGAATGATTATATTATGCGCATAGTTAACTTTTCTATTCGTACTTTAAGATATTAAAAAACTATATAATTTGCAAAGAAATATTTTTTAAAGAAAGATAGAAATGTTTATAAAAAATATTTAAATTAAACTCTTTTACTATTTACTTTTACTATTAAAAATATTTTGATTAAAATATTGAATAGTAAAAGAATCTATAGTTACGCATTACATAAATACATATCTCTTAAATATAATACGATGTATAGAAATAGTATTTTACTCACATACATATATTTATTATTATAAGTTATTTAAAAAATTTCAAAATATAAAATCTAGGATATATTTTATATTCATTATTATACAACAATGTAAAATATGGATCATTTTAAATAAATGGATAATCTCACAAATAAAAATAAAAAGTTAAATAAATAAATTATAAATCATATTTACCCCATCGTTTCTCCACCGTTACCCGATGCCTCCCCGGGCCTCCAAACCTCTCTCTCTCTCTCTCTCTCTCTGTTCCTGGCACTCACTCGCGAATACGCACGGTTAATTACGATCACGGCACTCCCGATTTTAATCACACGTGACACGCACTTTATTACACTTACTTTTTTTCGTTCGCGACGTGCGGCGACGCCTGGGTTTTTAACTATAACATTTTCGACGCGTTTCGGTAAAACGCGAGAATCGCGAGAGCTTATTCGCGCGCGAATAAAACCGATGCTCTGTTTTCGCGTCGCCGCTTTTTCCAAGGCCTTATCGGAGGGCCTTATCGAACGACGATGGCGACTTCCCCGCGACGCGCTTCAGGAGTCGCCGATATTCAGGAATTGGGCACTACATTTCACTATGTTTTATATTTAACTGAATAATATTCAAGCACGAAGAAATACGCGGTCGTCGCGATTCTCAAGCGCGATATCTCTGACCAAATATTCGTCGCAATGATTCTTTTAATATTTTAGCACTCCCGATAATGCTTGTATTGTTTTAACGCGATAATCGCGAAAGTTTTTCAACAGTGTTCGTAGTTTGTAATCCGACGCGACACCACTTTAGCGGTTATAAAATGACGTAATATTTACGCGCTCAATTTTTGTCTACACGTAATGACCGATTTGTTAAAGCAATATCTACAATAAGAATTTAACAATAAGACGTAAAATGTAAGAAATTAACCAATCACAGTTTAATGAGAATAATCGAACATGATTAATTAATTTCTTATGTCTTACGTCTTAAATTCTCATTGTAGGCACCACTTACAACTATCCGAGACGAAAACGATGGCAATTTTACGTGTATAAAACGATTCGAATTTACTAAACAGATTTAATATTTCTGATTTAATATTTCTATATAGAAAGTGTAGTCTTTATTTCTCTACATTTTTACAACTTTATTATACGTCAGGAAATATAAAAAATTATAATTTACGTATGCGTCATGTACGAAAGAATTGTAAAGCCTCTTATTTAAATCAAAATTCAACGATCCATATATTTCTTTCCGAAAAAAAGTAATTTCTCACTCACCACGATCGATGCACAACAGCGAAATTAATTACGTTGAAACTACGGTGATCTATAACATACAAATATAATCAATATTATAGCAACGCGTAAAAAATAATTATTTTCAAATAATTATAATTGTACACTTTGAGTATAATATAGAATAATATAGAATATAATAGAGTAATATAATAAAGAGTATAATATAAAAGTATAATAAAGAAAATTCAATGAGTACAATATAATAAACAGATATATTATTAAACTGTTCTATTTTTATTTATTAGATTTATTTGATTTAAATCAAATTAGGAGAAAAAGATCTTTCGGCATCTCTTTTTTATAAAAGTTTATATTTAAGAGAAATAATCTTTTCGAAAATATTATTATTCTATATTAAATAATAATGTATCTGTTTATTATATTGTACGCATCGAATTTTATACTCAAAGTGTACGAATACAATTATTTGAAATTATTTAAATTATTTAATAGAATAATAATTAATAATAATATATTTTCGAAAAAAGATTATTTCTCTTAAATATAAACTTTTATAAAAAAGAGGTGCGTAAAGGATATTTTTCTCTTAATTTGATTTAAATCAAATAAATAAATCTAATAAATAAAAATAGAACAGTTTAATCGCGTATGCGATTAAAAAGAAGGTATAAATAATAGATTATATACTTACTCCGAAGTTGCTCCGCTGTCGCCCGATGCCTCCTAGACCTCCTCCTCCTCTCTAGTTGTCATCAGTAGGTCGTCGTTATCCTCACTCGCGAAAATCCGGTTCATTACAATTTGCGACACGATAAAAACGCGCGAAACTTTGCAGAGCACTTACGTTGAACTACGGTGATCTGTAACACACAAATATAAGATCAAAATTACAGCAACGCGTAAAAAATAATTAATACATTTCCAAATAATTATAATTGTACACTTTGAGTATAAAATTCGATGCGTGCAATATAATATATTATTTAATAGAATAATATAATAATATATTTTCGAAAGAAGATTATTTTTATTAAATATAAACTTTTATAAAAAAGAGATGCCTACAGATTTTTCTCTTAATTTGATTTAAATCAAATAAATAAATCTAATAAATAAAAATAGAACAGTTTAATCGCGTGTGCGATTAAAGAGAGAAAATATAAATAACAGATTATTTATATTTACTCCAAAATTGCTCCGCCGTTGCCCGATGCCTCGCCGAGCCACCTCTCTCTCTCTCTCTCTCTCTCTCTCTCTCACTCTCTCTTTCTCTTTCTCTCTCTCTGCGCCGTTCCTTTACGGCACTTACTCGCGAATACACGGTTAATTACTATCGCACGGCTCTCCCGATTTTAATCATACTCGACACGCACTTGATTACATTGCGACGAGACGATACGGAACGCTCGATGATTGAAATTTATGCCACGACGACGCTACAAGTAACAATCTCGCTCAACGTCCGTTTTTCCACCGAAAACGCGTGACGTCACAGCTCGAATTCGAGTCGAGCCGCCTGAAGTTGGCGAAAAGTACGAGCGTGAGGATTAATTAGCAATTAGCGTCTTTACGTCGTTAATTACCGTATAAATCCGATTGTGTCGAGTGAACCGACATCGCGATCGCACGCGCGAAATTGACCTCGTCGGCCGCGAATCTCGCTCGACATTTAACATTCGTTCTCCCGAAAATGACCTATATGTAAGGCCATTTTCGGGAGAACGAACGTTGAATGTCGTCGAACGAGATTCGCGGCCGACGAGGTCAATTTCGCGCGTGCGACCGCGATCGCGATGTCGATACACGCTACGTCGACACGCGATCAGATTTATACGATAATTAATTACGTAAAGATAGTAATTAATGCTAATTAATACTCGCCCACTCGTACTTTCACGGACCGGCGATGTACACGCGAACGTTGACCACGAACAATGCGAAAGTGCACCAGAGGGCAGCAGCACTCTAGATTGTGCGTTCGGAAACTCACCTAGAGTGAAGCGCTCGATTGACCAATCAGGACGAAGAGATCCTCGGTCTCCGATTGGTCGGTCATATTCGGCACTTTGACCAATCAGGACAAAGAGATCCTCGGTCTCCGATTGGTCGGTCATAGGCCGGTATTCATAGTCCGTTCTTATTTCAAGACCGTCTTAGGGCCAATTTCACCAACATCGGTTAACTTTAACCTCCAGTTAAACTATATGTTTGTCTCTTTTTAATGAACGTATCTGAAACGAGACAAAGATATAGTTTAACCGGAGGTTAAAGTTAACCGACGTTGGTGAAATTGGCCCTTAAGTAATGTCTTAAGGCTCATTCAGACAGGACGCGTCAAGCGTCAAGCAGCGAGCAGCAACCATTCAACAACCAATAAGCGAAGTAATATTAGCAATGGCGTAAAAAATATTGCCTCGCTTATTGGTTGCTGCTCGCTGCTTGACGCTTGACGCGTCCTGTCTGAATGAGCCTTTAAGATGCAAATACGGCTCTGTGATTGGTTAATCACATCATAAGATTGTACTTAAGACATTCTTAAATATAAGAACCGACTATGAATACCGACCTAATAGCACGGTGTGCAATTGCAACGTGTGCAATTGTACTGTGCGTAAATGAAGGCTTCTCGATCGGACTATGAATACCGGCCTTTGACCAATCGGAGACCGAAGATCTTTTTGTCCACATTCTCGATATCTATCGACCTATCGATAAATATATATTTCCTATGTTGGTTGCCCTGCGATCGCGGAGTCGCTGAAGTCGGTATCCGTTGTATGCCGCGGTGTTTCCGGTTTGCATCGGTCTTTCATTCTCCTAGCAAGATGGCTGATCAGGTATGTGTTCGATATATTGTAATCGAGAAATGGAATTTTTCATATGTAGCGGTGTTATTTTGTGAAAACGTGCTGTGTTCTCGCGACAGTTAGCATTACGCATAAACGTTCGCAAAATGCGATGTCGTAGATTAAAGTATGATCGTAAAGTTACAGTCGCGAATGTAGCACGTGGTTAGGTCGAACACATGAGAGTGAAATTCAGATGTAAAAGAAATGCATAATTTGTATAATTTGCTTTGCAGAGCGAGCGTGCGTTTCAAAAACAACCCACGATCTTTCTTAATCGTAAGAAAGGTCTGGGCCCGAAACGTAGGAAGCCTATGAGATATAGTCGCAATGTCGGGCTCGGTTTCAAGACTCCTCGTGAAGTGAGTATAAATCTATCTTTTAATTTACAGTTATTTCAGTAATTTACTATTTTAGTTTGCAACGTTTCCATTTTTATACGTATCATAATCATCTGTGTAATAATCTTTGAAAGAATGAGTGATTAAGTTATTTTAAATTTATACATAAAAAAACCTTGATTTTATTGATCAAAGTATATATTGAAAATTATTTAATATATGGGGAATATAATTATATATACGTGATTTAATATTTAGTTTTAATATTACTATTATTGCTATAATAATAAAAATATTTAATATGATGATAAATTACGACGGTCTTCTGAAGATAAATTGAAGAATAGTCTATATCTCACACACTGAATAATTGCACATTAATTTTTTTAATAGTAAAAGATATACAAAATGTTTCATACGTATTCTGTTGGTTTCATCTTTACAGGCCCTCGAAGGAACCTACATCGATAAGAAATGCCCATTTACTGGCAATGTGTCGATTAGAGGACGTATTCTCACTGGTGTTGTACAAAAAATGAAGATGCAACGTACTATAGTTATACGCAGGGATTATTTACATTACATTAGGAAGTACAATCGTTTTGAGAAACGTCATCGTAACATGAGCGTCCACCTTAGTCCTTGCTTCAGGTATAATAAAATAATTTGCAATTTTTCTTTTCCAGGAATGTTAAACTTTTGCTGACTTTTGTTCTTATATGATGATAATTATCACGATGGTCTACTGACAAATAACTAGAATTTGGAGAATTATTATGAATCTGACAAAATAATAATAAAAAGAAATAATAAAATTATATATATAATTATGATTAATACTTATAAATTTTTTTAATTAAATTTCAGGGATGTGGAAATTGGTGATGTGGTCACTATTGGTGAATGCAGACCTTTAAGCAAGACAGTAAGATTCAATGTATTAAAAGTTTCAAAAGGAACAGGATCGAAGAAGAGTTTCAAGAAATTTTAATTACCTCTCTTTTCAATAATGGTTTGTAGCTATTCCTTTTCTTTTTGTTTATAATACTATTGTTACAAATATAATTAAAGACTTAAATGATGAAAACAACGACGGTCTTCTGAATATATGTTGAAGAATATATTCTCACACACTGACTATTTTTGCATTTTTTTTTTTTTCCAAAGTAAAATTTATGACATGTCTTGTATTATTGTTATTTTAATTATTACAGAACATTACCGGATATGAGAGGATGTGAAGGAAAAACTGTAAAACTTTACAATTAAATGCAGTTACAAGAATTATACACATTTGTGTATTGTAATTCATATTCAAAACCTGTTAAAATGAGAAATAAAATTTCTATAAAATTATTAATTTTTAAGAAATTTATATTATTTTTTAAATATTATTAAATATATAATTTTTCATAATCTAAGTATGGCTTTTCAAATATAGTTTTATATATTTCGCAGAAAGAGAAAAAATTTTTTTCAATAGATATTTATGTTTATATTATTTTCTATAAATATAGGATAAATATAAAAGAATTATGAATTGTGAAATAATGACATACCATTTAGTTTCTAAAAATATATTTTAGCAATCTTGAACACAAGTATTTAATATATAAAAATGATATTTTTACATAAAGAATTTGTGAACTATTATTGTCATATTATTGTAGTAATATCATATAAATTAAATAAGGAAAGACAATATGCAATTCGTTAAAATTAAGATGATAGAAATGATATTACAATTTAATACAAGTAGTAAAATTGATATCTTATGTAAGTGTATATAATACATATTTAATATATTGCTATTTTTCAAATTAATTATAATATGCATCAAATAATCTGAATGTTTTTTTAATCATATTAGAAATATTAAAAAATTCATTTTATAGTATTTTAACAATGAATAATTCAGAATTACAAAGGCACCAGTGAGCTTTATATATATATATATATTCTTATAAATAATATTTCCCATATTACTCATATTTCCTATATTATCTATCAACATATAAAGTCTAATCATTTTTATTAAATTAATTATTGTGTCAAAAGTTTATCACAATTATGCTTGATATAGCATAACAAATTAACAGTTTTTCTTAAATAAAAAGTAATAATTTAGTTTTTTTATTAAATTATATTAAAATCTGTTATCTAAGTCTGTAATAATAATAGTTATATATATATCTGATATAGATTTATATATAATACACATGAATAATTCAAACATAAATAAGATTTTGTGTACAAAATTTTTACAAGAAAAATCTCGTTTATATTTGAATTGTTCTGTCATGGTTATTTTTCAATAAAAAAAATCTCACTCAGTATAAAAAATACTATTCTGAGAACTATTTTTGTTATAAAATAGAATAAGAGAAAGTATATATTTCTAAATATAGAAGATATATATACAATTTTATATACAGCTCTCTAATCTAATAAAAAATCTTAATGAATATTTTTAGATTTATAATGCATATATATAAGAAAATAATTATATGTTATAATCAAAACATCGTGTTTAAATCCAAAATTTAGAGAAAAATTACATCTACATAGAAAATATACATTCTCTTATATTTTATACTTATGAAATATCTATACATACTTTTGTTACACAAAATATCAATTACTTATAGTTATGTTTCCTTTCGTTGAATATTCGGCTATATAAAGTATGTATATAATAGGTCCTGCTAAACTTAACAGTAATGAAAATACGAGAAGTTGCATCCAAGACAATCCCCAATTGTCTCCAGAACATTTAAATATATCTGTTTCACAAGACTCTGTTATATCTGTATTTTCTGTATCATTAAGTAATCGATCATGTTCTGTATGTGAAACTTCAGAAACATTGGCACTATTATAAGATGATAAAGGTTCACATACCGAATTTAATATAATAGCATTAATTTCCGTATTTGAAGATTCTGTGGCTGATATAGTATCAAAGTCTATTAGCTGCTCATCCTTTCTTACAGGGAATTTTTCTTGGCTTTGTGTAGATGTAATAATAACATTCTTATCTTGACTTTCAGGCAATGTCTCGGTTAAAATAGAAAATGGTTGTACAGGAACCTTAATATAAGGCTTTGCATATATCTCATTCTCTTTGTCAATTTTATTAATTTGTTTCAATTCAGATATCTAAAATTATGCAATATAAAAAAAATTAGCATAAAGCTGTGAATATTTTTATGCTATATTTTTATAGATCAAATTTTCTACGTACTGTACATCTATATCGAAGAGCCAATGCCTGCAGGGTATCGTCAGGTTTTATTTGTATATTGATCACCTCGATTTTGCGACGTGATGATGTGGATTGTTTAATAATTTGTAAAGAGATATTCTCCTCATCTGTACTACTTTCGTCATCCGAATGTAAAAATACATAATGTGGAGAACTTTCCCTTCCACGCTGATGGATCAGCTGCCTGAAAATATACCTTGTTATTGATATAAACTTTCCATGTGTACTTAACTTGATAAAATCTTTATATATTAATAAAAAAATAGATACTTTTAATTATAATTATATCTCTCTACAAATTAATTCTGTACATGATATATTTGTTCTCGTAATTGTTACTAAAAAATTTAATTGGCAGATAACTGCAAAAATTACCTAGTATTTTTCTGTTCGTCGAACATCGAGTTGATTAATTTTTGCGGCATAGTGCGATAATGTTTGACATATAATTACACCTTTTTCACAAAAATGCTTATTCGCGTATCATGTCTGCATATAAATATTTAAAAAATATGTTGTCACAATTGGCATTATGACAGATGTTATATACTATACTCATCAAATGTATATTCTTGCACTCATTATGCACAATGGTTTATAGATACGTCGTTGAAAAATTCGGATAGAATGCGGTCCGTTTAATGTTACGAAAGTTTCGAATTGTTTGATCGGCCAATCAGGACGAAAGAAGCGAAGATCGCTTCGCTCTGGGACTCGATTCTTGGAATTCATTCGCAAGAGAAACGTATGCGCAAATTCGGCTCTTACAGAAAAGTTGCAAGTTGATTGGCTATCGCATGGCTTTTAGCCAATCGACTTGCAACTTTTCTGTAAGAGCCGAATTTGCGCATACGTTTCTCTTGCGAATCAATTCAAGAATCGAGTCCCTGGGCTGCTTTCGCGAGAAAATCAAAATGATCCAGATTAAATGATCCTGTGCTGTGATTGGTCAAATCTGAAATTTCACTGAATTTCATTCAGTTCAATTTAAATGAATTTCAGTGAAATTTCAGATTTGACCAATCACAGCATAGGATTATTTTAATCTGGATCATTTTGATTTTCTCGCGAAAGCAGCCCTGATTGGTCGATCGAAAGCCTGAAAAATGTTGTAGCGTCAAACGGAGCGCACTCGTGCTCTCCAGAATATTCCTTCTTCATGAACGAAAGTTATATCGGCCAATAGCCGATGTTGGCCCCTGTGTTGTTGTAGCGTAGGATTTTGCCGCGCAAACATATACGCTCGTGACAACTACGTAATAAGTATTTGAGGTAAATATGCGCATATATATTGCCCATAATTCGCAGTATAATGCGAAGATATTCGCAATCCATGTAGAGAGGATAATTTGGCTAATTAGCTCCTCGTTAGTTGTTATGCATGTGCGGGTGTTGTGTGTAGGCTCGCTAGCCACGCATTTTCTGTGCACTTGCAATTTTCCTCTTATTTCTTTCTTCGTGTCCTTTTTAAATTAACAATAAGTTATTTGATACATTTGAGAAAAATCGTCGTACAACAAAATAACGTGAGCTCGAAATAATTCGCATTGTTTTGAAATGTGTTTCTCATTATTGCGAAATATTGCGATATTTTTTTTTTTTTTTTAATTATGCGATTTTTTGTAATATTATGTAAATTTGATATAATTAGATATTATAGAGATTTAACAAATTATATATATATATATGAAACTAAAGCTTTGTAATCTTATTTTTGTTTATTATTACATATAATTTTCTGATATTTGTATTTGTCCCAGGATGACAATTTGATCCTACATAAATGTGAAATAATGCTGCATCACACATTTTAGCATTTTAGCATTAAATAATTTGTTGTAATTGCGTATGTGTGTGTATATATTATATGTGAGCCTGCAAGAATGCTATCTTTTATAAAATTTCATTGAATTATTTTTATTTTGTTTTATGCTTTCTTTTATTGTATTTTTTATTTATTTTCTTGTAATATCTAAAATAAAATATATTTTTATTTCAGATTATTGTTATAAAAAATGGTAGACTCTGATCATGAGGTAGGGGAGATGGATAGGTTGGAGATATCTTCAGATTCTACAGATATAATAATAAAGAAAAGGCCACGAATAGAAGATTCTGAAGATGAAGCAAAAAATGTTTCTACTAAAAAAAAGCGAAATTTCTCCAATGAACAGTCAGAAATATTAAAAAAAGATAACAGCGAGATAGATTCAGATAAAAATGGTACAGTAATGATAAAAGAGCATACAGTATATTCAGAAAACGAACAAAATATACAAGAGAAATTTCTGTCCGAATCAAACACTGATAAAGAGGATGAAGAAGATAAAGAAAAACAAGACCATAAGCCAATCAAACAAAAGAATGGGAATAAGAGCCTTTTAGACAAAGATGATTCCATTGTGGATGAAAATTCTTTCAAAATAAATCATAAAGAGAAAATTATAAAAATTAAGGTAAGAACTTACATCCATGAGATAATTCTATATAATTTGTCATTTTATTCAGATCTACTTTTTTTCTGCATGCTAACTTAAATATATTTCTCTTGATTATACTTTTTCTTTTACTTTCACTTTGAAGGTGAACTAAATTGTTAATGTCTTGATATTAAAATAAAACTAAAATGGGATATATATATTAAATAACTTTAATATTAAAAGACCAATATTTTTTTATATAATTGTTGATTATTCATTTTTCTTTATATTAAAAAAAAACCTGTCTATAATAAATATAAATGCAATACCCATTTCTAATTATAAGAAAGAAGAAGACGGAAGTAATGAAGAAATTAATGTAGACAAAGTAGAAGAAAAAAGTAAGGAAGAAGAGATAAACAAAGGACGCATTGTGAAAAATCGAACTGTGGATACAGAAATCGTAGGTGGATTGGAGCTTTCAGTAGAATGCGCGAGTGATAAAGAAGAATCGAGTTCAGAAAGTGAAGATGAGAAAGAAATAAAGTCGCGCCCGAAGACGGAAATTATACTCGATCTAAATGAGTCAGACTGTAGAGGCAGTTTGTCAGAGGCAGAAAAATCTGATTCGCAAGAAGTCACTAACACATTGGAGATTAAATCAGAGAAGGCAAAGAAAAAGAGGTCGCGAACAACTTTTAGTAAACTGAAGGCTTCTGAGTCTGAGGGGGACAGCCTGAATAATAATTCAGATGAAGATTACAGTCCACGGACTAAAAAGAAGATGAAAAAATCTCCTATGACTAGTAAACCAAAACGGTCTGTGGAGCCAAAAAGAGGACGAGGTGTAAAAAAATATTCTTACAAGAAGAATACTGAAGACATATCTGATGATGAAAGTGTGGATTCAACAGAGAGAATTAATAAAACAAAAACTAAAGACAAAATGGAAGAAGAATTGTCAGAAAAAGAATCTTCCGCAAGTAAAAGTGAAAGTAATAATAATTCTGAAGATGAGGAAAGTTCTGTGAAGAATAGAAGAACAAGACGTAGTAATGCTGTAAGTAACTTTCTTAATACAGAAAAATAAATCTATTATATAAATATCTATGTTATAAATGTATGTCTATATCATGTGATATTAAACTATTTCAGGAACCGGAGAACAATAGACAAATACAGATATTGAAAAAATATTTAAAAGTGGCTGGTATAAGAATAAAATGTTTTAACGATCTTTGGGCTGATTGTAAGAGTAATTCTGCAAAAATTAAGCGTCTAAAGGAATTGTTAGAAAAAAATGGTATTAGTGGAAGACCAACATTGGAAAAATGTAAACGAGCGAAAAAAAAGAATGAGAGAATGCGAGAAGTGTCCGAATTAGATGTAGCTAATATTATATCTGAAGGTTAATATTAAAGCTTTATTGTGAATTTATTTTATAATATCGTAATTATAATATTATAGATGTTGAATATATATTTCTAGGACGTGTTACGCGCGCAAGAAATAAAAAATCAACATCTCCAGAGATACCGCAACGATATCGAGAAACTCGCAAACGTATTCAAACCATCATAGATAGTGATTCAGAATAGAGCAGGTTGGCAAGTAAATCATGATTGTTAAGCCATGTAAATATCTAATCATTTACGCATGTTAATATACTGCGTACGTATATAACATTTTTCTAATATTCTCTCATATATTTTTGTCATAATTATCATTACTTCTTATAATTCTTTCTTTTTCTATTTCTTTTCAATGAATTATTATGTAATTATACATGATATTGAAAATATCGAAAGAAAAACTTATTTTTATTAATATTGATTCGTTATTCTTACTGGTAATTAAAATAAACTTATTAATTGTTCGTATAGAAAATAATAAGAATTTATATAACAAGCTTTAACATATATGTATATTTGAGAGCAATGAAAAAATTTCTTGTGCAGAGATGTTAAGAAAGCAAAGTTACAAATGAGACAAATTACAAGATAGAAATTATAAGATATATTTTGCTTAAATAGATGAATGACATACTTCAAAATACTAACAAATAAATTTATATATAAATATATATTGAATATTAATAGTTAACATGTACATTATTTTTTTTTATTATTCCTATATATATTGTTTCAATAATGTTAGAAACATAGTAATTATTAGTAAATTTCTAATAAGCAGCATTCAAAATATTTATCACAAATCTATTTCTATTTTTCTATCTTCAAAAAAATAATTATATGTATATAAACTTTAATGAAAAACACTGTTATTACATAGTTCAGCAAAACACTATTATATTCGAGCTACTCTTTTATATGTAAGGTTGAAGTATGTCATTTTATCGCACAAATTAACATATTTTTTTACATACAAATTAAAATAATATAAATTTAAGTTTATTTAACGTGACAGATTGTAATATTTAGATAGGGAAAGTTTTCGGCAAACCTTTATAACAGCTACATAGAAGATATTTTGACAAGCTGCTATATATAAGGATTCTTCATCGTAATTAACATATGATGAAAGCAACTACAAGATTTTAAGATGTGCAAAGAATTAAAAATATAAAAATTTATTTTCATAATTATAGTAGATTTATAAAACTATAATAGATTTGCAGTAAAACCTCTTGTGAAGTTAATATTGGGTAAGTCAAGGCATTTATTGTTTCATTTTGTGTATCAATTATATATACATATATATATATAATGTACAAAATATGTCATTTATATAGCATAGTTGTAATATGTACACAGTAATATGTCACTCAAATGTTTATTATAATATGTGTATATTTAAATTACTTATGATTTTTTCATTAATTATAATTCCACTCCTATTCTAATAATTATTAAGAATTAATTTCACATTTATAACATTGTATATTATATTTTTACAATAATTTTATATACGAATATATCTTTTCTTTTCACAATGAAAAAATAACACATATAAAAAATAGTAATATAAATATAAATACTTTTATTTATATATATATGTATTTTATCGGTTGAGGAACTTTGCAATACAGTCTTTACTGCAGAATAATTTATCTTCTTTTATCGCCATTCTACCGTTTAGTAAATTCTTTTTACAGCTAAAGCAGCAAAAGCAGACTTCAGTTGCATGAAAGTTTAAATTTTTTATAGCTACACCCTGTTGATCAGCGGCAATCACATTATTGCAGGCAGCACATGTTTTTGCATATGATTTTTGATAACAAGGAAGACATAATGGACGATCATTTTCAGTAATATATTGTTGTCCAGCTAATGGCATATCACAATCCCAACAACAGAAATGTTTTACATGATAATTGTGCCCTTCTGCAACCGTATATTCTCGTACAAAAATTAACTGCAACAAATAGAAGTAAAAAAAGAAGATTAATTTAAACTTTTATTATTTTAAACATGGCTTGACAAAACATAATATTTTTATTATATTAATTTAACTACCCTGTTGATAATATTTTTATATATAATGTTTTTCATTAAAATGTATTTTCTTTAAATGCAAATTTTTTGCAAAATCTTTATAAAATATCAAGATTTTTTTTAGAAGAATATCGAGATATTTATAGCTTTTGAATTAGTTGATAAACGATAAAAAAAAAAGTAAACTTCAGAAGAACAAATAGATTCAATTAATTTCGAACAAACTTTGTGGCAGAATCTTGTGATTAGAATTTTCACTCTTTAATTACAAAGATACATATGATATTGAGAATTAAGAAATTAGTATAAATAATCTCCCTTAAAACATTTTTGCCAAAAAACAGTTCACAAAATTAGGAATTTGTAATTCACACAAACAAGATACATTTAATGAAGAACATTGTGCATTTCATACACTTACCTCGTCGCATGCAAAACATCGGACAATTCCCAAGAATGCAGCCAAATCTCTTCCGCAATATAATTTATTTTTATAATAAAAATAAACCAGATCTACCAACAATTCATTGCACACTGAGCAAACGAAACATCCAGGATGCCAGGATGCGTTATTAGCCTTCTCCGCGGTTACCATCACATCACCGACGCGTATATCTTCATGGCACTTCTCGCATTTGTGTACCTTTGTTGAATCAATCTTTAAATCCTTCATATTGTCTTTTAGGTGATCTATGTGCTGTGCGTTCGATTGTTCGTTGAAGTTTCCGACAATATGAGGGAACACTTGGTTTTGCAACTGTTCGGAATGTAGAATGGTTGGTTGCAGGATCGAACTACTCAACTCAGCTTGCAACGTATTGTCATTAACGAGACCTTGCGAATCAATTTGCAACGATGAATTCAATAGGGGAAGAGTAGGATCTACAGATATGTATTTATTCAATAAGGGATCTATAGCGCTTTCTGTTATGGTTTTAGACTCCTCTATCATCGACGAATTATTCTTCGTTGGTTTGTGATTCGCTCTAATAGGTAAAGCAATCGATTCAATTATTTGAGATGGAGATTTGTACTTCTTCCTCTCTGCTTCTACAGGAGTGTTTATAATGTTGTTAACTTCTGTATTTTCCAATAGAGTTCCTGCAGGATTTTTCATAGCAGTCATAATAGCTGTTCTCTCTGCATCTTTATTAATATTCATGGGATTATTATTATTCTCCTTCGATCCACCGCTACGTAATATATCACTCATGTCTAATAGTCTAGATGATTTAGGAACAGCGTGCGTAACCAAATTTTCCGTATTGTATTTATCGGCAAGCTTTTCTCTTATAAACATCAGGCTTTTTTCATCCAATGTGCTTCCGATAATATCGTTGGCGTGTATCGCACTAGGTGGAAGAAGAGCGTCCGCCAACATGGATTCCGCCATAGAAGCTGCCTCGCTATTAACAGTTTCCAAATGCGCAGTGCACGGCATGATATTGTTAAGCGTTTCTCTATGTCCCTCTAAAGCATCTTTCAATGCATTTCTTCCGTAAGGTATGTAATTTCCAGAAGTATGCATCTCGCGAGCAGGTACGATTTCTTGCTCGGCAAGATGCGTGGGAATCGAGGAATTAATTACTTTACTGTCCGCAGTTCTTTCGTTAATTGACACCGTATCATCCGCATATTGTGAATTCTCATTGATCAATTTCCCTCCGATTAGTTGCGATTTCGCGATATTGTTATTGGCAGATACATTAGTTAGTGAACAGTTATATCCTTCTGCTTTGGAAATCTTATTGTCATTTATGATCATAGCATCCTGCTTATTTTGAACTTCATGTGGATTCTTTGCATATGAACTTTTCACAGCAAAGCTACTCGGTATACGTAATTGAACACCAGTAGAAAGTATGTAAGCTTTATGCTGCGGACTGAAATGTTGCATATCAGTTGCATTTATAGGCGTCATGAGAAAACGCTCGAATGGGCGGGCGCCTAACATCTGAAAACGGTATTATTTTTATTATTTATAAATCTTTAATGAAATATAGTATATATATGCATAAAAGTTGTATGCACAATATATAAAATATTCCAAAAGAAAGTTTTTTATGCTATACATTTTTATACATAATTTAGCTCTGAGAATAAAATGTTTTAAGTATCTATAAGTAATACTTTCGTAATATTTTTAATGATTATTGTGCTTTAATTGACATATAAAATTAACAAAACAAATTTTTAAAGCAGTAAGTATCAACAACAGTACTTTTTACATAGAACAAAACGACAAAAACGTGTAGGTGATCTCCTAGAAATTAATATGTTATGTAATAAAGCTAAAAATTATATAGTTATTGAAATTTAAGACAAGTGTCATTGCATAATAAACTAATACACAATATGTCATAACAAAATATCCTAACAATAGATACTTCAAACATTTTTAAGTAAATATGTACATATCTATGATCTCAATAATAAAATCGCAATTTATATTAATAATATTAATAATATGTCGACACAACTTACCTTTATTACTTTGCCTTGCCCTGCATATTTTTTTATATTCTCTAAATATTTTTCAAATTGTTTCTGTTCTTGTTCACTAAGTTCATCACAAACTTTGTGATCAATATCATGAAGTGGTAATTGTTTCTGTAATAATTGCCTTCGCAAAGCAGCACCAGCAGATCCTTTAATTGGTAATTTCTCTACAGGCAAAGCTTTCATATAATCCATAGCGAGTTCTTCAGTTGTATCTGGTGGTATCCACTCAAATGTAGTTTCAGCTTCATTTTGTTTCTTGTTATTTACTTGCAAACCTAGTAATTAAATTTAGAATTAGCTAATAAATATATATATATATTATATATGTAAGAATGAAATAATCTATAAATATTATAATACTTACGCATGGTCTTCTTTTTAAACTTTCCACTTGGTCCAAACAGCAGATCAAATTGTGGAAATTCATCGTCATCGACATCATGATCATCCCGACTACATTTGCAATTTTTACAAATTTTTCGCCAAAAATGCAAATCAAGACCAGGACATGCGGAGTTACAATTCATGCATGATGCACCAGCACCAGCCTCATGTGCTAAACGCGGCTAAGAACAAAAATATAATGATTAAATTTCTTAATTTTGATATATAATATTGCTTTTCTACTTTAGAAAATCTTGTAAAAAAAATTACAACATACTTTCCGTTTACGATTTTCTAGTTCCAACAACCACTTTGGGCGATTCGCCGTTTCTTCTTCCATCTTTCAGCATGAAATTAAAACTTTCTATTTCAGAAGATCATTCATATCCAACAATTCGTCGATTTCTAAAGCTTATCTTGTGCGGCTTGATGAGCAACACGAATATGAGTCATCAGAAAGAGACAGTTAACTTAGCGACTATCGCACCAATACTTGGTATTTTCGAGGCAGCCCCATTCTTCGCTGCTCTTTCAAGATACATACGCACACATTCTTATATATACTTGTGTAGGAAATCATTTCACTCCCCTCTACAGCGCTATCCTGGCCCTGCTATGCGATGAGCAATGACCCGCGTAGAGAGGGAACGCTTTTAAAGACATAACAAAGATGGTAGGGATATGCGGCCTTGTAAAAGCGAATCTTGTGTTTAATTGTGTACTTGTTTGCACAAATTCGCGTGATTTTACGATATAGCAGATGCAAGCAGATGCAAGCAGAAACGTGAATTTCCTTTGTGATATCCTTATATCTCCTGCAAATGAATATTTATACTTGTCAAACGAACACGACTTTATAATATATTTTATTATTTAATATGATTATATTATATATGATATATATCCATAAATATTCTCATAGGAATCTGATTAAAAGGAGTCGCAAGGAAATATAATATTACGTACGTTTATGTCACCAATTTAGCGTGTAATATATTTTGAGAAAATATATACAATGAAAAAATATCAAAAAAATGAAAACTTGAGAGCGGATGATGGCATATATTTCTTATGTATTCAATTAACATTTTTAGACTCCAAAAGCCGCATCAAACTCTTCTTGTGAGATCTGTAATTAAATATACAAGTATTATATAAAACGATAAAAATATGAAAATCATAGAAGAGAAAAATTAATTTTTCTAAGTAGAAAAAAAATTAATACAGTACCTTCTTTTTCTTGAATTTCTTAATTAATGCTATATCTTTTGCCAATTCCTTGAGATCCTCCTCCTTAATTTGTTTCCTCTTTTTTTTATTGGAAGTTGTTGAAGGTTCTTGTTTCAATTTCTTTCTTTCTTTTCGTTTACTTCGTTTCTCTTGCTTCTCTAGCTTTCTCTTCTTGCTTTCTGACCAGGATTCAGTTTGTTTTTGTTTACGTCTATGATTAGTTGACCAAACACCTGTATTTTGATATTCAGTCAATTTCTCTATTCTGTGTAATTCGCGTTGTTTGTTTGCATAAGATATCGCGTTTATATCAATTTCAGGATCAACAAAAGACGACACATCCTTTCCTTTAAGCTCGGGCATTTTTAGCATTCTCAACAGTCCAAAACCCATCGCTAGCTTTCCCATATCAATATCTTTTAATCGAAGAATTAAATTGCATTCGTGTTTACTGTACGATTGCACGTATGAAACGAATGCACGGTTTGCTTTATCAAACATAAGTCGGTCTTTTTGTTGCAGGTGCCTCATACATTGCAAGCATTCTTCGATGGTATTCTCATTTGGTTTTGTTGTCATTTGTTGCAGTTCTACTTTTTGATTTCTTTTAATAAAATCTACATATGCATCTTCTGTCTCTAGAAGAAATAGCAATGCATTTCCTTCGTTGCCGATCCTAGCAGTTCTACCGCATCTAAGAAATATAAACTAATATATTGCAAAATATATCTCTTTAAGATAACATTTCCTTATTATTTCCTTATATATATAAAATTGTTACCTGTGCACAAAACTACTAGCAGTAGATGGAGGATCGTATTGTAACACCCAGTTTATCTCAGATATATCAATTCCACGAGCCATTACATCTGTACATATTAAAATTCCATTTTCAGCACGTCGAAACTGATCAAACACTTTATATCTCTTGCTTTTCATTTTACCATGTAAAGCTAGCACGTTTATCGATGGTAACAATCTGTAAATACATGTATATATACAGGATATTTTATTTAATATTTGACTATCAAAAATTTATTTATTTTAATATGCAAAAATCAATAAAACATTGTTTGATTGAAAGAGACGAATATTGATTGAAAGTAACAAAAATATTACGTTAGCAATTATATTAAATATCTTGTATTTAACGAAATAATCGAAATTTAACAGCAAACAATACTTTTAATATTTAATATTTAATTAAAGCCTTACACTTGTATAACTCGACTGAAGTAATCCACACACGCACAGGTAGATAAAAATATCATATACTTTGTTTTAAATCCTATTGAGCGTATAAAATCTATCATTACTGATAACTTATGCTCAGACTGAACAATTGTATAACTATTGTTCAAATTTACAGGCGTTGAAACATTATATTTCTCTTTCACAGTTATAAATGCTGGATTTCTCAGACCTGCTCTAATTAATTGTTGCAATTCTTTCGTCTGTGTTGCAGAAAATAATCCCGTTCTTCTAAGACGTGGCAAATAGCTTAAAATGCTATCTAAAGTTGCAGAAAATCCTAAATCTAGCAATCTATCTGCTTCATCTAAAACAAGAAACTCCTAGAAATAACAATATATTTGATTAGTCCAAAAATTCTGATTGCACAGATGAATGATTTTGTTACAAGAAAGTGTGATTTATTACCAGAGATTTTATACACAAACTCAAATTTATGGAACTACAATTGGATAAAATGTCTTCTAATCTGCCAGGTGTGGCAACAATAATATTTACTCCTCTCTTCGAATTTTCTGCATCTTCCTTAAGTGTCACACCCCCAACTAACAATACTTGCTTCAATGATGGAATTCTTTCTAAGAATTTTTCCAAAATTTCGCTAATCTGTGTAGCCAGCTCTCTCGTAGGACTAATTATTATCGCTCCTATTTCCATAGTTTTCCATTTTTCTGGTCGTTTCTACATATTGTAACATATAAAAACTTTTTAATGTCTTAATTCTTTATCAAAGATAAATGTTTAAAATAACATTGTACATGTTTTAATATATTCATTTCTATTGTGTATATCTTGTACCATATAAAACTACAGCTGCTAGAAAAAAACAATATCAACTTTTTAAGTGTTTTATTTTGATAATAGCTACATAATTAAAATAATTTTTGAAAATATATATATACATCGTATATATGTATCGTAAAAATATTCTGATAATATTCTTATATTATGCTCTGTTTTAAATATGCTATATACATACATTACATAATTTACAAATATTCTTTAATTTAGAAAATTTCTCTTTTTTTATTGTCCTTAATATAAAGAAAATATCATATAGAAATTATATCTTAGCTTTTTTAAAATAAATAATTTATTTTTTATCTATAAAGCAGAGTTTATAAGAAATAATCTCTTTTAAATACTTAATCAATTCTCTTTTTCTCTGAGATTTTTAAACAACTTGAAATTAAATGCAAGCAATATTTTCTTGAACATTTGAATTTTACAAATTATGCATAAACACTTAAGCTTCAACAAGTTTTAGAAGGAATTCCATATTCTAAATATATATTGAAATAAATTTATGTAACAAATAAAATATTACTTGTAATATCTCCAATAAAGGAATAAGAAAAGCAAGTGTCTTTCCGCTGCCTGTAACTGCTTCTGCTGCAACATCTTTACCTTTCAGTAACAAAGGTATACAAGCTGCCTGCAATTAATATGATAACAATAATTCATTATTTTACAAGCACACTTTTTAATAATATTTAATATTTTAATAACATTTCTACTGCATTATATATATATATATATATATATATATATATATATATAGATTATATATAGATTATATGATATTACCTGAACTGGTGTCATATCGAGAAATTTTAATTGTTTTAATGTTTTTAGTACAGGATCGCTTAACTGCACATCCAATTCTTTCCATTTTTGAGTTTTCATTATAAATCTATATTTCTATCTACTTTATTTATCTCAAATAACAATAAAATAATTTCTTATTTATAAAAGAATGATATTGGAAACATATCATAACCTTCTCGATCTGTCAGAAGGTTAGCAAAAAATCTGTTGCTCTTATTTTATGGATAGTGCTAATGTTCATAAAAGATTAAAATCAAAAATATTTATAGACTGAAAATGTGATATTGTATTTTACAGGAAGGATGAAAATACAATAAAAGAAAAGGAAAAACCCTTAGAACAATCCGAAAGGTGAACCACATGTAAGTATAATACTGCGCATGCGGGGAAAAAATTAGCTCATGCGCACACATACACAAATAATTTAATTTAAATTGAAATAATAGCAAGAGCTAGTTTGATAGAAAATATAATTTATTAAATATAAGTTTGTTATACGCTTTAAATATAAATCAAGAAATATATTGAAGACGATATTTACATACATTAACATTAAATGAAAAAATTACGGGCTGGCAGAGGATAAAGAGAAACACATGTACAAGAAAATTTTGGTTTTTAACGTATATTGATTTTTTTATTTTGATGTTTTTCTTCTTTTTAAATCTCTTCAATATAAAATCTGTTTAACGATGCCACACACTCAACTATCTCTCTCAGGCAAATGTTGTTTTTGCTTCCTTCTGTTAATATATACGATTAGGTCTAAGGCCGTAGTTGTTGAACATTCTTTTCCCAATCGGTTTCGAGCATGGACTAAAAATTCATCTGGACGGAGCTTTCTACAAGGATGAATTGAGATTAGCGATAATTATTGAAAAAAGATACTTTGGCCCTTTTTAATTCAACGATATCAATAGATTTAAATACTGTTTAGCATTATATAATCGAATATGTATTTTTAGCACTTTGAGAAAAACCATCTTTTTTTTTCTTGGTCCCTGCTCTTATTCTAATGTGAGACAGAATAAAAATGTTCAATCAATTTAGTATAGACAAGTAAATAAAAATACATAATGCAAGACATTATGCATGTTCATAACTTTTTATGTAACAAAAATATAGTAGAAGAGCAGTGCAAGAGTGTACCAGTTTAAAGGGAAACTATTCATAGAAAAGAATCTATAGAATAAAAGGATTGTATAGATTTACTATAGATTTACTATAAGATTTATTATAGATTTATATATAAACTGAATCGAAAAGATCTGATTGTTTGCAGTATCTCTTTCTTTACCACTAATCTCATCTTTTGTCCTCTAAATAATAGTATGTGCCACGTTCAGATATATTCTTAAGTTCATGCAATTATCAAGCATCCACTTTTTTGCTTATTAAATGAGATGTACATAATTCACAAACTCGAATATAAATCAATTACATTGCTTCTCAATTCCTAATTATTCCTGTAAATGATATTAATTTTATTAAATTTTTAACAAAGAAATTATGCATAGATATATGTATTTCACGACAAATGTTTCATAATTTATTTTTTTTTAAATGACAAACAAATCTTGTTACACATTTTTTTATATTTTCTACTATTTAGAGAGAGAGAGCAATTATTTTATACAACACTTATAAAGCAAATTATTAAGGACTCTATATTAATAATATACAATAAATTTTTATATAATTTTAGATTTTATAACAATAAAATAAAATAAATATCAAATTTTTTAAATTTAATGTTTTATGTCATTCTGTTTTTTAATAAACTTTTAAATCATATTATTTCTGCTTCTTATTTTGCATTTATTGCTATTTAGAGTATGATAAAATATAAAAATATAGAGATTCTATTAAGTTACTTAAGATACAAAATATAATAACAATGTATTGAGTCTATTGAACTATTGAAACTAATTGTTGAAGTTTTAAGATTAAACTCGAATGACACCTTATGCTCGATATGTAAATTATGTACCTCTCTGATGCCTGCTATTCGCACAGTTAACATTAGCGCGATTTGTCGGTGTGCAGATGTTGTATCTGTTCGCATATTCGATGTAATCTTTCGTGTTTGAAACTCGTGCGCGTATCAACATCTCGTAACAAAACTCATCAACAAACCGCAGAATCGTATATTTCGCTAGTGTTTTACCCTGCAAGCCGTACGCCAGCTTCATTAATTATCACTCGCTTCGTTCAAATCAGATTCGAAAGAGTCGCAACCGTTCTATCCTCTTTTTCGCGAGTTCTTCTTCATGTTTGCAAATGGAATTAACACCCGGCCACATGGGCAGAAAAATATGCCATGTATTTTCATATACCTCACTTTCACGCAATTTCAATAATCATCTCGATTAAAAACAAAAATAAAGAAGAGAGAAAGAGGGAGATAGAGATGAACTCGCTCGTGCGATATTTTTCACTTGTCGATTGAAAATCTTAGTTCAATTACTTTACAAAGTAGTGCAAGCTATATCTGTATGAAAGAAGATTAAAACTTTTAAATTAAAGAATTGTATTAAACGAGCGATCCCTCTTATTCTCTCTGGTACATTAAAGCACTACTCAATAAAAATGCATGTTATCAAAGAAATCTTTGATAAACTCATTTTTTATATCTGACACATTAATCTGATAAAAGTCCGTGATAATTTTACGAATATAATTTTAAAACTTGATTAAAATAATCAACGTGATGAAATTTTTAAAGAGTCCGTAATATAGATATAGGTCATTATTCGACGATCGACCTACATTTAAAGAAGAAAAGTTACTTTCAAGATAGTTAATACTCTCTTTGATCGTTTAGAATTGTTTAAAACATCATTTAGGATAATATTGCTTTGTATTGATTATCCTTCTTTTTTTCTCACTACAAAACAAAATGCGAGATAATTTCATACTGCTCATAAATGTAAAAAGTTAAAGATAAGGGTTTAATTTACACTGTTGACAATGGATTAATCGGATAAATTGAGGGTTCGTAGAAGAAACGAGCAGTTTTCCAAGCAATCAATCAAAGGAAGCAATCATACCATCGTGAAAGTAACTAAATTTTGAAAGTCTTATTCTATCTTTTCAGAATACTAACACTCTTCTCTTTCTTCTTTTACTTCATGTTACCGGCTACTGATTGTGCGGTAAAATAACGGGTATAGTTTGCTGCGCACCCGGAGGTGGCTGTGGTGGTAGGTATTGCATGTGCTGTGGTGGAATTGATATATGAGGTGGAAGTATTGGACACATAATTGGATAACTCGGGGCATGACCTTGAGGCGGAGGTTGCGGATACGTAGGTTGTGGAGTACCGGGTGGATTATAAGCACCCGGGGTATGTGGTTGATTTGGATTGGCCGGAGATGGCGTTTGGCTAGGTGGTTGTTGAGTTAGATGAGGGTGTGGATGTGTGTGCGGACCCATATATTGTATAGGAGCCTGCGGTCCTTGCGAATCGTGATGATGGTGATATGGACTAGCCATGTGCGGCGGTGGTGGTGGTGCCTGTACCATGCGTACCATTTGCTGGTACGTCGGTTGTCCTGGATAAGGCATCTGGAATGGTGGATGTAACGCTGGCGCCAATAACGGCTGTCCCGTTGCTGCGGCTACTTGCATCTGGGACGTTATATCTGCTGGGGTACGTTGCATCATTGGCACTGTAAAAGATATGACAACATATGTTAAATAATGTTTTGTTTTCAGTATTAATACATGTGGCACTGTAAAAGATATAACAACATATGTTAAATAATGTTTTGGTTTCAGTATTAATACATAATTATACTAGTCGGCAAAGATAAATAAAATTGATCTTGAAACGATTTCGAGGAACGAATAACTTTAAATCGAAATTTATTTAATTACTACATATATAGACTATTCAAAATAAATTTTCTTTGCGAGAATTTTTCAAATCTCTTGTTAAAGAAATATATACATACGTGTATGTGTGTGTATGTAACATCTCACCCGAGTTTAACACAGTCATAAGAATTATTATGACTATATAGAAGATACTGACCCTTTCGGAACCTTGGCACTTGCTGGGTTGGTGGCTGACTAAATGCCGTTGATGCTACATACGCCGGCATAACAACAGTTGTGGGCATAGTTGCTCCTGTATACTGAGGAGTCTGAGGCGTATGCGGCCGACTAGGTGTTGGTGTACTGGGAGAGCGCTATAGATTGTACAAGCATAAATATCATTATTTCTATTCAAATTCGATTTACTGATGTAATATATATTACTTACTGGTGTAAACGGTTTGGCATTTGGATTAAATTCTTTAGCGTTTGGATTCAAAGTAGATTTCTTAAAAGCAGTAGTTATCTTATCAACCGCGGGTTCTGGTGGTGATTGTTGTACTGTTGGAATATTGGTTTGCGGTTGTGGAGGTGGTGGTTGTTGTTGTTGTTGTTGTGGTTGTGGTGGTTGTTGTTGCTGCTGCTGCTGCTGCTGCTGAGGTGGACTTGTAGACCTTACTGCTACTGGTGGACCAGGTGGTGGCTTACTTGTAATGACAGGTTCTTCTTGTACAGTTTGATGTTGCTGATGAGGACTGGTATGCTGCTGTGTCGGCGGCTGTTGTTGCGGTTGCTGTTGTGGACTTGTATGTTGATGAGAAGCTTGATGATGCGGCTGATTCATCGGAGTAGCGGAGTGCACATCTTGTTGATGTTGATGCTGTTGCTTTCGGGAAATTTGAGAAGTATCTGGCGATTCTCCTAATTTGAATTCCGCAGCAAACTGCCTGAGTTCCGAATGCTGTTCGTCTCTGCCACGTGGTGTCGGAACCTTGAAGTAAAACTTATAATCGTAAATGAGTTGCCTTTCTTTTAAAAAGGAAGATTATTTTAAACGAGAGAATATATATGCGCCGTACCTTCCGATGATCTGATTTGTGGATGACTATTTGTCCTTCGACAGAATTCTGCTGCGGCAATGATGTATGTTGCTGATGTGAAATCTGTTGCTGTTGATGAGAAGATGCAGCATTTGATTGAGGAAATGGCGCTGGTGGCGCTTTATCAGCTTGATAAACTTGTTGCCTGCCAGGTCGCTCTCGTTTCTCCGTATTTATTTTATTCGAAGGTGTTTGTTGTTGTTGCTGTGGAGGAAAGCTTACTTGCGCCATTGAGGGAGCAACTTGAGATTGTGGTTGATTCTGTTGGATTACTGTATCAAAAGAACATACAATCATCATTCAATATCGTTGCTTTTTGCTCTGAACATAATAATAATTTAGGCTTTTGACTATAAAGAGTTACTATATGACTTTTATCATATGTTTATTACATATAAAGAGTCACTGTAGAATCTTCTGAAAAATATTTACCGCATGCAAAAAGTTACTACAATAGCTAGCTAAAAATTTTGTGTTTACATTTCTCTTTGTCACTAATATTGATAGTTTTTTATCCTATTTATGATATATTGTACAAATATTATATAATGCCACAAAGTTATGCATGCCAATTCAATAGAAAAGAACTTATAATATTCTTACATTTTTTACTGCACAATAGCGCTTTTTATTTAATTTCTTGCAAAGAGATTTTTAAATAAAAATTGCAAATAAATTAATATACCTTGTTGCGATTGTGTCGTAGGTGGAGGCACGAATGGCGGAGGTGGATTATTATACGTAACAACCACTCCATTGGGTGGCATACCCATATTTAAAGATACTGGATGCTGCACCGAAGCATGAGCAGGCTG
This sequence comes from Prenolepis imparis, assembly GCF_030444845.1. NCBI lineage: Eukaryota > Metazoa > Arthropoda > Insecta > Hymenoptera > Formicidae > Prenolepis > Prenolepis imparis. Next base: position 17,588,075 of record NW_028141166.1, on the reverse strand, counting down.
TACTCCAACCGATATATTTGGTTGTGGGACATTTACATTGACTGTGGACGGAGATGGTTGGCTGTAGACATTCTTATTGTTTGTGGTTCCGGGCGAAGACGGAGGTTCACTGGATCTCATTAGTTTACTAGTGTTACCATTCTTCTTCTTTAACGGCGGTGGAATATATTTTCCTTCAGTGGGCCTTGTCTAAAAATAAGTAGTTATTAAGATATTCAATAAATGAAAATAAAGACTCAAAATGTTTTTAAAGACTACCACAGCTGCAAATCTTTCTTCTTCATCGCCATTTTCCAATTCTAATCTAGCCTTATGATTTGGTTGAGATTCGATCTCATTTGCAATTTCAGCAGCCTTCTGCTCTTGTTCTTTATAATCCTTTGTATCTTTACGTTGAAGCTGCAAAGTATAACCAACTAAGGAAGGCTCAAATGTTGTTTGAACTCCATAATCTTGTTCGTTTTTACGAAACATTTCATTAACATCCCAACCATTCTGAAAATCAAACATTTTTATATAACTCATTGTTTAATTAATTTTATTAGCTTGCAATAAATTTGCAACTCGACTCACAGAGGCACCATCTAATTCTAACTCAGTTCCGTTCATAGCAGTAGTTGGTGGATCCCAAGGCTCAAGTTCTTTCTCGCCGACTAAACCATTAAACTTACTAATGGCTGTATCGGTTTGGAAAGTATCTCTTATAGCATATTCTAAATCAGCATCCTTGGCAGATATAGTGACAACGTCATGTGATTTAAAGATTAATTTCTCTACTACATTATCTGCGTTAATCTTCTCCTCTACCCGATGAGCCATTTCTAATACTACGTCAAAATTACTGGAGAATGTTCTAAATATACCCTCATATACCGAGCCATTTTGCGTTTGAATCTGTGATTCGAACAAAAGAATGTTATAATTTCAGGTCAATATTTTAATAATTGATATACAAATGTATACATATATATTGTACATATATATATATATATATATATATATATATATATATATATACACATGTTTGTAATACCTGTACTATATTCCCAACATGGCCAGTGATTGCATGCATAAAATGAGCATTGTTATAGACTCCTTCCGCTACAATATTTCTCTCCTGCGGCACACGTGCCCGCGGAGATCTGGAAGAAGATATCGATCAAAGAGAACGTTATACTTTTATGGTCAATATCATTTGCTACGTTATAAATATTATATACCTGCTATTATGATCTTGACGAGGAGAGCCAAGTGATTGGCAGTACCTGTTATTGTTTGTACGATTCTTCCTCTTGCTGTTCATTTTGCCTGACGGTTCCTCACCAGTCGTTGGTGGATTTCTGCCGCCGGTTTGTTGGAGGCCCTCTCGTTTCTTAGTAGGGACCGGAATTTTGACTACTTTCCCGATGACCGCTCGACGTCGAAAAAATCCGTTTTCTCGTTCGTCGACGACAAATCGTCAGCTGCGACTCGCTTATACTCGCGACGCTCTTACGCGACGTCTTCGTTAACGCGCGATCTCGCGCGAATAATCCGCGGGAACAAACGTTTGTCGAGCGGACGAGGAGTACAAGGCCGCGAGGACTATCAACATTCACGACGGCTTTTAGGTTATACGCAAACACAGGCCCGAGTACGAAGGTAAACGCGAGGCGTGCAAATGGAACGCGCAACGAGGCGGATCGGACTTTGATGCTGCGCGGACTCGGGTCAGACCGCGGTTTGACAGGCGCGGAACGCTGATCTCTACGGACGAGGAATAATCCCGCGCTGAGAAAAAACGGCGGACGCGCGCGTATATATATTGTACATACGTGACAGCGAGCGAGCGAAGCAACGAGCTCTGGCTCCAGAACCGATTACCACGATCGTGTAGTCTCGAATTACTTTTGACGGCTGTACGTGACGTAACACGACGACGATGACGACGACGACGACGATGACGACGACGACGACGATGACGATGAGTATACTTACTACCTCTCGAGGGAACGTAAGAAGTGTATAGAGATCGTTGCGTGTACTTAGAGATCGACCGTCCGCGAATCTGTGACTATGGGGGGACTTGTTGGACGCTCGGAGTAGAAACAGACACGTGACGATTCGACGATCCGCGCGAACAACGCGTAGCCAAGTACTGGCGGTGGTGTCCGCGAAAAATCCGCGTTTTCGATCTCTCCTGGTTTTTTAATTAATCAACATGTGGCGGAGAAACTATACGACAGGCTGTAGTTGCAACCTTGCAACATATGTATGTTATATATGTCGTCTATGTTCAATCCGATTGCGCTGATACTGGGTTGTGTCGCTTCGCAGTCGCCACCTGGTGAACGACGCTTGTCCTTGTATCGATTCGACTATCGATGTTGCGACTGAAACAACGTTCAGGGGCTCGATTCTTGAATTCATTCGCGAGAGAAACGTATGCGCAGATTCGGCTCTTACAGAAAAGTTGCAAGTTGATTGGCTAAGAGCCATGCGATAGCCAATCAACTTGCAGCTTTTCTGTAAGAGCCGAATTTGCGCATACGTTTCTCTCGCGAATGAATTCAAGAATCGAGTCTCTGGACGCAGTCCATTTGGCATTGTAAACGCTGGGTGTTCGACTGCGATCAATCGGGATGAAGAAAATGTTCGCTGTACAGGTCATTATTTTACGGATTTTCTCTTGAAACTTATATTTCTATATATTTTGAGGGGTGTAGAGAAATATCAATTTGTTCGAAAACATTATCGTTCCTGTCTCCTTTAATAATATTGATATTTGAACAAATCGATGAGTCTGGAATATTTATTGAAGGAGCAATCTCGCCAACCAATGAACGTTCGAGTTTTATACGCGGATAAGGCAAACGGAAATACGTCAGCAGTATCTTGCTTGCTGTGTCGAGTTGCCGAACATAGAAGTTGTATAATCGAATCCGTTTTGGAAAACGTTGATGGTTATTTAGCTCTATATAGAAGCGTAATTATTTTTCTAAAAACTTCTCAGTCTATCAAAGTGACAAGTTCCCTTATGAAAGAAAAATCGAATATTACTTTTTAACAAAATCTGTATTTTATTCCTTGGGAACGATGCAATGTCCACGAATAAAGTATTACTTCCGGAAAAGACGGAAATTTGGTTATAAAGTCAGGTACTGTTTCCTTATACACGCATGTATAAAACATCGACCAGAAAATATAATTATAATCACGTGTATATATTATATCTTTGGCACGAAAAATCCTTTATTAATCGATTGACATATAAATATAACAAACTTTATCGTATATATTATAATTATATAAAAAATTTAACGACTTTCATTCAATATAAGAGAATTTAGTTAATCAAATTATTTTTACTAGCGAACGCGCGTGTGCAGTAACAATAAAATATATTGTTATGTGACAAATTTGCAATTATTATTTATATATGTATGTTAAATAGTATTTTGACCAAAAAGAAAATTGTTTCACACATTTCTATTATTTTCTTGTAGGGCAAACATAAGAGAACACCGTATCACCATTTGCGAAGCTGGTCATTTCTTCATTATTTCTACGCGTCAAGGACACATTTGGGGATTCTTCACATTCGAAACTACAAAGATTTCCGCAATAAGGTGAAATTTTCAAAATTAAGTTTTCAGGTATGTATCTTTTCAGGTATGCACTCGTGATATCTTTAGTCAATTTTAAATTTTTGTTATTAGCATATTATATTAACATATGAACTGATTAACTATAATAGCTAATAAAAATAAGAGCAAATAAAAAAAGTCAATGATCTCTAATAATAATTGTCAAAAATAATGATTTTTCATAATTTTGGAAATACTTTTGTAATTACTCAAATTTAATTTATTATTTTGATTATTATATAGTATAATTATTTTATATAAGCTACAATTAATTTCCTTTGTTTAAAGCTTTTTTCCAATTAATCAACAAAAATGATAATTGATAAAATCTTGATAAAATATTTAAATGAAATCTAAATAAATATGTATAGAATATATATATATTCTGAGAACATATCATAAATTGCAAAACATATCATATATATATATATATATATTATTCCTAATGTCGAAACAATTTAATAAAATTTAGTAATATTATTATAACTAAAAAAACATTTATATAAGAATTAATAAAATTTGAGAATATTGGAATTATTAAATTTAGATAAAAGAATAAAAAAGCAAGATTAAAATCGATCAAACATCAATCTTCGATATTAGTGTGCAATATAACGAATTCATCAGCGATCGTGTAACAATTTAATTGACATCGTTCATTAATTTATCGCTAGATGGCGATATATACTTTAAATGAATTAATTTCAATTTATGGCCAAATGGCAAAGCCAAGGCTTATTCTTTTTTCTCAAATAAAAAAAAAATAATAATAATTTTAATTTATATAATAAAAATTTTTTTTAATTTATAGATGTAAATAAATAACGTATAATTATTATTAGAATTTTTGATAATTTCTTATTGCAATAAATAATGCAATAAATGTACATATTAGATTTACATTTATACTTAGAATATATATTATTTCATCATTAATATAATCGAGATTTTTAATATAAAATAGTAAAAATATCTTTATATAATATATATATATATAATATTGCTAAATTCATGATTCATAATTAAAACAATATAGATATGTAATTGATGTAAATAATTATTATATTATGATTTTGTATTTATAAAGTAATGCAAGATTCTTTATTTTAATTTTTAAGAAATTATTTTTTGAAGCGCGATTTAGAGCGAGATCTGCGATATTTTTCATTTTCATCGACGTCGTAAATCGCATTGAGTTTGCGAATAATGTTCTTTGTCCTGTCGTAAACAAAATTGTCCATTTGGCCCAAAACATTGACGAATTCAATTATCTTCTCAAAACCACGATTTATCCTTGCAGATCTTTCAACATCAGACATAGCTCCTTGCATTTGAGATTCTTTTTTCGATGATCTTGTAGATAGTTTCTCAGTTTTATTAGAAATTTCAGCAGCGTTTGCGAATATCTGTTTAGCAAAATTTTCATTAGAGAAATAATTTATACCACTAATAACTAAAATAATTTTCTCTTATTTTAGAGAACTTATATATATAAATTTAATAATTTTATATAAAAATCTATACTTTTTCACATTACTTATTATTGTTAGTTAGTCTTACCATACACATAACAAAGAGTAGAAAAAATATATTTATTTTAACCAAACGTGCACTCATCTGGTTAATTCTCATATTTTATAAATTTTCGTAGTTTACAAAAATGAAAATTGATTAAGAATCAAATTTACGCACTTTCATTGATTCAATACTGAGTCTTTAACCAACAATGAAACGATTTAACAATTTCCATCCTTTTATAAGAGGCAAACATGTACGCATATACCACCCAGCAATATTGCGTGGGAGAACGAAATATTTTTCATTCCATTAATTTTTGTACTTTAAAATTCAATTTATATTACAAATAAAATATTTAATTTTACTAGAATAATCTCAATACAATGAGAATTGATTCTATATTAATTAAATTTTGTATAATGCTTTGTTAATTGTAATTACTAAATATTTGACAATATATATATACGGATTTAGGTCATATCGAATTGGGGAATTATTCTTGACGTGAATAAATTTCATTAACTTACGTTAGCAATGTGAAATCAAAACGGAATCCGCTGATTGCGTGTAATCACTTGCCTTGTTGTCACCTATTACTAAATTTAATGACATGATTAAACAATAATGATTTTCGGATTGACTGCATTACAACAGAGACAAGGCTTTTCATTCTAATTTTTATTTATTTCTGTACTTATTAACTTTTACAATCTATAAAATATATCATTTTTATAAAGGAATTTAAAATATTTATTTTTTTAAATATTTTATAGATTAATATTATAATTTTTAAAAATAATTTTAATTAAAACTAAATATTTGAAATTTAAATACTGACGAATTTAAAGAAATATTATCTCTTTTTTTATTATTAAAATGATTTTATTTATAACAAAATTCTATTCTCTAAGACAATAAAAATTAATTTGATTAATTTGTTATTAATCTTTGTGTTTAAACTTTATTAATTTGTTAGTTTAATGTTATATCACGTAGAAGATTTCTGAAGTATGATATTATTAACGGTACATACTTTCAATGATATTGTTTGAATACGGAAATTTTATTTCTCAACATCAATAAAATCATATAATTACTGAGAATTTTCAAATAAACATGTATTCGTATGAAATCCATAAACATCATGACACATACAGCGACGGTCATTCAGGAAATGCTTTTTATGCTGGCTCATTTTTACGTTCGATATCGAAGTTTCGTATTCGCGTTAGCAAAGTTCGTGTAGTGAATTATGAGTCTCCGCACAATTCATGGATATCATTTTCTATTTTATATCTATGTTACCTTATTATTGTTAACGATTCATGCAGTAAGTATATAACTAAATTTAGTATGTGTATTGCAGTTAATAAATTTATCAGTAAAATTAGTAAATTTATTATTGCAGTATAATTGCAATTTTCAATATAAATTTTCTTATAATGATTCATATCTCTTTCTATTCTATTTGCATATTATTTAGATTTAATAAGATATTTATTTATAACTAACTTCCTTTATTTTTTTTCTATATTCTTCAAGTCATCATTTGCATCAACCAGTACCTATGCTATACCAATTAAACTGTCAGAAAGGACCAGCTTTAAACCTATAAGCTCTATAACTTCAAAAGTCATGGATACGGTCGTCAAAACCATTTCTTCCATTGATCAATGGTTCCCGCGTATCTCGTGGATGAAACCGGCCAAATCGAAGTTAACAGTCGTACGGCCAATCAACACTTATCATCGAAACGATTTCTCGTCTGAAGAATCAGATTGTTAATATATTTTTTGTAATTAGATAATACAAAATTCCGTTAATTTATTTGCTGTATGTTAATTAAATACGTAATTAGATAATTTTGATATTAAAAAATATATCTCTTTAACTGATTATTAATCTCAATGTATATTATTTTATATATCTAATTATGCAATGCAATATGATTCATAGACTAAAAAATAAAAGCATCGTGGCGATATTAAATAATTTTAATGTGAGAATCGTAAAAGAATTTACAAGGTACGATTAAATCGTACAACTAAAAATCTTATCTCAGTATACATATAACAACAGTATAGGTTTAAAAAAAAATAAACGAGAGGATAAATGATTTCAAGTGCTTTTATTAATAATCATTCATTAGTTGTTTATGATATAATGTGGAATTTTTTGTTGGTTGAGTGGAAACTCGATTTTTCCGCATGTGTTTACATTCAAGATGTTAGAGCGCGAGTAATTCGCTGTATGATCTGTTTCATTTTATGGTTGCGGTGTTGTTGCCTGCTGCAACTGATTATTCAAGTTCTGAGAAGCCTGTACGGCAATGTCTATCGCCTGCTTGGTGAACTTGGCGATACCCTCTTGCACTTTTGCGGAGTTCTCGCTGATAGCCTTAGCGGTATTTTCGGACTCTGTTACAACGGTTTGGATACCCTCCTGGAACTTGGCACGCAACTGATTAACTTGTTCCGTAGTCTCGGGATTAACTTGCATTTTGTCGACCATATCAGACAGCTTGGTCTTCAGGTTCGTCCAGAGAGTTTCCAATTCTGGATTTTTGGTTTTGACCTAGAAATCGACGATCCATCATAGTCAGACATATTTTAGATTTTAAAGGGCAAAGTTTCAAAAAATGATTAGTAATATCGAAAGCTTCTTGGAAATTTTGACAAAATAAACTGATGAATATAAATAAATATAGGATATAGATACCTCGATTCGATTAAAATTTCGTTCATTAGATGTGTATTACGGATGTTTTTTACTTCGCAATGCATAGAGATTAAAGATTGACTTATTTGTTTGCAGTATCGACGCGCATCCTTTAAACAAGGATAAATTGAATATAAATAAATATAGGACGGATATAACGCAAGTGAACAAAAAATGCAAATAGTTAAATAAGTTAAAAGTTTTATATAATCACTCATTTAGTTTCTAGCAGGAAAATTTATTATAGTACAAGCGAAATATGTGAAAGTCGAGATAATAATATTCTAAACTTCCTGTTTTCGCTACATTTGTTGTTTGAATTACTGAATTCGTTGACCTTCGATTGTGATATCATTTAAGCATTTTTAATTGTGCATAATCGGCTGTAGTGAATTGCATACGTTAATATGTTATCAAGTATATAAAGTACGTGACTTTCGACATTCTTTAGCAGCATTAATACAGTGAGTAATTTTGTTACATAATTTTTAATGTATATAATTTAATGAGAAGAAACAATGAAAATAATATTGCATATTTATGATTTGCACAAATTTTTGCATTCTGTGTAAGTAGAAAAAATAATAAGAAATGTGTCAGTAATTTATCATTTACTTGTGATTGTTTTTATTTGTTTACAGTTCGTTATATATGATTTTCTAATAGTCTAACGCATCAAAAAATGTTTTATCACATTAATATTTTATGAATATAAATACATAAATTATACATTGTACATATACAATTCTGTTTTTATTACAGTTATATGTAATTTATCGATCATCTATTTTGATAATTTATCCGTATTAATTATCTCTTGTGGATTGACTTAGAATCGGTAAATCGAATTTTTCTCTTGCTAATTTTTTCAAATTAGCAAATAATCCTCTACGTGTAGAACGATGCGTTGACTTTTTGTTTCTAATTTAAAAAATGCGTCATATCTAGGTAGACGAGGTTGCGCGTTGATACTGCAAACAAATAAGTCAAACTTTAATCTCTATGCATTGCGAAATAAAAAACAGCCGTAATACATATCTAATGAACGAAATTTTCAAATCGAGGTATCGAGGTTGCTTTAAGTGTTTTAAGATTCACTTTTACGATCACGACGTTACAATAAAACATATTCAATACGAGAAGCAAATGAAATATATTCACATTATACGTTTATTGGTACATTTGTGCTCACCTCTTCGGTCATGTTCTTGAGATATTCGGTGACATTCTTAGCGAAACTGTTGGTGTTGTCTCGTAAGGTATCAAGGTTGGGTAGGTGTTCCTGAAGCTGAGCGCCCAAGGTAGAGATGGCATTTTGGGCTTCCTTGAAGCTATTAGCCATTACCGATTCTAGAGATTGAGTGCTGGTCTGTTGGTTTTCGACATCGCTGGCTGGTACAACCTTGCCCTCGGCTGCGACCAAAATGACGACTAGGATAAATGAGACTAAGCACTTCATCTTGCGTTGATGTTTTCTTCTTGGTCGGTTGGAAAACGACTAATGTATAGAATGGACGTCGCACTCCCTTTTATAGGCGTTTCTTATCGAAGAGGGCAAAGTGCTTATTATCTCATTTCGACGACAACGATCTGCATTTTTCTTTACATTTCGATGCTACATTTTTCTGAGAGGATACTTTCTATCGAAATTTATGTGTGTTCCAAGATGTTTGATCTTTTTATTCGGTCATAAAGATAAAGGTGAATTCTAATATTTTATAATTATTTCTAATTATATTTCTGTGATTATATTATATATACATACATATATATATATATATATATATATATATATATATATGGGTGTGTGGTGTGTGTCGTTTGTAAAGAAAAGTAAATAAAAGAAAAAATTTTTATTGATGTATATACAGTGCACATCACTTTATTACTCATGATGACTAAATTACTTTTTATGTTGAGAATTTTAATTTTGTATTAAAGGATAATATTATGTGTAATTATAAATAATGCTATATGCAATTATAAATAATAATAACAAAAATTTTTATATATAATTTTATTTTTATAATATATATATATATATAAAGTCATTGAAAATCACAACGAATATTATTTGCTTTAAATCATTATCATTATATTATAATATTATATTATATTCGACGACAGTCAAGTGACAGTTTCCACAAAAAATTAAATAATAATAATTATTTTTTATTACAAATACATACGCAACAGCAAATTTTTGATAAGATTATTGTTTTAAAATATATTTTTCAATATAAATATTATATAATAAACAGTATTTTTTTATAAATGTTTTTATAAAATTTCGTGAATTTTTATAAATAGCATCATAAGCTAGGTTTGTCATATCTTGATAATTTTAGTTTATATGATTTTAATATTTAATATATAAGTTATTTAATATAGAAGTGGCATAATATTTTAAACTCAAGCTAAATTTTGAAATATTTTTCAAATAAATGATAGAATAATTTTCGCAGGCGATTATGTTTGCAAATAAAGAATTAAACCCTTTTTGATGCATTGTTAGAATGTAAAATGATTATATGAATGAATCAGCAAATACAGAAAGCATAGAATAAATATAGGATCAGAATTACTGACACAGTGTCATTTGAAGATACAAGTTCTTGATATATTTGCTAACGGAAATATCAGGGTCAGATTTCTGGTCAACTTTTAAACGTTTCTTCTAATCCTGATATTTTCCTACGATAAGAAACATTTTACCGATGGAATGCTTTTAGACACTAAATGTCTCGATAGAAAATTCCATTCGAAAAATATTTCATTCTTCTAATATACGATTATATTTACGAAATATTTTTTATTTAATTATTTTTACATTTTCTATATTTTCATGACGTCTTATTTGCGTGATGTTTATATATATATATATATATATATATATATGTAGTCTTATTCTTATATCTTTAAGCTTGCTAACTAAAACTAAATGCAAGAATTGAGACAAAGGTTTTTTTAGTTTAATTTAGTGGTTTGATATTTTTTGTTGTAACAGCAAGGAGATGTTTTCGTTATTTAAATGCAATTTATAATGAGCTTTATCTAATACGATTCGAAATAAATCGATGACTGATTTTGGACGGTGCCATAGAAAGATCAAGGTTTAAGGGGAGATCAAAATTATTATCAGTTTTAGTTGGCATTCATTCCCCCCGCGCTTAATGAGACATTACATCAGCCGGATAAAGATATGTCTAGCAAATGCACATGTGTATATATATGCGTGTGTGTGTGCATATATGCACACATGAGTTGCTGACTTTGCAATGACGGCTCACATTTTTTGAGAACACAGGGGGCAGAGATAATACATTTTTTCAAACGTTGTTTATCCGACATCTTATATTTAATCTCTCTCTCTCTCTCTCTCTTTCTCTCTCTCTCTCTCTCTCTCTCTCTCTCTCTCTCTCTCTCTCTCTCTCTCTCTCTCTCTCTATATATATATATATATATATATATATATATATATATCTATATATGTATGTATAAGTTTGAAGATCAGATTTAATCATTGCACTTGTATTGTAAATTACTTATCTATTTAAAAATTAATTGAATTAAAATAATCATCAGTTTTATATTTTATATAAAATCAAACTCCTCAAATAATCTTGATCAGAAAATTTAAATTCTATTCTATTTTTCTTTTATTATTAGTATCAGAAAGATAACTTGTTTCCTTGTAAGAGGCAATTGCAAAGTTGTGCTAATACATATATTCGAAAAAGATATGATATTTAAAAATATGTATAAATGAGATATTTTGAGAAAGAATGTGTGTGTGTGAACAAAAGTAAACTTTCTTTAATTTTTTAATACATAATGAAGATATTTATTTCATTCACAATCTATGTAATATGTATATGCAAACACACTTGCATATTCTATGGATAAAACAATACTTGTATAATTTTTTGTGTAATCTTTTAGTGGCAAGTTATATTTATTTAATTATCATCGATTATCGAAAGCCTAATTAACCTAATTGACACGATTTTTATGAAATATCGCTGCAATGCTTAATGTTTTTTTCCTGTCTTTTTCTCTCATGCAAATATCGAACAGTATATGATGTGCGACTTGTGAATCAATTTAAAACTGCAAATACTTACAATTTGTTTCGGACATTATATTATTTAATACAATATGGAATGAGTATAAAATGATTTTATTTATATCTTATGTCTTATAACATATATATATATATAAAAGTTTCTTTTTTATTTTATTAAACTTTTTTAGTACATATCGAGGTCAATCTCATTACAATATTAACGCATACATGTTTCTCATTTTTTTTCAGTAAGTGTTAATTTTAATAAAAACATTACATGAATTTATAAATGATGCTGTCGTTGAAGTAAAGACGCCATGTACGATATTTAATCAATATATTGAGACTTTAAAATCTGAGCAACATGATATATGTTGTAGACTTCGTTTATTAATTTTAATTTTGACTCGGTAAAATTAGAAATTAGCCGAACGATATTTGAAAAAAGTATATGGCGTTTCATCTGAACACATATAATTTTGGTTGAATATAATTTTAATTATATGTCCTGATCAAGAGACTTATAATTCTGTCAAATTCAATCATTGAGGGTATCCTTGGTATCTTCCGTTATATTTTCCAGTATTTCATCAATCTTTTTTGTTTTTCTGTCTGAGAACACTTACCCAATTTTGTTGAGGATGTCTCCGCCTTTTTTCGTTGTCTTGTTGGTAATATCTCCTATTTTTTTTATTGCGTCACCGGTGATGTCGAACCCTTTTTTTGTGATTCTCCCAGTGAGATCGCTTACTCCTCCAATGAATCCGTCTTTGTCATTTTTCAATGAGTCTCCGATACCTTTTCCTATTTTTTTAAACCAATTGTCAATCTCATTCGTTATTCCCTCGACGAGTTTTCTTGTCTCATCTGCGATATCCTTAATGACTTTTGTCACTTTCCCAGCAATATCTTCTACTGTGTTTTCAATTTCTTTTCCAATGTCTACTGTTTTATCTACAAATTTTCCAGCTGCATCTTGCAGTTTGCCAGAAACTGTGTTAAGCACGTCCTGTGCATTGTCGATTGCTGACTTGAGACTATTTTCAAATATTTGTTTACCATTTTCCAACAAGTTTTCCAACTTATTAATACTTTTGACGAAGATATCTCCAGCTTTTTCAAGCAATTCATCCTTCTTTTTTTCCAGTTTGTCTAAACTATCTCTCAAGTTGTTAAGAGCTGTATCCATAAGCGGTTTTAAGTTTTCCAAAGCATTTTCAACTTTCTCTTGACCTTTACCGATTATGTCTTTTAATACCTTTTTTAATTTGTCATCTAGATCCTTCAATTTTTTGTACGCGTTTTCGAGTTTTTCCAGACCATTATTTATCTTTTCCTTCAGCTTATTTATAACATTTTCCAAATTCTCTTTTACCTCCTTTAAGATTTCTTTTACCTTCTCTTGAAGATCTCCATTCTTTAAGATCTCTATCGCCTTAGGGACTATTTCTAGAATTTCTAGAACCTTCAAATATGGTTTAGCGAATCTGATGATTTCGTTCTTGATCAATTTTAAAATTGCATCCCCTATTTTGCCTTCACCAATATCCTTGATAACATTACCGATATCTTCAATTTCACTCAGGGCGTACTGGAGATTTTGCTCGGACGTGTCTTCAAGAAGTGTCTCGAATTCATTTATCTTTTGGATTTTGCTTTCTAGCAATTCTTCAGCATTTTCTAAAATTTTCTCGAGAAGATTGCTTTCCTTAAGTTTTTCGAATTCTTCTTTGATCTTATTTTGCAAGTTTTCGAGGATTTCAAATTGTATCTCAAATTTGGGTTGCGCATCTTCTACATTTACTAGTACCGGAATGGCCTAATAAATGATGAAAAAAATAACAGAAATTATTTATATTTTCATGATGTAGAATAAAGCATTATGTAAATGTGGAATTAAATATTGTATTATGTTACACTCATAAGTTACATATTATAAAATCTGGAGGATAATATAATAAGCAAAATAATATATTACAAATAGTATATTAAATGTATAATGTATAATATAATGAATAATAATGAATTAAAGGTTATTTAAAATATTCAAATTAAATCAAAATTAAAATTTAATGTAATTAAAATTACATTTTATTTTACATTTTACATTAAATTGCATTAGTCAGGTGTTTAAATTCACAATTTGCAAGATCTAAAGTTAATTTATTAATTTCTAATCATAATAATTATTGTTTTAAATTATATTGTTTTCACGTGTATTGGCGATTGATATATTTTAACTTTCCTTTAATGTTTTACAATATTTAATGTATTTAAGCAATTGTTACTTAATTAGCCCATGAATTTCGCTATTTTTTAATATTTCTTGAATATTTTTTTATCGCTTTTGGGTAATAACTTACCTGGCTCATGTAGCCCAGAGCCGCCAGCACGGTTACTAGTAGAGCAACGCGCGCCATCGTGATTTGGAAAAAATTTGTGTAATTCCAAGAGAAGATCCGCAGCTCCGTCCAAGAAGAGAGAGATCGAGATTGATCCACAGTAACGATCACTGAAACGAATATGCTTATATATTTGCCGAAATTTGTTTATTGTGCCTGTTGGAAGATGCCCAAGGCTTATTTATTTTAGTTCTCATTTGCCATTATTTGAAATGTTACACCTGCGCCAACTTTGTTAAATAGCGTCCTTGTACGTGATAATGGTGACATGATGAATTGAAATGGTTAATTATTGATTTGGCGAAATCATGCCAGACGTCATAACGCCTGACATAACATTTTTTGTATACTGACGAAAAATATGGTGATATATTTTTGATTTTCGAATCATGTACAAAAAAAAGAACTGATATGATAAACAAATATCTTGTCAATAATTTACTTTAATTACGCTTTAATTTAATCGATGACGCATATTTGCTCTGACTTTAATTATTACTTGTCATGTTAATAACTTTTTCAGCGTTTATATAAAATTTAGAAGATATTTGTATAAAAATTGTGTGTATGAATTTATTATTGTTGTGTCATTACATTTAATCAGCAAGGTTGAATTCTTATTAAAATATGAATATACATATTAAAATATGAATATTAAAATATGAATATACATTTCGATACAATCATGATTAATTAAATATCAGAGGTATTTAATTTATTTTTATAATATAATAAATATATCATATATCAATTTATATTTTGAATTATCTGAACAGCTATTTTGATTGATCTTCTTATTTTTTTATGTCTTTCTCATCATTTGCAGGAAAAAACAAGCATATATGCAACTGCAATTAACTTCTGACATTTTTTTGGCAGACTATAAATCTCTTTGCTATTACCTTTTTTATGCTATGATGATATCTGCTTCAGGTTGACTTTAGTTTCAACTCAAATAGAAAATATTAAAGTTTTGATTTTTTTATTTGCCTATATTATTAATTGTTATAATGAAAAAAGAAAACAATATTAGAAATGTTTTATTATAAATACTATTCTGAGAAATGAAACGTATCATATTATTTATTACTTTCTAAAACTTATAGATTATGCAGAACAACTTTATTCAAATCTATATGGAGACATTGTATTGTGTTAATTAGCGTATCTTTTTAATAAAAAAATCGTTTCTGAAAAAAAATTAATTGCATTAATATTGTCTCTTATATTAAGACAATGATGCATCTTAAAATATCTTATTTTGTTTCATGGCAATAATACAATTATTAGTAATTAATAGTAAGTAAATATAAAGAAAAAAGTCGGAACTTGAATTTTTTTATTTTATCCTAATATCCCAGCATGCTCAAAATTTTTGTTGTGATCTGCTTGATGGCGTAAGTCAGTGAATTTTGTTTAGAATTTTATCATCTCTTAGAGCATATGATTTGATAAATCGACAATAATACATATTAAAACAATACAATTCATTTTTATACATTTAGTATGAAGATACTTGGACCAGTAGTAATTATTAACATAAACGAGTTTATATTTTTTTCTTTTTTTCTTTTTTTATTTGTTTCTCATGTCATACCATTGACTTCGTTGCAATAATTCGTCAGCGAATTTTTCTACCAGTTTGCTTGCGAAAACAAATTAACTGCCTAATTAAGTAACAATTACATATGCATTATATGATTATGTTACAAATACATATATAACAATTACATATGCCTTATCTGATAAGATACATCATTTATAATGTATTTACAAACTTATAATAATTTTATAATAATCTATTATTGTGTCAAAAAATGTATTTTTGCACTATTCTTTGAATATTTATTCTAGTAAGTAGAAAATTTATTTTAGTAAATATATATAATAAAATCTAATTTCTATTTATATTTTTAAATTGAAAAAAAATACTTTCAAGATCACATCATACACCAATAAATTTTTCTTATGTTAATATCAGCTATAAGATGAGGAATGAAAAAATTATATTCTTATTGTTAGTCATTAAAAAGAAAAAGCGCGTGTTGGCAATTTAAATATATAATTTTGAAAAATAGATGCTTTTTTTCTTGCGTCATATCTGCTCTTTAGATTTATATAAATTATATTGTGAATTTTCTCTCTCCTGTTTTTTTTCTCCTTTTCTAATTTTAAATCTAAGAAAACTATTCGAATGTTCTATTTCTAATAGGTCAATTAATTAATCAATCAATTTTAACTACATAATAAATCACGATGTTTTGCAATATCGTATAAGTCAAGTTACGATAGATGTATTTTGATTTATATACTTTATTTTTTAATCGCAGCTATTAAAATAGCTGCGATTAAAAAATTTTATCTAAAATGATTTCATACGATTCTTTCTTCACATGTCCTCTATCTAATTTCGCACATTTGTGTAAACATACAAGCCAAATACGTGCCAATGCTTTTTACAAATTACATATGTAAAGTATGTTTTTCCATTTGGTTTAACTAAAAATTTCTACAAGTGTTTTAGTACAAATAAAAAGCATAAGTAAACAAAGTTGAAATTCAGCTGTTTTGCACACAATGCAAATTTATGAATCGCAAAATATTAAGCGTAATATTAAGAGGAGGAAAACATAATAACATTAAGATAAGATTATGAAAATACTAACGTAATTAATTTTCAGAATACATCTTTATTTTAGAATCGATCGATTACAATTATTTGGTATATACATGTTGATAGTCGATAATGATTTAGGACTAGTTATGAGTTATATAATGTATGAAATCTAAAATGCATAACGTAGCAGAAGAGGATTATTAAACTTCCGGATACATTCGGGATCCCTGAAGTCCCTGGGGAAGAGATTCCAGACACGTCCACCTTGACGGAGCAGGGAAGCGCGCAATTTCGGCCTGAGGAAGGTGAAACTGACCGGGCTGGCGGCGTCCAGCACGCGGCCTACCAGGATCGCCTTGTTCCTCAAGGTAACCGATATAATATCATTCGGTTGCAGATAGTCGTGGCCTATTGCGCCGACGATGTGTTTCCTGGGCAAGATGAAATTGAGGCCGCCCGGAGAGAGAGAGCTGGCTGAGCTGGCCGCGGCGGCACTTTCGGCACCCGACGATGCGGCGGCCGTCGCAGCGCTAGCCGACGATGGAGCTAAAAAAGGAAGATAGGACGGATTCACAGGACGGATTCGCTGACGATACAGCGGAATTCTACCGCCAAGGTTCAAGTCGAGTCCTCTATATTGATCGAGTAGGCCGCCGTTCGAAGAGACCGACGCGCTGCTGGAGGCAGACGCGGCACTGGCGGGTCCACCAGCGGACAAGGTGGGTCCACCAGTGGACAAGAAGGGTCCACCAGCGGATAAGATGGGTCTGTATCCGAGTGGGCTGAGTGGACTGAGCACTGGACTAGAACCCAGGCCGCTGTCTGAAGCCGAAGCGGACGCGGAAGCAGCCGCCGCGGTATTTCCCCCTGAGAAACTAATTTGTGGCGAGGCCACAGCCACGCTCGAAGAACTACTCTCGGACACCGTGTTCTCAATGGTCTCCGAAACGAGGGGTGTGCAGGGCACGGATTCTTCGATCACAGTCGGGGCATAAAGTCGGGGGGCGATCCGGTAGCTCGATACTGGTGATGCTGATGCTGCCGATGCCGTCGCCGATGCTGTCGCTGCCGCCGCGGCTGCCGCGCTTGCAACACCGGAAGAGGAAACAGCCGGCACTATCGCTGGTACTGAATAAATCAGGGGTGCGGAAACCAACGGTTGTGTTTCAGTAACGGTGGCGCTGGCGGATGCCGAAGAACTCACGGTTTCAACAGGGGCGATAGGTGCTAGAGATGCTAAAGATGCTAGAGGTGCTAGAGATATTGCCGGCCTTAATAATGATGGCTCTACTACTGGGCTTGCTATGGAATCACTGACGGAGCTCGATGCGGTGGCAGTTGCGGTCGCCGTGGTGCCCTGTGCAAGTGGCGAATAATTGGAAACCAGGGAAGGTATCCTGTATAAATACGAACGTAAATTACCCCAGTAATTTGGGATGTTGGACAAATACGAAGTCACTTTAGAGTACACCGTGGACGTGGAGATGC
This sequence comes from Prenolepis imparis, assembly GCF_030444845.1. Taxonomy (NCBI): domain Eukaryota; kingdom Metazoa; phylum Arthropoda; class Insecta; order Hymenoptera; family Formicidae; genus Prenolepis; species Prenolepis imparis. The sequence continues at coordinate 17,569,640 of NW_028141166.1, read as the reverse complement.
TCGTCACGCCAGACCTGAGCAGATGGGGTATTCCGGACGCGTGGTAACCATCATAGATGCCGCGGAAGGAAGATAACACTTCCGCCAGCGATCTGTGATAGTCTGGGGCAATTATCGCGCCGCCGTCAGCGACTGATGCTGTTGCTGTTGCTGTCGCAGCTGTCCCTGCTGCCGCTGCCGCCGCCGCCGCGGATGCGATCGGTCCACCAATCTCCTCGCACGAAAGTCTCGAACCGAGTCCGTGCAGGTACTGCAATCTTGATAGTCGAAGCTGAAGCAGTCTATCTCGCAAATTCAGACCTAAGTGATGTAAGTGGAAGAAGTGTCCGAAAATGAAGCGAATAGGTCCCATAAGCAGCTCGCGCACAATGTGCTTGAACTTGAATCCGACGTGTAAAAATCGATGAAGAGCGCCGGTAATGCTGGGGACCGGTATGGCGTCTCGGAGTATGTTGGGTAGAAGCAGCAGATGATGAGGCGCTCTGATGACGGTGAGGAGAAGTCGTGGGATACGACGGAGCAAGATGTTCAAGATGCCGTGACCGTCGGCGATGACTTCCTCGGCGATGAGTGGTCCCAAGGTAAGTCCGGCTCTTAAGTTTCGTACAATAATCAGGGAGTAGTGCCAGAATTTTCTCATCTCGCAGAAGAGTTCGTGCACGACCAGACCTGACGAGTGCACGTGACCATAATCGAAGGCCTCATCTTCGCAAGAATGAGCATCCAGATCGGTCAGAGGAATATTGTCCCACAAATTCGCTCCCAGAAGATTGCTAGATGCGGCTGCAGCTGCAGCTGCGGCAGCGGATGCGTGACGTTTCGGTAAGTTGCTAAGTTTCTCAGATTTCGTGGCATTCTGCAAAAAATGTTTAATTTTAATATCTTTTACTTTTAATTAATTATGCAGAAAATAAAAATATTATTATTTTGGATTTTTTAATTAAATTTCTGTCGCGAAATGTAACATAATATATAAGTTAGTCCTTTTTTGTGAATTTTGAATAATGAAAAATGTTATATAATAGATTTTTTAAAAGAAAACTAAGACTGATTGTGAATATATTTTTGAGTATCATGAAAAATAATTTTTCTTTTCACTGTTTAAATATAGTTATATGTTTTTTAAATAATTTGCTAAATATAAGGAATTTCACATTGAAGTTTTATATATTATATTGCAAATTTTCATGATCGACTACCTCTATCTCCTGCAATTGTTGCAGCCTCATAGCAATATCTTGCTCATCCGCGAGAATGAATGCTTGGATGAGATCCTGCATAGTCCTGTATGAAAATATATCATCCTGAGGAAAGAAAAATAGACATTAGATTTATTCTTGTTTCAATTATTTCTCGTTCTCAATTACAAATAATTATATAATTTTTACCTTAGCATCTTCTTCACTATTGTTATTCGTTCTTGGCTCTTCGTTCTTCCTGTCATCCTTCTGATTTAACTTCGTTTCTTCCGCGATCGCCCTTCTCTCGTGGACGGTTTGAGATTCTGATAATTCTTCCAACTCCAAAGGATCATGCTTTTTCACGTAATAAACATCTTCTTCTCTTTTTTCTCGAAGAAACGGTTGTAACTTCAGATCAAAATTATTTTGAAAGTTCTTAGATATATCGAAGTCTTCCTTAACGAAAGCTGAACTCAAGGACAAGGATGCCAGGAAGGCGACGGCAAAAGCCGCAAATATGTTGCACGTATTCGCCATGATGAGTTTCAATGGGAACTCGATGATTCTAGCGGCAATAGGCTGCTTCATATACCCCGAAGATTGTTATTGTCATATTCAGATTCGGCACGCAGATCGTGATGGAATCAAACAACATTGTAGATTGTTGGTCGACAATGATCGATAACTCAGATACGTGCCGATGCGCGTGAGATTATCCATGATCGCATCTGCAACTTACCTTGTAATCAAGCACGATTTATAATATTGTGATTCGAAAGATTATTAATGCGATAATCTTTGCGCAGCATTCGTGTTCGTGAATAATCATGAAAATTACTTCTCCCTTATGATCAAATAAATATACCGATACTTCGTACGTGCAAATATACAATGTACATATATATATACACATACGGTCAGAAGAATTGCAAAATATTATTTGGGGAATTGTTTTCTTAATTCTTGATTAATTAATCGGCGAATATATTCTATACGAATACGGCAGGATAATTTAGTAATATCACTCATATGAGAAAGTGCTTATTCTTGGAATAACAGGTATTATTCCTTAAATCAATTAAACATTTTTTTATTAGAACAATTAATCATATTATTAAACTAAATAATAAACTTTATATTTTACAATTTTACAATAATAAACTTTATATTTCACAATTTAGGATACAAAGAAAAGTATTTTGGAGCTTTACTAAAGATATGTAATTGTAAGCTGTATACTATTTTATAAAATGCTTTAGTATATTTCAATTTTTGTCACAATGATGATATTTCTAATATATCTATTTCTTTTAGATTTTTTGTGTAAATACACACTTTATTCAAAAAATAATATTTAAGTTATACACACACGCACATACCAAATGTTATATAGCAAATTAATAAATATTATATAGGAATTACATATAGAATTTGAGAATTGCATTAAAAAAATATTGGTATCTATTAATTCTGTGCAACGAAAACTAAAATAAATTTATTAATTATAATAACAGTATTTTTATAAATTAAATATTAATTTTATGTAACAAAACCATTATTTTCACTATTATTTATACATAGCATCATGATTTATCTATCCAAATATTTATCCAAATATAATACTAATATATAAATTTTTTCTTTATTTACAGATTTATTTATATATACACATATATATAAGATATATATAATACTTATTTGTTAAAATTTCTGTTTACATATATATTATATATATATTGCTACGTTATTTTCATAAAATAACATTCGGTTTTATGGTTTTGTTTTATGTATATCGCATACATTGCAGACAAATGATGTATGATTAAAAAATTCGTGCACGTAAGCAAATTCTAACTCTGCTTCATGAATAAGGATAAATTCATATTACTTGTATGGCAATCATTGCATTTTATTTTGATCTGATTCTTTTATTACACTTCATCAAGTATTAAATATTTGACAAAATAATTAAATATATATTAAACATAGCAACTATTTTATACGTGCAGTAATGTTAAACAAAATAGATTAAATAAAAAAAATTATTTTTATATATATATTAAAGAAAATAAAAGAAAAAGTGAAGATTAAAATTAAAAGTCATGAAAATTAAAATTAAAAATCATGAGAAGAATATATTCAATATAAGGACATAAGGAAATATAAGAAGAGACGGAGGAAGATTAAAAATTAGAATCACATATCGTTTAAATTTTTTTATTTTTTTATTTGTCCAAATATTATGTACTTCTCAAATTTCTGTTGAGGTACAGCTTTATATATCAGACGTTCCTTCATGTTCTATAGATTTTGTTAGCTCATTTGGCAGGCACACTTCGTAGGTGCTTCACAGGCAGGAATTAGAACTCTATCAATTTTACTGGTGAGGCCTGTTAAAAGTTTAACAGGTTTTGGTGTTGGTAGCTCGGTTCTGAAATGGAAATAAATGTTATCATATATTTGACAAAAATATATTTCCAGTAAACACATATTATTGTTATTAATTTAAAAAATTATATTATTAATGATATAAACATTTTACAAATAAATTCCAATAATCTAATGTAATTTATTCTTTGTCATTAATATGAAATAACAATTTTAGAATGCTCACGGAGTTGGTGAAGGTGGCACCAAAAGAAGATCAAAATTATAATTCGTTGAAATTGGTACGGATGGAGACGGTGGAGTCTGAGTATTATACACATAAGATTTTCCTTGATAAGGATGATCCGGCTTGACTACCTCTAAGGACTCGGTGGGCACTTCAGGTACTTGTATGAGAACTGGATATTTTGCTTGTTGCGATTGATAGGGGATCGGCTTATCGACGATAACTCGATAGTTTAATTTAAGTGGCTGATAAGCACAAGTTATAGGCAAGCTGTCTACTGGTCTTACAGGCCTTACGGGTTCCTGTAAATTATTTTGGATACAAGGCTTATTTATTATAATGTCATGTGATCAAAAAATGAACGAGAATATTAGCTTTACATTTCCATTGTTATAAAAAAGAAAGAAATTAGAAATATTAGAATACATTTTTATTTTTTGGACGACAATAAGTAAATTTTACATTTTTTATTGTTATTCATTACTTTAATATAATGTTTTTTATAAGACACATGAAAATTATATTTATTTATGTGCAATTTAAGTTATATAGCTCAAATTATGCAATATACGATAAAATATTAATATATGCATACCTCGATTTTTACAGGCAGATAACGTGGTGGATGACACGGTTCGCCATATGTAACAATTTTAACTCCATTATATGGCAATTTATGAGATAATAATAATCCACAAGAAAACCTTAACTGTAAATAAATGCCAATGATGAGAAGATGTTGTAATTTGAAGACTGCCGCCATCATCGTAAGGATTTTACAAGACATAAACTGGTCTCCAACCTATCGCGCTGCTAATATACGTGAATTCGTCAAAGACAAGTATGTAACATATTTCCTGTTTTTATGTAAACGCAGTAAAATTCTAAATAATAATAAAATAAGAATATCTCTTTATTACGTGTCACAAGACCGGAACTTATTTTTTGATTAAAAGGTAGAGCAGGCACGTACTTTAAATTCCTTCGTGCGTGTTTACACGCAAGATTCCTCGCTTCCTGTTTCACCTTCGAACTTGTCTTGTTCATTAAAAAATCTCTCAACGATCAAAAAATGGACGTTATCCCACACAATTAAAAAATTTAGTATTAAATCTTATATACACTTAAAACATGTGTTCATTTACATTATGTTATTTCAAATACTTAAAGTGGAAATTTTTTTTAGTAGTTTTATACTATAATAATAAAAGTAATTTTTGTGTAGGTACTGTTCATTTTTTTTTAAGTCATTAAGTTCATGTTTAATATTTCGGACCTATATGATATTTTACATAAATTAATTTTTTTATTGTTCTTTTTATAAAATTATTAAGAGATTGAAAAATAATGTTATTAGAAAATAAAAATGACATAAAATTATAATCGTAATCGCAAAGTATTTACTTTTTGATAATTTTAGCATAATACAATATTCATAAGCTGAATGATGGTATTTTAATTTATTTATGTGAAAAGATAATTTAATTTTATTTAAAAAGAAATCAATATTTAAATCTCGAAAAAATAAGATTTTTAATAAGTGTCTCTTTAAAATAGATTTTTTTCTCAAATCAGGAAAGATATTAGGAGCGATCAACATATACGATGAGATAATATATCCTGTACATATTTTGCATCAAGATAGAATTCGCATCTTTTAAGTGCTGTCGCGTTGTCATTTACATCGTAAATTAATATCTCATTCATTCGCGGTCGTTTTGTTCGGATCTTCGTTTCGTTCGTCTCGCTGCTTGTAATTTACGCCGCGTGTATGTAAATGAAATAAATCACAGTCCGATGTATGCATACGCATCGTAAATTTTACGTGCGCGTTTGCGAGGAAAGAAAAGAAAAAGGGAAGACTGTCTGTAAGAGGAGCACGAGAGAGAATCCGTAGCGTATCTTTAAATAGCGACCGCGTGCGGGCTCCGTTCTTATACTCCCAAGAGATACATTATGTTTCCTTTGCGACCATCATCGTGCATCACCATGTGGTGCTTCCCTTTTCCCGACCGAAGCACTTTATGACGTGCTGACAGTCATGTTTTAGTCAGGAAAGCTGAAGGAAGATCATAAATCTTATATATGTTGCCATGCGCATTCGTAGGCGATAGACAGAAAGTTATGCGGTTTTTAACAAATCATCTCAACGAACCTTTTATTATTATGTAATTATATTCTATTTATATTAATTATAAATTTTTGTATCAAATTATTATTGTAAGAATCCTTTTATCGCATTTATTTCGATGAAGATCTTCTAGTATTATAAAAATGTGACAGTTGTATGACGAGAGATACATTTACTTTTTAATTTATATTATAAAAAAATAATATTAAAGATAAGATAATAGCAAAATAGAGCATAGAAGAAAAGTTTGATATTTGTGCATTGGATTGATATTAAATCAATGTTAAATGAACAGTAAGATATATATAATATTTCAAAGTTAATGAAAGAAAGTTAGATTAATTTGAAGTTTATAAGAATGACTTGATGGAATATAATTGCTCACAGAATACAATTATCTTATTTAAATATTGTAATAGAATGAAAATATTGATTTCTAAAATTATGCTTGTCAATTATATGATTGTCAATTGTCTAAGTCTAAAATACTTTGTTAGAAAGTAGATAGTTATAAAGTTATTAAGGTTTTTTTTTCATTATTTTTATCCTGATAGACACATTTCGCAAATCAGTAAGAGGATGTGGGGGAGAGGATTCTATAATAAATTCAATGATTTCTGATTCTCTCTTCTCTCGCTATATTATCTTAACACTAATGACATCACAAAGACACAGGACTAGGACTAGTATAATATTTGAGGGTGTCCACGTCTTTTCGCGTTTCAAAATAAGATTCATCTCGATGATCACGAATCGTCAATGAAATGAATGCTTTTCACATGTTTTAGACATAAGAGATCATGCAATCCCACACGGAAGACCGTATTTTTTGGAAGAACTTCTTAGCCTGGTGAATATCCCGGACGTCGAGTCCTCGGCGTCGTCTTCCTCAAAGCTGCGTTCGTCATCGTCGTAATGACGAACGTACACCTTCTCGATGTCTTTCTGGAAGCCATCCTCTACTTCGCCTTCATTTTGTACGACCTCTTGATTGATTACGATGCTACCGGGAACGTAGTCAGGAGTTGGTGGTCCCACTGGAGCGCAACCTCCGACATCTTCACCATCGAGCGTATTGATAGAATTCGTTGATTGGGAACTGGACCTCCATGGCGCTCTATTGATTGGCGCATATCCTAGGTCGCTAAAACGAATTATACATCAAAATACGTGAGTATTATAAAAGCAGTTATTTATTTAGCGATTAATCATTGCATGTCTCGCGAATTAATCATTTGTTTAAAAGTATTACAGCATTTCGTGATTACTTGATATTTTTAATTAATTGCTTTAACTAATTAATTTTATACACGAATAATGCTCGTACTTGAATGTTATTGCATTTATGTATCGCTATTATAACTCATTACTAAAATATTTTTAAATAATTAAATTTTTTGAGGATATTGCAATTTTCCTCGTCTCTCATTGTTAGATAAAAATGTAACTTTGAAAATAAGTAATTACTAATTATAAAAATAGCAAAATAATTTTAGGAATAAAATTAAGAATGAAGATATACGTATATATTGTGAATTTTGGTTTTAATATTGAGATAATATAAAATATAATTATATAAAAAAAGATCTCTAATGAGTAAATATGCAAATATTTAATCTGGACGAAGCAATTAATTAATTAATTTTAGATACTGATAGATCACTTGATATTAGTCAAACGTTTGCTAAATATTTTTTTCGACTTACCCGTATGTAATAAAGTTTCCTTGCTGTTGCTCGGCAATTTCCTCCTGATGTATTCTTTCACGCTCGATGGCTTCGAGCTCGGCTAACTTAACTTCTTCCTGCTCGTTATAAATATTGACGGTGATGGGAGCTAATGGTATCGGTTTTAGTTCTACGACGGGTTTATCGAGGATTTGAAGTTTCTCTTCAGGCACATCTAATCTCTTCTTGTTGGACGCGGTTTCAGTTGGTATCGTTCTATGACCGAATGCCAGCTTATCTTCCGGCACAAATAATGTTCTTTTTTGTGCCGTGATACGCGGGAAGAGATTTCTGTATGCTAAGCTAAGCGAAACCGGGTCTGCAGGTAATCGAGGGTACGAATAATCTTCGGGAAGTTCTAAAATAAACAAATGTATCATCTTAATCTTGTAATCTCACAAATGTCTTGAAATCTTTTAGTTTTATCTTAATTTTGTTTTATCTAAAATTATACATTTTAGGAAACATACCCGCGAAATCACTAAAGTCATCGCAGTTGGATCTGTAGTTTCCAGCCGATCCTCGGGTAATTTCAACGTCACTTCCAAATTTGTTTCCATTTAGTTGTCCCGTGGTGCCTACCTGGGAACCTGCATATCCTGCATATCCATCGTATCCTGATCCGTATGCACTGTATCCAGCCGAATTGTATCCTCCAACATTGCCGGAGCTGCCATATCCTACACTACTTGAACTACTGTGTCCTCCAAGATTACCCAAGCTACTGTATCCTACGCTGCCTGAATTACTGTATCCTCCAAGACTACCAAAGTTACTACTGTATCCTACGCTGCCTGAGCTACCGTATCCTCCAAAATTGCCGTATTGAGCCGTACTGCCTGCATTACTGGAAGTATATTTACCGAGACTATTTGCGCTAGCAAACGCACTTGCGCCGCTTGATTTACCGAACAATCCACCGGATGCCGCACTGGCACTGCTAGATGCGGTCGTCAAACTGAGTTTTTTCAAATCAGCTGCATCGATCTGTCCATTGTGTATATTCACGCAAATCTTCTCAGAAATAGGAGAGGAACATGTGATCTTGCTGGGATACGCCGGTGTCACTTTGGTGATCACTTGGAGTTTGCCGTTTTCAGTAACTTTGCTCGGATAACACAGGTCACCGATCGGCGAGAAGCTGTCATTAAAAACGATTATTATAAATTATTATTAAAAAATGAATAAATATTAAATACGTAAAGTAGCAGAGATTAATCTGTGTCATCTAACTTTAAGATTTTTGCGTGGAAACTGCAAAATATGCGTGATATATATATAGATATTAATGAATGATATATATATATATATATATATATATATATATATATATATTAATGAATGGATAAATAAATGAAATACCTGGGTACGATTTGTTTATCAGTATTGGAAGATAGAAGATCGCTTGTCTCCACAGGTTCGGATTTCTTTCCGCATCCGCAGCCGGAACCGGAACTTACATCGTCCGAGATAGGATAGGAAGAATAACCGATCAGACCTCCAAGAAGACCGACAGAAGATGATGAGGCACTTGAAGAGCTGGCGCTATGACTGCTGCTGCTGCTGCTGCTAGTACTAATTATTCCGCTCCTAGGATTGCAACCGGAAATGGGATTAGAATAGCTTCTGGATCCCGTTCCTGCGGACAATCTTGTAACTGCTTCGCGCGCTAATGCAGCTTCATTGATTGCCTGCGGTGATGCATACACCAGCGGTTTTTGCACCTTCGCTGCTTTCACCACTATTTCCCCGCATTTGCATGCGTTGGTGCCTAAAAATTGAAGGTACGAATATCATTCGTATCATTATGTTTTTATATGTGACATTTTATCATGATTATGATTATGCTTATTATTACATGATCTTATTTATTACGTCCTAAAAAATCCTTTCTAAACAACTAAAAGAAAGAAAAAATACAGAGAATACGCAATATGTAATATAAAATAAGATCACGTGAAGAGATATGACATTAACAGATTAATAATTATTCTAAATTTTTACATGATATATGAGTTACACAAAGTAATAATAAATGTGCAGAAAATATTTATATAATATACGCTCAAAAAGTCGAAAGTAAAAGCAATGATTTAATCAGTAAATAAAGAATTCCACTCTTGTAAGAAGAGAGTTTTAAATAATATTAAAAATATACTATAAAAAATATAAAATATTTAATTAATTTTTAAATTTATATAAACAGATTTTTGTACGATAAGTTAAAATAGATTAAATATATAACATCAGTTAGTATACATATATTATAATAACTGCAAAGGTATAAGAAATATGATAAAGAAGAAATGGTTTATATATGATGGATATATATAATGCATATGTTAACATTTATTTGAAGATCAAAATTAAATATTAAATTTTCTACTTTGATTCTCTTCTAGCTATTTTCAAAATTATATATTATTTTAATTGTATAATATCTTGATTTACACAGAATAGAGCAAAGTCTTCTTATAGTAATATATTATGTATCGATAATAAAATAAGAAACATTTGATTAAAATTATAAATTACAGACAGCTATATATAAAGGTAAAGTCTATATTTGTTTTAGATATATCTCAAGAAATTCTGATCACTTCGAATGGAAAGAACTGCACGTTGCAATGATAAATTAGAATGAAATGAAAGTCAATGACTTATATGCGGAGTGCATTTTACATACCTGGACCTAAACTTCCGCAGGTGTGTTCTGACTTGATTGTACGTGCCTGGACGATAGACGTTATCGTCAGGAGTAAGGTAACTCCCAAGATCAAAGTGGACCTCATATCTATCTCAATGACAATATTCTTTCTTTCTTCTCCTCCTCTTTTTCTCGACGTTACATTTATATGAAAAGTTGCCAGCTTTCCGGCGACCGATTTGCTTTTGTAATTAATAAACAATGACTGTTTGTGCGGATCCGAACACTTCCTGTTGCAACGTTTACGCGATAAATTTGTTTTGACTTTACCGCCGCTTCCTGAATTCGCATGTTCCGCTAAACTTGACAAAACGGCATTTTATAGTTTCATCGCGTTTATATTCATCGAGAAATATCATAATCATTTTGTAGAGGAAACGCGAATCGTACGATTAACAATCGGGTAATTTGATTTCCGTATTTGTATGTGTAATAATAAGCGAAACGTGAAAATGCAGCAGAATGAAAATAGAGAATACGTATATGCATTTCGATGAATGATGAAAGAGTTAGTAGGTCAAGGTCATTAATTACGTGGTCAAATTTTTTTTCATATTATGTAAATTATCAAACAAAAAATTATATAAATGAGGTAAAATTTATTATATAATGATAATATTGATAAATTATATTGAGAAGAATTGTGAGGAGAACATAAAAATAGAAGATTAATTAGATTGTAAAAATTTTTATATAGAATATTATAAGACATATTTTTTTACATGATACTTTGAAAGTATCGTATATAAATGAAGATATTTTGAAACTTAATCCATATTCAAATAATATCAACTAAATTTTCAGACTGGAAAATTTCTCTCTTTCATACTTTTTCCTTAATAAATCTATAATCCTAATAAATCTATAATTAAAAAAGAAAGAAATAAAAAAAGTATAACAATAATTTGTACAAAAATATATCAATTAGGAAACCGTAAAATAATTTAACAAAAGAATCGCAGGCAATATTCAATCAAATACAAATTTGAATGCTTTGTACATATTGTATTAAAAACACTATAGTTAATCATATATTATATCATATATGAATCATCTCCTTAATATTAATATAAACAGCAAACAAAACTTGATATTTATACATTGTCCAAATTCTAGACGAACATTTTTACACTTTTACACGATCTTCATAAAAGTTCTCATTTGTTAAAAAAATCCGATGCTCGTTGCCGCTGCGGAGGTAGATTGAGTAAATTATCAGTGAGTACAGGTCCTTGTATCCGTGTAGTATTCGTTTCCGATTTTTGAGAGACAGCGTGTTTAGCTGACGTGATTGCACGAGGCGTGTTAGGTGTCCTGATGCCTATGGACGGAGTCCTCGAGAGTGTTCGTCGGGGCGATGGTGTACTCGATATCCGGAGCTTTTGAGTCGCTAATCTTCTCGCTGCAGGAGACATTGTACTCAAACGATCTATAGTTGACCTCGGTGACGGACTGAAAAGAATTATATTTCTTGTGACTTTTTATGCAAAAATACGTCATATAATATGTTTCATAACTTGCACAATCAAACAGAAGATAATTCTGCATACAAAAAAAAAAATTAAAAGTCCTAGTTACGAGATATCTTACAAGAGATTCTATATTTTATTTGTTTAAATTAATTTATTTCTATCACTCTCCATATTAGAAAAATGTAAGTAAAACTTCTACTACCTCCTCTTTTTTCCAAAAATAAAAATTCCATCAATAAAATTATCAAAAATCTCTGAATAAAATTTAATAAGATTTTAAAGATTTAAAAAGAAATATTTAGTTTGTGTCATGAATTAAAGTATCTTTTGATAAATAAGTTATTTTTAAATAAAATTAGTTCTTTAATTTCGTAACAATTTAATTTCGTAGAATTATGCCCTTTTAATATAAAGCAATTTTAATATATTGACACATTGACTTAAATATGACTTACGTGGCTAATGATTTTCTAGCTGCTTCTAAGGCTTTATTCTTCCGATCCCTGTGCCTTTCGCCAGCTTTCTCAGCCAACTGCAATGCCAGTTGCTCCCTTTTCGGTGGTTCCGCTATTCTGAAGGATGGACCTTGACTTGTGTTTAATAATGGAGTGTCACCACCATCCAATCGAAAAGGTGTCCCCTCAATCTGACCCCACGTCATCAACGGGCTTTCACACTCTCCTGGTCTCGGACTTGGCGTCGCCATGAAACTAAAGCCATTTACTCGCGGCGTCGCATTCCTGACGACTTCTTTGCCATCCACACCAATCTTACCATCGTTGGCTCTAGATTGTGACTTGGCCATGTCATTGATAGTTTCCTTATTTTGTTGCTCGTTAAAAGGATTTATCCTCAGTCTCGTATTTTCATGCATTACAGCCTGCTTCTTTTTAGCTAACTCTATTTTCTCTTCAGCTGTTAGTTCCACCCCATCGGGAATATACATAATATAGTTTTTATTCTTATAAGCCCAACTGTCTACTTGTTTAGGTCTAGAGTTTGATCCTTCAATTGCTAGAGCATCAGTCGCAGGTTTGTCGATAGCAAGCCACGCTTTTGATTTTTCTTCTGCCTCGTAAAGCCAAGCATATTTCAATTTGTGTTTATTTTCTGCTTCGACCATCATCTCTTCAAAACTAGCGTTATCCTCGCTTGTATGAGAGCTCAAATAATCGTCGAGACCGGTTTTATTTTCTTCTTTGTTATCCTTCTTTACATATTCGACAGACGTTTCCTGGGATGGTACTTCAGAGGTACATGGCAATTCGTCCGACTCAACTCTACGTAGCGGAGTTTCGAAAGTCGCTGGACTAACTGGCCTTTCTGTGACAGGTCGACCAGAACTATATTTCGCATATAACTCTCTCATTCTCTTTATATCATTCTGCTCTAAAGCATCCAAATATTCATTTTGTGCTTGTAATTTTTCTAGATGTGGAAAGAAGTCTCTTTGTATTATTTCACTCATTTTCTCAATATATGTGTCTTCATCTAAAATCTTTGGTTGAGTGCTTTTACTCTTTTTCGCAAATCCAACAGGCTTCTTAAATATAGTCACATCTTTTATATTCTTGGCAGCTTCGAGAGCTTTAGAGCCTGGGCTGTCCATAATGGAATCTAAAAGATTGAAATTAATATGAATGACAAGAATTTAAATTAATGACAAAAATATTCAGAATTTTTTTATTACATAAAATAAAAAGGAATAATTATGTTTATATACTTATTACTTACTACTCATTTTAAATAACACTGCAGATACAGGTTATGTGAGAGAATTCTTGTTCAATAATTGTTGTTACGAAGAGTATAAACATTTATGAGTACAGAAAATGTTCTTCTATAGCAAATATATTTAATGCAAATCTGTACGCATTGAATCACGTGAAGTTTCTTTAAATACCCCGAGTTTTTTAATCATGAAACTGTTTACACTCTGCTTTTATAATCTCATCACGTGATAGGTTTGTTAGTTTAATTAATTGCACTTTTGATACATTCTCTCAATTTTCACTTTTCATTTTTCTTTCTTTTCTTTCAATTATATATGTATCTTATTTTGCAAAATAATGCAAATAATGCAAAAAACATAGTACAGCTGAGAAAAACCGAACCTCACATGTCACAATGTCAATGCATAGAAAGTAACATTACCGACATATGATAATCGCAACAGCTGTTATGTGACCTGCCGCCATCTCGCGTTAATTAGGTTGTACTCCGTTGTGAAAGACAGTACATCATCAAAGTATGATTCACGGCAGAGTTCAGGCTGGTTCAGGATAAACTGTTTAGGATAAACTCATGCATTATTCAAAGCATTTGCAGCATTAAAAATGTATTAATAAAATCAGGTATATATTATTTTTATGGACAGGAGAATACGCAATAGAGAAATATCTGTATGTATGTAGTAAACATGTTTGTAGTACAGATTTAATAACCATAATTCACAATTTAAGAATTTTAATCACACATATAAGTAGTTTTGAAATCAAGATGGCCTCCGAGCAACGCAGGTTATAAATATTCTCGTTAATGGGATGCAAAAATTAAATTACTTTTATTTGAAATATATCTTCATTAAATTACTATATGCATGTGTAATCTATTAGAATATATTAAATTATGATGTCATAAATGACATCATAATTTAATATATTCTAATAGATTACACATGCATATAGTGTGCAATATGAGTGGCAAATAAAGTTTTAGAAGCAATTTATATAATTATACGTATGGAAAATTATACATGCCAGAGATATTTCCCCATGTGTGCCACAATATATGTGTGTATATAAATCTTTTTACAAAACAATTATCTATTTTTATCAGTATTTATAGCAATATTTTGATTTTGTGTGAAAATGCTTTGCAAAACTTATATTTTTATATATATTGAGAGAGAAAGATTTAAAGATCATTTTTTCTTATTCTGTATATTAATTTTTCACTATTTATAAGTTTTATTCAGCTTAATAATTAAAAACTTTATATAAAATTTAAATTACAATTTTGTGTTATGATATTCATATATTTTTGATACATGAAATCATCCAGTAAACTTGTCTCTTTGTTTCAAATAATATATATAGATCATTTAAAGTAAGTTTAAGATAATAATTGAATGACGTATCAAAGAGAATTAAATAGCAATCGCCTCGTATATATATTATATATGTACGTTTCCGGGTTAATATCTCGAATCTTTTTCCCACAGGCACCGCGAAATATGCGGCCCTGAGCCTCTGGCCACTAGTCGCCAGTGATATTTTGGTCCAGCTGGGACAGTGGGATGGGACACGGAGATATCGCTTGCGGCGTCTCGTATTGCCGCTCGCGCGAGCATCCGCGCGAGCAAAGTGATCCGAGGCTCCGAGGTGTTGGAGAATCACGTTGACAGACATATGAGGATTCCAGCGGCGAGATAGGATATGCGTGCCGACTGTATGCATGCGCGAAAACGCGAGAGAATCGCATCAAAATGCGCCTAGTTCCCATTTCTTTCCTCATCCTTTCTCGCCAAATCGACGAACGACAATGATATATGGTAGAAATTCTTAATTTTACTAGAATAGGTACATATATATATTCTTAATTTATTTAAAAAATATCATATACAGTTTAATTTTCTTTTTTTTAACGTTTGTTCAAACTGAAACGAAATATGATAGAGATCTCAAAAAAGTCTTTACCTCTGCAAAATCGATGTAATCTCGTCTAAAGATATAATTTGATTTAAATGTTGACAAATTTTAATGAAATTATCTTTGGAAAAAAGTATCTCAAGCGTTAATAAAGCATCATCTTTCACTGCGGATTTATTAATAATAACGAATAGACACGGCTATTTTGCGTGAACTTGTTTCTCATAATTGCACGACCGATGACTGCCAACACTTATGATTTAAATTTGTCATAAATTGCACCTTGTGCCAACATCGAAAACTACAGTCGTTTCTTCTCTCAGTTCCGCCCACTCGCGGAATTTCTTTTGGATCATTATTATCACGATGTGTTACTTCGTAGTAAAATATTACAATGTTGATATAATCAATATCAATCTATATTTCGATAAAATTAAAATTATAGAATATGGTAAATAAAAGATCCAAAATAAATCAAATTTAAACATATCTAAAACATGGGAAAATAAGATATTAATACTTTATTCTTATTGCTAAGAGAAATATTTATATTTTTCAGAGAGACAAACGCGAAGTTTTTTTACGGAAGCAGAGATACAAAAAAGGAAGAAGACGGACATGTCTATCGGCGTGGGTGAGAATTGTCCAAGCAAGCGAAGTACGCGAAGACAGACGTTGACCGTGACTGCCACGGGTGCCTAGAAGAGGTTTACCTTACGTAAATAGAGGGGACGACCTCTGTCACATTGCAGCATGCGGGCCAAGTTAACCATAATGCACGTATTTGTCGCATTTTTACCTCGCATTACCAAAATTTTTCTTTACCACATGTAGCACGGAATATTCAAAAGTAATTGATTTTCTATACTTTATATGAATCTATGTATTATCTCTTATATTTTCCTATATTTCAATATTTTTTTATACGATCTATCATTGATAATACAACTATAAAAAGAAAGAGTTTTATATGAAGAAATAAATTATGATATACGAGAAAAAAATGACAATTTCTTCATATACAATTTCTTCATTTTAGAATATATTGTACATTTCTTTATATATTTTTAACATTTCAATTTTTATACATATATTGCGGAACGCGCGCGCGACACTTTGCAGACATATAAATAACTAACATAAAACACGCAGGACCACGATGAAAAGTCAAAATACGGCGAGGATGGCGGCAGTAAAAGTAGAAGCGAGCAGTGGGACAACGAGAGGGATGAGGAAAAGGTTGCAGACATAAAGCGTAAACAGTCGAGGTGCGATTTGACGCGCACTCGGCCGAGACCGTATGTACAAGGCGCGCCTTCCGCTTTAAGAATCGCCCCGTGGAAGAGGACGATGGCTGGAATCTGTAAATCTGTCATTGCGGCCGTATTCGTACGCAGGATATGAACTTCTTGGTCGTCGCACATCACCGCGCCACGCCGCGACGCTTCCTCAGATCTGGCCGGTTGACTTCTTCAGAGGGTCGGCAAGAGTTTTCGATTTTTCAAAAGTAACATGTGGCGAGCTTGGAGCAACGATATCAAATCAAGGTAATAATCTCAATATTTATTTATATGTAATTGATATCTGCAGAGAGAGAGGAATCTCTGCATAAAATTAACATATTGCATCTATTATAATTAAACCAAGATATAATGCATATCTCGAGGAAAGTCATAATTCTCTAAAAAAGTTTACTTGAAATTAACTAATTAAATAACTTTTGAACATTAATTATGATTTTATTACATATTGTTTTTCTAAGGCTTAATTCGCGAGAAACTCTTGTTTTTTAATCGCCTATAACTCGAAAGCTATTAATATTAATATCTCGATATTTTCTCTGCTAAGAAAAAAGCGATTACAAATTCATCGAAGAATTTGTCATTAAAATTAAAGTTGTGAGACGCTTGTATGCGCGACTATTTTGTGTATATATATATATATATATATATAAAACTGAACTCGAGCTCTTCTTCGAAAATTCAGAGAGCGTTTCGCCATGTTGACGACGTGGAAACTATAAAAGCCCTGCCATACCGTGTACGCACGAATTGTAGGGCCGTGGTAGGTGGCGATGACGGATTCATGGCCCGTGAGATAGCGCCTTCCTCCTGGATCCGCGCCCGCGTTTCCTCCTTTCTCCTTTTTTCCTCCACCTACCGAGCGATTCATTTGTTGGTCTTTGATCCGCGACCAACGAGCCACCGCTGGAAAATTAGGGAGATTTATTAGGCTCTTTCGCGCTGCATCCTCATGCCTCATCGCTTCTCGTTATACTTGGTTTCGTTCGGTAATTGATAGCACGCGTATTCTAGATCGATATCGATGAAGGAAATAGCGATAACGAGGGACCTCGAGCATCTAAGATAAAATAAATAATCTAATTAAGAATTATCTCAATAGCAATAATAATAGAAGCTACAAATTTACACAAAATTTTCAAGCCTTCGGTGTAGGTTTGCAATTTTTACAAACTCATTCCTTTTATATTGTACTTTCATATAATTTAAATGAAAATTTAGATACCAATTTTTTATAAAGAATTTATCTTGAATTATAGAATGACTATAAAATTTATATATTTATACATAATTTATATACATAATTTTTTCAACTCGGTGTTTGTTGCATCTGAAAAATATTTTCATCGCGTTGCGGCGATAATCCAATAAAATATATTACAAAATATAACCGCGATTAAGAATTAAAAATTGCCTGATATAGTTTGCAAGCTAGAAATATTATCTGACAGCAATAAAGAAATAATTAACATGACATTTAATAATATATTAATTTTTAAAATAATATTTAAAATTGACAAAAAGATATTTTTTAAAATTATTATATTAAACATTTTCGTGATCTAATGATTATTCTTTAATATATATTATAATGTAATAAAACTCTCCACATTCATAAAATAACAGCACGAGCATTTTCATTTTCACGATCGGAAATATAGCTAGAAATTGGGTGGTCAGAAAGATACTGCGATGAGGGGAGGGTGAAAGATTCCAGATATTTTCTCTTTGGAGGTCAGTGGTTACGCCTCTACAGTAAAGTGGGTTTACAAGGGCTAATAGAGATATATGAAAAAAGAAACTTTGTGAAGAAATGCTCCGCATGTCTTTAAGTCTGACAGAAAATTATTGAATGTATTTGCTGTTGCACATAAATATAGCTATTAATTATTCATAATTATCAATTATCTTCTGTATACACATACACAAAAATATTCTCTTAATATTTTACTATCAATTCTAATTCAACTGGCAATTACTTTTGATTAATTTGAAAATTAATATATGGATTAATTTTACAGTATTAACTTTTATCAAATATATAATCAATATTAATCTACTTTATGAATTTCTTTATAATGTGATATGTGATAAATGTGATCGTTTCGACGAAAGACATGTGGACACGTTCCTGTCAAACAACGTTGGTGGTAAAGACTTTTCGCGCAATGTCAATCTTTTTTTTTTCATGTTAGAACCGAGGGGGTCTGTTGCCTTTGACTTGCAAGCATAAACTCAAAAAGGGTGTCACCGACGGCGGTACAGTGTCAGGTGACCTCTCTCCTCTCTCAGGGATTAACTCTGGTTAGCCGCAACACCTACGACGAAGATGAAAGAATATGGGGAGCAGGGGAATGGCTTTTTACTGCCGTCACGCGCCGTCGATAAGCGCGGCTTCTCTGTGGACCAAGAGTTTCGCAGTCTTATATTACTTCTAGGGTTAAAGTGTCAAAAGTACACGGTGTGTGCAAGACCCCCCTTGTGCCAGCACACAGTGTATAACGCTTTCGCGTTGAACGTAAAAGTCTTTTCGTAGAATAAGCTAATAAGTTCCACTTTCGCGAACTAAATTAATTTTGTCAAGCATATGTTCGTTTAAAATTTATTTTTCGATTTATAATAATGCAAATTAATTCTATTTTAATTCGAGGAATTAAAATAGAATTAATTTGCATTATTATAAAGAGGTCTTATTGTGTACTCTTGCATATCGAATATTAGATCACCAAATTTTAATAAGAAACGAACGTTTGTTTACTTTCCTAGTAAATATTCATATCTTATATGTAATCTCTTAATCAGAAAGAAAATGAATATATTTTTACTCAGTATATCTTTTAGATTTTACACAGATATATCTCACATTTTCTTTTTTTCCTTTTTTAAAGGGTGGGGACGTTTTTGAAAATACGGACGAATGCAAAACGTTTAGTTGAACTAGCTGAGACTGTAACCACCGACAGTCATTAAGCATACGCCTGTAATATGTTTATACAGCGTTGTTCCCCGCGCAATCATCAATCACGATGTGTCGCGTCGGTCCACGGAGGCTTAAGATGCTCGAGTTCCTTCTCGTTTCACTTCGTCGCCATTAGTTCGTTCATTTCCGACAGTAATGTCAAACTACGGTTTTCGCGAAGGTCGGCGAAGATATATATCGTCGGTGTAATTTCAATTACTAATTTAAATTCAATTATCATATGAAATCGATATGATTCTTTCATATAGACAAGCGTAAAAGAGAATTTTTGACAATTTTAAGATTTTATAAAATTTAATGTAAAGCTTTATAATAACGCAAATGTATATTATATTATGTTATACGCGCGACAATTTTATATAAGATATATATGTGTTGTTAACATATTTTAATTATTTTATATACGTAATATATTCTGCCAAGTTATATATAGAAAACAGAAAAAATATATACTTCCACGACACGATATAGTGTATAAAACTGATATCAAATATCTGCTAAAAGTTTCTAATTAAGAATTTAGTAAATCAAAGAAGAGAACTTTTGCAAAATAGAATATTAAATTCACATTGACATTTTTTTTTAGGAAGAACAAGGAGTAGGTTCGAGAGAAATAGGCGTAATTTCATTATTCCTTGTGTTTATTCCTTGTTTGGCCATAAAAAAGAACGCCCTTCTATCATACAACGAACGAGGGTCTTTAAAAAGTTAGAGGCACAATGGCACGATACCCGGGCGGCATAATTTATTAAGGCACTTAGTAGCCACGTTACTCTCACGGAGTGTCACGGCGCGTTTACTTTCCCGTCTTGGCTCGAGAACGTTTTAAGCTCGTTCGGCATTTAAGACACCTAGTATAAATAGACGCACTTTGCTCCTACAAAAGGCACTTACTTGCCCTGATCTTCCGCGACTTTACCAGCGAATTCGATCGGTCGATTCGTCTTTCACGCGCGAATTAATTCGAAGCACTTTGAACAATTTATATGAAAATGAATAATGTCAAACTCGATTGACGAGCAAAATATTAATTTATATTATTCATTACGTTTTATAATTTTCTTTGTTGATATTTTTAATTAATCCTATGCATATAAAAGAAGAAATATTCGCTTGTACGTTATATATATAAAAAAAGAGTCTGAATGTAAATGCCTATTTTTATTTATGCAGATCCGTCAACACTTTGCAAAAATATGCCAATATTGCGAACATTATCAATAGTTAAGTAATGAATTACTCGCTTAATATCATTACCTATAACATAAATATATGAGCCACTATAGAAAACATTATTGCACATAACTAGAATATATAGATTCATAATTTATACATCAAATATAATCTTTGGTATAATCTTTGGTACAAATTACATTATCGAATATTAGCATTTAATAAGGCATTTCTATTAATTATATCTTACTTTCAGTTTTAAATAGACTCAGACTGAAAATCGTCACTATAAATAAAAATATAGATATATGTAAACATTATCTTTTAATGTACATAGCTTCGCGCGAAGCGATTCTCATGCTCGAAGAAAAAAATCAGGACGCGAATAATGTGCAAATACTTTAATATCCCACTGTTTTCCCAAACATTAGGAAGGCACCGAATATAATTTTTTTTTCACGAAAGATCACATGTTTTCGTCTGAAATAGACGTAAAGGCACCAGCAAATTTCTGTAGATTTCTGTAGATAAGAAATTATATTAACAATAACAATCGTCAATTTTCGCGATCCGCAAGAAAAACTTTGGGAAATACACTTGAAACTCCACTCTTTATCTCAGGGACATTTAAAATCTTCGGCGATAAGAGGTCATACAATGATCGATTATCGCGATCTATAAGAAAAAGGCACCAGGACATGAATGACACGAAGATACATTTCGTTCTCACTATATCACACGATCCACGAAAAACGAACGATACGAGAGAGTACATTTAAATCCCACTATGTTCCTCATCATCAATCATCATCTTCATCAATCGTCATCTTCAACATCAAGTCGCCGACGTAGAAATCGATGAGAGATAACGATACGACGTGATGATGATCAGTTATCGTGGTCCGTAAAGAGAAGCACCTGAATGATGCGGATGCGGTTGCATATGCGTCGGATAATGGACCGCGTTGACATGCGCCGACGGCTGTCCATGGTGACTCGGATAATGCGTCCAGGGACCAGAGACGCTGGTCGCCCCATAAAACTGATGATGCTCCTGAGAGGTCCCGGCGGTGATACTCATCGGGATCTGCATCGGGGCCGGCATCGCGTTGTAACTGGACGACAGGACGGCAGGACCAGCGACATTCCCGGCCGTCGTAGCCGGTCTCTTGGCCGGATTCTGCATCCCACCGGCTACGGGGACGCTGGCGGACTCGCACTCGTCGGACTCGCAGTCCCGGAAGCCCTTGGCGAACGGGTTGCTGGCGATCTTCAGCTGAGTTATCCGGTGATTCTGATACGCGGTCACCGCGGTGAACCTGGTCTCCGGAAAGGAGAACGTCTTGAAGTTCTCCGTGCGGGGATCCGGCGCCGAACCGGGTGGCGAGGGTGCGACCACCACGTGGCAGCGCGGCTGGTAACGATGCATCGAGTTCAAGATAATCTGCAACGTGCGAAAGGATCAATGGTCTCGACGTGCGCGGAGAGAAACTGACTCGAATCTAATGTGAACAGTTTTATCGCATTTGTGGATTTTTTAAATTCAAATTCTCAATCAAGTTTCACAAATCGCTCTTCTTGACAAATGCGTCAATAAATAAAATCGCAGAATATTTGAATGTTTTTATCAATTATCTGAAGCAACTAACATTTGCGTTTATTATGAAGAACAAGCATATTATTTAAGCTCAATCGGGGGAGATAAATTTTATGATATTTATTTAAATTGATAATTCTCTCTTCATACACTTAAAAAAACAGACAGAGAGATATATTTGATTTAAATTTAATTACCAAATAAAAAAATTTATGAAATTTATATAAAATTGAAATATTTTCTCTTTTTCATTTTTCAATTTTGTTGTTGCAGCACAAGCTGGTTGTAGAAAAAACACAGTATTACAAATATTGTGACAAACGTAGGGCGACAAACACTTTCACGCAGCTCGATCGATGGGCACAATTTGGTAAAGTCGTCATCATCATATGAGGAATCGACGGAGAAAAAAAAAGGGTCCAGCAGGGAAGAAGAAGAGGAGGAATGGGGACACGTGAAGCTCGAATTCAGTGGAAGGAAGGAGCGCCACAGGGGGGCGGTCGCAATGTTTGACAGCCAGAAGAGAACCGGTGACTAATTAGTGTAAAAACTAACCCCCGGCCCGCAATCCGACACCCTCGTCCTTCTCTCCGCGCACTCACGCGCATATGCTACACGATGGCATGTGTGTCAGTGGGACCAAACACGCATGCACACGCGTATTTTACAACGGGAGGAAAAGCGCGTGTGGCCCGAAAATTGGGACGCCGTTTTTACGAAGCGTATTTTTCACGATCAGTTTTCTCCTCTCTAATATTCTCCCGAATCTTAAATAATCCTTTATCATTCGCGATAATTTCTCGTTTATACACATAGCGCAAGTTTACGGATATCTAATATTTTTTTTCTACATCCGGAAATTCTTTGGCTTATCTCGAGTAAAATTTGTTCCGGCCAAAACTGACATCATGTTTTTCACAACTTTCTTACATTTTTTTAGACTTGACTCTAAATAGATTCATATCTATATATATTTAGTGAAATAAAATCTGACAACTCACATATGTAACGTATATACACACATATAGTTCATCATTTTAAAGATATTAATTGTGTTCCGAAAACATATTCTAAAATTAAAGTTTTATTTTTATCAACCATCGTTATCTTCCAAATATAAAATCTAGAGTAATATTTCAATTTAAAGAGCCTTCTCCAGATATCCGGAAAGGCCTCGCGATAGCGAGTACGTCAATTAAGGACTAGCATCGGCGGACATTCCTCACCCGCCTACGAATTTTTTTATAAGGCCCGGTGCCACATTTTTCGTGCGCAATTAAAGGAACAAACTGCTCTGTGTGTAGCACGAGAAAAAGAACGGCCTCTCGTCACGGGTCAGAGGTCTTCCCGCGAAAGAAAAGAGCGACATACATTCTTGAGAGAAACGCGAGCGGAGAGCCTGAACACACAAGTTTCCTCCTTCTCTGTTTCGAGGATGTTTCGAGTGTCGAGAAATAAATTACGTCTCGAGAATACGTCGACTTTTATGATTGTACAGCTCAGATGCTATAGCTATAGCAGATTGCGATGTGAATGTATAGAATTATAGAACGATCCGGATGTAATCGAAAAGATTCTATATTATATAAAAAATATAATCGCGTTAAATTTGCAAATTAAAAAAAATAATATAATATCTTTTTTCTATCTTAAGCTTATATAATACTATTTCACAGATACATCTCAATAGAGCCAGAATATAAATAAAAAAAGATATTATATTTTTATGAATAATATAGTTAATTTTCTGCTCGTCGCTATAATTTTGATTATTTCTAAGGTAAAAGCTTGATTAGACTTAAATCTCGTTCATTGTTTATGAACAGCGAAACGATAATCAGTCGCAAAGAAATCGTGGCAAATAATTGAGCACCTGACCTCCTTTGCGATCAACACACGTGCACGATGCACATCGGCATGTCGCATATCCTTTCGTTCATTGGTATGCCGATACATCGCAACACTGAGCTCGTTTCGCGATCACGTTCGCGGTCGGCTTGATGGATTTGGCACGAACGCGACCGCGAGGAATTATTTTGAGCACCGTAAGCTCCGCCGCAGGTGCATCACACCGCATGATCGAGAAAACCGAAGCGAAATCTCTTACAGTCGCAAACATAGTTGTTCTCCAAAGTCTTACATTAGCAATTTGTATATTTATAATATAGATAGAGAAAATGAAAAGGGTCTCTTATAAAAATCGCCATATAAAAGTAGCAGATAAAAAAGCCATATAAAAGTAGCAGATAAAAAAGCCAGATTAATTAGAGCCAGAAGATAATTGGTCGGATTGATAATTAATTGATAAATGCATAAACATTTATATACGTCATTCTTTCGATTCGATAAGAATGTCAATTTTTAATAATAGTAGAAATTTTCGTATGAAATCAATGTAAAAAAATATAATCAAAGAAAAACGATGAAAGATCTTTAAAGTCCGTAATATGATTATTGCACGTAAAATATCATTACAAAATATCTTTGCTAAGAGATTAAACTGTTAACAAACTGATATCATTTTTAGACTCGATCTTATTAGAATATTCCAAACATTCTAATTCTGAAATAATCTTTTATTTCAAGTTGATTGACTCTTGTTATTTTTTGATGAGATAGAAATTCACTAGATTTAATTCTCATTATTGTATATATTGCATCAAAATAATTGTAAGAAGTAGGTTTTATTTTACGCCTCGTAAGCATGATGTTTCTGCGAGAGATTTCACAATCGATTTCGAATCAAGATTGACACGTTATGCGACCGAAGAATGAGTCAATATGCTGATCGCTGCTAATTCTTTCTCGAGGTACACTGAACGTTACACAAAATCTACGCCTCTTTCCCAGAGCCTCTACGGCGCACATAGCTTATATTACATCTGTTTACATTACTCTTTATATACAGACGATACTCTTGGCTCTACTCGTGGCGACAGGAAGGCGAGATTAATATATCGCAGAGACACAGGACATCACACGAGCCGTCCAAAGCATTAACCCTTAAAAGCGCACAACTATTATAATCTCTTCCCACGAATATAATTCTTCTACTTTTGAAAAGCTTACAAAACAAGAAATCAAAATTCATATAAAAATTGAAACTTTTCACAAAGAATAGAGTTTATTTAATATTTATTATATTTAAAGAATTTATTATATATTAAGAATTTTCGCAGATATGAAACTGTTTTAGAGATCTCGTTTTTTATATTTTTACATAGAATGTTTCGTATCGTCGACGTGTCTCATGTGATAAAATATAGAACCGTAAAGTGTCTTTAAATCGTCTTTAATTGCGTATCGGTCTCAGCTGTAAAAGCGTATCGCTGATTATTTTAAGACAACCGTGTACTTCTCAGTTAGAAAAAAGTGTGATCGGCGAGATACACGCTCGCGACGTTAATCTACGACCAGCATCTTTTAAACGGCGAACAATCCTCGTGAAAACGCCGCGCCGCACCGTTTCCCTTCGTAATTCTCTCTCGTGAGCGACAGGCTCGTATCTCAGGTCAATTAAGGCGAACTCGTCCGTAAACGACAAACACGTGGAAACCCTCGCATCTCTCGTTCTACTTTATTACGTAAATATATTTTACGAAACGACTGATTGAAAAATTCGAGGAAAGTTACGTCGCGATAAAATCGGCGAATAACGGCGAAACGAATTTTGCGACTTACCGGATTGGCAAATGTATCTCTATAGTTGTGCTTCGATTACACTTCTATCTCGCGAATAATTCATGTTATGAAAGAATCAATTAATTAATTCACTAAATTAATTGTTCAAATATTTTATTCCTCTTTTCTACTGTACAGATAAATGTGAGATTAGAATTGTTTGAGAGAGATTCTGTAACATATATTATTTAGATAAAATCTAATAGAAAAAGAAAATAAAAATCTAATTAAAAATTTGAGATAGAAGGATACTAATTAAAAGACATTTGCCAAATACCGAAAAATTTCCAATACACACACACACATTCTTTGTAACGCATTATTATTTTATGCTAGTGAATAATTCGAAAGCAAGGAAAGATCGACTCACATGTCCATTATCATCCAGCTGATTGTTTGTCAATTTTAATTTGTCGAAGGAAATTGGCTGTTTCATCCAGTGAGCGCCATTCGCAGGACTGTCGGGATGCACGTGAATCCTAGGGGGTGATACAGGATCAGCACGACCCGCGACAACCCAGGCGCTGCTGTGGAACGCGTATCGGTACCTCTTATCGTCACACGGAACGAAATCCATCACCATCAGATACTCCGTACTAGGGTCCAAGCCGAACAGTCGACACTGCGAATCACCAGAATTTCCATCATTTCTGGTACTTTCTTCCGTCCGCGCGGAAATAAATCATTATTTAAAAAAAGATAAAATATGATTGTTATAAATTACTTATCTATATATTTATCAAATGAGAGTTATTTGTAAAATATTCGGATCATCTTTAATCTTTCTTAGGTATTGTACTTTTATATAATATATATACTAATAATTCTAATGATACTAATAATCATCTTCTTTCAGGTTGCATCAATCGTCATTTTGCTTTTGGAGTTTGTAACGAGTGTTATGAACTTTACCTGAAATGTGGGGAACATTCTTCGTCCCGCTTTTGTGACGATCATCTCGGTACCTAGTTGATGAAATTCCTCCCATAGCGGCTTCGCTTCCAAGGCTGCGCCGGCGCCAACTAGCGCCGGATGAAGTGGCCGTTTCGCACCCAATTCCTCGGCGGAGGATGCACCGTCGTCGCTCGGATGATGATCACCGTGGTGACGATTGTTGTTATTGCTGTCATTGCGAGATTCTGTAGTTGACGGAGAAATTGGGTTCGCCACATGGACCGGCAATGCAACCTTCATCGGACTGCGCGATCGCTTCACTCTTCCGGCGCTCTGCAAGCAGGCTGAAAGAACGACAAAAAACGTAAGTACATTTATATAATATTTGGTACAACTTATGAAAAATAATTATGTTTTATTTAGGCTGTTCTTCTCATTAAGCGTATATTTCCTTCTAATTGCGGATTTTTTGTAAATTTTTAGATGATTTTTCCTTGGCAAAAATGTCAAGGGAAGTCATCTTATTTCTCAACTTTTCAATTTTCAATATACTATATTATTGAATATATATTTTATGACAAATGTATATTTTGTAACAGTTTCAAATAGTTCAGTTTAAAATTCTTTTTCTTTCTTTCTTTCTATTAAAATCTGATTAAAATTAATTAAAGACATAATTTCTATTTATTCTCTATTTATTTCTCGAAAGCTTTATTAGTTTTCAATTACTTTTATTCAAATACTATGAATCCTCTCTCTCGATATTTTTGTAAAGAAAAAATCAACTCAAAATTGGCTGAAGAATTCGTAATTTAAACGAAATGCGCTTATAGTGAGAGATACTTTCTAAATATATATAATCGTATTAATTAATTTGCATAATACGAAAAAAAACGAGGTTGATTGAGAAATTGATGAGTTTAAACTTAACAAAAATGTTTTGTATATTTAGTAGATTGTCAATTTTATAAAAAGTTCCTTTGAAGTCGCAATTGAGTTTCTTTGAGTGAGACACATTAATTTTTATGTACCTTTCAAATCACGAATTCGAAATCTGAAAAAAGGTCGACGATATATCGCGAAATCAACCAAGGCGTTTTCTCTGTTCTCCAAGAAGGGACTGATAAACATTGTAGAATGCAATGAAAAAGCTCGGAAAGCTCGATGTGCGAAATAAAGGAAAGCAGTCGTGAGAATGCATGAGAATGCGTCGTCGTTTTAATACGTTCTCCGTTTAATACGTTCACCATTTCGACGCATAAATGTAACGATATTTGAATTTCCTACAAATTATACTCTGTATGCATATATGCGATAATATTAATAATAATATGAAAATACATGAAATAAAAGAAATAAGTTATTATGTATTAAAAAAAGTTACATAGAGTTCTACAATTTAAATAAAATTTAATATAGAAAAATAATTTATGTATGAATAATAGTAATAGAATAGTATTAGCTTTAAAAACACGTCATCTCGAAATAAAATAAATGTGATATTTAATTAAGAGGTCCCAAAAATATGCTTTTGAAGTATAAATACTGAACTATATGGTTTACCTTCCATTTGTTGCATAGGCGACGGTATAGCAGACAAATGTGGATGCTGATGATGGTGATGATGATGATGATAATGATGCGTCTGCCATTGCTGATAACAGCAATCAGCGGCGATTTCGCGTCGTTGCTCGTGTTGCGGTTGCATCCTCTCTCATCGACAACCTCTTGGTACCTTGGTGAAAATTTCGATTTGGTCTGCACTGTGATCACAATTCGTCGACATTTTGAACGTAATTAAAGACAAAGCCGAAAAACAACACTTCGTGCACTGGCGGATTATTATTTCCATCATCGTCATCGTCAATCCATCAATAAATTCTCACTCAAAGATACACACATGATATTCTTTTATAACCGGAAAAATGCGAAACTTTCGAAAATTATAATTGTTCGAATAATTATGTGTTTTAATCGATAATCGCGCGCGCACTGGTAATCGTTCATTATTATCTCAACTCGCGCTTTACAAGGTAGCATTTTCGTGGAGAAAATTTCTAGTCGTCTCTGTCATTTTCTTTCTCTGTCATTTTCTCTCTCTCCTCGTTAATGTTGTCGACAACGTAACGCGAAACGAGCGATTTCTTCAGCATCTCTCGCGACTACCTATTGAAAGAAGATCCGACTGTGATTTCAGTGGCACCCCGATTCTGACCGAGTACCCGACGAGCTCCGACATCGTCGAGAGGTTGCTCTCTGCCGTCAACAGGACTTGTCCTCACCTCCGTGTCCGGACGCTGACAAGGACGCTCAAAGCCGCGCGGATCCCGGATGAATCAGAAAGAACTCGCCCGAGGCTACTACCCCGCGACTTATCATCGAGACATCATTCTCTCTCAAAGTAAAGAACGTTCCCTCTCTATCTTCTTCTCTCGTATCTTTCGGTTCCTCCCTGGCAGATCTGTTTTCAGGAAGAAAGAAGGAGAGAAAGAACGGCGGTAGAGAGGTAGGAAGAGGAAGAAAGGAGGGCTTTTCTGAGGATCCTCCTACACGAGCACCCACGCTGGTCGGCGATGGGATGCTGCATGGATCCTCTGTCTTCTACTTTGATGTCGGAAGGCGGAGTCTCGGTGAGCCAAAAATGTTAGGGGTAGGTGCAATGGACTCAGGAATGGATCTTTTCATCGTGCCGCCCGGGAAAACACATCAACCCCAAAGTGTAAATGATTCATTATATGCATGATGGTAGAATCGCGAAAAAAGTAATTATATAAAAAAATAAGTCGGCAAAGGTTTCGATTTTTTTAAATTGAACTCTGGAAGTCTCAAATTAAAGATTTTAAAACTTAAATAATTTGTAATTTAAAATTTGCTTAACATTGTCAAAATACGATGATAAATTGAAGAAAATGAAGAAATTATTAATATTCGCAGGAAAGAGAGAGAGGAGATATAAGGACTAAATTAAGATTTCAAGTCTTTCAATTCGATCACAGGTTTTTCTTTCACAGAGTTATTTAATATAATATAGTTGTACTATACGTACAGTATATATATATAGTGCCGAATGGAGTATAATTATGCTTCACTTTACTTAAGTCCACACTATACTTACACATTTCACACACATTCCGACATTCACAAAATTTTCAAATTTAATATATTCGTTAAACTCATATATATGTGTATATATATACACTGTTCGAAGATGTAAGACTTCTTAATGCGCGCGTGAGGGGGAATCGCTCTTTCTCTCTCTTCATCGTAAAACTTTTTTTTAGACTGATCGATCATTGACGATGCGTGCGGAAAAAAACACATTTGCGTTTTTTTTTTTTTTCGTGATAGCGCTGAGAAGAATCTTGATAAAATTTTGAGTACAACGATAAAAAAAGCTTTAAATATCGTGTAGAATAAGCGCATTACAATAAATCAGAATTTTAAATAATAAATCATAATTATAAATTATATTTCTCGTTTTCAAAGATCGATGGATTACGTTATTGCAAGATTGTTTGCTTATATCGATATAGTCGTTATTGTGAGATATATATTATAATACGAAGTGGCAATAAAATAAATAAAAATTCAATAATTTTTACAAGACTTTTCCTAATCTTAAAAATCAGAAGTTTAATTTTTTTATGAGAAAATTTCTATCAATGATTCTTCTTAATCCATTTACTTTTCGCAGAGACACGTATTCTTTTTTATTCTTTCTCATCTTGATGCGCCTCTTTCACGCTTATCTGTATCTCGCACGGTTTTCACGAATCAAATCTTCTTAGTTTGCTGACGCTGTTGATTGCATTCTCATTTCTTTTTCTTGCCATATTTCTGCCATTATTTCGCACTCTCTTAAGGAAAGACTTTATACTTACTTAGTAAAAAACAACACTTAGCTTTAGAATAAAAGCGTTTTTTAACGTACTTTGGCTTCCTGCGGCGCATATTAATATCCCATTCTCTCTCCCTTTCAGTAATTATTATTAATGAATAGATATTAATATGTATATATAATTGTTAATTAACAACTATCAATAATGTTTACGTGATTATGACTAAATAAAGAGAGAAAGAGAGGAGAGAAATGAATAAATTTATTCTATATCAATTATTTTAAAAAATAAATAATATAAATATCTTCTTGGCCAGCTCGTTATAATTTTGTGTTTGGCTATATTTGCAATTTGCATCTATAATATTTCTTGTATAATATATAAAGATTCTTAATTAATATATATATTTATACTTTGAATATCTCGTCCAGAAAGTTGTATGAAGATAGTGTGTGTGTGTGTGTGATTGATCATAAATCAATATATTATAATTTATTTGTTTCAATTTGTGTGTGCCTTCTATCTCTAATTTCATCTACTCTCTTCTTCCCTTCTCTAAAATATACACTTATGTTTTAAACACAAATTACACTAGAATAGACTTTTTACTTATTGATTGTATCAATAAGTAAAAAATTCAATTTAAGATTTAATCAATTAATTTATCAATATTGTTCATCTTATTTCCGAAGATTATGAGCGATAATGGAAAGTGCGTCGCAAAGAGCTTAATAAGACGAGATGATAATTGGTGTTATCGGCTTAGCCCTCTTGTATACGTATATGTATCTCTCTTAATACGCAGATAAAATTACAGCCGCCGGAACGATCGTGTGTATTTATCTAAATACAGTGTGATTAATAAGAAAAAAAACTTGGAAAAAATAAATGTGTTTTTGAGATGAACGGATATTTACATGGACGTGAAGAATATGAATGCGTTACGGATATTTTAAGTATCATATCATATATAGTACCTATATCGCGCATTTCTCTCTCGATATACGCTTTACATATTAATAATATTCGCGGGACAAAATTGAGATACGTCACGCTCTGCTAATCTCCCAGAAGTAGAAATTGAATCCTGTCCAAATTCGCATATTGGAAATCGCCAGCCGGGATGATGGATATATATGTATATCGATTGAAGAGATGACGGATGTTTTTATGTGAATTTTATTTATAAAAAGAAATTAATGTGTGTACAAGTATGAAGAAGGGAAGTTAACATGATCGGTCTCAAGATCCCGTAAGATCCTCACGTCGTAGTTTTTTTTCTAGATAGCTTTTCGTGATAGCTATTGTGTTTTCTTTCTTTTTTTTTTTCTATTATCAAGGATGAATTCGTGCTTTGTGCATTGGCTAATGGAAACGCTGAAGATAGGGATGCATGTGGGAGAACTAAATAAAATGAATGTGGAAAGCGAGGAGGATGGATAATGTTAACAAGTAGTAATGATTCGATCCTGACAGAACTGTCTCGATCGAGAGATGGAAAACTCTCGATCGTAAAAAGGACAAGTTTCTTTCCTTTCGTATATTATTTCATAATTAGATGCCTATCATAGAGTGATATCAATGTGCGCTCGCGTGTGTTCATTAATCACACGATTAATTATCCCGCGTTTACAGATACTATATAGTGTCGTTGATATTAATCCAGAGAAGCCTTGCCGTCATAATAATTGCATTACCAGTACTTATTCTCGTTCGTCATGAGACAATGTTACACATTAATGGTTCATTAAATGCTTCAACACTTGCTTTTAGAACGAAACTTGTTTCTCTGTCTGTCTGTCTCTCTCTCTCTCTCTTTCTCTGTCCATCTATCTCTTTCTGTATATTTCACAATTCATATATAAATGTATATTTATAAAAGTACGTATGATGTAATAGATGTCGTTTACAAATTTGTGCAACTTACAGAAGTATCGAGCTATATAAATACCTATTATACTTTAAAGAATTATATATCTAGGCAATCGCTCTAGTTATTACTTGTATATCGATATCTTCATTAACAGCATACTTGCATAATGAAATGAAGCGAGAGTGGCATGGTGTGTTTGACATTGCAATATAATTATTATGTCGATTTTCGTCACAGCGCGAAGTAATCGAAAGAGGTCTTATCTTCTTGGCAAATTAGATGCTGACAACACCGACGAATAAATGTAGATGAAAAAATGAAAGACATTACGATTGACGAATGCGAAAGACGAATTACAGTAAAGTTTATCTTTTGTTGCCGTTTTGCTTTTTACTTTTTCAATTATTAAGATTGTTGCCGGCAATCATACAAATCTTTTCTAATCTTATCATCGATAGATCAGGTTTTCTACTATTTTGTTTTATACAATAACACATTTAGCTACAAACATACTCTATCACTTACTACTTTCGACAAACTCTGTGAAAAGCAACGCCCCTCCGGATTTTCTGATAGATGTATTCCGATTCATTATAACTATTTCTGCAGGCTTCGTAGTCAATCGAAAATAATAATAATATAATATAATAATAATTATTATAATTTCTCTCTCTCTCTCTCTTTCTCGCTCGCTTGCGCTCTCTCTCTTTCTCTCTCTCTCTCGCTCTCTTTCTTTCTTACAAGGACGTAATGTCTTAACAGATGGTGGGTCAGGGAGTAGCAGTTGTAAAATCTTAAGCATCCCATTCGAAAAGACAAGTCTAAGGATTTCACTTCTTCTTATTTTTGTTGTTCGCGCCTCGCGGTGGCGTCACCGGCCGTCCCGCATTCAGACCACCATAAGTGAATTTTCTTTTATCGGCTGGTTTTAAAATCTGAAAACTGCACATGAGAGTCTCGTCCACCGACATCATGGCACCTGCATTGTCAAATTCGCCGCAATAATTCGGAGCAGAGAATAATGTCACCAACTGCCGTTTGGCAAAGAATTCATAACCATCTTCCACCACCTGGACAATAATATTTTACATTTTTAATATGTCAAAATCTTACAAAATTATAAAAGGAATATGTCAACTATATATTAAAAATATTTTTACCTGATGTGCACGGCATATAAGATCAAAGTCATGTTTGTGTAAAAATTTGGCAACGACTTCTGCGCCAAATGTAAACGATACACCACGATCGTTTTCGCCCCAACCCATAGTATCTTTATCGGGATCGGACCATAATAAATCGCAGAGCAATCCTTGATCAGGTACATCCGTCGGTCTCATGATACGTCTGATTTGCTCCATGCTCTGCAGATCCGGACTCAGGCCTCCATGACAGCAAAATATCTTTTCGTCTACTATCGCAGCAACTGGCAGGCAATTGAAGCAATCGGTGAACGTTTTCCATAGTTTAATATTGTAACGACGTTTACCTAAAATATAATTATATTTGTAGAAGTGTGAACAAATATGTAAAAAAAGATCATAAAGGTATATTTTATATATTCATAATAGATATTTACACTCATCATAAAATCCATATATCCTATTAATGGACGCACATTCGTGATTTCCTCTCAACAAGAAAAAATTTTCTGGGTACTTGATTTTATAGGCAAGAAGGAGGCAGATAGTTTCTAAGGATTGTTTCCCTCTATCAACATAATCTCCTAAAAAAAGATAGTTGCTCTCGGGAGGAAAACCACCATACTCAAATAATCGCAACAAGTCGTAGTATTGCCCATGAATATCACCTTGCAAAAAAAAAGTTTCATAATGTCATTATGTAATATAAATATTATTAATTTTTCTTTCACTTGAATTAAAATAATAATCTTTTATCTCCAATTAATTGCATTTATTTGCTCACCACATATCTTTAATGGTGCTTCGAGTTCTAAAAGAATGGGTTGCGATAGAAAAATTTCACGCGACTTGAGACACAATCCTCTAATCTCCACTTCTGTCAACTGAACATTTTTGCCTGGTCTTGCTCCTCGCACTAAAAAAAAACATGAAAAGATCATACTTTAATGACAGAAAAAGTATGATAAACATATTACAATCTTATAGCGTCATACATATTTTCTATATCTTTCAACATATTGATTATCAAACTTTTCTGGTAAAGAAATATAGAGCAGAAGATGAATCAATATTAAATACATTGACATATATGAATCATTGGATACATTTAGCACAATAACTGCTCAGTAAGCAGCAGTTTGTAATTGGAATATAATCTTGCATCTATCTAAAATCTAAAGCTATGCCAATCGTGAATAGTCATTCACTAAGCGCTCAATGAGCAATATTGTACTAAATGCATCTATATGTAACCTAAGACATAAACATTTCGGATTTTGTAAAATATGAAACAATTACAAATCATAATCAATGCATTCCATACATAAAGCTGCAAAAAACCCCCCTACATAAAGTTGAAGATTTGAGTGAATGAATAATTCGTGAGACATTACATAAATGAGAATTTTGTCAGTGATCACACTTGCCTCATCAACTCAATATACTCATTCTCATATTTTTTCTCCCCTATTTTCCAGAGAACAATAGTTTGGGCGCTAGATATAGCTCAATGCACTCATAATTATAATGAATAAATTTTCGTTCATCGACGCGAAAACAAAGTGGAGACGCGATACGCAACAGGATTTTATCATGTCGCGGAGAGACGGACCTCGCCCAGAATCACGACGAGAGGACGAGGCTTACGTACGCGGTTGTTAACTGCGATTTGTGTAAACAAACCGAAACGTCGTCCGCGAGTCCAAGTCCATCCGAGCATCGGTTTCGGAGAAATGTCTCCGAATTGCATAACGACAGGGGGTAGCAGCGATAAGACAGTGGATTCGGGGCGGGGATTGTTTTAGCGTTGCCCTTGAGAGGCAGAGACCCCGAAGAAATCGCGGGGCGTCGTCGCGCGAGCCTAGCGAGGAGGAAGCTCGCGGACGGGAGAAGAAACGCGAGGAAACGCGAGGAGACGCGAGGAGACGCGAGGAGACGCGAGGTCGAGGAAGCTGAGGAACGAGCGAGCACGAAACGTTGGCCGCGCTGCGTCGCCATCCCCCCCTTTTTCCTTCCTCGCTGTAGAGAGCCAGCGCATCGACCAGTTTTACCTTCCAAGAGCCGAGCTATGATGTTGTCGATGTTCAACTTGTCGGTCTCAGCCATCGGGCCGGAGTCTCGATGCGCGTCCCGGGCTTCACACGGAGCACCTTATCACGAGGATGACTGTCGATCCGCCTGGATTCCTTCGTCTGCCCGCCGCACTGACACACGGGATCGCGCTCGCGGCTTCAACGTACAAGGTACTTCGCAATGGCCGCCCGGATAGCCGCGCACTCCACTCCCTTTCGCCTCCCTACCCTCCCCCTCCCCACCCTTTCCCATCCGGATCTCGAGAGCGAGAACTCGCTTCTCTCGATTACTCGAGCATGCGCGCTAAGATCGGCTATGGTTCTTTTTTTCTTTCGTTCTTTTCTTCGGACGCGATACATCCTACTACGCACGCGTGGAAAAGTCTCCCTCGAGAGATATTTGGGATCAGAGAGAAGGATGAGAGACGCCACGCCGTCGATTTTCGTACGACGCTTTTTCTCTGCAGTACACTAGCGTCATGTACATCCATTTTACGCCGCCTGGAACTACATGGCCACTTCCACTTTCGATCCTATGGTAAAACAATCAATTGGTTCATGTCCGTGCTACATCCACTTTTCGATTAAAATCTAAAATCATTGTTTGATGCATATATGTATCTACACATTTCATATCCATAAATTATAGATAAAAAATACATTTTGCGTATATATAAATTAATTAATAAAATATATATATATATATTTTAATTAATTTATATATACGCAAAATGTATTTTTTATCTATAATTTATCCCAACAGATAGACAAAACTACATTTTGCGTATATATAAATTAATTAAAATATATATATATTTTAATTAATTTATATATACGCAAAATGTATTTTTTATCTATAAATTATATATGAAATGTGTAGATACATATATGCATCAAACAATGATTTTAGATTTTAATCGAAAAGTGGATGTAGCACGGACATGAACCAATTGATTGTTTTACCATAGGATCGAAAGTGGATGTGGCCATGTAGTTCCAGGCGGCGTAAAATGGATGTACGTGACGCTAGTGTACTGCAGAGAAAAAGCGTCGTACGAAAATCGACGGCGTGGCGTCTCTCATCCTTCTCTCTGTTGGGATCAACGATTTTTTTATAGGTGCATCACACAAAACTACCGCTGCCGTGCGATTCTGACACGATCGTCCGATTTCGAATAATTTCCCTCAGCCAGAGAAGACGGAGAGATGCCGGAGAACGTGGTATACTTTGACGAAATTTTCTTATTTTCATGTTTCTTTTTAATTAAATTAATACGTTGATCGATCGATTTATTGCCGATCAAGATTACATCGCAAGAACGATAGGTTATGTGTTTGCGTTATTCTTTCGAGATAAAGCATGAGATAATGCATGAAAGGAACTATATCTTCTTTTCAATAGCTTTGTTTTATTTCGATCTCAATTTCTATATATATATATATATATATATATATATATATATATTCGGATATAATATCTAATATCTTATACACATTTTGTATTTTGGAGCTTGGAAGTTGGAAAGTTTTAAAAATTTATTTTTCTCTTTTTTTGTTTTTTCTCTTTAAGCTAAACGGCGATCATATTGATGTGAAAGGTGCCAACTGCGAGTCCCAGGATAATGAAGAAGAGAATACTGAAAATGATGTGCATTTTGAACCTATAGTTACTTTACCTTTAATAGAAGTGTCCAACAATGAGGAAGATGAAGTAGAGATGTTAAAGCTGTAAGTTAAATAGCTGTAAGAATACTTATTTTTACACAATAGACTTACAGAATAATTTATATATGTCTTTTTTTGTCGTTCCTAGGCGAGCAAAATTATATCGTTATGATACATCAAATATTCCAGCAGAATGGAAGGAGCGTGGCACAGGAGAAGTCAAATTGCTAAGGCACAAAACAAAAAACACAGTTAGAGTGGTCATGCGCAGAGACAAAACTCTTAAGATCTGCGCTAACCATTTTGTGACTCCGTGGATGGAACTGAAACCAAATTGTGGCAGTGATAGAGCATGGGTCTGGAGTGTTCTTGCTGATTTTGCAGACGAACAACTCAAGCCGGAATTGCTGGCAATACGTTTTGCAAATGTTGAAAGTAAGTTTTGAATAGATGCATTAAAAATCTTGTGTATATGAGAAATACGATATGTGATAAATTATGAGGAAGAATATTAAAATATGCCTGCATTATTTTATTTACTTGCTAGATGCATCAATGTGGAAGGAAGCATTTGAAAAAGCTAAAAAGATTGTGGGATCTGAATGTGAGATTTATGCCGGCAAAAACAATCCAGAACAAAAGCACAGTGAAAGCGACAGTGAATCCAGCGATGTAAGTTATGATGAAAGTAGCGATAATGAGGACCAGACAAAGTTGTCTAAACAGACTGAAGAATCTGATGCGATTTCTCAGCAGAGAGAAGTCGAGAAAGTATCAACAACGTTGGCAGAAAAGAAAGATGTGGTAACAACGAATGAGGAGAAAATAATCGACGAAATCACGAAGTTAAAAGTGAAAGACGAAGGTGAGAAAAAGTAATGAATTATATGTATATATGCATTTGGAGACATGAATAACGCGGAGTTTATTAAATGTCACATTCCAATTTTATATGCACACAGAGGTGCATATCACATGCCATTAACGTTTCAATATTCGATAATTAATAAACATGTAGGCATTTTTTAGCAATAATGTTATAGAAAAGCTGAATAAATTTCCAAGTTATATAAAATTGTATTTATACGAATGTTACATATATTATCTGTGATTTTTTTAAACTGAGAGTAAATCAATACAAAATTTGTACCGGAAAGTGTGTATGTGAGAGAACGTGTGCCGACTGTTGTGGATGAACAGAAAATAAATAAATACAACGACAACTGTATGAACAGAAAATTTTCCGAATTTTATTTTATTTCTTCATTCACAGAAAAATGATGTATATATATATCACATATTTTTTGATAGTTAATGATTGCATACCATGCTTGTTTTAAGAATATCAAATTCTATATTGAAAAAAATCACACAAGTATATCATATTATATAAAATTGTTGTGTAGATTGCAATATAATGTTGTAATGCACAATCTTTGACAATAGCGCATGCTTTCTCTTTGGAAAATAATATTTTCAATAAACTTTAATTCTTTGTTTATATGTAACAGAGAGATAAACAATTATATTTATTCAAATATTTAATTTGATAGATAAACAGGTGTTTCTAGATGTAAAAAAGCCTATATTTTTAATATTTATCGCCTAGTTTGTCTTGTATTTGTGTCCGTGTATCTGTATAAAGGAACAACACGTACAACAAATAAACAACCGTATAGCAAATAGTCTTACATATCATCTTGTATAAAGTATAATCAAGAAATGCTTCATCACAATGAAATTTAATAAGGAATGAAACAATACTGTGACATATTATTTTGAATAGTGTCCAAATGTGTGTATTTTAATTAATATTTATATAAAATTTAATGAAACATAAAATAATCTATTATAAAGCAAACAATTGATATTTGAACTGAAACTCAATTATGAGATATAATTATATAACATATAATTATTAGGTATAATTATATAACATTTGGACAATCGTTAATAAATTTGATTGTGGTCCTCTATAATTCATCCCTTGCTGAAAAAGACTGCAGGATGTTTCGTCTCTCTTCCATTGTACGTTTCTTTTGATCAGATAATTTTCCTCTATAAAGAAGTCCCTGTACTCGCGTCTCTTCCGTTTGTACAAATACATCTCCCTTCTCCAAGATTTTCTCCATAGTTTTTACATAAATCTTTGCAGCCTCCTGTTGCTCTTCTGGCAAAGTCTCTTCAAAGATTCTTGCCTTCTTTAATATCTCCTAAGAAAAAGAATAGAACATTCTCTTTAGAAAGAAAATTTAGTAATATCGCAAATGTTTAATTTTATTTTAATTCTTTGTCCAAGTCAATATGTTTATAAGGCTGACATTCCAGGACTTTAGCATGATCAAATGAAATATGTACAAGAATTGAATTTGTTACTAATTCGCTGTTTTATTTCCGACTTTATTAAAAATTATTAAAAACAATTTTGTTCTATATTAAATTTATAAATAGTTTATAATTTACAACTATACAGAAAAAAATTTTTAAATACAAAGAACAAAAGAATATTTTTTAATGCTATATAATCGCTCCATTTTTTTGTTTCTCGAAAAATTATATCCTGTTTTTTTATCAAATATTTTAATAGATTATATATTTTTAATTTTGTTAGCACTAAATTACCTGTCTTTCCTGTTCGCTCGCGGCTTTGAATTCCTCGGCTAATTTATCTAGTCGTTCCACGCATCCTGGTAGGCCTAAGTATACTCTCGACTTGGATCTGATGAATCGCTTCAAGTATTCGCCGGTGAAATCGGAATCCCTCTCGGGAGTAAATGTTATCGGTCCCGATTTACCTTGGATGAATAGTAAGACTACCGGGAAGTCCTCCTTCTTGATATTATAGCGTTGCGCCAGATCGGAATTATCTTTATTACCAAAATCTTTAACGCCCACTGTGGCTATTAGGAGATCTGGCGAATCCTTGGTATCGGCTGCCACGGTCGCGTATTGTTCGTGCTTGCCACCATACGGAAATGCGACGTCGAATTTAACGAGTACCGCCTTGAATCTGGGGATCACCTGCAATAATAAAAATTTTTTTTTATGACGGAAAGTTTTCAACGGGTTCAAAAGAATATTCTTAATTGCGAAATCCTGTTAAGAAAGTTGTGAACGACTGTGCTAATAATTGAAACCGTTTTAACTGTTTCACACTCGTAAAAAGAAACACATATGCGATGAGCTATATTTCTGTGAATGCAAAATCAATGTACCCGATTGTTTATATTAAAAAAAATATATATATATATTTTTTAAATAAATGATCGAATATTTTTTCTTGGTATATCTCCAATGCATTTGCGGCACATTTTGTACTAATATTATCACCTATTCTTTAATAGTTGCAAATGCAGTCACGATTTAGCGATTATTACGAATAACATTTTGCGTCCTCCGATAATCATAATCATGATTATAATTACAATTAATTACAACGACCTACATTTTGTCAAAGAAACAATATCTCAACATTCAATCGATTCGTCGTCTAATAGAATCGATTTATTATGAATAAATATAACGCTTATATAAATCAAAGTATGGTGAAACTTGCCAACGTGGCTGATGGCTCGTAACTATAGTAACTTTAAAGCTAATAAGCACAGTGAAAAATTGTGATCGAATTATTTCATCTCATTATTTTTTTTTTGTTTAAATGCAAAGAAAATATACATATACTTTTTCTTTCTTTTCATTACAAAATTATATGTTGTAGAGTTATAAAACAAAAGTAATTTTCATAACTATATTAATTTCGTAATTTCTATATTAATTTTATCATTCAAAAAAGTCGAATTTCGTGCGATAACAAAATTTTCTTGCTTTGCAAAACACATATAAAAACAAAATATACATTTCAGACTCTAATCTAGTATATTTTATTACATATTGTTTTTTGTTTACATTGAAAGAGTCTCGATTTATATTACTCAGCGTGGAAAATTATCGATCATGCTTCTTTTCCATACCTTGTCGAAGGAGTAGGAATCCAAAGGCACGCATCCTTTGCAATCTTCACCGGTAGTAACATGATGCGAGGCGACGACGATGAGCATAAACACGAGGCTTGAGCGAATCATGATCTGTAAGAATTTCGGTGTTCCCGCGACTTCACGTGTCTGCCTCCAAGTCGATCAATTAACTACTCCGTTCCTTCGACTTTGCCGAAACGAACAGCACTGTCCTCCTCGCACGACTGTCGATGAC
The DNA here is from genome assembly GCF_030444845.1 of Prenolepis imparis. Taxonomy (NCBI): domain Eukaryota; kingdom Metazoa; phylum Arthropoda; class Insecta; order Hymenoptera; family Formicidae; genus Prenolepis; species Prenolepis imparis. The sequence continues at coordinate 17,527,732 of NW_028141166.1, read as the reverse complement.
ACTTGCGCGCACGTAATAAAACACGGCGACGACGTTAACCGACCGGTGTCATACCGGTCCCGGTTGACGCATCTCGATCGAACCCATTTAATTATCTGTCTACATACGTTCGAAGAAGATCAAATCAGATATCGTATAGTTATAGAGTAGACGATACACAATCCGATAAAAATGTATATACATACATAGCCGACTTCCTCTATCCTGAGATTCTTTATTCTAAATTTTCCTCTATCCTCAATCAGCTGTTTTCCTTCACAATTGGGTTCTCCCTTATGTTGCTCTCCCGCATTCGTCACGTGATTACATGCAAACTAGAATGAGAAAGAAAATGAGATGGAACTCACGATATTTTTATTCTGTGCATATATATACAAGTAGAAGCTTTAATAAATAGAATAAGAAAATTGCGGAAGATCTTAGAACAGAGAAAATATTCGAACTTGATAATCTTATTGTTAGAATCATTGAACTCTATAATTAGAAAAAGATGCAGAGTTCGCTGAACTCCCCTCTTTGTCAGGGATTTGCTAATTGATGTCATTCTAGTATCACAGTCAAAAACATTGACTCTAACACTATCACGTTAATTTTTTTTAATTACTTATAATTTCATGTGTAATTAATTTATAAAATAACAATAAAGAATTTGAAAGAGAAGAATTGACTCGATACTTTCAGAATTTTTCACATTTGGAGATATAGATAGAAATTAATGAGAACTAATATTTAATTTTTTCTTTCAATAATCTTCAGTTTCCTTCTATGTCTATAAATATTCAATTTTTATTGTTATCTTATACATTAAATATCTTATATATTACATATTTAATTATTTTCCCTTTTTGTGTTCTAATCTTGGTCTTCCTTTTTTTGTGGCTGGTTTATCTTTTCCTTTGTTTAACAAGGGATGAATTTCTATAAATTATTAATTAATATTAGTATAAAATTAAGTCAGTATTTACAATTGTTTCTAAACATAATTATTTTATAGCGATATCTTACCACCAACTGGTGCTCCTTGTAAATCCATATCGTGCGAACGATGTTTTTTTATTGGCGCTTCATGTGCTGTTACTTGAGTATCTTCAGAATCTTCCACATCTGGAGATATAGGTAGAAATTGAAGAGAACCAATATCTTCAGTTTCTTCATCAGAGCTACAAAATGCAGCAACTCTATCAATCGATGCGACATCAACCTCTATTTCTTCATCTTGAGCCTCTTCTCCCTGTACTACAGATTTATCTTCATCGCTCAAATCAAATTCACTTTCTCTTTCTTCATATTCGACATTTTCATCCAATTCCTTAAAATCTGGTGCAAATGCAGACCAATTCTCTACCTGGTTTTGTGCCCAAATAGAAACTACACCTGATGAGATAGATGCAATTATCGGTCTCACTGGATGCCACTAACAAAAAAAAAGAATAGCGCATTTTATTATGGACACTTATTGTATGCTATTTTAATTAAAGATTCAAAGAAAAAATTATGACAAGTGTAAATTCAATTTTCTTACCACAACATCGAGTAAAAGCTCGCCCTTAGTTCCGTGTAAAATTTTCACTAAATTTCCAATACTTTTTTCCCACACGTACAATGCATGTTGTCTCGCTGATCCAGCACACACATATTCTCCATCACCAGAAAAGCAACATTTTTTCCACATTGTTTTATTTACAAGATCTTGCAATTTTTGAATTGGCTCAGGTTCACCATCCTTACCACACGCTAATATTTCAGTACTGTCATATACACGTATTACTCTATCAGATGTATTAACTAGAAAACAGGAGCCTCGTCGTGCAAATTCTATGCTCTTTACTGCTGTATTACTAGCTGTACCCTGTGTTATTTTGTAAGAAGCCTTCACGGTTAATGTCTCAGCATCTAGAACCAAGACTCTACCACGAGCATTCCCTGTATATACATAATCCCCACGTCTATCAAATGATGCTACTATGTTTAAATCACTCTGAAAAGTAATATTGTTTTTAATGACAAATGTCATTTCCATTTTCAAGTATTTGTGTGAAAAGAATTATTAGGATATTATGAAGATTGAGAATAATATATATATATATATATATATATATATATATATATATCATATAATACATACATCTTCATCAAGTGGTATAACTCTATGTGTTCCTTCAACATCAACCATAACAGCAGCATGGCGCATTGGGCATACCAGAAATTTGTTGAGATTTCTTGGATGAAACTGCACTTTCAGTATTGGAGAAGGAAATCTGTATTTCTGATCACATTCTCCAGATAGAACATCCCATATACAAACATTATTATCTGTTGAAGCACTTAACAACTTATGACCATTTCTAGACCAACTAAAAAATACATTACATTTATACTTTTAACATTTGACTTTTTCAAAAATATATTTAATTTCTTTATGTTTTCTTTCAACCCAATCATTTTTTTATCAATAATTTATCATATACTTTCACAAGTAATTATCTCAATCACTTCATGCATAAAACTTGCTCTATATTCTTGTAAACTGTCTATAACTTACCTCAATGAACAAACAGGATGTACATGGGCGCTAATAATCTTAGCTATACCACGAGTCAAAAAATCCCAGATTACAATTCTTCCATCGTTGCATCCAACGGCAAGTAGTGTCCCTCTTTTATTAAATGTACATGTTACAGCAAGAGATATACAATCTAACGTGCCATCAAACTCCTAAAAGTAATTATTAAAAACACAACGTTAATATTACTCATTATTTTATTGATAAAAATAGAATTAAAGTGAGACACATACCTCTGGATAATTTTGTCCAAATGATTCTGTGAAAACATAAACATAAACATAAAAAATATATTATAACCTATACTAAAACATATACTAGAAAAATAATTGCCAGAATTTAAAGTTAATTACTATGTGTTTACTGGAAATAACAAATAAAATTTATATTGAGAAAAATGGAAAATATAATTTTGCAAATAAAACCACCAAATATTTGCAATTAGGTACACATTTAAAATAATTGACCTCTACAATACTTTAATTTCTCATTATTATTAATCATATATTTTGTAAGAAAAAACCAGTATTTACCTAATAGTTCTAAATTCATTTTGATAAAATTTATGCGTTTATTATGATTACTGCACTACACGCGTCTGTTCGTTTTGTTTGCACTTTGCACTTTCATCAGAAAACGTCACTCCTCACTTCCGCTTTGCGTTTGAGCGAGAGAGCTGAGAGAGAGAGAGAGCGAGAGAGCGAGAGAGAGAGAGAGAGAGAGAGAGAGAGAGAGAAAAGAGGAAGTGCATTCGAGTGACGTTTTCGAATGCAGCCTCAGAAAGAGAGAAAGAAAGAATAATATATGTATGACAAATTTTATAAACAGAATTGATATTCTAATTTGTTTTTAGAAGTAATCGCAGTATATATATGTAAAATATTTTATCTAATCTAGCTTATATTATGATAATACAATAATCTTTTAGAATGCATATAACAGAGAGAAAGAGAAAGAGAAAGGACGGGGGAGTTGATATCTTATATAATACATATTTACTATTTCTCTCATATATGATATTTCTAATATTTTCAAAATGTTTACCTATATATTTTTTTAGATAACATATTTTTAGAAAAATTGGTAATTATTTTTTTAGATTGAATTATTATGCTGTATCTTATTATCGATGGCACTCTTTACTTTCTTATATTGCTCCAATATACACCTGAAAAATATATACGTTTTTTATAATAATTAATAATATTATAATTCAATACAAATAAATGAATTAGTAATTTATCTGTTTTTCAATATATTGTATCTCAAACAAAATTGTATGACAAAAATTGCAAATTTTTATTAGATATATACATCTGAATTTGCGTATTACGATGACTATATATATATATATATATATTCTCAGATTTCTTAATAATTAAAACTTCCTTTTTTATATCGCTTTTTAAATTATTATATTTAATTTGCTATATGTATCAAAAATGAAAAAAGCGAATAAAAAGCAGAACATGCAATAACATTTTCATATATCCACATATGTGTCATTAAAATGAGAATAGAAACTAAGAAAGAAAATCTTGGAACAAAGAAAATGCTTTATGTTTCTTAGAATAATAGAAAAACTGTCAAATTAGATCGATTATACTTACTTTTCGGCTGCACATTCCCCTATCCAGTCAGACGCATCAATCATCATGTTGAATAATCGTTCTAAATATTTACTAAGGCACGGCATAATTGCATTTTCCGAGTGATGTTGAAGCAATGGATGATACACATCACGTTGAGTCATGCTATTATTGCAACTCTCAATTTCTTTACTAAATATCTTCCATACCTAACAAATGCACACATCTGCGTTAATTTATTACATTATAAATATATTATATTTAATAGCATTATATATATTATTTTTATTATTATCTACATTAAATATTTATTATATATATTATATTTATTTGCATTTTATTGCAGAATAGAAAAAGCTTTGCATTCTTATCTTTACTTTCTTTTGTACGAGAGACTTTTCTTACCTGTACCCATTTTGTTGATAATGTATCTCGCAAGGATTCTCTGTGTTTAAAGCGTTGCAAAGCGTAAATAGCCTCGATACCCTCCTCAATGGTTTGGACTTCTTCAAATATTCGATCGATCAGACTTACAACCATATTCTCCAATTCTGTTACAGAGTCTCTAAACGTCTGCATATTTTTTAGCCATGTGGAATTCGTAACGTCCAGAATGTTATCGCGAACTAGTTTGACTTCCTCGAGATTCTCGTAAAATAAATTCTCTATTCGACAACAATAGTCCTCGTGTTCAGTACCCTTTGCACCGCCGATCATTCCCACTTTATTACGCCTACAGACATTATTTATATATTAGCATTTACAATATATTCATGTACTATATACTATATTATACATGTATTCTTTTATAATAAACTTTCTATATATTAATAGTTAAATTAAAATTGTGGAAATTTTTAATCTAAATAAATTATTATATATATATGGAATATTCTATTTTTTATATTTTACCTTCCAAATACGATTAAAGCGTTGCAAATCTCAATAACATCATAACATCTTTGCGCGAACGTGTCGATGCGTTTAAATACTAATTGTTCGTTTACATGCCAGTCTCTATTCGATTCAATGTGCGCAGTTATCCTGGTGACCTGTAATCGATTTTTCCGAATAAATTTATCGGATTTTAAAATAATTATATGACCGACTTCACCAATTCTCCACAAATTATATCATCCATTCGTTAAATTTATAAAAGTTCTTTAAATATAATTTTTCTGATTGTAGCTAATGCTGAAATAATTTTAAGCTTTTGGAGCATTTCATATTTAGTTGATAATGTTAATTATTTCGATTTTAATAATGAGAAAAATATAACTTATACTCTATTTCCAGATTCCGATAATTTAAAATTTGTGGAAGCTCTTGATAGAATTGGCCATTAACACATATTAATTATAAATTTTACAAGATACTTTATTGTATACGACTCTGTATGTTTCGCAACAAGAAATACATTTCCGAAGAATGTTTATTCCATTTTCTGCATCGCCTTCTAATATTGCTTGTAAATCGACATAATTCTTACATTGATGCACTATTTGAGTGCTTATGATCTCACAAAGTATCTCTATGTTGTCCCTATAGATAAACATAATTATTTTTTATCGATCAATTTTTTAATCATATGTAGATTTCTCTTCTAATTAAAATCAATTCATAATTATGACATTGGAATCTTTTTTAATGAAATAATTAATTGATAGCCTAAATATCTTAAATAATTCTAAATATCTTAACGATTCATCTATTAAATAAGATACATACGATGTGTTATAAAATGGGGATTCCGTCCAGATAAACAGTATCAAGAGCAATATTTTCGTTATGGGCTCTTCGATCTCATTCGGGCATTTCAAATCGTTGCAGGCCTCCGACAAAACATTCAGATATGCTATATTGGATGCAGCTTGTTCTAATCCTTCATGAAGTTGTAATGTCAACAATTGAAAAGAGTCTACACTCGGCGAACGAACGTTCTCCAACAGACACAATATTGATTGAATTTCTTTACTCGAGAGCTGATCATGCAAACAGCACAGATTGAAATCTGCAAATAAAACATTTTAGACCTTATCTTGGAGCATAGATATTTTAATAATTAAATCTCTGATTAAGTATTTGGTATAAGAAAAAAAAAAAAAACAATACAAAATAATTCTCTTTTTCCTGAGACAGAATGTCATTTCTTTTTTTATTTTTTAGTAGAAATTTAAAATGACGAACAATTTTGCTTACGATTTAATATATAAAATTTATGTAATATGTTTAAAATGTAACAATATATATTTGAAACTAACTTATCGCCGTCCAATGTTGCAGCTCGTCGAAAATGATTCCTCTAGTTGTGTTCTTAGACATGTTCGCTAATGTTTCTCGTATCTGTTTGATCCAATATCGTACGATCCCTTCAAATCTATCTATCTGTGCCTTTTCTGATTCTCGCAATTCATTAGAAACATATTGTTCATCTTCCTTGGATAAATCCGGCTTTTCGTCTCTCGATAGTGCTGCGACATCAGGCAAATTTTCTTGCGGCACATAAAGCTTAGTCAAACCCATTGGTTTGTAAACCGATTCGGTTAAACATGTTAAAAAATTGTGCAGATTGAAGAACAGATTATTCCTGATAACTGCTTTCGTTAAAGAAATACTTTTGTTATTTTGCTTGATCATTAATGTTATTAATGTTAATTGAAACAAGCAATTAAATAATTTTGAAATGCGATCTATATCAATTAAATTAAAGAATTAATAATTTTAAGTATAATAATAATTAATTATTAACTTCGACAATTAATTTCTTTTATCTCTCTCACACAATTTTTTATTACTATTATTATTTATTGCTTTAGTCTTATTTACTATTTATTGGATTGTACGAATTTCCTGGAAGAGTTGAAGAGTGGAATCAAAATTGTTATTTTGAATTCCAATTATAATAAATTCCTATTATAATAAGTGGATTAAATATTACACAGAAGGATACTCTCTGGCCATTCGCCATTGTTGAGTGCAGCAGGTGCATACATATTTTCCATCGCTTTCAACACACACATCATCGCATTACGATTGATGCTGCCAAAAGTGACTGTGGCGTGAAAATTATCGACGGTGAAGACGTGCCAAGGTGTCCGTAAGAAATATACAAATTCACTCTGGCCATCTTCTGGAACACTTAATCGTGCTCCCAACGTATCCATCTCGAAATATATACTTAATAATGGGTAAACTGGATTCTCGAAGTACTCGCGAATAACCTTATGACAATCCTCCTTCCAATCGGAATCCTTGATCGAAGGGAGCATCGTAAGATCTTTTATGTATTGCACCTGTGGAATAACGTATTGAATATAATATTAGTAAATCTAATAAACAATTATCACAAAAGTCTAGTTATAAATTAACTTTAAAATTTAATTAACTTTAATTGTTTTTTCAAAATTATTTCTAGTAAGAAGAATAAAAATACATTGCAGAGAAGAAATGCATCGAGTTAAATTATATATTATTTAATTTAAATGTTACATATAAATTGCAAATTTTTGAAAAACAAGTTTATATGTCAGGAAATAAAAAAATGAGAGCATATGGATTTCATTGTCAAAATACAGTCTAAAAATAAAAAAAAATTAAAATACGGAATATAAGAAATAAAAAAAATAAAAAATTAAAATTAAAAATAACAAAGTGTATTTATATATTTATATATGTTCAAACCGCAAAAAAACAAAAAAACAAAAGCATTTAAATAAATTCAACGATAAGTAACTAACCAATTTATTTAAATCCTGTTCATCAAAGACCGGCTTAATTGGTTCAGGAAGAAGTTCCTCTTCCGTTTCCGGACTTTCTGAAATATTTCAAACATATACAATAATTTTGTACTTTTTCATGATTAATTGAGTAAAATAATTTATCGATTCAGAATATGGCAAAAAAATCCAAAATATCGAGTTTGTAAAAAAGAACCTTGTCGACCAAAGTCCTCTTCATCCGTGTCCATGTCCAAGAATTCTCTATGAGGATCAATCGATGATTTTTCCACTTTCTTCGTTTTCTCCATCCTTTAATCTCTTTTATTCAACGTATGAAAAAACAATATAATAACGCAGTCGAATACTTTGTCGACAATAAATTATTGAAGACAATGAAAATGTGCAGTATTAAGTGGCTCGTAACAAAAGCACGTTGCCAAGTGATTTAATATCGATAAAACGGGTAAACCCTTGTGGAATCTAGCAAACCCCTTCGTGTAATAAATAGCTGTGACAATCATATATATGATGTTATAAACAATATAAACGACATATAATTTATTTAAAAATAAGAATGGATCGGCCATGATTACCATCATCTGTCGGTCATCTTGAGTGACTTTTTTATCGACTGTGCTGATACTGTTTTCACTACAAGTTGGCCCGAGTGATCCGCCAGTTGTCGCTGATCACGGAATCGTGTTCGCGGGCATTCGTACTCTTTGCTCTTTGGTTCTTGGGATTATAAGGAACTGACAGGTGAATTGGTGAATTCGCCTCGCCGCGATCCCTCGGTTCCAGTGATATATACGTAAAAAAGACTCGTGACAGCTCGCCGCAAAGATGCGCGAACCGTTTAGATCGGATGGGCCAACGTAATGATGACGAACGATGCTAATCGACGTGTCTGCGGATCGAAATATGCGAGGTACATACGTAACGTGTAAGTGCGATCAATAAATTATTCTTGCGGGGAAAATGCGTGCTCCAGACCGCGCTTGCCTTTCGCCGCAACAAATTTCCTCTGTCTTGCGTGACTGTCGATTTTAATTTACATTTGCGGTGCTGATTATTGATATGTCGTGAGGAATTTCACGCCAGCCGCACATTCTTCAATATTTATTGAAATTCGTCGTTTCTTGTGAGAAAAGGGGTTAGCGCTAAACTCCGGCTTTCTATATTTCGCGATCATCGAGAAATAGTTTAAGATTCGAGCCGAGCTCTAATATTGAAAACAATACTTTACTCGTTTATATTTTTTTTACAGAGTTCAATAAAAAGTCAAATTTTCATCTTAAGGCTTCATCCAAGATTTGATCTTAATTCTTTTTTAATGTCATGTATGATTTTTTTTATATTTCTCTCTCTCTCTCTAATCACGCAAACACATTCTACATATAAAAATATTGAGGTTTATATGTGAAATCTTTGATAAAGAAACATTATATTTATTCTAATCTATAATGCATTTTAGTAAAATAAGATTATTTTAATGTATAATATCCTTACACTTCTTATATATAGTATTGTGTAATTTTTTAAGGTAGGCAAGTATGAAACAGTAAATATGCCTCATGGCTGGAGGCAGGAGCGACAGCAAGCAAAATGGAAATTTAGACAAAACGCATCAGTGGCTATGCCACAGTAGTTTTGACTCTTCTATAACACTTCAGTCCTCTCCAAGTGATGAATTTAAAAAACGGAAAAGTGCGGAACAGCATCGCACTATTGTTAAAAATATCAATCAATTACGAGATAGTATTCTGAGGTAAGAAAATATTATATGTTGCACTTTTTATCTTAACAAATTTCAACACATTAATGCATTTTGTAAAGCATAATACAATATATTGTGTATTTGGGATTTAATAAAAATGTGTGTGTGTGTGTGTAAAGTATAATATATTATATACATGTAGTGTGAAATTATGTAAAGATAAACATATGTATATTGTACCTAGTCGACACTTCTCTCATGATATGTTTGAAATAATTCTACATATACCTTAATGAACCAATTAATTGTTGCACAATTTTATTATATATATTTTTGGTAATTGTGTCGATGTGTAATTTCTCTCCAGCTGTTTTTTTTTTTATATGTACAAAATAAATTTAACTATACGTTTAAAAAGAATGAACACATTAGAGCTCAAGGGGGTATTTATATACACACACATACATATATATACGTGTACGTGTGTGCGTGCGTGTATGAGACTGAAAGAAAATTTTTTATTATAGAATATTTACGGATTCCTTGTATTGTGATCTTAATATAATACATGGTTACAAAGTAATCCGTATAAACCAGTGTATCGTTAGAGCAAGATCACCACACTTGTATGAAGTTCTCAAACCTTATTTTATTTACACTAACAATACGATCCATTGCATTCTTGATAAAGCCGGACTTTTTCATCAAATTGAAGATTTCGTAAGGTATTGCTATACCATTAATTATTTGTATAAGAATCGTCTGAATGAGAACAAATCTTCATTATTATATTTGTTTGCATGCATTTGGTCTAATACAGTGTGATGTTCCTTTCATGTTTCCTTTTTACACTGCATAAAATTGTTTATCTAGTTGATTTCGCACAAAGTTGTACATTTTTTTTTATTTTTTTTTAAATCCACAAGAACCAAAATATAATATTTGTAACTATATTTGAATGTGAGATGTGCTTCCCTAAATTTTTGGACATTTTTTATTTATAATAATATGTAAAAAACGGAATAACATTTTTCTAAATATTATTAATATTGCATAAGATTTGTGAAATATTTGCATCCCATTATTGAAAGAAAAATTAGATAATCATAGGATATTATTTTACTTTCTATTGAGATAGAGAACAACTTTTATAACAAATATTATTATTGAGAGATTTCGTTGTATGTACATTAGATATAGATGTATAAATTTGTTGTACAAATTTTTCAAACCACTATTATTTTAAGCATGCTAAACTATGTCTACTTTAACACCTGTCAATACTTATTAATTAAATTTTATTGTGATTATATTAAAACAGACACGTTATCATATATTTTTGTTTAACTCATGTTACTTATTTTTAACATTTGTGTACAAATTACAGGCTTCTATATAGTAATTTGGATTTTACTCAAGAAGAGCAATTGTTGGTGGAAATTATTTTGAATACAAATTACAAGTGTCGCTCTTTAAATTACTCTGATTGCAGTATATCCCACATTGATGACAGGTCAGATTTATTAATAGATCTTATAATAATTTTTATATAATCTAGATTTTCAATAAATTGAACCTTTTATAAATTTCAAAATTTTTATGAAGACAAAATTTAAGACTAAGATTTAATATTCAAAATTCACTAAAATTGAAAGATAATATTGTGTTTTCTTGTTAAGCTACTCTTGTCTTTACAGGCACTATGATTTTTTTGTCACATTTCATAAATTCGTGTTATCCACAGAATATGCGAGAAATGTTGGACGTCGAGCTGTGACGCGCAACAACATCTTCAGGAAGTAAAGGAGTATGTCGTAGTGGATGCGAGTCCTGCTGCATCAGAAATGGCTGATTCCGGTCTGGAGACAGGTTCGATAAGTCCGCACGAGAATACGACGTATTCCGAGAACTCCAGCACGGACTTGGAAGTGACGCCAGCGGCCACGGAATATACCTCCGCCAATGACGACGATTCGGATCGGATACGCGCGAGCGAGCGAGTACGCGACAAGGGCGGCCGTAAGACACTCTTGTTACACGACGAGCATCGGGAGTCGCTCAATAATGACGATTTCTGCGGGAAGAATGCAACGCAGTCCGAATCGAACAACCATAGCACAACGTGCTCCTCCCTGGAAACGGAGCATCCGCCCGCGGATAATAATACCTCGGACAACGCACAGGAGGCGAAACTGAACGCCGAGGAGATCTTCCAATATGAGAGCCAGATGTTGAGCGAGCCATTCTACGAGTCGGACTGCGGCAGCGATGAAAACGAGTCTTTTGAATTCATCGAGCCTGTCCCCTCGGTGAGCGGCGATCATGAAGAAAAATGCTTCGCGAAGTGTAAACTGAAGCGGAAAATACAATCGGATGCGGAAGAGTCGGAAAGTACAACGGTCGAAACGGAATCTGATCATTCTCGCCCTATCGATAGCACGACGACGACGACAGGCCGTAACAGTTCGTCCACGAGCGGTTATTACTTCATCGATGCATCTACTCTGAATGACGAGGTGGACATTGTGTCTACGAATGTGACGAAGAATCAGTTCGCCAACAATAACACGCCGTATTCCTTCGCGTTTTCCTCAAATTACGTGGATTACGCGTCGTCGTCGGACAAGTCGAATAATCCCGTAGAAGAACAGTCGTACAAGTTTACTCCGCTTAAGACACTAAGTTTGCAAACTGGTCACGAACGAGTGGCGGAGTTCGAGCGAGAATTGAAACTCACGGAGTACCTGCAACCGCTTCCGGAATCGCGTAAAGTAAAGCGAGTAGATTCCGCATCGGAGGAGAAAGCGGACGGTAATAAGCCGACGGAGAAGGAATCGCTCGCGGTAGAGATCAAAGAGGCGGACAGTGGAGAGAGCGCGCATCCTTCCCCGTGTCCCGATAACAACACGAGATTGAGCAACGATGAGAAAACGGAAACGTCGAGCAACGCCGAGGCGACAGGAAACAAAGACGCGAACGACGCGAGCGCGAACGAGGACAGACGACCGTCGCTTATCAGGAGAAACACATTCGAGCTGGACTCCAACGACGAGAAATTGTCCGTTTTGAGACAAGAGTACGAGCGTCGACAAGGTAATCTTATCTTTCAAAGCGCCATTCCGCAATACTCGGGCCATCGCGTGGACGATGACTCCATTTGCCACGCACCTTCCGATTCCGTAGTTTCTGTTGGGGTCACCGAACCATCGATCACCTTTACACCCGACGTTCAGATAGCTGCTAACACTCAGGACCCGGTTACGTATCATTTATTGGATAGTTGTGAATACAATCAAACGCAAACGCCGCAAAAGAGTCACTTACAATCCGACTTTAATAGATCTTGCACAATTTATCCCGTAATTAAGAGCGCCAGCGATAAATCTATCTTAGATTGCGCCACGGACTCGGACGACGCAGCGTCCAATCATTGCAGCAACAGTTTGCCGGTTACTTTGAACTCTATTCTGGAAAAGAGTAATCGGTTAGAGCCTATAAAGAAAATTAAACAAAGCGACGAGACTACTCCGATTATTTCTGGTGGTGTTAGCAGCACGGACTATTCCGTCAAACCTACGGACAGTCCCACAGTACGACGCAAAACAGAATGTACGCCGATCGTCTCGGGTGGCTCGGTGATCATGAACAAGCCTGAAGTCAAGGCCCGGCCCTCCAGAATGTCTTCCTCCATGACCGCCTGGGTAGTCGATATGAGCGACTGCGGTAAGCAGGAATCTGGTTCCCGAAACAACTCGCGAAACATGTCGCAAAGCTTCTCCACTTCCGAATGTATCAAGAAACCTGTGCAAAAGTCAACCAATTGTGAGAAACAGAGTAGTTTAGGATTCTTCGTTAATTTAAAGGACGTGAATGATATCGAACCAACAACCGAACGCGATCACTCGCTCGAAAGAAAGGGACGTGAGGGTAAACCTTTTTGCGAGTTTTACGTAGATATCTCTGACAAGAATAATGATACTAAAGTCAAACCATCCGAGAGGCGAGGGAGTGTTAAGAACGATACTCTTAAGGAAGGCGAGAAGAAGAATATTTTCTCAATGTTTATCGGTCTGAATGATACGCACGACGAAAGCGATAGAAACGTCACGACGCACAGGCGAAGCTTCTCGACGATACCTACTAAATCGATGGACACCAAGACTGACGATAGTAGTTCCAGAGACAACAGTAGCACCGCGGGAAATAATCAGCCGCAGGAACAAAAGAAAGAGACATCCAAACCCAGCGTCTTCATGTTCATAGAGTCCGATTCTCCTGTGGTGAGAAGACGGACGCTATCCACCTCGCGACCGACGTTCAAACGGCACTCCTGGAACACGGACAAGACGCAGTCAACGAATGGCAACGGCAACGGCAACGGTAATGGTTGCGTGGCAAAGGAACTTATGTTCAGGAAGGAGCACAAGCGCGCGCATAGCATTTCGATGGACGGTCGCGGCATCTTGAAGCGATCTCAGGCGAAGACGAGCTCGTCCAGCCACTCGTTGAGCGACGCGGCCAAAGCAGAGTTTCGCAATCATAAGGACTCCAAGACTCTGCAGGATCGTGAGAGTAACTCCAATAACATGGACACGTCGTCCGAGGACGTGTTCGAGTTCGACGTAAGGGACACTCCACCCAACTCCCACGTAGAGATCGAAAACGAGGAGCAATTGCGCAGTAGCGTGAACCAGCGCAGTTGCGAGTACAAGGATATGATTTCCGGTCGGGTGGAAAACTTGGAGGTCAGCGAGACGAAGGGACACGAGGACGAGTTCTCGGAAACCTCCGCCTGGGAGAAAACTTGTACAGAGAGCACGGAAGGGCAAACACGTAAAAGCGAGACATTCGACATCAGCAGTGGACCATCACCGGACAGCGATAACCACGACTACGAATTGAACGACTTGCTGAACGGCGAAGTTTCGGGTGTCAAAGACAGGCCGCAAATAATAACCGCGGGAAGCAGCAGTAAGATATCGGAGACCCGCAAATCGCTGAGTGAGACCATCAAGAAGATCGAGTGCGAATTGAAGGAGCCGGAGTACGATAATGTGAAACGACAAATGTATGATTGTCGTTCGTCGAAGAAGGACGGGAAGGCCGGACGTAATTCGAAGAACTTGCATTCGGATTCCGATAAGACGGGTTCCTCCTGCTTCGTACGTCTGTCGGACTTAGATAGAACGCCGATCGCTAGTCATAATGCGTCCGATGTCCCGATCAAGGGTGACAGAGACACGCAGTATCGGATGAGCAGCAGTATTCCGGAAACGTCGTGGATAGAGAGCAAGCTGGCGATAACAACGAGGAACAGCGGTCCGATCAGGCCGGTCTCTAGGAAACTAGCTTCTGTCATGAGCACGTCGCTTCCGTCCAAACAGAAATCCCCGCTGGAGGATCTGACTGCGGCCGATTGCGAAGGGGAAGGAATTATTTCCGAATCCGATCTCAGCAGCATGCAGAGCAGTATGGGACGTTCCGGAGCGGGTACGTCATCGCAAACATTAATTCTTTAGCTTTGTGTATTACACAAAATTATATATAAATTATATATGATCACGAAATCTTCCAGCTTTGGAAAAATTTTGGCTCCGTGCTTGAAATTGATTAAATATTTAAAAAATACTAATAATTTCTCTTCTCTGGTTGTAGAAGGCAGCACGGAGGAAACCGAAACGTCGAGCATAGCTGGTGCAAAACCGTACAATAGGCTGGGCGAAGATTTACTAAGAATGTTCTTGGAGGAGATCAATCCTGACATTACGATAGACGTGGCTGGCCGGCATATAAGGGCACATAAATGTATATTAAGTTCTCGTTGCCAATACTTTGCCGCAATTTTGAGCGGCGGATGGATCGAGAGTGCAGGCAATGTTATTTCTCTGCAAGGGTATGCATCAAAAACTTAAAAATATATAATATATCTAGGAAAAAGTTGCATATCCGTGACAGTTTTTTGTATACTTTACATGTTCATTAATTCAATATTAATTATAATTTAATTATATTATAATTATTAATTATAATTTATAATTAATTGTAATAGAATTATTATAATTTAATATTAATATATTAATAATTTAAATAAATGGTACATCAATATGCATCTTTCATTTTATATAATTATAATTTGATATACTGCATTTTCATATAAATGACTTTAACATTATCTGTTAATACTTCTGTTCTAGGTATTCTTATAATGCAGTTCATTTTGCATTATGCCATATCTATAGTGGAGAAAGTAATATACCAGATTCTATAAGTATTGTTGAATTGGCGACGTTAGCTGATATGTTGTGTTTAGAAGGTCTTAAAGAAGTTATAGGATACACGCTTAAGCTTAAATATTGTCACTTGTTTCATAAGGTAAGAATATTTTTATATCATCTCTTTTGCTAACAAAAATTAATAGTACCAATATATGTGAGATATTTATGAAATGTGTTAACTACAATCAGAAACTTGTGTTACGTCATAATGTTTGAAAGCAAGTTAATTACTATTAAAAATGCAAATTATTTATCTTTCAATTTGCAATTTATTTAATTTTTAATCTGCAGAAAGAAGCAGAAGTTTCATATGTAATTTTTCTGGATTATTATATTTCTGAATGTTATTACATTTCAGCCTTGCCAAATATGTGCTGTTGGAGTGTTAGAATGTATGCCGTTAGCTGCAGCTTATGGTCTGGATGAAGTGTATCGAAAGTCACTTAGATGGATTACGAAGCATTTTGTACGAATATGGCCATGCAAGGCATTTGCGACTCTCCCGAGAGAACTAATGGAAAAATGTTATCATCAACATATAGTGCATATGGTATGTATCTGTAAAAAAAAAACAATGTATTGAGGATAATGTAAATAAGTGTGATTTGCATCAAATAATTTATTCAACAAGAAATTGTCAGTATTTTTTCTCACAGCTGCAACTCTTTATAAGCAAATTTTCGATTTGTATTGCAATTCTAATTCTTTAAAAATAAAAATTACAAATTGTTTAATGCTTTTTCGTAGATATAAATAAATTTTCAGTGTTTTATTGACAAATTTTCTTTTTTCATGCAATATATTGTAGTCTACCGACAATGTACTCCAAACTATGATGGATTGCGACAAACTGTTGGCGACTCTGCCAAACGTGCGATGGGCAGAGCCAGTATTTCGGATGGTGTCGAATCTATTGGAGACGTCGATCAAATTCCTGTCGGAGAATTTCGTAGGCGTCCTGGGAAATGAAAATTTCCAGTCGCTCGGTTGCGAGTTGACGTGGAACATTAGTCGTTTGGAGGATAATTTTCTAACGGCCATTGAACAATTACCGCCCGAGCAAGCGTGTAAAAGTTATTCCAAATTGAATAAAATGCTACTCGCGTCGCAGACGGACGATCTTCAAGGTAGAATCAAGTGGGGACCACTATTCATCGATTTTCTGCAAAAACTTCAATCTCGCGTGGAAAAGTGTTTGGTGCGTGATGCAGCGCGTGCCGCGAGAACTACTACCTGGTTGAAAATGGATTTGGAACTTCGCAGAAGGATACAGGAGTTAGCTTGCCTCGTGATCTTGCCTCACGAGACTACAAAACGCCTATCCAGACATTCAAATTTCTTGAAGGCAAGCATTATTTTCCCTAAAAAGATCCAAAAATATTCATCTCAAAAGAAATAAAAATAATATAATATATAATAAATTTTTATATTAATATATAATATATAATAAATAATATAATAAATAAAAGTTAATAAAACACTATCCAAGAACTTATGAATCATAATCTACATTGATTTTTAATTGAATTGGAGTCTCTTTTATACTATTACCTTCATATCTGCAGCATTCTTTTTCTAAAATTTCAAATTCTGTTTATTAAAGGAACCTCAGGTACCGCCTAATCGCTCGACGATAAATCGCAGCTTAGATTTGAAACGCGTAAAAATGGCAATTTCGGAACATAATGACAAAACTTTGAAGCAAACACCATCGTCTAAGCAAACGAAGAAAGTTTTGGGTAAGCCAAAAACGGATCCGCTTGAGCGTAAGATGCAAGAGGATAAGCAAGTTGTTTCTGAAACCGTGAGACCGAAATCATGGCCTAACAAGGTAGAGGTATGTCTAAAATTTTGACAATTTATTTATAATTTGAAAATTATTAGTATCTCCAACATTTTCAGAAATCAACTTTAAATTTATTTTAAACAATTTATCATTAAAATAATATATAATTGCGTAGATAAAGTCTAGATACTTGGAGCCGAAAAACAAATCTGTTCCGAAGGAGAGTACGCCTACGACGCATCACGTTGATAAGATCGTGCAACAACGGCGCAAGATTATGATTTCTTCGTCCGATTCATCGCGCACTTCCAGCCCGGCGATGAAACGCGCGATAGATAAGAAACCGCTGTCCAAAATAAAGTTGCCGGTGAAAAAAGACGTAAAAGCTCTCTCATCGGACAGTTTGACAGAAGCAAACGCTTCCGGTCGAAGTGGCGGTAGCAAGAGGGACTTGATCAGCAAGAGCTGCGGTATCACAAGACCCGAATCGCCTTCCTTCAAACAGAAAGGCACCGAGATAGGATTATCGATCGATTCTTTGGAGACTAAGAGTAAGCCGGTCGCCATCGTCAAAAAGAAGACCAATAAGATGGATACGTCAATGTCCACCGACAGTCTCATGACGGAGATAACGGCGACCCCAAAGTCCACTGTGTCTAACAAATTGTCACCTACTTTGGCAAAAGCTGCAAGCAAAACGCAGACTTATGATAGGTGAGATGAAATTTGACATTACTTATTTTTTTCAATAATGTAACTTGCAATAAATGTATTAATTTCATCGATTATTTACCTGAAAAGATTAACTTTGTATTCAAATAGGACGAAGAAAAGCTCACCACCAACGCAACAAAAGAGTCCACTGACAGCCATCAGAAAACCTCCAAGATCATTGGAAGGTTCCACTGCTGCCAGTCGCAGCAGAGCCGCTGCTATTAGCAGTACATATTACGGTTCACCAAGTTTGCGCAGAAACTTATTGGATGCTGCGAGGACGCCGGACGTCCCTGGCAAACCGGTGAACGCAGTAGCTCTCTTCAGGACGCGACAGATGCAGCCAAATACTCCTCCCAACACGAGAAGAGAGAGGAAAGAAACGCAGAGCTCTGACAGCCCCAGCAAGAAATCCTCTCCGAAGTCTAGTGCCACTAGTAGGATGAACAAATCAATGATTACTGGTAAGAGAATTGCCAGCAGCAAAGTCGATGACAAAGTTAAAAGGTGCCATAACGGGGAAGCGCAGAAGCAACCCACAGTAGGTTCGAGATCCGGTACGTTTCTTAAGGATGAACCTACAATACTTAAGAAAGTGGACATTAAATCGTCGCAAATTAATACTTAATAATGCTATTAATGGCTGGATAATCCTACTAATCCTACTAAAATATGCATTGTCGACAGAACATTTGTTTCTCTGTGCTGCAAATTATCAGCATTATTAAGAAAAAGTTTTTTTGTTCATATCGTCTTTAAACGTATCCTAAATTTCTAAAATATCAAAAACTTTTTAAATTATTACATCACTACGTAGTTATGTTTACGCATTCTAGTTTCAAAATTGATTTAATCTCTTTAGGTGAAAGAGTACCTGAAATTATTATGACATTTTAATATTCCTGGATGGAGTCATGGACGTTTTTTTACGTTTAATATATGTCGACAATGCATTAAGCATATGTATCTCAAAAAATCCAGATTGATAGAGAACTGTCGCTGGTAACTGCAAACGTGATAATTCCAATCGAGGAATCGTATTATATGTAAGATAGAAAAATGTAATTTTAATTTAAGGAAGGAATTTTTGGGATTATCGTTAAAGGAATACGCTCGAGTTGCATTTATTAGTTTAATAGAAAACGTGCTATAATTATATCTTACGACGACATTCAAATAATTGAATAATTTTCAATTTTTGAATAAACAATTTTTAATATTTCCTGCTCTTCTAATAGCAAAATAATGCAGAAAAATTCCTCATTGATAAGAAATCAGATATACGGGTTATCTCCAAGAAAAGTGTGTATCAAGTCTTTGTTCTTCATATAATCCATGCATTTTTTTGTTAACAAAATAATGCATTATTCAAAGGGATTCTCAAAACTCGCAACTTTTTTTAGACTAAATTTAAAAGCTAATATTTCTCTATAAATTCTTATAATTATATTTTAGAAATACAAAAAACTTTATACAGTTTTATACAAGTCATATATTTTTGAAATTATCAAACAGTTAATAATTACTTGGAGTTTTACAAGTTTTAATCATAAAATTTTCCTATCTTTCTCTTTCTTAATTTAAAAATTATTAGGTAACTCATAATACATCAAACTGTGTTAATTGAGACTTCTTAATTAAAGATTTAAGATTTGCAAATTCTTAAATTTCGTAAGAATATTTATTTACAGTTACAAAAATATAAAATAAGTTTAAAAATTTTGAATAGTCTTAGATTCTAATAATTTTTATACATAATTTTCATGCAAATATAAAATGATAACACAGTAAGATGATTAATAAACTAATTGGATATATGAAAGATTCCAAAATAATATTTTGAAAGAAATGTACGAGAAAATTTATTCAAGAACAAAGACTTGTAATCAGGTTGTGCACTTTTCTTGAATTAATCTGTGTATTGCACAATTAAAATGTAAGTAAAATATGACGATATTGATTATGGACGGATGTGTACTTAAATGAACAGAATCTCTCTCTTTACTACATGTATACATTAATGTCTCGTAGTTCTGCACATATGTGGCGTTTCATAATCTATAGATAAAAGAACGTGGTCAGTTATACAATTTGTTTAGATAGCTCTTCCATCTTACCGCGTAAATACACGCCATATCACTGCGAATTATTTCATAATAAATAAGTACCATTTTTCTAGATGCTATATTTAATTATTACTAATTGAGGTTGCCATTTTATGAACTAATTCCGACTGCAAGTAGCATCCACTTCACTTGCAGTCATTTATCGACAAATTATATGTATAACCAATGTATTTATTTATTAAATTTCTATCTCTATTTTGCAATGTACATTTCTACGCAATATTTGTATCTAGTCATTTATAAATATTTTAATTATTTACCTTTGTGTAATGTTAATAAATATGTCGATACAATGTTAAATGTTTTTATTAAGTTTCTCGTCCCTATTATATATTCTTCGAACAATCTTTATAAATTCCTAATACCCAAACAATAATGTCTTTCTTTAAGACTTACAAACTATTAGATACTTGATTTTTGTAATTAGATTTTTGTAATTAGAAATTTTTTTCGCATTTTAGACTTGTCAAAAGGAAAAATATTGTAATCTTCTTACTCATGATACAAGTGTACAACAAATGAATTAATTTATTTTTATTAAGTGTAAATATGTAGTAAATTTATGTATATAAGACTCCAAGTTCATTGGTAAATTCAACTCTTGGCACCAAAATATTCTCGATGAAAAATCAAACATCCAGTAATGTTCCTCTAGGTCTTGCTCGCTTTGAATCTGTTTCAGTGGATGGTATAGCTTTTCGTTTATTCATACCTTTTCTTTCTAACTGTTTTTCTATGATGCGTGCATTGTTTGCATATGAATCTGCAACTTCTCTCTGAAATTTTAAATATTTTATAATATAAAAGATTGTTTCATTGTGTGTGTTAAAAAATAAATAATACAAATCAAATTAAACACAAATTAAACAAATCAAATTAATCAAAAAGTACATAATAAGTTAAAACAACATTTAGTGTGGACAAATATATTGTATATTCAAATAAATAATTTAAATATAAAAAATATTTAAAAATCTTATTCAACTTTTAATATTTATCTTGTCATATCTAGTCATCACATCCTGCCATATAATGTGTCATAAAAGTATAAATCATTTTATACTTTTTCAGTTTCTGATTGTGCTCTATTTTGACATACATAACATAAATTAAAATATGACTTACAGCTTCAATTTCATCCTCTTCCTCATCAATTGTGGACACGGTAACAGAACTGAACTTTCCCATATTCTTGGTATGCTTTGTAACCATTATTTTTTTAGGTTTCTCAATGGCCACTTGATTATAAATGTCTGTCATAGGACCATCGCCAGAACTTTTTATTACCGAATCTTTTACTATAAATACTATATTTGCTCCTGGATCATGCTTATAGTATAGCAATAAGCCACATCTGTCATAAATAAAAAAAAAATTATATTAAACAGATGAAATACTTATTCTGTAAATTATGAAAAATAAGTTTTCAATGTTTCTACATCTATATACAAAATAGATGTATATTGAAATAACTAATGAGAGATGAATATATTTTCTGATTATATGCAATGCGATTGAATAAAGAGAAAACTTTGTACTTTTTGCACTTTTGTCTATACTGTTTTTCTATTCCCTCTGGACGCTTGAGAAATACAATCTCATCTCGCTCCGAAGTCATTTTATGAGCATGTTTGCTGCCATCAATTACCCTCGCTCCATCTCTTTTTCTTAGTGGCAATTTATCAATTGCGCAATCTATAAGTAAAAATCAACACAATTTATAAACATTTGAGTAATTCATGCTTTTTTTATATATTAACAATATGATATTGTATTATAAATAGTATTGATATTAATTCAAGATAATTCAAATGCATCTGAAAACCATTCTTTTACGGAACGTTTTCCGAAATGTTCGCAATAATACTGAAAATAAAATTTCCTCTTCATCGTAAAGCCAAAAAACTTTTGCTGTAAACTACTTTCTCGAATTAATAAATATAATGTACGATTATTAATGAATAGATCAATTCTAACCTAGAATTAGAGTCATCTGACCGCATAAACAATAATAAATATGCAGTGGCTTCTCCTCACTATATTCCTCTTGATCTTTCGTATCGGAGCATATAATGCTCCTGGACACTACTTTTGGCATAATTTACTCAATTATTTATTCACTTCAAATCTATAAAAATTCTACTTTCAGTCTGTTGTGTCTCTATCCTCCTTTACATCTGCAGTGCAATCTGTCATCTGTCATCTGTCATCTTCATACATGAATGTATCTTATTTATCGAGTATTTTTCTAATATATCTATTTGCCATTTTACAGTTTGTATTTTTTACGAATATATCGAATAACTTTTGAATTCTTTTATAAATTAATTCTATTTACATTATATATTTTCAGTGTTGTGCTTAGATGATTTTAAAATTAGCTAGATAAAGATGAGATAAAAATATGTAAATTCATCTTAGATAAGATAAAGATAATTTTGTTTTAAATGTATCTAGATAAAAGATAAAATTATATGACGATTCATCTAGATAACTTCCAGATAATATTATTTTTAAAATCACTTATGTAAACAGTTAAAAAATGTAAATAAATAAAAATGTAATGTAAAATAAAAAAAATGGAAATTATAAAAGAGATATAAAAATATATTCATAGTTTTTTATTTATAAGTTTTTATCGTTTACTGCTCAAGTTCTACTATACTTAAAATATTTTCATATGCTATGAAACACAAAATCAAATTATCTGAATATTATTTTAGATAATTTAGTAAAGATAACACTTTTTTTTATCTAAGGTGCAGATATAGATAATACATTTTTTATTATCTATATAAAGATAAGATAACGCCAAAATTTCATCTAGATGATCATCTATAATCTATATAATTTTATTTAGATAACAGCAAACACTGTATATTTTATTGCATATTGTGTGTGTGTAATTTATTTTTACAGCACGCTTGTGTAAACACATTTTCGTCCCATCATTACTTGTCTTACAAATAAATTAAGCGAATGAAATATATAATTAAATATGTATGCGCGTGGTTTCTTTCTTTCCATATCTTTGTCTCATTTTCTCGGTTCTCGCATAGGGTCTCACGGTATCAAGAACCGGCACTGTCTCTCACGTACAGCTCGCACACACAACATTCGCGTGCGAATCAGTGACCAGTGAACGTTCCCAGTTCCCAGTGCATACACATATACATACTGTGTTGTATTTACATACTTAATTTATTTCGTATAAAAGGTAGGGGAACCTGGAGTAAAATTTAATTGACACACGTCAAAAGCTAACAAAGGCAAGGCATATTAAAAAAAAAATTTAATTACAGTTGACCGGCTGAATTTTATTCGTGAAAATTGTTCTGTAGTAAAAAAAATTTTTTTTTAATTACTACAATCTAACCTGAATGCTGTAATACAACGTTGTGTCGAGATATATATTATATAGATATAAATATATATACAAGTATTACTAATTATATCGTCTCTTATAAAATGTGATGTTTTTTTGTTATTTTCCAAATCTACTATATGACACTGTGCAAATTGTTGTAGAGAATGAATGTGTCCTTGAATGGCTATAATGATAGTTTATCTGTGAACAATGCAAATAAAAGTATCTCAGACAGCTGATAAATTCTTAAAGTATCCTATTACAAATGTCATAAAATGTTTATAGTCAATGTAATGTAATGTAAAGATTAATCACAGAAGAGAGAAATACATGTAATATAATTTTTATATTTGTTTTATAATTATGCTGTATCAATATTGGTTAAATAATATATATATATATATATATATATATATATATAGTATCGGAAACTAAAGTACTTATAACAATGAAAAATATTATACAAATAAGAAATTATATTAATTCATTATTTTAGATAATAAATTGTAATTGCAGATGGGTGAACCATCAGGATTGACCAATAGCGAAACCCGTGAGCTTTGTAAGCCTCCAGATCCAGCGACAAATGGATACATCATGCAACAGACAATGTACCGCATCAAGGATCCAAGAAAATCTTTACCCTTTTATACCGAAGTACTTGGTATGACATTGCTGCAAAAGCTTGATTTTCCAGAAATGAAGTTTTCTTTATATTTTCTTGGATATGAGAATCAGAAAGAAATACCAACTGATAGAAGAGAGAGTATCGAATGGACATTCAATAAAAAAGCAACTATAGAGCTAACTCAGTAAGTTTACTACATAATTATTTTGGATACTTTGTTAGAAATTGTAAGAGTTAATGTATTCTTATGCAGAAAATAATTATATTTTAGTAATTGGGGAACAGAAACAGATCCAGATGCAAAATATCACAATGGAAACTCAGATCCTAAAGGATTTGGTAAGGGGGGGAAGACGATCAGATATCTTGATTATTCTTAAAGCAGTTTACACTTATCTAAATTGAATAGAATTCAGATATATTGGTGTTATTTGAAGAAAAAAAATGTAATCTTTATTATATAATCCTAACATGGAAATAATATTCTTTTGTTAAAATACAGGTCACATTGGAATAGTGGTACCTGATGTTGAAAAAGCATGTGAAAGGTTTGAAAAGTTAAATGTGGAATTCGTAAAGAAACCAAACGATGGCAAGCTGAAGGGACTCGCTTTCATTAAAGACCCTGATGGTTACTGGATTGAAATCCTGAACGGTTCCAATATTGCCAAAATTATCTTAGGTCATTAGCATATCCTGCAGTCTGAAGCAATAAATCTTCAAATGTAACCAAGTGAATTGGACATAATATTTTATCAAGTATGACAATTGGATCATTTAACAAAATCAGTATATATAGGTGCAAGTCAAAATCTATATAAGTTAATATAAAAGTGTGAAATGATACATATATTTATGTATACTATATTTTGTAGCAATGTACATTCTCTTATATATTACATTATGTTATAAATATGTATAGAATATGTAATGTTTACCAAATTCTCAACGAATAAAATCAAAATATTTATTTTTCATTTGCACGGTCATTATTTCACCGCACAATTAGATTGATCAACAAGTTGGAACAATATATTAACTTTTTAATAATTTATATGTATCACATATGTCCTTTAATGTCGGCAATGAAGGTCGTTAAATTACCGAGCAGCGCGAGATTTTACTTTCTCCTCTCATTTTCAATGCGCGTTTCTGGATTTTAGGTTACACTACTGTCAACCACAATCTAAAGCAAGCGTGTTTATCCTCATAGGTATTGTTGTATAAATTTTTATTTTTATTATGTGTATATTGTAATATTATTTATATAAAATTAATTTTTATTAAACTTGAATTATATGCGTATTCTTCTGTGTGTAATGAAATATACTTTTTCACATTTCTTTTCCATCACTGAGCATAACTGTCATTGTGTGTGATATCTGTCAGGTATGGTAGATGATAAAAAATATGAGATCTCAAGCCGTACCGAGTGTGACGGATATCGGGGTACATTAAAATACGTCGGACCTGTGGGAAACACAAAGGGAGAGTGGTTGGGGATAGATTGGGACGATTCGACTCGTGGCAAGCATAATGGCATGTACGAAGGAGTAGAATATTTTCAAGCCAGGTGAAATGCATAAAACAATTACTATAGTAATAATATCAATGTAATAATTTACATTCTATGCGTATATTAATTCTGCATATAATCTTTAATAGACATTCCACATCAGGTTCTTTTATACGACCAGGCAAAGTCAAGTTTGGAATATCTTGTCCGCAAGCGATCAAAATGCGCTACGGACTAATCGAGGATGAATTAGCAGGGATAGACAGGGATGAAGTGTCGAGTTTAAGGAAGGAAATTAATGCACCTTTTTTAGATCTTGTCGGTTTCTCCAAAGTAAATAAAAAGCAAAGTAAATTTGATCGATTGAGAATAGTATGGCTCAGGGAACAATGTGTAAGCAATGCAGGAAGGCCAGAGGAACTGAAAGAACTGTGTCCTAATTTGGAAGAATTAGATATATCTAAAAACTTAATAAATTCGTGGAAAATTGTAGCAGATATATGCTCTCAGCTTCATTCTCTTATTCGTCTTAATGTCAGGTGAATCATAATATAATAAAGCTTCATTTTGCATTAAAGCTATTTTTTACTTTTATAAGATATTAAATATGAAATATTAAAGGCAACATTAGAAATATCAATAATAGTTATATGTTGATAAGATATAATTCTAAGAAAATTACTTATAGATTTTTATCTTCACAGTGAAAACCATCTGCCTATTGAAGATGTGACGGAACTGAAAGACTCATTTTCAACAGTTAAGCACTTAACCATAGCTAAAATGAATTATAATTGGTCTGATATTCAGCAATGTATATCAATGTTCCCATCGATTGAAGAACTCTCAGTCTCTTTTAATATTGTCACGACAATAGAAGAAACAATAACAAATACTAATATAATAGTTACATTAATACTCGAAGGAAATTTGATATCAAGTTGGGATGAAATACTTAAACTAGGTTCCCTTCCATGGTAAAATGCATTATAAAATATTCAGCTTTAATGTTGAAAAAATGTAAAATTTACATAATTTGCAAATTATTAACAAAAACCGTATTTTTTTCTAGCTTAGAATGGCTTAATTTGAATTCAAATAAAATAGATAGAATTAGATTTCCATCAACTTTGACATCAACGGATAAGACTGGGCTTTTTCCTACTTTACGTCAACTAAATATTTCGGAAAATCACATATCAGAGGTAAATATATTTTTATGAATAACATTATAATATACGAAATAAGAAGAAACAAGATTTTATATTTTAAAATTTCTAACCGAATCATTGTTTGATACATTTTTAGTGGCAATCAATTAATGAATTGGATAAGCTGTCAAATTTAGAAGACTTAAAATTCAGAGAAAATCCTGTCTTAAAGAATGAAACTGTAGAGACTGCTCGGCAGTTAATAATCGCAAGAATAGCAAAATTAAAAATCTTAAATTGTACAGAAATACTTCCCGTCGAAAGGAGAGGTGCTGAATATGATTATTTAAAATTATATTTACCAAAATGGCTAGAAACAGAGAATAGATTATCATTTATAAATGAACATCCACAATATCCTACACTAGTCGACAGTATGTATAAATTTTCTTTTTACATACTTTACATTCTTTATATTATGAATATCTTTTATAGAATATAAAATTTGATTAATAAAAAATTATATAAAAATAAAAACAATTATTTTTACTTTCAGAATATGGAATTGCAGATATTCCCTCAATTAAGCCAAAAGTAGAGATGGCTTCCAATGTGATAACAGTGGAGTTTGTATGTCCAGATGACCCACATCAGGCTAGAGGAATTAAAAGGAAGCTGCTTAAAGATATGGAAGTCCAAAAAATGATCGGACTTGCTCAGAGACTTTTTAAAACCGGTGGAAAAATACCTGCTCTTTCATTTATTTCACAGGATGTAAGTTTAATCTTAGACAAGAAAAACATTCATATACTCTTTTTACTAATAATTGTGTATATAAATGATATATTGTGACATTACAGCTAACAAATGATGAAATTTCATTGGATAAACCATTGCAAGAGCTTAGTTATTATTCGATACAAAACGGTGATCAAGTTCTTGTAAGATGGTGATATCAGATAAATTATTTATAGATGCAATTGTATTTTGTATGCTGTTAAAGTTCGCTCTATGATACTTTGTTATTAAACTTTTTTTTTAATTTGCATTGCATTCTTAATAAACCTTGCTAACAATTTTGGAACTTGTTGAGGTAAACTTATGTCGACAAAAGAAATACGTCCTATTAAATTTAGAAAAGTGTATACTTATTATCTTACATTCTACTTACAATGCAATTATGGTCGACAGTACAAATTATAAATAGGCATTTGTACAAGTAAACAGCATGAAATATATTTTTTGTAAGTGGTGCAGATTACCTTGCCCAAGTAAAATGGATTACTCGGCCTAG
The DNA here is from genome assembly GCF_030444845.1 of Prenolepis imparis. Lineage (NCBI taxonomy): Eukaryota > Metazoa > Arthropoda > Insecta > Hymenoptera > Formicidae > Prenolepis > Prenolepis imparis. The sequence continues at coordinate 17,499,287 of NW_028141166.1, read as the reverse complement.
TCACACTATCATTTTTGCTGCGCTTTTTGTTCAATTTTGGCAGCCTCCTCTTTCTCAAGCTGCTCTCTTGTCAGTAATGACAATCCAAGCTGGTTCTCACGTGTGAATGGCTGTGCCATTTGTCGTAACCATCTTTTACTGATCTGGAAATTGTATAAATGAACATTTTAATTGCATAAAGCACAAACAAAATTGTAATCACTAATTACCTACTATCAAATGAAAAATTAAAGTTACCTGTATAGCTTCTTCGGTAGATAAATTGCATAAACTATCATTCAAATGTTCTTGTATCCATTTCGGTAATTTGCTCCGTTTATCTATCCTCGAAAATCTCTGCAATAGTGTAGAAAAAAGAAAATTGTAATTATATCGTTTATTAAGAAATAATTTTGCTTTTATTAAGAAATAATTAAGATATATTTTCATATTAATAAAAATTATTCTCAAAAGAGATTTACCTTATCTGCAAACACCATTATACCGTAGTCCGTTTTGCCTCTAATCGCACGTCCTACGCACTGAGCGGCGTGTCGCATGGCATCGAAAGTTAAGAAATCATTCTCTCGAATCTATAAAAATATTGCAAAAGTTCATAAGTTTTATTCGCGCATATTAAAGTCACTTCATGACAGTTTTAATATTACATTGCACTCACTTGAAACTGGTCTCTCAGATATTCTAAACGTGCCTTTAAGATTCGCGACTGCGTGTATACGTAAGGTATACCAAACATCAGCACAGCTCTACCCAAGTGATGATCAAAGTCGACGCCTTCGGACACCTTTCCACGAGCCACCGAAAGCAGAATGGCCCCTCTACCGTTCTCGCAAGCCTTTATATAATTTATTAGAGCTAAACTGGTCTCCGCCGAATCCTGAGTTTCGATAAAGAGTAATTTATGCCTCTGAAGTTGATCCACAACTCCTTGATCGTACCTGTATCATTATATAAATATATTAATAAATTATATTATAAAATTTCAGTATGTATAAATATAATAAATATATTAATATATTAGTATATAAATTATTAATATATAATTTATATATAAATATTTTATAAATAACTTATATATTAATATGTAATTTTATATATAAAATATATTAATATTATTAATATATAATTTATAAATTATTAATAAATTATAAAATTTCAGTATTATATATAGATATATATACATACCAAGCAGCCACCACAGATTCCATGTATAAATACGATGTGAAAAAGCAGACTAAACCGTCGGGTACTGTTGCAGCAAATTCGACTAATAATTGGCCGTAATTTCTTATAACAGCCACATCTTCTCGTGTTTCGTACTTGGACGAAATGGTTACTTGATCATTACCTTTGGCAACAATCTGACGCAGGGAATGCAAAACTAGATTAATAAAATATTTTTATCTCCGATAGTCTTTTACTTACCATAGGTAGAAGGCACGGTCTAGCCAATGTCATTGTAAACGACGACATTATGACCGGATGAAAGTTTAAGATTTTCGGATACATATCCAATGGGGAGAGCGTTCCGGAAGTGATTATCACAGATTGAAATCTATCGAATATAGGCTTGACAGCGATAGAAGAATCTAGACAGCTAAAATGTAAAACTGGATTCAAAACCGTCGGTGTTTTGTCGTCGAACGGTTCCACTATAATCGTGAAACCGTGCGTATACGTTGACACTAATGTCGCAAGGTGCGTCACCAGAATTATCGGAGAAAAATCTGTTAGATCTGTTATTTCCATTGTGCGTAAAAGAGATGCTAATCTTTGGGCGCAAAATCGCAATGGCTTTCGTTCGATAGCGACCTTCGCTTGGATATCCCTCAGAAATGCCGCGGGTGACTCTTGTACGACGTGTTGGACGCGTAAGCGAGTTTTCAAATACTCGACGAATCGCTTCAGAAAGCTGACGAAATGCTCAGCGTTTCTTATGTTACCCGGAACGACTTCTACATGTCCAAAGATATATAATAAAATTTTACTTTGTTAGATGGAACAGCATTTCTATGGCACAAAAAATATAATACTTTTACTTTACCTTCGAGTACTTCATTTGGTAGAATAGGATTGGCTAGAATGACATCGGTTTCTCTCTGTAATTGAGCATCTTTTAATCCCTCGACCAGTCTATTGTACTCTTCCTTCAATTTATTTATATCAACTTCTTTCATTCTAAATCAAAGCACAAAGCTGACTATATCCGATTATATATTTGAATCCTAATAATAAATAAGAATTTGAGACACTTACTCAGCTACAGTTTTCTCTAAGAGTTGTATGTTAGTCGAACTTTTTTCCATTAGTTTCCTATTTATTTTCACACTCATGGAATCGATGCAAACATTATCTAAAATTTATAATTCACTTTCTTGTATTGTACTGTAAATTATTATAAACACTAATATTGAACATAATGTCAGTTTTTATACCAATGTTATGAGCCTCATCAAAGACAACTACCGAATTCTTGCTTAGCTCTTTGGATACAGTTTCGGCGATTTTTGGATCCAATAAGTAATGATAACTGTAGACTACAATTTGTGCATGCATAATCTGAAAATGCGGAAAATATCGATTATTACGCAGTTTAATTTAGAGAGAGGAGAGAGAGAGAGCGAGCAACAGGTATAAATAAAAATTTATCAAGTATCTTACTGTAAATCTCGCGAGAAAATACGGGCACCAATTACGATCTTTCCCATAATCTTTCAAATCGTCGATTGAATAAATACCAGGAGGAACAATTTGCTCTTTACCTTCCATATCAAATGTTTCGTAAAAATTACAAATTGGAGTGGATTCATCATAATTATGTCTTTCTCGTACATATGAAGCGGTAAGAGCATGGCAACGACCGTCCACAATTTTACCTTCTCGCTCTTTACTGACCTATATACAAAATAAAGAAATACGAAAAGTGTAATTAATTACTCTTAATTATTTAATTGCAATAAATTTTATAAAAATATAAATGAAGCATTTTAATTACCTCAGGATGAATACACATATTCTTACGAGAACTAAGAACTAAACCAACAATTTTTGGGTTGCTTTCGGTTTCTTTCTCATAATAGTCTATAAGTTTCTTCAATTCCTCTATAACTTTTTCTATCTCTGGTACTGTTCGAGAACAATAAATCAGTTTTGTAACATCTAATGGATGCTCCTGCATATATGCTACAATAAGTGATAACAATGTTATCGTTTTGCCAGTGCCTGAAGGCATCTCCAATAGACAGTGTCCCTAAAGTATAACATAATTTTGTTAATTTAGTTAATTTACAATTCTTATTCAAAATAATACTATCAATATATAAAGACAATATATAAAGAATAATATATAAAGAATAATATATAAATAAATATATAAATATATAAATAAATAAATAAGACACAATATGTAAAGAAAATAGAAAGAGAGAAATAAAGAAAAATACCTTGGCATCCAAGCCACGTTTGAGCTCAAGCATGTATGCATATTGTTCTGGATAAATATAATCATAGGGGAAGTATACAATCAATCCTTCAACACTAATCCTATAATAAAAATATGTGTGATTAAAAATAAGCATTTAAAAATAATCTTTTATTTAATAAGCTGTCGACAACTTACTTCATATTGACGCTGTCATTCGCGTTGTTACACTTATATATAAATATTCATAAACGATATATAATATCTTAATATATCTTCTTTAAAAAAATATTTAAAAAGTCTCTGTCAACCGTATACACAAATTATATTATTTCTTAATCATCACACGAGACTTTTAAATCGGAGAAAAGAATTGAGTAAAACGCGAGAAAATAAAAAAGATGTCACGCGAAAAGAAATAAATATCACGCATTTATGGATAAAACCATTCCGAAATAAAGTGCAATTACATCTTCTTTCCTGTTTTTGCGTTATCTAATTTTATAAATCTGTATGTACACATAACCAATAAAAATCCGCGAGATTTGACTGCGTTCGCGAACGCAACAAATTTTGACAGAAGTCACGTGATCCGGAAGACAAAAATGTGATTTGTCAGACGAGGAATAATCAACCAATCAGCAATTTCGAGTTTGCCTTCTCGCCGGAAGTAGGGGCCCTTAAGGCCGTATCACACTAGCGATTGCTGTTGGCGGTCGCTGTCGTGCGTCGACCAATCAGAGCGCAGCAAGCTGCGCTCTGATTGGTCGACGCACGACAGCAACCGCAACTGCGACAGCGACCGCCAACAGCAATCGCTAGTGTGATACGGCCTTTAGTAAGGGTCTCTACCGGAAGATACCGGCTCTCTTTCGCTCTTTCGCTTTCCCTCAGAGAACTTTAATGTCTGGTAGCGCGTGGTGGCTGTGAATAAAGCCGAGGAATATTTCGTAAACTAAACGTGTCTATGATTCGTCATGGGTAAACCAGGTAATGTGAATGCGTGTATTATTTATGCTGATCTCGTTTTATTTCGCAATTCACGAACGATTATTAATTCGGTATGCGATTCTCGTCAACGAGGCTAATCTAACCTTCAATGAAAAATGCATTTTAAAATTTAACACGTGGTTGGAGTTTAACATTAGTGTAATTTTTTCTCTATTAATTAAATTCATGATTATTTTTAGCAGTAATCGCGATAATCACAGATGTATGTTTATGTCATGTTGCCAGTATTTTTTCATACGATCATCGACTAACCTTGTAATCCGAATGTGAAATGTGCGTTACGTACGTGTATTGTCATATAAATGTCCTTTATTACGGTTTTTGTAATTAAAGTTTAATTTTTATAATTTTTGTATCTTAATTTATTTTGTTATTTTATCTATTTATAGTTATCTGATATTCTATATTATATATATAATAAGAGTAATAAATATATTTATTATATGTCGGAGAGTGATAGAGATAAAAATTGTGTTTGTATTTTAATTTAATCTGAAATAGATAAATGTTTAGCATAATGTTATCTTGAGTAAATTAAGTTTCTTCCCTCAAAAAATATACAAAACATATGTTTAAAATAATTAGAGAATCTTTATATTGAACATTTACTCTGAATTGGAATGTAGAATACTTATGAATGAATGTCTATCTAAGGTCACAAATATATTACCTTTATAAATCGATTTATTTTTTACTTTAATATTTCTTTTATATTTGCAGGATTCGTACCAGGTAAACGAGGAAGTGGTGGTCGTTTTGGAGGAGGTGGCCGTGGAGGTGGTCTAGGTGGTCCAGGTCGTGGAGGTGGCCGTGGTGGAGGCCGTGGTGGCGGCCGTAATTTTGGAGGTCATGATGGTGGTAGAGGTGGCGGTTTTGGTAGAGGTGGCGGCTTTGGTAGAGGTGGCGGTTTTGGTAGAGGCGGTGATGGCGGCAGAGGTGGTGGCAGTAGAGGAGGTGGCTTTAGAGGTGGAAGAAATGTATTAATAGAGCCGCATCGTCATCAGGGAGTATTTATAGCTAGAGGAAAGGAGGATGCAGTAGTGACTTTAAGCTTAGTACCTGGAACAGCAGTGTATGGAGAGAAGAGAATTAGCGTTGAAGTAAGCTCAACTTGTGCTGTAATAATTTTACCATATTTTGCTTTCATATATTGTGAATTAATAGTATAAAATGTTCCTCATTGCAGACTGACGATTCCGAGAAAATTGAATATAGAGTGTGGAATCCATTCAGATCTAAATTAGCCGCTGCTATTGTTGGAGGTGTTGATAAAATTTATATGCCTCCGGGAAGCAAAGTGTTATATCTAGGTGCTGCATCGGGTACCACTGTATCTCATGTTGCTGATATAGTTGGTCCAGTAAGTATCCAAAAATCTAAATGGAAAAGATGTAAGAAACTTATTTAATTTATGCATACATTAGAGCCAAGTTAGCTCATAATTATGAACTTGGTGTCGAAGTGATGCTAGAACAATTACATGCTCACTTTTTTTGGATGAGTAAAACCTAATTTTACTTTAAAAAAGAGAGCATACAGCGATTATATGTTAATAATTAACATTTTATATTAATATTTAACATATATTTATATAAATTACATAGGAGAAATTGAAAATAAATATCTTGATATTTTTATGTACACAGGAGGGGATTGTATTTGCAGTAGAATTCTCCAACAGAACGGGCAGAGATCTTATAGAAGTCGCTAAGAAAAGAAGTAATATCATTCCTATAGTCGAAGATGCGAGACATCCCCAAAAGTACAGGATGTTGGTAGGAATGGTAGATACCATTTTCTCGGATGTGGCACAACCGGATCAGGCTAGAATTGTCGCCTTAAATGCGCAATATTTCCTAAAGAGTGACGGACATTTTGTTATTTCTATTAAGGTAAGATGTTTCTGATTAATATAAATAATATCGTAAAGTATATATTTAAATTTAAAAACTTACAAAGATTTTGAAAATTTATCGTTTATCGCTTTAAGGCGAGTTGCATAGACTCACTCTCCAAACCCGAAGTTGTATTCGCGGCGGAAGTGAAGAAATTAGTGGCCGACAATTTAAAGCCGTTGGAGCAAATCACACTCGAACCATTTGAAAGAGATCATGCTGTTGTAATCGGCGTTTACAGGCCGCCACAGAAAAAAACCTAAAATATATGTTATTATTAAGAAGATTAAATGTACTGGCTCCAGTTTTTTCCGATTTTTATCCAAAATATCATATATTTAATTCGAATGGAGGAAATGAAAAGTGCGTGATATTTTTTAAAGATTGAGAAACTTGATTTATCAAAAATAAAAATAGTAGTTTATAATTTATGTATATATCAATTTCAGCCATCCATGATAGAAGAAGCCCTTATCGCTATTGTCCTTTCTATTGCATATTTTTTTCTCTTTGAAATTAATTAACCCTTAAAGCTCTGCCGCGAAATAATAATGCTCGCTAAGAATCATTAGATAGAAAATTGTTTATCGATAACAGCAAAGGAAAAATTGACATACTGTACTTGCATGCTTTGACAAACTGAATTGTAAATCTAAAAATCTGAAATTTAACTAACAGACATTTTATACATGACACTACAGTTTATTCCATATATATATAATGTACCTGCATATTTCGAATGCAAAATAACGAATTATAATTTCAAAACAAATATAATAACGTTATTCGACTTATATACATACATATATTTTTATATAAATATAAAATATTTTGCTGATATACACTGCCAGTAACACCTTTCCATATGAAGTTACATTTAGGAATAAAATTGTACAATTTATATCTTCTAATGTGCCCAACTTTATATGGAAAGGTATTTTTGGTGCCAATTTGAACATATATATAAAAGAAATTAATGATAACTAATACAATATGAAGATATAAAGATGTTTTTTGATAAATATATCACAGATGTCATATGTCATAAAATTATTTTTTTATACATGTTATTTAACATTCTTTTTTTGAAATGTGCATTCTTGAATTATTTAATTATTTAAGCTCTATTAAAATTAGTATAGATAGGGAAAAAAATATATTACAATAGAGATTTTTTAATATTATATTATAATTGAAAATGTTCATTGAATTTGCAGTAATGCGTAACAAATTGAACTGTAAAGTAAATAGTTGTAATTTCTTTATGAACATTAAACATTTTGTACATTGCCATGTCAATATGTACTAAAATGGAGTAAATAAAATAGATATTAAAATCAATCTTTAAACTTTTCATATTATAAAATATATAAGCGTTCGCGCAACTGTCTGTTTTTCCTTCAAATATTTAATTACTTCTAATTTTTAAACTTCGAATTTTTTAAACATATCGATGGCCTGCCTAGTTCATATCGATTTATATTCTTCTTATGTTGTCATTAAACTGTCAAACTATCCGCTAAAAGAGATTTTAAAATCGACAAGTCAATCATTACTTTATTTTTAGATTAATGTGTAAAAAAATTATCTGTATTATTTTTATTTGCGTGTATCTATCAATTTCTACGCAATTTAATAAATATATTATAAATTTTAAAAAGAAATGTGATGTTATAAAACGAAACGTTGCCACTTTGAAATCGATATGCAGCACAAATCTTTAAACGCGTGCAAGAGCGGTAAGCCGAAAGAGAAAGAAAAGAAGGATATTTTTCTTCAGTCCAAGAAATATGATTCTTTTTCGTCCGTCAGGTCTCACAATCTGTGAACACCGGAAATCGTTGAACAAAATACTGAACCGTCAAAGATCAACGACTATGATTGTTCGCAAAATTAATTTATCGAAAACATCTAATTACTTTCGTCTCATGGGTGGCGCGGATGTTTCCGAAGAAACTAACGCAGAAGAAATCCTTTCCGAAACATCACCCTTGCCAGCATCTATCCAGGAAGTACCACGTCCATCATTACCACCGTCGTCCGTAAATTCGTCACTTGATGTGGAAGAATCCGTGCGATCGAACACAGATACAGATGAGAAGTCTCATCAAGAAAAGCAACCTTTCTCTGCGAGTGGTGGTCCATGTTGCTTCTGCGTTTCACAATCGCCACGATCAGTCGGGTGAACTGATCAATATTATATTTCCGCTTTGACAAATATCGCAAATAATTTAGTCTACTAAATTATTTTAATTTTATTTAAAAAGAATATGAATAGAATAATAAAAAAAGATACACCGAGAGTACATCGTTTATCGTACACACATATATCATCGCATTGTGTTATAATATGCATCATAATCTTTATATATTTATTAGATTTCTAGACAAAGAGAATATGTCGTCTAAAAAAATTCAGAATGATTAATAGACTTAACAGTATGTGCTCTCTATAATTATATAATATATTTATTATTTATTGTATTCTTTATTTATGAAATTATTCTCTCTCATAACAGTTATTTATTTATAAATAACATTTATAATTTATACAAAGTACTATATCTTATTATTTTGGATCATTCGTTAACAGGGACAGGAAGGTAGACGAGATAATCGAATACGTGCACCAAAATCTCGAGGAAGCTGGCAAGGCTCTAGCAACTTTGGGCGAGAACTTCGAACATGATTTAAAGGTTGAGCCTCACATTCAACTAGAATGTCATAAAACTGTTTCGACATCTCGAGGGCGAAAGAGGCGAGGGTACAATTGACAACCCTTTTGTGTTTTACAAATATGATGAATTATGATCTTACGATTATCGATTATATGCGCACAAAAACAAAATTTTTTTGAACATTTATAAGATATATAAATCCTTGAAAAATCTCAAGTACCCTTGAAAAAAATTAATAAATTTTTGTCAATCTTTTTCTTTATAATTTTTTACAAAAACTATTAATTTTTATTTATTAATTTAGTGGCTAGTTCTACTGCAAACGATGCTATCTTTAATATTTATTAATTATTTACCTCCACGTGCAAAATTTATTTTCTGCTCCTTTTTATGAAAGTTGATATTCGTCGACATCTTGGGAAGAATTAAACAGTGGTCCGGTATCGTCCAGAACAAACTCGAAGGCTGTAAAAATGAAATCGACAATCTTCGCAAGGAATTATTAGCTCGTGCATGCGAAATGGATGATAAAATGCGTGAAATGGAAGATCTTAAAGTTCAGGTTACAGATCAGAAAGCTTCACTATTGGATAACGAATTGAAGAAGATATATAAAACGGTTAGACCAGAGCAAATAATATATATATATATATATATATATATATATATATATATATATATATATATAACATAATAATAACATAATAAAATATGTTGTATAATTCTTATGTGAATAATAATTAAAGAATTAATTATAAGCTGATGTTATCAGCACATAATTTATAATCTTATTACATTATATTACTTTAGAAAATAGATGAATTCATCGCAGAAAATGCCAAAGAAATTAATGGAACTAAAATTAAGGATATAGTACGGGTTGATGATCAAATAGTTGAAGGAGACAAAATCAACGGAGAAATAGCGCGAACTATCGATGAAGAAGATGAAGAAGAACTTCTCAGAAAAAGAGGAAAGAATAAGGAAAGCAGCCGGACAGAAGTTGCAGCCGTGGAGCGAGTTATCGATGAAGAGGACGAAGAAGAATTCATCAGAAAAAGAGAAACCAAGGAACAGAAAGAACCCACTACACAAGTGGTTACACAAACCATGGCGGCTCAAACTATAGTGCAGGAAAAAACGAAACGAGAGTCTGAGGTAGTTTCATAAAAAAAAAGATACAATATTATTACAATATTATATTCTTACCTATATTATACGTTGTGCTGCATTTTTATCGTCTATCCGCTTTTCCATCTGTCAGTTGCTCATAAATAACAATGTCACTTCTCTCGACAGCTCGAATCTGAAGTCACAGATCTCCGAAAGGAATACAACAGAGTCATCAAGGAGCGCGCCGAATATGAGAACGCCATTCAGCGAGCATTGTTGCGAGGGGTGTCGTCCTTGAATGTCGAGGCACTGAGAGTTCTACGATGTCCACCGATACCCTGCTGCACTCCTTGCGCACCGTGTCCGGCAACTGCAGGAATTATACCACCGTAAATAATTTTTCAATATCAAATCATTTATCAAAGCTAAAGAGAGGCAATTTGATTTTACACACGTGTTAGTCAATTTTTTAATTTTTATAGTATAAATCAATACATTTTTATCTCAATATTTTCATATAACATAATATTTTACAATATTCAATATTTCCTTCGACATAACAAAATATAAAAAATATAAATAAAATAAATATAATATTTAATATTATATTTTTTATATTTTATAATTATATATATAAGTATTATTAATAATAAATTAGAAAGTAATATGAGATGTATTTAACGTCTTCATATTTGTAGAATAAAAATATATTTTTTACATACTTTTTTTACGTCTAAATAAAAAGAAAAAGAAATGTTATCATCAAAGACACGAAAAAAAGGAAAATATTATTGATTTTTAGCGAACCCGTCACGCCGTGTCCTGTCAAGAGCACGAGGAGACGTACAGAATCGGCTGCTGCGACTATGAGCAGTGCCAATAAGTTTCTGCGTGATAAAAACGGCGATCAAGTTGATTGCACAACGAAACGACCTTGCGCCAGTCCTTGTTGCATCGCCGGCAAGAATCGGAAGTCGGCGGACAGTAACATGATTTTTCTCCTTCGTCAAGGTAACGCGGGAAATCTGCATGACGAGGAGGATGCAACTCCGGTATGCGGATCAACGATCATGAGGAAGATCGACTTACCACCATTGCGCAGATTCGAGACGTAATATTCGATAGTGCTTGTTTGTCTCTCTTCTGTTAATATAAACATTTCATCGATGAAAAGTCTGAAAAAATGTAAAATAAAATTAAAGTATCAGAGAAAGGTTCGTATACAGAGGATATCATACCGAAAATTTGTTCATTTTATTATGTATGTGTTCGTTTTTCTTTTTACTGATATTATAAAGTCCCCGAGAAACCTTTAAAAAAGGTACTCATGATAAAATAAAAAACATTAAAAAATAGAACGGAAGATAGAATTTATTAAATTTTTCATGTAATATTTTATATATTTTACTGACATTTTAAAATCTCGAAAAAATATCTATATATATAAAGAATTAAAATAAAATAGAAACAGAATACACAGAGTGTAAAATTTATTTGTGTGTATTTTTCTTATTGGAACGTCGTAAAGTCTTTCATTAACATGGTGATTTTACCCAAGTGTTAAGTGTAATTAACGCGCGCGAGAGATGTATGATTCATCGTGAATTGGGTGACCTGTTCGGCGGGAACAGACACGAGGTCTAAGAGAAACTAGTATGGAATTTGGGTTGGGGACATTATTTCACGAGAAGTGATTTATATCATAATAATAGCACAGACACACGTGTTACTTACTGCTTGTGCGTGTAGGTCAAGGTGCATCGATTAGATTTTGTTATTCAAATACTTTCATAAGTTATCTAAAAATTCCGAAAACACGTGGTGCATAAACATTTAACCTGAGATGCATATTATACATTAAATTATTATGACAAGGAAAGTTTGCGTCTGAAAGAATGCATTGTAAATCATATAATAAATCGTTCGAATGCTTAAATTTTGTCGCTAATATGTATATATATTGGAATTTATTCTGGAAAGAAGGAAAAGAGGAGAAAGATGCAGATCTCGTTGAAAATATAAATATAACATTTTATGTAATATCATCAGAAAAATATTACAAATATTGAACAATCACTTTCTCATAAGTAATAACGTGAACATTTCTCTCCACTTTTTCGCGTCGAAAAGTATAATATACCGGAGAATATATACCGAAGCTCGTGTCGCTTCAGTCTGTTGAGGCAGGAAGTTTCCAATCACATATTTTAACAAAAATCGATATGTGCATAATATAAACTAATGTATATCTTATTATTATATCATTAAAATATATAATGAAAATTTTCAATGTAATGCGATACTCTTGGACTAGCCATAAGTACGCAAAGTAAAAGTTATCTTTTATACGTAAATCTTTACATTCCCAAATAAAATATCTTTAGACATTATGAATATAATCACACGTGTGAATTTAAATACGCTTATATATACGAAATATGAACACATAAATTTGTGATAATAATATTTTTACTTGCGAAATTAATGCAGAACACGCAAAGTGAACCAGTTTTAGTTTAGTGATATGCAAACAGTGATGATCGAGAATGCTCTTCGAGGCTGAATAATTTAATTCTCTCCGAAAACCATCTCGATAGATGAGTTAGGCAAATACGGTGTGCACTTAAAAAACAATATTTTTCGTTAGACTTCGTCACGATGCACAATGCATGGCTGAAGCAATGCGCATTTCGTGACGTTTCGCGAGTTCTCCTGAAATTACGTTAAAATAAAATTACGAAACAATTATTCACTCAAGAAAAAAAAATAGAATATTTGATAATAAGCGCATTTTTAAAATATATTTTGACAAATTACACGCTTCAAAATTGCAAATATACAAACAAAATTTTATTTTCTTCAATCAATTTTAAATAGATTATATTTTAAAATCTTAACTTTTCAAATACAATTGTCACGATATTTAATGTTAGCTTTAGAAAATCTGTGCGTGGAAAAGAATATCATTCAATTTTGAATTTTGAAATCGTTTAAATTTTCCTTAATTATAAAATACGCCTATTACCAAGTACAGTATACATATATATAGTGAATAAAATTGGACGATTTTACAATTACGCAATGATGCGAAACTCGTGGCTGTCGAGTTTCGCAAATGCGATAAAATACCGATCAAATATCGTGAAAATAAAGTAAAATTGAGCCTCGAAAACTCGCACGATCGAAAGAGTCGAGTGCAGTCTCTTCGAAAGATTTAATTAACGTACAATATATATATCTAGGATGTATAATTTATTGTCGCGAGAAGCGCATCGATTCTTGGATGTGCGAGTTTTGTGCCGAGAGTCTTCGATGAAAAATTTCCTAAAACGTTCCTTTGTAAGCGACGAGGTCGCTCGGTTGAAGGGGCAACGAAAGAGGAGGAGGCCTTTCTATAGTAGGATTATCGCTGATCCAGCAGCGACTCCTTATTTACGTTATAATATTCTTTATCACGTTGAATACTTATATGTTTTGCTATTTATTCGCTGCCCCTTCGCACCGGAACTCACACGTCCCACGTCGTTGTCCTGCGTTGCTCTGCGACAAACAGCTCGCGAGTTCCGTATCTGTTATTATCATTTCGAAATTCGCGAGCATTTTTACAGGTGACGGTGACGCGTCATCATCATCATCATCATCGCTATTGTCAATGTCACTCACATCAGCAGTTTGAACGCGCCCTTATCAGCGAGGGACATGCGTTAAGGATCACTATCCTGGTTCGCGCCTGGTCAACTTGGATAGTGATCGCCTTGGATTTTCATACTTACGGCAGAAACACGAGGACCCTCGCCGAGATACTATTTTCTTTTTTAAGGTACGAACGGAATGTATGCGAGAGAGTTTCGCGGCGACGAAGTCCTTTAGACGAGGCCCTCGCAACAAGGTATATAGTAATCAAATGACGAAGCCAGTCGGTGAACAGCGATCGCGCATCGGCGTGTCATGCAATGTTAAATTAATTAATTAATTAATTAGTGGTCCCACGGCCAATGATGCCAATCCGCGACACGTTCGACCGTCTACTTGTTGTGCACCAGATTCAGAAACTCCTCGCGAGTCTTCGGATCGTCCCGGAACACGCCCAGCATCGTCGACGTCACTGTCTTGCTGTTAATCTTCTGCACGCCTCTCATCACCATGCACATGTGCCTGATATGCAAAGGAATTTTTTTTTCTTACAACGGTGCGTGTGCAAATGTTGCATGTTTTACTGTATAATTAAACGCGATAAAAAATTGCTTTACACCGTTAGAGTTCGTTCGATTTGTATTATAAATATATTTGCGGGCTTATCTTTTGATTTATAAGTCAAGAGCTAGGTTTTATCGATGTTATTCTCTATCCGCGAGCGGGAAGATTTGATCGACTAATGCTAATTGTATCGCGAATGACTGTTCCGTTTCTCGGGGAAAACACGTGTTCTCGATGTTACAATCGCAAATCTCGCTCGTGATAGTCCTCTTATTTCGTTATCGTGGAATAAATCGGTTTAATTTATCATTTCTGTGAAACGAATCGAGCGAAGAATAGTGTTTTGCGCACAGGATCAGTAAAAATAGCAGTCGGTTCTAGCAAAAATAGTGCCGTTGATAACGTTAGATGTAATTAATTATTGATTTATCACTTTCGTGGGGCAAATTGAGCGTCGCGACGGTGTCAAAATAGCGTATTATAAATTATTCGCGTGATCACGATAAAAATAACTAATCGGTGCTCGTAAAAATAGCATCGGCGATGATATTATTCAAGTACGGTTCCATAAAAATAGCCATTAATGCGCGCTAGTAAATTTCTAATTAATGTTACACGTTATTCGCGTGATTTCTAATGGATCTTATAATCCTGTATTATCTCGATAATAAAATGCAACTGTAAATCAAGAATCGCACGCACGTGGCACGATTTTCTTGAATTATTCACGATTGCGTCACGAGCGGATAAACATATTCATTCTTGATATTAACGAGAGCGACCGGATGATTAATAACCCCTGCACCGCTAATCATCGAAATGACACTCGCACACCCCCGTTTGAGATTTATTATCGTTCTCTAATGCGTATGACGTGTAATGAACAACCGGATCGTTACGTGAATGCTTTAATTACCGCGAAACTTCCACACCGCACCTTGCAAACAACATTCACGCAGTAGTACAAGGTCGTGTTCTTTTACGAATGCGATCGTTCCACTTGCGAAAACTTATTCAACTAGTCTAAAAAGGATAGCGGTCTCAATCGGTCCGATATTGTGCAACATTGCCGTAATATTTCATGGCTCATCCGCATTAATCCCTTTATGTGTTAAATCATTCGCGCGCCTGTAGATTCTGCTCGCACATGAATCGTTTCCTCCATTCCAAACCTTTTTTACTCTTCTAATCACGCGTGTAGATAAAATGCGTGCGATTCAAAAATTTTATAATAATATTAGAATATACTGTATATAGAGATACATACACTCCTTCAACCACAACGGCGACTCCTGCAGGCTGCACAACCTTTGTAACTGCTATCGCGATTTGTTTGGTGAGTCGTTCCTGCACTTGAAGACGTCTACTGAAGATCTCTACGATCCTGTAAATAGAAATTTTTTTTTCTCAAAATTATTCCTAAAAAACCATCTTTGGAGAATCTGTTCATTAAGATTGAGGCCGAGTGTATGCAAATATTATTTCTTTCTACATCCATTTAGAAACGCCCCGTTGTCTCATGCACGCGCGCGATGTTAACATACTATAAAAGCTGTAAAAAAAAACTAACGGTTTTGAAATACACGCCGCTCTGACAGCGCATCGAAATACCATCGAGTTTCTATTATTTATTCACTTTTAAGCGGCGTTTAACAGGTAAACGTCGGACCCCGGGCCGTTACGCGTGTGAAAGTGTGTACGGTCTTAGCAGACTAGCCTCGTCATATTCTTTCTTTTCGCCTTAATATGTCACTGATCAAGGCCAGGACTAGTGGACGTGCAACTCGACGAAATGATTGAGGCGTCGACGAGAATAAATGTCGAATAAATAACGAGACAAATATTTCTCCTTCTTTCTGATTTATATGATTGCAATTTATCGCTCAAAATATCGTCAAATTACACACATCTTGTGTTAAAAAACTGGAAAATTAAAACATAGAACTAGACAGTAAAAAACACAGTGTATTGCAATTGATGATATTAGACAATCACTATTAAACAAAGACATTTTGTCGTAATCTAAATTATGTCCAGTATCAAATTTAAGATTGAAATTTTAGATTGCTTTTGATTAAAATTATAAATATATATAGTAAACGCGCACAAAAACGACAAAGAATTATAATCGAGCGGTTCGTTCAAGCGAAAGAAAACAATCTCGAGTCTCAAGTCTCAAGAGATTTCAACTTAGTTTTGATTGACAAGTTAATTTCTCATCGCAATTAATTGTTTTTATATTATTATTCGAAAATCTAGTAAACACCTAACGCAAGATTCTTAATACATTAAGGCAATCACCTGGCGAGTTTACTGAGACCCAGTATCTTCTTGCAGGGTAGATAACCAATCGACACCTTGCCGTAAAACGGTACCAAATGGTGCTCGCACATGGAGAACATCTCGATGTCCTTCACCACCACCATCTCGTCGTGATCCTCGTCGAATACTGCGTCGTTAATTACGTCTGAAACGAGGGAATAGAATCTATCAGTAAAACTTCGTGTTTCTGATTGAATATCAATAATATAGAATATCAAATTTGGTAAATTAATTAAAATTTTATTTTTCATAAACACGCACTTATGCATATATGTGATACATCAGAAAGATCTTTAATAAAGTATGGTGATAACTTTAACGAAATCAGCTGATTGTGAGTATTATCACTTGTATCGTGTCGCGAAAGAAATGTTCTTTAATCCTAGAGGTCGGATTATCCTGGCTGTGATTTATCCGATATTGACCTACTTACTGTACCGTAGACTCTAGTAGTAGTGTATACATATACGAGCAGCCAGTGGGTAGCTAGATAATAGTGGTGCTCTCCGCACCGTTTCCACGGCAACCTTAACAAGAAACAGCTTCGCAATGACCGACAATGATGAAACGAATTCGTAACCGGCCACATTGGAACTTGAATTCTTCTAACAGCATTGCGCATTATGCGAGATAAGTCGACGACAGATGAGATCTTCTAATTTGTCGAATTTGATGGAAATAGCTTTCAACTTCTAACAAATATATACAAAGTAATCGAATGCAATATAATGTAATCGACGAGAGAAATGAATTTAATCTTATTTTTCGTATAATTTAATCCCATACAATTTATCGTATTTTCTCGGGAAGTGCTGAGCTCGCAGGATGCGTCAACAGCTCGTATAACACGTGGAAGTAGAACAATTTCCTTTCCTCTATTCGCGACTAAGCGCTCGCCGAGTGTAAAGTTGGATTTTTCGACCCGATGGCTTAAACGTGATCGGCTTCCGGCAGCGATTCGATTAACTTTTACAAGCTCTCACACGCCATTATATATACGTGTGTGCATGCATTTTGAAAATTCCTCTAGAAAAGTGCTAGGAAAATTTACCGAAAAAAAATATATATATGTTATATAAATCTTGACTTATACATATTAGAAGGAATTCGTGCAAGAATAATACAGTGGGCGAGATAAAAGCCACAATGGAATTGCTCGTCCGAGGGGATGATTTGGCGAGGGTGGTTGTAGGAAAGTGCCTCTCGTTTCAGATTCACCGGGGCGCACAGTAAGAGCTTATCTCGAGGGTCTCTCAGCTGTTCAAGTTGAGTTGAAGTGAATTAAAATCCTTCATCCATCGTCTATAGATCCGGCTTCAGAGCAGCTCATTATCGCGACATTATTACTGGCTCAAGACACAGATTCAAAATAACTGTGCATATAGAGAAAAGTCAAAAAAGAAATCACTTTTTTTTCCTTTTAGTTCATAAAAATTTAATGGCAAAAAAGATTATGGCCCAGAAAGAATCATTCTCAAGATTAATTATTCTGATTCTTTTCTCATTTGTTACCAATTAATGTATCGTTAAAATAAAATAAATATTGCATTTAAACATCAATTAAAATTGTTTTATTGAATTTTAATCCTTTTAATTACACGCGATTTATGAGAATAAGAATCAAGTAAAAAAAAGATACTTTCTGTATCAACTTGATAACGCGCGAAAATATTTTTCCGAAACTTCGTAATTGTTTGAGCACCATGACATTTATACTCGATATATGACGTGAAAGACGAGGAAGAAGATAATGGAGATTTTTTTCTGAAGGTATGCGTCCCTGAGAACCCCATTTATATCAAGAGCTTTACGCTCTCTTTTCTGTGAATTGCACTTAAGTCTCGCACCCTCTCATTCTTTTCTTTTCTCTTTCAGCTCGTGATAAAGAGCAGAATGAAAGTAAAAGAGGAAAATAGAAAAGTATGATACTTCATGACTTTCATGAAGTATACGCGCATGTCTATAATTTCACGTTATATTATTCGCGTTAAAAGAAATTTGCTTATCGTGCGACGGTTTCCTCTAGTTAATTATTTCATTACCCTGTCAAGTTCTCTTTAAATTGTACCCTTGACTGTGTCATAGTAATTACGCCACGTCACATTTCTTTAGGCAAAAGTTTAATGCATTTTACATTTTTTAATTTTAATTGACGAGAAGAACCGCCACTTTTTTATAATTATTCAACTTGAGAAAAAACTGTTCGCTACAAACTTTAATAAAAGCTTACGTATATTGGACTTTAAATATCTTTAGCCTGTATTAAAATTTTTGTAGGCAGTAGCATTTGCTACTTTTTGAAATTGTCACTGTTATTTCATCAAACTATTATGTACTGTATGCTTATATTTCCCATAATGTGTGTACAAAGTCGAAAGGTCTGATTTCATTAGACTTTAAAAATATTTTTATTAATGTCGTTCATTCTGTAGCTCTAATTCTTATATATCAATTTTTAAGACAAATGACGCGATATTTTTAAAGAACTTTAGAGAGTTAAAGATTAAAAAATCACTTTGAAAAAATAATAACAGATGCTTATTTGATAATAATAGAATTTACCTTCGAGACTCTGATCGTATCCTTTCGTAAAGAAGAGCATAGCCTTCGCGGCGCGTTCCGGTGTCTTCAAGAGTCCCTGCCGCTCCGGATCTTCACCCAACGAACTCAAGAGTAACTTGTAACTTCGGGACATTTCCGGTAACATGGCCTCTCGCGTGGGCGGTCGGTGATCCAGCTCCAAATCGTGATGGAACATGCATTTCTCATGGCCTGAAATATAACAACAATTTGATTAGATATATCAAAATGCCCGATAAGCGCTCTCCTCCTTCCCCTTTGTATTCCTCGAATCATTCGAGATTTTCGTTGGATGACAACGCAAAGTGACCATGTGTCAACATCTTTGCTATCGCATATGTCATGACCCGTGATCACGCCGCGCGTAATCGCACCAACGGGATAAGCCGCAATTGAATGTTTCGTATATTTAGTGTGGGACTCGTACATGAGAGATAAAGTCCTTTCGTAAGAAATCTAAATAATCTACGGTTTATTATTACATTATGTTGCATATACAAATGACATTCAATTTCGACAAACATATTTTTAAACAGCACAAACTGTTTTCTACAATTATTACAATTACAATTATTGCTTACAATTGACATTTTATTTATTCGACAATTAATTGATCTTTATAATAACTTGTTGCGAAGCTCGTCGTATACTTGCATGTATCATAATATGACCTGCGATAACACATATGCTGCATACAACTTAATATAATTATACGACAACAACTAATTGACGGTTTAATAAAAATTTTGCTCTCCGTCGTTATCGTGCATTCTCCTTTGATAAATAATTTAAAGAAATCTGTCTGCATTACGTATGAAAATAAAGAATGACGCGATTGAAATAATCCAGTTCCATTCCGCGTGCGTAAACGCGTTTGCGTAGAAAGTGCTCGGCAAAACGGATTCAAGGTTTTGCGTGCAATATTATTCACGGATTCTCGCAAGTGATCGGCTTCTCTAAGACGACGACGGACGAGAGAAGCGCGTATTCACGTTGGAAACTTAGTTAGTTCGTCTCTTCCTAATGAACCGTGTAGCATAATTGAATCCAGTGCCGACGTCCGTGCGACAAAGCGATAGTTAGAGGCACCGTCACAGTAGTGGGCCAAGACACCAGAAAAAGTGACAAAAAGTTAATACCAAAGATAAAGTCAGGCAAATGTCCTGTCATAATCTTAATAGTTTAAAGTAATTATTTTAAAAATTTCATCCGATTTGGCCGGCTACCTTTTATTTGACAACAACTTAAATTTTCGAAATCATATATGCAATCCAAGATTTTACTCTTTCCAAATATTTCATTAGTATTGTTGTATTTCAGCAATTAAAAAATTTTTACTTCTTATTTATTATTATATATATATAGGCAAATCATTATAATAGAGCACAAAATAAATAGTACAAAAATTAAAAAACGGCGTAACTTTATACTCGTGTATTACGGAATTTTGATAGTTTGCACATATTTACGAATCATGGCTCCCCTAGATTCCGCTAATTATTAATTTAGACATTAATAAGGTATCATTGAATTCCTTCGAGTATGTATTTTAAGAATATGGCGTTCACTTTTTGCATAATTTGAAGAATTTTATAATAATTCAAGATTGTGCGCGCATGCAAGATGTAAGGAATCGATTTGTGCGCATTGTGTACCATAATCAATATCAATATTAAAATACAGTTTAATTTAGAATTGTTGAATAATATGTAATATATTTTGCAGATTAACGTTATATTATTTTTTTGACTTAAACAAATATACTCTGTAATTTTTTACTTTAATTTTTTAATTTACTTTGTGCTCTATTATAATGATTTGCCTATATATATACATAATAATGAATAAGACGTAATAAAAGATTTTTTATTTGCTGAAATATAACAAGTATGAAAATATTTGGAAAATAAAATCTTCGATTGCAATATATGATTTCAAAAGTTTTAGTTGTTGTCAAATGAAAAGTAGCAAACCAAATCGGAAATTTTCAAAATTACTACTTTACACTATTAAAATTATGACAGGACATTTATCTGACATCATTTTTGGACCACTGTGCATCATCAATCAAAGAAAATCCTTCAAATCGCGTGATATCGACAAATTTTTGAGAATTCCATGTGTTTTTATCGAGGTTCACTAATAATAGCGTGAAAATGATTCAATATTTGAAAAATCATATTTTTTTTATATCTACCTTTATGAATTTTTTCTTTAAACTTTAGACTATTTACAATGTTGTAATACAATATAAACCTCTTTTTCTCTCTTTCTCTTAAAAGTGTCAAAAAATAGTTATAAATATTATAACATCATATCGTATTATTTTATTTTCCACACAACAACAAATAATATAATTAATGGTTTATAAGTTTATTAAAATCGTAATTAATATCTTTATTATCTTAATTTTTAACGGCTCGTGTGTTTTTCTGGAATTTTCTATAACACCCTATCCCACGTTTCACATACTCGTACAGTTACAGTTATACCTTGCACATCACCATAACTGTATCCTGACGATCTGCCCGTACTTGTTTATCATCTCAAGATCACCGCAGTGTAATTAACACGGGAACAGTCATTTCGACGTTCACAAAAATTTGGCACGTGCGGCCGACGAAAAAGAGATTCACAAATTCTGTGAATCTGCAAATACATGATAAATAAGTGGTTAAATTTTACATATAGTATGCACACCAATTCATCGTACTCTATGTAAAAAATATTTTTAAATTATGTGAATAATAATTAATAATAATAATTATTATTATTATTAATAATTATTAATAATTTTTAAAATAAAAAAATAATATAATAGCCAATACAACACATATAAAAGAATATCAAAATTATTAAAAGATTCGCTATTTTAATTAATCAATCTGTTCTGAAACATCCTTTCTGATTTTAATAAAATAAACCATTGTTTAACCATTTTAATAAACCATTATATTAACATTATATTTTTTCCCTCTATACATAATAATGAATTGTTCCTTCTTTTTCAAGTTATTTCTCCGATAAGAATCTTACGAGGTCATTAACCATATCGTTGTATATTAATGATATATTATTAATGAATTAAAAATATTTTAGAAAAATATATAGCTACACATATATATGAAGTCTTCCTGATATATTTTTTAAGAATTAAAGCAAAGTGTCAAATATATCAGCATTTTATTTATCTTGTAATTAATTGCAAGCACATGAGTATCAGTAGAATTTTAAATCAAATCCTTCAAGTCTGACATTATGACGAGATGTAAGCGGGAATTACGTCGACTGTTTACGCCTACTGACGCAACCCGGAAAACGTAAAGCATTAAACTTATTATATATATATATACGACAACGACCTTTCTACTATACTAATTAAAATTACTAAATTTATGCGAGTGTATTTTTTACATTTTTTATGTAAGATGCACTATAATTAGCAAACTTTAGCCAGATTTGCGGATAGGAAGAAATCAATTACATTAGAGGAAGTTAAAAATAATATTACATTTCAAAGATATATCGGAAAAAAATAACAAAATACGATGAATTTTCTGCGAAGGTATTTCAATTTTTTAACATTTCCACTTGGCAATTTATTTTCAAAATATATTGCATTATAGATACCTTTCGTCGTAGATGTTCGTGGTGTCCTTGGTGTTCCGGGGACTTCCAGATCGGTTTCTTCGATATTGTCGCTCCAGGAAACGGTTCTCAGTGGTAAGGGCTTTTTAATCATTATCGGTTTGTCATCCTCGCCATCGTATATCTTCAGCTTCGCGCACTGACTCGATACTCCGTTCATGATTGACGATTTTTCAGAGTCGATGTTCCGTTTCTTGTGAGATGGAGAGAAAGATTTCCAAAATGAAGCAATCGAGCAATTCGATATATTCGTACTGTTTAAGGAAAACGAAAGACATTGTAAAATTAAATGAAATAAATTAATTAAAAGAATCTGAATTTCGAAATTTATATCAGACGCAATACATTGTTATATAAATGCAAGTGATATATACATATATGTATATTA
Organism: Prenolepis imparis; assembly: GCF_030444845.1. Classification (NCBI taxonomy): domain Eukaryota; kingdom Metazoa; phylum Arthropoda; class Insecta; order Hymenoptera; family Formicidae; genus Prenolepis; species Prenolepis imparis. The sequence goes on along the minus strand of NW_028141166.1, from coordinate 17,476,034 downwards.
ATCTATTATTTATAATTACATAAATATCACTTTCACGTTCATATAATAACGATAAATAAATAAAATAATTATTATCATCGAAAAAGTAAAATGAGCACAATTTATTTACACTTTGATCGAATTTAGTCCAAATTTGATTAAAGATGGTTATTATTATATAATCAATTTCATTTTCTACTCATTCAACAAGACAATTTTTTGATTCTTTTATTAAAGCGCCTCTTTATACTAGACATCACTCGCAGTAACCGCTTGACATTTAACATTCGTCCTATCGAAAATAAAACTTACAGTTTCCCGCGTATTCGAAAATAATTATCTTCAATTGCTCTTAAAATATTTCTCTTCAATTATAACGAAAAATGATGAAGTAAATTGAAACCTGACACTCCTGTACTTCACTTCCGATCGAACTTACTCTAACGCGAGTCGTCCCGCGGCGGAAGCAGCAACGTTTGTCGTGACATAAACGCGAAGAAATTATTCGAAAGTTGCGCGAAGGTGAAACGCGCGCGCGCGCGCGCGTATGGACCACGAAGACGAACACGTGCTAAACGGACGACAAAAGAGACAGCGATGAGACGCGAAAAGCCGGCACCGCGCGTAATATGATTGATCGGACGCGCGGAGAAGCGTCACGATACGTACACTGATCTAGACGGGCGGAACGCGACTGACTGACGCGAAGCTGGCTGGACCAGAGCGGACCGACCGGCGATGGCGGTGGTGGCGGCGGCGGCAAGAATGAATGTCATCCACGAGTCCTTCCGAAATATATATATGCACGTATCTCCTCCTCTTCCCCTATTTTTTACTCTTTCTCTTTTCCTTCGGTTCTTTTTCTTTCTCTCTCTCTCTCTCTGTCTCTCCATCTGTCACACGGTACTCCTGGTGTATCATAAAGAGAGCCTACCTTGTGATAAAAATTACGGGAATGAGTTTTCGCCAACGACGACAATGTCCTTCCCCTTGTGCAGCTGGCTTCATTGACGTTCATTGTGACGTCGATCGTAGAAACGCATGTTGGAGTATGAATCCTCTAGCGCAATTTAATCCTGTTGCGATGTGGATTCTGGGTGTTACAATCTATAAATTTTAAAAATGTATTACCGTTCTTTCATCTAGAATTATCAGAAAGTAAATCTCTGACAATATTAAACATTTATTTAGGATATTATTTTGATTTTTTAAAATATTCATGATTTTAATTATATAGTTCAATTATGGGATACATATTCCTTCACTTTTAATCACATAATGCATGCTACAATGCTTATGCAAATGTTGTGATCCACACATATAAATAGGATATCTCGTTATCTTGAATTATCTGAAAATAGAACTCTGAAAGGAATATGCATCGATGATTGACAGTGAGAAAATTACTTCAGGATTTATTGCCTGGCCATTGATTTAAGTACACCGGGAATTAATAGAATTATTTTCCTTTTCGTGTGTATTTTCAGAGATTTTAATCTATTTTTTCTTTCCTTTTATTACTATTTATTCCTTATCTGTGAATTTGTATAAATTAATAATAAAATCGTAAAAATATATATTAAAATTTTTCAATCTTGGAATGAAATGGATTTTTATTGCTTTCACTATATTCATTACTATTCATAGAAATGCATAGTATGCATTTATATTTTATGTGTGTATCAATTTATTCACACCATCTTTGTTTGGCAAGAAAATTTATTAATTCAATAATTTATCACGACATATATATTATTGCAAAATTGTATAAGTTCAGAACTTTAGAAAAGGTCTAATAGAAATAAATTAATTTTACTAATTAATCTGTCCAATTAATAAGTCATAAAAAATTATTTTGGTGAATAAGTCTGGAAATTTTGAAATACATAGGTGGAAAAGCCCACTTATATTAGGCTTCTTATTTCATCGACAGGGGAATACTCTCGATCGGTTTCCTTAATGTCAGCTTAAAGTACAATCAGAAATATCCTTAGGGAATGGGAGGGATTTTCCTTACTTATATTTTTGTCCCACAAAATATTAAACGCGTCTATTATTAAGATATGGTGTTGTATAATTTCATATTCCTTCACTTTTAATCACATAAAATAATTCTCTCAATGATGATTAAAACTACGTCATTAAAATAGCATTATAAAAATATAATGTAATAATTATTAATTAAATACATATATATTTACAAGAAATGCATATCTAAAATATGTGTATTTCTATACACATTCTATATAATCTTCATTAAATAGCACATATACTTAAAAAGCAATAAAATTCCATTTGATCTACAACTACATACTACGCTATATACCCAGACTCTGTGTACATTATAGAAAAAAAAATAAAGAAACAAGAATAGAATAAATAGAATAGTTTTGCGAAAGATCTAATTGAATCGGAAAGTACCTACGTCATAGTAAATCCCAATGTTGAATACAACCGGTTCTTATATATGTTTAGCTTTTTCCTGGCTATGAGGACGAACGGCATGTTTATTTCGTCCTTTTCCTTCTTATTATTTCTTCAATCCCTTAAACACATAACATAAATATAAAAACATAAAATGATAACACCGATATATACGATATCTTAAGTTATTATATACATAAATATAGTATACAAGTTTATTCAAATTTTTAAGTCATTTCTCATAGAGAAACGTCGAGATAATTTTTGAATTAAAACAAAAAAAAAACAATTTTAAAACTTTTAAAATATATACACATGACATATATTTATAATCCAATTATATTGCACAAGTTGCATTAGCTTGTCGTTAATTAACAATAATTATAGTGGAATTCGTGTTTTCAACAAGTTGCCTTTTATCGAGGTAATTTAATTTGTGCGACGATCAAAATACTCTCTCCCTCTCTCTCTCTTTGATGAAACCATCACAGTTATTGCAAGCACGTAGTTACGTAGCGAAAATTAAATTTTGAAAGTTTACGTACATATAGGTATATAACATCATCGAACGATTGTTCATTAGATTTGAGCCACTTTAAAGAAATACTAAGATAATCCATAATGAAGCAGATCATTCGATTAGATATGCGAAAAAAATATGATTGACACATGATTTCTACGTAACTATATGCTTCACACAGAGTCATACCTGGCTTAGCACAAGGCCAAACAATATCGGTTATTGCATTAGAAAAAATTATTCTCGCCTTCGATAGTGAAAAACGCACATCGAAATCGACCTTGATACGTTTTATCCGCGTTTACTTTAATTTTTTCCTTAATGTAGCATAAAAGAATATTTAAACTCGGTTCTCCCTGCTCTCTCTCCCTCTTTTTCATTGCGCTAAATTTGTTATAATAGAGAAAACACTTTTTAGTTATTACACATTTCTTAAAAACAAACTATTCGAAAAATTTGCACAAATATTTCCGAAATTTAAAATTTATAAAGCCGTACATTTGTGTTAAACAAAAAATAATAATAAACAATTACTATAATTTTCTTCCCATAATATTATAATCGTTGAAAATATACGTTGTCAATATAAAATCTAAAATTTCAATATAATACATAATTTTTATAAATGTATGCATTTCATCACTGTTTTGTAATAGACAGCATTGAACATTCTTTGTCATTCTTTTCAGCATCTTCATCTTATATGAAATCAAAAGTATGTAACAAAGAAAATGTGTTTCTTTTTGCACACAAGTATATGCTTCTTTATAAGTGTATGTTTCGAAAAATTATCGATATAATAGAGATCCATAATTTTAATTATAATTATCATTGTAATTATCGTACTATAAAGCAAATATATGACTGTGTGTCAATATTTCAAATTCTTTCATCTCCAAATTAATATATACACAAAAGCACTTACAAATTTAATTCTATATCTGCTTTTTCTAATTGTAAGATATATTTCCTAATTTGAAAATAAATATTGTAATGCATAACCAAATCACGATTCTTTTTCTTACTTGCAGGATAAATCAATTTTGAAATTCCATAAGAGTGTGCACAATAAAACAATTAATTTTGAAGATTTTGAAACACGCAAAAGTTGATTAAAAAAAGAGAAAATAAAATTGTAAAAAAACGTGTGTTTACAGAGTAAATGCATTTTGTTATTGTAATAATTCTTTTTCGCAATGAGCACGACTTTCTGCAAAAAAGGGAGAGCGCTGAGAAGTCGAATAAATTATATGTATATTTCGTATTATATTACAAACGATTGCAATCGTATAATGAGCGATATACATCCCTACGATCGACATATCGGAAAAATTGAGTAATTTTCATCGAGGAAGTTTCAGATTACACGGAATCCTCCCTGGATGACGTAGGTACATTAAATCATTCTATATGCTGGGTTTGCGATTCTTAGATTTCTATATTAAGACTAGTTTGTCCTTCTTATCTCGTAAGTGATGCATACAATGCAGGAAAGTTATTTATCCACAAGAAAATGTATAATTGCAAGTCGTACTATGCGACGAGGGATGTATATTGTTCCTTCACCAGAATATCGCAATTAATATTTATCCTGCACATTTTTCTAATTTCTATTTTTTTCTGAAATACACTCTCCTTGAAATATTTTTAAAATTCCAATATTCTTACCCATTAAGTTCTATTGAATTAATAAATATAAATAACATGTGTTAACAAAACACATAGATAAATATTAAACACAAATAGATAAATATTAAATTAAGAATACATCATAAATGTAAAATAAAGCTAAATATAATTTTTATAGTTTTATTTTGAACAGTAGATATATTAATATATCAACTGATTAATATATCTACTGAACGAGAGGAAAAAATAAATATTGACATATTATGTCTAAACGAGAAATTGAATTTGCAATACATTATATATTATAATAAAAATGGGAAAAGGATAGAACAGAAGATATTCGAGTTTGTGAATATTTCTAAAAGGATATGGATGTATTGGGAAAAATTGAAGTTTTCAATTTTAAAATATATATAAAAATAATATATTGTATGTCTAGTAGTTTATTTTTATGAGAGGGGTAATGGATACACCACAAAAGTGTGAAAATGAAGTATTATCTTGATAATAGCAAAAAATTATGTTAATATAAGTTTGTTATAATCTAAGTTATTTTATTAAACTACATATGCATATATATGTGTGTGTGTGTGTATCAAATACAATAAAAATCCTCAAATAATATAAAATATATGTATATATATTTTTCATTTATATATGTATATATATGTATATATATATATATATATAATATATTTCATTTATATATATATAAATTTAATATAGTTTTTGTATTATATTTTGTAATTTTAAATAGATTGTTATCCTTCTCCCATTTTCACATATATTTAACAATAACTCTTCATTAATTATAATATTGAATATATTTTAACATTATTTCTAATTATCTTTAAACTTGGTAAAAAAAGACTTGAAATAGTACTATTACTTCAAAACAAAAAAAATTTGTTCATAATGAATATTACAAATTAATAATTGAAATTTTTGATATATTAAAATTTTGTTATCTCAATCTTACTATGCATATTAACCATAATTATTTAAAAAATATTCGTACTCGACTATTATATAAAAATTATTAGGTAAATACAATTAGATATAATTTGGTTCTCGTAAAGTATCATGAAATATGCACATAAAGTGCAACAAGTTACTCAAAAGCTATAAAAATATTAGTATAAAATGCAAATCTGAATAACAAAGTGTGTTAAAAAATTCCACCACCTCTTTAACTTTATCGAAAATATATTCAAAGAAAATTTTATAGAATCTTTTGATATTTTTAATTCTCGGTTGATGATATCACCTCAAATTTAATATTATGTTTATTCAATTGCTCGATCAAAGAAGTTTTACCGAATGCAGCACCAGGTGTAAGTACTCCTCCACTATAAAGTTATAATTGATAAGAATAAACGAATTAAATTGTAATAGAATGGAGTTGTCGCATTGATAACTGATGAGTCACTTACTTGTCAGGTATTTTGTCAGCTTCCTTAAGAATTGTAATTGCTGATAAGATTGATGCGATGCTAGTCAAATCATATCCAGGAGAAGCACCGCTAATTTTTGTAATTACTTTCTTATTAGGTGGATCTGTGTGCTTATCTGTAGATTCAGTCAATTTTTCAGTCCATCCAAGAGCTTTGAACGTCATAGAAAAGCGCGAATTTTCCACTGTTTCCTGTTTCGGGCTTTCATGGCTTACAAAACCGAACGAAAATAGAGACGGATACTGCAAACATTATGTTTGATTACCTTATCTTGTCTTCACTCATAAAACGTAATTTTATGAATGTATTTATGTATTATATACACATTATACTTGTATAACTATAAATACTTTTGTACATACTTTCAGAAGTAAATTACGACCGAACGCTGTGAGAGCCAAGAGACCGAGAATTATACCAATAATGGCTACCATTATGAAAGAAAAGAGAGATCTAATAATGAAAAAAAAACAAACAAATTAATACAAAAATTACTTTTCAATGTTTGCGACAGTTCTATTAATACAATACTGACTCAAATGTGATATAAGTTTGTACTTGTGCAGGTCTCTCTTTGTATTTATCGTACAAGAATCGTTGTGTACGCAAAACAATACTACGATCAGCACCCAAAAATAGAGTTGACCATCCTTCAGAAACATCACTTCTATGTAGTATCCTGCAATAAATAAAAATTGCAAATATTAAAATATATAATTGTAAAAAAAATTTTGAATATGTAAAAATAACAAAATAATCGTTTTCTCCCTCATCTTTACTTCAATTATTCTTGTAAAAAGACAATGTTGTTTAAAATCTTAATGTAACTTTTATTTATCTTTTTTTATTAACATATATATATATATATATATATATATATATATAACACATACATATATATTGCTTTATAATACATATTCTTGTAAAATTTTGAAGCATCTAATACATAAAAAATTTAGTCAAAATCATATTGTATGTGTGTGCAATATTTGAAAAACAAAATACATACTTTGATTTCAGTTTTGGTGTAAAGTTAGGTAATTTGGTAGGAAATAATTTTGTACGCAGTTCTCGTAGTTCATTTACATGGGCTACGCCATATACTAGTGACTCCCAAGTTCCATAATTCACAACTGAACCTTTCACATTTTTAGTATTCCATAATTTTAAATACGTTTCAATACTATTGATTTCTCCTCCAAATTTTTGCTGCGTAAAAATGACTCCTAGATCAGCCGGAATACTATCAAAGCCACAAGCACTCACTATATAAACACCAGCTTCTTGCGCTGCTGTGTTATATTCTAATTGCATTGTTTCCATAAACTGTGAAATATTAAATATATCAATATATAAATGAATCATTATAATATTTATTGTAAAGCTATGTATATTGTATCACCTGTGGCTCGCCACTGACGTCAACATAATGAGTATGTGTAGCAATACAAGCCTTAACAACTGGTTCTCCATAAAATCTATATGGCCCGCAACAATTAATAACTACTTTTGCTTGCTTTGTCATTTTTGTAAGAGACTCTTCGTCCTTTATATCAGCCAAGATAATAGGTACATCTTCTAAAAAGAAAATGTACAACACATAATAATATCACTAATAATATAGATGGTCTACCTATGCTATCAAACCTTGAAATAATTGAATTTAAAACTTAAATTAAAAATATAATAAATTTAATTTTACTAATATCTGAGGCAAATTCCTTAACAACAGCTTCCAAAGCTTCCTTCCTACGACCAGCGACACCAAACTTTATCTTCTGCTCCTTGGAGAAATCTACTATGTTTTTCACTACATATTTTCCAGTATATCCAGTAGCACCAAATATTACTATATCCAAACGATCGTCTGCCATTTTTTTGTAATAATCTGCAGCAAAAAATATTTGTTAATAAATAAAACTTACATTTTTAATTTGACAAAAAAAATTATTATTTGTAGGCATAATGAATGATATCCAGCACGAATATGATTAGACTGGAAAAATCGAACCCGGATGTTTTGCTTTCTATCCGACCACACTATTACCAAGTCATTTGAATTCTATTCAATGATATTCATTGCAGTTGCTATTTACATATACCTAATGAGAGCATGCCCAATTAATGGAAAATTTTACAGAAAAAAAATTAAGTATCTATTAAAATATTATAATATATTAAGAGAGATAAAAAAAAGAGGAAAAAAAAGGAAGACAAAATAGTTTAATATACCATTAATATAAAAAAAATTAATTTATATTAAATATCCTAAAAAATCTTGATAAAGGATATCCTAAAGAAATAAAGATATTATTGAAGATTACAATAATTTTTATAAACATATTTTAAGATATTTATATATATATATATATAAATGCAATGTGTTAAATCCAACCTAATAAAACAATAAAATATTTTGTTTTCTCTTAGTTAACGGCACATTAATACACAAAAAAAAAAAAAAAAAATATATTTTGTACAATTAATAATAACGTAAACGTGACGATTATATAAATGCGAATTAATCGCAACTTGAACTTTACTCGGATGATTCTCAATTTTTGCAATTTATTCTGCAATTTCTCAACCAGTTTTTTTTTTTTTATAACCGGTAGGCTGGGCTGGGTTACGTCACACGCGATAAATATAAAAAAAAAGAGTGCAAAAATATTATCAGTTGTGCATGAATTACCTTAATTAGAACTGGCAACTGGAAATTTTCTTCCCCAAAGCGTGAAAATGCGTCGTAGAAAGTAATTGCCTAAATGCGTACGTGACTCCCAACTAACATCGATAAGCGCCGGCTATCGACTGCTATTGACAGACACATTTACCGTCGTCAAAAATGGCATCCTCGTTGAGCCGACACTATCATTGGCCAACATTACTGGAAGCGCTGGACATGGAGAGGCACGCCTCTTTAAAACTATGTACATACATACACATATATATACACATACATACGCATTTAATTGCCAGCTAGCTGCCGCTATGCAGTTGCTGACTTACACATATTTAAATGAAATATTTATATTTACGCATCATGCACAAAAATTGTATGAATATAAAATACAAAAATTATAGAATTCAAAATTAATATAATTATATCGAAGAAAATTATACAATTATATAAATAATAAATTATATAATATATAATTATATATATATATATATATATAAATTATATATAATAAATTATATAATTATATCGAAGAAAAAATCAGTAATCAATTTTAATTTTAAAAGCCAGGCGCGATAATCAAATTATTCTTTCTTTTCAAATATTATTTATTGTATATTTCGATTCCAATTTGCACAATATTATTTTATTTAACAACTGTCAAATAATAAATAAATAAATAAATAAAGCGTGGATTATATAAGTCAATTCGCATATGCGCGTGTCATTTCAATGTAATAAATTGTTCATAAGTCTTGTTTGCTTTTTATAATTATAATATCATGACAAGATTATTATACAAATGTTTTACATACATTAGTTGAATATACATTGAATAAAACTAATTGTGTGTTTCGACTTTGATCAGTTCGTGATACCTCTTTTGTTGATGGATGTGATGAGTCATCATCTTATTATTATTAACTCCGGTTCATTTCTTTCTCTAGCTTACGCGTCAAATTGTGTTAATAGTTTGGACATTTTTTAATGTTTCCACTCAACCAGAACCAGGTAATCTCTTCCCTAACGGTTAAAACCGGAAGAGAGACTTATGCGCTTATTTATCGTAAAGATCACAGATAAACGTACGGTTCAATCTATTTTATGTATGTACTTTTCACATGCAAAGTTTATTTTACAGTTCGTATATGTATTTTGCATGCAAACGTGTACACAATTATTCCTATAAAATAATAATTATTATTATATATGCGAATTTACTTCCATAATCCACGCTTTGATTTATTTGACAATTATTGGTGACGGTCCAAAACGGACAATAAATATTTGGAAAAAAAGAATAATTTTAGCACATTATCTCGCACCTGACTCTCAATTAGTTCGCTTCTCCGACCTGTGAATATTCAATATCAGAGCTATCTATTTTTAAAATCTTTAATTTTAAGCTATACAAAATAAGATACTTAATGAATATTCACTTCATTAATAAATATCGGAGATTATGCGGAGATTATTATAAAAACTGATACATTATATCATCTCAATCATTTTTTTAAGTCGATACTTTGTGATACAAACTAAATACAAAAGCCAATCACTGATTTTTCTATCTCACTTTTATCCCACAATTTTGTTCGCTTGTAAATTATATTATTATAGCGATTTGTAAAGTTTTAATTATCGAGCTATAAATAATGCTGTGGTTCTCGTATAAACATAAATGACGCTCACAATTATACCATGAAAAATTTTTCTGCAGATATATTTTCTGAAACGCTGAGTAATCTACAATAAAGATAGATAAAATACGTTGTTATAATCGCTTTACATATATCTTAATATGCCATGATTTTAAACTATTTTGATATATATATATGTATATATATCATTTATATTCATTTGAATCTTTGAATATTTACAATGTATATATCTTTCTCGTTTCCTCTTTGCTTTGTAACCGATCATCATTGCTGTTTTTCATAATTGGCCACTAATGTAATAAATTATAAATACTTCATTGTTTTATTTAAACATTATTTTGCAAATGAAAATCGACATAGTAACAAATGTTCATTACTACTCGATTAATAGCGTTATCCTGTTTCTGAACGTGATTATTTAAGACATAAAATATGAATTAGCCTTTTTCTTTTTAATATGAATCTGTATAATCGTGAATATTATTTTGCTTATTAAATACACATACTATTATTTACACAAATGCACAAGAAAATTGCAGTTTAACGAGCATAAAATAATATATAAATTAATTTATTTTGCATATGCTAGTAAAGACACAGTATTCAGCATATAATCTCGATAATCTTGAATTATACAGGATAACATCCATTTGCATTTACGAAAAATCTACAATATACACACAACACACACATACATACACACATTACATTGTTCTTTTATCTAATATCAGACCTCATTCAAACTATAATTGCGATAAGAGCCCGACTTTCAACTGTTTTGTTTTTTACGAATATAAAATTTCATAAAGTTCTACAGAAAAAAATAGCTATTCTTTATTAATTGGAGCAAACATGATTATCTCTATAATTATTTCTTTGGAATCTGTCAAAACTCTGAGCTGAAAAATATTAATATTCTACATAAAAAGTTTCCAATTATAGATAACATAAAACTTTTATGGTTTATAGTATTTCATTTTTTTTTTTTTTTTTACTAATGCAAGACTGAGTTGTTGAAATCTCATATCTTATTAAATAAAAAAGCGTAATGCTGCATTAAGTATAATTTAATAGTTCGATACGAACAGAATAACTATCGGTCTTATGCTAATATTTACAATATGTCACATTCGTTTCGTAGATTTAGGTTAAAAAACTATTGTATCATAAAATAATAAACGCAAAAATAGTATTCTTGTCTATATCTATTCTCTTTAAATCACAAATGTCATAAGACTATCGAAAAAAAAGTGCGGCCTGAATTATATCTGTTTTGATTTGCATATATAGATTAAGTTCAAGAGAAATACTAAATGTACGAATTATGCTTCTGCTGCCATTATCAAACAAAATAGATTAATATATATTGCTAATATACTATATTTAGAGCAATTTTTCATACAATTGTATTTTTTTGAAATATGTTCATTTAATATATTCAATATTTTTTATAGAAAATTTATGATTAATAAAACAATTAATGCAATTTCATAAACATTGCATTACATTATGACTATTTATGTTTAATTTTTAATTGTTAACGTAGTCAAATGTTGAATAGTGTCAAAATAGAATCAGATTAATAAGAATAAAATGAGATATGGAATTTAAATCATCGCAATCATGTGTGTGAGCTATATATCTATACTGAATTTTATGCACATATTTATGTACATAATTAATATCGAAAATGCAAAATATATGCGCATAAGCGCGGAAGCAGTTTATTATATTATATAACGAAAAATACTCCGGTAGAAAATACGATCAAATTGACGCCATTAATGCTCCGGAGCGTTTAGAATTCTAAAGTATTCTATAGCAACCAATTTGCTACAGCGTTATGATTTTTCTATTTAATATATGTACATGTTTATATATATATATATATATATATATATATATATATATAATATATAAATATACATACCTATATGTATATATATATATATATATAATATATATAATATATAAATATACATACCTATATGTATATCCATATAATTATACATATACATATATATACATATATAAAATTCATGCAGAAACACCGTGTACCGCGCGTTTATCAGCACTTCTTACATGTAAAGACACGTATAACTTTTATTCAAAATTATACACAAGACGGTACCACTACCGTGTCACAACCGAAGAGAAAAGAAGCACTAGGAGTTGGCATTTGGTGGTGGTGGCCTTCTATCGTAGTCTCGTCTATAATCCTTGTTCGGCCGCCAATCATTGGAATAGTTATCTCCTGGATATCCGCGATTTCTGAAATGACCTGGTGCGATATCCGTTGGAGGATAACCGCCGCCGCCGCCGCTGCTACCGCCATAACTACCCGGATTGTATCCATAACCCGGCGGTCCCGAAGAATATCGATAAAAATCACTGAAAAATCGTATATTCAATTTTATGCAAAATATTGTAGATTGCAAATTAGATTTGTAAATGAGGTTGCATAAAGATCGCTATTACTCACCTCCTTTTGTCGTTCATGTGCATACCACGATCGCGATCCCTGTCTCTATCTCTGTGATAACCGCCAGACATTCGGCCGTAAAGATCGAAGCGGTCGTTTCGTTTGTGATCTCCGAATCTGTCGGAAAAACAAAATTACAACAGTTAAAGTAATTAATATAAATAGCAATTTCTATTCAACGCTGCAAACTCGGCGTTTCCCAAGTATCTTTGTATTAAGGACAAATGAAACGAAGTAAGTTAAATTAAACGTGGAGATGTAAATTAATGTTTTTTAATATCACAAAACATACATTTATATATGTAAAATAAAATAACATACGATCTTACCCGTACCTGCCGTCTCTCATGTCTCTTCCATCTCTAGATAACCAATGATCATCCTCCCTGCTGCCACTGTAATGCCCCATGTTGTACCCTCCGCTGTCTCTTCTAATCCTGTCGTCCTTTCCTCCACTTATCCTATCCATACCCCTGTCGTTGTGTCCTCTGTCTCTATCCCTGTCACGCTCCCTATCCCTTTTCATATCTTTATGCTTCGAATCTTTTTGCTCTTTATGTCGTGATGCTTCTGCGCTGTTAGTACTTGATGTAGTATTTGGCGTTGTTATAGGAGTAATAGTAATAGCACCAATAGTAACTGTAGACGTGCTGCTGATACTGCTGCTGCAGATAGCAGCAATATTCTGTTTCTTACTTTGTGTACTGCTATTTGAGTTCTCTTCGATATCGTCAATTTTACGTTTCGTTATTCTACTGTCTTTGTTACTACTATCCGTTTGTTGTTTATCGTAAGACGACCTTTCATTATGTTTCTAATAAACAAAACGAAAATGATAATTTATTATCTATATTTTATATATATGAGAGAAAGAAATTTGATGTAGCATTACCTTTGTAGTATTAGAAGTATCCTCTTTTTTGTCAGGACTGGATGTAGTACCGCCATTACTATCGCCACCTTGCTTCACCAAGTTCTTATACATCCTGTAAAGTTTCTTCGCTTTGAAATATGTGAACTTGGAAGCAAAGTACCAGAGATTACTTTTCCATTCACTAATTTGTTCAGGGTTTCTGTATTCCGTAAGACAAGTATTGATATGATTTCCAATTTGATAAAGGCATCGACGCGCACGAGCGACTCGCTCTTCTTCACTCAGTGACATATCTGGTTTATCTAAAGCCTTTAATGCCTTTTTCACTGGCCTCATCTTCTCTTTACACTGTATAATAAAATAATACGATACTGTTATTTCATATAATATAATTTAATATAATTAATATATAATATATCATTTTCTTAGTTTCAATTATTTTTTTTACATGCATTTTATGTCAGTATATACAGACTAGATGAAAAGTATATATAAGTCTTTTAAGAGAATGACATTAACCTCATCAAATATCGGAGGATCCAATTCGCCAATTACATCAACGGCCCGCGGTTCGTTATTGGCAGTAAAATGCATAGGACCTGCGGCTTGTTTATTTTTCTTCGTTTTTTTATTTTCTTTTTTCTCTTTTTTAACCTTCTTATCTTTTTTCTTTTCGTCAGATAAATCACCAATTTCATCCTTAACGTCTTTTTTTGCAACAATATCTTCTTCTTTCTTAATCCCAGACTGTAATTATACATAGATGAATATGTATGTGCATTATGTAAACTTACATAATATAAAAAACTAATCTCTATTTTTAACTCACTTTGTCATTTTTGGATTTTAATTTTTTAGTTTCATCACCAGAAGTGTCATTATTTTCTACATTTTCTTTAGTGACTATTTTAATTTCCTTAGGCTTCCTTGGTTTTCTTATTCGTGTCTGAAATAATTGCTTAGTTTACATGCGAATGACAAACAGAATACATTTTTTTATATAGTAATGTACATTAATAAATAAAATAAAGAAGAAATTAGCTCATTTTATTAAAGAAATTTGAATGCTTGACAGCTCATATTCTAGCTTGAAGATCCTCATTTAAATATATATATATATATATATATATATATATATATATATTTTACGTAGTTTACACTTCATATTTTTCATGTTTTATTTGTCAAAATATAGGAAGGAATAAATGGATGGAGAGGAGACAGGGTATTACCTCGTATTCGGTTTCTAATTGTAGGAGAAAGACATAATCCTGTTGAAAAATAAAGAAACAAATAAAAATATACTCGTTAATATATTGTATGCAAAATGACCTTACCACTCCTAACTTAAGATCGATCTGCTTCTTCAAAATCTTCAGAAGATATTCCGCGCGTGTTTGCACACGTTTGAGTTGTACTTTACTGCTACCGATCTTATCCCCTAGTTCCAAACTAGCGTCCGTTTTTATCGCTTCCCACGAACCCATACCATGTTGATATATACCTCTTAATAATTTCGAATCATCTTCGCCAGTCCACTCGCAATCAAAATTTGCTGGTTTCGATCTAAAGCTATAAAAAAATCTCTTATAAAATATTCCGTACTTGATATTTTTCATTGCTTATTTATTTTGATATTTTTTAATGGAGAGTTCAAAAAAAGATTAATAATTAAAAAATTAAAAAATAATTAATTAAAAAAGATTAATATAATTGATTTAAATTATGAACTCACTTAATGTCGAGGTGCCAATTGGCACGTTGCTCGGGATCGGATGACAAAGCTTGTTCCAAAGGCTCGAGTTCTTTAACCGCGGCCGTAAGTGACTTCGCGTTCACCATAACACCAGCCACCTTGAAAGTAGGTCCGCGTGCTCTCTTACGACCGGGTTCCTTGCCTTCCTCTTCGCCAGCTTTATTCTCCTTCGGCATATTCTCGAATTCCACTAAGCACATGTCGGATCTAGATTTTAATTGTTCGCCCAAGAAGCGCAATTCCGACATTGGTTTTTCTTGTAAACCAGCATGAGTCGCGATATCATCCAATCGCTTTAAAGGTGCCGGGAACTTCTTGTAACTTTTGATGAATCTTCGTATCTACGATGGAGAATTATTATTTAAAGAACGTAGAACGAGAAATCGAACAATCTTGTATAAAATAAAACTTATTACAAACCTCAGCATCCGTAAAACTCTTGATGATCTCGCGCGGTGTAACTCTTGGTCTACCTCTTCTCTTGGGTCTTTCATCGTCGCTATCTTCCGCCTCGCTACCCGACTCCTCGTCCTCTTCTTCACTGTCATCATCTTCTTTTTTGCGCTTTCTGCCTCTTCCTAAATATAGCATTTGCTTTCGTTTCTATATATTTCACACATTTATGAGGAAAAAATTGCAAGTGTTTGTAAAAGCACATACCTTCGCTCTGATTGAGTTGCTGAAGTGTTTTTCTACTTCTCGGTGGCAAATAAAGGTCCTCCATTTCCTTCGATTTTTCCTCTTCTTCTACCTTTTTGCGGAAGTTTTCCGGAATAATTTCAGCCTGAAAGATGTAAGACGACAATGTTAAGTAATAATTCTTTTGTCTTAACAAAAATTTGTAATTGTAATACAAACAGTTTATTTATTCAGATATTTAAGACATTCAAAAGTTAAAAAAAAAAAGATAAAAAAATATGCTTACCCAATCTTTACTTTCATCGTCGTTATCATTCGGCTGATTAATAGGTTCTAAATCCTCCTCGAAAGTAGGTTTAAAACTGGCGACTTTAAAAGCAGATAACAATTCATCGCCAACTGTCGTCGGAGCTTCGTCTCTTGTTTCAGCTCTTCTTAGTATTTCATCTATATCGCACTAATTTTACAAAAAATCATAAATATTTATACTCAAGTTTCTTTAATATTTTCTTTTATGCCATCTTTTCTTTTATGTTAATGTAAAATAAAAACGTTATTATATGTTATGTTATGTTTTTTTACTTGCATTATATGTTTTTTTCACTTGCTCTCATTTTAATATAATTATGTAATAAATATGGTAGGAAAGGAATGCAAAAAGAGAATTTTACTTAGGAAATCAACTAATTTAAAATAGGAGAAATCCTAGAAACTTTTAAGGACAATCAACCGCATTACAATAAATTACTAAAAAAGAGCCCTGTGCAAAGATTTCATATACCCCCCCCCCCCTAGACTAATTTTAAATATATATTAAATAAGTATGTATAATTGCATTCAAAATTGCAAATACATATTATATAATATTATAAATATATTATAATAGAATGTTATTAACAATAAATAAATATAATTAATAAATGTATTAATAGAATATATATTGAGTTATTTCCAATTAATAGCTCTTTTTGCACTTATGTTAGGCTGACAAAAATGTAAGAGGATAATAAACTCACCGCTGGCTCCTCATCTCCGTCTTCTTCATCTTTAAACAAATCCTCCGCGCCGAATTTCAAAATAGCAGTTAAATCTTCTTTGGTAAATGGATTGTTATTGGTCCCTGCATTCTTCTTATTCAATACCGTCCGTCCAGTTGTATCCATTCGCTGTATCACTAAATGGTCCAAGACCATCTTCTGCTTTGCACGTTCCACAATTTCTTCCTCAACCGATTTTTTGGTAACCAATCGATAAATATTGACCTATACGTAATGTAAATCGGATTATAAGATTGACGTTTCTCGGAAATTTTCATACAAATGAGCATCGAATTTCGAGACAATCGCGAACGCACCTTATTCTTTTGTCCTATTCGATGTGCCCTAGCCTGGGCCTGCAAATCGTTTTGCGGATTCCAGTCGGAATCGAAAATTATCACAGTATCCGCGGTGGCTAGATTAATGCCGAGACCACCGGCTCGCGTCGACAATAGAAAACAAAAATCCTGCGATCCTTCAGCATTGAAATGATCCAGTGCCTGTTTCCTCAGTTCCCCTTTTATACTGCCGTCTAATCTTTGGAATGGGAAATGTCTCTTTTGCAGATATTCACCAAGAATGTCCAGCATTTTGACCATTTGACTAAATATTAATACTCTGTGTCCCGTATTACGCAATCTCACTAATAATTTATCTAGAAGTACTAATTTTCCAGAACCACGGATAAGTTGCTGCAAATAATCCTCATTGCCTTTTTCCCTTTCGATCTCCATTGGTTTTGTAAGGAAAGCATGGTTACAACATTTTTTTAATTCAATCACAATGTTCAAAAACGTCGTACTGGATCCCTTCATGCCTTTTCTTAATGCTTCGTAATTTTTAGTCAATATCCATTTATAGTATTGTCTCTGCACGGACGACATCTCTACCCGTAAAATTTGTTCAACTTTAGCGGGCAAAGATTTTTCAACGTCCTTCTTAACTCGACGCAGGATAAATGGCTCCAATTGCTTGTGTAGTTTGGAGTATCCTTTTTGTGCAGCATTGTCATGTTGTTTCTCAAATTCTTCCCACGAGACGAATCTATATTAAAATAATGCAACAAATATAAATATAAGAAGATAACTTATAATAAACAAGAAATTATTATTAAACAATAGAAATTATTAATAAAAAAACGATATGTATATTATTAGAAATATATATTATATATAAAGAAATTCAAATGAATAAAAACTAACTTAGTAGGCATAATGAAGTGTAATAGAGCCCATAACTCTTTTAAGCTGTTTTGTAGCGGAGTACCAGTGATTAACAAACGATGATTGGTGTGAAACTCGAAAAGTGCTTTGTATAGAAGAGAATCGTCGTTTTTCAATCGATGAGCTTCATCCACTAGCAGCACTGCCCAATTTAAGGCACCCAACAGTGCTTTGTCTTTAAGTACTATCTCATACGTTGTAAGTATGACATTAAACTTTAGTCTTTTCGATTCTCCATAGCACCATTCATATTCTCTAATCTGAAAAGAATTTATATGATTCATTTAGAGCATGTATTTTACATATATATATATATATATATATATATATATATATACATATATAACAAAGTAATGAGAAGTAATACATACAACATTACGCGAATTGACATCACCCAAATAAGTAACGAAATTCAAATCAGGTGCCCATAGAGACATCTCTCTTTGCCAGGAAGTCATTGTTGACAAAGGAACTACTAGTAAAAATGGCCCATGAAGTTGTTGCGTGTGAAAAAGATAATAAAGGAAGCATATTGTTTGGATTGTTTTGCCGAGACCCATCTCATCAGCTAATATAACACTGAAAAAAGATAATAATTAATCAAAATAAATTGAATATAAATACAATAATTTCAAACACATTGTTATTACAAAAATATTTGCGTACCTATTTTCCTTGCACCAGGAGTGAATCATCCAGTTAACTCCATCCATTTGATAATCTCTCAATACTAGATCTTTTTCCTTGCCCATATAACTTGGTTGTTCGTTCAATTGATAAAACTTAGGTCTAGATTTAAGAACTTTACAATGTTTGCTTGGTGTCATTTTAGACTCTTCTCTATCGCAAAATTCTTTTATCTTTTCTGGCCATTTTTTCACTATCAACGCTCCATCTTCCCATGTGGCCTCAGCATATGGTAGATTGTCCCATTTACAAAAATAATCAGGATGTTCTGAATCTGGTTTCTTATAATCAGCTGACAAAATATATATATATATGATAGTTTATATAATTTATATTTATATAAAAATTTTAATATATTATGTAAGATATTCTCTCGAAATACAAATATCGGTGAAACTCAAAATATATTACCAATAATCCTCTCAACATTGTTGTAACTTTTCAAAAGATCTTGCTTGAGCTCCGATTGACACTCAAAATATTCCAATTCCTCTGGTTCAGCATATTCTCTCATCTGTTCCAGTCTTCGTTCACGTTTGATAAAATTGTCTAATTTCTTCAATCCTTTCACCTAATAATAAAATTCATAAGAACAATTTTTAAATTAAGAATAATTTCTAAAGTCATAAAGACTTAATAAAAAGAATAATAACCTTTTGTGCTTTCAAGGATTCCTCCGATTCCCATGTATTGTGTATGTGAGACCAGCCTTTCCATTTTATCCAATATTGTACTTCAGTTTCTACATTACTTAAATCCTTTGGATTGGGATCGCCGTTTTCTGCGACAGCATAGATTGTCGTCACGTTGCCGGTAACTGCAAATAATTATATAATATATATATTTATAACTTTCTAATTAATATCTTGATTAATATCTGAAGATAGTATTATATATATATAAAACAAACTAACCTCCTTTCTTGCCCACTCTCTGTCCCAAAATTTGTTCAATAGTTTCCGCATTATCAGGTTCTGTTGACGCAGCATTCGATTCGTCAACTTCAACCAAATCTTCACTATCAGTACCTTCTTCACTTTCTTCTTTATAACTAACTGCTGTACCAGTCCGTCTAGTGACTTGCCTGATAATTAAGTTTATTATAATTATTGAAATTTCCATATATTTTTGTACGCGCTCACATACACTTTTTTTTAATTTAATTTTTCTCGACATGTACCTTCTATTGTCATCACTATCAAAGGAAGAATTTTCAGAAGATTCGGAGATCCGCTTCTTTCGCACCTTGGCTTTCTCTTTCGCTTTTTGCGCCGCGCGTCTGTTTAGAGACTTGCTAGGAGGCGGCCTTCGACTTTCAATTTCGTCAGATTCAGAATCTGAACTCTCTGAATTCCAAGAATTGTGTGAACTAAAAAGTAAAGTAAATCATATATGAATAAAAGTGTTAAAATATTACACATGATAGATTAATGATTATAATTGTCACATATTTACTGAATATACGAATTTAATTCATTGTCAGATATTACTAGATTCTAATTTTCTTATATAAATTTTTATATAATGCAGAAAACTATATGTTTTCAATAAAGTTTACAAATACAAAATAAATATATATTATGACATGAGAAAGATTTATAAAGAAAAATATAATTATACAAAATTATATAAAAATTAAAATCAAGTTTTATTTCTAATTTCTATTTTTGCCATCTTTGTTATTTATATAATTTAAGATGAAAAAATTTATAGAGAATAAAGATGTAATAGTTTAAGAAAATGTTGTATAGATTATACAATACACTTGCAGCACATAAAATTTATGCCAGTTAAGTTTTTTATATTCAAGGTAACATATAGATTGTAAAACATATTGTAAAGTAAACTGTAAAGTGTAATAAGCACAGAAAGTAATAAGTTATATGCAAACCAAAATGAAATCCAATTAGTGCAAACCAAGAGAAAAACGTATAATACACGCTTATAAATGAATTTATATTGTATCAAAATATGCGTATATGTGTAATGTATAGCAGACTTTATAATGTAATGCATCTAAAAATTCATTAAAATAAGTAAAATAATTTTGCTATGACTGTTGTGTTAAAAATGTTATAAACGTTGCAATAAATTCACACATCCACATTTGATACACTAACAAATAACAAAATTAAAATTATGCGACATTATGTTACACAGTATTGTGTAATAAGTTATAGATAGTATTTATATGTATATCATAGTATCTATATAATAAATATAGCGATAACAGTGTAAACACAAAAATCAGCAAACATAGATACAAAATTCATCAACTTGTATTTTATATAAATACATATACTGAAAGATTTTGACGCAACTAATTATAGAGATATATTATTATAAAATGTATAATATGAATTAAAGTTCAAAATATACAAGTTGATTATACATAAATGTATTTGATTGAGTTCTAAAGTAATTACGAATTCGTTATTAGCTCTGAATTAGCACATTTGCACAATTCAATATATAGTGTATAAAAAAATAATTTGTAATCTCTTTTACATTACAGTTCTATAATTCTTATAATTGCAGTAACTTGGTCAGCCAAATTATACATCCGATCATTGGATACCGAGCGCTGAGTTTTTTTTCCCCACGAGATTTTTACTTACCCTTTCTTCTTAAACTTCTTGCGACCATCGCTGTCGCTCTCGCGATTCGTCGCGAGCCTGTCGGGTTCCTTCCTGGAACGCCCGGATCTCCTGATGCCGTATATGTCAGGATTCTCGTCCCACTCACGGCTAGACTCATGTTTAACTCTATGCTTTGTTTCTGTGCTGTGATTCGAGCTTTTGCTCTGGAAGCTATCACTTTGTGCAGCAGGTGCATCTGACTTCTCTGACTTTTCTGAATCAGAGCCTGATCCGGAACCAGAACCGCTCGAGGAGCTAGAGTCACTGCGTTAGCAGCCAGGCAATATTTCACTAATTATGTATGGACGTGACACATAGCATTTCAAAGTATACTTATTTAAAATTACAATCGATATACTCTGAAATAACTAAATAAATGAATAAATCTAACTAAAATAAATAAATTATTGTAAATATAAAATTGTTAACAATTATTAAATATATCGTAATCCAAATTTTTGCTCATTGCTTCTGAATTTAATGAAAAATATATACATTCTAAGATTTTATTCCATTTTTTAATGATTTACACGTACTGGATAAATGCCGAATATAATCAAGTTAATCTTAAATAGTTTAATCTGTAGAATGTGTAAATTTTTTACAAGAAAGAGATATAAGACTAAAAATATATTATATAATCATAAAACATTTATATATGTAAAATTTATACATAATTATTCTCTTTTCTATATAATATTATTAAATCAAAATATTAAGAATTAGAATAAAAATATATTACGATGAGATTTTCTAAATGTAAAATTTAAAGTATACTTCAAAATACTATTTTTAATGCGAATATAAATTTTTTTAATGATTTTATACCGAGATTTATTATCATTGACTAATCAAAAGTACCGAGTAATGCTACAAAATGATAGTAGAGTTTATCTAGCATTGCATAGATGATTTTCGAGTACAAAGAAGCAAACATCACGACACAAGTAAGAAGTATAAAAAGGTTGTGCTCACAAAAAATCCAAAATAAAATAAATACATAAAATTAGCAAAATTGTTAAGACGTTGTTAGAGCTATAAAAAAGCTGTAGCAATACACAAGTAGCTATTATAATTGTGAATAGCATTAATTCTGATAGACCCCTTTAGATATAAAAGAAACCTGATATATACTTGTAACCAGAGTATTAATCTCTTATACCTTGCAGCATATTAATATTATATATTGTAACTACTCGTTCTATACATATGCAAATAGACCCTTGCATCGACGATATAATAAATCATTAATTAATTAATTAATCTAATTAATAGAATATAAAAAAAGAAATATATTTTAAAAGTCAAATAAAATTAAAGAATTGTAAGAATTAGAATACTAAAAATTTTTATTTTTTCAAATAAAATCTGAAACTTGTCTAAAATTAAGAGAACAATTCCTAAACATATCGAATATGTTTTTCGAGCATAAAAAGTACATAAAATCACACTGATGCAAGTTTATCAGGTCTCGCGATTTTCAGGGGAATGATCGAGTCTTGTCTCTACCCACCTTTCTGAACCTGATCCTGAACCGCTATTGCTTCCGGAAGAGGAGCTATCGCTTTTGCTTTCATTCTCCGAATCGGATCCGGATTCCTTACCGGATTCGGATTCTAATGTTTTCTGAAAGTCAATCAATTGGGCTACATGTGATTTTAATTTCATCTTTATAGAAGATATCGCTCGCCATTTGTTGTTTGGAATAGTTCATCCCCTAACTATCGCTTATCATCATAATATTTTTGTCAAAATTTTCATAAAAAATATTTTTTCGAAATCAATGATAATCAATAAAATCAATTATAATAATAGACAACAAAATAAATTTGTAGTTGAAGAAAGCAGTCGAATTTTCTTGCGCATCTTCTTTTATTTTCTCAAGTCCGAAATACCGCAGAAATATCGCTGCCAACTCATCAGCACATCATCGTCCATTTTGTGACTGTCGTCCGCCATTTTGTCTTCTCATAAGTGCAACATGAATTTCTTTAGAAACTTTTAATTGCCTTAGGCCCGATTGCACCAACATTATTTTAGCTTTAAGTGAGACTTAAATATCTATCTATCTTTATCTTTTTTTCTAAATAAATAAAGACAAACATATATTTAAGTCTCGCTTAAAACCAAATTGACGTTGGTGCAATCGGGCCTTATACTTGTACGATATAATTTTGGCTTAAATAAAAGGCCAGCGAGAGAGATAATAATACGCACTTTTTGCAATATATTTAATATACTCTTAATATTAAATTCCACGAGAATTCTTCATATATCTAGCAAGAAAATCTCTGGTTTGTTCATATTCATTGAATTCTTCAGTGTCTAGCAGAAGAATCTCTTGTTCGTTCACGTTTATTTATTCTGGTAAGATTAAATAGAAATACAATTTTTATAAAGTCTAAATATTTTACATCTGTTTGTCACAAATGCATAATTGCAATCACTTCCAATGTTATTCGCATAGAAGGAACAAGTATGTAAAGGTGTGTTTAATCTAGGTCTGGATATTAATAGTAAATATTATAATAGAACTCGCCATTGAAACACATTGATATGTTTATTAAATATTTCAATTACATCTTGGTCATTAATGATCAAGATACCTAAGTATGTACATAAACATATGTGATTAATAATACGTATATATACTATTTAATTTATAGCAGATTGTATACTGTTATATATTATTTAATTTGTATTATATACTCATTATACTTTTAAAAAGATTTAAATAAATTAATGTACTAACAATAATCATAACTGTACTCATTAATTTTATCAATATAAATCTTGTATGTATAATGTTAATCCTATGATTTTGCTCAAAGTATTAGTATTTTATGAAATATATTTACATAGTAAAAACACTATATAACATAATTTCACATATTTGCAATCTGCATATCAATGAATAATAATATAATAATTATGTAACTATGATTTTTGACACAAATATATTGAGAAAAAATGCTGAAGTTATATAACATGTACAGAAAGCGAAGTAAAATTCTCTTTTACAATTAATGTAGAATTTTATTCGCTTACCTACATCAATTAAATTTAGAGCAAAGGTTCCTGGCTCTCTTTCTGTAACAAAAGTTAGTGATACATACTATATTTTCAACCCACATGTTTTCAGACAGAACATATAACATGTGATTAAACATTAAACTAGACCAGACTATAAACTATAATATTGTGAACCATTGTTAAAAATATATGAGTATAAAATTGATAGTTTTATTTACAATATGCTTTTATAAAATAGTTTTATAAAATAATCTGCGTAACATAGTATAACAAATGTATAATTGATACAAGAATTTGAGCTCGAATATTGTTAAAAAACGATAATTAATCTTGATTTTGTTCACTCAGCA
The DNA here is from genome assembly GCF_030444845.1 of Prenolepis imparis. NCBI lineage: Eukaryota > Metazoa > Arthropoda > Insecta > Hymenoptera > Formicidae > Prenolepis > Prenolepis imparis. The sequence continues at coordinate 17,450,967 of NW_028141166.1, read as the reverse complement.
TTGTCCAATCTTATTATTAATGCATTATGATAAATCACAGAGAGAAATATAATATCTAATATCAAATATATATATTCATTATGACAAAATATGAAGAGATGCAAACATGAAGTAATTATTAAATTTGTCTACAATTATTACAGACTACTTTGTACAACGCTGCTGACAAAACCATGATAATTTCCATATTCTACGTACATATAACAGCAGAAATATTTATAAGGACTATATTATTTTAAAATTTTACCAAATTTTGACAATGTATATTAACTGATCTTGTTACTATTTCAAAAATTACATGTTTTTTTTGAAGAAATGTATAATTAATAAGTATATATTTGCTTTTAACATTATTCTTTTGTGACATTTCAAGACAAATTTATTGTCAAATTGAATCAAATGTATTACAATACTATGCAGTTTTATTCAAAATATGCTTTATCATTGCAAATATATATTATGATATAATACAATCGTCACTATCATGAAACACGAATGCAAAAGAAACCTATGATTAGAATAGGATTCCAAGAATGACACGTATAGACCACTACAGCGTACACAAAGGTTATAAAACCCCTTGACAGACCCAATTATCTCTCAATCGCACACTAAAATTGTAAAATTACAATCAAAATTTCTATGAGGAACTTTCAGAGGTTGAAACTACAAAGTATTTCTGCCATTACCCTAATGGAAATGCATTAAAATAATAGACAATTGCTGGGAGAATTGTGTTGCACATTCCTGATAACCAGACAGGACTGTACACGATGATATTCGAGCTCAATTTGCAAAAATGGGTACATTTTGGATTTTCGAATAAGTGTGACGCCAGGCCGAGGGAAAGTGTGAGGAATCGTTTACAATGAAAATTAGGATGGTACAGCGATATTTTCTGTGAAAAATGTCACGTTAACGCGACGTAAACAAACCTTTATAGGTTATTGGGAGACTGGGAAGAGTGTGTAAAGTCGCGGAAAATCGTGGTGAAGGGGGCTCAAGTTGCTGAGTCCGGACGGTCCGGAGGACCCCGCCCTACACGTATAAACCCTTCGCGAGCGAGCCGCGGGGATTTTTTCCAATTTTTACGACCTTTTTGCCGAGCCTCGGTAGGCCGAAACGCACGCGAGCAACGATTTTCGCCTATTCCAAACAACAGTACGGCGGCCAAGCGCAATTCGCACGCACGCATAAATACACGCATAAACGCATCGCCGTCGGGTCCGGGATGACGATCCTCGCGAGGATCCGCGGAAACGCGGATAAAATCGCGCCTGAGTCTCAGGTGTTCCGGAGATGCACTCACCTGCATGGCTCCCGTTTACGCGTCGCACCGACGTGCCCTCGTATTCCCAACGATCCGCATGCGAATCGTCCCAAATCCAATCGTAGCACCGTCACGCGTACACGTGTCCGCGAATAATGAATCGCTAGTGACATCGGCGACCCGACATCACGGCAAACTTATTCGAGTATCGCGTACTGTATGGTCACGGACTCGCGAGCCAGACCGCCATTTTGTGTGAGCTCGAGTCGCTTCTTCTCACTCTCCCTTTCCCCCACGCCCCCCTAAGCCAAGGCAACCTACGTCCCGACATGCAACGCGCGCGCCATCTCGTCGGCAAGTTCCGTCGTCGCGTCGTAAAGACGACGAAGGCTATTGGACGCGGCGGCGACGGAATGACGGGGCGGCGAGGGAGAGGGGGAAACCGCTCATGCGTCGTAAGATCCTTCGTCTGTGCGCGAGTGCGCGCGCGGACCGGAAAGGAAGTTATTAAAGCGTAAAAGAGATACCTCGCGGAGAAACTTTTTCCATGTCGAATGTCAAAGGGGACGAATTCAGTGGGCGAGAATCATGCCGCGATTTTTTCCGCCTCGATTCGACGATTGTCTCGCGTCGGCTCGCTTTCACGACGAACGTACAGACCCCGAGCATCGTACCTCGAAACGGAAATCACTCGTCCGACAGCCATTTTGAGCAACGGCAACGATTTTACCCAGAATGCGTGCGTCATGACGCTCTTTCGATTACCTCGGCGTGCCCGGCGTACTTTATGCGCGATCACCTGGCTACTGAAAATGGCGCGGCCGACAGTCCGATATCGCGAAAATGCTTACTCGAAAATTTTCAGACGTCCTACGCGAAAATCGATTCGTCAAAAGCAGCCTTTACGATCGAGATGAACGATTTAAACGAAAATGGAAAATTACATAATCCCTATTTCGAGAAACATCGCGTTAATTGGCAAACTGATCTCGTTATATAAATATATATACATATGTATATATAAATCTCGTGCGAGAGAATCTTACGCGTTATCGATCGTATTCGAAATTTTAACGCGAAATGGAGAAAAATACTAAAAACGAGAACGCGTCGTAATTTTAAAAAGACGTAAAACAATCATCGCGAGCCGAAGTTAAACGACGAAATAATCTCGCGGTCGAAATATATTCCAATCGCGATAAAACTTGTCGACCTTTTCGCGCGGAGACGGAGAGACAGGCGGAAAGAAGAAAGTCGGAAACGCTTGCGTCACATAATATTAAATACATACCCCGTATAAGAAAGAATGAATTTTTTCGAGGGCTCAGGAACTCGCGCTCTTAATTCTACTTCAGATTCCTCTCGTTATGTACGTAGGTGGTAGTTGGGTAGGATGATGAGTCACACCAAGCGTCGGCGACGTCTGAACGAATGAACGGCTCTATGATGAATGTCAAACGACATCGCCATGCGATGTGCGCAAGCGAGGACGTTGTAAGAAACGGAGCGCAGCGGGCAGGCTTTCCATTGAATGTCCGGGCAGGACGAGATGCCAGATTGAGAAGCCACGTCTTCTCGATCTCGGTTCGTTCGTACGTGTCGCGACGTCGAGAAAACGACGTCGACTGAGCGGGAAACCACGCCCGATTCAATGGAAAGCCAACACGCCGTCTCGCAGTCGATGAAACTAACGTATTGTACAGCGATAATGTAAGACGAAGAATATTACCTATTCGCCTGTGACACGCCGCAACGGAAAAGGACGAGTCGGCCGAGCTTCCGGTATATGTACGCTCTGTCGCGACTCGAGAGCTCGATTCTCGCTGCTCCGAAGATTCGAGTTCGATGGCGGGAACTTTTGAAAAAACTAAGAGCGACGTTCACAAAGCTGCAATAACATAAATAAAATGTCATTGAACATAAAACATACATAAATTGCAATAAACAAATCTAACAATATAATATATATATATACTAATATAAATAATATAAATATAAATAGAATATAATATAAATATAAATAAAAAAATTATATAAATAGAAATAATATAATATATACAAATGCAGCAAAAAAGATATATACTTTACGTAAACTAGATATTTGATTCGATAGATTATTCCTTTCTTTATAAATTAACCTCTTTTCAGAATGTAAAATATTTATAAAAATATATACAGAATTAGAGAAAGAATGAAATTGTGTGAAAGCTATAACAATAATTTCAAACATTATTATGATTTTAACAGTATAGAGACAATTTAAGTATATAATATTTATTTACATAACAGTACTGTTTCGGATTAATATACAATACTAATATAGTGAGGTGTGCAAAATCGAAATTATCATCGATTGTGATTAACAATGTATATGTATGTACACATGTATATATAGAAAGGCAATTTTTGTAGTGACACAAGCCGTACACAAAGAAGAAAAGTATATAGTACTTTGACACTAGTATGTGTTAATTAATAATCCTTACGTATTTCATATGTAAAGTTTTGTATTTATGAAACGATAACTCAGTCTTAGAAACTAATTCAGTTTAATAGCACGTCAACGTGAAATGTTATTGTGACTGTGAAAGAAGAAACTGATGGAGATAATAATCACATTGCCAAAGTTCGCAAAGACGACAACTTTATTATTAATGTACCTGTTTCATATTATGCGTAAAGAATACTCCTGTATAACTGAGATACTGATTTTCATTGAGTATCGATAGGCGCGATCAAATAAAATGCCGTTATTCCGGATCTGGCGTTTCTTTCGCAGCGTTTTGCTGTTCCTCCTTTTCCTCCTTTTCCTCCTTTTCCTCCTTTTCCTCCTTTTCCACCTTTTCCTCCTTTTCCTTGGCTTTTGCATCGGGAACCCATAGACCACTGTCAACGCAACGCTTCATGTGATATGTCGCATCTTCTTCCGACATCGCGGCTATCGTTTGTTGCAACAAAGGGATATCTTGCGCCTCGAAGCATTTTTGTAAAGACTGAAACAGAGAGCGAAGGAATGAGAAAAGAAGAAAACTGTGTAATATATTGATTTTTAGATTATAAGACAAATTTTTATTTACCTCCGGAAGATTTTCGAATACTTCGACCGGATCAAGTCCACCAGGACCCAGACGAGCTTTTCTCTCCTCCTCTTCGGCCTCTCTAAGCGCCTCGGCCACCTTTTCTGCTGCTCTCTTGCGTATTCTATCCTTAAATGCTCTTAGTTCATCGTCGAAGGAATTCTTGTATTCTACTTCAGCAATTTGAATACGACTGAAAAAGGATCCAACACATGCTCGCGGATCAACATCCAATTGCTTGGATAGCTCCAATATGTATTGCATACATATACATTGATGAGCAACATGTTTCATCAAATCGTGTTTCTGAAAATACATGATGAATATTGTAATACCAAATTAATCGTAATTATCAGTATCAATTATTAAAAATTTCATCTATTGCAAGACCACTTACTTCTTCCATTTCTAAATTAATGCACCAGATGACTAAATAATTTGCTGTATTCTCGCAAACTAAATGTAGATACTCCTGTAAGAATTTCTTACTGTCGTCGTATTTCCTTAACATGCCAAATTCTTTCAACTTTTTCTCATTTTCTTTGACAAATTGCTTCATTCGTTTTTCCTTTTCTTCATCAGACAAACCAGCATCGCCATCCTTTCTAAGAGGCTTTGTATTTATTACAGTTTTTGTAAAACCGTCTTGACCAATGGTATCTACGTTCCAAGGTGTCAATCTTTCTTTTTTCTTCATTTCTTCTTCCTCTTTCTTAATTTTCTTTTCTTCTTCTTCGAGATCTTGAAGAACCTTTTTTAACGTAGTTAAGTCAGCCGAATCTTTCTGTTCGCTTTCTAATTTAGCTAATTTTTCCTTTGTATCCTTCAATTTCTGCAATGTTCTAAAATAACAAGTAAAATATAAATTAACTTAATTTTATAGAGAGATTTTATTCAACATATGTCTGTTCATACTCTGCTTTCTTTCTGCTGTGTTCTTCTTGCTCTTTCTTACGTTCTTCCATTCTCTCAACTCGTGCCTGATGACGCCATCTGAATAAGGATGGCGTGTCAATGTTTGGATGTGTATCATCTTCGTCATCTGAAATCTGAACAACAATATTTATCAACACAAAATCACATTTGCACATATAAAACCTAGATACACATACAATGTTATTGTATTTATTTAATATATAGTTATATAATTATCAGAAAAAATTAGTTATTAATTAAGAAACTAAATAATTTGCAACATCTGATAGCACATAAAAATCTGTAGCAATATTTTAAAATACTTTATTCTATATTTGCGGTACATATATAATTCTGAATCACATAATAATTGACGTTTTCGCAGTAATGTAATAAAGCAGCATCCCGGCACAAAAAGCTATACAATAGCCGGCGAGATTTAATATTCCCGAATCTAGATTATTCCACAAGAGCGCTGGACCCGGAGAATGAGCGGATACACATCCTTACCTCGATGTTCTTCCATTTGCTATAATCCACCATCGTAGCGTCTGGATATATCAGTTGTTATTCGTTGACTTGCTCTTCGTATTCCTTGCAATTGTACGAGTTCTTCCTTTTTTTTTCTTCTTACCGTGAATTTCGCGCACAAAAACCTCAAATTGCGGCTGTCGCTTTTGCGAGAGCACCGATCCTTCGATCGCACTTGCTGAAGTTTGATGATTGTCAATTGCTGTCATGAACCTTGGACTTCTGTAACTTTCGAGCGGGATAAAAGGTATCGCGTCGATCGTCTCGATCGATAATTCACATACACGAGAGCATCTAGAAAATTTGTAAACCATGGTGATCACATCCATGATGGCGGGCTAGATCGCGGGAGAGTGGGAGAGAGAGAGAGCGCGTGTCGATGTGCGCGGCGCCTTCGACGGTTCGACGTTCGACTTTGAATCGACTTTAACCTTGTCACGTCACGTGGTCGGAATTCGGTGCGCGGAGTGGGGGCAAGGAGTGGGGATGAGGTGGGGGGTGCGCCGGCCGCCGGTGCGCCGCTCACCCCCACCCGCCCGATGGTTCTTCCCCCACCCCCCGCCGGCCCGTAGTTGCGAATTGCAAAGTTGCGTGACCGATCTGAAATTGACAACACTGGCTAGATGAAAGAACTGAAACGAAGATAGCAAATAGACAGAATAAATAATTAATTATTTAATTTTTCTATATGTTTCGGTATTCGGTATTCTATGTGTTCGGTTTTGTTAAATTTGCTTTTGCAGATTTTACGCAAGAATCGGCAAAATATCATTTCAAGATAGGTTATGTCATTACGTACGATAACTGATAGCACAATTGTTTAAATAATTTACGTGTAATTTGTATTGCGCAAAAATGATCGGAATGAGAATGAATGCGTTTAACGATACTGGTCTTGGAGAACCCGAACAAGATGCGAATACAGCACTTATAGAGCTTGATAAAGGTTTGTTTATATTATCAAATTTCTGATCTTTAGTCTTTAGTATAGAAGTGTTTTCTATCCCAATATATGTGAAAAAGAAATAGTACAGTAATAATTAATAATTAATTAAATAGTGGACACACACACACATGTATATATATGTAATTGGCTTATTGTACAAATATCAATTTTTATTGAATATTGGTAGGTTTACGTTCTACCAAAACTGGAGAGCAATGCGAAGCTATAGTACGTTTTCCTAGATTGTTTGAAAAGTATCCGTTCCCAATATTAATAAACTCATCCCTGTTGAAATTGGCTGAAGTATTTCGCACAGGCAGTAACTTTTTACGAGTGTGGGTCCTAAGGGTGTGTCAGCAGAGTGAAAAGCATCTTGATAAAATCTTGAATGTGGATGAATTTGTAAGGCGTATCTACAGTGTTATACATTCAAATGATCCAGTTGCTAGGGCTCTTACGTTGCGTACATTAGGCAGTGTGGCTGGTATTATTCCTGAAAGACAACAAGTAATACATTTAATAAAGTTTAATAAACAATATAATTACATATATGCAAATTTGACTTTATAAAATTGATACAATTATCTATTATTGCAAGGTACATCATAGTATAAGAAGATCCTTGGACTCCCATGATTCAGTTGAAGTAGAAGCTGCAATATATGCTGCCCAAATGTTTGCAGCACAGTCCAAGTTGTTCGCTGTATCAATGTGTAGTAAGATTTCTGATATGATCAAAGGTCAAGCTACACCCGCCTCGATGAAATTGCAGCTTATACCCATTTTACAATACATGCATCATGACATTTTCACAGCATCAATGGTATGTAATACTGTTATGTACATTTAACGTGTTTCATATATTTTATATGCAAATTTCAGTATAAATATATATGTATTATATTGAAGGTTAATGAATTATGTATGGAGCTTCTCGCAAGTTATCCGGCAGCTGAATTTGTCAGAGTCACCCTGAGTGCACTAAGTACACTGGCCTCTGCAACATTAATAGATGTGCCACAACAAGTTGTGTTATTATTACGCTATTTACAAGATGATCCAAGATTGTCTGTAAAACGTCACGCCTTACATCTTCTGCATAGTTTGGCGAGAAGAGGAGCACATCTCTGGCCACAGGGTGCTCTTGATAACTTAATTGGTACAAATATAATATATTTGCATCATATACTTGATACTTTTATAATTGATGTAATCAACATCTAACTATTTACAGAGAGTACTACAACACTTTTGCAAGATGGTGCAGGAAATACGGATCTTCTTATACGTACTTTAGATGTGATTGAGGTCAGTTAAATCAATATTTAAATATAATTAAATTACATTCACCTGCAAAAATTTAAAATATGTATTTATATAGAGAAATATACATATTTATTAAAATTTTCTAATGCACAGGTACTTAGCCAAAATGCTGTGACCTGTGATGCAAATATGGAGGAAAATAGTCCTTTATTGCAGTTGTGTCTAAATGCATGTTATTCTCCTGATCCATTTGTTGCAGTCAAAGCAATTACTATACTTTCCAGAGTTGCCTGTTACTGGTAAATATATACATACATATATTTCTCATTTACGTACACACACAAGATATATAATTAACATATATTATTTGATAGTTACGAAGAAGGACTGCCCGCTTATGGCATACAAGACGTCATCTCCTGTCTCGAATCTCTGATTGTATTACTGGCTTTGGACGACAAGTATTTGTATCAGTTAAAAGTGTGCTTACGTTCGACGGTAAAACTATGTCAATCGCAGCCTAGTCATTGCGCTATGTTTGTTGATGCTATTGGTTCCACCCTTATCAACACTAGTGCGGAAAATGGTCAGAACGAGAATCAAACAGTCGCTCTGTGTGAAGCCTTAGGCGCTATTGGTAGTTTAGGAGAAAATACGTTGCTGCCGCTTTTGGCAGATATTTTGATCAAGTTTAAACAAACTTCGCATGTACATACAAAGGTAACGTATATTCTTTCTTATAATATATAAAGAGAATCATCTCTTTCGTCTAGAAAAGTTTAGTTTCTCGATAAATGATTATGTTTGTGAAAAATTCCATTCTAATTCAATTTCCAAAGGTGATGCTTTGTACATTACTATTCCAAATTGTGGCTGGAGGATACGAATGGAATTCGGAGTGTTTGGAGGCAATAGACAATGTTGTAAAAAACGTAGATGGCTGGGCGAAATATCGCATTGCGCGTAGCGCTGCGAGATATGGTCATCATACAATTGCCACGGAAATATTTAAAAGTCTGAAAGAAACTGTAGCATCGGAGCAGCTGCATTTCTGGTTGTCTGGTTTAGAACTAGTCACAAAAGCGGAATGCTGTCTCATGTAAGTATTTACTTTGCACGCATTTAAGATACTTAATAGTTATTTTATGTGTATTTGTATTTCTTTCTATAACAACATAATATAATATAAAGGAACAAAAAAGAAGGCGAAGAAAATTTGAGTAAAACCGAGATTGTTGAGAAATTGAATGGCGCGATAGCGCGTTATGCGAGTGCTTGCGCGTCTCTTAAAGCCGCTAGCACTCCACTGCGCAGCTTGCAATTTCCAAGTGAATACTCGAAATTACGTTGTGAATTTTTACAGTCCATAGTCCAGCTATTGCATTCATGCATGTAAGCAACAAAATACAATATATATAATTAAAAAGAAATATATATATATATATATATATCAGAAAAAGTTAAAGATTATACTTACTTTTAGATCTTTGTGCACTGCACCACCACCTGCTATAGCTGTCACCGTTGTCATTGCAACGAAAGATGATCTCCAAAGATATGGTCGCGTTACACACCAGGTATGATTTCTACAATTATAATTGCGATATGATTTAGATAAATTTGATTAGGTAACATATATTTATGAAATACATGCTACGATACTATAAAATTAATAAATTATGCTTTTTTTTTTCAGTTAAGGAAGTCGGCGCAAAATTTGAAAAACTGTGCGGACAATTATCAGAAGTTGTATCAGTCAGCTTTTGATGCTGATCCGGAATCGTTGGCGAATATTCGGGCGTATGATTTCATTAATTGATCAATTATCATTTCTTTAACTGTACGTATATACTTTTGGATATTTATCTTAATTTATCTCACGTAGATTACAAGAAATGTGCCGATTAATGGCGAACAGTGTAGAACGGGTTTGTGGTGGCTCCAGTATTTCAATGTATCAACAACAGAACGATTCCGTGAATTTTCATTTCGGTGATACTGTAGAAATGCGACAGTTGGCCCGTTGTTGCGCCGAGTTGCGTTGTTTAGCACCATCATGGGTGGGCGCAGACGGCAAGACTGGAGCCATCAGTCACTTGCGAGTCAGTTGTTTGATATCGCAAGTTATGTTACTCGCTGGTGGAACGATGAGATTACCGATACCGAGATATTTCTTCCAAACGCTACAGACGACTAGCATTAAGCTGTCGGTATCGCCTCAACCGCGTGTTCTCGGTGAACCCGTTTCTGTGCCTCAAGGAAGTCAACTGGCACTTAAAGTCGAAGGTGTATTACGACACGGTCGAAGAGCATCTCTCTTCCGTTCTGTCGCTGCCGTGTGTATTTCCATCTCGACGACACCACCTTCGAAAATAAATTCTGACCAGAAGGTAAATAAAACATTTAATACTGCATCTCTAATTCACATTACCAGCATAATTATACAGCTAAAACAATCAAGATTTTCAAAATTAATTAATTATTATTAAGAATTTATGAAAATCTTTCATTTCTTTTCTATCTTTTATTTTATATATGTTTTTAAGTTGCATTGATGTTTTTATTTAATGTAATTGTTTATTTCTTCACATTATGCAGAATTCTTTGGAAAATGTCTTTATGGATGTTCTTTTTTACTCATTATTGCATTTCTCCCCTTTATTTGAATCCTGCTACACATGTTTCTGGATTGTTTATGAATATATAATCTTTATATTTCTCTTAGATCATTGTGCATAAATAACTGCGATTAAAGTTTTGATACTATTTATTTATTTTTTATTGAATATTTAATAGCTCTCTTTTATATAATCATATTATTACAAATTAAACAGTTTTATTATATGTATCAAATAATATATATAAACTGTATAAAATATTTGACAATGTTTGAAAATAAATTAGAGATGAAAAAGAAAATATAAAAAACTCAATGTGAACAAGATTCGTAAAACTATATTAAATAATATTAAATAATATGTTTTTTTGTTTGCAGGATTCTAATATAAATGAATTGCAACAAACTGTAATACCTCATCGTGATTTCTTCGCCTGCGAGTTTCTACTTTCCTTAGGAATTCCTGGACCTACGATTGCATTTCCTTGCGCAGCTGGTGGAAATACTGCTGGTGGTGCAGGTAGCGGTGGTCAATATCAAATCACAGCAAGCGCAAGTATACTGGACAAGGATGGTAATGTGTGGAAATGTGGTCCACGCTCCACTCTTCCTGTTAGAGTGCACGAAGAGCCTACAAAGAGAAAATTACCTTAATAAAAAGATTGTGCCAATAACTTATAATATTTGTATATTTAAATCAATTCTCTAATATAAAAATAAATTTTACTATTTTATTTGTGTGATATGTGATATGTCTTTTATATATAACTTTACGTATTGATTGTTATTTCTAAATATAGATTATCAAGGAACATATTCATGCTGTTAATTATGCTATACCTATAATATATTGTAAATGTTCTTTTTGCAGTTTGTATTTTTAGTTGTCTTAGCTTTCAAAACGAAGATTTTATTTAAACGCATGCGCATTTATACTGGCGCGAAAATTTTCCATCGATGAATTTAAACGCATGTCTGGAAATATGTACATATAGAAATGTATATATATATTTATAATGATTCTAATGATTGTATTTATAAATTATTTTCTGAAGAAAGTGCGCTTTTTAACTTGCGACAGAATTCAGAATAAAATTCTATTTATCATTTTATATATGCCAAATTTGTTATATATATGTGTGTGTGTAAATTCTAAAATATATGATTTTTATACATGTTTTGATATTTTTCAAATATTTTTATTATAAATAATTTTATTACAAATAGATTGCGTCCGAAAAATGGTCCGAAGAAACTGATTATTTTTTTTCTAATTCATAATTCGCGGTTAGCCGTAACAAGTGATGAATGTCGACGTTTGAGTGGACGCGCGAACGACCATAGAAGCTCGCAAAAGTAGCCTGAGCACAGTCGCGCATCGTCTCTTCGTTGGTACGGAACGTCGCGGCAGCGTACCCTATTCTATTCAGGTATTCTGATACTATCATATAGCATCAGAACACTTAATTATTTCTTTAAAAATCATTGCATCGCCGACTCGATCATTACTACTGTTGAATTTAGTAAGTTGTGGTAAGTCATTCTACTTTTTTAACGGTCTAACCAAGATCTTTGCATTCTCGCGCACGTCGCCATTATTCGTTAGCGAGACTCAAAGTTTGTCTCTGACAAAGTTATACACATTCCGAATGTTGCGTTAAAGAACCCGATTTTAATTTTTAACGACCGTACTTGGTAAAGTTTCAATATTATAACATCATTTTTCTCTACACACACACATATATATTTGTAATTTACATAAATTTCGTGGACGAAAAATAGACGGCCGTGTGATTTTTCATGCAGAATAATATAATGTTTGATAATATTGAAACATATGTTTGAGAAAATTGCTAATTGCATCTCTCGGGACTTGGGAGAAACTAATGATACGCATCTCTTTTCAGTTGAAAATAACGTATTGTGCGAGCGATGCAAGGTTCACTCTCGCATCCGAGCGAAGTTAGCCGTCAAGTAGCGAGTGTCGACGTTTGAGTGGACGCGCGGGCGACGAGCCATAAAAGGGGGACCGCGAGAGTGGCGGGTGCACAGTCGCGCACCGTCTATCCGTTGGTACGGAACGCGCAACGTATTGTACGTTCTACTCTATTCGGCGCATCGGGCTAACATTTAGCATCGGAAGCAACAATTATGTTATCGAGGATCGTCGCATCGCTGGCCGCCAACCCGCTGCGCTATTGAGAAACTTCGTCGTGCGGTGAGTATGATATATATATACTTTCTTCTTTCTTTTTTAATAACCTTAAAGATCTTTGCGTTCTCGCATTATACGCGCCGTCGTCGCAACTATCGGTGCGACATTCGAAGTTTAATCCGACAAAGTTACATATTCCGAGTTTCGTTAAAGAATGTAATTTCAATTTTTAATGGCCGTGCTCGGTAAAGTTGCAGTAACGTCGTTTTAAATCCATCTACATATACTTATAATTTGTATAAATTTCCTCGACGAAAAAAATAGACGCCTGTGGAAGCGGGCGCCATTTTTGAAACCACGCAATATTTATTTGATATACGAAATGTATTTCAGAAAATATTGTCTCCGCATTGAACAACGTTTCAATAATCATTGCTTTAATTATTACGTTAAGAATTTACTTACATTAACTCTGTGTGTACGCATGTGTGTGTAAAGTTTTATTACAAAAATTGAATTATAGCACTTATACGACGATTTAAATAACCGATATCTTATTTTTACGTTCATGACTGAACGAGTGATTGATCATTTGACTAATTATCGACAAATTTATCTTAATTTGAAAGAGATTTATCTTACTCACTTGTCATCAATATCCCATTGACTGTTGTATGTGTTGGTACGTGAATACTCACAAATCTCAATCATGAAAATAATTCAATGTAATAAGAACTTTACGTTCGAATATGACCCATTTTATTATGACTGCAATTGCAATTCAAAATAATAGCAATTAGTGGAGGAATAATAAGATAATAGATAACATATTTTTTATAATGATTATAATGCACTTTTATTTTCTTTAAAATTTTATAATATCTATATATATTTTTCTCTCTATTATTTATATACATTTATTTTAATTTTATAAATATAATTATTAAAAATTATTTTGAAACTGTGCGACAATTTTTGTTTTCAACTTTTTTCCACAAATACACAATAAACAGTATTTATTCGAATAAAGTTAAAAACAAAATATCGCATTGTTTGTAAATAATTTTTATTAATTACAGTAGTCATTATTGTATAGCTTCAGAATATCTTTTTTATATAGAAAGAAACTTCCAATCTTCTTTTTAAGAAACTGAAATTGATAACTTATTTAAAACAGAACTTAATATATATTAAAAAACACGTCCGACGAATTCTTTGCATCAATATAAAAGTATATAAATATTACTATTTTCTATTATTATATTTATTTAATAAGTAAACTCGCATTTCTCCGCATGTAGAAGATGAAACCGCGATCGGGGAGAAACGAAAATCGAGCAGCGCGGTCGAACTCTGCTGAACTTTGAGTCTTGAGATTAATTTGTCGGTATCCCCCAGGAGTTTCGGAAGCCTCGTCCGACGTCCGCGGCTTCTTGAACGGGAAGATCGAGTCTCAGGAATATCGTATATGAGATCAAATCAAGCGCGCGCAGTTTCAAGTTTGGCAATAGAACACGTCGAATCTCGAAATTGCGCGCGGGCATGTTCATCGCTGTTAATCGAAACGCAAGAATTGCCATTATAATCCGCGATGAAACTCGGTGATTCGCGAGAGAAGATCATTCACACGATTATTTTACCGTAGCAGAGTGAAAATTTTTCTCCCTTTTGTATTATCGAGAGCCGTTAGTCGAGATTACATGAATACCAAATTAATACACACATTCAAATTTTTCACATAATTTTAGAGATTAATTCGCTACAAGCTATCTTTATTAACATACGATCAATTAAAGGCAATCGTTGCGGATGGTATTACATTATTACGTTGAATTAGATCTTTTATTATACATATACATATATTCTTGAGACAGTAAAAGTAAAATTTTTAATTATGACTCTTTGAGACAGAGGAGGTTTGAGGTTCATAATTCAAAATTTTCTTGATTAATCTGAAATTTACTTAAATTCATTATCCTATCGAACATTCTCGAACGCAAATTCTGTTATCGCTGTACTCTAATCGTCCTTTAAGAAAAGCAGATTTTTTCTCTCCAAAGTATTGCGTAAAACCGCTACGTAGTTATTATAAGCGACTTTAACGGGATTGTGAAAAAAGCGAAAGGTATAACGCTTGGTATAATAAAATTTTGTGCGATATAAATTTAACGAGACATTTTTTAGAGAAATTTTAAAAATAAATAAAACATATTTTATATATACAATTTACATTTTTAAATGATAAACCATTAGGATTGCACACACGAATTTTACTCCCCCTTCTCTTCCCCTTTCTCCAATTCGAATTTTTAACAAATTTGCGACAAACTGAGCATAACGTAATGTTGAATGATGAGAAAAAAACATACATTATTTTTAATTAATCAGAATATAATTGTAATTTTTTATGTTTAATAATTAATACATTACATTACCAGCTTTTTATTTACTCCAGTTTACTTTATTTATCAGGTTTTTACTAAAGTAAAGTAAAGTTTCTCCGTTTCTAAATTCTGTATACGTTTTTGCATAATAGAAAAAGCAAATTCAAAAATGATCTGAGGATAATCGATAGCCTCCGAATGTACCCCGCGTTTGAGTTTAAGCCGATCTGGCGCAAATTGCAAGAAAGGCGGAATTCCTTGGTGGAATTTCTCCCGGGGTGAAGCCGTCGTATCTCTCGGAAGGTCCGCCACGCGCGTCGCCCAGGCTTAATGCACAAAGCTTATGTCTATGTCGTTGTGGTTAAATCTATACGTATACAAAGGGATACAAGAGGGCATACGATGTATGCAGTGGCTGCGTGATTCCAACAACTACTGCCTGTACAGATAGAGAGAAAGAGGGAAGGCGGAAGCCGTGGAGTTGTTATGTGTGCTAAATGGTTCGCAAACTAATGTTCAAAATTCGAGCATTGCCGCGGGATTGTAAAAGCGGGATGGGAAGGTAGTACACGTCTTTCTAAGTGGAAAGTTATTACAATATGTAATACCTTCGTCTAAAATACTTGTTACAGTGTGTTTCCGCACGTGAATACGCGCGATCATGAATTATTAAACAGCGTCTTTTCGTCTACCTTGCGTATCTTTAATTATTCGTCGAAAAGAGAAACATAATGTGATATTAGCCGAATTTGAACATTAGATGCTTACCAAACAGAATTATCTGAAATTAAAAGCAATCTAAATGATTGAAAAATATAATTGACATTCATGATTATCGATTAGATTAGAAGATCACACGGTGATACCGTGACTGGATCGTTTTCCGGCTGAATTTCTCGAGAAGCTTTGCGACGCGGATAGGGTGCGTGCCAGAAAATGGAAATAAGATTCTGTCCATTTTTCTATGCATAGAAAGTGTCGTTTCCTTTGTATGCGAAACAGATATCTTATTTTCCGCCATGTGATCGAAACACGATTTTCTTGAATTGCCCGTGCGCATACAGGTTTATAGATCTCTCCTCCGTGCTCACAATAATCGGTTCGTATATCACTCACAGAGACACGTCTGCATAACTTGCATCATTTCTCAATATACATGTACGAAACATATACGAAGTATTAAATGCTGAGTGTCAAGCAGGATAATATAAAGGAGTATAATGAATCAAAAAGTTAATGGCAAAGATCATTTTTCTACACGTTGTCTAAATGCTTTGTTGTAAATATACAATGTGTCGATCGTTCCGCCATTTATTATTCATATTCTCTCACATAGCTGCAACACGTTAAATTGCCGTACCTGTAATACACGATACACGTTTCTACGCTGTAGTAGATTTGAATGAAAATACGCTACAATGCAGCAGCGCGTGCTGTACGTCTGGTCACTTTATTGTTGGAAGAAGTATGTCCAAGCCGCAACAGCATTTTGTTGAAAACTCGGCTCATATATATCGGTATCGGCGAGTTTCGCTCGACAAAACAAATTGCTTATACCTTCGATAGAACTTCGTCGGAAGAGTGTTTGGCTACGTATATCGATACTTCATATGGACCGTTTGTTTAACTTCGAAAGTAGGAAAAAAAGCGACTCACTTTCGAGACGGTAGACGGAAAATTGCGAAAAATTCCGCTTTCCGGGGACAAGATATAGAAATATAGAGGGTCGCGCGCTAGGATATGCGTCGCAAAACTCCTGGATATAAATAAGTCTCTGTTCCGGGATATAATCTCTTGCCCGTTTATCTAATACGTATATGTAGTCGATATAATGTGTTTTTGTACAAACAAGACGAAAACAAGCAAAAACGGAAAAACGCGTCTACGCTACATTTTCTCGAGATTATATGCAATACTTAAAAATGCAATACCTTTGTTTAAGCAGTTAAAATCTAGATTACAGGACGCTGATAATAAGCAAGAAACGCGCGATAATGCATAAAACTTTAATTAAAATGATAGATTATACTTACACAAGTAATTATAAAATATAAAATGATGCTTTGACGCGGTATGCTATAATGCAACAAAATAAAACTATCGTGCATTATTTTATTAATAGTTTCATTATATAAAATATAAAATATATATATTGTAGCAATAGATGCCGCAATCGCAAGCGAGAAATTGGATTCCACCTAAATTGTGATTCTATTTTCGTAAATGGCAGACTCGCCGCTTGAGAAGATAATGAGAATAAAATTATTTTCAACGCGATTGTCGAGACGCAAACGTTGCGAAAACACAATCAAGAGTTGTTTGTAGCGCTGTAAAGAAAATTCCAGTTTGAATTGAGTAAGAGAGTCAGTATGCTTCTCGTGATTTAATTTCAAGGTTACCCAAAGTGAACACGCGAAAATTATAATCCGTATACTCGAAATGTATTATTCTCCGCGATAGATTCATCCACTTTTTTAAAAATTTGATTTTATTATTAATTATCATGCTCACATGCTAAATATTGCATTTTACAAATGCGATTTTAGCGATATACTATATTATAATACGCTTTAGTTAATCATAAATTACTGGAAATCTATTAATAATGTGAAATTTAATTAACAGAATGCTTGATACTTGCCACGAATGATTGTAGGTTATTCAAAATTTAGTAGATACGGACGGCATTAACAATATAAACGGTTATTAACAATGCAATGTTGCTATTTAATTTTTCAACCGCGATACAATCTAAACTGCATATATTTAAATATTTAAATAAGTACATTTGCCAATTTTCATGTTTTTCAAATTCCAATCATGTTTCACTATCGTGAGGATTTTGACATCAATTTTCGGCAGATAAATTGTTGAAATACGTTTACATATATGTAGGTAGACACGCGTTATTGCATTTTATCGGAAATATGCTTGAAAATTTGCCCCGGGATGAAGATCACAAAAAATGATAACAATGCATTGAGGGGTTGTCACATTCCTGCAGACGCATGTAAAAGGGATAGAATTTTATATGCACGTGTACGATCACCCATTTTCAAAAGCTTGGAGAATTAGTTACCTTACTTCGTCTCCCATCCACCGTCTTTGCAACATTCTTGTCGCACTCCTAGCGCGCTTTAAATACACATATTTTTGGAAGATGAATAAAGTGTATATTATATATACAAATTATATAATATATAAATATTTTAAATATACGAAGAGAAAGATGTTTAACTTTGATGTAATAATCTTTTGATATTTCTTTGAGATATTAACATGATTAAATATACACAGAAAGAATTTTCTTTTAGAATTTACCCTGAAAATCATGGTAATCATGGGACAATATGGCATGGAAAGAATTTTTATCCAATAAAAATAATAATATCTATAATATCACAAAATATTAAGTATAAAATATGTTTGATTAATTTTACTATGCAGTTTAGTAAAATTAATTAAACATGTTTTATATTTTATTGTGATAGATATTATATTTATTGTGATAAATATTAATCAGAGAAATTCTCATAAAATCTTTTCCATACCATATTGTCTCACAATTACCATGATTTTCAGGGTAAATTCTAAGTGAAAATTCTCTCAGTGTAGAATGTGTACATACATGTGTATATATAATATTTTTGACAAAACAAAATATAATATTGCATAGTAATTATAATACAAATCAATATTTACATACTCTCTCTCTCTCTAGTAAATATATATATGCAATAACATTTTTTATTTGATATTCTAGTATATACATATATACCTATACATATATACAGACATTTAGCAACAATTTAGAGACGGTCAAAGCTCATATCACATACGTTTGATTCCGCTTTTGTCTTCTTTTCAACAATTCAGCAACGATGCATGTGCAGCCACATTCAGAATTAACCACGTGCTTATATACGAGTGTTTTTCCGCGCAAAGTACATACTTTCAACTTCTGCACGAAACATTGACCTTTCCTCCCCGGATAAATTTCGCGAATAGCAACTAGCCGGGCAAAAATGTACACGGGCATGCGAAGGAAGTGACGAAAGTGAAGGACAGGAGTAAATGGACAAGTCTGGGGTAGAGTGGGTTTTCCATTCTCTCGGTGTGGAGGCATTTGTTCCGTCGACGCGAAAACGCGCGCGCGCCTCGTAATAAACATGCCGGCGGGCGGACTGACTGATGATACCGTTCACCAGTAGATCTATGTTATTGGTTACCCCACCCGATATACCGATGAACCATTGAACGTTGGCGAGGGGAGGGAAGCATCCGTTGCGCCCAAAACTAACGGCAGTAATTATCGCGCGGTCGCTTTTCTTCCTATCGTAACTCTTCCTTCCGGCCGATCTTTCCGGTTTCATGCACGCCCGCACATCGAAAATACAAAAGTTATTTTGCCCCTGCATTTCCCGCACACATGCCTCCGTTAGAAAAAGGATTAACCACATAGACAACCATCATGAAATAAAGATATTTTTATCTGTGTGGTTGTAATTAATTTTATCGCGTAAATTAAGTTTAATTTAATAAATTTAATGGTATTATATATATTATAAAATTATATTACTAATATAAAGAGATATTATTATGAAATTAAATTTTTTAATTATTCTAGTAAAATTGATTCTTTTTATAATAGCATATATTTTTTTTTTTATTGGAATTAATTTTATAGTAGAATATTAATTTTATATAATGTAATTATCCCCTATTCCAATTATGATTAATTTTTTTATGATCGTTTGATGCACACAGCTATTATTTTCTTTCGTTCACTTTGACATTTTTTGAAAAATATATGTCGCATACTGTTTTCGTATGCCGAAAAAACCGCACGTGAAAAGTTACGGATAGTTTCGCGCATGTAATAGCGAAATATAAATTTCGTTAATGCTGTCCACCAAATACGCCGCATATTATTGGTTGGTAGACTTGCACTTTACGTAAATGAAAATGCCTGTCGCCGTGCGCGCGAGTTACATAGTTCGTAACATTTCGTCGGTTGAAATGTTAGCGGGACGGGTGTAAATAATCCTTTGATCTTCGTTTATTTCGTGCGGTACGAAGCGTGTCGAAACGCGTGTTGGATAGTCCCTCATTTACGACACGTATTTAATGTTAAATGCGGTCGTTTGATCTAATCCCCTTATTAACGTCGATCGCATATCCGATATGCGGCAGATACTGAAGTATAAAATCGAATTGTTGCAATTAACATTAAATACAAACCGATCAGTCTGCGTAATTGCGTTACTTTTTATCTCGCTAAAATGAAATTATTTGCAGTATATTATGAGTTCATAAAATAATTGATATTGCAATTAAATACGTATCCTTCAATAACGAGATATCTCGGTCATAATGGCAGATTTGCATCAAAATATGTTACGCAAATGTTTATGAAATATATAAATTTTTCGGTGATGTCGCACGCACTTAAATTCAGGATGTAAAAGAGTCTAGAAATATTGAAGGAATTTGCAAAGAGGCGTTGGCGAAGTCCATTTCCTGAGCAGGAGAGTCACCGCTTAGCATAAATCTTTCCACGTGTCAACTATTTATCTTTGAAATACATTGGCTAGCGACACGGTAACCATATGATTCGCGTGCTTTTTCGAGCAATCGTTACAAGTGTAATGTATGATGTTTTCTTATCGGTAATTCAATGACCCATAATTCTAATTACATCTTAATTTTCTCATCTCTCTCTCTCTCTCTCTCTCTCTCTCTCTCTCAAGCTTAATATATTTATAATTTTAAACATATAATTATTATGAGATATTGTTATTTCCTAAAAAACATCTATTTTTTATACTTGGTGTAGTATTAATTACTGCAAAATTGTGAAAAATATTCGCGATATGCTGTATAATAGTATTAAAATAAATTCGGAATTACACAAAGCACACACACACACAGTACGATATAATGCAAACACGGAATGCGCATCGTAAATATACGTCATGTAAAATACTTTGACTGTGTTACTGATATATATAATTTCAACGTGGCATCAGGTAGCTTCGGTACTATCACGATAACGCTATGACAATTAAAATTGTTATCGGTGTTACCGCATCGTATCGTGTTGTCAGTCTATCTGACAGATTAACGAACAAAACAAGAAAATACCTATTAATTGTACGTCTCGTGCAATAACATCTCGCGCGGAATTTTATCGTAATAATTTTCTATTATTTTTTTTTTCTATTCGTTAATAATCATATTACCAAGAATTATCAAGTAAAAGTTTTATACTTTTTTGCAAATTTTCAAAGTACGCGTGTACTCTCGCTCAAAAGTTTATCCACCTAAAATCTCTCGACGATTTTGGCGAAATCACTTTGCGTTTAGAAGGAAGATTTAATATTTGAAACGTA
Organism: Prenolepis imparis; assembly: GCF_030444845.1. Lineage (NCBI taxonomy): Eukaryota > Metazoa > Arthropoda > Insecta > Hymenoptera > Formicidae > Prenolepis > Prenolepis imparis. Next base: position 17,429,414 of record NW_028141166.1, on the reverse strand, counting down.
ATTCATTTGGATTATATGCGAATGCATATTAGAACGATACTACCGCCCGAATAATACGCTGCGAACATCCTCGCGCTAATTAAAAAATTGCATCGCGTGACGCTTCTCATTATCGCCGTAACGTAATTGGTGTAACTGTCGTCTGAAGAGAATAATATGTGCTGTAACGTCATACGAGAGCAGCGCGTTACCGAAATGCGTTTACCGGTACAGCTTACCGAACGGAAATTGTATATAAAAATTAATGCGGTAATCTACCGCGCGGATTTATTTTAATTCAGTCTGCCGTAACTAGCTCGTTCCATTCATTCACAATCTCGACTTCGTTCGCGTAGATCGAATTGCACCTTTCTCTCCTTCTCTCCTCTTCCCTCCCTCATCCCTGCATCACTCTTTTGATTATAACGTCGATTCGTCTTTCGCGCAGCGAAACGCTTAATAGAATCGCGTATCTACCGCGTATTCGCTATTACTGCGTTAACAAATAGAATAACTCTCGTTACTCGGATCTCACATTTCTCGCGCATTCCGGACAAAACAAATCGTTATAGCGATTTGCAGTGCACTTCGAAAACAGAACGTGCCCGTTTCTCTGTCTCTTCCCTCTCACCCCTTGCATAAATCCTTCTCTTTTTCTCTCTCTCTCTCTCTCTCTCTCTCTCTCTCTCTCTCTCTCTCTCTCTCTCTCCAAAACCGGGCTAATCCCCCTTTGTACAAACCGATTCAGTTATCCCATGACGAACTAACGGATACTCCCGTTACCGGCCTAAATGGATCGATATTTATTTGGGATAGAGGATCCGCGAAAGCGGATCTCTCGCTCGAATCTCTCGTTCGTATCAGCGCGAGATGGTTCCTTCACCGGCTATGAACATTGAACAATCGGTATAAAGTGACTTGCAACTCCGGTATATCGCCGAATTACATTTGCATTCGCGATGTACATTCCGATTTTAATTATACTTGGCGTTTATAAAGGCTCTTGTAAAATTTTTATTTTGTTTTATTAATTGTGTATGAAAATTTTAGTATTATATTTGTAATATAACAAATTTATTTATATAATTATAAATACAGCATTTATAATTATATATTTATTACTTTTATAATTATTCTTTGTTTAATAATATTATGTAATTTCGAAAAAATATTAATATAAAATTTGAATTCTTTGTGTAAATATTTTCAAGCAAAATCAAAATTTATATTTAATATAATAACATTATATGATTTATATACATATATGCATCTTATACACATTTTTAATATAAATAAATATAATTTTTTTTATTAACATTTCTTTCCTCAATTGTCAACTCGATTTTTCGATACATGATCTTTCTTTTACTCTGATTCCCCTTTGATCTTTCTTTCATTCTGTCATATCATTAAATGAGCCTTCGCATAGAGACAGTTCGTAAAAACAATCGTCGCGGGAAAAAAGCATGGAAAAATGTATCGCGAAAATATTCAAGCCCGAGACATCTCTTTATTATCATTTTTTTTGTCAATAACGCCTAACGAACGACGTAACGCATACGATACGTGACACGATAGATAACGGAGGGGGTCGAGCGAGAGACAGGTAGCCGAGGGGAGTAGAAGGCAGGATGGATGCACGATGGTGAAAAGGGGCATCTGGTGTATCTCTGTGTGTGCATCCAGCCTGCGGGGTGCAACTTAATGAGCTTCCTGTGTTGGTTCCGCTTTTAACGCGTAACTCGACGTCTCTTGCGCACCCCTTTTCCACCCCCTTCCTCTTGCTCTCTCTCTCTCTCTCTCTCTCTCTCTTCCTTTTTAGTTTATGCACTCTGCCCGTCATCATTCTCCGTCGTCATCACGAGCATCATCACCGGCGCGTATATATCTTGAAAAAGAATCTCTTCGCAGTGCTGAAAGCGGCATTAAGATGCAATCATGACGAGTCGCGAATTAGCCGGTTGTCCATCTCGGGAATCCAATTCTCGGGTTCTGAATATTGGAAGCGGACAGTAATTCGTCGTAGAGAGAAAAATTTCTCTCTTTGTTAGTTTTGAATATAATTGCATAAACTATCGTCTGTTTCTTATTAACGAAGCTAATTTTTTTTTATGTGTAGAAAAATGCGTAACAATGAAAAAGAATGTTAGATCTGCAAGTATCATCTCACATGGATTGCAATTGGAGAATATATGGAAAGATTGAAGAATGAGAAATCATATATCTCTCTTTCTAAAGAGATTATTAATATTTATAATTACAGTCAATCCTTTATAAATTAAATTTTCAATTATTATGCTACAAAGATATTTATATAAGCAATTAGCAACAGCTTTTCTTTGCGCGTGATTAGCAAATATTTTTTTTTTTTTTTTAGGAATTATTCGCTTATACTTGAGAGGTAGTTACCTCGGATAAACTTCTCTCTCGTCACCGTTTTGTGTGTTATTTTCTCTCGATTCGGCATTAGGTTACTTACGCGAACATCAATTCCTCCGTTCTACCACAATCCCATCGGATCCGCTTTGTGCGGCGTCTGAGAAGTAACAAATTCTCCAATTCTTCGACTCCCGTTCTCGTCATGAAACCGATTGTTCGTTACCTCGCGAACGAACCGAGAAAATCATGTATCGATCCTTGCCGAGTTACGAGTGTTACTCGCACAGTTTCCTTTCCGCCACCGTATCTTTTAATTCCGCTGCTTGCTTCCCTTGCTAACTCTCAGCACACTTTTGTCATCTGCATATCTCAATACGGTATGTCTTACACACAAACACACACATCTCTATAACATTTTTAAGCTATATTTTATTATTTTAAAACACACAGCATCATGAGCTTTATTCTTGGCTTGATTTCTATCGAATTTATCTTTTTCATTAATGTATGTATCTGCTGGTTTTTTTTTATATGTATAAAGAACATAAAAAGAACAAATATAATATTTTATTCATTCGTGTGTTTTTTTCGATATGTGAAAACAAGTCAGTATTTTTTTTCTCACTTCGTTTATTGAATTTATGTGAATTTATATATACGATTGTGACTTTTATTCAATTAAATTCGGAAAAGTAAAATTAATTGTAAAATTAGATTTTCTAAAGCTTAATCGCTAACTTTAAAAATATTACAAAAGAATTAAAAAAATTAATTTAGAAAAAGTACTAATTTATTTTAATGTCATGAATATTAAATGGTGAAAATTTGCATTAGTTATAATTACATTAATACACAGATCTATAGAATAATAATTACAAAACGCCATACAACATTAAGAAATATATTAAGAAATATATATTATATATATATTTAAGAAATATAATAATAATATTCTGATAATACATATATTATTAAATATATTACCAGAATATTCGGTAAATTTCTTTGTAATATTTCGTTATTTGGCAAATCTCGAAGAATACGAGAGATGCATGGAGCGAGATGTGTTCGCGACTGCATTTATCGCGAAGCCCTTTCGTTCGCCAGGCAAGCACTCATCACAGCTGGAAGTCATGCACCTACACCGTTCTTTTCTCATTCTGTGCTACTAATTCTCCATGAGGGGTTCGCGCTTTCGTCCCGCTTCTCTCGCTTCTCTCGCGTTACAAATCCATCACGCCGTATTACCGGGGGATCAGTGAGACACACACACACACACAATGCCAGTGCGCCACTCGACGTTTGAATGTCACCGAACCCTGTTACGGGGGTGGCCTCATGTTAGGAGAGGGAGAGGTGGCCGGATATATCTACATATCTATATGCAACACCCCCGGTGTTGCAAAGTGCTACGACGACGCCGATTTATCGCTACTGACAATGAGCCCCTTCATGAATGTAGCCTTTTTTTCTCTCGCAATTTCTTCAGTTCTGACCCGATTTACCGCTGGATAATTTGGATCGTTTGCACATATTGCACTCAATTGCTAACAAAAATTTAATTATCGCTTATGTTTAGATTATGTGCAGTATTATAATGTTTAAAAATATTTCATTCTAAAATCGTTTACTCATTTATATACCCGTATTATAACTATTTTACAAAACTGTCAAAAATAATGTACAAAAAGAATTTCTTTGTGCATTTATGCATTTTGTTCAATAATAGTACATTAAATGGAAGTTTATATATCGTAATTGAGAGAGAGAGATTGTGTGGAGAGTAACGAAAGTATTTTCGCACTAACATCTTATTGCTTGACTAAACGTGAAACGTCAAAACGCATGTATTGTGCTCGCATTCATTCGCGTGTTTCATTTTCTACGGCTTGATTTAACAGCTGGCGCAGAGAGAACCCATAAGTGAATATCGCCTCCTCCTCAGCCGATATTCCGATATTTTTCGCAAAGTTGCTAGTCCTTGAGATTGCTAGGCGCGATGTAAAAGAACTCGCGGAAAATGTAGCTCGGAGGCATGGTAAACGAAGGTTGCAGCCGCAGCACCACCGTATGCAAGCGGGTCGCATCTCAAGATGCGGGGTGAGTCACGGTTGCTCCTAACTTCCTAGACAATTTCAACCACAATCCTTAAGTTCCGTCGCGCGAGAGGCGAATTCCCTACGAAACCCATCCTAACCGCTGCTCGACGACGACGGTGTTACGCTCATCGATAGTCGATTGCTATTTCACGGCGTCCTTTGCATGCCGGTGTGTCACGTTAAGGAACTTAGAGAGTAAACGAGCGAGAGAGAGAGAGAAGAGAGGAGAGAGGCTGGAAAAGCAATTCGAGTTTCTCATGTCGTATTCGCTCGTCATTACGTCGACACCGGCCGTCTTCTCTCGTGTCACCTTGAACGATGGTCAACCGCATATGAATAGTGTGATGTAAGTTTTGACAAGTACGTACGACCTACTCTAGTAAGATGAGGATAGTTAATGGAAAAGCGACGATTTTCTGACTACCGTGTATGGTGTATGGAGATAAGTATATAATGTGCGCATTTTTATAAGAAAAAAAAGTCGCTTTCAAATATCGATTGAGCCGTGTGAACATATTTGTCTCGTATTAAAAAAATTTTAATTTTTTTAATGCAACACATATGTATATCTCACGGCACATGTTGATAAAAATAAATATTATTTATTACGTACGAAAAGAGAAGACATTTTTAATAGATGTTTTATATTTTTTCGAATAAGAGAGTCTAACTCTCTGCGCGCGTAAAATATAAGCAAATACCTGTTCTAAAAACATTATGTGCAAGAGTGGAATATAATTTGCTGTTAACGAGCTTGACATTATTCTCTGATAACGACATGTTTATCCGATAGAGACGACTTAATAATGCTAAGTCGCGACGTATCAAACAATGACTAAATATTCGTGTTTATTGCCATGAGGACGTTTGTAGTAAAGACTAATGTATAAAGAGAACAATTTAAATCCGTCTGATATATTTTATAAAATGCAGGGTATATCACCGGCATGACTTGTCACGATTTGTTCAGCAGACGACACGGAAACCAAAACGAAGAGATGACCCGCTGACAAAAGTCAGATACTAAAAGATAGTAAATTAAGTTTAGCAGGAGAGAACGGGAGGGTGAGTCCGACTCCGGAAAAGCTGGCGAACGCAGACGGACATATAACTTCTTTTACAGGAACTTCAGTGGCAATCCTTGTAACATAATTAGTAAAGTAGCTCGCGCAGCGATATCGTGAGGGAATATTTATTTTAAGCTTCAGGAGGAGGAGTAATGGGGAGGGAAAAAGTTGGCCGACAAGTTCGCCCGAGCGTGGAGAGAAATTTAGAGATCGTGAGTTTGACGGCGGTATATATGCAGGGGTGAAATTCATTCGGATAGAATATTTGTCGCGTAATATTGTAGCGTATATTTTATTACACCTGTGCATTACACACGCAGTGACGTGCAGCATTATTGAGATTTGTTTTAATCTGAATTTTTCGTGATATTTGTTAGTTGACCTTTCAACATTTGACGACAGTAATATAATACGAAGCGAATACAGTTATTACAGTCGTTTAATCATATATCTTTTTGTCAGGATTTATTTTTTTACATCTGTAAAATACTACTGCTCATGTACATGCAATTTTAGATTTATTTTGAATTTTATTATACATTTTTTTTTTTTCAAAATAATATGCTGTCATTGATCTATTTAGTTTACAAAAAATTAAATAATGCACATTTCGATCATAAAGATAAAATTGAAATTTAAGAGAAACATAAAATTGAAATAAACTAATATCGAATAACATTTATACTTTAATACGAAGAGTTATCGTATTTAAACGTCTTAGCAGTAAATTCTCATTTTTATTTACCGAGATAAATGTGTCTATTTTCCGATTAAATCAATGTTTATAATGAATTTTTAAAGCTGAATGTTTCTCGTTGAGTTAGTATTGCGTTATTTTTTTTTAAACTCTATATGAGCATTTTCGAAACGAGAACGCGCGAAATTAAAAATCACGTATTATCAAATTTATAGTCGAAGTTGTTTGCCGACTTTATATTGCAACTTCGTATGTGATACGATACATCGTTGTATTTTTTTGTTGTCGCAAACTTTTATTATGCGTATCGAACGACGAGAGAGCGTCATGACAATCTTATGCATCCTTCTATTATAAATCGCAAAGAACATCAACAATGAGACGTTATAATTACTGCCATAATTATATTGGATCCTGTATAGTCATTAGTATAATGCATAGTTAGCGAAGAAATTTAATATGCCGTAGTGCGGGTTTCGGTTGTTGCAGTACTGCACAACGCGGATGTGATGTGGTTATTGTGTAGAAGTTTGTCAGGCATGGAATTCGATACCGAAAATACTATAAATATGTAGAATCAGTCGCATACGTGCTAAAATTATTATCTAACATAAAATTATCATAGATCGTGAATGAAACAGGATATTATAACAAGATGTATACAATTATATCTTTAATAGAAAGTTTAATTGTGTGTTAAAAAAATTGCTTGTCACAAAAAGAATAAAATAATATAATATAAAATAAAATATAATATAATATAATTATAATATTATAATCGGCACTAATATATTTCTTTTCCACACTTTTCGAGACTGATTCGTCAGAGTTAGAATAGACAAAAAAGTGGCAGTAGGAACATCCCAGTAATGATCTCTCTGTCATCTTTAAAAAATTATGGGTTCTCTCGTAAGGTTAAATCTAAGCTTAGGAAGATACGGCGAATTACAAGATTCGCATTAAACTTTTTCGCAACTTATATCGTCGTGATAAGCGCGTATTAAGTAGCGATAAGCCAGCACGATTACGAAAATCCCTCAAGTCACCTCGAGAATCCCTCCGTCACAGCGCAGCACCTTATCAATAATCAATCGCTATTTCCGCGTTCTTCTCGACGTTAAGGAAAGTTTCGCGATCGGGGAGAGAGAAAGAAAAGTATAGAAATGAAGTGGATACGAGTAAGAAAGAGAATGACGGAAACTGCAGTTTCTTATTGTTAGGTCAAGTCGGATGAACGGATAAATATGCTATGGAAGTTTCGTTGTCCGTCTCTTCGTATCGGGGGTGAAATTTTATTGAGAAGAGAAAGCTCCATTTTTTTTTCAGCTAAATGATATACATCACCTTCGATGGAGAAAGGAATCGATAAATCTCCCATTCATGAATGTCGAGAGGATGATTGATCAAATTTCTTTGTTACGAAATGCGAAACCATTCCGGGGAAATGTTTGAGGAATGCATTTATCATTGTTTTATTCGCGATTCGAGATAACCCAGTATCTTTATAATTAGTGATTGAAATCGAATATTTATAGAGTAATCGGAACATTTTGCCAACTCCGTTGTAATTTGAGTACTTGGAAAATTAAATCCTGCAATTTTTTTTGTATCTAACAATGTTGTATCATTTTTTTTTTAAATTTATATTAATCTCGTTATTTGATACGTATTATATATTATTTTGACATACACACTTTTTTATATCTCTATATTAATCGAAAGCTTTATGGAGATTCTACGATACCGCCATTTCCAAAATCAGATATTTCGCTTGCTATGGCCTAATGCCTAATGTATGGATTACTTTGGAATAGTAATCCTTAATAGGCGCATTTGCGCATTGACGATTGATGCATTCGTGTTATTTCTCACGCCGAAACTTGATTTCCTTGATAGCTTTACGTACAGCTTTATAACGTTTCAGTGCTTTGCTAATCGTGGCATGTGAATTACTCTAATGGACTCCCATATAACGTTTGCAGACGCAAAAGTGCGGTGTTATCTGCCAAAAGACAGTCAAATTGAATCAATATATGGATTATCAGATTAATTACGTACTCTTGTCGCGCACGATATTAGACAAGCGTGTAAAGAGCTTACACAAAATGTGCAGGTGTGAAACACACGAAACAGAAAATAATTTTTGTATATCGAGTATTAAAATTAAACGGAGGGAATAATTCAAAGATGTTGGCTCAACACAAGTTTTAATTATTAACGGTTATAATTATAAAGCTGATTAAAAATCTTATGAATAAATCCTGAAAGTACAAAGATGTGAACATTGTTAGATAGATTTTTTGTCTTCTTAAAAGACATTAATTTATATATTTTTTTTACTTTTTGTTTATTTCGCAACTGGTCACTCAAAAATGTAAAATTCGTGAAAAATAATAGTTATATATTATAATTACGGTTTTATGAGAAAAAAAAACAAGAAATATGAAATATTAGAATGTAATCTAATAATATTTATACTTTCATACATATATTTTTACACAACTGCATTTAAGATTTAATTTTTTTAGATATAGTTGCATCATTAAATTAATTTTTACCGTGCTTTTAACACTTATAACTATTAATGTAATTAGATCTAATCGTAATTAAAATTTATATTTTGAAAGAAAGTAAAACAGATGCTTTTAAAAGCGCGAAGGTATTCACTAAACTGATATTCTTGATTGCTAGCGCGGATATTAAGAGAGGAATAAACCCTCGCGGGCGGAAAAGATCCGGCGATCCCCTTGTAACGAAGAACTCTGAATATTTACTTCTTCTCGGGTCGGGGCACATAAAGAAACGGACCGCCGGCAAATCCGGTGAGAAGATTAGCCGTATGCAAAAGAGCATGGAGGTGCGCCGACGAGAGAAGTGTGTTCGTTAAGTGCACGTGAGGATTGAGAAAAGTGAAACGCGTATAAAAGAAAAAAGAAGTAGAAATCGAAATAAAAGGTACCACTATGGAAACGCGTAAGTAATAGCTTCGGCAGGGCGAATTTGATGAAACGAACGGGTAAGTGATACCACCGGGTGGTGGCTTTTATTTCTTTTCGCTTCTAAGAATCGAAAGTGCTAAAACAATGTAGAGAGAAAAAAGGGAGAGAGAGAAAGCGAAAGACGAGTTATCCTCTGTTTTTGGGGAGATCCTTTCTTCGATAGAAGAAATTCTGCTATCGCCAGGATCGCTAATGTAAAATTTGCTAGAAATGAGATTGAAGAATTTAAAATTCAATAGATTCTGCAATTTTTCATATATTTGTAGTTATTTTGTAATTATATAAAATATTAAATTTTAATTATAATGGATAATAATATTACATAGTATATAAATATTATATTTCTTATATTTTTATTGTTAAACTTTTATTGTAAAACTTTTTATTTATTTCATCTAACAATAAGAAAAATTTTACGCGTGCGCCTAATCTTAAAATTAGACCTCGAAAACCACCAATGGCAAGAGAGAATTCTTCAGTTTTATGTACTTTTAACAAACGAGAGAGGGGAAAAAAGGAAAACAATTATGTAATTTTCCACGTGTGCATTTAAACAAATATTTTCACAACATAAATGTGGTTGTGTACCAATATTTTCTAATTTACAACTTTTTTCTAATTTTCAGCTTCATACTTTACGATCAATCAAAATAATTTCAAGCTTGTTTAGAGAAGCCATGCAATTGGATCATATATATTTCGATATAAGCAATGATTTAGTTGACTTTCTTTTTTTACCATAAAATTTTCACATGTAAGAGACTGAAAATCAAAAACAGACTATTACTCCTATAATTTATTTTAGATTCAATAACTGATAAATTAATAGCAAACGATCTTGCAATTATTATGTAAAAAAATATTTTTTAAGTTAGCATTGCTTATTCTCACTATTAATAAGACTCATATAGAAAGACTTTTATGTGTGATACAAATATGCTGATCGACTCATAATATTCAATTAATTAAATGCCGCGAACGATCAACTTTAATTATGTTGTGTTACATATACGTGCCTTTAAACACGCGCTTTCAAGTAAATTACACATCTAAATCCTCTCCTATAATTTTCAAACCACCGCGAACGTTGTACGCTTGATTACCTATCGGAAGGAAATAGTTAAATGCGCGCTTGTGTAAGGAACGAACTTGCGCGTTCGAAATCAAAGAGGCTTTTGATATCCTGACCCGAGACTGCCCATCTGTCCTATAGGGTGTAATTCGCGATTCTACCTTCACGTTTACCGACCACATATTCACACATCATCCCTCTCGCCAATTCTTACAGAATTTGATATTTCTATATGTGTTCTAATGCCAACGGATATTAAACTGGTCTCCACACGAAGAGACCAAGAGGAAGAGGGTGAGAAAGAGTGACAGGGAGAGGAGGGAAAGGGGGGTTGCTTTTATTAACTTGTCGTTTAGCTCAAACACGCGTATATGACAGCAGAATTTTTGATGGACCCGAAGATGAAGACCGAGGTCATAAAGGGGGCGAATTGGGCGCGAGCGAAATTTCCATTTGACCATTGAATTGTGCTCGTTACGTACGTAACATATCCATCTACGTATACGTACGTACACGCACGTGTGTCCTCGAGATGCGGCATATCGCGAGAGGGTGCGGAAAGGACGGAGGAGATACATATACCTACCACCGTCCTCGAGAGTATTATTGCGACGCTGGTCGGTCGACGGGGAGAGGATGGCGACGGGCAAACCGGGGGATATATCAGCGAGTTGGCGTTTATGTGCCGACCAACTGTCGAGTTAATATTCACGCGATTCGGAGCCGACTCTCCCTTTCCTCCTCTTTTCCTCTCTTCCGACCTCGCGTTCCGAGCACGCGTCGCGAAATTCTCGATTTCGACCCCCGATTTTCCCTCTCCCTTTTCTCTTACCCCTTCTGTATATCGGGTGTCTTCCGCTTGCGAGATTTTATATTGTGATAAAAATTTCAATTATACTCTTTATACAAACCCCAAGTTTTTCCAAATTTTGAAAGCTACACAGTTGAAAAATTTGTGTTAAATTTAACAAATATCACCTGTCCCAAACGGTCCACAGAAATTTTTGTGTTAATTTAACATAATACGGATATGTTAAATGGTGACACGAATATTATGTTAATATTTTAACATAAAATAAATGCAAACTTCAAATAAACTTAAAATAAATTTTGTGTAAAATTAACATAGTTTTAATGTAAAAATTAACTAAAAAAATTGTTAATTTTACATTTTATCACCCCCACTTATATTATAAGTAAAGTTATATAAAGTATAATTAACATTTTTTTTCTGTAAATTTTAACAGATAAATCTTGTCACTAATAATACGGAACATATTTATTGTGTAAAATTAAAAATAGATATACATTGTGTTATTTTTACACTTTTTTTTAGTTGTTTTAATAATTTAACATTTGAGTCCAATTAACATAACAGCAATATGTTAAATTAACACATGAATGTGTTAAATATTTAACACAAAAATTTTAACGGGGACCGTTTTTAACAAGAAAACACACATTTTCTAACTGTGTAAGGTTTGTAGAAAAAATCTAACTAAAATCTAACTTGATAAGGCAAATATAAATTAACACACACAGAGATACTTTACAGATATATATAATTAATAATATATAATATAGATATTATTGTTATATATAATATTAAATAATATATATAATTTTGCTTTATTTATTAGCTATATTAAGTTAGAACTTCTAATTATGTATTGTTTCGAAAAAAAAAATATTATTTTAATATATTTCATGATTTTCATTACAGTACGTATGGCGTATGGCTTACCCTATGGCATGGCATCGCAGAACATCGCACTGGGCGTCTTTATCGCCGCTTTTCTCCACGTCAGTCTCGGTAAGACTTGAATATACCGCTTTCAGGAAGGTAAGTATCTTCGCGATGTAGATCCTTTGAAAAATAGAAAGAAAAAAAAAAAAGAATCAGTCGGGAGATATACGGGAGAGGAGAAGCAAAAGTTACGAGTTTTTAATCCGCACGGAGAGAATCACAGAATTCCTCCTTTTTCCCCTCCTCCGATCGCTGCGACAGTATCGTGCCCGTTACTTTTGCGCCGCCTTTCTTTGCTCCAGTTTCGGTAAGAATCAAATGGAATCTTTCCGGAGACATCGCTATCGGTAGCCTCGCGTTTCCGCGAAAGCTTAAAAAGGATCCCCGCTTAAAAAGAAGCAAGAATTGCAAAGTGGTACAAGCCGCCGACTTTTCTTCAGCTTCGAGAAAAATGTTCCATCGTTGCATTTATTTACTTATTACTGCTATATTGATTTATCGCGTGATCAGATATATAAATTGTGAAGTCTTTTAGGAGAAATAGTATTTCATTTCGATCTTGAAGAAAAATCTAAAATATGTGTCCTATACAAATTAATTAATCAAACGCGAATGTAAGAAAATTAGGAACTGTTTCTTTCTCTTTTAGCAAAACTTATTTAGGAGATATTGGATTTTTATAAAAGGACACAAACATACGTAACTACAATTTATTTTGAGACTCTCAACCTCTTTATTATCGAATCTTTTCAGTGAAGTTTTCTTTTTGTTCGATGTTCGTGTCAGGTTGATTTCTCATTACACAAAAAGGACACGAATCGTAAAACGCATGAATCGTCAAGCACTCGCATGTACGAACTAACAAAAATGCTATCCGGTCTTCGCGGTAGCTTTTCCGCGCGATAGATCATGATAGATGATGATTACTCCACAAGTCAGCGAACTTTCGCTCGGCCGTGTTCCACGTGATTAATAAACACCTCGTTTCTCGCGAAACTTTCTCCCCTTTCCTTCGTGCTCGCGTGCTCGCTTCGAGAAGTTAACCGGAAAGGATATAGGAAGAATACATTTCCTTTTTTTTTTTTTTTTGCCTATTAGATTCCATCCTGTTATTGCGACGATGATCAATGCGCGATTTCCGCGTGAAACGTAATGTCGCGCATCATATTAATATCTCACCACGTGAGGGATGAATTCAATGCAACACCGCTGACTAAATAATAGATCCATAAGAATTCGATATCAATAAACACTCTTTTTTACGGCTACTTTTTTGCGTGTTGCATAATACAATATACGAATAATTATTTCAGAAAATTTAGAATGATAATAAAATGAGAAGAAGGGACAGAACACACTCAAAAGAGAATGCATAAAAAATTACCAAACTTATTACAATTAGATATATATATAATATGGATTCGTAAAGCGTGATGAATAAATGCTTTCTATGATATTGATGATATGAAAAATTTTATTGGGCAAAATTGTTTTAAGGCATACATTTATATTTTTCGGATATATTAATTTTTTCATAAAGCCGCCAGAAAGAAAAAGTTTCGAAGTCAATACCGCTTAATTTCGAGAGAGATTCTATTGAAAATAAAATTATTTACCCCAAACTTGCATTTTTATATAAAGAAAATTCTTTGCATTTTTATATAAAGAAAAAAATTAATATACTCAAAAGAGAGATGAGGAAGATTTAACGCTTCAATTTGGTCTAATAAAATTGTTTCATATATTATCAATATTTTTAAGAATATAATATTTTTTTATTAAACTTATTATATATCATATAATATAACAAGTTTTATTAAACTTATTTAATTAAAAGGCTTTACGCGCCTCATTCTATATACATGTATATATTTTATGTGCAATAACGAATTAGGAGAGGAGAATACACAATATTAACTAATTTTTATCTATTGTATTAAAAGCTAATAAAATTTTTGTAGTTTCTCAAAATTAATTTTTATTAAAAAAATTAAAATTGTTTTCTGAGTTATCTCATTTATCACGATGAACACTAGTCAGCGGTATATCAAATATGCGTGACGTATAAGAAGAATCGTGATTATCGAGCGATGAGATGTGTTTGATCGGTCGCTCATTACGTACATAAATAACGCGATGAGATTAAATTTTGTTCACGACCGCAAAAAGGTGACGGGCATTCGGCACCCATTCCCGAAATTTCCTCTAATGCACCGTTCATACATCATATTCGTAACGACGGCATATCGGCGGCAAGTTGATGGTCGACGGCGCTAATTAAGGATTAACTTTGTGGATCGTTAGCCATAATCGTTAGCGCATATAATCGTTAATTGCATAATTCAGGTCAAACGCCGCCCAAATCCGAGGTCCTGCCCGAGTTTCTGGCACTCTTGGAAAATCATACGGTCACTCAAGGTCGCGACGTCTCCTTCACCTGCGTCGTTAATCATCTTCAGTCTTACAAGGTAAATGTACTCGTGCTATTCGCGCGCGTGTAATTAGGTAGTCGATTAGGACCATCGCTCGAAAAAGTTAGTAATGTGGCCTAAATATAATGTATTTCTGCAAAATATACCGAATTATATTGCGGGTAATTTGAAATTAATAGCACGTAGAATTACATTATTCCATTGCCAATTATTAAGTGTGTGTGTATGTGTGTATGTGAGGCTCACTACCTCCGTTAATTCGAAATGTTCGATTACAAGTGAACGTTGCCAAGTGCTTTGAATAAGCAAACGTCAATCGTGCAACAAAAAATAGCAGCTTGCAATAATATAAAAAATATTTTTTGAATGATAAGAAATCGAGAGAGAAGTAAAACGGATCAAAACATTAATATTTTATTAAACTCTTTCATAAATTAATTCGATTCTTGAGCAAAATTTATTATTATAATCGAAAAGTTAAAAAGATGTGAAACATTTTTATTTATTTATTTATAATTTTTTTTTAAATTTAATTCACGCGGAGAATATTTAGTTTAATTCACGCGGAGGCTATCCATCAATTTTATTGAACGTAGTCACATTATACTAACTCTCGTGTATTGCTTTTAGTACTACTGTTATGTTATGTTACGATAGGAAAAGCCAATTCGTATATAGAGAGATAACTTTTAGTTCTAGTAAAAATGTCACAAGTATTCTTCGACAAGTATATCCTCAATTCCTAAGAGAGAAGCCGCGAGCGACGCCACAAACGTCAAGATGTTTTCCTTGGATCTGCATAGCGAAACAATGCAAATCAAGCGGAACCATCGAGTATTCGATGTATTTTCCAAAGACAAAAAGACAAGAGAAATGTATCTCGTTGATACAACGTAGAACGTCGCTTACGTATCGACTAAACTAGCTATTCCGATCGGTTTTGCTGTACAGTTTCCTCCATCCACAATATGCATACATTGCAATGACTATATAGGTACATAAAAATCGAACGTCGTCTACTTACAGTCTCTTTAAATCTATATATAAGCAAGATGATAAATTTAAAAAACCGAGAATGAATTAATTCAAAAAATGATCAAGCATTTGGATGAATCTGAATTTGAATTTTTTCTTATCACATCATCATTATTCATTACTAACTTTCAATTTTTAATTTTGAATATCTCCGCAATTAAATCTCAGATTAAAATTCTATTAAAGTAAAGTCTACTTGAAATTAGTTATAGATTTTAGATTTCTTGTCTATTTGCTCTTCTGTAAAACGAAGGTTTACGAAGAGATCTCTTTTATTTTCAACCGTTAATTACTCGAGAACTACCTTAGAATTTTTATCGAAGGGAAATCACGTTCAAATTAAATGAAGAATTTACCATTGTGTAACAATGATCACTACAATTTCACGCATTTTTCCACATTTATATCACATTTATTTTATCGGATGTTAGGTCTAATTTAGCCGCGAGTCAGTGCAGTTTGCACGTTTTTCGACGCGATCCTGCCAGTATATTGATCATGATTTAATACGGAAACGTTCGATCTCTGTGTATCTATGTGTCAGTCACTCACGTGTGCGTTCATGTGTGAAGGAAGTGTTCAATTGTATATATCAGAGTCCAAGGAATTCCTTCCGGGACAGACTCAGACGAGTAATTCACTTTCAAGAAGAAGTCTAAGTTTGATTGCGCGTTCGGATAGCGACAATCGTTTCTATCGCGTTTCTAACGCTGTCGGAGCGTGTTTGCGGGGGTTAGTGGAAAGGGTGGAAGAAGAGATGTGCTCGCCGACGTCTTGTCGCTCGCGGCTGTGCCCCGAAGAGTTTACCCCCTTTTCCCTTCCTTCTCTCTCTCCGGAAAAAGAAAGGAAATGACAGAAGAAAGAACATAAATCAGATCCGCTAATATAGCGTCGGTGAATAGCCCTGATTTTTGCCACCGAGCTCCTTCTCATCCTCCTCGCGCAATTGTGCTGACTTTGCGACATCGTTTATGTGCACCTTACGCATTTCAGCGAAATGACGATTACGTGGAAAACCATGCAAAGAGTATGTTTTAATATGCATAAAATATCACAGTGTCGAATTTAAATTCGTAATTCTATAAAACATTGGTATAACATAAAAAGTATGATTCTCCTTCTTCGATAAGTGATAATATAATATTTTGATTAACAATGGATTATTTGAATACGAGACTCTTCAAGTTGTAATTTGTTTATATATAAAAATCCAGGCCTGATAATTATCACACGCGAGACGAAAATTGCGAAAAAAAAAAGATAAAGTTCGAATTGCGATACGAAAAATCTACATTCACCTGTATATATTTTTTATATATATATTCTCGATATTCTCAATCGTATTTGTCTGCATGTTTCTGTGTAGAATTTTGGAAGCTTTAATATTAATTCTGTTCAATTTCTGATAAACGATTCCGATAACTTGTTTACCTATCTTGTTTCACTTCCCATCTCGTTTAGATATATTGTTGACGCAGAGAAGTATGCAAAATATTATATTTTTACACTCTCTCTATTTTGTTTAATCAATATACATTTTTTCGGATGACTTTATTTGTACGCGATATTTTATGCATATATTTTATCTTCCACATGGAGAAGGTATGTTTACGCGAAGGTATATTTAATCGCTAAAAAAATAAAACGAAATTTGCCGCGTAAACAAAAAGGTGCGTGTATATACATCCACGGTACATCGAAAGCTGTTTAATTTGGCAGCCGTTCGTCGTCGAATTACATGTAACTGTGTCTCATATATCCCGCAACATCTAATCTCAGAAATTTAACCCTTTGCTACAGACCTATATAGCGAACTGGTGCAGCTGTATCTAAAGCTTTCGGTGTCTCTCCACGGGAATTCAAACCTTGCAATTAGATACGAATTGAGTTACGCTAGTAAAGTTCATTTCAAATTAAGAGATACATCGAGAAATGTATCTCATTTTCTTTTTTTTATATAGAATTAAAATGTCACATTTTAAAGGTAGATAAATCTTTCTTTGGAGATACATGCAAATGCAAATTTAATTGAGAGACATGAGAAATTCCGCGACATACATATACACATATTGTATATATATATTATACATACATATATATATATATATATATATACTGAAAGACAACTAAATTAATACAGTTAAGGCTCCTGCATACTCGATTGCCAAGTCCGTAAAATTTGTACGACAGTGCCACATTTGGCAAAACTATAAACTATTAAGCGTGTAAATGACATAAATTATTCTTGCGACTTACAGCGTCATTTATCATTTTAGTGCAGTGTTTCTATTTTTAAAGTAATTGTTATAGTGTTAAAATATACCGAAGACTCTCATTTTGTTATAATTTAATATGTGAAAGCAAATATTTATTTCATTTCGATACCTGTCAAACAGCTGGTTTTCGTCCTTGATTAGGCTCAATTCAATTCGACATATACAATGTTATTTATTGCTTACCCAAAAACAAAAGGAGAGTTTTCGGTATATTTTACAAAAGTCGGTTCTATCGGTTACAAACCCTATTTTATTGAAAAACATTTTTATTTTAGCGTAAGTCGCAAGAATTTTTATGGTATATTTTCTCGCTTCTGACATCATCAATTCAAGATGGCTGCAGTCAGTATGCAGGAGCCTTAAACACCACCAACACTATCGTAAATGCAATACTCCGAGATATGTGTAATATTATAGATCTATAGTCTCGCGCGTCAGATCTCATATCGAATGTCTATAAGGACACCTGCCAATTACTCTTGATCCACGAAGGATCATCCCCAGAGGGAAGGAGATTCCGACGCGACAAAAGCGTGTATATGTACGTATTTCCAACAGGTAGATCGCGATATCCTTTCACGCGCATTTATACGCATCTTAAATTCGATTGCCGATCGAAACTCGGCAACGCGAGAGCTTTTGTTCGCGGTTTAAAAGCCCTTTCATTCGCCCCCATGGCTTCACTACCACCGTCATCTGAAATATGACAGATCGAGCTGTCGAGCGGGCGCGGGAGGAAGGAGGAGCCTATGGAAGGGTAACGATGGGGTAAACCCGAGCGGAATTTGAGAGTGCAAAGCCCCGAGTGCGTCGCGCCGCCGACCGGTATATGAATACCGATAAGCGCCTTTCGCAAGCACCGCGATGCTTTTTAAGCACCGCATCCGGTACTAATGAAGGATCCCCGGCTCTTCTCGCGCAAAGTGGCCGGATCTTTTCCCCGCGCGCTCGCTCTCTCCCGTAAAACGCAACCTTTCGCACGAGAAAGAGCAAAAATCTCTCTTTCTACACACACATTTTCCGCGCATCGCGCGTTATTTATCTTTATGGCATCCTTTTGTTGCCTTTACACAAGAAGGTATTACTATGGCGTTGTGTGGAAAAGAATTATGGATTATATAAAGTTTGAAAAATATAATGTATCGTGTTTGATATATACCAAATTTCTTGGAACTTACTCTATAATCAAATTATTTATATATCTTTGTAACTTATATATTCAATACAATAATTATTTGTGAAATTTACATCTCAGATTATGTATTAATTATTGCCGGCACAACTCGAATTTTATGAGAAATTAGTTTATCGATTTTTTTCATTTATCAATCGCTTACGTACATATGCATGTTTACTCTGTGGTTGTGTAAATATCAAAGGGAAATATTATTTGACAACATCGCGAGCTAAATTAAATGTACATTTTTCAACTATTACGATTGCTAGCGATATAAAATATTTTAATATTCGGCTGCGAGTTCGGAAATTCGTTTATAAAGAATGGTTGCTATAAAATATTTACAAAACATTGCAAAATATAATTTGTCAAACTCTAATAAATTCATAACGAATTATACATATATTGATCGTGTCAAATGTTAAATAATAATTAATGGACAGAATAATTAGTGATCAAGGTATGAGAGTTACATCTTCTTTAATATATCGCGTACAAAATTTTAAAAATATTGTTTCTATTTAACTATTTTTGTGATCCCATTCCATTACGACCGAAATGAGCGATTTTGTTACGTCACGCGCAGGTCGCCTGGATAAAGTCGGATTCGCGTACGATTTTGGCCATTCACACGCATATGGTGGCGCACAATGCACGCTTGTCCGTCACTCACAATGGCCATAACACATGGAAGCTGCACGTGACTAACGTTCAACCGAACGACTCCGGCACGTACATGTGTCAAGTTAATACGGATCCTATGAGAAGCCAGGTCAGTAGAGTCGCTCAACATTAGAGCGACAGTCGTCCTCTATCACGTCTCCTATCACGTCGTCGCCGAGCAATGCGTTCGTCCCTTATTTCTATATAATGCAATTGCAACGCGTGCACATGCATGTATATATGCATTCGTACACGGCTAATATTCAACGCTAATTGGAAAACGCAATGCTCGAAATTCATTTCTGATTATTGTTTTTTAAATTGACTTAGAATTCCTCATTCACCTTACGATTGTTTCGTCGTCGTTCGTTGCTTCTCCGTTTCGTTGTCTTATTCTTTTTTTTTTTTTTTTTTTTTTCGTTTGTTCTTTGCTGCTTCATGGCATTCATTCGCGAAAATATGAATGACAAAATGATTAATTACGATCGCGCACTAATCAGTAGAGTATGATAGCAGCGAAATATTTTATACGCTCACACTTTCGCAGCACTCCCGACATTTACGCGAACTTATATTAATTATTATTATACATGTTATGAGAACAAAATGAAGATATTACAATCGCACAATCTCATGATTCATTCAACGTTCGAAAATCGTGTGATCAAATTCACCGCGGCGGATTACCATTTGTAATATAAATCTGAATGAATATATGAGTTAAAATAAAAATACCGCGGAATATGGCATCTAAAAATATGTATGTTGTTGCTTTTGGAATTGTGCGATAAATTTCGATCGTATAAATTACACAAAATACGCAATAATACATAAATAATGCCAAAATCCTGCGAAACATATTTATTCTTATTAAATGATCGATATATCATGTTTTTCTGTTTTTTTTTATTACTCGATTCGTGTATTATTCTTTTCCAGAAAATGACAGGCATATTATAATTAAACGAAAAAAAAAAATCAAATTTCACGACACGATATATATTCAATCTCAAACATATTTTTATAGATATAATTTTTTCTTTCATAAAATTCCAATAAAATAATTCATAATTCTCATTCTCTTTGAATTTCATTTTAAATAAATATATATGTTATGCGAAATATGTATATATTTTGATAAATAGCCGACGCTGATTGTGAGATAAATAATCGTCTAACATGTCGTTTATCGCGGAAGTTAATTAATCATATAAGTTGATAATCGATAATTGTAATAATTATAACGATTGATGCTTCACGATTTTTTTGCAAACATGTCTTGAAGTTTCAACAGATAATACGATGACAGAGAATCGCGCATTGCAGTAGTACGTCATATGTCACAAGAAAAACATCGTATATGAATA
The DNA here is from genome assembly GCF_030444845.1 of Prenolepis imparis. Classification (NCBI taxonomy): domain Eukaryota; kingdom Metazoa; phylum Arthropoda; class Insecta; order Hymenoptera; family Formicidae; genus Prenolepis; species Prenolepis imparis. Next base: position 17,408,425 of record NW_028141166.1, on the reverse strand, counting down.
TAAATAGTTGATACATCACCATCACGAAATATTTGACGTGTTACAAAATAAATGAATGAAATTTATTCATAAATTACAAAATAATTTCTTATCATGCGCTTTTCATTACTTGAATTTTTTTATTCGCGATTTTCGATTACTTTGCGGTCTCAGTCCAAAAATGACGAACAAAATATTACTTAAATCGTCGAAAAGTTTAAGTACAAGACTAAATATATTTGACTTTAAGTGTATTTAAGGAAATAATTATCTCGCGATTGACGATTCATTAGTGTAAAGTTTTACGAGAACTGTATGGAATCATTATCGAAGACTGACAAGATAGAGAAGAATTTTATTGAACAATATATAATATACATTTCTTAATGTGCGAACGTTGATCGAACAATAATAGTCTTTTTATCTCTCTGCGTGTAGGTCCTTGTCCCTTTTCAGTCTTTTCATTGTAATGTGGTCCCCTATTAACACCCCGTCAAGTATGTAAATAAGCACGCGTTTGTTATTCTTATAGATATTACATCGAATCGACGACTATTTATTTCAGAGTAGATATTTTTCATGGCATATTCATTTGAAGTAGGACTCGAAGAGGATGACAATTATTTTTCCATTAAAATGTTGTTACGTATTACATTACCGTAAATATCGCAATGGAAAGATAATTCCAATCCCTTCCGATTCCTATTTCAAATGAATATATATATGAAAAATATCTATTTTGGAGTAGTTATCGATTCGATATACATATGCAATATTTTTACGAATCGTGAAATTTAATTAACCGCGCAAGTTGATAATCTCTATATAATTATTCTAATTATTTATAAAGAATGATTTGATATCCTGTCGTCATTATATTTCAAAAGCAGAAAACAAGGAAAACAAGCAGCAAATTTTCCAATATAACATGTTATTTATGAATAGTCATTCAAACAGTCATGACGTTCTTTATATGTCATCGTATTATTATATTGTATCTTTCGAGATAAACAAGAATTTATCAGAGCTTTTCATATTTTATTTTTCGAGAATATACAATAAAAAAAAAGAGGGACGCTATAATTCTTAAAATCATTTGTTATAATTATTATAATTAAAATCATGAATAATATTCTTACAAATATAATAATAATAATTTTATCGAATAATATGATTTTTTACCATTGTGCTTATAAAATTTTTGATTCTTTACTGATGCCTTATTATTTGAAATATAATTCAATCCTGTGCGCGAATGATCCAAATATTAAAACGGAGTTTAAAAATTTTTTTAAATTAAAATTTTTTAATTTTTTCTATGAAATCGATAATTTTTCATTCAATAATGAATACGAGTCTTGCACGTAGACCGGTCACATGAAAGTGGTGATACCACCCGATATCATGGATCTGGACGACACGGCGGATTCCCTGACCACCAAGGAGAACGGCAACCTGCGATTGCGGTGTCAAGCGACTGGCAACCCGGAACCTGTGGTGATCTGGCGTCGAGAGGACGGTCGGAATATTACCCTGAGGAACGAGCATCAAGGAGTTAAACGAAGTAAGTTACTAAGTACTTATTATAGTCTTTGAACATATTGACGAACACGCGTGAAAGAATTCAATAAAAGATGAAATTAAAAGAAAACATGAAATGGGAAGAATTCAATAAAACATAAAATAAAAGAAACACAAAATATTAAATATAAGAGAAACTCGAAATTATATCAAGTATAATATATACAAATATTTTTCTATTCCAATTTAACATAAAGATATCAAAAGATTTTTTTTTTATTATTAAGATATTTTTCTATTCTAATTTAACATAAAGATTTCAAAAGATTATGATATGTTTTGCAATATATATAATATATACATATATGTATGTGTGTGTGAAATGTGAAATAATTGACGCCGACAGGAACACGCTTTTTTAATGCAATTATTATCGAGCTGAGAGATAGGATTCGCGAATGATAATAGAGTTCCAATTTGATTAGGTATTAATTACCAGATAATGCTTATATTATTGCATAAAAGAGAGATAACCGACTGGTGGCGGTCTTAAAATGGTGAATTAAAATTTCATCATATATTCCACCGTGGTGCGCCGTTTTAACGTGAAATGCATCACTCTCCAAAAATAAATGAAATTTTCATCGCCGGTATGACTGATTATGAAACTGACTCTAGATAGGGATAAAGTCACGCGAGTGGTCGTAAACGGAACCGTTGAAATGATTCATCTTTAATTGATCCGTATGTGTATGCCATACACGATTTTGAAGATGAAATATTTCAAGCACGGGGATCACTTTTAAAAAAGCGCCCGTGTATGACGCGGGACGACCCTGTTGGATTCGCCGCGGAAAAGCAGCCATCCGATTAGCCTTCCTGACTGTGAGTGATGGATGTTGACTTTACATATATTTCCTCTTCGCCGCCCGAACCCGTATCGACTCGGTGTACCCGATTGCAATATTCAGTGTGTACATTGCGTCGCGAAAGCGTTACGTTGCCGCGGTATCTTCATCCCTTCAGTGATTCCGTCGTCTTCTCCATAGACATACGCAGACGAATGCACATTTATCGGAATTCTCAGTTTTACATTGTTTCGAAATTTTTTTTAATCTCCTTACATGAAAACAGAGAGCGATCTTAAACTTATGTTTTACAAATATTTTAAAAAATTGTATAAGTTTTTTTTTTTACCCATACACATGTGTGAAGAAATGCAATCTACAATATACAAAGTGATTCGCAACTGTTGCATACAATTTTCCAAGGGCGAATTTATTATTTCTATGACACAAAAGTTCTTATGGAAGAACATTGCAAGAGAGAAAATATATAATTATTTAATATTCAATTATTATTTAATTTAATTATTACTTAAATATTTAATTAAATATTTAATTATTATTAAAGTTTTTTAATTTGATAAAAAAATCGTGTAGATAAAATATTGCGTATGTAATACATTCTCCGCACGAAAGGGGTGACATTTGAGAACTAGTTGCTCACATTTTTAAATAAAACTATTATGTCAAAAATTGGGAGCAAAAAAATATCTGAATATCAGATCCCCTCATCTTTTTTTTATCACACCAAAAATGTTAAAACAGCGCGAACGTACGAGGGCGAGCAGCTTCATTTAAGGAGCATTCAACGGCAAGAGATGGGGTCTTATCTCTGTATCGCGTCAAACGGAGTGCCGCCATCGGTCAGCAAGAGATATTACGTCAATGTTCGTTGTAAGTGCATACACGCGTTACGAGGCAGCAACTTCCTGCCGTTAGACCGAGTTGCACGACTAATTGCATCTTTCTCGTTAAAGTCAAACCGCTGATTAAAGTCACAAACCAGTTAGTGGCGGCGCCCGTCGACAGCGATGTCCTTCTTCAGTGTTACGTGGAGTCCTCGCCGAAGGCTCTGAATACATGGTACAGAAATAATGGTGAGAGACCGGCTCTTTCGTTGCACGTGTAATTTCCGTTTCTAAAAGAGTTAAAAGTAAATAACTTACAAAAATTCAATTTTATATATACATATATATAATCAATATTTCAACTGAGAATTGCTACATCGATTTTATTATATATCGCACGCCAGGATTGAAGAATCATAAATATTCTTTTATAATGCGATTCAAGAGAGAAATTGGAGCAAAATATATTATTCTGTTATTTTTTTCTGCGAGAATAACTAGACCAGGCCTTTATTAGTCTCGTCATTAATTTTATTGTGTAAGTTAATACATGTATCTTGGCGAAGCGCCTTCTCTCCTCCGAACGATCGGAGGAATCTTGAAAAAAGGATTTTCTTCTTAAATAGGTACGGATAAAGTGTTTTCAACAGAATTATTTCCGAAGACATCCACTTTAGGGGTCAAATTATTGAAGGACGAGAAACACGACATATCAGAAGTAACTATCAACGATTATGCATATCAGTTAAATCTCACTGTCAGGCGATTAGATCGATCTGATTTCGGCACTTACACGTGCTGCGCTGAAAATGCTTTTGGGAAAACGGAAGCGTCTATAAGACTGCAAGGTAAGTAGTAATAATCATTATCTTCCACAAAATCTTCATACGATAAATATTTTCTAATTATTTTATTAAATTTTCTCTAATTAAATATGTGTACTCTGTCTCATAAATTTGGCAGAAAATATAATACATGTAAAAATTCACACAGCAAGAATCGATTTATGTTCATAATTCATGTTACATTTAGTCTTTTTTTTATTTATAAAGTCACTCTTATCACGTCCTAGTTCACGTCGCGTTTCTGATCTTTTAATATTATCAGATAATTATATAGCAATAAATTGTTCCTATTCCTTTGAAATCAAACATTGCAGAGCTGCAGGTAGAGAAACCAACGATAACTTCTCCGCGCAATACCGAAGTCTTCGAGAAGCACGCCTGGCGGAAACAGACGAAGAAGAAAGAGAAGTACGAGTCTGACCTGACCCCGAAGAACGTGGGCCACACCACGCCGATATCTAGGAGAAACTCGAGTTCCTCGCCGAATATCGTGAACACGTCAAGAAATTCCGCGTTTCCGGCATCAGCACCGGCACTGGCACCGGCACATTCGGCACCCACGCAACTGGGTGCTCAGAACGGCGTTAGGTCATCGCATGATTCGCGATTATGTCACATCGGCCTCGCTGTGGTCGTCCTGATAATTTTAAATTACGACTAAAATGAAGAATAAAATCTATTGCGACAATGAAATCATTAAGTTACAACGAAATCGACTGTTTATCGTGATTTCGGTCGCTAGAAGATATATAGGATGAAATTATACATTGAATTGACAACGAAATTACTTTTTGTTAAATTTACATTAAATTTTACAGAACTAATGTCACAGAAGAGAACGTGAGAGAAACGCGAGGTGTACATCGGTTTTATTGTAAATAATAAAACATTTTTATGACAATAAATGTAGTTACGTATATATATACGAAAAATAGATGATCACGCTGTTAAAAACGCACGCTTGTAACTGCCATCATTATTCAGAATATATTTAAAAAATATATAGTATTTGCTATAAAATTAAATTTTTTTATCGGTGATAAATTAACGCAACAAATAGTTTTATTTGGAAAAAACGCCACTTCGTATATTTTCTAATAATAAACATATTGAATTATTCTCTTTAATTTGTTTGTGTAATTATCGCGTGATTAATTGAAAAGCGTAGCTATACATTGATAGAATAATTATAAAAAGGGGTCCATACTAAACACCGACTAAGTTGGGGATTTGTTGGTCTCTAAAAACTGACTGAAATAAATTCGTTCTTTAGGAATCAGCTGAACTTATCTCGAACAAGAATTGTGGCATTCGTGTATATATGTATGACAATAAATGTTGTTTCTACTATCAATCTGCAGGAGCTTCTTCTTTTTCGGTTAATTCTTCAGAATGTCCTAGCATTTTTTTCCAAATGTATTTCTTTCTCGAAATAAACAATTGAAATTATTAAAAAAAAAGAAAAAAAGAAGAAAATATTGTACATATATATAATATTTATTCGATTTAATATGCACACGAGAGATGAGACGAATAATAACCGGACACTCTGTATATATGAATATAATCATCAGTTTTATTTATGAATAGTGATGTGCAATATATAATGTAACGTTAGAAAATTAGTTTTAAAACTCCTCGCACGTAAATACATCTATTGTCTAATATAATTATTGATATATAATTAACATATAATTATTGTATATATATTTTTTGTTTGTGAAATATTATGTGATATTCTCAGATAATTATAGTGACGATTAAAATAAACGCGCAGGAATATCCGGTTATTCAATTATACAAGCTGATTAGCTTTATCATCGACAAGAGGAAGAAGCTATGAAGATACGATATTATCGCCTTCCACATGTCAGTCCATTGCTCATTATGTCGAGGATGCTCAGTTAATTCAACGATTTCGTCTTGAACGGATTTGACGATGATGAAACGTTTGCTATTAATTTGTCTTTTTTATACGCTCTTTGAAGCGGGTTTGTCGGCGTCACCGTGCGTGAAAATTAACTACAGGCGAACGAATAATGCCGGCTTTCGATGCACTCAGTTAACGACGCTGCAAAAGTTGGACCAAGCGTGGACCAACACGTCGGTCATCACCATTTTCGATTCTAATATATCCATTGTACCTGGGTAAGTGAAAGAAATAAAAAAACCGAAACAAATCAATTTTTACAGTACATATAGTTTATAAAAATATGATAAAACATGATTTTATTTTACTATATATTTTTCATAGAATATTTTTAATATTTTTATATATCTCTTGATACATATCTCTCACAAATAAAATTTTGTTTGACTTATTTTTTTGTGCTACATACAGTGCAACATTTCCATTTTTAATGCCCGTGTATATATCACACTTCTGAATATTTGTTTATTCTAAATATTTATTTTTTATTGTGCTTTTGATACTAATTAATTACATGTTTGTACAAATTTTATTTTTCTTTACCAAAGGCATAGTTTCGCGAGATTCGGAGCGACCCTTGTGACTTTAGATCTGCACGAATCGGGCATACGAACGTGCGAGGCTCAAGCATTTGTGGGCCTCACGAAGTTGAAAAAACTAATACTCTGGGGTAATAAACTGACGATTGTGCCGGGAGATTGGTTCATGTACATGCATTCCCTGCAGACCCTGGACTTGTCGTTCAACTTTATCCAGGGAATCGATTACACGATCTTTCAGATGCTTCCCAATTTAGAAAACTTCTATTTCGACTACAACCAGCTTCGCTATATCGACTACAATATGTTCGCTTATCTGGGTAATCTGAAGAGAGTGAAATTCGGCAAGAATTCGTGGAGTTGGCCGTAAGTTATATTATTATTGTTGAAGCGAAATATCGATATAAGGAAATATAATTTTATATTATTAACATTATTTGTAAATTATAAATTGTAAAATTTTTACTCGCGACGTTTACTATTTCGCAAAATTCAATTATTTCGATAAAAAAATATTTTTTTAACCATATTTTGTTAAATAAATTAAAGATGTCAAGTGAAATATAAACAGTTTCTGTTCGTGTAATTGTAACATATATCATCATTCATTTAGATATCGTGCTCGCTTGACGTGGCAATTGGAGAACCAGAAGGTCGACGCAACAGACGTATGGGAAGATTGGAACTGGATGAACGCCGTCATCAAGGATTGCGTTGAGAGCGGCCGCGGCGAGTTGCCCAGCGACAAAGTGCTTGACTGCGCTGTGGAGAAGCTGCTTACATTCGCGTACGAAACGTTCAGCGCCCAGGAGAGGAGCAGCACGGCTGGATGTAACGAGCAGGCAAGGAGATTAGTACGCTGCATGAGACCAACGTCGACCAACGCCACCGGCGATACCGATTACGAAACAATACGAAGGATTCTCGAGGATTACTCCACGATTTTGCCGCCAATGGAAAGAGCGCTGATCCCCTTCCCGTTGAAACAGTAAACGCATCTTGTCTCTAATTCCTCAGGTATGTCTCTTTTTTTTTAGATAAACATAAAATCTTGAGAGAGAAATGTTTATATACTGTCAATTTTTTTTATCGTTATCTTAAGTATAATTATGGCAAAACTTCATTTTTAATTATTTAATTATAATTTATATTTCCGATTTTTTATATATCTCGTATAAAAGTTAAAATAGAGGAATAAAAAAAAGGAACAATTATACATTTTAACGTATAGCGTGAATCTATATTTCATACTTATAATGTAAAATCCGAACAAGAAGTACTTCTTCGATCGTCTCTAAAGTTCTAGTGAGATATAAGGAAAGTAAAAAGTAAAAGATAAACTTTAACATCTTACAAAACGAACTATAACATCTTACAAAAGTAATAGTTTTATTAAATTAACTATTTATTCAATATAATATAAATTATACATGAAGATATTTCAAAACGAACATAATATTCGCTTATAATCACAGATTCGTAACACGTTATATGTACGTCCTAAACTAAAAGGATTATGTCAAACAGTCAGTATTTTATTTAAATTTAATACATTAAAATTAGTATCTCTCTCTCTCTCTCTCCTTTTTTATTACTACTTCTAAAAGAATATCTAGAGAGTTCTGTGTAATATTATCTTATTAGATAATTTAATAAATTTATTCGAAACTTTAAAATTAAAAATAAAATAGTAATATTCTTAATATACATATACATATATTTAATATTCTTAAAAATTTCAAGTTAATAAGAATAACGAGAAAGTTACATATTCTCTTACACTATACGAAATTTGCAAATGTATGAAACTCTTTGTGAATTCATTCTAAATCAATCAATCTGAATCATGAATAAATATATTTCGGAAATGTGTATTCATCGTATGTACACATCATATAATCAAATTTAAAATGACCATCAGTGTAAATGGTCGATATCACGAATGTTTTTTTGTACTTATTATAATTATATAATGATTATAAATTAATATATATTAGATTATATAACTATTATAAATTATAGTTAAAATATTATTTTATCTTTTAAACTTTCAATATATTAATACAAACTTTAATAATCTAGATTTAAATCTTTGGCACTTTTTTTGAAAGAATATTATTTCGTTATTTGTCAGAATCGTGATTTATAATCAATTTTTGGATTGAAAAATTCTATTAATTTATATAATTCTCGAAATATACATATATCACGAATTAAATATTTGTTGTAAATGTTGAAATCTGAGTCAAACAATTTCATTGGTTTCAATAAATCAGAATTAAATATATCTTAAGCACTTTTTTTTCGAAAGCGTACTGTTTCTCAAAATTTTAATAATTTATTTTTTAAACTGAAAAATATTTCATTGATCAATGTCATTAGTAAAATAAAATTAAAATAAGATGATAGTGATAGGATACGATTGTGCAATTCTATTTATGCGGTTGCATTTGTAAATTTTGTATCCGTAAACAATCGATGACTAATTAAAAGGAAAGAAAAAACAAAACGGACAATAATGTAGTAGCGGATCATAAATCTAATTTTGAGCTATTCCTGAATGCCAACCAATTGGCATACCAACCACAGGATTAATGCCTATTTCTGATTGGATGCAATACTGTTCGACTGGTTGCAGCGCTGTTGAAATACGTAAAATAGCATTAAAATACAATATATTGTGTATTGCAAAAACATTTTTCGAGGCGGAAACAAAACGCAAACGAGATTTTACGATAAACGCCACTTGTCTCTCGATTATTACTAAAAGCTCAAATTTTATGAATGTTACACGTGTTTTTCGTTGTTGGATCACAGTTAAATTAATTCGGATGGAAACATTTTGTCAAAATCCTTTGATTCAACGGGCAAATAGAGCACGAAATAATCAAAAGCTTTTAATATAACGCAAGCCAAAACATTGTACGTACCAGAATTCAGGAACGTGCTTGTCAAATACTGATATATTTTAACGCATGCCGCGTTCAGAGCTTCATGCTTCGACGCCATCGCGTTCCCTTGAACATTGAATAAAGTCATCTGATCTTTACAAATAATTACCTGAAACAGCGCGACGAAAAAAAGAATAAATCATCGGACACGAATAAATAATAGAGATAAGAAGTTGCAAAATTTTAATTTAAGAAACTTACTGTGCCAACATATCCTGACATGTCTGGCAATGATATGCAATCGAAGGTGCACGTCGCATCGAATCTCTCCTTGACGAAGCTTTGCAGAATCTTCATCTGCGTCAAGTAAACGCTGTCGTCTTCGTGCGCTATTTCCGTTTTGATATAGTCTTTCTTGTTCTTGGCCTGTCTTGGGCGCGATGTTTCAGTCTTCTGATATGGAATTTGCTCGGGTATGGAATTCAAATTAGTTGCCGCTTCGCGAATGTGTTGTTGTCTATTCAAATTCTTCGTTCCGATCGGTTTCGCCCAACAAATCTCCCAACCCTGCTTCTCGACGATATTACCTGGTTCTAAAGTAGAGACACATAATGCAAATTTGTTAAGACTGAAATAAAACAAAATTTTCGGAGCGCTATTCATTCGACCAAAAGATAATATTTAGATAACAACATTAATTTAATGATATGTATTTTAATTTCTAGACACACATTCCACAGACTAACAATAAGTTGATATAGTTAATTAATTTTTTACTATCTTTTTGCTTTCAGAATCTATTGAAAATCTTATAGTGTTACGTTCATAATCTTCTTACTTTTATATTTGATTTTGTCTTGTGACTCTCCGATTATATACAATACATCATTCGCATACTTACTCTGCATTATGTCCATTACGATCTGCGCAGCATGACGATTCTCGTAATGAATGAAAGCGAAGTGATTGATCTTCTTCAATTTCAATATTGGCACATTTGTATGCCTGTGGAAAATTCCCCTCACATTTTGCTGCGATATATCGAGCGGAAGGTTCCTTACGAACAGAGTCGTTACCTATTTGTCATCGCATATGATATTGAATTAGTGCGACATGTCCTGTCTATGTCATTATACACAGTGATATGATATGATTTTGTTGCGACTATCTTTTACATGAATGTACTCTTTATAGAATCCCTTTATTTTATTATAACATTTTTTCTTCGCATATTTCTTCAAATTAAAGAGAAAGGGAGAATTTTTTTTATAATTAAAAGACGAGAGATTTAAAATTTGTTAGTTTAATCAATGTAAAAAAAAGAATACCATATTGTTATTAAAAAGATAAAAAGAAATATCTATATTAGGCAAATGTGTTAAATTTTAATTTAGCGAAGCATTTCAATAAAAAAGTTATTATCAAACCATCAAATGTAAAAAGTGCGGAAGCCGTTTTATTTTTTTAATTCTTTCTGATTCAGTGATGTATATTTTTAAATTACGAAATTCGTTTCAATTTTTTGTTCAATCTCCATTTCGGGGTAGATACATATTCGATGAAACATAGTATTATGTATCTTTTTATTTCCCTTCATTTATTGATCATTACTCAAATATCATGTACTCGTACATTGATAAACGTTAAATTATTGTAATAAAATACAAATCGGAAATAATCGGAGAAAAACTTGCAGAATCAATTATAAAAAAAAGAAATACAAAAATTATGGAAGCGAAGAAATAAAATTTACAAATATTACTAATTCTTTGAAGGGAAAACTCGAAACTCACCCTCTCCATGATATCCTCGTCGATCGGCTCTCCAGGCTCCGGATCCGCCCAGTCCACAGCGATCTCGTGATCCCACAGCATCACTTTACCGGGTATCAGCTTGCGCCGGGCCATCGCGGCCGCCCGATGATCCTTGAACTCGACGAAGATGAAGCCGCGATTGAGGCTGCGATCTTGCGCGCTCGGGTACAAGTAGATGTCCGTGATGTCGTCCAGCATCTTGGTAAGCTCCGCCATGAACTCCGGCTTGGTCTTGTTCTTGGGCACGCCGCCGAAGAAGAGCCGACAGTTGTCCATGGACTTCACCACGCCGATACGGTGGCCACGACGGATCTCGTAGCCGTTGAGACGAGCGCAAGCATCGCGGGCGACTCGCGACGTCTCGTACGACGCGAACGCGTAGCCGCGCGTCGACCCGGAGAAGTCCAGCATCAGACGCAGCTCCAGCAGCCGACCTACCTGCTCCAGCACCGGCATCAGTTCGTCCTCGTAGCAGTCGCGTGGCAATCGACCGAGGAATACCTCGGTGCCCTTGCTGCGCTTCCGTTGACCCGCCGTCACTTCTGGAGCCGTCAGCCGTCGTTGCCCGTTCACCTATATCCGTATTCCCAAAATTATTAATTTCCTTCCTCTTTCATGCAGCTGGAGAAAGAGGAAAGAAAATTGAGATATTCAAAAATTTTTAGAAAGAGATATGTTATAATTGTTATAATTGATTCGAATTGCGATATTTATATGTAAATATGGTCCTTGATTCGCTTTTAATTGACTCTCTATTGGAGAGATACAGATAAAATTAATTATATTTTATATATAAATTAACGCGCAAGCAATATTATATCCCAATGTGATGTTAAAATGAATTATAGACGAAGAGATGCGTGTGTACTCTTATCATTTTTGACAAGTCTTTTTTGCTCATTTTTTTACGTTCTTTTACGGAATCATTGATATTTATAACTATTATTAACAAAATACAACTATAATTACTTTTATCGTTTTAGCGAACGCAAGTATATTTATAATTATAATTATAAAATACAAATATAATTCATACTGAAAAGAATCTCGCGAATGTATCACGAAAAAAACGCGAACAGATAAACGAAGAAAAATCATGATCGAAGACAATATGTTACAGGTAAAAAGACGTGTCTTTGGAAATTTGCTAATCTAATACCTGTACGAGCTCGTAATTTGTACGCTTCAGCAACTCCAGGAGTCGCATAGTGCGTTTACATTCGTTGGAGACATCCTTACCGTCGTTGTCCATCATCATCGATATATATGATCGTGGAAAGGACGCGTGGTGAACTGGCCTCCGAATAGTCTCGACGACGAGAAGGGGGACGACTTGAGGGCGAAGTGGGGGACTGAAGTGAAGTGAAGCGAAGGATTGGATACGCGATTTTCGAAGATCGGATCTTTTCCAGGAAAACGTGCGATACGCACACAAGCGAGTCTCCGTGCGTGGTTGCGTCACATTTCTGGGAATTAAATCCGCAGCTTTTTTCGAGACATGCAATATCTTGTCTTTTTCGAAACTTAAAAACTACTCGAGATTTCGATTTCTTTTTTCATCAAACTCTTTCTCTGCATATTATGTGTTTATTATGCGACGAAGCACATTGATAATATTATTAATTAATTATTAATTAAATAAGGAGCGGATGCAGTTGCGAAAAAACTATCTATCTTTATGCTTTTTTCTCAACATTGAGATAACATATCCGAATAATTTTTTTTCATTTTCTTATTTCTCATGTGTATTTGGCTACGTTTTGATTAATGTTTAATTACGACTTGAATAAGAAGTCAACGTTTTTGATAGTAACTTTAATCGTTCGTAATCTTTGATATAATTACAATTTCATTAAAGCGATCTCATTCAAGCGATCAAATTATTAATTTATTTATTTCTAAACAAATTTATAAATTGATAATCGAAGACTAATGGTTTCCAAAAAAAGATAAAATATATATAGGATTTTACAGGAGAGATAGCATCAAAGATTTTATATATATATATATATAATGTTCAATTTTTTTTAGATACTTGGACATATACAAAAATAATTTTATAGTTTATAGTCAAAATGTTTGAAAAAATTATCTGTTTTTATTAAGTAAAAAATTTTGATATTTAAGTAAGTCATTTTCAAGTACACCGTCTTCTTAATAATTATTGTAATAAAAAAATAAACATAATAGACACGTTAAATAATTTTTTTATATTATTGATATCGCTTTTATTTTTTCAGTTTTACGTTTACTTACATGTATAACTGCATAAAAATATTAATATAAATTTAGGCTGCGTTTGAGAATCACTCATCTCTTAGCGCTTTGAGTGTGCTCTGCCTGTCTTGCGTTTTCGTAAGTAACATATAAAGATAGAATAACACTCTAGCGCTAAGAGTGTGTGGTTCTCGACTTTATTAATATACATTATTATATTAATATAAAATATATAAAAACTGCATGTATAATTTATATCTTTATGTTTGTAACATTATATCGTATTTATATACAAAACATCTTATTGCAATTAACTTCTGACTAGTATTCACAATTAGATCGCGGAAAGCATGCAAATCTATTAATAAGACTAGAACAACAAGTATTTAATATTAACGCCCACTTTTTTATGGAAAATATGTTAACAGAAAGCAATAGAAAAGATTAATACGCAGAATCTTATAATCCTAAATACGTTTCTAAATACGTTTAAATAAAAAAGGAAGAGAAAATAAAGATATAGAAAGTAGTATTTTTGAGTAAAATAAAACAAAGTAATCATAGATGTTGAAAGTAGTATTTTATGCAATTAAAAATGTAATAAATCAATTTTATAGCGCGATATCACATTTCAAAAGTTTTTTTTTTCATATTTTGTCATAATAGTGCATTTGAAAAATAAACCTTTTTGAATATTATTGTAATATACGCTCATAAATTTACATTAAGACAGCTGTTACTAAAATTTATCACATATGTTGCTAAAGAGAGAATTATCGCATCGAATATTATACTCTTTGTATTTAAAAATATCAGGGAAAATAAATCATTGACATTAAGAAATATATTAAATAAAATATATTAAACATATTAAAGATACAAATAGATAGATATATATGTATATTTATAATTAAAAAAATTATGTAAACTATATACATGATATATATAGCATTCACAGAATGCATTTATTTGCATATTTATATAATTATAGGAAGACAGCAATCTCAGCAATAGTGTATCCAAAGGCATATATTACGAAAATTTCTTCTCTATAATCATAAGGTATTCATGTCATAATCTATACATTTGAGATCATCAACCATATTGTAAAGCAATTTTTGCGATATAAGCGCTTCGCCATTGAAGTACGAGTTGAATTGTTTATAATTCTTAATCAATTGATGAATTTTGTTCCTGACATTCGGATGCGCCATTTTGATTTCGGCAACGCCATTTTCAATGATTTGAGTCAGCCTGTCATTATTGTCCGCATGGATCAAATATTGTTCTGTGAGCTGTAATTCCTCTTTCAATGCTGCATTCAATACAGTTGCCTGGAAAAAATTCAAGTTATATAATACTGAAATATTTCAATATCTACATATACTTGCTACATAAATGACAACAGCAACAGTTATATTATTTCCCCTATATTTTCCCTAAACATGTAATCATAATATACATACCCGTTTTGCTCTTTGTTGCAATTCCTCTAATTTTTTGCGCATATTTTTAAACTCTATGTTTGTGTATTGTGTTCTTTGAAGTTTATCCTCATCTGCCAAAACATGGTTGGGTACAGCAATGAATTTGTTCACAATATCCTGCGCAAAGCGAATCAAGGATTACATTTATGTATAATTTTGCACATAAATTTTTTAACAAATATAATTATATAGAGAGGTGTAAAATATAATATGAATAGATATAATTAGACACATATAAGTTTTCTATTTTAAAAACAAATTACCTTTATGTTCTTCAAATGAGGTACGGAAGCTGCATAGTATGCTTTTACAAGTTGCTCTTCGTTCATTTTTAGGGTGTCGAGACTTTCAGAATATAACTCATGATTTTTCAGAGTTTGACATAATCTTCTGCTTTTAGACTGTATATTTTCCATTACAATATTCTTGACTACAACAAACCAAAGAGAAAGCAGCAAGATTATTACAGGCATCCAATCATGATACACACAAATAAATAATCATCTATGAGAACAATGGAAATTTATGTATGTATTGTTATAATAAAAAAAAAAAAAAAAAATGAAAAAAATGAAAAAAATGAATAAAATATTGAGACATATTGAACACCAAATTAATAAATTACAATTTCAATCTTATGCTTTTCAATTAAAGCCTCTCTCTGTAGAGACTTAAATGACAGTTGTCATGTTTCATTCTTTTTCTTTCGGTAAAAAGAAGCAATTGCAATTGACAATGACATTTTACAATTATATAATCTATTCACCGAATTATTAAAAATCAAAACAAAGAGAGGCCAAAGAAATCGTGCAAATTAAACTAAAAAAAAAAAAAAAAAAAAGGACGCTTTCATCGAAGAGGACGCGGCATCCTCGGCGTCTCTCATCGGAAGCCAGACGCAATTTTCCCCTTCGTCATAATTCGGCGGAAGTGTCCCGGTCTCTGGACGAGTGTGACTCTAGTCATGATCGAATGCCACATGAAACTAGAGCACACCCGTCCAGCGACAGCGAGAGGCGAGAGGTCGACCGGCAGAGGATGATCAACGGGGGAGTCCGACTCCGGGACTCTTTGTCTTCCCCCACCGACGCGCTCTGAAAACAATCAGCATCCAAATGTCGGAATTAGAAAGGAACGGCGACTTACAAGTCGCGTAGACCGCTCGGGAATGAAAGCCGAACAGCTGCATCTGGTATTCCTCGCGTTTGCGCTTCCGCGACTCGGCGACGACGTCGTTCCTCATGACGGGACGGGAAGAGGATCCCTCTTCGCTATCGCGGATTTTCCGACCTTGGTCTCGCGGGGCTGCCGGGGCCTCGCTTATTCCGCACGGAAACACCTTGACGTCCGTTGACAAATGAACATGGCGTCCTGCCGCTCGCGTACGAAAGCGTCCTTTGTCCCGTCGCGTTCGTCGGTGAAGCACAATAATTCCCTTCCCGGCTATTACAAGAGCGACCAATCGGGCCGCCGAGGACCCTACATCAGCGCCTCGACTGCTGGGGTTCGTTTTCCGAAGCTGAGTGTCGAAGATCCGAAGATAAATGAAGAACGGTGACATTATCGATCATTTACCTACTGAGGTGTTGCTAGGTAGTTGGCGACGTGTTTTCGTTTCGTAGTAGATGGCTGGAATGTCATAAATCAATTTAGCGCGGCTAATATTTCTTCGAAAAATAGTGGAAAATAGTGGAACGCTGATACAGGACATCTGGCCGTCATCCGCGTGATTTGATTTTTCTACAATTAGAAAATCAAATGTATGAGTGATGACTGTTGACAGTGCGATTAGTAATGAACAGGTGATTTTTGTCACGGGAGGTTATGATCACACTATCAAAATCTGGCAGCCGCATACAGGCGTCTGTCAACGAACATGTCAACATACGGATTCTGTATCCTTCTGTAATTTTGAAGCAAATGATATTTTGCATAGTTTTTGTTCCGATGGAATTATATTTCATACACATATATTTATATATGACATTAAATTGCGCACGTGTGCATATATCTTTGTAAAAACACAAAATAGGAATAACAATATTATTGTCATAATAATGGAAACATTGTTATAATATGGATAATATTCGTTATAAAATTCTATACATTTTAACTGTTGGCTAGAATTCTACTTCATTTTTTTGGGGCTTCCTTAACGAATTTTGCAGCAAGTAAATGCCTTGGACATCACACCAGACAAACATGTCGTAGCTGCTGCTGGATATCAACATATACGAATGTATGATCTAGCTTCAAACAATCCCAATCCAGTTGTCAATTATGAAGGAGTATCAAAAAACATCACCAGCTTAGGTTTTCAGGTTTCTAATCGATATTATGTATTATTTTATGTACTATCTTCTTTTCCAATTATGCATGCGTGTTATTAATGTTAATAGTTCATCCCCAAGTAAAAAATATTTTAAATTACATAATGTTTATATATAAATATGTTTTACAAACAGGAAGAAGGAAAATGGATGTATACAGGAGGAGAAGACTGTTCTGCAAGAGTATGGGATTTAAGGTAAGTTATTTATATTACAAGAATGAGATTTATATTTTCAACTTCTAGTAATCACTAAATTCGTTGACAGATCTAGCAGCTTTCAATGCCAAAGAATATTTCAAGTATCCGCACCTGTCAATTGTGTATGTTTACATCCTAATCAAGCGGAACTGATGGTTGGCGATCAAAGTGGAGTTATACACTTGTGGGACCTTCGTTCAGATCACAATGAACAGCTGGTACACATGTTCTTTATATTTAGAAATTTGACATTTATATTCTTAGAATGTAAAAGTAGGAAAAGCAGGATTTTTTCAATTGTTTTGTAATTTGCTTATTTTATATATGTAATTTTAAACAACATTAGGTTAATCTTTGTAATTTTCCTTCTTGTATTGGTATAAATATCTTTATTGTTTCAGATTCCTGAAGCTGAATCCTCGATTCAAGATATTGCGGTGGATCAAGATGGCTCTTACATGGCAGCTGTAAATAACAAAGGACATTGCTACATCTGGACACTAACAGGAGGCATTGGGGAGGAGCCCACGAGACTTAATCCCCGTCATAAACTTCTAGCTCATAAACGTTACGCTCTTCGCTGCAAATTTAGTCCCGATTCAACGTGAGTGCCTTCTCATTTTATTTTTCAATGGGCACTTGAAACATTACGAAAATAGGAAAAAATTCAGATTATTCACCTTTGATAAAATCCAATATAGCTATATTGAGGAGTCAAACTTTAATATTTAATTATTTCAGATTCTAATAGCCAAAAAATTGCACAATAAGAGTATAGCTAAATTTATAAGATGTTTTAAAAATACTAATAAATGATATCATATAATGAGTGCTTAATTAATCAACATTTTTTCTTACACTTTTTGCCAAAAAAGATTTGTATTTAAATTAATCTGTTAAGCTTGTTGGTGACGACGTCGGCCGATCAGACTGCCCGAGTATGGAGAACGACAGACTTTTCTGAAGTACAAGTACTTCAGCATGAAGCCAAGCGTTGGGTTTGGGATGCAGCATTTAGTGCAGATTCTCAATATATATTTACTGGTAATCTTTACTGTATTTACTGTATATCTTTATCCTTTCTTGCTTTATTTTCTTTTCGCAATAAATTTTTTACAATACGCGTAATGTAGCACTTGTATCTTCTAATAAATTTTTATCGTTTGTAATTCGTTTAAAAATCTATAACGAAAATTTTATTTTGTGCATTCTATATGTACTTAATTTGTTTGATATATTTTATGCAGCCTCTTCAGACGGAGTCGCAAGACTGTGGAACGCATCTACAGGAACAATAGAACGAGAATATCAAGGACATCAAAAGGCTGTTATAGCTCTTGCTTTCCGTGACGAAATTGTTTCCGCGAGCTAAGAATAAAAAGTAAATACTTAAATATGTTTTGCTTTCTATGAAATATGATTTGTAATTTCAGATATATTGCGTGGCATCGTTATATATGCAAAAGAACTCAAATAATATTTGTTTTTCAATATATACTGTATTTTATTTAAATTTATTATGTAGCTACATAATTTGTAAATTTTTCTGTCTCTTCTCCTTTTCAAAGAAAATAATTAAAAGTAAAAACTCAGTGATAAACTTGTTCATCAAATCTATACAAAGCATAATAATTGAATGGTTCAGTTATTAATTAAAATATCATTAAAATATACTTAATTTTTTGTTTTGTACAGGTAATTTTTTTCTCATTTATTCTCATTTATTCTCATTTATTCTTGCCTCTTATTTGGTTTATTAAATTCGCAGTCTTAATATAGGTTTACACTTATTAAAGCATATATCACAAAGCAGCATACAACTACGTATGTATGATAAACTCTTAAATATATGAATGAACAAATACCGGAATAATAATATCGACACCAAACGAATATTTCCATAACAATTCATTAAATTATTTTCACTTACATAAATTTAAGAATAGATCCTTATAGCTCTTTTTTCTCTCTCCACACATACATACACACACACATACACACACACACACACACATATACATTCTCTCTCTCTCTCTCTCTCCCCTATCGTTAGCTTTTATAATAATTCTTGCCAATTATTTTACTAAGATAATAAAACATTTAATTCTTTTCATTTCAATATTTACTTCGTTAATTTAATCTTAGAATGCATGAGTAATGTTCGATGTTTCACTTTATAATACTTACACTCTATTATAGACTATACATGAATACAATATGCAATCTTATGTATGTGAGAGAAAGAAAGAAAGTATTTTATATATTATTATTTTACAACATAATGAATATCACGAAATGGTACCCTATCCTTTCCTGATTGCATTTTATTAATCAATTTTTCAACATTTATGCAATAAGATAATCTTTCTTAGATCGGAATCGCCAAGTATTATATAATCGATTTCTTCTATTCTAAGTTTTTCTTTATTCTAAGTCAGCTGTCTCTTCAAATTGGGGTTCTTCTCTTATGCTGCTCTGCTACTATTCATATTTGTAAAGTATTCACACGTTAAAGTGAATAAAAAATAAAACACTTAATGGCATTTTTATTCTGTACCATTATAATAACAATAGAAATTATGGAAATTTTAAAATAGAGAAAATACTCGATCTTAATGACCTTAGAATAAAAGAAATCGATTAAATCATTATTATTATACCTTTAAATAATAATTGTAATAAATTATCCAAATAACACCCCATCACTTGAAACATATATGATCCCACTCACAATCTGGTCTTATTTCATTGTTTTCATCTACAATAGTTTTGACATATCATAAGAAACTGTTCCCTATAACGCTTTTCGTGTAAGATTTACTATATTTTTTGCCTTATTTTTTTTTTTTTATACTCCTATTTGGAATAATCCATGTAGAATTATAAGATCATCTTTAAACTAATCTGTTCAGATTGTTACAATCGAACTTCTGTATTTGTAACACTTCCATTCTCGATCAGTTCAGTACCAACTCCCACGCTATTTCATATTTGCCATTTGTCATAAAAAAGACTGAGAAAAAAGTTAAAAACAAAGTGGTCGTTTGTCTCCAATAAATTAAGAATATGGTGGTTTAACTTTCGCATTCTAAGATTAAAGTGTAAAGAATATCCAATAATTTTATGACTGCACATATTCTTGATTCTTGAATAATTCGGTCGCGGTAATTGGAATATTTCTTATATTATTCTTGACTTACTGAGAGTACGACGAATACGAGTGCAATAATGCATCAAAATTGTAACAGAGATGCACTGGATCATAGATGAGGTAATCTGTCCACTTCACCCATTTCTGTAAATGTTTCATCGTCCATCGTGTAGCTTAGCATAAACTTTAGATATATAGGCTCCTGAAATCATCAATTTTCCACAGAAATAAATATGAATTCTAATGATCAAACTGAAAATAAAACTATAAAAAAAAAATATATATATATATATATAATTATATACCTTAAAAGGATTTGCAATCAACATAATTTGTGTGATTGCAGATGGTGGAAGGAATGGATTATGTGCTGGCAATTTTGTTCCGGAAGGTGCTTGCAGCCTGCATTTGCATTTCTACACATATATTTCAAAAAGTTATGAAAATGTTTATTTAATTTTATTTAAAAATACTGTGATATTGTTAGACTTATGTTAAATATAATTAATATATTAATATATAAATGTTTGAAATTTATTATTTAATAAGATTGTTTTAAGACACGTTAAATTTATATGTTTAGAGATTTAAAATTAATTTTTATTTATTAGATACCACAATGGATTGGATACTTACCTTGGGCACAACTGCTTGAAATAAATAATTATTAAGTGGTTTTGCGTTTTTGCTCATTGTAGTAATTACTACTACAGATACATCCGGCCTAGGATTGTCCTGAGTAAAGTGAAGAACCACACTTATACCATTTCTTTCCTCGATCACTGTTAGAGGTGGATTTATACCTGTAAAGAGTGATTGGTACATGTGAGACATATATGAAATACAGAATAAGGAAAATTAAAAATTGTAAAGTAAAATTTATATTATATAAAGTTAATATAATAAATTAATATAATACCTGGCTTAATATCTTCAAGATTGACAACAATATCA
The DNA here is from genome assembly GCF_030444845.1 of Prenolepis imparis. NCBI lineage: Eukaryota > Metazoa > Arthropoda > Insecta > Hymenoptera > Formicidae > Prenolepis > Prenolepis imparis. The sequence continues at coordinate 17,386,874 of NW_028141166.1, read as the reverse complement.
GTCAGTGGTTTAATTCCAGGCTCAGCATCTGCTATCGTTGACGCGCCGTTAAGCAACTGCGTGTCTTCTTGCTGCTGTATTCCCGCTTCCACAATTTCTGAATTAATACTTTTGTTACACGACAGATCGACAGTCGCGTTAATTTTCGATGAATTTGCAGATGTCGAAATGTCAACATTACTATTTGACTCGCATTTTTTTATATCTGCTTGTTCTGTCGCGATGTGTTGTGACATATTATTGCTAGATTCATAGGACCAACTTTGTTTCCGAGCAGAGTCATTGATACTTTGAGTTTTTACAATATTACTACTGATTTTGCTGTAAATATTAAGTTTTTTCTTAAATTAATCTAAATAATTTCTACAAATATGCACTGCATATATTTATATTTATATAACATGACATCTAGAAAATCAAAAATATCTAAATCGAAGATCGATTTTTAGAGTGTTAGTAAACTTTCCTATTCTTAACATTTCTATACATCCCTTAGTATTTCTGTATTAGCATTTTTGTTTACACTGTTCTTTATTTAGACTTTAGAATATGAAGGTTTGAGTGTTATTATTTCAGTTATTGAAAATTCAAGGAAACTTTTTAGAAAGCTTTAAAATTCATAGATATGCTTACCTTTGTGATGAACGAGCAATCGTACCCGATAAGCTTTGTTTAAGTAAAGTTTCTCCCAATTCATTCAACTCTTCCAATGCTTTCGCTTTACTATCTATCTTTTCCTCGGTATTAGTAACTTCATCTATAATCAAATATTATCATTTAAAGAAATAATTACATATTAATATACATATAACAAATAAATTGAACAAATAGTAGAAAATTAAACATAAATAACACTTGAATAATTTAAAAAGCAACAATTTTTTAATGAAATCTTTTTCTAATCATGCTTACTTTTCTTGTTCATAGGTGAAATACTGATTGGTTGCATGATGGCATTCGGCATCAAGAAATTCGTATCCGATTTGACTGGTTTCTCCAACACATTGAAGATATCTCCCAACATGTCCATATCCGAGCGATGGTTTGTCGACGTTGCGCTTTGTGTCGTGCTCTCGCAGGGAACGCTCTCAGTGGGAGATGATAGATCCAGGAGAGATGATCCATTATTATAGCTTGATTTAGAAGATTCTGTCACGGAAGAGTTGGGAGATTGCCCAAGAACAATAACAGATGTATATTTCTCGAAGACTTGATTCAACTCGTCGCTTGCAGTTAGCACGTCACCTAAGGTAAAAAAAATAATTAATATTTGTTGATCATAGATTAGTATAATAAAAAAAAAAAATTTAAGCAGAGTAACAAATGTTGGTGCGCAATACAGTTTTATTATGGATTATACATTATTTCGCAAAATGGTTAGAAATTTAAATCAAAATATCTGATTTTTTATTTCTTTTTTACTTTTGTTTCATTAAAAAAATCTATATAGATTAAAATTTTTAGTTTTTTAAAATTAATTAATTATAAGATACTCCGATTTTTTTTTTTAGTAAATAATTATAGCAAATTTACATCTGAAAAAAATCGATGACCATTGATTTATAATTAGATGTGATAAAGTACCAAGCATTTCAACGTCGCCCTGAGTCTCGCTAGCGAGTCGCAATAAAATAGGTTTCAGTCGCTCGCATGCTTGATGTAGCTCCTTCATCAATTCGAGATCCTCTGTGCTGGTTTCGTTCCGATTATACGAATCTAGCATTTCTGATAAGAGTTTCACATTGTTATGTACTGATTCTAATTCCATATTCCTTCGCGAGCTTAACTGCAGTCTTTCCTCATCCTATAAAAATAGATAATTTATAATCAAAGTCTAAGGGAAAATTTAAATTTACAAAAATGACACAGGATTTTAAAAAAATGTCAAGAGAGATATCGTTCAATATTCGGGGGAATCTGAATCTAAGAATTTTATTTTAAATATTCTTTCAAAATTTAAGTAATCCTACCTCTTTCACCATAACCTTGATTAATCGGTTTGCAGTTTGCAGATCATAAGGATCCTTGCTATGAAGTAACTTGCGCAGATGGCTTGACATTTCTTCATTTTCAAATATATTATTCTTTATCTTAGATGCTTTTTGACTCTCCTCGCTGTTAGCCATTATAAATGCTGCATCTTCCTGTAATTCATTTTTATTGCATATTGTAAGTATTTTGATATCTTATAATTAGACAAATACTCCAATTCAATTTAATAATGTGATTTAAGCAGATATGGAAAATAATATGAGGAAACAATTAAAATATTTGAAAAAAATGATTAAGTAAATTACAATTAAACTCTAAATAAGACAAAAAATAACAATAACTAAAAAAGATGGTCTAAGAATTAAGTGCACAGAATATAATAGAAAGTTAATAAAATAACTATGTATTTTGTGCTTCCAATTGCAAGATTAAGAGAAAAAAATGTCAAACTTAATTATTAAACTATATACAAATAACAGATATAACCTCAATGACTCCTTGTTTCTTAAGCATCTCATAGGCCTCCTTAATTTTCGACTCGCGAGGATATTCTCCGATCCATGTATAAAGAAGTTGCAATACTTTTTGCCGTACGCTTGCTGTAGTGCGAGTGCCTAAATATTTCGGCGAGACGAGTTTTATCATCTCATTGAGAAAACGAAATTTACCAATTTCAGCATGAAATAATGGTCCACATCTTTTCATACAAGTATCTAGTAACTGAAGAAATATATCAATCAGAAGAAATATATCAATAAAATATGAGTTGTATATTAAAATTCTATAAATCTAATATTGCAAATCTTATTAAGATAAAAATATCCTATTATCTGATTAAAATTCCTTTAAGATTTGATTTATACCAGTTTTAAAATACATAGCTTAATCATCTTTCTTATATGTAAGTTCTTAAATAGCTTAGATATTAGTATACATATGTAATTAATATAAAATATGTAATAGTATAAACTAATGTGTTTGAACAATTAATCTTTAATTAAATGTTTCTTTAATTTTAAAAATGTAGTATATACGAGCATTAAAATTTGTAAAACATTCAAAAACAACATACTGAAAGTGCTTGCAGTGCTTCTGACTCGTTAACTGATTGGATATGCGTTGCCAATAACTTTGTGCCTATCTGTATACCTTCCGATTCTTTGGTAAGCATCACGCAGAATGCTTCAATAGCTGCTACGTCTGGCTTCTGATTTTGCGAATTTGTAACCCTTTCTATATAGTAATATATATAATATTATGTAAATAGATCAAATTATTAATATGTTACTAAAAATTCTCATAAAAAACAAGATGTTGTAGGTTAATTGTGTAGTTTGTACTCACGTATGAGAGCTTCCAAGCTAGTAGTCACCACATCCATGTTTATAGTAAGAATCACTTATCGTTGCATATAATTTTTGACACTTCTATAGTGACTAAAACGAAGTCTGTAGCATTTTATTGTAACAACTCCAATTTCTGCAAAATCATGTGAAATCATTAATAAGGTAGAACGTATGAATCGCGAATTGTTCTCGTAATTATATATTAAAATTAATAAAGTGATCAGTTTACGAATTGTTTATCTACTAATGGGTCTTATATGAAGTTATAATCCAGTTGATACGAAATATCGGTTTCTGCTCTTTTTTATGCTTAATTTATTATTTACTTGCTTTATGAGGCTCTCCTCAGCATAGAACAGCTGTTGCTGCCCTAGGGGCCATCCTGCTCGGTGTCACTCTTGTTGTCTTTCACAATTTTTTTTATCCCGCTACGCGCTATCATCTAACAACACTGACTGTGATAAGTGATAAGATCAGACGGATCAGATGGAAGCCTAAGAGCAGCCACGCCGCCGTCTTTCGGAGCAGAACCATTAAATCACCCCCACATCCTACAGGAACGCCATCGCATCTATATCGAGAACTGGAAATACGTAGTCAGAAAACTTTTGACTGTCGATAAAATCGCCATTTCATACGTATTTGATTATCAAATGGATCGTGTGGCGAAAAAAGCGATGCAATAGCCAATCAACTTAGGATTTCCTACAAGAGCGAGAGCTTGATTGGCTGTAATTTAATAACTCATCATGGCGTTCGTATCACGTTAGGGTTGGTGAATGTGTATGTTCAAAGTGTATTCCATTACGTGCACGTGCTAATTTTCCATTCAGCTGAGAAGTTTAAGCTAATTGCAGGTAAAAAAGATTGGTCAAACTTCTGAATTCTTGTGTCTTTGTATTTTACATAAAAGTAAAGAGATCTTTCTCTTTTCAGAAATGATTGATAAGATAAAGAAACGTAAAGTTTCTAAGAAAACGAAGAAATCTTGGCGCAAGCACGTCGACACCAAGGATGTCGATGAATTTTTAGATAATAAAAGATTAGAAGAAAGATTGGGAGTCGCTTTCTCGGAGCGTGTTGACTCTCAGTTATTTGTCATCGACAAATCTGAGCCTACTAGAAATACTTCTTCTAAACAGGTTGCCAGGTTAATCTTAAAAATGAAGGACCCAAAATGTTTTGCTTCTCTAAAACCACATACGGAAGTTCCTGATCCGATTTGTAAAAGGAATCATGTAAGAATCAAGAAGAAAAAAGAAGTTTTAAAGAAAAGTGTGCCCACAAAAATTGCTACAGATTGTAATAAGGAAGAAGAAATTAAAGGCGATGTATGGACCGCCACAAAGCTATTGCCAGAGACAATCACTGGATGGATGTCTTCAGACGGCATTAGACATACAATCAAACATTTAGGAGTCCAGAAAAGAAAATTGCCTTCATCGTTACAGAAAAAGCCATCTGTTTTACCAGCGATAGAAGCGCCACATCCAGGTACATCTTACAATCCATCGTTTACTGATCACCAAGACCTGCTTCATCAAATTGCTCAGGACGAATTAAAACTTATAAAACAAGAGGAACATCTTGATCGAGTCACTACTAAGATGTTTAAAAAGGCAAGTCATTAAATTATTGGGTACTATTATTATTAATTATTATCTTCCTAATTCTATAATATCCTAACATAAATTTTATTTTTTATCTGCATTTTATACGGATAATATTATTTTTGATTATTTTTTAATATAATATTTATTGTTAATGTTAATTTTATACATGTAATATAATATTGGTAATGGTTATTTGTAATCTGTATAATTTTTTAAATTATTATATTACATGTATGTTTCTTAGATATAAATTTTTAATATTATATATTTGTATATTTAGATTCCCCTAGATAAAAAAGAGGAATATTTAATGAAAGAAATGTCAGAGGGCTTGTCAACAAAGCAAATAACAGCAAATCTTGCTGAAGAAGACAATAATGAGGAAGATTTGTTTATTGCAATGGCAAATAATAAACCTGTAATAAATGCCAAAAAAACGCTCGTACAGAGAAGAAAACAACGAGAACAGAAGGAGGCAGCTAAGGAACGTACATTGGTCAAAGTTGAGAAAAAGAAAATTGCGGATATGTACAAACTGAAAAATTTACAACAACAAATACAGGTTAAAGAAAAGAAGCAAGAACTTTTAAGACAAAAACGAATGAAGAAACGTGAAAGAGAGTCTGTTATGCCGAAGACTTTAAGTAAGATTAAATTTGAGCCCTTTGATCCTGAGTTTCAGTTTGCAGAAGAGTTGACTGGCAATTTGAGAAATTGTATGCCCTCTAAAAATTTACTGAAAGAACGATATAAATCGCTTCAACAGAGAAATATTGTCGCACCAGCTGTCATAAAATTGTAAGTACATACAAGAAAAAGTAAATATGTAAAATGTATAAATATATTATTTTTAAATGTATAATACCATATATAATATATATATAACAAAATATCTAAAAAAAACAACATAAAAAAAACAGTTGATAAAAAAATTTTAGTAATGAAAATTATTGATTAGTTCTTAAAAATTTTTTTAAATCAATTAATAAATTAATCAATTATTTCTTCAACGGTTCTACTTAAAATATTGCTTACAATATTTTTTTTTTATTTAGGACACGTGACAAAGCAAAGGTGAAGAAATTTGTGAGGCCAGATCATAAATATAAAATAAATCTGGATGATGCCAAGTTATGACTTTACAATACAATAAGGTATAAGGCTCTTATTAATTTAATATTATACATATTTTCTATATATGTAATAATAGTTAATATCTGTGATCCAATTCTATTGGAGAAATATATTGATATAAATTAATTTTCTATAATTAATTAAAATTTAAAAAATTTTTTAAATAGCAAGAAAAAAAATTAAATGAGAGAAAGAGAAATAAATAGGTTCCAATATCCACTTTGGGTTAAACACTCTTTATAAAATAAAGCAAGGTTTTATCAATCTTTGCTTTTATTTCTACGAATAAGATGTATATATTCCTTTACATTTATTCAAATTTATTTTTGCAGCTTTGTTTTTGAAGTCTATTAAATTTTATTTTTGTCATTTATAATTGTTCATTTTTTATTCAGTTTTAAGATTTATTAGCATATATTTAACATCGTAGAGCATCTGTAAATATGCTTGCAGTTGATCAGATATCCACTGCTTCTTATATTCAGCAATAGCGAGTTTCTCTTTCTCACAATAAAGCATAATTTCCAACTGTTTTACATGTGTTTCGCACTTTCGCGCTTCGATCTTAGCTTTATCTTTGTTCACCATATACTGCTCTCCTGTGAGATGATTGGATTTGATTAATTTGGACAAATTAACATCTGTTTTGTTGCGTACATTATGTAACATTGCAATCGTGGATTTTTCTAATTTGCCAACTATTATGGATTGTTTTGCATTCAAATGCGCATTGTTGATTTTCCTTTTATATTTTTTCATATTGTTACTGTGGAATAATAAATATTGCAATTAAATATTAATTTACAGAGATATAAAAAATTTTGAATTAAGAATTAATAAATTTATAAATATACCAAAGTCAATTGACTTACTCGTATAAAATGCAATCTTGTTTTTTAGGAGTCATGTTTTCCGTGATCATTGATAATTGATTGTTTACAGCTATATTTTCTGATAATAATTTGGATATAGAACGTGGCATATGCTGGCCTATTTCAAGTTGAAACACACTAGCCAGATCCACGAGACGATTATATAAGTCTTTTTTGAGTCTAGATAAATTGTATATAGAATTTATATAGAATTTCAATTTTTTCTTAAATAAGGAAGCAAAATTAATTTGTCATACTTTTCTCTATCAATCCTAAATTTGCGTTCAATTTGACGCAAGCTCTCTGCCATCTTTTCTTTTTGGTGAATTAAATGTTGATTCTTCATATCTAATTTCTTTTCCAGGATATGTTGCATTGACTTGTAATCTTCCAAAACGTTAGTTTTAGCACCTTTTAACAGTGTCAAGAAGATTTTAAATAAATAACTAAAAAAAATCATTATGAAAAAATTCTACGAAATTAATCTTTAAGAGAAAAAAAAAAATATATATTTATAATATACATCTATAATATATATCTATGATTCAATTCTTGAGTTATAAACTTAAATAAATAATAGATCACACATTAAAATTTTTACAAATTACATAAAGAGCACATTTGATTAAATCAGATTGTATAAAATATTAAGAAGCAGTTACTCAAGAGCTTGATTTGTGAAATGAGAATTAATCGTGTGTTCTTGTATTTTTCATCAATATTTTTAATTTTTGCAGAATGAGCGAGTCGATTATCAATCGTTGATTTTTCAAGAGCAACTAATTGATTCTTATATTCCTCTATCCTGACTTTATAAGAAGCTATTTGTGAGTTTAAACTAGATATTTCTTTCCCTTTCTCTTCTTCCAAAGTTTTCATAAAATGATCCGTGTCTTCTAAAGTATTCTCTAATTCTTTATTCCGTTCTTCTAATCTATTTAAAAAATCGTTCTTATATTATTTAATACTTGAAATCAACTATGTCTTTTTTTAAACAGCAAAGTTTTTAAAATTAAATTAACGCACAATCTAAAAAACTGGAAATATCTTTTTAAATAATTACCTTTGAATTCTTTTATTTAATTCTCCAATTTTTAAATTATACAAACTTTTTTGCGTGTTAATAATGACATTTTTCAGCTTGGTTTCGTCAAAATTACGCGGCCGAAGACGCGGTGGTAAACTCATGTTGCCCTTGTCTTTTCCGTATAAATCCATTTTAATTATAACGACGTATCAATGTTTCTAAGCTTTATTTTTATCATGTTTAAGAAATATACGAAAAGTGCATTGTTTTAAATCTGTCAAGCAATTAGGTAACGTTTGTCACTGACATGTCGCGCGTTTTATTTGAAAAGGGCGCTCGTGCGATTATTTTTCGATTTCGAGATATCGTAATTTATCGAACGCGAATCGATTGGCTATCGATATATAGGTCAGGTTAGGTTAGTCAACTGGAGTAGTGTGCGATGATATATGTATATTCCTACAGATGATTTCTTTGTGTGTAGATGCGCCAAATATGGATAGACCCAACCAAAAGTTGATCATTTCGCGTGAAAGAAGTCTGTTTGCGAATAAATTATTCAAGTATTATTCAGTGCATTTCGGAGATTCTTTTACCGCTAATATACGTTGTAATTTGATATCATAAGGTATATATTATCAGACATTTGTAAGAGTACAGTTAGTTGAGCTTTCTCCCTCGCACGATACGATATGTAACTTTTGAATCGTATTAGCCACGATACAGCTACCTGAAGGATTAGCAAATGTGTGATGATTCTATCTAAAAAAGTGATCTAAAGCGATCTTGATTTTGAAATCGAGGCTCGAAACTGTCCAACTGCCATCGTATATATAAGTGTGCATAAAGCTATATATTATTCTAATTCATTCAGTTCGATTATTTGCGAATAGTTGACGTGAGTATAGGATAACGATTTGATAAGCGGCGTAGAGAGCAACGATCGCTTTATATACCAAATACTTGGATATACGTAAGATACAAATGCTCTCGAGTCTTCGCAACCACGTAAACAGGTGAATAACATTGCTTGGCATTATTAATTATCCGTATCGTAATTTAATCGCAGATAATCTTTAATTAGAATACACGCGAGATATCGATATGAAGGCCTTATATGTGTTCTGTTATTATATTTCAAGTAATATGCAAAATTATATATATATATATTGTAATTCTTGCTATTTTCTGTTAATTTAGAGTAAAACGTTTTGAAAGCAAATCCAAAAACCAGTGTTTCTAAATGCAAAAAGATGACTCTGTCGCTGTGAACTGTGAACACTGCAAGATCACAAATATGTTACTTAAGATAAACAGTTGCACAAAAGTCTATATAAAGTATCAATGTACTCTCAACAATATATCACGCATGACGACTATACATAAAATAAGAGAATCTATCATTGTTTCTTTATAATAGTATAACAAGAATCTGTATAGAAAGCTTCTACACAATGTCGAATTCTAAGAAAAGTTCAGACTCTAATTTAGAAGAAGCCACAGTATTCAAAAAAGAAATGCGAAAAACAGTAAAGAAAAAAGAAGACTCGGTGCGACCAAAGTGTAAATTGGATTCGCACGGCTGCCTAAATCTTCAAGATATTCTGCTCATGTTTGATAGTCCTATAAGTCAGGAGCGAGCATGGGCATTGTGTTATCAGATAGCTAAAGGCCTATCGTGCTTAACGGAGAACAAGTTTTATGAGATATCAGAACTTTGGCAAATTGTAGTTCACAAAGATGGAGATATCTGTCTCGAAAGTTTGGCAGGTGATTGTTTTACTGTAGAACTTATAATTAATTCAAAAATTACTAAAATAAAAAATTATTATTACAAAATTGAAAATAATTAACAAGATGACTTATGTTACAGGTTCCAAATTACCTCTTGTTTCGGAAGAAAAGGTAAATATTTAACTTGTAACAAGTATTCGCTATATTGTACAGTATAAATGATAATTGTTTCATAAATTTATTTAAATTGTGTGTTTTTTGTCATATAGGCCATCTTCTCTTTAGGTATGGCAATATTTAAGGCCTTGGATTTTGGCTCTAATGCAGGGGAGGAAATAGCCTTATCACCAGACCTAGAAGCTCTCATTACATTAATGACAAATAGCAATCGAGGTAAATAACATCACTTTCTTTACAGATATTTAATTGTACATTTAAACACAATTTTTCACATGGAGTTTTATATGAAATAAATTTTTATTTTAAAGTAAAACTAAAATGTCTGATTATTTTATTAGCATCCGAAGGTGATGTAGAAGAACGTCTACAAGAAACCGATGATGAAGGCATCGAACGGGACTCGGGGGACACTGATGCAGAAGATTATATGCCGAAAACTACTGAATCGTGTACAGATAGTTCCAAATGTACCCTGAAAACCATTCTTCAAGTGAGTGTTTATATTCTTTCTTTAATTTTTACAATTAATAATTAAAGAAAGTAACAAATGGAATGTGCAACAAACAGATTACTTCACAAAAATTCTCTTGAATCAATTTCGAAACAACGCAATAAACAAACAGTTTTAATATTTTAATTACTTATAAATTAAGTATAAAATGATATTTGTTGAGCGATAAAACAGAAGTATTTTTTATTTTAGATATGTGAACGGCATGTGCAAAGTTTGCATGAAGATTCTGATAATTATTATCGAAATGTGATACAAATGTTTGTGGAGGAGGCTCTTAATCTCTCTCAATTTCTGGAAAAAGTGGTTGTCGACAAGCAATCACAAGATTTATACAGCCCAAGCATCGATGATGTTGATCGTAATTCGATCTCATTGCAGAATATTGACACATTGGATTTCAATGATTGGGTAAGTTTTCTCAATAAATACAAGAATATACATACAAGAAAATAAATATAAGAATATAGTGCAAGATATGTCTCTCATCAAATTTTCGTGAAGAGAAAATGGACGATTTACAATAATTTATTTAAGAATTTAAGACAGAACTAAAATTTCTTTGTTGCACTTAATGACTTAATTGAGAACACTTTCTTTGAGAAGAAATATGTAAAAGATATACAAGTAATAGATTAAAACAATAAACATAAAATAATAATTTTATATATAATTTACAAACATTGATTGATTACTAACCACATTTGCTTTATAGACAGACGTTAGAATTTGGAGGGCTATACAAGTACGTTTATGCAAATTAATGTATTTAGCAAAATTTATCACAATCACTTATTTCATTATAATCACATTATTATCTTTTAATTTGTATATTCTCCTTCTTCTCTCTTTCTTTAACATTGACAAAATTAATTTAGCATGTTTTAAATATAAACTCATGCTGCATGATAACTGAATTTATTCACATTTATATAGGACAAATCAGATTTTATATTAATAAGGTTTATATTATATTTATATTAGAAAATGTTTATAATTATAACAAAATAATGATTTATTATTGATATTTATTATTTTATAATATGAATGAATTGTACAAAGGCATATATTTTATAGATTATTACTTTATTTATTGTTCGTATTTTTACTCTGCCACATTGCTAGTTTCTATATTTATTGCAATAATCTATAAATGATAATTTTAATATGTTATATTACAAAATAATTATTATACTATCTAATCTAGAGTATTAATGAATAATATTCGCAAGTTTTAAAATAATTTGTAGAAGCTAAAATTAAATAATTTGAGATAATGTATATATAATCATAAATATCTACTTTTTTGTAAAAGCCTTGGCTTAGTCTACAAGTCAATATTATTCATTAATATCTCTATATTTTATTACATATATTTGTGAATAATAATATGGATGGATAATAATATTGAAGCTTTATTAAATGTATTGTCAGGCTAGATTTTGGGTTCAAGTAATCAGCGAGCTGAGACGAGGGGTAAAATTGAAGAAAGTGGAAGCCAATTTGGGCTCTCGCGCGTCCTCGCGTGTACAAGAAAGTCGTCCGGATTACAAACTAACTCCTTATGAAATTCTGATGGCCGATATTAGGGAGAAACGATATCACCTTAGAAAAACGCCACCCACGCCCTCGAAGAGAAAAGATGCACATGCTATTATTCTCGAATTTATTCGGAGTCGACCGCCCCTAAAAAAGGCAAGTAAATTTGCAGATATTTAAGATCCAAATAATTAAATTAGGCTAAGGAGTCTATATTTTACATTCAGCACTAATTGTACTTGTTCAAATTAGAGATAACATGGCGATCTTCGCAAGATGACACGCGATCTTCACGAGAAATCAAGTTCAATATATATTGAATCTCAGTCAATTCAACACATGTCAGTAGATATTTCATCGGAATCGAAATATACTTATAAGCATCATAGAAATGCATTCTATGTATTTGTAAATTATTATGATAAAGTATGAAATCGCGAACTCATATTAAATAATATCGATTTAGAGCATGTTGGAATTTTTATGCACAGTTTAAAACATAATAGAGAGAATCAAGAAATATATTTAAGCTTATTTTACTGGTACTTTAAAATACAACTAATATAGTACAATAGCAATAAATGAGAAAGATTTAAGAAATATGTATTTACAAATTTTTGTAAAAAATGTTTGAACAAAAAATTACCGTCTGTTATATCTTACTATAGGCCTCGGAGAGACGATTACGACCATTGCAGAAGGAATGCACTTTGAGAGAGTTACTCATGGAAAGTATAAAGAAGCCTCCAAAGCCCTTAAGATCTTCGAGACATAACATTCCCAGAGTCGAAGAAACATCAGTTTGTAAGTCTATGCATCTTATATATTTGTAAGCGCTATTTTTTAATGATGGATAATAACTTCATTTTATTAATCTTCTGCATTGTGTTAGATTATTATCTCAATTGCACGATTTATTTTTCTTTACTGTGTGGAATATAAAGTATAGGAGAATTTTGAGAGCACAAAATTTAGAATTATTTCTATATATAAAGTATAAAGGTATAAGTAATGTAAAATTATTTAAATGCCATTCTAAGGCTTAGAAATAGAAAGAAATAGAAGAAGACAGGAAAGATAAATTTTTCCAATATTTTTATTAAAATAAGTCATTTGCATTGTTATTGTATTAGAATATGTTATTGTATTGTTGTCTCCCACTAATTTCATGTAATAAAAATTGCAGTTTTTACACGAAGTAATTTATAGTAAAATTCGCGAATAAATTCTATCTGAAGAAATTTTATTATAAGAATTTAAAAAATTAGAAATCAAAAAAGAATTTATCAAAATTAAAATTAACATTTTACTTAAATATGAACTAAAAAAATATAATTTAAAATTATTAATTATATAAAATATAAATTAGATTATATATAAAACTAAATATATAAAACCTTGTTTTAACGCGCTTTATGTCAGATAAAAAATTCGATTTTATTGAATCGCGCCCTATAAGCGTGGATGAATCATGATTTGGGGCGCTACGGGCGCAGAACAGAGAGAGAAGGAAAGAGGGTGAGAATGGGTGGGAGAGAGAGAAAAAGGGTACCTGGACACGATGTAGACACGATCAATAACTGAAAGCGTGCAAAGGTGAACTGACGTTGCCCGAAACGTCATCGCGTAGTATGTCAGTCCAGTCGGATGTCAACCCTTCCTCGTGAATGTCCTGTCCTCGATTATTGTTTCATCGAATATGCGCGTTTTCCCTGAAGGATGTATTAATTCTTGCTTCGGGAATATTAAAAAATCCGTGGGTTAATGAGAGTCAATCAATATCTTTCACGTTTGTGAATTTTTCTTGGTGAATAATCTTGCGAAGGACTTTCAAGTTCGGGATAATTTACTGTGATTTAAGAAGTGTTGGAAAAAACGTGAACATTTATTTATTTCGTTGCTTATTACATAAAATATATATGTAGTGATTATAAAGTTCAAAAGGTAAAGATCTAGACATATATGTATTATATTATAAGGAACCCATCATCTGCACACGTTGCAGACTTTTTGCAAAATTAATCTTAAGAAAAAGACTAAATTGAAATTTTATTTTAAAAATCTACTAATAATAAGTGTAAAACTAATAAAAAATCTGTGATACATACACGTAAAAGATGTAAAAGAAAATATGTGTTCTGTGTTAACATATTGTTCATAAGAATTTATTAAAAAAGATATCTTAGTAATTAATTTATAAAGCAGAACTTAAATTAATTCAATCTTATAATTTCTATTGAATTAATTAATGAAGATTTTTTACATATATCATATTTTATATAGTTAACATTCATGTCAAGCTTTAAGCTACATATTGAAAAATCTGAAACTCATTAAAAAGAATATAAAGAACGAAACATCAGAATTTAAAATATTAAAAGATTATATATAAATTTTAAAACATTTGTTTTTAATTCTTTAATTTTTTAAAAAGTTTTACTGGAACTTATTCATTAAAAACCATTAATTTTTTGTCAAATTATTGGTAGTAAATAAAAAAATGCGGCGATTGTTACAATTTGAGCACTCTATATATAATTTATTATAAAATAAATTCAAAACTTTAGGAATTTGATATAATATAATAATTAAAAAGTTGAAGATTCGATTATTTAATTTTATGATTTTAAAAATGCAATAATTTGAATCTACAAATCTATGAGAAAAGAATAAGAACCTGTGAAATAAAAAAATTAATCTTTTGAAGAATATATATGTAGAATTAAATATCTTTCCAAAAACTTCTGTACAAAAGAATATGTGAAATTTTCCACGAATGTTTTTGATTTTCTGATCTCTTCTCATCTTCAAGAACTCGGATACATTCTTCGAGGCGATAAAAATGATGATGTGTACACCTGCAGTCTCTTATTTCGATCCTTATTTAAAGATGTCACAAGGTGCTACGTGCTTTTAAGTTTGTTGTAACATCGTCAGGATCAGGATTCGCTGCTGCCTTCGTTTTTGTCACAAGTAATAATCTCCTTAAAAAGAAAGAGAAAAATAAATAAAAAGATCAGTGCGAATATAAAATAAAATGGAGTGAAACTAAATAAGATAATTGACGAGAGAAAACAGGACAACGCGCGCGCGCGAATAATTTCGAAGTGAATAAATAAATAGCACAAGTTGACCTTTTGATATTCAATAAATTGTCAGCCTAGAGTAATTGCTTATCGCACTAAAAATATTTTGTGAACGAGAATTAATTAAATTCTCGTGCGTGTTTATTATGCAGAATAACTTTTTTCTCATATACATTAAATAAAATTTTAATAATAGATTTTTTTGAAGAAGGTTTTCAAAATTGTTTTCGCCAATAAAATAATCTTGTCACATCTTTAGAATTTGTCTATGAATTAAGTCTTCGAAATAAATAAATAAGATTCTGTCACGATTTCAATTTTTTTCAGGCGGCAAGTCTCGCATGATAGTCCTCGGAGAAGTGCCGCCGTCGCAACCAGAGCAGGAGCAGGAGTCTGCGCAAGATGTTGCGGCTCAGTGGTTGCAGTCGGAGGATCAGAGGACGGCGACGTCGACAGCTGGCGGCGTCCTGGCGGCTACTAGTCGCAGAAAACAGAACGTACCGCCGGTGCCGCAGCCGCGGCAAAGGATCGCCAAGGAAAGACCCGACGTCAGGGTTTTGCCTTCCAATAGGAATCGTAAGTCGCGTAGAAGGCGCATTACGGTCGCAGGTAATCATCTCATTCATCATCGTCATACCGTGTGAGTGTGAAAATTAATTTTTTTTAAAAGAGAAAAAGGCGTAAAATCTGCGGATATCAAAATAAAGAAGCACAATACAATACGAAATTGTAATTAGAATGAGATAATCGTAAAAGATAGATAATTGTTTTATAATTTTTGTTATAAAACGATCTGATAAATAAAGTTTTCTTTTTGTTATACATTATTTTTATTATAAATAGAATTTTTTTGTTATATTAGCAAGTAATTTAAAATTATAATATTAATACGCATGATATACATAATATATTAAGAATGATATAATGTACATACATACATATATATATATATATATATATATATATATATATATATATAAAGATTTATATAAACGTGAAAACGAAGTTTTCATAGAATTGAGATATTGGAATGTCTTTGCTGAGAGTTTAAGAAAATAATTTACCTTTAAAAAAGTTTCTAAAAAATTAAATTAATTCTAAATGTAGTGAGGCATTCACATGCATTCATCAATCTGTCTCTTCATTTCAAAGTCATATACGTCATATAAGTCATTGCGCAATAAATACATCAATCATAATACTGTTGCGATTTTAAAGATTGCGCCATTAGTACCAATTTAGATATTTGATTTGATATCACGTTGCAAATGAATTAACTTTGATTTTTTAGATATAACGCAGAATGGGGAGAATATCAAGGAATATGAATCATCTGCGATGCCAAGACCACCTGGAAGAAATCTGGATGCTATTAGACGGCCCAAGAAACTGATACCTGTCGACTTCGATTTGAAGGTATATTTTCATATTCTTTCGATCATGACATAGTAAACTCTAAATACAATAAACTCCCGTATGTGATACTTCTATAATGCGGTAAAAATTTACATAAATTTTAAAAAAATTTACATAAATTTTAAAAAAATACTCTAAACAAATTTAAATTTTGCGTTCAACTTTTGTGTTTTTTGTAATACAATGTATTTTATTTTTCTATACAATTCATTTTGCGTATTGTACAATGCAGAATATATCTGGTTATACGGGGCTATATTATATATAAATATTATTGCATAAATTGGCTCTTTATTCCAATTTGAAACTCAAATAATGGCAATGATAGGTTATTCATTGCATGCTGCAGTAACTATAGGAAAATTCTGACCAGAATTCATCGTTCGATACAGCCACTGATTCATTCTTTATTACCTGATATCTATGAATGATCAATAATAATAATTTTGCATTATTAAAGCTCAAATTACCGCGAATGAACAGCTAACATTAATCTCCTGCAGTTCATCTTTTATACATCTCATGCAATTGTATTAACTTATATTTACTTTCATATTATCTTGCAAATTCAAAGAACATAAATATAATTAAACAATGCTATTTTTTACACAGTTGGATGCGGAGGATGACGATGATGATGATGATTATAATGAAGAGGATTTTGAAACGCGGTTCGAGGAAGAGGACGAAGCCTCTAATTATTGGCAACTAAAAGATTACAGGTTTGGAGCTCACGAAGGTACGCGAAATGGACACAAGGATTATCATCGGCAGAGGGATGACGACGAAGTAGGATCCGCGAATCCTTGGCGGAAAACCGGTGGGCTTCGTCTAACCAGGAACGAGTACCATCGATTCTGTGATGCTCAACTAGAATGTAATTGTTATAAATAATATTCAAACCTTTCCTCCTATTATTTGTTTATTGTCTTATAGTCTTTCTTCCTTTCCTTTTGTTATTTCTTTTATAATTCTTCCTCTTAATATTGCTTTTTTGATATAATATTTATAAAAACTGCATGTATTTATAAAAACTGTATGAGATCTACTTCGAAAATGAACTCTTCAATCAATCTTAGAATCAATTTTTTCTTAGGAAAAATTTAAATGCACGCCATCTTTTTCAACTATTTTTAGTCTCGTTAGTAAATAATCTATATTATATTCTTTTCTTTGCTATATTTTTTTCAATCATGAATATTATCAGTGATTTGTCAGTATATTGTAACGTTTTGAATCGTTGATAAACGATAAGGATTAGATAAAAATTTATTTTTATCTTTTGCTAAGAAAAAATTTACCAATAAAATGTTATTAATATTATTGCTATTAATGCTAAAATAAGTAATCTCTTAACTTCTTAGTTAAGAGATTATTTATTTTCATAGATTTTTAACTTTTTGAGAGAAATGAATCTCTTGCATGAGATTAATAAGAAAATTTGTTTCTCCTATTTTATGATAATTTAATGAACTTATTAAATAATCAATATAATATTTTTTTATTAATTAATATATGATTAAACTAAGTTTGAATTGCTTTGAGAATGATCAAAAGCAATAAAAACACGAAACACAAACCATATTTGTTTTAGAATTTCAGTTTGAAATAATATATTGGAAAAATGTTGACAAATTTTTTTTCTATTTAATAAGTTCATTAATAAATCGATATCTTAATTTATATCAAACAATTTTAAATGTACTATAAAAATAGATTTTCTCTTTATTAGCCCGAATTTCAACTCAGATTCAAATATATTTTCAGTCGAGCAAGAATTTATATAAAAAGTGAATTTATAATGATTTTCGGAATAATTCAAAAGTGAAGTTGAATCGAAGATCCCCTTATTGTTTTATTTTGTTTATTCTGTACATGAAATCTTTGTTGTTCGATTTTTTAGCTTACGATTTGGCGACGCAGTGTCCTTCCCGGAGAGCATCCGCAAAGAGACACGCTGCAAAGTGTGCTATACCATTAATGTCACTCACGGGGACGACATCTTTGCCGCAATCGAGACCACAGAGTCGACAACGCGCTGGCCTTGCGGACTCGACTCTGAGCCAGGGACCGAGTCCTAACATCAGTTTGAATCCCAGCCCGAGTCACAGTCCGCAGCCGCGTGCACCCAGGCAACCACGACGAGCGTACACGATCGCACACGAGAGTAAGGACGACAGAGCTAATAGCGATGAGTGGGAGGATGATACCGATAAGGTAAGGAACGCAACTATACATACATATCCGCTCTTATCTCTTTTGTAAGCAAATTTCGGATACAATCGCGGACAATCTAATAGTACATATTGCACAGATACTCCGAATTGAATATATATGTAATACAGTACTTTTCAAACTTTCCTAAACAAAAAATATTTTGATATAGAAAATGAAAGATGTGATTAATGTTCTTAATCAACTTGGAAAAGCAATAGATATATAAATCAACGTTACAAGTTAAAGATTTAAATTTATATTATATGACATAAAAGTATTGAAGAGGTAATCGTATTTCACAGAAGGCAACACTAGGAGATATGCTGCTGGACGAAAGGCTGTCGTTAACATTAGATGAAATCGTGCACATTCGTAGCGTGCTCACGAAGGCGGAATTAGAGTCCCTTCCCGTGGAAGGACGTGTCAAAGAGGACGTGGAAAAAAGACGCGTTTGTTTCCTCTGTCTGAAGACGCGTTTCGGTCTTTTGGGTCCTTGGGGACAACGCTGTCGTTTATGCAAGAGGACCGTTTGCGTGAAATGTTACTCGAAAGTCAGTATCGCATACATTAATATATATGTTTAATTAGAATAAGACGAACATTATTTTATTTTATTCTATTTTGACTACATGAAATGTCCAAAAATTAATAGAAATAAACATGCAGCATTATTTTCTGATAAAATCTTTCTTTGAAGTGGATTATACATATATTAATATATATTGAAATATAAATTGAATTAATAGTTTCCGAGCTGTGCGAATTAAATATTTTAATTAGAAATTAATAATTAGATTTAATCGAATATTAGCTGTTAAATATAAAACTTATGCTTGACAACACATATTCCACTGATTTAATTGAATTTTTGCTATTAAAACGTTAAGTACTTTATTTACTAATTAAAATAAAATTTATTTACTAATGAATAATACTAATTAACGACAGCACTTATTTTTTAGATGCGGATTCCGACGGAGCAGTTTGCCCGAGTGCCGGTCGTGCTTCTCTCCCCCGGATTATTACTCTCGCCCACGGAAACGGAGGCCGGTAATAACGCCAAGAACGCTTGGTTAAGGAATACGGGAGCGGTCGGTTCGGCACCGGCTTCTCCCGCATCCAGACGAAAGGATTCCGCATTGCGCAGCGGCACGCCAACTTCAACGCCGACGATGACACCAGTCTCCGCATTAACGCCAATGTCGACTCCACCATCTCATGCGCGTCGAGAGATGGAAAGTCAGGGACTGGAGAGGAGGTCAGTACGCGGTATATTTATATTATAACTTGAATAAAACGCTCACAAGTATTCCGAAATTAAATATTTAACATTCACAATATATTATTATACGTGATTTATTATTACGATAATTATTTTTTATATTTTTTAATCTAATAATTCGTAAAATTAAAAATTGAAAGATTTAAAAACCTATGAATTTATTTGTCATTCTTTTAAATGATTGTCTTCTTTCTGTAATAATCATAAATATTTT
This sequence comes from Prenolepis imparis, assembly GCF_030444845.1. NCBI lineage: Eukaryota > Metazoa > Arthropoda > Insecta > Hymenoptera > Formicidae > Prenolepis > Prenolepis imparis. Next base: position 17,366,711 of record NW_028141166.1, on the reverse strand, counting down.
CCAGACAAAACACTATATTATTTATTCTCTAATGCACAAGTGTTTTGGTAATATATAAACTTGATATTAATTTTTCAATTAAATTGTCTGTATTTTTTATTTCATATATTCATATTTTATTTGAACAATTTTTATGGTTTATACACAGATGCTATAAGGGCGGTGGTAGCCCCGCCGCTCTCTCGACCACGAAGACATTCTCCGGCTCCAGCGGACCGACTGCCGAGCAGCGTATGGCTGCGGAACGGCTGCGTGGCGTCGCCGTCGTCGTCTGCCACGATTGTCGCATCATGGTCATTCAGATAATCAAGAGCTCGAGAACAACGCGTGCAACAATACGCAACAATGTCATTTCCCGTCTTACTCTGAACCTCTCCCCCGCCTACGTTTAATCCTCCTCCTTCTTAATACCATTATCATCACTGACTGCTGTTTCTCCGCGTTTAATTCTTCTCGCCTCTTAATACAATCTCCATCATTGACTGCTGTTTCTCACTATTGTTTTCTCCGTGTTTAGCGGAAATTCGTATTTCACTATATACGTATCAGTAGCGAGTATCGGCAACAATTGTTCCGCGACTCGAAAGAAAGAAAATATGTGTGTCTATATGTGCAGACGCAAAATAGGGCATTTATTCTCTTATAATGCGTGTTGCAGAACTACATTGATTTTCATATCGTAAGATAATGATAACGTAAGAATTATCCGTATGAGAAGTGGGCATGTCTAAAATGAATTTAGTACAGATTATTTATTTATTAATTATTAGATTATTAAACTATGCTTGGTGCGTTGAGATATTTGTTTGTTCTGAATAAAAGTTTTCCTTTTTTCTCATTAATTGAACATACTTTAAATCCGAGGAAGTCAATCAATGTTACAAATAATTTCTTTAAGATGCAAAATAGAGTACCGCGCGCGTGACGATAATCATTTTTGGAGTCTAACTAAATGCATCACTAGAATCTGATGACTCTAACTGATGTTTACTTATTGTAAGCCTCATAAAAATTTTATTTTACATAAAATGATTTACAACAAAGTAAAAATCTACAAATTTCATTATTTTCGATTTTTAAAACTTAAATTATTTATATTCTCTTCTAAATTTTGTATAAAATTCTAAGATCGGCATGATTTTTCTAGTGACTATTTCATTTAAAGATATCTTTAATTCGGTTTTCATATAAGAAAGTGTTTCTTCTTTATTATATTTTCAAAATCTGCAGAATCTAAAAATATGCAAAATTAAAAACTTTAAAAGTTACAAATTTAAAGATTTAAGAATCTGTGAATTTGTAACACTTATAAATGATTATCTTCTTGATGCAACGATCAAATAGATTATTATATTGTTTATTCTCTGTTGTAGACAAACATCTCAATGCACAAGGTAATAATTATCTCTTGATTATATTATAGTACCTACATGTCCATATTTTACTTGAATAACCGATTTATTGTTTCTATATGTTATTTATTTGGTACTAAACTAATATATTGCAACGCATTTAAGTTTATTTGTTACAAAAAAAATTAACAAAATTAAGAACGAGTGAATTTATATTATGTTATAATATGTCATTGTCTAATTATTATATTTTTCTATGTTATTATTTATATTATGTACATTTAATTTATCAGGTGAAACTTTCAGCAAAATTAAAGGATCCAAACAGCTAGAGACCTAAGAATTAGATTTAAAAAGTTTCGGCAATGGAAAGATCGAATAAAACACGAAAGATCCGAATGTCGAAAATTCTAAGGGTATATAAAAATTTGAAAATCTAAGTGTTAAGAATGTAAGCCTGAAATAAGAATCTCAAAATATGGATTCTCATCTCAATATATAGATTCAATGATTTAATAATTTAAAATCTATGAGGATTTCAAAGAATGTAAGGAACTATAAATTTGAGATATCGAAGAAAGTAAAAGTTTAAAAGTATACAAATTCAATGGTCAAAATATTTGAGCAGTTGTAAATTTAAAAATCTAGAGGACTTACAAAAAATTTCTTTGTAAAAAAATTAATTTTTTTTTTACAAAAATCCGTCTTTATTTCGTGTATCTTTGATTTCAAAATTCTTGATGACACAAAATTTGAATCCCGCGTATCATAAATGCTTATATATTCAATAGAATAAATGTAAATTTTTGGATCTCTAGCTCTTTGCTTTTACAGATTCCGAGATATAAGCTTAATTTCATAAATTCTTTATATAATATAAATCAGTCAAAAATCTATGATATTATATCTCAATATCGTAAAATTTTGAATGCAAAAATATTCGGCTGCTTATTTATATAGACCCTTGCATTTTATCGATCATTATTTTTGTTCGCAATTTCTTAAAATAAAACATCTTATTCTTAGAGATGGATTCTCAACGTGCGTTATATGCGATGTATTTAGATCTTTAGATTCACATTCACTCGGTAAGAGGAATTACTACTCGTTATTTCTGAAATCCTCGACTATTATTTTCATTATTTACATTATTTACGTCGAACATTGCATATTGCTAACAAATAAAATAATAAAATGTTAATTTAGCTTTTAATAAGATATGCACAACTAAATGAAGAAAATTAAAATAGATAATATCATCGTTAGCCGTTTTAGAAATGGAGGCAGAACCAAACAGAGGCGAAGCCTTAGAAGAATAAAAATAACCGATAAATCATATATTGAAAATGCATTCTTCTTGTAAGATATTACTGTTGATCTTCCATAACACGTTATTTAATAATAACACGTTCAAATGTATTAAAAAATCAACTATATTACTCACTAAGAAGTATACAAGATATTCCAAAAAGATATGTTTCGATAACTTTATCTGTAAAAGAACATCCTTATTTTAAAGATGATGATAAATAATAAGCTTTAATTGAGATATAGGCTTAATTTGAGATTTCCATTTATTATAATTTTTGAGGACCTTGTTACGTATCTATTTTTTTTAGTTTAAATAATGTAATAAATAATTTCTATAGATAAAAATTCGCAGTATTGCGATGCATTTAGCGCTATACTCGTGTGTTTTTCACATTAAATAAACCTTACAGAGATGTTCTTACACTTGGCTATATTTAACGCTAAATGAACACTAGATACAAATATGAATATGGACCAATGTTTTTCAATTAATATGGAAAGAAACATCTTTGACTTTTTCTTTTTTTAGAATATCTTGTATAACGAATAACAATGTTCAGAGAAAGAGGTAGAATAAGGGCAAATATCGCGAAAGAGAAAAGCAAGAAAAAATTATACAATTTATTATAAGTATCAAAGTGGATAAATAAATAAATTTAATAGAAAGTTTAAGACGCAAGAAAACGAAGATAAATATCTAATAAAATAAATTCATAATGCATGTGAAAATGAGGGTCTAGGAATAATATTAATTACATTTGATATATCTGTGTTATTAATCAAATAGGATTGATATTTTGATGATCAAATATTTTGATTAATTATTTTTACTGTACTTAATTGATTGAGAGTACGTAAAATAAATTACAATTAGTTTCTAGGAGAGATTATTATATTGCATATTACTTGCGTAAATAAACGTGTAGAAATATGTATAGAAACGTTATATGAATTATGTTAATTGTATATATTGTAAATGACTTCTTTTACATTGTAAAATACGTCTCACAACGATATTATTTATTCCGAATAATTTCTGTAAGTGCAAACAAAAAGCTGACACACAATGGAAATCGTTATTGAAAGAATGTATGTACATAAGTGAGAGAAAATTGATCGGCGATTGTGATCATTCTGACCGTGATCTTGTTCATGATCCCTGTAATATGGTGCAGAGTACAAAGAAGCGAAGTAACAAATTATAAAAAGTTACGTTGCAAGTAACTCCGAAAAATGTTTCAATGTTAAAGCCGATAAATAATATATATACATATATAATTATATAATTGGATTGTTGCAAAAGCTTGCGAGAATCTTATAAAATTTGTAGGACAATTATATGGTACCGCAGATGTAAAAATCGGACAATCGAAGGATTCAAGGAGTTAAAGAAAAAAAAAGAAAATCTCTAATGACGCGAAAATGAAAATTATCGCAAATCTAGAAGTTTAAGGATCCAAAAAGTAAAAAGATCTCTATATAGGAAGCACGCTGAAAGCACTTTCGCTGGACTTATGAAGATGGAATTCTTATTTACGCAGACCTCTTACTCTAAATCCTTCTTCCTCTTCAAACGAACCTCGTATTTAATATTTGTATTGAGATACAAAAATATTAATACTAGGTTCAGCTTCAATATTAAAGGACTCGTATAGAATTACAGAAGCTATTACGCGAGCTCTTAAGAGGTGGAATATTGCTTTCGCGTGTATCCTTTATTATTATTTAAAAATCTTTTTTGCAGAAAATATTTTATTCAGATCTTTGGATTTAAAAAAATATTTTTTATTTTCAAAAATCCTAAATAACTATTTCCCAAAAAAAGAGAATTAAAACTCTTGAAGGATTCAAAGATTCCATGAACTTAGATTTATAGCATAAGATATAACAGAACTTTTGTAACAACGTAATACGTTGCAAGCTATAATATTTTGATTTAGCGTTTAGAAAATATTTAATTAGACAAATTAGGATCTGTCTCATTAGACAAAATATATCTTGCTTCGTTTTGTCGTTATCTGCAAAAACTTGATGTAAATTTGCGATTTTAGCCGGCTATAATGTAAGTAATAAAACAATGATGTATAAAAATGAAGAAAACGAAAAACAAGAAAAATGTGTTAACATTCTCTTATCTGTCATTTTCATTTAACGATGTTTATAATTTTTAATAACGCGATGAAATCAGCTCCTTTTTTGTAAAATAATGTTTGTTTAAATTAATGTTCATCTGATAATGTACTTGTACTATATGAAAAGGGAAAGTTTGATTTTTTCTTGTTACAAATTGTGTATTTTAAAAGAATATAAATTCTTTAATTCGTGTGTCGTAGCGACTCGAATGATTTTTGAGTTCAAACATAGCTTATAAACGAAATTTATATATATATTTTTTTTTTAGATGATTCAAGCAAGCAAACATTGAGCATACATGTACGAACAATGAAAGAATCAGTTGTCAATCGTACATTATCTTTTATTTCGTTTCGCTTATTACACAAAAACAAGCAGTATCGTGCTACGCAAGGGTGATAAAGGAATCCGCGGATCCTTAGAATTTTCGGGCATGATACGTTTATAATTTATGATTTTTGCCACATATCTGTCACGCATTTAGCGTTAGGTGAAGAGTCGGAAGAATATAAAGTTCCCTCAAGTGCAAATCTAATTTTTTTTTATTCTTTTAAAATATATTTCAACGCATTCTGTCTGATGTTAATATCTCATTGGATTCATACAAGATGTATGTACAAAGATAATGATTGAATTTAACGTTCTTTAACGCTAAATGCGCGGTCAGAGGACGCGGGCTCTCTCAGGTCCCGTGAGTGGCTCGGAATTTTTAGCTTCTACGATCCTCTTCTCCTTGTGCAATTATACATCGAGGTGATATATTTCATATATCACCGGAACGAGCGCGAGCTACCAAACACTGCATTTCTTCTTGGGATTCATCGGCGAACCTGGCGGGCAATTGAAAGCGTTGGCAAAGTCCTCGCTGTTTGACAAGGGACCCAGCACCCGTACCGGTCCAGGCGAATGCACGCTGCTGCGGATCTTCGTGAGAGCGTCCTCCGGCCTCATGGAACCACACCAGATCTGCGCGTAATTGAGGAAGAATAACTGATCGTGCGTGAGATTCACTCCCGGCAGCAACGGTTCTTCGCCATGGATAGAGACCCACTTCTTGTAAGCCTAATAATATTTGATGAAGAGAAATTATCATCAACTCCCCGTATAAGTGTGTTTCATATATCTAAATTTAAAAAACCTACGTGTATTCTTCAAATTGGTTTTTTTTCAAAATGTATATAATTATCTTGTCTCTTAAATAATTTTCAGAAATTTAGTATGTTTGCTTTGTACATAACATGTTTCTATCATTACCCTGAAAGACTGCTTGAGACCGCCGTTGTCGGCGATATTTTCCCCTTGAGTCATTCTACCATTGATGTATAGATTCACTTCTTGCAACTTGTATTTAGAATACTGGTCCACGATGCATTGCGCCCTTTCGCGAAACGCCCTGACAGTGGCATTGTTCCACCACTGCATCATATTGCCGTCCTTGTCGAACTGACGACCCTTGTCGTCAAAGCCATGAGTAATCTCGTGACCGATCACTACCCCAATTCCGCCATAATTTAAGGACTTGGGGAAGTGCTGAGAGTAAAAAAGCGGCTGTAGAATCCCCGCAGGGAATACTGTAATAATACCAAATACAAAATTATTAATGCTTAATGTTTATTTATCAATGCGATTATGATTAAAGCATCATTATCCTAATGAGATCTTTACATTTTTTTTATATTTAAGTCTTGTAGATTTTTAAACTATAAATCACAAAGTGATTTTATATGCATTGAGATTTTTAGATACTTGAAACTTGTCAAATTGTTAAATTATGACGATAATTAGGATAATGCGATGGTTAGTAGCTAATACACGCGACTGACCTATATCATTTTTGTTGGGATTGTAGAAAGCATTCACCACAGCTGGCTCAGTCGACCACTTATTCTTGTCGACCGGTTTCCGTAGCTTTTGCAAATTATGATAAGCGTCGTATTTGAGCACGGCAAAGATGTTCTCCAGAAAACGATTTTCTGTTATGTTTAGCTGAAATTAAATTAGAAATATAAGAGAAAATAAAAAATAAATAAAGAACGAGGAAAAATTGAAAATATATTACTAGATCGTTTCAAGTTTATTATGTAACGGCATAATAAAACTCAACATTTAAATTATTTATGTTCTCGTACATTTCAGATTATCAAAAAAGATATTTTAATAATTTTTTTTCTCTGATAATTTTCCTAAGATATAAATAGATCATGAGTGTAGAATAATTTATATATAAATGAAATATATAATATTGTACGATTATCGTAAAATATGAGGTTCTTACCATCACGTATTCCACAGAGAGTTCGACTGGATCTTTCAAAAATTCCGGATATCCGATTCGCTCGTTCATCGAGTCGGCCTTTTTCTTCGCCACCGTCCGAGTCTCGTCGTTCATCCAATGATTTTCGGTCAGCAATTCATTAAAAGCCTCGCGAATCGTCCGAATCATCTCTAGAGCGGTCTCCTGAAAAACAGAGACGACATTCCAATTCATATAAAGCGAGAAGATATCAATGTTGGTCATTTTAGAATAGAGGACTTGCCTTGCTCTCGTGATTAAAATTGTCGCGTATAAAAAGAGCCCCTACTGCCATTCCGAGTTTTTTGTTGGTCCACTCGACGCATTGCGACCATCTATTCCTTTCGCTGAGAATGCCCAGCAGAATTTTACGGAATTCGATCCGCTTCTGCTGATACTCATTGATCATGTGAGGCATAATTGACATGACGAGCCGCCACAGAATATAGTTGTGTAAAGTCCTACGAAATATATTTTCGATTAAAAATTCAAAGATTCGCGAAATCCAAGAATTTCAAGCTCAATTAAAATTTTATCGAAGAATTATTCTAGCAATAGTTTTAATATCTCTACGATTTTACAGAGAATGGAAACTTGAAGAGTTTCACGAATAGAAAACTCGGAAAGAATTTAAGAAAATAAAGAATCCAAGGATTAACAAATTTTTAATTTGCCGGAATTTAAAGAATTAAAATTAGAAAATTAGAGGAAAGAAATTCTGTTGAAAGAATTATATTTGAATGCTTATATCTTTACCTGCGATCCGTCTTCGAGATGATGCGGCCCATCTGCACGAAATATGGCATTGCATATGTCACGACCGGTTCGTCTTCGTCAATTGGCACGCTGATGAATTCGCGCAAATAAACGAGCCACTGCAGCTGCGGTACTTCTCGCTGCAATTCTCGCAATGTTAATTTCCGATAAATCGCAGAAGTGTCATGTCTATCCGCTTCCGGTAATGAAATCTAAAATCACACACAAGACCACTGTATTATATTATAATTTACATAGTACGTCGCAAAATTGTTTGAACACACATTTATTTTAATTAAGAAATTAAATGTATTTCTTAATTATTGTTTTGAAAACTATATAAAATTGCGATGAGCATAGAAAGAGGACATACCTTGGCAAGCTGTTTCTCTAATGAGATCACTTGATCAAACTCTGCGGCCGCCGAAGAAGGGTTCGCTCCAAGCAAGATAGCGACGTTCGTCATGTACTTATGATAAGCCTCCAATTCGGCTGCGCTGCTCGCCTTCAAATAATAATCTCTGCTAGGCAATGCCAACTGCATCTGGTCGAACTGCGTAAACGAATGAAAATATTGTTGTTATATTTCCTCAGTGTCCAGAAACTAGACTTTCTTCCCCGGAAACATTGATTTTGATCCGCAATTTGTCGTTTGTCGATCGATTGGGTCAGAAAATTTCTTAGAAATAAATTTAAAAATAGTAGGAAATGATTATTAATATAGAATAAAGCAAAAAAAAATTTTTTTGTCAAAAGCAATACCGATTTTAATATACTGGCGTGAAAACTTCTGTAAGATAGTACGAGAGACGTGCAGATATGATCTAGATTTCTTTCTTTAAATCGTACCTAAGCTATTCCCGTAAGTTTCATAAGGCAATTAGTTATTGAGTGTTCAATTATAATCATTCTTTCAACGATACGTATTCCTCGAAGAAGAGAGATTACATAAATAAATGATACATGATTTTATATTATTAAATATTATTTGATAATTTTGAAATAAATAAAGTCTCCAGATGAGATTTGAACGACTCCCGTATGTTTTACAACGTGTTGACGTGTTGTATAGCCGTCGACTGACGGGGCCTTACTTTGCCGGCGCACCTGGAGGATGTTGGCAGAGGAATTCTTATCGTCTGGACCGACCCATTGTTCCAGCAGCACGTTCTCGTTGTACTCGCCGCGTAGACGACCTAGAAGGACTTCCAGCGAATAAAGCGGCGGTTTCCAAAACGCTCCCACCACTGCCGGCCAGCCACCGAGACGTTCCAGGATCTTCTTCAACGGGGCATCCCCGATCTCTCGTATGCGAGCTGCGTTTTTATATCATTTCGTTTTTGTAAGATATGCAAGACACATTTCTTTTATACATACAATTTATACTGTTAGCTTACATACAATTTTGCCTAAAGTTATGTCAATATAAAACACGAATGATTCTCGGAAATTTATTTTCAGGTTCTATAATCTCTAAATTTTTTAGAAACTTAACTTAAAAAAAAATGTTAGGTATGTTTTAGATATTTTGATTCAGATATCCCTTCTGAACAAAAATCTTCAAAGACAGAGAGAACTAAATTCTACAAAGATTCTACAATGAAGAAGAAAGGGAGATCTCGATAATTTTTTTCGAAGGAGCATTCTGTATATCATTTATACCCACGGATGTCCATACACGACCTGTAGAACATCTTCGCTTTGAGAGTTGCGTTATTGTCGTCCGCGTTAGGCGGCTCTTCGAGTAGGCGCTTCAGGATCACCTGCAGCTGATCGGCCAATACCTCGAAGGTGCTGATGGAGCTTCGGTCCTCCGGTATCACGTGCAATCGATTCCACGTGCCGCAGGCATATTGAAAGAAGTCTACGCAAGGCGCCGCGGTACTATCCATCGCCGTTAATAAACTCGCCGCTACATTGTCAATGAAACCCCTCTTGTTTTATTCTCGCTCGATCTTTGGTTGAATTATGACAGGCGTCAAAACTACTGAAGTCTATACATACATATTGAAATGACGAGGGAGATAACTCCAAACGTCGCCTAGTTCTTTCAGAGAGCACAACACAATCCAAGAGAGTTTATTTTATATTCTATAATGGAAAATATATGTTTATAGTTTTATAATGAATGCTGACTAAACTTTTCATGAAGTTTGCATAGAGCTTTCAGTGCATATGTATTTAAAGAACAAAGCTACCCCCCTGTTTTCCTCTCTTTTTCAACTCGTTTTTTTTTTTTATGCGAGAATGATATGAAAGAACGCATTATGTTATGTATAGACTTCAATGATCAAAACCGATAATTATTCATCAGGAATATTAAATAAAATTATTATTAAAATTATTACAAAATTATTAAAATAAGATTTGGCTTGTTTAAGAAAAAAATCTAAGTTTATAAAGTCTAAAATATTCGCAATTTTGTCAGTCATGATTGATCTGCATAACATAATTTATAATAATAATTGAATCTGGATGAAGTGTATTATAAAATGTATTTAGTCCTGATGATTGTCAAATGGTATTTAATCTATATATTGGCTTATAATTATTTGTGTTTCTTCGTTTAATTATTATTTCAATTTATTATTTTAAATTATATCATATTGTTTAAAAATAACGTAAAAAAATAATCAACATATTATTATTAATAAAATTGGAACGATCAATCATTGAAGTAGTTGCTGCCTTGGATAACTTAAATATCTGAGGAATAATTTTATGAAAAAATACACTTTAAATCAAATTTAAAATTTTGTGTTTCTTAAGTTATGACATTTGTTGCGAATTAAGATTTAATATACGAGTATATGATTAAAAGGAGTAAAAGTAATTTAAAAAATATAAATAAATTAAAAGAATGTACCTGTTCGGACGCATTCTTCCGTCATACAAACGTTCGGCTCTGAAAATAGAAATATACGATAGAGATATAATCAGAATTTAAGATATTCTCTTATACTTTTACATCGTTATTTAATCTTTTTAGATTTTAATATTCTTTAGATTTTATTCAAATATAGCTGATAAAGGATAAAACTTACGAGGCTCTCGGACGCATTCGCGACTGGTGTTTAACGCCAGCAGTAAAAGTATGAACAGGCAAATTGCCAGCAGAATGATGGCCAGCACACCGAGCAAACGTTGTCTACTCGCTGCCCCTCTTCGTCTTCGTGTAATTGAGGTAGCACGTGTTATACCGATTGGCCTTTGCGGCTTGACCGGATGTTGAAGAACGGACGTGGTAGTACCGCCACGTGGACCATAAGTCACCTACATAAAATAATCAATTAACATAAAGCATGCAATCTACATTTTAAATATCTCATATACAAGAAAAAGTTAAATTGCTGAAGAGATTTGCAAAGTTATCATCAAGAAGGATCGCTCTGATCACAGATACAAATAAAAACGATTCAAAGACGCGATGTCAAGGGATGTTGGATTCTTGGGGAGCATCTTAATTATCGAGATGACGTCTACATATATACCTGAAGAGGATTCGCAGTGGGAGCACCGTCCTGACCAATCGATCCCGATCCCGACAGATCAGCCGGCTGTTCGGCGACGACGGTGGTGGTTCGTAGATATCCGTTGTTTCTTTCGGACTTCATCCTCGCCTCGCTGAACCTTCAAAAACTCCGCAGGATATGTAGAACGGACGTTCTTCTTTCGCCTGTATGCGTCCTCAGGTTACGATGGGAACGGCGCGGATATCCCGCGGTCCTTCGCGAACGCCTTCGAGATCCGGGGTGCGTTCGCGCGCTCGCAAACTTGCCATTGCCGGTCAATCATCATCCCTCGAAGCGGATTTGTATAGGAAGAGCGAGAGCTCTTTCAATCGATCATCGTATGTAATAGTCTAATTCTATAATCTAACTAGAAGAACGCAAATTTTTTGCTTCTTAGAAAAAAATTACATGTTTACACAGTGTGGCACTTACGATACCTATAATTAACGAAGCAGTAGCTTCAAGATATGATCTCGGATATAAATAATTAATAAAAGCCATCATGAAAAAGCTCTATTAATTGATATTCATAATTTATGATTATATATCTAATGATATAAGAGAGTAAATTGATATCATGAAACATATGTTTCTAATATAAATTTTCACTATGTATACTTTTCTTCTACATCATAGCACAATTAAATGATAATTATACAGATCTATTGAAAACTATTACGAAAATTCAAAGAAAAGTCATTAGCTTTATTTAAAAATTTTTAATGATTTGAAGAAACCTTATTAAAGAAACAAGATATGAAAAAACAATTTTTGTATAATACATTTCTTATGCAACGTATTTTAGAAGTTATTCGACTCTTTGAAATTTCGTCTATATTTCCATTCATAAAAAAAATTAATCATATCATGTAACGTCATATCTTTCTTTCAACCAAATAATTTTTACATATATCAGTTTTGCGAAATAACTTTTACGGACAATTTTTTTATATCTTTCATTGTTTACGAAATAATCCCACGTGTCCACTTGAATGAGACGTGTTAAATCATATCTATTTTATATGAAGCTTTTAAATTTATATATAAATTTCTCTTCTCTTCGTGCAGTATATATATATATATATATATATATATATATATATATATATATACAAATTTTTCGATATAAATTTAAAAATAACAAAGTATTATATTGCAAGCATATACATAATAAAACTGTAAAACCCAATGTTTTCTCTTCTATTTTTAATTATCAACATTGAACTTGATAATTTTGTTATGAGTAAAAGATCTATTAAAATATAGATTAACTGAAGAAGAAAATTTCACTAGCTAATTATACATCAGAAACTCGATATTCCCAATAACTTGTAAACTTCCATCGCTTATAATTTAAAAGCTATTTCAACTTTGATATTGAAATAACTATCAGTTTTCTGGGTTTTTTTTTCACATATTGAATTAACATATTAAAAATCGATTCATTTCTGTAATGTAATGTATTAAAAAATGACTCTCTATATATATATATATGTATGTATCAGTTATTCCAAAGAATTATGTAAACTATATAATATTATAGAAACAAATATATATATATACATATAAAATTTTCACATATTATAGAGAAAAAAAAGATATTTCTAATTAAATTAATTTTGATAAGTTTTGAGAAAGAGATACATCACATGCTTCTAAAGATTTTTGGATACGATGACAATATATATAGACTCTCATTACACGAGACTCGTATTTATCGATAATGGTGTACCTTACATAATTAGCGATCGGTTTATTACGAGAATTATCGTATCGGGACACTTTCGACACAATTCATTCACTGCGACGAACAAGGAACGATCCCATTTCCCATTAAAACGATTAAACAGGGCGACAGGACGAGTTCACGTTCGCAGCTTGTGTACAGAAGCAACAAGCGTCCTGCGAAAAACTGTCGGGGATGTCGATCGAAGCCTCCGGTGGCGGCGCGAAACCGATGAGAAGACGCGAGAGAGGGTGCGTCGAGAGGGGCAGGTGTGTCGCCATCGAAGGTACGGGGATGTTGTCGAGGTCGGGGGGAAAAAAAAAGGACCGGTCGATGCTGCAATGCAGCGGTGGTCTCGGATCCTACGACGCGCAACGGCAACGTCTCGAAGCTGCTTGCTTTGATGCAAGAAGGGGATGAGGGATGAGGGATGATGCAGTGACAATAGAATTTGTCCGAGGATGTATAAGGATTCCTGCAAGAATTAAATATCAGATACAATTAAAATCTGTCGAGAGTGCAAAGGACCTTGCAAAGTCTTTTATTATCAGTCTTTTTCCTGAAGATGAGAAAATTGATGCAAGAAATATGACAAATTTGATGAAAGATGCGTTGCAATGAGATAATTCTAACATAAGTAACATAATATAAATTTAATATAAAATAAGAATTTTCTGATATAAATCTATAATCTGCTAATAGAATGATTTTTTCATGTCGTCTTTCAACTTTTTATAGAAAAAATATTTAGAAAAGAGCTGTGTCATCAGAAATCATTTCAAACAATCGATTATATCGATAGCTTATTTCTTGAATTACCTTTTTTAATCAATAAAGATTAATTTCAAATTAACATGTGGCAATTCTATTTGTGATTTATTTCATTAACCTTATTTAAAGAGATAAGACTATACTAGAACTTTTTTCAAATAAATAATTTCCTAAACAATATATTTTTGAAAATATAGAAGTACTGCGAGAAGCTTATTTAAGAGAGCTTAAAGAGAGATATGAAGGAAAATTATATATTTTTAAGAGAAGAGATTCATCATTAAAATTATTCTACACATCGATGGCAAACATTTGATTTTTGCAACATAATAAAGAGTAATAATCTTAATTAAATATATATATTATATTTATAAATAAGCTAATTATTATAGATACAGAGAAAGTAAGCGAGTTACTTTATGTCATGCATTATTTATTTATCGATTCATACATTTTTAAAAATTGATTTACATTTCCAAAATAACATTTGATTTCTATTATTACAAGACTCGGACGTAAAAACAATAGATCGATATACAATCTCCCAATGGGACTTTGAAATCGAAAGAATACTGATTACGTGATAGTTTTTAAACGGTTCCGGCATGTAAAGATGCTCGCCCGGGACTACATACCCATGAAAAATTGGATAATTGTAATATCGGAGTTATACAATAACGAATTTCTATACGGATGCGTAACAGAGGTTCCGCGTGTTATAATACGACGAGCGCCTCGGCCTTTGCGCAGGTACCTCATAATATATTCCAAGATTGCGTTTCGGAGGAGAAAACGCCGAAAATATGCGAGAAACATCTTCGTGATGTCGCTTCATCACAAATTAACTTGGAAAGGTTTTCGCGCGTTCTCTAGCCGGAAGACGAAACTCGCACTAGAACGCAGCGTAAAAACTCGTGTTACGTGTCAAGAATGTGCCGAGAAAAATTAATAAGATTAGAAATTTATATAAATATACGAAGCTGCAAGAGAGACAGAAATTCGCAAGCAGTTCGAACAAACATGTATTTAATAATAAAAATAACAAACAAAAGTATATCACATCGCAGCGAACACAAATACCTCGACTGCGTTCCGTGTAGTCTAGGAACGAGCACATTAAGAGTGACTGAATCGAGCATAAATTGAAACTCTTTCTCTTCCTATAACACTACGTACTCTTATCTTTGAACTTAACGCAGTGACAACAATGTAGCCATTTTTATGAATATTATAATTTGATCTCACAAAGTTTTTCTTATGCATTTAATGCATCTTTTTCGATTTTTGTTACGTTCTAAATCAATTAAAAAAAAAAAATAAATTCGACAATAAACGATGATAAAAGGATAATTAATAAAAGATCCTGAAAATGTTCAATTGTAAGATAGAACATATATTACTGTTCCAATGTTGTTAATAATTAAATCGATTCAAATCTTATATATTTAAGCAAAAATTCGGCATGCAAATTCAACATCTGTCGTCAAAACGTTAAGTTTAATCTTATTCGAAGGAATAGATAGAGTATGTTTTCTACTGTTAATATCATAATGCATAACGGGGCAATAAAAAAATTAAAACGCGTAGCCACAATGCGTCTCGACGATTGTGAAATCGATAATAATTATACACTCATTCAGCACAAATTAAGAGATCACTGCTTCAAAATGCTAATTTTTTGTAGGTCTAATTCAGTAATTAAAAAAGCTAAAATATCACATTTACGTAAATGTGTTTGTTAAAACACAAAATTGTATAATCAAGGATAAATTGATTAAGAAATGCATTAAATATATCTATGAAAAAATATGCTACCTCATCTTTGAAATGCCATTAAGTCTTATAATAATTGTTAATGGTGGATCTACATTTTCGAAGATTTCTAAAATTCCTGTAGAACTTAAAAAAATATTTTATGAAACGAAAAAAAAATATACATATACATATATAACAAATTTATATAACTTTTTATTATTAAAAAAATTAATATATAGACATTTATGTCAAAAATCATATTTCAAAAATAAGTACACATTTCTCGAAATACCTTTAAAAATAAGTACACATTTCTAGAATACGAATATAATTATATTATATATATTATTCAACAAACCAATTAACTGAATTAAATTTCAAGTTGAAAAAAAAAAAAGATAATCACAGTTCTTGAAGCGATATGTTTTGGTTCATATCATGTAGCGAAAGAAAGCTTAATTAGCATTCTGATAGATCCACTATTGTTCATAATCTATAGGCGTAGCATTTTTTATAAGTCTTCTGCATGTAATTGTCATTTAACATATAGTTCGTTAAAGCGTTAAGAATAAATTTCCAAAACGAATATCTTGAAATATCAGATATCTTTAAATAAAGATAGTTTCGAAGAAGAAGTGACTTCCCAACTGTGCTTTTGTAGAGTGCATTAATTTCCATACCCGTTTGACGTCGAGAGCACCAGGAAGCGGCTCTAACTAACATCGATAGAGTGCTTACAAAGTAATGCACGATTACGAGTTTCGTTTTTTTTTTCTTTTTTTTTAAATACCGGCACGCTGTTATTCGTGGCCGATTCGAACAGATACAACAACGAGCACAAGGGACAGCGAAAAATTAATAAACCTCTCGCGCGATTCGTCTGATCCTAATTAATCCGCGCGATAATTAATCTACGATCTCGCGAAGCCTCTCTCGTCGACGCGCTCATGCACACAATAATACGCATAGACGAACACGCAACATACATACATATACATTTTATAATTCGTTAATCTTGACATCGTTAAGTGAGACGGTTATTCGGCATTGTATATGTATTTGTGTGTGTGTGTGTGTATGTATTTGTGTAACGTGATTACATTGACGAAGAAAAATATGTAGCGCGCGATTCTGATTTTATTCGGATGATGATTCAACGTCGCAAGCAACAACGAGTGAGACTTCAATGCTAAACTTCGATGTCGCTCCATCATCGATTTCGCATCGACGACATACGAGAAGGAAACGGGTCTAATACGTTTCTCTGCGTGTAAACCCGTTTCCTCTTTTATACAGTAGAACTATGTCCGGAACGAGATTTTCGTCCTCGAGATAATATATAGAGACGATCACGTCTTGAGGTTCGCTTACTCTCGCAGACTCTGAGGAAAAATGTGTTATCATAATAAGACGATTATCTCATTCACGAAGGAGAGACGACTTCTCTTTAGCGATGGTGTAACATTGAGAACTTTAATAAACTTCTTGAATTTCTAGGTTCGCGATAGATCCGGTCTCGACGAAAGTCTTCTCGTTGGATCATGGATTCATCGCGTTACATCGCTAAGGAAAAGTCGGAAAGCGCAAAAACGGTCCAGAAGACTCACAAAGCCTCTCTCGCTCTAATATATCCCCTTTCCTCGACATCTCGAATTATCTCTGCACATGCAACGCGTATTACATATACGAGAATGTGCGACACAATACGTTTATGTAGCATGTATTTTAATTAATTAACGCCGATCGCGATCGCCCGGGCCGATTGTTGATCATTCGCGCCGAATGTAATAAATTACACGTCGAAGTTACACGAATATCGACGTAGCTTTTGCAGACGAGGAAGTGCGAAAGCGACGCTAAATCTCGGCGAACACGACGTCACCGCCGCGATCATACAATATGTATACAATGTTTATATGTCAACATCAGTTGCCGACGATATGACTAACTATTTAACGAAACTAAATGCTACGGAATCGACGAGAAGTAATTATTAAGGTCTTGGTCCGCTTGGCCGGATCGCCGTGATCTCGCGTCGTTTCAACTTTGTTTCCTCCGAAAGGGAGAGACACTCGCAGAAAAGAAACGATTAGTGTCTCTCTCTCGTAATTAACGGAGTCCCGTTCTTGTTTAATCGTCTAGTAATCGCGGTGTCACTTTTAGAGATCGAGTCTGGGATCTGTCTCGCGTTTGACATAATTGAATTTATACAAAGTCCGCAAAATTTCTTTCTTTTATCTTCATACATTAAATTATCTTGCGACAGTAGAGATGATTTTATCGTACGAAAAGCATATTTCTTTTCTTTAGTTATTTAGACATTACGTCTCTCCTTTATTACGACAATGCTATAAAAGGATTGTGATTAAAAGGAAAAGTTTCGTCGCAAAACAATTCGCTGTTATCGTAAAGTAACTCTTTACAGAATATGCTCGTTTTGTATAATAAATAATCGCAGAATGATAAATGTAATTATTCATCGATTGAATAATTACATTAGCGAGTCTGTGATAGCTTCATCCGCGTATTAAAGGGTCCTTTACCCTTTGAATAAACTGTACACTTTTCGCTGTACTGTTAGAACTAACATTCCTGGGCTAAATGAAATTTTTCATACATAGCCATAAAAAGCAAATCTTACCTACAATAATATTGCACAACGTACGCATGTATTTTTTTTCTTTTTTACTTTACGGAATGCTTTGTATCTAAAGTACATTGGAAGCATGAAAAAAAAATTAGCACGCTGTTTAATCAGTTTATATTGCGGATGAATGCTAAGAAAGCTATTTCGACGTCGGCGCATTTAACGAAGATTTTTCATCGCCATTCCGATTTTTTTTCCATCGCTTTAATATTTTATCAGACAACGCGAGACCATCTTCTTTTATCGCGCACGATTCTTCGATCTCTTCGCAGATGATTCGCAATGCATATCATTTATCATTGCATGCTACATCTTCCTGTGATTTAACTCTCTATTGCCCTGTATATCAAGTCACACGTACCAGTTTCATTTCTTCAATTTTTCTTTTACGCTTGTTTCTCTTTTTTCGTTTATTAATTATTCTAACTTGGAGTACGGAAACACGCACGTTTTGGGTCTTCAATAATAGATTTGTCATGTATTTTATTTAACTACATCGCGTTATATGAATGCTTTTTTCGATCCCCAAAAAGATACCCCGGGTAATAGAGAGTTAAAAATCTCGTGCACGTGCACGCTGTTGCATTCGGAACGGAAGTGCACGGCAATTATCCGATTGGATCTTACAATTTAATTACAATGCGTATGAAGATTTCAAATATCTTCAATTTAAAAAAAAACGTCAAAAAACTGTATCAGTATACGAGCCTCTCAGAAACCAAAAACTAATTAATTCCACTGTTTCTTAATTTGAGTACTAATTACGTGCTAAAATTAAGAAATTTAAAAAAAGTCAAATTAATCAGTTTGGTTTGTGAGCAGTTCATAAACAGTGTTTGCATACATACATTTGCTATCGTTTGTATATATGTACGTGTTTTTGCATTGTTATTTAGAATGTCTACGAGATTTCGAAGCCTTGAAGGATTTCCGAATTTGCGGATTAACATTTTAATTTATGAAATCTCAAAACTGTACATTTAATCTTTAAAAATGTAATGCTTTTTATCTCATTTCTCCGAAATCTTTAAACATCTCTTTTTTTGGATCTTTAAAGTTAAAACTAAGAATTTGTGTTTTCTTAAAAATCCTTTAATTAAATATTTCGGTTCCTTTTCAAACAATCTAATTGTCAGATACACGAATTGATTCTATTATTTTTTTTTTTAACACACGGAGATGCAGATTCTTGTCTCTTGAAAAATTTGTTATTCGTGTGAATCCTAGAAACTTCGAAATCTCGAAATGCCCAAGTCTTCGAGGCCTTGAATCCCTGGATCTCTTCCGTTCTTTGACGCTCGCGTGGTACCATATCGTAACGTGACAGGACACAATTTTTCTCGATCAACAACGTACACGTGACGGTATTACATGGCGTTGCGTGCACGTGTACGCACTATTAGAACTAGGACGTCGTTCTAAAGTTTCGTTCGAAATTACGCGAACGAACAATAGCGACAAGATATACACACTTTGATCCAGTTGTACTCGCGAAGCCCTTTGCGAGAAAAATCTTCAGGATCGATTACGCGACTGTTACGGACTTTCGCTCTTCTCCCTTACGGCTCGTTGCTTACATCTAACGCTGTTTTTGTTCACCGTTGCGTGTGAAGATCTCGATAGGAGAAATGCGCATGGTCTGTCTAGCGACATCGTCTTTCTTGTGCATTTTTTTTTCCCTCGATGGGAAGAAATTATTTGTACGGCACGAACGAAACGCGATGATCGCCAAACATCGCGACGGCAAGTCAATTATTACAATATATAATTAATCGGGAACACGTACGAGCCGTGCGTTTCGAAAGTAACGCAAGTCTGAATGTTCAATTCAAGTAAAAGATCGATCGACGCCGAAGATCTGTATGTGTCTATATACGGAAACTCATTAGGCATATTATTACTCGCTCGTGCGCTTCTTAGGATTAAATAGAATCCTCGCGTATGCTTGATATACTTAAATTAATAATTTATATATCGAATATATCTTATTTGCATCATCGAAACAAACAACTCGTATAAAATTGCAGAGACAATCTGCCTCCGATCGACACTACGCAATACTTTTCGGCTTCTCTAAAATCGACTCGCTCTGGCCGATCTTCCTAGCGACAATTTGCTACGCTCATTCCCGTCGAATGGAATGGATTGTATAAGGTACATAATACTTGGTTAAGTAATGACGAGATGTTACCGTGTCCGAAAGTATTGGAAAGCACCGGAAAAAAAAGGAACGAATGAACGAATTCGCATACCTCTTCGTTCTATCTTCGCTTATACTCGTATGTGTGTATACTTGTATGTGTAAATTATTTCATTTTAGGAACTTATACTATATTCGTGGCCGCCGACGGTGACCCGACGACTGTTTCGTTCGCGCGGGTTTGACAAAATGCGTCTCCGTGTCGCGTGTCCGTGTCAAAATCAAACTATATACATTCACATATACATATACTCGGGTTGTACTCCGATATAATCTTGTGCGATCTTAATTTCAGTCGACGATAACTTAAGATTTTCTTTCCCTCTTCTTTTTCTCTACTACATAATTTATCTAAATGTGCGCGCGCTTCACCGTCAACGGCGGATTTTATCTCCAAGACCGCTGCTGCATAAAAGTTGTCTACCTGCGGTGAATCGAGAGGACCAAACATTGTCTATAGGAAGCCGGCGAAGCGTGTCAGTAATCATTTGGCGCGTCAACGCGGTGTCGCACGTGTCTCCGCATCTCACTAAATGGAATGTCGAAAGACGGAGCGGAGTTTTCGCGTTATCAAGAGCCACGATACACGGCGATTATCGAATGATGGCTGTGTAATTCGTGTATCGTGGCTCTTCTATCAAGACGCTCCTCTTCTGACCGAGAAGAAAAAAAAAAAAGAAAAATAAACATGCGTTGTGCAACAACTCACTTAGAGCGCGCGATCGAGATGAGCTGATCGGGTCGTCGTCTGCTTAATTAGACCGGGCTATCTTGTCGAAAGACAATCTCTCGTACTTCTCTTTCTTTCGCTTGCACGTCCAAGTTTCTGATTCTCTTCAGTCCTCTCTTTCGATTTTTTTTTTTCTACTTTCTACCTACACTCGCCGATCTTCATCCACTCTCGAACACGCTTGTAACATTTTTTCTACTTTATCACAGATGTTTTATTCTCGATTTTTTTTTATAACGCCCTGTCTATGCTTACAGCTCACTCGGTAACATTCGATCAGGGATTCTCGTCTCGTGTTCCCTATATATGTTATTCGCATGCTGATGCGCAAATTACGCTCTCGATATATATTTCCCGTGTTGATCTTACTCTCCCTATTCCTTGTATAGCCAACACGTGTTATAATCACAGCTCTCGGTCTCGCCGTTACGCGCAAGAAGACACGATCACACGCTAAGGCCTGCCTTAGTACAAAAATATACATTCGCTTCTTAAAAAATAGATCTTAGCATTCTGTACTGGCTAGCGTTCGTTTGATATTTTACAGTATTTTGATTCTTGGCAGGCTGCTTTAAAGGGTTTAAGTTTATAATATCGGTTACGAGAACGTCGCCGTCGAGTGAGCTCTCTCAGGGCTTATTCCTGATCTAAACGCTAGCTTGTGCACCATCCCTTTTATTTGTGTTTCGCTTTCGCGACGACGCATATTCATAAATATATTCGCGAACGATTTCGAAGCGATTTCGACGAGGCTAAGATGGAAAGCAACCCGGAAAGGAAAAAAAAGGCGTTTCAAAGACGCGAGAAATTGAAGAAAAACTGACGATCGTGTTCAACAACGGAACGTATCGATGATTTTTTTTCTGCAAAAAACCTATGCGCCTTCCATCCCTCGCCTTTGTTTTTATGAATATGGTGTCGACTACTCTTGCGCGGCAACGTGCAGCTCGCTTGACTTGTGTTGTAATATACACCTCTTTCGGCAGGTTCAGTCTTATACTTGTGGTTTTGTCGTGTTATAATTACACACGTGGTTATTTAGTTGCGTTGTGCCCGCATCAAACGGCTGCACGATTGCCTTCTACGATATTTACTTAGTACAGAGGACTCGCAGAGATGGTACTATCATATCACTTGATTTGTTTCTACGATTCGCGGATATATCCATCATTACATTCAAACGCGTATCATCTCGCATTCTCGGTTAATTTTTCTCGTTCTTTCTCTATTCGCACGCTATTAAACTTGCTCTCGCGCAATTGTCACATGGTTATTTTTCACACTTATATATTTATTCTCGTGTTCGTTATTTTTCTCTCTCTCTCGCTCATTTATCACATTCATACGCTGGATACCGCATCTCCGAATATAATTTTTCTTCTTCTTCTTTACGCGAAATTTTCGTTCGTTTGAAAGAAAAACAAGAATAAACGTAAAATTACATTCATAAAGTTTTCGTCCTATCCCGTATTATAGTATCGACGGTCAGCGAACGATTTGTTAGTAGATTACGTCCGCGTATCGTACATAGTTAATAACTACGATTCTTGTGGGAAACCCCTAGTTACAAATTTCTCTCATTTTCGCGTTAGATTTTCCCTCTTTACTTTCCTCCGATGTAAAAATATACACGCGCGGAATACGAAATGAAAGGGCACTTGCACGAGCGTGATATACCTCAAGTTCGTAGCCGTTGTCCTGGCGAATGTGTGTGTATATATATATATATATATATATAAAATATATATATATATATATATATATGTACGCACGTTCGCGAGGACGCAACAGTTATTAAGGTGGTTATCTCTCTATGGTGGATGTCGCGTGACAGATTTCTCAATGAATTTACCCTTACCGCGACTCAGGTACATATTAAAGGCCCGTTCATCTTGTATAACAGCTGATCGTATGTCGAAAAGAAACGGTTTTTTTTCTCTCCTATCCATTGTACATTGTTTCTCATCTTTGTTCCTCTTGTTTCTCGTTTCTCCTCGCTCTTTTCCTATTCGTTTTCTCTTCGTGTATTCTTCCGCGCGCGATTCCGCGTGTATCCAGTGTCTCGAACGCATAGAGATGTATGTACAGAAACCACATATAAAAAGAACACAATATTATACGTGACTACAAGTTTTACGATACACGACAATGTAATATAATTATACAAGGTTTCGAAAAAAAAAAAAAAAAAGTAAATAATCTCTCGGAATAGTAAACTGTGTGTATATATACGGCATATACGGTTGCATTTTGGTATTTTATCTTTGTTACAGATCACTCTCGCTCTCTCTTTCTCTTTCGCTCTCTTTTGTAAACACATTCTCAAAAAATTGTCACCGTTAATTGTACGACAGAAATAGATGCGCACTGCGTCCGGATGTTGACGTGTTTAAAGTTCGACAGATAATACAGTTATACATACATATACATACATAATATTACGATTAGCGACTAAACCTTCGATTTTACAGATACACACTTATATTCGTGTGTTAGTCATCAGCGGTCGCTAAGAGCACGGTGAGTATAGACGATTATATATATTTTAAGTATTATACTCACATTCGATTACTACTCGTTATCACCTGTTGAAAGCTATACATGAACAGGCTGTATATTTCGAGCAATTTTATTTTTTTTTTCCTCTCATTTCATTCTCTCGCCCGCGCTTGTATCACGTACTTTACATCAAGCCGACTTTCTTCGGTGCGCATACGTTAACATTTGTACAAAAGCGTCCGATTGGTCTTGGTATTAAAAATAACCTCGGATCGCTATATCGACACTTTGCGCTTTTTTTGCCTTTTGCTCTTTCTCTCGAGCGCGATTATACTCTTTATACTCTCATGTGCGCCGCTTATTTAACGAACTCTTCGCGAAGTTTTACTAAAAGTTTGACTTTCGCACGTCATGCTCTTGGCGCTCGCTATCACCTAACTTCCCAGAAAATTGGAAAAATATGTTGTTGAACGCGCGTTTTTTTACTTACATACGTTTGGAATTTTGTTATTCTTTTTCCAGTGGAAGATCATAAGATCCGAACCTCTTCTTTTCTCTCTTCGATGTGCTGCAGCTTTTTCTTTTTATGCTGAATAAGAGTCCTTCGCGTATTCTTCAGTCTCAGCTCCGCTAAACTTTGTAGATCTCTTTAAAGATTCTTCGCATGTTGCAATCTTGTTCTTCAGCCATGTCGTTTTAATGCATAGCTCTCTTTGACCAGAATAGTATTGTAATTATATAAAATGTATTCTGGTTTCTTCTCAATATCAATTTTATAGGCGATAAGGGCAATTATTTACCGTTCTTAATGCCTTAATATATATACGCTATATACGCGTTATCTTTCCCTAGCATCACTTTGTCAACAACAAAACGCGACTCGTATAGTTTTTTATAAGAAGAAAGTTACAATGCATATAAATCATCGAAGAGATCGTCTCATTGTTTGCAAATGTGTTGTAATTTGCATTGAATATACCATCAACAAATCGAAATAGATCTAGTTGACTATAGTTTATCACACTGATATACGAATCGACAGAAATATCGTAAACGAGAAGATTATATGTGCGTTTATCCCTCTATATCTCTCTCATTGTACCCAATAGGATTCTCAATTCGGCGAAACGATTATGCCGTTGATAACGAGATTTCGAACTTATACGCTGTTCGATGTTTCATTCAAAATTTCTCGTTAAACAAAAAAAATCTCATAGAATAAAAAATGAAATTTGATAACGTTACTTCTGAGAATGCTGGTGGTCCGGAAATGACTGCTGGGTAATCACACTGAGTAGAAATTTTCCTTGGCTTCTATCAAAAATTACTTTTGATCGCTGAGAACCAATGGCATAATCACTTCTCTGCTGTCGCCTTTAAAAGGATCCAATATCACCATCGGCAGATCTGAATCGCTCAACGGCATCCAATGTAGACCCATTATGCCGCACATTTCCTTTATAAATAAATATACTTAATTAATAAATATAACATTTTAAGATTCTCTATCTCGGCTTTGCAATTGTTATTTCTTTAACTTTACAGAGTAAATCATCAGAAAACAAACTTTTGCCTTGAGTTTAATACAAAAATGTCACTATATTAAGATGGTTTGTACTCACGTGCTTGATACTTTCAGCTTTGTGCCACGATTCATTTTCAGATGTGATATCACTTTTTGCAAATATCAGCAATTTAAGAGTATTGCCTCTGAGACGTGCAATGGCTAACAAATTCTCTTGATAATATTTGTGGCCTAGGAACACCATCTTTGTAAGCTTCGTACATTTCCATGCCACCAATACCAAGGGATCTGGACTGTATATTTAATGAAATTATGTATATATCATAGTTCTAGCTGAAGAAAACACAGTAAAGCAAAGCGCAGAAATATTTCTTACCTATTTGGATCGTTTGGATCAAATGTAGCTGGCATCTGCTGCGCGCGATCTATCGAGTCTATCCATATCAATGATCTCAGTGTATCCGGATAACACATTGATAATGTAAGCAATGCCCTGTTATTAACGTTTTCACAGAACAATACTTTCAAATGCGTCAATGGCATATCAGGATGTAATATATCGGTGTCTAAAACCTTAACGCCGGCATAAGAGTGTATAAGGTTAAGCCTTAATTCACATTGTGGACTGCAAATAAAGAAATATTTTTTATGCATGTTTCTTTTTGCTGATATATATTATTCTTATTGAGATCGAGATATAATTCTAGTCTAACATAACTATTCTAGTGCAACAATTACTGTCTAACTTACTTTTTTTGACTAAACATTTCCCAAGCCATGTTTGTTGTTCCCGGATAATCGTCTTTCCAGCCATGTACATGAATCACAAATCTTTGCATACATCCGTTGCCTAACGCTTCTAATAAAGTATCATTGACAAACTCGTAATCCAGAGTTAAGACAGATAATCTGATAAACGAATTAAAAATAGTGTTATCGAGCTCGAAAAAATCATAATAATCAGGGTCGTCCTTAACAGATGCCAGACTGAGATGCGTTAGATGTTTGGCATGATGAAGACGAAGAGGTTTCAAAATTGTAAACATATTCACTATCAACTCTTCTGTGCATCCTAGACTTAGGGCCTCCAGATAATTAGAAGTCTCGATAATATTTGCCACGGATTCTATTAATGCGGAACGATAGCAGTTACTGAAAGATAAAGATATAAGTTTATCAAATGTAGTGTAAAAAGTTAGTTTATATACTGGATAAGATTAGCCAATTTATTAATACCTATCATCCTCGTTGTCAAAGGGAAAGTCGTAGGCATTGCTATTAAATTCCAAAAACAATTTTCTCAATTGTTTATTATGACTTAATTGTTTTATGAGCTTGTATGTTTCGCCCACGTAATCAATGTATCTGGGTTTATCCCAACGAATCGTAGCTTCATGCACACTCAAAGCAAAATAATTTGCCAAAGATCTATAACAAAATGTACTATGTACTGTTTACATCTTTTAATGAATTTGTACATATAAACAATAAATCTCTGATTTTACATACCGAGACCATAAAACACTGTCTTCATCTCTGAACACAAAAGTGATTTTTTTCCAGAAACTTGGATGGAACAGAGTGTACCTCCAATTTCTGCACACCTGTACAAATTGAATAACAAGTCTATTGAACAAATCTTGTATGAATTAAGTATAAATAATAATTAATCAATATATGTTATTGTTATCAAATATTAATGTATCAAAATTATAATTTTAATAGGAATTTTACTATATATTCAACATGATTATATTAATATAATTGACATTGACATACATAAAATACAATACTAATGATGATTTTTATTGCATGGTCTTTGTAGTTTTTTATTATAGTAATTTTTTATTATATATATATATATACATAAATAAAATAATAAAATTTGTAATTTATATAATAATAAAGTTTGTCATAAATAATCGTTGATATTTCAAATCCAGATATCTACTATAAAAAAATATAACGCATCCCGAGTCAACACACACACACAAAAGACTTGTAATATCAAACTTATAATCATGCAAATGATCTGTAATGTCAAGCGAGATAGTATATCCTCTCATTAGTATGTATGTACATTCCATCGTATATAAGAAATGCTCTCGTGATTGTCACACGACGACTTTTATCGGCTATACAATGTCAGATCAGTTTACAGCGCAAACGATCGCGACACTGAAAGAGCGAGAAAAAGGAAAACACACAAGAGACTTTCTCCTTCTCTCTCCCTCCCGCCCGGGCTTTCTTTGTCCCTCACTCACTCTCTCTCACTCTCTCTCTCTCTCTCTCTCTCTCTCTCTCTCTCTCTCTCTCTCTCTCTCTCTCTCTCTCTCTCTCTCTCTCTCTCTCTCTCTCTCTCTCTCTCTCTCTCTCTCTCTCTCTCTATCTCTCTATCTTACTTACCTGAGAGGCTCTTATTCTGGTCTCGTGCGACAGATACGAGAATATCTCCTGCAAGATAACGCTGGGCAGATTGTTCCAGGACGGGCCGTGGTCCTTTTGCGCCATTTCTGTCATCCGATTCGCAGGCTTGTAGGACGAACAGCTGTTTGCCGCATTCAGCAAAGACAGCTGCCCCTCGCACTTTCTCGACGTCGCCTCCTCCGTCGTCGCGTCCCCGCCGCCGTTCACCACCGCTGTCGACGACGACGTCGTCGTCGTCGTCGTCGTCGTCGTTGTAGTTGTAGTAGTAGTGACGGTGCCGCTGGCTGCTCTGAATCTCTCCAATCGCACATCTTCGTACGTCCCCTCGCAGGCGCGCATCATATTCAACCAAACGAACGGTCCGAATCGCGATCCATCCGCTACTACGTCGTTAGACCCGTTGCCGACTGCGACCGCGCCGAGATTTACAGCCGAGACGGGCATATACTCTGTCGTATACAACCCCGATGTGTGTATACACACCGATCTCTCTCCCGCGACCTCCCCCAACGCGGACTCGCTCACTTTCGCGTTCCAACTGTCGGCCAGGTCGGCCTATCTGCCTCAAAAATGTCAGACGCAACACACGTTTCAAACGTGAGGAGGGGAGGGAATTGCTGAACACGCACACTGTGAAACGTGAGCTTCTCGTCCGTGTGTTTTGAAGCTTCGGCCAGCTTCGGTCAATTTCGGGATAGAGGAGGACAGATGTATCATCTTTCTCTCTCTATCTCTCTCTCTCTCTCGAGTTAAACAGCTGATTCTCGAAAGCTGGCGAAATAGCGAAAATTAATTAAGCAGATTAATTAAGAGAAGCCCATCTCCATTAATTTTCTGTTATACAGGTTATCGCAAAGTGTCAGAAGTAAAAAAATATCTGAAATATTAATTTAATAAGCTTTATACTCTGTCTCTCTGCGTGAGAAAAGAGTTGAAAATAATGTTTTAATAATATGAATAATTATTGCGAAAAATGATGTTATTAATCTTTTTTAAAAGAAAATATAATATTTCTATGGAATATTTCTATGAAAAAATATGGTTTTTGTATTTTATCGAAATCGTTTTACGTCATATCAATTAAAATTGATACCATGAAATTGATCGTGAAATTTTAATCATATTATCTCTTCCTTTTTAGCTTATTATCTCTCCATTAATTCGTTGATAATTACATATTTTTTCTAATACTCTCGAAAAATCATTAAAATTATTAAAGGAAAAATAAACTAAATAAGCAAATCTTTTTTTTCTAATAACTTTAAAATTTTTATTGCACGTGTGTGTGTGAAGTGCATTTAAATGGTTATATTTATTGACAAATTGATAACGAGATAAACTCATCTTTTATTTGCGCAATATCTTATTTATAGTATATCTTTCATTGTTAATAAATATCTTTGATCGCGTTAAAGAACCTTATTATTCAAAGAATTCCGAGTTTATCTCGAGCGGATATCTAATTTCACTTCAAGCGGATGATATCATATTCGCATCGAAGCGATCAAATATAAATCTATACTTCACAACACAATCTTATCTAATATATACACTCTCAGTAATTATCTCGCGAATGATTAACGGGCAGCAAATCAATTACGCAAGTGCAAAAAAAAAAGAACAAGATCACAGAAAATACATATATATGTAAATGTAAGATATATCTCTTTTTTTGCGCTCTATATATATATATGTTTGCGTAACTTTATCGTGCGTATAAAAATGCGTATAGACTTACGAGACATAAGATTATCGCAATCTACATTATTGTGATAACAAAACAGCAACGCACGACGATTATGTTCACGTGTCATCGTTACATTCTTGCAGCGATACGATGCACGGTTACACGTTAATTTAAATCTCGACGAACCATATGTTGCTCCTTCAGGGTGCGTTCGGAAATCTTACCTATAGGGTAAACTAATATTTAATTAACCAATCAGAACGAAAGAAGCACAGATGTCTACGTCTTGATTGGTCGATTAAAAACTACTTTGACCTACATTTCCGAACGCACCCGCGCGAGAGCGACACGGAACTGTCACCAGCTGTCACCCGCCTCGCGCGGAAACTAGGCGGAAACAGCTGTTGTGCGGAGAAGCGTGACGTCACTGACGTCTAGAGTTTTGCACGCCGGGCAGCGGACAACATGGAGAGCGCGCCGAAGCATCGTGTTGTCACGTCGTAAAGCGAGATAATCGTCGTCGTCGTCGTCGTCGTTTAAATGACACGGCGCGATGACGCGGTCGAGGATCCACAAGATGAGGTTTTTCATATTCCTGCTGATCTTCCTGCTGGCGCAGACGGCGATCTGCGACGGGGGCTTTCGGGAGAGGAGAGACGCTACCGGGGACAAGAAGGCCGTGAACGAGGAGACGAAGAAGAAGATCGACGAGCCGCGGAATCAACAGAACCAAGCTGGAGTATCGTCCGCTGACGCGAAGAGACCGGCGAACGATGCCAACAGGACGCACGACATAACCTCAAAGTCGCCGCCAGACGAAATCGCGAATAATAGAACGCACATCGCGGACAACGAGGTTCGTATCTCCCTGGCGCGTGTCAGAGACAAGGAATGTCTAGTGGGAAGTGGTGCACAGATATTCTTCGTCTCGCGGATAGACCTTCCAAATTTATAATATATTTTTAATATATAATATATTAATAATATAATGTTATATATATATATATAATATAATATATATATAATATATATATATATAGCAATTTATAATATATTTATAATATTCACAATTTATAATTTATATATATATATATTTATATTTTAGTTATAATCAGAGAATTATAACTTGATATTACCTTGACAGCAGCAGTCCAGGGAGGATCACGCGACCTTAAACACTGGTGCTCTCGTACGCGGTTTCTTAGTCTTTGTGGGACTAAGCATACTTGTCATGGCCTACATCGTGTTCCGTAGCTTTAGGTAGGGATATTCGATGGATGAAGTCTCTTGCTTGAAAGTTTAAATGAGTTTTGTTTTTATCGACAGGTTAAGTAAGACGCGAGCCCAGTTGGTTCGAAAGTACGGTGTCCTCACGCACAGGCAGGATGTCGAGATGCGACCGTTGCCGTTGGAGGAGGAAGACGACGAAGACACAACTGTCTTCGATGCGAGCAACGTCATGACCAACGTTCAGCATCAAACCGCGTAAAAGTTATCGCGTAAGGAAATACACCGTTGTGCTATTATATATACATCATCCGTGTAATGCTGCTCTCGACATCCACGATCTTAAGTAACTCAATCGTGATCTGTTGAGGTAGGTACACGACAGAAGGACTATGAGAGTTCGGAGACAGATTTACGACATTTTTTAGCATTTTGAATAAAGTAATTTGCTTTGTGCAGCGAGGTTATTATCAAATATGCATCTGTGATGCATTTATCATTAACATATTATGCTTATTCAGCAATAGATGTACTTTTCCTAAAAAGAAAAAAGAGAAATCCAAGATATTTCTACCAATATTCTCCACTCTATTATAATATTGCTATGTGATAACATAAAATTTTAGATATGTATCATCTGCAAGTTAACGAAAAGGTTAATGGGTGGCTATATCTCTACTCTTATACAGATTATATTTTAATTAATCTACGTTGTTATATAATTAAAATTATACAAATACAGATTGTCTCTATTTTCTTTAATACTACACATTAATAAAAATTATGTACAAAACTTTATTCCAAATATGTGTATTATTTTGAGATACATCTATTGAAAGAATACGAATATATATAAAGGTAAAGTTAAAAAAATTGATTAAATATTTTGCTAATATATATATATTTTTTTTTTTTATATAATTAATAACAAATATATATTATTATATTATGAGATTATATTATTATTAACAAAATTAGAATTTAATAATACTTTCCCAATAATATGTGATTGTTTTATTAAAATAATTTTTATATATATATATATATATATGTTTTTTGTTTAATAATTCTCTCTGCAAAAATTCTCTATAAAAATAACTTACAAATTTATCATATATATCCATTTTCAACAGCATGAACTATTACATCTGCCAATCTTTGTCTCCCAGTTGATGTTTTAATATTAGACAACATCCATACATCAGAAATATTCACTGCATCATTGGTCTTAATAATAGAATCTAAATCGAATGCTTGAGATGGATCCAGTAAACAAAATGGAATTGCTTCAAGCGCGAATACAAATCCAATAATAAAGTATTCCTTCACCTGCAATTTATATCGATTAGTATATCACTTTTTTTTCCTTTTTTCTACTTAATATTTTAAGAACAAAATAGATATTTTACCTCTTTCATAAATAAATCCCATGGATAAATTTTTTCTGGATCAGATCCAAGAGATTTAATAGTATTGCTCAATTCGGAATGATAAGTTTTTAATATATCATCGAAATATTGATCACGAAGTGACTTTAGAGTACACGAATAAACTAAGAACGATAAGTCCGCGATAGGACTAATGCAACGCGCAAGTTGAAAATCAAGCATTAACGCTTCCTTTTGATTTTGCCCGATGTCTCGGACGAGAAAGTTTGGAGCCCAACAATCACCTTCAGTTATAGCGGACGTAAGAGTGTCTCTTCTTTCACATAGTTTTGTACACTTGTGATAGAATTCACCAAATTCATAGGAATTGAATTGCTTCTCAGCTTTACTGTTTGGATACTCAGCAGCTAACGCATGTTTAGCTATATCCACTAGCTTTTTCTATATAAAAAAAACTTGCTTTAATAATAATTAAATTACATTAAAATATACAATGTAATGTTACTTACATGAAATCTTTGGTACCAGTTCCAGTTATGATTACCAAAGTAGGTTTCAGTTAAATGACTCGCAAGTTTTATAAATTCTTCTTTCTTTTGGTCTTTATATGCAAACGAGATTGCATGAAATTTCGCTAACGTTTTTAAAATTACTGTGCATTCCTCCCAATCCATGCAGTTTTGTCTGGATGCAGGTCCAAATCCTAAGGGAGAGACATCCTCCAAAACAATAAAATCATTTTCACCATCTGTGTAAGAAACCAAGTGACGTGGTATGCACAATACATTGCTTTGTCCTTTGTCAACTAGGAATTTTTCAAATTTTGGGACAATCTGTAAAGTTATAATTGTTTGAAATAAGTGTTTATTCATTGAGTTAGTGCTATTTTTTTTAACAATATACATATTCTCTATTATATGAAAAAAAAAAAAAGAATTTATATATTCTTACCTGTGTATAAAATAAGATTTCATTGCGGAAAAATTCTGCACTTCTAAAAGTCTTTCTTCTACCGATGTTCTTTGGAATAGACTTCACGACAAAATTAACTAGCACATGTTGCTGTGGGTCCTCATCTACAATACCATATAATTTACCCTTATTGACAGTCGACATATAGCTATCACCTTTGGCAAATCCTTCGCCAAAATCCCAATCTGTCAGTTGCACTTTTTTTCCATTATAAACTTTACAGAGTATGTCTCTAAGCACCTCTTCCGTAAACTTGTCACTCACTTCATTCAAACTGATGCAATTTTTATTTTGACTCATGATTTTTTACTTTTATAAAAAAAATTTACATTTGATATGGCACTTATATAATAATACTTTTGAGAAATACTGATATTTTTAGGAGTTAATGTAATATATTTATGTTACGAAGATCTTTAAATAATGTATTTATATTAATAAATTTACTTATTATAATTTATGTTTGCGACAAATAGCATTCAGTAAGTTAATGGACATAACTGAGAGAGTCACAATGAAATAATAAGCAAGATAAAATTGTGCTATCGTTTATATAACTGTTATCTTATTGAACATGATTTAATTCTCGTTTGCACCTGTGATAAGGCATCTATAATTTATGATAAAGTCTTTATCATTTTGCAGGAGTTTAATTTTTTTGAGAGATCTTGATATAGCACATTTCACTTTGTAAATATTCGTGTATATCGGTTCTCTGTAGATCGAATGAGATTTTTTTTCTCGCCAAGAAGAAAAATGCTTATCTTATTAATCGTTTTTTATATAAATACATCTGTGATTACTGTAAAAAAAAAAAGAACACATAATTTTCACACAAACAATCCTTGCGCGTGCACTTGCTAAGGCTTCTAAGCAATATACTGTTGAGTGGAATTTTCCATTATGAAGTCTTATTGAGAACTATCATCCATTTGACTGATATGCACATATGGAGAAGGGAGAATAAATTGAGACAAGTAGTCGAAAGGCTACACGATGTGTGTCAATTTTTTGTAGTCTATCTCCCTATCAGCATTTTCTACTCTATAAGATGCGCTCGTGTTTTTAGTTTTTGTACATATTTATACGATTTCTGATATAAAAAATAAAAACATAACCTTTCGCATGACTAATAGAGTAGTAAAATAAAACCAAAAGATTATGTAATATATATCCCTTTTCTAAAAAGTGCATGTTAAGTCGATTCTCGCAAGTATTGTTGCCTCTTTTCCGCGATGCTGATTGGTTATCTCGATGTGTGCTGCGTTGTACATTATTTCATATTGATAAAAGCCTGTCAAGGTTGAGCGATTTTGACGCATTTTGACAGTTCAAATGTATATACGCATTTTGACAGTTCAAATGTATATATTGAGAGGTTAATAGTGTATTCAATTTGTGAATGCAATTATTGTGGTTTATATTATGATATACATGATATTATGTGTACATATCATTAAATTAAATTAAAGAAAATATAGATAAAGAAGACGAAGAAAGGAGGAAGAGGAAGTAGGAAAGAATAGAGAGAAACTATGTGTAGTAAAGTATATATATTTTATAAATGTAATAAATAAAGCATTATTTAATCCAATTTACATTATTTTATCAAGAGTTTTATGCGTTATTGTTGTGTAGATATTATTAATAAAGTACTATAGTTAAATATTATTAATGTTATTTAATTTTATTGATAATTAATATTATTTAATTTACTTATAGAATATTAAAATATTAAAATATTACTAAATTATATATTACTTCGTTAATGTTTAAATATTATTAGTTTTAATAAATTTTTTTATGTTTTATTTAAAGTTATAGAAAAGACCAATTATTTTTTTAATTATACCATTAATTTTATTACTCATAGATAGAGAAGAATAGAAAGAGAGAAAAAAGAGTAGGAAAAAAAAGAGAGAAAAAGAGAAAGGAGAAGAAGAGAAGAAGGCTTTTTAATTAAAATTGAAGAGAAAGAATAAGCAAAAGAAATAAAGAAAAAGGATTGATTGAATGACTGAAGGAAAAGAGAGAAGAAAAAATATAATATTAGGTAATATTTTTATTAAATTTTTTAAATGTTTTAATATTATTATATCTTTAATAATTTTTAAAATATTTTATTTATAGTTAATATAAAGGAGAGATGCATTATATTATTAATAGACAAAAATAGAAGAAGAGAAAGAGAAAAAGATAAAGGGAGAGTAGAAAAAAAAGCTTTATTTAAGATTAAAGAAGAGGATGAATAAGCAAAAGAGAAAGAAGAAAAGAAAAGAAGAAAAAGGAAAAGGGAGAAGAAGGAATATATTAAGTAATAAAATTTTTATTGAATTGTTTAAATGTTTCAATAGTATTATAATTTTAGTAACTTTTTAATTAATTTGTTTTTGTTTTATTTTATTAATGTTAAAAAAGAACCTAATTATTAATTATTAATTATTAATTATGTTATTAATTATATTATTAATAAATAGAGAAGAATAGAAAGAATGAGAGAGAGAGAGAGAGAGAGAGAAAAAAGAGTGAAAAAAGGAAGAAGAGAAAAAAGAGTAGAAAGCTTTATTTAAAATTAGAAAAGAGGATGAATAAGTAAAATATAGGAAGAAAGAGTGAAAAAGGGTAAAGAAAAAGAGAAGAATGAATTTAAAATTAGGTAATAATATTTTTATTAGATTTTTTAAATATTTGAATATTATAGTTTTTTAAAATGTTTTATTTATAAAGTTCTTAATGAAAACATAAATTATATTATTAATTATATTATTAGTAGATATAGAAGAATAGAAAGAAAGAGACTAAAGAGAAAAAGAGTGGAAATAAAAGAGAGAAAAAAGAAAAGGAGAAAAAGAGAAGAAAGTTTTATTTAAAATATAAGAAAAGGAAATAAGAGAGTGAAAATGAATAAAGGAGAGAGAAAGAAAAAGGAAAAGTAGAAAAAAGCGAAAAGTTTTATTTAAAATTAAAGAAGAGATGGAGAATAAAAGAAAAAAGGTAAATGATTGAAGGAAAAGAGAGAATAAGGAATATATCAGATTATAATAATTATTAGGTATTAATTTTTTAATTGTTCGAATATTATTGTAATTTTAATAATCCTTTAAATATTTTATTTAAAGTTAAATGGGCTACTTTCGTGACAGAATTAAAATGTTCAGTTTAAAATGATCCGTGGCTATGATTTGTTAAATTTGAAATTTTATTAGAATCATCATAATTTCAGATTTGATCAATCACAGCACACTAATCACAGCGTACAATTCATTTTAATTTGAATTATTTTAATTTTGTCGTGTAAGGGCATAGGAGACGAACTATAATTATTAATTATATCATTAATTTTATCATTTATAGATAAAGAATAATAGAAAGAGAGAAAAAGAGGGAGATAGAAATACAGAGAAAAAAGAAAACAAAGCTTTATTTAAAATAAAAAAAGAAGAGAAATATTAAGCAAACGAGAGGGAGAAAAAAAAGATTATAGAAAAAGAGAGAAGAAGGAATATAAAATAAAGTAAATTATCTTTAAATATTTTATTAAAGTTAAAGAGATGAATTGTATATTATTAATTATATTATTAATAGATAAAGAAAGAAAGAGAGGGAGAGAGAGAGAAGAAAAGAAAAAAAGATAAAGGAAAATGAAAAGGAAAAAAGGAGGAAGTTTTATTTGAAATTAAATAAGAAAAAGAGAATAAATAAAAGAGAGGGTGAAAGAGAGAAAAAGACTGAAATAGGAAAGAAGGAATATAATATTAAGTAGTATTTTTTCAGAATTATAAAATATATTAATAAATATAATTAATAAGTTTCAAATATTATTTATATTATTTATATTATTTAATTTTTTAAGGTTCCTTGCCATTTGCTGCGGCCATGTTGGATTTTGACGTCGAAGGTGAGAAAATACACGCTAAAAATTATTGCGTGCTATTTTTAGATAAAAAAATATTTTGATGAAACATAACTTCAGATGGCTTTAGCATACTTTAAAATAGTCCGAAAACTATTCTTTCCCTTCGAAAATCAATCAACAATCGTAAAATGTTCGTGATGCAGATTTTGTCATACGAAATGCGCAGTAGAAATGAGTTTCGACATATATTACCGCGATATATGCATGCAGTCACCCATAACTCGTGATAATGTGCAGACAATGTACTGTTAAAATGTATATAAGATTAATTTTTTGCACGTTTTGAAATATCGAAAATTAAAATTTTTAAGCCGCAAATCCCATACGGCGCAGATTTATATAACGTATATTGGACCAAAAAGATAGTACGCTGGTATGCTTATGGTACAAAGATAATCTGCAAATAATACATTATTGAAATATATATACGATGAATTTTTGGCTCGCCTTAAAATATTAGAAATCGATACTGTTTTACAGTTGACCCTATGCGACGCAATCATATTCTATGTATATCAAGTTAAAACAATTGTACGCTGGTGTTTGTTTGGTACCAAATGATTCTGTAATCAATGTACTATTAAAATGTATAATCGATGAAATTTTGGCTCGTCTTAAAATATTAGAAATTGATACATTTTTGCCGCTGACACTATGCGACGCATATTTATTTTATGTATATCATATTAAAAAATTTGTACGCTGGTGTCTGCATGGTACCAAAAGATTCTGCAATCAATGTACTATTAAAATGTATAATCGATGAATTTTTGGCTCCTCTTTAAATATTAGAAATCAATACTTTTTTGCGGCTGACCCTGTGCGACGCATCCTTATTTTATGTTTATCAAATTAAAAAATTTGTACGCTGGTGTCTGGTTGGTACCAAATAATTCTGTAATCAATGTACTATTAAAATGTATAATCGATGAATTTTTGGCTCGTCTTAAAATATTAGATATCGATACTTTTTTGACGCGGACCCTGTGCGACGCATACTTATATTATGTTTATCGTATTAAAAAATTTGTACGCTGTTGTCTGCTTGGTACCAAAAGATTCTGTAATCAATGTACTATTAAAATGTATAATCGATGAATTTTTGGCTCGTCTTAAAATATTAGAAATCGATACTTTTTTGACGCGGACCCTGTGCGACGCAAACTTATTTTATGTTTATCGTATTAAAAAATTTGTAAGCTGTTGTCTGCTTGGTACCAAAAGATTCTGTAATAAATGTACTATTAAAATGTATAATCGATGAATTTTTGGCTCGTCTTAAAATATTAGAAATTGATACTTTTTTGACGCGGACCCTGTGCAACGCATCCTTATTTTATGTATAGCAAATGAAAAAGTTTGTACGCTGGTGTCTGCTTGGTACCAAATGATTCTGTAATAAATGTACTATTAAAATGTATAATCGATGAATTTTTGGCTCGTCTTTAAATATTAGAAATCGATACATTTTTACCGCTGATCCCATGCGACGCATCCTTAATTTATGTATATCATATTAAAAAATTTGTACGCTGGTGTCTGCATGGTACCAAAAGATTCTGCAATCAATGTACTATTAAAATGTATAATCGATGAATTTTTGGCTCGTCTTTAAATATTAGAAATCAATACTTTTTTGCGGCTGACCCTGTGCGACGCATCCTTATTTTATGTTTATCAAATTAAAAAATTTGTACGCTGGTGTCTGGTTGGTACCAAATAATTCTGTAATCAATGTACTATTAAAATGTATAATCGATGAATTTTTGGCTCGTCTTAAAATATTAGATATCGATACTTTTTTGACGCGGACCCTGTGCGACGCATACTAATATTATGTTTATCGTATTAAAAAATTTGTACGCTGGTGTCTGTTCGGTACAAAATGATTCTGTAATCAATGTACTATTAAAATGTATAATCGATGAATTTTTGGCTCGTCTTTAAATATTAGAAATCGATACTTTTTTACCGCTGATCACATGCGACGCATCCTTAATTTATGTATAGCAAATGAAAAAGTTTGTACGCTGTTGTCTGCTTGGTACCAACTGATTCTGTAATAAATGTACTATTAAAATATATAATCGATGAATTTTTGGCTCGTCTTAAAATATTAGAAATAGATACTTTTTTGACGCGGACCCTGTGCAACGCATCCTTATTTTATGTATAGCAAATGAAAAAGTTTGTACGCTGTTGTCTGCTTGGTACCAAAAGATTCTGTAATAAATGTACTATTAAAATGTATAATCGATGAATTTTTGGCTCGTCTTAAAATATTAGAAATAGATACTTTTTTGACGCGGACCCTGTGCAACGCATCCTTATTTTATGTATAGCAAATGAAAAAGTTTGTACGCTGGTGTCTGCTTGGTACCAAAAGATTCTGTAATAAATGTACTATTAAAATGTATAATGGATGAATTTTTGGCTCGTCTTAAAATATTAGAAATGGATACTTTTTTACCGCTGACCCCATGCGACGCAACATTATTTTATGTTTATCGTATTAAAAAATTTGTACGCTGGTGTCTGTTTGGTACCAAAAGATTCTGTAATCAATGTACTATTAAAATGTATACTCGATGAATTTTTGGCTCGTCTTTAAATATTAGAAATCGATACATCTTTACCGCTGATCCCATGCGACGCATCCTTAATTTATGTATAGCAAATGAAAAAGTTTGTACGCTGTTGTCTGCTTGGTACCAAATGATTCTGTATTAAATGTACTATTAAAATGTATAATCGATGAATTTTTTACTCGTCTTAAAATATTGGAAATCGATACTTTTTACCGCTGACCCTATGAGACGCAACCTTATTTTAAGTATATCAAGTTAAAAAATTTGTACGCTGGTGTCTGTTTGGTACCAAATGATTCTGTAATCAATGTACTATTAAAATGTATAATCGATGAATTTTTGGCTCGTCTTAAAATATTAGAAATCGATACTTTTTTGACGCGGACCCTGTGCGACGCAACCTTATATTATGTTTATCGTATTAAAAAATTTGTACGCTGTTGTCTGCTTGGTACCAAAAGATTCTGTAATCAATGTACTATTAAAATGTATAATCGATGAATTTTTGGCTCGTCTTTAAATATTAGAAATCGATACATTTTTACCGCTGATCCCATGCGACGCATCCTTAATTTATGTATAGCAAATGAAAAAGTTTGTACGCTGTTGTCTGCTTGGTACCAAATGATTCTGTAATAAATGTACTATTAAAATGTATAATCGATGAATTTTTGGCTCGTCTTAAAATATTAGAAATCGATACTTTTTTGACGCGGACCCTGTGCGACGCATTCTTATTTTATTTTTATCGTATTAAAAAATTTGTACGCTGTTGTCTGCTTGGTACCAAAAGATTCTGTAATAAATGTACTATTAAAATGTATAATCGATGAATTTTTGGCTCGTCTTAAAATATTAGAAATCGATACTTTTTTGACGCGGACCCTGTGCGACG
This sequence comes from Prenolepis imparis, assembly GCF_030444845.1. Taxonomy (NCBI): domain Eukaryota; kingdom Metazoa; phylum Arthropoda; class Insecta; order Hymenoptera; family Formicidae; genus Prenolepis; species Prenolepis imparis. Next base: position 17,326,401 of record NW_028141166.1, on the reverse strand, counting down.
CATCCTTATTTTATGTTTATCGTATTAAAAAATTTGTACGCTGGTGTCTGTTTGGTACCAAAAGATTCTGTAATCAATGTACTATTAAAATGTATAATCGATGAATTTTTGGCTCGTCTTAAAATATTGGAAATCGATACTTTTTACCGCTGAACCTATGCGACGCAACATTATTTTATGTATATCAAGTTAAAAAATTTGTACGCTGGTGTCTGTTTGGTACCAAAAGATTCTGTAATCAATGTACTATTAAAATGTATACTCGATGAATTTTTGGCTCGTCTTTAAATATTAGAAATCGATACATCTTTACCGCTGATCCCATGCGACGCATCCTTAATTTATGTATAGCAAATGAAAAAGTTTGTACGCTGTTGTCTGCTTGGTACCAAATGATTCTGTAATAAATGTACTATTAAAATGTATAATCGATGAATTTTTGGCTCGTCTTAAAATATTAGAAATTAATACTTTTTTACCGCTGACCCTATGCGACGCAACATTATTTTATGTTTATCGAATTAAAAAATTTGTACGCTGGTGTCTGCATGGTACCAAAAGATTCTGTAATCAATGTACTATTAAAATGTATAATCGATGAATTTTTGGCTCGTCTTAAAATATTGGAAATCGATACTTTTTACCGCTGAACCTATGCGACGCAACATTATTTTATGTATATCAAGTTAAAAAATTTGTACGCTGGTGTCTGTTTGGTACCCAAAGATTCTGTAATCAATGTACTATTAAAATGTATACTCGATGAATTTTTGGCTCGTCTTGAAATATTAGAAATCGATACTTTTTTGACGCGGACACTGTGCGACGAATACTTATTTTATGTTTATCGTATTAAAAAATTTGTACGCTGGTATCTGTTTGGTACCAAATGATTCTGTAATCAATGTACTATTAAAATGTATAATCGATGAATTTTTGGCTCGTCTTTAAATATTAGAAATCGATACATTTTTACCGCTGATCCCATGCGACGCATCCTTAATTTATGTATAGCAAATGAAAAAGTTTGTACGCTGTTGTTTGCTTGGTACCAAAAGAATCTGTAATCAATGTACTATTAAAATGTATAATAGATGAATTTTTGGCTCGTCTTAAAATATTGGAAATCGATACTTTTTACCGCTGAACCTATGCGACGCAACATTATTTTATGTATATCAAGTTAAAAAATTTGTACGCTGGTGTCTGTTTGGTACCAAAAGATTCTGTAATCAATGTACTATTAAAATGTATAATCGATGAATTTTTGGCTCGTCTTAAAATATTAGAAATCGATACTTTTTTGACGCGGACCCTGTGCGACGCATCCTTAATTTATGTATAACAAATGAAAAAGTTTGTACGCTGTTGTCTGCTTGGTACCTAATGATTCTGTAATAAATGTACTATTAAAATGTATAATCGATGAATTTTTGGCTCGTCTTAAAATATTAGAAATTGATACTTTTTTACCGCTGATCTCATGCGACGCATCCTAATTTTATATTTATCGTATTAAAAAATTTGTACGCTGTTGTCTGCTTGGTACCAAAAGATTCTGTAATAAATGTACTATTAAAATGTATAATCGATGAATTTTTGGCTCGTCTTTAAATATTAGAAATCGATACATTTTTACCGCTGATCCCATGCGACGCATCCTTAATTTATGTATAGCAAATGAAAAAGTTTGTACGCTATTGTCTGCTTGGTACCAAATGATTCTGTAATAAATGTACTATTAAAATGTATAATCGATGAATTTTTGGCTCGTCTTAAAATATTAGAAATCGATACTTTTTTGACGCGGACCCTGTGCAACGCATCCTTATTTTATGTATAGCAAATGAAAAAGTTTGTACGCTGGTGTCTGCTTGGTACCAAATGATTCTGTAATAAATGTACTATTAAAATGTATAATCGATGAATTTTTGGCTCGTCTTTAAATATTAGAAATCCATACATTTTTACCGCTGATCCCATGCGACGCATCCTTAATTTATGTATAGCAAATGAAAAAGTTTGTACGCTGTTGTCTGCTTGGTACCAAATGATTCTGTAATAAATGTACTATTAAAATGTATAATCGATGAATTTTTGGCTCGTCTTTAAATATTAGAAATCGATACATTTTTACCGCTGATCCCATGCGACGCATCCTTAATTTATGTATAGCAAATGAAAAAGTTTGTACGCTGTTGTCTGCTTGGTACCAAATGATTCTGTAATAAATGTACTATTAAAATGTATAATCGATGAATTTTTGGCTCGTCTTAAAATATTAGAAATCGATACTTTTTTGACGCGGATTCTGTGCGACGAATACTTATTTTATGTTTATCGTATTAAAAAATTTGTACGCTGGTGTCTGTTTGGTACCAAATGATTCTGTAATCAATGTACTATTAAAATGTATAATCGATGAATTTTTGGCTCGTCTTTAAATATTAGAAATCGATACATTTTTACCGCAGATCCCATGCGACGCATCCTTAATTTATGTATAACAAATGAAAAAGTTTGTACGCTGTTGTCTGCTTGGTACCAAATGATTCTGTAATAAATGTACTATTAAAATGTATAATCGATGAATTTTTGGCTCGTCTTAAAATATTAGAAATTGATACTTTTTTACCGCTGATCCTATGCGACGCAACATTATTTTATGTTTATCGTATTAAAAAATTTGTACGCTGGTGTCTGCATGGTACCAAAAGATTCTGTAATCAATGTACTATTAAAATGTATAATCGATGAATTTTTGGCTCGTCTTAAAATATTAGAAATTGATACTTTTTTAACGCTGATCCTATGCGACGCAACATTATTTTATGTTTATCGTATTAAAAAATTTGTACGCTGTTGTCTGCTTGGTACCAAAAGATTCTGTAATCAATGTACTATTAAAATGTATAATCGATGAATTTTTGGCTCGTCTTAAAATATTAGAAATCGATACTTTTTTGACGCGGATTCTGTGCGACGAATACTTATTTTATGTTTATCGTATTAAAAAATTTGTACGCTGGTGTCTGTTTGGTACCAAATGATTCTGTAATCAATGTACTATTAAAATGTATAATCGATGAATTTTTGGCTCGTCTTTAAATATTAGAAATCGATACATTTTTACCGCAGATCCCATGCGACGCATCCTTAATTTATGTATAACAAATGAAAAAGTTTGTACGCTGTTGTCTGCTTGGTACCAAATGATTCTGTAATAAATGTACTATTAAAATGTATAATCGATGAATTTTTGGCTCGTCTTAAAATATTAGAAATTGATACTTTTTTACCGCTGATCCTATGCGACGCAACATTATTTTATGTTTATCGTATTAAAAAATTTGTACGCTGGTGTCTGCATGGTACCAAAAGATTCTGTAATCAATGTACTATTAAAATGTATAATCGATGAATTTTTGGCTCGTCTTAAAATATTAGAAATTGATACTTTTTTAACGCTGATCCTATGCGACGCAACATTATTTTATGTTTATCGTATTAAAAAATTTGTACGCTGTTGTCTGCTTGGTACCAAAAGATTCTGTAATCAATGTACTATTAAAATGTATAATCGATGAATTTTTGGCTCGTCTTAAAATATTAGAAATCGATACTTTTTTGACGCGGACCCTGTGCGACGCATACTTATTTTATTTTTATCGTATTAAAAAATTTGTACGCTGTTGTCTGCTTGGTACCAAAAGATTCTGTAATAAATGTACTATTAAAATGTATAATCGATGAATTTTTGGCACGTCTTAAAAAATTGGAAATCGATACTTTTTTGACGCGGACCCTGTGCGACGCATCCTTATTTTATATTTATCGTATTAAAAAATTTGTACGCTGTTGTCTGCTTGGTACCAAAAGATTCTGTAATAACTGTACTATTAAAATGTATAATCGATGAATTTTTGGCTCGTCTTAAAATATTAGAAATTCATACTTTTTTACCGCTGATCCTATGCGACGCAACATTATTTTATGTATAGCAAATGAAAAAGTTTGTACGCTGGTGTCTGCTTGGTACCAAATGATTCTGTAATAAATGTACTATTAAAATGTATAATCGATGAATTTTTGGCTCGTCTTAAAATATTAGAAATTGATACTTTTTTAACGCGGACCCTGTGCAACGCATCCTTATTTTACGTATAGCAAATGAAAAAGTTTGTACGCTGGTGTCTGCTTGGTACCAAATGATTCTGTAATAAATGAACTATTAAAATGTATAATCGATGAATTTTTGGCTCGTCTTAAAATATTAGAAATCGATACTTTTTTGACGCGGACCCTGTGCGACGCATCCTTATTTTATGTTTATCGTATTAAAAAATTTGTACGCTGTTGTCTGCTTGGTACCAAAAGATTCTGTAATCAATGTACTATTAAAATGTATAATCGATGAATTTTTGGCTCGTCTTAAAATATTAGAAATCGATACTTTTTTGACGCGGACCCTGTGCGACGCATACTTATTTTATGTTTATCGTATTAAAAAATTTGTACGCTGGTGTCTGTTTGGTACCAAATGATTCTGTAATCAATGTACTATTAAAATGTATAATCGATGAATTTTTGGCTCGTCTTAAAATATTAGAAATTGATACTTTTTTACCGCTGACCCTATGCGACGCAACATTATTTTATGTTTATCGTATTAAAAAATTTGTACGCTGGTGTCTGCATGGTACCAAAAGATTCTGCAATCAATGTACTATTAAAATGTATAATCGATGAATTTTTGGCTCGTCTTTAAATATTAGAAATCAATACTTTTTTGCGGCTGACCCTGTGCGACGCATCCTTATTTTATGTTTATCAAATTAAAAAATTTGTACGCTGGTGTCTGGTTGGTACCAAATAATTCTGTAATCAATGTACTATTAAAATGTATAATCGATGAATTTTTGGCTCGTCTTAAAATATTAGATATCGATACTTTTTTGACGCGGACCCTGTGCGACGCATACTAATATTATGTTTATCGTATTAAAAAATTTGTACGCTGGTGTCTGTTCGGTACAAAATGATTCTGTAATCAATGTACTATTAAAATGTATAATCGATGAATTTTTGGCTCGTCTTTAAATATTAGAAATCGATACTTTTTTACCGCTGATCACATGCGACGCATCCTTAATTTATGTATAGCAAATGAAAAAGTTTGTACGCTGTTGTCTGCTTGGTACCAACTGATTCTGTAATAAATGTACTATTAAAATATATAATCGATGAATTTTTGGCTCGTCTTAAAATATTAGAAATAGATACTTTTTTGACGCGGACCCTGTGCAACGTATCCTTATTTTATGTATAGCAAATGAAAAAGTTTGTACGCTGTTGTCTGCTTGGTACCAAAAGATTCTGTAATAAATGTACTATTAAAATGTATAATCGATGAATTTTTGGCTCGTCTTAAAATATTAGAAATAGATACTTTTTTGACGCGGACCCTGTGCAACGCATCCTTATTTTATGTATAGCAAATGAAAAAGTTTGTACGCTGGTGTCTGCTTGGTACCAAAAGATTCTGTAATAAATGTACTATTAAAATGTATAATGGATGAATTTTTGGCTCGTCTTAAAATATTAGAAATGGATACTTTTTTACCGCTGACCCCATGCGACGCAACATTATTTTATGTTTATCGTATTAAAAAATTTGTACGCTGGTGTCTGTTTGGTACCAAAAGATTCTGTAATCAATGTACTATTAAAATGTATACTCGATGAATTTTTGGCTCGTCTTTAAATATTAGAAATCGATACATCTTTACCGCTGATCCCATGCGACGCATCCTTAATTTATGTATAGCAAATGAAAAAGTTTGTACGCTGTTGTCTGCTTGGTACCAAATGATTCTGTATTAAATGTACTATTAAAATGTATATTCGATGAATTTTTGGCTCGTCTTAAAATATTGGAAATCGATACTTTTTACCGCTGACCCTATGAGACGCAACCTTATTTTAAGTATATCAAGTTAAAAAATTTGTACGCTGGTGTCTGTTTGGTACCAAATGATTCTGTAATCAATGTACTATTAAAATGTATAATCGATGAATTTTTGGCTCGTCTTAAAATATTAGAAATCGATACTTTTTTGACGCGGGCCCTGTGCGACGCAACCTTATATTATGTTTATCGTATTAAAAAATTTGTACGCTGTTGTCTGCTTGGTACCAAAAGATTCTGTAATCAATGTACTATTAAAATGTATAATCGATGAATTTTTGGCTCGTCTTTAAATATTAGAAATCGATACATTTTTACCGCTGATCCCATGCGACGCATCCTTAATTTATGTATAGCAAATGAAAAAGTTTGTACGCTGTTGTCTGCTTGGTACCAAATGATTCTGTAATAAATGTACTATTAAAATGTATAATCGATGAATTTTTGGCTCGTCTTAAAATATTAGAAATCGATACTTTTTTGACGCGGACCCTGTGCGACGCATTCTTATTTTATTTTTATCGTATTAAAAAATTTGTACGCTGTTGTCTGCTTGGTACCAAAAGATTCTGTAATAAATGTACTATTAAAATGTATAATCGATGAATTTTTGGCTCGTCTTAAAATATTAGAAATCGATACTTTTTTGACGCGGACCCTGTGCGACGCATCCTTATTTTATGTTTATCGTATTAAAAAATTTGTACGCTGGTGTCTGTTTGGTACCAAAAGATTCTGTAATCAATGTACTATTAAAATGTATAATCGATGAATTTTTGGCTCGTCTTAAAATATTGGAAATCGATACTTTTTACCGCTGAACCTATGCGACGCAACATTATTTTATGTATATCAAGTTAAAAAATTTGTACGCTGGTGTCTGTTTGGTACCAAAAGATTCTGTAATCAATGTACTATTAAAATGTATACTCGATGAATTTTTGGCTCGTCTTTAAATATTAGAAATCGATACATCTTTACCGCTGATCCCATGCGACGCATCCTTAATTTATGTATAGCAAATGAAAAAGTTTGTACGCTGTTGTCTGCTTGGTACCAAATGATTCTGTAATAAATGTACTATTAAAATGTATAATCGATGAATTTTTGGCTCGTCTTAAAATATTAGAAATTAATACTTTTTTACCGCTGACCCTATGCGACGCAACATTATTTTATGTTTATCGAATTAAAAAATTTGTACGCTGGTGTCTGCATGGTACCAAAAGATTCTGTAATCAATGTACTATTAAAATGTATAATCGATGAATTTTTGGCTCGTCTTAAAATATTGGAAATCGATACTTTTTACCGCTGAACCTATGCGACGCAACATTATTTTATGTATATCAAGTTAAAAAATTTGTACGCTGGTGTCTGTTTGGTACCCAAAGATTCTGTAATCAATGTACTATTAAAATGTATACTCGATGAATTTTTGGCTCGTCTTGAAATATTAGAAATCGATACTTTTTTGACGCGGACACTGTGCGACGAATACTTATTTTATGTTTATCGTATTAAAAAATTTGTACGCTGGTATCTGTTTGGTACCAAATGATTCTGTAATCAATGTACTATTAAAATGTATAATCGATGAATTTTTGGCTCGTCTTTAAATATTAGAAATCGATACATTTTTACCGCTGATCCCATGCGACGCATCCTTAATTTATGTATAGCAAATGAAAAAGTTTGTACGCTGTTGTCTGCTTGGTACCAAAAGAATCTGTAATCAATGTACTATTAAAATGTATAATAGATGAATTTTTGGCTCGTCTTAAAATATTGGAAATCGATACTTTTTACCGCTGAACCTATGCGACGCAACATTATTTTATGTATATCAAGTTAAAAAATTTGTACGCTGGTGTCTGTTTGGTACCAAAAGATTCTGTAATCAATGTACTATTAAAATGTATAATCGATGAATTTTTGGCTCGTCTTAAAATATTAGAAATCGATACTTTTTTGACGCGGACCCTGTGCGACGCATCCTTAATTTATGTATAACAAATGAAAAAGTTTGTACGCTGTTGTCTGCTTGGTACCTAATGATTCTGTAATAAATGTACTATTAAAATGTATAATCGATGAATTTTTGGCTCGTCTTAAAATATTAGAAATTGATACTTTTTTACCGCTGATCTCATGCGACGCATCCTAATTTTATATTTATCGTATTAAAAAATTTGTACGCTGTTGTCTGCTTGGTACCAAAAGATTCTGTAATAAATGTACTATTAAAATGTATAATCGATGAATTTTTGGCTCGTCTTTAAATATTAGAAATCGATACATTTTTACCGCTGATCCCATGCGACGCATCCTTAATTTATGTATAGCAAATGAAAAAGTTTGTACGCTGGTGTCTGCTTGGTACCAAATGATTCTGTAATAAATGAACTATTAAAATGTATAATCGATGAATTTTTTGCTCGTCTTAAAATATTAGAAATTGATACTTTTTTACCGCTGACCCTGTGCAACGCATCCTTATTTTATGTATAGCAAATGAAAAAGTTTGTACGCTGGTGTCTGCTTGGTACCAAAAGATTCTGTAATCAATGTACTATTAAAATGTATAATCGATGAATTTTTGGCTCGTCTTAAAATATTAGAAATCGATACATTTTTACCGCTGATCCCATGCGACGCATCCTTATTTTATGTTTATCGTATTAAAAAATTTGTACGTTGTTGTCTGCTTGGTACCAAATGATTCTGTAATCAATGTACTATTAAAATGTATAATCGATGAATTTTTGGCTCGTCTTAAAATATTAGAAATCGATACATTTTTACCGCTGATCCCATGCGACGCATCCTTAATTTATGTATAGCAAATGAAAAAATTTGTACGCTGGTGTCTGTTTGGTACCAAAAGATTCTGTAATCAATGTACTATTAAAATGTATAATCGATGAATTTTTGGCTCGTCTTAAAATATTAGAAATTGATACTTTTTTACCGCTGACCCTATGCGACGCAACATTATTTTATGTTTATCGTATTAAAAAATTTGTACGCTGGTGTCTGCATGGTACCAAAAGATTCTGTAATCAATGTACTATTAAAATGTATAATCGATGAATTTTTGGCTCGTCTTAAAATATTGGAAATCGATACTTTTTTGACGCGGACCCTGTGCGACGCATCCATATTTTATATTTATCGTATTAAAAAATTTGTACGCTGTTGTCTGCTTGGTACCAAAAGATTCTGTAATCAATGTACTATTAAAATGTATAATCGATGAATTTTTGGCTCGTCTTAAAATATTAGAAATCGATACTTTTTTGACGCGGACCCTGTGCGACGCATCCTTATTTTAAGTTTATCGTATTAAAAAATTTGTACGCTGTTGTCTGCTTGATACCAAAAGATTCTGTAATAACTGTACTATTAAAATGTATAATCGATGAATTTTTGGCTCGTCTTAAAATATTAGAAATTCATACTTTTTTACCGCTGATCCTATGCGACGCAACATTATTTTATGTATAGCAAATGAAAAAGTTTGTACGCTGGTGTCTGCTTGGTACCAAATGATTCTGTAATAAATGTACTATTAAAATGAATAATCGATGAATTTTTGGCTCGTCTTAAAATATTAGAAATTGATACTTTTTTAACGCGGACCCTGTGCAACGCATCCTTATTTTATGTATAGCAAATGAAAAAGTTTGTACGCTGGTGTCTGCTTGGTACCAAAAGATTCTGTAATCAATGTACTATTAAAATGTATACTCGATGAATTTTTGGCTCGTCTTGAAATATTAGAAATTGATACTTTTTTGACGCGGACCCTGTGCGACGCATCCTTATATTATGTTTATCGTATTAAAAAATTTGTACGCTGTTGTCTGCTTGGTACCAAAAGATTCTGTAATCAATGTACTTTTAAAATGTATAATCGATGAATTTTTGGCTCGTCTTAAAATATTAGAAATCGATACTTTTTTGACGCGGACCCTGTGCGACGCATTCTTATTTTATTTTTATCGTATTAAAAAATTTGTACGCCGTTGTCTGCTTGGTACCAAAAGATTCTGTAATAAATGTACTATTAAAATGTATAATCGATGAATTTTTGGCTCGTCTTAAAATATTAGAAATCGATACTTTTTTGACGCGGACCCTGTGCGACGCATACTTATTTTATGTTTATCGTATTAAAAAATTTGTACGCTGTTGTCTGCTTGGTACCAAAAGATTCTGTAATCAATGTACTATTAAAATGTATAATCGATGAATTTTTGGCTCGTCTTAAAATATTAGAAATCGATACTTTTTTGACGCGGACCCTGTGCGACGCATACTTATTTTATGTTTATCGTATTAAAAAATTTGTACGCTGGTGTCTGTTTGGTACCAAATGATTCTGTAATCAATGTACTATTAAAATGTATATTCGATGAATTCTTGGCTCGTCTTTAAATATTAGAAATCGATACTTTTTTACCGCTGATCCCATGCGACGCATCCTTAATTTATGTATAGCAAATGAAAAAGTTTGTACGCTGTTGTCTGCATGGTACCAAAAGATTCTGTAATAAATGTACTATTAAAATGTATAATCGATGAATTTTTGGCTCGTCTTAAAATATTAGAAATTGATACTTTTTTGACGCGGACCCTGTGCAACGCATCCTCATTTTATGTATAGCAAATGAAAAAGTTTGTACGCTGGTGTCTGCTTGGTACCAAATGATTCTGTAATAAATGTACTATTAAAATGTATAATCGATGAATTTTTGGCTCGTCTTTAAATATTAGAATTCGATACATTTTTACCGCTGATCCCATGCGACGCATCCTTAATTTATGTATAGCAAATGAAAAAGTTTGTACGCTGTTGTCTGCTTGGTACCAAATGATTCTATAATAAATGTACTATTAAAATGTATAATCGATGAATTTTCGGCTCGTCTTAAAATATTAGAAATCGATACTTTTTTGACGCGGACCCTGTGCGACGCATACTTATTTTATGTTTATCGTATTAAAAAATTTGTACGCTGGTGTCTGTTTGGTACCAAATGATTCTGTAATCAATGTACTATTAAAATGTATAATCGATGAATTTTTGGCTCGTCTTTAAATATTAGAAATCGATACATTTTTACCGCTGATCCCATGCGACGCATCCTTAATTTATGTATAGCAAATGAAAAAATTTGTACGCTGGTGTCTGTTTGGTACCAAAAGATTCTGTAATCAATGTACTATTAAAATGTATAATCGATGAATTTTTGGCTCGTCTTAAAATATTAGAAATTGATACTTTTTTACCGCTGACCCTATGCGACGCAACATTATTTTATGTTTATCGTATTAAAAAATTTGTACGCTGGTGTCTGCATGGTACCAAAAGATTCTGTAATCAATGTACTATTAAAATGTATAATCGATGAATTTTTGGCTCGTCTTAAAATATTGGAAATCGATACTTTTTTGACGCGGACCCTGTGCGACGCATCCATATTTTAAGTTTATCGTATTAAAAAATTTGTACGCTGTTGTCTGCTTGGTACCAAAAGATTCTGTAATAACTGTACTATTAAAATGTATAATCGATGAATTTTTGGCTCGTCTTAAAATATTAGAAATTCATACTTTTTTACCGCTGATCCCATGCGACGCATCCTTAATTTATGTATAGCAAATGAAAAAGTTTGTACGCTGTTGTCTGCTTGGTACCAAATGATTCTGTAATAAATGTACTATTAAAATGTATAATCGATGAATTTTTGGCTCGTCTTAAAATATTAGAAATTGATACTTTTTTAACGCTGATCCTATGCGACGCAACATTATTTTATGTTTATCGTATTAAAAAATTTGTACGCTGTTGTCTGCTTGGTACCAAAAGATTCTGTAATCAATGTACTATTAAAATGTATAATCGATGAATTTTTGGCTCGTCTTAAAATATTAGAAATCGATACTTTTTTGACGCGGACCCTGTGCGACGCATTCTTATTTTATTTTTATCGTATTAAAAAATTTGTACGCTGTTGTCTGCTTGGTACCAAAAGATTCTGTAATAAATGTACTATTAAAATGTATAATAGATGAATTTTTGGCTCGTCTTAAAATATTGGAAATCGATACATTTTTACCGCTGATCCCATGCGACGCATCCTTAATTTATGTGTAGCAAATGAAAAAGTTTGTACGCTGTTGTCTGCTTGGTACCAAATGATTCTGTAATAAATGTACTATTAAAAAGTATAATCGATGAATTTTTGGCTCGTCTTAAAATATTAGAAATTGATACTTTTTTACCGCTGACCCTATGCGACGCAACATTATTTTATGTTTATCGTATTAAAAAATTTGTACGCTGGTGTCTGCATGGTACCAAAAGATTCTGTAATCAATGTACTATTAAAATGTATAATCGATGAATTTTTGGCTCGTCTTAAAATATTGGAAATCGATACTTTTTTGACGCGGACCCTGTGCGACGCATCCATATTTTATATTTATCGTATTAAAAAATTTGTACGCTGTTGTCTGCTTGGTACCAAAAGATTCTGTAATAAATGTACTATTAAAATGTATAATCGATGAATTTTTGGCTCGTCTTTAAATATTAGAAATCGATACATTTTTACCGCTGATCCCATGCGACGCATCCTTAATTTATGTATAACAAATGAAAAAGTTTGTACGCTGTTGTCTGCATGGTACCAAATGATTCTGTAATAAATGTACTATTAAAATGTATAATCGATGAATTTTTGGCTCGTCTTAAAATATTAGAAATTGATACTTTTTTACCGCTGATCCTATGCGACGCAACATTATTTTATGTTTATCGTATTAAAAAATTTGTACGCTGGTGTCTGCATGGTACCAAAAGATTCTGTAATCAATGTACTATTAAAATGTATAATCGATGAATTTTTGGCTCGTCTTAAAATATTAGAAATTGATACTTTTTTAACGCTGATCCTATGCTACGCAACATTATTTTATGTTTATCGTATTAAAAAATTTGTACGCTGTTGTCTGCTTGGTACCAAAAGATTCTGTAATCAATGTACTATTAAAATGTATAATCGATGAATTTTTGGCTCGTCTTAAAATATTAGAAATCGATACTTTTTTGACGCGGACCCTGTGCGACGCATCCTTATTTTATGTTTATCGTATTAAAAAATTTGTACGCTGGTGTCTGTTTGGTACCAAAAGATTCTGTAATCAATGTACTATTAAAATGTATAATCGATGAATTTTTGGCTCGTCTTAAAATATTGGAAATCGATACTTTTTACCGCTGAACCTATGCGACGCAACATTATTTTATGTATATCAAGTTAAAAAATTTGTACGCTGGTGTCTGTTTGGTACCCAAAGATTCTGTAATCAATGTACTATTAAAATGTATACTCGATGAATTTTTGGCTCGTCTTGAAATATTAGAAATCGATACTTTTTTGACGCGGACCCTGTGCGACGCATCCTTATATTATGTTTATCGTATTAAAAAATTTGTACGTTGTTGTCTGCTTGGTACCAAATGATTCTGTAATCAATGTACTATTAAAATGTATAATCGATGAATTTTTGGCTCGTCTTAAAATATTAGAAATCGATACTTTTTTGACGCGGACCCTGTGCGACGCATTCTTATTTTATTTTTATCGTATTAAAAAATTTGTACGCCGTTGTCTGCTTGGTACCAAAAGATTCTGTAATAAATGTACTATTAAAATGTATAATCGATGAATTTTTGGCTCGTCTTAAAATATTAGAAATCGATACTTTTTTGACGCGGACCCTGTGCGACGCATCCTTATTTTATGTTTATCGTATTAAAAAATTTGTACGCTGTTGTCTGCTTGGTACCAAAAGATTCTGTAATCAATGTACTATTAAAATGTATAATCGATGAATTTTTGGCTCGTCTTAAAATATTAGAAATCGATACTTTTTTGACGCGGACCCTGTGCGACGCATACTTATTTTATGTTTATCGTATTAAAAAATTTGTACGCTGGTGTCTGTTTGGTACCAAATGATTCTGTAATCAATGTACTATTAAAATGTATATTCGATGAATTCTTGGCTCGTCTTTAAATATTAGAAATCGATACTTTTTTACCGCTGATCCCATGCGACGCATCCTTAATTTATGTATAGCAAATGAAAAAGTTTGTACGCTGTTGTCTGCTTGGTACCAAATGATTCTGTAATAAATGTACTAATAAAATGTATAATCGATGAATTTTTGGCTCGTCTTAAAATATTAGAAATCGATACTTTTTTGACGCGGACCCTGTGCAACGCATCCTCATTTTATGTATAGCAAATGAAAAAGTTTGTACGCTGGTGTCTGCTTGGTACCAAATGATTCTGTAATAAATGTACTATTAAAATGTATAATCGATGAATTTTTGGCTCGTCTTTAAATATTAGAATTCGATACATTTTTACCGCTGATCCCATGCGACGCATCCTTAATTTATGTATAGCAAATGAAAAAGTTTGTACGCTGTTGTCTGCTTGGTACCAAATGATTCTATAATAAATGTACTATTAAAATGTATAATCGATGAATTTTCGGCTCGTCTTAAAATATTAGAAATCGATACTTTTTTGACGCGGACCCTGTGCGACGCATACTTATTTTATGTTTATCGTATTAAAAAATTTGTACGCTGGTGTCTGTTTGGTACCAAATGATTCTGTAATCAATGTACTATTAAAATGTATAATCGATGAATTTTTGGCTCGTCTTTAAATATTAGAAATCGATACATTTTTACCGCTGATCCCATGCGACGCATCCTTAATTTATGTATAGCAAATGAAAAAATTTGTACGCTGGTGTCTGTTTGGTACCAAAAGATTCTGTAATCAATGTACTATTAAAATGTATAATCGATGAATTTTTGGCTCGTCTTAAAATATTAGAAATTGATACTTTTTTACCGCTGACCCTATGCGACGCAACATTATTTTATGTTTATCGTATTAAAAAATTTGTACGCTGGTGTCTGCATGGTACCAAAAGATTCTGTAATCAATGTACTATTAAAATGTATAATCGATGAATTTTTGGCTCGTCTTAAAATATTGGAAATCGATACTTTTTTGACGCGGACCCTGTGCGACGCATCCATATTTTATATTTATCGTATTAAAAAATTTGTACGCTGTTGTCTGCTTGGTACCAAAAGATTCTGTAATAAATGTACTATTAAAATGTATAATCGATGAATTTTTGGCTCGTCTTTAAATATTAGAAATCGATACATTTTTACCGCTGATCCCATGCGACGCATCCTTAATTTATGTATAGCAAATGAAAAAGTTTGTACGCTGTTGTCTGCTTGGTACCAAATGATTCTGTAATAAATGTACTATTAAAATGTATAATCGATGAATTTTTGGCTCGTCTTAAAATATTAGAAATCGATACTTTTTTGACGCGGACCCTGTGCGACGCAACCTTATTTTAAGTTTATCGTATTAAAAAATTTGTACGCTGTTGTCTGCTTGGTACCAAAAGATTCTGTAATAACTGTACTATTAAAATGTATAATCGATGAATTTTTGGCTCGTCTTAAAATATTAGAAATTCATACTTTTTTACCGCTGATCCCATGCGACGCATCCTTAATTTATGTATAGCAAATGAAAAAGTTTGTACGCTGTTGTCTGCTTGGTACCAAATGATTCTGTAATAAATGTACTATTAAAATGTATAATCGATGAATTTTTGGCTCGTCTTAAAATATTAGAAATTGATACTTTTTTAACGCTGATCCTATGCGACGCAACATTATTTTATGTTTATCGTATTAAAAAATTTGTACGCTGTTGTCTGCTTGGTACCAAAAGATTCTGTAATCAATGTACTATTAAAATGTATAATCGATGAATTTTTGGCTCGTCTTAAAATATTAGAAATCGATACTTTTTTGACGCGGACCCTGTGCGACGCATTCTTATTTTATTTTTATCGTATTAAAAAATTTGTACGCTGTTGTCTGCTTGGTACCAAAAGATTCTGTAATAAATGTACTATTAAAATGTATAATAGATGAATTTTTGGCTCGTCTTAAAATATTGGAAATCGATACATTTTTACCGCTGATCCCATGCGACGCATCCTTAATTTATGTGTAGCAAATGAAAAAGTTTGTACGCTGTTGTCTGCTTGGTACCAAATGATTCTGTAATAAATGTACTATTAAAATGTATAATCGATGAATTTTTGGCTCGTCTTAAAATATTGATACTTTTTTACCGCTGACCCTATGCGACGCAACATTATTTTATGTTTATCGTATTAAAAAATTTGTACGCTGGTGTCTGCTTGGTACCAAATGATTCTGTAATAAATGTACTAATAAAATGTATAATCGATGAATTTTTGGCTCGTCTTAAAATATTAGAAATCGATACTTTTTTGACGCGGACCCTGTGCGACGCATCCTTATTTTAAGTTTATCGTATTAAAAAATTTGTACGCTGTTGTCTGCTTGATACCAAAAGATTCTGTAATAACTGTACTATTAAAATGTATAATCGATGAATTTTTGGCTCGTCTTAAAATATTAGAAATTCATACTTTTTTACCGCTGATCCTATGCGACGCAACATTATTTTATGTATAGCAAATGAAAAAGTTTGTACGCTGGTGTCTGCTTGGTACCAAATGATTCTGTAATAAATGTACTATTAAAATGTATAATCGATGAATTTTTGGCTCGTCTTAAAATATTAGAAATTGATACTTTTTTAACGCGGACCCTGTGCAACGCATCCTTATTTTATGTATAGCAAATGAAAAAGTTTGTACGCTGGTGTCTGCTTGGTACCAAAAGATTCTGTAATCAATGTACTATTAAAATGTATAATCGATGAATTTTTGGCTCGTCTTAAAATATTGGAAATCGATACTTTTTACCGCTGAACCTATGCGACGCAACATTATTTTATATATATCAAGTTAAAAAATTTGTACGCTGGTGTCTGTTTGGTACCCAAAGATTCTGTAATCAATGTACTATTAAAATGTATACTCGATGAATTTTTGGCTCGTCTTGAAATATTAGAAATCGATACTTTTTTGACGCGGACCCTGTGCGACGCATCCTTATATTATGTTTATCGTATTAAAAAATTTGTACGCTGTTGTCTGCTTGGTACCAAAAGATTCTGTAATCAATGTACTTTTAAAATGTATAATCGATGAATTTTTGGCTCGTCTTAAAATATTAGAAATCGATACTTTTTTGACGCGGACCCTGTGCGACGCATTCTTATTTTATTTTTATCGTATTAAAAAATTTGTACGCCGTTGTCTGCTTGGTACCAAAAGATTCTGTAATAAATGTACTATTAAAATGTATAATCGATGAATTTTTGGCTCGTCTTAAAATATTAGAAATCGATACTTTTTTGACGCGGACCCTGTGCGACGCATCCTTATTTTATGTTTATCGTATTAAAAAATTTGTACGCTGTTGTCTGCTTGGTACCAAAAGATTCTGTAATCAATGTACTATTAAAATGTATAATCGATGAATTTTTGGCTCGTCTTAAAATATTAGAAATCGATACTTTTTTGACGCGGACCCTGTGCGACGCATACTTATTTTATGTTTATCGTATTAAAAAATTTGTACGCTGGTGTCTGTTTGGTACCAAATGATTCTGTAATCAATGTACTATTAAAATGTATATTCGATGAATTCTTGGCTCGTCTTTAAATATTAGAAATCGATACTTTTTTACCGCTGATCCCATGCGACGCATCCTTAATTTATGTATAGCAAATGAAAAAGTTTGTACGCTGTTGTCTGCATGGTACCAAAAGATTCTGTAATAAATGTACTATTAAAATGTATAATCGATGAATTTTTGGCTCGTCTTAAAATATTAGAAATTGATACTTTTTTGACGCGGACCCTGTGCAACGCATCCTCATTTTATGTATAGCAAATGAAAAAGTTTGTACGCTGGTGTCTGCTTGGTACCAAATGATTCTGTAATAAATGTACTATTAAAATGTATAATCGATGAATTTTTGGCTCGTCTTTAAATATTAGAATTCGATACATTTTTACCGCTGATCCCATGCGACGCATCCTTAATTTATGTATAGCAAATGAAAAAGTTTGTACGCTGTTGTCTGCTTGGTACCAAATGATTCTATAATAAATGTACTATTAAAATGTATAATCGATGAATTTTCGGCTCGTCTTAAAATATTAGAAATCGATACTTTTTTGACGCGGACCCTGTGCGACGCATACTTATTTTATGTTTATCGTATTAAAAAATTTGTACGCTGGTGTCTGTTTGGTACCAAATGATTCTGTAATCAATGTACTATTAAAATGTATAATCGATGAATTTTTGGCTCGTCTTTAAATATTAGAAATCGATACATTTTTACCGCTGATCCCATGCGACGCATCCTTAATTTATGTATAGCAAATGAAAAAATTTGTACGCTGGTGTCTGTTTGGTACCAAAAGATTCTGTAATCAATGTACTATTAAAATGTATAATCGATGAATTTTTGGCTCGTCTTAAAATATTAGAAATTGATACTTTTTTACCGCTGACCCTATGCGACGCAACATTATTTTATGTTTATCGTATTAAAAAATTTGTACGCTGGTGTCTGCATGGTACCAAAAGATTCTGTAATCAATGTACTATTAAAATGTATAATCGATGAATTTTTGGCTCGTCTTAAAATATTGGAAATCGATACTTTTTTGACGCGGACCCTGTGCGACGCATCCATATTTTATATTTATCGTATTAAAAAATTTGTACGCTGTTGTCTGCTTGGTACCAAAAGATTCTGTAATAAATGTACTATTAAAATGTATAATCGATGAATTTTTGGCTCGTCTTTAAATATTAGAAATCGATACATTTTTACCGCTGATCCCATGCGACGCATCCTTAATTTATGTATAGCAAATGAAAAAGTTTGTACGCTGTTGTCTGCTTGGTACCAAATGATTCTGTAATAAATGTACTATTAAAATGTATAATCGATGAATTTTTGGCTCGTCTTAAAATATTAGAAATCGATACTTTTTTGACGCGGACCCTGTGCGACGCAACCTTATTTTAAGTTTATCGTATTAAAAAATTTGTACGCTGTTGTCTGCTTGGTACCAAAAGATTCTGTAATAACTGTACTATTAAAATGTATAATCGATGAATTTTTGGCTCGTCTTAAAATATTAGAAATTCATACTTTTTTACCGCTGATCCCATGCGACGCATCCTTAATTTATGTATAGCAAATGAAAAAGTTTGTACGCTGTTGTCTGCTTGGTACCAAATGATTCTGTAATAAATGTACTATTAAAATGTATAATCGATGAATTTTTGGCTCGTCTTAAAATATTAGAAATTCATACTTTTTTACCGCTGATCCCATGCGACGCATCCTTAATTTATGTATAGCAAATGAAAAAGTTTGTACGCTGTTGTCTGCTTGGTACCAAATGATTCTGTAATAAATGTACTATTAAAATGTATAATCGATGAATTTTTGGCTCGTCTTAAAATATTAGAAATTGATACTTTTTTAACGCTGATCCTATGCGACGCAACATTATTTTATGTTTATCGTATTAAAAAATTTGTACGCTGTTGTCTGCTTGGTACCAAAAGATTCTGTAATCAATGTACTATTAAAATGTATAATCGATGAATTTTTGGCTCGTCTTAAAATATTAGAAATCGATACTTTTTTGACGCGGACCCTGTGCGACGCATTCTTATTTTATTTTTATCGTATTAAAAAATTTGTACGCTGTTGTCTGCTTGGTACCAAAAGATTCTGTAATAAATGTACTATTAAAATGTATAATAGATGAATTTTTGGCTCGTCTTAAAATATTGGAAATCGATACATTTTTACCGCTGATCCCATGCGACGCATCCTTAATTTATGTGTAGCAAATGAAAAAGTTTGTACGCTGTTGTCTGCTTGGTACCAAATGATTCTGTAATAAATGTACTATTAAAATGTATAATCGATGAATTTTTGGCTCGTCTTAAAATATTAGAAATTGATACTTTTTTACCGCTGACCCTATGCGACGCAACATTATTTTATGTTTATCGTATTAAAAAATTTGTACGCTGGTGTCTGCATGGTACCAAAAGATTCTGTAATCAATGTACTATTAAAATGTATAATCGATGAATTTTTGGCTCGTCTTAAAATATTGGAAATCGATACTTTTTTGACGCGGACCCTGTGCGACGCATCCATATTTTATATTTATCGTATTAAAAAATTTGTACGCTGTTGTCTGCTTGGTACCAAAAGATTCTGTAATAAATGTACTATTAAAATGTATAATCGATGAATTTTTGGCTCGTCTTTAAATATTAGAAATCGATACATTTTTACCGCTGATCCCATGCGACGCATCCTTAATTTATGTATAACAAATGAAAAAGTTTGTACGCTGTTGTCTGCATGGTACCAAATGATTCTGTAATAAATGTACTATTAAAATGTATAATCGATGAATTTTTGGCTCGTCTTAAAATATTAGAAATTGATACTTTTTTACCGCTGATCCTATGCGACGCAACATTATTTTATGTTTATCGTATTAAAAAATTTGTACGCTGGTGTCTGCATGGTACCAAAAGATTCTGTAATCAATGTACTATTAAAATGTATAATCGATGAATTTTTGGCTCGTCTTAAAATATTAGAAATTGATACTTTTTTAACGCTGATCCTATGCTACGCAACATTATTTTATGTTTATCGTATTAAAAAATTTGTACGCTGTTGTCTGCTTGGTACCAAAAGATTCTGTAATCAATGTACTATTAAAATGTATAATCGATGAATTTTTGGCTCGTCTTAAAATATTAGAAATCGATACTTTTTTGACGCGGACCCTGTGCGACGCATCCTTATTTTATGTTTATCGTATTAAAAAATTTGTACGCTGGTGTCTGTTTGGTACCAAAAGATTCTGTAATCAATGTACTATTAAAATGTATAATCGATGAATTTTTGGCTCGTCTTAAAATATTGGAAATCGATACTTTTTACCGCTGAACCTATGCGACGCAACATTATTTTATGTATATCAAGTTAAAAAATTTGTACGCTGGTGTCTGTTTGGTACCAAAAGATTCTGTAATCAATGTACTATTAAAATGTATACTCGATGAATTTTTGGCTCGTCTTTAAATATTAGAAATCGATACATCTTTACCGCTGATCCCATGCGAGGCATCCTTAATTTATGTATAGCAAATGAAAAAGTTTGTACGCTGTTGTCTGCTTGGTACAAAATGATTCTTTAATAAATGTACTATTAAAATGTATAATCGATGAATTTTTGGCTCGTCTTAAAATATTAGAAATCGATACTTTTTTACCGCGGACCCTGTGCGACGCATCCTTATTTTAAGTTTATCGTATTAAAAAATTTGTACGCTGTTGTCTGCTTGGTACCAAAAGATTCTGTAATAACTGTACTATTAAAATGTATAATCGATGAATTTTTGGCTCGTCTTAAAATATTAGAAATTCATACTTTTTTACTGCTGATCCTATGCGACGCAACATTATTTTATGTTTATCGTATTAAAAAATTTGTACGCTGGTGTCTGCATGGTACCAAAAGAATCTGTAATCAATGTACTATTAAAATGTATAATAGATGAATTTTTGGCTCGTCTTAAAATATTGGAAATCGATACTTTTTACCGCTGAACCTATGCGACGCAACATTATTTTATGTATATCAAGTTAAAAAATTTGTACGCTGGTGTCTGTTTGGTACCAAAAGATTCTGTAATCAATGTACTATTAAAATGTATAATCGATGAATTTTTGGCTCGTCTTAAAATATTAGAAATCGATACTTTTTTGACGCGGACCCTGTGCGACGCATCCTTAATTTATGTATAGCAAATGAAAAAGTTTGTACGCTGTTGTCTGCTTGGTACCAAATGATTCTGTAATAAATGTACTATTAAAATGTATAATCGATGAATTTTTGGCTCGTCTTAAAATATTAGAAATTCATACTTTTTTACCGCTGACTCTATGCGACGCAACATTATTTTATGTTTATCGTATTAAAAAATTTGTACGCTGGTGTCTGTTTGGTACCAAATGATTCTGTAATCAACGTACTATTAAAATGTATAATCGATGAATTTTTGGCTCGTCTTTAAATATTAGAAAACGATACTTTTTTACCGCTGACCCCATGCGAAAGTAGCTAATTTCTATGAAAAAATATTAATAAATACTTTCGTCTATAAAATCATATCTCGACGTTATGATTATCTCTATTCACAAAAGATTCTTATAGATAATTCTATTTTGTTCGCACTTCTGTTTTAGATTTAAATACTGAATTTTTATGTATTGCATAATTAATTAATATATATTTTTCTATGCCTTGATTGCAATACATGCCTGAGAATATGTCAATTAATTATGCAATGCATAAATATTTATTATTTATATCTTTAACAGAGAATTAAAAAAAATAGAATTTTCTACAAGAATCTTTCGATCAAAATATCTGCATTTCTATTAGATTCGTTCGTCTGTACATACACACACATCCATCGCGCTGTACGTTTCGCGCGAAACTGACCGCAAGACTCTGTGCAGCGGTATCGCCAAACACAACCTATACATCTACCACGCTGCGCGCCTCGCGCGAGACTGACGATCAGTCTCGCAATCACAATGTCTCGAGAATCAGTCTCGCGCGAGATGCGCAGCGTGAAGGATGTATAGGGTGTCGGGTGCGCTTGGCGATATCGCTGCTCAGAGTCTTGCGGTCAGTCTCGCGCGAGACTGCAGTGTGTTGGATGTGTGTGTACAGACGCATGAATCTGATAGAAGCATAGATATTTTGTTCGAAAGATTCTTGTATATAATTCTATTTTTTTGGTTTTCTGTTAAAGATTTAAGTAATGAATATTTATGCATTGCATAATTAATTCACATATTTTTATGCATGCATTGCAATCAATACATAAAGAAGTATATATTAATTAATTATGCAATGCATAAAAATTCAGTATTTAAATCTAAAACAAGTGCGAACAAAAAAAATAGAATTTTCTGTAAGACTGTTTTGATAATCGAGATAATCACAACGTCGAGACTAATTACGATTTTATGGACGAGAAGATTTATTAATATTTTTTTATAGAAATTAGCTACTTTAAACTCGGTTATTATTTTTGACAGTTATCAGCTGATTTCTGTCAAAAAGTATTAATCGAGGATAAAGTATTATCAACATTACAACTTTAATTTTTATAACGTATTATTACTCTGAAATTTAATTAGCAAATGAATGCTTTAGTAATATTTTTTGACAGAAATCAGCTGATTTAAGCGCCAATTTGTTAATTAAGTTTTTAAATAATATATTTTAAAAATTAAAATAATAATTTGTTTAAAATAATATGTTATGGTATTTTAAACTCGATTAATATTTTTTGACAGTTATCAGTTGATTCTGTCAAAAAAATATTATTATTTTAATAATTATTTTTTAAAATATGAAATCAAAGAATGGCGCGCGCGTAGCGCGCGCTTGTGTTGTTCTAGTATATATATAAAAGATATGATTAAATAGGGAAAAGTATTCTTCGCTCTATATATAATCTCTATAAACTCTATAAGCTCTATATACAAAAAAAAGCTATATAAAATCTGAATAGGAAGAAAAGAACTAATAATGTAGTTGATTGTTATTACATAATAATTGTAGAAATAATAATCGCAAAAATGACATTTTTATCTGTTTTAACTTCTCTTAACTATTGGGTCTAATTCTTTTTATTTTTCGTTTGAAAGGTTCATTATTTGCATGAATATTTATTCAACAACTCTTTCTTTTTTTATTGATTCTTCTATACATATTTACATTGTAATGGTTTTTGTGCAATTATAAAATCTGATAAATATGTGTGCAGAATGACATCAAATCATAAATAAATCGTAGAAAATATACTATCAACTTTATCGGTATTAAATAAGAAAAATAGCAAATAGATGATAAAATCTTATTTTTCGTTTAATTTCAAATAAACTTATATGTAATTAAAAAATTTATTATATATATACAATATATATATATATATAAAAGATTGGAAACATATATGACAAACGATAATTCTTCTCATTAAGGAAAGATTTAAAAGACAACAAAAAATCTATTGATAAAAATTTAAATACATTACAAATACTATTTTCCAAATAACTGTGTGTTTATTAATTATAATACAATTTTCGCCAAGTTTAAAATAGATAGGAAAAATATATAAAAAAATTATTCTAAAGAAAATATACTATCAAGTGAATTAATTCATGTTTTCAAAAGATTTTTTGGAAATTGTTATATATAGATATTTGATAAATTTTTATTACTTTCAATAAAATCAAGTATAGAAAATCAAAACTACTCACTACAATAATACTTTTACAGTATTGACGAACACTATTTATCCATATAATTTTATACAAATTTAAAATATATCATATATATCCTTTTTCAACAGCATGAACTATTAAATCTGCCAATCTTTGTCTTCCAGTTGATGTTTTAATATTAGACACTGTCCATACATCAGAAATATCAACTGCATCATTGGTCTTAATAATAGCATCTAAATCGAATGCTTGAGATGGATCCAGTAAACAAAGTGGAATTGATTCAAGTGCGAATACAAACCCAATAATAAAATATTCCTTCACCTGCAATTTATATCGATTAATACATCACTTTTTTTCTTTTTATACTTAAAATTTTTAAAACAAAATAGACATTTTACCTCTTTCATAAATAAATCCCATGGATAAATTTTTTCTGGATCAGATCCAAGAGATTTAATAGCATTGCTTAATTCGGAATGATAAGTTTTCAATATATCATCGAAATATTGATCACGAAGTGACTTTAGAGTACACGAATAAACTAAGAACGATAAGTCCGCGATAGGACTAATGCAACGCGCAAGTTGAAAATCAAGCATTAACGCTTCTTTCTGATTTTGTCCGATGTCTCGGACGAGAAAATTTGGAGCCCAACAATCACCTCCAGTTATAGCTGACGTAGGAGTATCTCTTCTTTCACAGAGATTTGCACACTTGTGATATAATTCACCAAATTCATAGGAATTGAATTGTTTTTCAGCTTTACTGTTTGGATATTCGGCAGCTAACGCATGTTTAGCTATATCTAGTACCTTTTTCTATAAAAAAAATACTTTAATAATCATTAAATTACATAGTATAATAATAATTACATTAAATATACAATGTAATATTACTTACATGAAACCTTTGGTACCAGCAATTCCAGATACGATTGTCAAAAAAGGTTTCGGTTAAATTATTTGCAAGTTTTATATATTCTTCTTTCTTCTGGTCTCTATATGCAAACGAGATTGCATGAAATTTCGCTAACGTTTTTAAAATCACTGTATAATCCTCCCAATCCATGCAGTTTTGTCTGGATGCAGGTCCAAATCCTAAGGGAGAGACATCCTCCAAGACAATAAAATCATTTTCTCCATCTGTATAAGAAACCAAGTGACGTGGTATGCACAATAGATTGCTTTGTCCTTTCTCAGCTATGAATTTTTCAAATTTTGGGACAATCTGTAAAGTTATAATGGTTTAAAATAAGTGTTTAGTCATTGATAGTTAGTACTATTTTTTTGTTAACAATATACATATTCTCTATTATATGAAAAAAAAATTTATATATTCTTACCTGTGTATAAAATAAGATTTCATTATGGAAAAATTCTGCACTTCTAAAAGTCTTTCTTCTACCGATGTTCTTTGGAATAGACTTTACGACAAAATTAACTAGCACATGTTGCTGTGGGTCCTCATCTACAATACCATATAATTTACCCTTATTGACAGTCGACAGATAGCTATCACCTTTGGCAAATCCTTCGCCAAAATCCCAATCTGTCAGTTGCACTTTTCTTCCATTATAAATTTTACAGAGTATGTCTCTCAGCACCTCTTCCGTGAACTTGTCACTCACTTCATTTAAATTGATACGATTTTTATTTTGACTCATAATTTTTTACTTTTATAAAAAAAAATTTATATTTGATATGACACTTATATAATAATACTTTTGAGAAATACTGATATTTTTAGGATTGAATGTATTATATTTATGTTACAAAGATCTTATTAAATAATGTATTTATATTAATAAATATTTGTGACAAATATCATTCAGTAAGTTAATGGACATAACTGAGAGAGTCACAATGAAATAATAATAAGTAAGATAAAATTGTGCTATCGTTTATATAACTGTTATCTTGTTGAACATGATTTAATTTTCGTTTGACTTCTGATAAGGCATCTATAATTTATGTCTTTATCATTTGCGGAAATTTGATTTTTTGATATAACACATTTCACGTTGAAAATTGTGTAAAACAGTTCTCTGTACATCGAATGAGAGATCTTTTCTTCAAGAAGAAAAACGCTTATCTTATTAATTGTTTTTCATACTTAAATGCATATCTCATACCTGTGATTACTGCAAAAGAAAAAGAACACATAATTTTCACACAAACAACTTTGCGCGTACACTTGCTAAGTAATACTGTTGAGTGGCATTTTCCATTATATGAACTTAGAAGTCTTTGAGAATTATTATCTATATTCACATATAGAGAAGAGAGAATAAATTGGGGCAAGTAGTCGAAAGGCTATACAAATGTGTCTATTCCTTGTCATCTATCTCCCCACTAGCATTCTCAACTCTATAAAATGCGCGGATTTCAATTTTTTAGTTTTTATACATACCGATTTCTGACGTAGAAACTTTTTTTAATTTTTGTAGAAACTTGATAAATTTTTGTTACTTTCAATAAAATCAAGTATAGAAAATCAAAATTAGATAATACTTTTATTATATTAATGAATACTATTTATCCATATAATTTTATATAAATTTAAAATATATTATACATATCCATTCTCAACAGCATGAACTATTACATCTGCCAATCTTTGTCTTCCAGTTGATGTTTTAATATTAGACACTGTCCATACATCAGAAATATCAACTATCTCGTCGTTCTTAATAATGGCATCTAAATCAAATGATTGAGATGGATCCAGTAGACAAAATGAAATTGATTCAAGCGCGAATACTACCCCAAACATAAAGTAATCCTTCACCTATAATTTATATCAATTAGTGTATCATCTCTTTTTTTTACTTAAAATTTTAATACTAATTTAACAAAATAGATATTTTACCTCTTTCATAAATAAATCCCATGGATAAATTTTTTCTGGATCAGATCCAAGAGATTTAATAGCATTGCTCAATTCGGAATGATAAGTTTTTAATATATTATGGAAATATTGATCACGAAATGACTTTAGAGTACACGAATAAACTAAGAATGATAAATCCAAGATAGGACTAACACAACGTGTAAGTTGAAAATCAAGCATTAACGCTTCCTTTTGATTTTGTCCGATGTCTCTGACGAGAAAATTTGGTGGCCAACAATCACCCTCAGTTATAACAGATGTAGGGGCATCTCTTTTCTCACAAAATTCTGTGCATTTGTGATAGAGTTTACCAAACTCATAGGAATTGAATTGCTTCTCAGCTTTACTGTTTGGATATTCTGTAGCTAATGCATGTTTAGCTATATCCACTAGCTTTTTCTATATAAAAAAAACCTGCTTTAATAATAATTAAATTACATAATTAACATATACCACATAATGTTACTTACATGAAATCTTTTGTACCAGTTCCAGTTATGATTACCAAAGTAGGTTTCAGTTAAATGACTCGCAAGTTTTATAAATTCTTCTTTCTTTTGGTCTTTATATGCAAACGAGATTGCATGAAATTTCGCTAACGTTTTTAAAATCACTGTACATTCCTCCCAATCCATGCAGTTTTGTCTGGATGCAGGTCCAAATCCTAAGGGAGAGACATCCTCCAAAACAATAAAATCATTTTCACCATCTGTATAAGAAACCAAGTGGCGCGGTATGCACAATAGATTGCTTTGTCCTTTATCTGCTAAGAATTTTTCAAATTTTGGGACAATCTGTAAAATTATTGTTTGAGATTAATGTTTATTCCTTAACAGTTGGTACTATTTTTTTTTAACAATATACATAATTCTCTACTATATGAAAGGAAAGAGTTTTATATATTCTTACCTGTGTGTAAAATAAGATTTCATTATGGAAAAAGTCTGCACTTCTAAAAGTCTTTCTTCTACCGATGTTCTTTGGAATGGATTTCACGACAAAATTAACTTGCACATGTTGCTGTGGGTCCTCATCTACAATACCATATAATTTACCCTTATTGACTGTCGACAAATAGCTGTCACCTTTGGCAAATCCTTCGCCAAAATCCCAATCTGTTAGTTGCACTTTTTTTCCATTATAAACTTTACTGAGAATGTCTGTCAGCATCTCTTCCGTAAACTTGTCACTCACTTCATTCAAACTGATGCGATTTTTATTTTCACTCATGATTGTTTCTAAATAATTTTATAAAACTATATTTGATATGAAATTTATATAATAAATTCTTTTAAGAAACAGTGATATTTTTAGAGCTTAATATAATATTTGTGACAAAGATCTCTAATTTGTATTAATTTATTTGCATTTATATATTAATTCACTTATTATAATTTATGTTTACGACAAATATTTTTCAGTAAAGTAATAACTGTGACATAATTGAGAGAGTGACAATAAAATAATAAGTAAGATAAAATTGAATCAATGATTTATATAAATGTTATCTTATCGAGCATGATTTAATTCTCTCTCGTTTGCACTTGTGATAAGACAATCTATAATTTACGATAAAATCTTTATCATTGCAAGAATTTAATTTTTTTGACAACAAAGCTTGATATAGCACATTTCACGTTGAAAATATTCTGTGTCGATCGATTAAGATTTGTTCTCGCCAAGAAGAAAAACATTCATTTTATTAATTGTCTTTCATATAAATGCATATCTGTTATTACTGCAAAAAACACGTAATAGGTTATGTTTCCTGTAGATCTATATAGGAAACATAACCTGTTTTGCTAAATAATTTTTACAGATTAAAAATTCACAATAATAAAAAATACAGTGTATCATTATGAACATTGTCATTAACAATTATTAAAATACTTAGTCATGATGTGAACTATCGTTGATAATGTTTGAAAGTTTTTACGAAAATTGAAATAAAATACCGAAATAGAGAGAGAGAGAGAGAGAGAGAGAGAGAGAGAGAGAGAGAGAGAGAGAGAGAGAAATACTGTATCTCACACACAAAAAAATTAACAATAAAAGGAGAAGGAATAAATTCAAAACAAAGCGATTTTAATTATTATTGTAACATTATATTATGAGAGAATGCCAGTTTATCAGGAAGCAAAAGTAATTACATACTTTTTATTATTAAAAATATATACAAGGAGATAATTATTTGTAAGTATAAAATACAAGTGATATAGTGAGAGGATTTTCTTATCAACATTGTTTTTTTATAGATGAAGGAGTTGAACAAGCAATGGAAGAGTTGGCTGCAAGTATCGCATATTTTACAATCCTGTTTATAATCGGAAGTCAAAAGTATGCAGCTCCACCAATAGCAGTCTTTAATCAGATCCAATCCAGAAATCTCTTCTTTATGCAACATGAAATGGACAAAATCATGACATAGTTGTTGGTATTTTGTCACTAGATTCAGAGAAGAATCTAATTTTAATGTTCTCTATAAAAGAGGGGAACTTAATATATTTGCAGATCCAGACAGTAGTTTAATAGCCATCAAGGCAGATTCAAAAACAATAGAGGAATATGTACTGAAAAGCTGAATATTCCTTTGAGAGATTTGAAACACTAATGCTTATTGTACCTGATATCTATTATCGACCTTATTTTAAGGAATTGACTATATTACTGTTGGACGAAGTTGGTTTTGATCACTGTATTCTGTTACAAGTCAGTTTCTATTCATAATATTGTTAATATTTATTTTTACATATAATTCTAAAAAGAGTTTTATAACTTTCTTATTTTATTATATTTTTTATGTTTTATTTTAATCAACTGTTATATTTTAACAAATAATTTAAAATAACTTTATACAAGTTTATATTATACATATCTTATATATTATTATATATTATATATATCCTTTTTCAAAAGCATGTACTATCACATCTGCTAATCTTTGTCTTCCACTTGCTGTTGCAATATGAGGTAATGATACTACTTCACCGATATCTACTGCCTCATTACCCTGAATAGCAGTATCTATGCTGAATGATTCAGATACCTCCATTAAACCTAATGGAATAGCTTCAAGCGAAGTAAATACACCAAAAATAAATTGCTCCTTTACCTGAAATTAATATAAACATTAACCATCTTTATTTATCTTAAAGAAACAATTGTTCTAAAATGATATTTTACCTCCTGCATAAATAAATCTAATGGATAAATTTTGTCTGGATCGGATCCAAGTAATTTAATAGCATTGCTCAATTCTGAATGATAAATTTTTAATATATCATCAAAGTACTGATCACGAAATGACTTTAGAGTACAAGAATAAATTAGGAACGATAAATCCAAGATAGGACTGGCACAACGTGCAATTTGAAAGTCGAGTATTAATGCTTCCTTTTGATTTTCTCCAACATCTCGGATTAAAAAATTTGGAGCCCAACAATCACCCTCGATTATAATAGACGTGGGTGCGTATCTTCTCTCGCATAATTCTCTGCACTTGGTGAAGAGAGCACCGAATTTGTAAGAATTGTACTTTTTCTCAGCTTCGCTATTGGGATATTCGGTAGCTATTGCATGTTTAGTTACGTCTTGTGACTTTTTCTGGAAAAAAAGTAATTTTATATCATTAGAAAGAAACTTTGACAAGATTTGAAATAAATTTCAATACTTTGCATTACTTACGTAATAATTTTTGTACCACTCCCAATGATTACTGCCGAAGAAGGTTTCTTTTAAAGAATCTGTAATTTCTATAAACTCTTCTTTCTTTTGATCTTTGTACGCGAATGAAATTGCATGAAATTTAGCCAGTGTCTTCAAGATTGCTGTACATTCTGTCCAGTCTAGACAATTGTGTCGCGATGCAGTAGAAAATCCTAAACAAGAAGCATCTTCTAAGACCAGAAAATCGTTTTCGTCATCCGTGAAAGAGATTATGTGACGTGGTATACATAAGAAATCATTCTGTTTCTTATCCGCTAAAAAGTTTTCAAATTTAGGGACAATCTGTGGAATAGATGAATAATAAAATGTTTTATTTTACACAAGTAGATCAGATAAATTCTTCCAAATAAATAATGTATCCGTTTGTATAAATACAAGAAAAAAAGAGAGAAGAAAGTGTCTATGTTTATAGTCTTACTTCTGTATAAAAAGCAATTTCATTACGGAAAAAGTCTGCGCATCTGAGAGTCTTTCTTGTACCAGGATTTTTTGGCATTGACTTCACAATAATATTCACTTGCACATGTTGCCTTGGATTATTATTGACGATACCATTCACTTTGCCCTTATAAATATTTGACAAATAATTGTCGCCTTTAGCAGATCCCTCATTAAAATTCCAATCTGTCAGTTGCACTTCTTTTTTGTTACATGCCTTAAAAAGGATGTTTGTTAACACTTCTTCTGTAAACTTGTTATTTATTTCATTCAAGTTGATGCATCTTTTGTTTTGACTCATAATTTTCAATATTACAAACGGTTTTGTTGATGAGAAATTTATTAATATATATTTATATGTCGATAGAAATATGCGCGAATTATCGCAATGAATATTCTAAAACGATGAACTAGTAACAAATCCATTAACATCAACTAAATGAGCAAGTGATGAAGCGAGTGTGGTTTATATAACTTATCTTTTAAAGTATGTGCTTTATCAGAGTGATAAAATATGTAGACCGTTAGACAGAGCAAATTAGAGATGTGTATTTGTAATATTTATCATTCGTTGCAAATAAGAATTCTGCTGATTTAATACACAATTCATCGAAATAAAACTTTTAGTTCTTTTATTGATTAGTACTTTTAATCTTTATTAATAATTTGTTATCACTTTTGTTTAATTAATTAAAATTATTTGTTAAATTTTTATCGTCAAAATATTAAGTTTTTACAAAATAGCAATTAGAATTAAATTCTAATTCTGATTTCTGAAATTAAAAAATGAAAATAATTTATGCAACATCACACTCTCGTTATCCAGTGTTTTACATACATATATATAATATAAAATAGAAATTAAAATAAAGAATGAAAATAGGAAACAAAAAATAAAATGAAAGGAATGAAATGTAAAATAAAACAAAATTATAATATACATATGTGTTGACACGAGATTATATTTATATATTACAATATAAAATTTGTTTAGGAAACCTAAATTCGGAACCTTTTGCACAGTATGTGTGGATTCTAAACAGCATTCTTGTAAAATTTGTCTAAATGATGCTATGCAGATAAATTAATAATATCGCAAACAACAATCTGTAAAAACGATTTCAACTAAAAGTTCATTTGTTATAAAAGTATAAAAACGATATTTTTTTTATATAGATGTACGTTTGATGCGCATAAACGGTTGAAATTAACGTTCGAAAGATAAGATAAACGTATAAACTTTCTTTTCGCAAAAAAGCTTTTATTTACATTTGTTCCGTTTCGTTTTAGCGCCTAGATAAATTTATAATTGCAATAAAATCCCACACAAATCGATCGCGCATTCATACTGATCACTTGTTGTGGAATGTTTCACATAATAAATACAACTTCTGAGATAAATTAAAATACAAGTCTTGTGTGCATTTACAACCGAGAGTTGTGAGTTTCAACGCGTCAAACGGAATCTAACCGGATTCCATTATAACAGTAGATTCGCGCGTTCACGACGAGCCCGTATACCTTATTTACAATGTCCATATATAAACATATACACTGCGACCGCTTAAACCTATCGATATACGGAGTGAAAGGTAAAAAGTACTATTTTGTACCTTAGAATCTGAGAAATAAAGTAAAATGCTGGCCTGTGTATGTGTGACGTTAAATCGCACTTATGTCATCTATTCTACATCGGTAATAGTATTCTTTTATGTCTTCCTTCTTATTCCCTTTCGATTTATTAAATGTAAATCTGTTGACATTAGTCGCGACTCGTCTAACTCTCTCTCTCTCTCTCTCTCTCTCTCTCTCTCTCTCTCTCTCTCTCTCTCTCTCTCTCTCTCTCTCTCTCTCTCTCTCTCTCTCTCTCTCTCTCTCTCTCTCTCTCTCTCTCTCTCTCTCTCTTAATGACTAAACTTAACGTATAACCCGCAATTCTTAATCTAGTGTCTTAGCCGCTAACTAAATCGTACAATTGGACTGAGTGATAAATTATCATCGACTGTACAAACATCGCTTTCAGCTTGACACAATCACATCCTAATCTCGGAATACCTGAATGAGAATCGCAATTGTTTTCTCCAGTTGTGTTTGGACCTCGCGTGCAATTTTTCTTTTGTAAAAAATATACCTCCTGTTGGTCGCAAAGCTGATTTTATATCGAATTTACTTGAGAAGTTTCATACAAAAAAAAAATAACAATAAGTACCATAAATTAATTAAAAGTGATTATTCAGAGAGCTTTAACGTATATACGACTATGTAAAACAATGGAGCCTGTACGGTTGTAAAAATTGTCGGGACAGTACAACGTTTAAACGTCAAAGTCTTTTCTAGTCACGCGATAGTGAATAATTAGTAATACATTTGCTAAAACACATCATTAACATTGTAATGCAGCAATGTTAAGAAACTGATTTAAAATCACTTGTGTTTTTTTTTCCAATATCGTTCCACAGCCCATCTTCGGTACTAACAGTGAACGTAAAACCGAGAGAGAAGCGCGTTTCCCTAGATACTTCAGTGAGACACATTATTTCTTTATTTTTTTTTTTTCTTCAATCACATGAATCTTAATAAGTACCAAGTGCCTAATATAAGATCAAGTTTCGATATACCCTGAACTACCCACATACAGGTAGAGGAACCCCAAACGAGTTCGCCGTATACTTTTACTCGCTTATCGAAGATCAAAATAAATATGTATAGAGGTATCGTACGGCAGAGGCTTGGCTCGGACGTCGATGCGAAGCGGGAGAGCGAGAATGGCAATTAGGTTGTCTATACACAGGACATATCTTACATAGAGTATGAGATAAAATTAGTTTTCGAGTTTAGACCGAAGTTTGCGAGAGCGACGATTCCCGCGATTCATGTCAATATATATCCTATATATTTCATTGACGACGATCTCGTTCGTCTGCAACAATACAATTAAAATTACATTAGAATCATAACGAGATAAATAGATATCAAATAAATATAATAAAAAAATGCATCAGATAAAAATACGGTATATACAATGAATCATTAAAAAGAATATTGTAAATTTACTTTCTATTATCCTTACCGAATCAACGAAAATCACGTTTTAGTCATCGCATTGGCACAGCCTTTACGTGTTGTTGTAAAGCTGATGGTGAGTTTGTTGATGCTGACTCGGATGCGAATGTTGCAGCGAGTGCTGGTGATGGGGATGCTGATGTTGTACCGTCGAATGCCTCGCGTTGTACCTGACGCTACCGGCGAGGGAGCTTCCTCTACCGTGAGTGCCGACTATGCTCTGCGTATCGGACAGCTCGTCGTCCTCTGTGCCAAGACTCCGGAACCTAACGAAGCCGTCCTCGGCGACTAGCATCGTCGAGCCGCTGGTCGGAACTTGTTCATGTAGGCCTTGTACGGGCGTATGCCTGCCGCGAGTCTCAGAATTCCTTAGGGTTTGTATGCCATTACCATGACGACTCAATGAACCCCGACCTTCGTGAGGAAAGTGCCCCATTGTGCCAGACTTGCGGATGGAATGTCTCTCGAAGGTACCTATATGCAACACACAGAAGTAAGCATTAATTGATACTGGCTTAAACAATTGGCAAAACATCAGACATAGTGAAAATATTAGTTTTTTTAGATTGAAAAAGTGAAAAGTAAACTAATTCGTGTGTGTAAAGAGATTCTCGGTAACAAATGTGTATGTGATATATAATATATGATATTTTTATGTTACCTGATATGTTCAAATGCTCGGGCAGAGTGTTCAGCGGAAAACTGTCATCGTAAACCTGTTTTCCCGTTCTCATGGTATAATTCTGAATCGCTTGATTGGTACTACATATGGCGGGGTAGAGTACATCGTCCATGTTCTCCGTGGAGGTGGAACTGCCACAAGGAAACAGCGCGAAACCCGAGTGCACCGAGTGTTGCTGCATTTGTTTCTCGCGCAGGGGATACTGGGACAGACTGGCGACCCAGGCGAGAAGACCGCAGACGCATAGCTCCAGCAATCTAACCGAGAACTGCCAACCCCACCAGAGCCACGGATACGGCTGCGGACGTTCCTGGACGCCGAAGATGCCATAGAGCTGCACGAAACCCATGAGAATGAACAGCAGAGCGGTGGCGATGGTGGTGGTGATGGCAGTGCTAAGCGCCACCGTAGTAGGATCGGCGCCCATCATGTGATTCGCCCCGGCTGCCTTGTTGCTAGCTACGTGGATCTGCGAGCGCACCACGCGATACACGTACATGTAACACAGGCCCAGCGTAACACAGACAACGATATAGATACATTGACAGATGAGCGGCAAAATTCTCGCCTCGTCCTGATAACCGAGCACATGCGTGGACACGTGAAGGGAAACGCACAGCATGACGTGCAGTGTGGAGGAGAGTACGAGCGTAGTAGGAGACAGGATACTGTTGTTGAGCGAAGGCGCCTCCGAACACCGAGCGAGGTATAGCATCAGAGTAGCAAAGGCCGTGGATAAGAGCGGCGCCGGCAGATACATCAGCACCCTGGACAACGGTTCCGGCAACGAGTGGCCGAGATTGTAAGCATCGTAGAAGAGGTGGAAGCACCTCAGAGTGCAGACGGTGGTCAGCAGCAGGTGAACAGCCAAGAAATATGACTGGGTGAGTAGATTTGTTGCTTCGTTGAAGCGCACGATTTTGTAGATCGAGTAGAGGGCCATGAGCGTGAACATAATCGCCGCGACGTAGACGTGCAGCGACCAGGCGATCCGCCACGTGGATTCGAGCGGATGCGTGTCGACGTGCGGTACCAGACGCTCGTCATCGTCGTCAGCGTTAGTCGGTCGCTTCGATGTCGGCGCCGGCGGCTGCGCCTGAGGATACGGCAGCCTCTCCGTGTCCACTATCTCGATACTGTCCTCGTGTTCGTTTCTTAACCCGTGATGATAGCCGTCGTCGTCCTGCCGGCCGGTGTTTGGTAGGTTGAAGATGGTCGGCTGAGTGACGGCAATTCTCGAAGGATCTGCGGTGCTGCCTGGTGTGACGGTGCTCGGTGCTGACGTAGTTTTGTCGGTCGTCGGGGCAGGCGGTATATTTGGCAGTGGGCTCTTTGTGGCTAGCGGCTTCAACAATATATCGGGGATATCCTGCTTCCTGCCGTTGCTGCCAGACAAGATCCTCGAGATACTGGGATAGTGAAGGGTCACGAACGAAGGATCATTGGTGCTGTTCCGTCGATCGGCTTCACCGAACTCCGGTCTTTGCTCCCCTCTACCGTCAGGCACGTTCGCCGGCTTCCTCGAGTGGGCATGATGCCTTTCCGGCACTTGGGAGGAAGGACTCTGAGGTAGATCCGGCGGTCGCATGGGTATTCGCTCGTGTGCCGGTGTCAGGCTGGGCGGCGGCACCGGCCTCCTGTTGCCAGTGTACACGTCCGAGTTGGTGCCGCGTAGCGTGGGCTTGTCGGCAAACGGATGCAGGTACTCCGGCGGCAAGGGTGGCGTAAAGAGTGCTCTGGAGGGTGGCGCGTACGACGGAAGATCTCGGAAGATGGGCGAGGCTGTGGCCCGCGGCACCGCCGGGTACTTGGCGGCGGGTATCGATGGGCTAGAGGTTGTACTGGTGATCGTACTGGTGGTCAACGGTGACGGTACCGTCGACAGCGTCGTACTGGCCGACACCTGGGCGTCATACGCCGGTACGCTGCGTTTCGTGGTCGCGGAGCTGTGAGCTACCTTGTTGAAGATCGCCGCCAGGTTCTTCTCCAGAGCGGTGTGGTCCAGATTGAAGATCGGGCTGTTAGGTCCGCCGTCGCCGCTCGCCGAGCAGACAGTCAAGGAAGACTGTACGGCCATCAGGGCGAATAGAAGGAGCAGTCGCATCATCGGGGTCATAACGCTCGACCGAACAGTGCCGGGGGGGATGATTGTGAATACTTAGATACCCTGTCTGGGCATCGGTTCATTCCATAACACAAGGTCAATCTCGCCGTTTCACGACAAAGACGACAACGACGAGGAGAAAACTTGGAGTCGTAAGGACACTTGTTAAAATGTGTCTTTGTCAATGTCCTTCTTTTCTCTCTATCTTTCTACAGTTCTTCTATTCAAGGATACTGATTTCCTCTCGCGGGGAATTCTGTCACATCACATTCTTGAAATCGCTGACTGTCTCTCAATCTTCTCTCACCGTGTCGTTCCCTTTGACCGCGACATCCGGTGCGTTTACCTCCGATGTCGATGTGTGTCGCGTTGTATTTTTATATCTTATAGCCTGGCAGTGCTTTTTCGCGACTGATATCTCCTCTCTTTCTCTGTCTCTATCCGGATATTCGCAATATACACGAAGAGTTTTGAACGAGAAGGGATGGGGTCAAGAGTATCTTCTCTGTAACAATTCGTATCTACATCGTTGAGGCCTCACATCAGGTCAGGCAGAGATAATTCCTTTGACGACTCTGCAATGTGTCGGATTAGGCGACGTGTAAGATAGGATTCAATTTCTTCTTCGCAGCATCCTCGGTCCACTACCGTCCCGTTCCACGTGCTGTCATTATATACACGATCTAATAGCTCCACCGGATTATTTTGCCGTGATAACTTCGTTGTTCTCGTGCGGGGTTGACTCGATTTAAAATCTATCTACTTGCGCAACCAATACGACGACGACACGGGCTTGTTAACTGAGTTTGATCCGATATCGTTGATGTTGCTGCCGCGTTTGCTCCCAGAAGCCATCCCAGATCCGCGAGAGCCTCGGCCGGAACGTGGATCCCCGGGGGAGCATTTAACGCGCCGAATTGGCCCGTATCCCTAGTCGTCGACGTGGCCTCGTAATTAAGGTATCCATTTCTTTAATTAGGACGCGAGTGTGCTCGCTGCAGTCATCCGTTGTTCCTCCGGACCTCCTTACGATGCTACGTCGGGCACCTGCGAAAAAATGTCTATCGTTAGTTCAAGGAAGCGAGAAGTAAAAAATAATTATAATTCTTAATCTAGAGATATAACAGAAAGGAAAAAGAGAGTGGAAAAGGGAGGAGAGAGAGAGATTATAAAAATTAATTAAGGGGGGGGGGGAATATAAGATAAATATAAATTGTATAATAAATTAAAAATAAATATAAACTAGAACACAAAAAGAAACACGCGCGCGCCATTCCTCGATTTTATACATATAAAAAAGAATGATATTTTTATATAAAGTTTGTTTAAACTTGATTAATATTTTTTGACGGAAATCAACTGATTAAAGTGTTAATTTGCTAATTAAATTTTAAAATAAAAATATATTATAAAAATTAAAATAATAATGTAATAAATAATATGTTATAACACTTTAAATTCGAATATTTATAGACAAAAATCAGCTGATAACTGTCAAAAAATATTAATCGAGTTTAAGCACTATAACATTTTATTTAAAACATTATTATTTTATAATTTTTATTACATACTATTATTTTAAAATTTAATTAACAAATTAACGTTTTAATCAGCTGATTTCTGTCAAAAAATATTAATAAGGTGTTAATTTCTTAATTAAATTTTAAAATAATGTCATAAAATTTAAAATAGTAATATGTTATAAATAATACGTTATAATGCCTTATCTGCGATTAATATTTTTTGATAGAAATCAGCTGATAACTGTCAAAAATATTAATCGAGTTTAAAGAATTATAACGTATGTGATTTAAAACATTATTTTAATTTCTGTAATATATTCTTATTTAAAAAATTAATTAGCAAATTAATCCTTTAATCAACTGATTTCTGTGAAGAAATACTAATAAAGCATTAATTTGCTAATTAAATTTTAAAATAATAATATGTTATAAAATGTAAAATAGTAATTTGTAAATAATACGTTATTATATCTTATCTGCAATTAATATTTTTTGACAGAAATCAGCTGATAACTGCCAAAAATATTAATCGAGTTTAAAGAATTATGATATATTATTTAAAACATTGTTATTTTAATTTTTATAACATTATTATTTTAAAAATTAATTAGCAAATTAACGCTTTAATCAGCTGATGCGTTATGTTCATATAGCATCGAGAGGCTGTCATCGCGAGGGTTAGCAGTTTGACAGTTTGTTCAAAATAAAATAAAATAAACTAATAGCCAGATCATTTTTTATTTGTGCGAAATAAAAGAATTGAAGTTCATAACTGTTTTTGAAAAAAATCGAATATACTATTCACAAATAATTCTGTTGTATTTTTTCAACCAAAAAGAAACGCGAAAAAAAAACGAGAGGCAGGTTCAGGTGTTTCGTTTCCAGCGAATTATACTGCACAACCGTTGTTTGCGTTCCTGATTTCGATTACGCTTTCACCGTGGAATTAATCAATTAATCGTAAACGGATAAAAATAAAATGTACATCGGCCGCAAATGCACAATATCCGTTACGCATCATTAATTTATTCGTTATTAATATTATTAGCTCGCAGAAATATGTAAACGAGCAAGTTCGCGCGGGGGTTCGTATATAATTGAGTTATTCATAAATACTACTATTTATCGTTATTAAGTTAATTAAGTCCGATATCGGCCAATGCGCGACTGCCACCGGCTGGTAATTCGCCGGCAGTAATTGATCGTAAAACGATCCAACGTGGCGGGATATATATTTCGGAGATACCTTAGACGACGAAAAGGAAGTCTTACAACGCGATCGTACCCGACCTTATACGCGATATGTGCACAGCCAGGAAATTGATTGGTCAGGTAAGACGGAACACGTGGATGAGTCATGATAGAAGAAGTAGAGGAGTGACCATCGATTTCTTCCCGGCTGTATCATACGAGATATCTCGTTTCGCCAACGAAACTTAATAACGGGGACATCTCTCATAGTTCCGTTCTGAACCGCGTGAGACTCGATTTTCAATTTTCATCCGCTCTAGCGTAGTGATTGTACGATACGCGATATAGCCAGAGCGACGAAGAAATAAGGTAAAATATTTCGAAGTAAATCTAAATAAAATTCGACGTGTTTACGCGATACAACATTTAGCGATCGAATCGCTGCATTTGCGCAGAGATCGAATAATCTATAACACGATAACGATAATTTTATCATTGCAATAAATTTTATATTATTGTATCTTTAAGGAATTGAGAATCTAGCAAATGTAAAAAAATAATATACTTTTAACAGCGTGTAAAATATTTATGTAATTAAATTTTGCTCCACGATTTTTTTCCAAATCTACGTTTTCTTGTAGAGTTGCACTTTCTTCTATATTCTTTTATAGTTATCTAGAATAATATATTATTATTAAAATGTATAGATTTTTTCAATCGCAAATCTCTTAAAATTCTCTGTATTGTAAAATAAATCGTGCCTTATGAATTTATTTAAAGAGTGAAAAGAGATCATTGTACATAAAATATCGAATATATATGTTTTTCGATGAGATTCTTTAAATGACACGGGTTATTATATCTCAGTATATTTTCAATGAGAAATAGTGAATAAGACTTGCAGCAGTATCGATAACACTCGACAGTAATAGCTCTCGGAAATAGCGTATAATATTTTCAGATGAATCGTGCATCATTAATTTGAAGTTGATTTAACGATCGGTCTCATTCAGACGGATTAATTTCTGTACGCTAATTGCTCATAAACTTCTCATTGTTTCCTTCATACGCGCATTTTGACGAATGTTCCATTTTGCAACAAAATAAATCGATGAGAGAACAAAGTTTATTAATTAGTATTTTTTTAATTTAGTGGAGCAGCTAAAGTTAATCAAAGTTAGAAACAGAAAAGAAATAAAAAAACAAACACACAATTTATGATGAAATTATTAGCGATAATTAATATCGCTAATATTTCTCTAGTGTGCATTATACACGATAAATCTTAAATGTTATTAAAAAAATTAAATTATACCAAACAAAATAGGACTGAAACATATATAATATTTCGAAAAATATTAGTAAAAAAATGTAAACAAAATAAAATTATGAATAATAATTATCAATATTTCTTTTTTACATTTCTATATTATGAATGAATCATACCGGTATTATTATCGGTGGCCTTTAAATAGCGAAGCGAACGGAGGAAAGAACAGATAATTGTATTGTAGATAATAATTTGTATTATTGCTGTGCGATTTAAACTATTGAATAATCGAACTTATTGCGGGCTAAAATAACAGCTTGTTGCATAATCGTTCCTTATTTAACTGCTTTTTTTAGAAGCATGAAAATTGCACAGTTTTAACAAGAGTTTCTACTAAGAAAGATATAAAACATGCAGTTCATAATGCTTGGTGTAAGAAGAAATGTAATGGCATTCGTACAGAATTCATATTTTAATGGCTTTTAATAAGAAAATAAGGTTGTTTCAATGGTGTATTTTTTTACAATTAAATGCGTGACACGATATTAAATTCTTTCAATTAAAAAGAAAAACATTTATCTATCTATATGTAACTATATCCTCTGGATCGGGTATATATTAGTTTTATAATCAATTACGTATTTATTATATAATTTCGAGTAAAAATTTAAAAAATTATATGTTCCAAGAATTTCTGCATTATCTTTTATTCGAAGGAGAAAAAATTTAAACGAAATACAGAATATTTTTGTATACCTACACATATGTGTGTGTGTGTGTGTGTGTGTGTGTGAATAGAATATTTCGATCCTTTTAGAACGGAGAAATTTTACACTGTACATCTGGACGCGACTAACGCAAAGTTTTAAAACTGTCACGTGCCAGCTATGCCATTGCCATCGGCAAAACCTTTTCCACCGGTGCTATAATACAACGCTATGAGACTACCGTAAATATAGACTGCCCCGCATGACTAATTACTTTAATAAATATTTTCTGTGCGCACTAATTTGCATTGAGATGAGTTTAATTAGAGGATATTTTTCAGTCACGTGCAGTATAGTACCGTTTATTTGCGTGAAACACGTCCCTTGTATAAAGAATAGGGTTGATGTTAAATTAAAGTGAACATGATACTTTCAATGTGAAGGCGCCAATAGATTTTTAATTAATAAAAAGTTAATTAAATTAAAAAAAAAATAAATTTACGGCAAAATGAATTTCCGAACATTAAATGGACAGGAAAATTGGTTTTTTTAAACGGACAAATAGACATTATCTTGACAAAAATTTAATCTGATTATTAATTACTAGGCTCGCTAACATTGACTTTTTCGCTAAATAAAGAAAATTGTTGTTGAAAGAAAAAGTAATTCTGGAACGTCCTAGTTTTAAATTTTCGAAATAGAAATCGCCATAAAAAATGTTTGAATAAAAATTTATTTATATTCTTGAAAAAGCCAATCTCCTGAGAAATTCTAGTTGTTCGTTTTCAAAATAGATTTAAAATTGACATAAAAAATGTTGGAGAAATTTATTTATATTCTCGAAAAGACAATCCTGGAACAATCTCCTAGTTTTAATGCTTGAAGATGATTTTAAAAATTTACATTCTTTAGCATAATAAATAAACTGCTTATATAGCACCATTATTTTTAATTTTATTTAACGTTACTTTAATTTTGCGAGGATTAATTAATCGATTGCGATAAGACGCACATTGTCGACTCTTAACTTTTTAAGGGTAGAAAATAGCGAGACAGCGTGTTTAATAATTAAGGGAATTGGGAGAGGTTTCACCTGCGGGCCACTTCATCGTCGAGTCCCCAGGGTTCTCCTCACCTTCTCCTCGAGTAATGCTCCCTGTGAGACACTAGCATAAAGGCAGATAGTCCCGCCTTAGTGCTTTTAATAATTAATACGACCGCACGGGTTTGTGGGCTACTTATCAAATACGCTGGAACTCGGCCCAGTTATATAGTTCACATTTTATCTTAGGTCAGCGTGAATTTACGATCTTGACACCGTTTAAATTCAACGGTTCCTACCTTGATCGGTAGACAAAATCTCAGTAAATCGAAA
This sequence comes from Prenolepis imparis, assembly GCF_030444845.1. Classification (NCBI taxonomy): domain Eukaryota; kingdom Metazoa; phylum Arthropoda; class Insecta; order Hymenoptera; family Formicidae; genus Prenolepis; species Prenolepis imparis. The sequence continues at coordinate 17,283,020 of NW_028141166.1, read as the reverse complement.
ATTAGATTTATAGTTATAGGGATTTATCTATAACACATGTTTATTTATTTATTATATTAAAAATTCAACTGTTTTATTTTTATTTATGTAAAAAAAAAACGCGGTTGAACTGTACCTGATCTTGTTCCTGTGATTGTACTTTACAATATTTATTTTTGATTGTATAATAAAACAAATAAGTTAAAACATTATTCTGATTTCTTTTAGTAAATTTAAATATATATATAGCACTCTTATATAAATGATGTAAAACTTATTTGCACATCAAATATCTACATTAGATACCCGATTCTTCTAAGCTTTAGATATATGTCTCTTATCTCGAGCTTATTATTCAATATATAGGAAGCTTTGAGAAAGCTTGTCAAAGTCAAAGAGAAACTATTACGAACCTCTCCTTCACATGTAAGATTTCATCGAATAGATAATTATTCTCTTCTCACGGAGGAAGAAATAAAGGAGTTAATGACGGCTAATTATATATCATTCGACTCGAATTCAACATTCAGTGGTCGTATCAGGAAACATGCACTTCTAAAATTAAGAGAGAACTTAATCCTTAAACACGATGAAAAGAAAATATCGTCGGCTGCAATCAAGTTGAATGGAATTGTTGAACGAAGAGAGAATATTTTTAAAAAATGTATAAATATTTTAGTTTGAAAAATTGAGCTTTTTACGACTTACTGACAGCTATCGGGTCGTTCGCGTCTTCTTTCGATATCGAAGAATTAGTATCGGAGTAACAAAGTATCGCGTTCGTGAGAAATAACTTTGTCCTTCGACTGTAGAGGAGGAGAGGAAGTAATCTTCAGTACTTAGCGGAAATTGGAAAAGTTGACACCTGTAGGTTTCGAACGGCCGTTCGGATCGACTTCGCGATGTGTTAATGCCTCTCGGAGGACGCGCTCATAATGGAGGATAATTTCACGTGAAAGTGAACGCGCAACGAGGCAATTTCCAACCGTTCGCATCCATCGTGCGAGGGCAATGAGCGACTGAATTCCTAGCGTGACTTCGCGACGATGTAACGATGCCGCGTGACACACGCGATTGTACATATATACACGCGTGCGCGATACGCAATCACGCAATCGCCGACTATATTGAGCGAAAAGTGTGCGACAGTTGTCCGGACGAGATAATTAAATTGCGGGACATACATGTGTCAACCTTTTTTACGAGTAATAAAATACAACTGATTATATGTGCGAAGTGTCTAATCTGGAGGTTTCAATCTATTTTAATCTGTAAAGGATATATTTAGGTGTGAAATGTTCCCGACTAAAGAACATATTTGAGAAAGTCGAGGTGCGATGTATCTCGTACAATTTTATATTCTCTTGAAATTCTTTTTTATCATGCATTTTTTGTGCAGTTAATCACTGCATAATTATATATAATCAATTATAACATATAGCAAGAACGAATCTGTAAGCTAATAAAACCTAAACTTCGATTTTGGCAATTGTGTGTCGAAAAGAGAAAAATGTAGAATAATTTTTATATAAATAAATATTTTTGTTAAACTTGTAGTATTATATGTAGAAAGGGGATATTCTCCTTATAATATCTCTTTGTTTGACTATGCTCCACAATGCAGGAACAGTTGATAATGGATTCGACTCACAAACCGCTGGGAATTGAAAACAGATCGAACACGATCACATTTCACTTAACGCTGTCGATATCCTCGTAACGACGGGATTACATCGCGAACTTCCGATTTTTTCATCAGTTTTACGTTATCCCTGTCATCAAGTCTTCGATGAAATATACCAGAGTAAAAATATTGTGACAAGAAATAAATTATAAAATATGATAAAATTATAATTATATACATACGGTGTTTAAAAAACATTATCATGTGTAAGAATTTGTATGCAAATGATAATATTTGTTCTATTACGCGCGAGCACATACAAGAAACATTTGATCAATGTATTTTTCGAGAATATCGGTAAATAAACCGAGGTAAATAATAAATAATAAAGTGAGTGCAATCTTTATAAGTGGAAATTGGCATTTACCGGGTTCGATTTTCCCCAGATTTATCGAAAACGCTTTAATGCAATCAAATCGCGCAAGTAATATCAATCATTGATATTCGCTGTGATATTTTGCTGTTACGATGAATAATGGTCATAGCAGAAAGATATTTTGAAAATTGTTTAGCCAAAATTAATATGCGTCGAATATTTCTCTCTCGAATGTTTCCGTTCTATGTCCGCGAAAACGTGACGTTATTATACAGATTGGAAAATATTTTTATACAACTGTGATACGATTTCTTTAAAAATTGTTTTTCAAAATATTGGACAAAATATTTTAAAATAACATGCTGTGTATAAAATAATTTATTTCTTAAATGCTATAATTGAATAATCATGTACAAAACAAGAAAGAGAAATAAAAAAAATCAACAAGCTGCTGCTTTTTTAAACAAGTGAAATGAGTCAAATTGAAATAATGAACTCTTTGTGAAGTATCACTAAAATTAAATCGGATTTGAAAGAATAATAGTATTAGTATTATTTATGAGTAAATATATATTTGTGCGTTGACACGGAGCTGCGACTTTGACGTGTGTTTAAGAAAGTAGAATTTCAAGCAAATACGGTATCTGAGAAATTTGCAAATTACAAGAATAGTCATGCGCGGCAATCACAGATGTAAACATTGTTTCTTGCGAGTCTTCATGCCCCATTTGGTTATGTTCCACCCCTTTGCCAATTTACTGACTGTAGCTAGTCACGAACAGCTAGGCAGCTTTACCTAGATATTATATCATATGAAAGCATATGACAGAAAGAGAAAGAGAACATGACCCCTTAACATACCTGTCTCGAGAATCGTATAATTAATTAAACTAAGCCAAGGAAACGTGAAGTTATTTCGACTTACTACATACATATGTTCACTAACAACTTATATCAATGTATATTTTATGCATATTAGACTTTTCTTCATATGCAATCATTTCGATAATTCTTAAGACTTAGGAAAGATGAAGTACAATATTTCTCAAGATGTCAGATGGATAATATAACATTTTCTATCTTTATATTAATTCAATTTACTTTACGATAAAAGTTTTCTTTAATTTCATACGTTTACAACATTCTCTTTTTTTAAATATACACAGTTTGAAAATTTGTGTTTTCTTGTTAAAAACGGTCCCCGTTAAAATTTTTGTGTTAAATTAACATATTGCTGTTGTGTTAATTGAACTCAAATGTTAAATTATTAAAATAACTGAAAAAAAGTGTAAAAATAACACAATGTGTATTTACTTTTAATTTTACACAATAAATATGTTCGATATTATTAGTGACAAGATTTATCTGTTAAAATTTACAGAAAAAAAATGTTAATTTTACTTTATAATATAAGTGGGGATGATAAAATGTAAAATTAACCATTTTTTTAGTTAATTTTTATATTAAAACTATGTTAATTTAACACAAAATTTATTTTAAGTTTATTTGAAGTTTACATTTATTTTATGTTAATATTAACACAATATTCGTGTCACCATTTAACATATCCGTATTATGTTAAATTAACACAAAAATTTCTGTGGACCGTTTGGGACAGGTGATATTTGTTAAATTTAACACAAATTTTTCAACTGTGTAATAAAATTATTAATACAGAGAGCCATCAGTATTTCTCGATATTTATTGGAAATGTAAAATGCAAAAAAAATTCTTTATATCTTAATACGTAATATTACAAGTATCACAAACCAGAATTAATCATTTGTGTTCACGTACAATAATAATAGGATCAACGAGCTCAATAGCGCAATGGCAAAAATTACCTGCTCAGTCGCATAAACACATTTGACCCTTAACAAACACTATTATTAGCTGCATTGATTTTGGCTTAATCAATTCCCATCGAACAAATCGCCCGCGGGGTTTGTATATTGGCGCACTCTCCTGCGAGCGCGATCACGCGATTCGATGGATCAAGAGTAAATGAGAGGGGCAGGAAAGGACACAGATGCGCAAATCAACCAACGAATCAACGAACGCCGTGTGTTTGCTAAATTAAACCCGCTAGCCGCCAAATCACAGCTGATGATAAGTCGCAGCGCGCTTGGGAATGGAAGCGCAGGGTTAAAATTAGGGAATATAGTTATCCGGCTAGGCACAACGAGCAATTCATACCTGGAATCGAAAGCACCGTGTCATTTGGAGAAAACGCGGATTCTTTCATCAATAATCTAATGTTTGTCAGTGCAAAATGATGGAGAAAAAGAGAATCTTGACACTAGTCATATATTATTAAAAAGAGACAATGGGCTAATATTTTAAATCCGCTTTAAATTAGATTGATAATTCGCGATAGAATTCTGTTTATAATAAGTATTATAATTCTTGAATTTTATCGGGAATTCTAGATCATCTAAAGCGGGCTTTATTGATAAAGTGTCTACGAAAAACAAGGTAGAGCTACTTTCAATAAGCTTTACACACGAGTTCGATAACTTTAACCACGTTGGTTAAAGCTTCCTCCACTGATGGATGTTCGAGCTAATGCTTAATTCACAGATAGACTATTATTACATCGTAACATGTGGATCTTGCAAACGTGTATCAGTTGCAATATCCCTTTATCCCAAACGATTTCAACGATTCTATGTCACGAAGCTTGTAATTATGAAAATGGTCGAATGGTAGATATCAATATGAGATTTATGTGCTGAATTCTCACATATAATACTATATATACATATATTATATTGAAATGCTGTATATAGAATTATCGTTGTTCCTTCTGCTTACAAATTTTTGGATGACTTAATTATATCTTTAATTGAGTCAAAAACAATGATGTAGAATATAGGCTACAGCGTTAAAGTTTAATAAAAATTATAACATATGCTAAAAATTAATTAATTTTGAATTATAATTAAAAATAGATTTGTTTTTAATTAAAAACTAAAGAATCTCACCGCGACAAAATTGACAAGAGATGGATTATATTTAGTTTTCATGATAAAGATATACTTAAATCATTTATATTAATTTGACGTTTAAAAGACATTTTCAAATGTACAAAAAAGACACCGCGAACAATGCTTATGAATTCATAATTTCCGAACATTACACGTGTTTGGTTTAACGATCTATCTTAAATGTCAAACTTTATATCCATTTTTGTTCGATAGAATCTTGATAGCGACAGTATTTGAAAATCAGGTTACACGTAAGGGCCAGCATGCAACGAATATCTTAAGGTACGTCAAGTCCTAAAATATTCGTTGAAAAAGAGACAAATCGCTTCTCAGTCAGGTATAGTACATGTACCCACCTATCCGTTTTTATCAATCGGGGAAAGAATACGCATTCTTCCTACAACGTTGAAAGCGTACATTTACATTTTGTCATACTTGATTCCGTGACATGATGTACTTTTTGCTATCTACAAAGTGTCACGAGATATGGTGCCCGATGGCTTGTAAATTATAACATCGACTAGTCAGAGTTGTCGGATTGATCTCATCACCAGATTATATCATCGTTACATACAACTATTTACAGTAATGCTTGACCATATAATTTTTCTTATCATGAAGTTTTGTCTACAAAATGTCACCAACTATCTCGACAAAGGATAGATAATGACCAGTGAGTGACATTCGAGAGATATTAGCTATTCAATTTACATGCCAAATGGAAAAGTTATGCCGCCATCGATTTTTTTTTTTTAAATCTTTAAACACACTAATACATAAACTTTTGCGCGATCTTTTGTATTGTCTAATTAAATGGATAAAATAAAAGAATGATTATAAGAATCTAGCAAATCAAAAAAGAGGATACTTTCTAACATTGTTTTAATTAATATTAATATAATAATAAAATGTTTATTTAAACGAAGAGATAAACAATATTTATTGTTTTAAAAAATATATATTTTAATAATAAGATAAATAAAGAGTGAAAAATTATAATTACAATTTTTTATTTTGATTTTATCGTTAGATATATGTATATATATATATATTTTTTTTTTAATATATAAAAAACACATTCATATATTTATTTAAATCATAAGTAATACGGATAAATATTTTTGTGTCTGTATCGCGTGTTTCTGTCTGTACAAATCGATCTCTAATTTCTCTGGACGAAATTGTGGCGTAATTTTTCGCGAATCACCAGGTCTTCCTTAAAAAATCGGGGTTCAAGTGAGAAGAGAGCCGACTTCAAAAAGCATAACCGCATCGTATCCAGATATAATACACGTATATATGGCAAAATTTAATTACCCGACGCGGTTTTATGGGGCCCGTCATCGTCAACTGCACTCAACTTGGTGGTATCTCTTCGTATATTAATTTTTCGGTAATGAGACACGGTGGAAAAGTCGGGGAAGAGGCAAAGGGGGATCCCCAGCCGGATTATAACAAAGTTGAAATATATAAACGCGAGTATAACATTAATGGCGATTATATCGAATTGTGGCTTACGTTGTATACCGTCGATGGCAGGAATGTCGATTACGACATTCCTGGTAAAAAAAAGCCGCTTTTGGGTTGGCCGGGAGGGCATTACAGGCTTCTGTATACACAGACGGCCTCTTTAATACCCGAAACGACCGACGACTGATTATCCGGCTTATTTATACTCTTATGAAAAAATTGTTTGAGAAAGAGAAGCTCACCGCTGCTCTCTCCGGACGTTTTGATGCTCGTAATACGTTCGCTTTTTTAAGCGAGGTCTCCTCCCTTACTAACGAGATCGTAACGCGCCGATACGGACGATCGGTTGAAATTCTTACCTCTCTCGAGATGCTAATCGAAGAGGAGAGGAAGGAAGAGAGTTGAGGGAAGGAAGGATGGGGAGAGAAAGTCTGCGTCGAGAAATACCTGCGCGACGTTCTCTCGTACGAAGGATTTAAGGAACCAAAGTGCTATCTGCGAAAGCTCGATCGAACGCGCAATAAAAAGCGCAATAAAAGTGCTTCGCGATGAATTCGGTCGACGGTTTCTTTCGGCCGATCGCGTTTCCACTCGCATCGCTTCTCTCCGCAGAGTGTCCTAGGTTCGCCGCACTCCCTTTTACCTTTTGACTCTTTCGATCGATTCGAGAAGTGGACTTTCCCTCGACGGAAAATACGGAGCGCGCTAGTAGTTTCTCAATTGTCAACAATTGATAATTTTGAGGATTTTATGCTACACAGTTGGAAAATTTGTGTTTTCTTGTTAAAAACGGTCCCCGTTAAAATTTTTGTGTTAAATATTTAACACATTCATGTGTTAATTTAACATATTGCTGTTATGTTAATTGAACTCAAATGTTAAATTATTAAAACAACTAAAAAAAAGTGTAAAAATAACACAATGTATATCTATTTTTAATTTTACACAATAAATATGTTCCGCATTATTAGTGACAAGATTTATCTGTTAATATTTACAGAAAAAAAATGTTAATGTTACTTTATAATATAAGTGGGGATGATAAAATGTAAAATTAACAATTTTTTTAGTTAATTTTTACATTAAAACTATGTTCATTTTACACAAAATTTATTTTAAGTTTATTTGAAGTTTACATTTATTTTATGTTAAAATATTAACACAATATTCGTGTCACCATTTAACATATCCGTATTATGTTAAATTAACACAAAAATTTCTGTGGACCGTTTGGGACAGGTGATATTTGTTAAATTTAACACAAATTTTTCAACTGTGTACGTGTCTATATGTTTGTATGTTTTTTTTTCTATGTCTGTCTAACATTTATGAAACTATAATCGATTACGCATTATTAGTGAATTCTAATTCCGCAAATACAATTTAATTCTTTTTCGATTTGCTATAGATTCTTATAATCATCCTTTTATCTATTTAATTAGACAATACAAAAAATCGCGCAAAAGTTGATGTAGTGTATTTAAAGATTTTTTAAAAAAGAATAGATGGTATGCAAAATTAATTTAACGGTAAGGAGCAGATTAATAACGGTTTCTGATTAAATTGATAGAAAAAGTCGATTTGAGACTCGCCGATGAGTCTGTCATTGTTAGCCCACCGTTATTGTGCAGCGTTAATGGTGGGAACGACGCGCGTCCTATATACATTACGGTAACGCAAATTCACTAGTGGAAGTATCGCGTTACAAAAGATACTCGTGTTACACCTGCTTAAGTACCTAAGCAACGCTCCTTAAATTATGCAAATGTGCATCTCACGGCAAAACATCGGCGGCGAATTTTATCCTCCGCGCTCGTTTCGTGAATAACTCGAAATATGAAACTAATGCTAATGTGTGCCCGAAAGAAATTTGTTGTTAATTTTATATTTTGTTTCATTACGTCATATACTAGGTTGCCTTAACAGCGTTTTAGCAGTATGCGTGTCTCATATATTAAAATTTTGTCGACGAAAAATCCTACCATTCACATTATCGGCATCTTTAACAATAAGATTTTTTGACAATAATTGAAGAAAATTTTCTGATAAAGAATTTGTAAATTTAATATCTTTAGTTTTTCCCTCGAACGTAGATTCTACATTATCCTTTTTTGCTTTACGAAATCACGAGAGATGAAGGGAAAGCATAGCCATTATGAGCATTATCCACATAGATCACGCGCTGTTTACATAGTTACATAGACCCGTTAGAAAGTGGTTCTTGTAGATTACACGAAGAGGCATAGGCTACGCAAGCCATATCGCATGTAAATTTGCGTATCATCGAACAAACAAATGTGAAATTAATTATATTATGTACACGACAGAGAGAAAGAGAAGAGGATGCGGGAAGAGGAGGATGAAGAAGGGGTCCAGTAGAAATCTATATCGAGAGAAAAGATATCAATGTATCAAATGACTGATTAATATCAGTGTTTGTCAAATTCTCCTCTCTGTATAAATATTTCTGAAAATTGGTACAATATAAGAATCACGTGACTTGCGACAAACCCTTTATAAGATACCTTGTACACAAATAATATAAGCTACGGCACACATAGGCAAGCGTACGCTCATGGGAAAAGAGAAGACAGAAAGAAAGAAGGTGGGAAAAAAAGAGAAAATGCGTCGCGTGCATCTACATAAATTCTTTACTGCTACGTGCATCGCATATTTCCGATATTCTTGCGCGGCGTGTAAGCTCTTAGAACTTTAAAGAAATATTTTCCATCATCTGTACAAAGCTATGTGACGCATTTGATAAACTGCTGTATTTCCTATAACAAACGATGTTTGTTGTTATTGATAATAATTAGTTGTGCATAGATCGACATGTGCTTATTTGTGTTATGTTCTCTAAAGATCGTATAAAATTTTATCAATTATATGAACACGCTTTAATTAATTCTACAAACACGATAAAAGACAATTAAAAAAAAATTTTTTAGCAAAACTGTATAAAGTTTTATTTCTAATAATTCATGTCAAGAGTCTAAAGAATTTTACTTAATTTTCTTATTAAATAAACTTTCTGAAAATTAAATGGTTTAAAAGAAATTCGACTCGAAAATAAAAATATCAATTTGTTAATATTTTATATACATATTTATATATTTATTTGTGTAATTTTTATGTATAAAGTACGCAAAAAAGCATTGCATAATTATTTCTATACGAAATAATCCTCGTATCTTCAAGACTAGTCGAATACAACCACGAATGTTGAAATTTCGCGGCGGGCTATTAAATAAAGAAACGACGACACACACAAATCCCAGCGACGAAAAAAGACATCGTCGGTCGAGTTGAGCCAGGATGACTCTTATTTAAAATTTATCCGCCGAACGGAAGGGGCGAACTATATTTTCGTGCGCGCGCGCGCGCCGAGCGAAGACACGTTCGAGAGTAACAACAGTGGCTGGCTTCGCCACCGAAGGGGCAAAGGGACGGCGGGTGGCATCTTGGGACAATTTGAAACAGTGGGGCCGCATCTGGCTCCACTTTTCTAGAGAAGCTCCTCCGGAAAAACCTACGTTACATATGTGCGGACTGGGCGTGTGCTCGCACCGGGGACCAAGCGCACAAAGTAGGACGACGGTCCTCCGTGTATCCTGCGATTAAAGCGGTCTTTCGTGGTCTCTGAGATTTTCGAGATTTTATCTTGACATTTACATGAAAATTAGAGAGAGGAAGTATAAGAATACGCGGAAAGGAAGGAAACGCGCTGCTATCATTTCCAGGGAAACACAAAAGTCTGTAATTGTAAGTCGAGGTCTGATGATTTCTAGACGCAATTATGTGGATCTGAATTGATGAAAAAGTTTTTCACAATACAAGTACTCAAGATTTCAGAAAAATATTTTTCCTCGAAGAAAGATTGCTGTTATTATATTTATAATTTAATTTCGTACTTTCTACTCTTTTTACAAGAACTTAAGGAGCAAGATTTCATAATTGACGCATTTCATAAGAGATCTTTAAGAAAAATTTAATATATTGTTAAATATTACGTATATAAAACATTATATAAATATCAATTTATAAAAAGTCAATCATTTGTGTTTGTTTCTGCAAAAACTACCAGTACAAAGTTATTAGTATCAGATTATTTTATATTTTATACGTTATTTTATATGTAAGCCAGGGATTCATATCGATTTAAAATTCCCATTCGTATTTTACGTATACCTTGCGATACGCACGATTTAGAATAATCGGCGTGCTTACCAAAGGTATACGGTTTTTTCTGTTGCACACTGTTTTACTATTATGCGCTAATGTATTAACGGTACGTTTAGATTTATAGCATGAAGTTGTGCCGGGAGTACAATGTTCATCGATCTCGCAATTCATTACCGCGAGCAATCAATCTGTATAATTTGCACGCACCACTGTGAACACACTATTACTTCCAATAGATTTGGTCGGTAATCGCACATGATTCACTCGTTTGTTTAACCGAAAGAACACAGCCGCGAAATCAACGGTCGTTATTCCATTTTATTACGAAGCGACAGAAGCGATTAGTTGAGCGCACCGATGACATTTATCGCCGTTTATCGCAATTATCAAACATCTGCAACGCGATAGTCCAGCTTTATATTACTGCGAGCTTTCATATAAAATGGGGGAATTTCTATTTCAAGCAAAAAGAAATTTTTTTGGCATCCACATTTTTTTAATTATCGGGTCGCATCGGTACGATTTCAATTTTTCTCCACCCATCTCCTTTCTCGACTTTGGTTTACTCTATTATTCATTTTTGACGGACAAGGCATCTCTCAAAATATTGTCTCTTGGTCGGAACGATAAACAAGTAATATAGTCAGTAATGTCTCAGTGAAGCTGAAAAAACCATCAGTTTAAAAAAATGGAATATTGAAAAAACAGGGTACTATAGTGGATATTGGAATATCGAATATCGCGCCGTCTAAAAACTAAATTAAAACGGCAACAAATATTGGCATTTTTCCTGTATCGCGCGATATAGTGACAAATCACTAGTCTTTTTTACTTGTGGATGTTGCTATTTATGAATCACGTAGTATTCTCAATGACATCATGAGGAAAGTTTTAATAAAAAAAGGGATTATTTTATATTATATTACAAACTTGCAAATGAATTTAGCAATTTTAGATGTAGGAGTAAAAAGGAATTATAATGGATCTTTGTATAGAAAACATTATAATTTAATTCACAAAATTGTAATTATAAATTAGAACAGCTGCAAAGAACAAAACTCACTCTATAATATTTATATTATAAAAATAAAATTTTTAAAATTACTTTTTATTAATTTTAAAAACTTTCTTTAAAATAATTTGATTGTATAGTGAGTTGTGTATTTTATTACAGATTTTATTACAAATCCACTTTTATTTTGAGGTTTAAAAACGACGAAACATTAAATACAGTTATAAATGGAACGTTAAAAGCAATTTTATATTCGTATGTGACTTTCAACTTTTGTATACATATTTAATTTTACTCATCATCACTAGTAGCGACGAGTAAAATTAAATATGTATACAAAAGTTGAAAGCTATTTTGAAGCGCAAGTTTTTTAGAAGCATTCTATATTAACAAGTTTGAAAATAACTTATTTCGTTCATTATGCTTCTTTACTTCTTGCGTGGAAGGTGTCATTAAAGATTTTCGGGTGGCTAATGCTTTCTCCGTTCGAAACTTACGCTTGATGACAGTCGGATGATTACACGACGGATGAAAAAAAGAAATCTCGTATTTCGAGTCGTATACTTTTGAACGCTTGGACTTACATCGTGCATATACGTTGCAATAAAATGGCGTAGCCCTGTCGAGATTCCGAGAAAATATTAATGCACTGGGAGAGACACATACGGTCGCATATAACATAAGTCACGCGTTTCTTGCCGCGCCGACTGTTATTTATAGCCGGTCCGTACGGATGCGCAATTTTTCAAAGTTTCCGAACTTTCGCGCGAATCAGAACGTAGAAAATTTTGCATCTGCGACTGCCAAAGCCGACTACTTTCCCGAGATTTACTTTAGCTCTTATTTCACCGTACGACGACGCCAACATCTGTTACTGTTTATAAACTGTTTATAAGAAAATGAGAAAAATAGAAAGAGGGAGAGAGAGTACTTGTTTAGTGCACGATACATTACACATGGAATGTTTCAAAATTACTGAATACTTCATCCTTTTAACGACCATACACTGTAATCCAATATATATCTGTTTCAAATTTGTTGCGTACAAAGGTAGTATCTATTACATAGTGGTCGCTTTTCGATTTTTCAATAACATTACAATTTAATAGACTGACAAGGCAGATAAAATAATTAAAGAGGATCAAATAAATTAAAAATAATCCAGAAATGTGCGGAATATGTATAGTAATATATTATATATATATATATATATGTAAATCGAGGGACCTCTGTATTATAGAAGAAAATAAAAAGATCGTGCGTCGCGTATAAAGATTTGACTTTATCCGGCGCTTTCTTTCGCTAGTTGGCCGCGATCTTTGCGGAAGGCGTGAAAATTCCGGTGGTTTTCGTCGCTTTCCCCCGAATGGTGATTAAAATAAAGGCGCGACATTACTTGGTTCGACTCGGTGAGTATCGTCGGCTTAATGAAATTCTCCGTCTGCTAAAAGAGGGGATCGGTCTTTAACCGCGTCTTTATCGCGTAAACGAGCGAGTGAAACCGCCAGCCAGCCACCCCCATTTAGAAGACTCGTATCATTGTGCGGTTCAGATATGCCAGGCAAGTCGTTATGCCGGGAGCAACAACGCGCCGAGAGCCAGTTTTGCACAATACGATAATCTATCTTGCCGCGGGCGTTTTTCTGCAAAAGTGGTTAAAACGATAAATAGATAGAGTCGAGAATCGCGGGCTGGCCTAATAAAGTAAAACCCGACGACGACGTAACCGGTATCGTTGAACCTCCTCGCGCAATCTCCTCGCTCGGTTGGATTGTCCTCGATTTGTCAACTGTAGAGGGAAAAAGTCTCTCTTTCACCGTGACTAATTTCTCAAATACAATATTAACGCTATTTCTCAAGCACCTTACTAATACTACGCCGAACGAACGTCGCTAATTTGCGATTGAAGTTATGCCGCGAGCGAAACGACGACGATGTTGAAAGGATAACTTTTCCACGGATTGTACTTCCATTCCCTCGGTAATTTGCAAAATATTTACATCGAGGTGTTTAAAACAATCCTGTCGTATATATGTATATATACAGGGTGTCCGGTAATAGTCGCATCAACCGTCGTGTGCAGATTCCTGGGATCATTTGGAGACGATTTTTCCTCAGCGAAAATGTCGAGGGAGGTCATTATTTTTTGCATGTTTTCAATTTTTGCCATCATGTATCTTTGTAACTAAGCCTTAAATTAAAATTCTATTAAAGTAAACTCTACCTAAAATTAACTGAAGAATGTGAATTTATTATTATTTTATTTCCACAAGGCTTAGTTTGTGAAAAACCTTTTATTTTCAATCGCTTATAACTCGAAAATTATTGGTGTCTCGACATTTTTGCTGAGGAAAAATCGTCTCCAAATGATCTCAGGAATCTGCACACGACGGTTGATGCGACTATTACCGGACACCCTGTATATATAAAATAGAAATTTTATATTACTGCAAAATTTCTAGGAGCATGTTCGGCCGCGAATTGCGTGATAGAAATACGGATCAACTAATCTGAATAGAACGCGAAACAGATTTTGATACAGTTTCTCTATTTTTTTCAAATCTGTTAACAGGTTAATCTTTTGGAATAAGCGATGCGATGTAGTATCACTCTCGGTGGAAGCCGGTAGCGGTTGCGAACTGCGTCGATCGCGGGATTACCATCTTCCAAAAGTGAAAAATGGCGATATAAAGCCGTGCACAAGCGGATAACCGTGCGATGTTACGTATTGCGACAGCGACGTTGTCAATATGTAATGTCGTATTTGACTTTTGACGTGTGAGGAAATCGCATTGCGTCAATTGTTCACCGATCAAATCACGTTCGATATTTATGGTCGAAAGAAATATTTATGTCATCGATATGACATTTATAAGCGACTCTGGATTGCAGTTTCAAGATATTCTCAAAATAATTAATTGTTTTTTATTTTAGAAAACGCTGTCATTGAAAATATCGATGTTTCGATTAAATCGAGAAACTTAAAATAATTATAAGAAAATCATTTCAAGTCTCTTGTCATTAAAAATATGCCTCGATATGTGTCGATGTTTCAATTAAATCGAGAAACTCTAAATAATTATTGCAAAAATAGAATTTCTAGCCAAAACTGATAAGAAAATCACTTCAAGTCTCTTCTATCACAAGCCGCAAAACATCGTTGTAAGGTCGCCAGAAAATCGGAGATGTGGTATAATGTCGTGAGAAAACAAATCGTGCGTTATGTCGGTTAGGGATCGGAGGGGATAGAAGGTGGTTCAACAGGTTGAGAAATAGAGGAGGAAACTTCACATATACCACCATCTTTGGCGAAATTCAAAGTTTAATGTGGAAAAAAAAGGATTTTTTTTCTCGGTTCTCTCTCTCTCTCTCTCTCTCTCTCCTTTTCTCTAAATCTTCCGCTCGCTCCCGTTCACCCTAAATCCCTTCTCCGAGTTCGAACAGCTGGGCACCCCCGGGAGCGAGCGACTACTTGCTCCGACCCTTTCTAGTAGCTTGCTAGTAATATCGCTAATACCCATTATATTAAATTCTAAACTGTGTCTGTCTTTCTCTGTTGCTGATGAATAGGATATTGTAAAGCGTTCGTTAAGTGCGATTGCACAAAGCCAATTTTAAATGCTACTTCAATCAAAAGTCGTCGTAGCAACTGTCGCGCGGTGGTTGATTAAGGGGGAACAGGAATGGTATGCTAAAGGGGAAACAGTCGCAATTTTTGTTAGGATTCCCATAGAAATAATCAACTATAGACATAGATAGATTTGACGAGAATGTGTCGAATTAATTGTACTTTCTGATTATTATCCTCTCTTGTGAATTTGAATTACAGAAACTATATTGTTAATAATACCTATAAATGTATATAGATGAATTGATATTCCTGCTGAATATATTGATCGTTAAACGTATTAATAAACCAGATTGTATCCAACATTCCGATTATTATATTGAATGTCAGTCATGCATATGTAAAAGATCCATCTCATTTATTTCAATATTTCTACACGTTTAATATTCGATGTACCTCATATATAGCATATTTTGCAATAATATTTCTGAATTTTGTGACAAGTTTACATTGGATTTGATCAAAGCCAATGTATATTTAAATTTTAAATAATACTAAAATTAATTTTTTTTTGTAGGAAAAACGAATGAGCCATTCTCTTCTCTCGATGCAAATTTAAATCAGATTTTAAGAACCTTTATATACGTATATCTACTTGTGACTTTTATTACCTTACACAAGTTCAGTGTGCCAAAGTTTGATTTATATTTCTCCAAAAACTAAATCGCTCGTATTATTCTTGTCTGAACGAAAATCAATAAGAACCATAAAACACAAATGCGCAGGATAAAAAGGGATTAGCTTCATCTTTCCGCTTATCGATTATAATCCGAAATGTACATAATTAATTGAAAGCTTATTATTATAGTCGCACGTCTCTCGAGGCCAATTAATTATTAACAGCAATTATTTATCCTAGTTTTGTGTTGACAATGAAATGTTTACTGTTTAAAAGCGTGTACGTTTAACAACGATCATATAAAACTTTTTGACATAAAAGCGCCGTGTTAATCAATATTTAATTTTTAATTAAAAATTGTCAGAGTGGCATCCAGTATCCTTTTAGAAAAATGATTATTATTTTCGCGCAAATTTTATGGCCAGAGAAAAAATGTGAATACATAATACTAGAGAATTATTGGTATCACGCTTTTTAGTTTCTGATATATGTTTTGTAAAACTATCGATCATATTTATCATTTTCGTTACAACACTTTACACAAATAATATTTTATTATTATTATAATTTAAAAATTATATTTAAAAAATTACATATTATTAACTCCGTTTTGCGTAATCGGCAATTAAAATGCCGGCGCACCTTTATGTAAAGCATGCAAAATCGAGAAATCCGAGAAATGTTTCCGCGCTGCATATTATATATAGAGAGCTTTTCGATTTATCGTGCGGACATTTGCGTATCAGTATCTGCCCATAATAATTTGCACAATTGCCTTGATCGGCGGTGGCGGGGAAAGAAAAAAAATCAGTCTAAGCGAAACGGTTTTATTAGGTATCCGTTGTTTTATTCGCCGTGAAGAGAGCGGAGCAATTTCGCGCTACCACGCGGAAACACAAAGTTAACTTTGCAAACTCCGCTTTTATCGAAATTCGTGTGCATACGTCGGCTTAAGGCATTAGATTTCAATAATATTGAAATCATCCTTGCGAAGTAACCTCGGAATATCGATACGGCAATTTTGCATCGAATTGAGCTTTCATAGTCTGTGCTTTTTGCTTTTTAGCGTTTTAGCCGATCGCGATATTAAACGCTTTAATTAATCTTTTTCGGATACTTAAAATAAAAAATGTTACGTAAAAGTAGTTTCGTAAAATCGATATTTTTTAAATCTGCGTTTTATCGGTGAAATTGGGGATATGAGACGGAATTGAATGAATTAATGCGCGAATGAACGTTTTGTGAAACAATAGAATGGGTATGAGAGAAATCTATCACATGGAAATTCGCAGACATTTAATTTAACATTTAATTTAATTGTTCAAGTATTGTATTCGTACACGCATACATATATATCTACATACACATATATTAAATTTTAAATTAAATTAATGAAAAATGTCATGTTTCTTAATTCATGATAAATAAATTGAAATGCTTTGAAAAAATTTTTTCGAAATCAAATTTCATCAGGAATATATAATAATCTTTCGACATAATAAACACGACCTATTTCAACACATATTTGTTTTCTGAATTTTAATATGCAAAATTTCGAAATGCGTTTCTTTATATTAGAACTATATTCAAATATACATACATTTTAAAATACATATATTTTTTTTTTATGGATATTATAATGAAAGATCACATTTCATAAAATATTTAGTCTTAATTAGATTTAATAGACGTTTTTTTATATGCGTAAGGATATATGAGATATTGATTTATCATATATATACATATCATTCGAAGAACGATATATGTTCGCCAGGAATGACGAGTGATATGCCATCAAAAGAGGGATGATATCAATAAAATATCCATTAGGGGAGTAGTTTAAAGGACACCCACGCATTCTTCCTTCTCATCATCCAGCATCGAAATTCAATTACGCGCCTCGTATCATAATGATCGTAATACCGGGTATCTTTTAATTCGGCAATTCTCATCTGGACGTCGCCACGCGATTCGATGCACGCTAAACAAACAATATCATCGAGAGCGAATTTATAGGTCGTGGGAAAGGTATGCACAAACGCGCCGTGCCGGATGAGACGATAGACAGGCCGAAAAGATACACAGGCGGCAAGAAAGAGAAAAGGTTAAAGAAGAAGAAGAGAGGCAGGAAGAAACGCGCTCTATAGCTGGTGGCAATGCGCCAACGATCGATTGCGAGTACAGAACGCGCTGTGCGCTTTATATACATGCTTGTACATCGAGCGGAGAGGAAGAAGAGAGAGAGAGGAAGAGAAACTCGTAGCCGATGTGCACCGTGTTCCCGTATATACTCTAGGACGAGTGGTGTACGCGAGAGGGTTAATAAAACCTTGTCTATACTCTTCTCTCCCGACATGTGCATCCCGGAACTAAAGCAAGCACGTCAATAAGAAGGAGAGAGAAGAGGAGACAGAGAGAGAAGGAGATAGTGAGGAAGAGGGAGAGGAGCGCGAGGAGGCGAATCGCGGTATCGACAGCCGGGAAGAGATCTAGGGTCGGCTCGCAGGTCGTCCGCCTTTCGCGAGTCGACGACGTTCACCACGATACCGCGCGAAAGATCGGTCTCCGCATGTGCAGCGTGATTCTGTAAAACGCAAGAAATCGTGGGGCAATAAAATTTGATTCTCCGATTCCGATTCTCAGATTTATATCGAGGAGGAAAGAGGGTACTACTCCCTTAATAAGATTAAAAGAATTTTGAAGCTTACAAAAATATCGCGGAAAAGAATGCATATCAGATCCTAAGCAATAAGCAAATTTGTATCTCTTTTTTTACAGTCATTTATCTTATATTATAATTTTTATTTTATGCCTATATGTATACATGCATCATAAAATCTGCAGCAAATCTGCTGCAAACGGAATGTAACTGCGCTGTGATTAGGAGAGATAAGGGGGAAGCGTTCCCTCGTCATGGTCGAACAATAAAATTCATTGTCAGACAGAGGAACTGCTCTATGAGCCATATATGGATCTTAAGGTCGTCACACGCCATTGTCTCTGCGAGCTATTTTCGGAGGCGTTGCCGTCACGATTCGAGGTACAAAAGGATCGCTCTGTTCCCCTTCCGATTGTTTTGCGTGTATTATATGTGAATGAGTCGTTTTCAAGGGCTAATTAAAAAAAAAATCCGCTCAACAACCATCAGTTTCTATTGTTCTTAATTTGATTGTATAAAAATTTATATTTACAACCAAAATTAAAGCAAAAAGTCATTCATGTTTTATTTTATACTTTCTTTTGTACAAGAGAAATGATCTTTTTTGCTTCCATCATAATCTCGGTCGCCCCTCATCTTGTATAATATGGTTCAACGAAGAAATGTATTCAATATTCAGAAAAAGTGAAACTTTATAGTGTCCTCGATTGGAAAACGCAATAAAGAATTAATTCTTTTAGCCAAGCTTACTGCCGTTAACGATGGATCGTGACAACGTACCTCTGTCGCTTTGGATAATTAATATCGGGTATA
This sequence comes from Prenolepis imparis, assembly GCF_030444845.1. Classification (NCBI taxonomy): domain Eukaryota; kingdom Metazoa; phylum Arthropoda; class Insecta; order Hymenoptera; family Formicidae; genus Prenolepis; species Prenolepis imparis. Next base: position 17,263,671 of record NW_028141166.1, on the reverse strand, counting down.
TTACGACAGTAGGGATAAACTGCATTATACGCGTAGGGAGTGGGAGGAGAAGATTGATCTACAATATTCATTGGATGTTAATATAACAGAATCTAATAACATAATCTAATAACGTAGTGTATTAGGAATAGTTTCCCGAAATAATGTAAGATATTAGCGGTAGATTGAAATGATTAAAATATCAATTTTTTGTAACGTTATGTACTGCAAACTTTACGTTAATATTGCAAAATTATATTTTTTTAAATTTTAATTATGTTATACTGTAAATTATTAAATTAAATATATCATAGATATATAACTGTGCTCATTTAAAAGGCTTTCATTTTAGAGCTATAAGAGCCTATCTTATTTTAGTCGCAATCTTCATTATCTGGCTTTGAATTTTATTATCATTAAATATGTAAAAGTCGAAAGTCGATTCTAATTATTTTACAAATCAGACTTATAATACAAGAATAGTCGTTTTCGTTCCCGCGCTGACGGAGTTATGCGCGTGTTAAAACTATTTTTGCAACAACGTCATCAATGGCAACGACCTTACAGCACCCGTTGAGTTTCGATAATGCTGTCAACGACAAAAAGTTTCTTGGTTGCCGGCAAAGTTCACCGCTGCAACATATAGTGCTACACAAAACGATCTTCGATGGCTTTCCGAATAAATACCAAATCAATATTGCGAAACGTGTACATTAGTCGACGCAGTATATAACGTTTATTCAATGTGAGGGGAAAGAAATATTTTATCTGATTGCATAGAGGTATAATTTTAATTCTATATATTAATTTTATAATTATTTATAGCAAATATTTTTGTATCGCCAGTGAAGAATAAAATTAGGAATAACTGTAGATGACCCAACTGGCTTAATTGATTTTTATTAATTCGATGTCATATAAAAATACAGACACATCAATGTGTCTGTATTTTTATATGACATCGAATTAATAAAAATCAATTAAGCCAGTTGGGTCGTCTACAGTTATTCCTAATTTTATAATTATTATTGCATCATTTCGAGGTTTTTAATTAAAAAAAATAATATTATATATACACATATTTAACTTGACCTGTATAAAAAATCCAGACAAGTTTTAAAATTTGTTTGTATTATTTTGTTAACATGTTGTTTAATTGCGTTATCAATCTAGAACATACAGCAAAATTATATATCTTCTATATTGTATACAATTACTCATTTATTTTTTTTTTTTTCAAGATTATGTATAAATATTTGCGTTTTCTTTTCAAATATTCGAGTTTGAATTTCAAATTAATTTGACTGAATCAAGCATATGCATTTCTATATAATCAAGTAAAATAGGTCTGTCCTAAATTGGAGCAAATTTTGCGGTGTACTAGGTTAACGGGGAACTTTCGCATTTCAAAGAAAGACGTGCAAGCATGACGAATTTCCTCGAGTAGAAATGACGCGTTGGCAGATGAGCCATTAGATCAGCGTACATCTCGCTCGCAATTAAAACAGATGAAAAGTAAACAGGAATAATTGCAGGAGCCCGCCCGGAGCAAACGGTTCTTCTTGCGGTATTCCTATATAACGACAAGATCAGACACGATATGTAAGTCGTTATCCGCATATGTCCTTCCAGACGCCTTGTTGCAGGACATCTTATTTGGACTATATAATCTTTTTCTGTTTAATTAATTTCAAAGAGAGATATATCTTTTTATGTTTTCAACCCAGAATCTTTTAAAACAATTATATAAGAATTATTTTATTAAATGATTATTGTAGGATAAATAAAGTTTCTTCTATAACATAATCAACATTTTAGAGTAAACCGTCCCGAAATTAAGTGCTTATCCTGCTTGTGATAACTTATGCTTCATCATTGGATTAGCCTCATTTCAGTTCTGTTTTGAAAATGGCAGCCCTTACACAGCGTTTAGAATCGATCAAACAAAGTTCGAGCAAATCTAAGCACTTGATAAATCTCTTTCGATTTCTGTAACAAGTATGATCGCATAGAAACTTTACTAACTTTGCTCTGCAACTTTAGAATACGGAAAACGTTGAGAGACCGATAAGAAAAGCCGACAGTATCCGACAGTATTATTGGCTGCAAATGCAATTTATGCGGATGTTTAGAGTGCAAAAGCTCGAGAGTTTCAAGAAAATATTTCAAGAAGAATATTTATACACGGAGAAAGAATCTAGAGAATAAAAATAAGAATATATTTTATAACAGAAGAAAAATATAGTTTTTGTTCGAAACTAAAATTTAACAGCTTTTAATTATGTGTAAAATGAATTATAAGGTTTAATATAATTTATTTTTATTAAATTTTTATAGGAAAATAGAAATCTGTCGTAAAGTTAATATTCTCGTTTTGTAAATGTTCATGTAAAGCAGGCATGTCAAACACGCGGCCCGCCAACAAAAAAAATTCGGCCCGCCGAAACTTCTTGAAAATCTTTTCAAAAAAATTGTTTTGTGAAAAACGATGTCAAATATCTTCTAAAAAATAATATTAAATTGTGATTTTGTTTATTTTTCATTATAGTTTCTATTTTTGTTTTTTATAAAAAAATAAAATATTTTTTATTATAGTTTCTATTTTTGTTTTTTTATTTAAAAAATCGTAAAATATTTTTTATTATAGTTTCTATTTTTGTTTTTTTATTTAAAAAATCGTAAAATATTTTTATTTTAAAAAGTAACATAAGATATAAATATAAAGCGACTATGTATAATATACATTGAATATACTAAATATAATAATTTAAAAAATCGTATTTTATTTATTCTAGGAACATTGAAAACATGCGGCCCTCAGCTTAATACAAAATAGATCATGTGGCCCGTAATGCAAAACGAGTTTGACATGCCTGATGTAAAGAAAAAAGAAAAAATTTATTATTACTATATTCCAAGCTTCTTTCTTTCTTTTTGCAAAAACAAAAACTCTCAACATTAAAAATCTTAATAAATATTAAAAATATAAATCAATACTTGATAAAATTCATAACTATCTAAATTTTTATGTATAAATCAAATACGCGTAATAAAGTAAATGTATAAAATTTCTAACTTTTAAAGGATTATGCAATTCCTACATAGTAATTATGACATTAATGTACAAAATTAAATATGTATATACCCACGCAACATAAAATTAATTTTTGTTCTTTTAGAGATAGTGTTCGCACTGCGGGAGCCATATGACATTTGGCCAATATCGTAGGAATGCAACAGCGTTGCATTAAATTTAATTATGCGCTCAGTCGAATAACCGAGAAAATATCATAGCTAAAGTCGAACATGTTGGCGGAATAAAAGAACGTAAGAAAGGGAGAACGCCCTTATCTTCGAGGACCTGTCGCGCTCAGCGCTCAACAATGATCCTCCGGGGAGAAACAGAGACGAGCGTGTCGACGACGCTGACAATGTCGTCCACGACAAGTTTTCTTGCGGTGAGGAACACGGCTGGATGCAGAGAGTACAACGCCGTGTACACAGTACGATGCACTGTGTCTATGATAAAGCATAAAAGGAGTAAGAAACATACAACCCGTTAAAAATGTGTCACTGCTACCGGAAAAGCGTAAGGAAACAAGAGAGTAAGTTTGTCTTTAATATGCGCTAGTGAGAAGAAAATGTTAACATTATTCATCCTTTAGATAAAAAAGTCTAATTTTCGAGATAGAAGTTATATAAGAGGTTTATGAATATATTGCCGTTTACAAAATCCCTCTTTTGTAAAACGTTTCGTAAAATGTATCTCAAAGTTTAGAGAGCAAATATGTATATTTTTGTGTATTTTATAAAAGTTTTAAAATAATATCTCTAACATACCTATATTTCCCATATTAATTATTATTATTATTTTTTTTTTTTACACAAAACAGGTTTTTTCATTAATGCTTATCAAATATGAGAATCTCGAGATGGATAAATTCGGCCTGAATTTTACTGTTACATCTTGTATCTCGAAAATTTGAATTCGTCTTTTTATCATCATGTTTTTTGGTCGCTCTGTATACGTAAATATATACTCGTAGATATATGCCCAATTTATGTTAGCATATATTCATTTTCGTCGTAATAACAACAAGTTTGATATTAGAATTTTGCTGCACATATAATGTAATCAAAGTTGCAGTGCAACGGTATATAAAAGTCTAATGTCATATATAGTTATATATGTGCGTATACCACTTTTGCTTCAACAAGAAGCTGCTAACCGTGCACTTCACATCTCTACGATCAAACTTATCTTGATTTCTTGTCGCTGCCACGCACAAAGTTACGTACAGTGCATCGATTTGCATCAAAATTAAAGTACGTATACTCTTTTAATTTCTCGATGACAGTTTATAAAGTCTTCTCGGATGAAGGCATCAAAGGCTTTTTCTCACGATATGAACGAGAGAAGATTGAACGAACGATGGATCGCTTCGTTTCTTCATCACGAGCACAATCTCGACTTCTGCTATCGTTACAATCGATTATTACAGGCAAGGCGATTCAATTGCGAGCATCCAGGGAAATACAAAGGGACCGATGACGCAAGTGTCTCTCTTTCTTTCTTTTTCACTCTCTCACTCAATTGTAGCGTGAGAAAAGGCAAAAAATGACGAGCATTCGTACGATACTCTCGGGCGTAATCGCGATATATCTCCTACGACTGTAAATGGTCTTCGTTTCGCACTAACGACCCTGTCCGCACTTTCTAAAGACTTAAATGGCGACGTGACTTTCGCCATAATCATTTCGCGTTGCCATAAACAGTCGACGATACCTAGCATCGCATTCAACGATCCGGGTATGAGCATCGGAATGTTATTTCGTAACTCGTCGACGGTAGAAAATTACTTCGATATCCTCTTTATTCCCGAGGAAATTAAAGCAGAATGCTATTCCAGGCGTTGATCCGAGTAGAAAATATTTTGACGCGCGAATTCGGGGAAAAACGTTGAAACGCGCGATCGATTCAAAAATACATATTATAATTAAATTTTATTTCCAATGAAAACAATCTGTATATGCTAGATATAGGGGGGAAAAAAAAAAATAAAAAAAAAAAATAAATGTAGGAAATTGTAGGAAAAATAAAAATCATTGCACTGTTTATACAAGGAGTTTCGCGCTCGGTTATTTTGCAGAGTGCGTTTCATTTTAACTAGAAATGTATGTCTATTTTAAAAACAAGTTATAATGACAAATATGTAAATCTCCATCTTGTCTTCTAAAAAAAAAAAAGAGAGAAAAAAAATGCACGAGGGAATAAAGTTTCACGAGACAATAATTTCACGCGATCGCGATTGGTTGGTTACGATATTGCAGCGCGAGATGAGGCGACACGCGACTTGGAACACGCGCGGCGTCGCAATTTCTGTATGCAAATTATTGCCCACCGCAACGGCGCTCAGCGTCGTTGCTCGCTCAAAAGTTATAACTGTATTCCCGCCTAATATCGCCACGCGGAGCTAATTTCGTATAATAACGTACAGACATTTCGGGTTTAATGCTGGGTGCGTTTAAAGTTTTACGAGGTGCTACACACATACACGTTGACGCGGTAGATTTAGCGCGCGGTCAGCGGGATAGGATTCTTTTATTTCATCTCCGATCTACGGCCACCGAACGGAAGAGATAATTTAATAAGAATTATTGTATAAAAAAGAAATTTTGTTTTTTTCCCAACTTATAAAAAAAAAATGCTGAAGAAATATTTATTCTATGATTTTCTTTTATATACAATATAATACACATATACCAGGTGTCCCATTTTAAAGGACCCACTCAAATATCTCATTGTCAGAAACACTGCGTTAAATCGAAAAATGTTTCTTACAAAAGTTGTAGGGTTTCGTGGGGGACATAACATAGTAATATTCATTTGACCTTAGGCGGCGTCTCCAAGGTTAGTGAAGGTTAACCTTAAGTGAAGGTGAGAATGAATTTTGAAGAAAATAAAAAAATGCTTCAGATAAAAGTTGTTCAAATTAATTAGTAGAAAAAGATGTTATAATAAAAAATATGGGTTTCCATTTAAAAAATTTATTCTCACCTTCACTTGACCTTGGAGACGCCGCCCAAGGTCATATGAATATTACTATGTTATGTCCCCCTCGAAACCCTACAACTTTTGTAGGAAACATTTTTTGATTTAACGCAGTGTTTCTGAGATATTTGAGTGGGTCCTTTAAAATGGGACACCCGGTATGTGTAATTCTTTACCTTTTTAATTATTTTTATTCTGATTTTTATAAGCTATAAATTAATTACGTACATAGTTTAAAAATGTATTCATTTATAGAAACTATTTTCCTTATTTTCATCGTCCAATATCCTCTCGAAACATTCTCTCACGAATTGGATCATGTAACTCGAGACTATAGTTTGTGCCATATTAAAACGATTTTGTTCTGGGTACGATGTCGAGAATCTGTCCACGCGTAACTGTATCGAGTAATTTAATCGTGATAATTCGCCGTGTAGTACAATTATTACGGAATTAACCGTGTCTCAAGGGCGCGCGGGCTTTACCGAATTACGTTATGCGGCAACGCGATTATTACGACATTAATTTCGTTTTATGCTTCCTGCTTGCAGAAAGAGCCAAAGGCGCGGAATAATTCCGAATACAACGACTCTTCTACCCCGCCCTTCTCCCTACGAAGGGAAACAATCCCCCGTTATTAGACGACTGGCGAATAGCACGCAATAAGCGAAATCGCCGGACCGAAAGAAACCCAAGTACCAAGTACACAACAAGTATTTTTCTTCTGCAGATACTCTCGCAGATATTCCACGCCGATCTTTTGACGATCGTTTTTCGAAACGAGTTTTGGAGAGAATTTCTCACGGAGAATTCTATTCCTTCTCCCTCCCTTTCTCTTCTGTTATCGTTTCCTTTACGAATTCGATGATGGTTCTCTTGCATTGACAGTGAATGTAGAATGCAACGCGTTTCGAGAGAGAAACAACTTGAAATAGGATTATCTTGACAGACCGCTTACTCAAACGACACGCGAATCCAAACAACGTCTTCCGAACCCCGTTGTGTTTATCTGATTTCTGTTGCACTCTCGGTATTATTGCGGGGATTCGGTGGGTTCTACTTATATCGCTGCTGTCCGCGCGCGCGAGAAGAGCTCATAATTATGATTTATACTCTTTCCACGCTATCTACCCGAAACATCCTACAATTTATGCATAATAGCGCGAGTTGTAATATACCGTTGCGGTGAGATAGTGCTCGAGACATTACTTGTACGTCTATCATCTATCACGGTGCGCTGCACACGGACCAATTAATCTTAATTATACATTTGCATGAATATATGAACGAATGTTTGAGGAGGGACAATTATTTGTTCTTCTTCGCGAATGACGTTACTTTTTCTTTTAACGTAATAAGACCAGTATTTAAGATGGTGAAAAAATATTTCGGGAATTAGAATTACAGTGACCGGAAGGACGGCTCTTGCGTGTTTCGACGTCGAAATGTGCCAACCAAAGTTAAATTTTTGAAGCCACTTGCACGAACGCGATTTGCCTCTCTATCGACGCAATTTTTGCAATACACTTTTGAATACTCGCCATCGCTTACGCCCGAACTGGCCCGAGCTTTTCATCGAAAACAGAATAGTAGTCGACATGAAAGGGCAAAAGAAACGAAGAGCGAAAAAGAGAAAGAATAAATGGAGAGGCAGCGTGTATGTTATCGAACAAATACGTCGATGTGTCGAGGCAGAATCGACATTCCAACTACTCCAGCGCGTAAATTTTTATGCGCCAGACGGAAATTTGGCACGATCGATCTCTCTCGCGTGGGTTTCCGGAAAAATAAAAATTCGTATGACAGGGTACTTTGCGGGATAAACTTTGCGCGGTTTTAAGAAAAACGAGAAAAAAGCATGTACAAAGCGAGGTAAGCTATCCTGTCTAAAATCAAAGAAGTGGAGAAGATAAAAGAGGAAAGGAGAAAAAGTTCTTTTCGCTAAGAAGTTGCATCGGGCGTTTCAAAATACCAGATATCAAAGCGACTGTTAATGGCGTGTGTTTGTAATCGCAGAATTATGTGTAAAGTTTCCGTCGATCAAAATTTTCGGATATCCGATATTTGGTTCGGATCTCCTCTCTGCATCGAATTCGATTTCGAGTATAATCAACGCGCGCGTATTCGGGATTATTTTCAATCATCTCGATTTACCCGCATTTTACCGGAAGCAAGCAATTACACAAATTTCGTCGATTCCTTTAATTATTTCTGTCACTTATTGATATAAATCGGAATCTCCGTTTAAGCGCACGTTAGAGTGAACCAGATTTTAACATATCGAGTTAATATTATCTTATCTTACCCTCTTTCGCGCTCTCCTCCCTCTATGTAGAATCGAATAGAGACAAAAAATGGCTAGCAGCAGCGGTTTCGACCGTGTTCATAAATGGGCAAAAATTTCAAACCGCATTTTCAGGCCCGACGAGTTCGTCGTATACTTTCTTTAGTAATCGCCTTCGAAACTCGCGCGCGCGCTTTAATACTCCGTCGAAAAAATTAGGTAATTAAGATGACTGCCGCACACACTCCGTTCTACCGCTGTTGCGCCCTCAGTCCTTTGCCTCTTTCGTCGGGACGAGGTTTTTACCACGCTGAAGATGCCGCGACGACTGCTATGATATTGCATGCAGGCAGAATTTTGATGCTCTACTCGCCCTATACGGGTACGGATGTCCGCTCTAGTGCCTAATTTCACGATTTTCAACCCTCAGCGGGGACCACACGAGGTCTTTTAAATCCCTGTGGCGCAAGAACGTTGTCGCGTAACGAATAAAACATAAAAAATGAAGTTATTTTCTTCCGAAATAAGGTCATACGACTCCCATTGTACCGAAAAATGATACCCGCTGAGAGTGAAAAGCATTTAGGTAGCGAAGAAAGTGGGCAGTTTTCGACACTAGACGATTTTGAATAACGATCTTTCTCCGGGGACCGGACTCGAACGAACTATCATTTTTTTTCGGACGAAAATTGGTCACTGTCTGGAGAACACACCTACTTTTATTGGTCACGCACAGCACAACTTTTGCGACACAAAAATGACATTTTATCGGTCATAAATAGAAAATCGTTCATAATAGAAAAATATTGTTATTTAAGTCTTTCTCTCATATTTAAAATTATTTTTTTCCTACTCTGATTATTTTATCATTAATTATCACCTTCACATAATTATTTTATATCTAATATTTTTAAGCTTTTGTATGCAAAATAACAAATTATTGTTTTAAAGTTGTTAATTATTGAACATCGAATTTAATGTGCGTTCTCGAACAATTTACAATTCCGTAACAAAACGTACGTTGGAAAATTAAATTAAATTATGTTACAAAATTTACTTTAACAGAATTTTTAAACTTGAATGAGTTTCCTCTACAAGGATATTTAATGTTGAATTCGAAAGAATGCTAGAAAAAAATATAACATTATATCAAAACTTTACTTAATAAAAAGCAACTCTCAATTGAGCAAAGAATTCAGAACTCTTCAACATAGTATTGTAATTTTTAAAATATTTATATTTTATATAAACTCTTATCTCCCTTTTCTCAATTTACTTTTCTCTTTTATGTTCCTTTATCTGAATAATCTTTATCCGTCATTAGAAGCCTTGAAAAAAAAACTTATCCTCGCCATCATAACGAGATAAAAAACGATGGTTTCTCCGTCATCAAAGCTGCATGGTGGTTAAAGGGGAAGGATTACTTGAGGCGATACAGACGTGTATAGAACAACGGAGAGAGTCGTCATCAAAGAGAATCAGGCGCTATTTCATTACACGAGAGTGGAGATTTTCAGTCTTTCTCCCAAAGATGTCGGATGGTGAGATACCGTAAGGAAGTGCGAAAGTAAAGTATATATACAGGATATTCGAAAATTATTACTCCGCATTACTCCGTTTTTGCGAGAAGGAATGGCGATTCCGGTCGGGGGTCTGAAATCTTGGACACTTCGAGTGGGAAATACAGCCCTCTGTCGAGGGCGAGCGCGGGAGGAATCTCGGTATTATCGAACGGGAAAATGTTCGAGGGGACGGGAGTGACGTATCGCCGACGGCGAAGGAGATCGAGGTGGGATGCGTCTCTCCGGCGATAACTGGCGTGATTCCAATGGACAAAAGCGCAAGCAAGGGCGGCGAGAGAAGGGCGAAATAGAGGCGGACACGACACCCGAAAACGGGTCCCCGGTCATTCTCTCGAAATAGACACCTGGATGGAATGCCAACCCTCGGCAGAGAGCAATTCCCTCTATCCTTGGCTTGGCGTTTCTGTCATCCGTTTCTCTTCCTCTTTCCCTCTCCGTCTCGCTTCTTCTTGCTTGCACAGGCACCATTATCCCCAGCTATCATTAGTCTCGACGACCATGGTCAAATTTTGGATAACGTTTACCGATCGGTAGGTTCTAATAAAGAAATGACGCTGTACGTTATGGATGGTAGGTTTGGAATTTTACGACTTTATAATGATAAGTAACAGGACACATGGATATTCATTAAGATTGTGAAGAAATTAGAAATCGCGGCGATCTAATGATTCGTGCGTTCTTTTTTCGATACTTTATAAAGAAATAATTTTTCACCTCGTTCGAGATTAAAATTCGCTCATCCTGCGATCATATTTTACACGAATTATATATTTATAAATAATATAAATTATTATCTCGATATTATATCTTACTTTTTTTTCTAACTAGTTCTCATTGATTTTCACTTATTATGACACAGATTCATAAAAATCGCTACAATATGATATCATCCTCGTTTGATCGCGCGAGAAAGAATATCCACGACTTTATAGAATCTGAAATTAAGAAAAGTTTTGCGTCGCCAATCTTTCGTTCCATTTCGCGCATTACTTTGCCTCCGAGAACAAGTAAATATCGCGGCAGTATATGATTGCATCTTTTCCTCCCGCGAAAAAGGAATACCAAAGTAGAATGGAAACGGCGGGCGGCGACAAAGGAAGCGAAGCATCGAAGAGTGGAGGGATGAAGGCCACCGAGAAAGATACCGATGGTATTTAGTAGCTTCGCTCGGAACGTTTTAGATAATGACCGGGTGGATTACCAAGTCTAGACGAGAAAGGGGGGCAAGGCAGCCTTCTTCTTCGTTCGATTCCGCTGCTGCTGCCGTCGCCGACGCCCAGGAGATTCGGTTTGGAAGAGAGACGGCAAAAGATCGGAGAACGAAGTGGAAAGAGCAAGAGAGATAGAGAAGAGGAGAGAAAAAGAGAAGGGGGAGACGGTAAAAGATGGATCGGAGCGTAGGAAGAAACGAAGATAAAGGTGGCCGGCCGCGTTCTGGCGATAGCGAGCTTTCATTCCGAGGCATTATTCACGTCGTTTGCTAGGCAAACGGACGAGCTGGAAAACTCGCCGGAGCGAGAAACATTGCGTTTTCGAGTGCGTCGCCCAAAAAGAGGAAAACGCGATATATGTTTTTTTTCTCTCTCTCTCCCTACCCCCCATTCGGATTCGTACGTGGTGACCGCTGCAGGTAGGTGCTATACTCGCGGTGCTCGTTCCGCCGGTGGTCCAGCCTCGATTTTTGTCTCTTTCCCTCTCCGCGTTTTTTCCTTTCCCGCGCTTCTCTATTTGAGCACCTTTTTTTTGGCCAGTACGGCGGTCGCGCAACGAGAACACGTCGTGTATATGTATCGTTTGCGATAACGCTGGATCTCGTGGAGAGAGAGAGAGAGAGAAAAAGAGAGAGAGACTGCATCACCAATGCAGAGGGAAGGCAATCGATGAATGCACGAGGGATGATTCGCTAAAATTGGTATATCTAAATATCAGGGTTTTGAAAAAAAAAGCGAACTTTTTCAATCTCTGAAATTTTTAAAATTTTTTTCTACAAGTGTGAAATCTCTACTATTCTGGTGAAACAATGTAGAGAGATTTAAAGCATTTTTAAGTTATATATAACCGATGTAAACTGTTATAATGAAGAAAAATGTAAGGAAAAAAATCTAAAACTGTTTTAATGAAGCGTTATAATGAAGAAATATATTTAAAGAAGTTTAAAGCCATAACTGTACCTACAAAACTTGATTCTAACGAGATATTGTTTTTTACCAATATATATTTTCAAATATACGCGTTTCTCTATATATTACAGTAGAATTTTTACGTTATGAAATAAAATATTTTTAATTAGCGTATAAGAGAAACGAAAAATGAATGATCTCTATTTATTATTTATTTTTGTGTAAACATGTATGATTGTGTTTAAAAAAAAGATGACCAATAATAGTAATTGCATAAAGGTAAAGATTTTATTTTTCTACAGTTTTATATACCAGTGTGGAAATTTGTAATACAATCATATATTCAAATTTAAGAGAGAAATACGTAGATATTTCGAGTCTCTCTGTAACAAAGACTTTCTCGCAAAGAAATGGAATAAAAAAGAATTGCTGAGCGTGCAATAGTTTGAGCTGTATGAAAACTGGCTGCAACTCTTTTTTTCTCTCTTTCTCTCTCTCTGTCTCTATTTCTTTGAATGTAATCGGAAAATGTGGATTTGCAAACGATTATGGAAGAGTGGAATCGTTTTAGGAAAAATTGAAAATGTAATACAATATTATACTCGAGCACGTGTAAAAATTTGATAGAATGCGGGATTGTTTCCATGATTTTTCCAGTTTAAAAGCAATTGCGTATATAATAATAAGTAATACGAATAAGACGTAAATTAAAAATAAGAATGTAGGAGATGATTTCGGGATAAAGTTTTAATCGAGATATAGAAGATTAAAGAAGGTATATTCTGATATGCAAGCAGAAATACTTTTAATTTTTCATTTTGCATGTAACAAAGATTCTATTGTGGTTCATTTTTTGATATTAATAATAATCATCTTTTTTATTTAGCTTCTGATAGGGCATCAATCATGAGGAAATTTTGAGAAAGTTGACTTTATCAAATTTCAATGCATTAACAAAAACGAGTATATAATATAAACATATGAAATGTGAAAATAATAAGAATGAAATATATTATCATTTGTTCAACACATTAAATTATTTCCGGGTGTGTGAAGTTGGCACCCCTATGTCATGCTATCATAGTTCTGAGTTATTTAGAACCATAGGAAGAGTTCTTGATAATTTTTAGAAATAGTTCCGGTCATTACGATAACGAAAATCAGTTTCCAAAAATCAGTTTCCAAAAAAGAGGTGTCAACTTCACATTTTTTTACACATCGAGTTCCAATCAGTGTTGCCAACTTAGGCGATTAATCGCAATTTAGGCGATATGAAAATCAACTTTGCGTTCTAAATTTTCATTTTGCGACAGGCGTCCAATTTAGGCGATATTGTTGGGGCAATTTTGCGGTTTAGGCGATTCTTAACGCTTATGTATACTTGGCCAGCATTACAGTAAGCAATATTACACACGTGGTTAGGTGTGATGGAATCTAACCTAACAACCAATCTGATGTTTTAAACATAACATTCAAGGTAAGAACTTTACAAATTTAAATTATGAACTTAAATTATATGAAGTATGACTTTTGTCGGATTGCTTAGGTCTGTTACAAATTATAACTTAAATTATGAAATATGACTTTTATTGTTAGATACAGGTCTGTGAACTATCAAATAATACAATCAACGATTACTTTATTGTTTAAAAATGGGAAAACACGCACAATATAAGAAAAGATATAGAAAAGAATGGGAAAGTTTTCCAAAATTTAAAGGTAAGATGATCATTGATTATATGTAGACAAATAATTTATTTTTATTCATGTCTTATGTCTTTGTAGGATGGCTTCAACCATGTGCCGAAGATCCAGTACAAACTTACTGTAAAGTATGTAAGTCTACATTACGAGCACATAAAACTGATCTTGAACGACACTCAGAGCGATCGTTGCATAAAGAAAATTTTAAGAAATTAAATTCCATTAACAACAAACAACAGACTTTCACAAATGTTACTGTAATCAATAACAAGAGAAAAGAGTTTGAAATTAAAATAGCAGCTTTCATTGCAGCGCACTCAAGTATTAACAGTTGTGATCATTTGACTGATCTTGTAAAACAATTATCATCAAATGAAAGGTCGAGTCGAAATTATGTTGACAATATAAGACTGCATCGAACCAAATGTACAATGATCATAAAAAATGTTATTGTTGAAAGTTTAAAAAATGAACTTGTGCAAGATATAGGAGATAATACATACTCACTATTGATAGATGTATCAACTGATATAGCTGTAATGAAGTATTTATGTTTATGTATAAGATACTACAGTACCTGTCTAAATCGTATTGTAATTCAATACTTTGATCGAAATTACTCGAGCAACAGCCGAAGTGTTGGTTCAATTTATTTTAGAATTCTTATTGCAGCTAGGGTTAAATAAAAAAAATTTGATTGGGTTAGGAACTGATGGGGCCAATAATTTATGTGGTAAAAACCATTCTGTGTTTACTCTCTTGAAAAAAGAATGCCCTCGAATACAACTAGTCAAGTGCATGGCTCACTCATTACACCTCTGCACATGCAAAGCTGCTCAACTGTTGCCTTCATGCTTAAATTTTTTGTGTACAGAAGTATATAATTGGTTTAGTAAAAGTCCATTAAGAAGATCAGAGTATAAACAAATTTTTCATCTCATTGACACAAATGAAAATAAAAAAATGCATAAGTTTATACAGTTTTCTCAGACTCGGTGGTTGGCTCGCGCAAACGTTATTCAAATTATATTAGAACAGTGGATAGAACTAAAAGGATATTTTGATGTAATTATTAATTCAGAACAGTCATACATGGCCAAAGTTTTACATAATATGCTTCATGATAATGTTAACTTTGTATACCTAACAACAGTTCATTCTATTATTCTTCAAGTCAATAATATCAATATATTATTTCAGAGAAATAATATTGATATTTTCAAAATCTATTCTGATTTGTATGAATTACTTATTAATTGTATGACATTTATTATAAAACCAATTTTCATGCAGGAATTACAAAATATGTCCGACAAGAATTTAAAAAAGATTTAAGTCATTTTGCAAAACAGTCTAGCCTATATAAATGTTGAACACTTAGATTTTGGGTACAGTTACAGGCAAGCTATTACAGATTATCCTATAGAAGAAACAAAATTGATAGATGTAAAAATTTAAGTACAAGGTTTTATAAAAGTGCTCTGCACAGAAATGGTACAGAGCATTCCTGAAAATCTCAAACTCTTTGTCTCTGTAAAATATTTCAGTATAGATCAATGTATGAACAGAATTAAAAGAGTTAATTTTGAATCTTTACCATTAGAATTACTAGATACTACTACAGATTTGAATATTTTGGAAAGGCAATATAATAATTTGATTAACATACTTCTTAACATAAATGCACTACACGATTCTGAGAAATTCTGGATACAACTTATGAATTACAAAAATTCTGGAGGTGAGTTAGTTTTTTTCGAACTAAATAGATTTGCATTGTCAGTTCTCAGTCTTCCAATTAGTAACGCTTACGTGGAAAAAGTTTTTTCTACTATGAATATTATAAAATCGAAAATACGAAATAAAATTAATTTATCTTTTAGACAGTATACTTAGAATTAAATATTACTTTTATGTCAAAAATATATGTTGCAAAGATTTGGTTCCTACAAAAGACATGTGCAATAGATTTAATGTTAATATGTATGATCACAAACAAACATATAATGAAAATGATTGTGATAAACAAACAAATGAAATCTTACATGTAATTTATAATATGTTTTCGTAATGACATTGTAATGACTTATTTATTTGGAAAGCTTTTTTGTGATATGGCATTTGTGATTTAATTTATTTTAAAGTAGCAAAAGAGTTTATGTTTTTGTTATAGCTTTCTTATGTGTAACACACATTTTGTATTTCACGTGCAATAAAATTTATAAAAGTATAATTTTTATCTTGATTTTTCTTTAAAGTTATTCAAATTAAGTGAATACTTATTTTAAAAATCAACAGTTGAGACAGATTGCGACTTTATACCTTAATATTACTTGTGACCTTTTGCGTGCACCATTTAATGAAAATAACATCTTTATTAAGTTTAAACTAAAAAATACAATATACAAATATAAACAAAATTTTCAAAATTATTTTGAGTAATACATTAGAAGCACTTCAGTTAATATAGTTCAAATTGTGTGGTTTAATTTTAAATTTACTGCATGATATGGATCGTGAACATCAAGTTTCATATTCGTAAGGGATTGGGCGATTTAGGCGATTTAAAAAAATGATTTTGGCGCTTTTCAATAATGAATAGTTGGCAACACTGGTTCCAATTAAGGTTCTTTTAAATAGTTATATATAGTTCCTGATTATTTTTTTAAAGAGTTCTGCAATTTTTAGATAAAAAAACGTATCTTCAATATTGAAAGTATGTTTTTCTATCTCTATAAAAATTGCAAAACTCTTTCAAAAAATAATCAGGAACTATGTAACTATTAAACAATTTAAATTTACTCACCTCACGGTTGCTCCTTTGTTGCCCGATATGCCTTCCCGGGCCTCCTTCTCGTACAAGTTTCGAAACACTTGCACTCGCGTTATTTTTTTTCGTTCGCGACGCGCGGCGACGCCCGGGTTTTAGCTATCACAATCTTCGACGCGTTTCGGTAAAACGCGAGACTCGCGAGGGCTTATTCGCGCGCGAATAAGCTCTCGCGAGTCTCGCGCTTTATCGAAACGCGTCGAAGATTGTGATAGCTAAAACCCGGGCGTCGCGAACGAAAAAAAATAACGCGAGTGCAAGTGTTTCGAAACGTCTACGAGAAGGAGGCCCGGGGAGGCATCGGGCAACAAAGGAGCAACCGTGACGTGAGTAAATTTAAATTGTTTAATAGTTACATAGTTCCTGATTATTTTTTGAAAGAGTTTTGCAATTTTTAGATAAAAATTGCAGAACTCTTTCAAAAAATAATCAGGAACTATATAACTATTTAAAAGAACCTTAAAACTCTGCTAAAAAAACTATTGCAACTCGATGTGTAAAAAAATGTGAAGTTGGCACCCCCATTTTTTGAAACTGATTTTCGTTATCGCAATGACCGGAACTATTTCTAAAAATTATCAAGAACTCGAATCTTCCTATGGTTCTAATTTAAATGGTCCTTCTAATTTTAATGGTCCTATGGTTAAATAACTCAGAACTCTTAACAGAACTATGATAGCATAACATAGGGGTTCCAACTTCACACACCCATTATTTCCAATGAAATATGAAATCAATTGTTTGTAATAATTTTTTAATGGGTTTCACATAATCATTAACCACTCATCTTTTATCGTTGTAAAATTATCGTGTGTTGTAATCTATTTCCAACTTTTTCAATAGCTCAAACCTATGATTTAAATTTCGAATATAAAATATAGAAACATTTCTTTTTAATTATTATAAACACACTAAATGTAATCAATGCACATATAGAATTCGTACGCGGTTTTATTTCTGCTATCCGATATCAATGAACTTTTCGCACAAAGTAAACTGAGAGGATCGATATAGTATTATACATACGCGCGTAGGTAATCTCATGCTTTTAGGAAACGATCGAGAAAGGATCACCGATTGTATTTGTATCGGGAATGAAATACACGCGCGCGCCGGCAATCACTTTGGAACATCGGTTTACGCGGACGTGATAAAGCCGTTCACAAGAGTAGTCAACAAGCTCATTCGATGTCCGCTCGACCTTTTTTAAATACAGTACTGCTTGGGGTAATTAAACGTTTGCGAGCGGTGCTTCCGAAAAGAGGAATGGAGAGTGTACGAACGAGAAATAGGAGTTAATCCCTATGTGACTCGTTTCCAAAGAGTCACCGAATGTCGCGTGAAAACGCTCTTGGCTTTAACCCGCGAATGTTGGTCGTTGTGAAACACGCATTGTTTGGGATTAAAGCTACGAACGTGTAATGAACATTTATAAGTTTAAACTGCGCGCTTTACTTAATAAAAATGAGATAAAAAAAATTGAAAAAAAAAAATGAAAAAAGAAATTTATCTAAAAAATATGCATGTTTACATAATCACGATGTAAGAAAATATTAATTTCAGCACATAATGCTGCATAATGAAAATGTTCGCATTAATGTGGGTATAATACTATTTAATACTGAAAGAAATTACACGA
Source organism: Prenolepis imparis (assembly GCF_030444845.1). NCBI lineage: Eukaryota > Metazoa > Arthropoda > Insecta > Hymenoptera > Formicidae > Prenolepis > Prenolepis imparis. The sequence goes on along the minus strand of NW_028141166.1, from coordinate 17,245,480 downwards.
TGCATTTTCTCAATTATCTTGCGTAACAAAATATATACACGAGATTTAATTTTGAAATTATTTTTAGCACTAAAAATTATATGATTTTCATTTCGTTATTTCGGTTTATAGATATAATAATATTTAATAACGATTAAATTATGAATACTAAGCAAGTGTTTTAGGATCGATAGGCATATCAAAGATAACTTTCGTTATTTTACTGAAGCAATTATTTATATATATATATATATATATATATATATATATATATATATATATATATAATAGAAGATAAGAAAACTGAAACTATGTATGCAATGCGTCAACAGCATCAAACGCGATTATGCATTTTATGTCTCGCGAAATATTTTCGATATGACTATTGCATATTGGATCGTCCAATCGTAAGTCGGCGATTGCGATTCGAGATGACAGATGACATCTTATTATATTCAATGCTCATTCACGGTCGATATTACCCGATCGGAACCGAAAATACACAGAAGCATTGATGTTTTTTAAACATAAGTTTTCTAAAAATTGATGTTTAATTTTTATCATGAAAATAGAAACAAAAATTTTTTTTTTTTAATAAATAATATTTTTTATTTTGAATCTGCATCGAGATTACATGCTCACTTAAACAATTGCTATAATGTATAAGGTTTACATATTATATTAACTTAATGTAAATTAATGTTATATTAATTACTGTAGATAATTATATTTATTCTCTCTCTCTCTCTCTTTCTCTCTTTTGTAGGAAATCCCATTGTGCTAAAATTCTGCAATGCATGTAATTTCGATTCGCTTACTTCCTTCGGTTAGTAAATGAAGAATAACGTGTGCATGAATAGGAAAATTGACACAAGTGTCATCAACTTTTGAACAATTCTTTCAGTCTTGCCCGTGCGAAAAAACGTCATAATGCGAAAGCTTCATCAATCGACATTCTCACTGCCCATTTAGTGCTAAATGCGGTTGCCCTACTCTCATCTCATACCCACACTGAATGCGATCTTCCTGTTAGACAAGAGGAACTCGTGTGAATTCGGGCTTATCTCTGGCATAGATCGCGAAAAAAAGGGGTTGCGCATTCAGCGGCAAAAATAAATTTCTTTTACCGACTTCCGAAAAAAGTACGGCAATTTGCAAGATCGTATCGCACATGACCCGAGATGCGAAACAAGTATATTTCGGACGTGTATGGAATATCTGAAAATCACTGGATGACTTTTTAATTGTAAATTTTACGATCAATTTGAAGCTAATTTTTGCAAAGAAAATATCGAGAGATATCATTGTTTATCGCAGTTTTTTCAATTTTCAATATTATACATATATCTTCACATCAAATTTTAAATAAAAAATTATAAAGTTTAATTGACAAGTGAGACTGAAAAATGAGGGAAATAGAAAAATATAAGAAAGAATTAGTCATCATAAAAAATATTCGAAGATTTTTCTATTCGTCATAATTAATAATTCGCACAGTGTGTCACATTATCATATTCAACCGAGTTCAACTCTGTTTTCTTTGGTCACAGTAATTTAAAAGCATGATTTAAGAGGGATCATTTTTCTGTGTTCCTTACTTGTCGCCAATTATACAAAAATCGATGGATATCATTTGTAATACTCGAAAACCCGAGAAGTGGCATACGCTTGTCCTGCACCGCAGGATACGCGAGAGAGATGTTCGTTTTCGGGATGACGATGGAATTGTCGTCAGACAACAAAGTCATCTCTACGTACACCTATCTACCGTTTCTCGTTTAAACGAAACACATCCGATACAGAATCTGGTGAGTAAAGGCGAGGAAATATTCGCGCTCCGCACGTAGTCGTGGAAAGAAATAAAAAGAGATCAACAAGAGAGAAAAAACAAAATCGCATAGCGATGGTTCTCCCACAAAGAAAGAAAGAAAGATAAAACAAAGAGAAAGAGAGAGTGAAGACGCAAAACAGACACACAGACGCGAGAGACGAAAAGCGGAAGGGTGAAAGCGGAGATAACGAGCAAACGGGAGAAGGAATGGAACAAAAGGCGAAAGGGGAATGGTTGTAGGAGAGGGACCGAGGGAGAGAGAACACGACAGGGTGGATGGAGGAAGAGGAGGAGGGCTGGGGGCGAATGACGTTGATGAAATGCTTCTCAGCGGCGAACATGTAACGCGACCTCGGCGGATCGAGATAAACGCATTCGCGAGTCGGATTCCTGCATCATCCTCTCCCTTTCCCCTATTATCTTTCCTTCACCCCTCGCCCCTCTCGCCGATGGTGGCGCGCGATGGCTCTTTCTTTAATCCATCTGAACTTTATCTCATTGACGAGAGATAGTTGGCTCTCGCCGAGATACATTCGAATCCACATCGCTACATCTGTCTGCGCTTCTTTCTCCGGTTGGTCGGTCCCGATCGGCGCGCCTATGCTCGGTTTTAATCAATGATTCGAATCGACTCGATTGAAATCGACCCGGGCGCGATTGAAGCCCGGCGTCCGCCATGCACTCTGTTCCGTAAAATTGAAATCGATACCAGGCGTCGTCGTTGGGTTGCTCACCGCAAACCTCGCGGGCGGAATTTCGCGCGCGATGCACCGAAAAGTCATAGCACCGGAATTAGAGGAAGCGAAAAAATAATGGCCTCATTATTGCGGAAATTGCGTGCAGATCGTAATTTGGAAAATAAAAAAAAGATTTTGATTTAATTCTACTGTAAAATAACATATTAAAATAGAATTTTTTATTCTGAAATGATAATTGATTCTCTCGAAAATTTATTCATAAATATATAATGTACTCTCCTCTTTCTCTGTTTTTCTTGTATATATAAAATAATATCATATATAAAAAAATTATCTTATATAGAAAATATCTTATGTATATATAAAATGTATTAAATATAAGTACAAATATAAATTACTTTTTTCTTAAATTATATAATATAATCGTTCGAAAAAATTGTATTGTGTTTTCGCACTCTACTACAACCTCGTCCGTTTTCTGCGCGCAAAAAGAGATTGACTTGGAATACTGAATTTCGACGACATCGGGAACAGCGGAATCGATGAGAATAAGCAATGTATGGAAGAAGTGTATTGCCGATCCCCCGCGACGTTATACCGTACGCATACTAAACGTTCATTCTTATTTATAAGTCGCGGCATACGTAAACGCGGCGTGCCTACGTAATATCGAGATTCCCGAGTAGAAACGAGACGACCAAGGCGTTTAAAAGCACGCGTTAATACGAAGAGACGAGCGGGAGAAGGGAAGGGTATAAGAGAGCGTGGAGGACTTACGAAGAAAGATTAAGCGACTCTCTCTCGGAGGCAAAAGGAGAGGCGCAGCTTCCGCGTGTTCATCGCCGGCTTATCAGCCGAAAGTTCTATCCGCGAGCGAGCTTGCGGGCTCCCCTTGAGATTTGCTTAATGAGAAAAGTGAATGGAGCCGGAAAATGTGTGGCTGCGTGTATGTACCTATACTATCGAAAGCAGTAAACGCGAACGAGTTATTTCTTTCTTATGCTTCTCGCACCTATCGTCTCCGAAAGAACACCTATTTCGGTATAATAAAGCTATACATGAAGTCGCATTTTGCGATTTTTTTTTTTCTTTCGCTTCCCGTCTCCTTTGGATGATCATACACTATACTGCTCTTCCTTTCACGATCTTGTGCTTCGAATGAGTTTATCTGTACGCTGATAACGCCTCTATGTCCTACGAGGATTTCCCACAAAGCTTCACCCGACATCCTGTCTCGTATATGGTATGTGTATGCGTATACATTCATGCAGACGCAGACAGACACATATATACACAGGAAAATGTATCGTGTGCTTTTTTCAAAATTTTACTGAACGAGTTTGTACGAGAAAATTTGCATCGATGTTCTTATCGGGCGGATTTTACTTCTTGCCTGGGTTCGTCAAAATATAGGACACTGCTACAAGAACCGATAAGAACTGATAAAGAGAAATAAATTCAAAATTCATATACATAATTTTATCGTAAGCGTTCTTCTCCGATCCCAACTGTTGATATAAAAACAGTACCTTATTACTTTATTTCTTTCCCCCCCCCCCCATTGGAGTACTTCGTTTTTTACCTTAAACCTTAAATAATTAAAATACTTATTTGAACGTGTATGTATGCGCTTTTCTATATAAATCTCTGTAAAATGTATACAATTCGATGTGATTCAGTGTCAATGTGAATCTATCTCTCCATTTGACTAAATTGTATGTAATAAAAATAAAATATTGTAATCCGTCAATGCGGAGAAAATACAATCGTTAAATTTAGGTCGAAGAATAAATTGTTTATTCGCTGGTAAATAATTTGCATGCGTATTATTTCAATAAAAACGAAATAAGATAGATAATTAACTGTAAATATCGAAATGATCTGATATATTTATGAATCAGAAATGCGATTCGATTATATATCTATTTTCTTTTTCATTCAATTTCATCGAACGTTTTAATCAGACCTACGTAGATGTAATAAAAGTATGATTTGTTTACATATGAACAGAAACACATGTATGATACCCTCTTCATTATCCGGGACAATTGGAGTGGGGGAGGGAGGAGAGATTGGCATGGATAATCGAGAAACACGGGCAATCCGAGCACATACCGTACTTTATTGAGGCACAAACATTACTGTACGACTGTAATTTATTCGTGATATGCATAATACATACACAACAATATCTACGAGTATGAGTGATCGTTTAATACATTCGTGTAAATAATTCGCGATTTTCGTTTACCTCTGGGACTCGGTAATGAATCATTTTATTCAAGCACGTTATTTCTCATCTTCATCATTAGTCATTAGTAATTTACGATAGCGCGTGGATAATCTGCAAACAGGATAAACCCAGCACGGATAATTACATTGTATATGTATGTATTTTTGTACAATGTTATTTTAAATAATAAATAAATTATATTTAACGAATCACTTTGCGCGAAATCCGCAATGCTCACATAATTCCAGATAAAGAAAACTAAGCCTCCAAAGTTTTGCAAGATTTTAACATGTTTGTTTATGTAAAATGCGATAGGTGCCAGAAACTGATTTATAGTGCCTCGATAAAATATTATAAGCTGTTTTTTTCAAGTGTTATTAAAGATAAAAGAAATATTTTTTTTATTTTAGGGCTCCCTTTCTTTATATAGATAGGTTGTTATCGGTAGATAACTTTGAGATAGGAGAATTTCTTGCTCTTTTTTTCTTTTTTCTGATACAGTCATCTAAAATATTGATAGAAATGTCAAAATAATTTTATTTGAGAAATAATTCACTAATTATTTAAAATTGTATATTGAAATTGTCTTATTAACATTCAACGTAGACGTTCCTGCTGAGAATCCTGAAACTATTAGCTTCAGACTTTATATAAAGTTTAGAAACTTACTATCTGTCTCTGGTAAATGCACAATTCTCTAATGGTGGCAATTCTCTAATGAATGTACCTTTGTCAAGTACGAACAAACACACAGATGTAATGAAGTTAACGGGACGCGCGAGATACACGTTTACGTATCCTTTAATCCTTGACACATGCGAGATAACTTGTGTGCGGATAAATTTACAGAGCGTTACTTATTCTTTCATTACGTAAAAAATGTGATAATCTGGATTTTTTTTTTTTTTCAACAGAATGGTTGAGAAAAATTTAAAGACTTCTATAGGGATGTACATATAGTGTGGAAAAACGTATTCCGATTTATTTAACTTTTTACGGCACGTGCCGATAATTCGACGTTCTTAATCCCCTTTGCCTTATTTTGCACTTATCCGCAATCCTAACACTTCCTCCGTTAACGTCTCAGTATTTATCTATCGCACATCTATCTCACAGTTCCTAATTCAATTACGACGCGTCTTATACACGGCACGTATCCTATACACATTCGAATTTCCTCCATCCAAGTTCAATACATACATACACACACACATTTCAGAGATGTACAATGAAAATTATTGAAAAAGCAAACATGTAAAGGATATTAAAAATATTCAATTAATTTATACTCTTTGTTTACACATTGTGTGCAACTAATAAAAACAAGCAAATCACTTTTATTACGAAAATTAAATATTATTTTTATAAAATCATTTTTTCCATCTGTATATTAATTAAGCTTCCTTTTTTTATTCAAATTTAGTAAATATTATGTTTGTGAGTTTTAAAAAATCTGAATTATTTTTTTTAATATCCTACATATTGCTACATATTGATATGATATATGGCCTCTCTTTTTATTCGTCAAAGAAGATTTGTGATTTTTGTCCCAATGGAATGTATAGAAAAAAAAGAACGAACGCCTTAAGAAATTATTTATGAGCTTTCGAACCCTAAAAGATAAGAATTCGAATCTTTTTTAGCTGAATGAATATGCGTGACGGTTAAAAAATGAACAACCTTCCATAAAAAAAGAACTCAAATTCTGATTCATATATAGACGGGAACAAATTTTTTAGCCCGACAGGTCTGAAAACCTTCGGGAGCTCGTAAAAAATCTCCGTAATTCAGATATTTCCATTTTTACTGCCGCTCAATGGGGCGTCCAGTTGTGAATAGGGGTAAGGTTGCGAATAACCCTTCCTTGCATTGTTACATACAATTACACCGGATAGTGTTGGCAGATCGAATTGAGCGGCGTAAGAGCGACATTAGGTTTCGCGCGGTTGTGCCAAATGGCGTGGCTCGTTTCACGCACACGCTCCGAGAATAGTGCGGACTCCGTGATTCTGTGTCCGCCTAGTTTATCGATCGCCCGTTGACTAAAGAGACAGAGACAGAGAAGAGAGACAGAGCTTTGTATGCGATTACCGATGTAACACACGGCTGTTTTCAGATATGCGCGACGCGACTGATAGCGCGATGTAACATCTAGTATAACAGTGCATCGAATATAGAGCATGAAATTATTTCACGCCTCGGGCTCTCGTCCTGTAAATTCTTAATTTGCGCTTGATAGATCCTAGCTTCGACGCGTGCACAAATGTGTGTATCGATAACGATCCCCCCCTCCCCCATCCCGGTTCGCGATCGCTAATCTAATTCTGGCGCGCGAAACTACGGACGACACGCGAGAAAGAAATAACATTTCGCGCTTTATATATGTATATACTAGGCGTACACGCGTGCGAGAAATGAAAGATTCAGCTTTATGAGCGGTACTTTGTAACTCGGATTTTGTAACACGTATTGCTTTAAATTACAACGGCGATATATAATCATTTTTCTCATTATATGTGAATTTACATATTTCAAAACTTTGACAATTCTAAGATTGGAAGGAAAATATTTGTAGAGCGAATGGTCATATAAAGCACACGAGGTAGATTAAAATAAACAGTGTTCCCTTCGTCAATCGTATTAATAACAGAAATTATAAGATAATAAAAGCAACAAAATTAAAAAAGAATTAATCATACAAAAAAGATATTTTCTTCTATATTATAGACTATAGATAAAGCCAAAAAATTCTCTCTTTCTCTGAAAATTACAGAAAAAAAGAAGAGATCCTAAAAGTCGCAATTCTTATCTTAATTAATAGATAGTTATTTTCATTAATACAAATATCTGATGTTTGTGTACTTTCTACGAGGTTTAAAAAAATATTTTTTTCTGAATAACGGAAAGGATAATTAGTTGGTCTCTTTTTCCTAACATTTCTTCCGTTTAGAAACTTTTCAACAACACCGTGTGTACGCGGACAGTTGGTAACTGTATGTAACAGGTACGTGTAACAGAATTTTCAGACAACCGCGTGGCGTAACTAAAACGCCAGCGACAGCTTTTAATTGAAGCTGGTTTTGTCAGGCGAGATATCGGAATTAATCGCGAAGGTTGTGCAGCGCTAACGAATGGACGGACGTCGTGTTAGATCACTCAACGGATAATGGATAAATCGATAAAATGTTCCCCCCATGGCGCGTTAACACGCTTTCCCTCTTTCGCGCCATATTCGCGGTACTCCCCCTTCCCGCTAAACCGAGTTGTGTCTGCAAATCGCTAATGCAATTTGCAACTGGAGCAACGCTCTTATCATCTAACTTTGGCACTGTGAATTTGACGGTCTGTTTTTATACAATTTTGAAAATATAATTGCGAATTTTTAATTTTTACAAAAAAGAGAAAGAAAAAATTGCGGCTATTACAAATGTAAAAGAATAAAGATCCAAAGATACGCGAACACAATATTATACATCCACACACAGATATTACATGTAAAAAAAATAAAAAAAAAAAACCATAATTTCAATAATTTTAAATTCATTGATGCCATCTTTATTTCCATGTACCTATATTGTTTTTCTTTAAAGAATGCGCTTCAGTCTCTCTCTCTTTTTCCTTGATAATCTCACCCTCGCTCTAACGAGATTTGGAATAAATTTATTAGTCGGTCAAAGATCCATATGTACATTTTCGTAGCGGCGATAATAATATCCCAGGAGAAGCAATTAAGTCGAAACACAGCCGATCGGGACGAACGGACGATATCGGTGGCCGTATACGGGGTACGGTCGGGAGAAATGGCGGCATACGGGGAGGGAGACAGAGGGGGTACAGGAAGGCAGATAGGAAATTGCTTCGAGCATATACTCGCTCACAATCACAATGCCATCGCGGTAGCAGGGGCGTACGGGTGCGTGTGCGTGTGCGGGTGCAACGCACCGTGACCCCCGTCGTGCGCACCGGACCTATGCAGAAATTTTGTTACGTCATTATCGAGCGCAGCTGCAGTTCGGACGCAGCGCGGAATTCATCGTGATCCACCGTGTTGCCAAGGAAAGCAAGGGTAGCGTAATTTGTCGAGTTATTTTAGACGGTATATTATTATACTTCAGCGTACTTTCAGCCATTCTTATCGAGCAGACCAAAGTGAATTAATGATGATATATCCGATCTTATATCCGGATTCTGAAGTTGTATGTACAAGATTGTTAGACGATTAATGTATCACGGAACTTTTTATTTATTGATGTACTCGATCCGATTGTTTTTTTACTCCGCGTTCTCAATCCGAATTATATTTAGAGCATCGAAAAAAGTCAAACGATAAAGCTTTGGACGAAATATATTTGACACTATGCATTGCCGAAATATTTTGCGTGCTGTGCGTACACATACGCGGAATATTAAATTATACATTGTAAAATAATCGATCGCGCGGGCTGCTAATTATAATAATTACGGAATGATTGCAATTTGCACGATATTATATACGGAGCTCTTACCTTCTCGCTCGAGTCTCGCTGTGCGAATGACGACGAGACTGTGGAATGTATCGCGCAGACTATGAATACCCTCACTAGCACGTAAAATATTTCGGCAACGAGCTATCAATAACAAAGTAGTTTGGTCTTGGTATCGTCTAGCGCGCTATTGTTGACATGCCGTGGCTATATGTTTATCGTTTGCGCGCTGACACAGGGAAATAGTGCGAGACGCTTCATCAACTTGTTGATGATCGATATATGTATGTACATAATTCGGATCGAGAATGCGCAGTAAAATAATCGAATCGTAGGGTCAAGTAAATAAATGTAAGAATAAATCCTCCGTTATATATATTAATCGTCTAATAAATAATAATTAATCTTTAAACTATTAAATCTTTAACTAATATTTAAATCGTTAAAATATTTGTATAATTTAATTTAATATTTCGCGTGTATATATACAGAATATAATAATCCGGTAATAATCGCTACACTTCTCATATGCGCAAAATAAAGCGAATTAAACCGAGTAGGAAAGTCCGTTTTGCGATCATCATAATAATTAAGAAGAAATTAATAAAAAAAGATCAGTTAATCCGCGCGAGTATAAGAAGAGACACCCCACTGTTACACGGTTGCTAGGTGCAATACATAATTAAACTTGATTATTAATCCCAATGCTTCGTCGCACGCCTAATAATCGACTAACATTGGGCTGTCTCTTCTCGCTTGTACTCGCGCAGACTGGGCGATCTTTTTTAATTAATTTCTCATTAATTATTACGAAGGTGGCAAAACAATGGAGGATTTTCTTACTCGGTTTAACCCGCTTTATTTCTGCACGATGGGTGAGGCGATTATTAACGGGCAGACTGTATATTATAATAAGATGATAAAGAAAATATATGTTCTTCTAATATATATTCTTTTAATTAATAAAATCGTAACAAACCAAGTACTTTTTTACAGTGTTTATATAAAGTAATAAATACACATTTATACATAAAATAATATGTGAAATGTGCCTCAAAATAATGTGTGAAATATGTTCGTTAAAAATAATCCGAATTAAACTAGAATAAAGAATAGATGATTTTATAATCCTGCACGTAATAAAATTTATTTTGATATAACGAAATTAGTATCGAATATATTAATTTTAAATAATATGTAAATAATTTGTTTTTTGAATATCGATATTGGAGAGAATGGATTCCAAACATGTCTATTCTCTTTTTTCTACGTAACTGTCGATCAGATTTTTGTTCGTATTTTTCATTGTGGAATCGATTCATCAGTTTCATAAGCGGCTTGCTTATCGCGTCGATATTATTTGCGCTAAATCGAGCGAGCGCATTCTATTATTTCATTTTCGACCAACAGCGCCGTTTAATATTCATTTAAAAGCCGGATAATGCTACATTAAGATTACATATTACGAAAGCCGGTACGCGATACGCTCTACACGTATATACCTTTATGTAATGAATATGCTAACAATATAAAATAATGAAATCTATTTATTCGGTTTTTCCTCAACAAAAATGATTATAGTGCTAAATTGTATACTGCATCCACCTGTTGTTCTTCATATTTCGAAAATAATATAACGAATAATTAATTAATTCATCATGCTATTTAGTAATAACGAGATATTTTTCATGTAAGAGAAAAGGGAAATATTTCGCACTTAATGTATAAAATAAAAACATCCGATATTAAATTTTCACCAAACTATTGATAAAGGGCATTTTGTTACAAAAAAGAGATTGATTGCATCGAGTATCATTTTCTATTGCTATAAAGCAATAATTAAATGTTTGTTATTAATAATTTTTTTCTTTCCATTATCAATAAATCAATCAATAATTAGTGATCTATGATTAATAATGTTTTTATGTTATTAGTTATTGCTTGACAATTGATAACAAACTCTCTGCGTATCCTTCTCTTGGCCACAATTCCATGGTTAACACTCGCGCCATCGCGTCGTTAGTTCCACGGAGAATTCGTGTCGCGGTACGGTAATAAAGTTTTCCGTCGTATTCAGGAGTGCTTCGAGCGCGGCCCAACCGAGAAGCTGCCATTATTCTTGCTCCCAGGTTCGCGTCATCCATCATAGGACGTTGGGGTGCATTGCATCGCTGGTGCGCGCACCCACACGCGCATCAGCGAAAGAGAAAGAGAAAGAGAGAGAAAGGACGCGCACCGGCACACAGCGGCTAAGAACAAAGCCAGCGGCAAATGACAGCAGTAATTTTCGCAAACTGTTGTGGGACGCGCGGCTGTGGCATCCTCTCCAGGCAATGGTTTCGCGCCGCGAATTTATTCGACCTGCGTGCCGAAGAAGGCTCGTCCTTCGATTCCTCGCGCTCGACCGATCGATTGTGCAATTCTGCGTGTATTATGTATGGATCAAATTAAAATCTGAGCGAACTCTCAAGTATCGTGGCAAACACATTTGTAAATATTTTTGTATCAATAAAGTTTATATATAATCCTATAACAGATTTTCTTTTCTTGACGCACAATAAATTCCGTGTAAAAATGTTTTACCGGAGACAAATGTCGAAAAAATCCTTATTTTTCGAATTTAAAAGTGTAATGATATTAAAATTGAGCAAACAATATTCTTTCTATCAGGTAGATGCATTTTACTGCACGCGTCTTGTCGCATAATCTCCAATTCTCTTTGAATCCTATTCAAGATCGCAATGCGAAAACCACTCGTTGCAACCGAACGATTTCACCGTGCCTGGTTTAAGGCAAGCAAAATTGGATAGAGAGTTAACCCGCGAAAACGACCGATCGTGGCTTACGGATATCATTCCCTTTAATTCAATCGCGATTGTTCCACAAATAGTTCGTTGATGCATTTGCGAAACTGCGATGCATCTGATCCCATTCGATGCGCAAAGGAATGCAAAGAGATAAGCCATCAAAAATATATCAATAACTAAAAAGTAGAAAAACGGAGAAATGTTACTATTGCAGTTTTTTTTATACGTTTAAGATCTCCAGAACAGAAAACGAATTAAATTCGATTTACAAGTTTCGGAGTTATTCGGACATTCTATTGATAAATATTTAAAAAGTTATTGTGTATAGAATGATAAATTGCTCGAATTTTGCTTCAACAAATTTCATACAAGTGTTTAAATTAAAATTTAATTAAATTGTAAAAAGAATGTTATACAGCTTTATAAAATTTGCGCGCTTTTTATCGCAATAATGAGATTGATAATCCCTGCATTGATTACTCTGAAACTATTGAAAACTTTCCGCCACAAGTTTCATGAATCGCATTTTTTTCAGCCAAAGTTTAAATCAAGTTATAGGATTACTTACGTAATATAAATCATTACAGAATCTTAGCATATATTAAGAGTTTTACGTAAATATAAGATTTTATTAACGTTAGAAATATTTTCCAAATTCCCCATACATTCTTTGCTGTACCGTCAGAAAAAAAAGAAAAAAAAAGAAAAAAAAAAAAGAAAAACTGATTTGTGAAGAACATATCCGATACTTAGAACGATTAAGAATTAATAGAGAGTAAAGGAGATTGTATTAAATAAACCAGTGAGCGAAAAAGGTTGGTAGAAGCGATTGAAGCAGACATTTTCAAAGACTACATTTAATCTACATGATCAATGGATCAGGTACACGCTATATCTAGAAGACTACACTGATCCCAATGAGCGGATGTGGTCGAAAGATACCAGGACTAAAAAGAGCTATCTAGAGCTGTATTCACATTGACGGTGCTTTGGAGTATCTTTAAGAAGATAAGCACTCTTTCATTCATTCGTTTACAATTACAGCATCGTTAAATGATTTACTTGTATTTTTTCGAGATACTATATAGAGATTTTTTTTCAAATAAATGAAGCAATCTGATATATTATAATTCGTTGTATTATTGATTTTTTACTTTTAAAATAAAATCTAATTATTTTAAAACCAAAAGTCTTTTTGATAATTTTGTGACATGATAAACTGATATCTATCAAGATAAGAATTAAAAATTGACATCTATTTACAAAATTTATATAATGCTATGAATATATTCGATTAAATATTTTCAATTATCTCTGACTATTTAATATTGTTTGTATTTTTAAGCAGGGGTAACAGATATCAAATTTTATATGTTTTATAATAATCGAAAAGCTTCCCAAACCGTTTTAATTAAAAATAGAGATTATGTATTACAAAACTTTCGTTGCACGTATTTAATTCATTAAATAATATTTAATTTTTTTAATTCATAAAATTTATGTTTCTAACAAGTGAATGTTATACGTTATAAAGTTTTCTATAGCTTTTTAATTATAATCCGCGCTTTTTAAAAATATAAATTTAAAACAATCTAGAAATACACAAGTTCTTCTCGATTCAGAAAAATCAACGTAATTAATATTTTACTAATGTACAAAGTAGGCTAACGTTTTATAGACAAGCCAGTGTGTTATTGTTACAGATATAATAATAAACACTCGACAAACTGCGAAGATTTAATACGAGTACGACTAATGACCTCCGCACGAGAGATCTTACTTACGGAAATTAAGTGCTTCCAGGCAGAGGAGTTCGCGGCCGATTATGTAACAAGGAACAATTGTAACACTCGTGATAATCCGAGCCCTTAGCTACTATATATGTTGAATGTTGAAATAGTTACATCGGATGAAGATATAGAAGGAATTAATTCATTTTCAACAATGCGAGATAAATTCTTCCTACAATGCGCGCGTATTAACATTTGTATAAATATATCTAAAGCGCTTTATCCAAAATTGAAAGAGGGATATTTTTAAATAATTATGAGACTTTAATCGAAGAGAATATAAATAATTAAAAACGCACCTTTCTGTGTTTGAAGCCAATCAATTAGTGTCTCAGACGTAAATTTATCGTTCGATTTTCCAACAAGTTATTCGGAATCCTGTTGAAACTCATTCGAGGTGCTCCTGCTTTATATGTTCAAACCGATATAGTTCTCATAATCCGGTCGCTTAGTACGACGGTCGTGAGAACGTTCGGTCACAATGCCGAAGAAGACGTACTAATTTTCGCGACCCTCGAAACGTGTATTCGACGAACGCGATTAAACTCCAGCACTTTCGACACGCAAGCGATGAAAAAGTTCAGCCGGCCTAGGTGTGCACCTGGATGCATTCGCGTGCCTGGCCATATAGGTGTTTCCTTCCATCGGTACACAATACACGGCGTAGCGAATATAATGCCCAATTTTACACGAGGCAAGATTGACGGCCCGTATACCTACGTCCGCGTCCTCCGACGAGCGAGACAAAATCCGCTTAGAAGTTTCGAAACTGCCCCTGGGGCACGTGAGCGCGCGTATATGTATATGTACGTGTGTGTTAGGGAGGAAGGAAGATGGAGGAAAAAGGAGAGAGATAGGGACTACTATGGGGTCCGCTAGTAATAAGACAGAGAGAACTTATTTACTTTACGTCGCGCACATATACACACACACGCACACAAATGAACGCGTGTGCACGTGTCAGGTACACGCGCATGTCTCTCTTTCGTTCTCTCTCCCCGTGTACGGCTTCATCCATGCGTTAAATTCCTCCGGGGGATTCTTCCGTCTTCCTCACCACCATCCCCCCACCGCACGTCCTTCCTTTCCCCCTGATCTATACTTGGCCGAACAGAGACCGCCGACTCCCGAACTCTGTGACGTTTTTGGCCGCAGCAACTTCGATGGCGCGGTGCAACAACTTGGACGATTTTCGATACCTTCTGTCGCGGATGCGCGCAAGGCAAGTTTTAATTTCTTCTTCTACCGGAGCAGAGAGACCGAGCGATCCGATTCCGCTTTTCTTTCTACGTTTCTCGAGTTAGAGAAGAAGCACACGGCAGATATGAATCACACACACACACACACACACACACACACACACAAAAATAAATTATCATCGCCGGGTTGGACGTATTACACCGAGGATCGCGCCGAGGTCTGCGTTATCACACAGTAGTTATGGGCGATAAAAGAACCGTTGGTTGGGGCGAAACAATGGTGTAAATCATGTATTTCTCATCTCGAGAAAGAAACGACACTACGTCTTCGCTTATCTCACGGAATTGGATCAACTTCTCCAAGATTGCAGCGAGAATACGCACTTTCATCCGAGATATATTGTAATATATATAGGTACGTTGATGCAACTATAGAGATTTTAACTCTGAAATATTAAGGATGAATATGTGTTATTAAAATTAAATTTGATTTCTGAAATTGTCACAATTTATGTAAGATTTAAATTTGATAAAAAAAAAGTATCCGATACTGTGTGGACACGAAAAAAGAAAAACACCTTAGGGAAATTTTCGTACGGTTCGGTGGTTATAAAATTGTCGCCTGTATTTCGCGGCATCGAAATCTGAATATTCAACGAAACTCCACCGATTTCATTCAATCTCTCTTTGTGCGCTGCCGTGTAGTCCATCTCTATCTCTCGATGAAACGACGTCAGGAAAGTTGTTACGTCGAATCCGCAGGGCACCTCCTTTACTCGCGGACGGTTCGAATGGCGGTTTACGAGAGAGAACGGGGAGATGCGATCGGAGAGATGCGCTCTCGGCATGCGGCTCCGGACTCGCTCGCTCGTTCGCGCGCCCGTGTGCACTTTGTAACGCATTCCTGTATATTTCGCTTCGAGCAATTCGCGACGCGCGCGTCTTTGTCTCGCTCGGCGGGACTCTATATACGCGAACACGAGCGAGCTAATTCGAGTCTTTCATCGATGCACCCGGCCATGTACACACGAACAAGTGGCGAGCGGAGAAGTTCACTCGATTCTCTACAGCGAATTGCATTAAACGCGTACAAAGGCCGGCTCTAACGCGAATTTCCGATTTCCAAATCTAATTCACTGCAGTTCAGTTCCGGAGCTTATCGACAGCCATACGATAGCGTATTCATCCTTGCAAAAAAAAAAAATTATAATTTAATATTTTTATTTGTAAGAATAATTATATATGTAAATTTATTATCCGACGTTTTTGTCTGTACGCGTGTTCTCCGATTGGCTGCAGAATGAAAAATTTGATAAGAAAATATTCGAAGAGTTTAAATTTTATTACTACACCCATGTGCGGAACATTTCGGAATATATGCTAATTAGTTAATTAATTTGAACGAGATAAAAATATACTCGCCGGATTAAATCGTGCTTTACAAATGTGAATACATCATATTTCTATTATCGTACATTTTCAAATTATTTTCAAGCAAAAAAGTTTGCCGATACGCGTTGGACGATATTTAATCACGGAGAGAGAGAGATAATTTTTCGTAGTGATCTTTTTAATCAATTAATCATACTTCCACTTTGCTGCGTGTAAGCGTTGATTCTTAAACAATTCGACGAATTATTCCGTATCCGATAAACGAAAATGGAGCTTCAGGAAAATTGAAGAAAGATATTCGCGGATATAAAACGATACTATCTTAAATATCGGGAAAAAAGCGGACGTGAGAGGATTTAATGTTCAGCGCCCTTGAAATAATACGAGAGACTTTAACGGAGATCTTGTTCTCTTCGAAACACTCTTGATTGTTCGTCACCCCTTGATATTTTTCCGAGTTTAATTTACTCTACGTCCGCCGTATGCGATACACTCTCTGTATGTGCACTATATGTGTATAGATAACTAAACTAGATGAGCGCAAAGAAAAAGAGTGGGGAGGGAGAAAGGGAAGAGAGAATGAACACCGAGACTCCTAACTTCCTCAAAAGGGTTCCAACGCAATTTAATTAAAAAAGTGTATTTTCCAGGTTGCTTTTTTCCCAGCGGCTTTGATCATGCGCGCTAAAGCTCTTTATACATTTTATCTCGACGAGAAAACAAGCGCGGGGCATCTGGCTACGGGTTTTTCGCAAGTATATAACGCGACACGGCCGCTCTCGTTCGCCAGAGCTCGGCCTAGCCGGAGAAAAAGAAAAAAAAAAAAAAAAAAAACTTTGTTTATTCCCATATATATGTATAACTATGAATGTTTCATGCAATATTCTTTCGCATACGTAACGAGGCTGTATGATAATGCGCGCGGTCGAGAAGCAGGTCTTATCGCCCTTTGGATAAATTATGTTCCGCTCTTAACTGCTCATAGAAGAACTTTTCGCTCATCGATCGCTCATTGCATAAAAGCGTTGCGCGAAGGGAAAAAAAAAAAGAAAAAGAGCGAAGAATAAAGCTGCGAAACTTTCTACCTCAGATTGTTCCGCAATTTTGTACGGAGATTTCCTTTGGACGAGAGCAAGGAACTCGAAGAAATTCTCGGCGATCTCGACCCTATGGCCTACCTAAAAGCGAAGATGACTTTCTCCGCAGTTCCAACAACGATGTTAATTTAGCCCTTAAGTGGAAGGATCCTTTTACCTCATCAATAACTGTCAGAGTTTTAAAAGGGAGTAATAAGTACAATTCAATTTCTCGTAAAATCGTGTATCCACATATAGATGAGATTTAAACTGAATGTTGCGTGTTTTTTTTTCATTAAAAAAAGAGAAAAATAAATAGTTAAAATAGTATAAAGAATTATATAAACACGAAAAATAATCTGAATCATTCAATTTTCTTTTTAAGGATTAAACAAGAAACCGAAATTTGGATATTAATTCATTAACATTTTTTAGTACAAAAAATTCTCCAGTGTTTTTAAAACTCCCGATTTTACGGAGATCGATAATCGTGGTACAGAGAAATATCCAACTCTCTTTTACATTAAACAGACAGAACAGTGATTATACAGAGAATAATCGCTATACAGAGAAGGAGAGCGCTCGATGACAGATAGAGATCTCGATTTATGGCGTGGCAAATTATTCCTTCGATTACCGGTGTCGCGGTGGCCTCGCTACTGTCGATGATTAGTCGACGACGGATGATCTCGATAATTGCAGCGGAATGCTTTGATACACGCGAGGAGAGCGCGACTCGTTAGCGTCAGTCGGGGCGAGACCGTGGAGTCAAGCGTCGTGCACGAATGATAATTAGCCGTACAAAGCAGCAGTAGGAGAGAGAGAGAGAAAAGAGAACGGGGAGCCTGAATTCTCTCCGTTGTTATACACGCGTCATAATAATTACAGCGCGCGCGAGATGATCTCAGGCACCGGAAAAGATGAGTCCGTCTCTCAAATTGACACGCTCCTTTCTAAAATCCGTCACAGTCCTTTGTGCGTGCCCTAAAGGAACCGTACAGGATGTCACGGCAAATCTTGCACATAAATGCCTGTTAAGCGGCGCGAAGTACAAAATGCGCGGGAGGCGAGTTCTCCTTTCTTAAAGAATTTATGATTTCATATTTCTTAAGTAAATATGTGGAAAAAAAAGATTGGGACCCTGTTATATTCATAAATAACTCACACTTATAAAATATATCCTTTTTTTTCTGTAATTATATGTTCTGGTTGGAACATATATATCATAATATAAAAGAGCGTGTGATTTTGCTTGTATAAAAATTCAGAAATATCGAATAAAATTTTTTCGTACAAGATTTAATTTTCGAAAAAATTAACGATAAAGCACACTTAAAGGAGAGAAAAATTATTATAAACTTTTCAATCTACAATGTTATTTTTCTCGAAAATTAAATTGCGTATATACGGTATAAAAATTTTATTTGATATTTTCCATCAAAATTTATACATGAATGAATTATCCCATTTTCTGTTAGTACTATAAA
This sequence comes from Prenolepis imparis, assembly GCF_030444845.1. Lineage (NCBI taxonomy): Eukaryota > Metazoa > Arthropoda > Insecta > Hymenoptera > Formicidae > Prenolepis > Prenolepis imparis. The sequence goes on along the minus strand of NW_028141166.1, from coordinate 17,226,525 downwards.
TTACATTCCATTGTGTCTATTTCATTCTCCAGTTCAATTTGACCCAATTTTTATTAATAAAATTTTAATTCCAGATGTAAAATTATGTGATTATGATACATGGTACTGAAAATTGAAAAGTTACGAACAAAAAGAATAGCAAATATTTTCGTAAAAAAAAAAAAAAAAAAAAATTCCAATGCATCCATAAATTGAAGATTTTCAATGAAAAATATTTTACAGCATTACCGTTAATAAAAAGAGACGTATGTGCATTCTCATAGCAGTTCGAGAGACCGGAAATCACGAGGGAAAGAGGAGGCTAGCGACGATAAGTATTCAAGAGGGGCTTTTAAGAGCGTAAAATCACAAGCTTCGCGTGCGTCTGCTTCGGTACTAAAAACGAGAGGCCTACGGGCGATAGGCCACGGTATGCTGTCCGGCAGGTGGATATCGACTCGAAGGAAGAAGGAGGCGCGCAATGAAAAGGAGAAGGCAAGCGAGAAAGATCCCGATTATCCGAGCATTGAGATTTGCAATCGACGTTTCTCTCCTCCCTTTCGCCGCTCATTATAGATGCCGTACCATCGAGCGGAGGATATCTCCTTCGATCCTTTCGTTCCGTTAAGCGTGGGTCGAAAGGGGAAGAGAACGGATGGATCAACGGGAATGACGAGAGAGTATCCCGTAGAACCTCGTCTGCATCTCCCATCAATTAACCCGAGAATAAGGGGAGCGTAACGGAGGAGAATGATATCGATGTTTTACTCATTACTGTTATATTATAGAAGAAGAGAGATACCGATAAGGTACTTATATATCGATCAGAAAGCGGTAAGAGGAAGAAAGGAGAGATTAAATTCTGCTTGATTACATCACTTTATACAACCAATAAAAAAATGTTCTTAACCATTTCATTCATTTTATAAATTTGCTCGTCGGAATGTTTAATTACTTTGCGCCTTTTGCTCCTCTCGTTTTTCAGGTGCTGCACGCTATGTGGGATTTTCTAATCGATTAAACCACTAAAAATTATGATTCAACGCAAATAAAATACGGTAATGGATTTAGCGACCGCTAAATTCATCGATTTGCATATCGGAAATGATACGTCTTTTCAACGAATCTATCTCTGTAGAATATTGATAAATATTGTCCGTATTTATTGCGCATCTAAAAGACATGTCGATAATCAAATACGTGGACGGAATCGAAGACGGAAATCTAATATACATCTGTGCTTTCTCGTATAAATATTCATACTATGTATAAGAACACAACAGAGATTCTACGTTTACAATGTAATGCAATCGTGTTGGTAAATCCTTCGCTTGGAAACACGCCAAAAATATTTTGGGATTGCTGACACAATGCTTTCATGCGAGCCTTATTTCACGTTCGCTCTGTCAGCTAACACGTCTCTCGGATAGTTATTTAATTAATATTTATCTTGCTTCAGTGAATCACATTGCAAATTATTATTATACAATAATAATGAAAATGTTTTTGCCGTGTTTCAAATTTAATATTTATATCAAATATTTATATACGATAAAATTAAATAAATTTAATTTTTTGTTTTCTGATTTGCTCTACTTCTGCATTTTCTCAGTCTATCGGATATCTTCCGCGAGATAGCTTCTCTCGGCGCGGTTCGATTTCCCTCTAAATAATATAATATCTTTACATCTCGTCCTCCTCTCTCGCGCGATGAATAGCTCTCGTGGTGAGAATAAAATTTGTCATTTATGATAAGTGTTGGGTTTTCTTTCTTCTTTTTACCTTCTCTGGACCCTCCCCCGTTCCCTCGCGCATATATCGCCTTTCTCGGAAACAAGCGATTCGTTATTCCTCTGAATGAAACGCGAGGAGAATTTACGGTTTTGTGCGACGACAGAAGCCGATAAAAGCTGTCGGAGAGAGGGGAGACCTTAAGTAGGTGCCTTTTTTCGACGAACTGTTTAACGCGGGCCGAGTAGGCTCATAACGTGAACGAGACGGTCGCTAGTCGATTGTATGTACAAGGTGTTCCACATACATTCTCATTCAATGCACCTTTAATCAATACGGAATTGAGTTTTCGTAATATTTTCTGAATATTTTAGATAGCACTAAGAATGACGAGATATTTGTTAAATTAAGAAAATTTCGTCTTATCTCTCTCAGCACAGAATACAGAAAACTTTATTCTAAATTGGGTCGAAGCAAATCTTATCACAGAGAAACTTCAACATTCGAGGTTTATCGACCAAGAAATGGAAATTTGGAAATTGGAAAGAGATCCGACAAATGATGATATATTCCTTGATGTTTCCACTATGGAAAAAGTAATCAAGGAAATATAGCGGAAGGGAGATAGAGAAATATACGAGATACCGATTCTATCTTCGACTCATAAAGTTAGATATTTTATTTGAAAGAAAACATCCATTATACGTTCATAATTTGAATTTTATGCGCGTTCCAATGATACAAGCACAAATTACATTAACCGTTGACCATTCAAAACTTTTACATTCCACTGAAAGGAGTCACGATTAGCGGTCTCATATTCTTACGTCTTCTTTCAGAATGCTTTTCGATTAGTCCGAGACACCCTATGCATGCGCATATATTCGGAGCGACGTGTTACACGTAGAAGAACGTCTGTGCGTAGGGCTTTGCCTTCCGCTTTCTGATTGGCCATCATGGCTGCCATCGATTTTTCTCATGTGTATGTATATATGTATCAAGATATGTAAATACGTCTCGTACTATACACGATGCCACGGCGTTGTATCGTCAGCTTGGTACGTACGAGAAAAGAGATGGTGAATTAGAGGGGAGGGAATAACGTGTTCATCCGATGAAACGTATTTGTCCAACGCGGCTCGTTTATATTTAAATGAACGGTTGATTTTATATTGTACCTTGCACCTCTCTTTTCTGGAGGCGCATCTCACGGATGGGATCCTGCGGTGCGCTTTCGATATATATCGGATATACAAAGAGCGACTACCGGTCCTCGGGAGTTTTAACGCGGCGCGAAAGAGAGAACATTTTCATTCGCGCGCGAGGATAGGATGAACAGGAATATTGTAACGCGCTCGAGCCAGCGCTCTCTTTTTCTGTTGGCTTTTGATTCACGATAAAGCCCAGAGAGCTTGGGCAAGTCAAGCTAAACATTTAAATATTGAACGTTCGCCTCCCACGTGCCCGTTGAGGTGGAGATAACTATCGTGAGTTATTTTCGAAATTAACTCGCGCTACGCAAATCTATTTTAATCCAGTGAATGCCCCTTTTTTTTATTCCAAGTAAAACGCGCCATTAATTCTTGTTCAAACGTTGCATATAATTATTCATTGTTATTATAAATTTATTATCTTAATTAAATGCGGATATAAATTGCGTATAAAATACATACATATATATATATATATATATATATATATCTTTTAAAAATTATTCTCACAGAACTAATACTTTTAACTTATATATTTCAATTAAGAAATTTAAACTGTTGGTGGAAAGTTTTTGTATTTTTACTCATTCTTTGCGCGGTCTATCTCGTTTTGTTTCTTCTCTAGTTGCTCGCCAAAGTTGTTACGTGAGTGAGCAAAGCAAGTTTAAGACTTCAATGCGAGATGGAAGGTAAAAACAAGCATGAGAAGGTATATAGAGTTAACACAAGTGCTAAAAAATGGTTTCCCTTCCAGGCTGTATCATCGGGAAGAATTGTTGCTCTGACAAGTAAAACTCTCTCAAATTGACGTGCAACAGTTCGCGCGTGCTAACGCAGTATATTGTAGTCGCGAATACAATTGTCAAAGACAATTGCGTCGCGGGCGGGAACGACGATTGATTTATCGACGACATTACAATTCGAGAAATTATTTGACTCGAGCGTTCTGGCGCGCGATGGTGGTGGAGGTGTTGGTGCCTCGGCGTCGTTCAAGTTGCGTTCGAAATAGATGGGAAATTTATCAGAAGATTCAATTGTAGGAAGCGGCGTCGCGTTGATCGGGCTATCAATTTTAAACGCAATCCGCGTAGCGCGATATAGATTCGAGAAATCGAATTCGAAACTCTGCCGACTTTAACCCAATATTTACACCGTCGTCCATTTATTAACGTTTCTAAATTGCGCGTTCATTATATAAGTTCCCTCCTCTCTGGCACAATAGCAATATTCCCGTATTTTTCGAATCGATATCGCTGTTCGAAGAATATTCGCTTCAATTATGCGACGTGTCACAGCGAGATTCTTCCAAGTTAATTAAGAATTAATTTTTTTTTTAAATACGCTATTATATAATTTTATATAAACGAAATGTGCAAAACGATGATGTGCGTGCAAATTGGGTTTCAGATAAAAAAAGTCGAGAAAAGAAATCCTTCCTCTCTATATTTTCGAATTATGAATACAGAATGGAAAAAGAGAATGCACGCAAGAGAAGATTATCTATTATTTATTTTTGAGAGTAAGCGAAATCAAGTTCATTTACATATTACAGAGAAGAGATATGAAATTATGATTAATATCCTCGTATCGAATATTTAGTCTATAATTTATAGGAATCCCCGGCAAATGTCCAATGAGCTCACCGAAAATCCGTACATAAATCAATCTATAGTATAAAACAAGTTGCACGTTTGTGAAATAAACGTTTATTTTTTTTTTCTTTTTTTTTCTTGTCACAAACTGTCTCATTACTCATGCGCTACGAATGCATGTATGAGCGGGTTGTGCTTTCTTCATGACTGCGGAGGTGGTTAATGTAATGTTTATCATCATCTTGGAAATTAATTAGCCTTTGAAGTCGAAGACAGCACACCCTACATTATTGAATCGATCATAGTCCGTTACCTCAGCAGCGTAGCAATTATATGACGGCTCGCTTGTTGTTGGATTCATTAACGAAGAGCCTTTGCGAAACGTTGTTTGACAATCAAGCTGTTTGTTCAATACTTTTAACTGCCTTTCGTGTATACAGGATAAAAGTATGCAGTTACTATCACAATACACGATTTTATATCCTTTGATAACTTTGATTATAATTGACTTTTTCTTTACGAAAATTTAAAGGACACGAAAATTTCAAACTAATTGCAAAACATTCGGTTGAAATTTCTTTAAGAAAATTATCTTTAAATTTCTTGGAAAATATTACAAATTTTTGAAATAAATTTTATGAAATATATTTATATATGTATACACGTATCTCGATTTTTGAAAATATTATTTCTGCCATTATTACTCTGACAATATTTTAATATATATATTGCTACGATTGTAAAAGAAAAAATGATAATATATACAATTATACTATTTGTCGAATAGAGTATGGGATACACGCATGCCTATCCACGTGGATAGTTGAATAATTCATCTGCGTGGATTCTCTTTTCGATGATATAGAATAAGATTACTCGATATTTCATTCTCACATTTTGGGAAAAATAATTCTTTATCAAAAATTATTCATCTTTTTCTCTCTCTTTCTCGCTTTTGTATGTAGGATGCGTTCTCAAACCGCGACAATGTGCGTCCCGCTGTGAATGTATATATGTTTCGCTCAACAACGGCTTCTTCGATTATGTAAACGGTGCGATAAATTACGTGGGGTGTTTGTCGTCTCAACATGATGCGACGAGGAACGAGATAGATACGCGATTAGCTCCTTGGCTCTTCGCGAGTCTCTTTGCGAATCCCCGAGAGGATTCTCTGTCGTGTTCGTCTACAAACAAACACATACCTAGAGAGAGAGAGAGAGAGAGAGAGAGAGAGAGAGAGCGAAAGTTGAATACTATTAATTAAAATAAATCTGAGTATTAACATAAGACTTAAAAAGATAATCTTTTAACTTAAATCTTAATTTTTTTAATCTCCGAAATAATCTTTCAGCTTAAAAATAATCTTTTTACTTTTAATCAAGTGAAATTGCATTTTTAAGTCTAAAGTAGAAGAATAATGTATAAATCTAAAGTAATGACATAATAAAATGTCTAAAATAAAAATACAATTTAGGAAGAGAAAATATTTTCGAGAACAGAAAAAAACATTTCGAGAGATTACTTGTAATAACTGAATTGTTTATTGCAATTCACACAATTTCTCTTAAAAAAAATTTATATATAAAATTATTTAATTATTAATGCTGCAATTAAATTTAATAGGCCTTATTTTAAAATAGTGAATAAATAGCGACGAAAGAGCAAACAACGTTAATCGCTCCTCTTAACGTGGTCTTCTAGCGCGTTTATTCCGAGACACGGCGTCAAGGAGACAAGAGGGTGACGTATGGGGAGGCCGGCATTGTTCTACCTACTCGAGGCCCGACGACACGTTTAGGATGACTAAGCCGGTGCGGTGGGTATCGGGGACTTTCACCTGTAGGTTATTCCTTTTATATTCAAGAAGAGCCGCGGACCGAAAGGGTGAGAGAGGGAGAGAGAGAGGACGGGAGAATCCGGATAATCTGAAAAATACATCGAGCATTCATCGAGGAAAATCGTCTGGATATTAACGCATACCTAGTAGTAACTCTATTTCCTTTCTTACAAATCCCCAAGCGATTTAGTGGCTATGGTGTTTAGAGTTATTGCTTTGAGTATTACTGAAAGACAGGAATTCTCTTGAGAATCTTGAACATTTTTCTGAAAGATGCATATTAACAAATCTAAAAGATCGAAATCTCTAAAGGTTTCGCTTTAATCCTGAGATAATTAAAGTCTTCTATGAAACTACTAGAAGAAGAATTCGATTATATTAATTTTATTAATAAAATTAATTATATAATATTAATCGAATTAATCAAATAGGCGTTTCACAGGTGTCAAGCGCAAGGTGTCGCCATTACGTATCCAAGCAAATTTATTGCCGCCTTGGTCGGACACGATATAAATGTACCGTAATTGTAGTCGAGAATAAGATTTAAAGTTGAAGTTTCGTCAAGCGAAAATTGTGATCCGTAAATGTTTTAATAAATGTCATATCGCTCTTAATTGATTTCACATTATCTGAAGAAATTTAAAATAACATTTATAACGCCTAAAAAGTGCAGTAAATCTATAAATGCAATATCTCTTTCTGTTAAGCGATTAAGATACGCGAAAGACAATTTTAATGTCGATTTAATTCGTATATGCTATATCGCGCGTTCTTATCTCTGAAATTTTAAATACGATCGTGTTTCAAATTTTCCGAGAATTCCTATCTATGACTAATATTTCAAATGATTCGTCGTATTTCCAAACGACTCGAGAGACGCTCGTTAGTTGATCGTCATGCATACCGCATACGTAGAAATGATGACGACGAGCAAGAAGAAGCCTTGGCGTATAGCACCGCGAATGGGTCTTTAATTCGTGTCGAGGGACTATCGAAGTCGCGTTCCGACGACGACCGGACGTCTTCTCTCGGGGAACCGCGAGCAAGAAAAGCTCGCACCGGTCGAGCACCGAGCGAGCGATCATGATATAGCAAATGTTTGAAATGACTTCTAACAAGGGAAGGATCCCGACGGGTTGTGTACATACACACATGGATATTCACGTACGTGCACTTGTATACGCGCACTTGTGTGCGTGCCTGGGTACCTTGATTGAGGGACGATGCAAAGGTCCGAAAGGCCAACGAAAGGGCAGACGTAAGAAGAGAGAGATAGAGATGGACAGGTAGATAGGTAGATGGACAGACAGATAGTAATAGAGAGAGGCAGAAATAGAAAGAGAAAAGGAGAAAAAAAAATGATGATGGGAAGACTCTCGTTGATTTTTAATTGCTCCCTTTGATTGTTTTTTTTTTCTTTTTCTCTTTTGCGACTGAATAGTCCACTCGAGGATCCACTGCGGCCTTTGACGGTCACGTATCGTGATTAGTGTCAAGTGGTCTTCGCGCTTGTTCGATATATCCGCGTTTTCATATGGGAGCAGGTGGATGAATGTGGGCGGGTATTAAAAATCCGGGGCTTTATCAAAAGCAAAAGGGCGATGATTCTCGCATGAGCGAGCGATTCGCATCTTATGAGCGAGTCACGTCAAAGTTCAGAAAATTCTCGATATTTTTGCCTTTGAATCTGCGAAGAAACGGATAAAATCGTTTCGTTTGAAGCGATATATCTCATCACGTGAAACCCACGGTTGCATTAAAAAGCGCGGAAATCGTTCCTTTAGTTATTTTCACTCGCCGTTAAAGCTGCGATAGCGATATGGAATCAAACGCGAGAGAGAGCGAGATCTCAAGCATTTTTATTCTTCGTATTCACAAATTTTTACGATGGTACACAATAGTATAATAGTAATGATATAATGGTATATCGTACGATAGCTGCGTAGTGCTTGACATACTAAATCCGTTTACTAATTCGAAAATGTGGATGCGCAATATTTCAAAAATAATGCACGGAACCATTTCTTGAAGTTGTAAGCCGGGAAAATAGGTTCTTGCTCGACGAGAGCACACTATCGATTTTGCAATAAGCTATAAAGTATAATCGCTCCCACGGCACTACTTACATAAAACTACTGATGTAAAATTTTTGGAAGCTATATACTATAGAGACAAACAAGTAATATCAGCGCTCTGAAAAGAAAATGTCAAGTCCAACCGGCTTCGCTGAATGCAGATCTGCGCGATCTAGGCGGAGATATTTAATAAAGAATTACGTTCAGTAGATGTACAAAGCAGGCGTAGACTAACCTCTTTAAATTACTCTCGATGCTGATACGAGCTTTTTTCCTTTTCTCTGTGACTTCATTAAATTTTGCAGTCGCGATAAAATGCATAGTACACTTCTCCCTCTCTCTCTTTTTCTGTTGGGCTGATTGGTCTGGTGGCCGAGTGAAGAGGAGAGAGGAGGAGAGAAAAGGAATAAGAAGAACACGCGAGCTGAAGGAGGCATTCGCGAGGAGGACGAAAGTAGGAAACGAATTACGACGAAGTGGCACTACGTCGAATTGATGCGGGATGAGAGAAAACGTAATTATATGCGCGGCACAGTCGAGTCGTAGCGATCGGAATAGAATCCCTCCCTCTCTCTCTCTCGATGCCCGAGCTCTGTATTATCCCGAGTCTAATCAATTGTCAGCGCGGGTAAACTACCGTTTGCGATTACGCTCGGCGGCGCGATTCGTCAATGAGAAACTTTCCAGAGCTCGATTCCCTTATATTTCTGCTTCTCTCCGTCGGAGCTTCTTTAAATTTCACGACGGATCGTGACTATCTCATCTCCGGAAGGATCTCTCAAAGGTATTGAACGGTGCCGTGACTACACGTCGACGCAACTACCTACAGCATAAAAATTTTAGAGCAAGTTCGAGCACCTGATAACTCCAGAGTGGATTAAGCTAGTAATTTGTAAGACACGCTTTAAAGTTTCATATTTAAAATGGATATTGTGGGATTGATCTATTTAATATTCATTTTAGTTTCGAATGTGTCGAGTCATCGCGCATGTCCAAAATTTGTCGTGTTTAAATTTTTAACCTTTCAAATTCAATAATTTATTTTGTAATAATTTAATTGCAAGATAAAGATGTTAGAGATAAACTTGGGTCCAAGAATTTCTTTCGATTATAACAAAAGGAAGATAATAATCTTTTATATTAAAATGTGCTGATTATCTTTGTCAATACAAATCTTACATTGTTGGAAAGTTGAATTTAATATTAAATTTTATGTCACTTCTTGATTAATTCCAGCGAATTGTAATCTCCCATAATTTTTATCGTATATTTACTTTTGTTTGATATACTTTTTCTATCACAGTTTTGCAGCGGATAAAAATTTAACGATGCAAGATATTTTAAAGTTAAATAATTATTCCGATTAAACTTGCATTGACAAATGATGGACATTTTGCAATAAAAAATTTAATGAAATTGTTTTTTTCTTTTTTTTTCGCGTTACAATTTTTCAATAAAATATTTTACAATTTATATATTTATGTTTTTTTGTTGTATATATATGAGCCATTTCTTTCTATTAACAATAAGTCTAATATTACAAGACATAGTGTATGATAAAATGTTAAATATTTGAAACACTGTACACGTGTCGTATATTACTAAATGAATATTACCAATGCACTAATACCAGGGTAGTAAAATGTCAAAACCTGAATTGTTCAATCCGCATCGGAATCCTATGAATCCGATGGATTTATGCTGGATAGAGGTACGGTCACTCTTGAATACACAATTTCAAAATTCCGTTCACACCGAGTTCGTTCACACGGGGTCTGCTCGCCCGCGCAGCATAAACGCACCTCTGCGCTATGCGGAATACGCGAAGAACGAAGTGAAACGTAATCGCACGCTTCGATGCTCGCGGGAAGATTGCTCCCCGATGGGAGAAAGAGGAAGAATGCGGTGGTACGCGGGTTACACGATTACGCTCGTAGAGAAGCATTACATCGTAGTGCAAAATTAACGAGAGAAATTAAGTGGCCGCAAGTGAAGCGAGACGGTTGTTTTCATAAGCGAATAAGAGAAGAGAAATGGCGAAAGATAGAAGAAGAGAAAGAAAGAAAGAAAGAAAGAGATTTTGTTGGATTTCACGAGATATCGGACGTTTACTCTCGTGCGACATTCGTCAAATTCGACGCGGACGTCACAAATTGGAGCTGGAACAGACGCGGACGAACAAGCGGCGCGGAAGTGATGGAAATCGTTGAAAATACGTGTAAGAATGTAGGGATTGCGAGAAAAAGCGAGGGAATCCTTACGAGAGACAGAAACGAGGAGATATAGGTACGGAAATTTTTCAGGAATTTATCGGTCGCGCGCGCGCGCGCGCGGCTCGAACTTTCCATAAATTATACTTTCAGATCGAACTTTCCCGGGTATATCGAACGAAAAAGGCAGCAAAGGCCGAATGCAATTATTCGTATTCTTCTCGTATTGAAAATTACGTCAAGCTTGTAAGCGGAGAGGAATGCGAAGCTCGATCTTTGATCGTCGTTAGATGGCGGGTTGAATTAATTGCCAATTCCGTTGCGATGCTAAAATGTTACCGCTTGCCAAACCGCTGTAATCATTATACTGCAACGATCGCGGTAATTTACTAATCTATTTACGCCAATGCCAAATACAATCCCAATAATTTATCGATATCGGCCGCCCCCGCTTCGTGCTCCATAAATCTTTCAGGCTGCCAATACGCGCGATTTTCGCGTCGCTGCAAAATGAAATGCAAGAATCATCGTGTCTGAATCAAGAGGGTATACGAAACCCCCATACATTTCCGCCCGTACACGTCGTATATTTCACATCGACGCCTAGAAAATCCCTTCCCGACTATTTCGTTTGATATCGCAAATCGTATGGTACGCGGTTCTCCCGGCAAATTTGCAGAGCTGGAAAAGATAGCCGCGAGATCAGAATGTGTCGATTTTATAAAGCGCGACAAATCGACATGCGACAAACGGTGGAAATTGTGCAGTGACAATTCTTTTATTTTATGTTATTTCTTTTCTTGAGAAAGAGAGAATAAGTTTATAAATTTTTACAATTATATTATATATATATACGTTTTCCAATTTGCATCGTTTTCTAAATAAAATCAAAAGTTGAATTGTGTGATGGCCACTTATAAAATGGAAATTAATTAGAAATCGCATATTAGAGATTGATGTGTATGAAATGTCAAAATTCGAGAGATTTGCCACAAGTTCTCGTAAAGTAAACGTAAAGCGCAAATCAAGACTTCAAATCTTCGAGAGTTCTTCAAGGAAGTTTCTTAGTTTTCAAGTGACAGCGAATATTGTGAATAATTAGTAAATTCGATTAATGTTATTTCGCGATGTCAAAGTCGAGCGTAACGTTGCAGGAACATCCTGTAATGTAAATTTGACGTTTGACGTTTCGCGAAAAGAGTTACGAAAAAGTTATCAACATAAGAAAAATAAAGACCAATATGCAAATTTAAAATTATTTTAAAATATAAGAAAATGTAAAAAAAAAAAATTAAAAAAGTAACAACTTAAATATTTATTTGAATAATATTTGATTCTCTGGTTGGAAGACGATGGGTAGAATTTCGCTGATTGATCAAAATTACGGGAAACGTAATCATATGGCTGTACGCGGAGGTTGCCAAGCGGAAGGAAAGGAGCTCACGGGTCAATCCACTGTTGCATTCTTCATCAGCAACTTCAGCGTTAATGCACCGATGATATACGCGAGTAGGGAGAAGAGGGGGATCGATAGTACGGCGTAAATCTCTCACGTAAATAGATACGACCGAGTTAGATGCCGAGCCGGACGAACGAACGAACGAACGATTGAGTACGAATTTCGAATAGGATGTCTCGAATTTCCGCACATGTATTCCGGCATTTCTTCGTGCCACCCAGTAGTTTTTCAGTTACCATTTCGCGTAACGATTATACACGGTGTAGATAGTAAAACGCCATAATAGAAAAAATCATGAATCTTTCACGACGAACGGTTACTAGGTCAATTTCTATAGTGGTCCAGACACGATGACGTGAATATCACATCGGTTACGGTAATCTTTAAAGGTTTCTACGAAAACTGAAACACAGAATATTGGCACAAAGGAGAGTAAGGAAGAGCAAAAATGGGTCTATGTGCCCGTTCCTTTCGGCACACAGACCCATTTTCGCTCTTTCTTTGACAAAGAGAGAAGAAAAGAGCATGCAAAATGAAACCCGCCCGAACTGGAAAAGAACACCAGAGAATGTCCCAGAAATTGAGTGATAGATGGACATATATGACGTTAGTTCTCAAGAATTTTATACCGATGTCTTTCTCGACAAAAATATCACGACACTGCATGATAATATTAAACACAACCATTAACCATTAAAAACCTTTAATTAAAACATTAACCATTAACCACCATTAAAATGTGAGAGCAATATGCCTCGAATTTTCTACGAAAATTTTTGTTTCATAAAACGCTTTTATGGAATAAACCGCACAAGTAATATGCCTCTCAAGAGTATTTTATTTCGAAAGGTTCGGTATATATGAAATATATATAATTTCATACAAAGTAACATATTTTTTTAAGTTCAGTATCCAAAAAATAATTCAATATTAGTTATATTAATATGATTGAACAAAGGTACTAACAAGACACACCTCAAATTTATTTTCGCAGATATTCAATAAGAGAATAATGCAATTTCAACAGACATTGTCGACAATATCACAAGCGCTTTTCCTACTTGCCCTTTTATATGAGATAGATCAATTGACGATAAACTTCCCGTATGTACATATAGCGTACAAAATATTGAATAACCGCTCTAGAGAGTCTGACAACTAACTTTCTTGACTTATGTGTCTACCTGATTGATCAGGCGTATATGCTATATCTTTTTTCATATGCAGAAGTTCGATCGAAAGTTCAACGTTCTGTATTCGGAAAGTTCACTTCTTTATCATAGTACGTATATATGACATACGCAATATTTTACATTTGCATGTCGGTGTTATTAACAACAGAATTTGTCGAGAATACGTTCGACACATTTAACATAAAATATTTAATACAAAAAGAATTATGAGAAAGAAAACACGGTGTGCAATTATATATTGTAGAGGTCAATGCCATTTTTCAATTTCCTTTCTTCGACTTGTTATTCTGTGTAAAAGTTTTAACCCTTAACCTTTCCGTGACGGTAAAACTAGTTGTGATAAGTGCTATCGCTCTATAGCGCAACAAAACTCTACTTACTCTACCCGGAGAGGATTATTTCTTTTTCATATGGGTAGAGCTAAAGCGCGCAACTTTTGTTCCATCGTGCGAATTAACACATCTGTGCGAATTATTTATATAAATCGACGACTAAAAAGTTTACATTATAATAATTTTATCGACTTGACAAGTCTCTCTGGCGTTTTAATATCACCAAAAAAATTCAAGACCAATTTCTCTCAATCTTTCCGGGTTTCGTCCCATTCAATTTTCTAAGACGTGCTCTCGTCGCGAACGCGCCAATGTTACAACATAAAAATAATTACCGCAAGAGATTGTAATTCTAATTAAAATATCGCGTGTCTTGGAACGACGCCGTTGATCGACTTCGTCGTTCCGGACATCACGATACTACTCAGCAAGAATCTCAAGGGAGACGTGTCTTCGTCGCGACCCGTTCGTGACTGCTAGTTCCACGGCCTAATGAAACCGGCATCAAAACCGCGCGCACGAGAAAGAAAGAGAGAGAGTACAATGTACAACAGCATTGCGCGACACAACAAAAAGCGCGCGGCCAGAAATCGATTAGCCCTGACAATTCTCGACTAACGGCGCGCACATTTCTCGAGAGAAACTGCCCGGGCAGAGCGAGAAGAATCGGCAAAGCCGACGCTGGAAATTATTGTTGTGATTACACGTTCATGCGGGACCCAGGGTTCCGACCACAGATACAAAGGAGGAGAAGGAAACGAAGAGGAAGGGAAGAAGCGGATGAGAGAAGAGAAGAACGGGGGAAAGAGAAGAAAAGAAGTCTTGTCCGAGGATACAATATCCTTGCGAAACGTGCCCGGATTTTATTGAGAAAAGACGAGAGACGAGAGTCGCGCGACCTCCCGTGTGCTACTACGGTCCCGCAGGCCTTAATCTCGTCGATTATTTCGTTTGGGGATGCCGCCGACAGATGGTGGGTTCGAGAGAACGAGAGAGAATCAATTTCAGGGAATCAGCCCCCCGGGCTGCGTTCTGCCGCTTGCAGAAGAAGAAGAAGGGAACGGAAATACCGAGAAACGCCGAGGAGCAATAATCCCGTGCGTCCACATCGCGGCCATCTTGCCACCCTTTCCTCTATAGCGAGAGAAAATTAAAAACTTAAATTCTCGCGATCGCAATATGCGAACCAAAATCAAATTTCGATTGGCGTCACTATGCATTCGATATCGGCGGATGAAGGCTAACTCGAAGGGAGGAGAGTCGAGATATTGATGAGGAAATCGCGCGGCACGACTCGAATATTGTGACAATATTGTTTGATGTGTCAGAGATAAACCATTAACCATTAAAAACCTTTAATTAAAACATTAGCCATTGACCACCATTAAAGGAAACCATTAACCATTAAAAAACCATTAAACCATATAACCATTAAAATGTGAGCAATATGTCGGTAAAAAGATCAGTTTATTATGTCTCTTGAAAAGATATTCAAATTTTAAAATATAATTGAGAGAGAGAGAGAGAGAGAGAGAGAGAGAGAGAGAGAGAGAGAGAGAGAGAGAGAGAGAGAACAATGTTATGCAAAAATATGATAATCGGCAAAATTTATTAAAATGAGTTACACGCGTAATTGGATCGATAAAGTGCACACAACTCTAAATTTTAAACTCCATTTACTCAAAATTGCACGACCGAGAGTGATTTAACTGATTTTTGCGTAACATCGTCCAATCGACATGTCATTTCCAAAGTCGGTGAACAAATTTCCGAGATTGATCGACCCAAAACGCTTCACTCCAAACCCGACACATTTCGACTTCTCCGTAGAGAATATTTCCGCCCTTTTGATTTAACGGTATCTGTCATCAGCGACAGCTAGTACCTCCCTTTGTGAGCACGCGACAATCAAAAAATTGGCAATCGTGGTTTGGAAAACTATCTCGCCGCATGTCGATCCGCGACAGTTGGCGCAACGGCAGGTTTACAATAAAAACGACAGATGAAAATGATTATTTCGCGGTGGTGGACATGGTCCGCTCGTTCCGAGCCGATGTCGTGCTATCGCGGTCATAAATACATCCACATGGGCGGAAGATAGTCTTCTGCTGGGTGGTCACTCGACTTCGTGAAATAACGCGAGCAAGAGAGAAGAATAGGACCGGGATAGTGAGAGAGAGGGAGATTATCATACGCGAAAAGTATAAAACTGAAGCATTATTACACGACATCATTTCCATAATATCGAGCATAAACGTCGGCGCATATACGACTAATATGCAACGCTAAGCTGTACAGCGAGAAGAGGAGAATAGGGCGTATCCTTAATTCCCGCGACTACGCAAACATTAGATGCTCTTAAGTTTGTTGTGCGTCGGGGGCGTCAAGTTGCACGGTTGCATACAAGTTATGCTTCGGGATAACGCACGACACGTAAACGCACGCGGCGGAAAAGAGAAAAGGGGGGAATTTGACATCAAATTGCGTGCTGGCGCGATGTAATATTCAGCTGCGACAAGAATTTACTCATAGCCGAGCCGACCGGCTTCCCGAAAGCAAGGGAATTTGTAGTGTCGCGTTCGCACGCAGCATTTGTCCTTTCTTTTTCACGGTCGCGCGGAGAAAGCGGAAGGATCTTCGTGTCAACACGTGTACACACACATACACACACACACACACACACACACAACATGCACCGGAAGCAGAAGAGCGGCAAACAATCCGCTAAGCTTGTCACTTACATTTTTCACATTTCAATTTAAAGCACCGGTGTATGTCACGTGTCCGCTGAAATGGTCGAATTTTATCATTAAAAAAAAATAAAAATAAAAAAATTTTTTTAAATGTTTTCACTTCATCTCTTTTCTAGATGCAAAATAAAATCATTAATTTTTACTGTGCAAAACTAAAGTCATTTATACACAGAGAAAATTTTCTCTTAGAATTTATCCTGAAAATTATGGTAATGTCGTGGGACAATATGGTATGGAAAGAATTTTATAAAAATTTCTTTGATTAATATTTATCACAATAAAAATAATAATATCTATTACAATAAAAAACATGTTTTATATTTTATTGTAATATAGATATGATTTTTAAAGTGATAAATATTAATCAGAGAAATTCTCATAAAATTCTTTCCATACCACGATTACCATGATTTTCAGGGGTAAATTCTAAGAGAAAATTCTCTCAGTGTATAAATATATTTATTGAAACTTAGAATTAAATACTGTAAGAAATTTAAAAAAATATATACAGTCAGATAATATATCTTTTTTAAAAAGTAAACTTCGCATTATGTTTCATGATTTTATTTACTATTATTATATTTTCTCGATATTTTTCAATTTCTTAATTTCCTTTAAAGCTATCTGTACATGTGCTCCAGAAATTACAAACTTATTTCTGTCTCTCTCTCTTTCCCTCTCCATTTCTCCCGCATCTCCGTCTTTGCGGCATTACCGTAATTGCGTAGTTTTCAACGGGATTATTACTCTGCCCGAGTTTTCCTTCTCTTCCGGAAGTCCCCTACGATCGTTACGCGCGTAGGTACGCGTGACGGTTGTCGGACGGCAGACCGCAATAATAGCGGTCACACACCATCATAGATGCCGTTTCTCGATGGAGGCGGGGATTTGGTCGCAACGATAATCTCCTCTTCGCTATCCAGGAGACCCAACACGTTTTCAATCGGTTCTCGATTTTATAAGAGCAATTGGAATCGATCCATTACGGGAGATATATACATTTGCCAGAACACCGTTATTGGCTGCATTAATATGCAATATTATCATTGATAATATACATTTATACATTACTGATCGTATATGTGCGCGTAATATCACCGATTGTAATTTCTCGTAATCATTTATACATCTGATTATATTTTAATTATTTACATATTAATTATAATTATTATTGTGATTAATTATTAATGCAATGTTTAGGAATTGGAAGTAAAATCATGAATGTTCTATGTCGACATATATGTATATAAGGTATTGATAAAATATAAATTGTTGTATGTATACATATACATATACATACTATGTATTTTCAGGATATTTGAGAAAATTTAAATTAATATGTATATGTGTGATTTGCAACGTTTGTTCAGCTAAAGATATTTGAATTTTACTTGATATAAAACAGTAAAGATTTATCTTTATACTATTGACATGAAAAGGCAAAATTTTTTTGGCTTAAAAGTAAAGTTTTTATGACACAGAAATTTATTTACACGCGTTATTTTGATAATTCTAAATAATTTCAGATAATTTCAGAGAGATTTTAATTTAAACATATACATTTTATGTGATATATAATATTATAAAATTAAATGTACAATTTTAGTGTTTATACGAACTTTTCCATTTAAAATGGAAACTTACACTCGAGCCAACTCATAAAATAATATCGATTGTTGTAAAATAAAGCCGCTTTTAATTATCGTTCTACATCCCCCCTCTTATTCTGATTATTTACGCGGAGAAGAATAAATATTTTGCATTACGTTTTACATTTTATACAGCTTCATTCATCTCGTGAATATTATTTATTTAGCGAATTTTGCGGTAGAGACGCGAACACTCCGCGTTCCTTTTTTTTTATTTTATAACAACCGTGAATAATTCATAGGTCCGAAGTGCAGTGGTGAGATTATTCCTTTTTTCTTCCATTCGTGTACACTACATAGTTTGGAGAGGAATTTTAAGCGGCTTTTGCACGAAACTACGGATTTTCATACCGAGACACCGCCATCCGATCTTAGAACGACCCATTGTCGATCTTGGAGCGCGCAAGGCAAACCACGATCGGTGTCAAGGATTTCCACGGAAAACCGATTGTTCCGGTTAAGCTTAACCGACGTGGAAAAAGTGCCGACACAGTTTCTTTTTCCCTCGACACTGACGCCTTGTATCGCATCGTACACGAGACGACGACGACGTCGTAGAGATCGTTTCGTGGCGAGACAAGAAAAATCTTTGTTAAGAAGGCCGACCTTCGAGCACGAACAATCTCGCGGAATTTGCATGATCGTACGTCTCTCGACGAGAGCTTTGAAAATTAGGCCGAAATTTATACGCGTCTTGCTCCTTTGTTTTTTTTTAGCGTGACGGAACAAAAAAAAGAATGTAATAGAGTCCGCCTAGCGCGTTCTAATCTGCACGCGAGGAGGTGGGATGAAGGGAGAAACGAGGGCGTAACTAAATGGTTCGGCGCATGTTTAGCATTTAACTCCTTTATATACAGAATCTGCTGATACTCCTTTTACACACAACACTTTCCCCTTTTTATCGCAGATTTATCTTTCGACATATTAGCAATTAATATAAAATCATCCAGCGTATCACGCGGCATTAACATTAAACGCTATCAAGCTGAAATTTTGATCTTTTTTTCCTCTCCCTTTACGTAAATACATATATGTTTCTTTCTTGTAAGGTTCCGTATATAATTTTGATTTGAATGAAAAATTGGACCTATTAAATATTCATGAATGTTAAACGCGTCGATGGTAAAAAATACAGCTTACTTTGCATTCTTCTCCCCCCCTAATTATTACGCCACCGGGAGGACGCGAAAAGTTTAGATCGTCCCGGAGAACGTTGCACGCAACGCGAACACATTCGTAAGAATCGGCGTTTACTACGTCATTATACGGTTCCACCTACTGACAGATTGCTTGCGTAGCCGGCACGAGCACCTGCTGTTCCATTTTTCCCGCCGATTCGCGCTGGGAACTATCATTTTCTTAACGATACCGAACGGTACGTCGGAAATGGTATAGGGATGACCTTCCGTTGAGCGTTCGATATTTCGAAAATGGCGAACTGACGCTCGATGGTCGATTCATGAGAGATATGATGATGCTTTGCCCTATGATATTATCGGCTGTAAAAGCGGGGTATGTTACAGAAGACTAGATAGCCAAATGGCAGATGTGGGAAAAGATATCGGTTTTATCATCCATTAGGATAACGTTCCGTTTCGAGCTAAGCACTTATTTCACGTATCAAAGAATCTCCGCAATTTTCTTATTATTGAATTCGATTGATAGGATTAAAAGTATTTTTAATGTTTTTTCTAACATTACAATGTTTTTGTGTGTTTTAAGTATTGGTCTTCTAACATTGATTTGGATACTCACATCGTATTGAACTTTCTATTAATCTTTTAATTTTCTATTCTTGATATAATATTTCGATGATTTTAATGAAGAATATTGTAACAATAAACGTTTGTAACTTTTCCTAAATTATTTATACATATGTTTTTTTTTTCGAAAGGTTTTTATCAATATAAATATAAAATAAATGACATTGTAAAATAAAATAAAACATTAAATAAATGTAAACTATATAAATTACAAAATACAATTGTTTTTTTAGATGTGCTACTGAAATAAAATAATATTGAAAAGTAATATTTTGTATAAACGAGAACACTCGGAAATTATAATATTCTCAATTAATACCGTCAATTTATTAGTATCAGTTAAAATCTGCTATCGATTAAATTAACATGTAACGATAACTTAATCCTTTATCCTCAATTATCGTCCAATGTTACGAGTCCTGTAAAATTATATTATATTATAAAAGTAACGCAGAAGCGAATTAGAAAACACTAGAGGTAGCAAAATCAAGATATTTCAATATCAAGCCTTAACATCGATGTCCCAACACGGTGGGCGATAACCAGCGATCGTTCCCGGTATTAAGCATCGATAGTCAACTTATACACGCTCTCCCCTTTCATTCTATCGGATATCTCCCGCGAGATAGCCGCAAGCTTCTCTCGGCGTTGTTCGATTTCCCCCCTAAATAATAATGTCTAGACGTCTTTACGTCTCGTCCTCCTCTCGCGCGATGAATAACTCTCGTGGTGAGAATAAAATTGGTCATTTACGATAAGCCTTAGGCTTTCTTTTTCATTACATTCTCTGGATTCGTGTGTGTGAAGCTGGCATCTCATTTCATGGAAACTCATAAATAATTAAGAGTTCTGGGTTTATTTTTAATAGTTCTTGATAGTTAAAACAAACACGTCTGAGATATTGCATGAAGTTGACGTCTCAATTTATCCTAAGACATTTTCGTTGCTTTAATGACCAGAACTATTCACGTTTCGGATAGTTATATTATTTAATTAATATTTATCTTGCTTCAGAGAGAGAGTGAATCATTGCAAATTATTATTATACAATAATAATAAAAATGTATTTTAAATTTAAAAATATTTATCTCAAATTTTTATATATGATAAAATTATAATTATTAATTAATTAAATTGATCAACAAATATTTTTTTTGTTTTTTAATTTGCTGTTTTTGCATTTTCCCAGTCGTCTTAAGTGAAAAAAAGGTACAGAAAAGAGGATATAATACTTTCATATAATTAGATTTGACAAAAAAAATACTTTTCTCATGCTAGATTGAGCGGATTTCACGACGCGACGCGAATTACCGGACGCATCGTTAGCACATCCGTATAAATAACGTGGGGGGAGTTTTGCAAACGGCTTGTGTAAGAAGTTGAAAAGTACGCTTGACAAAGTATCATCGTTCGGTTCGAGAAGCCCGCAAGAAGAGATAGAGGCGGCAGAGGTAGCAGCAGCAGCCGATCATCGTCGTCATAGTTATATCAGTAGCGCGACGACGCTGCGCGACGCGACGCCTTTTTGCTCGCGCGAGCATTTTGCATACTTAAAAAGTTTGAACTTCGCTTTATAACGAGCTTAGAGCCCGCGCATACGGTTAACAAGCAATGATTTACCGCGTTCCCCGCCATATGGCACGTACCGGGCCCGCACGCATACACAACGCACGATGTGTGCATATATAACCGACCGGTCCGACTGAATAAATCACTGCCGTCCGTGCCGTGCGGCCTAATATAATCGCGCCTAATAAAGCTGGCAGCCACTAAATTTTCTTAACTCGGCCGCCTCTTTCCCGCGCTCTCCTCCCTTTCGATCAGTCCCGGCCGAAACGATTTAACAACATAATCTGTTGTCTCTCCGAGAGGATTGTCTATCGCGATAAACGCGCGCGCAAGTGTCATCGTCCAATCTTGTCTCGCTCAAACTCTCGGGAGATTCAGAGAGAAAGATATCGAGGAGCGGAGGCGAAGCTTGCTCGTTTGAATGCGAGGCGCTGTAGCGAAAAATAATGATTCTGCGAGTCATTAGACAGCAAAACGAGACGAACTGAAGGAGGAAGGAAATAAAAATCACGCATCGGTTGAGACGAAAAATTAATTAGAGAGTTATAGTAAATCAAGTTGAATGTTAAAAACGATAAATAGCAAAAAGTTACAGAATTAAAAAACGTTTTCTATGAATAATATCTAAATATATATTAAATTTAAAATTTAATGAGAGTATATAAAGTTTAATTTTTTTAAATGGTAAATGCAGTTTTATTTTTTGAAATGTTGAAAAACGGCCAACGCCATTTGAAAGAGAATCGTTTGTACCCGTTTTGTACCTCCTTTAAAATCGTTTGTACCTCAAAGGAACCGGAAGTACAGGTTTTTCAAAATTCGACCAAGAGGTAGTTTCGCCATTTTTTAAGATATCGAAAAACGGCCAACGCCATTCGAAAACGAATCTCAAACGATTCTTTTTCGAATGGCTTTAATGAAATTAAAATATCTTAAAGTTGGGCGCTGGCGATTTTTTCACCCCCTGGTATTTTTTAACCCTTTGAGGTACAAACGAACTGTATTAACTATTTTTATTTTTTATTAAGTTGGGCGCCATGGTTCACATCGGTAATTACATATTCCAAGACATATTCGTTATTCGGGAATTTCAAAAGATACTACTCAACATAAATAGTACACGCTCGAATAGGGAGAGAGCCATCGCGTTTGAATGAACACGCATATGTGTGTACACGTGCGACGCGTTTACTCCCTCATTCAGGCGCGGCTCGACGGAGTTAAAACCATTTTACCAGAAGTAGCAGCACGTGATTACGATGGTTATTCTTGGCTTCGAAGCTTTGATACACTCGTCGTATTAGTTCTTTCTTTCTTTCTTTCTCTCTCTCTGAATCCGTACACGTAACTAGGGCGCGTCTCTTCGTGTTCACCCAATGCGGGTGAAAATAACGGCCGCGGTCGAGTATTGGGAATGTGTCGTCTCTCGTTAAATTATAAGTTTCATCACGTGTCGCTTACCGTCCACACCATCACGTAAAGGGCATTTTCGGCTGTCACTCAATGATATTTAAACAGTCTCGTTTCACGAAAATATTTTGAGTAACGCGGTAATGGAACATTAACGGATGTGAATATACAATATGGGGGGTGTGGATTCATAATTAATACTAATCGAAAATATAATAATTTTATATGAAAAAATTTACAAGAACATAAAATTATATTTTCTGATAAAGTTTTTCGTTAAAAAAAATGATATCTTTTATTATCCTTAAATAATTTTGAATTATTGCAGTAAAAAATACGAATAAAAACTGTTTCAACTTTCTATTTAAAAAAATTATAAAAAGTAACCGAAGTCGCACTAAATAATAATTTCTATTGTCAAATCAAAATTATCACATTATATCGTATTTCATTTAATTTTAATAAAATTATTTTTATTCAAATAGAGAAAAAGATATTATTCATTAATATAAATGTAAAATAATAATAGCGCTATATAAACGAAAAATCTATCTTTGTTACGTAATAGATGAAAATTATGTAGAACTCAGCCACGTTTATGACAAAACTAGGTTAATACAATAGTTCTAGCGGAGAGCTGCTTTCTCTGGCTATCTCTATAGACATTGGTTAAACAGTGATTACCCAACATATGATACTGCAATGAGCAAGTTTGTGCAAATTGTTAACCTGAATTATAGACAGGGGTTTTATCCACAAAATAATACTCGTCTGGATGCGCTTTCAAGACTGGAAATATCTGATAACAAAATTCTAACGATTATATACATAACTTACTACGATTGTATACTTTTAATATGTGTGTAATGTAAAATTTAAGTATATTTTAATCTTATAAGCACTTTCTTCTATATCTGTACTGAGAAAGAGCATAAGGCCTACAAGCAATAGAATTTAATTATTACAAGAAAACTTATTTCGTTCATTTCAATACCATTTTTTTCAACCAAAATGGTAAAATCTGCTTGTTAGCGGTATCTTCTTGCACGTAATAAAAATAAGATGCCGAGAGAGGACCGACGATGCTCGCAGAATCCTCGAGAGGAGTATAAACGATAAGTGGCGAAGGTAGAATCGCCGAGAGGTTTTCAATATAATCATAAAAGTTTACTTTCGCTTTGACGTTGATGCGAGTGCTCATGACGTAGTAAAAGTCATTATAACTTGCCGGCAAACGTCGTTGGACGTTTATCTACAGTCGGGGAATGGACGTTTAATACCAGTTGTTTTTGGCGTAACGATACGGACGTTTCTCGGGTCTCGGGTACTCTTTTCTGCATGAGCCGGGATAAAATATGTCGCATGTTACACGTATCGAGAACCTCACGCAGCGCATTTCGTTCGAATTTCAATTCTTTCACTACCGAATTTTTGCTTATATTGGCAAAAAATTTTTTCGTAAATTGTAGCTATATGAATTTTTGAACGAAATATTTCAGAGTGAGCAAATATCAAGATTTTTCACAATTCGTTTCAACAAGAATGCAGACGCTTCTCGAATATCTTTCGCGAATTCCGGAATTTCAAGATTTAGACAAAAAAATTGTGTGTGATTGCAATTTCACACATGGTGCATTCATGTGTCACTAAAGAGTATATACGAAAATGTGGAAAAATTTAGTATTAAGTGTAATTAAATTATTGCAACTCAATATTTAATTTGTAAATTAAGTCAATGTCTTGCTGTCTCAGAGAATTCTTCAGTTTCCAAATATTATTATAAGAATAAAGTAATAAAGTAAATAATGAGAATAAAATGTTAAAATAATAAAGATTAATAAAAATGAATTGTGTGTGAATCATTATTTTTCTTCTATTAGATATTTCTGCTCTTTAGAGTTATACATAACTTCATCTTCAAAACCATTTTCGTATCCTCAAAAATAGTAAGTAGATATTTAAATGTTTCGTTTTTCGTACATTCATGTAGAATCGAGAGAATTAAAACATCATTACATTTGTAAGAAATGTTTACCTAATCCGTTATCATTTTTTTTTGCATGTAAAAATATAAGCAAAGTTCATATTTGTACGAAGTAAAAAAGTTACACAGAAAAAGAAAAGTAAGAAACATAAGACTTTTTCTTTCCGACTTTTAAACTTTAAAATTACGTCCACTTCCGGGACACACCGACGACTTAGCCCGAATAAAATAAAAATGTTGCAGAGTGCACGTATATTCAGAGATGTTTTGGAACTTATTTAGCGAAACCTTCATGATCAACTTTAGCACATTGCAAATATGAGAGAGAAAGAAAGAGCAAGTCACGTTCGATAAATTTGTCCGCGTTTACCGTTTGCAATTCCGTCGTGCACACCGTAGGGAGAGAGAGAGCAGTATATTTATTTAAACAGAAAGTTAATAAACCTTCCTCCGCTTTCAGCTAGTTGGAACTACCTCTCTCCGCCCCGCGCGATATTTAACACCGAAGTTTCCAGCCGTGGAGTACGCAATTCCACTTTCGGTTATATTTGCGCCGCGAGTTTTCCGCAATCATAACAAAGTTCTCTCTCTCCGAGAGGAAAGTTATTTAATTCGATATCGGTGAGAGTGGCTCTCTATCGGCCAACATCTTCAATTCGTTAATTAACGAAATGTAAGTATATGTATATATTTAAATCTTCGATATTTTTAGCTCATTGAGAAAGTTGACACGTTATGCATACATTATTTTACAATATGTGCAAAATTGTTGGTTATTAATTAATGGTGATATATTCACGCGAATAAATGCAAAATTTTGATAAATATATTTTATATATTCACTTAATCCCTTCAGCTTCATGTAAAAATATATATCTTAAGGATTTTGCAATTTTTACACATCAAATTCTAAGCAAGGGCTTGCGGCGAAATTACATTTGACATTCGACATGTTGGTAGTCAATGTGTTAAGGCAATTCACGTCACGAAATCTTGTTTCGTTCTCGCGCAGATTCTGCTATATCCGCAAGTGGATTACATAATTTTCCTTTAAAAGTAGAAAGAGCTGACAAGCAAAAAGATTTTTTTTTTTTTTTTTTTCGTGCGAGTTTATCGAGATTGTAAACACGTAGCTTTTTAGCAATACGATATGATAAAATTTTATTGGAATGAAATTGGAAATTCTGATAAGGAGAAAAATTCTTCACGTATAGATCACTGACGATTAACGTGGGTCGTCGATTCATCAGTATTTCCGATTTGCGAATTTGATGATGTATCTGCGAAAGCATCGCGCTGTGCTTATAACGGCGTAATTTTTCGCAACACATGCGATGCGGATGCGATGCTCGAAAATAATTCGACGTTACGAAGGGACGAATGAAGAGCAACCGGAAATAACGAATTTCGCGAAATGGAAATGGAATATTCTGTGGCCGAGGCCGTGGCGAAAGATTCGCGATTTAAGGGAAGAGATTGCCTATACCCCATAATAAGCAATAAACGTCCTTTTATTTCGCTTTTCTTCCTTCAGTCTCTCACGCTAAGCTTGGTCACCGGAGCGTGACGCGATAAATTATTCATATCTATTTTGTCAAAGTAGTCTGCGAATTGAACGTCTTTACGTGCGCCTCGAATTTTCTCCTTATTTATTAATGAACAACGGAAGCGTAGCACATGCTACTACCAAACTAAACAAATGAGAGCGAATAGATAAGCGTGAATGAAGAGTGAAGATAAGCAAATTCCCCAGTCCAAAATATATATATCTCATACATGTTTATTTTCTATTCTACGGAATAATATTTACGTCTTCTCTTCCCTCGAATGTCAGTTGAATATTTTTGTATTAAAAACAAGAGAAAAAAAAAACATCAAAAGAGAATAGAAAAATGTATTAGTAAAAATAAAAAAACCAATTTAAATAAAAAAAATTTTAAGACATTGATATTTTAAAACAGTCAAAAAATGGGAGTTATTTAAAAAATATTTGACAGGTCATTCACTAGCTTGTCTATCTGAACATCCGTAAAAATACAAAGTGTCATTCATGGTCAATTTCATCAACCTTTCTGAAATTCTCGTTAACGAACGTTACACCCTGACGAGCCATCGATTTTTAATGGCTCGTTAAAAATAAAGAGTGATAGAGACAACTCAACAATTGCTGGTGCTAACGATCGATGTTAAAAAAAAAAAAAAATTTCACGTTTAAAGGATAGTCAAAGATTCAACGGATATTATTTGTTCCGATGAGGAAGCTCCGGTGGAAATCGGCCGTTAATCGAGCCGCGCTTCGAAATCGCGGCGGAAAATATCGGATATCGCGCGCGGATGGATAGGAAAGTAAACGAGGCAATATATGGGCAAAACTGGAAACACACACGGTTGATCGCAGCAGTAGTTACATTACAGGGTAGCGCAACGCAGCGCAACGCGTTCAAATATGCGACGAGTATTGAAGCTCGACCGATTAAAACCCTGTTCTAGGGGGACACTGCGCGCACCGATTTAAATCCAATTATTAACGGCGAACGAGAACGGTCGCATTAACGCTAAGTGGCCTCGCCCGCATCATGAACATCGTGTGTGACGTCGGATCGAAATAATCGCGATTGCCCTGTCACCGCCTTGTCATTCCCGATGTTAATATTCGATATGTAACGCGCGCGCGCGATGTGGTTGATTATCTTATCGGATGTTCGTGCACGTGTCGGACGTAACGAGTAATAATAATTTGAGGACCTGTTAGAAGTTAGCCCCCCACTTTTAGAATTAACATATTTTCACGGTTGTGCTGAATTGTGCTAGGTTTGTGCTATATTGTGCTCGAATATTATAACCATAATATGAAAAATACGAAAGAAAATGGAAAAAAAAGAATTTTTACGTCAGCCCCCCACTTTTCGTTTTTTTCAATTTTTGCGATTGTGCTGAATTGTGCTAAGTTGTGCTAACATTGTGCTAAAATATTATTTAAAAAAAATAATAACAAAAAAAGTTATGATAATTATATTCAATATTATCCAAAATGATTTTTTTATCATAACTTTTTTCGTTATTATTTTTTTTAATGCTTTAAGCATCAAGTTCCTTCGCAAGAATATAGTGCACTGTATTGAAGTAATCAAATGATTATCAGACATAATAAAAAATTATATGATAAAATTAATTATTAATCCCTTGAAAATGTTACGATTGTTTGTACGAAATACTGGGTTAAATTTTTTATAATTTATTGCATTCAAAGTTGTAATTAATTTAATAATGCTTAAAAATTAATAATTTAATGAAGCGTCATTAATCACCGAGTCGCATAGATAGTATTCTAGTAATCTTTTATTTATTTTTACTACGGAATTATATGGATTTGTATATATTTATATAGGTATCTCTCTTATTCTCTTCTGACAAAAGTTATAAAAATACGCTGCAGAAAATATACGATTGATACAGAAGAATTTTTTGCGATAAATCTCGGAAACGGTCGTTTCTCCAAGACTAGATTCCGCAAAGATGGATTTTTGTTGGCATATCTTATTTTCTCAGAGAATGTGTGTATGTATGTGTGTGTGTCAACCGAATACGCTAAAAACAACTGGGAAAATTTCACCCTGTTTGCGTTACGCGACCAGCGAGAGTATAAAAAACCGAATTTAAATTGCATTCCCGAGCTACGAGTACTGATAGTCGCGTATCGCGAGTACATATACAGTTGCATCTCACGTTTCGTCCTCTCGCGGACAGGCAGAAGAGATCTTTCTCCCTCTCTTTCGAGCACAGAAAAATAAAAATCTTTAAACAATCGACCGAGAGCATTTCCTATTTCAAATTATCGAAAAGCATAGCTTGGACGTGGGATGTGTGTGAAGCTGGCGTCTCATTTCGTGGAAACTCATAAATAATTAAGAGTTCTGGCTTTATTTTTTCAAGAGTTTAAATTATTAGTACTAGCCATTAAAACAATGAAAATGCCTTAGGACAAATTGAGACGTCAACTTCATGCAGCGTCTCATTTTGTCCTACGACATTTTCCTTATCAGGATTGAAAAAATTTATAGTTCTAAGTCTTTATTTTAAAAGTAAAAAAAATATAAATTGTAATAAACTGAAATAAAAACAACCGGATCCTATATTGTAATGTAACAAGATCTTATGTAAATCTGACACCTGACTTTATAAAAATTTAAGATTAATAACATAGTTTGTTTTGTTGTGCCTCGTTTATATCGCATTTTATTTCCATTTCTCATTCGTATCTCAAAAAATTGTAAATTGACCAGCGCTCAATTTTAAGATATTTTAATTTTGTTAATATTATTCTTGATAGAGTTGTTTATACTCTGTATCATTTTTTATTTCGCGTATTTTCAAGGATACAAAACAAGAATAGAATTAAACAAAATTGTTAGTATACCCGTCTGTATCACTTTTTATTTAGTTTTTATTTTCAAAGATATAGTGTATTTTTTCTTTTTAATTATATTACTTATAAAGGATAAGATCAAAGGAATTGGCCATTTTTTAATATATCATTTTTAAACTTTAAATATCCTTTATAAGGAATAACTTTGCCGTTTTTAAAGATGTCGTAAAAAACAGCGAACGGAATTCTACAGAGAACTGTTCCGTATCCGCGTCTGTATTATTATATTTTCAAAGGATACAAAATTATATATATACAGTATTTTTTCAATTTTTCACTACTTATAAAAGATAACATAGTTATTTTTTAAGAAATTGTTAACAACGGGATACAACAAAAAGTTTGTAATCATTTTTTATTTTGCCCCTTAAAAAATAACTATATATACATATTTTAATTTTTAACTTATAAAGGATAATTTAGCCGTTCCTCTGAGATATCATCAAATGGCTATTTGGCAGAAAATTGTTTGTATTCGTTTGCACCATTTTTTGTTTTATTTTTGTGCATTTTTTAATTTTTAACTATTTCTTATAAAGGATAACTTAGCAATTTTTTAAAAATATCATTAAATAAAAAACAGACTTCAATAAAGAATTGTTTGTAACAGTCTGTACCACTTTTTATTTTGTTTGTATTTTAAATGATACAAAACGATACAAAACTATATACAGAATTTTTTTATTTTTAATTATTAGTTAGGGATATAAGGGACATATGGATAACTTAGTAATTTCTTCAAGAAATTGACTCAACAGAAAATTATATCTGTTATTTTATTTGTACTTCATACGGTACAGAAGTACAGAAGTATTTTTTATAATAGACAATTCGACTCAAGACGTCGTTAGCTGTATTCAGCCAACAATATTCGGACGGAGAACTGTGACTTTTTATTTTTTTGTTTGTACCTCAAAGGATACACAGATTACAAAGTTACAGACAATTTGTTTGCAACAGTCTGTAGTTAGGGAGATAAGGGATATAAGAGATATAAGGAAAAACTTGGTAATTTTTCTTCAACAGAAATTGACTCAACAGAAAATTATATTTGTTGTTATTTTATTTGTACTTCAAACGGTATAGAAGTACAGTAAGTATTTTTTATAACGGATTGGATAATTGGACTCAAGACGTCGTCAGCTGTATTCAGCCAACAATATTTGACGGAGAATTGCATCCGTCTGTGACTACTTTTTATATTTTTTGTTTGTACCTCAACGGATACAGAGACAGAGTATTCTTTTTAATTTTTAAATAAGAAATAACATAGATGTTTCCAAGGATATCGTCAAATGGGATTCGGCAGTCATTTGTACCCAATTGTATCGTTTTTTTTTTTATTTCGTCTGTACATCTGTCAAAAAATACAGAACTATAGAATTTTTTAATTTGTAAGTATCCTTTATAAGAATAACATGGCCATTTTTAAAGATATCATAAAACGGCCAAATTTGTGATGTAAAAATGTGATTCAACAGAGAATCGTTTATATCGTTTTGATTTTGTTTTACAGAATATAATAAAATTACATTTTTTAATTTTTAAATATCTTTTATAAGAAGTAATGTAAGTGGCCGTTTTTAAAGACATCGTAAAACGGGATTCAGACGAGAATCGTTTGTATCGCTTTTGATTTCGTTTGTGCTTCAGAACTATAGCATTTTAGTTTTTTTTGAAGTATCTTATAAGAAGTAACTTTGCGATTACATCAGAAATTAAAAAATGCTATAATTGCGAATTTTTTGAGAAAACGAAATCAAAGTAGTACAAATGCTTCTCTATCAAATAAGAAATAATATTAAAACTAAAATATCTTAAAGTCGGCTAGTCATTTTTATCATTTTGTATATTTTAGTTTTTTGAAATACGAACAAAATAAAGTGCGCGATATGCGAAGTATAATGTTATTTTAAATTTTTATAAAATCAAACAATTCAACTGCAAGTTGAAAATGCAGATGATTATAGGAAGACGACCTCGATATCTATAGATATATATAGATTTGTTTGTTTTTATTTTAGCTTAATTAATATTTTTTTACCACTAAAAGGCGGAACTCTTGTTATAGAACTCATATAGATAGACTATATTTTTCAATCTTAATAATTATTGATAAGGAAAATGCCAAAGGACAAAGTCAAACATTGCGTGAAGTTTGTCCTAAGGCATTTTCGTTGCTTTAATGGCCAGAACTATTTGTTTAAACTATTTCAAGAATTCTAAAATTATTGAAAATAAAGCTAGAACTCTTAATTTTTTTTACGAGTTTCCACAAATTAAGCCACGGCAGCTTCACACATACCGACGTGGGCGCGCATATTTTTGTAATACTGAATAAGCAAACATTATTTCCGAACGCTTTTGGAGGCAAACCGTAAACATATCGCGTTTCACGCGATACACACACGATGCGTGTACGCATTACACGTGAGAGAGAGGAAGACCGTTCAGCCCGTTCAACTTACAACAAGCGAGTCTCTTGTATATCCGCGGACCACGGCACGCGGCTTACGTTACATAAGCGTTCCGCAATAATCTCTAGCCTGTGTGCGCGATTCATTACCTCCAGCATCGCCGCAATACTACACCGCAAGAGATAATTTCGAGTCGCGTTATTATGTCGCGCGATAGTCAAACTATGCCGTATGTAAAGTAATAACTCGCAGTCGATGATAGAAGAGAGATGCTTCTCTCGCTCCATTATATGAATAAGTATTCGTGCTTTTATATAACGTACAAGAAAAAATACGAGAAAAATTTAGCGCTTTTTTTTTCATGGAGAAATAAACTTTGTTTTCAAATATAATAGTATAAACTGTATAAACGTTTCGTCGATAAAAATGATTTATATATTAAAATATTACCTCAATACAATAGCAGTTATTTCTGTGCGCGAAATAATAAAATATTTTGCGCAAATAATAAAAATTTAAAAGGTTTATTTAAATATACATAAACATACATATAATATTTATAAATTTAATAACAAATAAAATTGCATTTGTAAAATGCTTTTGTAAAGCAAATTCTATAAAATTATAACGAATTGAAAGAAGTGTCAATGTAATTTAAATAAAATTTGAGAAGCAAACTTGAGAAAGCGCATAATTTATATTAAAAATATTAAAATAAGAAACAACTCTTGGAAAGTATGAGAAAGGGAATTGTATCTTGCAGAATACACATCGGCAAGTGACGGACAAAAGTTTAAAATCATATAATTTTCAAATATTCATATAAATACTTTTTTCAATGGATAAAAAAAAACTCCCGCACCAGTGTTAATCTCTCTGTACATCATATGTCGACAATACGATTAAGTATAAAGAATCGATTTTGCGATAAAAAAGGCGAGTCCCGCACCTGCTTTGATTTATTGCTCGATAAACACGCTCGCAACAAGCCAACGTTCGCGATGCGGGCGCTTTTTCGCGGACCAAAAAAGAAAAATCCCGACAAAAAAAGAGAGAGAGGAAAACAAGAAAAAGGTCAAGCAATTCGCGCCGCGGTTACGTTTGCACTGTCACGGCGAAAATCCCGCGATGGCGT
This sequence comes from Prenolepis imparis, assembly GCF_030444845.1. Taxonomy (NCBI): domain Eukaryota; kingdom Metazoa; phylum Arthropoda; class Insecta; order Hymenoptera; family Formicidae; genus Prenolepis; species Prenolepis imparis. The sequence goes on along the minus strand of NW_028141166.1, from coordinate 17,193,800 downwards.
CACAGATACGACGCGGATTTTCCACGTGTGTTTAAACCGGCGGGTAAAGAGCGAAGCGTGAAAAGAGAAAAAAAGAGAGAAAAAGAGAGGGAGGAAAAGAGAAAGAGAGATATGCAACGACCAGACGGGAATGCAGGGAAAGGCGAGATTCACATCGGAGCCTGTGCGCGCGCGCGGTCGAGCATTTGTTCCGAGATGATTCCCAGATGCTTGATCGCTCAAGCAGATATAATCCCACGAGCAGGCAAACGGGATGATTTTAAACAAAGGAAGCCACCCGGTGAAGCATGATCGAAGTTCGCCACGGTACGTGGCCGTTCTCCTCCAAGCCGCCGCCGCTCTATCGGCCTTTAGACGCGCCTTCGAACCGCCGGGCACGAACCGACCTTCGCTACAACACATTAAGGTGCGTCCAGACTTGCAATGTTGACCGCGAGTCATATATTGTGTCGTTGTTACGTTACAAATGACAGCACGCTGTGCCGCATGTCAAAACTTTACTTAGTCAACTTGGGACCCTTGGCAGTGACAGGGAACAAAGTGAGCCGCGGTAAGTTACGGATGCAAACTAAAAAGATTCGGGATGTAAAAAAAAGAGTAAAAAAGGAGAATAAGATTCTTCAGGGTCTTACTTTTTTTCAAGGTAAATTATCCTATTAAGGGCACTTTCCTCCAACCTACCCTGCCCTACCCTACCCCGGAAATAAGAATCGTAAAGAGGGCCGACCCTTATGTGCTTTACTTCGATTTTTGAAAGCAGTAGAGCTCCGCTCATAGGATATATCGGTTTACGTTTCGGGACAATGGTGAGTTTTAAACCATCGCCTAGAAAAGGGTTTTAGGGCGCGACCCTTAGTGACGTTACGGCCGTGCAAACGCACTTGTCATCACTCGATGTCACGTGTTTACGATGCACAGAATTACGATACGCGCGACGTAAGGTTTATGATTCTGGACGTACCTTTACACAAGAACGCGCGCGCCCATCTGAAACGCTATAGTCTCTCTCTTCGGCGAGTTTATAATGCAGTCTTCTCCCCGGCTGCCATAGCGCGCAATGTCGGTGGTGTCGTTGCCCGTTCTCCGAGGAAACTCCCGAGGCGAGCACAAAGGATCCGAATAACGCGGCCGAACATCATCCGCGAAATGTCATCGGCTTTTCTTGCGATACGTCGCGACGTTGATTAACACGAACGCCGTTCTCTTCGGCGAATAATAATGTTGAGTCACGATAAATATAATCGTATGTTGCCTTGGAATTATGATAATGAACACATATGTTGTTTTAATTAAGAACAATTAATGCATTTGCGACGGCTTAACTCAATGAACCATCATAAGAATATTAATCACATAAAGAATAAAAACCATTGAAGAAGAAAATTTGTATGTCTTATGACAATTCCATATAAACCATACGCACCATATAAATATTAAAAAATCTTTAATGAAAATTTGGAAGTCAATTGTCAGAGAAAGAAAATTTCTATTATTCAACAAAGTAATTAATATTTTTAATTATATTTTAATTTAATTGAGTATTAAATTTAGTTCGACAATGTGTTATGCCGAGTAATCCCGCGTTAAGGGTGCATTCGCTTCTTTATGCAGACGGACTTCCCGGGGAATGGCCTCTGGTGACCATGTCGCTTATAAAAGAATTAAATAAATAGAGTTAAAATTGAAATAACTGATAGTGAATACAACATAGGACGGTTATCCTTTATTGATGCCAATGTAACGCAGGGGCCGGGGTTCGACTCGCAGCGGTGGTGGGAATCACCTCCGCTTCTCCCTCGTTGCAAGGCCGGCCAACTTCGAACCCCAGCTAGGCATCATATATTATAATTACGATTCTTTTTTCTTTTCTTTCTTTTCTTTTTTTTTTTTCTTCTTTTAATATGATTCTTTCTTAATATTAAACCATTGAAGAATAAAATTGCTAGGCGCTGGCGACCAGAGACCATAGATCAGAGAAGACCATAGAAAAAAAAATTAAGGAATAAAAAAATATATAAAGAAATATATTAAATATAATTAAAATCTTTTAAATCAAGATTGCGTACATAACGATGAAGAATTATGCTTCGCAAATTTTCCGACACTCTGTGTGTATTGTGTGCGGCCAATAAACGTATTTAACTTCACTTTGCTTAATCGCATTCATCGCGCACACAGCGCGCACTTTCTCACGAGTAGTAAACCGCGAAAAAAGCCAGCCGGCCAATCGTACGAATTAATTCTCGCGGACACGCCGCAATTAAGGGACGCACCGATGCAGATAGGGGAGGCAGATGCACGAGGGAAAAGAGTAACATCATACGGTGCGCCGCATGTTCGGTATTTTTCGGCAATCGCCAGGTTCCACATACCGATATGCACCACGCGCGCGTTGCATAAAGTATCGGTTGGTTTGCCCTGGACCTCGAGGGTGCAGCGTACGTCGCGAAGCGTAGCGAAAGAGTTCCCCGGCACGCTTTGCCGCATGCCGAAGCGTACAGCGAACTAATAGTCCGCTTTACGTGCTCCGTAGCCCAGATTCTAGGCTACTATTTCGAGAGAGAAATACCACGCGCGCACGAAACGCTCGCTCTCTTATAACGCATCATCGTGTGTACGCGTGTTGGTGTTCGTTAATTCGCCCGCTGCAGCAATTTGAAGAAACGAACGGCGCGGAGCGAACGTATACAGCTCTGCGACTTTCTCGTCGCAGTTCTCTCTGAAGCGATTGTCAGTTTTAAATTGCATATATCCATAATATGGAAATAAAAAAAAAAAGAAAATAAAAATCCAGAGTAATCAGCGAAATTCGTCGTGTAGAAACAAACTTCTATATGTGTCTGTGTGAGAGCGTTAAAATAACGTGCTCCTGTGTGTGATAATATACGCGGCGCGATCCAGATTTTCATTTCGCTTGGAAACAATATCCGTGCTTTTCTCTCGCTCTCTCTCTCTCTCTTTCAGAAATAACGCACTTTTTATTATTTTTACGCGAACAGCTTTAATTATCGGATTTGCGCTTATGCGGAATAACTGCAATTTAACTGCATACCCTATGAAGTAAATGCATTCCGTAAATGCATTTGCGTGAACGCGCTTCCGATATGACGGGAACGAGACGCGCAGCTTCTCACAAGGATACTCTCACGTCGGTCACAAATTGTATACAAATTGTACAACTCATAAATGCGATTCCTCCGTTCGTCGGCAGAGAATTATTGAACGGGTAGAAAAAACGATTGCCGCTTTGGTTCGGTTTATAGTATACGCGCCTCTTCTTCGTTCGTTAACGACCGCGGAATTTAATGATAGACGATAAGCCGTGAGTCGGGGGAAATTCTTTCACAGCCGTCTTCGCGTGCTTATGGCGTTGAGTCACGTCGTTGGATCCTCATCGAAGGTTCCTCGCATAAAAGCATCGTATAGAGAAACGCGGACCTTTCCTTTCTATATCTTTGCCGTCGCACAGTGGTGCCTGTATTAGAGGCACCACATTTTACGAATAAAACTTGACAGTTTATTATATCAAAAGAGTGATATATTAATGAAAGAAACTGTTTATTCTAAAATTGATACAAAAACATATAAACTTATATATAAAAAAATATAAATTTTGATAAAAACTAATCGCAATTGAAAATAATAGTTGAACAATATAAAGTTAAAAATATTAAAAAGGTAATAACAATTGAAATAACAATTGAATTGTATTCGAGATATAAAAATTTTTTTTCAAACAACAATATTTTCTTATCAAAATTATATATTTTTCACTCTTGCTATATACAACATCGAGATATCTAAAGATGAGTAAACACGAAAATGATTAATATAACTGTCTTATAAAAATATCCAACAACATATCTTTTAATGGATTGCTAATAATATTTTGGAGTCAAAAATATGATTCAATATTTCTTATTAAATATTTTATTATCTATCTAATAGAATATATATTATATAGATTTATATTCGGATATTTTTTAACAATAAAATTTTTTTGAACAATATACATATATCGAAAAGTTTTATCTCGCAGTACTGCCGAGATAAATGCAAATGTCGAGAGAGCATAGATAATGAGCAAGCAAAGACCAGAGAACAATGCATTTAACTTTGTATACGAGAATGGTGTTTCGTATCAACATCGTGTGGCGACGTAAATATTAATGATCGGAAATAGAAAACGTAGAAAGGACGATCGTCCGAAGCAAGGCAAAATATATTGATGTTATTGTTGTTTATAGTCTATATCTGTTTGATTTCATAAAAGGGCCCGCAGCGAATAATTCGTATATTTTTTCAAACGATTCAATTACCGCCTTAAAAACGATTCATATTTATGCTATCGGTAGAAATTTCCCACGATCGTAAACAATTTAAGAGAAGAAGCTCGGAGAATATTCATTGTTACTCTCTTACTCTTCTCTGTATCGCGAAGTAATACTGCGGCTTTCATTATTCAGAGCGTTCCAGAAAATAAAGGTACTTTATTTAAGTCTTTCCAATTCTTAAAAAAGAAATGTTTTGTGGAGAAGTTTTATTAGTTTGATGTGGCTACAGTGATTCTTTCAATCGTTGATTGATAATTACTTTAGAAATCGTTAAATGCTCCATTACTGTGGAATTTAATACGATAATATAATATCAACGTTATCGTTATTATCATTATTCCACAATTATGATATCTTTTATATCTATATTGTATTAATTATTTATTCAATCAGATTTATAAAATTAAAAACTATACACATATAAATTTATGCAAAATTCGAAAACTTAATATCTTTTAATGTCTTTCTCACTTAGTGGGAATAAAAAAATAGCCCGAGATAAACGAAAGAATAGCTTAGGCTTAGGAAACTATTTATAAACTTGCAAATCCCACAAATTAAGCATATTGAGCTCATCAACAATGCGGATTTTCTTTTTGCGAAGAAAGAGAGAATCAACGTTCATTCAGCCCCCAAGGTGGTTTGAGGATAAGAAAATCAGATTTAACTTAATCGCAGAATTAGCAGCTCCTTGAGCTGGATTTATGACGTAGCTCTTCGCTACGTCCTCGTGTAAATTTGTATGCGATCACTCTCGCGTGAGATACAACCTCTATTCGCCGAGAGAGAAAGAGAGAGAGAGAGAGAATACGAGGGAGGAAAAAAAAAAGCGAAAAAAAGCAAAAGAAAACGAATGATAAATACGTTTTCATCGAATCGGTGAATCGTGTGGCTGAGTCACGCCGCGATGAGCACTCACCTCGCATTCTCCTGGGCACAAAAGGCGCGGCATATAAGTGTGCCTTGCCATTCTCTCTTTCTTTCCCACTCGTAGCTCGGCCTCGGCATCGACGGTATACGGCGAGTGCAAATGTCGGGGAGTCGAAGGTAACGAGGGAGAAAAAACGAAGAGGGAAGGTCGGCAAAGACGAACCGCCGTGGCCGCCGTCGCCGCTTTCTACACGCTTGATGGGTGATGCTCTTCTCGCATCATCAGCAACACAGTTGCCGGGCTCTCGCGTGAAAGAATGAGGGCGCTCTCGAACGGGAATATAACGAGGAAGAGACGCGCACCCTAACGAAAGAGCAGAAGACACGCCAACACTCGTCTCATGGACGACGAGGTCGGATCGACGTGTCGGACGTGTGAAAAAACAAAGAGATGAAGGTGGAATAAAGGTGCGAAGTAAAAGGAAACGCAAATACGCCAGTAGATTCTCGAGTTAATTTCGAGCAAAAAAAGTCACGTCTACAAAGATGTGATTCTCGGAGTTATATCGAGAGATTTCCGAGCTTTCGGAGAATATAGTCTTTTCATTATAAAAGAATTTATCTTCATAGATCGAAAGGAATAATTTACGCGTATAATTAATCGAAAACTTTAGAACGGACTACATAATTAACCGTATAAAATCAGCCGCTTATATTTGTCGAGTGAGAAAAGCTCGTACGCTTATAACGTCCGTAAGACAAGCACGACGAGAAAAGTTTGGTGGCGTATAATCGCGATTAAAATTTCAGTGCGCGCTGATCAAATTATCGCAGAGATTTTGGCGGGGAAGTGAAGCATGCACGGAGATTAAAATTAGAATTTAATTCAAGTTTAATTCGCTGGCTGCGAAATGCCGCCATTGTCGCGCACTGCATCACGTGTCTCGCCGGCAATTACGCACTCGCTGCGGGACATATGAGCTCTCTCTCTCTCTCTTTTTTGTATAATTTATACTCTATTTGGGATCTTTTCTATAAATTGCTCTCTCTCCCTCTCCCTCTCTTCGTTGTGCAGACACGAGAGGCAATTAATCGGTAATGACGTGCGCGAAACGCAGTCGCGGCGCGCAACGAATAAACGATAACGTAATTACGACCAGCGTAATTATTGGTAACGTTTTAACGACTGCGTCACGCAATCGGACTTCGCCTAATTAGCGTTCGAGACGTATCGCGCTAATAATGCAACGAGGGCCAGCGCGGTAATATCGATTCGTGATAAATTCAAGGAGCAAAAATCTCTCTTTTCTCCTCTCTAACTTTTAAAGAGCAAGAAAGTCACGAGAACTTTGTCGATCGAGCAAAGAGGTCAGGACTAACCGCACAAGACGGCATAAGAGAAAAGGCCAGACCGGTAGAAAGAGCTGCTTACCGAGAGTTCGCTCGCTCGCTCGTTCGATGATGCTGTCTTTGCATAATCTCCGCGGTAGTCACCGGTTCGCGTGAGAGAATGGCTGTGCCAGCTTCTTCAGAATGAAAAACGTCGAATGGCCATGTAGTCGTAATAGCGGTGACGACGAAGACGAACTGTGGACCCCGATGCGCCGAGAGAGAATCTCGACGTGCTACGAGAGATCCGCGCTTCTCTGTCAATTTTCTCTTACTTACGTTTAACGTTTCGTTAAACTTAACGAGGATAGATGAAATGGACTATGAATTGAGCTTCTACGTATTATCTCTCTTTTTCGCGATACGACGATACCTATAGAGGCATTTTATCCTTCATTTTTTTTTATTTAATGAGATTAAGAAGTTTGATGGAATTAGCCATGAATGACATTTATCTTTTCGAAAAATTTATTTCCATATTATAGCTTTATTCTCGTTTATTATCTCGTTTAATACCTTTGGGAAATTGAATCTTCGAAAGGTATTTTATTCTCATATAAATGAGGAAAGATTATCAATTATCATAATTAAGGGCGATAAAAACGGTTATTTGGATCATTTTTTTATCAAAAGACTTTTTCGCGACCAACGATGTATATGATAATAAATTGATATTAGAATAACCATGACCATATAGACATATGAATTTGATATTAGAATAACCATAATGATATATAAATATATAAATTTGATATTTGAATAACCATAACCATATAAAGATATAAATTTGATATTTGAATAACCATAACCATATAAAGATATAAATTTGATATTAGAATAACCATGACCATATAAATATATGATATAGAATCTATATAAGACTTCCATTACAAAATATGTACTCCGTAACCATGACCATATAAATATGATATAGAATCTAACCTGCATTTATGCAACAGTGTTTGAGAACTCGATATTTTGGATTTTTTTTAAATTTACGTAGATAATTTTCCGTTCGATTCTTTTGAATGAAATGATAGAAATAAAGGTTTACTTTAACTTGCTTTTACTTTCAATTTTGAACGCATATTCATCGTCTTACTTGTTTTCACCTTTCATCGCGAAAAGTTTCGATGATTATTCTATTAACCATAATAATATAAATATATAAATTTGATATTTGAATAACCATAACCATATAAAGATATGAATTTGATATTAGAATAACCATGACCATATATAAACATATGAATTTGATATTAGAATAATCACCGAAACTTTTCGCGATGAAAGGTGAAAACAAGTAAGACGATGAATATGCGTTCAAAATTGAAAGTTAAAGTAAATATTTATTTCTATCATTTCATTCAAATTTGGTGTTTTGTTACAAGATCTTACCATGACTGGTATTAAGGAAAAATGCATTTGGGACATTCCCAGCTTTTCTTTCATACAAAGCATTAGCTTCGATATTATGCACGATCTTTTAGAGGGAGTATGTGGTTATGATTTAGGACTTATACTTTTTGATTTAATATATGATAAAAAATACTTTTCTCTGGAGACTTTGAATAATCGTATAATTTATTTTGATTACGGTCCTGTAGAGTTAGGTAATGCAGTACCACAAATTAAAAAAGAGCACCTTATAACTCGTAAACTTAAGTTTTCTTCCTCAGAGATGTTATGTTTTATTAGATATTTTGGATTAATGTTAGGTGATTTAGTTCCTGAGGATGCTGAAAGTTGGCATCTTTATTTAAAACTAAAATCCATTATAGACATAGTAACCACGCCTTATGCAAACCTTCGATCACTTAGTTATCTGTACCCTTATTTTAGAACATCATGAAATATATCTTACTGTCTTTCCCCAAGCTACACTCAAACCTAAGCATCATTACATGCTTCATTATCCTGAAGTCATACGTAGAGTTGTCCCTTATGGTTTATCTGTTGCCTTCGATGGGAAGCCAAACATAGACCTTTTAAGCAGGCAGCTCATGCTACAAATTCAATTTACCTTTGACTTTGGCGATAAAACATCAATTGAATTTATGTGCCAGATTTTTATCTGGAAAGCCTCTGGGTGAAAAATATTCTTTTGGAGTTCAAGAAGAGGTCAGTATTAAAGATATTAAAAATTATGAATTATTTCATGATGTTCTGCCGAAGAATTTAAATGAAATAATAACGGTATTCTCATGGATCAGAATTTCTGGTACTATTTATAAAGAAGGAATGTGTGTAGCTGTGATGTTCCACAAAGACACTGGTTATCCTGTATTTGGTCGAATAAACTTTGTTACATATTGTGAGACAAATCTGATGATGTGTATTTTCTTTTGTATATGTTTGAAACCGTGGATTTTGTGGAACATCTTTGTAGTTATGAAGTGATCGAAGGTTCTGAATGGAAATTTGTTAAATTTAGTAATTTAATAGTACCTACATCTTCTCACTGTAGAGTTGGAGCAAGAAGTTCTTCTAGTTACATAACATTCCGCCATGCATTTGTGTAAAATAATTAATTTTTTTATATTTATAAAAATTTTAATTTTATATAAAATATTAAATGTATTTAAAAAAGTAATATTCGTTTTTTCATTAAGAAATTAATACCTATTTAATAATACGATATATATGTAAATATTATGTACAATTTTATGCTTTTCAAGAAATATATTTTTTATTTTAGTCACCACTAAAAACAACATAACTTGAAATAATTTTTAATTTCAAGAGATTATGCAGTTTAAAAAAGTAACTCAAAAGATGATTTTTAAAATCATATACAAATTTATGTGTGCGTGCGTGCGTGTGTGTGAGAGAGAGAGAGAGAGAGAGAGAGAGAGAGAGAGAGAGGATTCTTCATGAAAAAAGTATAATACTCTACAAACAAAAGTATTATTTGAATTACACAGAAAAGACCATTTTCTAGTTAGCAAATGATAATCAGATATGAATTAATGCTTAGTAAGCTTGAAAGTAGAATATATTTGTTTTAAAGTATTGGTATAAATATTTTAAATAAGAATAATATTAGATTCATAAAAAGAGGAGATTACTCTAGCATTAAGAGAATTATAATCTTAAGTTCAACATCTCTTGGTTATGGGATATTCCTCTAGATTTTAGAGTATCTTCTTGAGACCATATATCAGAGGAAAATCGTCTAGAATCGAAAAGGAACCGCTAAAGATTAGAACATTTTTTTTGGGGTGAAAGAATCGAACAGAAAATTATCTACGTGAATTTAAAAAAAAAAAAAAAAAAAAATCCAAAATATCGACTTCTCAAACACTTACATAAATGCAGAAATTGTATAGTTACAATAACGAAGAAACAATGATACACGAAATCGATACGAAGTACATATTTTGTAATGGAAGTTTATAGATTCTATAAATCTTGACGTATATACTGCACGAGTGACCTGAATCTAGAACACAAGGGACGTCGGTGGAGACCTTGTGGAACCTCGAGGAAAATGCAGCATGTAAGAGGGCCGCCGCCACTCACAGCCCGCGCTTAATGGGTTATGCTTTCTTCGCATTATCGGCAACATCGGTGTATAGCGAACGGTTCGCGTGAGGAAGAAGTGTGCTTTCGAAACGCGATAAGGCCGTCGCGGGAAAACCGAAAGTCACGGCCCTATTCCGCCGCGCTCGATAAAGGATTGATGGAAAATAATCGACGCTTTTCGTCGCTTATATGCGCATTGCTATACGCGCTTTGTGTCATATTCTCGCGCGCGTTTGGATGACCTATATATTTAAAATTCAATATTTCGAATATTCGGCTAGTTGAATATCTAACTAAAATATCGTGAGCAGAAAAATTACATGTACCTTGGGTGCTCATAATTTTAAAAAATTACAATCGCAAAAAAATTAGGCAACTTATAGAAAATTTAATAATATATTAATAATATAAATTTAATGAGCAAAAATAATTTATTTTTCCGATAAAAAGACGATTCTGTGAATTTTTTAGACCATTATTAACATGTACAGATATTGCTAAATTATTTCAGCATTAAATAAAATTCGAATGGCAATGGTGAGGGAGAGGGCAGCTTAATATCCAGTCCATAAACAAGAAACCATAGACCAGAGACCAAAAATTATAGACCAATAATTAGAAACCATAGACCAAAGACCAAAGACCAGAGATCATAAACCAGAGATGAGACCATAGATCATATATATATATATAGAAATATATTAAAATATTAAGAATATATTAAAAATATATTAAAGAATAAAAAATATATTATTAAAATATATAAGTTCTAACAGACTCTATATGTAGAAAAGATAAAAATCAGAAAAATACTAATAAAACTAGTGCAATCGAAAATCACACGTTTGTCTGTGTTATATAGAGACGTATCTTCGTTTACATTAATTTTAATCGTCTCTTTGACATGTAACTGTTACGCATTCTCTGTTGCAAGACGACGACGTCCTTTGTACATACGTTCACCGCTTTACCTTTAATCGACGCATTCTGTGCGAGCACTCTGCTCACCTGGACCCGTCTCTCCTCCCCTCGCAATTTCGAGTCTGTGAAAATCCGACGTGAGAACGCGACGACAAACGACAAGAGCAGAAGCTAGGCGAGTGAGCGAGTAACGGCGAGAAGCAAACACGTAATCGCGCAAATGTCAAAGACATCGTCAGGCGGCCTTCATCATGGAGGTTCCATGAAGATTTTTTACCACAAAAGCCGAGGAGAGAGAAGGAGAAAGATAGTAACCCCCAACCCGCAATAAATTAGCACATAATTAGCACTAAATTATTTGATAGACGCGATTTTATTTGACGATAGTGGAGGGAGGGGGGGGGGCAGCTAATATAAGTATATCCAGAGACTATAGAGACCATAGACCAGAAATTATAATAATTAATAATTATAGATCTGGATGCTGAATTAATATAAATTATAAACTTTTCTTTGCTGCTCGATTTCGAGCAAAATTTTTAAAATTCTCGCCCACATAAAAATCGGAAATATTTTTTAGATAAAATTGTAATTCTACATATTCTATCCATGGAAATGTTCCATAATTTTAATATATTTTTAAAAATAAAAGAAAAAAGATCTCGAACGGACAGAAACACTTCTTTCCATTTCAATATTTATTTTAAAAAATTTTTGGACCGTAAAAAGGGCGATCGAACGAGACATTCTGGGACGGACTGTCCGAGCATTCTTCTCTCGGCCGGTGTGCGAGATGCTCAACTTTTAGAGCCGTGTGTATTATGAATGAACGGCAGGGTCCGCGAGCCATATGGCGCGAGAGAGTGCGAGACGAGAGTATTTTTGTATGCGTGTGTGTGCGCGAGATAAAGAGAAAGAAAGAAGCAGTTTCTGTGAATTTTTGACGCCGTGTATATAGGCGAGGAAAGATCTTTATTGTGATTAGTAGCCAGTGCGGTCCATCTGCAGCATCTGGCAGTTTGAATGACCGAAAGTATTCGATTGTGCGCTTTCGATTCGGCGATCAGGGCGACGATGTGGTGTTGTCAGCCCTCTTTCGACCAAGTCGAAATCCAAAATAAACTCACATCATTCATCGACGATCGTCGGTGCGGGTCTCATTAGCTATCCACGACTCGGAAGGAATTTTTTATGCCCACAAAGCTCGACCCATCCGATTCTATAGTCGCTCTCGTCGATCATATCGCGCGTCATTCTGCGGACAATGGTTGTTTACTTAATTTCATACGTGCTTACTTTCTTTTTCGAAAGCCTGCTGCTTATCCTGAGGAGTATGTGTCTATGGTTTTTGGTACATTAACATTTCATTGATAAAAATAAAGAAGCAATTCTCTTTGTAGATCTTTCGAAAATTCTATATGTATAAAAAAAACATGTTATTGAAATTAGATATTCTTTTGTCATGGTATTTTTAAATTTTAAAATACTTTTGTTTTTGCTGATTGGAATATTACAAATGTAGTTTGTGTGTATTTTGAGTTTATCCCGAGATTTTTATTCTATTATTTTTGTATTTATAAAAAAATCGCGCGCGCGTTACGATTTGTAACAATATATGTAAATTTCCGCGATAACGAGTCGTTATTACGTCGCCTCGCGTTACATCTTTTGTAATAACGTTTACACGCTCGTGCAAATACATAATCGTTCTCGCCAGAAGAGAGTTTCTTCGTTTCCCAGAGACTCGGGTGACGAATGAGCCGCGATGCATCACCGGCTGACTACAGCACGTTTATCCGTTACTTTAAAACTCGCTTTAACGAAGTCGAACGCGTCCGTGCCGGCCTGATCGGGCATGACATTTATCAAGACGTGATTTCGGCTGAATTTTTAACGAACCGCCCGCGCGACGCGCAACATTGATGGATGGATTATCGTATCGATTCGCGTGAATTAGACGGAAATAATGTAACGTTATCGGGGCTGAGGCGCCGCGGGGATCCAGCCAGGCAGCTGGTTATTATGCATAAGGGAGCGCCGGTGCGCAGTGCCCCTGCCTCTATGAGATACGGCAACGCTAATGAGCATATAATGCGCATAGAATTGTAATTGGCGTGCGGGCGGTGAATGTTTCGCGATGCCGGCAATTCGCGCGCTTTTGATGGTAGGGTGGGTAAGGACAAATGGAAAAAATGGAGCAAAAGTTTCGTTGGATAAATTTATTTTATAATATTAAAATATGGATATTCAGCAATTATTATTACTGTGCTTTTAGTGTTAAAAAATGCAACATTTTCGAAATTAGGTCAGTCGCGGATGCATGAAATGGAATAAACGCGTTACAAAAAATGCAAAAGAAATTTATTATTATTGCTATCGAACTGTCATTATCGAATAGAGAGGAAAAACGAAATTAATATTATTTTTTTCTTAATTTTGAAGCAAACTCTCTCTCTCTCTCTCTTCACTCTTTTGACGTAAATGCTTGCGGACGGCGTGCTAACGCGCCGCAACGTAAAAGCGTATGCATTTTTTACTCGCGTTATTTCGACGCGCACGCGATGTCAATTTCTGAGTGTGTGAAGAGAATAAGATATTATTCTCCGCGTGTATATAAGCACGAAATGAGAACGAGTTAATCTCTTTTGACTGTCTCTCGAGACTTGCGGGCGACAAATTAGAATCGCGGGATCGCATCGTTGAATGCAAATGTTAGCGAGAGTGCGCGAGGAAAAAAAAGGGACAATTTTTTTCCGTATGATAAATTCGCACGCATGCAGGCACGCACATATATAATAGCTTGAGACGGACACAACGTTGTGAGCCACACAGGGCAGAATCTCGAGGCCTTGCAACACGCAGAGTGCATTTATTTGTAAGAAAAATATTTAGATGCCGTTGAATTTCTTATTAAAAATAATAGAAAATCTCTCTTATGCATTTATTTTAATTTTAAATACTTTATTTTGATTTGACTAAGACCATAGACCATAAACCAGAAAATGCATTATTTATTATGCACAAAGATAAGTTTGATTTATTATTAACATTTGAAGAATGGAAGCAAATAGAAATTATAGAAACAAAGACGGTCGAAATGTTGGTCAATGTTGTAACCAAATTTTTTCTGCAAAAAGATCTGTCTAAACTGGTTGTAATACAAGATAACGTTGAAATTGCTCAAAAAGTTCGAAAAATGTTAAATTATGCTCCAATTTTAAAATCAATAATGTTACCAATTCACAAAGTTAATATTATTACTGCTACATTATCTAGCGTAGAATTAGAATTTTCCAATATAAAAAAATCGCATTTTTAAAAATAATTTACCATTAACAATTGATAAGTTTGTAATACGCCACCTTGATTATTTGGATGGTCGAATAAAGGAGACAATGGCAAAATCTAATATATTAACGAAGAAAAAGGACCAAAAATAGATGATATCACCAATAATAATACTAAAGATTGTACACGAGAAATTAATGTCACCGACTGTATTGCAAATACATACGAAGTTATAAAAGACGTTGATTCGCTTCATCAACGAGAAAATTATTAATAATTAATATTAATATGAAATGTAGCAAAGTTACGATAACCAGAATAATTACATCGATATATTATTAATATGAAGAAGATCTTGGAAAAATACAAGAATCAATCAATGACACATTATTTAAAGAAACAAATAAAAATTGTTTTGTGTAATAGTGTAATAGTATTTTAACACAAAGTTATGAATGTAGTTCACATATATTCCTAGACACACCAATAAAAATAGATTCAAATTATAAAACCGAGTAGCGTAAATCTTCTACATTAGATGTTATAACAAAATTAATAAATATCGATAATAGAGATTACGTATTATGTGGCATTATTATGAATATATAAACTATGAAAATTGTCGGGGTGCTAACTACACATACCCAGACCAGAGACCATAAGACCAGAGACCAGAAAGTTAAATATTATAATATGAGAAATAATTAGGAAATATAGTTAACGAATTTATCAGAATATATATAATATATAAATATATAATAGTGCGTATTATAATGAGTACAGGCATTATTATAAATTGTCGGGGTGCTAACTACACACACCCAGACCAGAGACCATAAGACCAGAGACCATAAGACCAGAGACCAGAAAGTTAAATATTATATAATATGAGAAATAATTAGGAAATATAATTAACGAACTTATCAGAATATAGTATATAAATATATAATAGCACGTATCATAATGAGTACAGGCATCATGTAATTAATATCGATAATTTATTACAATCTCTGGACATTAACACTTGCCCACATATAATGTAATAAGTAAACAACAATACTAATTATACAATCGCATACCATGTTATGACGCGTTTAATATGCTCTCTATCTCTCTCCATCTCTCGTTCTCTCTCTCTAGTTCGATATAAAAATGCTAAACGCATATCCCAAGACGAGAGAGCGCTCGCACGCGAACGCCCTGTTTCGGCGAGACGTTCATCCGGAACCAGTTTGGCGGGTTTTTCGTTGCTTCCATTGTGACCGGCGCGGCACCAGAAGTTCGTGAAAAACCGTGACGAAGGTTGATAGAGAAAAAAAAAAAAAAAAAAAAAGAAAGGAACCTTCCCCCATCCCACCCCTCTGCCGCCGGCATGTCCGGTGGATGTCTACCGGGATAAATTGCGGACAAGCCTGAACTCCTTCTTCGACCACACATTGTATATCGCCGGAACTTGGCGTGCATATGCGGGCGTTTGTATATGTATATGTGGAATTACGAGGGGGTTCACACGCAGCAAACGCGCGGGCTTCCGTAACACATAAAATTAACATCGCGCTGACGCGCGATCGGACCCACGAATCGAGCGAGTTAATTTTCTAAGAAATTTGTCGAGCGACAATTTGGGAGGCCCTTTCAAGTGCAAATGCTGGCCCGTCGATTCGGCTGATAAGTAAATATCTCGTTTGAGGATATCCTTTATCTCTCTCTCTCTCTCTCTCTCTCTCTCTCTCCTTTCTCTCTTCGACAACGAGAGTCGTTATTCTAATTTCATTGTTTGTTTTTACATTTCGTCGTGAATCATCCTCGCGTCGTCATGGAGCGAAGCGAGACGGAGCTCGACGAGAGCGAGCTACATTTAAATAACGATTACCCATTCGCGACGACTGCAAATTGAATGCAATTAAATGTCTCGAAACCGGATACGGGTAACGCTCTTTATCGCTATACCGAATTTATAACACAATCGTCGCGCTTACTTTATTCTCTTCGGCTTCCGGCGCTTTTGGAGACGGGCGCACGTTTCTCTCGCTGAATAATGTAAGACGAATATATAAAGTTGTATTTTTTACAGAATGTACGGCAACTTCAAAAATAGAATGTAAATATCACGAGCTAAACTAGAAATGTAATGGTGGTAAACTTTACGGTGCATGTGCTTTAACGAGAGGAATAACAGAATTATTTAATGTTGGGAATTAAAAGGATTTAGCGTAAGTAGACGCTTTGGGACAAGAGATAGATAACGCTACTTCTACGAGATTTTTATTTCGATAAGAATTATTCGAAACCATTCCACATATATAGAAAGATATTCGATATCGAAAATATCGCCATTGAATTTAGTTGGGATAAAATTGGCAATCTATTGGAATTTGCCTATTGCTCGCGAAATTTATACCCGCAACATTTTACCAGAACGCGTAAACAACGCGTCGTTACCAATGTTATTTTTTTCGATCACCGAACGAAGCACCGCGTTCTGAGCGATCCGATTTGCCCGGCACACGAAACAGCGTTTCCTCGTTTCTAATTTCATCGGATGTGGATCTCTCGCAACACACGTTGCGAGAGTAAATTTCGAACACTGGAGCGAACATTTCCGTTATTGCCAGTAACATGTGCGTAGTTATGGAAGATGTGGTAGCTGTAGGATCTGTGTTATTTCTGTGTATATAGGGTATCCTATATACACAGAAATCCTAATCTTACGTTAATGGCAAACGTCTGTGACCAGTAAGTAATAGATTTAGTTTTAATAAAAAAATCAATGCAGCAATAATTTTGGAGATTTAACAAAATCAGCTTATGGCGAAACAAAGTCTAAAGACAAGGTATGAAAATGACCAAGAAATTGACCAGAAAATGAAAAGACCAAGCCAATTAACTATATATAAAGAGAAATGTAGGAATATTATTTGAAGATTAATTGCTTTTTAGATACTGCCGCATACGCGCGAATTGGTCAAATTAAATTAAAAGCGAATATATATATGTCCCGATAATAATAATAAATATTATTAAAAATTATTTTAAATCAGAAATGAATACAAGTTTTTGCGCGAGTAAATCGATATATACATATATATATATATAAAATGCGAAAAATACATTAAAATATGTATCGCGATAAGTGCGACGATTCTGTCTTCAGTCAGAGAGCAACAGAGTTAATACGCTATGTCGACGGATTGGCGTAGTATATATACGCGGTCGACACGCGTTAACGCGATCGATAGGGACACACGTAAACGCGTTCCGGGATCGCCGGGCGATCTGTCTCGTGCGCCGAAAAATACGGTCGCCGCCGATCCGGGGCGGAACCTCTCTCCACGGCATGGCACGGCGCGGCGCCCTGGTTGCATTATGGAAATCAGCGGGAATCGTAACGCCGGGTATGCGAGACACGTGAATTAAACACGTAATACACCGACTCGCTCGCGCGCCGCACCTGTCGCGCATGCAAATCACTTAAGCCGTCGCGAGAGCGTGAGCGCGGCCGGTTTCCGTGCTTTTTCAACGAGGAGGACAGAGAGGACGGAGATCGCGCAGGGCGATGCGGGATGCGTGTGTGCGGTTACGCCACGCGTACGCGTGTGTTGAGCAACGGGTATCGCGAGTATCATCGAGATTGCGCGCTTCGTTGGCGAGGGTCGGGATTATTTATCGAGGAATTTCGCGATCGGCATACCGCACTCCCAACGCGACCGTTTCGCATTTTTCCGGCGAAAGGTCGTTAAATATTATATATATATATATATATATATATATGTACCGTCAGAAAAGTGGATATCGATAATGTCGAAGCGGGTACTTTGGTGATCGCGCGCACGTACGACGTCTCTTCGTGTGTATCGTTGTTGCTCTCGATTTAATTCTCGATCGCGAGACCATCGGTTTTCCGATTTTCTATAACGACACCGACGTAAAAAAACGACCTAGTGCGGTTTACAATTCTTGGCAAGAGATCCTTCTGCGTGACTCCGGAGTTTTGAAAATATTTAATAATTAATAATAATTATTAATTAAGGCTCCTGGGTGCTCACCGCGGCTATATTGGATTGTGACCTCAGAGGCGAGAAAGCACACGCTGAAAATTCTTAGATGCCATTTTTTAATGAAGATATTTCGATTTAACAGCACTTCAGATGGCTTTAGCACACTCTTAAAAAACCCCGAAAACTATCCTTTTCCCTTTATAATCAATCAACATCTGTAAAATGATCGAGATATCAGACTTTGACATGCGGAATGCTGCGCATGTGCAAAGACCTGATGGACTGGGCTTCATAATATTACATTTTACAGCTGTTGATTGATTATAAAGGGGAAAGGATAGTTTTCGGGGTTTTTTAAGAGTGTGCTAAAGCCATCTGCTGAAGTGCTGTTTCATCGAAATATTTTTTTATTTCGAAATGGCATCTAAGAAATTTTAGCGTGTGTTTTCTCGCCTCTGACGGCACGATTTCGACATGGTCGACAAGGAGCCAGGAGCCTTAAAAAATAAATATTTGCAATAAAATCCTACATACATAACGAGATAAACAGAATCCGAAGAATGCAATTGCGCGTAAAATGCAAAGCTGCGATAATGAATGCAAAGTTAATAAAAAATATTTTTAAATCAATCATCCGATTATCGTAAAAAGGGGGACAAATATTTTATTTACTTGTTGGTGTGAATTAATATGTATATTTTATCTTGTATTTTCATTTGAATAAAATCTCAACCGAACAATTTATTTTCACAAAATTGTTTAGTGTGACGTTCTGTACACGACTAATCTATATTAAATTAATTAAATTCTTTAGTGTAAAGAAGGAAGATATTGCCAATTGTTATGTTGAAAATCATAAAAAAAAAAAGTCTTTAACGTCGAATCGTAAATTATTACGTGGTCTTTCAATAGAATATTTCAAGTCCTCGAGTTTTCGATTAATGGCACGTTATCAGTTACGTTTTCCAAAGGCGCGGCCCGTGACAACGACGAGTCCATTCACTGGCAGCGGCGCCGTAATCATCCGAGGAACCGTAGCGAAGGCCAGGATTAAACAAGCAACAATCTCCGGGGTATGAGTTTCATCGAGCGAATATCCACCGCGCATCGGCCGCGTTCCCAGCGGGGATCGTTGAATTCTAAGTATTCCGCTTCGTCTCTCGTTCCTCGCGGAGCGTGTTCCGAATATACACGGGCTCCGTGAACGCCCGAAACAACAAGGAAAAAAAGAAGAAAAAAAGAAAGAGGAAAACGAAAAGAGAGAGGGAATGAGGAGAGGAAAATAGTCGTAAAACAAAGCGCGTGGCCCTCCCCTTCACGCCCTGTTCCCCGCTCACTTTAAAGTTCTAACGACCGGTCCGGCCCGATAAAGCGTGTGTATATACGTGTACAACGGCGCCGCGCATGTGCACACGCGTGTGTGCACGCGGATGAGAGTCCACGGGGTCATCCACCAGTAGGGAGGCCACGATGCACTCTCGCTCCGCGCTGCACCGCGCCGTTGGAATTACGTTCGACGTTGGATTAACGTACCGAAAACTCGTTTACGTGTTTTGTAATTGCCGAGCACGACGGCGGGTAACCCCCAGAGACGGCGACGGGGTATCCGACGCAACGCGAGAGGAGGACTTTCAGAAAATGTCCCAGTGAAACGGTCACCCGTTCGACCGATTAGAGACGGAAGCTAACGCGATTCGAATGCTATCGGAGTTTTCTCCTGTATGTGCGATACGCGAGTGAGAATCGCATTTTAAGCGAGACGGCGAAAGGAATCTGATGTGACAGTATGCTGCTCTCTGCATAGCAAAATTTTAAAAAATTTTATTCTTGCGTTATTATATATTGATCTGATGGAAGCAATTTAGTATCGACATGGAGACAATTTAATTTTTAAGCATGTGTCTCAATATACATTAAAGACACATTCTTATTGTACAAGTCTCGCTGAACAATTTACGACCTAAATTTTCACGACAGATTCTCGGAACAAGTTGAACTTTTCCCTGGCGAATTAAACTTCAGAAATAACTATACTTATATTCTTAAAAAATTGCTTCTTCAAAATTATTGATGAGATAGAAATGAGATAGAAACCAACGTTGCGCCATCCAGTTAACGAACCAAAAAAAAAAATGAAATAGTGACTGTTTTTTGACAGAAAAAGTGACTGAAAATTTGATACAAAAATGTCATTTTTGGTTACTATTTTACCTAAAAGTTATTGTTTTTTTTTTACAAGCCTCGGATTTACAAAGCCTCAGAAAAACGGACGGACTTTTCAAGAAGACAAATTAAGCAAAGGAAATGGTTAATGAATTTAGCAACATGTAATATATACAAACCTGTACATACATCAAGCAAAAGATTTACATCATCGCATCAGAACTAGAAAGACTGAATCTCTGGATATAACACTGACCAAAACCAAGAAAAAAGGAAAATAATAACACAAGACAATTATATCAGCAAAAATTAAATAAGAAATTGATTAGACATATAAAGTCTCACATTTAATGAATTATATAAAAATATTACAAGCTTACATAAAGCTGTAAAACAAGCGATCGGAATATAAGAAAACAAAGTCAATAACAAGATATGATAGAACAAAGAAATTGAGGTATTGGTTCAACAGAAAAAGTAACGCTATTTAATCTAAATGAAAATTTGGGGAACGAATAAAAAAAAAAGAAAGATTATAATTCTAAACAGTTTCTATGATATTAAAATCGTGCATGATTACTTGAAAATCTCTTCTAAAAGAGATAAAAATTGCGTGTGCAGCATAAACGAAATTTATGCGATTTTCTCTTAATAATAATTTTTAATAAAAATTAAAAAGTGAATCGTGTAAACAGTTCTCATAAATCGTTATTTGTTAAACGATGAAAGGATAATCGTTTATAAGAAGCTTTCACGCATATTAGATTAGAATCGGGTATATTATATAAATGAATTAATATCTTCTTCAAAATAACTTACAAATAACTTCAAAATTAATAGCCTTAATAAATAGAAATATGTCATTTTAGAACTATTATGCTGACCTGTATATATGTTGTAATAAGTTAAATAAGCTTATTTAAAGATGCGTATAACATGTTTAAAAATCTTAATATTTTTTACACGTATTAACATATAAAAAAGTGCATTATAAGATGTTTATATATTACATAGTAAAAATATAGTATGTAAAATAAGAAAATAACAAAGCATAAAATATAATATGTAATCCTTATAGTAATTCAATTATTGTATAACCAACTATATAAAAAATGTATAATCCATCTCAACAAAAAAAATGTTAAATGAACTTTTTAATATTATTGAGTTAACTTTTTAAAATTATTTTGTCCAAACCATTCGAATATTGTCCACTTAACCATAAATAACAATATAAATTATTACTATATATATTACCATTATTATAAATACGGGTTACTATTAGTATATAGTTATTCGTATTTTGTAATCTTATGTTAAATTTACCAATATTTTTAGTAATGACAACCGTAATCATATCGTAATACGAAATAAATATTATGATTTTACGAACTATATTTTCATCTTATATCAACTGTTTTTTTTTTTTTTTTTTTTTTTTAGTAAAGAGCACTATTTTATATGCTTGGCACCTCAGGATACTATAAATTATAGTGAAATTATAGTACTTTTGACTATATTTTTTTTCAGTGTAGTCGGAAATCCGAGTTCCTTCAAATTCTTAAAAAAGTTCATCTTCAAATTTTTTAAAATATAACTATATTTTTGAAACTATTATTTTCAAGTATGTGGTTGTGAGACTGGTTTCTTTCCTCCGTGAAGCCTATCAAAAATATTTTACAAACGTTATATGTTTAGAATTTATTCACACCTCTATAATATATCTTAAAATTGCAAGTATTCGCAATTTTGAATCGCGATTCCTGAAAACGCCGTTTACACGATTCTTTTTATTACTTTTCGATACTTTATATAGAATAATCGTTCGAGAGCGAATCGTGTAAGCTCTCGACTTAAACTCAGCACGCGATTCCTATTTCTGCCGGGATTCCATGCACGACTTTAATATGCGCGACCTCGGGGCAACGGAGACGCGCGTCGATGGCGCGATCGACGGCAAAGTCGAATAATAAAACGATACAAAGAGAAGGATCCTCTCGACGTACCGAAACCGAGGACAAACTAATTGTAAACGAGCTTCGAGAAGAAGAAAGTGGCGAAGGTAAGAAGAGGTAAGGAGCACCCAGTGAACACAGCAGCAGCAACAGCACCAGAAGACCCTCGTATTCGATGCCGAGATTCCAGTTTCTCCGTTACTCGAGAAGCGAGCAACGGTCGCGGAGGAGATGAGAGAAAGGAGGAGAGGGAAGAAGATGTGGAAGAAAAGAATGAAAGAGAGAGATCTCCCGGTATATACGCCGAGGCAACAGCCTAACTCGTCGAGGTCGGGTCGAATAATAAAATAAAAGAGCACGTCGGGTGGATGGGGTGCAAGGTGGTAGCGTGGTAAAGATAAAAGAGGAAGAAACTTCGCTACGGGAACGATGGGTATTTACGCGTGTGGCGGTGTGTGTAGTTGTTGTTGATGGAGAAAGATGCAACCGAAAGGAATCGAAGGGAAGCAAGAGAGAGAAAGAGAAAGATCCTCTCTCGGCGTTGCCACATGCTCACTGAATTTCTCCGAGCGCCTCAAATATAAAGGCCGTCTTTATAAGACTGCCGTGTGCTTGTGCGACTGCCTTCGAAACTCGCATCAAATTCTTGACGTCTCATTAAACATCGTCAGGTTTCAAGGAGTTAAACGTTATGCCGCTTTACGCACGGCGAGCCGCCTCTACGTGCACAAGTAACGAATCGCCCAACACAGAAGAATCGTTCTTTCTTCTTCTTCCGTTGCCGCATTCGCGCGCTCCCACCGCGAGGGAAGAGAGGTCCACCACACAGGACATCATACAGGGTGTGTAAGTGAACTATAGCCGCAAACTTGCTAGATTAATGGACGTCATTACAAGAAACCAGCGAGATTTAACAAGCATATATCCGGAAAGTAATTTCACGGATACTCAGTCTTTTAATTTGTAAATCAAATAATTTTTCACATAATTATATTCCGTAGCAAGTATGAGATTGTTGGATTTAACAAAACTAAAAAGCACAAGAAATGGGAATCACGAATTTATACGGTTCACTCTTGAGCATCATCCTCGAGCATATATTTATCATCAACTAGAAAGACTGAATCTCTGGATATCATAACACTGACCAAAATTAAGAAAAAAGGAAACTTATAACTCAAGACATTATACCAGCAACAATTAGATAAGAAATTGGTAGACATACAGTCTCACATTTAATGAATTGTATGAAAATATTACAAGCTTACACGAAGCTGTAAAACAAGCGATTAGAATATAGAAAAACAAGGCCAATAACAAGATATGATGGAACAAAACAAGAAATTGGAGTATTGATTCAACAGAAAAAGAAGCGGTATTTAATATAAAATATTTTCTGCTAATAATTAAATCTTTATATTGTACAATGTGTATATGTGCATATGATATAATATAAAAGACGGGAGATAAGAGTTGAGCCGTATAAATTCGACTTTAGCCGCGGCGGGATTTTTCATAACGCGATATCCTTTCTTCTCTTCGTCTCGCGCTTCTTTGACCGCGCCCTTCGAGCTACAACGAGATCGGAATCGTCAGTGCAGATCTCGTGCAAGGTGCATCGCGCGTAGCGACGGGCTTGATCCAATTGAACCATTGCAAGCCACCGTGGAGAGCTATCCAGAAATGGATGGAATCGACGTGACGACTGTGCTCTTTTTCTCCATTTCGCAATCTCCTTCTATCTCTCTTTCGCCAGCTTTATCTCCTTCGACGCGAAAAGATAGCGAATGCTAGCTTTACATAATAACGCGGAAGTGGCGTCAGACCGAGACGGAGTACTCGTCTCGTCTTATTTGCTGCTGCTTTTTTTTCGACGATTCTAATTCCCAATTTTAGAAGCGTCTTACGTTACGTTTACGTCTTACGTTAAAAGAAATGGATAGAAGAATTGATGCGACATTATCGCATCAGAATTAAAAAGACTGAATTTGGATATCGTAGGACTGACCAAAATTAAGAAAGGAACGGACGCTAACATCGTCGGACAGTATACGTTCATATATTTATATTTGGAGTCTCTAAGAAAAAGAGCAGTCAAAGGAATATCCCTGCTTGTAAAGAAGAAATTTAAAAATAAAATCAAGAAGTAGAAAAAATTGGGATTGACGAGAATATTCAGAAACTGAATATAAAAATAAATAGACACGATATCATTGCGCGATAGCGGTATATGCTTCGTCAGATGACGAAAAAAACAATGTAAAGGAAGGGCAGGAGGCTTTTTGATGTGATGAGACCAGAGACCATAGATCAGAGACCATAGTAGCAACGATAAATCATTTTGATGATAAACATGAATTAAAACATCCCATTTCGATAATTTCTAAATAAACTTTAAAAGTACAAATTGATCGCAACAATGGAACAGCATTGTTGATATTTGATCGCATATTTATCCGCCGCGAATCCGCCGCGATTGTAAATAAAGCTCTATCGTTGTATCGTGCAAATATGTCTTTTTATTAAACAAAACTCCAACATATTTGCGTATCATATATACGTTATTAATATATATTATAAATTTTTGGAGAGAGGGGGGGGGGGGGTTAAAGGGAACCAGAACGAATAAAAACACCATGAAAAACCAATAAAACCAACTGTTAAATTTACAACATATATTTTTCATTTAAATTTAAAAATATTTTTTAAATTTCACACGTTTATTTTATCTTAAAGACCCTAAAAATTTGACAGTATGCGAGCGTAATAATAAGAAACGCAATTTAAATTTAAAAAATAATTTTTTTAGAGAGGGGGCGGGGGGGGGGTTGAAAACCAGAGTTGAAAACCAGAGCAAATAAAAACCAATAAACCATTTAACTGTTAAACTATAAATGAAGAAAAATCTTAAATAATTGGAATACAATAAAAAAATCGGGATTTTATCGTATAATTTTAATTTTGAAACATGATGTAAACATGATAAATAATTAGTGCGTGTAAATAAATATTAATATATAATAAAAAATAAACATTTATATGTTAATGGTTAGGGTCAACTCTCAATCAATCAATTTCGGGATATAAATCACAAGATTTAATTACATTATTTAAATCTCAAATGTAAAAAAATCTTGTGTTTCCACGAAATAATACATTTCACACACCTCTATCACCGCTATAGAAATGTTATAATATAAATCATTTCTCACTCACCGATATGTGCAATAGCGGAGTTGTAGTACACAGCACATTGATCTGAAAACAAAACATTCAAATTATATATTTTTTATATATATGTATATATACAAGTGTTTTGAAAGTCTGGAAACGATCGAATATTTCAAACAATGTAGTTTAGAAAAAAATGTTTTTGCATACCTCACAGTTGTCCCGCTGTCGCCAGATGCCTCCCCGGCGCTCCACCTCCTCTCTTGGTCCTTCGCAGCACTCGCGACACTCGCGAAAACACAAATAATTACGATCGCCCGACACTTTACACGGCACTCCCGACAGGCGAAACTTTACACGGCACTCCCGACGCGCGAATCGCACTGTGTATCGCAATGCTACCTGTAACAAATAAAAATACATACATATATTAGAATAATCTTATTATTTCGCATTATAATATGCACAATATAAATATGTAATTAATATTTTTTTATTTTTAGAAGGCAGAACTCTTTCTATAACTTATATGTAGAATTATAAATTTTTTTAAATTCCAATAATTACTGATAAGGAAAATACCGTAAGACAAAGTGATATGCTGTGTGAAGTTTGCATATTAATTTGTCCTTAGGCATTCTCTTTGGTTTAATCGCCAGAACTATTTGTTTAAACTATCAAGAACTAGAACTATTAAAAATAAACTCTCAATTATTTATGATCTTTCATTAAATATTATGCTAGCTTCACACACACACACACACACACATATACCGAGAGAAGGCGGCGAGAGTTGCAAGGTGAATTATAAGGGGGAACAAGAGAGAAAGAGAGAAGGGAAAAGAGAGGCATTCTTTGGAGCAGCACTTAAGGATAATAAACTATCGTGACAGAGAATGCACGAGGGAGAAAGGGGGTGTCGCGACATCTTCCGCGGCACACGGGACAGCAGATTTTCCGAAATTGATCGTATGCTTCGCGCTACTCACATTACGCGACCAGCGATATATGACAATAAATGATTTATATTAGAATGACCATAACCGTATAAACTTGATATCAGAATAACCATAATCATATAAACATATGAATTTGATATTAGAATAATCATTATCACATATAAACATATGAATTTGACGAGAATTTGATATTAGAATAAATCGGGACTTTTCCTAATGAAAGGTGAAAGAGGATAAAATGATGAAAGTGTGCATTTAAAATATATAATTCGCCAACTATCCGTCACGTGCAGATAGAGCGGGTTAAACCGAGTAAGAAAGTTATTTACCGTTTTTTCCTATCTTCACAATAATCAATGAGAAATTAATTCGAAAAGATCGGTCAATCTGCGCAAATAGAGGCGCGCGGCGAGAAGAAACCTCCCGCTGTAATCTGATACACGGCGTGCGACTCTACAAAGAATAGTTGATACAAGATGCGTGCGAGAAAAGACTGTCCACTGTTTACGCGGTTACTAGACGCAAAAGGATCTTAACATTACTATCGTCCTTTATAGAGCCGCACGCCTATCTTTGTTAAATTAATTTCCCGTCAATTATTGCGAAGATAGCAAAACGGTGGATTTCTACTAGATTTAATTATATTCGTATTAATTTTGATACGCAGATCAGAGGCAGCGGTCGCGGGCTCGATTGATGACGTATTTATTACACAAAAACGTACACTCGCATAACGCACTATGAACGATGAAATGAAGCATCGAGCGCAACGGATGATCGCGTCGAAGGCTCGTGCTCGCTCTAAATTTGATTCGCACTCACCAAATGCGTCCTAGTCGACGACTCCCTCGGCGGGCGAGATAGCGAAGGGATTACGAGGTCCACAACGCACTCAGGGGAGACGACGCCGCGCCTGATAAATCCAGCGTCGGTGGTCACCGAGGGATCCGAGCGCCGGCGGCGGCGGCGGCAGCGCGACAACGCACGCTCGACAACGGGCCGCGCACATAAAGATGGGTACAAACACTCCTGGCTCCTGGCACTCGTAATCCTCACGCACTGTATATCAACGGAAAAAAGAAAACTGAAATGAGGAGAGATGCTCTCGAAGAAAGTCCGAGTCGCGACGATCGAGTACCGCCGTTATTATGAACGACGCGACGACAACTTCACGCGATTAAACTCGGCTCCCTCCCCCTCCCGCCCCTGGGTTTTTCGTTCGCTCGCGCGTCGATTCGCGATGATTAACGACGAGAAGGATGCGAATCTATCACTATTCCGCGAACCGCACAGTGGCCATTACACACTCGTCGCGACGAACGGAGAGAAGCGTGTTTTGTTTTTCTTCTTTTCTTTTCTCTTCTTTCTGCGGAGGCAACGACGAAGTGCCGGTCCGCCGCGAAGCTATAGCAGCGACTGCTCTCGGGAGACTGGCGACGCAGCCCGATCGACCAATCGCGCTCCTGCTTTCACCGAGCGCCATCTTGCCCCTACCCGAACACAAAGATGCTGCCGCGCCGAGCGTCACCGAACGACCGCGGAAACGCACGAGCGCTCGTCGCCCCGTTTCATCACCCACCCCCACCCCCATCCGGCGGTGGTGGATCGACGTGCGTTTTGCGGCTTCGCTCCTTCGTCGGTGTCCTAACTTTCGATACGGGGGGTTTTATGGCAGGATTAAACGCGAAGCGAGCAACTCGGTTGTATATCGAGAATTGTCTAGCGATTCGTTTGTGTCTCACAGCCGGCGTGTCATCTCGTTCGGAGCTATTGCCCTAAATAATGACTGTTTTACGAAAAGGGGAGCGTCTGATAAATCTTTATTAAGCTTTCATTCATGCGTGACAGAAATGTTGACCATAGACATCATAAATGCCGCAAATAATCGTTAGATGATTTTCCTATCAAATCTATTATAGATGTTGACAAATACATCATGACTCGATCGTAGTAAAAAAAAAATATTAGGTCATTGCATATCAATTGATTGGTATTTCATAAATTTCAGTTTTGCAGAATTGTTTTTTTATGGCGTAAGCGTTTTCTGATAATCAAACATGTTCTAACATATGCCAGATATGATCTTAATATAATATAATTTCTTTTATAAAAATGTTTTATTTATGAATTTAAAGCTTATGAATTTATTTAATAGTTAACAAGCTAAATAATTAAGCTACAATAATTCATGAAAATGCATAGAAAATTGGAAAATGATAATATAATTGATATATTAAGTCATATTTTTTATGACTATAAATTTATTCTTTCTTTTTGTAAATTTAATATCTTAAATATTTTTTTAGTTATTAATTCTACACATGAAAAAAAAAAATATATAAAATGTAAGTTTTCTGAGGTATATAATGTCAAATGAGTGATTTATAATAAAAAAATTTTTGGAAAGCATTGATAGTGCCATCTCCAGATAAAATATCAGAATTCTAAGATAAAAATATCTCGCACAGTCGATAAAAACAGAAGGAATTATTTCCCACATGTGTTCAAAGCAAGAGTAAATTTTGTGGTTATATTTAACATCTCACATTAAATGATTTATGTATTATAAATTAATGACAATGTGTAATACATCCGAATGTAACTTATTTACATCAGATGAGATTCAAATAATAACAAAGTTCATGCATATATAGAACAAGCGTTGTGAATATATTTGTGTAAAAAATTTTGTGGAGACAATTTGTATGCGTATAAGGAACAATGGACAAATCTAATGAAAATAAGAAGACGTGGACAGAGGAAGAACGTTTAGAACTTGCTGCCAAATTGGATGCCGACTTGGATGAGTACATAAATAGTCTGGAGAAGAAAAGTTATACAGAAGGATGGTCGGAAGACAAATGGCAAGAGGAAATGGAAAAACACCCTTTTTTTATGAAAAAGGCACCAGAACCTGGCGATGAATTATCCCCTTTGATGGAGGGATTGCAACAACTCAAGTATGGGGTAGATGAAAATACTCCTGAAGGTACATTATTCCTTAATACGTACAAATTGCTTCCTACACTTTAGATTTACAAAATATACACTGTTACTCGTTGTTATTCATCTAAACTACGCTTGTCTTTAATATAAAATATTCTTTTTCACACAGAATTGGCAAATAATTACAAGGAGGATGGAAATTTTAATTACAAATATAAAAAGTATCGTCTTGCTATTCTCGGTTACACAGAAGGAATAAAAACCAAATGTAATGATAATGATTTGATGTCTCAACTTTACAATAACAGAGCTGCGGCACATTTCATGTTGCAAAATTATAGGTAAATTTTCTAAAGAGTTTTTGTTGACATATATGATATATTTAACGTGTTATAAGTTTTTTCTTTTATTATATGACAAAAATTACAGATCAAGTTTAAATGATTGTAAGTTGGCTTTAAAGTTTAAGCCACAATATGCAAAAGCTTTAAATCGAGCTGCCATTTGCAACTTTTATATTAAGGATTATGATCAATGTATTGACTTATGCGATCAGTTTCTTGATCATAGTCCAATTGATAAAACAATATTGAAATTAAAATCTGATGCAATAGTTGCAAGAGTAAGATATTGATAAATTTATATGTAAAATTAAGTTATATAAAAATATATATAAATTTCTGTAAATTCTTAATATTAATTCACAGGAGCATTTACAAAGAGACAAAAGGAAGCAAGTAAAGTTAGAAAAAAAATTGAACAAAGAGGATGAGAGATTGTTAGAAATAATTTCAAGAAAAGGTATTAATTTAGAATTGGCAAATGACAAACAAAAGTTAGATTTGAAAGATTTAGAACCTCAAGTGCCACAAGTAGCACAGAGTAAAGTGCATATTCATGAGAAGGATAAGCTTGTATGGCCAGTGATAATTTTATACCCTGAGACTCAGCAAACTGATTTCATTCAAAATTTTCACGAAGATACATTGTATGTTTTTCTTAATTATCACAATATGTTATGTTTTTTTTTCTACCCTTATATTATTAAAATATATTTAAATTATTCATAGGTTAATAGAACAGTTAATAGAACTTTTCAAAGAGCCACCTGAATGGGATATAGAACATCGTTATACTATCAATAATATAAATGTATACTTTGAAGGCAAAAACAAATGTTCCGTTCATAAAGTAGACATCCAACTCACATTGGATCGAATATTACAAGATAAGCGGTGAGTAATATTTATTTATAAAATAATAAGCTAAAGTTGAATTTTTATGTCAATTAATTTTGATTAATCTTTTAGGTTCATAGTTCGCGGTGGTACGCCAGCTTTTTTGATATTCATAAAATGCAGTGAAGCAGAAAAGTGTTTCTTAGCAAATTATTAAATGCTTATTATTATATCTACATATTACATTGTGTACATATAAATAAAATAAAATGTGAAAATTTCGAATGAAATTGATTTGTTGAGTATAAAATTATCATTGGCCATACAAGCTTTTCCTTCTCATCAAAATGCACTCTTTGTGCTATTTGTGGCACTTGAAGTTCTAAATTTTTCAAATCTAACTTTTGTTTGTCAGTTGCCAATTTTAAATTAATACCTTTTCTCGAAATTATTTCTAACAATCTCATCCTCTTTGTCCAATTGTTTTTCTAACTTTACTTGCTTTCTTTTGTCTCTTTGTATATAGTACATGGAAATATATAATATATATATATATATATATAAAAGGAGTTTAAAGTTATAAACAAATAATAAAAATGGAAAAAAAGGAAAACTATTTAGAATCAAATTATTTAACGTGTGACTATCTAATCTATCTATATTCGACTAATGAGAACAGTCATAATTTTGTATAATATTACGTTATGATGTATGATAATATACATTATTGATATTTATAAAGTAATTTTGAAGAAAATTGGAACTCGCTTATATTAAACAAGTTTGCGTAGAATGACTATTGTATATATATACAAATGCAAAATGATAAAATTATGATACGATAAGATATGTTTAACAATTAACAATGCTTGAAGCTAGAATTTCTTCAAAATTACTTTATAAATATCAATAAAATGTAAAATATATGGAATTTGAAAAGATTTACAAAGAAAATCTTATATTATCATTGTAACAATATATTTCCTGTGTATGTGAAAATATATATGTAAAAATTACATAATATCCAGTATATTTTTCGTTTACAAGAGCAATATATACAATATTTTATATTACTTGTAAACGAAATATGTATTGGATATTATGTAACCTTCATATATATTTTCACATACACGGAAAATATATTTTTTACAATAATAATATAAGACCTCCTTTATAAATCTTTTATATATTTTATATTAGTGACGTTTATAAAGTAATTTCGAAGAAGATTCGTACTTACGTATATTAAACTTGCTCATATCAAATTATGTTTAATCACGCACGATGTGTAACGATTATGCAGGATAAACGAGCGGGAAAATAACTCAATATCTCAATATCCGTTTCCGGTTGTGCTATGCAAGTGCAAATATGGCGGTCATGACGTATATCAAATCTAGTGTTTTTATTATTATATTCGAGAATTATTTTCGAAATAATCGACTGTGATTGGTCGATTTGCGATCGACGACTAGTGACTCATTATAGATCTGGTAATTTATGGTACAATATTGCGCGCGTTTATTTATGGCGGGAATTGGTGTGTATGTGTGTGTATGTGTGGATGTAAAAAGTTCGTTGGTGTCCTTTAACGTGTGCGGACGTGTTTCATCGCGTTTTTATTACGTATGAAGTATATTTTTTGGGAAGTATCCTCAGATCTCGGATCTAAGCAGTTTATAATTTATCGACGAAAGTCTACCAATTGATGGCCAAAAGTCGCGTAGGCGACAATCACAATCCTTAAACCGAACCGAGCCGGACCTGTATGCGATGTAGATCAATCCTAATTATTAATTATAATTGAACAGGTATGGAAAGAACGGAATTAGAGTTTATCACTGTGATCTATGTTATTATCGATATAATTAATTATATTACGATAAAGAAATAGTTTTATTACATTCCAGTTATTATTTTAAGGTTATTATGGTTTTTTGTGGTTATTTTTGCGTTGTAAGCAAAAAATAAATAGGTTCCTAAAAGTCAAGAATCAGGAAGAAAGAGTGTTTTTGAAAGAATGTAAGTATGTTGGATTGGAAAAAAATTACCTAAAAGATAAACGAGAGAAAAAAAGTCTCCTAAAAATCATGACTCAGAAGGGTCCGGAAAAGGCTTTCTATTTACTTCTTTTTTTTTTTTTTTTTTGTACACATGGAAATGATCGTCACGGATTTTTAACCCTGTTTTTTTTGCTCGTGCTCATATTTTATGTACATATTTTAAGCTATAGAAACAGAATTCTAAAAAAATCTCGTTTCTTTACGTCGGCTTTTCTTTACAATCGCGATTAATGTTGCAAGATGTACCTATACAAAACGTGAGTTTGATAAGAATCGAAGAAGGGGACATTGTGTGCTATGTATTTATTATTTTATTATTTATCGAGTAATTTCTCTTAATTCTCCATGATTTTTTTCAGCGGTGAACTTCCCCCTTTCTCGGAATGGCGTGTCGCGGATTCGCGACAGCTTCGCAGGAGCCAGAGGAATCGGTAAGCCGCAGGGGTCGTCGATCGGAAGGTGGTGCCACCTGTAGCACCTGTCCGCGCCAGGTGAGGATAAAGAGAAGGAGCCGCAATAGCCTGAAATTCAGTTGGGCCGACACTGTGGGACACGCGTGTGCGTTATGCGGTCGCCTCATAAATTACATTGAACTTGAACAAACGGGTTGGTGTCAAACTCTGCGGTGTGCCGATTGTGGGATCTACGGAGAATCAAGGAAGAAAAATCGGCGTATCCCAAGGAGACCGCTTCACGTCAAGCTTGCCGTTTTATTTCACTAAAGACTCGGCAAACGGAGATACGTGCACGCCGTGGCAGGGCGGCAGAACGGGACGCAAACGATGCCGAAGCGATGCAGGTAAAGGTTCCTGACATTATTCTTGCTCTTCGCGTAAAACGCGTCCTGAGCGGATCTTCTTTTAATACTGCCGACTTTGTTTCGTTGACGTGCGATGTCCATCGCACCTGCGTCAAGATAAATATTAATTTCTGTTGGACAAATTGACGTAGCACACTATAAACTAATGCAAAGAATAATTCTTTGTCTGCAAACAAGAATGTGAGATTAATAGTTACACAAACTTTTAGTGACTTTTTAAATGCTCTTTAAATTTCATAAATTAAATTAAGACCAATCGAGTTTTTTATATTCGTTTTGTTTCCTTTTTTTTTTATTTATAATTCTTGATTGAATTATAATTTACATACATTTTAGTTTTTCTTAAAGTAATATATATAATGATAGAATTCTATATACACAATATAATTATATAGAGATGATATATGATTATTATCGTCTTCTTTGCTTATTATCTTATTCATCTCCAACTTATATTTAAAAAAAAACTATATTCGCGTATTTGAAAGCAGCTCACCTCCTACATCCCAATTCAGAGATGTGTTAAAAAAGGTAATGCTAAGTGAGACGCTTTCAAACTTTCTCGATCTTTTATGTAGACATTTTAGTGATCAATCATTTGGAAAGTGTATTTGTCATCTAGAAATATCACGGATATAATTTGTATAAAAAAATTTTAACATACAAACTTTTAATAATTTTATATGTAAAGTAAAATTACATAATACTTAAACTTTTATTATAATGAATATGATTTTAATTGTAATTAAATTAGATAAGCCGAATTTATACTTTGCAGGAATATTTTATTAATATTAAAACTTGATAAGTTGATAAATGAAAAATTGATAAGTATCAGATGATTAATTACAATTTAAAAAGTCGTATGATACAGTGAAAGAATTCCACTTTTAGGCGTTGCTCCTGAATTTATGCGTGTCATGTTTTTATATTTCGAAATAAAGCGAAGAATGCGTAATGATAATGAGAACCAATCTATGGTATCGGTTGTGTTGCACACAATGGCGTTCGTACACGACAATGAACTGATGTCGTGCATTAAATTATTCATGGAATAGTTGTTGCATTGCACGACGATAACGATTGAAGCATATCTCGCACCACATGTGACAAAAGTTTTTGCATTTGAATACGTTACGACCTGATTCTGTAAAAATTAAAAGCCGCAATTCCATCCAGGTAGAATCCGCTGGATCCGCTTTCTGGGTCAGAACAGATCGTCGT
The DNA here is from genome assembly GCF_030444845.1 of Prenolepis imparis. Taxonomy (NCBI): domain Eukaryota; kingdom Metazoa; phylum Arthropoda; class Insecta; order Hymenoptera; family Formicidae; genus Prenolepis; species Prenolepis imparis. The sequence goes on along the minus strand of NW_028141166.1, from coordinate 17,158,996 downwards.
CCCGGCAGCCGGAATTGATCTCCAGGATATTCTCTCGCCTCGTATCGCGCCCGTCGGAATTCGCAAGGAAGTTCGAGGGAAACATTTTGCAAGGATATTAAAAGAGAGACACACCATGGTCTGCTGCGTGTCCTAGTTTCTCATGCAGGACACGCGGGGCCACATGTGCATCTCCCAGTCTTCGAGGTAACAGAGGGCAATATGTGTCGAGGGAGTTGCGTCACGCATCGGCAAGAAAAATGCGCGAGCGGACCCGGCTGCCGAACCGGTTGTAACGACGATTCAACATTCAGCAGATCGCTGATCGAGAGAGAGAAAGAAATACACTATAAACAATATCATGTTTCGATAGAGGAATGCTTTACGTTTCCAGATAAAGATGGAGCAAATGTAAAGATAAAAGCTTCATTTGTATGAGAATACGTGTGTCTATAATAATAGTCCTATTTATAATTTTTTCTTAATTTTAAACATTTATATTAGAAATCCTTTCAAAAACTTGTAGAAAAAAATCATTGATTTCTCGTATACATACTTTTGTACTCATTACTTTATTTAGCTTTTACATTTGAATTAATCTTGTCATCTAGTCTGTTTTACTTGTAATCTTAATTATTAATATTACAGTAATATAATATACATTTATAAAAAAGGTAAATGATATAACATACATTTAGCTGTCACTAGAAGATATCTCGCTGTTTTAGCATTTGTGTACCGTCTTGATCTGGATACCAGAGTCTTGGGTACATTAACATTATATTTGATACCAAATATCTTTTTTTCTTTTCAATGTTATACAATTGGAGCGCTTAAATTTAATAGAATGTCGACGCGAAATCATCTGGCTACGTGTTTTGGTTTCGTACTGAGACAATCGAGATCGCGCAGATTCCGATCCTGAAACTTTCTCTCTCTCTCTCTCTCTCTCTCTCTCTCTCTCTCTCTCTCTCTCTCTCTCTCTCTCTCTCTCTCTCTCTCTCTCTCTCTCTCTCTCTCTCTCTCTCTCTCTCTCTCTCTCTCTCTCTCTCTCTCTCTCTCTCTCTCTCTCTCTCTCTCTCTCTCTCTCTCTCTCTCTCTCTCTCTCTCTCTCACACACACACACACACACACACACACACACACACACACACACACACATTTCCGTCTCTCTCCTCTTGTCCGTATCTCTACTTCTCTTCTCTCAAGATGTTTCACACACCCGTACCTGTAGTCGCATCGTGATACGGTCTAACGGCATTCATCCGACCTCGTCAACCCGTTCCTCCCGTGTGGCCGCGTATATACGTGCATTCCCGCGTCTTCTCCGTTGCTCTTACATCCTTGCCTGATAACACTCTTGTTACGCGTGCACAATCATTTGTCATATCGCGGCGGGTCATGCCAATCAATCCGACACAGTGCAGTCATATCGAAATTTGTTTTATCGCGAATCGCACTATCAATTTTTGTGTCGACAGAACCACGTGTATTTTGACATTTACTTGCATATATATCTATCTTAAATTGCAATTTATCTCTGAATATGGTCGAGAGAATTATCATTGAATTATTTGAAATTACTTTTGGCAAAGCTTACAATATGAAGTCTGATAAAAAAAATTTCCCTAAAGTAGTAATAATTAAAAAAAATTTAACAAGTAAAATAGAAACATTTATAAAATAAAATAATGAAATGAAATATTTTGATTTCTATTTGATATTTTAAATCTACGAATATTTCTTTATTGATAAATTATTAAGTAAAGTAACGTGCACAAAACTATGTCTGCAATGCAACAAGATATCATTCATTTGAGATAGTAGAATTGGAATTTCCTTCGTTTTCTTCATTGTCAGTTAGAGAAGACCTATGTTACAGCTAACAGAAGCTGTAATAGGAAAATACTTGGTATATATTTAAGTCCGACTTTAATAATGCGCAGCGGCGCGGACGCAATACGTTACATTGCGACAATTGCTGCTCCAGTTCCGTCAAGAATGTTGCAGAACAGCATTATGCATGAATCTCAGCGTAAATTCGCATTTTTCTGGCAACATAAATACATTAAAGATAAATAGATAAATTATATAATTAAAGTGACGTAAACAAATGATTGCGATTCATGCATGATCTCGAAATTAAAATTTTGATATGTCGTAATCGAGTAACTGTTTTATATAAAATTAAGATTAATTACCAAAGAGTGTTTAAAAAAAAATTTATCTTGGATTCTACAAAGTACATTCCATTTTCTGTGAATTTTTTCGGCGGGCCGCTTTACAACCGTGAAATTTAGCGATGGAGAAGGTATAAATGTAAATCATTGATGTAACGGCAAATAATGAAGTTTCTTGCTGCAATAATGAGTACTTGAGAAATGTCAGATGGCAAGAAACTGTTATTATATATTGCGCCTTTTAAATTTTATCGTACCGTTAGCGATTGTCCCACTGTGTTGCTCGCTTATTACAGATCATTAGTAATTCGTTTCATTTTATTTTAAAGTAAGGGAAACTAGATTGTTCCTTACAATTTGGCGCGAACTCGGGGAAAAATACGGAATTCTTCTCGTGTCTTCTCGCTTCCCGCATCCTTAACGAAATTTCCTCGTTCCATTTCGCACGATCTTAAACGGGAAGCGGAAAGCAGCTCGACAGATTTGTGTATTTTTGCTTGAAAAATGTGCATGTGCACTGGCGTTCTACGATTCTTCAATCCAAATTTAGGTCAATGCAAAATGAAATTCTATTTTCTTAACAGAGTCTCGACTCTTGCTCACGTTGTTTGTCAATTTTGCTTTAGGAATTTTTATTTAAAATTTTTATTATTTTAATATTAAAACTTTTTTTGTGTTTTACGATATAAAACTTTGAAGTTAAAAAAATTATAAAAAATAAATTATTTAAATTATAGAAGTGTGTGTTTATTTTTAATAAAGTTCTTATTTTTATTCTTAAACTTTTTCTATTTTCTTTAACGTTAGAATTGAAAGAAAGTATAAAATGTAGTCATGTAATTAAAATAATAATCGTATGCGTTCTTATTCGATGTTGAAAGTAAAACATGATAACTGACATTTTCGGTATTTCAAAAGAATTAAAATGATGAAAACAAGAAATTAAATATATCGCGTTGTTTTAAACGTTTGTCATATCTCGACAGAAATGTCGGCTGTCATGTTTCATGTCTGCACGCTTCATTCATGATCATTCGTCTAACGTATCCGTTTTCTTACACTTGACATAGCACGAAACTTCTAGTAATTGCCTAACGTACAGATTTCTCTCTTACAGTTGACACATCGCGACGTCTTACCTGGTGAAAAAGTGCGCGTCTCTAAGATACCATTAAGAAGTCCCGACATCAAGCGGTACTCGAGGTGGATTCTGAAGCGTCGACGTTTCAGAATCCCGAGGAATCTGAAACGCCCACAATAGCCTCGATTAAAAACAAAAAGGCCAAGACGTTATTTCGCGACAGCATTATTGAAGCGGCGCACGTGAAAGGAACGCTGTCCAGTCGTCGAGAGAGAAACTTTTAAGGTGACAATTAAAGAAAAGAATCTTCCTTCATACTCGCTGTTTTCGCGAACCGGCAGAAATATATACGTTGTATAATAAAAAATCGCGATGGTATCTACGCTCGAACTGCAATCTACCACCTGTGGCTTCTGATATCTCGTCAGATATAGAGAAAAAGAAAGCACCGCGAAAAGTCGTCGCGAGGCCTTCGACTTTCAGCTCGAGATTAACGCTCGCATTTTTAAAAAGCACTCTCTTTCCATTAACTCAGACAGATGTACTCCGTTAATGGCGAACGATTGTCTCGACCGTATTCATTCATTTCAGGGAACCGATTCCGAAGTGGAGAGGAAAATGTCAAGATCTGTCCGCAATTTACAAAGTACTTTGAAAAGCCGCTAAAAAAACGACGAACCATAACGACGAGGAAATGCTCGTTCTGATAAATGAAAGTCGAAAGCGAGTCCTTTCGAAGTCGAGATCAGCTTGTTCCTATTCAAAGGATTGGTGAACAAAGAGCTGCCGTGAGATCAACGCGAAACGAAAGCGATCTCGCGCCTTAAACGAATCATTCCCGAAGAACAGTTTGGAAAGCACGTCGTGGGCATCTTTCGTGTAACGGAAGTGAGATTGACGACGTTCCCTTTTTTCTTTTCTATCGAAAACCGTGGAAGGTAATTCACGAAAAACGGCGAACCACTACGGGGTTCATTACGCGAACTCGTACGCGTACAGCAACGGCGCACCGAGCGTGTACACCAGCACCGGTTGTTGCACAAGCGGCGGCTACAACGTGCAGCAGCCGCAGCTCCACGAGGATTATCGGCCGATCTACTTTTACGTCGCGCAGCCCTACACGATCCCGTACACTTTCGCCAAACGACCGAAGACCGCCGCCGCGTCGTCGTCGTCGCTGCTAAGGGCGGCCAGGCCGCGCGGCAGCAATTGCCGCGTCAAGTTCTCCAAACGGCTCAGCAACGCCGACTTCTCGCAGAAGGTCAAGCAGGGCGAGTTCTCCCGGAGTTTGAACCAGGTGCACTTCGCGGAGAGTCAGGGTCAAGGTTACTATACGAATTTTTCAATTCACTTAAACAGATTGGACAGCTTACTTTTAAATGGTTTCCAAAAAAAATGTTTTCTATATAATTTTGTAATAAATAATCTGCATTTTTTGAAAATTAATTTAAAAATTGATTTGAAAGTAAGCTTCCCAATTAGTTATTTAATTTAATCTATACTTGAATTATTTATTTCAAAATTTGCATGATTTATTTAATGAATTGATTAATTTTATAAAACTTTTGATAGAGAAAACGTTCTGTGATTATATGCATAAAATATTGTATCTTCGATCGCGCTTTAAATACTTATCGATTTAATGACATTCTTTTTTTAATGATTTAATTACTCAACTTTTATATATTTATTAAATCGTATATACGATTGAGCTATAATCTCAAGTATGAGTGTGTATAAATCGAGTTGTAACAGCGTGTGTAATAACGAATTAAGTAATCTATTAGAAATTACATCTTATCGCTCAAGCGCTGATAGATTAGTTTTCCCTCTTTGAATTGAAGAAAACTTCGAATTTTACTGAAATTTATTGAAATATAATTAAAATATCCATTTTTATAACAGAATTAATGTAAAAACTGAAACAATTTAATTGTTACAATTACAAATGAGCATAATATAATAAGTAATAAGCAAGGAAGCAAAGTGAAAAAATTATTTCGAATCTGTCAACAAGAGTTAAAAAAATCTTAACAAGTGATTTGTATCGTGATGTGCATAAAGAGAAACAATTAAGTTTTATAAAGTTTAGTAAAAAAATATTTGTTCTCTTAAAAAAATATATAACAGAATTCTTTAATAAATATCTTTTATATTTAACGAAAATTTAAATTTTACGACGGATATAAAAAACAATCGGTGAATAAAATAATACCAGCCAAATAGAGAAAAACAAATACGCAACATAGTGCCAAGCTGTGGATTCTCTTCTGGATCGCTAAATAGTACCGATAATACCGGGATGTTCCTTTTTTGACGATTCTTGAAAATAACTTTGTAATTTATTAATCAATCGAAACGCGTTCCAATTATTTTCTTGCGGATAAATTTACTTTTATATAAGAATTGTGCCAAATATTAAAGTTTCGAGTGCTTTGCTTTCAAGGTGCATTTATACGCTCGCAGATTCTTTTAGCAGACTAGATAATTGTTGCGAAAGCGACATAGTTTCTGTGTAGCATAATTTGAAGTGACTGTCGCCAAGTAGATTACCGATGACCACGCAAAGAGCATCTCTTTTCTCTCTCTCGTGCGGAAACGTGCGCGTGTCGCACGCGTCTCCGGTCAGTTAAACGAGTGGAGAAAACATTCTGGGGAGAGAAAGGAAACGAGCTGCGCCAATGTACGGTGATGCAAAAGCTTAAAAAAATGCAGCAAAATTTAGTTGTTTAGAAAAAACATTGATGCAAAAATCTAATTCGATTATCTAATCGAATATTTGAAACATTGACAAAGAAAAGAATCTACAGTACGAAAAAAGTACAACTGATAAGCAATATTCTTGATTCGAATTAATTCTGATTATTTGACTAAGATTTGACTTGCAGATGTTTGAAGTCAATAAATTAATAAAATTATGTCTTTATTGTACATGTCATGTTTATCTTTTTATACATGTTTTTATAGTTCTTTAAATTATCAGATTTTTGCTGAGATTCTCTTGTTTTTCAGGATCATTATGTGCGAATCGCGGATAAACTTTTTCTCAAACGGAGCAGAGACGCACTATTCCGTTTCGTTTACACGAGAGGGTTCGAAGAGTGTTCCGACGTTAAAAATTTGTACTGTTATTCTGACGGTAGTGGCTTTCATCGGGAGATTCTCATATATATACGGCGTAACGCGCGGATGATGCTAATAAGATGCAGCGAGGCGAGACTCTGCTCCATGCGAGATCGTGAAGACGTTTGCTTTCCGCGTTACGTACAGGATAGAGGATGCGTTCTTTTTAATACTTTGGCACGAACGAACGGATATGCGTTTCGCGATTTTTTCGCGCGAGCACCTTCGACATGCTTGACAAGTGAGAGAGAATTCTGAAGTAGTCGAAGAATTTTACGCGAATTTTACATAATCGCGGAACAATGTATGGAAACTATGCACAACAAACTTTAATATTTTCTTGATAAAAGAAATATTCTTAGACTATAAAGGCACTCTAAAAATTATATAAAATCTTTTATCTGGTCTTTTTTTTTAAACATATTCTCATCATTCTCCTTTGCCCCGCAGTGCTAACAAACTATCCGAAAGCTGGACCCTCTCGTGATCCGAGGATGATGTCGATGTTTCGAAGAGGCACGATCTTCGCGACGTTTTTCCTATCATTACTGGGCGGTGGATTAATATGTGCTGCCCTTGTGACGCAACACTGGGTCGAGGCACGACCCTGGAGAACGCCGAATCCCCAGGAAAGCGCCGGCAGAGTTCATTTCGGTCTGCTGCAGGGCAAGAAGGAATTAAACGTCGCTTACGGATGGAGGACGTATCACGTATCTGGTATGTTGGTATTTTCCGCCTTTCTCTTTGCGAATTGCGACGTTTTGCGCGTATAATCACGTGATCTTTTTCTCGTATAAAGGGATAATGCAATCTTGAGTGGTATGCAATCTCTGATTAACAGTCATGTATATATCATATAATCGGAAAATTGATATACATAATTACTATTTACTAAAATTTTTCAAGCTACATAGAATTAAAATAAAGATTAAAATATATCAACAACTGCTAAATTTTGCAATACGGAATTAAGGAAAATTGCATTTATTTAATTTTGTCGCGAGAAATACAAATGAGAGGTGAAATAGAGGAATATTCAAAATCCTGTTTTTCCAAATTGCTTTTTTTCGATTTCGTAGATTATCCAATATCGTGCAAAATGAATTCCTGCCAATTCCCTTTAACACCCCTATTTTTGTTCAGGATTATCCCGTCGGGATTATTTGCCCGGGGCGATTCTTTCGCGATAACTTCATAAATCGTAACGAAAGAATCGAGTATTGTGCGATCAAGAGCCGGACACTTTTTGAATTGTGATTCGAGTGACTTGCACGCAACGAATTATGATCGCCCGGAGATATGCGCGAGAGAGAAAGGCTCGTGGATGAGCGAACATATACTGGTGTGCGGCAGGACCATAAATCTCCGACTGATAACCGAGTGCATTAGAGTTCTATATGGCGTCCAACGATGCCTGCGGTTGATCGCGGACGTGCGACGTACATGCACCCGCGATAAATCATCGATTTGATAATCGTTGTTAAATTTGTTCCATTGATTTCGTGTGCCGATCGAAACGATCGCATCGTCAATCGACGCAAACCCTTTGTGCCAGATGTGCTCGGAGTACTAACAATCATTTTTAAATAAAAAAAAATGCAAAATTTGTGAGCAACACTGACGTAAGATTACACGAACGCGATATTTGATGATTACAAATTTTACTGACTCGTGAAGTTAATAGGTAATGTATTTTTAATTATCTCTTATCTAATGATGAAAAAACAAAGTATATTTTCTCGAAAAGTTGTCAAGTTTTTTGATCGATAAATTCCCTTTATAATGCTTTTATTTTTTTCATACATGTTTTTTTTAATCGGCGTACAATGGCACTCAAAGCACTTAAGCGAAAACATCCGCTCTTCGTGGCATCTTGGAACTCGTCTTCGCAGATGAAGTCCGCAAAAAACCTGTTTCAAAAGCATACATGTGCATACATGCAATAATAAACAATTTACGAAGAATTCTTGTAAATTGTTTATTATTACGTTTTATAAAATTATTATTCTCTTATAATTAATTTTGTGCACGTTCTAATAATTTTTATGGAAATTGCTCTCTTACATGAATAGATGTATGTCTATGTTTGATGGATGTGAAAAGTTATGTGAAAGAAAATATTTAGAAATTTAAAAAGTGAGATAATAGTTTGAAAATTAACAATTTAGATAAGAGAAGCCATATATTGCGAAAAAAAATATCAGGAGAATTCAGAAATTAATGCAATTTTATTCTATTCCCATTTTTCTTATTTTTTCGATTTATGACTTTCCCAACTTGGTATGTCGTTAGGTTTTGACGTCATTTCAATATTGATGGAATTTTTTAAATTTATCCATAACAATTTCCGCAGTGTGTCACATCCACCATTCTTACAGAGCAGCGGTGCATTGTGCGCGCGAAAAGGATGAATATCCTATATACAATGCATAATAATCATGCCGATGAGCAAGCGACTTTTACGTTGCTATTATACCGCACTTCCGGGGAAAAACAACAGAATTGCTGGCACGCGCCGTGAGAAACATTTCTCTTTCATTCAGGCGGATAATGGATCTGAAGGGATACATAAACTTGCATTCCATAATTACATATTCCAGATGTACCACTAAATGTTCTTTTCGAGAACATCAGCTTAGAGAGGACTTTTCCTCAACCAAAATGTCAAGAAAAGTCATTTTTTATCACATCTTATCACAATTATTAATATCGTGCATTTTCATGTAACTATACTTTTTAAATTCTATTAAAAATTATTTTAAAATCTATTAAAATTCATTCGGAATTAACTGGAGGATCCGATTCTCTCTGCTGTGTTTATTTTTGTTTCTGAAATTTATTTTTATTTTTAATTCTTAATCAAAAATTATAAGTACCTTGATATTTTCGTTGAGGAGAATTGATTAATATCAAAGAACTTGTTAAGAGGATATCCGGTGATTTCGACGTATATCACATCCGACAGAGTATATGCGTGTATTTAAATACGTTGAATTATGTATAAATCTCTGAACGTAAAGTCGAATTTCGTTCTCTTTACAATATAACGTGCCGATATGCATATCACAATTACATTAAGAGATAATTACTGCTTGATTATATTTATAATTATTGTCTCTTTCTCAGATTATGGACTTACAGATGCTGTGAGAATGATGTAAGAAAATGCACTTGTAACTTCTCGACTTTTTATACAAAAGAGAAAAAATCAACATTCAATAAGCGCGTTTAATGTTTTTCTAAATTAAATTTTTGCAAATTAAAGTTTTAAATTTTATTAGATTGCTTTAAAAAATGCAATTGGTGGCTTTTCGCGAAGAGATTTGAATGATATCACATATGTGAAAATATAAATATACGTTGAAATTTCTCTTAATGCAAAACCGCAAGCACGTGCACACCTATACATACGCACTCACGCATGCAATTGTCAAGTTGCCGGACGTACGTGGATAACAATAGGTACACAGAAACTAGTTTTCGTAGGCAAAAATCATGACCAAGCCTTGTGATCTACTTTCACGTATGCGCGCTACTCGTATCATCGGCGTTACTGATGCTGTGACTACAGTAAGAGCATCTATTGCATTCTAGTACGCAATCAATTTTATGCAGGGGGCAGAAGAAATAATTCCACCTGATTATATGTTCCATTCGATTCCACTCGCAGCTGTATGCTAGGCATTGTATATATAAATGCCTTAAATATTTATTAAATGCATTTCGTAGAGAAGTTTTATAATAAACGCGTGCTGACAAATTATAATTTTTATATGTAAAAACAAATTATTCGTACATTTTTGTAAATAACAATTACTTTAATAGAATTTTAAGTGTAAGAATAAGATCAGAGTTCTTTTTGTACGGAAGGATTTTTATCATAAAAAAAAGTTTATTTCTAAAATAAAATTTATCTCGAAATTTGAGTTAAACTAATGTTGTTTTACATTTTGCAGCTTTAATTTCTGTCAGGGATGGTTCTCGAGCGTAAAAATAATAAATATACGATATCAGATTGAAACGACAGAAGTATCATGACTGCGGATAGATACGTTTTTGAGTACTTGAGTACTTTGTGGTAGATGCTCAAGCCGACGATACTCGCAAAAGTTGGCGGTCGCCTTCGGCGAATGCAATGATCCGTTATTCACGCTGTCGTAAGTTGAAATGTCTTGAGGAAACTTCGTCGTATCCTGGAAGCGCGTAATGCGCAAGATATTCCTACTTATACTCGATCTTTCTCTCTCGAGTTCGCGTCACGCCCGAATATAAAATGCGATAGCAGCTTTTAGTTTCCGCAACATGCAATAGATTCTGATCAATGGAAAACGTCAGTAGAAGCGGAATATTGCATATATTTTCAAGTGCGAAGAGTTAGTGGAGATATATATTCTCATATGCAAAGTTAATCACTCGAGATCTGGCTTCGTTTCAATTTTCGTTCATTATGCTGCGCTTGCATAATCTACGACCTCATTCTCGCAATACGTTGAATACTTAGAAAAGTTAATTGAAATTTACTTTAAAGATTCTTTAAGGATCGATGATACCGCTGGAAAAAATTGTAGAAATGCGACGAGAAAAGTATTATTCAATTAATGTATGATAATTATATAACAAATATATATATAAAACAATATTTTTATAACATTAAAAAAATTTTTAAAGAAATTACGATATTATGAAGTAATTTTATCGCGAAATTCAACAGCATATATTAAATAGATTTAATGCTTAATTATACATTTTGCATAATAATACCAGTTATTAATCGTAAAATAGTCATAATTGGAACTACATGTAATTACAGATTACATTCGATCTATAATGAAAAGCAAAATTGATTAATATTAATAAATAAGGTTAATATAAATAAATTGTTAATTCAATGATTATAGCAATATATAAAAATCGAGTAGTTGTGATTATCAAATAACGATATAAAATTCCTCAAATAATAATTGCTAAAGATAAATCTAATAATCATTGAATTATTACATAAAGTCTAATAATGTCAATATAATGTATTCGCGTAGTTTATTATATGCTAAAGTAAATATGTATATTTCTCATATTACACGAAACAATATAACATTATTTAACATTATTATACATAATGAAAAAATAAGTAATATAAATATGCAGCAATATAATTAAAATGGAAAATTTTTTAAAATGCAACTATATTTTGTTTGTTATATCATTATGGTTAATAATATTCTTGATTATAATAATAATATGGTAATAATGTTTTAGTCCCCCAAATGATCCGGCAAGATCCATCAGTGATGTCCTGGGCTCTTTGGATCAGTACTTTAACAACAACTTCGGCTGCTCTGGTAGCGGCTGCACTCTCCGCACTTTTGGCAGTTTTAAATACAGCTACTTCACCAAGATCGAAAATTCTATCCATTCCTGGCGTATATTTTATAAATATGTTAACGTGTAAGTATATGTTTTATCACATACAAAAATAATTCCTCAATAATATTAAAGTAAGGAAGGAAGGCGTATAAGAACCAAAGCAAAAAAAGTCAATTCTCAAAATATTTTAAATTATATTTGTAGAGAACTATATTTTATCTGCAGTAAGGGAATTTCTGTGACTTATTTTCAGTGTTGATGTGCTTAGTTAGCACTTGTACTTGGTTAGCGCAGTATTATACAAGGCTGTATGTCAATGTGCTTCCGAAGGAGGACATCGACAATATGTGGACCAGCGAGGGGTCAGCTGAGCTTGGCTATTCGTTTTGGTAAGATATTCTTTTTATTCAAAATAAAATTTCTATTTTTTAAAACAAACAGCACATGAGCTACTAAGAATCAGAAAATTTGTTGGCGTTAATTTATTTATCAGATCAGATTGATATTAAATTTTTCTCATCAATTTCTTGACTTTTTTGTTGCAACTTAATTGGAAAGCACTAGTGTGATGATGATAAAGGAAACGAATTCTTACATATTATAAGATAATTAATTACACTTTGTATAAAATAAACTTCTGTATATAAAAGTATATTGTTTCAAAATTTGAAATAGAGATAATAGTCTAATAATTAATTTTTTTAGATTAAAGTTTAATTATATTAAACACATACGCGTCTTTAATATATTTCTTAATTTTCTCTCTATTAGTTACAAACTGATAGCCAGTATTCTTTAAAACGTATTTTGGTATAGATACTTTATTCTTATTCAATAAATATTTTTCTACTTAGGCTTGTTGTTAGTGCTGGTGTTGTACACCTTATCAGTATAGCACTAATCGGTTGGGGATCCGGCAGAGAAAAGGATGATCGTTTAGAACCGATACCCGCGCTTGAGGAGAAAACAGCTGCAGCGATAATGTTATATTAATATATTGTTTCTCACATAAACTACGCACTACGCAGACTACAACTCAATCATAAGGTAAAATAAATTTAAAAAAAATTCAATTTGGTTTAATTTTAAATTGGTAGTGTCTACATCCGATCAGACCGAATAAAAGCGAATTAAGCAAAGATTAAACAGTTTTCACAGATTAGATTTGTGCTTCGCATAATTCCTAAGTATCTGTCCTAAGTAAGTTGTAATTATTCGCCTAGATATGATTTATTTGCAACAGATATTACAATTTTATTTCAAAGTAGAGCATAAGTATAAACGTAATAGATATAAGCATACTGTTCGATCTTGCGTAATAAAGGAACAGTACTTGCCGTGACGAGCTAAGAGTGTAAGTGACATGTGTGACATATAATGCATATATTTTCCCATATTTTTATATATTTATTACGTCAATTCATTCTATATATGTCATGATGTCAAAGTGGTACTCGACAAATTTATGACGAATGTGCATCTTATGTAGAACAGCAATTAATTATGATTCTAAGTTACTGCTCACTTTATATGATATAAACATAGGAAACTTTGAGCATAGAAAAAAACGCTTTATTTATCTTAATCTATACATTACTCTTTATCGATAAGGCCGCGCAATCTAGACAATTATCATTTCACTTCCATAAACAGATCTATATATATAGAAGTAATAATATATAAATATTCGTATATATAGACATATAGTGTATGTAAATCGTGCGTTATAAATTTCAGATGTGCATTCTGTTTCGATTTTTCATTCGAGTTGTCCTTGAGTTCATAAATAGTTAAAGTTAAAATTTATTTTTTTTATATATTTAGCACTATTTAAAAAAAAAATTTTTTTTTTTACAAAGGCGATTACTTTGACTAGACTGGGCTCTTGAGAATTGAACGATTTTATATTATATATATATATATATATATTACTTATGAGATATTCAAGTAATTAGAGAACATTTAATAAGTAAACGTGCCTTTTCTTCGAGATATTCGAATTGTTTTAACAATTCTCGCGCGCGCGTGATATTGCTTCTTTTTTCTATAAAACATACGATTTCATTCATATATTCGTGATCGTAATATATCGTACATGAAACATATCATGAAATGTAAATACAATGAAAAGCTTGTGTGTGCTCTCTTTGAGAGTATATTTATTACAACGATGTTACGGGTGTAATGATAAAATGACGAACGAGAGATTACATTATGTATAATTCTCGTATATGTTTATTTATATTATCTCAAGATCCTCATTCTTACAAGCTATTTCATGTAAATGGCTTTATGTGTATTATATATATATAATGGCAATCATATTAATTGTGTGTGATCGGAAGAAAATGTACATTCTTTTAAAGAACAATATGTGATAAGACATGGGAGAGAGAGAGAGAGAGAGAGATAATGTAAAAATATAACAAGAGATAGAATACATGATAATTTTATTGATATCATCAAATCTTTTAGTCTTCATCATTAGATCAGTTAAGTCAATCGAATATTTCAATTACGCATAAGATCGCCATTCCTGTTTTGTACAGTGTGATCAATATACTTTTTATCATACCTAATTAAAATATATTATTTCTTCAATTCCTGCTATCTTATTCAATGTGTATGCAATGAATATATAGAAATTTACATATAATATATAAGAGAATGCGAAAGAGATAATTTTTTAGCATTTAGGTATGTATCACATAACGTACGTTCACGTAATTTCTTGTGTTAATTGCAATAAAATGCATGCAGAAATTGAAGAAATAAAATATTTTAATTAGATGTAGTAATACGAATTGATTATTTTGTGTATTTGAATTATCCGCGATCAACTTTATATATATATATATACAATATAATGAAGACTAAAGAAGATCTAAGGATATCAATAAACTTCTTGCATTTTACTTTGTCAGATTTTTTATATTATTTCGCGTCTTATATGCATATATAACAAAAAATTACGCAAACGTTGTGTAATACATATGTGAATGAGTACTAAAAAGTTCTTTCGTATATCGCGCGAATCGATTACGATGATTGACTTTGTGCTTTCCCTGATATATCCCTTTTTTGTCTGGAAGCATAGTAATACACAAAACAATATAGAATTGGATAGAGTATTTATTTTCGTATCTAATAAAAACTCCATCCACGTATAATGTGGATTCTTAGATAATAAACATATAGAATTATCCGTGAATCCGATGTTAGCGCCGACTGACTTTCGACCAGCCATCGTCTTCTAATGGTCGTCTTCTATCGTCGGCAGCTCTTGGCGGAAGTCGATCATCTCGTCTGAAAAGTACAAAAATTAAAACCTTATAAAATTTAATGATGCAATTAACATCGTGATTATAAAGTTTGCCAAAAAATTATGCAACAATGCAACTAAAGCTTTTTACTTAATGGTTACGATTTACTTATATACTCACTCGCGCTTGTTAGGTGGTGGTGGTGGTGGTGGGTCTCTAGGAGACTCTTGAAGCGAGTCGCGTTTTCGCCAATCTTGATTAGTATTTCGCGATTCCCTGCCGGGCTCATCACGACGATCGCGATAACCGCCACGACGGTCAGATATTCTACCGCCTCGATCTCGATCTCGATCTCGATCATCGCGTATCGTATCACGTGAAATTTCGCGTATCTGTAATTGTAATTAATTAAATAGATTATTTTCTTAAAGCAACAGACACACACAGATAGTGAAAAGATAAATAATGTGATTAATACATTTAATAAAATGTAAAAAATACAGAAGATATTAAGAAAAATAAAAGAGAAGAGGAGAATTTTATATACATAGAACACTATATAATGCTTTGTATTGAGAATGTATGCTTACTCCGCGTCCATCCATTCCACGGTCGCGATCGCGATCACGATCACGATCATCTCTTTTGTCAAAACCACGGTTGTCCAATCTATCTCGATCTTTTAAATCATCTTTGTCGTAGTTGTCGTCTTTTCTCCATTTATCTGCAGTGTCTTTCTTCCATCTGTCAGAATCGTCGCTCCTTCTCCATTTATCCGCGTCGCGTCGTTCTGGTTCCCTTCTCTTCCACGAAGAATCCTCAATTTTCTCATCACGTTTCCTCCAACGTTCCGAATCGTTTTTGAGTCCATCGGAATCCTTATCAGCGTTGCGTCGCCATGATTCCATTGCTAGTGAAGATGAAAAATAAGATGAATTAAATTTCATTGATATGTCAATATATTGAAAAAAAAGCAAAGAATATGAAAATATGCTTACTAGATTTCGGACCATCGCGTTCGCGTTCGCGTTCGCGCTCACGATCACGATCACGATCACGATCACGATCACGATCATTATCTCCACGTCGCCATGTTGACACTGGTTCTTTCTTTTCCTCCTCTAATTTACGTTCGATCTCTTCCTCCTTGGCTCTGATAATATCAGCTTGCTTCTTAAGTTTAGCCAAACGTTCGACTTCCCTGGCTTCTTCTTCGGCCCGTCTATTTCTCTCCTCCTCTTCCCTCTTGGCCCTTTCCTCCTCTAGACGTTTCTTCTCTTCTTCCTGTTTGATGCGCAATTCTTCCAACCGTCTTCGTTCCGCAGCTTCCGCACGTTCCTTTTCCCATTTCGCTTTACGCTCTGCCTTACGCTCCATTTTACGTTTTTGCAGCCGTTTGACACGTTCCTCATTCAACAATTTCTCAAAGTCTTTCAGCTTTTCCAGGTGTATGCTTCTACGTTCAGCCAAGATCTTAGCTAAGAAAATATCGTGATCTTCCTTCATGCGTGCTAAGCGTTCTTGAGTCGCGACAGCTTCCTGCCTCTCTTCGATAGCCGCGGCGATTCGTTCATCTTCCTGCTGTCGCCAGAGCTGTTTCGCTTGTTGCATTTTTTCCTGCACAGCTTTCTCCAACAACGGGATCTCCTCGAGTCGTTTAGCACGCTCCAGATAATCGACTTTCTTCTCCTGGGACTTGAGCTTCTGCTGCATCTCTCTGCGTTCTTTTTGCAATTCTTCGGCTTCCCGCGCCGCGATCTGCTCCGCATCCAGCTTCTTGATTTCATCCTCGTCCAGTTTCTTAAGCACCTTCTGCCCGTGACTCGTTTGCGAAATCTGTTGCATCTTTTCCTTGAGATGACGATCCTTGATTTGCTGAATCTCACTCTGCTGACGTTTCCGTTCACGTTCCTCGCGCTCCTGCTCTAGTCGTTTCTGTTCAGCTAGCATTTGTTGCCGCTGGAGTTCCTCTTGTCGACGCATCTCCTCTTCCTCGCGAACCGTATTGATATGCTCGATGTACTCCTTTCGCTCCTCGATGATCTTATGCCTGCCCAATATTCTCTGGTGTTCCTTCATTTTGGTCTCGTGATAATGAGCGACCATCGCGTTACGTAGCTTCTCACGTTCGAGTTTCTTTTTATTGGGATTTATTACATTAATGGCACGGTGCAACACGGTTGCCATGTTCACCAACTGGCAGCGTATCTGTTCGGAGGGCATCGCTTGTAGCACTGGACCATCTGGATGATCTTCTCGTTGTGCCTCTGAGAGATCCACTCCGAAGTGAACACATGTCTTGCCATGGTCTATTCTGATCTGCATATCGTTGTAGCGCACGCAGTCCACTAAAAGACGCTCCAGATGAAAATCCGTCGTGAATTTAGCGAGTTCTAGAAGTCTGGAGAATTGTATAGTTTGATAGACTTGGGAAATTTGATGAACGAGACGTACAAGTGTCACATCTTGTAGAGCTGGGATGTATTGAATTAATGGGCTGTTTTCATCTGCCTGCAATGTCTGAATAACAGAATCGACTCTGCTACAAAGCTCCAATGGATGAAATTCTACCTCTAACCACGAATACAATTCTTGTAATTGCGGTGACGCGAGACTGACAACGTTTAAACGAACGATATCTTTCAATAGAGAAACGCGTGTTGGCGGTTGCGAGAGGCCCAAAAGAGTTGCGAGTTTCTGAGCCTTTTCCAATGGGCTTTTATCTGTTTCTATGAAGCGATCAAATTCTGGATGCGCAGATGGCAACGGTATCGATAACGTTGCCAATAATACACGGTTGGCCATTCGCTGCTGTTCCTCCGAGGACATGTTCTTCTTCATTTCACGAGAGAGTTGCAGAAGTTTGAATAACGCAGCCGCGTGAAATAGATAATTTCCAGCCTTCCAAAAGACCATAGCGAGCTTCTGATAGTAATTAGCCATCGTTTTTGGTACAGGAAGTTTCTTCGTTAAATTCATCATACCATGTACATCCTCCGAAGATTTAAAGGCTTCCTGCCACAATTCCATTTGTATTGCAGAGTCTAATTGGTTTAATCTGGTCTCTAGATTTAACTGTTGCGTCTCTGCTTTATTCATAGAAACATTCGATACAAGTGGCGGCAGTTTACATATCTCCTCAAGATGTTTTCGTAGTTTTTCGCATAATTTACGAAACTCAGTCTTACGACTATACTCGAGGCAAAACTGGAAGGCCATACGCGCAATATCATGATAAAGAGTTTCTACATGCGCATTAGTTCTGAGCAACTCTAAGCATTGGCAGTACGATTCCCATAAGAACTTCACCCAGGGCGTCAAAATAGTACGATCGCTTCTGTCTTGCGCGTCCTCTCCACTAACAGCAGAAAGTAAAATGCTTTCGGGTGTAGCAAGATTATCAAGATCGTCAATATCGATCACAGCTTGCTGACTCTGTTTACGTGCCGCATTTGTCTTCTCTTCAGCCATTCTCAAATAGCCACGTATTACATTTTCTAAACTTCCGACATTGACAGATTGGAACATATTTCTGTATTGGAATAAGCCCTCCTTTGCTATGTGTGATTTCTTCAATTCTACACAGAGGTCCAGATACTTGAACATTATAGGTTCCAATACAGATTCTGACCAATTGTACGTCCATTTTTTATTACGGAAGACTTCTTGCAATGTGTCTAATGCTCGAGCTGATTTGCCCACTTCGATAAATTCTGTTTAGAAAAAAAAAAAGAAAAATGTCAGCACAATCAGTCAGTTATATACAGTTTAAAATAACTTTTTTAATAATAGAAATTTATAACATGTGGCAACAATAATTGAAAAAATGAATCAGAACATATTATGCCAAAAAATAGATTATACTTATATATATTATAATTAAAAAGAATTTTAAATAATAAAAATATATTCTTTTTAGCTATTTTCATGAACACTATACTTGCTGGAAATGAAATAAAAGCATATCTTCAAATATATAGAAACAATAAAGGGAAAAGAAAAAAAAGAAAGAATTATTACAAGTATTTCTTACTAGTATCAATTATTCGTTATGCTTATATAACAAAGACACGAGGGATTTTGGAAAAAGAATAATATAAAATTAGTTATATTTTTCATATGTCATACTAAATAGAAAATTAATAATCAAGTAGAATATGAAGATAAATACTCATTTCCAAAATTTAATATTTCAATACATATATCTTATAATATTGCAAATATATATATATATATATATTATATTTTTATTTTAAATACAGAAATGCAAAACTGCTTTATATGTATTAAATATTTTTTCTTGAATTAAAGAAAAAATACATAATTGTGGCTTTCTACTCCGATACTGATAACTCTGATATTGCAACGCTTGTAAGGGTGAATAATACGGATGCATATGCTTATGAAAAAAACATCCTCGAAGGAGACTGACAGACAGTGCTCTAGAATCGCATTACGAGTACATCGATAGTTAACGCTTAAGAAAATAGTATCCACAAGTCGGGACTCCCGGGTTCGAATTCGTCGAGACTCGCGTCTTCCGCGCGAACGTTCCGAGAGCCACGGAATTCCCTTTTTTTTTTTTTTTCCCCTCTCACGACGTGCTTACGCTATCGGCCATGTCACGTCGTGTAGGACGTGAGGCGGCACCGTGACTTACCGTTCGCCCGTTTCAGGGCGTTCTCGGGTCGCTGGCCGTATCGCGCCATGGCTCCCTTCGCGTAGCCGCGGTTACACCTGTACCATACACACCAGTCAGAGGGTAGCGGAGACTCGCCGAAAGCTTGGAAATCCCGATTCCCGTATCCAGTACGTGTCTACCTCGACCGCGTGCGACCACCGGATAAGAGAAGAGAGGCGGACACCGTGGAAAGATGGCTTCCTGTACGACGTTAGTCAAAACGCGATCAGGTACTCCGGCTTTCGGGACGAATCGCATCCGAGGACGAGAGGTTTTCGAGGTTAAAAAATTACGTAACTTGAACGGCACTCGGCGATTCTTCGTAGGTTACGTTTATTCCATACTTTTCGCAATCGGTGAATAGAAGTTAGCAGCGAAGTTCAGTGCCAGTGCTGACAACGTTTAGTGATCGATGGTTCTTGCGTGTATAAAGCTAGGAAGTGTCACGTGCAGCGTTCCCAGGTCCCGAGAGGGCGCTTATCGTATGCGTGGCGCCAAATTATCGTACTTGAACTAAAATTATCGTATATTTAAAAATATTAATAAAATAATCATTTATATATTATTTCTTATATTAGAGATAATTCGCAAATAAGTTCGTTATCAATATTAGACGCTGGAAAAAAATCTTTATTAAAAATTTTAATTTATTTATATTTTATTTATTCTTTAAATTCATACACATACATCTTAGATAAAAGAAAGTGTTATCTTTACTAAATTATCTAACATAATATTCAGATAATTTGGTTTAGAGTTTCATAGCACATGAAAATATTTTAAGTAATAGAACTTGAGCAGTAAACGATAAAAACTTATAAATAAAACTATAAATATATTATTTTATATATCTATAATTTTCATTTTTTTATTTTACATTACATTTTTTAACTGTTTACATAAGCGATTTTAAAAATAATATTATCTGGAAGTTATCTAGATGAATCGTCATATAATTTTATCTTTTATCTATATATATTTAAAATAAAATCATCTTTATCTTATCTAAGATGAATTTACATATTTTTATCTCAGCTTTATCTAGCTAATTTTAAAATCATCTAAGCACAACACTGTTTACGTACGATACCAAAGTGCTATCGTACATCGTACAATGGCTAAAATTATTTGTACATATACGATAATTATCGTACGGATCCTAAGGGCTAGTCTACAATAGAGTCGTAAGATCGTAAACGTAAGAAATTGACCAATCACAGTTGAATTCGAGGAGAATAATCGACTGTGATTGGTCAATTTCTTACGTTTACGACCTTACGACTCTATTGTAGACTAGCCCTAACACTGGTCACGTGACATGCCCACGTGACGACAATCGATTCGGCGAGTTCGATACTTCGAGAATCGCAATATCGCTTGTTCGAGGGCTCGAAACGATCGTAAAGTCGCGTCGCGTCGTCGGTTATAGTTAAACGCGCCATCAAATCGCTCCGTATATTTCTGCTAATTCGCGATAGTAATTGTTATCTAACAGCGAATCTTCTGTTGAGAAAGTTGTCGCGAGTGCTTTGTCAAGTGTCGAACGTTTATCGTAACACGTACAATCGCCGTTGTACGTAGACATATCGTGATTTCAATGTTGTGTCCGGAGTCCGGAGTTCAAGCGGCCATTTTCGTCTAATTTGTTTCAATATAATTATTATCAAGGTAGACATCATCGTCCGATTAACGGCAAACATTTTATTTTTTTTTCTTTAAAAAGTGCTTCATTGTTTCTATATTTTTTATTATTTTTCGGAGGGCTATTTTATTAATATTTTCCCATATTTTTAAACGCACTCTTTTTTTAAATATTTTAATTACTAGCAGCGATGATTAATTTAGATTCAATTTGTATGTTACAGATCAACACCGACAAATTAAAATGGGAGGCGGAGATCTGAGAAAGGCATCATGAGCCGGCGAAGCAGTCTTAGAGTGAGTATATTTATTATTTATTTATAATTGTATTAAACTAAAATTTAAGTAATAATAAAATTATTTAATTATATTTATATTATTATATTTATAGACCTTATAGATATGGACTGGAAAATTGCCTATAGTTTCTGTAAGCAGCAGCATCCGGAAGAGGTTAGACAGAGAAACATACTACTCTCTCTTTTGCACCAATGGTATTTCCGGACACTTGTAGAGAGAAATAGTACTTTCTCTCTCTCCGAGTGTCCGGAAGTACCATTGTGTGCAAAAAAGAAGTAGTATGTTTCTCTCTGCTTTAACCCCCTCCGGATAAGGTCTGCTTTACGTATTGCCAGTCCAAATCTATAAGGTCTATGATTATATTGTACGCATTGAAAATAAAATCATATATAATAAATAATAATTGTTTGAAAAATGAACTATCTTGATGGGCACTACTACAATTTCTTGTTCTATTTATATGTTGTAGATCAACACTGCTTCACTGTTGCGCATCGATTATGGTGAGTCATTATTAAACTAAATTGAACTATTATTAAACTAAATTGTAAACTATTATAATGATATTAATTTTTGTTTCAATAGTATATATATTAAATGTATTATCAAGGGATCGTTTCTTTTTTTTAAATAATTACATTAATAAGTAACATTATATTAATAAGCTATGTTTGAAAATTTATAACTTTTTTTATATAAAAATTGAATAGTAACCACGTTTTTAAACATTTTTAATTTTTAAAGTCGATTATAAAATATATACATATACTTTTTGAATATTTAGCGTAAAGAAAGGATTTAATACAATGAAATATATTAATTTCTAATATGATGAAATATTAAGATTTATTCTTATCTTATATCATTCTTGAATTTATATGTAAATATTTCTCTCTCAGATCTTGCTTTATATATTTTTTAAAAACATAATAATATATAGTATAATAATGAAAACTAACACATAATATTAATAAGACAGAATAAGACAATTGAGAAGTAATGAATGAATAAAATTGGTGGAGTTTAATGGTGATAAATTTATTATTTTGATGAAATATTGTTTACATCTTAATATAAAATTAAAGCAAAAAACAGATATCAATATGAATATAATACATCTTATATTTTACTCTTATTATTCACTATGCCTTAACATTTACAGATTTTGATTTATATATTATATTATCATAACATGAAAAGATTTTCGGCAATAGCTAAATTAATAAGAAAACTTTCTACAGCCGGTGCTAAGTTTTTCTCTCTAAATATTTCAATAGAAATCATCTTTCTGCCATCTGGAGCTTGAATTGTCGCTAATGAGGTTAATTGATTTAAAAGATCTTGTGTTTTATCGCTTATCTCAGAAATAATTTGTGTTTCTGTGTAGTTTTGATTTTCGCTTAGCTGAACCATAAATAAGGCTATTTCCTTGTGAGTTTTTGTCATTGTCAGACTTTCTAAAATAATGAATAAAAACAAATTACTAGAAAATATTAATTTTATTTAAAATTAATAAAAATAAATTTTTTTTATTACCTTTTGCATGCGGTGCTACAGTAATTTCTCGAGCAGGAATGTTTACGAGTAAGTCGTACAGGTCTGTTCTTGATGATATTGAACTATTGCTGCAGCCTGCCACATAGTGTGAATATCTCTATATGTAACAATAATAATATTTATAAAATACAAATAATACATATTAATATATACTATTAATATTAATATATAAAAATTAATATTAAATAATAATTATAATAATAATAACATAACAATAAGTAACAATAATATACTGGTTCAGTCCATTTTAAATAGTCTACATTTTAGAAATTGTCTACTTTTTATTTAAAATTTCTTACTATCAAAGATATAATCTTTCATAGGGTGTATACCTTCAATTCAATCAACTCGTCGTTTACTAAATCAATCCAGGGAAAGAGATTGTCAGTAACTTTTCTATGTTTCATTAATGCAGGAAATGTTCTTATCCATTTAAGAAGTTGCTCTAGGCTGTGATGATAAATAATGATCTTTTTTTTCAATAAGAGAGCAGTATATATCAAAATTGTTTCTAATTCGAATGTTTTAATCAGTTCTTTGATGTTAGTACCAGCTGCAAATCGATGAGTATTAAAATCATCAGAGACAAATGTTCCATTCTCCTGTGTCGAACAGGATCCTTTTGTGAATACAGAAAGATATAGTTGTAGAATCTCTGTTGGTTTTCCTGTTTTGCAATACATCTTGCTAAGAACTCGTGAAAGCACTTCGTACTTTTGTGGATTAAAATCCTTTGCAAAAAGAACCAATGCAAATTGTTTTACCTGAAATAATTACGAAAAATTAGAAGAATATGAAAACTCTTGAATGTATGATAAAATTATTTTTTACACGAAGAAAATAGAAACTCTTATATGGATAATTACCTTTGGTAATTTATCAGAGTCAAATACTTCACTGCAATGTATATAAAACCAATCATGGCCGTGTCTCGCACACACAAATACATGAGGAGAACTATGTTCTAATTTCATATTGCATTTTCTTGTGACTACAGTCTTCTGAGATTCCGTTACTGCGGGATACGACCATGTCCACAAGCTATCTCCATTACAGTCTTTCTCTAAAATTTTTATTCTGAATTAAGCATATTGAACAATGCAAATATTTGATAATGCACATGAAAATAATTCATTTATATATTTGTATTCTTATCTAATGTTTTTATTTATAGAAAACTATACTATACCTATTATACTACAAGATAGTAAATCCGTTAATGGTGCCATTTATAGATTCTTTTTAATAATTAACTGACAATAATAACACTGTTAAAAACAATTAAAGTAATTATCATTCTTTATGCTTTTATATAATGTGTGAAATTATTATATTATTATATTTTCTTTTAATATAATATATTCTTTATTTGCGTTATTATAAATACTATCAATCTAATAGTAAATTATGGAAACATGTTAGCTATTGTTCTATCGTACATAATGCTTTTTTTTTTTTTTTTTTTGTGGAGAGTGTTCCAACGTGGAAAGATTATTTAATACGTATATTGCACACAAACAAAAATTGAGGTTAGGCTTAAATAGTCGACAGTCGACAGTCGACACCTTTCTGTCAGCTGCAATCAGCTGTAGAAGCTGTGGAAGGGAGAACAGGAAATTTGCACATAACATACGTATTTCCTGAATTTAATATTTTATTTAAAATGAGATAGGTGTATACTTTTCGCAATTTATATGATTAAAAAATACAATTGAGAAGAAAGTTATTGTTATCTTCATATTTTCACTTTATTTAATATATTTAGTTTAAAATTTTCTTTAAAGTTTTAATTAAATTTGAAATTGTGACTCAAAATAAAATAAAGAATTTCTCGAATAACGTTATTTTTTCTTCTTTATAATTCTATAAAGATTTTATGTGTTTCCAAATAATAACGCAAATATTTAAACAAGATTTAAATAATTAATAAACATTAATAAGTATATATATATATATATATATATATATATATGTATATATATGTATATATGTATAAATCTCTTGTGTCAGAGGTAGTGCGTATTAAATCAAGTAAAACATTTTTCTACCGTTTTCTTTACAATAATTAATAAGAAATTAATTTTAAAAAATTAGCTAGAATTTGTTATTGCTGCATAATTTTTTTTATATATAAAAATTAATTAATAAATTTATTTATTTATTACTAGTAAGGACGCATTTATATACAAACACATTATTAGTAAAATAGATATGGAATAAAATATATTATTATAGTTTCCATAAACAAAAAATATATAATTTGTACGCATTCTTTAACTTTATAATATGTATTATATATACATATATAATATATATATATTATATGTGTATTATATATTATATATAATATGTATTATATATAATTCTCTTTCTACATTTACTTTTTGATAAATATTAAAAGGGAAACGAAAATGTGTGTGTGTGTAAAAGACACGCGAACAATTATTAATTTCAATTTTTTAAGATTTAAATTAAAAATATTAATATGAACTAAATAAATTTAATATACATATAATATCTATTATATAAATTATCATCTTATCCGATGTGCATAGGATAAAAACAATAATAGCTATATGAACGAATATAACGAACAGATTTATTTTAAGATTCGCATTAATCTAATAAAATACATCGTGAATACTTGTGTTTCACGATTTTCTATCTAAATTTCAATAAGATTTTAGTTTATAATGTTTTTATTAATTTTTTTAAAGCGACTTTTGTTATCAATATCGCGATGCTTTTAATTATTCGATTATTGTTTGCTGTTAATATTTATAGAAAATAACAAAAGTGTAATGTGAAAGACTGGAAAGATGTATAAGATGATAAAGCCTTATCATTATTATTAATTATTATTAACCATTATGAATGTGTCGATAAAAGATCGCAAAGATGATGCTTACACTACTCGGTACTAATATTTTTATTTATTAAAATCGTTTTAGTTGATCATTTTGAATGAGCAAATTGCCACTTGACTATCGGGAGCTTTTTCAAAAGGTTTACTTTCATCGGGTGCCTTATATTGATTTACTTGATATACCAACATTGTGTCATACTCGTATACGTCCGTGCCAAGTTGCTGCATAAAGTTTACATAAAAAATAAATTAGTAATTCTCTCAGTGATATATATATATATATATATATATATATTTAATAATAAAATATAATTTTCTATAATTCGTCACAAAATTTGGCACAGTAAAATCGATTTACAATTTTATGATATAATATAGAAAAAGTTATAAAAAATAAAATACATATTAATATATATACATCTATTAAAAGATATGATACATCAAATTATAAATAGAATTCTGTGTTGAATTTTATCGCGAATTATAGATTGTTTAAAACGGGCTGAAAAATTGTCAATTGGATTTATCATTTACCTGAGTGAGGGGACTAGTATTTGTAGTGAAAATTCCAATGTATCCTTTTTGTTGAGTTAATTGGATAGAGTAATCTTCCATCTGTCTCATTACTAATACGTTTTCCGCGAAATTTAAGTCGCTGCATGTCGCCATCATAATATTGTGAAGAATTTTGCCCTTGCCTTTTGGTAATTTGTTATCTCTGATTGGTCCCTCTAGATACTCGAGGAAGTCGAATATAATCATTAATTTAGAGCTCAACATTAGTTCAGGCTCATCCCAAAGATCAAAGTTAATGTTAACTCCGATCGTTTTGCCACTTTGCGTTGATTTTATCACGAAACTCAAGTCCTTCTCTACGAGAAAATCCCATGTTTTTTCCATCAGTTCCCGATAATCGGTTCTTTTTAAGTTCGGTATTAACCATTGCTCCAAATCGGCTTTCGTATAAAAGCTTTCTGTGATTATTCTACGAATTTAAAAATATATCTATTGAGATGTACACAAAACAGTGTGTTATAAATATATACGGATTGATAATTGAATTTGGAATGATACTCACTCGATCGCGTCTTCTTTGTGACAATCGCTTAACGATTCAAAAATATATGGTTCCTGGTCGATTCTTTCCTTCAGAGGTTTCTCTTCAGAAGATATGAGTTGCATGCGATCCAATACTTCGGCCAGATCTTTTGCTTTGATAAAATCCGTGATGCCAATTTGATAACCTTGGTCCCTTAACTTGGTCACGGTGTAAATGGAATTTAAGGAATTTCCACCGAGCTCGTAGAAATTCGCATGCAGGGTCACTAGCGCACGACTATTATGTCCGATTACGGATGCGACAGTTGGAAAAAGAACTCGAGCTTTTGTAAGATCTTGATCTGACACACTGCTGTAATCGCAAATCGTAGCAACGTTGTCTTCTATAAAATAGAATTTTTCATAAACTTAATATGAGTCAGCTAATAATAGATCCTCGCTTTAAAAAATAGGTCAGTTTTAAAAGGGATTTCTTTATTTATTCAGTTAAAAGAAATCGAAAGATGACTCATTCAAGTCTAATTTTTTTTTAGTTTTTAAAAATAGAAATTATAACTTAAAAATATTGGAATTTTGTTTTATTCTTTCTTAAAAAAATATTTTTATTTTAATGTAAGATTATAATTACTTGCTGAAATAATTCACGACATTTAATTGCTCGATAAGAGATAAGATAAAATGAATTTTTTTTTATCTTACATTCTCTTGAGTTATTGTAATTTATATTAGAAGAGATTAGCTAATATGATGTGGCAATAAAAAGGAATGGAAAAGATAAAAAATTCTTAGAACCGGTTCTGAATATATATTAGTAATATGATTCCATGGTGAACTCTTAATAATAATCTTGTAATATCTCTATTTTTACATATAAAAATTAAATATTTATAAATATGTTTATACGATTGATGTATTAATTAATGTATTAATTACTTACATCGTGATACTTCAAGAAGGCATATATATGTATATAATATATGTGACATTTTGCTTGACAAAATGATATAAAATCACTGATCATTAATTCGACGTACCAATATTAGGATAAGATGATTCATATTGCTTTAGCAGCGTCTGTCGATCCGTTTTCCCATTTATTAAAAGAGGTATGTGATCAATAACAAAAATTTGCGGGAACATATATGGGGGTAATGTTCTTTGGAGGAAACTTTCAATCTCCCAGCTGGATAGAGTCGTGTCATCAGCTATGGTTACAAAAGCTATTAGTGCCTAAAAGAAAATATAAAATATAAAATTTAACATTAGGAAATCAACTAGGTTTTTCTTAATTGGACAATGTATATCTTTAAAATATTGCAAAAGTTATTCACGAAAAATCGTTTAGATTGCATAAAGTTATACATACTATTTGGAAAAACAGCATTTATAAAGTATCTACATTTTAAAGAAGTTTTTGTAACATGCAAAATAGTACGCGAACAAAAATATTTAAAATTATATTTAAAAATATTTAAAATCATATTTAAGAATATTTAAGATTAATTTTATATATAAAACGACTAGAAAATTTTAAATGTTAGATATTTGTGTGTGTGTACGAACCTTAGAAGAGAATTATATTTCGGAAATAATAAAAAGAAAGTTTTAGAGCATTTTATTTTACTTTATGCATACACACATTTACCTGCGACAGTTCACCAGGCTTATGACAAAGAACCACGACTTTATTGATACCAGGTATCCTAACAATTATCTTTTCGACTTCTGTAAGATCGACACGATGACCTCTAATCTTGATTTGCGAATCCATTCGTCCCTCGTAAATTAACAAACCTTTGACAATTTTAGCGTAGTCGCCGGTACGAAAGATCTTTGGATATTCTGCACACAAATTAACATATTCATTTGAATTATAGCAAAGTAAACTTTTCGAATTTAATAGATCAATATCCGATATTATATCACGTTATTTTATCTCTCTTACCTGGATCGATAGCGTGAGGATTGTCCAAAAATTTATGTGTGTCTTGTTCGCATATATAACCCGCGGCAAGATTCCTTCCTGCCACAATTAGCTCACCGACTTCTCCCTGGGGAACAAATCGCATGTCCTTGTTTACAAGATAAATTATGCAATTATCGATAGGATCTCCTGCAACAAAAGTGCCTCAAATATGATATAGATTATAGATGTTGTCAACGATAATTTTTTTATGATTTATCTTTTTTTTATTAGCTACATTCGATGGCTAATCAATAACCGGTTTACTAGAAGTTTAGATATCAACAGGATATCAAGTCATTGCTATTATTATTTCTTCATTAATTTATTATAATCAATGACGTATCAATTTTTAAGTCATATTCGACATAAAAATTCAGATAAAAATTATCCTTACCGATTGGCACTTTCTCCATTCCTTGTAATTGTGTGCGTTTGTTCAAAAGATAATACGTGACATCACCCATGACTTCTGTGCTGCCGTAGAAATTAGCCAATATTTTGTCCTTGTTGCTAAACGTAGCAAAAAATTGATCAGCCAACGCAACTGACAAAGTTTCTCCTGAACAGATCCAGAGTCTTAAGCGATCGAGAACATTGTCAGTATTCTACGCAAAATGACAATAAATTATATTTTACTTATGTATATTAATTTTAGTTATACAATATATTAACTTATTATATTAATTGCTCACGCATTGTAGACATATTATATTTTAACGTGGCGCGAAAAATGTAGAGCTGATTAAAAAATGTTTTAAGTTGTTTCGAAACATTCGTGCAAGCGATGATCGATAATTGCATAATTCTTGCTAATTAGAATAATTAATTTAATCTGATTTAAAATGTCTTGTTGAAATGCCAAGAGTACAAGGTTATTCGAAGTTTTCGCTAGCCTTTAAGAGGAAAAGCGATACGTTCGCTGCACATTCTACATTCTACATTCTACATTATTGATTACACTTACATTTCGCACGCAGTGAGCTATGATTACCGTCATGAGTTATTAGAGATTCTATTTATTTTAATAGTCAGGGGATCAAATAAAAAGTGCAGTATTAATCTTTATCTAGTTGTATCCTTATACGACGTTGCGTAAATTCAAGATTAAAATTCCGAGAAATTTACGTAATAATAGCAAGTTTCTCTATCTTATAAAAGAAATAAATGTGTAGAATATAGTTGTTTACTCACTTGCAAACCCAAATACATGAGCAACGAATGCAACAACGATGGCACAAGGACTAAGCGTTGTATCTGAAACATGGATGGTTTTAATTTTTCATAAATTATATCACGCGTACATAATTTACGCATGCACATTTAAATTATGTTAAAAAGATGATATAAATAGCTGTGTAAGATTTCAAATAGACTTTGATTGAACATAGATTTTCTCGATTTGTTGGATTTATTTAATTCATTTCTAAATTGTTAGAGTAAATTATCTGCTAATAATAAATATATTAAAATTATTCCCTTTAAACAAGTTTTCTGTATAATTCTTTTTTTAAATAAACCAAACATATAAAAAACTATCATCTTATAAAGTGACAGTAACTAAATTTAATTTATATAAAATATTTTTTTATATATAATACATATAGGATATTTTCTAATAATAAATTTTCTAAAATATACAAATCTTTGACATATTAGTGAAATTGTTCCGAGTAAAAATATACAAATATAAATTATATAATAACTAATTAGAGTCTCAAAATGAGTTGGCGATGAGAGCCCGGGCGCAGTTAATAAGGCGCATATTTATTTAAATGAGTAAACTTTAATATAAAGATAGTTTACATAGATAATGATACATAGCGATGATAGCGTACGTTTCGGCTCTTTCTTTGAGCCTTCTTCAGCGGATACAATTAAAAGATTGACTGTCTATTAGACGAAATTTATCCCTCTTATGTGAGTCAAACCAGCAGACAGTTACATACAAGAATTATTGAACATCGTAACCATATTAAAAGAAATACAGCAAATCGTTCTGTCATTACCGAACATAGGCTCGAATTTAACCATGATTGTAATTGGGACGAAATACAAATTTTAGATAGCGAACCTATTCTTGAAAAAAGACTCGTCTCCGAAATGCTATATATTAAGAGACAAAAAAACAGCCTAAATTCACACACAGATACAGAACTATTACCATCTTCTTATTTTACTGTAATTAATAGATTGCCCAAGATATAAAAAAGAGAAAAAAAGGGAAACATCTTCATGTGTTAGTCCTTAATTTATTAAATATCTAGCATATTATAGTGTTTTCTTTTTCTTTTCTTTTTCTCGTGACTTTCAGTTTTTAATTAAAACGTTTATTTATTGTTTATACACTTAACTTTTATTTGACTATTATTCGTTAGCTGACTCCTTTGACTTTTACATAACGTACCGGTTTGTCATGTTTATCCTAGATTTAATTTAACCACTCTCCTCACGATGAGTGATATCAGTAACCGAAAATAACTTGAGAATATAACTCTAAGAATATTAAACATTTAGTATGTTAATGCGATCGTTCTGCTACACTTTAGACAACTCCACACTTCCGTTACAATTTTCGACCCTGTACAATAATGAGATCTACAAATTTGTAAGTTATTTTGATCCGTTCTTTTTTGTTATATAATACTTAAAAAAATTTTAACATTTACAATAAGCTTCCTTCCATAAAAAAAGTGAATTTTCACCTACAGATTTTACGACATGAATATATTTCTCATTATCGACTTCCTGGGCTTATCTATCCAGTGAAGAAATAACGTCGAGATTAGCTGAATATAATATGGAAGGTAGCAGTCTTTCACGTCTTGAACATCACAAACTAAATTTCGTCTAATAGACAGTCAATCTTTTAATTGTATGCGCTGAAGAAGGCTCAAAGAGAAAGAGCCGAAACGTACGTTATCATCGCTATGTATCTCATTATCT
Organism: Prenolepis imparis; assembly: GCF_030444845.1. Taxonomy (NCBI): domain Eukaryota; kingdom Metazoa; phylum Arthropoda; class Insecta; order Hymenoptera; family Formicidae; genus Prenolepis; species Prenolepis imparis. Next base: position 17,126,993 of record NW_028141166.1, on the reverse strand, counting down.
ATGTAAACTATCTTTATATTCAAGTTTACTCATTTATATAAATATGCGCCTTATTAACTGCGGCCGGGCTCTCATCGCCAACTCATTTTGAGACTCTAATTAGTTATTAAATTTTAGCAGAGCCGTAACGATTGTTTTTTACTTTCATTCAATTATTTAATTTATAAATTATATATTTTTTTAATATATAAATTGTATATAATTGATATTTATATGAGAGAAAAAATTTTAACTTTATAATAAATTTATAGTAGTATGTAGTAAATAATTTTTGAGAAAATAAAATAATTATAATAATTATAATATAAGTAACTTATTTGATTTTTACATTAGATATTTCTTAAAATATCTATGTATATCTATATATGTTTATTCGAATAGATAATTTTTGTACGACAGCTTTTGTTATAATTATAATAAATATTTAATAAATATATTAAAATTGTAATAAATATATAATCATTTTATTTTCATAATTTTTTTTCTATATCTACTTACAAGTAAACCTACCCAAGTGTTACACTCCGATATTTGTCAAATTTGGCACAAATATAGAACTACCAAAAATATTTGATATATTTTTGGTAGTTCTACATTTGTGCCAAATTTGAAAAAAATCAGAGTGTAACATTTGGGTATGTTTACTTGTTATAGTAGAACTAATAATTATTTTCTACTTATTATTAGAATCATCTCTCAACAAATTGTCAAAGTTTTTTACACTTATTATAAAATATTCTATATTGTTGCAATTATTGCGCAATAGATTAACAAATTTTAAAAGTTACCTGATGTTTCTCTAAGAGTGGTACAAATCTTTCCGGATCTTTTGTTACACTTTTCGGCACAATTACTAATGTACGGCCCTGTAGAAGGGGTCCCCAAATCTCCGGGACACTATCGACAAATGTGAGAGCAGTCTTGAAAACGCATCGTTCTTCGCCATCGACATACGGAAGCTCTCTCCATTGCCATTGTAGACGATTCAATAAAGTAGCATGTGGTATAAGCACACCTTAAAAAGATAATTTGATAAATAATATCACATGTATATACAATCAGACTTTATTTCGCAGATTTTATTTCATATAAGCTCTAAAATTATAACGACATTCTTGGCCGCGTGTAATTTTTTTTGCAACTGAATTAAAACTGATACTTTTGCAACAGAGATAATGGTTCAATGACGCTTTTTTTATTTGCCGTGTATCATAATACTGTAAAACTATGCCATGTGATATTCGCAGCATTTTAAGGACATTCACAAATTAGTGGCGTGTGCGATAGAAAAACAATTATATACATCTTTTGACTTATGAAAAATAACTAGTAGTGTTAATGCATATTTTTTTTACATCGCGTATTGTATAATTAATATGAATATGATGTTACCTTTTGGAATTCCTGTACTCCCGGAAGTATAAAGAACGATGGCGAGTTGATTCGAGCACTTTTTAGATTTTAATGCATCTTGTTGTTCTTCTTCAGCTTCTTTCAAAAGTTGTTCGTACGTCACGATCGAGGCTCCCTCGTAAATTGACAAATCCGCTAAAAGCGGAGTCATATTTTTTATGCAATGAATAATCTTACGGAAAATGTTCTTATTTCGAATTATCATAGATTGGAATTAAACTCAAAGTCTTTTCACGCGTAGTTATATGACGAAATAATAAAATGTATCAACATATTTTGGAAATATTATACTTTGAAATGAAATTTTATTATACTATTTTCTTTCAAAGTAACCATCTAAATATGATTTTGCGCAAAAAAATTGCGTATTAACATAACTACAAGGTAAAAATTAATTGCTATATAAATATCTCACGTTCGTTATGCATTATATGCTCAATTTATTCATGAATGGATAACATTGACTTTGATTAACATACCCTTGATAATTCGCTGTTACAATGCAATGTCAAAATATCTTTAAATAAACTAGATTGAGATATATTTAATAATTTAATATAAATTGACGATAATGAAATAATTTATTGATAATAATGCGAAATTAATGTACATTAATATTAAATAAAATAAAAATAATATTTTTTATATTGTTTTCGGAACACATTTTTATTAAAAAAATTCTCAGCATTTTTTAATCTCAATATTTAGAGATATGTCATTATTGAATTAAACAAAAAAATATATTATTTTTGTAAAATTTATATTATGGACGTATATAATCTATAAGAAAAAAATGAAATAATCTATAAGAAGAAAAAGAAAATTGCTTACTTTTTTTTAAATATTAATATTAATATTAATATTTATGTAGGATTTTCATGGTGTAAAAAAGTGACATTTACCTTCTTCTTCGATTAATACTATCAATGGTTGTGCTTCTTCGAAAATATGTTTTATCCTGGACATGGGAAATTCCGCGTCCAAAGGTAGATAGGCCATTCCTGCCTTGAGTATACTAAGTAATGCAATTGGAAGGCGATGTGATGTTTTCATGCAGACAGCCACTAATGATTGAGAAGTTGTCTCAAATTTTTCATATTTTTGCAAGGCTCGTGCAAACTGATTGGTGATGTTATCTAATTCTTTGAAGGACAGCACGTATTCCTGGTTAGCATCATCTGTATGAAATTTTTAATTTCAATATTTGTATATAATTTTTTTGACACAATGTTCGTTATTAATTATCACAATCTATTTGCAATCAACTTATGAATAAATAATAAAAATATTTTTATTACAAAAAAGCTTTGACTTTTGCAAAAATATAAATCCATCAATATTATTATTTATTTGTAAATATACAATTTGTAGATATACAAAATTTATAAATGAGTAGCGTTAATTTCATTGCTGGCTAAAAATAATACTGTTTAGCAATTATGATTTAGGATAACTTCCGTCTTTTCAAGAAAAAAATCTTACCTTCGTAATATATTGCGGTTTGATTCGGATGAGCCGTTGCTGCGCAACTGAACAATTCGTGAACTAAATCTGTCTCTTTGTTTTTTTGTATCTGTTGACCCTTTAAGATGGATAGCTGCTGCAAAGTACCCATCTTCAAATGTTCGAAGCAGCTATATTGCTACGGTTAGCGAAGAGCTAAAATTTAGTTTAGAATAAAAATTAATAAGCATACATTTATAAATGCATATTAATGTTTTTGAAGAGAAAGAAAAAGTAAAATTTGCTTGAAATATCTTCTTTTCAAATTGATAATTTTAAAGATGTTAATTTTTTTATTGCGCATTAAATTCTTTATTCTACATATAGATGTAAAAATTTACATTTATTTAGAAAATCTTTGAAATAAAATCTTTGAAATAAGAAATTCCTCACGTGTGCAGAAATAAAAAATGTGAATTGTCTAAATTATTTGTAAATGTAAAAGGGATTGTTTTTCAATTGAAGTAAATATTAGTAAATATTAGTTGTACTAATTGTCTTGTCCAAAAAATAACATATTGTTACAGATTTGTTATTATGTAAGATTGCAAATTTAGTCTTGAAATTGGAGAGTATGCTATGCACATATAATTTTTGCTTCTATATCTCTAATATGATATAAACGATTACGATAACTATTTCAAAAAATTAAGTTAATAATTAATAATTGCTAATAATTTAAATAAAAATAATTTTAAATTGATAAATCTAATTCTGTTCAATAATTATTGCGCAGTAATTCTCGGAATGATGTGCAAGAATAATAATGATTTCAATTATCTGAGAAACGTCAACTATTCGATCGATTTATATCATTAAAGTTTGCATTATACGTCTAATCAATTAGCGATTCCATGAGATTAATTAAACAATTAAAATTCTTATAAAAACGATTACGATACATGTTGCAAGATAAACATTAATCCGGTTAAAAACAGTAATAAAGTAAAAACTAGTAATATTGGCTTATTTGCATTTTTGAAATATCTCGAAGCATAAATGCAACTACGGTATTAAAGCACATATTGGAAAACTTCATATGAGATGCCCGTTTCCGAGGAACTACACCGTGATAATAGCGTTACTGCCGGAAAAAAAAAGAAATCGGAATTCTCGCCTTGAATCGACGGAGAGAAGGGAAAAATTCACATTCAGAGGAAGGTTGTTCATGCACAAAAAAAAAACTGTTGTGCGTACAATGTTGCGCGTGTATGGAATTAATATCGCGTCTTGCATATAAATTACATATTTAACGCTGTACATGATATACGATATACGAGTATTAAATTAGATTTAATTAGATGTAAAGCGTATAAAACGGCGAACCGTTTAATTATAATATGTTCAATTATCATTCTAATACAAAAGATATCATTTGAATATTTTGAGATTTATCAGGAATGAACAATCTTGACGAATTATTCATATAACGCGCATTTCTGTTATCACAATTATTGAATTTAAATAATTTGAAAATGCAGAATGACCAATTACTGTTAGAGATAAGTAACGTTTATTGAATAATATATATAGCGATTGTGATCAATAACCGAATCGATTATTACGCAAGTGTATGAAAATGTGAAGTTGTGTTTTATTAACACAAACACTAGTTGCTCAAACGCATTGTCTCGCTCTAATAATATCAAGACTCAAGTAAGCATGTGTTTACGTAAATGCAAATCTTTGGAAAAAATACTAGCATGAATTTCCAATGAATTTTATCAGAAATAGACAAAGAAATTATTACTAAAACGCAGCAATTTTCATTGTAGCATTTTTTTATGCATTAATATATATAATGTCCTGTTTGTGAATTTTGCAAGTTTAAAAATAACTATAAATTATGCTTTATAGTGTTGCACTTTAAAACATGGCTAAAAACTTATCCGATAAATTACATACATGTACATATATACATATCATATGTATACATATCATATACAGTACCGGCTAAAATTATATCACCTTTTGATTTTTTCAGCATAACTTGTTTTAAAGTGCACGGATCTCTACACGAATCATAACATATTTTGAAGGACGGTATAACATATATTGAATTATAATTCAATGTTATACCAACCTTCAAAACATGTTATGATTTGATAGAGATCTGTGCACTAAACAAGTTATGCTGAAAAAATCAAAAGGTGATATAATTTTGACCGGTACTGTAATGTGTATAAGGAACTTAGAATCATTTCATGAATTTAAGAATCATTAGATTAGCATAAATCGGCTCAGTAATCTAATATTTTGTTGTAGACTTTTGAGATTTATTTTTTAGATTTTTAGAATTTACTTTTATATTTTTTAAACTATGTCTCTTATATAATGAGATTTTTCGCATTAACAATCGATTGCATTAAGACACCACTTTGATATAACGGCGTATATGGAAATAAAATATATGAACACTTCAGATATTTCTTTTAATTTAAAAAATGATGTGTATAATCTATATTCAGTTTTATACTTATTTATTTAATGTATTCATTCATATCCCGTGAAGTATCGATCTTTATAAATTTTATACGCAGTAAAAAATACAGTTATATTTATTACATGATATAATTTTGTGAACATAACTTTGTAAATATAAAAAGATTTGTATCTGTTTTTTTTATTTTATTTTTTTTGTAAAATTTTATTTGAATATGAATACTTTATTACAAATTTTACTACGCGAAAATAAATTCGGAAAAATCATGTATATTTTTATTTTTAATCGTTACAAAAATGTCTGAGGCGAACTTTTTAGATGTTAAAAATATAATTATCTTCTTGTCTTCTCTCTCTTGTCATAGAAAAATATCGGTTTCTGAATAAATATTTGTATTTATATGGTTTTTTACGATATCGTATCGTGTCAAATAGCTATTTTTTAGTTTAACAAATTATTAGTACATCACAACAAATAGCCTACGATGCTGCACTGTGTTTATAACATTCACTCACCTTGTCACTTCCTTTTTTCTTTTCTTAATGTTTAATTCCGATGATGAGTAGTTCAGTGAAGGATTAAAACTTTGCGTCGTCACACCGCCAACGAAATTGTCGAAATACGACGATTCTAGCAGGTACTTTCACTTATATATGTATATATATATATATGCGTTGCTTCTCCTTTCGTCGACCGAACACTGGCATTCCACTTTGTTAGATATTTACCACGACGGCACACGTTTCTCGTTAACTCTTCTTGTTTCTTTCTTTCTCGTCTTCTCTAGTTCCTTTTTTCCTTACTTGATTCCTTTCTTTCCGGTTATTCCGGTTATTCACTATTATAGTTATTTTCTGATTTTTTTAAATAAAACAGCTAAAGTAATTTTGTGTGACGCATAAGTTAGTAAGGTTGTATTCAGCGTGATTGTAGCGTTTGATCTCCGGCAGACTAGTGACCAAGAGAGAATGCCTTCTCCGGTTGATATGACATGTACTCTTATATAGAACCGGCGATGAGGACTCTGAATTGTTCGTTGTCCCCCTCAATGTCTTTTAGAATCACCGACGCGCATCAGCGCGAGCATGGTCTAAATTTTTTTGCCAAACATAATTCGGAGAAATTCAGTTTAAAACATCATTTATATTCTCCAAATATTGTCAGTTTCAAGATTAATTATTTCAAGTCATGATTATGTCTTTTCTTAACTCTCTCTCTTATCTGTATTATTTTCTTATTTATGTTGTTTTTATTTTATTATGATATAATATATAATAAATTACAATAAAAGTTTATTATTTTAAATGTGCTTTTATGCATGTAAATGTAAAAAATTAATTACTTTTGCATTACAATAATTTTAAATGTCACTCACAATTGGTTTTATATCACAAGTCATCACTAGTACCTACATATATTACGCGATCAAGCTGATAGTTTACAATTAAATAGTCACAAACAATCAAACATTAACAATAAATTCAGCCCCAATTGCACGCAGAAGTGCAAATCAGAATTTAAGCAGATTAATCCAATATCAATTTCGTGAAATAATTAAAAGAATTGGATTAACCTGGAAAATTGGATTATGAGTTTAAAGTCTTTCCTCAGTATTTTATAAAAGATTTTTCTCTATTTATTTTTTATTTAATATTATATGCTCACAATGTGAAACAAATAATTGCGAGAAAACTATTATTTATATTCATCATTACTATTATCTTATAATCCCGAATACTAATCAATTTATAATATTAATATTGTGAAATATATCAAATGAAGCACCATAAACGTAATATCGAATTAAAATTTTATCGCAGTTATATATATATATAAAACTGCGATAAAATTTTAATTGTTTTTTAACGCTTTTTTATATTATAATATAGTTATTTTGAAATAAATTTATATTAGTCTCTTATATGTGTATATCAATTCAAGATAAATGATATATATATATCATTTTTTTCACAATAAAAATTATATATATATATATATCATTTATCTTGAATTGATATACACATATAAGAGACTATATTATAGTTATTGTGAAATAAATTTATATTAGTCTCTTATATGTGTATCTCACTTCAAGATAAATAATATATATCATTTATCTTGAATTGATATACACATATAAGAGACTAATATAAATTTATTTCACAATAACTATAATATAGTCTCTTATATGTGTATATCAATTCAAGATAAATAATATATATATATATAATTTTTATTGTGAAAAAAATGATATATATATATATATATATTTATCTTGAATTGATATACACATATAAGAGACTAATATAAATTTATTTATATCTCGCGCATGTGTCTGACATAATCTATTTGAAATTTTTAGATTGAAAGTTTTAATGAAAGATCCTCTTCTAGGCGATCGCTTTTGCGAATTTCTTAAAAATATTGATATTATACTCTTGACTTGATATTATAAAAAAATTAAATAATCTATAACTTAATATAATTTATTAATATAATATAATAATTAATGATTTAATATATCTAATACAACGTAACATATATTTATGTGAGATATAAGGATTTATATAAAAATGATGTCATTAAAAGTATTTTACGAGTATTTCATCATATTTCATCATTGCAGTCAATAAATTGTAAATATAAATTGTGCACTTATCAATTAAAATCAACAAGTAAGCATGATTATTCCTAACATATTTGTATCAAATCGCTTCTAAAACCGGCATTTTCTTTTTATTGCTCGACGAGATTATATATAACTAGAGTTGCACTATCAGTAAATAAAGTTCTCGTATTCTCATATAATTATCTTAATATTGTAATGGCATACAAAAGTACAAAGAAATATCACGCATACGCATAAATAATTATTAACACTGGTTTTCTCAAGGTTTTATAGTCGGAACTATGATATTTTTAACAAATAAAAGAGGAAATTTTTCTTGATTTTATCACGAATGTGGTCGCGCTAGTATTTATTAGAATAATATATCAAGTTTGCATTTTGCTTCAACATTACATTAGCCATTTAGTTCACGAGCTCGTGCTAATGTGATGAAAGGAAGAATCCAAGATAACGAGACGTTCATTTTCCTATTGCATCGCAATCTTCCTATTGCTACAACGAATGCAATCAATAAAAATCTATCTAAGTTAATGCTGGGCACATTTATAGATTTCAATATTTTTAATATTTTAATAAATTTTTATTATAATCGTATAATTTTATACTCGCAATATAAAGATTAATCTTTATTTTAGAATTTAAATAATTTTTTAAATTTTAGTTAAAGAATTCTTTATCAAAAATATATTCTTTTATCTGTGATTGGGCCTTACATTAAAGGAATTAATTAAAAATATATTAAGAATATAATAAGAACTGCGATAAATGTTTTTCAACATTTTGAAATCTTTGTGTTACGATATACAAAATTTAAAAAAACTGTATATTTTTTGCTTTTGCTCTAGAGATTTTGAGAGATGTGCATTAACTTAATCTTAAAAACGATAAACAAACAATATAAATTTTGCATTGGTATTACGATATTTTTTACGATCGTTATCTGCAAAGTTTGTTTAAAGTTTGTTAAACCTGAGACAGAGTTGCAATTAATTAATTACTTTTTTAATTAATTAACATATTCAAATACAAATTGATGTACAAAAATTTAATTAAAATGTTTAATTTTTTTGATATAAATGAGATTAATCGAACATTGTTTGATATGAACGAAATCAATTGAGGGTCGTTTGATTGACAATTGATATGAGCGAAATTAATCAAAGGGCAGTCGATTAACGATTAATATAAGAGAATTCAATTGAAAATCCTTTAACTGACGATTAATATGTACGAGTAAACTTAATCGTATTTGTTTTTCTATAATTTTTGCTTAAATTTATAATATGAAATCAATAAATATAGTTTTATGATTTTTAAACGACCGCAAGCTAACAATTTGAGATAGCCATAATGCATTTTTATCAAGCGTCACATTATGTTTTTCGACAATATAATTCTAAAATATAATTAAAATTGTGTCTTATATTTTTAATTTTAAAACAGAAGGATTTAATTATTCAATAATTAAATATTCAATGACCCGCAGAACACATGTGCGCATAGTTTAAACTTCGATCTAAGTTTAAACTATTATTGAAAAACCGACCCTTAATCGTCAATTGAAAGACTTTCAATTAAATTCGCTCGTATTAATCATCAATCGACCGATCTTCAATTGATTTTGTTCATCAATCTTTAAACAATATACAATTAATCTCATATATATATTAATCGTCATCGAACGATTTCCGATTATTTTTTCTCAAATTAATCGTCAATCCATAACACTTTAATTAAATTTGTATACATCAATTATTTAATTTTAAAAAATTTAATTGATAATTTTTCAACCACCGTTATCCGAAAGAAAAGCGACAGAACTCATGGTCCATGCTTTTCATATTTCATCAAACATTGTTCTCGATTATTTAACGCGGCAAAACATAATTCTTAATTATAAAATACATTTACTTGTTGTTTCTCTCTCTCTCTTTGCAACAATTAATTTATTTCATATTAAAAAAAAGTAACAATTTAATTACATACTTTCCTTACTAAAACTTTACATTTATATTTTATATAGTGAAATTAGGATTTAACATTATAAAAAATGTTTAACTGTTTCGTTCTTTTTATTTTTCTTTACTCTTGCTCAGATACTTACTAATTCATGTCTTTCCCTCTTTTACATGATATTTGCGAACTACGTGACTTTTTTTTACACTTTCACAGCAAGGAATTTCCAACGCGATGGTTTTAAGCCAGGTCAGACTAAGCATTTCCTCATGACGCATGCCAATTCTTGGAATATCCATTATGTCTGTTTCACGTACTCGTTTATGAATGGCGAGTATTCTCAAAAAAATGCGCATTCGATATACAGTAGTTTTATACGACGCATGTGTAATGTAAATGAGATGATAATGAAACGATAATCAAGCGTGTTATATTGGCAGTATCATGATATGATTGCAGTATCATGATATAATGCAGTATCATGATATGATTGTATCAGCAGGCCATTAAATCCTGAAATTAAAAACTTGATTTTAAAGCAAGGTTATATCTACCTTACTTTTTATAAAAAGTAACTCGTTACCGTTATTTGTTACTAATTTTAAAAAGTAACGCGTTACTTTACGTACTACGTTTACTGTTACTTAGAAAGTAACGATTCGTTATTTTTTCGTTACTTTTTTATGTTTTCGTTTTTTTGTAGTACTAAAAAGTAAGCTATTAGATTATAAAATTATATTATTTAATAATCAATATTAAATATAATAATCTAATGTTACAATTAAAAATTCTGAACTAGTATTTATGTAGCAAATGTACCTATATAGCATATATAGCAAGCTAATAGGGAACTAAAAAGTAACGGTTAATTCGTTATCATTACTGTAAAAATGTAATGATGTTACCGTTACCATTACAAACAAAGAAAAGTAATGATAGTTACCAAAAAAAAATAACTATAACGGTAACAGCGTTACTTCCTAACCCTGGGTTATATATAGAAAGATTTAAATATATTGTGTATAGAAAGATTATATAAACATCATAAAAAATAATTATTAAATAATTAATAACTATTATATTAAATAATATAAAAATATTATATAAATAATGAAAAATATTATTAGAAATATCATTTGTAGTTTTTCTCTTGAGTTTAATATATGTCACATGTAGACTATTAGCTATAATTAACACACCCAAGAATCCATTACATTTTTCTAAATTGAAATTACCGTAATAAATGACAAGAAGATTGCCAAAAAATAAGACTTTTCATTAACTTATAAAATAAGATTTTTTATTAATTTTTTATTAGCAATATATAGAAGGCTACATATTTTCATGATCTCTTATTTTCTTATTCCATAAATATTTACCATATTCGTACTTTTTTTAAATACTTTTAGATATTTTTATGCTTGCAGTTAATCTATTATTGTTAAATGCCGTAAGATCAGCACGCATCATCTTGTGCGTATATATATATTCATTATACATATATGTTATTCATTATGCCACCTGTCAATGACATAGGTACATATATATATATATATATATATATATATATATATATATATATATATATAATTATATATGTATAGACTAAATATTTGTATACTTTCACTATCGCAATAAGAGATTGAAAATAGCCAAGGAAGATAATTATCATTTATTTTAGTATCTTTTTTACTTTGTCATGCAACGAGAAAATGTTGCTTTATTCGTTCTCAACTGCTTACAAGATATGTATCTATAACAATAAAATATATAGAAATTAATCGGCTAAATTGCATCACTTGATTATGGCTTTTGATTATAGATTTTTTATATCGCTTGGCTAAAGCGATATAAAAAATAAATTTTAATATATGTCTTTACATTTTTGTGTGTACACGGATAAAATTAAATTAAAGAGAGACGGATATTTATAATTATATTCTTTTAGATCACGTTTTGCATTAGCAGTCATGAGTTGATATCTTATTATATAGAATAAAGAAAAGATAAACTTGGAACAAATTAACTAACAGTTTGGTTTATATATGCATATCTATATGTCGTACTGCACTCAGGGTTGGCCGGAAAAATCCAGTGAGTGGAAAAACCATGGTAAATTCCGGTTTTTACCGTCTCGGATTTTTTTATTCAATGGAATAAACTGGAAAAAACTATAAAAATGATTACATTAAAATATATTTATATAATTTTATGAAAAAATATGCGTTTGCTTTAATTAATAAATCATATTAATCACTATGATTAAAAAAATAAGAGAAATATAAAATCTTCTTTAATTCAAATTAATATATGAGATACATTTTTTTAAACTTTAAAGATATAAAAAATTTTTAAATTTATTTTATTGTTTTTATTAGAAAGTACCAGTTTTTGCCGATTTTTTTCCGGAAAATACCGGTTTTTACCACTGGCATGGACTTTATCCAAAAAATGTGGAATTTTGCCAACCCTGACTGCACTGCATGTATATACATACATGATACGCGATGAGTATTCACTGCAATTATTTCCTCTCCTTGACCGAGAAAGAGCATTGCCATGCATTCACATGGTTTGGCTTTTCGTTCGAAGACCGGTATCCGATTATCTTGAACAGTTGCGACGATGCGCGTTAGGTAGATATTTTGCGTGTTACACAATATGGATTGATTGGCCATTTGATTGTGTCAAGTGGCGAGAACAATAGCTTGTCTATTCAGTTAGGCATAGCCCCATTTTACCATCTTAATCTGTCACATCCGCGGTAACCTTACCCTCTATTATATGACGCAGACTTTTACGTGCCGGAAGTTTTATTCTATACTATTGCGCGACTGATAATATTGAGAAAAGACGAAGGTTGATTTTCACAAACGCCTATCGTGTATCGCGTGTTATTGCCGAGTAATTGCATGATAAAGACAATAAAGCTTTAGTTTGTGATTTATAACACACAATACATGAAAGTATGCTGTTTATTTAATGATAAAAATAATATACAAATAAAAATTATAAAGTATATATAAAAAATAATATAAAATATAATAGAAATAAAACATTTTTGGAATATATTATAATTTTAATTTTAGTATGTCAAATTAATTATATAAAGCCTGTATTAATTATTAATACGTGAAGATATTTTAATAATTTAATCTTATTGTTAATCCTGTTGTATTAATGATTCTATATTAGATACTTGTTAATATGATGAAAAATTGCGTTTTTTACTCTTCCATAGTAAGATAAGCTTTACTCATTTAGTGACTCATTTAATGACAAATGTGCTGATTATTATTTGTCTTTTATTTTAATTAATACTAGAACAACACAAGCGCACTACGCGCGCGCCATTCTTCGATTTTATATTAAAAAGAATGATATTAAAAAAAAATAATATAAAGTTTGTTTAAACTCGATTAATATTTTTTTCACAGAAATCAGCTGATTAAAGCATAAATTTGCTAACTAAAATTTAAAATAATAATATGGTAAAAAATTAAAATAGTAATATGTTGTAAATAATGTTATAATACCTTATTCTTGATTAATATTTTTTGACAGAAATCAACTGATAACTGTCAAAAATATTATAACATATTATTTAAAACATATTATTACTTTAATTTTTATAACATATTATTTTAAAAATTAATTAGCAAATTAATATTTTAATCAGCTAATTTCTGTCAAAAAATATTAATAAAACGAAAATTTGTTAATTAAATTTTAAAATAATAATATGTTATAAAAATTTAAATAATAATATTTTATTTTATTTTATTTGTTACAGATAGCATTGCTGATAAGCTGCGCGCGAGTTTGTGACTGCGAGATTCTCGAGTGTCGAACGGACGTTGATTCGTGCGATTATAGTTTTCGCATCGTTATTTCTCATTGCAAGTGCAATGCGCGAAATACGTGTGTGTCTCACGCGTCGCGTCGGGAGTGCCGTGTAAAGTGTCGGGCGATCGTAATTATTCGTGTTTTCGCGAGTGTCGTGAGTGCTACCATGGACCAAGAGAGGAGGAGGAGGCCCGGGGAGGCATCGGGCGACAGCGGGACAACTGTGAGGTATGCAAAATACCTAAAAACATTTTTTTCTAAATTGCATATTCGACCGTTTCCAGACTTTCAAAACACTCTGTACACATACATACGCACCCCCCCCTCCCCTACACACACACACACACACACACACACACACACACACACACACACACACACACACACACACACACACACACACATGCATATACATAATTTGAATATTTTGTTTTCAGATCAATGTGTGTGCTGTGGACTACAACTCTGCTACGTATCGGTGAGTGAGAAATTGTTTATTTCGATCAAGTGTTGAAAGTATTATAAAATCCCTTTCTAAAAAGGACATGTTAAGTCTATTCTCGCAAGTATTGTTGCATCTTTTCTGCGACGCTTATTGACTGTCTCGATTCGCATTGTGTGTTGTATTTGTAGCATCGAGAGAGTTAGTAGTTTGACAGTTTGTTTAAAATAAAATAATATGTTTTAAATAATATGTTATAATACTTTAAACTCGATTAATATTTTTGATAATTATCAGCTGATTAATGTCAAAAAATATTAATCGCGGATAAGGTATTATAATATATTATTTACAACACATATTACTAATTTAATATTTTTTACATATTATTATTTACAAATTTAATTAGCAAATTAATGCTTTATTCAACTGATTTCTGTAATAAATATTATTATTAATAAAGCGTTATTTGTTAATTAAATTTTAAAATAATAATATGTTAAAAATATTCAAATACATAGTAATATTGCATAAAATAATATGTTATAATATACCTTATTCGCGATTAATATTGTTTGACAGAAATCAGCTGATAACTATCAAAAATATTAATCGAGTTTAAAGTATGATAATAAAATATTAAAACATATTATTTTATTTAATTTTATTTTGAACAAACTGTTAAACTACTAACCCTCGCGATGACAGCCTCTCGATGCTACGAATATAACATACAACACGAATCGAGACAGCCAATCTGCATCGCAGAAAAGAGGCAACAATACTTGCGAGAATCGATTTAATATGCTCTTTTTAGAAAGAGATATTATTTATTTATGCAAACATAATTAAATTGACATACTCGATCGTAGAAATAATGCATACATATAACACGTTGGAATTATTTTAATTAGATATATTTATTAAGTGAAAAGTAAATATCTTTCTTAAAGATGTGTTGAGATTACTGTAGTAAGATTACAGAATATTAATAGATATATGAAGATATATTAATTATGTTATATATGTTTATGCAATTATTATAAATATACGTTTGTAAGAAATATTTAATCGCAATTTTTATAGATCTCGTTGTAGTATATTACGAGATAATAGGAAATTATATAATTAATCACTTTTACATGTTTTTATAAATTATATATATATGTCTGTATATACATACATATGTCGTAATTACGCTTGATCACCTAAAATGCATCGTAACAAATTAACTTTATTGTTTCATGAGAAATAGTGATAATATTCAATTTATGATTATTGGATCATATGAATAATATCAAAAATAAAATCAAAACTATCAAGAACTTTAAATCGTAGGTATAATTAAGATTTTATGTTATATATATATGATACAAATAAAGATTTTGTTATAAATATTTAATAATTTTAGATTATCGAGATAATACGAAATAATTATGAAACATGTTTAGGAAGAAATATATTAGATACATGATTATATTGAGATACGTTAATAACTGCTTTTGCTTCATACTATTATTTTGAAGCAGATTTCTTTTAATTAGAATATTTGCTTCACATCTACTGTTTATATGATTCATTAGCTCTCGAGTCAAACGCTTTTCTCGGATATAGTACTCCTTTCGCTACTCGTCCTTTGTGAAGCGCGCAAAGCTCGTTGGTTACGGGTGGTTATAGTCGTAGGTAGTTCTCTGTCGCTGCCCATTCTCTTTAGGCTGGTATCTCTATCCGAATAATCTTTACCCTTAGGACATCTCGGTCCGTTTATGTTCGTGTAGACAACATAGACCGCGAAGATCCCCACCAGGAACATCGCGACTCCCACGCCGCTTACCGTATATACCTGTAATCAGTGAAAACAAGCTTGTGTTGTATACTTCTGATATTTCGGCTTTCCGTCTAAATCCCTCTAAAGGAGCTCTTTTGGAGAAAGAGATTTTCAAACAATTTCTTATTATTTGTTACAATGATTTTTTCAAGGTGCAGGAAAAAAAAGAATATTGAAGGATCAACTTCTATTACACTGGTGAAAGATAAGATTTTAGAAAAATTATAATGCATTAAGAGTGAGAAAGAAAATTTTTTGAAAATTTCAAAATTTGTCCTACATATGATCTGTCACAAAAGTAATGAGATTGATCTACAGTCTTCTTTGAAATTGCATGACATTTTTATAAAGTATTTTGTAACCGCTCTTGAGGTATTACCATTGTCCACCACTCATCGTCCATTCCCGAAACTAGGACCGCTTCGCTATCCTCCTCGTCCAGCTTCTTGATCTCCTTAACGGTTGTGGCGCATCCTGTTAACAGTTCATTCTCTTGATTCAGTAATCTCCTGAATGTATATGGCGTATCGTCGCTCTCTGACGCTACATGGCTTTCCTCGGTTCCTTTCACATTGTCTTCTTCCTTTTCGTCCCATTTGCCCTCGCCCCAATAAACTTTCTCCGTGTTCTGGCGAACGATCACGCTACCCAGACGCTCCAGATTACTTGTTCTCGTCTTCACAGATAGATCGAGAAATCTCGATGCTGTCTGTGATTCTATGTTGTGTGTTAGTAACATGTTTGATATCACGTGGTTCCAATCTAGGGGATTTATTTGATTTTTACATTTCTTGTTTTTGCTGTAAAATAATATTTTGATAGATTATATTTTGCATCATAAATGATCATGATCTAATAATAGTATGTATTTTAAGAAGAGTTTTGCTTGATCAATTTTATCAATTAAACTATTTATAAGTGATTTTTTGTTTCTTTCTAAATTTAGAAAAAGAGAGAACAAATGTTTTATTCCAAAATTAAAATTAAAATTTAATTAAAATTACGTTAGACAATTATAATGATTCTTTAAATATAAATTATGATAAAATAAATCATAAAATTATCGTTTCATTAAATTATCGAGTGCATGTTAAATCTTTATTTAATTATACAAATAACTGAGGTTTGCAATTACTTAGTCATTGATAGTTTGTTATAAATATATTAAATAAATAGCTCTATTTTTATTATGCTTGTCTTGCAAAATTGTTTTATGCTATATACATATATATATGAGTTTTTTATCATTGAGCTTTTATATATATGTGAGATAATTATCAATTATAGTCAAATAGAAATTTCGCGATGCTCACCATAATACTTGTAAAGCCTTCACGTAAATTCCTATGGCATTCTCTAACCATCTGACCTGTCTGAGTTCCTCAGCATCATATTTTCCAGAACCGTTTTTAGATATCCACCATTCCGAATTCTCGACTCTCCATTGCAAATCATGAACTATATTTCTGGTGAACATGAATTATTTTATATGAAATATTTTTATTATACATATATGAAAAACGATATTATTTTATAAGAAATGTTGATAATTGTTGTTTTTAATAATATATTTAATTTTATCTCTTAAACACACATGTATATATATTAATATATATGTTATATACATATATATATATGCATAATATCTATGACAATTGTTGATTTACCAGTGATTTCATACGCAGTTATAATTCTGTGATTGATTTTACTTGAGCACATATTACGAATTCACTAAGCAACTCGTTATAATAATTAATATTCTATGCTCACGGAGTAATTTATTTTATCTTTTCTACTTCAATAAGTAATGTTCAAGTGACAGTACATAACTATCTATTGAACATTGTGTTACATGAGAAAATATTTTATACATGCAACATGTATGCATTTTAATACACTAGTTTACCATAAAAATAGAAAAAAACATAATTAATATTGCAAACAAGTATTTTAAATACATCGTATTTTAAAGCGACATTTTTATATACATTTCTCACACGCATGATATATTGTGATAATAAAGTTCGTAAATCATTTATTTTTTTTTCTTTTGGAAATAAAACAGAAGTTACATAAATTTTTTACATAGTTAATTTTTCTTAGCTTTTCATTTTATATATAAGTATATACACTCGTCAAAAAAATTATCACAACACGTAATTAATATCAAAATTTAGCATAAATTTAAATAAGCGTATCTCCGCGAAAAATTGTCGTATTTCAAAAATTTTTTTTTTGTTTTAAAGGGTAAAGTCTCTACTTTAAGGAACTTTCGTTCGATTTTGATTTTACTCTCTCCCCCTTTCTGCACCCCTTTAAAAGGAGGGACGTGTTTTTTTTTCAAAAAATTGCATAGTTTGACGTGTTCTACGGAATGTACTAAATTTTTTTCGCAAATATCATCATAACTATCGTAAAATATGGACTTTTCTCTACAAATTTAAAAAAAAATTGAATACCGTACGATTTTTTTTCGCGAAGTTACAGCATATCAAAGTTACCTATGCATTTTTGCCTATATATTTAATTACCGCCAACATTAGCATTACCCGATGGGCACTACGGGGAAGTTGCTGGTCGGATTTTGCCCATCGGGTGTGTGTGTGTGTGTGTGTGTGTGTGTGTGTGTGTTGGGGCAGGGATATATGTTCGTATACACACACACACCCGATGGGCAAAATCCGACCAGCAACTTCCCCGTAGTGCCCATCGGATAATGCTAATGTTGGCGGTAATTGAATACATAGGCAAAAATGCATAGGTAACTTTGATATGCTGTAACTTCGCGAAAAAAAATCGTACGATATTCAATTTTTTTTTAAATTTGTAGAGAAAAGTCCATATTTTATGATAGTTATGATGATATTTGCGAAAAAAATTTAGTACACTCCGTAGAACTCGTCAAACTATGCAATTTTTTGAAAAAAAAACACGTCCCTCCTTTTAAAGGGTTGGAGAAAGGGGGAGAGAATAAAATCAAAATCGAACGAAAGTTCCTTAAAGTAGAGACTTTACCCTTTAAAACAAAAAAAAATTTTTGAAATACGACAATTTTTCGCGGAGATACGCTTATTTGAATTTATGCTAAATTTTGATATTAATTACGTGTTGCGATAATTTTTTTGATGAGTATATATGTGTGTATGTTTGTTTTATATATATATTTTTGTTTTAATTTAATTTTAATTTTCTAGTTCTAATTGATAATTGAAGAATTCTAATATATAATACTTTTGATAATAGAAATATTGCTGGCATAAGTTTGTAGCCATAAAATAATTTCTACTTTGAAAGATATAAATATCATATAATTTAGACGAATGAGTTGTGTGTGTATTCAAATGATTTATCATATCTAATCATAAATAAATTTTAGTTATTTATAAACTTGTTAGACACATACATCTTCGTGTATTTGTCACATTTTTCTGAAAATGACTCATTATTCATTCATATACAATATACAATAACGAGAAATCTCGAGATTTCTCTGTGTTGATTTAAAGATAACCTCGGCGCAATTGCTGTTCCGGAGAATGAAACGTTAAAATGTTGGGAAAAAACGAAGATACGGGCAATTTTATCATGAGTTATAGAGGATCCTTCACCTCAATTGAGTTTAACACATTCGACGGAAATAGAAATCGTGTTTTCAGACAAGTATTTTAATAAATATTTTAATATTTTTTAATAAGAAACTTCCGCAACTTTTGCTAATAATGAAATATGATGCAACGTATGTAAATATGTAAAACGTAAAAAAATCGGATTTCATCAATTATACGTAATGACCGTTTTAGATCTCAATCGCGTTAAAATTCATTGTAATTTATGAAGGAACTTATGACTAATCTTCTATACTCAATTATTCGTCTCTACGTAATCGCAATCAACGATTCGCGTACATAATACTAACAGTACTTCGTCGAAGTACAGTTTGTGATTAATAATAAAGTATAGTATTAGTGTGAATAGCAGAGCGATGCACTGCTATTATATATTTATGCATATTTGAAGCTGTTTAAACGTATTGTGTGTGCGTGTGCGTGTGTGTGTGTGTGTGAAGATTATGATAATTATTACACAGATATAGTTTTGTTGATATTAAATATATAATTTTTGTATATGTAATTCTCTATTTAAATTTCAAAAGTAAAAAGCAAAAAATTACTCTACGAGCTATATTTATATGTTAGCACATGCACTTTACACATTTTATGTTAAAGTGTTTAATTTATTTTAAATAAATTATTTTTAAATTTTTTAACATTATAATAATCACAAATTTAATTGTCATGTTGCAATGGATCTATAATTATCAAAACACAACATGTTTAAATAACTTAATTAAATAAATTAAATTATTTAATTTAATTAAATTGAATATAATAATTGGCTATAATAAAATACATTAAGAATTTATATAACAAATAAGAAAAAATGTATTTATACATTTGCATTGTTAATCTTTAAGTTACAGTAATTGAATTATTTAGCCGAAAATACAAATCTTTGAAAATTCTCTATTCTAAGAAGATAGAATTTTTATTAATAAAAATATATTTTTTTCCAAAAATTAATTAGACAAAACAGTATATATAATTTGCAAATAAATTTTGTCATCGAACTTTTTAATAATTACCTAGAATCTTCCAAGAGCAGTATAGTGTTAGTTGATTTTATGCGATTTAAATAATCTTTCAAATTTCCTTCGCTGATAATTAATATAGTTGCGTTGGTAGACTCATTAAAAAACTTCTTTTCCGGTTTTCCAATATGTACGATGTGGGATGTATAATCTATAAAGTCAAAATTGATATATTTATTATACACACTATTTTAAAAAGGAGGAAAAATTTTAAACTTTCATTTATACTTTTCTCATCGTTATCGTGAACTATGACGCACAAATTCTTGGTAATGGCATCTATCGTTAGTTTTGTTGCAATATTTTGTACATCATCATCGTTTTCATCATTAACATTAGCTACTAATGTGAAGGATTTCCATTTTAAGATTTCTATCATTCTCAAGATTCCCTATAAAAGAGAAAAATTTCAAATTTTATAATCAATTATTTATTAATATAAAATTGTTTGAATATATTTAGTAATTTAATTAATTATAATTTAGTAATTATATTTAGTAATTTAATTAAATGGAATTTAAGTAAATGGTAATATTTTTTTAGAGATTGTTAGAGAATTATTATATTCAACTAGATTTTTTTAAAATGTATGTCACGCTTTTTTCGTGCTTTATTCGGTAATTTAATTGTATTTGTTATATGGTTAATAACTATTTATTTATCAACTATGATTATTATGTCAATTAATATTGCAATTATTAGTTTTAAACGTATTACTTACATCTGCCAAAAAATATTATTAATAGACAAGTAATATTTATACATAGAACTATAATTAGCAGAAAATAACGAATGAAAATTATGAATACAAACATTAAATATTGAAGTAAATTTACGATAAATTTATACATGAGTAAGAAGAATACGTATACGCGTACTCTTTAATTGTATGGGTACGTCATTAAATGCACTTTACCGTAGCAATAAAAAACTTAGCGGCTATTTGCGGATAAATCTTCACATTTTCCTTATTCTATTTATATTCGATTGAGCTAACAATTCAGTACTGTGCAATTTTATATGTAATGTTACATGTGTATAATGTTTTATATTTAGCAATACAACTTGCAACTCTTGAAAAACTAATATGAAACATATAACATATGAAAAACTAATTCGATAAATCGCTATTAAAATTTTTAATACAAATATATATTTAAATAATGATAATGTAGAGCTATTTCTCTATATGTGTATACATTTAAAAAAAATTGTATTAGCAGCCTATTTTTATAAATACAGTAAAGATAAAACTAGTCGTGAGAACATAATAATTAGATACACTATATGTATATTGATGATGTAATAATCGATGATGTAATAGAAGCATATTTTGATATCATTCTAACATTTTTAAATGCGTAACGATTTTATTATCGCATTATGCAAAGATCTCGATAAGCTCTCAGCATCACAAGTTAATTGTTTTGATTATCAAGTAACTATTTCTAACGGTCTGTAGAACGAAGTTTTAAAGCTCTCGATAAGCAATAACATTGAGAATATAAACTTCAATCAAGTACCTTTACTAGGTAAGAATTTGATTCCTCTGCCAAAGAATGCAAATATGGAGAAATCGATGGTGTTTTGACGATATGCGGCACTTCCAATATCGAAGTTACTTTATGTACCGCTTCAGCATTTGCCATGGTATCCGGTCCGATAATACCTAAATAAGTATAAAACATATGTACGAGTATATAAGTCAATTGATACAAAAGATTACTGAAATATTTCTCTATAAAAAAACACAAGCTTATGTATATAATATATTCTTTTATTTGTTTATTATATTATATATTTTTTAATCAAATTTTAAAAATAAAATTTTATTCTTAAAAATAATTATAAATAATTATAAATAAATTTTACTTTATAAAAATTAAGTTACAAAATTTAAATTAAAAAATGGATAAGTTGATCGTTTATTACTAACGTTCGATGAAGAAATTAGTATCAAATATGTCCTGTCGAAAAGATTCTTACCTAAATAATGAGGTGGATGCAAACAGTTGATATTCGCCCATACCAGAGCCTTCATCGTTGCTTTCAGAGCGCCCGTTATACTTCCGCAAGTATCAAAAACAGTAATTCCTACAAATAGTTTGTTTCGCGGTTGAATTTGTTATTTAACAATATTCTATTCTATTTGTATTATTGTTGTCAAATGATTAATTGAATGTTTCTCCCAAATTAATTCATACTCGTATATTTAGAATTTGGAGTGTCCGATTGAATCAGTTACTCTACTTCGTATTATTTCAATTTTTACCGATTTTGAATCCGTCGGTTTTGTTATTGTGAATCTCGGCGAGAAGTTTGGCGGCCTCGTAAAGTATAACGCCCTTTGCTGACACCTTCGTGCACGATGTATCATCGTGCACGGTTGTTAGGAGCGAAATTTGCGCGGTTTTACCGCATTCCGTGCGTGCACCACAAGTGCACGCGGCTATCACGAAGATTACACACCAGATTCGTGAGAAGTCCATGTTTCGATTAGATGGATCGATTCTTTTCCGAATTCTTCAAAATTAAAAAGAAACATAAATGCTTTCTCTCTCTTCTTTGTACGACTTTATTATAATATGTTATGGATATTAATATTGATAATATTAAATGACCAAAATATTTTACTGCCCACACTGTATGACTTATTGTCGCGAAATAATTACAAAAAATTTCTTCTTTGATTAATTATAGCCAATATAATTAAATTCGAAAATATCAAGCTCATATGAACAATTTTCTCTTTATTTTTAAATGCATATTCGGGGTATAGTTATGTCTTCGTAATTTTATTTGTCAATTATCTGAATGATTATACATATAATGCTATTAATTATGTAATAAAATGTGATGCATTGGAAAGATTATTCTATCGTACAATTACAATTACACATGACAAAGTTTTTATGTATACAAAATTTTGTGTATACACTATTATACACAATGACGTTCTTTTTAAAGTGTAGTGTCACTGTATCACGTCTTTTGTAATAGATTTCACTAAACTATCTGTCTCAACTGCAAACCATTGTATTGGATCCAGTGGAAGCTTTATAAGTTAACCGCATATATTATGCGAATTTGTAAGGTTTTAATGTGACCTCGAACAACAGAAGTTCTCAAAATCCATTGTTTGAAAGAACCAAAAAGAAATATCACAAATAAAAATTCTTTGAAAGGAAACTTTCTATAGAAATTATAATAAAAAACTATTTAGTAAATAGAATATTTATTAAATTTATATATGTATATATATATATTATATAAAACAAAATATTACATCATACATTAATTGATTATTTTTATTTTTTTGTGTTATAACATAAATATAAATATAAATATTTTTCATATTTAAAGCATTAGTTGGTCATATATTTATTTTTCTTTATTAAATCATTGCAATCAATAAATTTTGCATTGACAGTGTTTCTCGAAAATCTCTTCATTTATTTCAATCAACTCATTGCTTTTTTCCGTAGAATTTCAAAAAGCATGCATAAACGTTTACTCTGCGGTTTTATAATTTAATTTCTTATACATATGATGCAATATGAAGATAAATAGAATTTTAAATTTTAATGAGAAAGAAGGAAAGAAACGAAAACAAAAATATTATCGTTTTTGAAAGAATAGATATTGTTGATAAATATATGATGTTTAATAAATTATAATATAATTGAAGAGATACTTCTCGTAAAAAACAATTATACAAACAATTTTTAAATTAATAAAAAGTTATTTTATATTTTTACTTATTTCTTTATGGAAAAATTTATTTTCTTGTATCAAGATTTACTAAACAAATTATATAATAAATTACAAATTCAGAAGGAGGCTATATGGAGCCACGCGTAGGGTGTAGGTACGCAAATACTAAAAACAAACTTAACTAATGTGGAATCTACATACTGACGCACGCAGCGCAAAAAGCCCCCAGGGGGCTCACGGCTTTTTGCGCTGCGTGCGTCAGTATGTAGATTCCACATTATAATTTATTGTATTAAATTTACTGAAGAAGGTCCAAAGAAAGGACCGAAACGTTTAGATTTAATAAATTTGTTATTCCAACAAGTTTGTTTTTAGTATTTGCGTACCTACACCCTACGCGTGGCTCCATATAGCCTCCTTCTGAATTTGTAATTTATCAATGCAGGGAGCCTACATTGTTGACAAATTATTTAATAGTAATTCTTTCTTTTTCAACTAACTCTATTTGAGAATCTTTCTTAAATCACATATAAGCTTGTTAACAGGCAGTTGCTAAGAGGAATCCTTTATTTAATCCTTCTTACATCATTCTCTCTTGTGCAACTGTTAGATAATTAGAAGTATATTAAAGACACAAACATATATATATACGAGCGTCCTTTTAAATAAGTCAAACATTAAAAAAAATAAAATAAAAGAGAAAACTTTCAATCACGACACAATACTTGTATATATTTACTTAATTTTTCTATATAAAAATAAGTTATCATTTTTTCTTACGTACTTTGGGCATCGAAGAAAAAATAAGTTTTTTTTATGCCTTCTACATAAAAATTTGCCGCCGAAGAATTCAGTCAGTTCAGCACTGTTGCTTTCGTATGTGTATGTATATGTATATGTGTTGTATTAATAATAAAAATTTTCTTCTTTACTTTATTTTTCTTTTAATGTTCTATCAGACCTTTACTGTATATATATATAATATATAAAGAGATTTGTGTGTGTGTGTGTGTGTGTGTGTGTGTGTTAAGGAGATTTCTCTTAGGATTAGTAATTTTACTATTTGATAAGAATTTTATAGTAGGAATTTTTTTATATAATAATATTGATAATATTGACAACACAGATGGCGGTACAAATCAACAAGATAATGTATTGTGATGAGTATGAGAATTATATTAATTCTAATGAATAATACAAGGTGGCACCACTGTTTATACAACACACATAATCTATAAATTATTTGATATAAAATTATAATAGTATATCATCAATGAGCGCACATATATAAATAATTAATATAATGTATAAATCATTTATCGATTAACAGTAGCATATATGACTACCAATTAAATAATTTTGATTGCCTACGAAGCAATATGCGTTAATAAAAATTAAAAGATCTTATACGTATATAGTCTCTATTATTAATTTTATAGTTTTTATAAATTACGACGAGATAATTATGTTTTTATATCTTTGAACTTTACACGTTTCTTAACACAAGCCATACATTATTATATAGAGCATTCAGTTCTGACTATTATATATGAGATTTCGCATTGATGAATCTTCTTGCAAAATAATTTATCATCAAATTGATAAATTGACATTAATTTCGCAATTTAAAAAATCGACATGCAATTTGACGAACATTTTGTTTTGCGTTATAATTCGAACAATTCTTTAACAATCGCGCAGACAAAACATATCCACGTAGGCGGTCCATAATATACACAAAATAGACATGCACTGCGATCAAGCCATAATTCTCTCAACCGGAGATATGCAGACGGTTTGCGAATCGATCTTCACACTTCAAAAAGATAAATAAAAAAAAAGCGCGGAAGGATATATTTGCACCACGCCGGCCCATTACTTACGTTGGCGCAGGACCAACAATAACAGTGACAGACTTTTAAAAGTTAGAGACGCTCGCGGGATTCGTATCTCAAACATCCTCACACTTTTCAGTCGTGGTTCGGTGGTGCAGACAGTTTGCTATCTCCACCCATCTTTATCCGCAAGTTTGTCGGACGTTCGATAAATCCTTGGATAGGTCCTTGTCGAGTAGCTTCATACTGGACTTGGTAAAATGTATGCGAATATATATAGGAGAAAAAAGGACACGACAAAAGATACGATGGAAAATTTACTTATCTCGCTTGTGCTTTCCGCAAACTCCATTTTATTCTCGTGTTACGTTTGGGTTTAAGAGGGTTTATTTTAGCGGCATGTGCCAATATTATTATGTCAAAATCATTGCCGGGTCAAGTGGCGTAACTGAGACTGTTGAATAATGCAAACTGGGTCAATGCGATAATTTTTTTATAAGAGTAACAATTGTCTATTTCAATTATTTTTTTGACGGTTATTCAATGAATATTCATTACTCTTATAATTTTGCAGTCATTAATAATTTGTTGTTATCGAAAAATTATTGCTTTACTAACTTTATTTTATTTATCTAATGACTTCGATTATTTGATTTTATCTTATGTACATTTCAAACTAATTTTTTATTATTGCAATTTTTTGCTGGTTAGAAACTGAATTTCTGTTCATTTCTTTGTCAGATTATCGTAAGTGCAGGAAAAATCGTGGGGACCATTACAAACCCAATCTGTATATATATAAAATACATTTTTTAAATTAATTTAATTTTTGCTCAATGACACACTTCTTTAATACTTTCGTCTTGTTTTTCAACGAATAAAAACATAAATAAAAAAATCGATATATGTATATAATATAAAAGATTAATCAATTTTTGCACAATGACATTCTCACGTATGAAGAATTTTTGATCCAGGGAAAGTAATAGTCTTAGTTTTCTCTTCAAGAATATGAGTCATTGTCGTGATCGTTATTTCATAAATATCTTCTTGCGTAAACATCTTTTGTCAACTCATCGTCAAGTCGTTGCCATAATCTTTCTTTTTAGTCATCATTACGAATGATTTTAGTCGATCGCGAGATATCGCCAACGTCGGTAAATTATAGTTACCGCTTTTAGCTTCGGTTTATTCAATGTTTATCTATCCTATGCCATATGTTTTAAGACACGTTAGAGATCGTTGGATGCCATATCGATAGGACAGATTCGGGACACATGCATAAATTGTCACAAAGTAACAGAAACTAGTATATTATAAAAGTATATTATAAGAACTGAATCTTAATTTAAAATAATTATTATATAATTGTATTGGATAAATATTTAAAAAATTGTGAGTGATAAATGATAATTTTTTGAGAATATTAAATTTTTCTTAAAAGAAAAGTTGTCTCCCAATTTCACAAAGGACACTATAGTCTTTTTTGATTAAATTTATTTTAATTAAAAGACTATATTATATAAAGATGCTTATATGTATATAGTTTTAGATATAATATCACATAATTTTAGGATGAGAATTACCATGGGACAGATAGATGCGAAATCATCGCGATTTATATTATAAATTTCCGTTTTCTTTTCACACGCATGTAAAGATCAATGTCAGTAACGCTTCTGCGAGATTTCTGGTTTCACCCGCGACGTTAACACTGACAAATGCCCGTGAGAGTTTATCCGTAACCGACCGGAAACGCGAGAACTGGCCTAGATTTCGTGATGCAAACTTTCGAGGATAAAGCAGCGAGTGCTTTGGCTATCAGTAACTTAACTAGAAATCCATCTGAGACTCTAGATGTAATACAACATTTAGACATTAAATTGAATGGATTGATCTTTGATATTGAAATTGATTGAATTTTTTTACAACTAAAGCTTTATATTTACATATTCTTTATTAAATAAGAATGAAATTATTTATAGTTGGATTAAAGTTAAGTTTAAAATTGAAATGTTATCTAACTTTAGATATTATATATATTCAAGATTTCAAATTTAAATAAAGTAAATCTCATAAGTGGATCTTATAAGAGCATATTTTTACTCTGAATTATATCTTGCTTTAATCGTGGAATACACTTTAC
Organism: Prenolepis imparis; assembly: GCF_030444845.1. Taxonomy (NCBI): domain Eukaryota; kingdom Metazoa; phylum Arthropoda; class Insecta; order Hymenoptera; family Formicidae; genus Prenolepis; species Prenolepis imparis. The sequence goes on along the minus strand of NW_028141166.1, from coordinate 17,098,590 downwards.
GATTAAGCAACATCAATCGAGTTTAATGAATATACCTTTAAATTACATTCACTGCCATTCATTATAAACTGTCGCGTCGACATTTTTCTTTGCTCGGCATAATTACGTCGCTTCGCGAGCTTTGTCGTCGTTTCTTTAGCCGTCGGTGCATTTTAAACTTACATATGTGGATAGAAAAATTTTCGAGTCGTTTAGCAAGAATGATGAGTCTTCTCAACCATAGAAGCGCATCAGATCCAAGTATTGCATGCGCGTGACCCAATATGGAGAAATTGAGTCTCTCTCCGTTATACACCTACGTGTTATTCAGTGTGCATTCAAGTGGCAATGCTAAGATTGATTGACTAGGCGATCGGCATAAATAGAATACTGTATTCTTCGCGAATAAACGTGCGCTTATTCGTCTCTTCTCCGATCTCATGGGTGAGAATGTCATTATATACAGATGCAAAGTGTCGCAAGAGCAATGCATATTACCGTTTACTTAATGAGATAATATTAAACATAATGATTAATGTACGACGTTGTGTATTCACGCTTTAACCATTTAGCCGCAAATGTCGTATCCAGTATGGACTGAAACATTCGCGATGAGAGCAAATAAAATTAAATGGATTACTTTGAAAGCTTTTCACTATTAATTTGCATCATTATTTTATATCAATTAATGTTAAATAAATAATTAATTAATATACGCGTCATAATTGCAGTGAAAATCTATTTATCTGTTAGTAATTTTGAAAAAGTTCTTTTGTATATCTTAACATTAACAAAGCGAAATGTAAAACCCGATGGATTTCCATCCAAACCAGATGGTTTGATTGAAGTGTTCCCACATTGATCAATCAAGTACAGACATATTCATCGATTGCAAGTACATTAACGATATATGCATAGCTCTAGCATTTATATAACAAAAATTCAAATAACCACTAGCAGATAAAGCCAGAAAATGATTGCTCGAAATTAAGAGAGATAATTTCTCTCACAATTTTCTTATTTTTACAAGATATCACTATATAAGATAGAGTAATTACTAAATAAGAGAATTTTAATTCTTTATACGTCAAATACTTCATTCGCGGAATAAAACGAATGGTTGCAATTAATGATGATAAATATTCGAGAGAATGAATACATAAGTGTAATGGATTTAATATATTAAAGATATATCGTCGAATCTCATCGACTTCTATCGCAGAAATGTTTCTCTAGTATCTGCAACGTTTGAAACAATTGTGCGAAATTATTTGGGAAGTGCAGTAGTTTATTGTTATCGTGATGAGTGGGTAAAACGCGTATCGCCCACGCGGTAAACTAACAAAGTACAGACGGATTTCTCTCATGAATTTGGCGTTCGTTGATTATCCTAGTTTAGATGCGCGAACGTTATTGACGTCTTTCTATACTGACGAATCGATGAATAAAATCCATTAAAAATTATAATTGTAATGCTACGAACACAATATTGCCTATGAAATATATTGGTCTTATGTCAAAAAAGTATTCAATTTTCGAAAATAAAATAAATATAGAAATATATATAATTGAAAAAATGTTTGTAAATGTTTTCAGAAAAAAGTTAATTTTATAATCTCATCTCGATTCAAATTTAGTTTAAACATAGGAGAAATTAAAAATCTTTAAAAAGTATTTTTAGTTTTATACATTTTGATATTAAATTATTTTATACATTAATATCCATTTCTTTCGTGTCAAGATGATTCTTTATTGTATGTACAAGTTATGCCAAATTCTCTAGCTAATTAATATCTATAACATTGGAAGAGATGAAATGATGCAATTGATAGAAACTATGTATGAAAATATCGGAGGTGACAATTTTAGAGAAAAGAGAAAACATAGGTCAGGTATATATCTGCCTGAAGTTTTCGAATGATAAAATATATCTATTAAAAATATCCGTACTTCAATTTTATAACGTCATAACATATTGACAATATGCTATATATTTAATATTCGATCCGTATGCATCGCTAAATCCTTAGCTAACCGCGCGCAAGTTTGACAATATTGGCCTGCACATTGCACATGCGTGTGTGTGTTTGGAAAAGCTAGATTTGAGAGCCGAGTAGATTGAACGCAAGTTGGTGTATGCACTAAATCGTAAATGCAAATGGTCGACAAGAAGCTTGATGTAAACAATTTAGATATTACATGGATTTACTGTGCAGCCAAGCAAACTAATTATTTGCAACGATTATATACTTGTATAATTATGATGTTATATTGAGAGATGTATAATTAAATAAAATATGCTATTCCATACATGAATGCATCGACAGAATTTACGTAAACAGAATTATAAAAATAAATAATATAATAAAGGGTGACGGAAATAACACCATATAATAAATCTTTGTAATTTTACAAATTTGTTTAGAGAGATTTATAAATATATTTGTCAAGGTGATTTATAAATTTTTATCAAAAATAAATATATTTTTTTTCAATAATATGATAGATTATAGAGAGAATATAGAATATGTAAATATAATATAATAGAAGATGATAGATAACTCTATATGACAAATTTTTATAGTTAAACTTTGTAAAATTTATACATATATGTGTTAATTTTATTATAAATTCTTATGAGTGAGAGAAATGCATTTTTTATGTAATTTTAAGAAGTCGCATATTTGTCATTTAGTTTTCTTAGTATAAAGAAGCGAAAGATTACTGCGCTTTTCTCTTATGAGTCGACTATTAAACCGTGAAAGAGACTATGTTCTAAAATGAGTTTTATACGAGTTTCTTCTGGTTTAATCATGATTATATACATGACGTGTCAAAGTATCAATTGACTTTCAAAAGCTATGTATTAAATCACATTTAAAAATTAATTTTAGTTATAATTTCTCGGCAAAACGCACATATGTTTTATTATAATTGATGCTAAAATCATAGATTCATTATGTTTGTTTTGTACGAAGATACTATTTCAAAATGATGGAAATAACAATTTTATGTGATGTTTCTAACTTAAAAGTATTTACCAAAATGTGTAAAGACAGAGAAACAGTTTGCTTGCAATTCTGTTTGAAATTTCATGAAAAATAATTAAATATTAAAGAACGAAAATTGGAATAACTCTATATATATTTTATTCTTTATTATACATATATATATTTTCATTATATTAATCACAAATAAAATGAAGGATGTATATATATATATATATATATATATATATTTTTTTTTTTTATTTGTATGCATATAATATGATATTTCAGAACTATTATAGTTTCTTTATAAAGTTTTCTCTTACAATTTTATATCTCATATCACACATTTCTTCGTAACTTTTGATAAAAAATACCAATATTCATTTTTTATAAATAAATTTTTATTAATAATTTTATTAATAAATATTTGATAAATGTTTTATTTCTGGAATAGATTGAAAGAAAATTTCTGGAATATCTCATGTACAAATATTTAATAGTGCAATTATATGTGCTGTCATCTTCATATGTTAGCTGTTGCTATATATCTGCATTATTTGTTAAAATAAATTGTCACTAATGTTCGTGATTATATGCTTGACAATGTGATCATTCACATGTCATGGTCAATATTTTCACGTTTTCATTTTATTTTCACAAGAGTCACGTAATGTATACATTGGATTTATCATAAGTAAAACGAGACACGTACTCTTTTCTCTTATCAGTGATACAATGCCAGAGTACAATGCCCTTTCTCTTTCTATAAAAATATAAAGTGTACGAAATAATCGAACGTATGTTAGCGAACAACTACGAAATTAATAAAATATCACATAAATTAAAGCGATTACTTTGGTCTATTAATATTCAAAATCAGAAGGGAAATCTCTCTGAATTATATACATATATAAATTATGCTAAAAAGATTCATATGCCAATAGCAGGTTTAATGTGGTATATTAAACATAATGCATTGACTAAACTCTCTCTTTTCATTTAAACAAATATCATTACAATTTTGTGTTAAACCACAAATTACGTAGGAAATCAACTTGTCATTCCGATAGAGTTTGTACTAAAATTATATAATAAAGTGTGAGATAATATAAACTTCGTAATAAAATAACATATATACATATATATGTATAATAAAAACGCATGTTGAAAAGTTACGAGAGTAAAATTATTATTATAAAATAATAAATTCTTCTTGAATTAAATATTATTTTAAATACAATGAAATAAAATTATATTGATATATTTAAGAAGAATGATAAAATTCATTAATTGTCATAGATCTGTATGTGAATTGCGATAAAAAAATACTATGATAGGGAAAAGAGAGTGCGCATGCTCTCAATGAAAGGGAGGTGCGTTCGAGAGAGTTTAGGCGGGTTGTAAGTTCTATGTTCCATTCAGTTTACCGGCACTATTTGTACGCCACGGTTCGGTTTCTCTTAGGCACGTGTAATTTGACAGGTGACAAAAAGGTAGTGGTGCATCACGTGGCCGCGATATTGGTCAGACGAAAATTTTTGTCAGTTATCAGTGTGCGTTACGCACAACGAAAATATGTTTCGAGCCATCTGCGAAGGGATAGACAATCCGATTAAAAAGACATTCAAGACATTTTATTATCACGACAAAATTGAAAAACGATGTTTATTCGATACGATGCAATTACTACGTTGATGCGATTGATTAAATTGAAATAAATTAATTTCAGGAAATACGCGAGTGATTGCGACTACGTGTTGGATCGAATCAAATACTGTCAAAACAAAATTGAAAATGGATTATTAGTTGTCTGTAAAAGATTGAATTGTCGTCAATTCATTAGAATAAAATCGTAGTCGCAAAGTTTCGCATCCGTAAAAAAATGCAAAAAAACTTGATCGTTTACATGTGTAAATAAAATTTTGTTTAACTAGCAATTTATTAAACTTGATTCTTATAAGAAATTATTGAAACAATTGCCTCGCTAATTTCAAAAACAAAGTCGTTTTAAACTATTTCGAACTTTGATACTTTGATACGAGAAATGATTCGAATGAAATTTTTGCTAAATAATGTGAAACAGATAAATTTTGTCTTCTAAAGAAATCACGCGTGGAATGCACAATCGAATCGCGTGTAATAGTTGAAAGAGTGTCTTCTTGGTTTTGGATGTTTACGTGATAATGGCACATCCGCTAATATCAAAATATGCGAAGCATCTCTCTATTTAAAATTGGATGGCAATTATTTTGAGCGTTCTTCAAACTTTTGATGATTCTTGTTGCAAAGTCGAGAGTTGCGATTCTTGGCATTGCTCTAGACGCGTTCTTACTCTCGCCTTGCCAATTCATCGAAAATTTATTGTAAGAAATTGCACGGAGCATTGAGAATAGAATTCTATGGCACATCGTAAGTTTTCCATCAAGGTAATGAGAAGAGAACGCGAAATATAGATAATTCGAAATATAGATTTAGTGGCTTATTAAATAGATATCGACACTTTTTTTTCTTTCTTATTAAATTTATATGGATAAACTGCTTTTCAAATAAAGATATGCAAATTTATTTATTCATTTTGCACGGTTGCTTCACACATAAATAAACCGAGTTCATTAAATAAGAAAGTCGCAAAACCATGTCTAATAAGAACAAGAAAATTAATGTAAGGGCAAGAAAGTAATCTTAATTAGTCGCGTGTGAAGATATGAAATACCCAAGTTCTCAGACCTAGTCGAAGACCATATAGAAGATAAACATTTGTTCGGAGCTTTTCGCAAATTAACGTTCTTACTATCTGAGCCATTCGATCGAGAAAGCGTTAAACGAAATCCCCTTTTAAGTGACGAAGCCAATCAGAATGTTTCGTAAAGCGGAGCTATTTCTCGCGATCTTTTTAAGAAGAGCTCTTTCCGCATCGAGGTAATTAATGGTGATCATAGCGCGAGGAGAGACTTTATGATGTCACTTAACGTTTCTGATTCGATTAAAGTGACAGTTACCTTAAAATCATTCGCGAAGACGACGAGCGAGATTCATGACGTTAAACATCGTGCGTCCTCACGTCCCCTAATGCTGCGATTCCTAATGGATTTTCTCGGGCTGCATCTCGACACTCGGCAATTTTTCGAAATTCTGATCGCTAGAGCCGTCGTGCCGGCACAGCCGAAAGTACTGCCGACGTAAAATTGAAATTCCTTCTACGAAAACGCAAGAGGGAGATCGACGTGACGGTGTTCTGCGCGATCCGTTCTTGCATGTAAGGCCTGTAAATATGTAACTTAATCGAAAAGCGCGGCGAACCGCCGGGAAGTGGAAGTACGTGATAGTGTAAACTTACTCGAGTGTACACGAGATACGTGATCGCGAGGGGATTCAGTAGTAGCGGCTGGCCTGAAAAGTGGAAAAGAACGTGGAGAAAGTAGAGGAAGACGCGTCACATTTTAACCTCGCGCTTATACATATGAGGGAAAGGAAAAATTGACGACACCATGTCTACCGTCGCTTGTGAATTGAATTCATCCTATTACACGACGGCGATCGGCAACAGTGCGCTCGATGGATTCTCAGGTAATCTCGAGACCTGATGGCACTTTGTCAAAACGACGCTATGTTAATTACGAATTCTTGCAACACCCGCGTAAAAAGTCTAGTGTCTAGAGAGAGATCTTAAGTATTTCGCGTAATCGCGCGCATGATTACAGTAATCGAGCCGGAGAATGCCACTTCCGCCGCGCTGTACATGCTGCCTGCTTACATCCGAACGACTTCGATGATAGCCTGTATAATCGTCATGGTTTTGGGGATAATAGGCAATTTAATGGTAATTTTTTTAAGACGTTTTTAAATCTTTATTAGCAACGGAGAAGACGCAATCGTCCACAGTCGATCGTCGCGATTTCCGATCTAGTATACTATGGCTATCAATGTAACCAACCTCTTTGTCCGGAACCGCTGTAGCTCCCGGGTGTGTAATATCCTTAGGTGCCGCTGGTCGTGCTGCGGGGTAAGGACATGAGGAACAGCACCAACATCTTCCTTGTGAACCTGAGCTTTGCCGACCTATGCGTGCTCGTGATCTGCACACCCACCGTGTTAATCGAAGTGAATTCCGGACCGCAAATCTGGCCCCTTGGAAAGCACATGTGTAAGTCCGAATCTCGCAAAAGCATGACGCGCTTTGGTGTATTCCTATTCCTATCCTCTTGACCAACATGGACACGGTGCGATGATCCGTTAGTCAGTTAAATCCAAAAATATCGGAGGCCACATATTTCCTCTCGACGGATGTACATATATGTTTTAATAGGCTCGCTATACGCGCCTTTCCATCACGCGAATCCGCACGCGGTTCGTTAACCAGTATGCATATTTCTACTGCATCACGAGAATTTGAATATACGAGACTAATGCTCGCTGGGATTTCCATTCGCGAACGCATATCATTATTGTATTTATAGAGAGAGACAGTTCTTTTTTCCTTTTTTTTTTCTTTTTGAAATTACTATATCACATGTGTACAACAGTACAAGGAGCTAAACACAATTTACGGCTAAAAAGTCTTATACAAAGTAAAATTTATATAATATCTTATATAAAATAAAATTTAATTAACCTGACAATTATTTTTTTCTTAAAAAATATTCTCTAGCTACTTATGTAACCATTAAGTATTTGTTGAATTACTAGATGACAAATTATGTGAATTTGTACGAATTTTTATTTCATTCTCATCTGAGATATGCACATTATATATATATATATATATATATATATATATATATATATTTTATAGTGAATATGCATATATTAATAAAACATTATATTATATATGTATATGTATATTTGATAAATATGCATGTAATTAATATGATGAGCCGACGTGTTAGCTCATGTATTAGTTATTAAAATGACCATGTTGCGACAATTAATATCCTCTTTTAATTAATTTCAATTGAAAGAAGCCTCAAAGTTGCATTAGTACTAATATTTCACGATACGTAAAAACGAAACGAATTTTGTCATTAAATTCGTTGACATTGCCGCAATATTATCGGTATGCTTGCATATCGTTTATAAAGTAGGAAAAATGTATCTCCTTAATCGCAGTCATGCAGTTTGAACGTTAACATTGTTGGGTGCCATCCAAGAGAGAGAGCTTGTTCGCGTTAATTTGTCTCATAGCGTGACAGAACGGTGGACACAGGCTTTTATCCAGAGTGCATGGCAATGTCATTCAATGCATCGCAAAAGCACTGAATTCTTTGAATTTATAGAAGCATAGAAGATATTTGATTTCGTTTTACTTATCGAATAATTAAAAAAAAAAAAAAAAAAAAAAAAAGAAATTCGCAGCTTATCTTCTACATTGACATAAATTACTAGATCGATTTATCGGTGCGCGCTCACAGGTACGCGATTAAATTGCAAACTCGGTAGATGAACATTAAATCTAATCCGATCTTATTCCACTTGTCTTGCGAGCCGATCATATCATTCACTTGAAATATGCTGCGCGAATTTTGACGAGAGTAATAGGAATTGTTTTAGCATACGAAATATTTCATTGAAATATTGTCGATGTACGATAACTGGTATTTATTATTCCATTGAAATATTGTCTGTACACGATAACTGATATTTATTTATGCATTCAAATTTTTTATTTTTTTATATAATTATTAATATATACTTATATAATTATTAAACTATAACTAATTATATAATTATTAATAAATACTATAATTTTTATTCTTTTATATAATTATTAATAAATTTATTGATAAATTATAATATTTATTAAAATGTATAATTTTTATTTTTATATATTAATAATGAGATATAATTTTTCTTTTTCTGTATACACATAATGTAAGAGTGATAATATGAAGAGTGATACAATTTTCTACTGATGTTAATATATTGTATATAATAAGTCATGTATTTAAAACAAATAATTTTAGTTATAATAGTTTTTTGTTTTTATATAATTTTTATTTATTCTTATTTTTCTCTATTTTATTATTTAGACTATACTTATTATTAAGCTAAATTTGAAAAAACAATTTATAGTTAGGAGATCAAATTATTTTCGAAAAATCGACATTAGTTGTATGCGAAATGAGATTTTCTTTTAGTATATATATATAAAATCTGTGTTATAAATAGAGATTCGGAAATCTTTGAATATCACGGTTAATGGTATCTCACTCTACTCAAACTTTTACGAGCTTAATACGAAAGCGCAGAAAAATCTCCTCCGAGAGAAAAATCTCATCGACAAAAATAGTTTTGTTCTTGCACTTTACTGCGTGAAGTTAATCGTGAACAAATGTGAAATATCGTGTACATGTGCTGTTGAAAATCCTAAATGGTGTAGTAGTATTATTAATAATAATAGCTGTGCTAGTGGCTGCTGTTAATTAAATTCGTATTCTTTATATAACGTTTTAAGCTAATGTTTTACTGCTTCTTACGTTAATTAACACGGTAAATATTTTTGACATTGATTTATTGGAATGTTAGCAGTATCATAATATATAATAATTGAATCGTGATATAAATTGTACATTAAAAACGTTATTAATGTAACGTCTTAATAAAGTAATGTGATTTACTAGTAAATAAAATTTAATATTTGAGATGGAAATTAAATATGTTTCTGATATTTATAATAACATTTTTTATCTTTCTAAACTTTTTACATTTGATCGAAAAAATAAAATTATGGATATAAGTTTTCTCTGAAATATGTGAGAAACGTACGTGAAAAACTTCTTTTGATAAATTACAAGATAAACGATGACCCAATATTTCTCATTTCTTTAAATTGCTGTTGCTTCTTGTGAGTTTGTTATTATTATTAAGACTACTGCAACTTATTGTTTTCTTCGTTCATGAGAATGACGTGAAAATATTGTAGTAACCCAATTCTTCGAGTCTCTTGTTAATCTCAATATTGCTTTTTTTAAACTGCAGTTAAAAATACTAGAAAGTAAATATGTAACTTTCTTTTTATTACATTCAACGCAAATTAAGAAAACTATGGAAAATTATCGTACTATCTGTAAAATATCTCTCGCAAGAAAGTCGTTATATAGTTGAACATAATATTTCGATGATTTTCAAGAGACTATATAAAAAGACCCAAATTTCAATACAAATACAAATAATTTATCAATTTTTCTCTGATTGGCAATGATAACCAACCGTTGCTATCAGTTTCCTGTATATAAGAACGACATATTTTATTCACATGTCGAGTAACTCTCACGTTCGCCACCAACGAACATCGAGATATCCGTGCTCGTAAACCGTTGGTACCATATGGCGTTGCGGGGGTGAGAGAATCTTCTGGCTTACAATTTCTTACGAGCGACTGCTTATATATCGACTCTTCGATCTCTCTCGTTCGTACAGAGGCGTGCAAAAAAGAATGCTCGAAGGGAGGAAGTTGCCGGTGGCAAAGTCGAGGTTGAATCAACCAGTGAGTAGCGAAAACGTCGTGAGGGATCTCTAAAGATTATATGAGATGCGTTTGCCGTGAAGGGTCGCCAACGGTGGTCCAGATGGGGTGTGGTGCAAAGAGGGGGATGGTATAGCATTTAGGCGCGTCTGGGTTTTATGAGGCGCATACGGCTTCTCCCTTCCTCCGAGACATCGACATACCTTTCTCGCCCGACATTCCTTTAGAGAGATGCTGTCTGATCTCACGGTCGAGGCCATGCAGCGTTTATTGCGACCTAAAACAAAACGATATTATGAACAGAGCAGGTATTTTACTTAAAAAATGAAAAGTTTTCTTACACTCTTGTTCTAGCTCGAAGTGATAAATTAGTCTGACTGGCTCGTAGGCGTGTCGCGATTCTCTATGCGCGGACTTCTAATTAAATTCTTCGACGTTAACTCTTTCAGGTTCAATGATTCCATTTGTAATCATTAAACTTCAGCATTATGAATTTATCAAAAGCAATATAGTGATTTTGTATAGATTTGCTTTGACTTTTGGCGGACATCCTTTTATTAGTATGTTTGTGTGCATAATTTTAATATCAGTTAGAAAAATTAAGAATTTGCAGTTGTATGATATTAAAAAACATTAATATTTGACGAAATCCTTAAGAATATTAATTTAATAATATTAAAAATGTTAAATATTAATTGTTTAATTATTTGGAGCTTTTGCGTTTGTAGCGTTTACATTTTTGATGTTAGTAAACAGAATGTTTGCTTAACTGCACCCACGCGTTAAGCTTTCGTTTTGTTAGTATTTACAAATATACAACAGTAGATAGACGGTATAAATTAAACACGAAACTATGTTGATCATAAATAAAATAATAAACATTTTTTAATACATACATTTTAAAAATATCTGGTATTTTTGCACATAATTCTAGTTTTATTAATTTTTGACATGTATTTATTAAAATTATATTAATTAAATAATTATATTATATTAAATATATATAATTTATTTTTTTAATTTGGATAATATTATTGAAGCTTATTTGAAATAGTCTTAAGTAGGAAACAGTGGTGCTAATTGTGACAGTAATTTGTCGTTAAATGTCTGGATAATAAAGACTTGTGTGACATGTAACAGTTTTCCTTATTCTTCAGACATTGACTAATGACCGACATTGAATGGTAAATTATCAAACTTGACATAACTGTCCACTAATGAACATAATAATAACAAGGAAACACGATGCGATTCATCTAGTAGTAGGTGGGAAAGGTGTTATGACTAATAAAAACTGTTTCACGTCGACAAATGTTCAAAGTTGTCAACGTTGTGGAAGTACGATACAAGCGATTCCTCTCTTTTATGAAATAAAACGTCACTATTGTGTCGACGAATTTATTGGAGATTGTAACTTTTGCGAAACAAAATACGTGTCACAATTTTGACATATTCAAGAACATCACTAGGATTAAAAAAGAAGTATAAAAAGCATAAAATTCGTGTAAATGTCTATATATAAATTGCTCCTCAAAAAATTATGAATTCAATTGAAAGTTTTTTGTTTAATTAGAAAAGTTTTGTATTTTTTATTAGTAAATTTTAAATCCAAAATTAAATTTTGTTTTGAAATATATGAATCATTAAATGAAAAATTATAATGTTAAAGATAAAAGTTCGATTTTTCAAAAAATGGTGTCGCAGTTTTATGGACACAATTGTATATTACTTATTATAAATACACATGACTATATATGTAATTAATAAATAAATCCAGTTTACTCTTTTTCTATGATGCGATCGGTTCGTGACGCACGATTGCTTTCTATTTGCTAGATATATGTATAGCATGGAATATTAAATTTTATGACCTAGATTATATGATGTATACATTATTGTATTTGTTAAAGCGTTTTGAGTAAAAATTTCGTAATTTCCCAAAGAGAAATGATAGAATGTACCAGATTTTACACAGCATGCATTTTTACGAGATATTATCATCTACGAATATTAATCACCATTTTTTAAAAATACAATCTAATTTTTTATTAATATAAATTACAGTACAAATCGAGATGCAAATACTTTATATATATGTATGTCTCAATCAGTAGATACAAATTATATTTCTATTTTGAAGTTGAAGAATGCACATACAATTTTGAAATAAATAATTATTCCGCTTATTTATTCTTAAATATAAATTAATTAAGAAATTCTTGATACATTGTGTGATATTTTCTTTTCAGATCATGACTCAAAACATTTCTCGATTGCAAACGCAAAAGGGATAATCTAGGTCGTAAAATTGCATTTCTCATTCTGCATAATTTGCATTATAATGATGTTTATCGTGCATTTAACGCTGTCTCCTTAAATATTGAAATAACTAGTATAACTTATACATATACATTTACCATGCATATCATGGTATTATTTTCTAAAGGAGAGAGAAGGATAGAAACTTGACACAGAAAGACAGAGTGCGCGATAAAAGGGATAGTCTATCCATCGCTATATATAACGCACTGTTTAATTAAAACCGAGGTTTCGAGTTTGTATGAGGCTAAATATAGATCACGTGAGAAATATCCTCTTTTTTTCCTCTTTTCGCACTTAAGCCAACTAGGTATTTACATGCAATTTTATTGTCACGCGACAATGACCGCTGGCGATATGTGGATCGCCCATAATTCTTTATGAGGAATCACAGTACCGTTGAGAGTGCGCAGTCATCATAAAACAAGATTTGTCTGTCTGTTGCGAATGAAACTTTTCGGTCAACGAGTCAATTTAGCTAATGACTCGAGTAAAAATGCAAATGGTGAATATTTCTATTTATTTATTTATGAATATTTTATTACAATTTGATAGAGAGAGAAGTTTATTGTCTTTTGTTTTTTTCTGCAAGGAAACAAAAGCAGGAAGTAAAATTATATAAGTAAATTTTTCTGTCTTATTAGTTTGTGGATACTGCAGCTGTTATTTGTTAGATTTTACAGTCAAAGTCATATATTGTTCATCTACATATTTCGTATATATGTATTTGCGAATTGTAATCATTTATTTGCAATTATTTTTTATATTTGCAGACTTAAGACTGTGCTTCTTTGCAAAGAAATTGATAAAAATAATAAAATAAATAAATAAATAAACGATTTTTAATGATTTTAAGTAAGATTTTAAGAATTAGTCGCAACTTTTATTTTTAAGTAAAATAAGTGAAAAATATATAGAAAAAAATAAAATATATGTTATTTCGTCATATATTTTTATCTTAATTTTAATAGTTTTTTGTATTTGTGCAATTTTCCCCTGATTACAATTTTGTAGAAGCCATCGTGAATATAGAACTTGTACTTTATTATCCAGCAAATACTTTAGTACAGTCTATCTTCGTAATTGTTTCTTTCGTAATTGTTCTTTTTATAATTGTTCTTTTTAAATGTTGAAGAGAACGTTCCATTTATCATTCGGCTTGACTCTTGATGCTTGACTTAACTAAATACCGCTTCCAGCGGAAAACCAACATACCCAGTAGCATTTGTTTCGTTGTACTATTGCACGCTGTTCTTTATCTTTTGATTTTCTACATTTCTACTCTGTAACTCTTGTAAACTTTATCTTACAAACTAAACTTATGGATGTGAATCTTTTTCGTTCGAAAAAGAAAGTTCGATGTCGTATAGAAAAGTGTCGTTGACATTCAACTCTAGATTGTTTCGAGAAACACCTGTTGTTATTCACTCTTGCAAAGCTAAAGTGCAAACTGGATTTATATACTATAATTATATTAATAAATTTTATTTAAAACAAATAAGTTGTCCATAAAACTAATTTTTATTAAACTTGTATTTAATTAAGAACTTATTTAACGATTTAATGATCACTTAATAAGTCAAAAGTAACTATAAAATGTAAAATTACGGGATACCAATTCGAATATCAAAATAATAGTTTAATTACAAATCTTAAATTAATTACGTTTGTATCAGAGGTTGAAAATAATCTGATTTTATTCTATTTATGATTTTATTTTATCTTGTTTTGGTCTATGAATAGCGCTATTAAAGTGTTTTAATTTCATCATTATAAGAGTCGAATAAAAACAAACAGCAGATGTTATTAGATTTTTATGAAAACAGAAACTTTATCCGCTCGAAAAATCCTGCTTAAAATAATAGATTTTAGAGTCATTATTTCTTAAACGTGATGCGTCGTGTCACGACGATTGTCCTATTAATAAAATGACATGTGAGAAAAAACAAACGATAGAATTAATAAGCATAATGCATAAAATTCAATTGTAAAGAAGAATCCAATCAATAACGAATCGATATCTAAAAGAGAAGGCGAGTTTAGAACATGTTTTTCTATTTTATTTGAAAATCTTTACTTAAACAGGCTTGAACTGTTTATATCTTTAGACTCGCGAACGTGAAAGTTTAGAAAAACTTTATAATTTATAGTATAAAGTATTCATATCATTCGAGTATTAAAAAATTCAGAATGTATTTGTAATACCGGAAATTAAAATTATTTTTTCGTTCAATGCTTAAGATGTAAACATAACGCTATAATTTTTAAATTTCTCTTTATTTTTCCAATGCACCATCGCTCTAGTGAAACGTCCGTTTTAGACGATGTTCCTGTCAGTTAACGCCATCGTACCTTTATTTAACAAGCAGTCATTATGTTGACGTTGATAAGGGAAATTAAAAAACATTTTGCTTATTATATCATATGACAGGCAATCGACGAAGACAAAGTACGTGTTACATCGAGATTCAATATCGAGTCTCGTTAAATCCATCATTATGAAGCTTCATAGTTGAGTTAAACTAATGCATACTATTAATAAAGCATAACTACAATTAACGCACCAACTGCAGTTTACCTTTTTTACAAAGTTTACAAGCGTACGAATCATTGGCATCTTGTTCCAATATGTTTCGAAATCAGCTTCTGCTGAGACTCATTAATTGAAAGACCAAATTGTGCTTGAATAAATTGCTCTCGTCAATCTCTACTCATTAGCTTAACGCTAAGAGAACTTCAATTAAGTTTAATTTCTACCGCAATTAACTAAATTTAATTTTGTTTATGGGAAATTATTGCAAATTTTTTGTTTATTATGGATAGAAAAGAGTATAAAGTGAAACATTGAATAAAACTTATAAATCTTAATAAATGTAATCATAATCATCTATAACGCTGCTTTAAAACAGTAATTATAATTTATTAAATATTATTTACTATATATATTGCAATATGCGATATTTGTTTGAACGGTGCGAAGAAATGCAGTACGCAATAGTATTTACATTCGTTTGCTTGATTTTGACACAATACAGCATTTTACAAGCAATTAAGAATTTAAAAAAGCAAACTAAATTAGAAAAGTAATCTAAAAATACGCGTGGGATTGGCAGAAATTTCAAAAGTCCTTCAACGTTGATGAAGCAATTGCACGCAGTTAGTGTAAACACTCACTAATAGAGCTCTATTGAAGATGCTTAATTAATTGTGTGAATAATAAAATTGCATCGCGTTTAATTTAAAATTGAGTAAATGAGTATCGGTAAGACAGGAAATATCATTAATTATTCTATCCGATCAGATTATTAATATATTTAATTATTTACTAATTGCTTGTTAAATATATTAGAAAGAATAGAATAAAAATAAGTTATTATTGTATAATTGATACATAAATGCATTTTTCGCAAACGCAATTGCGATGCAATATTGACTGTTGCAGTCTAAATATGTATTACCGTTAATAAAAAATGTTTTTATACAAGTTACAATTATAAGTTATTATTATAACAAATGGAGCCGAATCTTGACATTTATAATAGAAAAATCATTTCTTTTTATTTGTTTTTATTTTAATTACTCCAATATAAACCTACTCTAATATAAATTACTCTAATATTAACTGTAGAAAAAATGAAACGGAATGTTGCGCTCAAATAATTATTACATTATATTAAATAGATATCTCACTATTGCACGCGCGTTTCGAAATGATTATATATTATGGGAAGATTGTTGAAGCGATATACGTCAGTTTCAGAAACGTTTGACCCCACGGCTATAAATTTGCAACGTATGAACATATTGCTATAAAACATGAATGCATTTAGCTAAATTCCGAATGTATGGAGTGTCTTATATTTAGCGAATTATCTTTCATCGATGGACATTTTGACTCATATCAATTTAAAATTGAGTTTTCTTTCACAAAAATATAAAAACAAAAGATCATCGTCATCACAAATTATCTTGTAAATTAATTTTCAAGTCTAATAATTTGATAAATTTTCTTAAACGTCAAGAAAAATTTGAGCGAAAAAAATTTGTTGCAAATATAAATCTAATTAATATAAATAAATTAAATCTAATTTTATCTGAATTGAGTTAGTTTTGTTCAAATATGAAATAAATATCTAGCCGGTAGTTGGTATTAATATAATTGTCTCTAATAGTAAACTGATCTAAAGATTTGAAAAAAAATCAAATCAATTGTAGTATCGAGTCGCTTCAAGTTTATTTTCCGACGAAAAATCCGTCGTATTTTTCATATTTGCGATTTGAATAACTTAACGAGAATAGCCTGCTGGGGAATTTCAATACTTCCGAAAAGACCAAGATACGAATAGGCCGCGACCGACAAACTTTAGGAAAATTTACGATAGTAAAAGGAGAATGGGACGAGACAGAGACTCGTTCAAAGAAACGTAATGCAAAAGTTACATTAGCCGGAACCACCTAGAAATAGATAGATAGAAATTCGATTTGCGCATCTGGGCCGCATCTGATATGCAAAGTAGGTTGAAGATGACAAACAATGTTTTATCACGCGATAATATGTATAACTTTCCCGTTGTCCTTTTCTACTTGAAACAATATAAAAGTGAACAGCAATGCAAATTAAAGTTTAATTAGTTGCAAGCACTTTTATAATTCTCACGAATCAAATTAGATCTTGACGTATGTCAAGATTAATGCTATATGCATACATCATTTATATAGTATCTTACATATCTAAACTTTTGTTCTGCTTAATAAAATTCTTTGATCGACTTGTGGAATCAATTTTTTTTAGAAATAAGGAATTGGATTTCTAATAAAAAAAGTTATGATTAATATAGTCAAGTTCTAAACAAATCCTGAATTGATAGGCAATCACAGTGATGACGTGCGACATAGTTCTTCATACAATGTGAATATCGAACAATTATTTCCGCACGAATTGTGAAAAAAATAGGGAAAAAATTGTAAAGTCATTGCAAACATTCAGTGCGATTTACGATATTTCTTGTATCTTTAGCACAAATATATATTTCTATTTTTTATTATAAAATTCTTTTTAATCTCTTGTCTGCATGGAATAAATTTCAATTTTTTCAAACATGACATAATGTGACATTTCGACATGTGATATGACAATACATACGTTATAGTATCTTTACAGGCGATGCACGTCGATTAATCGCGATAAAATGTTATACAAAATGTTTGTTGCAAGTGCTTGTCTCTTTCTTTTTCATGGTGACGAAATAGCTAAAAAATTTCATTTTTAATATGTACATCTTTTATATGTAGGGAGATTGTATTATATTTTTCCTTTTTATATACAAGTGATCTTCACAAAGAAAGACTTTTCATTATGTCGCAATATAACGTACGGGAAGCTAAATTATAGAATTTTGCAAAGTATTTCAAAAGCGAGTATATCTCATGTAGAAAATGTTCGTCATTTTTATGCCGCTTAATTTTATTTGCACTAAAACAAAGAAGTTATGTACAGGAAATATTCTACTTTGCTTTAAGAGAGAAGGTTCTGATGATTAACTGAAAGTATAATAAATGCTCAAAGGAATGGTGACATGAATACGCATATTTCTTTAATGGGGACACGCGCGATCAAAACTACATAGTGCCATTATATTTATAACTCTTCATTAAAACGGCCACTCTTATTTGAATAATTTCATTATGTTGTCTAAAAATTCCATTATTTTTCTAGAAGAAATTCTGTCAAATTTGGTTTAAATTAAAATGAATTTGTAATATACATTGTGATTGAGCAATTAGAAAACATAACGTTGTTTATAAAAATACATCGAAATTGCATTGTTATTTCAAATGCTGTTACAAAAATGCACTACATAATAGTATTTATATTTGCGTTGAATCACTGATTTTTATGTACAACATAACAATTTACACATAACGAGCAAATAAGTAATTAAAAAAAGGAAAACGAGTTATAAGTAATCTAGAAATGCATCGATCAAAGGTCTAAAAATTCTTCTAAGATTAAAGAATAGAACGTATTTTGTATCAAATTGTTTTTGATAATTAATGTCTTCTTCTGTCTTTAATTATATCCATAAATATGCTTAGTAGGTAGCAGCTGGTAAACTCGTAATCGAGTGATCGTAAAACATTAGAAAATGGAATAACTTTTGCTTTAATTGCGCGCGAATTTGTTATTAAATGTAAATTTAGATTTTTAATCATTAGAAATAGACTATTTATACTATTTGGTAATGAAAAAGAAAGAGAAAGAGAGACGCTCAAAATTAAATCATCAAAATTATTAACAGCGTTCCTTTGCTAAAATTTACGAAGTCACGATGTAAAAATCTGAAATTTTAAAAGTTCTGAGCTACGAAAATTTTTGAAACTTAAAATTTAATATGTATATTATATTTATTGTCATTCGATAAAAAAAACAGAGTGAAAGCATTATGTAATACATCATTGTAAATATCTATCCAAGCTGTTCTCTATTCTGAAAAGCATGCGACCTGTCTCGTGTCTTCGCTTTTTAAATAAGTTTGGATACCCGCCAAAGCCCATTATCGCCGTGCTCATTTCCGCTGTATATAATGTAATTTGCGCACAAGAATTCATAATTTTTTTTTATTCAACGTCTGTTTTCAATCTGTGTGCCGTATTTTACGCGTGAAAATGCAATTTTCATTCGCGCTTTTTTGATTGCAAATATAATTGAAACGTGCGAATGACGCTGCGTTTATTATTGCGGCTTAAAGATTGATTCAAACTATACGGCACGGACCGTCACGTTCCGGCAACGGCACGTATCGACACCGACACGACAAATTTTTGCATATATTCAGACTGCTTCGGCAATCGTCCGTCATCCGTCCGTCAGTTTTACAGCAGTCACAAAATGGACGAATTATCTAGCGATGATGAATTGGCTGTTATAGCCTTACTTTTAGATGAAAATGAATCCGATGTAAAAAAAAGTAAAGAAAGAAAAAACAACACAATAACACAACCAAAGGAAATTTCATGTCAGCAATCTGTATAAGAGAGAAAAAAAATTATTTATATAGTCTTTTATACGTTAACATTAATAATTTGTATTTAGTAATTAGTAAATTTGAGAAGATTATTATTATTTCGAAGCTTTTTTGTCGTATAATATTACAAGTTTTTTATATTATTCTAAATTTTTTCAAAATATAGATATTATTATATAAAAAAATCTGTTTATTATTTTCGCTGTTTCAGTAAATTATTATTAATTTTTCGTTCTTTCTTTCGCACTGTGTTGAACTATAAATCTTCGGAATAACGTTATGATGTTACAGATTTAAAATGTTTCTACATATAATGCGCTACAAATTATGATGTACGAGCATTACATTAAAACATCAGTTGTTGATGCATAAAAATGCATTCAGCTCTGTACAAATCAACGTTAGCTTTTTTAATATTGTTTTTAATATCGTTTCACAGATATATATGTATATAAATGTACCACGTATGTATATATACATATAAATGATGAGAATATAAAAGTGATGAAGTTTATCGATTGTACACTGAGAGAATTTTCTCTTAGAATTTACCCTGAAAATCATGGTAATGGGAATCATGGTCGTGGAACAATATGGTATGGAAAGAATTTTATGAGAATTTCTCTGATTAATATTTATTACAATAAAAATAATAATATCTAAAATCACGATAAAATGTAAAACATGTTTGATTAATTTTACTAAACTGTATAATAAAATTAATCAAACATATATTTTATATTTTATTTTGTAATAGATATATTATTATTTTTATTGTGTGATAAATATTAATCAGAGAAATTCTCATAAAATTCTTTCCATACCATATTGTTCCACGATTATCATGATTTTCAGGGTAAATTCTAGGAGAGAAAATTCTCTGTGTATACCATTTATAGTACATTACAACAGAATTTAAAAAATCTTAATACATGATTTTAAAAATATTGAAAAAGGACTCTTCCTCTCTCTTTCTTTGTGCATATATTATTATTCGTGCATTAAGATTCTATACATGTATTTAAAACAGCACATTAGTGGACTGTCTTGAATAATATCAGGCTGTTTGAAAAAAAAAAGATTACACAAATCGGCGAGTTATATGATATAACCCAAATAGATAATGAACAAGTTAAGCGGGTTCTATCGCATTGTGTGTACCCACCTATGTTAATACAAACCTCGAAAAAGATAGTGAACTGAATTTAATGACAGTGACGCAATCGAGTCTACAGAAAGAAATGCTTATACATGCTATACTTATATTATATATGTATATGTACGTATAAATTTACACATAATTTGCGCACTTATTCATAGTTCATCAATATTATATATATATATATATATATATATATATATATATATGTATAAGTATTATATATTAATTAATTATTATATATAACATGCGAAACTGTTGCCAATTCTCTTTCCTTGAAAAAGTCTTTATTTATAATAGTATTAATTTATCATTAATCTCGAAGTACGTATATGTATTATTAACATATATAGTATCATTATTATCATTAACAATATTAATAAACACTGAATTATGTTGTAATGTTGATATTATCAAGTTCTCATATTTATCGATATCTATTTGAAATTCCTAAACGAATATTTAACTAACAAATTGCAAAAATGATATATAATGAAGCTCATCGCTACTCATATATTTATTATCGATTTATCTCTATTCTCCCCAAGCTATATCCTTTTTCCATTTATTTCGCAAAGAAGCCATCGCCTTTAAGTGGCGGTTACTAAATTCCTTTCGTATGTTATACTCATCTTTTCTATCTCCAACATCACTGAACATAATCTCTTTTGTTCTCTTTTGTTCTTTTGCAAAAATGAAGATTCTAATACTTGTGAATCCTATGTTTTAGAAATGTGATGTTCAAATTGTTTGTGAATTACTAAGCGTTAAAGTCAACCGTTCATTGTAAAGCGGTAATGATTATGTATCTATGGATTAGTCTCTAGTGACGCATTACTTTTTGCAATCTTGAAATTGCTATCATTAAGAAGTTATATAAACAGGTTCAACATTTTATGCTTCGGAGAAACTTGCACTAATATATATATATATATATATATATATATATATATATATATGTCTTATAGCACATTTTATAATGTCCAAAAATTACTTTAAAAAATTACTTAAACAAAAATAATTAATATTATCAGTAAAATTATTATATTAAATTTAAAGCTGTTTTATATATATGAGTCGAAAAACAACTTAAGTCAATTTAAGTTTTTGCACAAAAAATTGAATTAAAGATTCAGCTGTGTGATTTGAGTTATTAAACATTATATTATTCAGCTTTTATATTTTTTAATATATACATTCTTATTTTGCTGAGTAGCAAAATGTTTAATAACTTGAATCATATAGTTGAATCTTCAATTATTTTGTGCAAAAACTTAAGTTGACTTAAGTCATTTTTTGAGCGAACGATTCACATATATATATATATATATAATATATAATATATATTTAATTTTTAAAAATACATATTATTATAACAAAAAAAAGGAATAAATTATTTTGTAATATTTTTATTTTCTACATAGTGTAAAAGTATTTAATTTGAATTATTATATAAAAATTTGTGTCTATATTTTCTTTTATTTAATTATACATATAAAGATATAAAAAAATTAAGATATTATTTTCATTGAAAAAGAATATATCAAAAGGATATAAAGGAAATTAAAAGAATATAAAACTATTATTATAAAAATTTTTTAAAAATTGAAATTTTAGTCAACTTCGTGATAAATTGATTTAAAAAAAGTGACAAGAGTGTATGATAGGATCTGCAAAACCATATTTGCAAACTTTTAAAATATAATTATTGAATTATTTTAGGCGTAAGCTGTTAAGTAAATTATGTTGAGAAACTCGAGTGCTTTTGATGTAAGGATTTAACATTTTCCACATTTTCCGAGACACTGTGAACGGTGAATTAGCTGTCACGAAGAAAATTAATTATTTGGCTAAAGTTGTGTAACTTAAAACGATCTCTACGTAAATTTCCACGTGATATGTAGTTAAGCAATCATTGGATCATAGTTCGGAAGCACTCATTATTTCGTCATTACATTACTCTACGAAGTAGAGAAATGCAAAATTTCTCCGAAAAAAGATTTTTTTATATGGAACATGAAAGAAAATAGATTGTATGCCGTTGGCATTCTCGAGAAAATTGCGCGCGGCGAACATATGGCTTGTGAAGTTATCTTGTGGAGACCCTAAATGATAAATGGGATGACATTTATTGTGTAAGTTAAGTCTACGAGTTACATTCCTGAACGTGATGTTTTTTTTTGGTGATGTCAAATTATTCCGTATCGTTTGTAGAGAAGACTTTCTTGTTCGAAGTTAAAGAGAAATATCGGTTGATTTGATTTTCATGATATGATATACGTATTTTGCTAATTATTAAAACTATAATGTCAAAAACCGAGGTAGCACATATTGTGAGTACTTGTAGTAAAATTACTCCAAAATTATATTATTGTTTATACGTGACGACAATATATATAAAATATTCTTGAAATATTGTAAATAAGATATTTAAAAAACACTATTTTCTTTTCGATCGATACAATAGGATCACAAACATTTCAGTCCTTTTTCGTATTTTTTTAAATTAACTTTTTATAAAGCTAGGATATAAACTGAAATTTCAATCTAAAATTGTTATTACTATGTTTTATTATGTTGAATTTTTCTTATCATATTTTTATTGAATATCATTTAAACAAGTTTTTACATTTATGGTTTATGTGGTGTTTGTGTGGGTGATAATATTTCAATAGAGAAATAATGAAATAATTCTCAGCGTTTGTCATATGTATACATGGTATACAATATAGAATATGTATACCGAGCACTTTGCGCGCTGCGGAATTGCAGAAATGTTTGTGGAACAAATCGCGCGACAAGAATCAGCATAACGTAATTGTATTAATTGCACAAAGAGAAAGAGAGAGAAAGAATTAGATGCTTTCACGCGACGAATACGATATTATCTCATAAATTATCCGGAAATGTAAATTTGTCCAAACTAACGCATATTTAATTAAGTTCTTGATAAAATACGAGATGTTTTCTCTATATATTTAATCGATTATATCAAACAACAAATTTTATAATCATATCTTCCACATAATGAAAAGGTTACATATTTAATTGTATTTTGTGTCAAAGTAAATATATATACATTGCATTAGTATAATTGCATTGTTTTGAAATTATTATAATATTATTCAAAATATACATAGAATCTTGTTAGCAATTTTCGACGTAGTATCTATTAAACGTGATGATAAGCTCAGATTGAATTTGTCGTATAGTTAAATATTCAAATATATTATAATGCATGTTGAAGCATAATAATGGCCATTGGTATTTATATGATAAATGAGGCCATTATCATATATATGTTTTTATTCAGCGAACATCAGTGGAGAGAAAATATATATAGGATGATTTATTAGAAGAAATAGAATACTTGAATTTTTTTCTTATTTGAAAATACAATTTCGCATTTAAAGATATAAAAAAAGGTATTAAGAATATTTATACAATAAAAAAATAAATATATATAATTATAAATAAAAACATATGTTATGTGGAATAAATGGTAGTTTTAAATAAATATGTGGGTGTGTATTTTCGCACATTCTTTATTAATTTTCCAAATAGATTGTTGATAATTGATAATTGATAATTCGCATATTTTATGTATATTTTAAATAATATAATAATATAGATATAAACTTAAGGGAAACTCATATAAACTTAAAGGAAATTATTAAATATCTTTCTATATATAACTGATTTTGTATTTATACATATATATCAGAAAAAGTCTTTTTAACTTATTATTATAAAATTATTTAAGTTTTAAATTATTCTGGAAATGCAACCGCAAGTTGCTACAACACAATTTCGTTTTACGATTGTTATCGATAATTAAATATATGACGAAGAGATTTTTCTTTCTACCACATTTTTCTTTCTACTAATGCGAGCTTGCCTTTGCCTTGAACTTTTACAAAAGGTTAGACAAATCAGAACGGTTTTACGTAGCAAAAAAAGCGCACAAGAACTGTAACTTTAATTTCAACTGAACGGAGAAGCTTGCTTACCATGCTTTTCTCTCATGCAGACAACATTGCTTGATGAGAACAATCGTAATTGGGTCGTAAAAGCAAATTTTCTCGCGCGTAAAACGCTGATAATTTCCTCGCAGTGCACTCAATTTCAGATTTCATTACCAGAAACTGTGCCATTACCAAGGGAACAAATCTTGATGATTAAATTTAATTTTTTGATTTTATGCTATTATCTTATGCTATTATATATATACTTCTTGTATTCTAATTTAAAAATTTCGAACTTTTTGAAACATGTTTTTTGCTAATGCAAAGAAATATTGAAATCTTACAATTGTATTCATGTGCTGATTGATTTTTTAAAATAATTAGAAAGAAACACTTTAACTCTCTGTTAAAAATATTAACTTTATTATTTATTCTTTATATTCAACACACATCCTGCGGAAACTATATATAGCAATACGGATGTTTTTTCGTCCAGAAGTAATCCAACGTTAATTCTATAACAATAAAAATTGATTAGCGCTATACGTCATAAAAATAGGATCAATAAGAACAGAATATGCGTGTGACACGCATGCCTGAAATTATTCTTATAATTATATATAGACGAACGCATCGCTTTTTTTAATATCTTGCTTTAGATGACAATTCGAGAAACTGCCTCTGTAGTCATAAAATAGCAGCTTTTGTAGGAACTTTTCAAAGAGAAATTCTTTCGTGTTGGAAATATATAAAAAATTAGTAATCAGTCAGGATTCTGTTTTCGTGTAACTCGCAAACACAGCAATGTCTCTTCGCGAAAGGATATTAGGCACGTGCCAAAGAAACTCAATAGCTCGATGCTTACGAGGGAAAGGGATTTCCCCAAAGACCGACTGTGTTTCTTCCCTGAATGATTTATCGTCATAAAACTTCAAAAGAAAACCACAAGTCATAATTCGATCGATTTCTTCCTCGCCGTAACAAAATTCTTGAATGATTTGTTTCGACTTGTATGTACAAAGTTTATGAATGAGCCAATTATTTGATGTATGTAGCAAAAATTCATAAATAGAAATATATTTCACGTAATTTTTGGATATAATACATTTTTATTCTTCTAAATTGGATAAATTTCAGGTAACGATATCATCTTTACTCACATTACATTAGTTTTAATATTAAATTATAATGTTACGTAAATTGATAGTGAGACAATTATTTTACGTGAGAACAAATAACACAATATATAAAGTAGCTATAATGATATCCAAACTTCATATTACAAAGTTTCTGAGCTTTGCCCAAAGGGCACCTCTGATAGCTCGATATAATGTTAACGAGAAATTATTACGTGAAGCGTGAATAATTCTGCAACAATTATGCATAAGAACGTGATATTTTTCGCATTTTGTCCCAACTAGGACAATCTGCGAAAAACACAAAATTTTATTTCGTTGTAAAAGATAACTCGGTATTTTAATCGTGCATTCGCAAGTATAATGCATATTATTTGGTTCTATCGAGCGCACAAAATGCTATAGATAAATCATATGCGTGTAGATCGCGATCTCTCAATTTCTAAACGCGTTTCATTCCACATATGCTTCATTATGTATTCGGAATCTGACTCCATTCTCAGGATACCAATCATGTTGAAATACGCGTCTGTCGAACTACAATTGCATTATCCGGAAGTTCTTAATAGAACTTCCGGCTGCATACGGAATTTTGCGGTAGGTCGGTTCTCCTTTGTAGAATCCACAATTTACGTCCAGTTCAAAGTTCGACTCCACCGACCACGGTCTCTCTGATTCAAAAGCAAAATTGTGATCTAAACATTTTTCACGCATTTATATTGATCATATAATTTAATGAGCGAGGTCACGCATGATTCTGCAGGCCTTTTAGCTAGCGAAGCCCTTGAAGCCCGCTACGTCGTGTCGCTGGGGCAAGGCTAGGACAAGGTGGAAAAGAGTAGCGCGCGACAATGCCGGACAGGCTTGACGGTAATCTACGGGGGCTGCTGAAACGAGTAGGTGAACTTTTACCCCCCGCTACGAATTACCGTTGCTCTTAGCCTGTACCGCGTCGGAGCATTTAATGCTACGCCCGGTATATAACAGCTCTTCTTGTCCTGCCGGTTCTCCATCCAATTCTCTCTTTTAACCTTCGTGGCAGGAAATACGATAGAAAGGCGCCGATGGTCGGGAGGAGGTGGGACCCTGTGGTATTCTTTCGGTTTGTACATACGACGCAGACAAATCCGTCGGATCCGTGGGTCTTGAAAGCGACCCACTCGTCTTGTTGCTCTTGGCTTGGCGCGTTCCATCGCATTTCTCCAATCTGAGTATATTCCTCTCTCTCCATCGAAATAGTTTTTCTTTATTGTCTGTTCTTTTTCTTTCTTCTTTCGTATTAGCTTTCTTTCGCATGAAATGCCTCCGATTGCAAAGAATATAATTCACGATTATTATTTTTTGACGAAATCTAGAGTAAGACCTTGACTAGATTCAATGAAAATGTAATTCCAATCAAATATTCTCTAAAAAATGAGATTTTAATTTTTAACATTAGAAACAAGATAATTTACAAACCTTTATTTATAATAAATAATTCAGCTTTAGCTTCAATTACCTTTTATTTTTACAAATTATTTTATTAATTTTAAAGTTAATTTGTTAAAAATATCGATAAGTCAATCGTTTGACATATATTTCATTTCTTTGAAAATTGTCTGAATATATATGTATATATTTGCTTTTTACGAAGAATAAAATAAAATTTGTTAGAGAAACTATTATTTTTTCTTTACAATATAAAAATGGCAATATAAAAATGATATAAAAGTGCAAAGGGATATTCCGTATATGATAGGATTGTTATAATAATAAATGTGCTAGTTTATTTAATTCGCCCTTTTGATCGACTTACGATGAGAGCTATTTGCAGGAAGAAGGAATCTTCCGCGCAGAATGATAGATAACAATTTTTCCACGACATAAACGTGATGTGAAAATATATTATGATCCCACCATGCGTTCACAAATAGCAAGTTAGCGATTCAGACAAAAAAGAGACAAAAAACATTGACAGCGATATTAACTGTAGATACGAACAATGTCATTTATTTCATAGAAATTGGACGTTAAAAGATTTATGTTTTTTTAATTCAGGCATGGTTTTATAAAGATAAAATAGATGAGTAATCATTGCATCCCCATACGGTGTCTTAAATTTACTATGCAATTTTTTGATGAGAGAGATCTGGCACACACTCTGTATATGTATAATTATATAATATGATATAATTTTTTCCTAACAAAACAAGGTGATTTTATTTGTATATTTTTAATTATTAAATTTAGTTATAAATCTATAAACAATAATAGAAAAATTGCAAAATTTAAACGTTTTCAGGTGCTTATAAAATCATCCGATATTTATACTTATGCATTAAGAAAATTTTCAAAGTTTACATTAGTGAATATTTAAGATATTGTTTTATGTGTACGCTGCAGTTTGATATCAAATATAAAATATTTATCTGGGAAAAAAGTCCCAATGTAAGATTGAGGATGTATTAAAGTAGCTTTAACCATTTGAGAAGTCTTCCTGAATAGCTTAAGATCCGTGCAACGGTGATAAGAACCGGCGAACATATGTGTTGAATTATGAAAGCTGGCGCCACAGATAATCGATTGTGGAAATAACCTTCCGTGTAAAGACGGTTGCCTAAAAGGGCAACCTTTCCCGGTCATTTAATATCTTGCCCTTTCTCTATAAGCAACTTTACGCTTCTCCCTTCTCTCCTCGCGTAATATAACAAATAATATAACAGAATAAATAAAATTTAACACGACAGAAAGAAGGAGAGAGAGAGAGAGAGAGAGAGAGAGAGAGAGAGAGAGAGGGAGAGATATTTTTCTTACAAGTCCATTGGATCATGAAATTCAATACAAAGAAATGAATTATTCTTATTCTTTCTCTCTCTCTCTCTCTCTCCTTTAAAATGTAATTTGACATTAAAAAAATACTAATTATTAATTATTAAATATTTAATTACTAATTATTAATTAAATACTAATTGAGCATGTTACTTATATGTATATTGCGAAATAAAATTGATCTACAAAACGTAATGAATAAATAGGACAAGAAATAAAAAATAATAATAAAATAATATTTAAAATTTATTTTATTTTATCGCTGTTTCAAGCACAAAAGAATGTCGACGTTCTTAATTGTTAAATATAGCCATCTCAAGTTGGAAATTGGAAAGGTTTGCTCTGAAAAGAAAGTGCCAGAGTATTATATTTATTGTAGAACTGGTAATCTAAATTACTATCCATGTAAGGCGAACCAGCCGAATTTTTTCGAAGAAAAATCTAACAACCTTCCTGCTCGATTGTTCTCCTGCGAAGACGGAGGAGTTAGGCAATTTGTCTGAAACGTCCCCTTGCATCAACGTGTCAAAAAGAAACGAAAAAAAAAAAGAAAAGAAAAAACACCAATAAAAAAGTGTGCGCGTTTTTTAAATTTTAATTACGTATTTAATTATACAATACTAAATCTAGTTCGTAATTATTTTAATCTATGTAGTTGCATTGCTAGAAAGATATCTTCGATTTCTTTTCTTATAAAAAAAACTACATTACTCAAAAGCACTGAGATTAATTTCTTAATGACTTGTGTTGAAAAACTCAATATATTATGTTACCTTCTTTGCCTATTAGTTGTCACAATAATTAACGAAAATTAATTAATTAATTAGTTTAGGATTTGGTATGTGCTCTGAAGATTTAAAAATTAATGAAGATATATAAATATAATTAAATATATATTTTTCATGGGTTATATATATGTATATAGTTCACGAATTGCATTATTTTGCATCATAAATCATCATCTAATTTTATTGTTTAATATCATGAATGTTTGAAAGAAGCACATTTTTATTTTTAGAAAGTTAACATCGCAAGAAATATTATTCAATAAAGTTTCAATAAAAGATGAGAAATAAAGTTTCTCAGTCAATAAAGTTTCAATATAAGATGAGAAATTTTCTAGGAGATATTTTGTTTTAGCAACGGAACATTTAAGCTCTAATAGCAAAGTTCCTATATAATAAAATATTTAAACAATATCAGGATTTTATTAAGATTTTATGTATGTATCGTAGAACCATAATATTGACTGGAAAAAGTCGACGGACGCTGTTTAATCTTCAGATGTATGTGTCAACATAATGAATTCATAATGTGTCAACATAAACGATTCTATCGTTCACACGCAGGTGACACCGAATAAATGAAGGGATAAATGTGGAAAATAATAGTGTTCAGGGTGCCGTGGTAATATACATCTATTATGGCACTGTGTATGGTATTAGACAAGATTTCTTTTGGGAATTATTAGTCACGCATTCACAGAAATGTTGTCTTTTCACTGGCTATATGAGAAGAAGAGAGAAATTATTTTTCCGACATTCTCAGTAATGTAATGCATCGAATAAAAGCAATATGGAAGCAGTCTTTTGTATTTTTCAACATGATGCGTTATTTGATTTAATATATTTAATTAATGTCCGTTTACATTATTTTATAATGATATAAATAATTTAATAACAATAAGAAACTATTCGGAGAAATATTAATTATAAATCTGAGAGATATAGGTAGATATAGAATAGATATCGAATCATAAATAATCTCTCAAAGAATATAATAAAACGTCTAAAAATAAATAATTAAAATTTAGAAATATAGTACTTTTTTCTTCAATCTTTTTCCGTAAACTTACTTTCAGTTTATTGTTAATAGAAATCGAATATTTAATTAATGACACACACACACACATCTATATACATATACCTAATGTCAAAATTTTATTTTAACAATTTATTTTATAAAATGAGTTCTTTCTATTTTATTTTTTATTTAATTGTTTCATTTTCTGAATTAAAATTCTTTTTATTACATATTATTTATAATATATTAGTGTTACAAAATAAACCGTGTGAAGTAAATATAAAAACTTTTAAGAGGACAATTTTCATTAAAGTAGATTTAATCTCGAGTTTTAAAACAAAATATTAGCGTACTGTACGAACTTTATAGGCTTCCGCTTCATGTTTCGCATGTTACTTTTATAATTTTGTTTTACTTTTGCTTGCGAATGACAAGTGAAACGAGTTGATTGAAAAAATAAAATTTTGATAGAACTTTACTTTTTATTTTCTATATTTTATGTCTGAGGAAAATATCATTTGTTTTATATTATTTTATTAAAAGTTAAATAGTATACAAATATTATTTATTCAAAGCTCAATTTTATTAAATAGAGTAATAAAATGTAAAATTCTTTTGTGATGTGTGTGTAAGATTTATACATTAATTGATATGCATATTTTATAGCTTTGAATGTTATTTAGGATAAAATAAAATTTTGAAAAATTTTTTTGTTTCAGGTAAGGCTGTTCCTTTTGTGGAATTAACTGTAGCACATGCTTCGGTGCTCACAATTTTGGCGATCAGCTTTGAACGTTATTACGCAATTTGTGAGCCATTAAGAGCAGGGTAAGACGCTAGAGTAATGAAAGGCTTAGGGAATAGAAACGAATAATTATAGAAAGCTTTAGGGAATATATAAAAACGAATAATTAAATTTTTAATGAATTGGACACATGAATTTAATCCGATTCAATACTCATAGATACGTGTGCACAAAAGCGCGGGCGACCTTCTTATGTGCCTTGGCGTGGGTGGCAGCGGCGTTATGTACAAGGTGATATAAAAAAAATTGGAATGATCTACAATTCGTTTCATTAATATTTTTTTATATTTTATTAATTCTTTATTTTTGCTGTCGTCTTGCTTTACTTGTCTTTTATGCTTTTCCTTTGGCTGCCGCATGTCGTCCTTTTTCACTAGAGTCTTTCCCATCTTACGTCTTCATATGGCTGTAATATGAAATCATCACCTATGAGCTCTATTAACTTCTCTCGCGAAAATATGTTTTAATTTTAAAATATACAGAAGAAATGCCAATCACGGTCAGCCTTGATAATCTATTTAGAAAAATATTAATTCAAGACAAAACTCTATAAATTTACGAGACAAAATTTTATAAATTTACTGTCAACTTATAATAATATACTTTAATAATATAATTTAATAATATATAATTAAAACAAGTTTTTTTACTAATTATAAATTGAGATAACAATTAGATGCAGACATGTTCAAATATTGTTATTACAAACACAATTAAAATTCTGAATTATACAATATTATTATCTTCAAAATGCATAGTTTTCTAATAAAAGTTTGAAGAATTCAAACACACACAGTATGAAATAATTTTGATGAATTAAAATCCAATATTGACGGAAAGTAGAACTTTAGGTTTCTCTAAACTTTACTATATTATATAACTATCATTCTCTCTACATCATATTTACAACTTCGATTTATTCACATTAAAACTTTGATTCAAAAAAATTTAATGTTGTAGAAATATCTTTCATTTTTTGTTTTCAGACGTATATAACTTTCACAATTTTAATAAAATTAGTGAAACTATTATTAGATTGAATTGCATTTAATATATATTATTCATTTATTAATTAATTATTCCGCAAGAATTTTGTATCCTACAAAATCATAAAGTATTAAATAAAGTTTGAAATAAATTTGAAACTAAAAATAATCTGAGACGTGAATAATCTGTATTTTATCGATTTAGAATTTTATTTGAATTGAATTACTTATTGAAAGAGTTTTGCATTCTTCATTCTATTAACTTTGACTAAAATTAGGAAACAATTTATTTGATACATACAACATGCACATTAATTGTTAAATTGTTATTTGTATATTAGGAATTAATTTGCTTTCACAAAAAATTACACGGGATTTTCTTCTCATAATAAAATAGTTTATTTCTCTACAAAAAAATTTAAATTGACAAATGTCATATTTAAAAAATTATTTAAATTCTTTAATTTTTTATTATTAATTAATACTTTGATGTTTTAATAAAGGAAAAATTAAAATGTTACTATAAATTAATTAGAAAATCTGTCATTAAAATTTCTTTTGTAAATGCTAAAATATTTGTTATACGTATTGTGTTATGATCTAAAACTCGAAAAGATATTTCATAAGGAATGCTTAGAACACCTCATACAATGATATGTATTCATAGCACGAGAACGTAGCTTTACACGTGTATTTCCTTTTGTTTGTATAAAGCTTCTAATTATTTATGCGTGTCGTATTGCATGCATAAAGCAATGGTTGCCGCAAGCGGCATTCAAGCGTGTGTATTTCTACACATGTACCTGTGAGTTGAACCGTCTAACAGGCTGCTTCTTTAATTTCATTATTCCGTCTGTATACATTTGACGTATTTTCATTTCTAAAATACTCTGTAACAAATATTATCTCAATTTTTTAATTTTTACTTTGACAGTATTTTTTCAATATTTAGTACTTAAGCATAATTGCGTAATTGGTATTCGAGAAATTTTTTTATTGCATTTGAATGATTGAATAAGTCTTTTTAAAATACGAAAATATCGCTAATCGTAATTTTATTGTCCAAAAATATCACGTTAATATATCGTTTTAATTATTTAATGCAACACGTTATTTCGATATTGATTTTTTTTAGAACATAACAAAGAAATGTAATTTATTTTATTTCGCGTTTTGTATCTTGTTTAAACTTTAACTCGAAAGATATATAGATAAAAAGAGAATTTTAATATATCAAGATATCTCTTGAAGGAATCCATTAAGGAATTATGACAATATAACGATGTATAAACGACAGATTTCGACAACATCAAAGGATTCTTTATTTGCAGTTACACGCTCATTTTCAGTGACAAAGTTTAACGAGCAAGCCACCGGTATTATACAGAACAGTCCATTTTGCTCTCATTATTCCAGAAACTACGTGTCACGTGCAGAGAAATTTCGTGTTAAGAAGAAATTTCTCGTAGAGATTGTTGAATCGTGCGAACTACAAAGACACATAATTGTATCTCTTTATTACAAGATACAAGACGTGCATATCGACATATAAAGCGAGCAGAGACATACATATTATGTATAAAAATTGCTCACATACTGAATATTGCGAGTCGTGGTATCTTAGACGACTCTTTAAAAATTCTTCTTTTCAATACAAGCTATCTACGAATATTACGAGATCGTATTGTATTCTGTCACATTTGGCAACACAATGGCGTAACTCCATCAAGTAACATTTATTACGTGTCATATTGGTTGGATTGCAAAAGTTCGTGCCCGATTTGAAGTTATTACCACCATCTATGCAAATCGGGCACGAACTTTTGCAATCATCCAATATATCATATTTTATATACAGTGTTGTGCTTAGATGATTTTAAAATTAGCTAGATAAAGATGAGATAAAAATATGTAAATTTATCTTAGATAAGATGAAGATGATTTTGTTTTAAATATATCTAGATAAAAGATAAAATTATATGACGATTCATCTAGATAACTTCCAGATAATATTATTTTTAAAATCGCTTATGTGAACAGTTAAAAAATGTAAATAAATAAAAATGTAATGTAAAATAAAAAAAATGGAAATTATAAAAGAGATATAAAAATATATTCATAGTTTTTTATTTATAAGTTTTTATCGTTTACTGCTTAAGTTCTACTATACTTAAAATATTTTCATGTGCTATGAAACTCTAAATCAAACTATCTGAATATTATTTTAGATAATTTAGTAAAGATAACACTTTTTTTTATCTAAGATGCAGATATAGATAATATATTTTTTAATTATCTATATAAAGATAAGATAACGCCAAAATTTCATCTAGATGATCATCTATATAATTTTATTTAGATAACAGCAAACACTGTTTATATATTACATACTTTCGGCTTTATCGTACATTCAGGATGCATTAAAATTTGTTAATGACATAAAGATCAATAGCGTGATATTTACACAGGTTCTTAACATATATATTATATATATATAACATATATAATATATATTATTACTATACATATATATTAAAATATTAGAGTATTCGAGTTTTTACGGGAGCATTAGAGTTTAAAATATCGGATATATCGCGAAGACAAAAATCTGAACTTAATGAGATTCCGTCACTAGGCACTAATAGGCACAAAAAAGTGATAGTGTATTGTTTTCATGAAAAAAAGCTAGCACAAATGAAATTATACGGGGCAATGGTTCGCTAGTAAGCTTTTATCTCGCATCAGTGCATTTAAACCAGCGCTATGAATGAATGGACTTGCCAAAATTCGCGAGTGTCATCGTCGCAATTTCTCTCATAAAAGGGATTCCCGTCAGATTTACTGAAAGAGGAAACCATTTTATATCCGTCGCATAAAATGCAGCTGATTATTTTATTATTTTCTAACGTAAAATATTTAATATATATACATAAAGGCGATTTTATATGATAGATATGTAGAATAAATCTTACTAAACATTGAGATATAAGATTAGAAGTTTCGACGTTATATATAAATTGATAAAAACATGATTTTATTAAGGTAAGGCATTCTAAATGCATATTATCTTTAAACTTTACTAAAATCATGTTTTACTATGCTATTTTTAGAATGACATAACATGAATAATTATTGATAATTAAAGAGTTCAGGATATCGATGAAAATATATGCATACTTCTATATTATACGAGCCAAAAATATTTCATATAAGATTCTGTGGGGTCCCGAAACTATTTTATGATGTCTGCATGCGAGTTACATTTTTCTCTTGGAATGCACTTGAAATAAAAGTGAAGAAAAGGCCTCCGGCAAACACGATTTTTGCTTGATAAATTTCAGACAAATATATGTAATATATATCTCATTATATAATATATATATATCATTTAATAGAGAGATTAAAATAAAAATATCAATAAATTTTTCTTTTCTAAACAACGTTAAAAGTGTAATGAAAAAATTATATTTATATCATATTTTCTTACTCTTTTCCAGCATATGCATACTTTAAAAGTGCTTATATATGCTTGGGGGATGAAAATAGATATATGTCTACTCTTTCTTGAAATTGCAAATTGCCGTGCATAAGAAAAATATAATTTGTAAATATTTCTTAAAAATGTATACGGGTAATGCATTATGTGTTACTCGAATGCATGTCAGGCATAACATATGTTTCACAATATTTAAAATAGAAACTTTCTTGCTATAACTTCTTTATAGAGAAAAAGAAACAGAAAGAAAATTAAAACTATCTTGATTAATTCATAATAATATGTAATACAAAATTCATTATATTAAATTGATGCAAAAAGTTTATTATAAAAAATTAAAATTGAAATAAAATCAAAATCGAAATTTTAAAGAAAATCTAAAACAAAATTACAGTAATTTTTCCTAATTAAGATATATTTAAATGATACATATCTCTAATATACTTTTTTATAAAGAAGATAAAAAATCAATCTCGTTTTTAAGAACTCAACTTTATGTAAAACAGAGCTTGATAGAAAAGAGTGATATTGCATCAAGAAAGAAATGACACATAGAAATCTCAAATTAAAAATTTTACATAGATTTATCTGTCAAGTAAATTTTCAGTAATAATCGCAAAGTTAATTTTTTTGGATGCATATTTTGAAAAGTACGATAGAAAGGCATCCGAAAAAGGATAGGCGGATTCGAATTTTGCTCCATAAACTCCAGTCGGTCTCTCAATACCACCCTCGCACCCTCGCGTTTATCCAGATAAAAGCAGCTTTATGTACGCTGTGATAGGACCACACATACGTCATAAAGGCGATATCGCCTGTAAACCACACTTCTCACAGAAGTCTGTGTACGTCGTGTACGCGTTATGTGCGCAAATCGTCTCCCAGTCGTCAAATACCAAGAGCCCAAGTTTATAGCCACTTATGATGAAACAGGGAGCTGCACCCTTAGCAAACATCGTGATATTAGAAACGTATCTTGAATTAAATGTTACGTTCCAGAAGATTAATTTTAAGTAAGAATTTTTCTCTCTGAACTTGAAGTTATCTATCGAATTTTTAACTATCACTATTTTGATTAACTTTAATATTTTTTTCTTAACGAAAATATTAAAGGATATTGTTATATATTTTTTAATATTTAATATAATATATATTTGTGATGTGAAATACATATAATTTTGATTAAAATTTTTAGTTTTCGAATATCCGATAACTGATAACTGAAAAAAGCTCCCTTAGTTAATAAGTTCTAAGTTTCGAAAGAACAAAATTATATTTTGCAATTGTGGTTTCAGAAAATTTGATTTTATTATGCAATGCATAACTTAAAGTCATAATTAAATAATATTATATATACAATATATAATATAATTATATTCTCTCATTTAAAGACAATCGAATAAAAATATCAATCAATTCTTTATTTTTATATTTTTTTAACATTAAGGATGTAATTAAAATATATCTATTTTTTTTGTCTCTCAAGTTATTTCCGGTATATATATACTTTGAAAGTACTTTAATTTGTTTAGCAAAGTAAATGTTATAGTTAGCACAGCTAATACCAAAGGGGGAAACAGTAACAGTTAGTAACACATGCTTGGCATTTCTCCTTCCGAATACGTTTAAGCGTTTTCAAATCATCCATCAGAGCTTTGAGAGTAGAGGAAGAAGCAATCGAACTACGTTACAGATTGTATTACACTTAGTCCGAAATCAAACCAACATACCAAGTTCAAATACGATTTGTATCTTTCTTATCGTATTTATATATTTCACATAAAGTAGCAAAAAATATTATACTCCGCTATAAATGCATACATTACAAAAATATATATTTCTATTTCTTCTTTATGATATTTTTAATGAGATTAGATTATTCCACGATATAGATTGTGGGCAATATTCTTTTAAAATATTCCGTAATTATTTTCAAAGATTATAGGCATCCTGAAACTGATTTAATCAATTTTAATATTGAAGTGTGATTTGAAGATGTATACCTATTTATATTTAAATATTATTTGATCTATTACGTACGTGTCTGTTAAATTAATAAATATACTGGAATATATTTATATAAAAAAAAATTAAAAAATAAGATATAGATATACGAATCGCATATTTTTATTTTTATATAAAAAATTTAACCGGATAAACTCTCTCTTATATCTATTTCTAAGATGTTCTATTTCTAATTCTATCGAAACATCGGAAAGTATACAAAGGAGAATCCGGATCTATTTAGTATATTCGGAGTCTTGTGGATTATAAAAGGATTTTGTCGACACGATTTTAAGAAAAGCTGGATAACCGTATTAACGGGATCAAGACACAGTCGTGTGGACCCTTCACGAAACTCGATGTTTTTTAACTAGAAGCACGTTTTCGAATTGTAATTTTGGAATCATTGCGACACGATGTTGACGGCGAAAGAAAAATAAAACTTTCACTAGGAAAACAACACAGATTGAAGGAATTAGAAATGTCCGCGTAATAGCTAAAGTTGATAGGCGACAGTGATTTATGTATAGCGTAAAAGAGGATATTACACTTGTTTGTATTACACACTTTTATTATTGTCGCTGTAGAATGAGAAAGATATGCTGGAATAAATAAACTACGTACTTCTCTTGCCATTTTTTAGCTTCATCTCGCGAACAAAATATACTTATACACATACATATAATATACACATACATATTGTTAATATATTACGGTAAAAAGTTTGGAATGTCGTTTTTGTAGGTGTGATTTTTTCGTTAAACAAAAAAAATAAGTTTACGAAATTTGGTTTTTCTTATGCAACAACACGAATCACTACGATAAAGCAATAAAATCGCAAATGCGAAATAAAGCAGAGCTTATCACGAACTCGTAAAAACTTGCATCAAATATATTCGCGGTTATTTGCTCTCTCTCTCTCTCTGGGTGTGTGTAAGATTTCTGCTTCCGTTCCACTTGCAAAACGGTCGGAAAACATTTCTGAAAGATCTTTATGCAGAAGTACTTATAAGATTGACTGCAACAGCACCGTTAAAAAAATATTTTGTTTACTGAAATTTCATTAATACAAACATAATATTTTGTATATCTTTGTTTATTAATTTATGTTATATTTTTTAATTATAATTGCACATTTGTATATATGCGATGTTTAACAAAATTTTTTAATATCTACAAACTCTCTTTCTGATTAATTTAAAGTTGATATCTTTTTAGGGGAAATAACAAAGAAAGTTACGACTATAATTTTTCAATTTTTAACATTATATATATTTTTCTAACAAAGCCTTAAATTAAAATTCTTTTGAAGTAAACTTTAAAGTATTAACTAAATTAAATGAATATGACTTTGTTACCCATTTCAACCCCTTAGTCCGCAAGAAACTTTCTTTTGTATAATAAATGGAAATTATTAATGCTCGATATTTTCATTAATTCAATCGTCAACACTATTCCGTGCATTATAGTATAGTATGTATAGAATGTCGAAGTTATGTAATTGCAAATACATATGATCTGGATAATAAAAAATTCTACTCTTTGTTAAATAATTAAATATAATATATTATTTACAATGTAGTTTTTATGTGATAACATAATTATTTATCGAAGTTAGGTATTTCATGATCAGGAGTCTGCTTTTGTATTTAGATAACTTTACATATAGCATCAACCAATTTTGCTATAAGATAAAATTTAGAGAAACTTAAATCTATGATTAAAACTAGTCTTTGATTAAAATTAAGACTAACATAAGTTATGATATACCTTGCATAAGTGTAGAAACTAAAAACTGCAGAGTTGTCTTTCAGTTTGCAAAAGCATTTTACGGAAGCCAAATATTATAATTCTAAAGAAATATAAATATAATATTTCTTATTTTCTGAAGATTATCCACACAATTTCGCGAGCAATTTTATAAAATCGGTTTAATATAAATATACTACATATTGTCTTGGGTTGAAGTCTTATGACTGTAAATCTTGACAGTCGCATATCTTAAATTAACGATTATTTTGGACGAAAGAGAAAACTGTATATATTCTGTATATATTCTTATATTATGTACATATAAAGTAGAGGCTCCGCATCCCTGCATTATTTATTTCGTATATTCTCGATATATTGTTATGTACAATTTGCTATTCTTTATATTCGCGAGATTAAACTTTATTTACTGGAGAGTAATTAATAGAAATAATGAAATAATGATATAAATAGAAAAACCATTGTTTGTGTGTTTTAAATAATTCTAAGGATTAATTATAGATTCTAAATAGAATAATTGAGAAGAATAGAAAGAATATAAGAAACATTTTTTTATTTCGTTGTATTTTCTATTTAAAATTTGCTTTAGATGCTATAATTCGCGATAAAATTTGGAACAGAATTCTATTTATAATTTTCTATATTACATAATGTGAATTTTATACTTAATATGTAAGAAAATACATTTTTTAGAAAATAAAATACTCATATATGTAAAACCATATCAAAATATACATCTGTCTTAAGATATGCGACATATAAAATTATAAATAAATTTCCATTATATATATATATATATATATATATATATATATATAAACTTTCTTACAAAGAGAGTGTGTAGATCGTCTAAAACGAGTTTTAGACAATATATTTTCATTTTTATATACATTTTACATTTTCATATATTTTTCTTTTCCACTTTCACGACGCAGATTTGTAGAATGTAATCTTCTGAATCCGAAGCTCTCAACGTGTATTGAAACTTTCTTCTTCTTATGATAATCGCGAATTCCATAAATACTTTGCAACAACTCGCGGACAAAACAAATATCTCTGTTGGAAAATTCTGAAAAATCATATAGTGAGATATTTCGCTTTCTTGAACGCGAATATCGACACAATCCAGTGATGGATCGCTTTAAAGCGTGTCTCTCAATTTTATGCGTGACAGTAGCATCTCCACAAGATAACTATTTTGAAGTCACTCAGATTTCTTGCCTCGGTTTAATTATTCTCGTTTTTGGTGATTTATCATTCATTTGATATTTTGTCATTGTTAAACGTGCGATTTCGATACAATGCAATGTTTTATAAAGTTTCAACATTTAAATAGCTCGGTATAAATGCAAATTCTACAAATATAAAGGCAAAGCATAATACATATTTTTATGTTGTCTTTTTTATTGATATTACTTACTCATTAAGTTATCTCTCGTGATTGTAATGAATAAACGTTTTCAGTTGTATATTTAAATGAATGAAACAGGAAAATTCGATCAAGACATCTGTGTAACATTTTATGGCACTTTTTAGTTAAGGGTTAAAAAAAAATCATCGCTTTTTTCCTTCAGGTATGTGCGAAAGTGCGTCGAGATAAATGGGGGTATGCAATTATCGAAATCACATTTCACCCAGCACTCGAGGAAATCCAATATCATCCTATCGTCTGCGTGCGAAAATCGAGTTCGAGACTTGTAATACCCTGTGTAAAGTAAGCCCGAACAAAAGGAAAATGCGATATTCTGTTTCATGGCGTGGGAAGAGGCAATATATAGATTTATTTTTTTCTCGTCTATTCTTGTAGAATAATGATAATTTTTCTACCTATATAGAGTCTGCTTTTCCTATTTATTTGAATAAAATTTATTTAAAAATTATTTTAATAGCTAACTAATATTTACACTTACATTGGATTTGTAGATATGAAAAATAGACTTATTGTTAGCATGCTATGCATTTTTTATATGATATGTTAACTATCACGAGAAAAAAAGGCGCAAGCAGTTTTTTTAGATCTATAAAGCAAATGTAAATCAACGATTGTTAGCATTTATCTCAATTCTAGATAAAAATTTTATATTAATAACATTTTTCTTTCATTCTTTTTTATAATAAGTACGGTAGATTTTCATAATAAATACGATAGATTTTCATGAAAAATATAAAAAGACGGAAAAAGAATCGCTTGAACAACTTAACCCAATTTTAAAGTTGAGCGCAGTTCCTTGTTTAGACATTAATTTTTAAATACTCGAGTCCATTTGATCACATCGATTTTTCTTTCGCATAAATTTTTTATTGTAAAAAAAATGTGTAGAAAGGAAAAGCTAATCTCTCTCTCTCATATCTTTCTTGTGTTGTTAAATTCTCCTTAAAATTTTAAAGATTTTTGTAGTTTAAAGTTAGATTGCATATAATTATGCAAGCTCAAAGTCGAATGGAATATTCTGTTCTATGCATTTGTTATTTATTACATAAAAGAAGCATTGTTATAACAATCAAGATGATATTATATAAATTTAAATGTAAATTCAGATAATCATAGATATAAATTTAGTTATGATCTATATGGAACAAGAAAGTTTTCATTTCTCACGTAAAGACACT
This sequence comes from Prenolepis imparis, assembly GCF_030444845.1. Classification (NCBI taxonomy): domain Eukaryota; kingdom Metazoa; phylum Arthropoda; class Insecta; order Hymenoptera; family Formicidae; genus Prenolepis; species Prenolepis imparis. The sequence continues at coordinate 17,056,273 of NW_028141166.1, read as the reverse complement.
TTATATTAATGCTAACGAGTTGACAATTGTTCTCGTGATAATAGTTTAGACAACGTACAGGCGCAATTCGATAAGTTGCTACTAGAGTCCGACCGAAATTACGGTTTCGGTTTCGGTTACGGCCAATTTCGGCCAAAAATCAGGATTTCGGTTGATTTCGGTTTCGGCCGAAATTGAGAGCAAATTTCGGCTACGTTAACCGAAACTGTACAAGTCGCAACGCGTCGGTTGGCGCCGATTGATGCAACTTTTATGTAATCTCAATAATAACTTATGTAAAAGTTTATAACTTTTCAAAAGCGGATAATATAATTCAATATTATAAATTATAATTATAATGCTTTATTTTATAGTATATTATTTCGTATTGTTTAAGTACTTCAGAAATATTTTTATATTTTAATAAGATATTTAATAAAATCTTATTTCTTATTTCAAAAGTACAATGTACATGAATTTCGCTTTTTAATATGTAATTTTTGTAAAAATTTATTCCTTACAAAAGTTTCGGTTTTCGGTTTCAATTTCGGCCGAAATAAAATAAAAACCGAATATTCGTTTTCGGTTTCGGCCGAAACAAAAAAATTGATTTCGGTCGGACTCTAGTTGCTACAACAACTTTATCGTAATGACAAAAGCTTACTCAGAAAGCAATTGCATTTCAAAAATTGAATCTTTATAAATCATTTCTATTTTTTAAACAACAAAAACTATGATAATAGAAAACTGTGACAATTATGATATTTCTAAAACCATTAAACAAGAAATCTTGTTGCGCTAAAAAGTTACTTTAAATAGAGCTATAGTGATACCAATATATTCAATATTATTTTGGTGAGGGTGAGGTTTATTGAAGGTTTAAAGTTTAAATCAATTATAAAATAAAAGTTTAAATATTTTTTATTTTAAATTGATAATTTTTTTTTAAATAAAGAAAATTATATTAAGCTTTTCTAGTCTATATTTAATCTATGAGATAAAAGTTTTAGAAACTTTGTGTTCCTTTTTTTCTTTTATAAATTTACTTGACGCGAAATATATATACCTTTTCTTAACACAATTCAGGCTGGCCAGTACGTATCTTGTGAGATATCTTTGTAAACATTATGTCAACCGATAAAATATCTATATAAGTATCTAATTAAGCGAATAGAGTAATTCGCAAAGTTTTACTAAACGCATCTGTCTTTACCAAGTTAAGACGCGCTTAAGTAGTTTTGGGGAAGTAAGCCACTTAAGCATACGTCTTAGCTTAGTAGACGATGTATCAACGTATCACAAACTGCAATCTATCTTTATCTCATCAGTCTAACATCGTATTTTCGATCCATCTTCTCGAGAAGCATTTCTACTGGGTTATTATTCTCGAATCATTGAATAAATTTCGTCTCGCTTCTCTGCTTCCTTTTTCTGTCCGCTTGTCATCGCGAATCGACACATCGTCGAAGTCGCGATCTCGTTGCAAGAGAAACAAATACGAAATAAAGTACGTTCTTGGTTTCTTTTTTTTTTCTCGATTACAGTCCGATGATCTGGGTATCGCAGTATCGAGAAATGAGGATGACAGGTCACGGTGTCGCGCAGGTCATCGTCGCTGACGTCGGGAACGATCAGCAGATGATGAATCAGGTGAATCGCGTGCCGGTGTGCCTGACACAGGCCGACACTTCCGCTAGTGTCACGTTCTTCCTGTTACTGATATTATTCTTCTTCCTCGCGCCGTTCGTGATACTCGTGGTGCTGTACTCGTTCATCGTGAATCACCTTATTCGCGACTCGTCCGGGAACACCAGCGACTCGTATCATAGCCGTGCTAGGAGGCAGGTGGTGTACATGCTACTGACCATAGTCATAAGTTTCTTCGTGTGTCTGTCACCCTACCGGCTTCTCATCTTCTACATCGTGATAGCGCCCACCGAAGAGATAGCCGCGATCGATTACGACACGTTCTTCGGCCTGCTCAATTTTTGCAGGATCATGTTTTATTTGAACAGCGCCGGCAATCCGATACTGTACAATCTGATGAGCAGTAAGTTCAGACGGGGTTTCCTGAAACTGTGCGGTCTTGCGAACGAAGGGGGCCCGCATCTGAGGAGCACGATCGTGCGTGCGAGAAGAATCGCGGTGAATCAGCAGGAGAATCCCGATCAGGAGGAAAATTTTTTGTAAAATACAGCAAAAAATGCAATGATTTGTGACTTGCTGTCCAATGCGATACAATAATACGTTTCTACGTATAAAAGATCAATGACGAATTAATGAAAATGTCGATTGATATATCAAATAAAATGTTAGCGTTGACATTTTTAAAGCCGGAAAACTAGGCTCAATTTGATATGCTTATTAAAACGGAACATGGAAATATTACAAAATTATACATACAATAAAATGACATGAAAGTATTAAAAATAAAGAGAAATATATAGAAGTATCGGAAAGTTATATTTATTGAAAAGGATATGAAAACATTGAAAAATTATATATATCTATTACAAATGAACGTAGAAAAATATCGGAAAATTATATTTTTAATAAAAGAGCACGGAAATATTAAAAAATTATAACGTACTTTTATTTGTACTTGCAATAAAAATTACTGGAAGAAACTTAAGACTGAATGAAAAAAGAAGAACTTCTCTTTGTGCTAGATTGAATGAGAAAAACTTTTGACATTCTATAAGATATTAAACTTCGTAGATTTTTACGAAAGTTGTACACAAGAATTGAGCGATTTGTACGAATAAGTTTGAAAAGTTTTGAAAAAGTAATGTGATTTTATTTATTAATATACTGAAGACGATTAAGTGTATACGAATCTGATATATTAAATGTCACACGAATATTTCTTATATTAATATTTTTAATGTGAAAATATATGGAATTTTCGTGAATGTCCTCTTATAAATGTCAAATGACCTTTGTTTCTTTTTTCCGCAAGTTTAATTTTATTTTTATAATTATTATAAATTATTTATATTTATTGTATATACTTTGCATAACAATAGAACAATTTTTATTAAAATACTTGTTTAAGGTATCGTATTTTAGAGAGACTTATATATATATATAACGCTGCATGATACGCAATATTCATGCAACATTATGCTAATTTACTAAAAGCTTCGTTACACGCGACACATGCTCGCGATAATAATCAATTTCTGTCTCTTTTACCATATTTTAGTCCTATATTGCTAATGGTGACCTATGAGATGGAGGAGAACGTCGATGGAACGTACGTCCCTACTTGCACAACACCAGCTTCAACGACCTGGATGATGGGCTTCATTCTGACGACGATCGTGGTATTTTTCCTGATTCCTCTTCTGATCTTAATAGTTCTGTACACGGTGATCGCGAGACACCTGATGGCGAATCCGACAATAAGCCGTGGACCGGCGAATAATTTGCTTAAATATCGCAAGCAGGTAGTCCTGATGTTAGGCACAGTGGTGCTGTCCTTTTTTCTGTGTTTATTGCCCTTTAGACTTCTCACTCTTTGGATCATCATCGTGCCACCCAAGATGGTCGTCTCGCTCGGCATAGAAGGCTATTACAGTCTCTTATATTTCTGTCGAGTAATGCTTTATTTAAATTCCGCGATCAATCCGATTTTATACAATTTAATGTCGACAAAATTCAGGGATGGTTTCCTTAAGCTATGTGGCCTGGGACCTACCAGACGGAAAAAGAAGAAGACGTCGGAACGTACGGGCACTTATACGACCGGATCGACCAATTGCAGCAGCAATCAATCGGATTTCTGGCGAAGACACAGTAGCAATAAGAGTTGCAGTGTTAAAGTATCATGCAATGATCAAGCATCTACGGATAAACAGATTAAATTGCCTTTGCTAACGGCCGTCGTGGCCGGAAGTATTGTTAAGAAGAAGCAAGAAAGTTACGTTTGATTTTTCGTAGGCCAGACTGTTTTAAAACGCTTTGCCTTGTTACTCTGTCTTCGCTATATTTTTTTGAACTTTTCACGTTATCTTGCAAAAAATTAGAGATGAATTTTCAAGCACTGTCTATCAAGGTAATTATATATTTTAATTGAATATTTTGCATATAATATATATGATATAATTTATTAAGTACAGTTTATTAAAGAATTAAACACAGATTAATGAATTAGCGCAATAATGAACCGGATTTTCTCTCATCCTCGATATATGCTCCAGCTTTTCGTTGTCCTTTACTAGCCCGATATTTCCATGATTATGTGATTACATAGATAATTTATTAACATAAAGTAATTAATGATAGACTATTCAAATATTTTGTAGCGCAATGGCTATGAAATAATCATTAATTAAATGTTTACTCTGAATGTTACTATGTCAGCAGTAGATTAGATACGATTCACAAGTCCAAACGAGATTAGAGTACAATAATTATATTAGACATTTGCTGTGACAAGATCATAGGATATATAATTTTAGTTCCTCGATTTTATACATAACATACGTTGCATAAATGGTATAGGCATATAAGCTATATATATGTATATAACACGCAGTAAATAGAAATTCTTTCAAGAATTAAGAAATGCGTAGGAAAAGTAAAGAACGCAATTTCTCTTTTTTGTTCCTAAATGTTTTAACCATGGTATATTTAATTTAAAGATTTAATTGAGCAAATAGATATACAGGAAAACTAAATATAACAGATATAGGGAAAAAATGCGCTATTGCAAAAGGGAATTCATTTTTTAATGATTTTTTTTCATTATATCTCGCTTTTTAACATTAGTCAGCATTGAAATTGTTTTGTTGTATTTTAGAAATCAAAATTTCGCTATTCCATTAATGAAATTAGTGATAAAATCCGATGATAGAAGCAAGATGTTATTAATCATCGATATAAAAATGAAAGCAAAATCACAAATTTTATGCACAAGTCGAAATTAAATTGAATTTTAACTTTGTTGATACACTTTGTTATTGATAGTATAGTAGGTATTTTCTATGATGCAGGCATCTGATTGTGAAAAGAAATACTTTTTAATGAGAATGTAGGTGATTTAAATATGAAGTATAGTTACTGTCTGAGAAACTATCGCATACTAAATAGTATTGTAAAGTAGCAAATTTACATCAAATATTCCAAAAATTACGAAGCTTTTGTGCAGTTGTTGTAGAAATGTTCATAAAAAAATTTTTGGAATTTTTAACATTAGCTACATCTTGTTTTCTATAAATAAAATAAAAGAAAAGTCTGATTTAATGTATATTATGTGTGTGTGTGTGTGTTTGTGCGCGTGTGTATATACATAGTTGGTGTTTTCATTGTTAAGCTAATGATAATTTAATTGTATAAACGCACAGTCGACTCGAAAAATTGTAACATTGTTAGCTGTGTGTTATTTTTAGTGTCATCTTTTTTCATTAGTAAGTACTCTTTAATAAAGATAATAAGTTAACTATTTATTATTATTTATTATAATTAGTAAAAATATTTGAGAGAGAGAGAGAGAACACTTTACAAAAATTATTTTTATCTATAAAAAAATTTATTATATTATTATTGCTACATTATTTGATAGCAAGTTAACCATTTTTTCAGCATTTTTGAAAACTTGTTAATATTACAAAAATTATACAATCACGTTCACACATTTGTGCTTATCCATTATCTCTGATAAGTATTACCATGTATTATCGCGCAGAAGAAAACAAAATTCAACGCATAAATCCTGTATGAGTGAAATTTGCTTTGAAGTCACTAGAAATTTGATTTGCGGTTTAATCTGCTTAATTTCCAATATCAAATAAACGTGGAACCACACCTTTGACAAATATTCTCGTGAAGCAAAACTAGTTTCTAATTCATTAAGAAATTTATGAGAGAGAGAGAGAGAGAGAGAGAGAGAGAGAGAGAGAGAGAGAGAGAGAGAGAGATGAGAGAATGTATGATATTCTTGGTATGATATATACCAAGAATACCAAAAGTTATTTAAAGTTAATAGGTATTTCTCGAAATAAATATTATAAATAATGCGCTTACACGCGTGTCCGCATGTTGACAATTCTCTCGTAATTTGAAAAGAAAGTTTGATTAAATTAATTTTATTCAGATAACGCAGACTATTATTTTGACATGATCAATATGAAACGCAGAATCAATAAATATTTATTTTATTTTAATTTAGCATACTAAATGGTAAGTTATTCTAGTAGTTGATAAAATTAATTTATTTCAGAAATGAATAAAATACTACATATTGGCTTTATAAATGCTTGTTTTCGCTATTTATAAAATGTAGAATTTTTTGTAGAAAAATATGTCAAGGATAGAACATTTTGATATATTTTATTGAAATAGTTGATTAGTATATAAGCAGTTTACTTAATAAAGTATAATTTATTAACGAATTAATATTAATTACGATAAAGCGTCTACCAAAAATATTATCGTATTGCACTAATTTGGGAATATTGCTATCTTACCTTGCATTTTTATTAACGTATTGTTTTCAGAATAAATATAAGCTCATGTATTACACACATTCATAATATAATACAATATTTAAAGTATTGCGTTCCCCAAAACGTGTGCGTAATAATTAATTAAATGAAAAAGATTTCAAGAAAATTGTAACAAAATACAATTAATTTCTATCAAATAAAATTACGACAATGTATCATAAGATCGTAAGTTCCTGCTTGTATAACTTCGTTTATTCCTATTTATTTATTAAAATTAATTATATTGCGATTTTATTGTTATACATTAAAATATAAATTTATAAAATAGAAAGACATAATTTAATTTATTAGGAGAATATATGATTTTTTGTAAATATCTTGTATATAATACATGTTTTTATTAATACAATCTAAGGTATTCGCTTATTTACGATATGTCTTCGCTTCGTGAGAAGCAACCCGTAATTGCAACTATAACTAGGATATCAAAAATTAAATAATATCCAGGAACAAATAATTCTTATACTTAAAGGAAGAGACTCTAGAGGTTGTATAATTCCATCTATTCATGCTCATTTGTCACATATGCGTTTTACAAAAATGATATCATTCGCCAAGTTATCCAACTGTTCCACAAAACTATAAACATAATATCCCCGTTGTTCCATCATATCGATCAGATACTTTCGTCCTTTCGGATTGTGTATGTATTCCACAGACAGGGCCTAAAATGTATACGTGCATTTCATGTGTCGATCAATATGTCGCGAAAATAATTACGTTCCGTTTGTAGAAGCGGAAAGGATACCATAGGAGATTGGAGAGTAAACGCAGTCGCGTAAACAGAAACGTAGAAATTTCTGAATAGATTGCAAGCGATCAAGTATACATACCTTTATGTCCACCTCGTTAAACGGAATTGTTTCTAATACGTCGATCTCATTGCCTTCGACATCGAGACTGAAATAATCGATTGTCTTGATTTCCAACGCGGCGATGTAAAGTATCAATGGGAAGCACTGCACGCGGATGTGCTCGCCTGTGTAAGCCACATCGAGCGTATTCGCGGGTACATCTTCCGTTGTGTTCTCGGGTTCATGCAGACGTCCCACGTTCCTCGCCATGAGAAAAGACGCCTGTAATTGCAAGAACATCAGAACGTTACATTTTCCCATCGAAGATCGCGTAATATTCTGAAGTTTGAGTAACGTCTTTAGTATTGAGAAATTGGGGCTCAGGTTTTGCAACTGATAGCCTATTGTCTCGTTAACGATGACAAGTCTTTGATCATTATTCCTTACCACTATGGGGCTCTTAATGATGCTGAGACACGTCGGCGAGAGATGAGCTCGTCTGTTCTTCTGGAGCATTTTTGTAAAATTGATAGGATCCGCTTCTATTAGAAGACCCGACCATCCATTAAATTGCTCCAGGAACAACGTATTGCTACGCGTTTCCCCGTCGTACGCACCGCACTCTATGAAAAATCCATTTTTCTGTAGAGAGTAATAAGTAAAATTTGGTATTTATTAATGCGTAAAGAGATTCTCTCGAGTCTAATTCACCGTGTATTTATTGAATGATTTTGTATTCTTGCGAATTCTCTTGCATTTTCTATGAAATTATCACAATTGTTTTACTACCTTATTATCGAAAATTTCGCGTATCACACTCGATTGTCCCATCGATGGATCTTTAACATCCGGTTCTTGAAGAATATACGACTTATTCGAATTATAATTCCATATTATCCAATTCTGCCGAATATCCGTTAATAGATCGTGATAATCTTCCGGATTCAATGCGGATATATTTTTCCTGTTGTACCATTTCTCACCTAAATAATAATTTATTAATCATTGAAATAGGAAATTATATTTCAGATTAATGTGAATTAATTATATAATAATATTATTCCTTGCACGGTACTATGTGCTTTAGTTAAACAATTATTTTTTGTTTCGGAAAATAATTCACAGATGAATAAAAAGTATACCGCGTTATAACTCTATACAACGTTTAGTTTAGTATATTATAACCAATACAAACTATAAAACAGAAAGGTCTTATAATATATAATATTGAACAATTTTTTAAAGATTTTAAATAAATTATTCAATAATTTTTTCTATTTGATCAGAAATTTATAATGTTGATAAAAGTCAATCAATATCAAAATTCGAAATTGCCTGCTTTTGTAATAATAGATATGATTATTCATCGTTTCATATTTTGAATACCTTGTTAGTAATTCGTAATATTGTAATTTGTAATATTACACGGTGTTATTTGCATAATACAAACGAGAGTAACACATCATACGTTAGATTATCGTATGGCATGTACATGGAATATTATACACGTGGGTCGCGTTTCGCTAATTATACTCAAGAATGTTACAATCTAACAACTGTATCGATAATGTATTAGCGATACGACAAATTTTTCAATGTCCAATTGCAATTCTACATTTATTTGATTGATTTTTTTCCATTAAATAAGGAGGTCACTTCGGAAAAAAATTCTTTTTTAAGCATCATTATCGTGTCGTTCATTATAGATATAAATCACATTTACTAAAGCAATAAAAAAGATGCAACCCACTTTTTCTTTCGCCTAATTATTCAATAAATATCGTCCAATATAAATTCTATATAAATAATAATTTATTAAAGCCACTTACCGGCGGAAAAATTATACCAAGTCTGCAACACTATATAAAAGAAGAAGATTATTATTTCTGTCACGAAACTCATGGGAAAAAAGGTAACAACGTTGCAAAAATTCTCACCAGTTTTGTAAAGATCTTCGGGTACATCGTTCAGATATGTATCGCGTTCTATAATATTTGCCTCGTGAACAGTCGGATATCTTGTGAAAAATATAATAATAATGACACACGAAGTCAACACAATCAGAAAGGCCCACTTTCGACGCCAGCAGTAGTTCGGAACTCGCGTGTGCACGCGTTGGTAGTTATACGCGTTGGCTGGCATCGTACTAACATGAGAGAAGCCGAATGACTTCTTCCACGTGAGTCATGAACGAACTGCAATGAATCGGCAGAAAGGCTTATCGCGGCTGTTGCACACGCGTAGCTTATCTTCAGCATTTAAATATCATTTGGTGTTGATATACATGTATATTAGGGTTGATCTTAGATAGTGACGATTAGTACTAATTATAATTTAAATGATATGTGCAAGGTAAGTTAGAGTGAATAAAACAAATATAAAAAGAAAAAGAAAACGTTTGTGTTTGTTATAAATTTATTTTAACTTAAACATAAAGACAAATATCTCCATTTCAAGCACTTGTTAGAAATGCACTCAATAATCTGTTAAAATAATTTTATTCTTATATATTGTATTATGTAATGTCTAAATTTGAACAAATCAAAACAGATCGTTATTAGCTCCAGTTTAAGCTGATAAATACTTTCTAATAGAAAAAAATATATATGTATATATTAAATCTTTTAGAGAAATCTCAGTTTGTATTTTTAATATACAATGCTAAATACAAATAATAAATATATATTAATTATCAAAAATATATGCAACAAATATTCTCTGATAAAATTTTAGCTTCTTTTATCTGCTTATATAACATTATTATCAATCTTCACGGAAATTAGATGAGATTCAAAAGCAGAATACGAATGTCTAAATGTTAGTTACAATTTCGTCTTTTATATCGTTACGCGTTCTATTGAATATAGAATGTATAGACTTTCAATTACGAGACAACCGGAAAAACGTAATGAGAGACACGCGAGAAATATACATAACAATGCGACACATACATAGATATTGTGATGAAAAGATTTTTTTATACGAATATAGATTTGCAAATCCTTTCTTTTCAAGTTTTTTAATTCTCGAATATGACATAAATTCTGATAGAGAAATTTTTTTAATACCTTTGTATCTCTAAAATATTCTGCTTTTTCGAAAAATCTCAATTTGCATATCTAATATGTAATACTGATAAATACAGAGAAAGAAAGAGAGAGAAATCACTAAATAATTGATGTATCGGATACTTTGAATGGTTTTAGTCAATGGCTGATTAAAATTGTTTATTAAAATTAACAAACATAAAGATAAAGGTACAACAAAGATAAAAAGTTTGATCGAAAACTAATGAAACAAAAAAAAATAATCAAAGATTCATTTATCGAATCAGGCACAAATAAGAATTGTAAACTATTTATATAAATAGAAAATACTTATTCGTAACTTATACATATAATATTTTTCATTTAGATTTCTACAAAATATACAGTATGTGTTTCGAATTATTTTGTGTTTCTCGCTCTGATTATCGCTTCCATCCATTATAATTTGCGCAAACAAATATATAATGCTAATAAACTTTGACCTTTATATAAGATAAACTGATTCTAAAGTTTTTTTTAAGCAAAATTGCTTGCTGAATCTGTCAAGAATTGATTAAACGACAGTTTCTCTCTCTCTATTGTATTTTTGAAATCTTTTATTTTATTCTCTTATCGGAATAATTATTAGATTGTTAATCATTATTTGTCTAGGTGAATATTGTCGAATCAAGTCTCTTACACGCAATGGTTGATTCGGCAAGCACAATTTGTTTTAGAATTAAATGGCAAAGCGACAAGATGCTCACGTAATATGTGAGGAACGTCGTCTTATAATTAGTATGACGTAAACGCACCACACACAACATATGTGCACGCATACGATGATGATCCGAAGCTGCAGTGCAAAATGCATCACGACTTCGACATCGAGATAAATTTAGCACGAGCGTTTTTGTGAACGCGTTGGTTGAATCGGTGTCACGGTTCGCGAAGCAAGGACAGTGAAATGATGTCTTTTCGCAATGACATTTTCGGGTATTTCCGGGAATAAAATATACAAATGAAGCGAAAACACAAATCGAGAGATCACTGCCACGTCCCGTATGAATACACGCACATGGACATCGAATACTGTCGATCCCGAGTCCCGAGTTCGGAGATATTCTTTGGGACATGTGTGTGGGTATATATGTATATACGTATACACAAGATGTCTCGAAATGATGAGGTTTAAATCTGAATGCTCGGATCGCCTGTCAGCTGATCACACGACAGACGTTCAATCAATTCGGGCTTGTGACAGAATTTCCTACATATCACAGAATAAATTTTTAAATTAAAGCTTGATTAGATTATACCTGTAGATTTCTATTTCGTAGAAACATATGTTAATTTGAGGAAGAGAGAGAAAATATAATTGTAAAATACAAATAAATCATAATTATTTTCTCTTTCTGTACGTTTTTACAATAATTTTCTTGTTTTTAAGCACATTATGAGCATTATAAATTTCAGTGAAGGAAAAACAACAATGTCTTGATACTCGACATTCAGCAGAGATCAGTCCAACATTCATGCCATTGCAGGCAAATATCAATAATTAATTCTTCGAGGAATCTAAAATCAAATTTTTTTTCAGAAAAAATATTGAGAAAGATAATTATTTATCACTACTTTCCAGTTTCTAACATTAATCCATTAGTGTCCAAAGTTTTTTTATTTGAAGGATGAGCGTGTCATAAATATTTCTACAGGCTCTCGTATCTGTTAGAACTTGTTTTCTAACTTGAACATTTTCTTTACAGTTTGTTCCAATCAGACTTTGACATGTACATTTTTTTAGTTTTATTAAATTGTAAATTTTTAATAATAAAAATTAAATTTTTAGCTTTAAAAAATTTATATGTCTAGTTTCAAAAAATTCGAATGTTAAATATTCCTACAATTAAACTTGAAATAAAAAGTTTTTTAAAGTAAAATTTTTATTAGTGTCAACTGAAGAAAATATGATTTCTTTATTTATTTGTACTAAAGCTTGAAGAAAATATTTTGCAAAAAAATTATTGATTCTAATCTTGAATTATTAAAAAAAATAGAAATAATTGCTAATTAATTATCTGTTTAAGAATATTCTGTATAAGTATATACATATAACATATGAACGTGCCTTTCATATTACTATAGGAATTATGAAAACCATATAATACATTTAGTTCCACGCACACGTTAAACACAACATATACAGATTACGAAGATTAATTTCCTCCCTATAAGATAGATTAACTTATCTGTTATTAACGAATATTGTTATTTATGTCAGCATGTAGTCTTTGTTAAAAGGACTTTACTCATACAAGACAAAATGAGGATTTTTTTACGTAAGAACGCACATCGCGTGTGTCCTCGCAATTATACGCATAATCGCGCGCTTAATGCACTGTGATGATGAATGATGATTCGGGAGACGTATGTATATATCGCCAAGTAGTACTTTTTTTAAAATTTGTATCATTAAGTGTACTTCCTGACACACGATTTATCAACGTAAACATATATAGATATGAATGACCAGCAATAATTGTTGAAACAAATAGAGAATTTTCGTGTATAAATTACATGGAAGTTTTCATTATATGCTTAATATGAGACACTGCAAATTTTTTATTTGCCTGTGAGATTTATGTAAAAGATTTGACAAAAGTACTCAAATCAACTGTGTACTGTATTTTTCTCAATTTAATTGAGTTTAAATTATATTAAATAATAAATGCTACAAATAATGCAATATTTTATTTGTTTAGATGATTTTAGATTGTTAGATGAAAGTAATTCTGTTACTTTAATATGAAAAAAAAAAAGAAATACATTGTCAAATATCGATATAAAACCCTGCTATCTTTTTTTAGTTGTTTTGAACCGTCCGATAATTTATCGGATGTATCCGATATTATATGTATATGTCGATAATGAGATAAAGTGTTTTTTCCTTTTTAATATCGAAGTGACAGAAAATTACTTTCATCTAAATAAAATATCTCATCTCAAATGAAATATACTTCTTCAACATGGATTAAAAATAAAACTGGGATGAATGCTTGAGAAATTTATTAACGTGAATGTATATGTCTTAAGACGTGTCATAAAGTATAATTATATCAATCTTTTGTTTAATTTACACAATTAAAAATACCACTATAAAAAAATTTGATATAATTATCAAAATTGATATAAAAAGTATTTATGTAGTATAATTTTACAAGACTTTATTCCGGTATAGTTATTTCGACGCTTTGTCCATCTTCAGAAAAAACAAATTTAGAATCTTTATAACGCAAAAGATTTGCAGATCTTTTAACTGTCCACGCTCTATAACCGATTTTATAAAATAATGGTAACCGATTGAATCCACCAGCGATTGCCAATGAATCGTTATAATCCCATTGGCGATCCATCAGCTTATGCGCGTGTCTTTTCTTCGGTGTTTTTAAAATCGAATCTTCCAGCATTACAGATTTTATAGGTAAAGTTACTCGGCCCTCTAGTAAAGCCAAGAAATATTGCACCTAAAAAATGAAAATTTGCAAAATATTTATACAAACGTACAAGTATGTATAATTTAATGAAATGTTTATAATTAAATAATAACAACACAATTAATAGAATAACTTTGCAAATATTCTTATTTTTACAATTATTTGTAAATTAAATAATATATATAGTTTTAGATGTATAAGAACAATTAAAAGAGATATAGAAAGAATATTGTTAAAATAATATATAAATATGCAAAATATCAGAAATTTATTAAAATAAATATTATATTATCTCTTTCTCTACATATCAAATAATTGTACAAATTTTACGAGCTAAATTGTGCGTATTATTACATAATGATAATTACAAAGTTATGTCTAAAGTTAGTTATCGTGTTGTATTAAATAGTTGTGATAGATAAATTGTTATACCTGCATATGAAACATAGGGAAAGGCACAACGACCATAGGTACACCGACAATACACATTGAAGGATGCTCAATATTGATAAAATGTTTGTAAAGCGGCGTTACATAATTATTGTCAATCCGTATACCACAATTTTCATTTAAAAAGGGAAAGCTATATTTGTATCCAGTACAAAAAATCAAAACGTTAATATCATCGACAGTGGTTCCGTCTCTGAGACGAAATGTAGTTTCATGTATACTTTCGATACCAGCTACTTGTATCATATTCGATGGTAGAGGACTTGTTAATCTGCAAGAATAAAAAAAAATAATCAAAGTGAATATAAAATTAAATGAATCTTAAATTATCTCTTTCTAATTCTGTATCTAAAGATTATACAAAAATATCTTAGCTATTTATAAATAATATTTTTACAATTAATCGCTCACCTATCATGATTGTGACTTAAATACACACAAACAGCGTATTCAGATAATTCGATGCCTATATCAATACCAGATGAAGATGCACCTACTACTAACACTTTTTTCCCCAAAAATCCATCCGGTTTTCTATATACATGACTATGCATTATTAAACCCGAAAAACTATCGATACCGGGTATAATCGGTACATAAGGATCAAAATAGTGTCTGAAAAAGATTAATGAAATATTTGTCTAATGCCACAAACTCAATAGTATTTTAATTATAAAACATGCAATAATATTTGACTCGATTTACCCGTTACAAACCATAATTGCATCGAAATATCGGAGTTCTGTTTCATTTGTATTTAATTTTTTCACTTGTACAGACCACTTTTCTTTATTATTATATTCAGATAGTTCAAGTCGAACATGTTCAACTTTTGTATTGAACTAAAGAAAATTAATTAATTATTAGATAAACAATTAATTCTTTTTCATTATTTTTAATATTGAAATATAATTACATGAATATGTCGACATATGTCAAAGTGCTGGGCGTAATTTTTCACATAATTTAAAATTTCCCGATGACTCACGCAGCTAGGTTCTCGTGCTTCCATTGTGATATAATCCGGAAAATTCATAATCTTTGCAGGTAAATTTGTCCTAAAAAGATAGAAAAGGAACACTATATTAGTTCTATATTTATCAGCAAGAAAATCATTTCTTATAAGTCATTTCTTAAAATATAGAAAAATATAGAATAATATTTGATTTTAATTATACTTTAAGAAAAGTATTTTTTTTATTTCTATTTTACAATTTGTGTATAGTTATTTAGAAGTAAAATACTTTAGCTTATATTTATTGAAATATTTAGTGATAATATATAATTAGATAAATATTTTATCAAATTATTGATAAAAATAAATTTCTTTACAAATTATACAATATTATAAAAGAATCACTCTTTTTGTAGAGTAAAAGAAAACATTATCAAACCTTAAATTTTGATACATGCTGGAATGAATCGGTAAGCCATTCTCATCAAGGCCGATTTGCTCCTTGTAAACCCATGTACCTCCTATTCCATTCGTTTGCTCATAAACTGTTGTTTCGAATTTCACATTTGCTACCAAATGTCTGACTGCACACAAACCAGCTGCACCAGCACCGATCACACATACCTTGATTTTTTCTTCTTGGTTTGCCATTTGTACACAATATCTTAAAGATATTGTTTAGTAATAAAAGATCTTACGCTTTATTTATTTTTTTTTTTTTTTTACGTTTTGAACGATAAATTCAACAGATATTTGTATTATTTTTTAAATGTTTGTCAGAACATTGGCTAATATATTAAAAAATATAAAAATAATTTTGACACACCCACTGCACAATTTGTCGGTTGTACTGTGCACAGCGCACAATACTAAACAATACTAAAAATCTATTGTCTGTACGATATGTTATATACTAGAAGCATTAGTCATCCACACCTAAATCAGAGAAAGTGAAATTGAAATATTTTCGTTCACTTTAAAAAATAATACATAATTTCAAAATTAATATTTAATATCGTACAGATTATTAATTATTTTTAAAGTAGCAAAGATTCATAATAGACTACGACTTTTTATAATGTCTGTCCTTTTATATTTTACGAGAATTTGTACAAAACGGACAAATAAGAAACCACAAAAGATAGAGAAAATATCATCGCGGTTGCTTCAAATTCTACTCTGTCTACTATCGCGGTTCGATAACACGATAGATAGGAAGGAGTTTAAATACTATATGTGATTATTATACTCTGATTTTCTTACGATAAGAATTTATCATCGCAGCCACATGCTTGTAAAGTCAAACGAAATTAAACGCAGTAAACAATATTATCCAACAATTTGTTAAGATTAATATTAAATTTATTAAAATTAATATTTGTTAAAATAAATTAAAACACAGTTTTCATGACAGATATAAAAAAACTATGAAAAATAGACTTACAATTTCTCTAAAATTTTTAAAAAGCACAATTTTAGTTTGACATTCACTATAAACTTTCACTTCTTAACATATTTTATTAAAGGAGGATCACAGCGAAAAAACCGATTAAACTCATTCATATTTTATCAAAACTTATTTCTTAATAATTCCTATCTTAGCATTTTTTTCTTCATTTATAAAATATAATTTTTGCAAAATATTCCATTTTAAACTCCTACACGTGCATCACATTACTATTTTCATTTTGTTCTTGTTACAAACAACAAACAACTTCATTTTCAGAGACAGTTATTCACACTGCCTCACATAATTATGACTGACTATCATTACCTACATTTTTACAAAAAGAAAATATATTATTGTTTAAAAAATTATAGAATTATTTGTAGAAGAAAAATTATAGAATAGAAAAATTATATAGAATTATATTACATACATCTGTAATGCATTCTATGACTTAGAAATTCTTCAAATTTGATTAAGAATATTTATAATCGATCGATATTTATAATTAATTAATGTTACTTCCTCTCTTGCTGAAGAAAAAGTCTTCTCACATAATTAAAAATATTGTCGAAAAGAAATGGAAAGCTTTTGAAATTTGATAACTTAAAAAAAGAACAGAAAATAAAGCTAAAACAGATAGACTTTATGTTACATTTTCTGCATTACATTGCCCTATTTTGCACTTTTTATGCATGCACAATATATATAATTAAAAGAGCGTTTTTTCGCACCTAAAGAGTTTTCAGGATCAAAAAAACAAAATGTTAAAACGATCAAAAATGTAAACAATATTTTGTAACAATTTAAGGTTTTCGTTCTGTTTACTTACACGTGGACTACGCATTTGAAGAGACTTATATTTTGTGAAAAAACACAAGTCTAAATAAAAAGTAAGGTTTATAATTATTAAAGATATATAATTAAATGATAAGTATCTATGTCTTTTATTTTAACAACTATTTTATGCTTGTATTACCCCATTTTATTTGTTTTTATTCATTAAAAATGACGAGTATCTCCGTCAAAACTTATTTATATTTTATATTAGGAATAGATGCTGAAATTTGATTTGAGCGGGTACAGAGAAAATGATTACCGACAAGTAAATTTCTGTTTTATCGAGTATCGATATTATTAATTTCTACATTATCAACTGGATAAAGATCGTTAGTTTTCAATTATTCGATATAAATATTTGGTCCGTTATCTACCTCTTTTTCACGACGAACGTCATCGAACGATCTTTGACGGATCAGCAGGATCAATTGCAACTTGCAACGGCAATCGGCGATATAAGGTGACACGACGTGGACGTAGTGACAGCAACAGCGGCGGCGCGGCGATCACATGATTTTGACGTTACAGCGCTGCTGCTCGCTGCATCGTCGTTTCGAACATGGCCGCGGCAGAATGTGAAACGAAAGAGAGCACTTCTCTTTCGGCGGACCTGTTGAAGACACCGGTCTTGTCCGACGAGACCGTTAGCACGATCGAGAAACAGGAGGGCTCCGGTATTCCGTTGCAGACTTCATGGACCTTCTGGCTCGACAAGTAAGAGAGAACATGAAACTTTTCTCGTATAACCCTCTGCTGCGCGACGCTTCGTCAGCGCATACATAAATGTATATACATCTCGATTTTATCTCTTTCAATGTTGTCAAACGTCACGGCGGAAATATTCCGCGATAAGTTCTGTCAGAATTACTTCGATGTCGATAAGGTTCCTGCTTTTAATCTCGCTTTGTTTAAATTTTTTGCAGTAACGTTTAATACATGTATACATGTAATACTAGTCCAGTAAAATTAGACTTTGACTTCATAAAAATTAGGAACAAGCTGAATTTTTGTGGAGACCTTTATTTCGATGTTCTAATGAAATCCTGAAAAGTACCCTTAATTTGATCCGTGGGTTTTTTTTTTATAGAGGATGAAAGGGGTAAATTTTAGTTTTTTACCATTATCTCGAAAACTGGCAATTTTTCGAGAAAAACAGTTATTATTAAAATTGTAGCTCATAAAATTCTCTACAAGAAAGGTCATTATACTTTTTTTCGTACAACTAATCGTTTTTGAGTAAAACGTGCGGTAAAGTTGCAATATTTCTAATATAACTTTTCTGCACCTCATAGTCACATATAATACTATAGTGGTGTGCACATTTTCTCTTTCAGTCTTTCACTCTATATCTTCGAAACGATTGATTCCACGAAAAAAAAGTATAATGACCTTTTTTGTAGAGAATTTTATGAGCTACAATTTTAATAATAACTGTTTTTCTCGAAAAATTGCCAGTTTGTGAGATAATGGCAAAAAACTAAAATTTATCCCTTTTTATCCCCTAAAAAAAAACCCATGGATCAAATTAAGGGTACTTTTCAGAATTACATTAGAACATCGAAATAAAGGTCTCCACAAAAATTCAGCTTGTTCCTAATTTTTTTATAGTTTTGCCCTTTTCAAGTCTAATTTTACTGGGCTATACATGTATATATATATAAATACATGATATAATAAGTTATATATTATATATGTATTTTGTGAACACGTCTTCTGATACTTTTAACCTCCTAATTGTCTCATTATGTTGGCAAAAAGAGAAGTTTCTTTTTATATTATGATATATTGGTATGATATGTTGTTATTATTCTACAATACATGCAAATAAATGATTAATGTATTTAATTATAAATAATCATGAGATACATTTCAAAGATAAGATTAATTAATGTTACAGAACATTGTGCGAAATAAAATATTCATTCTCTTCTTTTTGATTCTTGTTTGTGAAAATTAGAGAAATTATTGCTTCTATAAAAGCAATACTGGAAGCATCTAGATTGAGAGAAGCTTTATATTTTATATTTTTTTCTTGAATTAATAATATTCTTTAATATTAACAAAATAGATTTTATTTTTGATATAACATTAAAAATTGGAAAAAATAATATCAGCATTATTCTATAATTTATTTAATGCATTCACTTTAATGGAGAATTTCTCCATCTGTCTCTAAATGCTCTAAATTATTGAATTCTTGAAGATTCGTGTCTTAGAACATTATCAGATTCAAATTAATTGTTATCATAAACATATGTTAGTAATTCTAGACAAAAAAACAACATATATCAATATCAATATTAATATATATAATAAATATAAATATTTATATCAAAGTTAATTGAAACTAGTTATATAATATTAAATATTTTTAACCTAAAAACTGTTAACAGAGCTATCCCTGGAACAACCGCTGAAGAATACAAAGCCAACTTGCAGAAAATTTATACTGTAAATACTGTGCAAAATTTCTGGGCAGTCTTCAATAATATACCAAATGCTGGGGATATGCAGGTATGATTAACATTTTTGAAAAAATAAGTTTATTAGCCTAGTATATTTTATATTAATCATAACTAATTTTGTTAATTATTGAGAAAGAGACTTGTTACGATGCAAAACAAGAATGCTACTTTAATTTGTTAAAATTAGTTTTACTAAATCTACATATTATTTCTCTATAACAAATTGATTCTTTAACTTTATTAAAATAGTAAGTATGTTTCCTTGCGATAACAAAATATTTTTGTGTTATGAGTAAACTATTTTATTTGAGTAGCAAATTTATATATTTCTATAAACAGACATATTCTGCACGATTTTATTAATAAAGGAAATTTGTAATATTGAATGATAACTTACACGATAACAAACTTTGATTGCTCTTATATTGAATATGCAGTAGTGACAATTTTGTTGCGATAACGAAATTCCTCACCTTCTCTTTTATTCTACATTGTTCGCTGAAATAGGAAAAATTATTACAATTTATTTACAACTGGCATTAATTATATATATTATTGCTTCTTTATGCTATGCTATTTAACATTTAATTATAATATAATATATTATTTATTTATTATTTACAATTGTAATTTATATTTTACTATAAGTTATTTAAACTTTTGTTGTCAGATTAGATACAGTTACCACTTAATGAGAGATGAGAGATATCCTTTATGGGAAGACCAACGGAATCAAAAGGGTGGGACCTGGAGATTAAAGTGCCATAAATGCGATACTGTAAATATCCTATATTATGCTGATTATTTGATTCTTTTTGACAATTGCTAAGTTTAAATATATATTCATTTATAAATGGGGAATTCTTGATTTATGTTAAAACTATTATTTATACACTTTTATTTAACGTTTTATTTTGTACTTATTTGAAAGTTTTATATAGATAATTGATAATAGATATTATTATTTCTTAGCTTGTCTCTAGATAATCAGCTTCTTGCTTTTGTGAAACTTTCATAGCATCTAACTTAAATTTCTGGTGTTTTTCAGGAACGTGTATGGAAAGAAGTGGTGCTTGCAGCTATCGGAGAACAATTTACCACACATGTAGCACAAGATGATGAAGTCTGCGGAGTGACTGTATCCATACGTGATAGGGAAGATCTTATTCAAGTAAGTATATTGGAAATCAATGAATAGGCAATAATGTTCAAGATATATATATATATAATCAGAAGAAATCAAAGTTGTATTATGATTTCAGATTTGGAACATTAACGCTGCCATGCAATCAAAAGCTACGGTTCTAAAGAAAGTTCACTCTCTATTGCCTGATGTAAATATTCTGGGAGAATTTTACAAGGGTAAGTCTTTTTAATTTTTCTTTCTTTCTTTTTAGAAAGATGCAAATCAACATTGTTTATGTTCTAGAGCATCAGTCTAATCATGCTTATGGAAGACGTTAAATACGCAGTGATACTGTGTTGAAAGAAAATTATGAAACGTTAAATATATTTTAAAAGCTTTTGACAATAATATGAACATGCTTATGTGTGATGTATAAATAATATTCGTATTGTGTTAATACGAAAAACAATTTCCTCTAGAAAAAAAAATCGGAGCACAATGTGTGATTTTTAAAAGTTTGTTACTTGTTTAATACGCATTATTCAGTGCGTTATTTATATCGAACTCGATATATTTTAGAAGCGAATAGCTGTTTAACCATTTTACAAACGTAAAATATATTTTTATATTTACATCCTACGTATTTATTTATTTCTCATGGCAATATGCTTTTAAGCGAGCGTGCCTATAATATTTTTAAATGCTCTTGACATACACAAGATTTCACATCTTCATAATTATATGCTGTTTACCATAACGAAATACTGATTGATTGTCGATTAAATCAAGTAGAATATTTACAGAATTTTTGGGCACCAATTTTTGCTGTGCGTAGTTTACTGAGCGATAAACTACACACCTACCTAAGAAAGCGATTTATGTAGTAAGGAGAAGTCTGGCGCCTATCGCATGTTGTGTTTATTGATTGCAATTTATTCAATCCACCTTCGAAAATTTATCAATGACACATCAAAGGTAGCATTTAAAATTCTCGAGAAAATAATGCGAAATCGTGTAGCAAAAAAGACGATTCCTTGCGTCTGTTATCGCGCATAGAAAATAAACATTGACCCTGAATTTTATTAAAACCCGGAAAGTATTCGAAAGAGCATCATATCAATTTCTTATTCTTCTACGCGTGATCTTATCTCTGTGACTTCGACTCGTATGTAAATGCAAATAACAGATACATCCTCGCGTTATTCAGTAATTCCGTAATTCAAGAGATAATGACGGTGAATATAAATTGTAAATTCTTTTCTTTTGAAAAAAAAAATGTTTATTTACATATTTTTTTATGTAAAGAATGACGATATAAATTTCTCTATAAAAATTAGATGAAGAAATGAGATTTGATTTGAATTAACAATAACGAAAAAAATTCTTAATTTTTTTGCAAAGAAGATAAAATTTTTGACTGAATTAAATTCACATGACAAATGTCCGAGATTTTTTGACCGTCAATTGTAAATTAATTAATATGATCAAAAAATTCCTTTGAACACTTCGAAAAATTAATTTGAATGACTAATCAATCTCCGTATAAAGCCGGTAACATTGTCCGACTACTTGGCGCCGAGTTAACATTTTACTACTTATTCACATTGACACGTCAACAGAAGGATTTTTCAAAGATTTAAAAACCCAAATTTATTCAAACAGTCGATGTCTATTAGACAAGTTTTAAATCACGTTTAATTTTGTAGTTTTGCTTCGACGTTTAAATCGAGTATCGATAAGAGAAAACGACGTTATTAGGATTCGATCATTCACACTACTAATTACTCTTGAGATAATTAATAGAGAGAAAGAGAAAGAGAGAATACACACATTACAAACGCTTTTTTTTTTTTTTTTTTTTTTTTTAGGTAGGATGTCTTAGATACAAGAAAATGCAAATCAGTTTAGAATTAAAAAATTACAACTTAAAATTAAAACTTTTGATGAAATAATAAAATTGATTTTTTGAATAATAAATTAGAATTGAATTTTTAACTTGTCACACAGAAACGATATTTTCAAGAGAAATTTTATTTGTCTTATTGTTTTCTCAAGCTTAACAACATTATATATTGTCGTTAATTTGCTAAATAATAGTAGTTTTATAAAATAGAAAGTTCGGCCAAAGTAAAAGTTGTTTTTCTTCTCTTGAGCTAAAAAAGTATTGATTTAGCGCTTTAAATTTGCTGAATTACGGATTTAGATGATGTATCACTATACGCAGAAACAGAACTTCCGAGATGAAGGAAAAAATAATATTTATCGATCGCGATTAGTTACGAGTTCCTCTTTCGGTTTCCCGATATATGTGCATCCGTACGAATAAATCATGGCACACCGGCCTTGCATACGGCCTTGCCGTATGGGAGACACGTGTATACGGCTACGCGGGCGTGAATATGAACATTAGTGATGTCGCGGATGCCTCTCAAGAAAGATGACACTAATACGGAGTCTATTACTCTGATGCGTAAAAGTTTCTCTCACATCTGAGTCATTGTCGACAATTACTTATTACATCTAATTAGCAACTAGACATTTACGTTACGTGAGAAGCCGCGATATTCTCATAATCGATTCATCGGTAATTTAATTCCTTGGTTTCTTACCAGCGAACTATTGCTTTGAGAGAATCTTCTTCATAAATTTAAGCCTAATTAAATTGCATAAACTTGATACCGTAATCAAATGTTTTTATAATTACACACCGTACTTTTAAGAAACTAGAATGACAACACAAGCGCGCGCTATGCCTTTTCATCAATTTTATATAAAAAAGAATGATATTTTTATATAAAGTTTGTTTAAACTTAATATTTTTTAACAGAAATCAACTGATAATTGTCAAAAAATATTAATCGAGTTTAAAGTACTATAAACTATAACATTTTATTTAAAACATTATATTTTATAATTTATTATTACATATTATTATTTTAAAATTTAATTAACAAATTAACGTTATAATCTGATTTCTGACAAAAATATTAATAAAGCGTTAATTTGTTAATTAAATTTTAAAATAATAATAAAATAATATGTTGTAAATAATATGTTATAATGCCTTATCTGCGATTAATATTTTTTGACAGAAATCAGCTGATAACTGTCAAAAATATTAATCGAGATAAGGAATTATGACATCCTATTTAAAACATATTATTTTAATTTTTATAACATATATTACTATTTTAAAAATTAATTAGCAAATTAACGCTTTAATCAGCTGATTTCTGTAAAAAAATATTAATAAAGCAACAATTTGCTAATTAAATTTTAAAATAATAATATGTTATAAAAATTAAAATAGTAATATGTTGTAAATAATATGTTACAATACCTTATCTGCGATTAGTATTTTTTGACAGAAATCAGCTGATAACTGTCGAAAATAGTAATTAAGTTTAAAGAATTATGACACTATTTAAAACAAAATTTTTGACAGTTATCAACTGATTTCTGTCAAAAAATATTAATCGCAGATAAGGCATTGTAACATATTATATTTACAACATATTATTATTTTCATATTTTTAACATATTATTTTTAAATTTAATTAGCAAATTAACACTATTAATATTTTTGGACATACATATATTAGCTGATTAAAGCGTTAATTTGCTAATTAAATTTTAAAATAATATTGTGTTATAAAAATTAAAATATATTTTAAATAAAATGTTATAGTACTTTAAACTCGATTAATATTTTTGACAGTTATCAGCTGATTTCTGTATCATTCTTTTTAACATAAAATCGAGGAATGGCACGTGTTTGTGTTGTTCTAGTCCCTTTCTGATAAATGCATGTTAATTCGATTCTCGCAAGTATTGTTGCCTCTTTTTCGCAATGTTGATTAACTGCCTCGATTTGCGTTGCGCGTTATATTTATAGCATCGAGAGAGGCTGTTATCGCGAGGGTTAGTACTTTGACAGTTTGTCTAAAATAAAATAAAATAAAATAATATATTTTAAATAATTGTTTTAATACTTTAAATTCGATTAATTTTTTGACAGTTATCAACTGATTTCGGTCAAAAAATATTAATCGCGGACAAAGTATATATTATATATAAGTATATATTATAACAAAGTATATATTATAACATATTATATTATTTACAACATATTATAATTAAAATAATATTTTGTAAGTAATATAATATGTTATAATACTTTATCCGTGATTAATATTTTTGACAGAAATCAGCTGATAACTGTCAAAAATATTAATCGAGTTTAAAGTATTATAACATATTATTTAAAACATAATATTATTTTATTTAATTTTATTTTGGACAAATTGTTAAATTGCTAACTCTCGCGATGACAGCTGCTCGATGCTATGAATATAATGCACAACGCGAATCGAGATAGCTAATCAGCATCGCGAAAAAGCAACAACAATGTCAATAATATGCCTTTTAGAAAGGGATAATGAAATGATAAATTAATTTTTTTTCATGACTATATGAACGGCTTTTTCTCTCGGTGGAAATTTTAACATGTGCAGTCTTGTTAGCTTCGTGAAAAAGACAAAAAATACAGATTATAAAAAATTTTTCTGTTTATTCGGACGATCTATCGTTTTATCGTCTCGTATCGAAGGGAAGAGATTAGAGAAGCGAGGGGAATAGGAATAAAATTTCCCCGGGTTATAACTCCGCTTGGGCATCAGACCAATCTAGCACGCGCCGCTCATTATAATTCAACTAATCGTCTGACCGGTACCGGTCCAGGATCCTCTCTTAGCAAAACATCGGAGGATACGGGATTTCCTGATTGCGGAATGGCGCCGCGCCGCGGATAGGACACTGTGTGCTATATATGTATGTACGCACACATACATGCATATTTGATGTTTTATGACATCAGCAGCAGTACTGTTACATACTTTCATGTTTAAAGAATTTATATCTGAATTTTTCGCGCGCGATGTCATTTGAAAAGTTAAAGGCCTCGCCGGCCATATTTTCAAAAATCTGCATTGAACGATAAAAAAAGGCCTTTCCTCGTTCAGAATTATTTATCACATTTTTGTTTACGTATTGTGCATGTGCATTACAATGCTCATTTTCTAAAGAACATGAAAATTCATCTACATTTTCACATCAGGCCGAAAAGTTGAAAATGAGAGTTTAAATCTAAAATATAAAAAGTATATAGAGTAAAATAGAGATTTAATTGAGATTCAATAGATGTTTTGCCTTTTTTTCTAAAATAGAATTAGTAGCAGAAAATAAGTTAAACTTCAAATAATTTTTTAATAATATTTAAGAGTTTTAGAGCAATATTCCTCTATCTTAAACACAAAGATTCGTTTTGGTTGCATCCTCTACATATTCTATTTATTCTTCTTTCTTTTAAATATTTTGTACAAAGAGTCTGAACTTATCTTATATATCTATTTAATTAAGATAAAGCAGATACAGACACACAAAACTTATACAAATTTTCAGTGCTCTATACTATAAAATTAATAAGCAATAAATATGCATCGATACGCAAACAATCAATTTATACATTAAAAAAATATATTTTGAAAACATGATCCGTGAATGTCTTATTCCTTTTTGCTTTTATCATTGTATCTATAAAATTTATTTTTAAGGAAAAAAATCTCATTATCATATTTTATTGTTTTATTGGTTTTTTTTACGCAATATTTTTTTAGATCATGTAATGATAGTACGACATTATCATAATTGCAATGATAAAAAAATTAATCTTGTGAAATCGTGCATAAAATTCTGCAAATACGGATTTACGCCGAGGAATTGAACTTTATTAATCTATTATAAAATTGATAAATAGTTTTTCTCCGTTTTGTAGAAGAACAATTAATGTCGGTAGCTTCGTCGGAACATAGCCTGCGTCGTGATTTATTTGACGATATTTAGGAAACGGCCTTCAGAGCCCGAGCGGTGTATTTTCGCGAATAAAATAAATGCGTTCGCGACGGGATGCGCGAATTCTTACTTCATATTATCCCGCTACTCCAAGAGGATGCACGCTCTCTTGCCTCCTCTTAATAAATTATCTTTTCATTTCGACGTACCCGCATCTCGCGGGATTCCCTATCACGCTCTGCCAGCCATTAATCAGTCGTAACAATGTTCTCGTTGCCGGATTTTGCATTCCTATACACAACAACGACGACGACGACGATGATGATGGCCGCCTCTTAAAATCGCAGTCGTAATTTTGTAGGATGTTTTCAAATGTTATTTAACATCTGCAAATTACGATCATAATTATTGACCACTGACTATCCGAACATGCGTTTTTTCTTCTTCTTTTTTATTTTTTTTTTTTCAATATTTTATACATGTTTCCTCATCAAAGGCCAACCGATAAGGTCCGACAATTTTTGACTCGTTTTCGCGCAAAATTGTAATGTAATTTTTTCCGCAAAACGACTGTCAGTAAGTCCATTTCGATCATCGTCATCATCGTCGCTGTTGTCGTTATGGTACAATGGCCCAGAAAATTGTGCGAATTTCTGATCGATTCTCATACATTCCAAGAAAGTGAGAAATCATGATCATTTAAACTGGAATTTTGTCTCTGCTATTTTTTCTTATTTACTATTTGTGTTCAATACAGTGACTTTATTCGGATCAATTCGGATCCAAGTATTTTGACCATAGCAATCGATTGCTGGAAGTGAGAGAAGCCCCTGTGTATCCGGTAACGATTACGTCAACCGGAACGCAGTTCTTTGCACGTGTTGCCTGCGTATCGCCAACGCACAATGTTGAAATTTGTTCAATCTAGAAGGACGAAACATTCTCTACATTTGGATAGAGAAATAGTTAGTATTTTTCTTCAATTTTAAATTTCTCAGTTCATTTAAATAATTTTACCTCAAATTTAGACTGTGTGTTCATTTAAGTTTAAGTAAATGAATTGTTTTTAAATTACCTAAATATAAGAGAGATATGCATATATGCTACTCTAAATGTTAACGTATCCTTTCAGCCGTGTATAATAATCTAGAAATTAATGTATAGAATTAGTAGAGTTGTGTAATATTTACTTTTGTATATCATCGGCTAAATTATTTTCGTCCTTCTAGATTTTACAAACTTCGCAATGAAAAACAGAAAATGATTTTCCCTCCTTTTTGATTCGCTTCCGCTTTCTCGTCCTTTTGCATTCCGTTGCGATCGATGAATACGAGATCTATCGTTGCGCGAAACGATCAACGCTGCGTATCGCGCGATATTATTCGAGATGCATCCGACTCGGACATTGAGTTATTGCGGTTAAAGTTGAATGATGTAACTGCTGAGTGATGGTACAATCAGTTTGAATCAGACGTTGAAACTATAAGCATGATCGTGTCGAGTGTTCTTGATGCTATTCAACCAGGAAGAGAGATTCTAAACGAGAAAAAATAAATGGAAAACGTAGAATAAAATTGCATTATACGAAATCTTATTTTCGATCAAATTGAATTGAAAGATTTTCGTATTTATTCGATTTATGACAACGAATAAACGTGAGAATTGTTATAACAAATTTTTTTAAAATATTTGTCGGATGTCAAAATTAAACGTCACAAATCGTATTATAATTATTTCAATTCTAAGTATTAAAAAATAAGTAACATCGATACTTAATATGTCTACTTTAGAGTCAGGTTTGAGATAATAATTTATATACGAATTGATCTCGTGACTACGGAATTTCTTTGCCAAGAAAAACGATGATTCATTTCAATTCACTTCCGAAGGCGAGAAAGGTCTTGGTTCACGCATAAATTGGCACTTTATTTTAATTTTAACAGTGTAGTAAAACACAACGCGCAACACAAAATTGCAATAAATTTCGAATCTGCATTTATAACATAGTAATTATTAAATTGTACATTATTATCAATGATTTATAAGAAATGCACGCGTTTGTCTTTATTACTATATTACTTTATCAAATCTTTTTGAGTTAATTAAAATTTAATTAATAATAGACATTTTATATTAAAAAAAAATAAAATGAGATAAGTCACGCAGGTCACATATTAAAATAGGTTTCAATCTATTCCATATTCTTCTGTAATTCACTGGTTTTCTTTTTTCCTTTGTATAATTTTTATAAATTTCTCGCCATTCTCTAAGATTGCCGTCCTTCCGCGATGCATAGCGCATACAAATACACATGGTTATATATGTCGGTGTATTACGCGCTCATGATGATGAAACGCAGATTTATTGGTGCAGGATCGTACAGCTTCCGGTTACCACAAGTTGCGTCCGCTTTATGCGCGTTACAGAGGCAGAATCTGCACTGCATTATCAGAGAGCCTACGTGTGAAACATTTTTACGTAAGAACCCGTGGAAATCTTTTTATCGATCCTATCATTATGTAATTAATATCATTAAGCTGTTGGAAATATGCTTTCACCTAACATATAGGACAGCGTAAATTCGTTAAAACGATGTGAAATAATTATATATTTGGGAATTCAGGACTTTGACTAATTTAGAAATGCCTCTTGACCTGATGAACCATTCAATCTTTTAATTAGCTACTCATTATAATTATTATCGCACCGAAAATTTTTCTCCACAGTCTGTTGCATAAAGAGTTATTGTAAAACTAGTGATATATTTAATACGTGCGGAATCTATGCATTGTATTTGCAATATTTATCACTTAATCTCACTTAGCGACAGACTTCAGAAATGTAATCTCAAATAAAATCACGAAGAATTGTGACAGATGAAAAAGAGACAAATTATCTCGACGAATATATTCGTGTCGTGACAAGATTAATTTATTTCGATCAAATATCAATGAAACGGTATTTCCCAACAACGGGAATTAACATAAAATAAATTGACAAAAGTTTTTGCAGTTTTATGTGAAATCAAAGACTCTATGTGCGTCTTGGCTCCGATATGCAATTTTTTACAAATAAATAATTTTTACGTTCGAAATGTAAATGGTTTCGACAGAATTATTTATCAATAATATGCTATTAATCTGTAAATGTCAGTATATTAATCAATTTGCATTTAAACAACTTATAACTAATCAATAATTTCAAAATCGCAGCAGTACATAACAGATCTAAAATAATAAAATTTTTTAAATTTTAACTTAACAAAAATTTTCGTACAATCAATTATGAAAATGTTTTACGAAAAAAGTTTTTACAAATTTTATAATTATGTAAAAGAATCTTTTTTAATTCTAAATTAATTTTGTCAAGAAATTTATTAAAAAACATTTTATTTATAACATATTTTTTCTTATCAAGGACTATAATATTAGAAATTAAACAAGA
This sequence comes from Prenolepis imparis, assembly GCF_030444845.1. Classification (NCBI taxonomy): domain Eukaryota; kingdom Metazoa; phylum Arthropoda; class Insecta; order Hymenoptera; family Formicidae; genus Prenolepis; species Prenolepis imparis. The sequence goes on along the minus strand of NW_028141166.1, from coordinate 17,025,894 downwards.
TCTAGGATTTAATTGAAGTACAATTTAATTGGAATTAAAAATTAAAATGTAGTTTTTGTCATCTATTTTCATGACTAAAATTTAATTTACTAGGAATTCCTTATTTTAGATTATTAATTTTATGAATAATATATAAATGTGCCTAGACATTTTTGTCGTGAAAAGCCGTATTATATGTACTTTGTGTACCGAAGAAATGATTTTTCAATCGCAACTTATTTGCCGCTGCGGCAAATATAGATAAAAACTGCGCTTCACACCATGCATTTAGATTGTGTCATTCTGTTTTCCAATTCAATTAGCTGCGCGAACCGACCTCGATCTCGCTACATACGAGTCCTTTGAGTTTGTTTAACATCAAAGGCATGGAAGGATATCTATCATGATGATCTAAGAACGTATCAATTTTTTTGTAGAAGATCAAGGAATATTAAGATGTGTTAATTGAGTGATTCCCAATTAATCAAATTACACGACGAAGCGATGACATTTTCTTCATTATTGCATTTGATTAATTTATGTAATACGATTTATTTTTTATTTATTTTAGAAATCTTTTATACATTTCAAGCTCCCCGACGTGTTATATATGTATAGTACGTACTTCGCGCGCTTTCATTTAATTATTCAGGATTTATCCTCGAGCATAATTAGTTACTGCCAATTCAATTCAATTCAATACAAACTTCACAATACGAATGCAGTGGTAACAGTATACCATCATCAGTTTCTAGACAATTTAAATCTCACGATGATCACATCGCAAAGATAATCTCATTACCAATCAAATAATAACGTTACGTGTTAAAGCAAATTAATTTTATGTCTTGTTACGCAATAAATATATTAGTCGTCCGTAAAACTATATTTTTTTTTAATGGATCGTATATTTAAACTTTACCTTATCTATCTATTTTATCTATCTTTCAATAAAGCCATCAAAAAATAATTATTAAAATGAGCATAAGCAGAAATGGATTTATTAAGCGTAATTTACGACAAAAAGATACTTTATTTGCACTTGTTGAATCTATTTTTTTTATTCATTAAAATTATGATTATAATATAAAGAATTTTATTTTAAAGCCAAAACCACTCTGTTTTTATGGAATTGTTTTTTTTTTCTATCTTTTGATGAATATTGATGGCTAATGTTTCTTTCATGTATAAGATAAAGATTTGATTAATAAATTAATATTTTGAATACAATTTATTTATTATATTTAGATTCGTTCTTTTCGAATTTATTTTGTGAGACGCAGAGAGATAATTATAAGTACATTTCTTATTTGATTTTTAATAAGGATCGATTTATTTCACTAATTATTTACTATTAAAATTGACATATAATTGAGCCATTATTAATAAAAATTTGTGTCGTTTTTTTAACAAAACTCGGTATTTGAAAGATCCAAGGTATATTTACTTGATGTGCGTGACTCTGAGTGTCGTGTAAGATTTAAATTACTAATCTAGGAGATTACAATGAACATACGTTGTGGTAGAAGCAGATGCACATTCGCACCGCATAACTGCACGTATAATAAGAGGTGTGTTATCTCGACACATGCACGAGGCTATTATGCCTGAACGCGATGCGGTGTTTGCGTTCTCACGTTGGTCATCGCCACGGAAAAGCCTCGTAGTGCTATTGTTCGATTTGTTACGCGTGAATTTTCCTGAGTTGTTCGCACATTCCGCAAATGTTCGCGCAGTGAAGTCGCGTAAAATTCGCCCGATCTTCAAAAGAGGATAAGAATATCCCATAGTTATAAAAATTTACGCGATTCTTAAGACACTAATGGGATAAGAAAAGAAAAATAATAACAATAAAAGAAATTTCGAAAATTCTTTCTCTTCGAAATTGGAAAGAATTGATAGATGTTGTTAGGAATTTTCTAAAGTTAGAAATTTTAAATCTTTGATTGCCTTACGGAGAAATAAATATTGTTGAAAAGATTTTATTTTCAGAAATTAGTTATTAAAATAGCAGCAAGAATGAGCGTAACATTTTCTTAGATTAAGAAAATGTTACGCTCATTCTTGCTGCTATTTTAATAAATAATTTCTGAAAATAAAATCTTATATCATAAAATAAGATCTAAAAATAAGATCTTATATCATCTCTTAAAAAATTGTAACTTAACCCCTTACCAGTGTCTTACGCCTATATGCGCAAAAAATTTAGTGATCACCAGTGTGTCTGATGCTTATAAGCGTCATCATAAAAAAATTCGATAAAGACCAATTTCAAACATTGCGATTTCAATAAAACTTGGTGTGTAGGGATTTTTTGGGTCGCTGAATCCAAATCTTAAGTTAAAATTGCAAAATTTTGAACAGTTGATCCAATATGGCCGCCAGAAATATAAAAAAACGTCCGATTGAAAATAAAATTGGTTTTTACGTCATATTCTGGGTTTTTGGGGCCACTGAATTCAAATTCAATATTATAATCATCAAATTGAAAATGGCAGATCCAATATGGCTGTCATGAATTTTGAAAATTTTCGATTTGAATATTTTCAAACTTTGCGGCATCCATGTTGGATCCGCCATCTTTAATTCGATAATTTTGATATGAAATTTGGATTCAGCGACCCCAAAAACCCCCAAGGAATATTTTTTTATAAAAATTGAAAAAAATTTTTGTCAACACACTTACGGCACAGAAACCTTTTTTTCTGTACACTGTTAAAGGGTTAAAAAATAATCGAAATGAATCTCATACAATACAAAATACTCTTCGCATCTCAAAGTCTAAATATTCTAACAAATTTTATCGTTCACGGTCGATTGAGGATCAATGGATCAATGAATCGTTCGCTCCATTCGATATAAGTTATTTAAAACGAAGTTAACACGTTCGCACGATTATTGACACGGGAAGGGACGAATGTGAAAGTGAAATTGAGAAATGATGTAGAAATTTTATTCGTATGCTATAAGCGCGCGGTGAATAAATAACACAATCGGCGTTATGTATACCGCGCATCGTTGTTACGAATTACGTTTTACCTGCTTATGGTCTTCCTGACAAACCAGTGCCGATACGATCGCACATGGGCGACACACAATTGGTGTCGCTCTTAATTTGCACACCGCTCACGCGCTCATTTGATCGTGCCCGATGTGATACCTGTTCGTGATTAATCGACGCAATGTATACCTGTATGTTGCACGTTTTGCTTATTTTTATATATGCTACTCGAAATACATAGAGAAAAAGAATTTTGCTATTGCAGTAAAACCATTGCTGTTGCATATTTAAGTGTATATGTAAAACTGATTCTAATAAGGAATCCTTATAAACTCTAGCATAACTGTTTATTCAACAATACAGAAAAGAGTTTATTTTTAATAAAATATTAAAGTTTTTTTTTTTTTTTAAGTAAATTTGTATGCTGTTGAATGAATTTAATTTGCTAATCTAGAGCAAAACATATTTCTAACAAATACATTTTAGTTTTTCCAATTAAAGCGTCACTATTTTGATATGACAGAATAAAAATTAATTTCTTATTATAGAACGTGATTTATGGAAGAATAATCTTATTTTTCAATTAATTCTCAACCTAAATTTTAATAGACTTTTTAGATTTTATTGTTGAAATACTTAATTGAAAATCGCTCTTGTAAAAAAATGTTGATTTCTCATAAAAAGATTTTATTAGAGGAAAATTACAACAAAACTTATGTAAAATGTATGGACATTCCATACATATAGTTACTTTGTATCTAGTTAGAGAAATGAGAACGGGACCTATACTTATTTATTACTGTCGTAAATTTTTCTTGTTTACGCCCAGATTTTATGAACTGCAAAACCTTTAAAAGGCCGTTCACTGATAGAAGGTCGATAGTGATATTTATGCTAATTTTTCTAGTCGTCAAAATTTTTTTTTCATATTAGTTTTTATCGCATGTTTAAGTTTAGTTCGCGAACGGTGGAAACCAAGGATTAAATCGAATATAATAAAATCTCGATCGTTTATCTTTCTGAAGCAACACCCAATGCGGGTCGTTAACAATGTACATATTTTTTATTAGATTTATCAAAAATTCCCGCGATGACATAAAGTCATTCGGCAGTTGTGAAATCATTGTAAAAACGATCTTTGGGTTTTTACGATGTCTAACACGAAATAAAAGAAAAATTTACCCTCAGAACTCCAAGAGCTATAAGAAAGATGATAGGAAAAACCGGACAGTCAAGGTTGAACCCTTTGCGGATGCATTCTCTCTAGAAGCGGTCGCTTCTATCTTGTAACCAAATGTGATTACTTAACGCGATCGATCGGTTAAGAAAGAATTTAACCTTGAAGCAGTCTTTAACTCTTAAAAAGAATCAGCTGCAGTATTCTTCTAATCGTGAATTGTTTTGACAAATGTTCGAGATACGCGAGTCTGTTCATTTTTTTTTTTTTTTTTTAACTTAGCTGTTACACATAATTTGTTTCGTAAACATTATACTATTAATATACTTGAAGCTGTGAGATTAAAATTACCCGAGGGGAGTCATTCTTTTTTTCTGCTCCCAAAAGTGATCGTTTTATTAGCGTGGAATGGCCCGCGTAGGAATGTCGACGCGGCGCCGAATAAAATTAAGAAACGCTTTTTTGCGCTTTCTGCATACCTCTGTCGCGGCGGCGAATTCGTAAGAGATGACTATATAAAAATAACGTATAAAAAAACGTATTTAATAAGTTTATTTACGGTATTAATGGAATCTTCATCTTACCTCATCCATTTCACTCTATGTCGTGTGAGAGAACCGTAAACTTTCTTCGATTCCGCGTGTGTATCGCGCGCAGGAATTTCAATGCGGCGCCGAATAAAATTAAGAAACGCTTTTTTTTTAGTGTTTTTTACGTTCTTTAGTCGCTTCAGGAATTTCCTGTAATAACGTAAATACTAGCGTAAAATAACGTACTTTTTCTGATGACTAAGAGGAATTTGTAGACAAAATTTATTTAAATCCGAAAACAATTTATAGCTAGGTATCTTTAAATAAATGTTTTTTTATATATCTTTTAAAAATGGAATTATTCTGCAGTATACCTACTGAAATATTTTGTAGTACTTAATCTCATTTTTGGAACTATTCAATGAAATGTCTATTAAGATGTTGTTTAAAACTTTTTTCTCAAATACCTTAAGATACACTTCTCATTAAGTAATTATTTATGTATTAAATAATAATAATCATATATAGAGGATATTGCATCACAGGATATAGTGTGCAGTTTGCGCACTATCGGAATAAAATGTGTATATAAAGTATAATGAAAAGATAAGAGAGATTAACTTTAGATTGAACTTTGTATCGAGCTTTCAACGTTATCCAAAAAAGTTATATCTGCGAATTTAATTAAAATAATTATTTAATAATTTATAGAGCATTGTTGGACCTGTCTCTTGTCTATCTAGTTACATATTGTCATTTCATATTGTGATGAAAAAAAAGCTTTCATCGACTCTGCACGTGTCTGCGCGCAGGAATTTCGGCACGGCGCCGAATAAAATTAAGGAATATCTTTTTTTTTGCATACTTGTGTCGCGTCAGCGTGATTTCCTAGAGCGCGTAAATACTTTCCGGATCCCGTGGACTCTGCTCCTTGTACTGACGTATGCACGAAATCCGGATATATATGAAATAAAGTGGGGGCACTCGGAGGCGCGTGGTCGCCACTGAGATGCTCATGTCAACATAAAACGAAGCGGCAAACGAGACCGGAGCTCAGTGTGTACCAGACGGTCGATCGCTACACGATTCTGTGCTAAAGCTTGTTGTTGATTGTTTGGCAACAATTGTGACAGCGACAATTGCGCGTGATTTTTCACACCTCTCAGCGTGAAGCGAGTGTCGCGAGTACGTGAAAAACGAAGAGGAAGAGTAAGCAAGCGCGACGACGACGACGACGACGATGATCAGCAGGACTCTTATCGTGAAGGTCACCACCTGCGTTTTGCTAGGCTGTTGCGTGACGATGCGAGTTACGGGCTCGGCGATACCGATGTGGGAATTTCTCTCGAGAGATGAGAAAGTGAGTACTAAGAAGAATCATTGATTATTCCAAAATATAGCAGATAGTTTGATGCGAAGGATTTATCGATTTTTTATTAAATTTTTTATCAAATAAAATGTTAGTCATTGTCTAAAGAAAAATTTGAGCAACTCCTTTCGAGATGAAGAAGTCGTATCGAAACTAGCAAATGTTCCAATTGGAAAAATTTACTCCAAAATTTAATTTTATTTTTTATTTTTACCGTGCACGGTAAATTATTTGCATCATTTTAATATAATGCATGTAATAAGTAAAAGGATATGACAATGACATGAAGTACTTTAGATTTATCGGCTCTTTCAATCACAGAGTTTATCAATGTAAAAAAATGCATATAGACATGCATAAAAACGCGGATGATATGAGAAAAGATACATTTATATTTAATGAATAAAGTTTCTGCACGTCCTATCTTCTTTGAACCAATTTTAAAAAAGATTTTTTTTACTGCAAAATGTTTTCATAACAACACAATCTTTATTTATATTGAGATATTGAATAAAAAACACTTTGTAACAATATTTTTCGCGTTTATGAAAGATTATTTCAAAAAGATATACGAATATTTTGTTTTATTCACTGCAGCTTCACATGCATATCTAATTTTTATTTCCTCTGATATATTTCTGCCGCTAAATCTCTTTCATTAATCTCGCACAAAACCGCGAATGAGAGATGTTGCAAGTATCTCTTCGTGGTATCAGCGTTGTTTGGTGGACTTTCACCGAACAATCGAGTGCGTTCAATGCGAGTGCGTTGAATCCGAACCACACCACGTGCCGGGCGTATTCGATGTTACCGCGATCTCATTCGTATTGCAAATTTCTCTTAACGATATATCCACAATTCAAATGAGTCGATGAACTAGAACGTGAGCAATGGAAAATATATAACATATATACAAATATTTTTTTTAATCTCATTTCATAAATTTATTCATAATTTTCGCATAAATTTTCGATGAACATCTTCGAATTTTGAGTACTCAATGTAAAAATTCTTTCAATAATTTATAGAAAAATAATTATCTCTCTTCCTTTATCGCTTATTTAATTCGCTCGCACTTGAATTAATTGAAACTAGCTCATTTTCTTAATCCATTCTAATGCGAATGCGATATATATATTAGCTCTCGATTATTTGCTATGATAAATTGTCGATAATCTTAAAACATGGCACAACTATTTAATATCTAGCGGCTATATCAGGATTGATTTAACTTTCTCCGAGTATACTTTTTACAAGTTATCTCTCTGTATTATAAATTCCAAATAAAAAAGCTTTTAAATGGCAAAATTTAAATTTTTCGCGGCTGACATTTTATTTTAAATACGATCTAATGTTTGAAACGTTAAATATCAAAATTAAATATTACGATATCCTCTATAAGATTAAAATAAAAAATTTTACGTTTTTCTATTTTTTTTTATTTTTATTTTTTTTTTATTTTTATTTTTTTATTTTTTTTTTACAGTAATGATGATATCAGTTTTTTAAAAGAAGAGATTGAGAATCCTCTTTCTCAATTCTCAAAGAATGTCTTTTGGTAGCATAGCTATTTTAATCGAAAATTATTTTGAAATCATATAATTATATTTTTTCTTTTTCAATTTTATTTGATAAATATGCTCCAATCTAACACTTTAAGTCTTCCGATAATGAACATTCTCGCATAAATGATACGTTTGATGTTGAGGAGCTGTAATAAACATCAGGATTTTATATTAATTTCAAGCTGCTCAATGTTATCAATTAATAGTCATTCTTGCGAGATTTTACATTTGAATCGCACCCTTTATCTCAAAACTCTTATATTTCCCGTGGAATATTTTCAATGCCCGTGAAGTATTATACGGTGATGAAATATTATAAAAATTTGAAAATTATCGTGATTACAACGATCAGCTACCGCGAAGATAATTACGGCGATTGTTAATTGTCGCCATGACACGATAATCGCGCGGATTCTCGAAAGCCAACGAACGTACAAGAAATCATAAAATCTGCTTTCAACGTGTATCGGAATATTAATTAATATTTCTTTTCGATATTCATTGAGCTATGAAATTTCAAGGATTCTTGAAAATAAAATTCCTTAATTACACATAAATATTTAATTATAGCATATTGCTTAATTATATTAATGAGAAGTATATGTGGATTTTTTAGCTTCTTTAAATATATTTTTATTTGATGATATTGATTGCAAATCAATGTATGTTAGAGCTAAAAATAGAGTGCAATGTATACAGAACCTTGGTGAACGCTGACTTACGTTTGACTTGCTGCAAGTTATTGAAAGTGCTTCGTACTTTTAGCCAAGGCTGTAGACACGGCATTTCGCGGCTGCATGCACTGGATTAAATGTGTGTATGTAATACTCTTAGAGCAAGTAAAAGTGATCGCAAACGCTGAGTAAGTGTCGATTTGAAGTTCAAGAGCACTGCAGCGTATATCTGATTGTGAGACTAGTTTCTCCATAGAGCTCAAACTAATGTACAAATTAAATATCCATTTCGATTGATTAATAAGTAAAAAGATATCGTATTAGAGATAATTTGACATAATTTTTTCCAACTTTAAATAATTGCGTACGCTCGTAAAAAATACACATTTAACATTTAAATAGTGTTTAATATTATAACATTTATCTATGAGACAAATAGATAAATTTTGAACAATTCTCTCTCTAAAATTTATTGTAATTCAAATATATATTGCATTTTTTCTATAATTAAGGGGAAATATATTTTCCAAACGAAAGCAAGATACAAAGATCGCTTCGAAATGTAAAAGTATATCTTTCTAGCGTAACTACAACATACAGTCATATCATTGTCTTTCCGCGCTAATTCCTTTATAGCCGAGAGTCTCGCTAAAAAAATCTCCGCTTTCTCCAAATTTCCGGAATCGCAGCGGAAACGGGATAATAATCCATCATTGATATAAGGACATCAATCAATAGTAGTAATCGTATTGAAAAATCATGAGATGAAAGAATCATTATTATTATTATTATTCGTTTCCAATTTTAATTGACTTAGGTATTTAATAATTTTTTTATATAAACAAAACACAGCACACACACACATTCCGGGTTACCTTCTAAACATTTCTTAAAATTAAAAAAAATTGTCATAAATTCTTTTGGATTCGTTTAACTTCAATCTTAAATATATATGTCAAAAGTAATATCAAATGGATTGATTTATTCAATTTGTCAAGATAAATAATGTGCCAGAAAGGGTCGAATGACGAGAAACAAAAGTAGATAAAAGAGAATATCACGGGATATCGTCGATTACACACAAGTATCATTAGAAATTCTAAGATCGGATATTCGCGTCATCGGAGCAGCGAGCCGCAAAAGGTGTCCGTCTATGTGGACATCGTTCTCGTTATCCTCATCGTCGACGCGAGATCGGTTGCCATGTTTCACGCGACCGACGAAAAAGACGGTATCACGCAATCCAATACGTGATGAACGGGACGTCGCATTGCGCATACATATATATCTCTTCGCTTTTAACTGTCAGTTCCATCACTGATGTTATATATTGCAGAGTTTCACCGGACGCGATTGGAATGCGGTCCTATCGCGATATATTCCGCATAAATCAACTTTATATCTCTCTGAAGATTTGACATAAAAGAGCATATTGATAAATGTTATTTTGAAAATTAATTATTCGTTGTCTTAGCTTTATATAGATTCTTTATTTCTTTATTCTCCACTCGCGAATGAGAATTAACGTATTTATATTTTGCAGATGCACGCAAGATCAATGATTATTACAACTTTTAAATAAATCTTCTCTCTCTCTCTCGTTTCAGATGAGCCATTTGTATGGATTATTCAGCAAACAAGTAACACAATTCTGTGCCGATTCGTCGAGGCCGGACTGCAATAAGAATCTGCTTGTATCCGGTATAAGGAGCCTCGCCAGCATGAACGACAACGTTCTCGATCAGCTGGACCCCTATCAGCGCGGCGCCCAGGAAATGAGTAAGAAATCGTCCCTATAGCCAAAAGCATATTGCGGAAGAAATTTCGCCTTTATCTTCTGATCGAGACATACATATAAACCACGAATTTTGGCCTTGACACTCCGTATGGCCTCGTACTCAAGCCACTTTGTAACGTCTTGTTTACAGTTTGGCGTGCCATGGTAGGAAACAATAGATTTACATCGAGAATCGGCCACGAAAATGACGAATCTTACTTCACGACTGGAGCCGATTTACTAGGTGAGTGCATTAGAAATGATTGAAAAAAAAGTTGTTTAAGAATCATGAGCCTTTTGTTGTCAATAATGGTCATTGGAAAAGAGCTCAGGCATTAGGTATAACAATCTGAGAAATATCAGGCGAAAGAAATGCGCAGGAATAAGTTATCCTGGTTTATCCGAAGAAGAAAAATGATTTATATGTTCGTTTCTCTATTTTGAAAATCTCTCCTCAATCACAGCTTCGTGAACGGAAATACATTCTGCCTGGAGAAAGTTTCAGTTGTAACTTCGATCCCGCTCGCTCTTATAGAAATTCTTTTTTCTTCCTTAGATTGCACCCTGTTGATTGCTTTTAATGCTTAAAACCGCGTACGTTTTCTCCATTCTTTTGAAAAAGAGCATCGCTTAATGTATCGATCTAAATTGAAATTTAATTTCGATTCGAGAATTTTAAACTTGTGACATTATTATAGAATTTTATCGTGCTCCTCGTACCATAAACTTGTTGAATGTGCTGAATCACGAGTGAATAGAAATGAAGGCAACACGAAAGGTCGCATAGTCTGATGCAAAACTTTATCGCGAGATACTTTCCTCTTTCAATTCTCTTCTATTAAAGTTATATAATATATATAAAATTGTAATAACAAATAAAATTATAATATTATTGCTCGTTCAGATTTTCTTTGGTACCAATAATAAAAACAAATCATTCTTTTAAGAGAGTGATTCTCTGATTTTAAAGATAATTAAAAGATTTTTAAAATTATTAAATATTTGTATCTTTTTATTTATAAATTGCTTCGTGATTAATAGTAACATTCTGCAATATTAAATATTTTATAAATATGTGGATAATTTGTATAGATTTAGCTTGTGTGGATACAAAATATTTCGAGATATATTTTTTTTATAATCAATCGAGTGATCGTGAGTTTTCGACAATGAGTAATAGTTTTAATTTTCATGTAAGTAACAATCTTAATCTTCACACATCTAAGACATTCAGACGGAGATAGACAGTGGACAGGTCGCGAAAGGAGGTCACTTTTCTCGAAGATGAGGGTCCCTACACGGGGGCGTATTACGGTGGCTTTCACATTTTCTCTGTGTGTCCAATATTTAACATGCGTATACGCTAATGATGCATTAACACGCGATGAAAGCCGCGTGATTTCAGGTGTTTATCGATCAATTACCGAACCATTCGCGTATATATGAGAAATCTGATGAGAAAGAAAAAAAAGAGAATGTATAAGAGAAATACTTTTCTCGCGCGTGCTCGATGGAAAGAGAAACGACAGCAATCTTCTCTCTATTATGAAGGATTAATTTTATTTGAAGTCAATAATTATTATGCTATATATTTATTGAGAAATTCATAATATTAGATATTTACACAGCTTTTTTCAGCTCGACAGAATATAGATCCGCAAATATGTACGCGTTCTCGCGAAAGCAAATTTCTGCACGTCTATCTTACAAAGTCCTTGTGATTCTACAAATCGATGACATTCGGCCAGTTGTCGGAAGCGAAAAGAACACGGGCTGACGTGCAGATATTGGATACCGAATTACCATAATACGGAGGTCATGTTTAGGAAACGTGCGCGGAACGACAACGCGGCCGTTGATCCAGAATAATCATCGCCCGGGAAGGAGAGTCCACTCCATTCTTGTTCCTCTCCTTTTACGGATGTCTATCCCTTTTAAAACGCAGTATCGCTTTTTCAATACGTCCATCATCTATCTTCTCGAATGGCATGAAAGCGCACGATTCAAAGCGGAAATAAAGTTTAGAGAAATCTGTTAGGACTCGACACGGAGATTGCACTAAGAATTTAGAGTTGGTTGCAATATAAGGAACGATTATATAATATTATTATAAAATATGTAATATATATATTATATAAATTATAGCTTTGTAAAATAATCATACAAAAATTTGTTGAGAACTTTATATAATTGACGCTATACTCTAATGGTATAATTCGACTTCTAAAATCGTTTCGCGACTGAAATCTATGGTGCACATGATGTATCATTTCGAATACGGATTTCGCATAGCTAGGTGCATATTTCCTGATATTCGTTATGTAAATGGGCCTGTTGCTTAATTTTCGATTAACTAAATCAACGTTAGTTTCGTGGTCACGCTGGCGCGTTTGCTAACGAGAATTCATTTCTCTGTTTGATTGTTTCAGCGAGTAGCGGTAGCGAGACAAACGGCCTCGCCGAGGAGACTGCTGCGAGTGGCGATTACGTTTTATCATCGGAACCGAATGGGCCTTATCTGGCGGGCCCGATGGTGATACGTGTCTATCCGGACGGCCGACCGGTTCCGGAGGATCAGAAACGTCCGTTACCGAGGGACGAGGACATCGATGAGCTCAGATACTCTCGTTTGCCATCAATAGAAGAGATCGAGGCTAAGAGCGGTAGCAAGTTCTACGGGAAAGGTGCGAACGAGCCGGCACCGGCCAAAAGGAGAATGTCCTTCGTAACCGACAAGGACTATCGACGATCGGAACCGCTGCGTCTTCACGGCAATCCGCTGACCTACGAAAGAATGGTGCTTCGACGCGCGATTAATGAACGTGGAGTGCGTTACTATTGAAGAGAAAGAGAGAGAGGGAGAAGAGAGATCTTTCGTATTTTTTCTACTTGCTAAGAGACCTTCCGTGAAGCGGTTTCGCTACATCGCCTCGTGAAGGAATGGAAGATTATTGATAAAAAAATTTCCGCTTAAGATCCTGCGGAGAAATATCGCCGAGATAGATGACGTGTTCATGCTGCGATAATATAATGAAAAACATGCGAGAAAAGCTGAAGATATCTAGCGATACATCAATCATGGTAAAACTACGTCGCAGTAGATTTTGATTTAAAATAACTAATTGTATAATTAATTATTACAAATTTATTGCCAGCGCGCATTCTAATTTATCTGATATCGTCGTTGCGATAAGTGTAAAATATTATATTCTATTTTTTTTTAACTGATATAAATTTAGGACATAGTGGGGAATGTGATTTTAAAAACTTCGTCTGAGATAAAAATTCATGATTTATATAAATCGCATATGTATCGATTTATATAAATAAGAGGAATTCACGGTTTTTGAACCGCCTAAATTTGCTTGACGATTGGTCGGTGTAATTAAATTCTTATCTCGATAACATGCTCGAATAATCGCCGACCATGAAATATCATTTAGTTTTCACTTATTTAATTTTATTCATTTATTATTTATTTAATACTCAATATTTGTCATGGCATATGCAGAATATTGCGGCACAAACACCGATGAAATTTCAATCAATTGGACTATGAATAATTCTAAATTTTAGATTTCGTTCAATCTGTTAACACAAAAAATATCTTACATATTATTTAAATTTATTTTACGATACAAAATTCGACGAAATATCGGTTAATTAAAATGACATTTTCTTATATTTTTATTCCACAAATTTAAATCATATATTTTTTTTATATATTCGCGTCATCGCGTCACATAAGGGAACCAGTGTACCTCGCTGAAAAAATTACATGTTACACATGTATTATCATCTTAATCATCCTTGAATATTATACAAATTATTTACGTTTTAACGTGTAATAATATATTTGCTAGGACCTATTACTTTTGAAAATATCCATAGCCAGTTACACATATGTACATATAATTTCTATATTACAATAATTGCAATACTCATAGATTATATCTGTTGGACACACAAATCGTTGTTTGCATAAGCAAGTAACAATTTAAAAAATATATATATAATTACATATAATTAAAAAAAAAATCTACTTAACGATTTACGCGACTATTATTATAATTGTTTATTATATTTATACATTACACATGCACGCTTATTTGTAAATACTTGACGCCTTTATCATTAATTTTAAATATACGGATCAATAAGATAGAACTTAAAGTGTGATAAAATATAGAATGTAATATATATTCGAAAAAAAATTAACAATAAGACAATGTGATAAATTAAGACTAACGTGATACCTAACATATATGTATATAAATACATACATATACATACATAGGTACATATATATAAACGTATACGAAGCACTCTATTACATTATAAGAAACTTGAGACTTGACATATGATTGAAAATCTTTATTTCGTAACTGCTCGGAATTGACAGAATTTCATTGCAGATAATGATTGTATAATCATTCTGTGTTTTTATATTTTATCATAAAATGATTACTTCTTGCCCTTACATGTTATGAATTGTTTATTTAAATTATCATTATCTTATCCAAAAGTTAAAATATTTATTATTTTAATTTTCATTTCTTTATCTTGTCATAAATGAATGAGATACTAATGTCTATTTTCTTAATTTTGTTATATTTTTATTTTATCATCAATTCACATTACAAAATATACATTAGTATACTTTGTTAATAAATGTCGTTTTACATAGAAATGTACGAATAAGATATATACAAATTTAATATTGTTAAGATTTGATATTTAATATAATATTAACTTATACACTTTGCGATAATAATATTGTGTATATATATATAAGTTTTGTATAATAGTTATATTTTAGGAGTAAAAAGATAACTTTTTTGAGAGCAACTATATATTGCATTCTCGTATTATTTTTATACTTTGAAAGTTGCATAAAAATTGATATACTGATATATTAAATACATAATATTAATGGATGTATTATATGTAATAGATATATTTAATTTCTTAATTGATCAATTTGTATACGTTTGAAATTACACACACAATTCAATATATTCAATACATAAAAATGCATAATGTATATGAAAGATACACATTTATTGAGATGTATTTATTCAATAAAATATACCATAAAAAATGTACTATTTTATATATATTAGTTTATATATTTATTATCTAATATTGAATATATATATTCTATTTGTAATCTCTCTCTCTCTCTCTCCTTTTTTCTCTAGATTTTTATTCCATTTTTTATTTTAAATATATACGAATATATTGAAATATTAACTTTTTATATTATAATATTTAATATATGATATTTATTTTTATATTTAAATACTATTTTATTTGAAATGCATGAAGTATTAAAAAGTATAGGAGAACATGTGACGTGAAAATTTGTAATGTCTCATGGAAACATCACCTTAAAGCGCACCTGTTACACGCATGTTTTAGACGATCTAGTAACATCTTCGTTCATGTTTCAACCAAATAAGGCGAAGGGCGGAACAAGTATTGCGAACGTGAGTGTGTGTGTGGGAGGTGCTGTCGCGACTGTCGTACGTATTGTCATAGCAGCTTTTCGTAGGCTTCAGGATTCTATTTGACATTTCGTTAAATATCAGTGGTTGGAGAGAAGACTGCGTACCGGGAAGATGTCGTATGAAACAAGTAAGTCGCAGTGTAAAAACACTTTAGGTGTTCGCGGACCAGCTTGCCGTACTGTACGATATTTCACAACTGTATAAAGTATCACTTCTCGATTTCGTCCGGTTTATTTGTCCCTTGGTCGGACCATAAGATCGTTATAATATTATATCGGGCGCAAAAGAGAAAGATTTTTAGGTGCGTAATTTTCTTTTCATTCCTTGTATTCGTCGAAATGAGTTGTAGTTTATGTCTCGTCTTTTTTACTTTTCATTTAACAATAAGAATCAGAAGTCTCGTCGTGCGTGACATGATATGCCGGACGCGCGGCCGACGTCAATCTATATCTATATGTGTAGGGTGTTCGAAAATTATTGGCATTGTCGCGCAGATTTAAGAGAATTTGAGATAAATGTGTTGTTACTGAAAAAATAGACAAAAAAAGATTTTTTACGCGAAATAAGGTTTCATAATGTATATAAATAATATAAATAATAAATTTGTTATTTAATTAATCTTCAAGAATTTTTATAATTTATTGGGGTTTTAAAATATTTGAAATTTTATACACATCAAAATATATAACAAAATATATTAAAAGTTAAAAAGCTGTCAAATAGAAGATTGATCCTAATCAGAAGTTTTATATTGATTTTAAAATATATCAAGATTTTTTAAACACTC
Organism: Prenolepis imparis; assembly: GCF_030444845.1. Taxonomy (NCBI): domain Eukaryota; kingdom Metazoa; phylum Arthropoda; class Insecta; order Hymenoptera; family Formicidae; genus Prenolepis; species Prenolepis imparis. The sequence goes on along the minus strand of NW_028141166.1, from coordinate 17,009,525 downwards.
GGTATATAGCCACATCAGTAAAAAGGTGAATCACAACAGATATTAAATGTTAAAGATTGGACCTCAGATAATGGTTGATTACATTTATCATTACACTTTTTTTCTCTTATCAGACAAACAAAAGATATAAAAAGGAAAATTGTTTAATAATAAAGAATATATTTAAAAAATTTTTATTTTTATTTATATATAGAGAAAAAAAGAGAGAAAGAAAACTATTATTAATTATAAATATAGTTAATGTACATATTATTCAAAATATAAAAAAATCCTTAATAATACTATACTTTCAGAGCAGAAACTATAGCTTGATGCAGGATATACTGTAGCTTGTCTCAAAATAATTTGAAATATTAGAAATTGGATCTATGCCAATGTATCAAGAACGAGTATTTTAGTTCCAGCAACTGGATGTATTATGTGTTGTTTGCATGTTATTTAATCTCTTCTGTTTATATATTTTTTTAATACAAATTTCCTTTTTTTATTTCTTTTTTATTTATCTTTAATTATAATTTAATTTTTATTTACCTATTATTATGTATTTACTATAATCAAAATAATATTATACTTAAATAAATAGTAAAAAAGTAATAGAATTTTTATGCACATAAATTATTTTTTATTGCATTAAACGAATAAAATAATAAAAAATAACATATTAACTGAATATATTAAATTATTTCTTACAGATGTTATTCATATCTAATTTATTTAATATATACTTATTTACTATTGAAGATATTGCATTTGTATATTATATTCCTTATTATTTCTTGCTTAATTATTTCTATTTTTTTGCATTACAGAATATATATTCGCGGCATTACCGAGGACCCAAAGAGGGCAGCCTCTCGTGCTAGGTGGTGATCCCAAAGGAAAGAACTTTTTATACACTAATGGCAACAGTGTTATCATTAGAAATATTGAGGTAAATTTTTATATTGTAACAAATCTTTTTTTCATTATTTAAAATAATATAGATATTAATTTATATATTTTTTAAAATATATTACAGAATCCAGCAATTGCAGATGTCTATACAGAACATTCTTGCCCTGTGAACGTTGCCAAATATTCTCCTAGTGGTTTTTACATAGCCTCAGGAGGTATATTATTAATAATATTTATATATATGTTACTAATACATATAGAACTTTTAAATTAGAGAATTATACATAATAACTAGGAATTATTATTCGTAATATATTGCATAATATTTATAATCTTTGACAATTATGTATCATTACCTATTTATTCAAAATTTTATAGCATAGGATGTTCTACATTTCTATCAATTCTTTATCTAAACATTTATGTAATATGCTTTTATTTCAGATCAATCAGGAAAAGTACGTATTTGGGATACAGTTAATAAGGAGCATATATTAAAAAATGAATTCCATCCTATCGGCGGGCCAATTAAGGATATTGCTTGGTCACCAGACAGTCAGCGCATGGTCGTAGTTGGAGAAGGAAGAGAAAGGTGCTCAAACACCAACTACAATAAACGAAATATTATTAAGAAAATAGTATAATACAATATTAACATATTAATAATTATGTTTAGATTTGGACATGTCTTTATGGCAGAAACAGGAACATCAGTGGGTGAGATCTCTGGTCAAAGTAAGCCTATAAACTCGTGCGATTTCAGACCGACAAGACCATTTCGATTAATAACTGGAAGCGAAGATAATACTATTGCCGTGTTTGAAGGACCTCCATTTAAATTCAAGTATATATGATGGCCTATGTTTATTCTATATTTCCATTAAGGATTTTCTAGTGTCTTATTGCCTGTCTCATTTACTTAGGATGACAAAGCAAGAGCATACTCGTTTTGTTCAAACCGTACGTTATTCGCCTGATGGAAATCTATTTGCTTCCGGTGGATTTGATGGAAAAGTATTTATATATAATGGAACAACTTCTGATCTTATTGGGGAAGTAGGATCTCCTGCGCACCAAGGTGGAGTCTATGGGGTGTGTAATATTAACTCTCGTTTGACGTAACAATGATGACAAATTATTTCAAATGAATTTTAATGATTTATAAAAATAACAATGAGAGTAACATTTATTTTTTTATATTATAGGTTGCGTGGAAACCTGATAGTAAACAATTATTAACTGCCTCTGGAGATAAAACTTGTAAACTGTGGGATGTAGAAACGCGTTCTTTAATTACCGAGTTCAATATGGGAACAACAGTCGATGATCAACAAGTTTGTAACTTATATAATCAATTTATAAAATAAAATTTCGAAAAAGGTAAATATGTTATTGAAATAATTTGTACTTTTAGGTAAGCTGTTTATGGCAAGGAAACCATTTATTATCCGTGTCACTTAGCGGCTTTATCAATTATCTTGATGTCGATAATCCTCAGAAGCCTATAAGAATAATAAAAGTAATTCTTGTTTTTCTTACTAATTTATCTTTTAAAGTTTCTATTCAACTCCTTTCTCTTTTTTCGATACTGTTTTTCAATCCGATATTTTTCAGGGTCATAATAAACCAATAACGGTACTAACATTAAGTCCTGATAGAGGTACGATTTATACTGGTTCTCACGATGGTTATATTACCAATTGGAATGCGGAAACGGGGGAGAATGATCGTGTACAAGGACATGGTCATGGTAATCAAATTAACGGGATGAAGGCCGCGGGTAATTTACTTTATACCGCCGGCATCGATGATACTTTAAGATCAATCGATATCGCAACAAATGCATACGCGGAGACGTCTGTAGTAAAATTGGATTCGCAGCCACGAGGTCTGGATATATATAACGATATAGCTGTAGTGGCCTCAGTCCGACAGGTAAATCAAATACAGTGTCTACGAAGATAGTTTTCGATTTCTCGAATTTATTTAGCAACTCTAAGAATTATAAATTTATTATAGAACTTGCTATAAATATATTCAAAAAAGCACAAATTACCTTTGTGAGCACCTTCCATATATAATAAATTTATCACTTGCATAAAATACAATGGTATTCTTTACAGATCGCAGTTACACAAAACGACAAAAAGGTGTCGAATTTATCCATTGATTACGAACCATCGTGTGTGTCAATTAATCAAGAAACTGGAGATGTAGCTGTTGGCTCTACATCCGACAATAAAGTTCGTTCTTTATTTGTACAGTATATGAAAAAATGTAAAAAAATAAGATTTATTAATACGTATAATTTATTTTATGTAGGTTTATATTTATGAATTGTCGGACACTATACTAACTCAAAAGACTGAATTAGAACACCTGGGTCCAGTTACGGATGCTTCATATAGCCATGATAATAAATATTTAGTTGCCTGTGATGCAAACAGAAAAGTTATATTATATGCTGTACCAGAATATAAGGTAAAGTACATTTTATAGAGAATATAATTTTTTAATAGATTGTTTAAATTTTTAATTATATACAATCAAAAATATAGATTTTGTATGATTGAACTTATATTTGTCATGATATACAAAAGAACGTAGCGATAACAATTAAATTTTAAAATAATTAAATTTTCTTCAGATATTCCTCACTGCCAAAAAATTTATATAATTTACTTCTAACAATAAATCAAATTAGTTTTATAAAGTTGATATAAAATATAATTATAATATTTAATCACTCAATAGAATTTTATGCACTATATGTATATGTATGTGTAATTCAGTTTGCAATGCGTATAAATAAAGTAGTTATATCTATGCTTTTTTTAACGAATTAATTGTTATTAATGATTTGTTATATGCTTATTGGATTACCAGAGGGTGAGTGACATAAATATAATTAAGAGTCCATATGCGAATCACAATTACATAAAAATATAAATTTGAATTTAAAAGGCTTATAAAAGCTGTACATGGCTCTTTACTTTAAAATATATATTTATTTAATTCGCAGTTGGCGCATAATAGAGAATGGGGTTTCCATAATGCAAGAGTAAACTCTGTTGCATGGTCTCCGAATTCTGACATGGTTGCAAGCGGTAGTCTCGACACAACTATTATTATCTGGAGCGTAACAAATCCTGCGAAACATACTATCATCAAAAGTAAGTAAATTTAGGAAGTATAGTAAATTTAATTTAAATTTTTTTCAATAGATTGTAATTAATAAAGCAAAAAAATTCTTGTTTTAGATGCACATCCTCAGAGCCAAATAACACGCTTAGTCTGGCTGGACCAAGAAACATTAATCTCTGTTGGACAGGACTGCAATACTAAAATATGGCGTATAGAAAAGATATAATTAACTTTTGGAAGAATTTATTGTCACTTTTAAGGAAAAACTCAATTTTGGAAGCATTTTATTTATTACGTAGTCTATGAATATTGTATATTATTTTTTAATACAATCCTTAATATATGATTAAAAAGATTATATTGCAATCTTTGCATCTCTTTTTATTGATTTCATTAAAATTACAAATTAATTTACATTCCATATAACTACTTCTGGCCTCCTGCTGCTTTATCTCTTTCAACATTTCTAAATATATTATATATTTGCACTAAAAGTCACGCAACTTATCTAATTTGTCTTTATTAAAACTGTAACAATAACAAGAAAGCGATAACAATTCGAACACTAAAGGTCTTCAGGAACATGATCACACTTTGTTGTTTGTACATTTAATGAAATAAGGTGTTATAGCTTTTCTTATTATTAATCAGTCCAGTGCTGTTCTTACGAATAAAAGGTACTATGAATTCTGTCACTAAATTATTCTCTAGTGCAATATGTTTAGAACACAATTTTTTAAAACGGATATATTTTTTAAATATATTTAATAAAATATTTTTATCTCTTTCAAACTTTCTTTTTGTGATTGCACCAAAAATTTTTGATAGAAAGGTATTCTAGCAAAGGTTAAAATGTCTATATATACATATATATATATATATATATTAAAATAGCAGTGACTTCACCATCACAGTAGTGGTGGTTTTGACGTGTACCTTGGACGTTTCTGCGAAGAAGCCACCGGATGTCTATATGACACATGTTTTCTTAACGCATCTCGCGATCGCGATACGTGCGAGCACGATGTGCAGCTGTATGAACTATTGCTATGTGTCTCCAAGTGTACGCGCAAGTTGTATTGATTGCTCAACTGTTTACCACAAATGAAACAAGTAACACTAGATTTATTGTAGGCCTGAGAAGTTTTGCCGGATGCGGATGCTGCAAGCAATTTGAAATTTGCGTCCCACGCGGCCGATGGTGATTTTACATCCTCTAAGGCAATTTGATCCTCTGTGATTGAAGCGGTCTCGTCCGCTATACCTTCCGAGTATCCTTTATCGAGATATTTATTAACAGATACATTAACAGGACCAGACGTTTTCTCTCTTTGGTTTAACTTTGCGTTTATGGAGTAATAAGGTTTTGTCTTCACGCAATACGGTATACTTTCTTGATCGTTGCTGGGCTCTTCATCGTCTAAATTATCTATTACCTCGTGCAGAGATGCAGGTACCGATTCTGATTCAGTAGTCGTTGTATTATCTTTCGATTCCGTCGTTATTATTTCATCGTTCGACAGTTTTTCCTGAGACATTATTGGTGGCTGTGCATACAAGCCGTTATCATGTTTTGAATTTTTCTGAAATAAAAAAATGTCATGTTTACACATTAAATATTACGGCGCCATGTCTCATATTAAAAACACTTAACTTTGATATTTTCAATAATTAAGCGATATGTAATAATGTTAAGATTTATACAAGAATATAAATCATTTTTATCTTTCAATATTTATAGTATAAACGTAAAATCTGATCTAATTCTAAGTAAAATATACATATATGTGGATATTAATGACATACAAGCAAAAAAATGTATTCGTTTAAAAGTATTCTTTAATCAAATAAATTATCTAAAAATATTCTGTATTACGCAATGGATTATGCATTGCACATTAATTATTCATTTTTGTGCAATTTGTTCGTTGCTCTTAATTTAAATTGATATTTGATAAAGAAATATTACTTAAGGATATTTAGCATGATAATTTTTAAAACATATTGTTCTTTTGATTTATGTTTCATTATATACATTCATTAAACAATAATAAAATTTTTCTAACATATTTGCTCTTATGTAAAAAAAAAAAAAAAAAGTAATCAGTTTATACTAAACTCTAATAGTTTAGCACCTAAAAGTACTTAATTGACTTATATCTCATTGTCAGAAATTTATTTACAAGAATTACTTTGCCTGAAAATCTCTGGATTTGACAAATTAACGCTAAACGTTTGTTATCACCACACTTGACTAAAATGTTAAGTATTATTGTTCTGCGAAAAACAAAATGTATCGTATAAAATTGCCGTTCTATAACTTTGCTAAACAGTTTTTTAGTAATTTAGAGATCCGTGGAAGAAGCTATATTTTAGATATACCTGTAAAGTCATTCTATGGGGTAAGGTTCCATGGGATGCATCCACTTGCATTTAGTTGCAACACACACAACGATCTTGATCTCGTGGATATCGTTTTTATTCATTATCGTTCCTTCTCGATGCATGTACGAACATAATATGTGTAGCTGTATAATATCCTTCGTGAGGTACTTCTTGAGGAACGACAGTGAATGTATTTAAGTGACCTGAACAAAACAACACGATCATAGGATAATATAAAAGGATCAAGAAAGGAACAAAAGCGAACGCGTATATTTCGTTCTTCGTTCTGCTGAATAAGTACGAAATTAATTTAAAAAAATTAATCTCGGATCTTTCTAAAAAATATTTGCGACAATATAGTGGCAATTCTGTAATTTGTAAACTATTTGGTATCAAACATGCATGTTATAAGGATATGCATTTACAATTATATGTAAGTTGCGATACATCAAGATTGATTGATGAGACATAGAAAAGATATATATTCTATAACAGATATAATGCTTATAACATTTGTTATCGAATAAATATCAGATCATGGATATCATAATCTATAAATGTTAGAATTTAAATATTAGAGTTTAAAGAAATTTTAAAATAATATATATTGGCCTATTTCTCGTGAAAAACAGTATTATTTATTTCAGTTCTTGAATAGAAATATTTATTTATTACAATGAATAATTAATATATTATATTAATAATTAGAATGAAAAGAAATGCATTGTAGATAAAAATAATACAACTTATTAATAAAAAGAGTATTACATAAGATTTGTTTTGCTATATATGTCGATTATGTTGTTGAACACATCTATAATTATTTTAGGCAAATTTGTATATATTGTATATTTCTTAATATGTATATTTCCGAGTATATTTCTGAACAAATGGTAAACTGTTTAGTACATATATTTATGATAGAATAATAGAACTGTTAGGGGGAATCATATTATATTATAACGGCGCTTAAAAAAATACATGCGTTACAAGCAATCTGAAACTTTTATTCGAGATAGCAAGCATAAAGATCAAGTATTATTCATGCTAATTACCTTAAGTACTAAATAGCACGCCATTAATATCACAATTTTTATTTCTGAGTATATTATAATGTAATATAATTATTATGCACACATATTTATTTATCAATATATTATACATTTTTTTGCATATAATTAGCAAGCTTTCAAATATTTGATCTAAATTTAAAACTCATTATCAATGATAAATAATAACAAATTGCCTCATATTTCTATGATGTGTTTCTCAAATATAAGTTATATAAGTTATATATTTTGCAAATTAATAATTAAATATTAAAATTAGTATGTAATGGAAATTTATAGTTAATAAATATATCAATATTTTTGTACATAAACTTTCATAAACTATTACGTATGACGCCAAAAATGTTGATAAGAGAAAAAATTACAGGTAGAAAATTATAGAAATATAAGTACAATATATTCAGAAAGTACAATATAAGTATAGAGAGATGGATTACATAATTCTTTTTTTATGCAATATATACTTCTTAATATTTAAAAAATATAATAGTTCTCTCATATTTTTTTATATATTGACTAATAAGGAACACTTACCCCAGCCATATCAGCTAATCCACAAATATGTAATGTATCAGCCATAGCTAAAAGTGCAGGTAATTGTTCTTGGTAAATATTCACTTCGCCATTATACATAAATTTGACTAAAGCACGTAAATTTGCATATTCCATGCCTGGCAACACAATAACAGGATGTTGCAAAGAGCTTAAGTCCTAAAAATTTATTCATAAAGTTCTATAATATCTTATTATTAGTATAAGTTTAAATCAAATATATGATTTGAGAGATTAATATAAGCGATACTATATTGACTCTATAGGAAAATTAAGAGATGATTTCAGAAATGATTATATTTATTTTATTCAAATAATCAAATTAACAATATTAAATTTTTGTTATATTAAATCTTGGAACATATAAAGATAAACAAGTAGAAGAACAATGCAAAAGATATAATATTAATTATATTGTATAATATATTGTATTAAGAATAAAATCATTGAAAATACTTTTAAAAAAAGTTATATGTCTATTATATAATATTACTAATGAATTAATATGTTACATGCATTCACACAAAAACTAAATGAGATATCTCAAATAAATACCTTAAACAGTTCTTTAAAATAATAACTACAAGCTGAGAGTATAATTCTATGAGCATGAATGTGTCTACCACCAGCGCTCAGTGTGACATCTGTTAGATGGCCACCATCGAGCAGTTTTGGAAGAGAGCTCAATAATGTATTTTGGAAATTGTGCCATCGCAAACAAAACTGTTGACCCTCCATATCTGTTCTTGCTGTAGAAAGAAAACACCGCATTGAAATCTCACATTTCAGGAAGACATTGTTTTTAAATCTTAAAAAAACTACAAAAGAAAAATGACAAAGAATTAATTTCTATCGTGTACAATTGAATTTGCACATTAACAAAAATGCGAAAATTAAATGTAAGATCATTCTTGAAGAAATATAAAAGTCGTTCTATTACAGTTAGATATAGTTAGTGATACTTTTTTGCATGACATATGATCAGTTATTGTATTTGCTTACACGAACTTAACAACAAAATGTCTTTTATGTATATTTTATGTATATTGTTGCATAGAAAAATGTTAAAAATGTTGCACACAAGGTTTTAAAAAATTATGTGATGCAAAAACGAGATTACCAGTGAAGAAATATTCAGTTAGAGCGAAAAGAAATTCGCCAAACGCGATATAGAAAGTAGCACTGGTGAAGCCAGTTTAAGAGAGAGATATACAGAGAGACACAATACTATTTATTTAATCAGGCTGCAGGTTCCAGCCAAATCTATTATTGTACTGAGGTATGGCTGGAGGAAAAGAACAGCCATTGTGTGATTTACCGACGAGATAGCTTGTGACAATTAAATCGAAACGCGTAAAATCGCGACAGGGGGAATCGACGAGGAGACGAGAATTTACATGCACTGTGTTTCTTACCTCGTTAAAATCGCTGTCCACTGTAAACGCGATTATTCTTTCTATGTACATACATACAACACTGCTCTCTTTCGTTTGGCGATCGCCACAATCACGAGTGACACGAAGATAGTAGATAGAATCCATCGACAAGTTGCACGACCGATAATCGATACTGTCGACCTATCGATATTATATATCGAATCGATTAATATCGAAATAATTAAATTTTCAAACAGGCTTCGCACAGTCTCATCTCGATTAAATTCCTAATTAAATTTTGAAATTGTTTATATATCATACAATAAATTTTGCGTATATTATCTGAGTTACTCGAAATCAGACATGCATTATTAGTTTTATAATTATATACGCATTTTGTATACACGCAGTAAAACTTGAAAAAAGATATGCGCACAATATGCAAGCAATTATAATTATATATATATACATATATATATAATTATATAAATATATATATAATATATATATATAATATATATATATAAATATATATATAATTATATAAATATATATATAAATATATAATTATATATTCAATATATAAATTATATGTCGCGGACATCATAAGTCGGGAATACAATGTAAAATATCGCACGCTCATTAATTATATTCGGATATAATTGTAGTGTGCGTGTAATTATAATTAATTGTTTTCGTAAATGCACGCATAATACTGTAATTAATTGTTTTCGCGAAGAAGTGCGCAAGTGCTGCGAATGAATAAAAATGATCAATGCAGTTTGTAGATCTTTATATCATAGAAAACCATATATGTCTTTATCGTTATTATTATTATCGATTTTATTATTTTGTATAGCTATACAGAAAAGTCATGCTTATAACTGCAAAATCGCTTAACACGCTCAAGCTCGGTTACATCGGACTTTCTTTGAAAGATATATATAATATGCAATTTTAAACGTGCCATACTCGATCGCGTTTTTATAAAACCATCGAATAAACCATCACCATTCCTACTACGCCGCAAGTTTCAAACGATTTCTCAATTATATCACAGAAATACAGACTTTAAATTCGAGTGATAATTTGAAGACATACAATTATAAAACAGTATTCGTAATGGGTGATCGAAAAATTTGTAAAAATCACGTACAAACCTGTGTGTATATGCTAATTAGAAACAATTAATCGACGGTTTTAAAAAGAAAATTACTATGATAATAATCTATCGAAAACAAAAAATAAATTGACGATTTATACTCGTCTGATCGTATATAAATACACGATCTTCTCGTATCTGTTTTACAATTTTATATACAATTATTTTTTTTCGTTTATAACGCTTAAGATTAATGTAAGAATTATAATATCGTGTGATTATAAAATAATTATAATTATACGTTTGTATTGCCTATCTAGAAAACGTATAATAAAATCTACAGCATTTATAATTAATAATAATAAAAACTTTGTATATCGATAACTATGTTTAATGTTAATATAACAATTAATATGTCAAAAGAATATTTTCTTTGTTAAATATTTAAAGAATGCAACGAGAATAAACAAAATACTAATGACTAACACATATTAATTAATGTTTGCGAATAAAAATAGCATACTATTATCACGCAAACGATGTCCGATAATGACTGTATGAGACGGTGTTCGTACATATATATAGCCACTGTCATTTGTAATAGCGCTCCTCTCAACGCTTCGTCATGTGGTCATTGCCGGACACTCTATACATACATATATATATATATATATATATATATATATATATATATATAAACATATTTTTATAAAGTCTATCTAAAGTATGCTTCAGAAATATTCCATAAAATGCAATAATGCCGTAGATTAAAAAAATTGTGATATTTTGCAATATCTCATCGTTAATTATGTTAGGCACAGATATTTCATCTATATTTCAATTATTCATTCTAAAACGTTTTTATGTTTACAATTTTCATTAATTACTAAATTGAAAACTTGGTTTTCTTTCAGCCGTTTTTCACTTATTTAAATCTCAATATTGTAATATAAAGATTTGCAACTTTGCACTGTAGTTGAAAAAAATAATCTTAAAACTATTTAACATCTAAAGAAATTAAAGAAATTGAAGAAATCATTTTCTTCGACACTAAATATAATGCTACATTTTTTTTTTAGTGCAAAGTTCCTGTACCCATAACCCTGTCAATGCAATCTTAGATTCGAAATTAGCTCTACTTAATATTGATACCGAAAATTTCTTACACAAATCTCTTTGTTTCGTGTTACAGAATCGAATCTTCGAAAAAACGCGAGTTATTTTAAGTTATAAAAAGTCTAAAATGTAGAAGAAATGAGTAAAAGAGAGAGTGACAAAACACATATCGCATTCGCAAGATGTGCGCAATTCAATTCCAAGATTTGTAAATCCTGTTTCATGTCTAGAACTAATATATAAAATCCATGTATTCTCGCGATATGTCTATCTACATATACGTGTATATGTACGTTTGCTTATTCTGTAATATCCGATATTTAGACCAGCGCTTCTCCGCTATTCATAATCTCGAAGATTGTCCATAAATTTTCGTAAACTTGTACTTGCTGCTTTGCATCAGGTATCTGGATCGTTACATGTATAGTACACGCGCTCGTATATCATCGAATATTCGAAAATCTTTCAACAATATAATATTCATTCATATAATTTCATTTGTAGATATTGCTTAACGATATCGAAGATCGAAATCATTCAGTAGCGGCTTTTAGATATATACCGCTTCTAGGCAAAGTTATAACAATATTCGTTACTTATTAGCATACAAAATGTATTCTTTAAGCATTCTTATAGCTCCAATAATTTCATAATTTCAAAACACCTCGAATTTAAATTTACATTACATTTCGCAAATTCAATATCTCCATGATAAAAGGATTTATAATTTTTTTTAGTTCTTAAGTATCCTGTGGCGGTAATTTCTAATTATATGAAATCATCACAAAGTCTTTCATATTTTTATGTAAATTGGTCCGCGGTGCCGATCAACGTTCGAATTCTTTCCGATTCTTGTAAGGAGAGCGAATATTATCGCGTTAAAACCGCCGAATATCTAATTTGCCACAGAATAAAATTACTCATCGTGTATAATAAATTGCCGACACGTGCGCGCGTATAATATTCTTCTTTTGTTTTTTTTCATAGGTGCGATTACTATTGTGGTCCTTCGCCGTGGAGTAAAGTGAGTATAGCATTTCTAAGAGCAAAGTTCGAAGTAAAGGAAGTGTCGTGCAACGATTCATTCGTCATTGGACTAGTGTATTTTCCGCACAGGAACCATTCGTTTATAGCTGCTCTTTCATAAGTAAATCCATCTAGAAATTAATGATCAATTAGATTTATTAAAATAAATAAGTATGTGTGTAACACGTAATTTCTAATAAAAATAATAAAAAATGTGATTTGTATATAATATCTTCACCTGAACACTGCACAGGTTCTTTCATTATCTCGTGCGTTATAGGACATAAGAATTCATGAGGAATCTCAGACTCGTCTATATTTTCCATAATATTGCAATCTTCACGTTTCAGCCAATATAATTGCTTCTTCAGTGTCTCGATCGCCTACGAATATAATTTAAATATAATTAGTTCAAAATAAAATTAATTAAAAATTATTGTTATATGCACCTCTTCGTCGTCTTCAATTTGCAACCGGGATATCAGCTCGTTTTCCGATATGGACAACAAATGTCGTCCAGTCAATCCCAGAGAAAGCACTTTCCTAGAAAGTCTGGATAATTCAATTTCATTTAACCATTTCAAAGTATCATGCACCTTCCAATCTGCAATCTGAATGACAAAATATTATTTTATCAAATGTCATTGAATATCATATATGTGTATTTTTTATATTTTAAAACATTACTGACCCTCTTCTTCTTGTTCCTCAAACTGTCTATTAAATTACTTTGCGACACTAATTGCTGAGGCACTTTCCAAACCAAAACAGTTTTATCCAGGGCGCCTAAGAGAAATATTTCTTATTACAATAAAATAATTTTATACAATTTTGATTATGAGTCTTCTATATAAAAAATATGCAAGTCCGAAAAAATTTTTATTTAAGTCGAAAATTGAGCAAAAAGGAAGAAGTTCATAACTTGATCATTGATATACATATGTAAAATATAATCTCGAGACCTGTGGCGAAGAGTGACGTGTCCTCAGAGAATGCACAGGATGTGACGAGACTGTCGTGATTCTCTAGAACGTATAGACAACTTCTGGAAAACTGAAAACGCATATTAATTCTCGTGAATATTCTTGCATTTTTTTTTTAAATTAAATTTTATTAAATTATCTTGATTACTCACAACACTCCATATGCGAGCTGTTCTGTCCGTTGCGACGCTACCTAGAACTTCTCCGTGGATAGGCGAAAAACGAACACACATTACATTTCCACCGTGTCCGGTTAAGGATTTTTTTTCCTTGTAACGCGTTCTGGTATTGCTTGTGCCGATACTGTCCGAATCGGATGACGACTCGTTCGAGATAATTATGTGCCATAATTTAACCAACGAATCGTTACCACACGTTGCCAGTAAATATATTTGCTCGTTGACGTTCATATCTGTAGCTCTTGCTGCAAACAATTAACATTTGTCGCTAGATTTTACGTTAAATAATCTCTGTTAAATAACGGAAAAAAATTTATATTAATCGGCATTATTATTGATCGATATGCACTATAATTTTAATAGGATTAAAGCGTAGTTTAGCAGGATAATAATTAAGATATTTTTGTCTGCACGCACCGCATATGGCGGAATCTGGAGTAGGGCTGAAATCGCATCCTTGGACACCTAGATCATGACTTGCGTCGCAAACCATCAATGATTCGGAACCGTTCTTCTCATCCAGAGTATCAAAGAATCGCCAAGTACCCTCGTTGCACGCGGTCACCAAATAACGAGAATCGTGCGTAAACGCGATGGCCGATATCGCGTCGGCGTGACCCTCAAAAACACTATAATATTCCCTAACAATTATTGTTAATTATCTACATCTACAAATAGCAATTTAATTTATTCCGAATCATTATAAAAGGTGCATCGAATTTTTCATAGACAAAATTATCGTAAGATTCCATTTAAACTATATTTTTGTTTGAAAAATCCTCGGCAAATATTAAATTTATTTTCGGAGATATTTCACATCTATCAAAATTTATTTCTTACGAATTAATAATGTATTTATTTGTGTTATTTTCTATTGTTAACTGTACGTACTGTAACTGATCCATAGTTTCCACATCCCATAACATTGTTTTCTCGTCATCACCAGCTGTGGCAATTTTTGTACCATCCGGTGACCATCGACATACACGGATACCTGTTCCGGAATTGACAAACGAAGGTTTTGCTTGACTTCCGTTCTGTTGAGAAAAATTGTCATAAATAAGAAGCTAGCCCACAATATTATATATTATATATTCGCCATAAAGTAACACTTACTTCTGTATCCCAAACCACAGCCGTCCCATCGAGAGAACAAGAGGCGAGCATGGAACCACATGGACTAAATTCCACGTAATTGACGCTGTAAGTATGAGCGTCGAGTGGACTGAAAGGCTTTTCTTGTATTTTAATTACTTCCTCTCCGTCTTCCTCTTCAGTTTCCACGCTCCATATACGCACCAGTTTATCGCTAAAAAAATAAGATTATATCATAGTTTTTTTGTTACAATTTTATAATTAATTTCGAAGACTTACCCGGATGCTGAGGCTAGAAGATTATTTCCATAGAAGGCAACGCTGTTCACTGCTCCATTGTGCTCCTCCAGTCTTTGAATCAGTCGTACTTCGTTAGCATACGTCTCGACGTTTTTCATCACATCCTGTTCATACATAGTATTCTAAAATATAGAATTTTATTAACTGTCGCGTCATTTGTAAATTATTATTTACAATCATCAACTCACCTTTTCAGGATCATTCACGAACCACTTCGTTCCAACGTTTCTTGAGAGTTCCGAATCGACAGTTAAATTCCCTGCCAAGTCCCAAACGATTACCGATTTATCATTAGAGCCTGCAATTATATTAAGGATTAATTGCTTTGAACGGAATCATTAATCTTTCTGGAAAAGTAAAAAAAAAAAATATATATATATATATACCTGTCGCTAATAAGCTTCCGTCACGCGAAAAAGCGCAGCAAGCGATGTATCTGTTATGACCGGAGAGTATCGTTACTACCTTTCCTGAGCTCTATAAAAAAATTAGATTATTAAAAGATTAACTGTTAAATTTTGACAATTAACTTCTCCATTAAAAGACAAGTATCTTACTGTTTCCCAAATTACTGCCGTTTTATCGAGACTACAGCTAGCAATGTATAATCCGTTGCTACTGAAACGGACGCAAGTTAAGGCACTGCTGTGCTTTTCCATCACTCTGCAAAGCTGTACAATGGCTGTAGAGGGTTGGGCCTCGCATTTATTCTGGCTCACTGTGATTTCCCATAATTTCACGTCGTGATCATTGCCGCACGAGACTAGTTGATAAAGTTTAGTGTATGGCTCGTTACCTGTGCGATAATAATTACATCACTTATTGACTAATACGACGAAATCTTATGTAATTAATTTTTTTAGATTCGTTCGAACAATATCTGTAGCAAGCTTGCGTACATGTGACTTCTTGAAAAGTGGAGAAGTCGCAAGAAACCACTCCCATGTCGTGAGCATCGTCGATTGAGGCGAGTTCGGCGACATCCTCATTGCTAGACGTACAAGTGTCAATCAGCTCGGCAGTGGAAAATAGCTTTAGGACGCCCAATGTGCAAGAGGTGATCAACCAGCTGGAATCTGGTGAAAAGGATACGCTCTGTACAGCGCCCTCGTGCTTTTGAAAGCATCTATAAATCGTGATAATGTGATATAATATATATAATATTTAATCAGAATGCAAATTTTTACATATAACAATTATTAAAAAAAAAATTACACGATTTTGCGAAAAAATGATTATAAGAGGTCTTGCCTGATTAAATTGCGGTGAATCAAATCCCAGATACAGACTTGCCCATTATCTCCGGCGGTCGCGAGTAATGTCGAATCCGGCGAAAATCTGCAAACTCTCACCACTTCACCGCCCATCTGCACCATAGTGTGTATCTTCGCCCCCGTCTTTGAGACAAAATAGATTTATATTAATAAAAGAAATAATAATTACGAAAATATAATTTACAATTTTAATTAACAAACTTTTTAACGACCTTACATTTCTTTTAATATTATTATCGCAATAAGAAGACTACAATAAATAACATGCGCTATAGCGACAACTTCTATACGTAAAAAAAATTATTCGATTGTGTAACTTTAAAATTACAAAAAAGCCTAATGACTACTATAATTATACTATTACAGATTGTACGCTTTTATTTACATTTTACATATTTTTAAACCTACACGTAAATTCCAAAGCAGTGTGGTACCATCTATGCTGGAAGTGGCTAACATGGTGGATTGAGGGCTGACCTTGACCGAGGTCACGCCATACTTGTGTCCCATCAGGGGCGAGAAGTAAGCTTCCACATAGCCAGTACCGGGTTGCCATTCCCAAACTCGAACGCGTTTGTCTCTGTTATTAAAAAATCAGTATCAAAGCGCCTTGCATCGTGCGCGTGCATTGATAATTAATATTTACCCGGATCCCGTTATCAGCACGCAATCACCAGCGAAGTCGACGCTATTTACATCGCTGGTGTAAACTGTGAGAGTCTGCAAGGCTTGCACGTCGCCTATGGCAGTCATGTTTTTTCAGATTAACGGATTACTTAGCTGTAAAGATGTATACAATATTAATCAGCTGTGTGCGTCACTTGTCAAAGTCAAATCGATGTCATCCGCTTAATGAAAGAGCACTTACTACATGACTGATGATATGATCGTTAATCTTTTATCGGAAGGAGAGACCTATAATACGTAGTTTAAATCGCATTTCGTCTTTCTGTCTATAGTAATGATAAATGTTGAATTCATGTTAGAATAATTTATCGATTAAAAAATAAGGTCATATTCAAAAGACAAGCTTTTCCAGACATCGAATAGCGGAATGTGATTGACAAGTACGTCATTAAGTTGTCACAGTTTAATATTAAATTTTATTACATGCACATGTATCATAGATATCTCTTTAAAATTGATATCTATTTGCGTTGAATAAATATGTATAATATTCTGTCTATAGATGTTACATAGCAATGTCGAAAGAGTAATGAAACACGAAGAGAGAAACACCTTTAACCTTCGCTTTTCAATGCTCGCAAACGTGTACATATGTACATACGCGTTTCTCAATAATACATACATTACAAATCGACTAACTGTTCTACAGGTGGGTATACGTAAGACATTGAATGTGAATAAGCTTCTGAAAGTCAGAGAACCTTGGCATTGACCGTATCACGAGTCTTAAAAGGTATCTATCGCCATCGATTTGCAAAGTATATTAATTTAATTTCTAATTGACGAGATATAGCATTGAAATAAATCATCGATTTGACTCATATAACTTAAATTCGTTGTCATTTCATCGTTAGAGTAGAGTTAGTATTTGATTTTTAAGATAAAAACGAAAAAATCCTAAATGTGTAAACCTATATATCGTGTTAATAATTTTTATAATTATCGCTGTACAAATAATTCCGTATTTTTGAAATACATACGATATATATATATATGAATAAAATAAAAAGTTTTTACAATGTAAAGACAAATGTCGGACGTATTGTTAGACAGTAACACATGAGAGTTTAACGCTGACGTGTACTACATAAAAGTTATCGATTGTATTTATCTGTTCTATCTCTCTATATAATGTGCACAAATATCACATTATTATAGTTACGATCGATATAGTGAATAAAATAAAAAAAACTCGCTAATGCTACCTATAAAACATTTGTTGCTATATACAATTAATGATAAGATAAGCTATAAATGATGATGTACTTGAGATAAAATTGTAATGTCATGTGATAAATAAAAATATATTGCTTGTGCATATAGTATCGATAAAGTACGATGTTATCAATTTTGCGCTGAAAAATTTAATGCGCTTATCAATGCATTACATTTATTTTGAAGAAACTAATATAATAAATACTAATGTAATATCGTGTAAATTATTACACGATTAAAATATCATCCTATTACGCGTTACGCAATTTTATATAATATTATAATATTATATTTTATATAATATTAATACAAATAGTATATAAAGTATTATTATCTCGATCCACGTATTTCGATTTCGAAATATATACAAAATTATATTAGCCATAAACTTTATATGTAATGAAAATATATGAATAATGAAAAATATAAAGATGAGTTAGGAATCTACAAATACATTATTAAGCGTTAATAAATATTTGTTAAATTAGAACTGATGTTATTTTTCGCGTTAGAAAACAGCGTGCACCAAAGAGTTGAATGACTCTAAAATATATTAATATATACCCAGCATTAATAATACCCTTCTAATATAAAAATAGCTATTTAACAATTGATCTGTAACAATTTGCGTAGGATGCTGCTGTTTTTAATTTATTATCCAACCAATAAATCTCTCATTATAAATTATTGACCAACAGGATTTTAATCACGCGCAGATACAAATCGGTGCTCTCGAATTGTTTCTATTAAATCATATATATATTCGTAAAAAAAAAGAAAAAAAATTTACATTTAACTATTTTTTTTTTCGTCTCTATTAATACGATTTGCGGAGAATATTATAGGTTTATATAATTTTCTTGTATGTTATTTTACAATTATCATTTCTCTCGTACACTCACTCGTAACGAAGGCACATGTTCCAGATACTAGTCGACACTCTCTCGTCTCGGTGCTTCGTTGTTCCATCAACAAACACGAACGGGATATATGATTTTTATGATTTTGGGCTACGCGTGGCGAAGCGATGTCACATATTATTTATCACGATCCACATAGTGTTCCTGCCGACGAGACTCTTCGAACAGGATACCCCGGACAGGGCACCTGTCACAATGAAGTTAAACGCGCTAAACGCATGTCCACTGGCGTTCAGATCAATATTACAGAGGCGTAACGTGAGATATAAACTGTGTGCGGGTGTTTACTGCAAAATACAATATTAATGTGTATAGCTGTTTTTCTTTTCGTCGCGCGAGAGAGAATATTTTTTATATACCTGTACTTATCGTATATAATTCGTACAGATATAATTTTTATTATCTCTCCAGAGAGTCTACAGTAAGATGTGTTAACTACAGTTTGCTATATTTTCGCAATATACATATATATATATGCATATGTATGAATGTATATGTGTGACACTTATTTCAAGATAATATATAGCGAAAATATTCAAATATTTATACAATTGTATATTTATAAATAATAAAGAAATATGTGTATAACGAGAACGTAACAATTGGTATAAATTATAATTTTTTAGATCACATTTTAGTATATAAAGTCCACTAAATAATAAATGTTAATTTAATTTTAATATATATTGTGAAAATATAGCAAGCTGTAATTAGCACATTTCTGAATTAGCTCTTTCTGATAAATATTTTAAAAAATTGAAAAATACAAATTTACAATGAGTTTTACTATATAAATATCTAAGTATTTTTCTACGTATATATTAATATGAATAAAAAATTCATAATAATGGAAAATTATTACAATATTTTATTCATTGATTCGGCTCGGTTTATTCATTCATTTATTGTTTTGAATTTGCAATCTCAACGTCAAGATACGCCTGAATTTACTGCTGCATTTCGCGAAAAGAATTTTTTCAAATTAATTTGCCGAAAATGTAATTCGTATGCAGTAATAATGTGCGTCTCGAAAAATCATCAAAATTATTAAGAGAAATATATTTCGATAAGAGATAAAAGCTAAAGTAAAAGAGGAGAGCAATTTACGGATTTAAATTCGCAATTAAATTCGATATTATTAAAATAACATGAATTGAACAAGATTACACAATTTCCTTTTACTTCTTTCGAATCGTATTCTCCTAATATCATAAACTTAATTGCGAGCTTCGAATTCCGCGATTATCTCTCAATGACAGCTACTTACAATCAGCTGATTGCTCTGTCCAAACGCATGCGCAAAGTGCCCGGTACTAAAAGCACGTGAACGTATATTATATATAAACAGAAGATGACAGTCAAGATCGGTGGATGATCCGTAGAAGGAACGCCGTCGTTGTTTATGGATTGTTAATCCGATAGTAGATTGAAGAATCGTGTATCCGATGCCGCTTGGTAGCAAGCCAGAATGCACAAAATGCGGGATTCGCGAGACCCCGTTGTGGCATTCGACCGATGCTGGAAACTTGTGCAACGCTTGCTTGGAGGATGAACGGAACGCCGAGACGAATTCATCTTCCAAGGCAGACGAGGAGGATAAGAGTGGCTCGCTTAAACCTAGAAGAAGCACGAGAATCACGAGATATTGTAATGCGAAAGTGACAGGACCGCATAAAATTATACCTAAAGGCAAAGGTCGCCGGAACTTGTTTAAGAAAACGGTGTGTGAAAATTCTTGCACATGTATTACATCTATAATTTGTTAAGAAACTCAATGTTTAGTATACGAGAGAGAGCGTTTTTATATTTTCTGTTATTGAATAAAGATTTAAAGAAATATCTCAGAACTGATATTTATAGTTATAGAAATTGTGATATTATATAATTATTGAATATGAATGTATTATGATTTATGAATGTTTATGTTTACAGCCAGTCAAGGCACCTACTGCTACTGCAACTCCGGTCACTAGCAACTTTGTATTTTATAAAGGCACATATTTTCAAGTTGGAGATATAGTTTCTATGCAAGATGTAGATGGTGGTATTTATTATGCTCAAATACGTGGTTTATTGACGGATCAGTATTGTGAAAAAAGTGCTGCTGTTACCTGGCTATTGCCCACTACAGCAAGGTAATCTTTTATTCTATTAATTTTATATTTAACTTCATTGTGTGTGTGTGTAGTGAATATATATATTTAGTAATAATAATTTATATTAATTTAATAATACCATATTTTAGTCCACCACCAGAAGAAGGTTTTACTCCTGAAACGTATATAATTGGACCAGAGGAAGATTTACCACGCAAATTAGAGTGTATGGAATTTGTTATGCATGCTCCATCGGATTATTTTAAGTTAAAGAACACACCTTATCCACCTGCACTTACAGAAAAAGGAATCGGTTATATATGGACAACTCTTAAAAACGAATTAGCTATATCTAAAAAATGATTTGTTTTGTAACATAATTGTCAATGATTCAATTGCATAAAAATATCATTTATATGCAAACTTTTTTATGGATTTTTAGAATGTTTTTTAGAATATTATTTTTTACTCAAAAAAGCAGTGAGACTGCGTAAATAATGTTGCAAAGTTTCTATTAGTACAACAGAAATATACATAGAAAATAATACACATTGCTAGTTTGTTTATTAAATATATTTTCGTTACAATATAACACATTAATGTTTTTCATAATGTTTTTCTGGTGAATAACTGTGGACGTGCTCCTCTCTAATGGAACGCGGGGCTAGATTACTTTGGACAATCAAAGTTGCCCAATTCATAGTCGAATTCATAGACTTGATATTGTTTTAATATACTTTCTAACATACATATATAAAAATCTAAAGAACATTCTTATGTTATTTAATTTTTTTTAATGTAAAAACTTTCGAGTCTTTATTATATTCTTTTCCAAAATACTTGCCAGCAAAACTTGTAGTCCAAAATAGATAGTAGCAATCAAATAATGTTTCTCATCCGTGGCCCTTAACTCTGATATCGTTGAGACGGGATATATGCAGATGCAGCAGGCAACATTGGTGCATTCTCGTTTGCTTGAAGAGAGGAGAAAAGTGCCCTCGGTGCGGTGGTAGTGTCGGATACGTTCGGGATGACAGAAGAAACCAGTCAGCTAGGTGCCAACGAAGTGACGGCTGGTCAGAATTTGAGATCTTTTATAGCTTGCGGCAAGTCAGGCAGCTTCATATCCTTTATTTGTTGCGGTATATTCATGTTCTTCACGGCCGAGACAGCACGCGCGGGCGCTGCTGTGATTCCCGCCTGCACACATCATACAGGATGGAAGAAATGTGGAGAATGGACAATTTTAGGAGGACTCAATAAATGTGACTGGGCTGAAATTTTAGCGGGGAGCGAAGGCAAATGACAGCAGATGACATGACAATGACGAATATTTATTATTTTTATGGAGCACTGCGATGTATACATTATTTCAAGGCACTTGGAATGGACAAATTACGAAACAAATTGCATCGCCATGCGTATTACGCAAACGCTCACGCTGCACAAAAGCTATAAAAAACTTTACGCTTTCAACAACAGTTTTAATTACAGAAAAACAAAAAAAAATTAAATATATCCTACTATATGCGAGAGCGAGATTATATAAATGGTTTGATTTGCTACTGCTGATTTTTACTTAAGGAGGGGGCCCCAGGAGGACAAATGGACGGGGTGAGCAAGACCGTCCAGATTTGTAAGTTCCCTAAAATTCATGTTACGTCAATCAATCCTATCTATCATTGCATTAGATTTGCTCTACAGATTGTACTGCATATGCATGCATAGCTAGAGCGTTTCAATAAATTGCATTAGCATATTAAAATTTCAAGCCCAATAAAAGAAAATAAACACATATTTGCAAAATCGGCCATACTAAAATGCATATTACTAGCTTTCTATATGATGAGAAACAGGTATAAGTTTGGACATAAAAAACTATAAAAGTTTATGTGTCATGGGTCAATATTCCTGACTCTGTGATCTATTATTTTTACTATACCCTTATTATATTGTGATATTAAGAGAGGGATATATATGTATTTAATATAACTATGTATAAATTAAATGTATAAATAAAAAAAAAGTAGAAATAAGATTAAATTGAGAGATCACAGTTGACATATCAAAATTATAATAGCAAATTGGCAACTTACCTCTTGCTTTTCTAACTTGTTCTGATCCTCGATCCTTGTGAGAATTTCGGTCATGTTGGTCTCAAGTACCATACCACCCATCACCAATTCGTTGAGTATGAAATGAACTTTGTCTACATGAAAAATAAGATCAAGTTCACACACATTCTCAAAACATTTGTCCAAAGTTTCGACAAAGACTTGTATCAAGTCTAAGATTCCAAGCTCCGATTCTGAACTATCAACACAGAACACGAAATAAAGCGTAGCGTAGTGTCGGTAGATCAACTTATAGTCGGATCCACCAATCAGGCTACCACCTTCCAAGAAATTGCATACATTGTCGTCCCTCTTTGAAACAAGCTGAAACGTCTCTTTTATTATCTGCTGTTGCATATCCTCGTTCTGAAGCAAAGAAAATGTGTCTCATTGTAACAATCCATATGCAAGTGTATTTCTAACACATTCTCATTATAATCGTAATTTATTTGTGAATTATTTTAATATCTTGAATTTATACTTTACACATTATAACTTTACATGTGGCCTAATGTAACTTATTATTTTTTAGAGCACAAAGTCAGATATGAATTAATTTAATTTGCACAATTAATAGTATTCACCAAACAGAAAGAAATGCGAGAGTAACATCAACATATACTTACGAAGTACTGATAAAACTTGGAAAGACGAGGTTTCCCATGATTATTAAAAACTAAAATTGCCTTAATCATGTCTGTACCCGGAATCACTTTAGCATTATTCGACCTTACGATAATCCTAACCTCAACACATATGCCTTGATAATTGATACGCGAGAGGTTACATTCTACGTTTACGACATGCTCTTCGTGATTTCCTTTTGATATGTCAGCGAATAAGACTTTTATAATAATTCTCTTCTCTAATATTCTTAACTCTGACGAGGTTAGTCCGTCAGCTGTTAATAATGTAGCTATTTTTTTTATACAAGTATACTTTTTTTTTTTTTAACAGAATGCTTTTTGCTTGAGAAAGTTATTTAACACGTAAAATATCACGATGTTTATCGAGTATACGCATGGAAAGATTTTATTTTTCTTCTCCAACACGTATACAAAAACGTAGAAAAGTCTTTCCTTTTCACGCTCTTACGCTAAAATGAAATGGATATATATTATATCCAGGGGCGTAACATAACAAGAAATAGGCCCGAAAATGTGCTAATATATACCAGGTGTCCCATTTTAAAGGACCCACTCAAATATCTCAAATATCTTGTCAGAAACACTGCGTTAAATCGAAAAATGTTTCCTACAAAAGTTGTAGGGTTTCGAGGGGGACATAACATAGTAATATTCATATGACTTTGGGCGGCGTCTCCAAGATCAAATGAAGGTGAGAATGAATTTTGAAAAGAAGAAAAAATATTAGGAAAATAAAAAAATGCTTCAGATAAAAGTTGTTCAAATTAATTAGTAGAAAAAGATGTTATAATAAAAAATATGGGTTTCCATTAAAAAAATTCATTCTCACCTTTACTTGACCTTGGAGGCGCCGCCCAAGGTCATATGAATATTATTATGTTATGTCCCCCTCGAAACCCTACAACTTTTGTAGGAAACATTTTTCGATTTAACGCAGTGTTTCTGAGATATTTGAGTGGGTTCTTTAAAATGGGACACCCGGTATATAAATGTTATAGAATGGCATAATCTTATTTTATAGAATTTTTTGTTTGTACTTAAATTGTTTATTATACAATATTATATGTAACTATTAGTACGATGATTAAAAAGAAAGAAAATAGAATCTGATGAGAGTTAAAATCAAAACGCTGTATGGAATTAATTTTATAGAGACTTATATATATCTTATCAATCAAAGATTGATATATATCTTATATCAGAGATTGATATGTTATATATATTATATATATATATATACACAGGGTGTTCAATTTTAATCTATCATCCCTCGTAACTTATATATTTGCAAGAGAAAAATGTTTCAGACAAAAGTTTTTTGACTTTGACGGGCGAGATAATAAGATAGTGTCATCGGTTTGACATTGGATAGTCGTTGTCACCTTCAATTTCTTATTAAATAGAACCTATTATTTTTAATTGCAGTATTTTTTTCTTAAATTATTTAAGAAAAAAAATACAATTAAAAATAATACGTTCCATTTAAAAATTGAAGGTGACAACGACTATCCAATGTCAAACACCGATGGCACCATCTTATTGGCCGCATTCAGCAGACTCAACAGTTGAGCAATTTTCCGATGTCATTCGATGCTGATTGGCTGGATCTGAAAGTAGAAACCAATCACGTTTGATTGCTACTTAGCAGTTGAGTCTGCTGAACGCGGCCATTATGTCCCCCTCAAGTTACGATTCGAGGAGTGATAGAGTAAAATTGGACACCCTGTATCAGTGCCGTAACTAGGCAGGGGCAACAGGGGCACAGGCCCAGGGCCCAGAACGAAGAAATAAAACTGAACAAAAAATTGTTCAAATATAATATTTGCAAATTTTAAATTTCTTATTTTATTTCTTGTGTACACAAAAATTATTTATAAACAATTGTTATATCATTTTTGCTTTATTATTATTTTTCCCCCCCAAAAAATTAAGGGGCTCAAAAATAAAACCGAGGGCATATAAAAAGCTAGTTACGGCACTGCCCTGTATATATACAATATAAATGATAAGAAGAATATCACAATAATAAAAATGTGATTATGTCACTTTTCAATCATTATATCGTTAGAAATTGAATTCGTCGAAGTTATATCGATATAACGAAGAGATTGATCTTTTTTTTTAGTTTGCAAGGGTGGTGCAAGTTATAAAAAAAAGAAAAAAAATAGTCGCGGGGAGACAAAATACGCAAGCGTGTGCATTTGGTTTCCTCGGCATGTGACAGCATCGAGATAGAGAGAGAGAGAGAGAAGAGAGAAAGAGAGAGAGAAAACGAATGAGAGAAAAGAGAGAGAGAAAACGAATGAGAGAAGAGAGAGAGAGAGCGAGATGACATCTGATTAAATGGGATTCTTTTTTCTTCTCCTTACCGCATGTACATACGTGTACACTTTCTGCAGTACGTGATGTTTCGGTGAACCGAGTTTTCGTTCTACGAGGGCGAGGTAAATGGAGAAACGTCAAATGCGGGGTGATCACGCAGTCATCGTGGCTGAAAGGTGAGAACGTATGTATGATTTCGTTTACGCGTTATTCGCGCGTGAATAACGTTAATTCTGCGGGAAATTAAGTACCACACACTGCAGAAGCAACTTGCGAGCCTTCGAATTTCATGTTCGCATTCAGACGCGATTACATCTGATTGCACTGTGCAACTGTGCTTGAAACTTGGAACACACGTTTATTATAAATTTTAACGTTGCTAGAGATACACTCGAAATCCATATAACTATTATTAGATCATGTTTACCTGATTTGATTGATTGTACCTCTTGGGCGTCAAGGTTGAATTTTATTATTCCTAAGTGCACAGTAAGAAGATGCGATAAAATGACACCTGGAAAGTGACATGCGATGTCATTATAAAGTTTTGAATAAATGTATGAACATAAATAATTATGTGAATGTTAACAGTTGATAAGGATGTTTGTACTTACAGTAAAAACAAGGCAAGTATATAAAGAAAAGAGAGATTTTTATTCCAATTTTATATATATATATAGTATTGAACACACAGATTGTTTGAAATATTGGAACTGATATGATTATTTTTGTTTACGTTTGTTATAAATGTATTGTCGATAAGACCAATTATAAAGAACTATAAATCAATGTCATTTAGATCAATACAAAAAGCTTTTAAACAACCTTTGTTATGACAGTTAAATCCAATTAATTCATGTCACATTGTTGTAGCAAAATGTTAAATCTTATATACAGAAAGGTTTCACATAATTCATAAATTATTTACTAAAATTGTTTCATATTTTCTAACCTTTAGTTTGCACTATTAACAATATTATATATAATCTTTAGGTTGCATTATTAACAATATTTTTTTACTTCTATACTAATTAATATAATTATCTATTTTTTTCTTTATAGATGGACAGATTGCGACTACTGCCCATAGATTTACCTGTAATCACGGTCAACAGTAATGGTAGCATTAAAGGCAAGACATCTTTTGTTCGACGATTGGCAATAGGATTTGTTATTCTGGCCATATTGGGTCTTTTATATGTGCCAGCATACCATTCTGCTCAGAGTCCATTTTTAGGCTTAAGTGAGACTCAATCTCCTGCAGAATCTCTTGGCAGTTCCCACTCGATATCATCTATGGGTATGCATTTATTGCTTATCTTTACTTAGGATATAATACAATGCTTAAAAGAAAATTGCATATGAAAATATTTAGTTTTAATATAAACATACAAAAATATTTAGTTTTTTATAATATAGTATATAAAATAATATATAAAATTAATTTTTAGCACAATTACCTGGGTGGTCATATAATACATCAAGAAATCTCTGTGCTTACATTCATCCAGAGAATACAACGTCAATTCTCAGTCCTATGAGCATTTGTTCACTACAGCCATACTTGTTAATAATTATATGCTCGGCAGTCGCAAACCAGGAGGCCCGTGCTGCTATTAGGAACACCTGGGCTAATAAACTTTACTTAGATAATTTGTATAATTCTACAGTTAAAATAACATTTTTATTAGGACAAAGTGACAATGATACACTTAATGTACGTATTTTTCCCTTGCAATTTTATGCCTGCATACGAATTTCTAATTTCTACATATCTTTACAGAACGCTCTTTAATTCCTGTTTGTTTCTTGTAGAATTTGATCGTTGAGGAAAATTCTCAGCACAATGATATTGTACAAGAACGCTTTCTTGATACATATAATAATCTGACATTGAAATCAGTTATGATGTTGAAATGGGTGACATCAAATTGCGATAAAGCTAAATACCTCATGAAAACAGACGACGACATGTTCGTAAATATTGCATTGCTGCTGCAAACACTGCACTCGAGAACACAGCCAGAGACTCTCCTAGGTTCTCTCATTTGTAATGCTAGACCAATATTGGATCCCAAAAACAAGTGGCAAGTATTCTCCTTTATTTGTTTTATTATTTATCACGATATGGTACATATGTAAGAATAATGTAAAATGACAATATAATTTTAATTATGCAGGTATACACCAAAGTACATGTATTCGGAGAAAACATATCCAAATTATTTGTCAGGCACAGGGTATATTATGAGCATGAGTGTGGCATCGAAATTATATCAAGCAGCGTTGATAACGCCATTGCTACACTTGGAGGACGTTTATATTACGGGTTTATGCGCGAGGCGCGCAAAGATCCGACCTGTCAATCATCCTGGATTCAGTTATGTACCTCGCAAGATAGATCCCTGTGTACTCAGGAACGCCATAACCACGCACAAGGTTAACGCGTCTAATATGTATGTGATTTGGGTGAAAGTAAACGACACGAATGTCTCTTGCAGCAATCGTACTCGTAATGATAGAAGAACGGTCACCCTTAGCAGAAGTGGCAGAAATGCCGGCTATTATGTTTTTAAAAGGAAAACTATAAACAAATGTGTTTAGATATGTTTTTCAAAGTATCAGTATATTTCACGCGAATTATATATATTATATATATAATACAATATATATATAATATATATATTTATATATATATACTATGTTATATAATATTATATATATTATATAATATTATACATGTTATACCTACATATATAAAATTAATTTTTTATCGAGTTTTTATTAGGCGTAAATGAAATTGCGCCTAATAAATGCGAAGAATGATATGAAAGCAATGAATTTCTCGAGACCTCTTCTAGAGGCTTAAAGTTCTATCCAAATTCTCAAAATTATTTTTTTCTATAAATATTTATTATCTGTTGTTTTTTTATATCACTTTATGCCATTTATCAAACAAAATTTCATCCTAAGTAAATAATTTGGATTATGAAAGAATAGAATTATCAATGAATTTTCGTATATCTTCGATTTTATAAGGCTATGTCCAGTTTTCATTGTTAGTTTATGATAGTGTTTAAATTA
Organism: Prenolepis imparis; assembly: GCF_030444845.1. Lineage (NCBI taxonomy): Eukaryota > Metazoa > Arthropoda > Insecta > Hymenoptera > Formicidae > Prenolepis > Prenolepis imparis. The sequence continues at coordinate 16,979,944 of NW_028141166.1, read as the reverse complement.
CACAAATGAGACTGCAGCCAATTTGCACCAATTTAATTGATTATGTATCGATTAGCAATTTATTGTCTCTTGGCAGATTTTACGCATAGCATAAATGGAGACGAGAGATTTTGATTGATTATTTATTTAACGTTAACTAATATTGATGCAATTGGCACTATGCATTTTCGAAGAGAAGCGATTGTGACAGGCGTTCGTGTGTTTTCTATGATATTTTTCTATTTAAACCTATTCTATTTAAAGTAGTATTTAAGGATACGCTCTGTCAATTAGATTTTTTATATAATTTGTATTGTCTTTTTTGCTTCTTTTTTTTGTAAGACATGACAATTTAAGACAATGAAATTTCCGACACGCAATCTTCGAATAACGAATGTTACTGTGTTATGGACAGTTTGTTCGAATGTTTGTCGATTGACATTTTCTAAATAATGATATTTAAATGATATATTTATCTATATAGTATAGAAAGAGATTTCTTCGTGAGACATATGATTTCGTTACGATAGTCATACATGTCGAACAAGAATTGACAGTTAAATAATTAGTGACTGAAGTACACACGAAAGAGCACAAGCAGCTCTTCCCTATCCTAATAATACAGATAATCTATGTAATATTATTGCTTCCACGTACTTATGTGAAGTTATTTAGAAATGTATAATAGCATTGATATTATTAATCTATATATTTCAGAATCTTCTAATAGTCTTATGTTTCCTGTGCATATATAACATATAAAAATTAGGCACAAAAAAATTGCTTCCTTCTTTTAGTAATATAAGATGTATATATTATATTATAATTTTCTATCTAAATAACAAAACAATGTGTTAATGATTTAGTCTGAGTAAAGAAAAATTTCGTTATTGATATTAGTAAAATTGATTCTTTCAAATTCTCATTGGATTGTTCATTAGATAGCATTTGTCTGAATATTGGCAACTTAATAATATTATTAAAAAAGTTACTTTATAATGCATAAATGTACTATATTGGTTGTATTTTAACTCACTTGTTATCACAGATAATTGAAATAATGTGATCATATTTTTAAGATTAAGATATTATTTATTTTTTTGTGGCTTATGCGAGCAATTTTACAAAGCTTAGCATATTTATATTGCATCGTTATTGGATATATTAAGAATTTGTTAAGAGTGAATGTTCAAAAAAACATTTTTGCTTTATATTAAAAATATTTTCTTCATATGCTATTGTAAAAGATAATCCAAGATTCAAAAGAGCCTCCGATTTTAGTACATATATCGTAAAGTATATAAATACAGATGTGAGAGTGTGTATTGCGGATATATTGTTGATAAAAACAAATTTTTGTCTATAAAACATCTATTCAACTTCAGTATATTCGAATTGAATTGTTTCATATATGTATTAGAATACATTTTGCTTTTTGAAATATATATATATATATATATTAGTTTTTATTCAAATAAATTTTATATTTATAAATTAAGAAATATTTTTATCGGCTCAATATTAGTAAATAATTTTATATTTATGTTGTAAAAAACAATATTTATATACTTTTACTTATTGTAATTAGTGAATTTTGGATTCTCTTTTTCTCTTCAAAATGGATCAGTTCTATATGTGAATTTCATTGTTTTCAATAATATTGTGGAAGATTCTAAGATAACGCGCGTTTATCGTAAATAAACAAATATTAAAAATTATTATAGCGCGGTATAGTATAACTAATTTTTGAACAGATATACCATAAATACTAGAGAGCAGTATTATTTGCAATGTATGATAAAATTAATTTATTATTAAAGCCATTAAGAGAGCTTGATGATCTTGCCTAATACATAATAGAATCTGCTCTGAACTTTGTTAAGAATTTGTTATAATTTCTTATTTAAATATAATCCGGAATTTGTAATATATCCCGCGTATATCACTTTATGTCATATCACGATTAATTAAAAAATTTGAATAGCAAAGAACTTTGTGTGAATTGTGCTATAATTGTGCTTCAAAATTAATACATTCCATGATCTATGACGATGAGGTATTAAATAACTAAGGATAAAGATGATTAAAAAATGATTATATATATGGAATACCTTCTAGTGGCCTTAGAAACTTTATTTTATAATAAATCGATCTGGCATTGAATTTTTTTTTTATCATTAAGGAATCTTTGCTAGGCCATTGTAATATTGGGTGCTATATCTGAACGAGTGTTGCTGTGTAACAATATACATTTATAAGAATACAAGTGTAATATGATGATGCATCATGTTGCAACTTCCGTCAATCCTTACACATCGAATCAGCTACAAAAATAATATTTCTTCCTATTTAAAATATATATACATTTTTACTTATATGAAATATAAATTCAGATACATTATTTTATATCACGCTGTAGTATTAGTATGCTGTTTATATATTATTGCAAAAGCGTTTTCTAAAGCTTTTAAATAAGGACAATGATCCGTATGTACATTTGTCTAAACATAAAACAGGAATTGCGCATAAAACAAATATAAATATTGTTTTGTGTTGCATTTCAAATAAAGAGAAAAAAAACTGAGATGCAATTATTTATTAAAAATACAAATATATAATATTTTACATATAATAAAATACGACATGCTATATTGATTTTTTTTTTATGATAAGAACTTTGTTTAGACGGAAATTTTAAAAATATAAAATTAATAAGTTTTTATATTATTATAATTTTATATTTATAATTAGAAATCACCATTACATGTTTGCAAAAAGTATAATCATAAACATGTAATAATATCTAACAATTGTAACGCATTACTTTTATATAATTTATTATTTAATTATTTTAATTTGTGTGTACAAAACTATTGCTGATTTCAAGACACTTCAAATTTTTTTTTTAATTGGTATTAATTTTCTTGAAGTAAACAAATCATGATTTTGCAAAGTATAACTACTACTATTTATAAGTATATAATAATTGATATTATAAAATATTATTTATATCCAGACAATGCTTACTCATGAAAAGTATTTATGAAATATTGTCTATTATTGGTGAAAAGTAATATAGTTTTATTTAAGGTAAGGGATAAAGGGCCAATTGAGAGCCAAGCGTGGTAATTGATACGCTATAAATGTATTGTGGTTAATTAAAAGAAATTTATTTGTACGTTTCGGTCCTCAATTTTTGGACCATCTTCAGCATGTGATTTTTAATATCAAGAAAATTCTAACGAGTACAAGGGACTATCACGACCAAATAAATTTCTTTTAATTAACCACAATACATTTATAGCGTATCAATTACCACTTGGCTCTCAATTGGCCCTTTATCTCTTACCTTATTTATTATCAGAGCCATATATTTATAATAGTTTTATTTTTTTAAATTAATTTAATTTAAATTACAATTATCTTCTCTAAATTATATATATACATATATTCAAGAATGTATAATATAGTAATAATGTATTTTAGAGCAAATCATTTGAGATATCGTGTTTATATAAAAGTTTTATTACATATATTATTTGTATTCCTTATATTATTACTTTATGATGTAATAATATGAGGAATACACACACACACACACACAAATAGTATATGTATTATTTATTTCTTATTAAATTAATTTTTAAATTCATAATGAACAGAGACATAAATGTCTAGTATTTTTATACATAAAAAGACTAAAAAAATTAAGTACACAAGGTGTACAATAATAATAAAAAATAATAAAAAGCAGATTGAATTTCTGTTAAAATACAACTTATATGAATATTAACAAATGATGTAATAATGATTAAATATTAATATCGACATTTTTCATTGGTTTTGTGTTATGTGTGAATAGGTTAAAATATTTTTCCTTAGCTGTTTTTAAATTACTTTCATATATTTATTATTATGACTTATATTTTAATGTACAAAGGCAGAAATGTACGAAAGATGATTGATTTGCATTATCCAGATTCATATGTGATAATGCAAATCTGTCATCTCAATAATCAATAATCTCAATACACTATTTTGGATTTTTTTAAACAGGTGTAAGATGAGTTTGAGTGGGTTTCTTTTTTAATGCATTTGCACTTACCTCTTCTGTAAGATCAAATGCTGTTAATTTTTTTATTACACTGTTTAAATCATCTGTGCAAACCTTTTTTGAATCGAAAAATTCTCTAATTGTTTTTTTTACTCGTTTCTGCTGGTGTATATCTTTTTTTACTTTCTTGTCAAATGGCTGTTGCCTCAGTAGAGCTCTTAGAGACAAGCTTTCTTTGCCAGTTTTGAAATACTCCCATCCTATAACTTTTTTCCCTTCTATTTCTTGCTTGATGTTCATATTTCTTCTGTCTTCATCTATTGGAAGCGTTATTATCGTTTCACAACTATCCTTAACAGCTTCATCTTTTGAACTATTTGAATTTGAGATAATTGGATTTAAATTAAATTTTTTTGACTTTAGAGAATATGAATTTTTTGTTGTATTCTCCAGCTCATTTGATATGTCATAATATGATGCTGTTTCATCTTGAATATTTTGCTCAAACCTTTTATTTCGCTTTTTTTTATGTTTTTTTTTGCTGCACTTTCTAGATTTTACATTTAGTTGTGATTTGCAATCTTTTTCTTCTTTAAATCTTGTTAATCTTTTGTTATGTGGAGAGGTATATTTTGAATCTGCATAATTTCTCTTCAGACTGCAAATACTAAATTGCTGTGTCAATTGATCTAACCTTTGTCTGTTATTTTTTCTCGGGTTCTTTTGAAATTCTTTTTTGAATTTGCAAATAAAATTTTCATATTGCGATGTGTTTTGACCAGCAACCATTTCCCGACTCTTCTCTGGATCCTCACTCTCCTTTGTATCTAATTCTACATTTGTCTTCCTATGAGTCATAATATTTTCTTTAACTAGACTTGCATCTGGTTGAGATTCACTGTTAGTTGTAACATCTACAAATAATCTAGGTTTTTGTCGCTCAAATAACTTGATACATTTTACGTAATCCGAAGATGTGATATCACATGTTGCCATTTTGAATGTTCTAGCATCATGTACCTTATGCAGCTTTTTGTCAGCCGGTGGACTATGTACACAATCTTTTGCAATCTTTTCTTCTTTTTCCATAGAGATATCTTGTATCAAATGACCATTGTGAAGAGTAGAACTTTTCAGAAAGTTTCCATATTTTAATTGTTCAGTCTTTTTGCTCTTCTTAGAGGAAACAATATTCCAGCCATCAATCATATTCGAATCGTTAATTGTAGATAAACAAACTTTGTTGTCACGCAAGTCGACCTTGATATTTTTTACAGCATTATCATACAATGTTTCCCACCATTGCTCCGAATTGGTTTCATTGTATCCTATTCCTGTTTTATCGAATTTTAACGTTGGTTTTAAGGCTTCTGTAAGGCCGTTTTCATTTTTACCGAGTCCTTTCCCTATATTATGAAAAAAAAAAGAGTTTTTAATTCTTTGCTCTATCTGTTGTAAGATGATAATATATATATTTTGTTATCATCGATATTTATCGCAATATAAACAATAAAGAGAGATAAAATAAAAGAGTAAAATTCATATGCAGCAATGAAATAAAGATTCAATTAAATCCCGCTTGTCTATCTTGTGACAAACAAGTATGTGTCGTTTTATTCGAGTCGAAAAATCATTATGTATGTACATCCTACCTTCTGTCCAACCGTACTTCAACAGTTGCGTTTGCGCAAAATTTCCATGAGCCATTTACGTTATTAGACAATTTTCTTTCTATATTCCTTTAAGCTGCACGTTCACACACAAGTTGCCACGTTTTTTTAATACGATTTTATGTACGTCAAATGTCAACAACGTTGCATACATGCCAGTGCTCCGAGATCATAGACCACGAAAAATGGAAGAAAGAAAACGTTTGTCCAATTTTGTGCCTATGTCATATGTCCTGAAACTAGTTATCTGATTGGCTATTAAATAGAAAAATTTTTGGAGCCAATTTTTTTTGCTATAAAATTCTGATATAAAAATATCGATAGCAGAAAATTTATCAACTATCAATGTTTTGCAACTCGAAAATTTAAATTCAAAAGAATATGAGATAAAAAGATTACATAATAATAGATTCAAAAAGAGAATTTCTAAAATTTTAAATCTAAAAATTATTTCTCTTCTCCTTCCTCTCCCCTTATCTCGTGAACAAAGATATTATTAGATTATATCACAATGCATCAATTTTTGTTCTGTTATGGTGCAATCAATTAAGATCTTTTATTTGCCAAAAAGGTAGATCATAATTTTTCATCTAGAATAATTTACTATATCTGATTTTATTTGCACTTATCATATTAAAAAGTAATTTTTATTATTATTTTATTATTATTATAATTATTTTTCCAAAGTGATAATGTAAATATAGAATTTACACATATTGTAATAAACAATAGTGATTTAAATCTATTGCTGTAAATTAAATCACTAAATGGAGCAACTACTTCTTTTTTAATGTACAGATAGAGATTGGTCTAATAATAAAACTATTAAAATCAAGATGTTGGGTTCAACTCGCATGGATGAAGAAGAATTTATTTTATACTCAACAAAACTCACCTGGCTAGAAGCTGTTGTTCACTTGAAAGGAGGGTTTGCAGATCGCTGAAGTCAAAACGATGTCATAAGCTCAATCATTGGCATTCTTTATGATATGAGTCCAACCTAGTATTTCATAAAACAAGATTAAATAGAATGTTCTTAACACTTTTATAACGACAAAAGTTTTAAATATAAATAATATATATAAATATATAATTATTCTTTATATATAATTTCTTATGTAATAAAATTTCTCTTTATATCTATACATAGATCAGCGGATATGCTATAGTGAATATGTACTATTTCAATAACTGCAATAACTGTAGAATTTATGTTCGTTTCACGATAAGAAATTTATTTGCTCAATTATATATTGTTTTCAAATTTATAAATTCTTAAATATATAAAATGTAATTGATAATTGAATTTTTAAAATGTTTTTGTTATTTAGTGACTATTTAAAAAAAATTTATTATGTTAAAAATTAAATTATTATAAAATTCTTTGAAATGAGAAATTTATATTATTATATACAATATTTTGTAATTATTGCATCTACTTAAAATCACCTTTGTCAGTATAATCTTCTTTTACTTTAGCCTTAAGAAAATAAATGAGTAAAAAATCGTTCCAATTTATATAGAGGAATGTCATTACTGAATAGAACTCGATGCACTCACATTGGTGTCATCTGGTTTCAATCCCACATCTGTAAAAAAATGTATCACTCATTATATTAAATTTTTCGAGAGTTATTAATCATGTGAGATGTTTCTGATGGAAGACAACAGAGAAGGCAAGATAATGAATATAAAAAATTATATATAAATAAATAGAATGTTATACATGTATGAAACAGAACGCATGCATTAAATGAAAGAAGTAATATCTTGCTTTTTCACAAAATATAATATCATAAGAACTATCTGTAACATTAGAAAATATTAGTTATTAAATAAAAATAATAATTGTATATATTATAAATCCTCAACAATAAACAATGAAGCTTTAAAATACATTTCTATTCATAAGTCTTATTTATATAAATATTGAACAAAGAATTTCTTTAAAATAAAATCTGTTGTACTAAATTAGGCAACTGACTAAATTGTTATTAATAATAAAATATTACCATAATTGTAAAATGTCCAATCTTATGATTTATCTATGCTTCCTCGCAATTTTTCCTCTGGAAGAGAAGTTGAATAGTATTATGATAAAATCGAATAATAAAATTTACATTATTTTATCATCATAATGAGACATTCCCATGCTCTCCAACTACAAATAATACAAAACATTATTAACAATATAAATATGTTCAAATAACAAATAAAAAAATAAGCTGAAAAAAGCGATAAGAATGCTTTCTATCGTTAAATCTGACTATAAAAGAAAAGTAAAGCATAGATGAAAAGGATCGCTTTTATTTACATGTATATGAATATCGAGATAAACCAGGTTAGAAACTATCTCGATCTATTAATCAAGCATCCTTCAACCTTGCGAATAAAGTATTCGGATTCTCGTATATTGTTTGCGTATGTAGTCCTCGCAAATTATGATCTTCGAGCTATTTCTTGTTAGAAATATTTATAGTAGCCATCTAACCATGTAAGGGAGCTATTGTTCTTCGTATCACACGACATATGCTAAAGACAACTGAAGACAGTTTAAAGTCTCGCTAAAAGTCGAATGCATATAAAAGTCGCATTAAACGCCCTTTTTCACGCAATTTTGAAGAGAAAATATTAATTATGGATTTTAGATATTAATTCTAGTTCTTATATCACCTTCGTTTACATAATTACTTTAAACGAGTTTGAATGTTCGCGCTAAATCGTTCAAGAATTGTTCCGCGATTTTCGATAGATCTCTTTGAATTGATTGGCTGAATCGATCGACGACTAAACAAATCCACCAATGAGGGGTAAGTCAGAAGATCCGTGTATTACTAGGCGGAGGCTGACCAATCAGGACACGGGAATTTTGGCGGCCTTCATCCTCATTGGTTCAAGACGCTACGCGTGAAATGCAACGATTTCTTCTTCCTCTTTCTGCGCAGGAACGTCGTGTCGTACGGAAGCAGAGATCGCGCGCTCCGGTAATATATCTGTACAGGTTAGCCGACAAATGAAGCCAAATAGATATTGTTATTCGCTACAATAGCATTGTTTTTTCAATAGATTGTCAGATAATTTAATATTTTTATGACATACAAGACATGCTACATATATATATACCAACGATTTCTTCTTCCTCTTTCTGCGCGAGAGCGTCGTGTCGTACGGAAGCAGAGATTGCGCGCTCCGATAATATCTGTACCTTTGAATAAAGAGAAAAGGAAGGAGCATTTGCCCAATTTTTGGGAGCGGGGGGTGATGCCGATACGTCATACTTTGTTCGTGATAGCGGGCTCAGTCATATCTCACGAATATAAGAATGTTAATGATGTGTTTAAAATAGTACGTGAAGTGAGTGCAATACACACACAGTTATGACGTCACAGTTTGCGCGGGTCTAGCTTCACTTTTTTCGACAAATGCTCCTTCCTTTACTCTTTATTCTTTGATCTGTACAGGTAAGCCGACAAAGAGATAATGAAGCCAAATAGATATTAAATAGCATTGTCTTTTGAAAGATGGAATAGATTGTGAGATCACACAGTTGAAAAATTTGTGTTAAATTTAACAAATATCACATGTCCCAAACGGTCCACAGAAATTTTTGTGTTAATTTAACATAATACGGATATGTTAAATGATGACACGAATATTGTGTTAATATTTTAACATAAAATAAATGCAAACTTCAAGTAAACTTGAAATAAATTTTGTGTTAAATTAACATAGTTTTAATGTAAAAATTAACTTAAAAAATAGTTAATTTTACATTTTATCATCCCCACTTATAAAGTAAAATTAACATTTTTTTTCTGTAAATTTTAACAGATAAATCTTGTCATTAATAATATCAAACATATTTATTGTGTAAAATTAAAAGTAAATACACATTGTGTTATTTTTACACTTTTTTTCAGTTATTTTAATAATTTAACATTTGAGTTCAATTAACACAGCAGCAATATTAACACATGAATGTGTTAAATATTTAACACAAAAATTTTAACGGGGACCGTTTCTAACAAGAAAACACAAATTTTCCAACTGTGCATGTAATATTTTTATGACATAATTATATACATTAAGAATGAGAATAAAAAATCAAGCGATTTTTCCGGATCAAATAATAATCGATCATTTTGTTTAGCTCATGGTCTTTCGAGTATTCGTACATTTATAGAGACGAGTTTACATTATAATTGAGTTGACATATATCGCATGTTATTCTTATCAAAAGTTTGATTAAAAATCTTGTTTAATATAATTAATAGCAGAGAGTATTTTATTCTGATTGAATAAAGAATCAAACGATTGGAAACGATTCAATATTAGCATTATATATAAACAAATTATATTACATTTTTATTATAATGAAAACATTTATTAATATTATTATATTCAATACGAGACAGAAAGTTATAATAACTAAAAAAGTATCTAATTAACAATTTGCATTTTTTATTATTCATTTCATCGTTAACAGAATATTGTGCTTTTATACAAGTTGAAAACATGAAAGTGGTAAATGAGAACTAATATATGAAAACATTTATTTTATATTATTGAAATATTTTACTAGAAATTTTATTGCATAGAATCACATTTATATCACGTTTAAATTAATATCGCTTTTACAATAATTAAAAATTCAAAATAATATAAAAAATTCTATATGGTGTATTTATTATATATAGAAGAGAGAGAGAGAGAAGAGGATTCTCTTTATAATAAAGTAACAAATACAATCATGTGAATATTAGATATAGACATTATTTTTATACAGACATATACATACCTATAAATTAACAAAAATTTATAAATAATTTTTGTTTTTCTTAAAATTTTGCATTATATATTTGCTTGTATATAATGTTTTGCAGATTATTTTATTAATTATTTTTTAATTTGTTTAATAATTAATGTAAATATTTTAACTTTTATCACAATAATGATTATTAACCAACAAAATTATTAAAAAACATAATAAAATAAAAAACATTACATTTAACATAAATAAATTTTAATTTATTTCTTATTCTATATATTTTAATTAAATATATATCAGTTTTTATGTTTAATAAACCTTTTATTATTAAGACTTTATATAGATTTTTGATAAATTTGATGGATATTGCAAAATATTTACATGGATTTTATTTGATTTCATTAAAATAAATGTACAATATTTAATAAGGCTAATAGTAAAGGCTTAGTAAGTTTTTTCTTAACATTTTAATAATTTTTACTCATATTTTAAATGTGAAATTTATATAATTTTCTGTCATAAGCAGCAGAGATAGCATACATTAAAATTATTTAACCATAATGTATCGAATAGTAATATTGGTCTAAATACAATAAAAAGTTATTTTTTTACATTTTTGATATAAAAATTAATTTTAATTTATGTATTTATATGTTTATACAGATATGACGATTACTGAGAATGTGTGGATGTGAATATTGTGAGCGTACGATGGATGACTTGGAGATCTGGCTACAAACTGTGCATCGTTCATTGTCATGTCAACAATTATTGTACAAGTAAGTTTATTGTACAAGTAAGTTTAGAATAGTACATCAGTTTCTTTCTTTGATGCAATTTATGCTACTTTGATTTTGCATCAAATCTATTATGAATTTCTCAATGTGAACATTACTAACAAACACTCATATATATAGCATTCCAAAAAATATAGAATCAAAAATAGAAATATCTATAGAAATTCTGTCTATTCGAAAATAATAAAGAATAAGAAACTAATAAATATCTAATAAAATGTTATATTTATTATTAAAGAATCTATAATTTTATTTTTCTCTTTTATTAAATAAAATTCCAATAAAAATAAAGAAAATTATTTAATATTCATTATGCATAATATAAATATGTGATACATAAGTACATATTAATGTCTTTATATTTGTTGGCGTAGTTCATACTAACTTTTCAATTTTATTTATTGACATTCTTTATTTTGTGTTGACTATTTTTTATCTGCATTTTCTCAATTTAAATGTTACATAATGTTTTCTGCTCTTGTCTAAACAATTATGAGCAAATTTATTTTATATAAACATGGGCAAAGATATTTTATCCTAAAGATCAAATATAAAATAAATTAATATAATATTTAATATTTAAATGGACGATAACAAAAGTTAAGTTTGCAATTTTTAAGAATATATATTTATAATATATATATGCACACACACACACACACACACACACACACACACACACACACACACACACACACACACACACACACACACACACAGTGTACTGCAATTTTTATTTTTTTTATATTTAGATAAGTAAATATTTTAATTTTTATCACAACAATGATTATTAACCAACAAAATTATTAAAAAACATAATAAAATAAAAAACATTACATTTAACATAAATAAATTTTAATTTATTTCTTATTCTATATATTTTAATTAATTAAATATACATCAGTTTTTATGTTTGATAGATCTTAAGACTTTATAGATTTTTAATAAATTTGATAAATATTTCAAAATATTTACATGGATTTTATTTGATTTCATTAAAATAAATGTACAATATTTAATAAGGCTAATAGTAAGTTTTTTCTTGTTTTTACATACTCATTTTTAACATTTTAATAATTTTAAGATAGTCTCTATATATAATATCTGGAATATTAGATAATAGATAATAGATTAATAAACAGGGAAATAAAAATGATAAATTCATGAAATAGGAAATAAAATTGATAAATTTTCATGAAAACATACTTATACTTATAACCCATAAGAAATAGAAACTTAATAATGTTATTCTTAATTATCTCCACCAAATTAGTCCCAAATGTTCCAAATATAGAAATAACTATTGATTATGCTGCATATTAAATTTAGAAGATAATAACTGTATTTTACATTACCTTTTTTAAAAATACAAATTTAATAAATTACCAAATATTACATTAATAATTCAAGCTATAAAAATCTAGAGTAAATAAAAATTATTATTTGCACCGCATGCTGTCCAAATGGCTCAACGCAATAAATTAGTGTCATATCTTTTAACTTTAGAAATAAGAAAATAAAGAGCGATTGTGTTTTATATCTTAAATATAAAGAATAAAAGCTACAGTTCCATTCGCATTGCATTCTTATGAATTATATAGAAACTTAATTACCGTCCACTTAAATAATTCAGGATTACATTAAATAATTTCAGTTATAAATGCAACAAACAAAAGCTAATATTTCATATTGTATGCTGCCCAGACAGTTCAATGGAAATTAGCGTGCCATAGAAATAAGAAAATATTTATCGCACTGCATAAAAATATAAAGAATGAAACAATTCACGCTGTATTCTTAAGAATTACAATCTTAATGTTTATTCAAATAATTAAAAATAACATTAAATAATTCGAACCATAAATCTAACAAACAAAAGTTAATGTTCGCGCTATATCTTAGATAGCTCAAATTAGTGCCACATGTCTTAAATATAGAAACAAAGTTTTTTTTTCAATTGATGTTATTTATTATCTGCTGATATTCCGACAGAATAATTTTTATAATTTTTCTTTCGCGATATAAAGAAGGCATATCGTGATAAATATATTTTTGCAAGATATTATAAAGTTTTCAGAGCCAAAACGAAATACATAATTTCCATTTGAGCATGCGTAACTTCGTCGAGTAATATTAAGTATTAATTTTATCAGTACAGTTATTAATTCTTGCGTAGAGTCATGAATTAATAATTACATTAAATCCTATATTGAGCTAATTAAACATATAATTATAAATAAGTAGAAAAAATTTCTAGTTATGATATCGTAATTTTTTATTATAACTCATCTGAATATTGTGTTTTCTCTCAAAGGCTTACATTTGTAAGTACGAGGCTGAAAATCTCGAAATAAGTACTCGAGATATCCAATGTGTCTGGGTATATAGCCAGATAACTATAACTTCTCGGAGCATGAATATATATATTTGAGATAGTAAAAGAGATGTCTTATAAGAATGGCATCTCATTATTTTCAGTTTTTTTTTGTGATTTTTTTATATCTTTATATTTTTCATGCTTATTATATTTTCCTCCAATATTTCTTGTTCATAAATTATGCTCCGGGTATTTATAGTTTATAAAGCATATTGGATTCTTGAAGGAAAATTTTAGTTAAATTTTTTCAAGGATGGATTTATGTTACGTAATCTGTTTAGTTATTAAAAGAAATGTTTCTGTAATACACTTTTACTTTTTAAATTTATTATGACATACAGTGCGATTTTTAGTTTTTATTTTTTAAATTTATGGCTTGAATTATTTAATGTAATGTTTGAATGTTTCTTAACATTAAATTTGTAATTTTTAAAAGTGCAGTGAAGAAGCTTTTATTTCTTAGATTCATATCCAATGCAAATTATAATTTTTAATTTTTTTTATCTAAAATTTGCGCAATGCGATTTAATTTCTTTATCTAGATTTGAGACGTGTGATGTTAATTTGAAATATATAGAATTTTTGATTTATAAGACATGTTTGCGAAATATTTTGTCTTTAATTTTTAAAGACAGTTAAGAATTTGTGAAAGTAGGTAGATCTCTCTTATTATTACTATTTAAGAATGAGTTACACACCTACATTTTTTGGGACCAATACATAGCCTGCTGACTTAATGAAATAAATGTCTCTGTAGCTTTTATTTCTTAAATTTGAGATATAAAATACATGTAAAATACATACAAATCTACGTGCAAAAACATCACGGAAATTGAACTATGATGAAAAATTAATACTCTCATTTTTTGCATTGTTATTATGTTGTTTTATAATTCTATTTTTTATTTATATTATCTTACCCAAAAAAACGCTGCATATATATGCGCGCTATTATCGATCATGATTACTCTAAATAGATCTTTCATAACTTGAGTTATCATGGTAAGATCATGGCTAATGTAACGAATAATCACAGAAGTTGGAATAGGAGAAGGCTATATATGTGGGCGAATTTTCACGAATGCAATTCAATGCAAACGGTGACCCCTGTGCAATGCGAGGTCGCAGTTTTATTCTTTTTATGCATTTTATACGAGAAATTGCCAAAAGAATTTGTGCCAATTTTTCCATCTAGGAATCATTTAGCTCGCCATTTCTAATTGCATCGATGTTCGTAGTATGTACTTAATTAATCCTATGATCTTTGATCTTTACCGTAACTTTCCAATTAATGCAACAAAACAAATATTGTTGTACACATGTCGATGATTAATGAATTAATTAAAGTGAGATGAATAGAATTATTTTAACCAATAAAAAAATCAAGTTATAACGAATATAAACACTATAATATACTTTAAACAATATGGAAATAAATTGATGATGCGAAACGCGATTCATCGGAGTTAATTGCAGTTTTTCGTAGCGTCAAAATAAGATCCGGATATTACGTTAAAAGTTTTCAATCAACAAGAATGTGTTCATTCTTCCGCGTCTCATTGCACATTCCAGACGACCTAGTTTTGCCTATATTCGTCGCAATCGAGCTATATGTATAGCTACTCTCTTGAGTATCGTGCGCGCGTCGCCTCCATTCGCTTTCTCAGAATAAAGTTCCTGTGCATTTTATGAATTTTTGTGAATTCCCGAATCGAGAATTTTTATTTTTATTTTCAATTATCTCACACTTATGTATTCTAGAGGATTTTGATAGGTTTAATTTATTATATAAGAATTGAGCTCTCTCTCTTACTTACTTATCTCAAATAAGTAAACAAAGTATTTCTCACTTAGAAATTTAAAAGAAGAACTTTCGGCAAAACTATAGATTAAAAAGTTTCGAAAGAGAGCGATTTGCTTAAAATGCTTAAAATATTAAAGATATAAGATAAAAATATAGAGAGATGTTAGATTGAAAATTGAGATCGAAAGTAGGAAAAAAATTTGGACTCGAGTTTTTACGAAATTCGCGTTTATCATTAATACTTTTTGCGTGATTTTTATTATTCTGAAAAACTTTTTTCGCGAAACATTCAAGGTGCAAGTTTGGCATTTTGCGTTATTTAAATAAGATTCTCCATCGACGAATTCAAATCAATTCGATTTTCCGTATTTGAAAGTTAAATTTCCGCGGTAAATCGAGCAAATGTCGTGCGATTCTTGTGCATAATTCTCTCGCTATTTTTCGATCATGACATATTTCGTCTCTCGAATGTAAAGCGTGGTGGGAAAGAGATAAAGCTCCTTTAGTAAATGAGTCTTTCATTCTATCCACCTAAGGTAGGGCTAGTACACATGTGAGGATGCCTAAACGCATTGCAAGAAGAAGATAAACCATAAACGTGCTTAATCCAGTCGTCGGTATATTAATGCCAGGGAGGAAACGTGAGAAACGAAAGGAAATAGAGGGTGAGATGAGAATAGGGAGAGAGAAAGAGAAAGAGCGAATCTCTCTTGCCTCTTGTTTCTCTGGCGTAAATGAAAGAACGGTCGGGAGAACATCGTCGAGGTCGGACGATGAAAAATAGGGAGGAACGTGGGCGGTGGAGCAACGTTGGAAACCATTTTTTGTCTTCTATTTCTCACTCTATTTTCTTTCTCTTTCCCCTCATGTCGCTGCGTTAGTCTTTACTGATGATGAACGATCTTATATTCATCATCTATAATTAAGATGATATAAAAATTCGGTTGCGCCGAAGCAAAGGCGATGACGATTCTCATCAAAAAAAACCTCTTGTCCAGATTTCAGAATATTTCACAAAGTTTGAATTTTAATTTGCGAAAATTAAAAGAACTTTTTCTTCAAGAATTTTTAACTATTTTTTCTTATCTTTGATTGAGTTTTCAAGAAGCATATACGAGAAGATTTTTTAGAGGAATGTTTTTTAAAGTATATTACGCTCTTTTCATCTTTTACGACATTTCAAATAACTCTCTTGCTCCTTACTTTCTCAAATTCAAAGTAAATTTTTATAAATAGGATTCCGATAATAATCATTTCTTTATTTGAAAAATAATACAATTTTCAGAAAAATTAAAATAATTAAAATTAAAAATCAAAATTTTTACATTGTACAATCTTACTGCAAAACGATGTTTTCATTGAGACAGAAAATTCCGATGTTATTACTAGACGCTCATTTTCTCAGACTTTCGTCCTTACGCGTAATGTACAAGATACGATAGGATGCGTTACGGTTCGTCGTACCTACGAGATTCAACGATGCGTGATAAGCACGCGTCTCCCTCCGACAGCTTACAATGTTTATGCTAATAGTAATGTTCTTATCATGAGCTTTTATCTTCTGATAAGAGAGAGATTTATCCCGTTAGCAAGCAAAATTTGCATGCGCACGTATTTGCCAGCATTTATATACAGTTCGCGTTAATAATTATTCTTCACTAATCAATTACATAATGACGATACACTACACTACATATATACGTAAATATTTTTATATAATTTTAAATTAACACATTTTAAATGTATCTTGGATGTATTATTTTGTGTATTAAACTCAGATAATTTTATTTAATAAATTGCTGAATTAAATTATTAACTTTCTTATTTAAAGTATTTAATTATAAAAATGTTGATTTTTTAATAGCATATACTATTTTTAGTAAGAATTTTTACATAAACATACATTACATTTCTAGTATTAACAGGCTGTAGAGCAATAAAACAAATCACTTTGATTTTTTGATTTATATTTTGACATTAAGCTGAGATGTTTTAGGTAACTCATTCATCTAGTTCTATTGTAAAAATGTAATATATAAGTTTTATTAGACTGTCATAAGATTATCTATTATTGCTATTAATCTCCTTCTAGAATCCTATACGACGTAATTTGTCATTTATTATGATATTTCGAGTTATATTTAAAGAGCTGAAAGCGCGAGCAACTCATCTAGGATGACGTTTTCATGCTAATCTCATGAAGTTTACTTATTCAGACAATATTTATGATACTAAAACAACACGAGAGCGTGCGCTACGCGTGCGCCATTCTTCGATTTTATGTTAAAACAAATATTAAAAAAAATATATATATATATAGTTTGTATAAACTCGATTAATATTTTTTCACAGAAATCAGCTGATTAAAGCGTTAATTTGCTAATTCAATTTTAAAATAATAATATGGTAAAAAATTAAAATAGTAATATGTTGTAAATAATATGTTATAATACCTTATTCTTAATTAATATTTTTTGATAGAAATCAGCTGATAACTGTCAAAAATATTATAACATATTATTTAAAACATATTATTATTTTAATTTTTATAACATAATTTTAAAAATTAATTAGCAAATTAACGCTTTAATCAGCTAATTTCTGTCAAAAAATATTAATGAAACGAAAATTTGTTAATTAAATTTTAAAATAATAATATGTTATAAAAATTATAAAATAGTAATATTTTATTTTATTTTATTTGTTACAGGTAGCATTGCTGATAAGCTGCGCGCGAGTTTGACCGCGAGATTTTCGAGTGTCGAACGGACGTTGATTCGTGTAATTATAGTTTTAGCATCGTTATTTCTCATTGCGCAATGTACGCGAAATACGCGTGCGATTCACGCGTCGCGTCGGGAGTGCCGTGTAAAGTGTCGGGCGATCGTAACTATTCGTGTTTTCGTGAGTGTCTACCATGGACCAAGAGAGGAGGAGGAGGCCTGAGGTGGCATCGGGCGTCAGCGGGGCAACTATAAGGTATGCAAAATAAATATATAACATTTCTTTTAAGAAATACATAATTTTTGTTATATTTGTTTAAGTATCTCTATATATATGTATTTTATTTTTTATTACAGGTAAGATTTACTTATAGGAGAGGAGGAGGAAGTCCGGGGAGGCATCAGACGATACTGGGGCAAGTTTGACTACGAGATTTTCGAGTGTCGAACGGACGTTGATTCATGCGGTTATAGTTTTCGCATCGTTTCTCATTGCGCAATGTACGCGAAATACACGTGCGATTCACGTGTCGGGAGTGCCGTGTAAAGTGTCGGGCGATCGTAATTATTCGTGTTTTCGCGAGTGTCGTGAGTGCTACCATGGACCAAGAGAGGAGGAGGAGGCCCAGGGAGGCATCGGGCGACAGCGGGACAACTGTGAGGTATGCAAAATACCTAAAAACAATTTTTTCTAAACTGCGGAGATATTCGACTGTTTCCAGACTTTCAAAACATCCTGTACACACACATACACACACCCACTGGTGGATCCTGGGGGGGGGAGGGGTTAAACCCCCCCTTGCAAATTAAAAGAAACAATTTTGTTGTATCCGTTTAATAAATATAAGTAAAGAAAAACAAACGTTAAAGAGCTATCAAATAATTTTGCAGAAACCCCCTCCCCCATTATCACGTCAGGATCCGCTAGTGCACACACCCACATACACATGTATATACATAATTTGAATATTTTGTTTTCAGATCAATGTGTGAGCTGTGTACTACAATTCCTCTACTGCACGTATCGGTGAGTGAGAAATTGTTTATTTCTATCGATTATTTATTCGATCGAGTTGATCGGGTGGGGATTCAATCGAGTAGGGATTCAAATAATTTTTGTCTCATGTGATTTCAAAAGAATCACTAGCGCGAGAAAAATCGCTAGGAAAGAAATGTTTGCGGTTTACACCTCCGGTATCACTAGTATCACTGATATTGCCGTTTCGTGCGTCCACTCTATCGTTGTCCTCACTCAACTCTTGTCTCGCGTTACAGAAACGCCTGTCACGAACGACATATAAAACGCAACATTCTCAATCGAAGGTAGAAGTGACACGGTTATATTATTGCGAGGCAATAATAAAATTGGAAAGGCAAAGCAATAATAAAAGTAATTGGAAAGACGATACGATACAGAAATAAAAAATGCTAAAAATTCAATACATTTATTGGTGCAATTTGTTTACATGTGTACTTTTCAATATAAACGCGAATGCTTATCTGACATTGTGTCATACGACATATTAAAACGAATATTTATTTTTCTGCTTATTTTTTAAGATTAGTTTTTTAAAAATATTATTAATATTATTAACTAATTTATTGACAGTATAAAAATATAAATGTTTATAATTTAAAAAAGAATTGCATTTTTTAATAGCGTACTATTTTAGCTATAAATAAATTAGTTAATAATAATAAAATTAATATTAATAAAAAATTATAAAAGCAAATCATATTTAATAATTACAAATATATTATTATTATTTATTTATACACATTGTAATTTTTAAAATTTTCTTATATTATTTTTTGAAATTTTTTTTATATGTTATAAGTTTATATTATGCTTAGTGTTTCAATGAACCTTTTTATTTTCTGGACAATAATCACTGATCAAATGTAGGGCAATATGCAAATGAAACGTACAAAAGCCTCTTTGCTATGCTAGAGGAGAGATTGTTGAAAATACCAGGGGCGGGAATCGAATTGAATTCTCTGTGGAGGTAGTGCCATTATTAATTTACGAGGATCAAAGGCGATGTCACACGACGGCTAATTAGCCCCGTACGGCGTGGCGGTAGACTCAGAGTATGTAGAAGCGCAAGCCGAATGTATCCCTATGAAAGGCCTGCGCGAAAATTCAATTACGGAGTGGCCTGTCGCCGACGCGCTGACAGTCGAAAGCAGAACGTGATAATAACCGTAGAATACCATGTCGAAATTTCGGAGCAAGTTTTCCGAATTCTATCTGTAAAGACATTAGGAAAGAGACGAAGAAGTAAAATTTGTAGAAAATTATTGCTGTGTAATTTAATTTAAAACGATTGTGTGAAAGAAAAGTTCAGCTGCAGCTTTACACTAATTTTTTATCATTTAAGTTTGATGATAATATTATTTATTGGATAACTATAAAACTATATATTGCGATTATGAAGAAAGAGAAAGTGTGTCCATTACATTGCATTAAATATAAAAAAAATATGAAATTACATATATGATATACATATTGCCTTCAAAATATATTTTTATCAAACCGATGCCAACAATGTCAGTATCTAGATCGCTGTTGTTATATTGCTACGTTAATAAAATGTGTAGTATATTTGGAGCGGAAAGAAAGGCTTTCGATACCGCGAACATTGTTTTTATCTGGAACAACGTCACAGTTGTGCCAGCAAAAGCAGAAAGACTTATCGTCATAAACGTGCCAATGGTGAAACAGTCACGAATTTGTTCTCTATGTCTCCATCTTTCTTTCTCTTAAATCGGTCATGTCACTCTATCGGAAATTAGAAGGTAACGGCTCGCCGATTCCTTCCATTTCCGGTTGAGATGTGGCGCATCGCGTCGGTGAAAATTCGCTTCTAGGTGTTCACGGATAAATTATCGTGCAAAAGTGAAGAGCGCGATAACAAAGTCCTGTTTCGACGAGAAAATTCGCCCATACGACTTGCTTTTTTTATTTTTTTGTACAAAGAGAATAGCTATTCGATAAAGTCTGGAATGCTTTTAACGTTTCAATGCCTTTGAAGTTTCAAGCAAGAAGTGTCGAGTGTGATTAAAATTAATCATCTTTTTTTAAGGAAGTGGATTAAGAGTCATATCTTTTTAAGATAAGAAATATTTGAAATTATCCTTTTAAAAGTTTTTAAAAAAATTGCCCTTAAAATTCAAGATTTTTTATTAATATTGAAGTTTAGTATTAATATATTTGATACGTATGTTTAAGTGCTTCTTAAAATAGCACAATAGTATTATTAATATATACCTATAATCACTGGAGGATCCTGGGGGAGGGGCAAGGGGGGGTTTACCCCCCCCCCGGTTAAAACCCCCCCTTGCAAATTAAAAGAAACAATTTTGCTGAATTTGTTTAAAAAATATAAATAAAGAAAAACAAACATTAAAGAGCTATCGACGTCAGGATCCGCTAGTGTATATATATATAAGTATAAGATATACTCTAAATTATACTCATTACGCATTCAAGGAGTTAAGTATAGATTAAGTCAGACATAGGACAAAATGATGAGATAATTTCATTGCACGAAAATAATTAGGTGAAATTCTTTATATCTATATAATATATATATATAATATATATCTATATAATTATATCTATATAATATATATTATATAGATACAAAGAATTTCGCCTAATTATTTTCGTACAACAAAATTATCTCATCATTTCGTCCTATGTCTGACTTAATCTAAACTTAATTCCTTGAATGCGTAATGAGTATAATTTACAGTGTAGCTTATACATATATATTGTATATATTATATATATATATATATATATATATATATATATAAAGAATTTCGCCTAATTATTTTCGTGCATGAAATTATCTCATCATTTCATCCTATGTCTGACTTAATCTAAACTTAATTCCTTAAATGCGTAATGAGTATAATTTACAGTGTATCTTATACATACATATTGTATATATTATATAGATATAAAGAATTTCGCCTAATTATTTTTGTGCAACCGAAATTATCTCATTATTCGTTTTATGTCTGACTTAATTTAAACTTAACTCCTTGAATGCGTAATGAGTATAATTTACAGTGTATCTTATACTTTTATATATATATATATATATATATATATAATATATACAATATGTATGTATAAGATACACTGTAAATTATACTCATTACGCATTCAAGGAATTAAGTTTAGATTAAGTCAGACATACGACGAAATAATGAGATAATTTCATTGCACGAAAATAATTAGGCGAAATTCTTTATATCTATATAATATATACAATATGTATGTATAAGATACATTGTAAATTATACTCATTACGCATTCAAGGAGTTAAGTGTAGATTAAGTCAGACATAGAACGAAATGTTGAGATAATTTCGTTGCATAAAAATAATTAAGCGAGAAATTCTTTATATCTATATATAATATATATATATATATATACACATACACTGGCGGATCCTGGGGGGGGGGGGGGGGGTTAAACCCCCCTTGCAAATTAAAAGAAACAGTTTTGCTGAATTTGTTTAAAAAATATAAATAAAGAAAAACTAACATTAAAGAGCTATCGACGTCGTTGATCCTGGAATAAAAGCTAATCATGAAACCAAAAATATTAAATAAAATAATTTTGCAAAACCCCCTCCCATTATCGACGTCAGGATCCGCTAGTGCCTATAATTATTCTTTGAAAAGCATGTTAATCTTTATTAGTTTAATTCTTATATTTTATAAAATTAATAATATTTCTTTTACAAAATTAATATTATTTTTATTATTTTCTTGCATTCTTCTATAATCATTTTCTGATCTTATAATTAATAAAATTTATATATATATAATTGTTAATTAAATAATTAAGTTACAAAGAACACATTATTAGAAGATTAGAAATTATAATCGTATATAATTATGAAGAATGTTAAATAAATTGTAAAAAAATCTAAGATATAATTAATTTATATAACTTATGAAAATTATAACTTTAGAAAACGAATATAATATATTGAATTGAGATATAACATGATTATGTGTGGTCATAACTACAAGATTGTTTTATAAACTTTGGCATAAGTAAAAATGGAGCAAAATATTTTTTCAATCTGTTGTATGTACATATACAATATGCAGTTTGATGTTTTATTGTTTAACCTTTCGCTTTTATAAATGCAGAATAAAACGAACTGACGTAGCCGTTGTCACGCCGACATTTTGCTCTAATTGCAGACGAATTAATGTCGCTAGATGAGTGAACCTCGCTGAGCGTTGATTGGTATGCTCAGTACATATCTGGCTTAATATCGTAACGGCGACTGTCGGCATATAGCAAAACCGCGTGGGTGGAGAGGAAAATTGATTCAGTAAATATAATTAGAGTGCAAATTGGCGGCTCTCTTCTATGTCGAAAACTCGATTAAAATAAATTTGAACGCGAACGAGATTTTGCCCCATTTTTAAACGCGCATGCGACTGACGGACTAGTGAAACACATCACTTGTATATTTTCCCCTTTGCTTTTTTATTTTTTGTTTATTATTTAGTTGTTATCTTTTACAACATTTGATTGAATATATTGCTGGTACGTTTTGAGAAAATTATTTTTAGCGTTAAATTACGTCTTCATATACATATATATATATAATGAATTATTATTATATGTATATAAGAAAAATATTATCACAAATATGATAATTGTTGATTATTATGTAATATACGTCATCAATTGAAACATGGAAAACAAAATGCAATTTTATAGTCGAAACTTTCTCTTACTTTCCACTATACAACGTTTAATCTAATATCTACTTTAATACTTTAAGTAATCAGATTACTTTATTGAAAATTATTTAATTAACTTTATGAAAATTATTTAATTTACAGTTTTGCCGCGAAAACTTTTCTTTTAAATCTCTAAATAAAAAACTATTCGTTTACTGTCTATTTGAGGTACAAAGTAGAATAGTTCAATGCAATATGATTCCTATAGAAATGAAACCTATGAAAATTCTCCAAAATTCCTATACGTAGAATAAACATGAATAAATAAAGGAAAATAGGAATAAAATTTTGACTCGGGACGGAATTTTCATAGCAGTATCAGATACATACGCGAAGACAATGCATTATTCTGCGAGTGCAAATACGTCCGATTCCTTTTACGAATTTATAGTATTTGCGAAACGAACGGAGATCTGCTGTCGGCTCATATTAAATTCTCTTCCGTGTCGTTTGTTTGGAAAAAGTTGGACTGTGTGTCGACCGACTGTTGCAATGTAGTCGCAAACGCCAGATAGGTTTTAAGGGTCACCGTGACGTCATAGGATAGATCAGGAAAGGAAAGAGAGTGAAGAGATGAATAAATTACGAGAGCGCTGACACGCTGTCAGTGATAGGAATGGACGAATGGCAGCTCGAACTATTTTTAAATACGTATAGTCAGCCGTTTAAATCCTATAAGCGTTAGTTTATTTCATTTCTTTTTGTTCGCTCCATTTAAATGTCGATATGCCGTTTAATTGGCATCATTTTATATTATCATGTATCTTTTCCAAAACATAAGAATGAAACTGTCGCACGAAATTTTAAATTACATTATCAGACAAGTGCCAGCACAAAATAAATCACTCTTTGCTATTTAATTTACACTTAATTTGTTATTTAATTTATTTAAAATTGATATTGAGCTTGAAAAGAGGTAAAACTTTGTATTTAGAAAATGTGGAATTGAATACATTTTATTAATGAATAACGCAGAATGTTTTAAAATTGTCCGATGATATTACATATACATATAATCTCATCTCTCAAAATATAATTGTTGCGAATATATATATATATATATATATATATATATATATAGTTATAACTAAAAATATAACTATATATATATATATATATATATATATATATATAGTTATATTTTTTAATAAAATGAACTTAATTTGCAAACTTGCTTTGCATGACTTAGAGTACAGCCTGTCTAAATTTTTTACTTTAAACTGTTGACACGGAAATACAAAAACTTGATGTCGCGTCTGCTGTATATACATGAGGGCATGGCGCCAGAAACATGCGACTTCGTGACGCCATTCTTGTTTTCCTGCAATGTTTATTCAGTTTTGCTCTCGTCTTAATATCCATATGGTTATTTTATGAATCAAGTCGTGTTTGCAATAAAAATTGTAATTGCACTCTAAAATAAAGAAATCTTTATATATTGAGAAAATATTTATTTATGCGAACTGTGTTTGATAATATTTCTTTCTAAATCGATGTTTATAAAAATTATTTTTTTATATATACAGCAGACAAAATAATTGTTAGCTTAAGGCTCCTGGCTCCTTGTCGACCATGTCAAAATCGTGACGTCAGAGGCGAGAAAACACACGCTAAAATTTCTTAGATGCCATTTCGAAATAAAAATATATTTCGATGAAACAGCACTTCAGATGGCTTTAGCACACTCTTAAAAAACCCCGAAAACTATCCTTTCCCCTTTATAATCAATCAACAGCTGTAAAATGTAATATTATGAAGCCCAGTCCGTCTGGTCTTTGCACATGCGCAGTCATTCCGTATGTCAAAGTCTGATAACTCGATCATTTTACAGCTGTTGATTGATTATAAAGGGAAAAGGATAGTTTTCGGGGTTTTTTAAGAGTGTGCTAAAGCTATCTGAAGTGCTGTTTAATTGAAATATCTTTTCATTAAAAAATGGCATCTAAGAATTTTCAGCGTGTGCTTTCTCGCTTCTGACGTCACAATCCAATATGGCCGCGGTGAGCACCCAGGAACCTTAAGTGATTATTTTATAAAGTTGAATTGCGTAATATAAGTCTTAGCTCATGATATCAGATGATTTATATGTCGTTTAAGTTGATTTGTGATTCTCGCGTTTCCTGGATAAATAGCTAAAGTTTATTTTAATGCACATTGCAGACATTTCCTGACCATTGCGCTAAATCACGAGTAATATAGTTGTCGTGGCTCACCAGCAGGAAGCATTACAGAGACATTCCGTGTTCTGAAATATAGTTTGTTGCACAATGTCACATGTATAGTCATGCATCATGATTTTGGAATACAATTTGTTTGCGCAAATTTGATTTTTGTCATTGATTACGAGATGTGTTACTTTCCATTCGTTCGCATAATCTTGTCTTCCTCAGGATTTAAAAAAATTATGAGCGAACTCGAAAAGAAAGAAAGATAAATGAGAAGGAAAAGAGAGAGAGAGGATGGCAGGGAGAGAAGAGGGAAAAAGAAAGGGAGGGAAGGAAGGAAGAAGAGAAGCTTTTTTGCGTGCAAACTTTCTGCATCTCGTCGTTGGCATAATAATTTTCTCATATTCATATTCATAAGTACTGCATGCATATTCACAATAAATTTCCCAGCAGAATCGCTGTACTGGAAAGTGTAAATTATTTTGTAACAAATTGAAAGCTGTCTATGTGGATGTTCAGTATAGAAGCAACGTTGTCGGGCCATATTTCATTCCCATACAAATAGTTTAAGTTAGTCTGATGAGAAATTGTCAATTCCAGCTTTTCGCGTATACGATTGAACCGCATAGCAAGCGACACGAAAGTGCGCAGTGTTTGAATGGAGTTTGCTCTAATTATTTAGTTTTGACACTTGATTTAGTTTGCTGTAAGAGAAAAAACTGCAAGAGAAAAAAGAAAAAAGGTGGACTCAACATATAAGATACTTTAATTTCGTGATATTAAAAGTATTAATAATTCTAAATATTAGAGCGATTAGAGATAGTATAAATAATGTCACAGAAAAGTTGCTTTCGAAGAGAGTTGCAATCTTTTTAATTTTTTATTAAAAAAGGAAAGGGGAAAGGAAGACAGAGATAGTTTTTGTCAATATTCGATTTCTAGATTAACAAGCTTTTAGTGTTTGTTTTGCATAACATACATTCGTTCTATTTTGAAAACGAATGATGCGATAAATTTTGTTATGCGCCAAGCGACATTAATCTTTTAGAAATCTCTGTTCTGATATATGTATCGTTGAATCTTGCCAGCACATGCATAGTATTAAAGTAGATCCTTTTGCGAGAGACCGTTTGCATTTAAGTAACTTAATTTGTAACTTATCGGACGACATTTTCTAAATAACTTGATTTTTCGCTTGAATAACATGATAGCCAGTAATAGACTATTATCTAATGATCGATCTTATCTTTTGAGAGAATCAGTTTAATCTGTGTGTTACATTTAAGTTAATTTTTTTATACAGTGGTTGTACAAAATATTTTACTTATAATAATATTATAATTTTAAATTTTTATTACCGGCGATAATTAATTTTTTCCTATTCTTATATAGGATCGAGTCTTATACCTTACGTTATATCACATGTTTTTTCTATATTTCTTATTATCTTTCGGAGGACCATTTAATTAATGATTTTGCATATTTTTAAACGAGCTCTTTCATTTTTTAATTAGATTTAATTATTAGTTGTGATAATTAACTTTTCATTAACTTTAGAGTCCTCATTTAAATACAATAACATTAAGTTATAATATGTCTTTTTTCAATATTTTTTATTATCGAACGGAGAACTATTTCATTAATGCATTTGTATATTTTTAAACACGCTTAATTATTATCGATGATAATTATATTATTTTTTTTAAATTGCATTATTTTTAACATAATTGGACAATGGCGCGCGCTTGTTTTTCTAGTTTTTTTTAAATTTTATAAAAATATATACTTCAAGAAATAGAAATAGAATATATATCAAATATTTGCAATTTTATTTTAATCTTTCTTTTCCCCTTTAATTTTCACTTTCCATTTCAAAAAGATAATACATATGATATATAAAGTACAAAGTTTATTTATAATTATTTTAGTCAGCTGCTGTACTAAATATATTTTAAGAAGCCAAAATAAAATAATAATATAAAATAATATATAAATTTACTCTCTTCGAAAGAGATTCATGATTGCTCGAAAACACGTACTGCTTGTGGAAAACGTGTTTTCAATCGAAATTGTAAGTAGCTTCACGATAAGTCCCTAGGAGTCAATAAATCGGGCCCCTTCCCATCTACGATGACCTATGCTCATCTGTCTTTCTTCCGTCCTTCTCTCTTCTCGCCGATCGTGCTGTCATCGTTTGTCTTTGTCGTTTCCGCTGACCAGGCCACCACTGGTTCGCCTCTGTCGAAGCTAACTTCTCCCCTCCGGCAGGATGGACTAGGTCGGCGAATCGAATCCCCAGCGTTTATTTCTTGCTGCAGAGAGTTGCCGGAGGGTGCGAAATTTTCCAAGGTAGTACGTGTGAATACAAGAGAGATGGAATAATGCAATAGGGAGAGACAAGATAGATCATACAAAGATCCAAATAGAGGGAGTAAAACGATACGAATCGAAGAGAGAGAGAAAACGAGAGCGAGACTATAAAATCGTACGTGAGGAAGACGGGATGAATGAAATGACTGAGACACATAGGCTCGAGAAAGCAGGGAAAGTATCGGTTTGTTCGTAGATGGAGGGGTGAAGAAAATAACAGAAGAGAAGACTATCTGCACGAGAAAGAATACATTAGTTCGAAATGTAAAAGGAAGGAATAGTGTATAGAAACGCAAAAGAAACAGGGAGTCAGATCGACGCCAGGGCGACAAAGGTAGCTGAAGAACCAAGGATCAAGCGAGATGGAAAATAAGGGAGAAACTACATGGAAGGCAGTCCGAGTTGGATAAACGAAGAATGCGCTTCCACGAGTGCGAGAAAGATAAAAAAGTACGAGAAGTTAAGGGAGAACTCCGGATTGAAAGAGAAAAAGAGAAAGACAGAAGGAAAAAGAGAGGGATCGCAGAGACAGAGCTTCGCAGATAAAAGAGAGGGTGAGCTTTCCCGCGAAGGGTGAGAGAGGAAAAAGGCCAGGGTGGGAGAGCTAGCAGCCACCGCACAGCTACACCCACGGTGACGATCGAGGCGGACCTCAGTCGTCCGCGCACCCTCGAACGGTGAGGGAATAATATTCATCTCCTTGCTTTCGCCGCTGCCAGCACCGAATGCAAGCCACGTCACACTCCGCCTGTTTCATCTGACCTCCGATCTGTGCGACGTTTCCCGCCGACGTCACAGCTGTGCGGGCATTCGACCTTTGGCGACTGATAAAGGGTGAGTAAGTAAAGCCATTCAGCTAGAAACCCCAAAAGGGATCAATCGAGACGCCGTTCTTTCGAGACTCATTCGTGTTCAACAGTAAAGCGTGATCGAGTGTTCAATTTTCATATACTTGATGAAAAGCGATTTTTTTAATTAATTAGGCTTATGGACAGCGAATGGCATCGAATGATTCTTGCTAGGAAAATGATGCATAATAGTTTGGGTTAATCTAATAAAAAATAAATTAACAGGAGATTTTTCAGAACAAAAATTAAATATACCTAAATATATTTTTAAAATTGATAATCGAGTTTTCTTATATAATTTAATTGTTAATCCAAAAAGTATAAACTTTACAACATTAATGTCGTAAACGACGATATAGATGATACAGGAAAAATATCATGGCTTTATATGAAAATATTTTATACGATTTATAAATATAGGAATCCATCGATATAGACACAATTATCTTGAGAAATCACGCTGAATTTGGAAGCATCGTATTCCAAAGCTCATTCATGTCATGAACCAATCCATGTCTATGGCTTTACGTTTTACATTGAAACAGAGGCATTTATTGGCGAATTTCCCTGTCGTTAAGGGAATTAAGTATAAATTGATTCATTATTTGCTCGTTAAATTTGACAATCAGGGAACTTGTTCGATAAATTGCTAAGCGTCAATGAGATTGCACTTGAAACGAACGAATTTATTGGAATATAGTTCAGACCATATACGATAGAGATTGTCTCTTTGTTAAGAACTTGTTATGTTTTAATTATTGATATAGCACGAACGAACAACTAATGAGATTGGAGTAATGTAATTTTTGTTAAACACAATTGAGTCAGTTAATCGAGTTTATTAAGGCCCATCAGTTAGCTATCGATTTGACTAATTAGCATGGGTAGCACGTTTCGCTCGGTCT
The DNA here is from genome assembly GCF_030444845.1 of Prenolepis imparis. Taxonomy (NCBI): domain Eukaryota; kingdom Metazoa; phylum Arthropoda; class Insecta; order Hymenoptera; family Formicidae; genus Prenolepis; species Prenolepis imparis. The sequence continues at coordinate 16,949,700 of NW_028141166.1, read as the reverse complement.
TGAGATGACATGCCTGCATATATACACATAATCGTTAATATACTGTATTACTTATTGATTGATACAATCTGTAATATTTAAAATTTTACAACGACAGGGATAGTTTTCTATTATTTAACTTTAAAAAATATATTTAAAAAATATGTAGTAATTATTTAGCAATATTAAATAGAGATGAGAATTATATAAGTATATGTCAAACTTCCTTATGAATTTATACGAATTTTTGTAAAGACATTTTCTATTAAATATGCAATAAATCTATAATTATATATATAAATATATAATTTTATATATATATATATATATATATATATAATTATATGTCTCAAAGTTTTTTTATAAATTTATTATAAAGATGATACACTATACATCTTCGATAAAAGTTTTCTATTAAAAAGTTAAAAGCGTCTACTTGTTCCTTTAAAAACCGGTGCAAAATATGAATTCAAGATTGAGAATATACAATCGCCGGTGATAAAGTATCTTGCACTTGTCTGGAAATGAAGTGACGAACGTTGCTCGCATTTCGACGTGGAATTGGTGTGTAGCACGTTCGTGAAGCTCGCATGAGAGAGATCCTGAACGTGTTTGCCTTGCTCGCGGAAGCAGAAAGCGAGGTTAAACAGGCAATGCTTTTTTTCTTTTTTTCTTCCTCGATTTTCTCGCTGTACCTATTCGTGGTAATCGATACCCGATCGACGAAACGTTACTCACATTGCGTCCGATTGTTCGCAAATAAGAGTCATATTATTTAAAATTTGCAAGGGTATTCTGAAATTATATTATATAGCAATAATATGATAAAAGAGAAGAGAGTTTCTAAAAAAATTATTATCTGAAGTAAATATTTTTCAAATTTCCTACATTCGCGGTATCTCATGTGTCGTAAAATATTTACTATATTATAATTTCATTAATGAAGTATGATATTTGTAATTAATAATACCTATTCTTGTATCGCACTTCTTCGATGATTCTTTGAAAAATCTTGTAACTTGATTACATTTGACAGTTACATATCGCCAATATTGCAGTGACACCATCAGTCGCGTGTCACTTCCATTAACATCAGCTTGATGCTGCTTTTTTAATCGATATGTCGTATCGCACTGCGTCGTTGGGGTCATACCAAAGGGACATCAGTCCCTGTGCATACAAGGTTCTCCATTACAGCAAAATGGGAATAATAGCGGAGCACACGAGTATTGCAAATAATTTACTGCGCGCTTGTTTATCCGTTGCTACTGCAAATTGGATATGCATTCGTCGGGGAATAATACACGGTCTGCCTGTTAACGCGTTGTCACCGTGATATCACATATCTGTTCATATGTCAAAAGAAAAACAGTAAAAAAAGTAAGAGAAACAGAGAGAGAGAGAGAAAGAGAGAAAGAGTGTGTGTTTATTCTATAGAATAAAGATTTTTGCATCAAATCTTGCCGAATCCAAAAGTATATTTGTTTATATATAATAATGTATATAGGATTTTATTTCTATATTTTATATATATATATATATATATAATATATATAATAAATAATTTCCATTATAATATACATACTTTCAAATAATTGCTTAAAAGGAATTTTTTTTTATTCGTCCTCACGATGGAATGATAAAAATAATTGCGAATCTAAGATTCCTCTATTCATTTTCTTCATAAAATCAGCGCAGCATAATCTAATGCTTCAAAGATCTATATAATCTCCTATTTTTAAATGAAAGTTGCGTAAATATGACGCATTTAATAATTTCAAACCCATGACGCATATTCGATAATAATAATAATATCTTATTCATGAAATTGATCAAGCTATTACGAATCTATTATTTATTACACATAGTTATATTATAGTTAACTATATATATATGCGATAAAAAATAACTTGCAATCTAAAATCTCACTTTTTTTTACGAATTTCAATTTTTTTATATCATAAAATTCTTCCAGAAAAAAATAAATTATCATAAAATCTGTGTGTTCTATAAAATGATATATTTCCTTTTTTTGATTGTTAATTATACCGGGAATAAAAATAATAGAAGTTGAGATAAAAACGGTGAAATAAGCATGCAAATCTTTAATTTTAATTAATTACCATAATCATCGTGACATATTGCTTTATTTCTATATATAAAAAGAATTCATTATTGATGTCTCTCGATGGGACACAGGAATCGATACGCGTTTCTCGCGCATGTAATCGAATCTATGTTCTTCATGTGTAGGTTCTCTTCTAACTTGGAATGAAAGAGTTAACGAGTTTTCTGCACGAGACCACTATCTCGAGTTTTCACTTCTATCGACAAACGGGAAGTATGTGATTCCTGTGAAATCGATGATTATCTCAATTCTTGAGACTTATTTTAACATGTAAATTAGAACGCAGAGCGCAATGTGGATATTTGCTGAGAGAAATAGAGAAAGAGAGAGGGAGAGAGAGATGGGAGAGAACGTAGGCAATTTCTGCACTAAGTACAAAGCGAAGATGCGGAGTGTTTCTCGTAGAGACAGTTCGTGACTTCCGCGTCGTCGTGCGGTTAACTGTCTTTCGTCATTACTAGTTTCCAACGAATGATGGCTTTCATACATGGCTCGTACTCTGTTCAAATTTAAACGATTCTTGCTTTGCGAAATGTTTGACAAGTGAATCGTATATCGAGGCACAATTTTCATTTGAGATATTTCTGTATTACAAATAACATTTTCAACGCTTAGCTAGTTTGTGATAAATTAGTCAATTTGTTAATTTGCAGTTGTATACTATATATAAAATAGTATAGTATATCAAAGTATATATAAATGAAATATGTAGATAGGGTTAAAAGGATAACAAAAAGATTAAAATTAATTTTTATCAATAATAATTAAGAGTAGTCTTGTTTGCTTATTTTTATTTATACTCTGATAAAATGTTAAAATATTTCATCCGTGAAATAAGTCATAAATTAAAAATTAAAAATTCTCTCTTATCAAATATTAAATATAAATTATTCGGGATTCGTTAGTTTCCTAAAACTACCATGCAAATATTACTCGAGTGACGGAAGTGATGCAAATTGATTCACTACAAACACAAACAATATTGTTGTTTCGCACGATCATAAATATTCATTTACACATGTAGTTTTTGAAACCACATTAAATTACGTAAAACTGAATATTGTTTATGCACTTTAGATATAATAAGATTAATATGCATGAGATAAGATTATATCACTTAATTATAACGGTCTTTAAATTATGAGAATTACTATATGTTCCTCGAGTATTCAGATAAATATTTGTATTATATCGAATAATTTTGCAAGGGAAAAGCTATACACGGAGAAAATTTTACAGTAGAAATTACATGAAAACAAATTATATTCTCTTTGATAATATTTATTGTAAAACTGAAATATAATATTAATATTTATTACTATAAAAATTGTAAATTATGCATTTGTTTTATTATTTATTAATTATAAATTTGTTTGTGCATCAAAATATTTGAATAATTATAATATTATAATCTCTTGTAAAATATAATGCGTATATAATATTATTGAATAAAAGTATCGTGATTTTTTTTCTTATACATTAGTATGTCCCACGATTACAAAAATTATATTCTAATTTTTTCCGTGTATGTAGATAAACAGTCGGTTAAATAATCCCTGCCTTGTACGAGCTAATTGTTACTCGATTCTGTAGATGTAGTCCAAACGAGAACTGTTTTGCGAATTGTGTTGCGGCAAGCGATCTTTTGTCTTCACAGATGTGCAGGATATGCGTATTATTATTCTTCTAAGCCGCAGCCATTTGTACGAAGTCGAGGAAATGCTTTTCCTCATCCTTTATGCCTGGAGATACGCCCGAGGTAGTCGGTATATAACAAAATCCGCAGCTCAAAATCCTATCTCTCATGGCGCTGTAGTTGCGAATCGTGACATGGAAGAGAAATTATTTTTATATAACTGCATCGTTTGTGATTTTCTCGAATCAGATTGATAACATCTTTTTTATCTGCAGACATCTAACATTATCTGATAATTTTTCAATATACAATTTTATATGGTTTGTTTTTGCCATTTCTTTATTGTTCCCATCTTTCTAAAACTTTCAATATTATATTAATTGAATTCAATCAATCACCACATTTTGTGAAAGAACAAACGACGTTACCGCTCTCGCGAAGAAATTTGCTAAATCACTTTGTTCGCCCCAGATGTGCGGAGTTGTATTCCGCTGCGACTTCGTTGGCAACATGCGCAGTTTGACTAATGAAGCATTTGTTCGAGGCACGATTCATAGACGCGAATAGCTTCGATTTCTCTGCCGAGAATGTAACTCGAGATGTATGTACATACATGTTATGTTGATATCGAATCCATACAAAACTCTGTACATCGTTGGATCATATATGGAATTTGATTATCCTTTGTTTATTAAAATAATTAACGATGTAATATAGCATACGGATAGATTTGCACTTACATTACTCGATACAATAAGAGGATACAAACGCGGAACGACTGATTGCTAGAGCGATAAATAGAGAAATGAAGAATGACTGATCATTAGGGCGATATGTTTAGAATAACGAAGATTACTTGTCGAAATTACTAATATATGTCTCGTACGCGAGTCGAATATCGGTTGGAAACTCGGCTTTTATGTATGCAGAAATAGTTGGCGAACTATTTCCCACTTTGACAGTTTCCATGACGTACCAGCGCGATTCAAACTGATACTTAAGTAGAGTTAGTGACAAATGAGCGATTGATCGCTTTCAGAATCCATGACGTACCAGCTAATTATTCTCATCGCAAATGCTCGAACACAAGATCGAATAGAGAATTTAAACTTACACTAGCGGTGAATTAAAATTTTATATCGACAATTATACACATCGGATGCTACGCAATTATTATAATTTCGATTTTCGTAAACGTGCTGCACGTTTAATGCTCATTCAGTGCACGTATTAACATATTATTACGGGCTTACGCAAAATAATTTTCGGACTTTGCCTGCATGTTAATATTATAATTATACAAAAATATTCGACATTAGATAAAATATTCTTATTTATTACAAAATGAAATTTTATCGTATTTTAATTTAATTTATACGATAATTTAATTTGTTAAAATAGTTAAAGAGAAAACATGGATGTTTAATTTCAGTAGGAAATCACAATTACATAAGACCTAAAACGGAATGTTATTTAGATAATTGTTATAAAGACTATAGATTATTGTGTGATTTACTTCATTTTACTATATATCAAGTAGTAAGCTGGTCTACTTTTATCAAAAGATATTATCAAAAGATTTACAAAATTTTAATTTTAAAGAAAATACAAATGTTAATTTTTAGCCAAAAGGCATGATTTTATTAACGAGTAAAATAAAATATATAGTATTTAGGAAATAATCGTTGAAATAGCATGGAGAATGTTGCAGAATATCGTTTTTCCCGCTTATCAACTCATTGCGGAGTTACAGAGCAAAAGCGCAAGCACTTATAACTACTATTATAAATTGTTTTCGCTTCTAAACTTCTGGAAACACGTTAATGGTAACATCCTACATCGTTTTTTTTTATCGCATCAAAGTACCCAGCTGATAATTTCCACCCAAAAAGATCTATTTAAAGATTTCCACGTGCATCCTGATTTACCGAGTATTTATACCAGTTCCTCTTTTTTTGAAGTTTTCGTGTAAGAATATTCGAATTATTATTCGCTTCCTATTTATATTTTACAAAAACCGAAATATTTATAAAAAGAATAGTATTTTTAACGCGAGCTTATTTATCTGTATTTATGTAACTATAAAATTATACATTTCTTCTGCTTATTCTGAAAACTAATGTTATAAATTAATTTTAATTTAAGCAATGAGATAAAATTTACAATTTATTACAATTTATTTAATTATTTAATTATTTTTTAAAATTATTATTTAAATAATTAAATAAATTGTAATAAATTGTAAATTGTTTTTAAATTTTAAAACATTATGTTTGATTTTTATTATAATATTTATAATATTATATTTATAAAATTTATACTTGTTCCTCTGTCTTCTCTTTTTGATTTTGATTTTTGGGGTTAGTATATTTGATAAGATAACTAAGATAAAATATTTTAAAAAAGAGATGTAAACTGAGAAAGTGCATTATCTCTGCTGAGATTATAATATATGCCACTTTGTCACTAATGTTTGACTATGCGCCGCATAGAAATCAATTCTAAATATTTATGCATCATCCACGTGCTTCTGCATTATGCATGTGAACGTTGTATCTCTCATACATAAGCACACATTGCATGTACGAGCGGAAGGCTCAGAATGACAGGAGCTTATATTAGATAATTTTCATGTCAAACGACTACCATGTATAACGTCAAAGTGTCATACTATAAACCTATCTCCTAAAGATAGGGTGAATATTGTGTTGTTAATATAGTTGAGTGAATAAAACATTTTGCCTGCGCCTCAGGCCTGGGATATTGAGCGACCTAGAATAATCATGCTACAACGATAGCACTAATATCCACATTAATATCCTGCTAGTGGAACTTATTAAATAAAACTTGGAATCTTTGTATATTAGAAGAGTTTTTCTTTTATATATATAAGTAACTTGAGCCTTTAAATTACATTTGAAGTTTTATTTAAACCATGCGTCACGCACACAAAACCAGCATATACACGCGCACACGTGTATATATATGTAGGTATATATAAGCTTTGTAATAATTATTTACTCTTTATATCTTTCTTGATTTATTTATTATTTTAATGCATGATAACTTAGCTTTTCATATCTCTTTTCTTACTCTCTTAAATGAAATATTTATTTCTATTAAATTAATTTTAATTTTGTAAATTGCTTAAGCTTTATTTCAAAATATTTTTTATACGTCAAGATTCGATTTAGAATTTCGTATTTGCTGATTATAGATCACGATCATAAGCGGCGTCTGCTCGTGACACGCATGAAAATAGGGACGATGTTCGATGTTCCACAAATTGCTTCTTCCACTTTAAATCGCCCGCATTGTAGTGGTGGTTTATCGTGGAAGCGGTTGTTGTTATCGAATCGCCTCTACGATTTCGATTTTATTCCACGTCACGTTCCATAGAAATTTGTTACGTAATGAAAGGAAAAATTTGTCTGGTTAATTGCACAAATGATTCTTTATATATATGTATGTATGTATATATATATATATATATATATATATATATATATATATGTCTTAGGTAAATACTTTTCGTTATTTAAAGACAATATTATTGTCAATATATCTGTTTATTATTCTCATCTTTTTATTGTATATATAGGTATTTTTTTCATTGTATATATATTTGTTTTATTATACATATGTACAATATGTGTGCGTGTATACGTATGTGTTTAGCTAAAATTTATATTTATTTTTATAATATACCATTGTAAAAATTTGAAAAACTGATATCCAAAAGTATTACATTTTATATGATATTCTTTTATTTATTAATTTTCACGGCCGTTTTATATTAATATAATAGCAATGCAACTTTCGTCGACAGTCAAATGACAAAGCATGAATTTTATTCTTTCCTTCGCCGAGGCGAGCGAAATGTCACTCTTCCTCTCTCGCGATGTTTTCACGTGGAAATCCGTATTTGCATAACATAAATTTACGGCTGCTTTAAAAGGATATCGCGAAGAGAGGACATACAACACAGAGCCGACAATTAGCAAGAAATTCAGTAAATTCTTGAATACGTTTTTCTGTCTCTCTCTTTTTTTTCTTATTTTGCATTTATTCCTTATATCTAGATATTTTTAGCGAGCAAAGAATGCATACTTCCGGTTAGCGAACACTCGAATCTCATTCAAGTGTCTGTCATTTGCATGGCATTGTAGTACTTCAACGCGCTTCGACTTTTATTTCACAAATAATAATTAAGGCGTTTGAATGTTTACATGGTCTTATTTCTTGCTGTATTATTATCGTAATGAAATCGTCATAAATTACTTTCATTTATATAGATTTATTTGTTCTTAATAACAATAATACTTTGTAATACATATATTTAATGTTTAGTATTATTTTATCTTTAATTTATAGTTTTCTACTAACAAATTATTTCTCATTTTTTACACTCTATATATTTTAGAAATAATATTCTTATAACACAATTATTACTCTCGATTTTTATGTAATGTTAATTTTGTGATAACTCTTAATTTGCTGACATATATTGATTATATTCGCAGTCATTACAGTTTAACTTTTATTATACACTTTAACTTCTCTATAAAGTGATAAATGTTATTTCTTAGAGAGAACTCGTCGATAAATTTTTAAAATGAATAAACTTTTTATCTTTTTTTTCTTTCTATGTCTGGGATAGATGAACAATTATACATACACACATACATATACACATACATACACACATGACAAAGTAAGTTCATATTTTTAATGAAAGTGACCCCGAGAGTGAGCGCAACTATAGAGAGTTGTGCAATTCTAGAGAGAATTTAGAGAAATCTGAGTTGATGGTCTAATGGATTAACATTAATAAGATAATTAATAAGATATTTCTGCTAAAAACGCGTGAACATATATGTCTGTTCCATCAAATTATATGTATATATATACACACATAACTCTTATATATATAAGTCTAAACTAATTATAATAATTAAATAAAATAAATAATTAAACAAGTTTACAGAACACAGAATAATGTTATAGTAACTAAATATGTATTAAAGAAGGAAACTTTTATTTATAAGCGTTATTTAATGTTGAGCGTTATATGTATATAGCTCCACTTAATATAGATTTGTTAATATGTTATTTATAGAATAAGAATGTATAATTGAGAGATATAATATTAATAATTAAGAGATATTACACAATAAGAGATATTGATATATTACAGTATCTCTCAATTATGCATTTCAATTCTATAAATAACATATTAACAAATCTATATTAAGTCTCTATAACGCTCAACATATTAAATAACGCTTATAAATAAAAGTTCCTTTCTTTAATGCTTATACATATTTAGTTACTATAACACTATTGTATGTGTTCTGTAAACTTGGTTAATTATTTATTTTGTTTAATTATTATAATTAATTTATATTTTAGATGCATTAGGTTTTGTGTCTTTAAAATATTTATTAATTTTTTCATCAAATTTTCTTAATCAATTAAGCTTTCTAAAGTGTGTGAAAAATTCTCAGCATTGTTTAATCGCCGACGTTAAGTCTATCCGATAGATCACGCTGATATGTGTGTGTGTGTGTGTGTGTGTGTGTGTGTGTGTGTGTGTGTGTGTATGCAAATACATCGATACACCAACTATGTCTGTGTTCTGTATGTCTATGTTCTATATTTATTTTTATATTTTCACCTACACGCGTGACGGATTTTTTCCGCCTGTCTGCCGAGTTAACGGGTGGTGCAACGAGAAAGCGTATGTAACTGCGAGCATCGGAAAGCTTTTTAAAGCGAATAATGCGCAAGGGCTAGAAATTATACGAGCTCTGGCTAATGGCGCCGCAACGGCTGGTATTAAATCATGATACTGGTTGCTCTATGATGTCGGATTATCGATGAAGTTCACGGTATATGCTGCTGCTAAAAAGTGCATAAAGCCGTTATGAAATGCAAATTTTATACAGATGCACAGGATGAAATGCGATTAATCAACACAGTACGCAACATTATTAATGAGTATTAGATTATATCAAAATTTATTAATTTTTTCTAACTTTATCTAATTATGCATAAAAAAATTACAATATTATAAATAGAATAGAGAATTATAAAGAAGAAAGAGAGAGAGAGAGGGGGGGGGGTATTATTTATTTATTATAGAACTTATCATCCATCTAAGTAATTTAGAAATCTTGCTTTGTTGATCATATATGTATAAATTGTAACACAAAAATTAGAACTTTTAAGAAAAAAGATTTTTTTACGTACTCAAATATTATATTAAAAATACGAATAAGTTAAGCCTAAGATAGTATTAACTTTTTTATTACAAAATTAATAACTATTGACGCATTTGGGAAAAAAATATACAGTTGTGTGCTCTTACAATTTCTGCAGGTGGATCATTATATTTAATCGCGTTAAAGTTTGTTGTTTCACTATCACTGAAATGCAAAAGCTTAATCTTTATAACTTGAACAATGCGCTCTTCGCATATGTGTTTACCGCGTTCACATCGTTAACAATTGCTTAGAACACGCCTTTCATTGTCCGCCGCAGTTTGCGGGCAATTTCATTTTCAGTCGTGGAAAATTTATGCAAATCGCCGAGAAGAGTCGAGCTCTATAATGAGTTCACGTAATAGTATCATCCGATTTTAGATGATGCGAGAAAGTGCAGTTACCGACTCTGAAGAGCGACGATAGAGTAGATTGTAATGAAAGAGAAGCTTTCGTTATCATACACAACCGCCCACGAAAATGTTTCTCGAAGAGTAGATCGCAATAATAATGATAAGAATAATAGGCGTGTATGTAATCGATAACTTAAAAGCTTAAAGTAAAGAACATCATGATGTTTTAGAAGCCTAAAGAGATTATGGTGGATTAATTTCACAATTTACTCTTTTCTTCCATTTATTTAAAATATAATTTATAAAATATATTTTTAAGTAAAATATAATTTAAAAATAAAATATAATTAAAAAATATAAAAAAGAAATTTTTTTCTGTTTCTTTAGAATTTATAAAATATTTCATACAAGAAAAATGCATGAACTCTTTACGTTATTTTGCACAGCGAATCAAAAAACAATTTTCCAAATTATGTAAATGACAATTATATATATTTTATTTATATGTATTTTACATTATATATATTATATATATGTATATGTATTTTACATTAAAGTATTGCTATTGCAAAAGTTTATATAGACAGTAACTACGTGTATTCTTCAATACATCTGTTTGCCGATAAAACTTGTAATTAAAGCCGTAATTAAACTGCAATAAGAAGGTAATTAAAAGAAGAAATTTCCTTTCTTCTGTGCATATTAGACGCGAGCGATAGTTAATGATAATCTAAAAAAATCGTCGTTAACAAATAATGGAAAAAGACAAAATTAGTCATTCTTGAAGAGAATAAAATGGAAATTTATTTCTACTGTTTTATTTTTGCCTGGTGAAGATTCTAGTACTTATAATACTATTTTTTCTTTGTAATTCAAACTGTACACTCTTTGTTAGGAAACTAAGCATTTTTAGGAAAAAAGATATTTATAATTTTTAACGCGCGTTTGAAATTTGTATATTGATACTTTAAAAAATGCTTTTCAGAAGAGCGCTTGTGCGCGTGAGTATTAGTGAATTGTGTTAGAATCAACATGTGGATGACAGAATAAAGTGCTTTGTTATGTCGCGAGCGCAAATAATATCTGTCGATACGAATTTTCAAATGTTTCGGAATAAGTGGATATAAAGCGCTATCAAAAAGCTATCATGCAACGGTGTAACGAGGTATTTATAGCGATCGCTATATTTACAGCATAGCCGTATTATTCCAATAAATGCTACATTGTACTATTTTAATCATTATTTTAGAGAGAAAGAAACTTCATTTTGCTAGTTATATATAGAACTTCTAATAAATTGATTGTAGCAAATATTTAATAAAGAAAAAAGCACAATTATGCAAATATTATCGCAAATAATGTTAGCACGTTATCACAAATACGTTAACACAAATTAAATTAAGATATATCAATTAATATATAAATCATTTTTCCGTCATTGGTATATTGTATATAATACTAGTATTAATAGCACAATTAAAGAGATATTTAAAAATTTATATTAAACAGTAATGAGATTTATAAATTTTCATCTATAGCTCATATAAAAGTTTAAACACTCTATATTAACTTCTTTCATATGAACTTTTTATGAGATTTATTTCACGAATAATATTTGACAAATGCTTATTCAATTAATTTTTTATTATAGCTTTTTGGCAGCACTTTATATCATAATTTGCTGAATGAAAATTTGCTTTCTACACAAAGAGTGCTTAAAAGTACGCACTTCTAGTGCGTTTTCAGCTTTCAAGCTCGAGGGCACGCGTTTACCTCTTTTATCACGGAATGCGAAGTAGCGGCGTCGCATTCACCCTATTTTTCGCTCTTCATACTTTTTTCGTTAAAAAAAGGCGGACTGGGTCATATCGCACTTGTTTGCGGCCGGTAGGAAATAGTTAAAGCCGCTCACACGGACTTCTCTCGCATATTACTACGTCCAAGTTGAAGTACACAAAGTTATCTTGCAAAAGGCGGCTTATTAACCCGTTCAACTTTGCAAAGATCTTTAAGAAGAAACGAAACGAAACCATTTTTTTCTATAGAACATTAATATTTAAATATAATAAAAATTGCGACAAACATTATAAGGACAAATATATATATATATAAGAAATTCGATTTTAATTAATTTTTGTAATACGATTTTTTTCTATATTTATAAATAAAAAAAATAATTATATTAATGATAGGAAAATCTCTGAAGAAATATTTTATGCGCATTTATATATATAGAAATAATTTTAACTGCAAACAAGAAATATTGTGTTATTTTGGCCTTATTTTGCTAATATATTTTATTTTTGGATTCGTTTCATTCAATTATTGTAAAAGAGTGGAATAATATCGAAAAATTATTCAAGCACTATCTCGTTCAAGCTACTTATTTTTTTCATGATACACTTGATGGGCGGACAATTATTTCTACATCGAGAGTTTAATGGCGAATTGTTATTCTTGCTATGAAGGATTCAAACAGATCGGGAAAGACCTTTCTGAAATTGGGGCATACTTGTTTGAAGTTTTATCCGGATTAAGCTTATTGTTATTATTTTTTAGAGGGAAGTGAGGAACGCGCGGAATCGAGGTGCGTCGTCGTCGTCGTGACGATGACGTTACTCGCAGCTGCACGTGACGGAAGGTTGATTAAACCGGAAATTTTTCTCCATAGTTCTTTTTATATAGAAAACGTATGCAAAAGTGGGTCAGATAAGCAACGATAGGCTTAGGATGGGATTACGTGGTATTTGAGAATTGATGTGATGGTTTCTATTAATCGAAGATTCTGAATTTGTGTTGTGCGATCACGATAGGGTTAAGTTGTGAATGAAATATTCTCTCTATAGCAAACATTCAATTTTGAGATTGATATTGATTTGAAATGATTGCAGTAGGATTTAATCTTTAGCGTATAAAATTAAATTTGCACGCGTCACTAAAGAAAAATATAAAGATATTTTAACATTATTAAAATACGTACATGTATAGATGTATTCTTAAACAATTTTATTGCGGATCAACGATATATTGAAATATATAACATTTTCAATCTCGGTATATTTCACTGACGAATTGGACGCGTTCATTAATAATTCCAACAAAGTCCGAATAAAATATTATCCATTTGCTTTTATAAAAGATAAACTATATGAAACAGAGATTCCATTTATATAAAATATATATATAGTATAAAAACGAAAAAATGTTAAACCGAAAAAAATCAATAATCGTTACAAATACGAAATACAATAATACAAATTTGTGGTTGATTAATATACATTAATATAACATTAATTGTTATATATATATATATTTCTCGAAAATATTGATTAAACTTTCTCAACTAATAATGAAAGAATTCTTAATATATTGAATAATTGATGATCAGAGATAAGCAGCAGAAATGTTTACTTATTATTCATTAGAATTTTACGAAACATTATTTGATTTCAAAATTTAATGCATAAAATTATTTTAAATAAAATCGTTATACATTTGAAACAGCTGATTCTGAAATCAGTGGCGTTATTCAATTTGTGTATTGCCGGAAAAATCAATACTGAATTCAGTGCAATATATATTCGGTTTCGTGTATTAGCTACATACTGGAATATTCGATTCTGCAATCAATGTGTACATTTTTGATAGTAAAACTTAGCATAGAATTTATGATTTATATTTAGAAAGAATAAACTTGAACAAATAAGTATGAAAATCATTTTTATTAGCATGATTTGTTATGTAATTAGAACTTGAATTTGTATTTGAAGATATGATAAAAATAAAATATTTACATTACTTAGTCGGATATTATATATTATACTTAGTTTTATCTCATCAATTTTGTTTGTAAAAATTTGAAATTTTGTTTTTTATAAGAATATATTTCTAAAATTGTTTCAACTTATTTTTGAATATCGTGAGAAATAGATTTCGGAAATCTATTTAAGAACGATGAAACCGGGACATCGCAATGTTTTCCTAACGTTCCATAATCATTGTATATTTAACAGGCACATGTGTGATGGGCAAGATCTTTTAATTTTAGCGAAGGTCCCGGACAATAACTGAACGGCTTTAAAACAGGTCGAAAAATTTACACAGCCGGAGCTCGTGTTACTTTCCGTTTTTCCGCACACTCTTCCGTTCGATACGTTCGCGAATCCTTTCCTGGCGTAAAATTAGAGCTTATTTGTTGGTGTATCTTTAGCTAAGTGTTTCAGAGAAATCCCAGTTTAAGAGGATCAACTCACTGCGTCACTGCGAATTAATTATCCAATTAAATTTTCGGACGTAAAGTATTAAAAAGGATTTTTACGTAAAGCCGTTTGCTTTCTTAAGAAAAAACAATTTTTATAAATCTTAATAAAATACGCATATATATGTTTTATTTATGTGTGCATTTATGTCTTATCTAAATTTATAACATTTTCTTCTTGTTGCTGCTCGAAGGAAAGGAATGGGGGATATCACTTCTTTATATAAAGTATAATATTGACATCCCTTACCTAAGACTAAGAGATAGTGATCGTCAACAGTGTATACTACGTCGTTGATCGATCGGTTTAATCCTTCAAACCATTGTCGAAGGGATTAAATCAAGGTGAGACTAATTACACAAGAGAAAACGCCAAATATTGTCAGCAATGTGCACATTGTTTGGCGATATGTGTACCAATATTAAATTCTTCTTACAGTCGTTTTCGTATACGCGCGAATTCCCTGAATTACTTACATTCCCGGGAAGTCTTCTTGTTATATAGCTTCGCCGTTTATTCCCTCGCTACCAGACGGAATATTCGGCCTTACAGTTTCGTGGCGGATTCTTCAATATTTCTAAATATTCGAAGAGCGATTCTCTTCGCGCTTTGTATTGCATCAAAAAATTCCGACAGAGATAATAATTAACGTCGTCGGGAAATATTTTAACGCAAAATACGGTTAATTTTTAATATTCCGAATAATATATTAATATTTCTATTTGAATTAAGAAATTTTATAGCAAATTATTATTGTCTATATGCAAGTGCATATTTATTTTATTTTTCTAAATAATGCAATTTTCCGTAATAAATGTTAAATTATATATATTTTGTTAAAACGGATTATATTAAATTTAAAGAACACATTTGCATAAATATCAAAATTTAATTGGACAAAAAGTTGAACATTTTTATGAGTTATGAATGAAATTGGCGAACTATAGCGAAGCGTTCCCGTTATTCATGAGATTTTTACATTTGTTCGGTCATTCATTTAATCAACTTAATGTTCAAAATTAATCGCTCGATCGTGTCTAATTATGCTGAATGCCCGTGAAATTTTCGTGCTCTTTTGCCGCGTGTAGTCTCGTTTGTTGCCCTGCTCGGTCACATTTTTAAATTAAATTCTCCGTGGAAATTGGCTTCTGTTAGCACCGCGTCGCGCACTGGTGCCTGGACCGACAAAAACTTTTCATTATTCAGTTGACTATTAATGTAGTAATTTCAATTAGTTGATTAATAACAAATCATTGTATAAATAGCATTATTTTTTTTTATTAAAGTAATTAATAAGTTGACATTATCACATATTTTGCATATCTAAAAATGGTGTTAAAATAATATTCTGCATTTAGATTTATTGTCGTTGCTTTATTTAATTTAGGTTGTCCGAAAAAAATCTCATTTCGTTGCATTTGTTACAAAGACGACGACACGTGCTGTTAGTGTACCAGTTGAAGAGAAGAAAATTGTCTGGGCACCAAAAACGACATTCTCTGTCATCGTATGTCGCGCTTGCTTTCTCGTAACGATCGTAATTTAGTCAAGGTCATGTGGAGGACGAGTAATGGTACCTTAATGGCGGATAATAAATTTCGGCCTAATGATAGGAGAGGGAAGAGAATTGGGAGTTGAGTAATTCCGAAGTCGAGATCATTTTTCTCCCCCATCAAGTTCTGGCGAAAATTTCACTATAGAAACACTATGATTCGCGTATTCCTTGCGAATGCATTCCACAAATAAAAATAATAATTGTCTACTATCAAATTTTTATTTGTTTCGTAACAAGATAACGTTTGGTAGTAAATGTGTGATTGGTATGTAAACTTTTGTTTCGCGACAAACGTCTTAAAAAGTTATCAAATATTTCGTAATTTTTATTTTCAGTAAAAAGTAAATCAGATGTCTAAAAATTATAATGTTAATAGTTAATATATAATTGTTATTGCAATAACTTTGTACCGCTTTAATTCCGCCGACATGTCGCGTATAATTACTTCGTATGTTCAATTTCATCCGCTTATCACCGACCTGAAATATTTCAATTAACTTCGGTGTTTCGTTAGTTCTCTGTCAAGCCGTCATTATTATTCTAATTAGCATTCACGCAGGCGCAAGAGTCGTACGGAAGTCTGACATTAATAGCAAACTGCTGACGAGGTAGCAAGCGGCTTCCATTTAAATACGGCGTAATCTCGCATTACCATAATCTCTTCTCAGCCGCGGAGACCTCCATACTCAATTTATTCGCATTGGCGCGACGCGACGGACGGGTGGGTGGAAGCGCGTATTTTACGAAGATCTACGTGAGATCACGAAGGCGGATCTCGGCGACGACGACGTCGGGTATCCTGCCTGCGGAATGAAGAGTAATCGTTGAGACACGTAGTAAATTTTGATACGAGTGTGTGTGAGCACATATTATCTGCCTAGAAAATTTACCTAAAACTTCATAATTCATCCAACTAAATTGCGATAGATGGTCGTATGCGGTTAACAATTACGAATAAATAAAAAGAAAAATGACGAATTTTGTAGGTACAAGTTTCCAAATGATTAATCTTTGTTCGATATGCTTCTACTGAGAAAGATATTATATTAAGTTTCTATAAAATACAAATATATTAGATTAGGTAACCTTTGAAAAACTTTCAAC
This sequence comes from Prenolepis imparis, assembly GCF_030444845.1. NCBI lineage: Eukaryota > Metazoa > Arthropoda > Insecta > Hymenoptera > Formicidae > Prenolepis > Prenolepis imparis. The sequence goes on along the minus strand of NW_028141166.1, from coordinate 16,932,423 downwards.
TTATTATACCTTTAATGTTAAAGGTGAAGATTATTTGTATCTGTCAAAAAGTTTACGTTTCTGAGTTAATTCTTTTAGATTCCACTGCTTAGCTCTTTAATTGAAAAGTTACAATTTGACGAGACATTAATTCTCACAGATCCACGTTACCCAATTAATCGGCTATTATAAAATTATAAAGTAATATTTCCACAAACGCTATTGATTACTCTCTAACCATTAGAAAATACGTTTTGAAATATTTTTATCTTTTAAAGGCGATATGACAAGAGATAATGATGCTTCAATATTTTCATTAAAGAAAGATATCTAACTCTAAACTTTGAAGAGTAAAAGCGTTTACAAATGTAACAGTGTTTTTGAGACACTCTGCATAATTATACTTTATATCGATTTGATATAAACTTTATGCTTTATGTAATGTATAAATATATTCTGTGTATATATATATATATATATATATATATATATATATATACGTAATATATATCACGGTACATTTATAATATATATGTATATATCTGTGCGTGTATTATTCTTTCAATTATCAATTAATTTTTAGCATTATAACGAAAAATATATCTATGGAAGAGAAAAAATATATAACATAATTATATAAATTTTATTTAATTTTTATTTTTTATTTAATCTTCTGCTTGCTTATTTATCTTGCTGCTATCTACAATTTATAATCTGTTGGCGGCCATTTACATTCATATATATTAATAAAATAAAAAAAGAATAATATGTGTGATAATATAATATATATTATTTATATAATAATTTAATGTATGTGTGTGGGTGTATCAATTCTAATTATATTATATTTAATGGAAAATATTAATTTTCTTCGGGGTATATTGATCCTCATTTCCCGACGCGCCGGATTTACGTTTACTCGGAAACAGTCATTTACTATTATACGACGGAACGAAACACAAACGCGGCCGCACATTCGCATTGGGAAATCCCACGATTTACAGTATGGATGGTGCGTGTTTCATTCGCGCGAAATCGCGAACGCGATGAGTTTCAATCAGAGTTTATTCTCGTACATCTCCTATTCGTGGGATTTGATTGTCAGCATGTCACCAGAATTCCTATATAAATGTAGATTAGCAAGCTTGAAATAAGCTGCTAGAAATGAAATATAATAAGAATATATATATTTATATATTTTATAATAATTAGATTAAAGAATATAAACGCGAATGAGAAAGGATTTGAATCAGGAGAGTTATATTTTGATATTTGATGCCAAAATTATTTGAACGTACTACCTAAATCATCTAAATGAAGTTATTTAAATGCAAATTGTGTTAAATTTAGTTGAAAATTACATTGAAATTAAACGAATAGACAGAAAGAAAATAATTTAAGTCATTGCTTTCTTCGTCATAGAAGCTTTAAATAGTCACTTCCTTTATCAACACTTTTTTCGTTTTCCGTTTTCTTTTTAAACATTCAGGATGCACTTAACTCTCCTAGCGTGTCAAGCTGTTCTCGTTAAACAACTGTTCGTTCATGATGCAATCGTGGCACGATTTTTCTATTTTGTTTTTTCCATTTTTTTTTTCCGTGGGAGACCAGTATTTAATCTTGGTTGAAAGTATCATTTTCCTCCTGCCTTTTGCTTCTTTCCGCCGCGGACGGATGAGGTTTTGCGAATGACCCAACAGAACGCAATTGTATGGCTGTAATAACGAGGTAATTAAGCCACAAGCACAGTGTAAACTTATATCGACTATGGAAAATATAATTTTTAGGAAAATCTCTTTAGTCGTCTAGGCAAATTTGATTTTAAAATTATTACTTTATGTATAATTTATAGAGAAAAGTAAAGACAAAAAAGCGATTTTGTCATTAACTGATTATTCAGTTGTTCAATATTAACTCAAAGTACGTAGAGATAAATTTTTAGCATTTTTCATGAATTTAAGTTGATTAATAAATAATCAATGGATAAAATTGCTCATGATTGATATTTTCCAATTGAAATATTTACTATGTTATACTTAATTAAATTATAATTTGTCTCTGACAATCAAAATCAAGATTGATGAATGTTGTAACAAATTTTCCAAAGCGCTCGATTGCAGTTGTGTAATTTTATTTTACGGCTCGCGAAATGGGAATATTCTCGTTCGTGTCGTACTCGTCCTTTAATCGTTTAATCGATTCAAGCGTTTCTTCCTTCCTCCGTCCTGTGAGTGCGAAAAGTGGAAAACTTTATAGAGCACTTCAGACTCCTATATGCATGCGATGGTTCTATATATGCTCATCAAATGCACTATTCCAGAAGTATATTCCATTTATTTTGAATAGAAAATTAGCGATTTTATTATATTTGCGCTACGTTGCAAGAAAATAAATTTTGCGAAGGAAGAGAAAGAGGGAGGGATAGAGTGAGAAAGAGGCAAGAAAAGAACGTATATGCTCCAAGTAATAACACGAGCAATAATATGGCAAATGGACGAGCGACTGAGGAAATGAAAGTTTAGAAAAACAAGAACGGTGCAAGCTGACAAATGCAATAACATTTAATGAAGTTTCAACAATGTCTAGTGAAATTAAATCAAAATAATTACCGCTATTTGTTGTGCGCGCTACTCTTTAAAATAAAATATCCGTTTATGGAAGGATTACATTTCATAGTTGAGTAAAACGGACGCAGTCGTTCCTCCCTTCGAATTAGGCTGGATTAATCGAAATTTATGGGCGTCTATCGGAATGTCGTTATTTGGGATTAGCGATAAGGACGACATCGGTATCGAGCCTCGGCATTAGGGCAAAATAAATGAAGTTAGTTTCGGAAGATCCTCGACTTGAAGAAACGAAGGGACCGCGCGTTTTACTGTGCCATACAATCAATTTCGGCAGAGTCTCAATCGTGTGAGTGCGATGCAGCCATAGTTAAAACAATCCGAGCAGAATTAATTAAAGCGGTTCAAGGAGAAGATCCTACTGATCAATGCGAGAACGCGTCTAATTGAGATGGGAATATATATAAATATCCAGTTAATAGTATCCCGCAGTATCGGAAAGGAGATTACACTGTAATGAGTATTTTATTACAAAGTAAATCGGATCAAGTGGAAAAGCCTGCTATTTAAGGGCGAATAGCAGATTAAAGTGGATTGAACACTTCGGAAGAGCTTCAGCTGGCATAGACAAGTGGATTATAACGGATAATCCTTAAGATTGTTGTATTGTTTAATCGGTGATCATGTTTTCACGGACGAATTGCATGAGAAACTAGCATTGTGCAATAATCGACCGGTTAAGAGCAATAATTGAACTAGTAATCGGCGGAAATAATAATCGCGTTTGTGCAATGTTGAAAGCCTTATAACTATATCAATATATCGCGAAATTGTCAGGAAAGGGAGGGATTAATATATTCCAATTTTTCATGTCTTATATTTTTCTTATTTTCTTCTCGTTTACGTCTTTTATCGTCTTTTATTTGTACCTACTTTTTACGTCATTTTTTTCCTCAAAGTTTCCCTTCAAAAATTCGCCTCTCCATTATCAATAATGCTGAGCACGCGTCATCATAAGTTATGAGAAGGAGATCTAAAACTTTTCTCGGGCATCGGTGCCTGAAAACTTACCTGAATCTACGATGAAACAAATACGGAGCGTACTTTACGTCTGGCGAAATCCTGATCTCGTGAGAGAAGAACTCGGGTGAGACAGGCGTTCTATCCCGCTTGGTGACGTCCTCACATCTGACGTTGACACACCAGGCGCACCAGGTACACGGCGGGCTGGTGTATCGGACATATATAAATAGATTTTTCAACGTCGCTGTGCTCCTGCTTTCTCGTCCTTGCGCACCCTGCATAGTTTTTCTCGCCGTATTTATTTTTCCGTTTTATTTATCCCTCTTTGTCGATCTGACGGCGATTCAATAAATGACAAAGTTCAGGCCGGTGAGGTAAGCGGCTTTTGCAAATCTCTCACGTACTTGTGCCGGAACTCCATTGCAACGATACCCATAAACTTCAAACGGATTATCGATTCATCATCTCGACAACTGATTTGCCCGTGTCTGTTTGTATATGCATCGTCGAGAACTGAGTAGATGTATATTAGATAGGCGAGAATGCACACAGAGGGATTTGTAATTAATTGCCGTGTACCCAGTATGTGATCGTTGTATAATTAACGAAATTACATAGGAATAATCGGGGGATTCATCAGTTTATGATAGGCTCAGTGTGCGCGATAATTTTGTTTAATCCGTGTAAGAAAGTATCAGGACGCGTATTACGAGGTAAGCGATAGAACGAAAGATACAGTGTCGTAATTAATGCTCGAGTAAATATTAATAAATCTGAAATTAATGTAATTCGTGACCTTTTGCAAGTTGATTTATAGACCCCTGTCGTAAAATTATAATACAATAAATATCGAAATATACGCAGCTTATTATTACGCAGTCTTTGCAAAATTTATATTATTGACGCATGAGCAAACAGCAATTTGTTCGCCTTTTTATTAATTAGTAAAATTACACGCCTGGATAACGGAATTGTTACGCAAGCCGCTGTGCGATTGAAACTTTCTCATTTTCAACTATCGGCTACCATTGTGTTGGAGAATATTCTCTCTTCTCTTCTGTCACTGTGCTATGCAGCAATTGACGTAAAATCGAATCGTTCACACGGGACCTTTAAACGTATAGTGCAGCATACGGCGATATCCGTCGCTCTTGAAACTTTTTAAGTAAATTATTATCAGTTTGACTTATATATAGAACGAAGCGAATAAATAGAAGTGCAGTGAATAACTGCATTGAATCGGAATTTAACTTTATATCAAGTCCACTGAATTGCAAATTAATTTTGCTACAATTCTCAAAATACTTTATTATACATTTAAAATCTCTTAAAATTGAAATTAATTAAAAATTGTACATATTATTTATTTTTACCTTATTACATTTATTTTACATTTTTTATATATAAAAATAATCCGGATTAATAAATTAAAAGATTTTAGATGCTAAATAACTTACATAAAGAAAAAGAAAAATAGAATAAGAAAAATTTATATCTTGATATTTGTATTACTCTTTAAAAGAAGAATTTTCTTGATTAATAGTTAAATAAATGTCATTTTTATCTATTAAATTCATGAATTGTGTTTCTTTCCACTGGCGCAGAAAGTCAATATCTTAAAGAGCGAACTGCGAGATCAATTAATCATATAGGTACCTCACATTATGCTACTTATTAATTTACGAAGATAAATGTCTCACTATATGCACATTATAGTAGCTAATTAATAACTTTCATTTGTTGAAAATATTATACACCGATAGACAGTACAATCAAATTCAGTGAAAAATTGTGACTCTTTTTGTATTTTAAAAATATTAGTAAAACATATTATCGATAAAAATATCTCTTAAAAATTGTTATATACATATTGCAGGCTATTCAAAATGTAATTACGAGGATTTATATTATGATATATATACGATTGCAAATTATATATTATAATAATCTACTAATGACTCGTCTCAAAAAACAGAGAGAGAGAGAGAGAGAGAGAGAGAGAGAATCATACTTTACATTACAATCATATTTTAACAATTATTATTATTATTAGCTTAGACATTAAAAAAAAATTTGTAGAAATTAGTTAAAAAAATAAAAAATATCTTGATGTTGACTGTACTTCGTTCCTGTTTCGTAAGGCAACCGTATATATGTTAACATCTAATCATCCGTGCGTGGTTCATTATAATTCATCTTACGGACGCCACGTGAAGCGGTGCGCTATTTTCGCAACAGTAGTGCGACTCGCTATTACGGTCAGCCATAAATGCACCGGGTCTCGGACGTCAGAGCAGAACAACGCGCAACGCTAGGGGCAATGTAGTAGTAAAGGCAAACATCGAGGCAGTCTTCGCAGTAGAAACAGCTTGTAACGCCACAGGCGCAGCGGTCTGGTCGCAGCCATTGCGACCGACCTACAATCGTCTTCCGGAATAATAGCTGCTGTCTTCGTTGTGAATGTTTCGCGAAATGACCAACTGCGCTTTAAATTTTTTACCCTTTATATTCAAAAGTGCAACTAAGATATAACTAAGATAATTACGTAAAATGGCAATTCGATAATTAATAGTTTTTCCTCTCTCCTCCCTCTCCCTCTTTCTCTTTTTCTTATTTCTTTTTCTCTCTAGAAAAATTTTATAAAAAATAGTAATTATAGATATAACTATTAATTTATGCATATTTCTTATTCAGCACGATAATCTAATACTTAAAGAAACACAAGTTATTCTTGTAAATTACATTGGGTTAGATATTACGATTCAGATTCAAATAGAATCGAGTGCTGATAGAATAGGTGTCCGAATCATATCTCGGAACAGCACCGACATATCTCTTTGGTCTATTTACAGTTACAGTTGATGTGCTGTTCCCACGAGACACATTGTTAACTCCGTACGTGTGCGCGTGATCATATTCGGACATGGCTCGTATATAGTTTCTGGCTGCATAATGCAATTTCTCACTCATGCACGGCGTACATACACTAGTCCTGTATTCTGCAACGTTCTGCTGTGCCATCACAATTTATCGGAGGTCGATCGCCATTTCTCGTTGTAATTTTTTGCTTGGAAAATTTAGCGTGATTTTAAGTCTCGTGCAATGTCGGCAATGCCGAATTTTGTTACATGAATAATGCGTGGCTTGTCGAAATATATTGCATAATCTTTTTCATATACATATAACATACAGTATCGTCATAATAGTTTAATGATGTTTCATCATAATATAGATTGAGATATCGAGAAATAGAAAACGAGTGCTATATAATTTTTTTTTTTTCACAACTATGCGAGAAAATTATAGGAAATAATTTATGCATAAAAATATTTAAACATTTCAATACTGATACTGTTTCAAATTACTTAGTAAAATGAAGTTTCTAAAGAATTTAGAAAATCTTTCAATCTTTTTACATTTATTATTATTATAATATTATTATTACATTAGAATAATAAGTATAGAGTGAAAAGATATTTTTGTTTTTGGACTCTTCCGTTTTCCATTCTCGGTTCGGCTCTAACAATCTTTGGACCTTCGTCGGTGTTTGCACGATTAAGACATCCGGTTTGTGAATTATTCAGTATCTTAATGGAGGAATAATGCCTCGTAACGCCTACGATCGAAGCGTCAGGACGATTAGAATCCATTTTCCCGTGTCGGCCCTCATAGTGGTTTTGTTGCCCAAGGGACCTGCATCCCTTCCACTTCTCATCTAATCGATCCTTCGACTTCTGGCGTTTGGGGAGTACGTCTTAATCTCTCCTGGTCTCGCTGAATTGATCTTTAAAATATAAGAATGAACCTTTCATTGCTTTCTCGAGAGTTGGGATAAATCATGTTCTCGCATTTCCCAATTAGTTCATATATATTTAGTGAATTACGTGATTAATCGATCTAAAACTGACAATGAGTTTGCGATTCATGAGTTTCGGCATGTCAGTTAAACAAATATATTTAACATGATACAAATATATTTCCGTAAATAATTTTATATACATAAATCAGGCAAAAAATGTTTAATTATTTAACATTTTGTAAAAGAATATTGTGTATGTGTATAAAACCGACAAAAAATTTAATTTATTAATTTGATTTTGACATGCGATATTAATGAATCCTCTATTTTATACATATATTTCCGATTGACGAGTGCATCAGAAATAATTTATTATTCGGTTCTGAATGTTTTATACAATCAAAGATTAGATAGCGGACGGGCGAAGATATAAATTATGTTGGGCTTCTCTTATTTCTCTTGGACGAAAAACTCTCTTATCGTTGCATTCTCTTTATAGCGTCTCTCTGTCGCTTCTTATATTTTCCTCTCGCCTTCCATTTTCAATCTTCTCTCGGCAGCCGTTTCGATCCTGTCGAACCGAAGTCTTTCAATCCTCTTTTCGTCAATTATTCAGCCACCTGCCCTCGTCTCCCCTTAGGCTCCACGATTATCCGCGATCTTTCTCGTTATATTTCCGTGCCGCAATCTCGCTGCTGACACTGATGCTTTTGTGCAATCGCTGAAACTTTGACTAAAGTAAATTGACATGTTTCATTCTCCTCTCTCTGGTTTAAAAAAACTACTAAGTTTTACATCTGTGTGCTTCCTAATACACTCAACATCTTAGAAACGTAAATAATTTCCATTTATATACTTTTTTTCATTTAAATTTAATATAAAATTTTCTTTTTTTATCACACATCTGTCTTATTTTATTATATAATAATTTTTTACTTTAACTTGTACGTTAAATGTGTAATCAATGCTACGATTCTATACGTCGCGCCTTCGGTACTTTATATCGGCGAGACAGCATCGGCAACGCATTTTCCCCGACAATCATCGGCGTTTGTTCGCACAGAGGCATGTCCATTACGCGGCGCCGCTTTGTCCCGTTTCCAGCGTGAATGAGATTCTTTTAATTCTTCACTGTGAGACTTCTCGGACAATATATAAGCGGATGAAACTCAACACTGAGATACGCCCGCTCAAAATTGCTCGTCGTAAATCATTCTTCGCGTTTCATACTTCACATTCGTTTTAGCGATCGTTTTCTTTCGTTTCGGACGAAGAGAAGTAGGTATATATGCTGCAATGCTTTTCTCTAGAAGCTTCTAACTTTCAAGGACTATTATAAAAACGCGCTGCGATTTTATGAGAGTGCGAATTATAGCCTATGTCTACCGCAATAAGTAGTTTTATGTCGAAAAATTTAAAACAATTTTTTCTCTGGACGAGGAAAAAGTTGTGCTGCGTAAACATTCATCTCAATATTTCAATTATTTATGCTTCTTTTGTAAAATTCTCAGAATAAGAATAACTTCCAAAAAATTAAAAATAATGTGCAAAATATATTATTATAATACCTTAAATAATATTTTACGTTTCAGTTTTTAAATAACGAGAACATATATTTCATAAAACCGATATTTACGCGATAAATCAAGGAATTGATTTTATTTTATAAAATTATTACTTTGATATATTAATTAAATTTATATTACGTTCAGGAAATTACGAAAACATCTTGGAGTGGATTTCTTGGACGGCTATGAAAAATGTATCGTTTCGAATAGTGGAAATCGCGGTATCCATGTTTGCGTTGCAAATTTTGTTAGCTGTTTATGTACATTGCGCATCGTACTTGTAAGAAGAAACTCCTTGCAAGCGCGTCGGTTTTACATTCGTGAGAAAATATTTAGACGTAAATATACATATATTAAATGGATATATGCGCGTTCTTTTATTTTTGGAGACAGAAACTCGGCAAAGCGCGTCTTTATATGAGTTGCGAAATATTTTATTACTGCACGAAATCTAGTCTTTTGTACGATAAGCTTTCTCGAACAGCTTTGTTCGTTATTCTGCCACGCTGCGTCCAATATTGACCTATACTACTCGAGGGGCATTGTGCGGTTGAGCTTTGGTGAAACGGAATGTGCAATGAATTAGTCATTAACAGATACTTCGCCTTGTGCTTAGCATGCAATTATGTGTGCTATCTTATGCTATCTTATTATAAAAGATATTTGATAGTTAACTTGACAGTTAATGAATTGCTTTTGTACCAATTTGATGATTAAAATTTTTTTACGCGTAAATGTGTAGAATATTAGACACAGTAAATGATACTTTTAATCTATAAGATTCTCAGACAACCATAATTACACACACACACACACACACACACACATATATATATATATATAATGTTATGTATATATGTAAATTGCTTAATAGAGATATAGAGTATCACGTTTATTGTGCATATGCTTTATTCTTATGTTTTACTTCATTACATTGCTAGCAGAAAATATTAAAATATTCGAATACTTTTAAAGTAATATTATTTCTCTCGTCGTTTAAAATATTATAACATAAATAATATCACTACACAGAGAGAATTTTTTCTTAGAATTTACTCTGAAAATCATGGTAATCGTGGGTATGGAAAGAATTTTATGAGATGGTATGGAAAGAATTTTATGAGAATTTCTTTGATTAATATTTATTACAATAAAAATAATAATATATCTACACACTAAAATATAAAACATATTTGATTAATTTTACCATGCAGTTTAGTAAAAGGTAAATTCTAAGAGAAAATTCTCTCCGTGTATAGAGAGGTCAGTGTTTTATGGCTTGACTACGTCACTAGGGGGATTCAATGCTCCAATGTAGATAACGTACTGCTGGAATCGATGGTTCCATTTCCATTGCAAATCTTTATTGCCTCTATGTGGCTGCGGGTCAGTTTTATCAGTATGGAGTCATTCGTTTTCTTTATACCGGTACCATCTCACGAAAACGCGACTCGGTTACTCGTTCTTTTTGACGACGGAATCGATTCGTCCAGCACTCTCGTTTCTCTCACTTATATGTCTGTGTTTGGCCGTTTTATTTCTATCTTTGTTTCTTTATGTTTTTTGATTATCTAGTTTACATTTATTTGTATGTCGTAAAAACCTATTGCGCGATTATGATAGCTTAAAATCATAAATTTTTAATCAAATGCGTTTTTTAATGTTTTGAGGATTTAAGAAATTAATACAATAAATGTATATATATTAAATACATATAGAAAGAGTTACATAGAGAGACTACTATTTAAAAAATTATAGCTTAAATAAAAATGTAAGCAAAGAATTGCAGCCACTTTTTAACGACGTATTTATCACGGTATTAGAAAATAATTAAGAAAATAAAGACGCGAGAAATTTTACAAAATACGTTCATTCGCACGCATTTTCCAATATTTAGCAAAATTAAGTAATGAAGAATTTTAAAGAGAATATAATACATCTATTCGTATATTACTTAAACGTGGAACAATTCGCGGAGAAAATGGGATCCTGAACGATTGATCCTATCGCGAAGTCGTTCGAAAGTTTCATCGAGCGCAATAAACCCAGGAAACAATATCACCGATGCTCGTTACTGATTTGGTACATACGTGCGAAAAACGTACGCAGGTTGAAGAGCAATTCATCGCGGCGTCATATCTGTCGATGTTTGCGGAAAAAAAGAATTATCGGACTTGGCGTGCGTCCCGTTTCCGCGGGTGTCCGCGAACGAAAGGAAAATAAAAGCATCGTTCCTTTCATATCCCCCGATTTGCTGTTTCGCCGCGTTATCCCTCGAATGACGAGGTGTTCTAGAAATGATTTGCATGGTGTACAGAGATTACTTCTTCCGGTTATTTTACGCTTTCGCTTACAGCAGAGTAATATAACGTTAAACGGAATTTTTACTCTGCTTTACTATACACGCGAAAGATATTTAAAAGTTTCTATTTTCTGAGAAAAATTTTCTCTAGGGCACAAAGCGCGTATATACCGTCACCATATATTTTTTACGACGATAAAATTAATTCCACGTCGCGCATAAAGTAGAATATGAAGGAATAGAGAGTAGAAGAGGGACTTCTTTAAAGACACAAGATTTTTGGCTTAAGACTTTCGACAATGCTGCGCGGCTCCGCCTTATCCTCGTCTAGATCGGGATTATTCTGCCGACCAGGCATTAGCCGAAGAAATGCGGCAAAAGTTTTGCATCTAGTCGGTAGCATTCACCGCACAGGCGTCGACGAAGTTTTCGCACCTGGGAGCGTTCTCGATGGGAGAGGATGCTCGCGATGCGCCTGACGTCTGCTTCGAAACTTCCGGAAGTTTTCGATTAGTTCGCGTTACGATGCATACGAAACTATTTCACCGGATATCGAAGGTGTCAACCTTCATAAAGAAGAATAATCTCTGTTTGTTGGTTATGGATATTACCTGCTATAAGGATATTTTGTTGATTAAAAAAGTAATTTTTTTCTAATTTTTTAAAATAGTTTTTTTATACATTCTGAGAAGTATTTTACAGATTTTTATATATGTAGGTATACATATATTATGATAAAGATACATTTTAATAAAATTTGATATTCTTCTTTCTTAATAAAAATATTTGAATATGATTCTATATTGTATAAATTGAAAAGTTACTGAACATCTTTATTCCATTGTGTTTACGGACTAATTATTATATTAGTTATTATATGCTATATAAAAAAATTCTGCACACAAGTACCGATATCATTAAAACGCTTTCGCGAATCGTATATTAATCTATTAAATCACTGAATCTGGACAGATTTGACATATGTTTGCCCGATTAAAAAAATTAATGTTTGATGTTTGACGAAAGATATTGTAACGTTTTATTACCTTTCAAACTTTCACGAGATAAAGTATTAGTAAGGGTTCTTGGCTAAAGGAATGACCGAAGGAGAGTGGGTCAAAATGGATCGTAAAAACCTATGCGGGGGCGGGCACGTGATATTAATGTTGCGAACTCGCGGCTGCACTTTGCAGGCAGCACGCGGCTCTACAAGGCCACAATAAGCCATTGTGGATCAGCAAAGTAGTTTCCGATATCGACCGATAAATTCAAATGTGCTCTCGAGCAGCCATCGAGACGCCACGCCCGCGGCACGTGCGTCGACAGAAAATCGTTAAAGATGCTGAATAGCACCGGCAAAAAGATACTGGAAGGGTTGTATAGAAAGCCGGAAAAGAGCAGCGCAAAAATCGAACATTAACGATATACGCATTATTATCAGAGTTGCTCGTAAAGCAGACAATGCATCATGTTTTTCACCGACGTGACTCGCGTATCTTACAATTAGATGTAGGTTAAGAAATACATGATCGACACGTATTCGACATGTACTATGTTGTAAATATTTTTTATTACGCTGTATGTGTCGAGAAAATTTAGCTTAGACTTCATATCTACATATTTTGACATTTGCGATTAAAAATATATTTTTGAGAATTATTAAGAATAATACATGAATAATATATATATATATATATATATATATATATATATATATATCCTGAAAAATATTACAGCGCACATAAGTATATACGTATGATGTATGCTTTATAATTTTATTTTACTACTCGTTTCCTGCAATTTTTGAAAAGAAACATATAATCATTCTCTAGTGCTATCTGGCACATCGTTTATTGCAAGATCTAGTTTTGCGTTATTATATCAATATTATTAATATTCTGTAATGATTTAGTCGCGCGTGAGATAATCCTTAGATGGATTCAAATGTCGAGGACATTCGATTATTTCCAAGTCCGCGGATCTTCGAGCATTATTCAGCAAGTGTACAGTTGTACTAAAATCGATTAGGTCGCGTGCTTGGGATCAAATCGAGAGGAGATACAGAGCACTTCTGCCGTCAATCAGAGGAGAGAAATCCTATGCGGATCCTACGCGAGGAAGTAGGTTCGATTTCGATTTCAACTTTGAAGCATTCTCTAGAGTTCGGATCAACTGTACGATCTCTCTCTTTCTCTGATGTCGGAAACGAGCGTTGCTCCCTTTCCGCTTATCGTACATATTTGTATATGTCGTGCATATATATCTAGCGGGTAAAATCTAAATGCATAGGGATGTAAGTCCGAGGAAGAGTAAATCCATCGGCCAGGCTTAGTTATGTAAAGTCCCAACCGAAGCGACGTGGTCGGGCTTCGCATCTATGATTGTAAAATCCGTAATCTAAAAGAGTTGTACAGGATGTCAAGATGGATAAAATTTTAACTTTAATAGCGCAAACGATGATTCACTCTAATCATGATTTGACACGAAGTTGTGTATCTGGCATTTTTTACATTAACTAGAACAACACGTCATTCTTCGATTTTATGTTAAAAAAAATGATATTTAAAAAAAAATAATATAAAGTTTGATTAATATTTTTTCACAGAAATTAGTTGATTAAAGCATTGATTTGCTAATTAAATTTAAAAATAATAATATGTTTAAAAATTAAAATAGTAATATGTTATAATATCTTATTCTCGATTAATATTTTTTGACAGAAATCAGCTAATAAATAATTTGAATATTTTGTTTTCAGATCAATATGCTGTGTACTACAACTCCGCTATTGTACGGTGTATCGGTGAGTGAGAAATTGTTTATTCTATAACATTTTTCTATAGCGATAATGGGGTACATAATATGTTAAAATATTAAAATAACATAAATGTTTTAAATAATATGTTATAATATCTTATTTACGATTAATATTTTTTGACAAAAATCAGCTGATAATTGTCAAAAATATTAATCGAATTTAAAATATTATAACATTCCTTTCTAAAAAAGGCATGTAAGTCGATTCTTGCAAGTATTGTTGCATCTTTTTCGCGGTGCTGATTGACTGTTTCGATTCGCATTGTGCGTTATATTCATAGCATCGAGAGGCTGTCATCGCGAGGGTTAACAGTTTGATAGTTTGTCCAAAATAAAATAAAATAAAATAATAATATGTTTAATATGTTTTAAATAATATGTTATAATACTTTAAATTCGATTAATATTTTTGACAGTTATCAGCTGATTTTTGTCGAAAAATATTAATCGCGGATAAAGTATATATTATAATATATTATATTATTTACAACATATTATTATAATTAAAATAATAATATTTTGTAAGTAATATAATATGTTATAATATTTTATCCGTGATTAATATTTTTTGACAGAAATCAGCTGATAACTGTCAAAAATATGAATCGAGTTTAAAGTATTATAACATATTAATTAAAATATTATTATTTTATTTAATTTTATTTTGACCAAACTGTCAAACTGCTAACTCTCACGATGACAGTCTCTCTGATGCTACGAATATAACGCACAACGCGAATCGAGACAGCTAATCGCGGAAAACAGGCAACAATGACTGCTATTCGAGATTCGACTTTGCACGCCTTTTTTAGAAAGGGAGATTACGAGACATTTTTTAAAATTATTTACGAGAAAATTTAAAGTGTAATAAATAAGTTGTGTTTTGTTGCCACACTCTCTACCTTATATAATCTTACTCCAAAATATTACTTCCCTTTGGTGATTGATTGTTATTAAAGATAGCCGCAACTGTCTTCTCAATTAATTTCTTAAACTTTCTTATAACTTTCTCGGAATAATTCTCCAGATAAATGACGAGATTAGCGCTACTGCTTTATCAGAGACTTGTGTAAATCTACTATGTCACTGTTAATATATTTCCTGCTGTATACACATGAAGTATGATGAGGCAGGAGTTTGCTTTTGCTTCGAGAGTCGCACTTCAACTAGTTTCCGCTTAATTTCTAATCTCTCAAAGGGGTTGTCCGTTAGATTAGTCCTCGCAGAATTCCTGTAGCAATCGCAATCGTTAGTCGTTCCACTCTCGTCATCGTCGTTTCGCCATCTGTAGAGCAGTAGTCACTTTAATATCCTTTCAATCAATAGTGTGGTACGAAACGAATCTCTCTTTTTCATTAAACTGAGAAAAATCTACATTCTTAATGTAGTGCATGTCTTTTTTGCAAAAATATATAAATTTATTAAAATATATATTTTATTTTTTCTTATTTATGCAAGATACTTTGAAAATAAATTGTAATATTTATTTCACAATATATATTATATATAAAAGTTGCAGTAATTTCAAAATGTTGATTATGAAAGAAACATTTTTTGATTACGAGAAAACGACGTTTGTTAACGTTTCGTAATTAACTAATCTAAATTTATGTATTGCTGCGTGATGTACTTTATCAAAAGTTTCTTGCTCTTCAAAGGTTGTGACAGCTTGTAGAATTTGTAAACTGATGGCTATCGGAAATTGAGTTCCTTTAACATTCTGACTTCTACTGCTGCTATTTAATTCCTATATCTACTAAATGTAGTCTATCTAATTTAATATTCCTTTACATAACTAATTCAATCGTTACTTAAAATATTTCCATTAGGGAAAATTTTCCGATTTTTATCGACCTCGTTGAAGAAATTTAACCTAAGATTCTTTTTCTTTTTCTTTTTTTTAAAATATGTTAATTAATGAATAACGAATTTACTAAAAAAAATCTTGCTATGTGCATATTGCTATTTTAAATATTAAAATTTCTGCAAAGTTCTACTTCAAAGATTTGTCTTTACTTCAGATTCGTGTTAAATCGCAGCTGGGAAAAGATTATACGGAATTTTGCGGAATTTCTAAACAATAATAATCAGTAGCTAAAGTTCTACGTTATTTCTAAATATCACTTTGATAACTTTTTCGAGAAACATAATGAACCGAATCCTCGGACTGCTCGTTCATCAGTGTTGCCGTGTCGCTTGATTGCAAAACTTTAAAAGAGAAAAAAAGTTGCTTTTCCACAGATCTGAGATAACGAGCGTGGCAATTTTGATGATTATTCCCATGACAAATGCCCATCTCGCTATTGGTGCTTCTCATGATAAAACAAGATTATTCGTCGATTTTTTTCTCTACCGAGACTTGCACCGCCCGGCTATTTAATTAAGGAATTACAGACGCTCGTTTTGTCTTTGAAGAAGCGTTCATTTGTAATTCCGTCTGCGCATTTTTGTTCCTTTTGTTTTTTCGGCATTTTATCCGTTCTTTATCTCCCTCGCAATCCACCAGCTAAGAAAAACCTAAGCCGAGAGCAATTCACAGACCGAAATGTGAATATTCATGTTTTAGATTGCGAGAAATAGAAAAGTATAGCGAAGTTTGAACATTAAATTATCATAATTTATTCGTTTAATATTCATTATTCATAATTATGAATTTTCTATATCCTTACATTCTCTTCTTCAGCATTCTTATTCTTGCAACAAATATCACTATCTTAGAACGAATAAAATGCGAATAATTCTTTAATTCTTAGCGCTTCTTGAACTTTTTGGACCACTTTAAAATTGCCAACTCGATGGATCTTAAATTATCCTTTATCTCTGATATCGTGCTACATCAGCCAGTAATCGAAGGATACCTGGCGCTTATCCTCCATTCTTGGAAGCTCCGAGTATAAAGGACGCATCGCAGAGTTTGCTAGCTAAATCCGCAGAAATTGGTGCTTGCACTTTCCGGCACTTCGAGCTAACAGATTATAGCTATATGTTGTTGCAAGTTACTATCGTTCATAATCCTTCAATTTCGTTATCGTATGTCTAATGTAATTAAAATTGTTCGCAAAATTGGATTACGCATTAATATGTTATAACTTGTATAAAACTGAATTTTATTTTGATTGAATTTTAATTTAAGACCTAATTATATACTAATTATTTTATGATCTCTTGGAAGTAAAAAAAAAAGAAGATTTAGCAAAAGAGTTTGGTTAAATTTGTAAGGGAAATTCGAATCTCTAAATCTCTGTTACAAATTTTAAGAGTTTGTGGAAAAGTGCCCCCAATTTCAGAGATGTATTGTACGACAGTACTTTCACGTGAAGTTATCTTAGAAATATCAAGAGGAAAAAAGCTCTCCATTTTGCTGAAGGAAAATAGTAAACGTTGTAAACGTTGAACGAAGAGAGATATTGAGATTTCTCAAGAGAAATAAAGATAGACGGGAGAGAGGAATATGTAGAATTGAGAAAACGTGTGAGAAAAGGGCGAGAAAAAATACAAATGCAGTTTGCGGAAATCTCGCAATGGAATACACTTTTGCGGTATACATCGAAAGCTTTCGGCAAAGTTTGTCGGAACGAAGCCCGCGATAGTATTGTAGCTCTTTCAATTCTCTCCCGCTTGTGCATTCTTTAACATCGAGTGTGCATCGATTATGTTGTATCATACTACAAAGTACAATATTTGTAAAATGCGTAGAATTGTGAGCGGCATTTCGTATGCTCGCAAAGTTTACCGTCGCTTTAAAAATGAAAAACAATAGATTGATTTAATATATAAAGTTAAAATACTTGACACTGTGCACGGGAATTATGCATTATTATTAACAAATATTAATTAAATTGATATTTTAGATTAATATGTGATTAATATAAATATTAATAGATTAAATTAATAAATATTATTTTTTATATTATGATTATTTAAGTCGAAAGTCCAAATATCATATTCTAATATGCGTCTATTTGAGAATATCAATATATATATATATATATATATATATATATATATATATATATAATGTATGTGCGCAATTCTCGTAAACTATTTAAGGAAACTTGACTTTGAAATAGCCATAAAGAATTTATGGAATTTCGGAATTTCGCACTTGTAATTCAGAGATCATTATTCTGTCCAAGGCAATTGCGCGTTGGCGAAGTTTCGAGTTTTGCAAATTGGAGCAAAAGAACCTTATGCGAAAAATATTCCGTGCCAAAGTGCAATTTCAGTTTTCTCGCTTGCAGTCTGCGACGAGTTCCATCTTTTGCCCACCGTAGTTTTACAGTTTGTCCGAAAGTTCTGCAAGTTCGCGCGAACTTTTCCAGGATGGATTGCCAGCGCGCGAGTTAATGCGTGCGAGAAGTTCCATATGTGACTGAGAGTGTAGCTTGTAAATTTCTTTTTGCCGAACGATATATCACACGCGACGCAGTGTGAAGCGAATTCTCGTTTCCCGCGGACGATCCAATAATTCTTACAACACCTGCGCACGGATATGGATAGATGATCCATCCTGGCCATTTTGGTTCTCGTGACCTTATGCTACAACACTTTGGCATACTCTCGCTTTAAATGATATTACACTCAAATTCTATTCAACTTCGTTATTTTGATATATTGTGCTTTTTCTTACGAAAACACGAAATAAAGATAGAGAGAGAATTATTTCTTTTGTTCGTAAAGAAAGAAAAAAAAAAGAAACAAAATATTAATTATATTGAACGATTAATTAATTAGCAATATTAATGTGTTTAATTAGCAATGGTAAAATATAGTAATGGATTTCATTTTTATTATTGAATATTTTTCAGTTCTGTCGCGAAAGGTAGCTTTTTCTTTAACGTGATTATACGTACATATATGGTGATTGGATAGTGAAAAACTGCACCAACAGGAATATAAATTGCCTTCGCGGACGAAAACTCGTTTTCGTTTCGCGTATCGAGCGAGAAAGGCGTTCGCATAATTCACCCATAAATATTGCCGGTCGTCTATATGCCGCGTCGTGCAATTTGGTGGCGAATTTGTATGGCGCAGGTGCAAGTACACTTATGCTAAGTGCATTTTATGAACGGTATACAGATGTATAGGGCGTTAACATCATTTTCCAAATAAACTAATTTTTCGATATATTTTTTATAAACATCTTGAAATGTAAATGTAGAACTTTTTACATTCCGTGTTTGCATACGGTAAAATGTTCAACAAAATATTTTTCTTCAAACTCTGATGCCTCGTTTGCTTGAAATATTTTTGTTCGGTGAAAAATTATTTTCTCTCGCGTTACACTTTTCCACAAAGAAATATTTTTACGGTAAAAAATGTTGTTTAACGATATCTCGGTGCGCGTGTGCATGCGCGATGGCACAATAATGTATTGTATTTGTTATATTACAGTATATACTAACGCTAAGGGGGGTTAAGAGCTACGGGATATAAACTACAGAACTAGAATTACGTTGTTGCTATTCATTAGCGGCATAAAGAGCAAATTGCAGAACATCTCGCATTTACCCGGCTCACTATCCTTCAATGATCAGGAGCTACAATGCGTTTCCTCGTTTCGTCTGAATTCTAGTGCCTCGCGGGCTTCGCTTGTTTGTTGCGCTTTGTGCGCATTTCTCGTTCAGCGACTTCCATCGTGTGTTTCCCGTTTTTATTTGCCCGGTTTAATATTACATCTACCCTGTTATGCTGCACAATTCTCGTATAACATAGGTGTGTGTAACTGGAGAATATGTCGAGTAACGGAAACTCTGTGAACGAAATAGAATCGTATCATCATTCATGCACTATCTTAACGTTTTGGTCCGTATGGTAATATTATGACAGTTTTAAATCTCTTTTCATTTGTTCTAGAAGTAATAATGCGAGATATTACTGGCATTTTGGTTGTTACCACAAGGCTTATACATATTACAGCATTTTAACGTGATACCCTTGCCGGACTTAAAATGTTAATTCTACCGGGCTTAAAAGGTTAAAACTAGAGGCTAGATTAACGTTTACTTGCGTCCTCTTTGTATTAAAACATTTGACGTGTATAGTGTATATGTATGTGTGTCTCTAATGCGCTTTTATTTATATATTGTTATAACCAGGGATCCGGACCGAAACAAAATTAGGGTTCGGTTTCGGTTACGGTTTAATAAAATATTTAATAACTGTTCCGGTTCCAGTTTCGGTTTTTTGATAAATAAAAAAACCGAAACCGTTTAAATTATGATTTTTTCGGTTACGGTTCCGGTTTTTTAAAATTTTTACTTTTCGTT
Organism: Prenolepis imparis; assembly: GCF_030444845.1. NCBI lineage: Eukaryota > Metazoa > Arthropoda > Insecta > Hymenoptera > Formicidae > Prenolepis > Prenolepis imparis. The sequence continues at coordinate 16,912,102 of NW_028141166.1, read as the reverse complement.
TTTCTAATTAATTTTTAAATTATATTACTTTAAAAAATTATTATTAATTTTTATGACATATAAATAAACAACACTTTATATTATACATGAAAATATATTTAGATATAGGTATATATAATATAGATAGGTACATATATTATATAAATATATTTTCATATGTCATAAAAATTAATAATTTTTTAAAGTAATATAATTTATATATACTTTATATATGTATATATATAAATATATATATATATATATATTTATATATATATATATATATAAAACGGAAAATATAATATCCTCACTGCTATCACTATTGCGATAATACATACACGTTTCAGAATATTTAAAAAATAATTATAATTGCACTTCGAGGAGACAGTTATCATGACATTTCCGTCATTTGCGCAAAAACAGAAAAAAATACCGAAAAGAACCGTAAACCGAAAATAATTTAACGGTCCGGTTATGGTTCCAGTGTTATAAATTTAATAAAATTTCAATACGGTTTACAGTTTCGGTTCTACTAAAAAAACGGTTATGGAACGGTTATCGGTTTTGGTTCCGGTTCGGTCCGGGTCCCTGGTTATAACTCCATAATAATATACTATAATTAGCAGATCATAATTATTATACCGCAATCTCAAATTATATTATTATGCAGTCTAGAGTTACAGATCCTATAAGAGATTTTATTAAAACAGCTTATTAAACCGTGTAATAAAAATCTATTTTAAAGAATATTAATACACAATAAAAATATGTATGCTATTATAATATAACAAAAAATATAATGTTCGAATTATAAGCGATCAAAGATTCTTTGAACATCTAGAATATTATCATATAATTGAATATGAATGGAAAAATCCTAAGGCACACGTGGGCGCGATTAAAGACTCAATTATTATTGCGCAATGTTGCAGCTGCCGGATGTGCAAAAATATCAGCAGTGAGTTCCGTTACTTGATTCTCGCAAGAGCTATCGTGGGAATGGCGAGTAATAATTTCGTAATTACCGGGCCTGTTGCTCCCCGGGGAGGACTCGCGCGGTCATGGCGAGTATGATTTTGCATTCGCGCCGCGGATTCCCGAAGGTATCGTTGTTACCAGGACGGGAGAAAGAAGAAACTACGAGAGAATTCCCTTCGCGTCTCTCTTTCTCGTGGTTGTCTTCTTATCTGCGGAAATGCCAGTGTTTTCCGCCCCGTCTGTCATTGTACTTTTGCTTCTGTTGCTTATGTTTGTACTCTTTGTGTCTATCAGAGTCTACTTTTACACACACACATATATCTATACATTTGAATGATTTCTCTGTTTCATTTTATGATGAAGTTTCCTTGACATATTTAGTAAATATGAATTAAAAATATAATTAAAACAGTTAATTTCTCTTTTATAATCAATAACAATATAACTATAAAATTGTTAGTGACTATTTGTTTTCTCCCCTTTTCGCGGAAAATATTTCATAATAATAAAATAAAATTATGAATCAAAGTATTCGAATCGATCAGAGAATGGGGCAGAATAAATTCAATAAATTTTGGCCAAGGTTGAATGCGCTTATTAAAAATGTAAAATGTTTTATACATTTGTTTACGATGGATACGTATATTGATTGTATAAAACATATTTTATAGCAGGTACCTATTTTTTTATTTATATCCAATATCACAATGCTTCGTTCTAGCAGTAAATTTGATAAAAATTGCCGCCGCTTTGCAGGAGACAGTTTGTAATTTGATAGCGAACTAGATCCTGCGCGTTTACCATGAGCAAACCCCCGATTTAACGCGAATAAATTTTCGTTCCTGTCTCTTCCGTGTAGTGTCTTCTTTAGCGTTATCCGACCGTTCTCGGCTCCTGTGCGCAATTTTAAACTCCGTGAAAACGTTCGTTAAAACGCTGGCGAATGATATTTATTTCATAGAAAAAATGCACTTTAATTTTCAAATTATTTGCAATTAATGAAACATGAATTTATCTTTCTCTTTTAATTTATATTTTGTTACATTTCGAGATGTTTCAACAAAATAAAATTAAATCAATATCACATTTAATGTATTTTTCATTTAAAAAGTAGCGAAAATTATCTCAATAATATTTTGCATTGTTCTCGCATACACGAAATGACGCATGTTATAATTTATTACAAATCAATTAATATATAATTTGTGTTTGACACGCAGTCGAGAGAAAGAGAGAGATTGAGGGAAATGACTCGAGAGATCACGAAATCGATTGATTTATTATCGTAATTAATTTGGCACCGGTCTATAGCTAGCTTCTGCGTGAAGAAACAGAACGCGAGAGATGCAGAACAAAAAAAGGGTCATGTTCAGGAATTATTAACGATGTTATGGATGAGCACAATTCTCGGATTTAAACTGGCGCTTCCGCCCCTCGTACACACGAAATGTAAAAATTACATTAGTTTTCGAGTGTTGTGAAAAATTTGCTTCCTCCCATTTCACATTCTGCATAAATGCGTATGTGTTACGTATATTATCCGGAAATTTCTGTTTACCAGTTTTTCATTTATCTACTGCAATGCAGTAATTACATTTGCAATTGCAAAAAGTGGGGTACTCATATTTTTATAACTTGGAGTTTTAAATTGCTCGTATACCTTGCTACAGCTCGCAGCACGACGAAAGAAATAAGAAATATAATATTTAACACACATTTATTTTAAATTCATGATATTATTGCGATTATTGTTATAGGCTTAACGGATTTCTAGGGATAATACTTTGTATACTGTGTATAGCAAACTTCGAATAGTATCGAAAATTACATCGCGCTTCGAAATGTGAGATTTCGTCGACGAAAGGCTGTCCAAAAATAACCAAAGTTCATCCTGTGCATCGAAGTTTCTTTTATGCAAGGTTCCTATCGTAAATGTTTTAGATTGCACAAAACGATCGATCCGAGCTTACACGGTCATACGCGATCGATCAAGAAACCGGGGCTCTGAAAAATTTGGCGATTAAGCATACGCATTAGAATAAGTATCCGAAAATATAAAAACATTTTTGTCTTATAGCTTTGAATTATTATCTTGTGAAAAGATTAATGAATTTACTTCCTAACATAATACTAAAGACATCCTCGTTTGTTGAGTTCGATTTATGTGTTTGATTTCTCGCTCGTTCAGTTTTTTAATTATATTATAAATTTTTTTGTAAAAATAAAAAAAATTATTAATAAAGTTAGATAGATAGAATTTGCAATGTGTTCTAGCAAATTTGCATATTTTTCCATACATAAAATATTTTCTTTTATATTAAATTTTAAAAATTGATATGTTTTCAAATATGTTTTTACAACAATGTAATGAATTTCTATTTTTATCTCTCTCTTAATACTCTATATAAGCACTAAAAATATCTTATAGCCTTTTCAGAAAGGAATTTTATGATATCATTAAATTTTAAATTTAATGGATCTATTTTTAATTGTCTACCACGCAGCATCTTTAATTGAAAGTTATTAGTGCCGGATTATTTTATTAGCGCCGGAGGAATTGCTGTATAAATTAAGAGTAATAACTACGAGCATAGTGCGTTTTATTTTCACGATGCCGAGAGGCTTTTCATCAAGTACAACTCAGTTGCCGTTAGTTGATCGTACTTTCCTACACCCGTCGTCGATTATTCTGACAAGCAATAATAATCGGCGGCTCTTTTGTTCCCGTTTCGCGCGGATCCTCAAATTAATCTCGAGGAGAATCTAATTAGTTGGCGAACACAATGGCACTGTGATGCAAGACAGAAATGCGGGGATGCGGAAACCGCGTCGATCAGTCATTCACAGACCGTCAGGTACCAGCGTCGATTACTCTTGCCGAGTGCACTTAATCCACGGTATATATTGTTAAGCATTAATCGCGATAGCGCGGAATGTTACATCGCGCGGTGATAATCGATAATCGCGGCGTTCCGCCTGCGCGCATGATGGATCTCGCCAGAAGATTCGATTATCTGCTCTATTTTTTGGTAGCGCGACCAATCATTCATCGGCCGATGAATCATCTTCGATACTCTTATGAAATATTCTGCGCGCCAATAAATTTTTTTTTCGCCAGTTTAACGTAAAAACAAACACACTTTCAAGGCTGCGTGGCTTTTTAGCTTAATACGCTTCGAAATTTTTTCGTTTAAAGTTAAGTTTAAAGTTAAGTTTAAAGTTAATCTTCTAAACTCTTCATTGGATTAAAATTGCGATATTTTACAAGTTTTTTTACTATTAAAAAATTCTCTAGTTGAATTTCAGAGATTTAGTTTAAAAAAGATTAGTATATAGATCTTTTATGTAGAGACGCTAATAAATAGTTATAAAATGTCTTTTTATACATTTCGATTAATTTTATTGAATTTTTTGTGCTAATCGAAAAATACAAATTTTAGGAATGTATTTTTTAAATGACTACATTTTAATAAAATTGTTTTATGGAAAAGTATTGCATTTCTCGTATAGAATTTCTGTTGTTCAAAAACACCGCATTAACTGCGTTACACCGCGAACATCCCGTACCATTCGAGATCGTCCAGTACTCGATTTCCAGTAGTGTAGTCGAGTATATGGTCGGACATGCGTTCGTGCTCGACCGCCGGCCGCGCCGATAGCTCGCAGTGCTCGACAAGCGTATCGATGGTTTTACATCAGGGTCCCTTGCAGTCATTTCATTCAATATCGCCAAAGGTTCTGTGAGTTCGACGAGTGAGCATAGCTTTTATTATACTGACCGAACATGGTTGCTTCGGTCGATCGTGGATGATCATTCGCCTCTCTGTCGGTTGAAACAAAACTGGTACAATTTTCAGCATGCCAACTAGTCTCTCTCTCTATTTTTCTCTCTCCCTCTCTATTTCGACATTCGTTCTCGGTACTTGCCTATTCAAATAACAGAAAGTTTGTAGGTTTGTTACTTGCCTATTCAAATAATAGAGAGTAGCGTTGTTTAAATGATATATTTAATGACTATGCACAGTTATGTTGTAATGTGAATTTGTTAAAAAACCGTGACAAGAGCAATTTACGGACACGTCAATTAATATACAAGAATTATAAATTTTTGATGTATTTTTTTTTATTTTAATAAGGAGATTAAATTGTTTAGAGATTAAGATATTGGTAGGAAATATCTATGCATAATATAATTTTTAAATGCATGATTATTTTACATTTTTATTATAAAGATTTACGTAGAAACATCGATAATTATATATTCATGTAAAATATTACAATATATAAAAATAGAACGAAAGAAAGAAAGAGATTGAAATTTGCGTATATGTAATTTTTCTAATGGATAAATGTACAATTACATTTTCCAAGCAGGTCGCGCGAATTTTATGAAAATCTCCAACGCGCACGGAATGTTACAGATTATCTTGTTTATTCTACCGTGCAGTATAAAGCGGAAGCTAGAATTTACATGACTTTTAATTACATATTTGCCGCGTTTTGAGTCAGTATTCTCGTTAATTTAGTACATTTTAATTATTTGCTGCGTTTTAAGTTAAATTAATTGGATTAGATGTAAAATTTATTATATTAAGTACAGTAAGATTTAATTTGATACAGTTTTTGCTAAAGAAACAGATGCAAATGCAACACGAATAATACACAGGGAGAGTGATTTATATAAAATAATATAAAACTTGCAATTATATTGATTCTTTCAAAGAAGAAAGATTTTAAAGAGATATAATATAGACTCTAGGGAGAAAGATTTTAAATAAGTTATAAATTTGTAACATTACAGAGAAAGCGAATATGTAAGATTTTAGTTTATCCGGTAGTTTTATATAATAAACGTTTATACTTTGTGTCTAATACTTTGTACTAGTATCATAAGTGCTTTAAAAATGGTGGTGTTACGAGAATCATCCTATATATATAGGTATATCGTATTCAGACATTTTATAATATTTCAGCATTTATTCTTATAAGAAAGCGAAAGTCTAATTTTTTAAAACAAACTAAATATTTTTAGTTGCTCATTTTACAATGCATTGTGATGCATAATATAAAGATCGTGTGTATCGATGGTATGAATTTTTCACAAGTGTAAATCATTATCCGGGACGCAGATGGTAATTATTGGCAAATGGCTCAACGCTTTAACGCTGTTATTGTACTCGAAATTACACGGTATCTCCATCGCGAAACCCGGCAAAGTATTTGAAACAGGAATGGTTGAGAAATAGTGGGGATTAGCCGTAATGCAAGTTGCAGCACAGCGTGGTATTGCGAGCTATATATTTTTGCGAGCCACGTATTTTTGTGAAAGTGCTTCAGAAATAATCATATTCCTTCCGTCTTTATCATCGATGACAATTATCAGTATCTGCTTTTATTGAGAGATTTTCGTTGGCAATCGGAAAAAGCAATTAATATTGAGCGATGAGTGGTATTTTCTGTAACAATTGATTTAAATCCAAAAAATTTGGCCTGTCATTGCGTTTGATACAATAATTCGCACAACATATCAATCATTTTTTTATCTTTTTTATTTTATATTTAAATTATATTTTATTTAATTTTATTTAATTTTTAAATAAATTATATATTAATATACATATAAGAGAGACAGAGTATATGCACAAATAATGGCAATTTTTTCAATCAATTTTTCTAAACAACTTGTAATAATATAATAGTGCAATAATAAAAATAAAGATATCATTAATGAATAAAGCAAAAAAGTGAACACTGTGTACATAATTATTTATTTATTATTATTCTGGAATAATAACAAATAAATTTTTTATATACATATTATTAACTTATAAATTAGATGTCTAAATAATAAAAGCTCAATATACTCAGTAATGTGCTTGTAACTTTTTTGTAAAATTTTTTTGTGCGCAAGTACTCCGTTCCGTCTTTTGTGAGTCAGTTTGAAGTACGATAATGAAAGGTGAAGCTGCGTTCGACTTTACTCAAGATGTTCAAAGTGAAGGGAACACGGTAACGATCTCAAAGATTCGGATTGTTAGACTCTTCACAAAAGAAAAGAAAATTGCTATATGCCATCATGCACAGGCTTTAGAAGATTCAAAATTAAAGGAAAAAAATATTGATTTAAAAAAAAAGTACCGTTGGATAAATTGAAGACACAATAACATATAGCTTAGATTTATAAATAAAAATAAAACTACACAAAATATTTTTCTATAATAGTTATTAATTATAAACTATTTTTTAATCATAAATAGATAAATTAAGGATTGAAAATTTAAACTTTTAATAATTTTATTGTCATGTCCATTGTTATTATTAATTAATATGCAAAAATTTAATCTTTAAAGAAGTCTTAAGTAATGTAATTTGCAACAGTAAAAATTTAGATTTAATATAAAGATTATATTTAATATAAAAAAATATGCAAATTTATATAATTTATCTATTTAAATTGAATTTAGAGTGATATCGGAATTGTGTAAGAAATTAAAGTGCACTTGAACAATTGGATCTTTACGAGTAAGAGTCGCGATGAATAAAAGAATTCAAAAGCAAATCTACCAGCGATTGAAACGCTGGATTGCCGCCGCCGCGAAAAACCAGGAGAAATCACCAACTCGAATGAATGGTATCAGACTAGCTTCAAAGTGCTCTTTCTTGCTTTAACCAGGATAGCTTGTCGTGACTTTTCATGGCAGGATTCTTTCGAAAACTTCTTTATTTTTATTTCTGCGAAGTTGGTTTGCTGATATGAAAGTTGATGTATATTTGCGCGAACATCAAATAATCTTTGTATTTCATAGAGTATGATTCGAATGATTCGAGTGTGTGACAACGAAAGTTTCTAAAGAACAAAAATTAATTCGCTTTATGCATATTGTGCATATGTTTTAAAAGAAAAAAATGTTGAGCTTTAATTATATTATAAAAATACTTAAAAAATTTTTGTTTTAAAGTTGACATAATCATTATTTATTTCATTTTTCTATTTCTTTTTTAATTTTTGGGGGGAAATTATATGTTGCATTACTATTTAAATTTTTTATTGTCAATTTATAATCAATGCATTAGATTTAAAATATTTAAAAACATATTAGTTTAAAAAAGACATATTAGGTCGTAAAATTTTGCGCGAATTTAATTTCTTTTTACATATGCTAGAATATGGTTCATATGGACGGAAAGAAATTTGAGATGCGAAAGTTTGAATTTATATACGACGTTCTAGACTTTACGCTCGTTTCAGCCGCAGTTTCCCAATTTTATGGAAATTCGTGGAACTCTCATATTGGCGGAAACAGGATGACGTGGAGGATTTAGCAAGTCTGTAATATAGTTGACTGTAACTTTCTTGTGCAAATTCTGTCGAGCAAATGTATAATAGCAAGATTAATTTATTTCAACAATTGCATTAAACAATTCGCATAAATCAGAATTGAAGTGTTTGTGATTCAAATAACATAAAAAATTATAAATAGCGAAACAAAATATATAATTTAAAATTAAATGATTTGAATGGCTAATAGTAACCGTACGATTTTTTTCACGGATTGTCATTTTGCACTATGTTATTTTTCATCGATCAATCTTGATTTGAAGCTTTGAAAAAGACCATCAATAGAGTAACGTGAATTTTACAACACCATGCGAGCACTATTGTTGCAATTTAACGCGCTATTTGTCGAACAAAAGACCGACAAGAGAGAATAGTAATTTTTCCTCAACTTTGTTTTATTCAGTGAATTTTAAAAACGATTTGATTCATTTCGTTTGTTCGTGATCACAAAGTGCTGTTACAACTGTAAAAAGTTTAGCGATTTTGATTTATATTCTTGTGATGGACAAATTTTTAATATGAAAAACTATATATGTATAACGCGTGAATTTTTTTCATATCGACAAACTCTTTGGTTAGTACAATTTTTTTTTAAAACGAGAGAAAATTACGCGCAAGTTTACGCCGCACGTAGCCGGTTTCAAGGATTAAGGCGAAAGATATGTTGGCTTACTTTGGAATATATTGCGGCAGCTTTGCAGTTTCGCCTTACTTTAAACATCCCTAAGTCTTAATACGGTTTAAATGACTTTAACGCGTCGCTACGATCAATGTTGCATACTTTGTGCAAGTAGAACGCAATATTATGTGTTTCACGAACAATCTTAAGGATTCGCTTTTTAAGGTTTTAATCGCACGCGCGCTGAAAATTTTCTTTCGAAAACTCCAGCGTATAATATAAAGCCGACCCGACAAAAAATCCAAGAATAGAGTAGAAGCCATAATAAAGCAGTCCATTCTGCAATGTCGCCTTTCTCCTCCGTCGTCGCCGTTATCATCGTCGTTGTATTTTCTCAACGTGACCTTTCTCCTTCGTTTTTTAATCTGTCCTCCATCTCGATCCTTTTACAGGCAAATTCGCTTCAAATTGCTCCTGAAAATCTCATTTCCACTATCTCTATCTGAGAGATTCTTGTCAAAAAAGAAAAGAATTACGCACCGTTATGGAGGATACATGAACTGCCTTTGACGTAGTGCGCGATAAAGCGCGGCGGAAAGGACGGCGAAGCGAAGGAGAACTGAATGAAACAAGAAAAGCAGGACACACAAAAATACGACGTAGAAAGGATGAGAAAGCGCGGGCGCTATTTTCCGCTCTTTGAAGATCGTTGATATAAAGCTTCCTCGAACGATGTTTTCGTGGTGTATGAATGGTATCACGTGAACCGTGCCTGCGGTTGAAATTACGAAGCAGGTTGTGAACGTTGATAGAATGTGGAGCGAGATATTCAAATTGTTTTCTCTCAGAGTTTCTTCCTCCTTCAGGAAGAAATTCTTCATTCGCCGAAAGTGCTCCGAGCAGCGTATTTGTGTTTCATTACTGAGTTTGATATGTGAAAACATCGATACAACGCAATCTTGAGAATTTATCCTGTGACGTTTTCCATTACCTGTCACAGGAATCAAATGGCTCGATGGAATTTTTTAAGATTCTTATTTTTCGAAAAAGAGACGAAAGAGAAAAAGACTCCACTATTCTTGTAATTTTTTAGAGGATTTTATTTGATATATTAGAGAGAGTTTAAACTTGAAACTTAAATATGTTCTACTTATGCATCATGAGAATTGCTATGGCATTTATTTATGGATATTCTGGAAATCCGTGACATTACTAATAACCCTAAAAAGAGGAGAACCAATGAAAAGCGGAAACTCGATCGAAAGATTTGGGAGTGCGCAAAGTTTTATTGATCTCATCTTGTTATTAAAGTCCTATAATAACTTATAAAAATCGTTGTCTTATATTATATATTTGTCACGTTTCTCATCTTTCATTACGGGGAATATCGCCAAGGGAACGACATAAATTAGATGTCCTAATTAAGGATATGGTCCACTCCACATAGAAGATCAACGAGGAATTGAGATGGGAAATCCTGACACGAAGACGCAGTTTTCTTCCCAAGATGAAGAGATCTAACCAGAAATTGGCCCTTCGGGAAAGCATGACATTAGCTGTCGCCTGAATGTTCGGCGAGCTAGACGTCCGGTATTTTCCGAGAAGAAACTCAGGGGAAAACGTATGAGAGACCAAGAAATCGTATCTCAACGGATCAAGCCTTCGGCGAAAAAGAAAATATGTTCGGTAGCGACGTTAAATCAATGAGCAAGCACCGCGATTAAATAGCTAAAGGAAAGCTCTCTATTTGATCTATATTTTGAAATTTTATTACTCAATGTATTAAACGCGACAATACTTTTAGGAAAAATTAAATTACTAGATATATATATTGTAAAATAATAGCAATAATTCTTTTTAAAACATTTTTTTCAATCAAGAGCGACTTTTTTTTAATTAGAACTTGCTCTTGTTTAACATATGTGATCATTTTATTTTTATGCTTGATTCAATTGATTCTAATGAAGAAACGATTTTCTATGTCAATGTTGCATGAAACTTATTTTGCCACATGATCGACGTAGAATAATTTATTCTATCGATTATCGGCTTGAGTGCCATAACCGATGCGTGTGAACGACACGCTGAAACTCCGTTAAAATCACTGACGACGCGGCAAAAATTTTTAATGCTCAACCTGTCAAGCACGGACGGCGCAAAAATCCATTAAAATTTCCGAGCGCCATTAAAAACGACGATGTAACTGTTTTCCTAGCAAGGTGTCGAGAGCTCTCCCGCTATTAATATTTTCGTTACGTGATTACTTCTTTTTTTTTTGTCAGAAAATCACTTTGCATTTTTATAAGGTTGCGCGAGATACAACATTGTTTTCGCAAAAATGGAAGATGAGTGCACACAATTTTTCTCTATAGCTAGTCTGCATTCTAATATATCGTATAAAAAATTCAGATAAATGTGCAAGTAAAACTGACGCATTTTATAATATAATTTGTTGATGTGAATCAAAATTTTTCATATGAAAAATTTTCTATTTATTTAATTTATTAACTTTATACTTTTTCTTATATCAATTTAACTTTTCTATCCATTTTACACGTATTTGTGTGATATCTTCGTAAAAGAAATTTTCATGTCATCATTGATAATATAAAATAATTCATTTTTTGCATACATTACACCAGTCTTTCGTTTTTTAATCAGTCACTGTTTATGAAATAATTACGTATTAATATTAATAGTCTGTGATGACCTGATATCGTGATTAATTGCGTATTTCGATGCAGTGGCAGCGGCAAAGCGCGCGTAATTGAGATAACAAAAGGTAAATAGCTGAATTAATCGCCAAGTAGAAACTGTCGGTCAGGGTCAGACATACCGCGAAGACGTCAATGCGTCCGTCGTTGGTTTAGCCGTCGCTTGAATGCTGAGAGAAAAGAAGGAAGGGAGGAGAAAAAGTTTAAGCTCTGGAAAAGGGATGAGAACGCGAAGGGGTGGAGGATGCGGATGCGCGCGGAAAAAGAGGAAGAGGGTTCGCGAGATTTCCTTCCGAACGACTACCTTTCGATTCCACCGGAGTTACACGAGTCGCTGGATTCCGATCCGGCTAGCCGGGCTTTATCTCGTTCTGTCTCCTTTTCAGTGGCGCCGGGCTCTCTTGATTGGCACAGCAAAATCAATGCTCGAGAGAACTACGAGAGGGACTGATGATCGGATGTGTGCACGCTTCGTTGCTTTGGGTAAATCGTTTGTGCGAGAAGGCCAAGCAAAATTTGAGACTCGCTCGGTTAGGAATTGACGGTTAGTGCAAGCTAACTATTTCCCGCATAATTTTCTATATGTCAAACAAGAATTTGTTACAGAAGAATGCGTTTATGATAAAAAAGATGCGATTTTTTAAAATTTAATTTGAGAATCTTTAACATATAATACGCGCAAGTAAAAAAATTGGTTCCTCTTTATGAGACTATTACACACAGCATTGACAGAAATAATTGTGTTATCAATAAAATTATTATTTAATATTATGAGAGAGAGAAAGAAAAAATTGTATAGTAAATATATAAGTTCTTAGCAATAGTTATGTTTCTTGGGCTACATAATAGGTTGTTTTCGCGACATAGTGGCAATATAGGAAATAATATGGGTACGTTTTATCAGGAGAATGTAGGACACGGAGAGGGAGGCTGCATTGTTACGAATGGTGTTACTGATAACGCCCGTACGGTACGGCGCACTTCGAACTTTAATCGTAGTTTACAGCCGACTCGTTTGTGCTCTAGTTTCACTTAGTTACATGTAATGCACAAAATTGCGACTCCATCGCGTGGAACGCGTCTCGGAACGGAAAGAAAATCCTCTCGCGAAAAACATTTTAAGCATAGATAGATAGTTTGACAGACTTTTACTTTTTCTAACTTTTATTTTTACACGATGCTTGTAATCTTTATTATCTGCGATCCAATATATGATATTAAATAATATATTATAATAACCTAACGAATAATTAAATGCTAAATTCTACATACATTCTATGCTAAAAATTACCACTTCTAAAATTCTAGAACAATTTACTGTAGCTGATTGATTATATATTTGTTTGCAATAGCAGCTTGATTGATTCATTAATCGAATAAACTGTGACGTACATGTATGCGTCGAACTACAAATTAATGTAACGATTGCCGAATAACAGTAATTCTCTCATAATGAACCGAAGGTAAACTAAACAGGAATTATCGTATTAATAATTAGCCATTGTATTTAAATATGAATATTATAAAAGAATTATATCTCTAATAATAATAACTGAATTCACTCGATCATCCTGCAATTAAAAAAAACTCGCTATTCACGGGAACTGAAAAGTGCACTTTATCGTGAACGCACAAAGAGGGCGAGAATGTATTTTGCGTTCGACCGAAATTTCGCAGTTTGCTCGCGCGCTGTTAAACGAGTGCACCTGTTTGAACCTCGAGTAGCTTATCACTAGCGAGTACTATATGTGTGCTGCAGTAATACACGAGCGTACAAGGAGAGTATCCTCTTGTGGCACTTATACTTGTTCCCACTAGCGAGGACTGACTCGAGCGCACACCTGTGTCAAACATTATGCAGGCAAGCAAAAGCCCCTTGAAATGCAAATGTTTGCCATGAGCGCAATTAGGATCCTCGACGCACGGAAATCTCGACCGTTCCCCTGTTTGCCCATTGTCGAAAAGACGCGACTCCGTTCGCAAAAGTACCGCGGCGAGTCGGAATCGGGAGTCGGTTTGCATAATCTCTCGGAGAAAAAGAGACAGAAGCGTTTTTTTTAAACATATTTTTTCCAAAATATCTCTCGTCGCAGGTACAAGACATTAAAAATATCTTTAATGTTAATGTTATGTGATACATGGCAAAAAATGTTATGTAATAACTGGTAAAAAATGTCGGTTAGTGGAATAGCTAATGCCCGCAAGGTCATGTAAAAAATCTTGAGAAGAGCTCTTTACTCTCTATTTTTGATATTTTACATTAAAAAGAAATTTAGAAAAGTAAATGGTTTACATAATTTTTTATAATAATATTGACAAAATTCTAGTCTCTCTCTAAATTAAAATAATTATAATATAATTCAAATATATTAGATATATTTAAGAAGTACAAACACACATTTCTATTTTTGCAATTAAATAACAGATAGTTATCCTGCAAAATATGAATACGCTGAATGTAGACTACGTATAAGAGAAAAGAGGGAATTGTTATGTGGGAAGGCGGAAAAACCTTTGTCCTCATAACTGGATTGACAAACGTCCAGACGGGTATGACAGACATTCTACGCGTCACAGCGCAATCGTGCAATATTTCCAGTTGACTGCATCCACTCCTATCTCACAGGGATTGCGCCAGTAAGACTTTGGAATGTTTGTATTGAACGAGTATTTGAAATTTTTGCGACTATATAGTTCCGAGTTCGCGGAAAATTGTACAATAATCGAACGCCGATTTCGTACAAAAAAAAAAGATTTCTTAGATTTTACTATAACGCATTTTTATTAATATTATTTCCATTTAATATCTTTAATAGCAAATACATTCTTTAAAAAATATATAAATAAAAAGATATAATTTTTGTAAAATCAATTTATTGTTAAAAAAATTTTTTTGTCTGAATTCTATACCTATATCTAATATACATTTTTAATATGGGACTAATATTTTTCATGGAATAAAAATTTTCTTATTACATTAATTTCTAATGTAATAAATAAAAATTGTAATGAGACTCATTATTTTGGTCCAAGAATGGTTGTACTCATCACTGCTAATTGCTATAAACCGTCATTTAAATTCTACTGATTGTGAGACGCAACCGACATTTTTCTGCCTATCCATTTTCTGAAAAGAATGTTTACGTCCCGCGAGAATTTTGGAAGCTCACGAACACGGCGATCTCGCGTCGAGGAAACGCAATTGCAAGCAACGCCGAGAGACATTTCCATTACAAAGACTGCCGCTTTCAGATGGATCAAGCCGCAAGGACGCCACTCGAATATGTATGGTGAGACACCCGTAAAAGGGGCTGCTTGACCTCGAATTCGAAATATATTCGTCAGACCGCTCATTTCAACGACATCTAATACTTCCGGGAGATTTTCTATACGCATTTTTTCCCCTTTGACAGATCTTAAAATTAAAATATATGATATTTTGTCAGTTATATTATATGACATGATATTGTAAACCCAGACAAACGAAGTTTTATCAATTTTATTATAAAATAAGTGAAAGGGTTGTGTGGATTTGTCGTATGATCTTTTTAAACTCTTTCTACAAAAGAAATTAATTACATTATTTGTGAATCAATCAGCATTTCTTGAAAAGTTTTTAAGGAAACGAGAAAACGAAAACAAATATAAAATATGACTGAAGCTTATGAAAGTCTTCGAAGCGACCAATAGACAATATTGGACAATATTGGAACCGAAGAAACGTCGCAACACAAATTGATCACATTTACCTATGTCTGAAATGAAATTTCAACCATTTTGAAGTAAAGTCAGATAATAAGAAAACAAAAAGAAGATAATTAAAAGAAAGATGAATAATATAAAACATGATAGCGAAAAAGAAATGATCCATTTAATTAATCAAATAAAGAAAAGATCATGAAAGAAGATAAATGCAATAATAAAAAATTGACTAGAAAATAAATCAGGAGATATGATTAGAGATAGAAAAAAGTAATAAAAATAATCAAACAATACGCTGAGGATATGGAATATGGACAAGATAGAAATGAAAGAGAAAAAAGATTAAGCAAATTAAATGAAGAAAAGTAATATTAATTATATTTGATAAATTTGATTAATTATATTTGATAAATGAATATCTTCTTTAAATATTCATAAGTTTAGAGCGTGAATCAGCAACTGAATCTTTAGAACTATATCATTAATAACTGCAAATTTCAATCTCTCACTGTCACCGAACTTCGCAAGAATATCAAAAATTCTTTATGGTGTGACATGGTTACAATTTGGAAGTTTTCACATCTAAGAAACTCTAACTGAGAATCATTGTAATGCTATAATGGTTAGATTCGAAAATGATCATCAAGAAACCATTAAAGGACAATCGTGCCTCGCGCCAAATGTTAAATGCGTAGCAAAAGACGAAATGTATCAAGATGGACTGAAAAGGAAAATAGATAAAGAAAAAAATCTATGAATATATATCTCGCCTATTTAAAAATGTTTTATAAATTATATTTCAATAATATAATATATATCTGGACTAATCAATTTCCTAATATTTTATAGAATTGAAATTTCTATTGTATAACAAAAGTCTTCATTATTTTTTCACATGCTTCATAAATAAAGATTTTATAATGTAAGGAACAGTCTGTAAATCCAAATTGGCAAATTTATACTAAGCAAATTCTAAGATGTAAAAGCTATTCGTAACGCATCATACGACATAACGACATAATTGAGAGAACCAAACATTGAAGCATTATTTGCACACGCCAATTTCCACCCCGAGGTATTATTCAATGTGATGTCTTCATTCTCGTCCGGGATAAAGTCTCCAAATTCTACAACTTTCAAATCAGGCGTGATCGACTAGTTCACAAACTCTCGTTCGCGCAATCGAGATTGATGGCAGTTGTTCTTACAGGTTGTTCCTTACAAGAGGATGTGGCAGAAAAAATGCTTCTGTTATCTCATATTTTCTTTTTAGAGTGTATTTATTATTTTTGACTTTACCAACTTCGGAAGTATCGTAAATGAAATCTGAAAATCAATATCTGAAAATTAAATATTTTATCCGTCAGAACGTTTACGTGCTTGTCATTGAGCGATCGCGTGCGACGGCGGAATATATCGCTAGCACGATTTAATCTTTCCATGCTCGCGCGCGAATCGTTTCACCTGTCGTAATTTTAAGCGAGGTGCCGGTGCTATTATGCGCAACGATACCTCAACTGTTGCATGCAAAGGATTAATTTCACGTGCCGACGCGAGAATCTTGTTTGCAATTTCTTGCCTCGCGGGTATTAGTACAGAGCGAAATCTCCGGGTCTGAAATTTCTCCCCGACCCAATTCGCCCTGTATACATACCAACTGCATGATCCCGAGGGAGATCTAAAGTTCCAGTCATTTCTTGCCCGGCGGAGCAGGTCGCTGAGATGATCAATGTAATGCGGTTTCCCCAAAAGTCCCTTCGCAATCGATATCAATCGAACATCTAATTTCAATGTCTCACACTGAAAGACTATATTAAACCCGAAAATTTTAGGAACCGAATAACGGCCGTTAATTAATCTTAATCAAATATTAGCCTGAATTAACCAATGCGAGAATATTAAATAAGAACATCTTTTGTTCAACCATATTTGGCAAAAAATATTCTTCTCGAAAATTTAATTAAATGGTAACTCAATTAGATGATAACTCATTAGAATTAATTCTATAAGCAATATTTTTAATTCCATTTAATTTCATTTATGAGATTATTTTATTTTATGAAAATTTTATGCTAGACGATTTAATTAATTTCGATATATAAATTACACTAAAATCTAATTTGAGACAATAAACTAAATTATTTTAATAATATTTTGACTAATAAGAAAACAATGATGTATAAAATATATAAAATATTTTGTTTATAAATTAATAATTTTATAATTTTAAATTTATAATTTTATAATTGTGTGTGTGTGTGTGCATTTTAATAAAAAAGTTGAAATCAATTAAATAATAGTGAATCAAGAGTTACCGAAAGAAGGAGTCTTCAAGTAAAATTTGACTTATAGAATCCGGCAAGAAAATTTCGTATTACAAATGTTAATCGAACCGAATAAACCTGTATTTCTGCTCAGATAGATTCGAAATACCTCAACTTCAGGGTTCTCCGGGAGTTCTATTGCCATCCTTATAACCTCTTATACTACCGTTCACATTAGTGCTGGCTTCATCCTGTAAGCACAAGGTTAGCAAATGTCCTAGAAGTTACGACATAATATCGCCACCCACTTTCCAGTCCGCACGAAACTTTCGGTGAATTTAGCGAACTAAAATTAATTAACGGCAGATAATGTTCATCTGCGAGTGCCAAATTGGCTTGTTCTGTTAACAGTTACGAAAATTCACATCGGATCCTGAATGTAAAATTATGATGCAATCTTTAATTAATTAATGCAACGTTATGGATAATTGTTTCTCTCAATATATGTCTTCAGTTGCAATTGTAATTAAATTTTTATTGCCATGACGTAAATAAATAAATAACATGACGACTATCTACGCCACATTCCGAGTGTTCCAGTTCAATATAATTTAATAATTTCGCTCAACGCATGAAATTCTATACGCATGAATCTTGCGTAATAAAAATATAAAACGTAGTTTTCTATAATTGATTAACCTCCGGATAAAGAACTATGCCATCGTCCGTCAATCTTCAAGTGACTCTTGTGCGAAATCCGAGCCTGATAATCGAGAGGACAATGATAACCTTGAAGAACGAACAATTTCCTGAATTTTACAAATTATTTACTAAAGTATATACAAACGCATTCTTCGTAATTATCCACACTGCATACACACATACATAAAATTCAATAATTTCAATAATTTTATAACTTCAATAATTAGTTTAAAATAATAGAAAATAGAACAAAATATTCGTAATGTCTGTAAATTTTTTTACAAATGACATTATAGGTATATTAACTTTTTATTACATAATTATTTTTTTTTAATCAATGTTTGCTTAATACTTTTGCCAAAGTATACTTAAATATTTTATTTCAAAATATCTACGTTAATAATACGTGAAATATATCATTTTACAACATGTAAAATTGAATGTTATATATGCAAATAATCCGTATTAATGCAAATTGCGCGCAGCAATATATGCTTGTACGGCACATCTATAAATTATGTAGAACTATGAAAAAATTAGTGATCGATTCTCATGCAGTATGGATCAATTTGTGCATATCGTTGATCATAATTTAATCTTAATCGTACGAAACTGTACGAGCCATTTAAATTTAATAATGCTTCGAGCTTTTACTGTGACATTTATTACTAATATTATAGTTTGTACGCAATGTTTGTTGTTAAAATAAGTTCTTATGAGTATTGATACGGAAAAAATATATGCTAATTATAAAAATATAGTGATAATCGAAAAATACGTTCGCGAAATACAAATTGTTGATATTTATTTGCATCATGTATATTCAACACGATTAATACCCGATTTTTCGCCGCTCGCATATCAAGCATCATGATTTTATTTTTCATGAAAATTGCGTTTTCGGAGTTTTTTTGGGAGAAAAAAAACTTTTTATATATTTGTATTTTTCGTTAATGTTGCACTTCTCCACTAATGAATTAATATTCACACATATGTGTGTATGTCGATAGAATAACAATTTACAAATTACAATTTAGTTAATTTTTAATTTATTCTCTTCTTTCTTTTCACTGTTATATGATTATTTAATGTATTAGTAGATCCAGGCGATATGTTACAAACAACCTTTTAGAATTTATTGGCGAGTCTCCGAGCAAAAATACATGTCCATTTATAGTTTCATAAGCCTGAAGGGAGGGCTTAATCTGATGTACACAGCGGGGTAAATCTCACTTTAATAATTGTCAAAGCTAAAGTTAGGGTTTCCTAAAACTCGTTGCAGCGTTGATCAACATAAATATATACATCACTAAAGCACAGTTTAAGCGATCTTCATAACTGGATGGTTTTTGATGAAAGAACTAAAACATAAGTTTTAATTATTTTTGTTTAAGATTTTGCAAAAAATTTCTGTACTTCTCTCTCTCTCTCTCTTTCTCTCTTAGAAATTAAAAAAAATATTTATGCAAAAGTCAGCGCGTATACTATATATACTTACAATTAGACATAAAACGTGTATAGAATTTATGTGGTAATGGATGAAGCAATTGAAGTTACACAATGAGAGATTCAATCGTCTGTTAATTTCCAACACAAACATGCTTCTTTTCGAGAGAGCGGCGAAGATTTTAACGCTAATTGCGAACTTGAGTCTCTTCTGCGTAGTCTTGATATTTTTTCGGCGTACGAAATGAACGACATAGAAGTGTTGCAGGTATACATAATTTTGATTAAAAATATGATTATATATATATTATAGCTATAATATTATATTATATATATATATATATATAGCTATAACATGCAATAAAAAAAATTGAAAAAAAATTTTTTTATAAACAAATCAATGTCACCTTGAATTTTTAAAATGGAATCACCATATTTTTTTTATATAAATCGATTGCTCACAATATTCTGCATA
The DNA here is from genome assembly GCF_030444845.1 of Prenolepis imparis. NCBI lineage: Eukaryota > Metazoa > Arthropoda > Insecta > Hymenoptera > Formicidae > Prenolepis > Prenolepis imparis. Next base: position 16,891,884 of record NW_028141166.1, on the reverse strand, counting down.
AAAAATTATAAGGATAGGATAGTCAAAAAGTAAATAATTTACGAGATATTTTACAATAATCTGACAAAAAAGTCATGAATAAAAAATTTATCAGTTTGTAATCATCAACAAATAGCTTTAAAATGGTTAATCTTGAATTGTGTGAAATGTAACATAAAATAACATTGTTTGTATGCACTCATTGAATTTATTTTGTTGTCCTCTACATTACTATTAAAAAACACACAATAGTTCCATTTTTAAAAAATCAAGCCAACCTTGCTTTTTTATAAAAAAAAAGTGTTTTCGGCAAATTTTTATTATTGCAATTTGTTGACGGTTACAAACTGATAAATTTTTGATTCATGACATTTTTTGTCAGATTATTGTAAGTGCCCTAAAAATCGTGGCAATCGTTACGAGAACCATCCTTATAATAAGATTATGTGAAATTAAAGCATAAAACATCTCGTAAACTATTTCATCATCACTTTTTGACCATCCTACCCTTATAATTTTTTATGCAGAATATTGTGAGCAATCGATTTATATAAAAAAAATATGGTGGTTCCATTTAAAAAATTTAAGGTGACATTGATTTGTTTATAAAAAAAAATTTTTTTTTAATTTTTTTTATTGCATGTTATAGCTTGCGTAAAGCAGATTAATTTTCACTGTATAAACTTTTTTTTAAACTGGCGGAAATGTCTCAAAAATCGTGGCGACCGTTACGTAAACCACCCTGTATATATATATATTTCTTCAATATTATTAGAGTGTTCTACTCTCTTCGATTGGCATTTCAAAATTTTAATTAAAGTTGAATCTATAATAATTTTATTTATACAGCGAGCTCTTTTAAAAATTGAATCATCTGATGTGTGTGATCCTCAAGCTGCATTTGATCATTTCTTTGCCAAAACACCGATTCCGTATACATGCGAACGGAAGGAAATCGACAGACAGTTGAAAATTCTGATGAAAAGTAAGCTTAATGGGATTAATTATAAAATAATATCTAAAAACGATTTATTATTACTGTGCGCAATTTTTTCTATTGGTATATATATATATATATATATATATATATATATATATAATTATATATTTATTACGTTTTCTCGTGCTCGTAAGAAACTGACGCGTTGTTTAACGAATAAGCCAGCGTGATATATTGGTCCATGATAACATTCGAAGAAATGAGATACGTTATAAGAGGAGAGAAGAATGCTTTTAAGCGAATTACCCATTTTCATTGCGCGATAGCGAAGAACGGATATAAAGGGAAGGAATGGCAGGCTGTAACTTGGTCGTTTACGTTTATTCCTCCACGGTGCCGTTTCGGCCATTACGTCGCTGCAAATTCGTTACAGAGAGGAAACGACTGGACGAAATTTATTCCATTTCGCGATACACATTCCTCGCGTTATTGCATTTCCCGTTCGGTTCCATGTGACTCGCTACTTTGCGTAAAATTGCCGCGGAACATCCGTATTCATCGAAAAGTGCTGTAAAGGTCGAGAGGATAGTTCCTATCGATTTTCAACTTGGCGCACTTGGTTTATTGAATCTGCGACATAGTCGGTTACTTGTTTAGTTATACATAAAGGGAAGGACCATCGAGTTTCAGCTTTGATCGATTGAAAGTACTGGTTTCAAAGAGTTTACCGTGTGATGAAACGTTCGAGTAAGACTATATAGGCGCGCGGTGCACAGAATTTAATTCAATCACTTGTATTTCCATGAAAGGGAAGGCTAAATGGACTTCTCTTTATTTTACGGGAGTAGCTCGTTTCCTCGGAAACGGTAATCTCAAATTTATTCTTCGAGCGTGAACTGACTGACTGTTATTTCGCGGGAAACTCTTTTTGCCGAGTAAGGGAGGTAGACTACAAAGTTGAGGAACGAAATGTGCTCGCTCGCCTCGCTTTACGCACGTGTGCACGTTGTTTTATCCGTTCTCTGCTTGTTGAAATATAAAATGGCGGAAACGTTTGCTATGGGCTATGAGTTATGGTAGCGCAGTAGTTTTCTCGACAACTTTACCGGTTGGCGCGGTTAACTCCTGATTGGCCGCAGAAATTCGTTTTAATTAATTACTCATAGAATTATTTGATTCAAGTTACCGAACAAAATTGGAGACGTTGGGAAGTTCAAGAATAATTGGTTGACCAAGCAAACCCGTATACGGAGAAAGTACACATACCATTTAGGAATCAGGAATCAGTCCTATGAACGAATCAACATCTAGTCCCTTGTTTGCTGTAGTTTAATTAAGTTTGTTTACATCGCTAATTTCTTATGTGATGTTCTCGTCGATACAATCAGAATTGCGTATCTATCGATAAAATAATATTTTATTATTTCTGTTCATTTTACACAAAATGTTTATTGCAAATATAAACGTATTTTCTAGTTGTTCATTACTATATATCAGTGCTATATAGTCGAATTACGCGATATGAAAATCGCGCTAATTAATTGTAACGGAATTACAAATGCCATTCTTTCGAAAATTTATGAGTTTAAATTTCAGCATAATTAATTAAATTTCGTCCGAGAGAGAATTAAAATCGTCTGCTTTAGAAATATTAAATTCGCAATGCTTTAGAGAAATTTACAATGCAAATTATTTTCTATTTTAAAATTATTTTTTAATCGAGTACAATCTGCAAGTGCAACGGTTTCAATTGCGAGATAAATTGTAATCATAACATTTGCGGAGAACGATTTGAGAGCCGGGAAAAAAAAGAGGATCTCTCGACTTTCTTGAGTATATTCAGCGATGATCAGTAGTTTAATTAACGAGTCTGCTTGCGGAGGCGTAATTAATTTCTACGATTCCTCGCAATATTTGCGCGCCTTTGGCATTTATTCAGGACGCGAAGGAGCAATGATGGCGAGAGCTCGAACGGTCGAGAGGAAAGTAGCTCGAATGGTGGACATATTCAGCACACCGTCGTCGGGTTGGAAATTGCTTTTCCTACACGCTGTACAACAATTCATGAGCGCGTATGCGTCACGCACACACATAAACGCCCGGGATCCTGTTATTTTCAGTATATATGCGATACCGTCTAGCGCGCGTAAATAGAATCCGCAAATCTTTTCCTTCTCTTTTCGTCGCCTGCTCAAATATATATATATATATGTATATACGTGTCGCCTCTCTTTTCGTTTTCTCGCCCCTTTTATTTCTTTTCGTGATTGTATTTTCTTATGAGAAAGTGCTACCCGACGAGAAAGTTGCCTCAGCGACGCGTCGTCGATTCGCTCAGTCGATTTGATTAGACGAATCCATAGATGAATTTCATCATAATTTTGTCTTTTTCTCTTCTCATCGTTAAAAAATAAATTTTCATAAAAATGTAATTTTCTAATTTTCATTAATTCAGTTTTGAAACTTGAGTAAAGATAATGCTTACAACAAAATAAATATAGAGTCGAGGCAAAAAGAAAATTGAAAATCATTGTTTTTCGAATACGCAATTTAGAGATAGATATATTTGCGCTCATATTGTGTAAACATTTGCTTCGCACATCGTGTGTTGCAAAAATCAGTTGACATTCGGTATAGGAGGATATTATATACAAATACATTCTTTACACATCTCTCCGAAAATCACCGTAAGGAAGACGATTGGAAAGACTTGAGAAACAAAATTCGCAAAAATATTCAAATATTCGCTATTTTTCTTATAATGCTGGTCATCGCCGCATGATTTTTTGCTTTCCATTTGTCCGCTATCTTCGATTTTCTTCTCCATAGCGGCGAAAATCTTTCCCTACAAATTGAATAGCTTTGCGAGCAGGATAAAAGCGCCTATAATAAGGTCTTGCCGGCTTATTGAAAGTTAGATTTCCGCACGTCTCCTCAATGTGAGGATCAAACTGAACCTAATAGGAAAGATGTCTACGGAAAAGAAATCAGAAGTTACGTTTGACGATAGAAAAGAAATTTGTTAAGCCGCGTAAAAATACAAAAAAAAAAAGAAAAAATAGAATACCATGTTGAATAAAAGTTTTTTTTCAATTATCAATCAATCTATGCCAGATATTCGTAACCAATTTACTTTTTAGAGGATTTCAGAATCAGGCGAAGCAATATCCATAAAAAATCGAAAAATTTTTAGTACATATTTTGTTTACAATAAAAGAGATTTAAAATAAGTTGCAATAATTTTTTTAATTCATAAATAATTTTAGGTTTCTGAAAATTTTTAACTACTTTATTTTTCTTACATTAAAATGAAAAAATAAAGTGCGTAAATAAAGAAGAAATTTTTCGATGTCCCGCTTTGATACGCTCATCGAAATATTCACATGATTCTCTTTTGCAAAATTTCGGAATTTAAATGTACAATTTGTAAAACTTTTTAAAATTAAAAAAAATTTTTACATATATGTGCCATTTTAAATAGCACAATATATACATTTTCGAAGAATTCATAAATGTATTATAATTTTATAATTTTAGTCAATTTTATTGAGAATGCACGTATAATATTGACTGCGCAATCTCGTTCTGCTTATTATGTCCGTAAAGAAATTTTATAGCTGATATTGCCGTAGAAATTGTGGCAGAAATGAGATTACGCTGCACTTATAGCTACATGTATTTTCTTATCAATAATTTATACTATATACTGCAATTTAATTTTTGAGTTCTAATAAGATATTTTTATAGCTTTTAGGGATAAAAATAACGGCTATCCATGAAACATTCTCGAAATTTTATATAATTGAATTAGCATTTGACACAAAAATTTCGAAGAAGAAACAAATGCTGAAATATACTTTTAGTTAATAAAATAATTATTAAAATAGTTTTATGTGTAATTATATATATTTTTAAAACGTCTGTGATGTGTTATATATTTTATATTTGATGTTATATATTTTTTTATAAAGTTAAATAATTTTTAATATTCAATATTGTTTTATATTTTATAATACTTTATCTTGGATAAAATACATGCTTACTTTAATATTATTAAGCATTACATTTTTCACAACAGTACGTAAGCCAGATTATAAATCATTTGTGCATCACACAATATAATTATAGCAAAATACAAAGATACATTTTGTGTTTTGCTTGCTTTTTCACAAATACTTTTATCTCACACAATCTTTTATGTAATTTACCCTTCCATTTCGATCTGTAGGAAGCAATATATCTTTACTTTGTCATCACATTATCTGATATAATACGTATAGATAAAGCTTGTACATAATAGAAATTTCATTTGAATCGAAATTGCATAGATTGCACACCTATTCCTTAAAGCATTTCAGGAAGGAGAGCGTTTCTCCTTCCTATAGCAAAGCATCGTTATTGTTCGGCGCATGAAACGCAAGTAGCGATTAGAGATCCGCTCTGACGTCAATAGCACCGAAAAGTGGCTGCTGCGACTAAAGCAACATCCGCACTGCAACATGCAATCGTGTACGTTGATAGCGTCGTGTCGAGCGATAACGGCACCCTATTGTGCAAATATCGATCGATAGGGGTACGCACATATACAATTTCGAGCGGTGTGACAGTGAAAACGACGGATTACAAACATAAAAACAATAAAAGTGAGAAAAACACTGGCCAACCATATGCACCGAAAGATAAATTAATCCTTCGAGATTGAACATGCGCCAGGTTTTATGTTTGCTTTATTTATCTGTTTGTTTAATTAAGTTTCGCGTCACTGATCGTGAAACCAGCGATACATTTTCGTTATAACATCGCGCAGAATTTGTAGAGTTAATCCAGAGAAATTGCTATCGGTTTTCCTTAAATTATGATTTGTAATATATACAGTTCTGTTTTCTTTTCTTCTTAGTTTCTGATTAATTTTCGATGTAAAATACTAATTTAAAATAATATATTATTTATCATTATAAAAAAGTTATTAATTTGAATTTTGAAATCATAGTAAAATGTCAAAAGAGTGTGCAATATTAAATTCTACGATTATAACGGAATAATGAACACATTATTGTATCTACGAGAATAAATTAACAAATGATATATAAAACCAACTGATTAATATAATATATAAATTAGAAATAGAAAATGCAAGAAATTGTTTTGAGCTTACTTATACATGTATACACACGATGAGTGTACCAGTAGCATTCTCAATCACGTAGCATTGCACGTATGCAAGTAAAAAATGCGAAAAATATGCTCTCAAAAATACTTTACGTATCTTTTGTTCTTACACATTCTGGTCTGTATTCGTCATCTACCTTGCGTGGCTTATATCCATTTTTCGTGCCAGTATTGGACCTATTTTTTATTGCTCCTGGCCATATTCCGATTTTTATCCAGAAGTCAAAGAAGGAGAGAAACTTTTATAAATTCTGAAAAAAATTCTACTTTTTATTATGTAGAAACTTTGACGGGATTGTAGCTTTTATATAAACATCTTTTTTCTTAATTCTCTCTGGTTTAAATTATTTAAATGAATAATATAAACAATAAAATTACACAATTAATTCAAATCTTGCGCGTATGCGATTAATAAACAACTAACATACAAAAAATAAATTATTCACTCCGGGGTTGCTGTGCTGACGCCTATCTTCCTTCCTCTTCCTTCTCTCAGGTTATCAAGGTCGTCACGGTCGTCAGGGTACATTGACTTACACGCGTGACATTTTGGATGATATTCCTTGATTGAAAAGAAGTCCATTTCGCACGAGAATCACATTTCGAACTAACAAGGGATTATAACGATAACTTCGAGCAAAGGTTAAGTCTAAAGCGGAAAAGATGGAATCGATCGATAGATTGATTGATGTGAATGGGACAATATGACTTAATCGTTTTTTTATTTAGCTTTGCTTGATCTCGAGAATTTTATTTTTCTATAGTACGCTGAATTGAATGTTATTTATAGAATTGAATAAAATCTTTCAATATATGGAATTGTACGGACAATATGACAGAACATGAACTTTTTATTATGTAAGAATGCAACAGCAATCGTAGAAATATTATTTCGTTTATTATCATTGCTTAATGCACTTCGATATTATAACTATATTAACTGCCACTATAGCTGCTTGTTAGATTATTATCAAACTTTAATTCCTACCAACTTTAAAGTACTTTAAACTCGACTTCGTAGCATTATTATTAGTGAGATTAAACTTTGATAATATTGAATTCCATAACATAAATAAACACAAAAGTAGAACCATATATATAGCAACAAATTAAACAATAGTAAAAAATAGTAAATCAGATCAATAGTAAATCTTAAAAATATATTAAACGTTTTAAAAAATTTGATTTACAATTGCGAATTTATTTTTGTTTTGCAAAATTAATTATTTATTGTAGATTTTTAACAATTTAATTTTACTTGTAGTATTCACGAAACCATGAAACAGTGATGTTCTAATCTTGCGTGCTTATTAGTCACAAAATCGTGCGAGAATTCCGCATAATTTCTCTTGGGTCGGGGCCATCTCTCTAGGGCTGTTCCTTTTTATTCAGCGAGCGTATAAGGGAAGTTATAGGGCTGCTGAGTTTCGGACGGTCGCGGCATCATAAAAGTAAAGCTATCGGGCCAACGCGCTAAAAAAGCAGTTATTCGTACAGTTTCAGTAAATGAACTTTATGTCGTCGTAAAGCGCAAATATCGAGCCGGTGCTTTCGATCTAATTATAATTTTCCACTCGAAAGTCACGATATAAATCGAAAGCGTTTCTGTTCCAAGCTGAAATAGCAAAAGACCCGTGCGCAATGCAAAGCGCAACATCGACACCCGACGTTTAAGAGCATAAAAGAGTATGACATAAAATCGCAATGTTATTTAATTCATTTTTCTTTGAAGTCGATAGCACTGTATGAATATTTTAATCCCCATGCGAACAATGGAAATAATCGTCCAGTTAATTCGTGACATTCACTCGTAATTCCGGGATAATGCGCGCACCTGTTACTAGCCCGGCTAATATAATGGCAAAAAATTTATATAAAGTTAAATTAGAGTTTGATATTCTGCTCTGTTATTGGCAAGTGCTAAAGCGGGATTGTACTTGCTCGATTATTGTTTAAGAGGGAAGTTATCTTGGGATACATTATCTCTACAATGCACTTCATACTTTGGGAAACAACTCTCTGCGTCTGCAAAACCGCGTTATGTCATCTCGGGACCACCGAATCAATAGAGCTCCTCGACTGGCGGTTAACTATTTGCATTGCCACAAGTGTGGATCCGTACTTGCGTAGGCGGATGTTGTATGTTAGAATTATCGTATAGAACTGACAACTAACAATCTGGATCTGTTATGTTCGATCTTCTTTTGTGTGAATTTTCGTGAAACTTTGTAACAGACTTTCGTAATCTGGAGATTTGTAAAATTTGAAAATGCGAAACTTTCCCAAACATTAATTATATGGATTTCTTTAGATCTGCGCAATTACATGCCTGTAGTCGCGCAAGTTGTGAAATCGCTTTTTTTCCCATCCGATAAACGGAAATCCTCGACTGCCAAGTGGATTATGGCGTAATCCTTCCGCGACATTCGAAAATCTGCCGCAACGGCATATTATCCTAAATCTCTCTTTATCGTTCTATACGTAATTTTATACAGGAACGAGTAATCCCTTCCATCGCAAGTGATTAGGATTCTCCATCTCTTTATTTTGTTTTCGTGATAAAAAATGATACGCTTCGTGAAGATTTATATATTAATTTACAGTACATATATGTATTGTAATTGCATATTAAATATATATAAGAGAAAAAAAAACTTATTTCAATATAATTACATATCATTATTAGCTATTGACGCAGACATTATAAAGTGCAATACGGAAAGTTGTAATATGTACAACCGCATTGTTTAAAAGGCATTAAAAATTTCTTTGTAAACATGATTATCTGAAAGTTGTGGAACTTTTATGATATGATTCTTTCATCGAATAATGAAAGCAATAAACAACAGCCATTTCCTTCCTTGAGAATCGGAATTTAAAATTTCGCAATTCTAAGACGGATTTTCATATAATCCACTTCCGTTGCTCGATAGTTTTATTCATAAAAAGAGAAAGAGAAAAAGAGATGTCCTTTTTTTTATCTGTTCGTAAATTTGGAAATGAATATAGGACCTGGACAGGGTTCGCAGAGTCGAAATTAGTTCCCAGGATGGCGTCACGCCACGTTCGTACCCGTTCGAGAACATTTTACTCCTCTGTGTTCCATAGGATTAGTTATTCGCGGCACGAAGTCACGTATTTAAGTGGTCGCAAACGGTTCCGAGTTGTACTGTTGTTGTAAAAAATTCGAATGTGACATTGCCGGAGAGAAAAATGGATCGCACGAGCCTGGAGTGGATTCGTAAGCGTTGCTCCGTAGTATTTTACGGAAATATTTTGTCATTCTTATTTACGTAGAATTACGCAATTCTTTATGTGCTGTGCTCGGACTGAATATCATATTTTATCGTTTTATTAAGCATGTTTATGTGAAATAAACACCAAATAAATTTTTTCTATAGATAAATTCTCATTTTTCTACATTTTTTTATCAAGTACTTTAATTATCTACAATGCTGTTATCTAAAATAAAAATTTATTTTTCATACATAAAAATCAAACAGAAGAGATGCTACGAGTATCTGAAATGGCATGTAATGACACGGTGTTAGCAAGATTATAAACGATTATATCGATTAATGCGATGTCAAGGTATGCGCATTGTGAAGGACATATAGAATTATCTTAGCGTTCCAGTCGGTTCGTTCGCGCGCGCGTCTGGACTAAGGTTCATCGCTAATAAGATTGCTGGAACACAGTCAATGAGCAGCAATGAAGCAGCTTGAAACTGCTTTAGGAAAATTGGCATAAATGGAACAGCGACTGCAAACCGGCGCGTCCATTGTTAAGCGGCTGTAATCAATATGTGCTTGGGGTATTACGTATTAAATTGGCACGTGAGAGGCTTAGAATGCGGATCAATCTGAGATTATGCTTACGGTATATTTGTTTTGAAACGATCAAAACCAATTATTTATTCGTTAAATTCGTGATTCGCGATTTTCCTTTCCTTATATCGCAAAGTCAATTATATTAGAGTTCTTTGTTATTTCTTACTAAAATTAAAATTTTTTTAAAAACAAGATTTATTATCGCTTTTGTTGAGAAATATATTAATATAAAATATCAAAAGAATTATGAGATTTTATCTACAAATTGTAATTTGTAATAATTTAAAGAAATTAGATTATTCTTGACGCAATTTATCATCCATCTTAAGTAATTCATGTCATTCATCAAAACTACAACAATCAATTATATTATTCTGCAATCGAGGAGTAAAAGCGAAGAAGTGTGACATTTTAGGAATGAAACAACTCGTTTTAGATTATAGAACTGCCAACTATCGAAAGCACTCTATTCGCGAAACTTTGTGGACTAGTACGCCGTCTTGGTGAACATTCTTCGATTAGGATGTTTTCTTTCAAAGCACGTTTCGTTCCGCGAGATCTACAGAGCTTACATTTGCGTTCGCATGGTAACCAGACGCAATTTGACGACTACACGTTGCACACGCGACAAATGCATAATGTGACCGACTTGCATATGCATGAAGTGACGGAATGTACTTGCACATGCACAACGCACACGTATTGCGGATATACGTGCACCGTGGACCGCAAGAGAACAAACACGAACGACAGAGCAAACAACTGCGCGGCCACGAAACGTCGGACTCGTTTCGGAACATTAGAACATTGCAATTGAAGTTTTATTACGACTATTGCCGCAATGGTAATGATATAAAATAAAAGATCTCTCTATGCGCAACCACACTGATTCTGCAGTCATTTCCTTCTTCATTAAGTATTTCACGATAAATACACATCCAACATGCGTCAAACACGTTAAATGTAACTTGTATGACTTTTACTTGTAAGAAATGTATTTAAAACTATATGTATTTTATCGGGGATTACTCAGTCACTTTTTAATCATTTAATTAATAGCGTTCTCCTCGATGCTAACAATACTCCAATTATTATCTTTTTAAATCAATCCAATCGTGATTAAAATTTTCCGTAACTACTTTATTGTTCTGTCCAAGTGTATGGAGATATGAAAAAACTTCTCCCTTATGGCGCCAATAAAAAAACGCGAAGTATTTTCCGTGATTGTTAGGCGCGAATTGAAGTACGCGTGAATAACACATCTTGTGGGGAGAAATTGGTCGTAAATTCCATGGTCGGAAAATCTTTCATTTCTTTATGTGACGCTTTGCGTCGTCATTGCAGTGTCTGCTACCATCTCAAGATAAGAAATGCTGCCTACTTCCTCTTTAATCTCCGCTTTTTCAAGATGAGTATTCCGCGGTCGATTCCTTTAAACTTCCTTTAATAAAACGCGTTTCTTTCGCTTGACATAAGTACAATTTCTCTTTTCTGACTCGCGCAATTTTCACCGCTCATCCTTAACAAAAGGAAATATATCCGCGTCAATAACCAGATGACTGGAATTAGTGATAGGTCGAAAATATTGCATATTGATGTTATGGTGTACCCCATAGCATCGAACAAAATGGCGTTTACTTTTGCGAAAAACATATTTTTTAGTGATGGCTATTGGCCAATAATATGTATATATTTGATTTTGTTAACGTTACCTTTTATTTTCATCTTTTTTTATTGTTGACTGATTGTTATTGTTGAAAAAAATTCTGTTCTTCCATATCAGATAGATTGTAACATTGTATGAAATTATTTGAAAAACTGATACCAAGAGAAGCTGTTGTTTTTATACTTTTTTTTTCTGTTATTTTTTATTTATATGAAAAGATTTAATTTTATTAAAAGGCGTGATATGTATATGGAATGTCCTCAAGGAATTAATAATATTTAATTAAGATAGATTGTGGATATACATACCTATATATATAAATTAAAGAGTAATATCTTTAAGCGTAATATTATGCATACATATGCATACAGAACTGCATTATAAGATGATTGATTAAAGTATTACATATGTATAATGTAACGTTGCAAGCAATTATTTCTTAAGAATATTATATATCTCTGTTGCGAAATCACCTCTCGTGACGCAATTATATTCACGATTTCTCATTGACGCAATGATATAAGTGAATATGACAGATATGCTGCAGAGAAACCTTCAAAGAGAATGTAGATATTAATACCTCATTAAATTTCCCCAATTCTCGCAGAAGCAATTTCAGATGTCAGTCGAGATGCGGGAAATAATAATAAAGAAATAAAGCTTAAAAGAATTTCTGTAAGAGAAGTCAACGAAAAGATATAACAAAATAAATGTGAAATAATAATAATGTAATTATAAGGAGATATAAATTGCAACAAAATTATCAGGCGCAATTAATATTCCCTCTGGATACAATTTTTCTTCCGTCTTAGATTATTGGTGCGTTTTAACACAGATATAGTTGATATAAGGCGCTGCAAAGAAGTTAATAAAGATGTTACGAAGTCTCCGATAAACGCAGAAATTGGCACGAAGAAAATCGATTGGGGTATCGGAGAAAGGGAAGAAAAATGCTAGCCAAGTTGTGCACTGCGGTACAAACTACATTCGCGTCATGTTGTTTTTCTTTAGAATGTTGTTTTAGTTATCCTTTTTTTTTTATCCGATGCGGTGTATCGAATCGATACGTTTATCTGAACTTGATGGTACGCATACTTCTGAAGACGGCGACGGTGAGAGAAAAAAAACGAGCTTATAATTTAGGGATATCAATGAGAATATAAAGCAGGCGAACATAGCAAAGCAATCATATAACCAACCATTTCTTTATACACATTTTTTCCATCTATTCTCAACGCGTTAGGACTGTAAGAAACGCAGCGAAAAATTTGCGGTCAGTAGCGCCGGTGGATTTTCAAAACGCAACGGATGCAAATTAAACACTACCGCGACGTGAAGAGAATGAATATAAGCTAGGGTACGTAGGATATTCGTTCTTGGTTCTTGTGGAGAAGAGAGGAATTGACTCGCGTTTTTAATGAAAGAGAAACTCACGCGCATGCAGTTCGTGTAAATCTACAAAAGAGGAGAGAACTACGGATGTGAGAGACATATAATTATGTAGGTAATTAGACATACCATATATTCTCAAGTGACATGTAAATAAGCAAAGCGTACGGTTAACATAAAAAAGGCTGGAGTAAATGGTAAAAATTGTAATTAATTACAACAATAATTAAAAAAGAGGAATTTTTGAAAATTAAAGTTATATAAACTATTAACTGTGTGTATTTTAGCAATTTTAAACTTTTAATGTTATTCGAAATTCGGTCTTGAATTTGTTTAGAATCAAATAAAAAATTTTATTTTTAAGTTTTATTCTATATAAGTATTTTTTATTACTGATAATAATATGATTAAAAAATAAAAAAAAACATTTATTTTATTATATTTTTGTCTTTTTGAAATTTCGTAATTTCAACGAAAAGGAAAAGATACTTAGGGGTGAAATTTTTTCCGTAATATTCTCCACCAAGAGGTAATGAACCGTTTGACAAGTGTCGCGGTCCTTAAGAGGCGTCTAAAGTACTACTCCAAGGTAATTTCGCAAAGGGAAAACGCCCTTGGCGAGACGCTGCTTGGTATACATAGTGCATCTTGGAGAGTAATTAATCATAGATTCTTGAAAATTTATCTATCGTGGACGTCTAACAAAATCCTCCAAAAATTAAAATATATTTCAATCGTATTTTAAGTGTAAAATTATCATCGAAAAAGCATGATTATCCAAGAAATATTCTTGTAAAATTTAAAAATAAGAAATGAAAGATATTATAGTTTAATAATAAATATTTAAAGTATAAAAAAAGAGTTATTAAATATTTAAAATTAAATCTTTTGTTTAATAATATTATATTTATTTTATATTTATTATATTTATTATATTTATTATATTTGTATTTTAATCTAAGTGACCGATAAAATATTACTTCCAAGATTGTTAATACAGTTTTTTAATATTGTATTAAGATTTTGTCAACAAAATGACATGACGCAATATCTCAATTTAAAAATTGAAATTTATTAACATCTTATAGAACCATATGGAGATGACGGTAAAACTTCAGGGTAATATGTAACCGGAGGGTTTGTCTTGTGGGAGTATTCAAATTTTTTTTATGAACATCTTGTGTTATATTACAGAACATTTATGCCACTTAGGTATCATTTTACTTTACTCCTATTTTCATAGCATTCCATATATCAAGGAGATTCTTGTTCTTAGTCTTCATATATCTTTTACTAAATCACTGATCGTAATTTAGAAAACAAAACGCTTTTTTGTCTGACACTTCGCTTACGCGCTATTATCCGAGCTAGTAGTTGATTCGTTGTATAAATCCGACGATCACGTGATACATACGTGCTTTTAAAGAACATTCTTTGATCATAAAAATATTCATTATAAAATTATTTTATTTTTTTTTTGTTTTATAATATTGCGTACAATTGAATAATTTTGAGAATATCTTTAAAAAACGACTATTCTATAAAAAACCATAACAATAGAGAAATGTATGTAATTAAGTAAGTATTCTGCAAAGATTTTACGCCATTTTACTCATGATATTAGATCTCTTGTTAAATAAATGTTGCTGGAAATATACGTCAAATGCAATCTGAATTTATTATATAATCTCGTACTTAGATGGAAACGCTGTAATTTGCATATTTCTCTTTATAAGATTATCCGTCTCATCACTGAATATGTCGCATAGTTTAGGACTATGTTTAAATTAAAATTAAAATTGTATTATATTATACATGACGTCATCTAAGAGTTATCTTAATTTTGTGTGTGTGCGTGTGTGTGTTTTCTAGTGGAAAATATACTTCAGTCTTTGTCCAATTATTGTTGGATATTATAGAAGTTACTTTTGCAACGCGCAATTTGATATTATATTCACGCTTATAAAAGGGATTTAACTTGGTCATGAGGAACGATCCTACAGTTAAATCTGACTACAATGAAATTATATTATATAGTCGAGAGACGAAAGTAAAGGTGGTGGAAAGTTTCGAATAGGAAGCAATAACCGACCGACGTTCCGTAAGGACGGGGCTTTTGCAAATGTATTCATTTGGAATCAACGCGAGATGTTCTCTTTTTTAAAAGTTTACTCTTAATTAATCACGAAGCCAAAGCACGCAAAAAGTTATTTAAACTGAGTTGTTCAACTTTATGAATCTTTTTATCCGAAAATAATTAAATAAGTCAAGAAATTATTTTTTTAAATATATGTCCACAATATGTGTGAAGCAATTTCTTAGATTCAGAAATTTTAATAAATGCGCGCCTTTTTAATAATATTTAAAGTGGATAATAATTTATTCATAGTGATTAAAGAACACCGTAATATTTTTTCTTGGTTATTTCTATCTATATCGTTATTTATACTTGTGATCAATTTCATCTGCCAGCCAACAGGCAGCAGTGCAAATAATCGGAGATAAAGAACGACACGTACGAGTTTTACACGCCGGCCACGTTTGATCTCCTTTAGGCTATCCCCCTTTTTTAGGTTGTCCCGGTAGATATCTTCGGCAATGTTCGAGTGACTCGAGGGCTTCTTCCCCGATGTAACCAGGCCCCGACTAAAGGGGCTGAATGTGCGTCGAGAGGTCGAAACTAATGGAATTGATGCACTCCGGGGGTCGATCTCCGACCGCGTCCCTTGATTACGACTTTTTCGGAGTCTATATCATTTCTACTAGTCGCTGAATGGTAAATTTATGTCCGTATAACGCGAATAGTGAGGATCGTAAAAATATTCTCGTAATAATGTAATATTTTATGATGCTGAAAGAGTTACAGTTAATAACCGCTGTGTATAGGAAGATTTTAATATTATATTATATATATTAATTTATTAATTGTTGCCTAAATTTTTTATTCATTATAATGTTAAATAGTAATTAATTGTGTAAAAGTATTTTCTGCAATATATATTAACTTTTCGCGAAATATCTTCTTGGCAGCTCTTCATAGACATTTTCTACATCTTTGACGCAACATATCTATCTCTGCGTAAGCTGCTTAAAACTTGATGTGCGTATACGAGTGTGCATGTATGAGTGTATATATATTTGTTCTCAATACACGTACACGACAATATGAGATACGGATTTGAACAAATACAGGCCGTTGACAGCGGTAACTCTGATGTATCGGAGGATTAGGAATTCGGCATCATTCAAACAGGATTTTTCTTTTGTGCTTTCTGCTGCAAAAAAAAATTTGCCGTAGCACCATCTTAAAACTTGTGCCAATCCGAAGGACGGACCGCTGTAATGGCAAACTTCTAACTACGGCTTACACACGAAAATCGGCCGCTTGTCATTACTGCCACAACAACTTTTTCAAGTGTCGTTATTTTCTACTTTGTGACCGAGTTAGTATTATCGCATAGGAACAGTAACAATAGCTTAAAGATGGGATTTTATAAGAAGTCTCCTTCAGATTACTTGGAAAGAATTCCATCATAAGAAATTGCTCTTTCGTGCAATTTTTATTAGTCAATAAAGAGAAAGAAAATTGCATTTTTTATTTATTTTTTAATAATCTCGCGATCGTAAAATATATGAAAATGATGAAAGAAAAAAAGATTAAATATAAATCAAATACTGCAAAAAAATTATATATTATCGAAGTAATTATATATTACTCAAGAGTGTAAGTTGATAATCCTAATTTTTGAATAATAGTGATATGTTAATGGTCAATGAATTTGATTATATAACTGATTATTTAGTTATGATTTTTATACAATGCAAATTTAATGTGACAATATAAAATATAAAACCAGATATTTGTGAGATTTGTAATAACAATTTTGTTTGCAACTCTAGATTAATGGAGCAGTAAAATATTATTGATTGACTTATTTTGTTTACAAGAATTTATGGAAATACGTTAGTGAAATAATGTCAGGAAACCAGAATAACCGTACATTTTATCTTATATGTAAGTGACGTAGAGTTATCTCTTTCGTCCCCTCGGTGCTGGCTTATGTGTCCCTACATACATAACCCATCTCTGTCATTTCTTGTTCTCATTCTCTCTTATGAGTACAAAGGAACTCCGAGATAAGTCAACATCGCGTCACAATACTTTTAAGATATTGCTACTATTATATTTGCACAGAGATAATAAATTAAATCATATTTTCTTTCCGCGATTACTGATCAAATTATTTAGTTTAAAAAGATTAAAGATGTGCTAAATGCAATTCTCAGAACATTTGACACAATCTTTTAATGCGATGAACTTAATATATAACGATGTGGCACAAATATCGCAGAAATGCTGAAGAAAATATGCTAACTTTACTTGGATCTCAATGACTTTTATCTCGACATTTCGACTTCAGGGAATTTCCGTCGAAAACGTATTTCTGTCTCGCAATGGCATGCTAACGAAAATCATCATAGATGAATGCGAATTGTACCCGATGCGTTGCAATTGCAGGTGTTTGTAGACGTCAAAATTGTAGCCGTCAGAAGTTTTCTGCACGGCAACTTCTCACGCTCGAGAGGATACTTCGTGAAAGTTTTGTGTAGAAACGGGAATGCATCGGTGGAAGTGTTACAGAATTTATGAAGTCTCGACAATATGACCTGATGTTATTTTCGTAAAGATCTCTTCTGTAATCTCACACTGGTTTTTCACCAGATTTTCGTATCGTTTCTTCTTCTTGCATAATCATAGAGCTGGAAAAACCTTCCGCAGTTGACAGAAGATCGATTAAAATAAAGAGTGAGCCAGTGATGCCACAATAATTCAAATAAACAAATCGAATTAATGCGCGACTTATATAACAATTATTTTATACATAATTAATTTATACATAATAAGAAATATTTACTTTAGAATTGCTCTGCCGGCGCTCGATGTCTCTCTTCTCCTTTTCTCAAGTTGTCAGAGTCGTCAGTTTAAGTTGATACAAATAGAATCCAAATTGTAGCAGTGCCAAAAATATTTAATTAATATTACAAAAAATTGTCATTGTACGTATTAAGGTTTATATTTGATGCGTACAGTATTGAGCGAATAAATAAAGGAATAACTAGTTTCTTTAAATAGAAACTTTTACAGGATTTGTTGTAAAAAAGATTGAAAAAAGTATTTTTCTCTAATTCTTTCTTGTTTAAATATTTCAAAAATTGAATTTGATTCTGCGTCTTTACTGATGAGCATTAGATTTATGTAAAAAGTCGACAATAGTATAACGAAAAATTCTTGCAGGATAGTGGACGTTTCTGATGTAATAAACTCGATCGATTCAGTTGGCATCGAATTCACTTTCTACGAAAATAGTAGATACGCGAATGTTACTATTGTCTTTTTACGCAATGGGGCGAATAAATATTGTGAGAGAAGAGAACAAGTGAATAAATGTCCTCAGAATAATATTGATCGCTGATAGTAGTTATATGGTGCCAGCTGTTATTAATTTTCCGATATCTGCGGTTTTAAGTACAATTTTGAATTGTAGTTGTTTGATAACCGCCAGTTACACCATTCACGTAAATTCGTTTATGTCACAGTGAAACCGCATGACTTTTCACACTCTTTGGTGAACGTGTTCGTTGATGTTTGAATTGAGATAGCAATGCTTGATGAACGCATATTAAATAGAACATCTATGACATCTATTGCAATATAACGCAAAAGAAACATTATTTTCCGAACATTTGCATCTCATCTGAAGAGATTTTTCCTCATTTTCTACTTCCTCACGTTCATATCTTAACATTACTGTGTTATTTTATATATAATTTTTAGCACAAATTTTTAACATTAAAAAAATGTTTTAATATATAAGATTGTTAAAAATTAAATTATAAGAGAATTTATAAAGAAATAAATTGTAAAATTATATTTATAAATTTTGAAATAATTTTAATTATAGACTAAAGAAGATAAATTAATAAATAAAAATGATGCTGAACGTAATAATTCTGTTTTATTAAAATTAGTTTTAATTTAAAATTTATTAAATATATCAACTATTCGTGTCAAAACTATCGTCTTGAACATCAATTTTCGCGCTTATTACCTTGAGAACGCTTTCTCCATTTGTTCAATATTCATATACACAGGTCCACTTTCAGTCCAGAGATTTTCGAGTTTCCAATTTCTAGTCCTTCCATCATGGTTATTCTCATCGCGGAAATCTGTTTACCCGATGCGCTTGGCACACTTCCTCGGTTTTCCCAAGTTTGCTCGGGCTAAGCTGCCAAATTGTTCGCCATTACTCATGCGTGAATCGCGAAAATAAAGTGAAGAGAAACAACGGAGAAAGAATAGTCGAAAGCAGAAACAATAGATAACCGGAGAAAATAAAAAGTTGCCATTGTACAATTAGAGGTTGAATTATTGTAAAATTACATTCGCGGCCTTATTATACAATTATGTTTAAGAATTTATGCTATCGAAACAAAATACTATTTATACGAAGAATATAGCAAATGTTCTTCATCGACTGTTAACATATCAAGTGATGTCTTTCTTTTTCACCTCGCAAATCGAAAGATTTGAAGGAAGTAAAGTAGCTGTCAAATATCGGTTTCGTTTGCAATGTCAACGTAACTTGCGATGTGAAACAGAACAATTTCTCGTGTCAGAATCTCAATCGTTGACTTACGAAAGATATAAATCATATATTACGTTGGAAACTGTGTATACGTCAGAGATGCATTTGTGACAGGTAATATGTACTTTTATATTGTACCGCATCATTTCGACATATCGGCAGTTTACGCGCGTGTTATTACGATTTCTTTTTTCTTCGGAGAGAGTTTCCGTCTACTTTCGTATTTTCAAAGTAAACATCGAAAATATCTTACTTTTTTGCTTTAATTTTTTAAAAGCACTTCTCCGCAAATAATAACGCAACTTTCCGCTTTCAGTTATATTCGTCGACAAGTTTTACTTCCGCAACTTTTAGCAAGATACTAAAAAAAAAAACTTTTACTGATATGCTGTATATCTACATTATACGCTGCCCTAATATTATATCATAGCATGAAATAAGACAACACGTGTGATAATAAGCCCGCAAAAAGATGGCAAGTAAAAACGCGCGTATTGTAAGCGACTTAAGTAGTAATACTCGCCAACGGGCAGACAGCAGGTTCGCGCATCTGTTATGGTCGATGCTATTGTTAGATTCTATAACTTCTTTGATTATGATTGCACAGGATAATTTGGGATGTGAAATATGAAGATTTTCTATTTAATTTATAATATTTAATTTATAATTAATTTATAATTAAATTAATATTTAATTAAATTTCTAATTTTATTTAATATTTCTATAATTTATGTTTCTAAAGTGGATGTTATATAAATTCTATTATTTATTATCAAATAAAATATATTTTAATTATTAAATAAAAAATATTCATATCTGCATCTTTAATTAATCCGAATGAAAAAAATTAGAATCTTAGCAGTGTCGAGCATAACAGATTCGGGTCTACTATATTGACGGCATTACTACTTAAGTTTGGTCTACGAAATTTCTAAACAAATTTTTACGCGACAGAATATATTCAAATTATGCGCTGCCCTAATATTATATTATAGCATGAAATAAGAAAACACGTGTGATAATAAGTCCGCAAAAAGATGGCATAAGTAGAAACGCGCGTATTATAAGCGACTTAAGTAGTAATACTCGCCAATGGGCAGACAGCAGGTTCGCGCATCTGTTATGGTCGATGCTATTGTTAGATTCTATAACTTCTTTGATTATGATTGCACAGGATAATTTGGGATGTGAAATATGGAGATTTTCTATTTAATTTATAATATTTAATTTATAATTAATTTATAATTAAATTAATATTTAATTAAATTTCTAATTTTATTTAATATTTCTATAATTTATGTTTCTAAAGTGGATGTTATATAAATTCTATTATTTATTATCAAATAAAATATATTTTAATTATTAAATAAAAAATATTCATATCTGCATCTTTAATTAATCCGAATGAAAAAAATTAGAATCTTAGCAGTGTCGAGCATAACAGATTCGGGTCTACTATATTGACGGCATTACTACTTAAGTTTGGTCTACGAAATTTCTAAACAAATTTTTACGCGACAGAATATATTCAAATTATGCGCTGCCCTAATATTATATTATAGCATGAAATAAGAAAACACGTGTGATAATAAGTCCGCAAAAAGATGGCATAAGTAGAAACGCGCGTATTATAAGCGACTTAAGTAGTAATACTCGCCAATGGGCAGACAGCAGGTTCGCGCATCTGTTATGGTCGATGCTATTGTTAGATTCTATAACTTCTTTTGATTATGATTGCACAGGATAATTTGGGATGTGAAATATGGAGATTTTCTATTTAATTTATAATATTTAATTTATAATTAATTAAATTAATATTTAATTAAATTTCTAATTTTATTTAATATTTCTATAATTTATTATTCATATCTGCATCTTTAATTAATCTGAATGAAAAAAATTAGAATCTTAGCAGTGTCGAGCATAACAGATTCGGGTCTACTATATTGACGGCATTACTACTTAAGTTTGGTCTACGAAATTTCTAAACAAATTTTTACGCGACAGAATATATTCAAATTATACGCTGCCCTAATATTATATTATAGCATGAAATAAGAAAACACGTGTGATAATAAGTCCGCAAAAAGATGGCATAAGTAGAAACGCGCGTATTGTAAGCGACTTAAGTAGTAATACTCGCCAATGGGCAGACAGCAGGTTCGCGCATCTGTTATGGTCGATGCTATTGTTAGATTCTATAACTTCTTTTGATTATGATTACACATGATAATTTGGGATGTGAAATATAGACATTTTTTACTTAATTTATAATATTTAATTTATAATTAATTTATAATTAAATTAATATTTAATTAAATTTCTAGTTTTATTTAATATTTCTATAATTTATGTTTCTAAAGTGGATGTTATATAAGTTCTATTATTTATTATCAGGTAAAATATATTTTAATTATTAAATAAAAAATATTCATATCTGCATCTTTAATTAATCTGAATGAAAAAAATTAGAATCTTAGCAGTGTCGAGCATAACAGATTCGGGTCTACTATATTGACGGCATTACTACTTAAGTTTGGTCTATGAAATTTCTAAACAAATTTTTACGCGACAGAATGTGTTCAAAGATGTCACTCATTGTCTGCCATTTTATCGGAAACTTTGATGTTTCTATCGACAAAACTTTAATAAATCTCAGTAAGAAGTCGGCTTGTTTTTTTTCTCAATGAACTTGGCGTCCAGTTGGTTAATATTTTTGCCGCGTGTACTCTCGCGTGAACTTTTAATAAAACCGCGTATCCGTCAAGTCTTGTCTATATTATTTCGTGAAATATTCGCTCGAGAATACCGTTAGGCTCTTTTAAACATAAGCAACGGAAAATACACTATCTCCTGAGAACCCGGTATGATATGCAGCTGAAACAACGGAAGCTCGATTACGAAAAAGAACGTAGAATCACTTTAAGCCGGATCTAATAATACGCGACCTGGAAAATTCCATGGAATATATGGTTCGGATACATGGCTAGATTTTTTTCAGGAAATAACCAAGAGGGTTGCTAGTTGGGTAAATATCTTTTACATAAAATATAAACTGCCATATAGCTGTTGGCTATATTTTAAGAGAGACTGAAATCTTATAAATAAAACTCCAAAAGCATAAAAGCTTTATAGCATATCAGAAAATTTCAATTTTTTAAAAACCTTGTCAAATTTTGTAAATATACGATTTTGTTATACATATATATAAAACGAATTTAATTTTAGTATATTAATCACAAAATATCCGAACAATGTAATTTATATTTTTAATTTTTTATACAGCAATCGTTTCAATATGTTTTTATATATTTATTTTATTAAGAGTTTATTTTAATTTAATTTAGAAATAAATTTTTACTGAAATAAAAAATGCAAACACAGATTTATAAGTTGATTTCGCGATTGTTGTATGCGTTGACATAAAAAAGGGCTCTCTTAGCGGCAGTGGCCGCTATTCGCATCCGAGGATGCGTCATACAATAACGTGGTTATTATATGATGCATCCTCGGATAATCCAACAAAACGAAAGTATGAGGAGAAAAAGTTTCTCTCCCCGCCGTTGGCAGTGAAACGCGGCTACATTCGCGAAACTTTATTATCAGGTCGACATCGTGCTGAAAAAGGGAAGGCAGAACGATAGAGGGTATTCGCTTCACCACGGAAGTATACGCGGTCGCTTTGTTTTCCGTGTTCCGCGGGATCGCGGGAAAGTTTGCTGTATAAGTTAAGGACGCTGTTGTATATGCATGTATAGAACGGCTCGATGAAAAGCTAATATGCGCTACCGCGTTATGGCATCGAAATAAATCGATTATATCAAATGCAATTAGAATTTTATTTTCATATTTATAATCTTCAGTTTAATAAGAATAATAATCTCTGATTGTCATTTCATTTCAACAGCGAGAAGAAGTTGAAAATTTAATGTCGCTTATTTATACGATACATATATCTCGCAAAAAATTGAAATTTTCTGCTATTTAATTAAATAATAAAGATAAAATTTAGATAATTGTATAATTTATATAATTATTTATTAAACACAAATTATATATGATTCTTTATTTTTACTTTAAAATGTTATTAAATATACGCATTGTGATATTAAGCTTTTTCTCGTAACTTCTTATTAATAATGTATGTACAGGTGAAAATTTCCCATAAGCGCATAGATTAATGAGAAAATCTCGAGGGCTCAACACGTAAAAATAGTATGCAGATCCCGTACGCGAGAGAGCCGAGGATTATGTTATAAAGTAGTTGTGTTCCAGCATGAATCACAAAGAGAAGTGCGCCAAAAATAGAGAGATATTACTGTAATATTGATTGGATACGAGATAAAATCAGAAAGGAGAGATACACAAGAGCATTCGAAATCTCAAGACAGGAATGCTGTCAAAGTGTGAGGAAAGAAGTGTCAAGTTAAGATTTATGACTTGGTATTGATATTGATACGAGGCTATAAATCAGTTATCATCTGATTTCTGTTCTTCATATTCATCTTTTGCCTCTTTCAGCATGAATCTCAAGTTATAAATCAAGTATCTTGAGTGCTATATAATTTATAATTTATTAATAATATAAATATAAGATATAGCATTTCTTCTCTAAATATTTATTAAAGGAACCAACTTTAATACAATAAATTGTGATTAAATGAAATAATGAAGTCTTTGTCTCTCTCATATATAAATATATTTATAATATATAACTTATATAATTAATATATAAATTATATATTAAATATATAATATATTTAATATATATATTTAATATATATAATATATTTAATATATAAATATATTTAATATATATAATATATTTAATATATAATATATTTAATATATATATTTAATATATATAATATATTTAATATATTTAATATATTTAATATATAAATAAAAATTATAAAAATTTATATTAGAACATATATTTAAAAATATTTTTATATTACTAAAATGTACGCTACATATTAAGATCAAGATTTAGTATTAACACATTATTTTCTCTCCAAATTGATTTTGAATTATGATACTCTCATAAAAAAAGAGAGAATAATTTAACTAAAAGGTTCAATATATGACGATGCACGGTTTTCCGCATCTATCGTAGTTCACAATGGTTTATGTCCTGTCACGTCATTTGGTATAGCTCTATATATCGCACCCAGATTGCGTGTCACGCGAGAACGTATACACATACATATATAGTTACATGTGTGTGAGCGTTGCCCTGCGTGTGCATCACGACGATGCACACTACGAACGGGAATGACACGAGACGAATAACTAAAACGTCCTTCTCTTCATCTCTTTTCACGAAGAGACATTTTGTTCGAGATTTAAAAAGAAAATAGTTATATATTTCTCGGTGATATTACGTGAAAGAAACATTTTTTAATCGAGCGCAAATCTGTATATATTTAAAATGAAATAATTAATTTTAACAAGACAGTTATTACATTTCATGTCAGTGTTCAAATTTTTGTTTTAAATAAGAAAACTGAAAGGAGTCGTTTAGGCCATTATCATCAAAGTCACCGCAGATTATATTTTCTACGATGTCGCGTTCCTTTCTTTAGAAAGAAAGTGTCTTAGATATATAAAAGTCGTAAGTGAATACGTCGCTGCATCACGTTTCAATTTAATAACTTAGCCTGATTTAAAGCCGTCGACAGCTACATCGAAGAGTTCGGAACGTCGAAGATAATATTCTTGCGCTTTTTCTCTTGGCTAAAGTATATACGAGAAAATAAAGTAGCGAACGAACTTTCCACGGGCGAATAACTTTTTTATACTCATGATGGATAACTAAATTAATATCACTTCGTTATTTCGCGGACGAGGAATATTCACGAGACGTTACAGCGACAAAAGTAACAAAATTTCACATCGTATAAGTGACATATAATAGAATAATCACAAACAAATGAAAGATTTATGATCATTTGATCTGTGCATTCGATGAAAAATATTATTTCTGGCAAAATGTAAATTAAATAATGTCATTTACGTGATATTTGAACTCCGTGCAACGTCGTCAAAGTTTAAAAAGATTAAAGTTATTCTAATTAAAAATTTAAAGAACAAGCTATACCGAAATACTTGACAATTGATTTGATTTAGAATATTATGTAACAGCTTACGATTATGTCATCAATAATTATATTAGACTTGAGATTAAAAAGAATAATATTACAAAATAAATATAAAGGCGAATTAGTCGAGTTTTTTCACAAATGTCGAGTCTGTCCAAATTAATTGATTGCCACGCAAATCGGTTTAAGTTACGGCGAGAGAGACCCAGATGGATTTCGCTATCCAGCGAGAAACGAGGTTAACGATTTCAGGGTGAATTTGCCCTAGGTACCCGAATACTGGCTTAAAACCTATCGGGTTACTCGCCGTTAAAGCCGCGTTTTAACTACACAATGCGCGCACGGCCGTACGGAAGCGTCCGCTAATGAAACGCACAATTAACTGTTATCGCCGTCGCGCATCCTGGGACTTTGTTAATCGAATTTTCGTGTGATTACGCGCATTTTCCCGTTCAATGCAAAACGCACATTATCCTTTCCCGTAAGCAAATTATGCAATTGGTCTCCTACCCTGTCAATGGCGTTCGATCGCGTCACACATTTGATATATATACATATATATGGATTAGTTGAAAAAATTAAACTAATACAAATTGACTACATAAAACGTAGCAGTAGCAATTGTATGTATAAATGTACGTATTAATTTACACTTGCGTGTACAATATAACGCTAGCTTTTAACAAAAATTTTGTTATTTTTTAGCTCTTCTTTGTTATTTATTTATTTCAAGTTTTTCTAATAAGTTTATTGTGTTTTATATTACAATGTAAGTAGCTATTCTTTTGCAAACTCCTATAGAATTCTGAAGTTTTTAATTTTCGCTCCAAGAACACTCCAAACTTTGGCAATGTATTTATTGTTACTTTCTTTCTTTGAAATCTCTATTATAGGCTGTAAAGGCTCGTATATTACAATGCGCGTGCAAGTTATAAAGCTTTGGAACATTAATGAAGCCATTAGCAAGCTGTGTTAAAAGTAAATTCGTATATATATTTGTTTGCATAAGAAATAGCCGAATGAGAGACGCGTCTATATTCACACTGAAATGCACTGATCTGCAAATGGAACGCGAATGCAAGCCTCGTTGAATGGTAAACGGTAGGGAGATGAGTCTAAAGCAGTAGTTGACGCGGATCTCTCGATTTACTTCATGCGACGAGCAATTTGACGGAGTGCGCCATAAAGGAGAGTACCTCGAGTTTGAGAGAAGGCGTTCTTGCTAGAACAATTTTGATAATAGCGATTCGTTCGACTTCATATATATATTATTATTATCGATCGTGTCTATTTTTCTTATAAGAACAATTTCTTTTGTCAGTAATTATTTGTTTAATTACCAGCTAATTATCAGCATACGTAAAAATAAATTTTAAGTTTTGTAAATTCCAATAAGTTTGTTTATAAAAATTATTTTTGCATTTTTTCTTTCTCAATGTTTCACTATATTTTTTTATATTTGAAAAATATATATACATATATTATATTTATAGTAATCATCTTATAAAAATTTTTACTTCAAATATTATACGAGAATAAAATATTATATACCCATATTAAGTATTAAACGAAAATTAATATTGGCTATTGAAATTTATTTTTAAATGTTATTTTGTTATAGAATTGAGAGAAACCAAACATTTGAACAATGTGAGAGGAATATATGGAGGACAGACACCAAACAGACTGGGCAGATCCGGCGAAATTACGAACACGTGGCGAGACGTGAAGCGGGGTAAGTTAGTAAATTACACTCTGTGTCTACATGATATGTGTGGTTATAAGTTTATTTAGAAAATTATATCTTAAGTTATAGAGTTACACGTTAATTAGAATTTGCGTGATATAATTGTAAGATATGCGAATCAATAACTTTATATTGTCGCGATTACATCTTTCTCTCTCTTTTTCTTTTTCTTTCCCGCTTCGATGACTCTTTTTCTAAATTATATAATTACAAACATTTATTTTGCAAATTAAAAAAATTATTTCGTTTTGTTATTTAACAGATTTTAGATAACGATAAAGTCATAAATATGGGTTAAACATAATAACATAATAAATTGAACATAAAATAACAATTTTTAATTTTTGACAGAAATTATTTATTTTGGATATGTATATGCAAAATTATTTTAACACAATGCTATTGTATTAATTTATAAATCACGCTGTTAAATTACTGCATAGGCTCTCAATTTTGATTTTAACTCATTGTCGCATCAGTTTGAAACAATGCTGCATTTTTGTTTTAATGGA
The DNA here is from genome assembly GCF_030444845.1 of Prenolepis imparis. NCBI lineage: Eukaryota > Metazoa > Arthropoda > Insecta > Hymenoptera > Formicidae > Prenolepis > Prenolepis imparis. The sequence goes on along the minus strand of NW_028141166.1, from coordinate 16,863,904 downwards.
AAAATCACATTTTTGATCGGAAGCTATTATACGCGAAAAAACAACGAAGATAAATGAGTTTTAATAAATAAAATTCTGTGTAGCCTAGATCTCTCCTTGAGACGCTATGCTGTATAAGCGTTCGAATTTCACCTCACGTACGTATCACATGGTGTAAGCCGGATGACGAATGAGGAACGGAAAGAGCGGCGATCGTTCCGTTCACCGAAACTTCAATTTCCAAGTTTTGATAAATTTCGCTTTTTATGAGAAAAAGAGAAAGAGAGAGAGCATTTTGTTTCAACGAATAAAAACATTTCGATGAATATTTCTCGCTAAAAGCTTGGACAAATTCCAATCGTTGATTAATCTTTGAAACTATACTGTACATTTTAAAGATAAATTTGTCTTTAGAAAAATTTTTCATTTGATATATGTTAATCATATGTTTCTCGTAAAAAGTTATAAAATATTTATTCGTTTTAATAGCGATATTGAAAGAAAAATATCTGAAAGAAGACTAAGAAATTAATTAAAAGAAACAGTATAAAGTTAGATGACAGGCATTACTGATCCTTTTTATGTTCCTGACATGAGGCGATTATAACAATGCTCTTGCCAGCTTCCAAAAGGACTACGTCTATAAATATATATGATGGCGTGTCCAATTTTCTGAGAAAGAACTATAAAATGCCAAGAGGATTAAAAAGATCGCTTAAAAATGCTAAGCTCTACAATGTGCGCGTGTATTCTAATTATACCAGAATTATATAAAATATCACACACACAATATATGATATATTGTGCTATACCACATTTTATATAAAATCATTCTATATAAGAAAAAATGCATAAATTGTCAGTATAAATCAAAGCAATTTTTAGTGTTTATAATTTAATCATATTATATCGAGTTACAATAAAAGAGATAAATATCTAAATTTAGTATGTTACTCACGAGATATATATACATATATTATATATATATATATACAGGGTGTTAAAAAAGTGGCGGATATGCTGTATAGGGGTGAATTCCTGAGGTTATTTGGAGATGATTTTTCCTCAGTGAAAATGTCGAGGCACCAATAATTTTCGAGTTATAAGTAATTGAAAATAAAGGGCTTTTCGTAAACTAAGTATTGTGGAATTAAAACATTAACAAAACTACATTCTTCATTTAATTTCAAATCGACTTTAATTTAATAGAATTTTAATTTAAGGCTTAGTTACCAAGATATATGATGGCAAAAATTGAGAGCTTGCAAAAAATGATGACTTCTCTCGACATTTTCGTTGAGGAAAAATCGTCTCCAAATAACCTCAGGAATTCACCCCTATACAGCGTATCCGCCACTTTTTTAACACCCGATATATATATATATATATATATACACACACACATACACTACCATTCATTAATTTCAATACATCTATCGTCGATTTTTCGGAAAATAACGAACAAAAGAATCTATTTTGTGATGAATGTGGATTTATTTAGGTAAATAAACATGTTTTGTATTTACATACATATTGTTTACAACTTTGAACGTTGTATGTGTTTTTATTTAATTCTTAGAATTTAAAATTCTTTATTTTGTATTATAACAATGAAAGAATTCCGATGTTAGTCTTATATTGATACTATGAAAACTTGTGAAAACGTTTGTTAATGAATTCTTACACTATTTGTTAATTAATTTTTACATTCTTAAATCTGCTAGCACACAGATATATGTTTCCTTTATAATTGAATTGAATGAATTTTAATTTTATGTATATTGTCTGCATAACAAATATTCAAAAAATTTCGAACTACTGATCGTTATTGAGAAACAAATAACTCTATCAGTAGAGTAATTTCTAAGATCGCATCGCACGGGTTTATATTTATGTGTGTATCCACGCTTGTATAGAATTGCACGAAAGTTTCTCATTAGCACTTTAAAATTTAAAATCACTCTTCTATACCCATTGAAGTGTTTAATCATTGTCATTCAATCTGATTACTATACGATGTGTCACGTGTACGATAAAAATAGCTTACGATTTAGAAAAAATAAATTCTTTAAATATCGTAAGCTATTTTTATCGTACACGTGACAAATCGTATAGTATTTGTATTGAAGAATGATTTTAAAGCGCTAACGGGAAGCTTTCTTACATATTTGTTCTTAATTACGATCAGTAGTTCAAAATTTTTTGAATACTTGTTAGGCAGACGTAATATACAAAAAATTAAAATTCATTCATATCAATTAGAAAGAAAACATATATCTGTGTGCTAACAGAGATTTGAGAATGTAAAATTTAATTAACAAACAGTGCGAATTTTAAATGCGATTACTAAATAAATACTGTAACTCAATAATCGGCTCATGAATATTTTTGAAGCTTTAAAACTTACTTCTGTTAAGTAAGTAAGCACCTCCGCCATAAAAAATTGAAATAATATACACTATCGCTCATTAATTTATACACCACCCAAATCGTCGGATCTTTTTTTAGAAAGTATTATACATATATTCTTTAGAAAGTATTATACATACATGTATATTCACATGAATTAAGATTGAAAATTATAATACATTATTTTTTGATAAAAAAAGAATATATATATATTTTTTAAAAATATAAGTGAAACGTCAAGTCGATGTGAAGCATCAAATATTGTGTGATATACAGTATGTTATACTTGTTTTTTTAGCGTTCAGCCTGCTGTGCGTAAAGAAATTTTCCGGCAGCTCGACAATGCTGGAGGCGCCGCCTGGAAGTCGCGAGGATCTCGTAGAGGCGGCAAGAACTCCATGTACACCTACTGGTAAGTGACACCGACGCTTTATCATAAAGTTCGAAGGGAGTTTCAGGAGCTGGCGAAATTTATTAGTTTGCTTAAACACGCTTGGATATGGTTCTACGAGTACCGAAATAAATGGCCACGGTTTGATGCCATTGTACGTTCTTGATAGTTGATTACATAGACTATAATTCGAAAGTGAATGAAATCTAAATTAATAACTATACCTAGAATATATCTGTAAAAGAGAAACTATATTATCAAGTTGAATTAATAAAATGCAGATCTATTATAAACGTAAATAATAATGAACAAAATTATGATAAAAGCTTGAACTACTTTTTTTATTAGCTTAATTAAATTTAAAATTTATGTCGCATTAGGAGAACTATTATAATAGTTTTATATACATTCGGACATATATACACTCGAATAGCAGAAATCATTTCAAACGAGATGCTGAGAAAGATGTCAGAAATTTTCCAGTAATCTCAAAACACAAACTCCTTATCACGCTCACTCTTTATTCACATCCATTCCTCAAATTTTATCACTGCACCGCGACGGCTATCACTCATCTCTGGAAGGCGACGTTGCAAATTGATCAGCGTATAACGAATTACCTTCTCATTTTATCAGATTGCACTCCGCTGCTTCCGCTCTCGACGAGATCGCAATAAATTAGTTTCTTCTCTTACCTCCACTTGGTAATTACAATCTTGCCTGATAACATCATTAGAAAATTACCACCGAGAAATATTTTGTTAGGGTCGCTCCTTGACGTATCGTCCTTTGTGCCGGCGTCGTAAAAGCATCCCCTTCGCATAAGGGATGCAGGTATCGCCAGATACCGTCTCTCTTGTCTCCCTCGAACCGGTATCGTCGACACTCTGGCGGTAATTGACACCGTTTTCACGGTTAAACCGCTTTCCAATTTTCCTCTTATTTTCACGATGTAATAACTTACCGAGCCTGGTGTAAGTTTAGCCACGGGGTGGGACAAGAGGGTGAAAGTGCTGTTGGCAGCGGCTACTAACGGCGTTTAAACGTATATATAGAGGCATCTTCTTTAGAAGCCGTCGCCAAGATAAGCTCTCATTGGCGACCGAAGCGTAATCACTATGGCTTCCTGAAATAGCGCGTCAACTCCTAGAGTCCTTGCCGGAGGAGCTTCGATCACTTGTCAGTAGCAGAATAGCTTTTGCAAGAATTACGATCGGTGTGTTGCGGTGAACTAGACTCTACAAAAGATTATGATTAAAAAAAAAGTTGCAAAAATTGTAGGACTTTTGGATTAATTAATTGGATTAATAAATCCAATGTTATTTTTTAAAATTAATAATTTATATTAATGTAATTAAAAAGTTAGACTCAAAAATTGGATTCAGTTTTTGTAAAAATGATATATTTCGTGCCGTTCAAAACGAGATCGCTTTCCTTCTCGTCGCATTTTCAGTTTCCATTTTTCCGCAGCATCGGGACGTCATAAATCTCATGAGAAAGTACTCTCGCGAGTGCTCTCTTACGAACGAACGACGTGCGATGATGATCGAGATGCAGATCGAAAAAATTGGAATAAAGGCGTCTGGGAGTCTCGTGAGACGCGACCCTCGGTCTCTCTGTGTGTGTGTCGCGTGTTCCTGACACAGAATTTCCATCTTTGCCTCATAAATCAAAGTGTCGTCGATTTCGCGACGGTCGTCTGCTCTCCTCTAATCTCTGTTGCAGGTCACCATCTGCCGAGTTTGTGGAAAAGTAAATAATAGCCGAAAAATGTCGGCATGTTTTAAAGAGTTGGGTCTTAAAAACTTTCGACTCTCGGTTCTCTTCGTCTTCGTTCTCTCTTCTTTTCTTCTTTCCATATACCCTGCCTCCTTTTGGTCCGTAACTGTTCCCTTGCTCATGGCAACCTAGAAACTTTGGTAATTACGCGGAATTAAGCTTCTTAAAATTTATAACACGACCGGCTTGACACATTGGCAATATAGGAGGCAAACAGACGATCAAGTGAGAGATGTAAGGGAGAAATGAATTGTTACTCTTTATTTTGAGTACGAAAAATTCGTAAAATATGATTCATTGAAAATAAGAATTTTAGAAAAATTATTATTTTTGCACAAGTTGTGCGTGTATATATAAATCATACATACGATCAAACAGTATAAATACGATTGAAACGTAGGTATTATGTTTTCGCCAGTAATTAATTCATTATGCTTCCAATAATAGCTCGTCTGAAAATCTGAGATACGGTTATTTTTATTCTGATCCTTATCGATTCTCTACGCTATATTATCGGTAAAAGAAAATATAATATAGATTAAATATTTATTTTTAATGTGTAATGTCGTTTATTGTTTCTGATGGTTTTTTTTTTGACGCAGTTTATAATAATTTATATAATAATATGTTGCAAAATAATGCGCGTTTCTGCCGTGAATTTCATATCGGATAAAGTTATAATGCGGAAACAGTTTGCGACGAGCGAGTCGGTGCGCACTGAAATTAATAATAACGCGCACGAGGGCATCCCACACGCGCGTCTGTTGTATTAATTAATATGAAATTCTAGATTGGCAACTGTCACGTTGAGAGCGGAACCGCTTTCTTGTATAATTAATAATAATCCACGAAGCTACCGTAAATGCTTCATTGCGAACTTGAATATATACGCGTAGAATGTAAAATGTCGCTAACAAAATTAAAAGGTAGGAAAAGTTTAGGCAGGAAAAAAATAATTAAAATATGAAAAGAACATCTGGCATAATGCCGAATACATTAATTACTTTGCGTGAATTAATGCTACTTTCTTCTTCTGCATATTTAAAAGAGATTCAAATTTGGGAAATATTAAATCAGTTATGATTGAATTAATAACGATATTTAAATTTTATATTGCGAAGAGAACAGCATCTGTCGAAATTTATAAAAATTTAATTAACTTATAAATTAACTTTGCTAATAGATTATATTATTTATTACCGAACAAAGAATTTTATTAATGTATTTCTATATTTTTAAAAGCTCTTTCATTTTTTTATGTTTTAATCACTAGCGGGGATAATTAACTTTTTCCTAATCTTAGGGTCGAGTATATGTATACCTTACACGTTATTTCACCTGTTTTTTCTATATTTTTTAATTATTTTTCGGAGGACCATTTTGTTAATGTTTTCTCATATTTTTAAACGCTCTTTAATTTTTTAATAAGTTTTAATATTAACGGCGATAAAGTAATTTTTTCGAAATTTTAGGGTCGTTATTTAGATACCATATCATTGGATTATGACTCGTCTTTTTTTAATATATCTACGAAATGATTAACATTTGAAAAACTTTGAAAGATCGTTTAAATTATAGTTATAAAATAATTATGAAATTATAAATTGTAAAACAATTGAACAAAAATCAAGATTCTTAAGATTAAAATTAAGATTTAATCTTAAACTTTAATCTTAAAATCTAATCTTATGATATTGTCAAGGTAACGAATTAATATACAAAAGTTACATGAAAGTTTAAATTGTGATTAATTGCGCTGATCGAAATGCATAATACGCATACGGATTTTGAGCGAATAAATTATTACGTTTTTTTAACTCATCCTGTACATATTACTCCTTTTCATATTTATTCGCGCGGACAACCATGTACCGATAATGCGCTTCGAACACAATTTATTGACGATAATTGACAAACCGGATTATATATCAGGCATCGCGGCTGCGATTATTATCGGCATTTTTCCTTTCTCAATATCACCAAGAATTCGATATCGGCTCGCAACGAACGACTCGATCTAATTAAACTTGCTCGCCGAGAGAGACGCGATTCGTAGTGCAAATGTTTGCAAATAAAAGCAATCTGCCTTCACTCGATATTCAAGAGCTAATCGAAAATAGTCTCACTAACAATAAGTACCGTGTCTATTTCTCTTGCTTTCCTTTATATTCGTACCAATGGTCCAATAATTACTAGTAATCAAAACTGGGATAATTTTGACTTGTGATTTAATGATAGACGATAATAATCTGCATGTGTGTATGCTTATTCTTCGTATGCAACACGATAATTAGCACAAATTACATTTACTTCATATAACGTCGTAAATAAAAATCGAAAAATTTGTTTGATAAAGAAATACATATATATATATATATGTATATTATAGCCATCTTCCTTTCATTTTATTTGATAATAACGCGATTTATCTATGATAAATTTTGTATGCAAAGATCATTATAATAAAATTATTATTATATTATTTTATATAATTATTTATAGTAGTAAGAATAACGTCAAACGTAAGACGCGAGCTTGCTTCAATCTCTGCGAAAGTGCACATTCTGCGAGATGCAATATCAGCGACACAATCACAATTGTTTGAATTTTATCCTTCGTCTTTAGATCTTTAAAAGTATACTTAAAAGTATTCACAAAAGTTATTACATTATTTGCAAATTAAAATTTAAACACTAAATGAAGTACAATCGTATAATAATTGCTTAGCTTTCTTAAAATAATCTTTAAAGTATATCTAATTTCGTATGTTATTATTTTTTACATTTAAAATAATGTATATGTATTATATATAGATATATATTTTTGAAATATTTTTTTTTAAGATTTATTACTAAAAAATATATAGACAGTTTATATTTTAAACAGTTATAAATTGTATACACACAAATCAAATTATGATTATAAAAGAAATTTGTGATTCGTCAAATTCTAAAAATAACTAAAAGAAGCAATCATTTTTATTATATTTTGTACATTTCCGATTATCCTCAAGAGAGTTATTTGGAAGTTTTTCAACGTATATACAATACAATTTATATAAAATTCTATATATCATTATTATATAAACTATAAACATATAATGCGATTATTTCAAACTAAGTAGTATGACCTTAAATAACACCGACAAGAGATGGGCCGCAGAGGTATTTGAATTTTTATCAATGTACCGAAATATATTTGAATTGTTTTCAATATACAATATATATAATTTATATAAAATTTTATATATTATTATTATACAAATATATAATGCGGTTATTTCAAGCTATAAGTAATACGAACTTAAAATAACACCGACAAGAGAGATAGGCCGCAGAGATATTTGAATTTTTTTAATATATGGAAATACTTGAATTTGTTTTTAATATACGATATAATTTATATAAAATTCTATATATTATTATTATACAAACATATGATGCGGTTATTTCAAACTAAGTAGTATAAACTTAAATAACACCGACAAGAGATAGGCCGCAGAGATATTTGAATTTTTTTCAGTAATTTAGTAATAGTAGTAAGAATGTTAATAAATACGCTGAAATATCACTTATTCGATAGTAAAGTTGATTGTAAAGTAAAATTACAAACTATGAAAAATTATGTCACAAACTACGAAAAGTAGTAACAGACAGTTATATCAGACTCTGAAAATTGTAACGCGTTAAAACAAAAATTATTTAGTAAATACAAGTAACAAATAATTAAATAATGTCATCTTTTTATTACGTTAATATAACGTAATAAAAATATAATTTCGACAATGGGAATATTAAGAAAGCTTATCAGCTATTAATAGTAAATTAACAGATATCATTGTTTGTATCATTCTCTTTCTAAAATTTTTTATTTACTCTTGATATAAAATTAATTTAATATCTAACAGATCGATTATATGTTTATTTCATATTTTTATCAGCTTGCTAGAGTAACAAACGTTTGAGAAATTTATGATGCTGACGGCAATATTTGTCAAAAAAATAGATGGGAAAGTTATTTCACGCGTTATTACGATGTGCATTCTTTTCTGAGGTAAACTTTCACAATACGTCCAATAAATCGAGCCAGTTCCTGCTTATCTCGCGTGTGATGCTATCAGACAGTAGCTATACAAGGGCGACGTTACGTCATGCGTGCGAGTTGACTTACTCAGGGTCAATAGGACGCGTCATGAATTGTGACATTTAATATCGCTTCGAGTCAAGGGACGAGATCAGGTGAGTGTCCCAACCGGTATATGGTCCAACTCGGTTTAAGAGCAAATACATCCAAGTCCACTTGGCTAACATTGAATAATTCATAAAGTTCGACCGATGCCGTCAGTGCTATTGAACTGTTCATCACGGGCTATTGATTGGGGTGGCCGCTTTCCGTTCTCTCCCTCTGCCTTTCCGTCATCCACGCATCAGAGACGAATACACTTAGCGAAATGTAACACGTTGCTTAGATCGATCTTTTGTATAGACTCGCTCTATCTTATGCTGGTCTAGTAAAAAAGATTGCATTAAGTTTTAAAAGTCTTATTTAAAACACAAATTTTTTAATATTAACGTTGTTTTATTAATTATTTTAAATTGATTATATAGAGTTACAACCTGATAGAGTATAATGAAGAGAAAGAAATAGCGAGGAGAAGAATACACAGTATTATATATAATCTTGTTAAATTAAATAGAGAATGTATGTACATAAAGAGGAGATGCATGTATTATTATAAAGATAAACAAATGAAAAGTTAAATATATATATATACAGATAATGTTGAAGATACTAGAAATTGTTTGCAAATGTTTGACAAAGTAATTTTATCTCCCGCAAGTAAAATTTATTCCGACGAGAAATCTTGTGAAGAATTTCGATATGACGAAACAAGCTTGAAAATGTCTCATTACTGATTGTTAATAGCGAGTCTTCTGAGATGTTAGTGAATATGAGAACAAAAGGCTAATTGGATTCTATTATCGCGCCATTGATCTCGCAAGAAAAACGCATTTTTTTTTTAAATTCGCGAATAAGATTGTTTGCACACATATGTATATGAGATAATGTGTGTTATTTCTAATTTTTTATTAATGCTTGTGTGCGTATCATATTCGATATTACACGTATAATAATACATTTAATACATTAAAAAAAAATAATTTTTATAAGAGTGACTTAATAAAGGAGAAAATAATTATTCGTACTATAATTATTGTATATATATATATATATATATATACATATATATATTTATTTAACGAAAAGCTGTATATATCTACGTAATTTTTACAATAAAATTTTAAAACTTTTTTAAGAAGAAAATAAGTAACAAAAATAAAGATAATAAAACGAGAGTTACTTGCACTCTGTGCTTACCAATAAACACTCCGAGCGGCTTTATGAATCGCTGTGTGCGCGGCACGGCTTAAGTGAAGGCAAAAAAGGTCCTGTAACAGGTCGCGAGCAATGACTATTTATCAACTCTCTCGCGTCTCTGCAAAGTGCATCGACTGGCAAAAACTCCGCATGTATCTCGGCGCAATAAAGTTCGTCATCGCACGAATATTCGTTCACTGTAGCGCCTGTGCAACACTGCTAAATTGCCCCTTTCCCCCGCTATCTATCTCTCTAAATCTGGATTTAAAGGATGTCACGTGTGTATAAAAAGATTAAAATTTTATCTCTTCTAAAAATTCTATTATATATAGTATGAAGCTCATAGATCATGTAGATCGTAAAGAAAGAAAATTTAGTTTTCCAAATGTTTTCATAAAAAGTACAGACATATTCAACGATTTTTCTGTGTATATCACACTTTTTTAATGTTTTAATTTCAACAATGTCTCTCGGGGTTGTAGCGAGATTTTTGCAGTATTTATTTCTTGCGATTCTTGCGATCTTGCAGGGTGATCTATCTAGCAGGGATATCTACGTTAGTACATAGAGTTAATAGCCAGAACATTTCGTTAAAATTATACTTTTTGGTTGCGGTTTAATGCAATTGGGACTTGTCAGTCTAATTTGACCTTTAGCTTATCGTATTGTTACATCCAATATCATAATTCATAACGTTACGCGATTCGTACTCTGACTAACGTAGATGGATGACCAGATTCCGCAGCTACCTAGATCGTATGGATATATATACAGATATATACGGAAACCGGAAACCTCATCTCCTGCGGCACTTTAGCAACTCCTCCTACATTACTTACTATTATCTATCTGCTACACATCAATCTCAAATGTCTATTCTATCATTCGTGATATACTATAGCAATGACTCTTGGCCCTTACCAATTGTCTCATATTAATATTAAAATAGAATATTAAAATATTAAAATAAATTTTTGATATGAATAATGTCAATTTTTTATTTTTTATATGAAGATAAATTGCATTGCAAAAGCGGAGAAAGCAAACATGTTTTATTAATGCACAGAATTATTCCTCAATTTTTACTTCCTATAAAAATTTCGTCGTATTGCATTTGAGAATATTCAGTTAATAATTCATTTGAACGTGTATGATGAATACGTAATGAAGATTACGTGACGAAATGCAATATCAAGGGATTATGTATTTCTATAGCAATAGATTATTATCTCTATATGCTAATAAAATGGAGCATTAGCTTCTCGTTTTTTTCACAAAATAATATGTTTCGACAAATTAAAATTTCCTTTATAAATTATGAAATATTTCCCTTTTTTCTCGTAATGTATATCTCTAAAAACTTATTTACTAAATTTTTTTTATTAATTTTATTAATTTTTATTAATTTGTAATTTTTATATAAATTTCTAGTAATATCTAATTTTTAATTTTTCTATTAATTTTTATTTTAATATTATTTTTTAATTAATATTTTTAAAAATTTATATTTTTAATTGGCCCAATTTTTTAATATCATTAGTTTTGTAGATTAAAATACATTATTATATATCTATACATATATAATACACTATAACACTATTTTGCAAATATATATAACAGTTTTTTTTTATCCGATACATGTTCTTGGCGCCTTTTTTACTTTTTTTATAAAGTAAGTTTATAGGGATATCATTCTTTTTTATAATATATATATATATATCTTTTTAATGACGGATATGATATTTATGGGATACAGCATCCGACCTGTCTGATACAATATTGATTTGATCCCTGGCACAGTGTTCGATCTTGCAGGATAGAATTTGCATGTGGAATTACAAGGACGCGTTGCTCTGTCACAGTAACGTATAACAAACCCGTATTTACTGTTTGATTGTACGGAAATTGCATCGAACGTTAGCGTATGCATAGTTGACAAACATGATTCCCTAGACTTCGTGGAACTTCGATCCTACGATCCTACGATCTAATAATACAAAGCGTGCTTGATTCTCCGCAGGAGATAATAGCGAATAAATGCGAGTTGAACATTTATTCAAATTGCTAAATATTATTTTAGAACATTATCATATTGTATTTATTTTTCATTTTTAGTATGTATAGTTTGTAAAGATTAGATATTTTGATTTAGCAATACATAACATTTTTAAGTGAATAAAAATTGATAATTATGCATGATTTTCATTATAAAAATGAATTATTTTTTAAAGTTTATTTATCTCTGTTTATTAATTTTATAAATGATTAAAGCATCAAATTATCGAATATTGAAGTATATAGTAATTATGCGTCGTGAATACGTAAATCGTCGGTATGATTACCTGGTACGACTAATATTATTGCCATTAGCAAAGTGCAATCGTAATTATAGCCGAATTTGCCATTTCACTGTATTTATAGTCAATTATAACATTTAAAAATCAGTAAAATAGTAAAGCTAGCGATCGTGTGGGATATTATTGATAAACCGATCTTACGGAAATTTTCTGTTTATAATTATTGATTATCATCTGTTATTATAAGCTCTTTAAAAGTGGATTTATATCACGTTGAAAATAATCAATTTTATTTATATACACAGTGAAATTAAAAAATGCTCTAATACATATGTATTACAATAACGTATTTAATTAATATGTACATATATAATATGTTACATAAACAAAAAAATGTAATATTTAAAAAATATGTAATTCTATATTTTATGTTTGTAAATATTTATATACATGTATATATATATATATATATATATATATATATATATATAATTCTTAACTTACTTTGAACCTGTTAGGTATACAATCATTTCAACTTTAGCTTCCTTTCTTTTATTTTGATGGTTAGGCTTTATATCTCGCGACGATCAGTAACCATAAATCACATTTTCATGTTATATCGCAATTGTTGGAACATCCGCATACATTTTAGCCAGGTGCTCACAAGGGAGTGTAAAAATAATGGCGATAAATTCACGACGAATGACGTTCGCGGTCGGATAGGTCGGCATGGAAAAGTAATTAGCAATAAATTCTCACGGCCTGATGTATAGCGTTCTTCGATTTCTTTATGCTTCATCGGATAACACCCCTAGATGAGGGAGCGGTACATATCCATAACTCTTTAAAGTAGAGCTATTTGAGGATTTTACGCGAGGAAATAAAACAAAGAACTTTCCTTTTATTTTAAGCCTAGAATTTCTATTTTATTTACTTTTTCTTTGTTTCACGAACGCGATTATTCGCAAAATATTTTTTCGGTTGTTGATCTATTGTTTTATTTTTTCTCTTTTTTTATTTAATTTTTTTTTTATTTAAAAAATCGAGAAGTGACAATAGAAATCTCGCACACGTGAATTCAACAATCTCTCTCTCTCTTTAACGGAATTTTTTAAATAACCCAATAGAAGAGGTCAAATTTCAATTTCTGTCGCAACGAACGACTCGTTCTATTGTTTACGAGTATAGTATATCGTATCAATTGCACGATTGTTGCGATTCACTATATATTCCCCGAGCGCGGTTCTCGTGCGTTAAAAATTGGTCAAAGTGTTTCAAATATAGAACGTATTGTCTAACGCAAAAAAAAAAAAAAAAAAAAAAATCAGAATACACGCATGATGGAACACACGCGTAGAATTGACTTCGGTCGTTCTGCATCCGTCGTCCATCATGTAATACAAGAAGATTTGTCAGGGTTGGCTCGATGTTGCGCTCAAGTTACTTGCGATGCATCGTTTCACGATACATCGTTGCATCGCTGCGCAGCCGTATATTACAGACCTTATGATCGCTTACAGTATCCTTTCCCAAGACAAACGATCGAATTTTGAAATAAAAAAAAAAATCTTTTTATCCTCTCATGATAGATAAATCTTCGACGTTTCTCTTCGCCAAAAAGATTTCGCGCGATTCACCATCAGCTCGAGATATGTATAATTTTCGCGAGATATTTCAAATGCGATAATTTATATCGCTCAGGGAGTTTTTAGCGCATTATCGCATAAATGCATTAGCCAACCTGGCGCGAGGAAAACGAGGTCATAACCAGCGTCATAAAAGATATAGCCGATTACGATCCCCGTTGCGCGATGCGCGAAGAATATGAGAGAGGCATATATCAGTAGCGCGAAACAATTTCGATATTTGCGGTATGCAACGGCGATGCGGTTTATGGGTGCAATTCGGCGTGCCACCGTATGTATGCACCGCAGTTTTGTATTTCCGTCTCTTTCGCCGTTTCTCCCCGTCTGGCCAGGCAGTATAACGTCGTACGTACTTTAGCCAAACGATATATCGCGAAGCATAAGGGAGATAAAGCGTTAATAAATTATAAAATTTCTTTGGTGCATCGTTAATTCAGTCTAAACCATCTCTAAAATATTTGTGTAAAATTACATGATTATGCTGGGTTTTTTTTTCCGATCCAGCATAATCATGCAATATTGCTTTTATGTGGAAGAGATTACAGATTATATGTAATTTTATATAAAATATATATTTTCAGGATTGAAAATATTCCACTGAACATAGAATTACACATACGAAATGTTAGTAATGCTATAAAAGTATAAATGCTATAAAATAATGTTATAAATAAAATGGATAAAATAAAGTTCTAATAAAGTGAAAATACTAAATTTTAAATTACAAGTGATTTTTGCATAAAAATAGTAATTTTACTGATATTTTATATATATTTTACATTAATATGTATTTTTACTTTAAAAATTATGGAAAAAAAAATTACAGTGATAATTAAGTAATTTTTCCAGTTTTGAACAAATAATTTCCATGTAAAAGTACATGAATTTTTTTCAATGATCAAGGAGACGATATTATAATATATAGTTTTTGTCGAATGTGATTCTGTATATAATAAATATCAATGTCGATTAGGATAATATTGTCCGTTCGAGCGAGGGTTGAAATTTTTCGCAGCGAAAAACTTTTGCGTGTCGGTTTCCGGTCAACCAGTTTCGGTCAAAGCTTTCGGGACGAGCTGACCATAGACGAGTCGGAAACAATCTATCTCTCTATCGTTCTATTCCTATCTCTCTATCGTTGAATATGCGCAATGTAACGTTTCTATTCGCGCGATTAAACATCCTCGTCGTGAAACCGAATTTCGAATCGATCGCCGGCTCTGATTTACGATTGTGCTTATTCACGGTTTTCAATTCACGCGTTAATCGCGCTCTTTATCGCGTGGAATGAACTATTTTATTACATGCTATCATGCTTTCCATCGGTGGTCTCGGATAGATTGGTTTTAAATTAAAAATTATGTCCTGCAAATATATATCGTTTCGCACAATATAGCACATATTATATATTTCTCTCTAAATCTCTATTTTCTCTTCTCTTTACGGGGAAAAAAATATTTAAAAGAATTTAATAAGAGATTGCGTTTCGTGTGTATATTTATGCTGGTATTTGTCTATTCTTTGCTCTTCGTACTGAAGGTGACGTAAAGTGCCACAGGAAATTCTGTTAGGGCTTCTCGGAGCGTTCGATGGCCTCAAAGTGACCTCTCGCGTTTGGTACAAGCGCCCTTTTAGCGGTGCAATGCCGCCCTCGCGTAAATTGAAATTCTCCGTCGAATCGCCGGAGCGACGTCAAGTGCCGCATATCCTTTGGCGAAGATAGCGGAGAGACAGCGAATCGTAGGGCGTTCCATCGGAAATCGACCGTCAGACAGGCGTCACTGGATGGCTTTGTGATTCGATTGATTTTCGTCTGGCGATACGCAGATGCGTGATGCAATAGACGAGATCGAAGGTCGAGATTCCTATCGAAATGAATAGCTATCGAGGTTGCGCGAAATGCGTCCATCGGTGGAATATCGCGCAATAATATTGAGATATTGCCTCGTCTCACATTTGACAGCACCGTCCTCATCGTTCAAATCATCGATAGAGCTATGAATACGACTGTTGAAGCATTCGGCAATCCCTTCAGGATGCCGTTTATGAGATCCAGCGACGAGTCTTTCGAAAAATATATTGTATAGAGTCATAAAAAGAGTCATGGAAGGAGAAAAAGCCTTCACTGATCAGACAGAAAGTATTCATCATTTTCTTTTGATTAATTGATTATAAAACTTATACTTTAAGATAAGAGATAAAAATAATTAATTTAATAATAATAATAATATATTGGAATAATAATTTTAATTATAAGGTAGTAGCAATATTTTATGAATATGTATGGCAAATATATTCAATAATACGGACGCTTTTAGCATTACCGTTTACGTTACTTAGTATGCTGTAACCGCAAACAGGATATCATTAATATCGTAAATTTGCCGATCGAGTCCCCATACGCGGTATTAACAGATCAATAAATTTTGTACAAATGAATTAATTCTCCAGCAGTGCAATCGACCTCTGTCCAGCTATTAAATTTTTCGCGGACGTGTTATAACAGCTACGATATTTTTGCTTTCGTTCGATTATTTTCACTTCACTCGATAATAATTTTTTCTACCGAAGCACAGCAAACGTCAATGCGGAAAAACTCGTTAGCCCTTCGACGGCTATTACGTCAGCGTTATTTACAATGGATGTTGCGGCTGCTGTAAATTACATTCGTGTACAAACTTTTTTTTATTAAAAAGGAAACTATTTCACTCGAGAATTATATTCGTGATTTATTAAAAAATATACAATAAACAATTATCAACTGGTAAATAATTATTTTAAAAAAATTAACAAATAGTATGTGTATAGAAAAATAACGTATTAGATTTCTTGTTTCTCTAAGATTACATGTAACTACTGATTGGGCGATACGTGATTTATATTATCTACTTACGTCTGACAAAAATGAATTGAAATTACTTATAAAGCAGATATTCTCCTTAATTTCAGAAAGCAAACAAATAAAGCTAGAAAATTATCACAAAACAAAATACACAGAGCATAATTTATAATGCAGCGCAGCACAATGCAAACGCCAAGCGTGGTACCAAGAAAGTTTGAAGTACGTAAATACTGAATCAAGTTCGACGCAAATGTTTTCCGTGAAATGATGTTAGAGCGACTCACGAAGTCCTAAAGGAAATTCAAGCGAGAAGGAGAGGATAGGCAGAGGGAGGGATTTGAGGACGTGTTCTCGTTCCGACCGTATTAGGGAATTGCTCTTCTCTGTACTGCGCTGCATCCAGCGTGAATTAGAATGCTGCGGTGACGCAGCCGTGAGTGCGCGTATTACCGGCATTAGTGTGTGCCGCATTGCTTCGCAACTGGTTAGACCCAATTTAATGCTCTGCTCGCTTACTTTGGGTTTCAGATCTGGACACGATGCTGTATGGCTACACTAATAGCATATACGTGCTGGACCACACGCCCGAATCCTTGCCGGTGAGTACAATTCGGCGCGTAATGAGCCACTTAGCCGCAGCTGTTATTGCGATCGGCTCGTGATCCGCTCCGGAGAGAGGATGTGATGCCTTCTATAAATCCCTATAGTTCAAATAATGTAAATCGTTGATCATTGTAATGAGTAATGATATATGTATTGTTTCACATTTAAACTGTAACGATTTATGATCGTCATATATGTCTTTAAATTTTGATAAGATAGATAAAATAAATAATTAATTGTACTTATAATAGTTGTTTAACAGCTGGATTATGATTTACACAAGTAGTGATATGATGACTATATGTTATTTATGTTAACAAATTTTTTTATGGCTTAACTTACGTCCATATTTGAGGAAAATTAACTTGGCAAACAAGCTATCGCCAATGCAACATATAATCAGACCATTAACCGCAAACGACGTTGCAGAACGCACAGTTTACCATAACTGTTATCGTCGTGATTATGTAAATCTATAAAATCCTATAGTCGGAATGATAAACAGATTAGATAACAGTGTAAACATACGAATAATACCAAATTGCACTCTGTCGTTAAAATATTATTTTTATCTAATTGTAAGATTAATTACATATAATGATAAAAATTAATTATTTGAAGATGCGATAATTTGCACATGTAATTAGGAAAACTCCAATCTTGTAATTTATGTATGCAAACTAAGCAATTATTTGGCATCTATTATTCCACGTTCTAATGGATATGATTAGATTCATCAATTATTGTCATAATTGTATAGCCAAACTCGGTGTTGTACTATGCATAATAACATGAGTTTCAATCTCGATAACTGATTAATCGAATATTCGTGACGTAATTAATCGAACAATCGTATAATTGTAATTTCAAAAATCACGTAAAACTTTATGGGAACGATAGTATCTAATAATATTTAATTACGTACGATTTATTAAATCAAATTATTAAATTATAATTAAATTTGATGACGAAAAGAAATACGTTGATATTATTACTAATCAGAGTATGTATAACGAATTTTTATTTTTTTTAATTATGCGTGTTAAATTATGCGTTATAACCAATCACGAACCTTATTCATATTCCTCAAAAATTTGTTGGTAAATGGCCATTGTTATCAAATTACCATTCTAGAACAGTTTATGATACAAATCAGTTTAGAGACTGTTAGGTGGATTTGTATGCATTCGTGTAGTCACTCATAGATAATATTAATTACTGTAACATACATGAAGCAGGAATTATTATGATTAATATATAAAGGCGTATAATTTACTACTACTATAAAATATTATTATATATTATTAAATTAAAACACTCATCGTTGGACGTAAAAAATTGCGATTATTTGTGCAGTAAATAAATTTAAATAAATAAATAAATATATATATATAAAACAAGATATAATATAAATATATAGATAATCATTTTTCATCAGATATTTCATAAACAAAATTATTTGATTATAATCTATTACATGTATGTAAATTTGTTATGACTTGTGTAAAAGAAGTTTTTAGCAAATTTTCGGTAAGAGTAATATGTAAATGAAAGAATATTTCAATATTTTCTTTTCCAAACCACATAAAATTATTTTAAACTTTATGTTTAAAACGTACTTACATTAACTTACGTTAATTAAACGTTTAATATTATAAAGGATATTATTTTAACAGAGATATATTATTATGACAGAGGTAACATTATTGAAACATTTATACGTTATTTCGCGACGCATTTTGCATCCTCGCGAAAACAGTCGTCATAATAATTGTCACGAAAACAGTGCCTATCATAATCGCGTCCTCAAACAATGGCACAAACGCGTAAATTGATACAAACTCGATCGTACCACAACAATATGTATTATGATTCGAATAAACTATTGGCAATAGCGACATCATACACATGATTATTAAACGTGATTACAATACATTCGGGAATGTTCCGCAGATGTTGTAAAAGACTGGCTAAACGTGTTGTCCTTCGTGATGGGACAATTAATATGATAAACACACACATTTCCGTTCTCGATAAAAGTTTATTTATTTGAATTTCCACAGCAGCTTTAGCAATTTTATTTTGCATTAGTCGGCGCAAAATCGTCGAAGATGTAGCGTTCACGCGCGAGTTACTAAAATTATCAGAGACATGCAGGTAAAAAAAGAAACGATTTGTAATTTACACGAAGTGATCCGCTTATCGAAGCGTAGGAAGATGCATTAATTAAGTGAATGTCGCGTATCCGTATCGATTTAGTTCTTTTAATGCATCGTTATCTCATATATATTTGAATTAGAGTGTTTCATACATAAAAATGTTTTATATAAGTTTATATATGTACATAGCATTTTTTATTTCTTCGTTGAGAGACAGAAATATATATCAGTAATTCTATAAAAAGAAACTAGAAATCATGATGACGATATATTATAATCAAATGTTATATAATCGCAGATGGATTTACTAGAATCCTCTCGTAAATTACTGTCAACAATCCTGTAGAATCGCGGATAATACCTCCGCCATTCGCACGTGACAATTATCCTCCCCCGTGGAAACACAAAGGAGGCGGATCACCTCGGTCGTTACGATCAAGATACGTGCAAACTCGGTGTGTAAGGGGGCTTAATAAAAATCTCGGTTTCAATAAAAAACGGATTTGCCACGCGCGAACTTTATTAATTTTGACCGTGTAAACGCACGATGTCGACTCGCGGTATTATATAATCGACTAAACATTCTGAACTAATAACGTTCTCTCATTACTTGGTCCATCGGCATGATGAAACGAACATATGTAATTATCCTGTTTCGCAAATTGTCCTGTGTGTCTCTCTTATGCGCGAGCTTTTACTCAGCTTCTCTCCTCTCGTCCTCCCCGTCCCTTTATCGAAAGTTTCCCACAGTCCCTGTCGGTATTAATTAACTTAATTAACTGGATTCTCTTAATTAGCGGTAGCTCTCTCTCTCTCTCTCGATGGTCTCTGTTGACAACGGAATTACAATGGGAGGTGCTTAACGGAGGTGCAGAAGAGAAAGGGGGGAGGAGGAACATTGCGCTATTGAGCGAGCAAGATGTACATGTATTATATTATCGTTGATCCTCCGTTAGGGAATGATAAACGATAATTCTGAAGAAAAGACCGGAAAAGCTCATATGCGAGTTACGGACAATGAGAAGCATTTACTGGTGTTTAATGATGTTACGTTGCGCTGCGCGGGAAATATTTATTGTTGACACAGAAGGGAATAAAATCGCAAAATAATCCGGCACATTCGAGATGCGTTCCATAAATTATATTCCGACGATAGCTTTATATGCAATATAATGTTGATATAACGGCATCGATTCGATATTTAGAAAATTGATGTACGTTAATGGAAATACACGAGGGGAAGATTTATCGAAAAGCTATTTTCGTTAACGCGGACTTATACAATGAGAGCTATCGTATTTATTATCATCACAATATTCATACTTTTACTTTTAATACGTAACATTGAATAATAAAGAGACGAAATTCCATTTTATATCAATCTCTCTTTATATAAATTAAAAAGCTTTCTTCTGAATTACCATAAATATATTTACTAAAATTGTTATATGATAATATAGTCGCAATATTAATATTTAATTGGTGTACTCAAAAAATTATAATAAAAAATTAATTCCAATCTATATTATATCAACAACGATCTTGCTCCACTTTTTAAACTTTCTGGCTTCCTTTTTTAACTTTAGCATAGTTTTTGATTTATAAGTTTATTGTCGGTTGATAGATGCAAAGAACGATTTGTGGATAATTAAATTAGCCGGGATAAATCGAATCTGTCATCTCTATAAATTATCGATTGCTTTTTTTTCTTGCAATGTTCTTGTTTTATCTGATTTTCTATCGGCTGTTTACATCCAATCAATACTTGAAGTTAATTAACCAAAGCGCATCGGAAATTTGCACGAAATTCAATCTCCGAAACTTGCTAAACATTTGATTTTATTGAATAATTAATTTTTTCAATGAGATAAATATTTCATTAATCGATCGAATGGAATTGGAATTGGCATTGGAAAATGAATGAATAAGAATAAGATTTTGTTTACTAATAAGAGAATTAGAATTTAAAATATTATTGTTAAAAAAGTTGAAAAAAAATCCATTTTTTTAATAATGTGTTATTTATTTGAGAGAGACTGTAGTTCAATATATTTGTGGCTTCCAACGGACTGAATATAATATATTTCTTTGCTCGATCTTATAAGAAGAAGTATATAGTGAATAATATATCGCGGTTTATATCATGCAGTATATTTTTCAACTAAATATATTATTTTACAGCACACACGCGAACTTCTTTCGTAGAATCCGTTCTCTCGCGGCGAAAAAGTCTTCGTCAGTTCTATCCAAGTCCGCTCTTTCGACTGGGTTATCTATCAGTGTTGAAGGATGCGAGAAAAGTTCACGCGCGGCTGAAAATATATAGAATGACAGGATATGCGTCCCGAGGGACCAAACCGAGATCCCCTGTCTTCTTCTGTACATTTGGTACACCGAATCAGCTTGGTGCTTGTTATCGTCTACCATTTCATCCCTTTGTCATTTGCCATTAACTTCTTTTGTCCGCTGTCAACTATCCTGAAGATGACGTTTCCTTTAGGCGTCGCCATTGAACACGATAAGATAAAAATCGTGCCATCGTCGCCGTAAAAGAGAAATGGCCTTACGGCCGAAAATATAGTTTTTACTTCCCGGGATATAATCGCTCGAGACGGTGGCGGTAAAGGATTAAGGATGTTTTCTCCTTTAAGAATGGTTTTTTATTTATTCTTTTTAGTAGATAATATTAAAGGTGGGTGAGAGAACCTCGCGCGAGCGAATAAAATGATCAACTGTTATTTTTGTGTTAAATCTCAGTGCAAAAAATTTTCGACAATATTTTAGCTTTCTCTTCTATCGACAAATTTTCCCAAATATGATAAACTTTGAGTGCAGTTGAAATATTTGTCGCGAATCACAATTATATGTTTGTTTTTGTGAAAATTATTATCAGGAGTTTACGTCACATTAAACAAATAAATGCTAAAATTCTCTGTTTTCTATGCATGAATATACTCAACTGCAAAAATTTATTATTTTGTATAATTATCGCCAAATTAATGAGATATAAATGCTTATCAGATAGATATGATGTATCTCTTTGTTTTGTTGCATTGAGATATTAATACATGTACAAAATATTTTACGATAAATTAAATTACGATCTCATTGAACGATAAACAAATATAATTGCATGCTTTTATTGAAGTTCCTGGTGACATTAATGTACTGACATTTTCGTTAAAGTTACGCTAACCGCATCTCTCTCAATAGGATACTCAACAAGAAGACAAGATGTATATCCTACTGACAAAGGAGTCACTCGAGTGCTTCTCTCCTGTGTGTTTCACCATGAAACTTTCTAGCAGGATGCAGTTCGATCACTATTAATCAGAGCAGTAATTGAAAGCCAGTTGCTCTCAAAGTTTATGATATATTGAAATGAAATTTATATTTACATGAATTTAGTGCGACGCTTTATTTTTTAATATTTGAGTAGAAATTACAAAAAATATATAATATTTTTTGTAATTTCTATTATATATATAAAAGAAAAGAGTAGGAGAGAAAAAATATGTTGATACATTTTTTAGGATTTTTTGCACTTTAAATTACTTGATTTTAACGGTAAGATTAAGTTGGTCTATCTATGAGACGATTTACGATGGTAATTTCATTTAACCATCTTACTGGATTATTGCAAGAATTTATTGCGTTCGCCTGATAGGTGTAATACCTTCCGCAATCCGAAATAACGCGAGATCATTTAACAAATCCTAGTTGCATCGAATGTGGTATCTCGCTGGCTTTTCCAGGAAGTTCTATTTTCCTCCTTGAAACCTTTCTAAACGTTGGCTGAGATACATTAAGCGTGGAGCTTAAATCGTTCCGACCGCAGCTCGTAGACGAAGCTTGCTGCACTCGCTAAGAGCGCATCTTGCATTTTAGCAAAAGTTCTCAGTGTTGCAGTTGCAGTTTGCAACGAGCAGTCTGCGCTACGGAGATAGAGTGCTTTTAAAATCGCGCGATTTTCGTCCCGATTTCGCTGATCGCAATTATATAGTTTCAATGAGATTTTCAGCAAACTCGATAAAAGTCTTTTTTAACGAAAATTTGACAGAAGCAGACAATAACGGAGAACGCAAAGCGCATAATTACTATTTTTTTTCGACGTACTTAAATAATGATATATGTATATCGACGCAAAAGTCGTAAAGTTTAAGTAAGAGCGGAAAATTTACGCGCGGAATTTAAGACGGAAATCGAGATATCTGTATTCAAAGTTCTTCAACTTCTCAAGTCGAATCCAATTATTCGGTGCCAATTATTTTCTTCCGGTGAAACGATTCGGCTATCGGTCGATATAAAAGCGTTTTTTTTTTTATTACACGAATACGTTCATTTCAGCGAGAGATTTTTAATGATGTACGCAATCGAGTAAACAGTTCTTTAAATATTATCGTCATCTAAATCTGTCGTTGGGTTTTCAGTATTCATTCGTATTTTGCGCGCGTGAACATTTTCCTTTATAAAGAGTGATAAAAGATCGTACGTTGTGTGTTTGATATTTTTAATGATATGCTTGCAATTTGCTTCTGACTGCAAGGAACGAATACATACAGACTACGATTAAAATATTTTTTCAAATGTGGAAGTTTGATCATTACCAGCAGCTTTACAAAGTAAAACCCGCGGAATTTTAATAACGTGTCTATATTCATACTTTCCGAAATATACTTTATACTGCAGAAAGATAAAATTGCCGCAGAATGGTCTACATTTCTACGCAGTATATATATTCATCGAGAAAGTGTATTATTAAAAAATCATATTCCAACACGAGAAATTTGTATAGTCAGGCAATTTTAATAACGTCTCGAAGATAAAAAATACGGAAGGATACCATTATGCAATTTTTATTTTATTATAGAATTTTATTTTTGCAAGAAATGCTGAAAAATAATGTTCACGAACATCGCGTTTAGAGCGCAATAATTTTAATAACATATGTCGTATCCGGGATATCGTATTTCTACCATTTCAGAGTTATACAGCACATTTCTCGTTGTCATAATACTTGTGCATTCGCCGTTGTTAGAAAAGTCTTTCGCCCGAAGGCGTGTCATGAATAGGGTTCTCGACGATCCGAAACGAATGGGATTTCGGAAAAGGAGATTTTCATGAGAGAGTGGTATCTTGTTAGACGAGCAGAACTTCTTTAGTTCTATAACGAGCACCGTTTTTATGCTCCGCTGAACATTATCCGTGTAATTCAAAATTACATTGTATCTTTTATAATAAAGCTTAACCGCCGTCTTTTAAGTTTCTAAAAGAGAAACGCGAATATAACAGAATTTTAAATTATCTAAAAAAAAAAGACAATATATATATTATATATCTTTGACAAAATACTTTCTTTATAAATGTCGTGATAAGAATTTTGATAATAAGATGTATAAATAATATTTCTTATTAACCGTCAATGCTGTGTGCGTTCTGACTTCAGATATAAATTATGTGTATAGCATTTCCCCTAATTAGCGGACGTATGATCGCAGGACATGGATATGCTGCAACTGTTCGCGTCTCCAGCAGGTCGAGCGCTGCTTACGAGCGACAATCGGCCAAGGGGATCGACGTCGACTTCCTCCTTATCTCGAGAATCCTCGTCGAGGCTGAAGAGCGGCAGAAGATCATCGGGCACCGTCAGCGCACCAACGTCGCCACCGAGACGGCGAAAATCGAGCGCGGAACTCTATAAGGAGGCAGTTGAGATTCTCGGCCTCACTTGCTCATTAACCGATAGTTGCCGATGCATCGATTGCCAGGTAATTATTCACGATTAAAACTCTCAACGCATTGCTTTAACACTTTCTATCTTTCATATGATAGTTGAAACTATTGAAAGCGAGAACTCTTAATTATTTATGAATTTACACGAATTCTTAATTATTTATGAATTTACATGAAACATCAGCATGATGGTACATCAGCTTTACGCCAGTGTCTAATTTTAAAAAATCTCTCAGTAATTCTTAAATCTTAAATCTTGAATTAAGATTTCTTTTGGAATAGAATATGCTTGACAAATTACATTGTCGTAACTTTTCATAGCTTAACAAAGTCATAGGACAAACTTGGCAAGATGCTTTAGTAATACACTCACTCCAAAAAAACCGGTACACTTAAAATTTGGGAAAAAATTATCAAATTTCAAATGATAATAACTTCGTAAATAATAAAGATAGAAAGGTTTGTAAAAAACGAAAATAAAGCTTGGAATCTCTACTTTAAGAATCTATTCATTTTAATGTTGCGAGATAAATTTGTTGAAAATGGCGGATGACAAAACGAGAGCATGCAAAATTGAAAAATAATGGTCCGAGTTCGCCACGGCACACGGCGTGAGTCAAATGTCGTAACTTAATAGGATAAAAAGCATATGATAGTACAAAGTCTCCTCTTTAAAATGCTTTTTTAATCATCTCGATACGATGATTTTTCGCTGAGATATTCACATTTGAATAAAAAGGCAACTTTTTACTTTAAATGCGAATAACTCTGCAAAAAATCATCGTATCGAGATGATTTAAAAACCATTTTAAAGAGGAGACTCTGTACTATCATATGCTTTTTATGCCATTAAGTTACTACATTTGACTCACGCCGTGTGCCGTGGCGAACTCGGACCATTATTTTTCAATTTTGCATGCTCTCGTTTTGTCATCCGCCATTTTCAATGAATTTATCTCGCAACATTAAAATAAATAGATTCTTAAAGCAGAGATTCCAAGCTTTATTTTCGTTTTTTACAAACCTTTCTATCTTTATTATTTACGAAGTTATTATCATTTGAAATTTGATAATTTTTTCCCAAATTTTAAGTGTACCGCTTTTTTTTGGAGTGAGTGTATATTGTAGTTGCAAAGTTAGACTTTCTTACATGTTACATGATATTCGGTACATTTACTTATATAAACATTTTATTTCAACCATTTTGCAAATTGGCAATTAAGAATTCTCTATTTAGATTATTAACCGAGAAATGTTGAATTCAATTAAAATTCAGTTATTTTTTTAAACCAATTATATCGTGTACGTGCTGCAGACACAACAACGCAATACGGACAATAGTCGCGCAAATAAAGTCGATACTAGCTAGTTTGTGTATTAATTGGATAGCTCTGTTATGGATTACTCGTCGCGGAACAAAACTTTTTGCTACTTTATTTTGGCTCGCACTTCTGGGTTCGTTAGTTTGCATCGTTGCAATTGGAAAATTATTATTCTATTAAAAGTAACAAGACTTGTTACTTTAAATGTAAATTTGATTAACTATATACAATTTTTTGTTAAAATTCCAACTAAATCTTTAAATTAACTAGGAATATAATTAATTACATTTTTTTCAAACTAAGTTAGACATTTCAAAATCATATTTCTATTTATATTAAAATAAAAGAAAATATATAATTTATATATAAAATTTTATAAAAATAATATGTATTATTGCATACAATTAAAAATAAATATATTAATTAAAATAAAAAACTACTTCACAAAAAAAATATTATAAAGCATGCTTTATATATAAATTCGAATCAGTCTCACCTCAAATAAATTGTACTACTCCAGTTTAACGTTAATAGGTATTCGTTTGTTTTTTTTTGCGCAGAGCAACTACTTCAACTGCGAAGACGATTGTGGCGATGCAAGTACAGAATTGGCAGCAGGCACTCCCATTTTATTGGACCACGCTCTGTCGCATCATCTGGCTGTGTGTTCCATACAGTAGCAGGCGACCAGCAGACAAAGACTTCGAAATCGGCCCTCTGTTAATCCGCTCTGCCACATATTTCAAAAGAGGAGAATGACGTCAATGGCGTGTTGACTTCTTCCGGCAATTACGTAATATTCGCGTTAAAATCAGCGGAAATCAGTGAGACTGAGAGCGAACAGAGTGGCAACGATATTACACAGCAATCGAACATATAACGGGGAAATTTATTTTTTTTTTGTTCCGTATAGAGTTCATGCAAATATATATATATATTCGCTTGACAAATAATTTATTTAACACTTAAACGATTGGACGATTATTTGCTCAACAGTGTTCATCGGATAAACGCAGAATTGGACTTTGCAGATAAATCTTTTCATCCAAATACATCCCGATTCAATTGCTTCGTAATAATACATCATGAATATCGACGAATTTATAACGTAAGTGATAATAAAGTTGATCTTTGGTACTATTTATTATTTGAAAATGTTTCATATTATTTGAGTAGCACAACGACTTTCATGTTCGTATTTTCAAAAATTCAATTTAAAAAAATTGCGATCAAAAACGACGAGAAAGTACGGTTCAAAAATTAGATAAATAAAACTATGCCAAATAGCGCCAAATTTACGATAGAATATCTTAATTAATAATTAGTCTGCGCCGCATTTGGTCATCCATCGGATAAACGTATCGATACTATTTAATCGAATCGCCCATACATGCGCGGTATATGAATTCTATTATATTATACATACATGTGTATATGTGTGTATACAAACGGGCATATTTATATTTACACGCTATATGTTTTATTATTAATATTTACTTAAGATTCTAGCGAAATGCCATTGTTGAAAAGTAAAATGCTCGTAGCTAGATAAAAAAAGAGATAATCCAGGTGGTGGAAATAATTTCGAAGTTATGTATAAACTTTACATACGCATACGTGTCATGAAGTTGATTATGTGTTCGATTAAGTTTTCTAAAGTAAATCTCCTTCTACTGAGAACTTCACGTTGAGTTAAGGAGACGCGAGTAACGATATTAACGAGCAGGTTTCCTCAATCTTCAGAACGTGCATTGCGCGAAAATACAATGCGATTGCAATGTAAAACAATGTCTTGTTGATATATCTTTTATGTAATCTCGTTACATAAAAATGTATTTTTCGTCAAACAATTAAATAATTGCAAACACACAGAAGATTGAGGATACTTTTCGTAGCATATAATTGTAATTGTAATTATAAGCGATGTAATGATAACCAAAATGTTAGGCCTGAATTACGTTGCGCACTTCGAGTTGAATGAGAGAATATTAACGAAATCAAACATCGTTCTCGCCAAGAAAAGAATTTTAAAAAAACTTAATATACCGAAAAACAGAATTATTGAAGAAGGTCAAGTGCCAAATAACTCGTTGCTAAGCTTGCCAAATAAATAATCGAATTGTTAAGGAAACTTTCGCGTGTGTATGTTGATTAAAACGTTGCGCTATATATTCGAACACTCCGATACAATTTTATACCAAAAACTGGAATAAAATATTTATTTCCAGATTTAATCTAGGAATCCGCGCGATAAACATTCCACTCGCAAAACTTTTCGGCTGTGTATGACATTTTTAATTTATTCAATATCATATGGCGTTTTATTGGATCATCGCACACATTCTGTCCCTTAAATTATATAATTATACAATACTGTATCTTTTAAACATTTTGTAACTTTTAAGGTTTTCTAAAAAGTATTAAAAAATTGAATTCTAAGCTATATTTATAAATAAAGGGATTATGAAAATCTTATTTAAGCAAAAGATATAAACGATGAAGACGCTACCACAATTTATATGCATTTTTATCCGGTAAAATCAATTTTACAGTGCTTAATTATACACGATTTAACATTTCGAGTTTATATTTAAATGTTTTATTCCTGTTAATTGCATTTTACGTGTTAATTATTCCCCCTATAATTTTATTTCTAATTCAATTAAAAATTTTCATCTATTTATATTATTTAAACAATCTGTGTAGTATTATTAGATAAGTTCTAGGTGAGATAAATCTAGTCTCTTGCTCGTCCAAAAAAATGTGCATATAGTATGGAACAATTGAATTCTTACGTAAAAGTGAATATGAGATGAAATTCATCACTAGAACAAAATAGAGCGCGATATATAATTTTTGTTTTCAGAATTTTATAATTTTGCAAAAAATTGCAATCTTACTACTATCATCATGTTTTACGACGAGACAAGCTGTTGATGTAGATGCAATAAGTCATGAACATCAAGATTCTTCTGATTCGATATTAAACAAATAGGTTTTGTGTTCATTTTAATCTATCTACAGCCATCGCAATTTATTGCCATTGTGATTAAAGTCATGCAAATAGAGAATCTTTCTGAAAGTGATGTAATTTCTTTTCAGATGTGAAAAAAGGCACAACTCTGCGAAATCGTCACCGAAGAGATAATAACTGTTTTTAGTGATTGACCTTTTCATTAGAAAAACGCTCTAAAAACTACATTTGTAGATTTTATACAAATGTCACATAAAATTAAAGTAATATAAGTCAAGTACATGCAGAATCTGTGCATCATATTATAATTTTCGTCAACTGTAAAGAAAAGATTAAGAATCTCTCATTTCAGTGATGTAATGAGCAAGTTTTTATCATGCTGGAAAATGTCTAAAATAAATGATCGATTATACCAGATGGCATTTTCTTCTCCGTGCATTAATGATTGATTGATCAACGGCGACGGATACCAAATGACATTCATTGATGTACCTTTTTTCACTCCAAGATGATTATTTATCTTCATTAAGAAGGCGCGCTTTAGCAAAGTGTTGGTATGATTGAGATATTATTACTAATGTTATTAGGTATAGATAAGAAGAAAAGGAGCAATCTAAGTAGATGCAAAGTGGGAGAAAGCCGCGAAATTAAAATCCAATTTTTATGATTAATGTATCAATTAAGATATTCTGTGAAATCTAATTTACTTTTTTTCTAATTTTGCAGACGATTGTGGGCATATATAAAAAATTTATTATTGTTATGTGTATGTACATTTATATGCAGAGTATTATTATTCTTAAACATGTTTAGTATAAAATTATTTTTATTATAATTATGTATGTATACATAATATTATTGCTTGTAGTCAAGATATATAAGATTATTAATATTTTGTATTTAGGGCTTTCTTCCGTATACATCCGCAGTCAATCAAGTTTTAGAATGCACGTCCGTTACATCGGATTGGCTTCTTCTCATCGACGAAAGTAACAGCGCAATTAATAATCTTTTCAAATATATTTGAGAGCCGCGAGAAATCTCGCGAGGGTATGTAATGCAAAATCTGTGGCTTCTAACTATTTTATAGTAATATAAATAGCGAGGAAAAATACGACAAGATCCTCGCGAGCAGCTGCGGCGTACTCTTGAATAAGACTATTATTAAAGTACGATACAATATACTTGACTCTCGTTTTAATATACTGTGTACATTTTTAATTGTCCTTTGACTTCCTTTCACACATCCTGTACTTGCAATAAAACATTTTTTAATCTCTAAAAATCTATTTAGAAATCTATATATATAAATATATTTAAAAATATATATATAAATCTATATTATATATAAATTTATTTAGAATCTTTTCCTCGGTAGTAAAATTTATACGCACAAAAATAATCGTATATCAATAAAGACATATTTCTGTTTAATATAATTCAATAATAAATTTATTATAAACAAAACTGTTTCTATAAGAACAAACTATATTATTAGAAATATTATGTTTAAAAATAGATTTCTATAAAATATTAACTATACAGATTAGTTTTATGAAGTTTTCTACATGTGTTTTAAAACTTCTGCAATAAAATTTCTGCATTTTTTATTATTTCCGCAAATACCTAATGTGTTGACAGGCGTTATTATTTGTCTTTCTCGCGCAAAATTGACACTTTCTTCTCTCTTATCTTTTGGTGATAAAACTTTGCTGATAACATAGAGAATACAGTAGTCATATGTAATCAATGTAACTTGCTCTTTTATTCGTTAGTGATAAAATAGATATTTAAAATTGCAAACCGTACTAACAAAAACAGAAACTTTTAAAAGTACGAATGAATAGATTGACTTTTAATTTTTTATTAGTAAAAGTTTATTATTTTGTGTACATACATGTTACAATTAATTTTTGAGAGCTTGTCATTCTTATTGTCATCGTTATTATACTAATACTACTAATATTTACATTTCCAACAATTTAATAATTAAATATTTTAATAATTTTGAAGATTTAATAACTTAATAATTAAAAATCTCAATTATATTGTATATTTCTAATCTATTGAGATTTGTGCAACAGTTATAAAACATATATCTGTTTAACATTATATTTCACGTTATTTTTTTTACAGAATTATTTAATTATTTTATATAATTAATTATAACTAATTTTTGTTTCAGATATAAACATATATACGTATACGTTTAGCGAATTGCTGTTTTCTTACTTACTAACTATTTCATATACTTGTTTCAATGTATCAGACAAGTTCTCCGAAGTAGGAGAAATTTCTATATTCATATCATATGAGATATTCTCCGAGGAACTATATCTGCCAGAAGCCATCAGTCTCCGCGCAGTATGTCATCGCATATGTTTCAGAATATCAGTAGTGGACCACGATGCCATTTTGGTGGTCGCTATGCGGCTTTCCACCCATATGCAAGATCATAGCAGATGGCACTTTGGCGAAGTCAAGGATCCACCCCCGCGTCTTTAGGATGGGGGTGAAGCAGTCGGGATGTAAATTCGATTGGAGGCACCGGCTACATCGGGATATTCTTATTTCCGAAGATCCAAAGGGGGTGGGCGTGAGCGACACGGTAGGGTGGATCTGGTGTCCTCCAGCTCAGTCCTCCTCGTTTTCCTCAGCGGAAGGATGCCTCTGGGAGCGTCGCTTATATCGAGTTAGAGCCGTTTGAATACAGACACGCTCCTACGGTTGGAAGGGGCCCACCAGGCTCTGCCAGGGAGATATCGACGGATCAAAAGTTGATACTCGACCTTCCTCGCGACTTCCGAGCTATCTTTATATGATTACTCGAGGACCTCCTACTACCAGCGTTTCCTCTCTCGGCGAAAGGGTATCGGTGCAGCCTCCTACCCCGACGAATCCTCCTCCCTCGCCGCCATCTTAAGACCGATACACTAGTCCCGCACGACGCGTAGAATACTTAAGGATCCGTGTCTTTCGCGACCCCTACACCATTCCACCCACGACGACTTCCATCTTTCTGGTCTAGGCGGTTGGAATGACGTGAAGTACGCATAAAGTATTCCTGGGAGACGATCCGTTTGGAAACTGAGTTACGGCTGCTACGTGGTCCAAGCGGCGATACGGTCCGCGACATCGACGCGAGATCGATCGCGGAATTATGCACGGTACCACGGAGAAGACGAGGGATGATTATATTTCCATTTGCCGGCGACGGGACGTTACTCGCGGGAGCAATAAATGCGAGCGAGCGGAAGAAACTGGGATCAAGGAAAGGCAGATAGTTGTTCATTCGATTGGATAAATCTTAATTTAATAACATCTTCAATAATAGTAATGATAATTAACGTTGTAAAATGTAAAGCAGCAGAAACTTGACGATTTTCAACTAGTATTGATGTATAGTAGTAATTAATGAAACTTGTGTTAGATATTTTAATTTTTTATACCTTGTTGTATAATTATTATAATTTTTCCAGATATTAATTTCTTCATCTTCTAATTTGATGGAAGAAGCCATATATTTATGAAGCAAATCTCTGGAATTATCAAATACTTGGATGTATTTTTGTTTTAATTTTTTTAAATATAATTTATCTTTCATATTTTAGATTTATGTTACAGAGCTATTTATAAAAAAAATTTAACACATGATTTTCATTGATATATGCATTTAATGATCATCTAATTTGTCTCGTAATGTCAGCACAACGTTGTCGTCACGTAAAACATCGCACGACGAAGTAAGAGTTAAGATGCCGAAGGGGCATGGACGACTCGTTGATCCTGCTCATCAATGATGCAGCCGAAGGAGATACACGATACCACGGTTGCTTCAGCGAGGCACGATGCATGTCCTTGGGGGTCGATTTCGTCGAGGACGACATAGCATCGACGAATAATCACTTTTCCGAAGTATTCTCTGGCCAACATTCCCACGGATAGCCATCCGTGTCCGTGGATAATCATTTATTCAGGATGGGTAATGAATCGGACGCCCTTGGGAACGTCGTCATCGCCTTCGTGTGGATCACCAAGTCTATTCGTGAGTTTTCGTTGATTTCCGAAGACTTACTTGGAGACTTTACGGCCGGCCGGAAATGGCGTTGTCATGGTATATAGCCTATTCCATTCTACCCGTTACTCTTACCTGCGAAATCTGCAATCATGTAATTTCAGATTGATTTTTGCTCGGCGAAAATATTTTACTATAGAAATCCTTACTTAAATTTTTCTAATTCCTAAATCAACGTTAACTTTAATTGCTTTTACAGATATATGTTTACTGACTGTATCTCTCTCAATTTGATCCCATCTGATGCTAATCTAATCATTTTCCCATTCAATAAAATATATGACATTCAATGAAATGTATATAGATATATTCTTTTTTAATATTGCAACATTTCGTATTACGTTATCATGTAATTTCAGATTGATTTTTGCTCGGCGAAAATATTTTACTATAAAAGTCCTTACTTAAATTTTTCTAATTCCTAAATCAACGTTAACTTTAATTGCTTTTATTTTACAGATATATATTTACAGACTGTATCTCTCTCAATTTGATCCAATCTGATGCTAATCTAATCATTTTCCCATTCAATAAAATATATGACATTCAATAAAATGTATAGAGATACATTCTTTTTTAATATTGCAACATTTCGTATTACGAATGAATCCATTATGAATATCCACAATGTTGTGTACGAAGCCACGCAAGTCGGAATTCAATCGATCTCTGACTGTATTAAGTCAGTCAGGCTGGAGACGCTTGATTGATCGCCGGAACGCGCGACGTGCCCTTTTCTTCTTCGCAGGCGTAAACGATCATCATTTGTTTTCCTCTTTCCGTTTTCCATACCGAGCTATTTGTTTAAAGTCGCACGATACACGGAAGAAAGAGCGAGCCTCCTCGTTATTAGAGAAGCCTACTGACAAATGACCGCATCTGTGACAGCTCGTCGTTTGATCGATCGAAGGTCACACTATTTACAGAAAAGAAAAAAAAAGGAGGAACAGAGGAGGAAATTATCTTACATCTCATTATCGATCAGTGGAATAAAATAAAACGGGTGGGTTTTGTAAATTCGCAAAATTTGTCTGATAATTTTCGAGAAGCCAAGCAGATTCAACCGAATATTACGTCAACCGTATTGATGAGGAAACGCGCTCACTCGCGTTTAGTCGAATTAGTTGCTATCCGACCTACATAACTCTAACTATAAGTGATCGTAAGCGAAATTGCACTTGTTCCTGTACATACTCCCGTCAACGGAAGGAACATATCTCCGTCACGATCCGCGCGTGGAACGAATTAGCGCGTGGCACGCAACGCACGAAAATTGCATGAACACCGCGCGAGTCCCCTAATCTCCCTCTCAAAAATTCCATTAGCCGCGCGATGTCCGACGATAATTGGACATCGACGTTTTTTAATCCGACTAACCCGCGCAAATGCGACTGACATGCAAATCCACGCAGCGTCCAGGCCGCATTTGCGCGAAATGAGATTTCGGTATCCGATCATTTCGTTGGCCTGCAAATTCGACGCGCAGAGAAATAACGAACGAAAAAATGCATAGCGTCGAGGGGGTTGCAAAAGTACAATATTTCGCGAATTGTAAAAAATGTAGAAATAATGTACTTGTATGCGAGGAAAAATTTTGCACACAACTGTGATGCGTTGAGAAAATGTGACAATATATTCAATGAGCATCTTCTTTTTGTGATATATGAGAATAAATAAGCAGAGAATATTGTAACACTCATCATTTTCTGAAGCAGTTTAAAAGAATTATTTAGAAAAATTGATTAAGTTGATGCGCGTGAAAGATAGTAATTAAATAAACATAATGTATAATTTTTATATGTAATTAATAAATATTGATCTTAGTTTTACGATAATCTTTTAATATATATAAAATTTAGAAAAAATATATATTACTTAAGATGTCAAAAGAAGTTGCTTGTTACATTAATTATTATTCTAATATTATGTATATGTCAGTTAAATGGAGAGTGATAAAATATATCGATAAATTGATATATGTGCATCCGACAAAAATATATAAAATTATAACAATTTTCTAAACTGATGCGTTGCTTTAAATAAATGTTACCTTGATGAAGAATAACACTTGATCTCGGTATTTCTCATTGACAGTCGATTATGACGTGCGTCTTCGCAACGTCAAGATCAACCCTCAAAAACTATCGAGCAATCATATTTTCCTCCGTCCTCTCCAACGGACACATCTGTACGTCGGATCCTCGCGCTGCTACATCACTCAGAGTTGTCACGGATCGGGACAGATTACGACGTCCTCGGTTTCCACCAATTTGGCGACACGCTAGTGCGTTCGCGGATCCGGACCGAGTTATTGCGGGGGACAGAGGGAAGGTAACGCGCAAGTCGGGGCTTGTAAATAATATGGAAAACCGCGAGGGGGTGGATATAAGGGAGGTTTTCCTTCGCCGAGTCTGTATATGTTCGGCGAGAAAACGGGAAAAGGAATACGAAAAAGTGGTGTGCGATAGAAAGAGGGGATTGAAACGGAGGAAAGGGGGAGGACATCTCCGACTGACGGTATACACCGACGGTGACCCGAGGTGCCATATTTCAAAGTGGGGCGTCCTCCGAGGGGCCGTGAATACCTTAATAGTCATAAGGTGTATCCGTGTATACGGCGAGTGTATGGAGTTGTCCCCTAAAACGTATTCGAACGTTCCATAACCGGCAGCTGAGCGAGACGATGCGGCTCTGAACGGCTTTTCTGCGTTGTGGATACAACGAGGATCGTATAGGCGATACGGAAACGGCACATGGTCGCTAAAGCGGCTATAATGTTGTCGCGGAAATTGCGATAGCCGGGGGTCGCGATTGGTACCGCGCGACAGGAAGATACACAGGGAGAATATTATGACCTCGCGTTTTATTTCGCAAAATTTTTTCAACAATTTTCAACACCGTCGCGTTGAAGTTTAACATTTGAATCTTTTAGGGCCAATTTCACCAACGTCGGTTAACTTTAATCTTCCGGTTAAACTATATCTTTGTCTCTTTTCAGATACGCTCTTAAAAAGAGACAAAGATATAATTTAACTGGAGATTAAAGTTAATCGACGTTGGTGAAATTGGCCCTAATTTCACCAACTTAATTGGAAATTTTTGGAAATTAGAGTTATATATAATAAATAAAATTTCCTTATGAATAACGATTAAAAATAAATACCTATATGTAATCGCACCGAATCGCAAGTGTTTGATTTATACAAGTCTACTCGCGACCCAGCGCTATTTAATAATGAGAGGCTCTCTATTACTCAATGGCTATTAGGAAGAACGTAGGAGGGGTGGCTTTCGGTTCTACTTGGTTCATGGTGCAATCGGTTAATCACCGCTCTCTCATCCCCAGCCTGCGTAGCCTGAGACAAGGTTTAAGCGCCGACGTAGCCGCGCGCCCTTCGGCCCACCTACCAGTCCCCATATCAATTAATCTTACCCAGAATGCAATAACTGTCCAATCTGCTCCCGTGGCTGCGTCATGGTGTGTCGCGCAGTCTGTGCTGCAATGTCCTTTCTCTTTCTCTTTCTCTCTTTTTTTCTCGCCATTCTTTTTCGCAGATAAATTTTTCGATGTGCTCTATTTTCTTTTTTCTTTTTTTTTTTGCTAGCCCTTATCCTTTATTTCCCGCGACGTTCTACACGATTGGCATAGACGATGGAAGCTCTAAACGAGCCTACGGAAAATCTCCACCCCAACATCGCACTCGTAGGTCCCTGACAAAATAATGAGCGCGAGAATGGGATGAGAGAGAAAGAGAGCGGCCAAGTCCAGGGAAACTCGGCAGAAAACATATTGGGCCGTTAAGGGGTTCTTCGGGGTAGTCTGCTTAATTGGCATGGCCGTTTAACCCTGAATTGTAGCGAGTGAAGCTGGAACGATCGCGATCCGGCAGTGCCAGATTCAGCGACCTTAATTAATAGAGCTATCGATTCGGATGAAAAGTGGAAAATTATCTTAATTAAAATACGCACTATTTACATTTGTTATAATGTAATTATTTTCGACTATTTTTTTATTTAAATTTTGATTTGTATTACACTTTCTTTGACACTCGTAACAATGATATATTTAAAGAATAATACGTTTTATTTCTGTAATAATTACCGTAATTATTTTTGCAATAAAATAAATAATACGAATTTGATAAAAGGATATCAAACAATTGAGAGAGGGAAAGAAGTTGCTAGACAGAAGAAACGTTTACAAATGGTAACAGCGTTTATTGTTAATAATAATAATGACAATAATATTAATAGCGAGTCTCTAATTACAATAATTACATAATGATATTAATGGTACAACAATAAAAACTTCGATAGCGAGAAAAAGGGAAGAATATAATAACTTCTTGATGGAGGCCACGACGAGTGTGAGCCGCCATTAGTCGGAACGACTCTGTGCAGCACACATGTGTGTGTGTGTGTGTGTGTGTGTGTGTGTGTGTGTGTGTGTGTATGTGTGCCCATGTCTATTTATAATATTTATAGCTTCGATTTATATTTATATTTATATCCATATTTGTATGTATATATTTATACGCTTAAATTAGCCGTGATACTGTCTACGTGCTATTTACAATTTTTGGTCACAGTTGCAACTTTAGGGGTTGTATTTTTCACGCCCTTTTTTCCAACGACAGGTGCGGGAGATATGCAAAATACAGTACGATTCTCGTCGTACTCTGACACCTTACACGCCATTCGACAATCACGCTACTCGGACAATATTTATACTTTGCAAAAAATGCAGATCTTAAATATTATCAATTTTCTCGATATCGAAAATAATATATTATTTGAGTAGATTTTTGTCTTGTTTTTTCTTTTATTATCTCGTATTATACGATATATAACTGGGTACTGTTAAAGTGATATACATTTTTGCAAAATGCCCGACTAACTTGAAGGTTGCACCGCGTGTGATGACAATATCTACGTAATAAGAGAAGTTATAGTAACAGGTAATCGATTAGCAGTAGATAAACGTCGATTAAAGTAGAAAGTGCTAATCATCATTCGTAACAAAAACAGTCGATCTTCCATTCGCCTATTTTTTATGCGGGTTTATGCATCTTTGTAATTAATAAATGATCAATTCTCATTGTAGGCTCATTATAAAGCTCTCTTGTCCGAATAAAAGAGTCGCTGAAGAAATTAATTTCTGACTCGTTTCATCGTTTAGGAACGAAATAAATGCAACTTTTTTATGGAATGTTTAGTTGCAACAAATTAACAGTCATTACACTTTCTCCATTCTTATTAGTGTATTCTACAAACCAAGAATCCTTGGAGTCGCGACATATTTACTTAACCGGTTTCTATGAAACAAATAATCGAATAAATAACTTATACAATTTTTTCGGCTCAAAAGATCAATAAAGAGATTTCTTGATAAAAAAATATTAGAGTTCCCCACCTTTAGCCAATTTTCTTTATCTCGAAAATTTACTTTCTAATTGCACTGTTCCGATTATTTTCGCGTCCGTCATATAATCTGAATTTACATGAAATTTTGCATCCTCAATATTATCTGCGGTTGAATGATATTAACGTTTTGCTTTCTAATAATTTTTCTAAAGTAACTAATATACTTTCAATTTAAATCGATTACTGTTTTTTAATAACTATATATTGCAAGTATTTAATATGATTTAATATTATTTAAATTAGAATTGTATAAAAAAATTTAAATAATTCAGATATATTATATCGTTTAGGTAGCTTTTTCATTGCTAGAAAAAATATGTCAAATAAAAAATATAAAAATGAGATGCAAATAAGAAATAATTGAGATGCAAAAAGTTGACATCGTTCAGCCAATAATCCATCACGATACACTCCGCAATCGTTTCACTCATGATTCTCTCCATGAGATTAATTTATCGCTTGCGTCTCCGCCATCATTGACGTTCATGATTTCAGTTCTCGCAGTAGTTACAGCCTCAATCCAATCAGACTGCCTGATTCGCGGAAATGTACCGCTAATTGCAACCATCTGCGATCGCCGTTTCGCGCCGGACTGGCAACTTATTATCAATCGCTGCCTCGTCGCAGCTTCACTGCATCATCGGTGGATTTCCACTGGGTAGGGAATTCTGTCCGGGAATCGAACCAATCGGCGGTCGATGTGACGCGCTGAGGTCAGCGTGCTGGGTCTCGCGGTGCCTCCTCAGGTCGACCTTTCGTTGAAAAGCTCGGCCGCATAGATCGCAGGCAAACGGTTTGAAACCCGTGTGCTTTCTCGAGTGCGTGATCAGGTTGCTGCTTTGCGAGAATGCCTTGCCACACACTTGACATTTATGAGGTTTTTCCCCTGCAACAAAAAGAAGATAAAAAATGTTTAGAGAAAATTAATATCCTAGCTGATTAGTCGATTTCCGGTTGATTAATATTCGAACATATCTATTTGTAATATAAGAAGTTGTTTAAAATTGTAAGTATCTTTTTAACTACTTAAATTTATAAAATCGTTTTATTTAAAAAGTTAAAGCTTTTTGCTTTTTGATAATTAATTTTTAAATAATATATAGAGACAATAATTTTATCGAAAGCTCGTATGATATAATATCGGAAACATATATAAAATCAAACGACATCGAAGAATTCTAAAAATTTTTTGCAGCATTTCTTCAATCGAAAAACGGAGCCTTTCTTTAGAAAATTTATCGCTGTTGACATAAGGTGTTATGCTATCTGAACTACAAAGATACTTCATCATTGAACGCTATGAGCTTAAAAGAAAAATCGGAAAACTCCAGTAACATCATTTAGTTCCCCTTTTACGTCGTCTGCTACATTCCAGCGAGCATTCGCGTTAATCTTGAAGTACCGATTCTCAGTGCTGCTAGCTTTATTCCGTTCGGTCAAGACTCTTCTCGGGCAAAAGGAGAGATCATAGGGGGAAAAGAGGGTGGAAGGCACGGAAGGCTAGCCACCTCAGAAGACGGGTGTAGGTGGCATCAGCGATGCGGGGCACGCCCGGTTAAGATTTCCTCCCAAGCGAGAATCTCAGCCACCCCGGCGGCGAGAAAAGGCAGCGAACGAGACAGACGGAGAGAAGAGCGAATAGTGGAAAGGGGTGCCTATGTGCGCCGCTCTAGGGGTTCGTTGTCTCTGAGGGGCGAGGGGAGAATCCCCGGTTGGAAGGGTCGCCGCTCGTTTCTCTCATCCTGGCCGCGAGCTCTGATTGGTGGCCAGGGGCGGCTCCAACCCCCGTGTTACCATGACTACCGGCGGGATAACCCGGCTGCTGCTGACTGAGGGTGGTTAGAACGAGAGGGAGAGACAAAGAGGCTGCCTGCTGCTGAGGGATGGTGGTGGCACGACGACGATGCGAACTACGCCGCCGGCAGGTAACGGAGGGCCCGTTAATGGACTCCCCCGTACGTCCATACGTTTGGCCGAGCAACCGGTACACACGTATGTACTACACCCTCATCCTCCCGGCATCGGCACGACGACCGGGCGGAGGGTGGATCCATAAACAACTCGTTAGCCGAGCCTTCAATCTCGCCCCGTCGATACGACGAGGCCGTCGATCGCCCTCGCGATTATACCCGGTACTGCGATCTTGATTTCCTATCCGGGAAAAAATATCGGCTGTTCTTTTCCAGGGATTTCTCGAGATCGGACGTGTTGATCCTTATTCACGAGAATGTGGTATCTTTCCCGAAATATCCGAATCAACGCAAAGTAATATAATTGTCGATTATTTACAGTTTGGAATTTTTTATACAATCTTGCATTTGATAATTGTAATACTTGCATTTCAGATATAACTATTGACTTTTTTTCAAAATTAATAATTTCTAGTAATTTTTCTTTCTAGAGAGTCATAAATAAATAAAAAATAAATTAAGTAGAAAACAATAGGGATTATATAATACGAATAAAAGATTTTATTATATATACCTATATTAATTTATGGCAGGACATATTATTAGCCAATGTAGCATTTTTTTGTTAGTCTTATCCCAAATCAACAGAAACATTAATTTTTATCTAATTTATCAAGTTTGCGCACAACGCTTTATCGCAGTCATTTTATGCGAACATCAACCGCATAGTTGCGCTACCCTTCGGATCAAGATTCACGCGCGGATTCGGAGTTAAAGACGCGCTTTCATTGGAGGGAGAAGAGGGGTATTGTAGGAATCCGACGAGTCCGCCGCTCGATGAAATTCCACAGAGTTCTACGCGGACCCAAGGGGTGAGACGAAACGGATAGAATTTTCGCGGAGTTAAGCGCCGGTGGAAGCCAGGACGGGGGTGAAAGAGCGCAGGGCGGTCGTTTGAAATTTATGAGCTCGTAAAATCAAGAACCGTCCGAGCGCTTGTACCGAGGTTGCCCGTTTCGCGTCTATATCGCAACGACTTTGCCATGGTTACGGAATATCGTTTCTACCATCCGAAAATCCAAAGTCCTCGCTCTCGATACAAACGCTTCACACTTGACTGACTCGTAAGTGGATCCTGGAAATTTATTTGCTACATATCTAATCGGATAAAATATATCTAGAATAAAATAAAATTAGACATCCTAGACGTACAGATTTAACAAAAATAATTTCCATCAATTTTTCTATGAATAAAGTCGACTTTATATTCGCAGAAGATTTCGTTAATAATTTATTCGGGGCTTTAAAATAACTTCTATTTACGTACAATGATATACTCTTTGCAGTTTACTATTCAGTTTTGTCCCTTTATATTGTTGATGTAGCTAGCGCAAATTGCTGCATTTTCTAGCGGTCGGGAGAATATTAGGTTCCCCACATTTATTCGCGGGAGGGAGAGGGTGGCACTTTAAAATATCATTTTCTTGAGGAAACGAAGGATTAAGGGGATGGGAGAGAAAGAAGGAAAAGAAGAAGGGGGTAATGTGTAGAAATGGGACGCCGGGTCTACTGGGATTCTCGTTTCTCGGAAACGAAGTAAAGAAGAGAAAGACAAGGCGGAAAGAAAAGGAGCCACACCGGAAATTTACGCGCTCATAAAAATCAAGAGCCGTCAGAACTCTGTTGGATCCGGCGGGTTTATTTCTTCGGTAGAATTGTCTGTCTCAAAATAACCGCGTTAATAAATTTATTGGTAGCAACGTGTTACCGAGATAATATATTATCTGCATATTTAACAAGATTAAACATTGCAAATATTGTTATTGATCGATCAATTTAATAGTTGAGTCTTTCTCGAGTGAAAATTTTATATCTTGTACAGAGAGATATTATTTTACTTGTTAATCCCTCTTGAGTGAAAATTTTATCTTGTGCAGAGATATTATTTTACTTGTTTACGAAATTATGGATGCCAATATTTTCTTGCAAGGGAATAAACAAGGCAATGCAGCTTCAAGAACGTGACCGGAAGGATGATCGATGATCAATAATATTTCAAATATGAGTCTGAAATTCCACCTGAGCGTGAACGAAAGAATTTCCGAAAGAAGAAATAAGGGAAGAGAAAAATAAAGGAAATGGTTGGTGCAAGCAGAACGTGATCATATATGCTTGTGAAAGGAATGTCAAAATGGATTTTAATTCTTTGGATATGTGTGCTATAAAAATTTTTATCATTTATAATAAATTTTATAATTGATTATGTGTGTGCAATGTTATAGCCGTAATTTGTGGAACGTAGAGTTTCTAAATCTTTTAAAATTTCTTGGTTTTATTTATAAATAAAAAAAAGATTGTGTTTACGTACACAAATTTACATGTAAATAAGTAATAATATAAGAAGATTTTTTCACACATTAAAAAATCTTTTCATAATTAATAAATTGAATAATATTTAATAGGTAAAAATTTGATGTAAAAAATAAAACACGTTAAAAATTGATTAAAAAATAAAACATATTAAAAGCTGAAATTTAATTAACAATGAGATTTATATTATTATTAGTATTATTACTATAATTATTCAAATTATATATTATTCATTGAAATGATCATTACATTTGACAATTTTACATTTTTGTAATACATCAATTTTCAATACGTGCAATCAATAATCGTGGATAGTGAATTGCGGGGAGCAAATTCGTGGAGAATAGAGGAATTTTTTTTCAAAAGAGAAGCATGGTGTGTGTGTTGAAAAAAGGCTGAGCGTTTCTCGTGGAATTTACGCGCTCATAAAAATCAAGCACCGTCGGAGCGCACCTTATCCGTCCTTATCCCTTATGCGAGAGGCGCACCGGGGTTTCGATCTAAATGCACACGGGATGCATTCTCCGTCTCACACGTGCGGCCTTCGAGTAGTGGTGGGATCAAAGATTTAACCGGCACCGGCAGTTGAGATTCGACGCTCGCGAATTTTTAACAGCGCGGATGAGGATTGGCGAGCCAAGGCCGGTCTGGGCTGGCTGGCTGCGAGAGCGAAGAGATTCGTGGCTGAGAGCCCCTGAGGTTTAAGACGCCATTACACCCCTCGGGGCTGTCGGCCGACGCCCCTAAAACTATATTAAACTCCCGGAAATCTTACGCGAGCGAGGGTGCTTCGTCTCCGTTAATTCTACCGCCCCGTCGCTCGCACGCTCGTCCCTCGCGAGTGCCGCAAGTACGAGCGTTCCCTTCGCACATCCCTCTTACGAGCGAACTTACTCTTGAGAACGGGAAACCGAGACGGCATTTTGATCGACTCGCTCGACAGAGCTACGTGCTGATCTGCCATTACGACGACTTTGCTGAAAAGCGTTTTGATCCAGCAATCTGGATTTATGTGTGTGTATTAAGCCTCTCAAATACTTTA
Source organism: Prenolepis imparis (assembly GCF_030444845.1). Taxonomy (NCBI): domain Eukaryota; kingdom Metazoa; phylum Arthropoda; class Insecta; order Hymenoptera; family Formicidae; genus Prenolepis; species Prenolepis imparis. Next base: position 16,819,570 of record NW_028141166.1, on the reverse strand, counting down.
ATGCTCATTGATTTAATTAGCTATTAATGTCTACACGCTGACATTTAGACAGCTGATGTTCTAACCGGGAATTACGAATTAACGAATAACACGTAAGCTATGTTTCTAAAGAAAGTCGCACAAAATATATTTCTTCAGCATTTTCAGTCTTTAATTAAAAAAAGAGCTTAATAATAAAAAAAATTATAGAGATTCAATAATTATATTTTTAAATATTTTATTAAGTTTTTGAGACAAAAATATCAAGATCCTTCTTTGAAATGTTATGTACAATATTGAAATCAATAAAAATAGATCTCAATCGATCAAATGTTAATTATAAATTTTCTTGAAATTTTGAAAATGGAAAGCGCGAATAATTCGAGCAAGAGCGATAAGAAGTGTATGGAAAAGACGAAGACTAAAATCAAGAAAGACAGAAACAGAGCTAGAAAAAGAGCGTCAGAAGAAGGATTGGTATGAAGAAGGTGAACCGGACGCTGGCCGAGGCATTGATTTCTTCTCGTCTTCATCGACCACGTTCCGAGCCTCTTGGGGCGTCTCTACCCTCTAACTGAAATCCTCGCAAGAGACGAAAGGGAGAGGATGGAATCGAAGAAGAGCGCGCCACATCTCATATTTCATATCGAGGACAGCATGGATTTTCTTTCGTATCTTCAAAGCTCGTACAAGGATTACCCGAGGATATCAATCAGACTGCTGCTTCTGTAGTACGGTGTATGTCTCAGCGATGAACCAGCAAAAAATATTAGAAGAACATGATTGGAGAATCGACGGAAATTATTATATACTTCTGATATTTTGATAAAAGGTATATTGTCTAGATTTTCACGTGTTTCTCACCTAGAAAAACAATATAAATTTTCTAGAATAAAGATTCTCTAAGATATACAAATTTCGGATAAAACTCAAATGCAATCTGTATAGAATCTGTAAAAAAATTTGATAATTTAATTTTTATTATCAGAAATTAAAAAAAAAATTAAAATTTTATATTTAATTATTTCGAGATTCTACGAAACGCGAGCTATGAGAAGAAACTTTGTAATGTTTCTATAACGAGACTAATAAAATTAATTATTATTTTGCTAATTTATTATCATATTTGGATTTAATTAAAACAATGGTACAAGTAGATATAGCCATATCAATTTGTTAATGAAGATGTCCAGCGAAAAATGAAGCTAGAAAAAATCTATTTTCACCGAATTCCCAATGCGCCACAGATATTTTGTTGTCGCAACAAAATACAAAATACAAAACTTGTACACCAATACAATCTTGTTCTCTATATACAGATATACCGATTTACAAGCGGCCGTTACTGGTCTCCAATTTCGTAAGAGTCACGTTTGTGTTTACCAGTTTACGCCCACGTCAGCCATGATTTTACGCCCCATCCCGGCGAAACACGGGAATCCCTCAGTGCAAAGGTAGGTGAAACGATCAATCGCAAAAAGATGTCGATTACAAGCAATCTCAATGTGTGAACCGATTTGTAAATTTTCTGTGATCAATATATTAAATTTAATTTTTACAAACTAATTATCGAAAAAATACAGAGGATATTATAACTCGAAAAATTCTCATTACAATTACAGTTTATAATAATTTAACGTTGTTAAATATTGCACGTGTATGAAATCGATGGGTTTGTCTACTTTTGCAAGGATACTTATATCTTTGAATTGATCTGATTTTACATTCCTAATTTTCCTGATTTCAAGTAAGGATATTTTTATAATTCAGATTTGTCTGATTAAGACTAGAGCCACATTTTTAATGTGAATATAATTCATACACACACGGTGCATTATTTTAGATACGATTATTAATATTTAAATTTATTCAGATTACCTATGAACTCGTGCAATAATTAATAATTACAAATAATAAATTAATATCATATAAGTTATGACTAATTCTATCGTCTAATTCTATCGTTGCATAATTTAATCATAAATGGACAGCGAATGGCATTTCGTAACAATAATTTCGACAGGGGGGCAGTCGGGCAAGAATGAAGGGAAGGAAAAGGAAACACGATACTAGGACTAAGTCCGTTAGCTCCTTAGTGCTTTCGGTATACCACAGGGATCCGCGATAATAATCCTCTCCCGGACGATCATGGCGGATGTATGGCTATTAAATTATTAGAGCGTCGATCAACATTAGGAATCGTGACAAATCCGATCTATGCCATCCGCGCTAAGACTCGTCTTACTACATCGCTCATGTGCGCGTGACTTAATTGCCAATTGTGTCTGGAAACTGCTTCGTCTTTATCCCTCGTATTTCCTCCTCTTCACCTACATAGTTTATTAATAAATGACCCATTGATACGAAAGCAATTGTTTCAACTGCCACAAAGCGATAGCAATGTAAGAGGAAGTACTAATAATTGTTGGTGCAACAACATTTCAGATTCAGTTGCAAGAGCTAAAATTTACAAACATTTAATAATCATTTTCTTTTCCTTTTTAAATCTGTAATGTTTAATGTTAATTCGTCCATTCGGTCATTATTCTTGGAATCGCGAACGATACTTGGACGCGAAATGACGCGACTAAACTCACATAACTCTAAAATATGACGGTAAGCCGATATATTCGGGATAACGTTAAAACAAATTGATTACATCGGCCATGCGTCCGCTGCCGCAACCAGCTCTCGCAACACACAACAGCTCTCACAATAAATAACAATAACTAACGACCGAGCCCCTGATCGCCGGTGAACATCGTGCGCTCGCCCGCTTTCCTCTCCTCCGGTACACGGCATATCAAACTCATCCCTGCTGGTATACGCGCGGCCTCAAGTGTCAGTGATGAGTCGGGGTGAGAGAGAGAGAGAGTGTCGGGGATGCACGGACGCGCCGATGCTGCTGCGCGCTCCGGGTGCAGTTAATTTCAACCACCCGCGCTCGGGCTGGTTGTTCGAGTGGGTGGTTACGCGGATAGGCCGAGGAGAGAAAAAGGGGGTGGTGATGGTTCCGAGGGATTTAGGGACGCGGGGGAGACAAGGGAGACCGGGTGACGGTGAGATATATGTATCGGGTGGTAAAAGGGGATGTGTGGAGTGGGACGAACGGAAGTGGCGAACGAACGAGTGGCAAGAGCGGCCGGGGGGAGGGAGGGAATAGGTTGACGTGCTCCCGGCATGTCGATATCCCTGGAAATTTAATCATGCCGTTCCACTATGAACATCGCGCACCTCGCCACTCGACGAGGTACGCTATATGGATGACGCCTCGGTCCCGTGGAACGTTATACCGGCGAATTTGCATGTTTAATACGATATCGGTTGCTTGCGCGCTGCGCCCGCGCTCGTTTCTCTCTCACCGAGCACGACATTAAATACAGTATCACTCCGCCGACGTTGACGTCGACGCCTTGTCTAAGGGACGCGCTTTTATCGTTCCCCGATGACGAGGCCTTCGTCGCCGCTAAAATCTTACGGACGCGAATTCCTGGTTCGAGATGCACCGCGTTTGCGATCAAAAAGGCATTGGGTATTATTATCATTAATAGACGAATAATACATATTGATTTTGTCGAAGTAAGATAGAAAAAATGTGTTAAGTTTTATTAGAAAGAATATTAAAGTACAGCTATTCTCTTTTAATTTAATTAATTACCCTTTATCTCTTTATGACTTGATTATTAAGTGCTCTATAAATTTTCCTAGCGTTTTAATTTAAAATATGTGTGTGCTCTGTCCCTTCAAATCAAGAAAGGTGACCACGCCTAACGATAAGATAGGCTCGAAAAACTGCCCTAAATAATAGCATCCAATTAACCCGCACCCCAATCCGGAAGACATCCTTTAAGAATCGCAAACAACGATACAATCGCGCGATCAACACAACTAACAGTTGTTTCACAACTAACGTGCCAATCCTACGTGCCGTGTAAATACGCTTTTTACCGCATGTAGTTCGATATGCGGGGGACACGACGGTGCGTCGTCGCTAATGAGCCGTAAAAAAGCAGAGGAAAAGAGAAAGAAAGAGAGAAAGAGAGAGAGAGGAAGAGAGGCTGGACTGAGGTCCCTTGCACAAAGGGGCTGAAGGGCGGAGGCAGACGGCCCTCCGACCATGTCGCGAAGTTTAAACAGCTTAGAGGGATGTTGCGGCGCCCCGATGCTTGGGGCGCCAAGTCAGCCGGAAACCTCTAATAGCCCCGTCTGGAAAGGAGAGAGGGGGAGAGAGGGAGAGGGAGAGAGAGAGAGTAAAAGATAGAAAGAGACAGAGGGGAAGAGAAGGATGTCGTAGCTGAGAATGGAGTCGGCACTATGAATGCGGCCGCAAAGGTGCCCGTACAGGTTGTATCTCCGCGAGTATATGATAACCGCACCCTCGAGGCGACCCCGAGGGAAACGCGTTCGACCAGGTATCCTGCGTACGTCGTAGCCACAGCTGAATTCATAATTCGAAAGGGGCTCGCGCTCGTGCCTGCGGCCTGGGGTAATTATTAATCGTATTACGAATGCGATACGTGTGTATTTATTGAAAATTACGCGGTTATATTAATGTATTAGCAATATTTTTCGAGTGTTTTTTTTTTTTTTCGAGTCTTGCATAAATAATCACGCAGAAAATGTAACGTTTTTCGGAATATTTACAAAATTATGTCTAAAACTGTACATAATTATATATTGAGATCATTTCTCTTCTTCAGAGAGAATCAGAGTTTGTAATAATAATAAAGTAATAGATAAGATAATAGAAATAATTCAAGATCATTGATCAAAGATAACTAGTAGTATATTTCATAAAAGACAAATGCCAGAGCTTTGTTACAATTATATTTACGCGTAACCAACGTCACAATAAAGTAATGGATGACCTCGACGATTCCAATTAATCGTTCCAGTTATTGCGAGTGTTTTAATGGATATCATATTACGGAGTCTCATAAAGCTTTAATTTCCTTCGCGTTAACGTATATGGATATTGTTTGATGTGTATGACGGATATCGGACATATATTTTTCTACAATAAAAAAATATAAAAATACATAAACGCTTAATTATACAATTTATTTATTATCTGTTCCAATTTTATGAAAAACACATATGTTCTATCGTATTTTTGTACTGTAAAATATTATCTAAAATAATTTATCAGATTATTTAATAATTATTTGCATGAAATTTTCTTAATATTTAGATAAATAATGCAACATTTAAATAATTGCATCGAGATGAGAAAACGATCAACCATGATTCTACTGTCGAAAAAATTGCCCATTCGCAACAGACGTCTCAAATGTCATCGAACATTGGACCGAAATAGAAACATTCAATGAAAAGATCGAAAAGTACACAGAATGCACTCATTCCTCCCCATCCCTCTCTTTGCTTCGATCCATCGACTTTACTTTGCACCAACAACGCGGACAGGTTGTGTTTATTGTGAAAACATAAAGGGCACGATCACGCGTGTGTAGATAAGGTCGCGTACACACTGCAAGTTGATCATTCTGATGACAGAAGGACGATTTTGATCGATAATGTTCCTCTATAATCACATGTCGGCGTCGAGACAAATCGGGGATCGGCGGTTTTATTTTTAACTCAAAATGCTGAGAATGATATAGTCGTACAATTAAAAAGAATGCATAGTTTGCTAATTAAATCAATACATAAAAAATGCTCTATATATAATTATCATTTTTGTCAAAAAAGAACAAATATATAAAACTTTTTTCAAAAAATATACGAAAAATCTAACAGCAGCTACCAATTTTAATATAATACATTCGAGCACCTACTATTATTGATTTATCAGAACGAGCAGTATGTTCGCATGAAATCATCGATACTATCAAAACTCATCATCCGTCAGTCTCCACCCCATGAAGCTCCGAAAATATTCTGCCGCCCCTCTCAAAGACATTCTGCCGGTGTTTTCCCATCGAAGAGGCTCGTGACCACTTGCCAGTCTGTCACTTTGCTCGTCAACCCCTTGCAACCATCGTGCACTTGACTCGTCGCGCCCCCTCCTCTCTCTCTCTCTCTCCCCCCCCCTTCCGTTGCGTTCCATCGCCGTCCCCGAAAACGTTCGCCTAACTGCGAAGGTAACGCGAAGTAACGCTTCGACCCCTCGTAGCCTATTCCGGGTTGCCGGCTCGTGCACGAACAATATTTGCAGAGCTCTTATTCTCAACCCCCGTGAGCGGTGGCGGCGCTTCGAACCACCCCGCTCGCCCGAACCACCCGTTTCTCTTTCCACCCCTCGTGTGCACCAGCAACCACCTACCTACCTACCTACCTAATAATGATTTTACGTTACGCCACGCCGTTTTCCCCGGGGAATCCGACGGTGCCGCACCCTTATTGCACATGGCCTGTGCTCGGTACGTGGGGTACGTAGGCAGTCGGTCGAAGGGAGGATTGGAAAGAGAAAGAAAGACCTGATTATCATTAGCAACAAAGTCCCAGAACACCCTTGGCGCACGTACGCACGCAGCCGACTCGGCCGTCGTTCGAGGTCGTGGGAGCAACGAGATTTGTTCGTGCGCATGATAAAAAAAAAGAAAGAGAAAGGGATATCGCGCCAAGGGTAAACCAGTCGAATCGATCTAGTGAGGATGTATACAGAGATATGTAGTTTATTAGAGAATCGATGGAATAGATTTTCAGCAAAATTCTATGGTAAACAAATATTGCATTAAAAGTTAATTAATTTAAATGTATATTATATATAGCAAAAATATAACTATAATTGAAATAATTCGAATAAATAAAAATAATTCGAATATCTTTAATAATTCTTGTCAAAAAGCGCGATGGAAGATTAATTTTGAATTTACAAATTACGTATCGAAAAAAGTTTTTCGCTAAATAAAAAAAAAGTTTAACAATAAGATATACACATACACTTTCTTCGTAGAAAAGAAGATTGTTTCTCGAAAATTGAAAATTCCTCTGAAAAGAAGGATTCGGACTCTCACTCTTTTTCGTTTTACGGCGCAATTGCCGCGAACAGACCATGAACCATCATTGGTCGGTGCTCTCATGGCGCTTCTAAATTTTTCATACTCCTGAATAATAAATTAAATGTTTCATGGCGACCCTCAGCGCAACAGTGCGTGTAGATAGACATATAAGTGCGTGCAACACAAGGAAGTCAACGGTTGGTCCCCGCCGGTTGTTAGAAAAGTCCGTGAAAGTGACCATCGCTTTGTATATCCTGTTACGTTGCCGGCCATTCCTCCGGATGTTTTGGGGGGGCCATAGAATGAACATTGTGGGGGCGGAGGATCTCGGAGTGACGGCAGGATGAAGTGGCGTGGGGGAGGACAAGGTGATAATTTGATAAGACATCGGGAGGGGTTGCCATGGAGACGATACAAAACCCAGAGTCTCAACTAGAACCCTCCAGCAGGCGCCTACTCTCTCCTTCGTCGCTCTCTACCCTCGAGAAACCTGCTCCTTCAAGACTCCGCTCCATCAGCCAGGAGACATCGAAGTGTCAAGTGTCCTGCCGCCACCATCGCTTCACGAGTTCCTCGACTTTTTTGCCCCAAGCTTCTCAATCGCACATAGAACTTTGACGCGTTTGACATTGATACGTGCTGTCGAAGATAAACACGCATCGCACAGATACAAAAAAAAAAAGACAAAGACTGCTGACGAAAATTTTGCCTGATGCCATTAATAATAATTAAAAATAAAATTGCTCTTGAGATGCAAATGGCATTTTAACAAGATTATTATAATAATGTTCAAGATATAAATAATAATTTATAATAATAAATTAATATTTATAAATAATAATTTATATTTAATTCTCAAATAAAAATAATTCTAGATATCTAAGAAGAATTTTATCAAATGTTTCAATGAAGAATAAATTCTAATTACTTTGATTTCAACCGGAAAGATAGAGACTTTCATCGTTGTAGAGACAATCAGTAGTCGAAATGTTCACTTCATGAGACAAGATTATCCGCTCGTGTGTCTTGCACAGACTCCACGTTGCGTCACAGCGATGTTCCATTCCAAGATTGGGAAGGCCATGATACCACCCCAAATCGTGGGAGCAAAGGACGAGAAGGCTAAATACAGGAGAGAGACAGAGGATAGGGAAGCACCCCGAAAGACATTACGATTATTACCGAGCGAAACTCACAATGTGGGACTCGACATCCCTGAAATGCATTGGCCACATGTGCCGTATTCAACTGGATCCTCTCGCAAGGACTCGGTCCAGACGGTTGACTGCATTATTTATCGCACGAACTTGCCGGACTAATTGATCCCTCACGTCCCTTCGATAACGATACCCATCGGAATCACGAGCATGATTTTCGTATAACGACCGAAAGTTGGCGAGCCGTCCAAATATGAAATAATTGCGTACCAGGCAAATTCAATCCGAGTAATTTTAGCATTTTCCATTCGGTTAAATAGAGCAAAGTGTAAGAATATCGACGGACTAATAGTATAATTTATAATCACGTTTGTGTGTGTAACTGATAGATAAACTTTTATTAGAAATCCATAATAGATACTTTAGATTGGAATCGTTTATGAAAATTGTTATTAAAATCTAATATTAATATAATTATTTTTGTAGATTTTATTTTTAATCGATAATAGAATTAATACATAATATTTATTTCCTCGTTTGCTTTAATATTTAATGATCATTAATATTAATTTTGCGTCTGCTAAATATTTTCCATTAGTCGCACAAAATAAATATTGTTAACCGCGAGAAATAAATCTCTTTTCAACTTTCGCTCTTTTTCAAAACCATGGATTCGTAGCTTACTTACCGGTATGTATGTAGGTGTGCTTCTTCATGTCGCTCTTCTGATGAAATCGCTTGCCGCAGAACTGGCAGGGATACGGTCTCGTGTCCGAGTGGATTAGAAGATGAGTGCTGAGCGTGCTGGACCTCTTGAAGGCTTTACCGCATTGCTTGCACTCGAACACCTTCTCCGCCGAGTGCACAGCCCTGTGCTGCGTCAGACTGATCTCGTGGCCGAAGGTTTTGTTGCACAACTCGCAGGCAAATGGCCGTTTACCGTTGTGCGACCGCCTCGCATGTACCTACGCACAAAAATTGATGTCTTTAAAAATATTATAACATACATAAAAAGTTATATTAAAAAAACAAATGTGCAGAATTCTATTGAAAAAAAAAAAATTTGCGTTACACAAAATCATTTTCCATTTAAAATAATATAATATTTTTTTAATACAAAAATATATTGTATAAATGTAAAAATTAGAATTATTAAAATAAAAATAATTCTTATCGCGGTGATAAAGTCAATGAAACGTACGCGGACGAACGTCGTCGAGGATAGCAAATCAGAAAGAAATCAAAACAACTGTGGTGCAATCTTGAGTATGGTACAAAAAAAAAACAGGCATACATACCTCGAGCCCATGCGGCGTGCTGAACATCTTGTCACACTTGACGCAGCTGTAGACGTCGCCGAGCGGATGGGGATGGTGCAGACCGTGCGCCGTGTGAGTCGAATGCAGTCCAGGGTGACCCGGATGAACGCCGCGTAGCAGCGGGTGCAAGTGCGGCGGCAGAAGATGATGCGGCAACAGTTGAGGATGCAGATACGAAAGGGGATGATGAGGATGAGGCGGCAGGAGGCCGCCCTGAAGATGCAACGGCGAATACAGAATAGACGAGCCAGGTGGTGGCGGATGAGCGCCCATGGAAGCGGTTTCCCGGAGCGGAGACGCGTTCTGCAGGTGAGCGGAGGGTGGATCTGGCCTCAAAAGAGCCGACACGCTGAAACTGTCGCCGGATTTCTTCGGCGGACGCGAGACGGGTGACGTCGCGACGCTGATGGGCGACGGCGAGGGTGTAGATGACGATCGCGGCGGACTCGAGGTACCTTCGTGATCGTCCTCGTCGCCGACCTCCTCGACGTCCACGTCGACTTCCTCCTCATCGACGTCCACCTCGGCGTCCCGATGCTCGGGCGGAGGTGAATCCGGACAGGGAGATTGCGACGGCGAGGGACTCCTCGTCGCTGGAGAACCTACCAGACGACCCACTCCGAACGATAGCCGTTCTGTAAAATGTATCGTTTATAATGATAATTATAATTATATTGAAACATGATTGATTTGTACGAATTGAAAAGAAAAACAATATTAAATTTAATCGTGCAAAAACAAATCGGCGATCATATCGCGTTCATGGATTTCGCACCTTTCAACAGATATGTATAGACATTCCGTAATCGATAAACCAGAGTTCATACACTAGTCACGAGACCAAGATGGCCAATGACTGGACGGACGGCGACTACGTCACGTATGAGGTACATGTGGGACGCTAGATGCAGGGAATCCGAAAAAGAAAAGCCACGAGTAAATACAGTTTCTTCTGGCGGAAGGATCCAGCTGGAATAAGATTTAAGTCACGTACTGGACCTCTTTTTCCTAGTGTGTACGGGCGTGAGGGTGTTTAAGGGACGAGCAGGGCACGAGAGGTCATGACAGGGTCTCATATTGCGCTAACGAGACATCGCAAGGAGAGAACCGAATAGTGAGATGCCGAGAGCGAAATGTATTTCCGCGACGTTACGTGAAGCAGTGTCCTTAATAAAATCTTTCCCGCGCCCTTTTGGAATTTTTCATAGGACGATGTAGTGTCATAAGTCGTGATTAATCCTTTAATAAAAATATATTTGCGTGATAAATGGCGGTGGAAAACACACATATATGCCTAGTTGAATTTCATATAGACCTTTTGTGACGTAATAATCGTAGAATATCTCTGAAATTTTGACATTTCTATTTGTCAATTATTAATGTGATTGTCTACTAGATAATATGTCACTGGATAATATGTAATTATAGTTCTAACCCATAACTAGTTAATTTATAACGAGAAGATTAAGCTTTTATTATTATTGAAATATTAAATTAATGTTTTTACCTGTACGGGATGACAGTTGCAAATTGCATCAGGTATCGCAATTTCGGTATTGCGTGTCAATCGGAATTTACTGTACTCTCTAATTATCGAATCGATGATTTCCGACGCAGCTTTGATTTGTACATCGCGTCATTTTATCTGTCGACCGTTTCAAACGAAACATGATTCAATCATCAATTTTGATATGTATTTGTTAGATTAAGCACGCAGAATGTATTTATTTTGTTTCCTGTTATCTGTTCCCTGACATAAATTTGACGAGAAATTTGGGAGATATCTAGATTCGATTCTAAGATATGATTAGCAGAATGCAGAATATGCAACTCATTTATTATTTGCATTTTGGATAATGATCTATATCTATATTATAAATGTCTTTAAAAAATTGAATGGTTGTAATGAATTTTAATAACTTTCTACCTTGAAATGCAATGCATTCACGCGGAGTAAGATGAATAAAATCATAAAAAAGATTCACAAACCGATGCAATTTGAAGTCGAGTTATGTTCAGGAACTATTTGTGACATTTTTAATAATCATGATTCACTTAGATCGTCGTGATTTACGGTGCCGGGTGGATTGGAAATCGGGCACGCGTTTATTACGCCACGCGAGAAGGAAGGACAGACTCAGGGTGTATTTCACGACCCCTTCTGGATCACGGCAATTTCGACGTCGGATCACTCATATATTGTGCGTCTCTAACACACCACTGGTATATTATATTTATAATCCGAACGCGCGACACGCGGTCACGTGCCGGCTTGTATGATGCACCGGTGTCGGTTAATCGCATTTAAAGCTGTACGCGAGCCCCCGTCGTTGGGGTCGATTATTATCGTGTCTTATGGTGGCTTTGCAATCGAATCAAAATACAACTTGAGTCAGAGTGGCCTAATGTAATGAGAAATGCGCTTTGCGCCTGCGGGGATTTGTCCGAGGAGATAGATAAGTTCTTTATTACATCGATCAAAAACACAAAGGAAGACGCTAGAAGCTAATTAAATTACGAACGTTACATCCGACATTTCTTCTAGAATAATGTATATTTAAATTTAGAATTCGCGTAATTGCTATAATTACGTGTATTTTGTTTTATTATAACATGATTGAGTTAGATATTTTTAAATCAAGATTTAATTTTTTTTAGAAATCTTTTTGATTAAAACAGAATCTGTGTACTAAAAACAGATTTGCTGACAAAAATATATCGCGCAAAACTTTTATTTTTTTTTAAGTTTATTATTAATAGTAGAGAGAGAGCTAATTAAATATTAGTTACACTGTTTTTTGCAGTTAAAGTTGACTTTGAATTGCGAAAATAATTTTGTCACTTCGTTCTCGCATCATTGTAAGAAAGATAAAGGCAAGATCAAGACAAAAATGAATAAAAAGAAGAAGGAAGTCTAAACAGATGTGATTCGTAGCGTGATAGAAAGAACTGCTTACGCAAATGCTGCGTCTGGATGCAACTGGAATGCGCTAAAAAGTGGTGGTGCAAACTGGCAAGAAAAACGGCTTGCGACCGTCCAGCAGATGGGTTAAGACTTTAGTCTGGGTTTGACGAGATCTGCGTGTTTGTAGCGTATGTATGCACACGTGCATTTGACGTTGCATCGAAATGCATCTCACGTGGTCCGTAGTCGTTTGCAGGCTCGATACGATGAATGAAACTTTTTAAATCGACTTCAGAATCGTTTTTGTCACGGCACCGACGTAGCCCATCATGTTTGCGCAAAGTTGCTTATATAGGACAAAGTTTTCAGAATATATCTACCATATAAAGGATCAATAATGTAGAATACAAACTTGTCGTCAATTTGGTGTTTATTAAATTACATAATTAAGTTTCTGTGTTTAAAATAAAATAATTTGAAAATACGAAATAAATTATAAAGAAAAATTATTTTATTTTCTAATATTGCTTTTAGTGTGTTTTAATAATTTATTATAAATACAATCTTTTTTTTTTGAAAGAGAAAAATAATAACAATTATAAATAGGGCATTGTATAATGCAATTGTAATAATTGCTACAACTTTTAAATATTAAAGACAAACACTTAGAATATAATATATAAACACATTATTTGTAGAAACAATATATATAGAAAATTAAATTTTTGTGTGCATCTTTGATTAATATTTTTAATAAGTAAATTCGATCGATGATATCAATTTATAAGAATCTTTTTGGGGGCAAATCGATAAGTCGATTTGTGACAAGGGGATGACGACGATGCCGAAGATGGTTGCGGACGTGAATTAATAAAGGAAGGCCAAGCCGGGGGGACAATTAGATCGAGTTAACGGCCAACTTTAATCTTCTGTCGTCCGTCAGTTTACTGCGTAGCGATCTGCCGCTATTAAAGCCGTTACACACGGTAAACCCCTTTCGTGCTGCTGGTTCATGGAAAGAAATACGCGTGATCTTTGCTGTATATAATCGACGTCAATAGAGACGAGTGACAGGACGATGTGGGTTTTCAAAAACGGATTTTTCATCCAACCACGCGCGTTATAAGCTATTAAAAATTAAACCCTGATATCACGAGAGGCGATATCAGGGTGCATCTATGAAAAATATGTATTTCAAGAAAATATTTCAACTCTGTTAAACGTAGATTAAATGAAGATGAAATTATATTTTTTTAGACAAAAAGATTGAATTAAATACAGATAAAAATATATTTTCTATTTATATTTTCTATAATTTTTAATTTTTTAAGTTTTATTTTATTTTTATTTTATTTTATAATTGCTTTTTATTTTACATTCACAATTTTTGATATTCGTTTACCTTAGAATTCAGGATGAAAAATAAAGACAAAACAAAAAGAGATAATAATTTTTGCACGGAAATATTTAAATCTTTAAAGTCACTTCAAGATTGTTGAAGATTACAAATTTATCATTGTGATACTCCAATAATGATAAATCACAGAGTTTGTTTCCGCTTTCTCATCTTAAAATAACTGTGGTTTTCTGATAATCTTCTACATTTTTTACAATGTGATAACAGTGATAATCGATATAAATAAATAATAATAATGTTGCTCAACGAGCACCATGTTTGCGCGACGCAAATCTTGGACGAAACAGTGGCAGTGGAAATGCGACGATAAAAGTATCGCGAGCGATCTTATCATGTCCCAGAATGAACGAGGCAAATTAATGACCACGTGCACGCGCGGGCGCGCAGGAGAAGTAGGAAGAGAGTATGCACGAGTGTTTAACATGACAAGACGTTACTAATTCAGGGTAGGTACGAGTACAAAGAGGCCGACGGCCCGAATCCCTGTGCCCGCGCCTCTAATCCGCTCCAATTGGGCCGGTAGGAGTCAGAAAGGCCCATGTCCGTTCGCGGTATGACGCGTGCTACCATTTATCCCAATCGTGTCGACAATGACCGGTCGTTCTTAATGATCGGCGAATAAAAACTCGCCGTCATCCGGGCGAGGAGGAAGCCATCGGGGCGAAAGGTCGGCGCTACACCCGCGCGTCTGCACCTTTCGGAGAGGATTAATGAGCAACGGTGAATGAAAGATGTATAAAAATGATAATTCTGAAGTGCGATAAGTACAGCTTCTTAAAAATTAACATTGACAAAAATTGACAAACATTTAACATTGACACTAAAAAAATCCATAATGTCATCTCATCGAAAAAAGTAATAAGCTAAATGATATAAAAAAACTAGTAAGTAATAAATTTCAATAAGAAAGAAATAACAAATAATAAATAAATATATATATATATATATCATAATCTTTAATGCTTAATCTTTAATATATATCAAATTATACTAATTAGAATATATCTCGCATTGCACTTTGAACTTTTCATCTGTTTAAGTATAGCATTCGTATGCATAATAGGATTCGTCATTTTTGAATTAAGAGCATGAAATAATACATAAATCATAGAATCAAATAATACAAGTAATGAAAAGGCATAATATATTAACTGTATAATATAATTATAATAATTATAATTTTAATTTATCTCGCGCGATTTATTTTGATATTTGACGTGATTTATTGGGTTGATATCTATCGTGCACATAGTCAGGAAAACGATGTATGTTTGGATATTGCATCCTGCAAAATTTTATATAATTTAAATTATATTTATTCTTTCATTGTAATATAATTTACGTCGTATGAGATCAACGTTAAGATTGTCATATGATTGCTGTATTCTGCTTATTGCGCGCACAATCATAATTAACCATGTTTTCGCGAGTGAGTGTCATGTGAATGCAATGAAAACAAAGAATAAATAAAGAAGGAAAAAGAAAATGCGATGAAAAGACATTGAGTGACCGCGGAATGAGATAAATACAATTTATAACTTATTTATTATTTATTAGTTGTAAAATTAATTGCTTCTTTTTATCTTTTTTGTAGTAATCTATTTTACATTATTGTGTAATTAGTTTACATTATTGAGATTAAGGAAATACACACGACAATAAACGAATTGCAGACTTAAAGTAATGAAAAGTAATATAAATTGTTTATATATTCATAATTAATTTACGAAGTAAAATAGAACAGAATATTCTGTATAAATTTGTTTTGTGGGGCATTAAATATTTCGTGATAATAACAAATTAATTATCAAACGGTGCAAATTTTATTTTTTGTTGTATATAAAATATTATTGTTAACGTTATAGTTATCTTATTATTATTTGATTATTATTATCGCTATATATTTAATTAATTTTTATAAAAATGAATTGCATAATATCTTTGCAATAGTAATTTTTTTTATATTATTATGTAATAGAATGCATGTAAAAAATATTCTAAATTTGTTATTTTGAAATACTCTTAATATATTTAATAAAATAGATGAAGAATAACATAAAATAGATAGAAAATAGATATATTTTAACTTAGAAAATATTTTTCTTAAATATTATATAATATTTTATATTTATATAATGCGCTAGTGTTTTAATTTTTCATAATTTATCGTATCGTAACTTGATCGTATATAACTTGAAACAAAATTAAATAATACATAAAATTCAATAATATATTCGATTAAAATATTGAACTAACTGAGATTTTTCCGTGTCATTTGACTGCTAAACTCATTCTTTTTTAACGTAAGAAAAATGTCATAAAAAATAATTTTTATTTTTAGCATATAACGTTGTGTTTTTTTTTCTTGTTCTTTCTCTCTTTTTTCTGACATCAAGTGCCAAAAGTCAAGAATGCAGAGATGCACTTAAATTCAACGTCGAGAGATTTTTTTACTATATCGCAATTTAATTCGATTCAACATACAAATTCGTTGAAAAAATAAATTATTGGCTTGTCTTAGAACACTTACCTGAGTGACTTTTTGGTAAAGGTGGCAAATTCGTTATCTCCGTAGCATTTCCGAAAGGTGCCCACAGTCTTGGGAATATTAAACGAACATTGCATCCTCCTGAAAGAAATAACGCCATAATATTATTAACATATAATAATTAAAATACTTTAGAGTCGCTAGTCGAAGAAAAAATATAAGGTAAGAAAATTAGTCGACCAAACTAGCAAGAAATGTATTTATTTGAAAATCACGACGTTTCGACCATGTGGTTGTGGTCCTTTTCAAGTGACAATAAACTGGAAGAATATATCAATAATTAGCGATTGAAATCATTAAAAAAGTAAAAAGGTAAAGAGAATAGAAAACATACTTTCGTGTAGAATATAATAAAGCTCAAAAATCAATCATCATAAATGTCCATTATTAAAAGACTTAATTTGTCAAAATTGAAAGAGAGAAACTGTCATATTGTTTCACATATTCGTCAATTGTGAATGAAATAGACGGTAAACCGGAGTTAGACAACCTTTATTATTTTGTCGTAGATATTATTCAAGTTGTCTGTGTCCTTTTGTAAATTGATAGTGTTATTGAATTTTTAAATAAAAAACATTTCAGCAATTTTTCTCTTTCTCACATGTTTTTCATTATGTAATATGTTAGGTGTTGTCCAATCGAATTCGTGTCCAGATTCTAATCTATGTTTGCTAAGTCTTTTAATAATGGACATTTATGATTGATTTTTGAGCTTTATATTCTACACGAAAGTATGTTTTCTATTCCTCTTTACCTTTTTACTTTTTTAATGATTTCAATTATTGATATATTCTTCCAGTTTATTGTCACTTGAAAAGGACCACAATTACATGGTCGAAACGTCGTGTTTGGTCGACTAATTTTCTTACCTTATATTATTAACATAATTATAATAAATAAATGATTACATAAATTAATTTATAATTTTAAAAATTAAATAAATATATGGCGATATCTCTCATTACATTAAAACATTGACTTTTACGTTATAGATTTGTTAATAACAAAGAAAAATAAAATATTTCTATTAGATGTATTTTAAAAGGATAAATTCTCGTTTTTTCTTGTATTAAGGTAAAAAGTTTTTAAATGTTGCAAAAGCAACGTTGAATATTTGTTGTCGCATCTAGATTTAGTTTAGTTGGATATCTCTGAGAGAGAGACAATGGTACGCGAAATCTCCGATATGAGAAAATGGTGATTCAAATGGCGAAACGATCGCGTATTTTTCCCGATCGTTTATGCATCGTTACTTTGCCAACCACCACGTTGCAGCAACGTCTCAAGTCTTGACAAATTTAGTATTCCTAGCTCGTAGGAAAGATCAACCCCTCGACAAGAGCGTCTTTATTAGAAAGGAGGAGAAACCCTCCTCTATTTATCAACCTTGCCCCGGCCATTACTCGCTCTCTTTCTTCCCGAAACCTGCATTCCTATCCCCGAACGTTCGCCATTTATCCTGGTTGGTTTCTTTGATCGTTGTGGTAGAGCATCAAAGTTCTAACTTCACGCCAATTCGCCATCCTGATGATTAATCAAACAAACTAAATCCTCGTCTTTTACTTAGTGCAAGGAATGCGAAGAACTATGCGGCATATCTAATTAATATTGGCGCAATTATATTGCAAGACTATTACGCGACCAAATAAATCTAACTTATTGAAGAGAAACTTTTTCATGAATAATTGACAAGTAGCCAATTGAATGTGGATTGATTGAAATTAATAAAATCAATTGATAAATCGATTTTGATCGAAGGTGATGAAAAAAATCGATAATTTAATGTATTACATTATGGTTTAGAATTTCTATATTATAATATTTGTTAGACTAAATCCTCGTCTTTTACTTAGTGCAAGGAATGCGAAGAACTATGCGGCATATCTAATTAATATTGGCGCAATTATATTGCAAGACTATTACGCGACCAAATAAATCTAACTTATTGAAGAGAAACTTTTTCATGGATAATTGACAAGTAGCCAATTGAATGTGGATTGATTGAAATTAATAAAATCAATTGATAAATCGATTTTGATCGAAGGTGATGAAAAAAATCGATGATAATTTAATGTATTACATTATGATTTAGAATTTCTATATTATAATATTTGTTGGCCTAGTATCTTTAATATGGATATAATATATAGTATTTCTTATTTAATTAGTTTTAAAAAAAATTAACAATTTCTGATATTAAGTATAATAGCATAAAAATAAAGAAATCTGTAGACATATACATACTGTAAGGAATTAATCACAATTGAGGAAAATTACAATTCGATCGACGAATCATCGCTGTAATCTATATTGATATTTTTTATAAGCACAATAAATATTAAATCCGAGCTTTATAATGAGCGTAACCTATCTAATCATTCAATTCAATCGCACTAACTCAGATCTGTATCTTCTTTGTATCAATATCATATGTGTTTACTTAATATCACTTTATTTCACTATTGAATAGATATAAACATCTATTAATAGAAATCTATTAATAGAAAATATAGAATAACATTTTTATTAGTAATAAATATGCTTATTAATATAAGGCAAAGTATGACATAAATGCCAAAATATTTTGATAATAATAAATGTTTGCATTTTGATTATATATAAATTGCAAGTGTTTATCTTTAAATTAACATATATGAGTTGTAATTATAATTTTATATAATTTTATATAATTAAAAGCATTAAAGTAAGAAACTTTATATATTTTGGAAATGGAAAATATATTAATAATTAATAACATCTTATATCAAATAATTGAGAATAAAAATAAGATAAAATTAGTTATGCAAAAATAAAAAGACATGTTTTGACAATAAAAGTAGATAATAATAGAGCATACACACAATAAAAATAATTTTATATTTAATTATAATAAATATTTTCAAAATAATCATTTTTTTCTTGATCACTCTCAATAATCGGAAAGATCAATCGATCGATGACGATTAGTTATACCAGGAATCGGCAAAAAAAGGACAGAAATCCGTAATCCAGGCAATATATGACCAACTGGGATAATCTGAGATAGCATGAAGAGATTAGATGTTCCATGCCGCAAAGGCTATTTTATTCTCGCAGGATTATCAGAAATAAATCATATTTTCCTATATAGCGGGCGCTTGAGATAAGATGGTTGAGTATAACAACATTGATACGTGTGTATACACACTATATACAATGCAGGTAACATCACGTAGTGTTTGTCAGCCAGCCAAAGCATCGGGCTGATATCGGGCCGTTTGCTTATTCGTGTAGCGCTTATCCTGCGTAGCCTATCGTTCCGTCATAAATTTATAAAACTAACGTGATTCTTTACCGTTAGATCAATGAAAACAACCTAGGTAGATTTGTAGTAGATTTGTAAATCTAAAAAAATCCAAAGAATCTTTTAAAATCGAGAAAATTGTCTTGAGCCGAAAGCTAAGAATTATGCTGATATGAGAGATTTTTGTATAATAAAATAAATAAGATATACAATGTATTTAAAAAAACACACATTACAGAATTAAATTTTAAAACCGGTATATACAAAAGGATGGAAGAATGTAATTTTTCAATAAATAAAAATTTACACGAATACATAGATTTAATATTTTTACTAATTAATTCTTTTATATCTGTTTAAGATTGCTTTGTTAGAGATACTTATAAGAAGCACAATTCTCGTGCAATTATGGGAAGCAATAATTTTTAAACAAATAAATAGACGATCTTGGATTCTTCTAAGCCTCGTAGTAAACGGATGTACTAAGTGCGTCGGAAGAGGAGTAGTCAACCCTCTCGACGAGCTGCCTATCACCTGGCAATTATCGCTTAAACCGCTTAGCTCGACGCCTGTAGCTCAATATTATTGCGTTTAGCCTTGTTACCGCGATTAGTAGCGGGATATTAGGGTATAGGCAGTCGTCTAATGCCAGCTATCCCCTCTCACCTGTTGAACAGACGTTGTGCACAACGACGGCCCCTACGTACGCACCTGCACGCGTTTGTGTTCGTGCGTGCGCCTCTCGCTTCGAAACCGCGCGCGATTTACACGCGTGTGCGTGGCACAAGCTCAAATGTTGACGTGAGCTACCGCGTAAACGCCACGTTGCAGGGGTAATAGGCAGATAATAGATAGGATGATGACAGGCGAGTGATAGGCACCACGAGAGAGGGTGAATGTTTGGGGGTATCAACGAGACGATTGAAAATGTCAAAGGCTTGAGCGCGATATGGCTATATTTTATCTGGTTATTTTGAATATAGACTTCTTCCGCGGGGAAATATCGGTATATATATTCGCGTTTCTGAGCTTGATTGGTTTGCGGGGGTGTTCCGGTTAGAATAATTGATGGCACACTCTCTATCTGGCTTTTCAATTGCCATAATGCACCGTCCATAAGTACACGAGTGTAACTGAATGAAAAATAGATAATTAATTTTAAAATTTTGATTTTTAAAATTTTTTTTAAATATTTCTGACAAAATTTTATGCAAAATTAGATGTCAGAAATTTGTGATATTTTAGCTAACTTAAAAGTATTGTCATATATTGCATCACATATTTTATTACATTATGCTATTTTTACGTGATAAAATTAGTACAATTAAAGACAAAATTACTCGACTTGTCTTTTCATTATAACAGTACTAATTCTAAGAATGCCATAAAGTTTTTTTTATTATGACAAAAATATTGGAATTAAAGGCTTTAAAAAAATTATGGTGAAGAATAATACCATTGCATAATTCTTGCAATTACTAAACTCAACGATTAATTAAACAATCTTACCTTCACTGTCGATTGGAATCTGCGGATTTTCTTGAAGATTTTCATTGTTGTTGGTTTCCGGCGGTAGCGGTTGTTGATGCACGAGTGACGAAGCCGGTTGCTTGGGCTTGACAACTCGAAACGCCGATGCTTCAGCAACCCCTCGTCTCGAAAAGTCTAGAGGACCCACCCCGACAGGCGAGTGCTGCTGCTGCACTTCCATCATCCTGGACCTCGAGTCCGTTCACTCTCTTATAACTTTCGCGTCACTACACACGACATTCGCATTCTCCTCCGCCACGCTTATGAGTCTTATGTTTTCTCAGCAATAAACAAACATACACAATATTGTTTAATCTCTTCAACAAAAACTAATCGAAATGTTCTTTCGAGGCCGTCGGCGGATCTATCTCTAAGGGTTCTTCAGGAGAATAATGCGTTTTCAGGAACGATGGTTGTTATCAAAACAGTTTCTTTGGTGATTTCTCAGAAAAGAAAATTTTCTTTTTAAACAACAACGCGCGCAATCAAGTGCGTTCAATTAAAATTCTTTCTCAAAGCTATCTGTTCGCGGACTTCATTCTTCCAAGGGTCGTCAACGTCAATTTCATAACAGCGTATTCGGCACAAGCACTAGAAGAGTTTTTTTTTTCGTCTTTCGCGGACACAGTCAGGACGAAGCCGTCAGCGATTTATCAACATCTAGATGGGTCCTTGTAGGAACAGCTCCTACCGACTTCGCGACAGTGAATACGTATAGCACTGGAGACGCAGCTTTCGGTTGTCAGTGACACTGATTTCCGTGCAGTCCATCGGCCGGATAGGACAAGTCGAGAACGGCGGAGCACCGGCTGAAGCCCGGGGATGTATAAGAGACGTTAGCCGTTAGAGCGGGTGCCTCGACGCCGACTGCTGTTAACGGATCTGATAGTGGAGAGACTCCCATGCAACGACGGCCGCGAGAGCGGCGGAATATAAAGATGAAGAGAGACAGAGAGAGCCACACGAACAACATACACATCGTCGTCGTCCACATGGAGAGGGAGAACACCCACACACAAATGTCCGATGCACATCAAGATTTTGGTCCCGGACTCCGCCCCTGGACACGCCCTCTTAGTTCCTCCCTCATCCACACACAAACACGAACACCGGATCATCTCGTGTACCCGTGGTGGTGCCGCTGAAACCAACACGCTGAAGACGGTCGATCTGTGAAAGCGAGTGGGGTAGCGATGCTACCGAACGCTACCGGGGAGTCGTTGCTCGAGGGGTTGCTGATGGGGTTTTTCACGCTTGTGTGTGCGTGTATGGTCTCCGGTTAGGTGCCCTACTGGATTCGCGCGCGTGTTCACCCGAATTGCACGGCCACCGAACACGAGAGATACACGTTGCACGCTACGCTCTCTCACCTCCGGTTGCAGCATTATGTGGAACCACTCGGCCACCCTGATTCCACTCTTGACTCCACTGATTGATATTTGCGCGCTGCTCTCGCACACTTGAACGTACATGCACGTACGTGCCGTACGGCGCTCGTCCTTCAACATCCATCGTAAAGGTGGAGGCTGGATGCAAAGAGCGAACTTGGGAAATTTAGGCTACGGGAGGTGAAAAAGAGGTTGCGCTTTTATGACCGCGAGATGGTGATCTTCGATATATTTCTTGGGAGATGAGATTTCGAAGGAAATGAAATCTTCGTGGCTTGGTTGAGAAGTTTCTACATCACGTCTATCGTTTTTTCAGAGAATTGTATTCTTGGATGATATTGATTTGAAGTAAACGAAGGGTTTGAGGAAGGGCGGTAAATGAACTTCGAAGAATCAACTGTGAGAATTTACAGAATCTAAAACATGTGCAATGTGGTGGTAATTAATTTTTCTGTAAAGAGAGAAAACCATACTTTAGATAATCTTTCGTTTGATGATTTGTTTTTTGTATTGTGAAGTATTAAAGAAATATTAGGTTTTGATTAAAATTTCCTATAACAGATTTTTTTTCTTTGTTATAGATATGAATTTATTATAATCTTAACTTACAGAAAAGTAAACGTACGTGCTCGATAGGAACGCTGAAAATCTTTTATGATACGCTTTGAAAGGATAAATCCGACACGATATCGAGCGGCAATAAAGTTTATCAAGCGTCAAACAATTTTAACCTTTAATCACTTGCCGAAACAGCGACAGTGTTTCCGAACTGGCGTGACTTCCGTCTGATAATCCTGAATTTTCGGTGCAATGACACTTTGAGTATCTCGATAAGATTCTGTGTGCAATAGGCTTAATTTTTGTTGTCAGATATATTCGTTGTGTCATTGCATCTATCACTTTTTTTCGTACGTTTAA
Organism: Prenolepis imparis; assembly: GCF_030444845.1. NCBI lineage: Eukaryota > Metazoa > Arthropoda > Insecta > Hymenoptera > Formicidae > Prenolepis > Prenolepis imparis. The sequence goes on along the minus strand of NW_028141166.1, from coordinate 16,796,164 downwards.
TATTTTGCGCATATAAAATGCATATAAAACGAATCAAAAATCCTCCAATGCATTAGTCATATCGATTAATTTATTTCGTTTTTCCTGCGATCTTGTGGCTCGATAAGAAACGAGATTATGCGTTTCCATTTTTTATGCGCTTATCTGATAATTATTGTGCTATGATAATTATTGTGAAATCATCGGGCGGGATTTTTGTACACATTTTACTTTAAAATATTAAAGCTATGTGTTTGTCTTATTGATTATTTTAATAATTTTGAGCATAAATCTCTTAAAGCTGCATATGCAGTTTTGGCAGTAGAATTAATAGAGTTAAAATAATTGTTTATAGACCTTTTCCCCGAGGAGTCGTTGCATGGTTACGATATAACATCCCAACTCTTGTATCCATAAATTAATATGATTCATGGACACAATTTAATTATTGTGCTACATGCTTGTTTGCTTTAACGCGACATTGCAATGAAATGAATCGGATGCGAAAGCCAGACATAACAGAATTCAGGCATGTTAAAGCTGAAATTTCTACGAAACGTCACGCATTTGTTTTACAATAACAAGATAATTTTAAAAATTATTCGTGATAATATGTAATAACTACTCGTAGACACTTTTTACAATCAATTCCGCGAAAATACAACGTTCAACAAAAAAGTTAACAGTGCAATCGCTTAAGCTGTAATACTTAGATTGCGTGGACTAGATTGCGATGCCCCGTCTTCGTTGCATTTTAATTTCATTATAAAATTATAAAATTTACAGCAAAAATGACGTATAATTTTGACAATGCCGTTATGCGTTTCAGATATATTTTTATATAATTGATAGATCTAAATTCTAAATAGATATAAATATCGCACTTTTAATTTTATCTATAATTCGATAAATTATCTCACCCCTCCACTTAATATATATATATATATATATATATATATATATATATAAGCTCTACTTTTTCTTTTTATAATAATTATTTTTATATGAAATAATTATAATTTTATATATAATTAATATAAAAATCGAGATGGAGATTCTAGGTAATATATATTGTATAACTAAAAAAAAGGACTCAACTTTATTTCCGGAGAAAATGATACACCGCATTCCTCCGGTAGATCATTCTTCGCGCGTACGCTGGAAAATCGAGGTTGTAGCTCAGTCATGCGGCCGAATGCGCGAGATGTAGCCGCGTGTGATACCGAGAGTGTCGTCGTCGTCGTCGTCGGGGGCGTAAGTATCCGCGAGCGTGACGCGAGACGAGATGTTGGATGTCAGGCGAGACCGACAAACCGCATCAATCATACTCACTCACTCGCTCGCTCGCATCGTCGTACGTTCTCCCTGGAGCACCGACGACGTCCCAGGGTCGCTCTATCTTCGGGAGAAAATTGCTTACTCTCATACCGCGAATACGGGAACGTATCCCGGCAGAGATGCGAGCGTGCGAAAAGCCGTGCGGCATCCCCGACATTGGCCTGCCGAAAAAACATAGAGAAAAAAAAAACGACGGACGAAGGAGGTAGGAAGACGCGAGAGAATAAGAGCGTGAAGGCGAAATTACGAGGTCATGACGATGAAATCGATTACGCAAGGGTCTATTTATGTGTAATCGGGGTAAATGGAAATTTTATCGCATAACTGAAAAAATAAGCGATTATTTTTTATTTTATTATATATTTCCTCGTTGAATATAATTATTTGTTGACGAATTCTTTATTTAGATAAGTGTTATATATTTAAAAAATTTAAACATTTTTTAAATAAACAGATTGATTGTCTGATTTTCTATCATTGTATTATAATGGGGAAAATGTGTGAAAATTGTTAATCACGCAATACTTTTAATATCAGAAACCGAAAAGTGTTTGAGAGAGAGAATGATAAAAGTGCGATTATATATATAAGCCCCAGATATATTGATTTTTACGCAATATGTTTAGGAAAAAAGGAATTTATCGTTTTTCTTATCTAACAGTTTTATTATTGCCTAATCTGTTTACGCAAGTATCATTGAACGTGATTTACAAAAAGAAAAGATAGCTATATCCCTTAGCATACAAATGGATTCAGTCATGTAACAAATATTAAACACAATAGGTTTATAATATATTATTAAAACGTACGTGTATAAAAAACTACATTATACAAACTTCATCCCTCTACATCAAACAAACAAAATTCTTTCTTCACATAAAAATTTGTAATAAAATTCTTTGTTTATGTTTAATTATAACCCGTTCAGCGTATGAGAGAAATTACCAGTATTCCGATATGTGAGCTATGACATCATTGATGTATTAATCGAATGTCAATACGAATATTATCGCGATGGACGACCACATGTGTAGCTGACATTACCTTGGCAAACTAGTTCAACAACGCCGGATATACAGCGGGCGGCCGGCTGGCGCCACGAATTTAATACTTGATTGTCCCGTCGAACAAATTGTTTCGCCGGTGGTAAATGCGAAAGAAGAGACCGCGGGTGTCTGTCATCTTCTGCCTCTCCCTTTCATTCTCGTGGTCGGACGCGAGACGCCGCTACAGCATGACTCACTCTCAATCAAGGAGAGAAACATATTAGCGATTGTCTTTACCAATTGGAGATATGTGGGTGATGATTATCGCCACTGTGGAGAACGATACGTGTATATAAAATATACGTGTATCTCGTAAAGAGAAAGAAAGAGAGAGATAGAGAGCGTATAATCATCACGCGTGTGCGCGAACACGTATGTGGGCATGATCGGGCTTTCACATGGTGAAACGCAGATGGACCCCTGCGGGTAGACGAACGATCATTTTACCGTAAGCATGCGCTATCTGGAAACTAGAGCGTAATTGGCAGAAATTGGTTCAATTTAAACCGATTAATCCGGATCCAGAGGAAGAATCCCGACGCAAATATCGGTTGATCGGTGATTCAATCAGACGAGTCATTGCAGATCTCGAAATATATTTGTAATAGTATTTATCGTTCTCTTTATTATTAATCATATTAATTTCCGATAGTTTTAAAGAAGAATTCTGATTTTTATAACATGTTTATACATAGTGTACACATTTTTTAAATATCTAATAATTTAGTTAATATAATATATAATTTATTATACGTACATATATTGATTAAAAAAATGTATAATATTTTTAATCTCTAGCTTTTATAAGCCTATTATTAAAAAACTTTGTATGCAATTAGCAACCTATATCATGTAGAATGATTTCGACATCATGATGCAATGCATCGCCAACTGACAAACAACAATAGCAATGATACTAATGCGCTGGCATTAATGAAGGCTTTCCCGAATTGCTATCTGTATCTAATCGGCCACGCGATCATCACCGACGCGATTTAAATCCGCGAAGATCGATGATGGATCCTGGAACGAGAAATTCTGGCTAACGAAAGCATGCCGGATCGATAAAGCCTTCGTGTGTCATTGATCATGGCAAGGTTGCGGTTGAGTTCACCGTACGAAAACAATTTTGGGTGTTCGCGATGAAAACAAAGCTTTCGTTGAGTCATGCATCCAAATATCGTCTCTCACCTCGCGATTTATCGGCTCATTAGGTTACTATACCATATAAACAATCGGAATATTATCGTTAATCCGGATTACGGTATCCAGCCAGAAATTTTCTTGATGACACTTTATTACGTCGAAGAACGTCGTTCGCAGAACAATGCTCTTCTGCGAATGTAAAAATACTTTTTAAAGATTTGTTTGCGCCAAACGTGTCTCCGAGGCACAAAACAATAATTGCTCGCAACAAAGATTTATAGCGCGATAAAATTTTGAACCGCATATTTACAGAACACAGGGTGACACATCTTACAAAAGGTATAAAACTTGTGCGAGATACTTCTGATATACTGGAACCGACGTTCACGATTGTTCTTTCCGTGCTTGCGAGCATCTTCACGCTCGTAATTTTCATGGACCGTCGACGTCAACTCCCGGAAGGATTTGTAGCAAGAGCCGGGAGTTTCCGCCGGATTCGCGATTAGATTTTCATGCGAGGGGATGTCGCGCACGCCTTGACTCCGGGATGATGGGAGCGGACATATGGTGTGTCGCGCGACGAGTTTCTATCGAGAAAGAGAGAGATAGAGATAGAGGGAATGCAGTTACACGAGAGACAAGGTAGTCCGAGAAAGACGAAGAATTAACGCGGGACAAACGAGCGTGACCATGTACACGTATACGAAGCGAGGGAGGAGAGGGGCCCCTCGTACGAGATTACCACGAGGGGAATCGGGGTGTGTAAACCCCGGTAATATACGGACATATGCACCGACGAGCACCGACGAACCCTCACCCGGATCCCCGTGGACTGATATTTAGGACCGATATTCATTAGCAGTTTCGCGCGGGGTGAAAAGCGCGAGACCGAAAGGGGAGAGTCAGAGAGAAAGAGAGAAACAGAAAGGAATAGGATAAAATGGGTGGGGTACGGTGACCTGTCTGACGTTGTAGATGATAACCGTTCCAAAGGGTACTTCGATATCCCATAACGTCACTCCCCTCGCCAATGATCTATGGTTGCGTTTTGATACGCAGGCAGAGAACGGTCCAGATTGAGATATTAAGTGCGCGGCACGCTCGTGATAATGCGGGTGATACCGAGATGAGAGTTTAGTTTATTGCTCGGACAGCTGTAGTTCTAACGATGATTTAAATGAGCAATAAATTGTGCGCTTTGAAAATAAGAAAATTTATTAGTAATTTTAATTTGAATAAAATAATGATTTCCTAGAAATTTCATTATAATATATAATTATAATATATAGAATTATTGTTGATATATATATCGAGAAATTAATTGACAAAAGCAATTTCTCGAGCTTTTAGAACAAAACTCATATTTTAATTGCAATGCACTCGCTGTAATTTATTACAACAAATTAATTCCCGATTAATGACGATCAATGAAATCAACCGCATAATTTATTTCAGCGCATAAAATATGCTCTGGCACGTTGCACATTTAAATCTTTCCCGTCGATAATAGAGCAGATAAACTGTTATCTGATAAATTTTAATGACGCTCAAATCCGCGGAATTGTAAATTGTCGATAAAACAAAACAGATTATTCACGAGTTCGCGCAATCAGCTGCGCTTTCGAAAGCGAGCTCGTATACACAAGGCGAACCAGCAAATTTTTATGTTCGATCTTAATGAGCGACGCGTATCTTTCCTCCCCCGCCTAATCTAAACTTTGGGATTACGTCAGTGGCTGAAGGAGGCAGACGAGAGAGGCATATCCGGTTGGCTTAGATTGACTTGGCGCCAAGCGCTGCGCGTACGGCCGCCGGAATTAAATGATTATTGCGTTATACACGTCAGTCAGACACGAAGAGAAGGACGGCGAAGGACATAGGACGTATTATTATTGAAAGAAAGCGTAAGAAAAAAAATTAGAAAGATCAGAAGCTTTAGTATCATCAATTGCATACGGATATGAGATCTGTCATTGATCAAAGATCACATTCGAGTTTATTGATCAATTGTTTATAAGTCTATAAGTACTTTTATTTTTGCTCAGCTTTTAGAAAAATATATAAATAATAATGTTATATAGTTTATTCTAATTTTCTAATTTTAGGATTAATATATCAAAAATTTAATTTTCAATTTTTATAGAGTTTTATAAAGATATTTTGTATATAAAAAATAACATAATATATAATTTTTATAGATCGACATGAATACATCCATCGATCTCGTCGATGAAAGAGGCATGATCGAAGCCCGCATATGTCAGTTTATGATTCAAGGGGGCCTGCCAGTGGGACATATGCCCATACAAATTAATTTAAGACACTCGGGTCCTCTTCTCTCTCCATTGTTACAGGAATTAGGAAATCGAGCAAAACGATTAATTTCAATAAATGTACGCATCGCGACGTGACGATTCAACGGAAACTTGGCGCTCTGGAAAAACTCATCCTTAACTTAAGGAAAATAAATGAGGATAATTAAAAGCGATCCAATGAGAGCAATTAAGCTGGAGGGATCTACTAGGAGTAAGATCAGAAATTTTTTCATACCAGACAATTACTTCTGCTACAAAAATTACAGTGTAGAATGTTAAAGGTATACCATGTAAGGGAATAAAAAAAAGAAGAACAAAAAATATAATACAATTGTGTGTTATATGTTATATAATTGTGGAGAAACAAAAAAGTGAGAGTATTATAATTTTATTTACTAAATAGATTTAGTTAATCAAGAGCAGCCAATCCAACTCATTAAATTACATATTTGTCCAATCCACCCTTATTTATTCTAAGGCTTCTAGATTTGGTTTTACACGTGTGTCTGCCTTACTTCTCTTTCTCTAACGCGTGCGTCTTTGTAACGGAGCTAGATTTTGGAATCGAGCGGAAACGCGGTAGTAAAAGCTTGTATGGTAATTTCAAATTTCCATTGCGTTCAAATTCTCTCTCTCTCTCTCTCTCTCTCTCTCTCTCTCTCTCTCTCTCTCTCTCTCTCTCTCTCTCTCTCTCTCTCTCTCTTTCTCTCCCGAAGAGAATTGACGCGAAATGCCTAGGGCTGTCGCTCATATGAGTGTATGCGTACATCTATCTGTCTGTCTACCTACCTACGTATCTACAGGGTGAGCCAGATCAAACGCAGTTTTGCCAAACGACTGAGCCGCCCTACCTCATTTGAATTGATAATAGCGACGTCAGCATATCAAAGACCGCGCGATTCAGACTCGTCGACGCAGACGCTCCTCTTCTTCACATGTTCGCAAAGCTTACGCAAAGGTTGCGCCATGTGTAAGTAGTGTATTTAAAGAGAAAAAGAGAGAAAGAGATAAGAGAGGTAGACAGATTCAAATGCGCTTCTCCGAGGATACCCGGACTCGTGGGAACAGGACATCCCGCGAGGAGAAACTACCTCCAAGCAAGCACCCGAATTTTGATATCGATCACTTTGACTCCGTCAAAGAAACGAATTTTTGATAAAAGAAAAGGGGAAGAAGAGAACGAGAGCAAAGTGCACGACAAGTACTTTTTAAAAAGTATGTTTCTTTACAAGTGTTCTCATCAAATTCTTTAAAAAACAAGAAAGAAAGCTTATTTTTATTAATATATTATATGAAAAGAGAATAAGCAATATATAATCGTTAATTTATATATAATCCATGTTGTGTGAAGGAAATATTTCATCAGCGAAAATATTGTTTGTTAACTTAAAGTATTTTTAGTAGCATTTTCATGCTATTCTTTTATATCTTTTCATATAAGAGAAAGCGATAGACAAATGTTTCAAAGAGCTTTTAAAAGGGCATTTAAAAGAGCTTCGGATACGAAAAGCGTATAATCGACGAGACTTCGTATGAATTAAAAACTTTTTCAATTATTTCCGACGTACAGAGATTCCCCGGGTCCAGCAAAACACTCTGCTGCGGCTCCCCTATTGCCTCGCTGCCCCTTCGTCCACCCTCTCCCCGTGCCTCGGATAAGAAATTTAATTAAAACCATGGAAAAACAAGAGAAGTACCACGGGGAGTTAAATGAATTCGAGCGGATGACAGAGAAAGGAGCACATGAACAAGGTGAAACGTCGCCGCAGCACGGTCCAAGTATAGGCACTTCCTTCACATCGGAGCGGAAGGACATCCCCGCCTTCTTCTAGACTAATCAGAGACCGAGGGCTAATTAAATTAGCGATCATGGCGTTGGATGGGGCAGACTTTGTGGATAAACGAGCCCCCGCCTCGTCTTCGCCGCCGTTACAGCTCGGTGATCCGGCTCGAATCCCTAGTGTAATGCAGTAGATACGTTGGGCATAACCGCGCCCCTGTTTGCCACTCACTACCCCTGATTAGGTGAACTTCCTGTCCACGAGTCGTCGCGACGAGCCGTATATACCGCGCGATCGTGTACACTGTACACCGTTGATCGTCGCGTACACAGCGGCGTTTATTCATATAACGCGTGTCCGATCCGTCTTTCATCCGGGGGTTAATGATTGGGCTTGATTGCTTGGCAAACATGGGCGAGTCTCGAATCCCCCGTCCGACCGGCCCACCCCCGGTCGTCGCGACGGTTTCCTCCGCGACGCTTCACGCTTGTGTCCTGAGAAATGTTTGGGAAATTTTTGAGAAATATTGACTTTAGCAGATTTGGAGGGAAAATTATTTTTCAGAAATGTTGATGAGAAGAACCGTCACGTATTTTATTGTCATTCTAATTATCGACATTCTGCGCTCTTATTTAAAGACACAGACATAATAATTTACATATAGAAATATATCTAATGTATCTTTGAATTATTTTGAAATATCTTTGAATTATTTTACTGAAAACAACTTTAACTGCGAAAGATTATTGTAATTCTCGTTTCCACTTTAAATTTTATAATTGTCAACAGTGAAAGCGAACGAGTACGACGTCATGTTAAGCATGATCTCTTCCTAAGCGAGATTCAACCGTATCTCAAGTGTAGTCGATGGAGAAGGAGATACGACAACAACGACGATGACGCTGATGACGACGATGAGTCAGAGTCGAGATTGAGAATAGCGCCGGGGTTAACTGGCGAAGGAAGTCCGACTTGACCGGCGTCGTTTGACCCTCGGGATTAGTCGATCGTGCGGCGGCAACGACACATTGATCTGCGATCAATCGGATTCATTGACGCGACGCGAAACGCGACGTAAACGAAGATTTCAAAGACATAAGGTACTCGCTGGGGAATAATAATAATTCAATTTCTAGGACAAAGCCTCTAATGTGTAATCTCTTTAAACTAACACAAGTATTTAATTAAATCTTAAATTATAAAGCGAGAGATAATGAGAGAAGAAAGTATTTTTAAATACCAGTCCTCCCCCCCAAAAAAATTACTATTATTTCTATCAAATATTAATTTAAATTTTAGCAGATACGACTTGCCTGATACATAATGCACAATAAATTTCTTGAACTTACACTCGATGCAGAACGAATTCTATATAGTATAGCTTAATATGATTTACGTGCATGTTATTTTATAACTGATTAGAAAATAATCTTTGGCTTTCATTAAATCGAAAAACAAATGTCGGGAAATCCAAGTAAACCCGCGTCGCTAAGAATCAGCGATTTCGCACGTGAAGTAAATCTCGAATCTCCAAGTTGCGTTATGGCCGCGTCGGGACCGAAGCTTTTAGCGGCTCAGGTGGCACCATGTCGCCCGATAATATAACATTATTTTAGTGAAGCCGTTCTGCCAGAAAACCAGCAGAGATTGTAACTAGGCGGATTCCGGATCCGACGGACAGCAACGCGGATAAACAACGACCCTCTTACCAACCAGTCGGTAGATACTCTCATAGAGTCCCTTTGAATTTTTCATCGCCATTGTAGTGAATCATATCGGTTCTTCGAGTACTTTCAAGATAGGTTTTGATATTGAGATCTTTAATGTCGGCAAGGTTGCTTCGGAGTTCATTCAGATGGATTTACATTGCTCCACAACATTCTATTACATTATAATACAATTTTAAATAAGACAAGAGAGTATCACGATTCTCTCTCCCTCTCTATTTGGAATAAAGTTTCGGATTAAATACACTTTCGATTCGAGAAATTGCATATATAATTTGCATATAAAGTAAAATATACAGAAAATATGTAATCAAAAATTTCTAGATATATAATCAGTAAAAATTAAAACGGACAAATAAGATTTTAGATTATTCTTTTCCGGAGCAAACGGCAATTTTTTATTTAAGAAATTAACTTATTATAAACATTTTAATTTAAAATATATCTCCTTAACGTCTATATAAACATATTAATATTCGATAGATATATAAATTCTCTTTCTCTTTCTGTCATTTAAAAAAAGGCTTATTTTGTAAAAGGAAATACCCTCTTCCCGAAGAGGAGTCTGTAAGAAGCTTTCCCCGGTAATCGTTGCGCAATTTTCTTTTTTTTCTCACAGCCCCTTAACCCGACTCGTCTTTCCACCCTCGCTGTCCAGGTGCTTGCTTTTTAATTGGATATCTCGGATACGCTGGGGAGACATCCAAGAGACGATAAAGAAAACTCGAAAAGTGAGGTCGGGAGGCTCGCGGGGGCTCGTCAAACTGCGAATTACCAGCCTTATTATTATCGTCCGCGGTTCTAACGCGCCACTTTTTTTCCTTACAGCCCCCTCATGGCTCGCCCCCTCAAACGACGAGAGATAAAAAAAAGAAGAAGGAGGAAAGCGAAATCCTCCCTCTCGGATAATAACTCGCGCCGCATTCAGTTTTTCAACCAAAAGTAGCAGTTATGAAGAGTCGGTATTATTTATCGTATTAAACCGCCGCACTCAAAGAAACATCCCACCTTCGCTCGCTACGAGACAATGGGAGGATACTTTAAACTAGCAAAACGGAATACGAAAATACTCGCGAAACGTGATATCAACGGATCATAAAATAAGCAAATGTACGCAAAGAACAAACAAATAACAATGGTAGATAAGGTTGAAGACAAATTAAGTTTTGTATAAGTTATAAAGACGCTTTCTCTTTTTCACGCATTTATATGACGTATTTATATCCAAACTAGCACCTGAAATTACTTGGTATGGTTTTACAATAGCTGCTACAGAGTAGCATGTTATAGAGAAAATGCGGGAAAAAAATATAAAATCTAAATTGAAATGCAAAGAATTGTTTTTTCTTGAATTTGATTATAAGAAAAAAATTCTATGATCAATTCTCATGCACTCTCTTCTGCGAGATGACTTTCGCGACATTTTGCAAAATTCCATGGAAGAAGAGCGGCGCGGCCGGCCATAACATTTTCATAAGGGTCCACGTTTTCGTCCATTATAAATTCCCATTCGCCGACTCTCGAGTATAACGAAGAGCTCGAAGTAATTAGCAGCGAAGCCTCGGATATGGCGGACCGCTGCCCCGGCGGGATTCATTTATACGAAACATCTGGAGCGACAAACGCGAACGGACACGGACACGGACACGGGATGCATGCAGTTCCGTTTATTCCGGCAATTCCGTTTAAATTAGCTGAACGCGACTGTTTTTATGATGACGCCGAGCGGTTCACACGTACTTCCCCTTCATCCGTTCCCGCGAGTAATCATCCAGATTCGTAAATTACTCGTTGGCACCCGCCCTCGCGCGCCTCGCTGCACGAAAATCCACTTTGCTCGCGAGAGAGTTCGCGCGCTCGCGTTTGATTAAAATTAAAAATTGCCGCGCGATTATATACGGCAGAAAATAAATGTCAAAAGTGGTGAATTGATCGCGTTATGACGGCGACGGTGAAATATAGCTTTTGTTTGTTTACATCGTTTGATTAAAACTAAAAATGCGCTCTGACAATTGTGCTTTACGAGCGCAAATTTTTAAATAGATAATAATTAAAAAGATAATAATTGACGATTGATGTGTGCTTGTCTGAGTTTTCGATTGAAGAGTCATCAAATTGCTAGATGATACAATTAGCAGTTATTTTTTTTATGGCTCACGCAATAATGGTTTTTACCATCGTGGTTATTATTTCGGGTAAATGATATTCTTCGTCTGTATAAATCTTGTATTTAAATTTTTCTTTTCCCGATTAATTAGGTATCATAATTTGATGATATATAGTGGAATGAGATAAAATTAATAAATATTTATTGAAATTTGATTTCGATATAATGTTTCTATAAATAAAATTATCAATGCGCGATCTCAGAAAGTATCTGATACGCGTTTCACAACAAAATGTGCAAACAATGCTTCGGTACGACTTGCGGGCTGTGGATGTACGTCCGCTCGTAAAACAGACATGTCTCGGGCCACAAATTGGAGCGTGCTCCGAGAATATAAGAAAGCAGACATACATCCACTGACATACGTTCGCCGAGCAAAGAATGGACGGGACAATAGATCCACTTGGAATCTTCGTTTAAAACTCACGAATGCTGTTGTTCGCTCAAGGGAAATGTTTTGTTGTTGTAGTTGTAAAATAATATGTCATTTCTCCCAATGCTCTCTCTTCTCTTCTTCCTTTAATTAGTTCTTTTACTTCTGTTTGATACAAAAATATCTATCGCAATACAAAGATAATAAAAGTATTAACATTATTTGGATAAGCAAAATTAATTAATTAAAATAAAGTTTTATATAAATAGCCATGAAAGAATCTTGTGTGTATAAATTTCAAATATAAAATATTTAAGTTAATTTATTTAAAAAATTTTCATTTAATCGTAATTTACCGATTAATACTCGTCAAACATAAGTAGTGACAATTTTTATTATTATTGAAAACTATGCGAATTGCAAGAGTAAAATTCCAGCACGAAATTTATTTAAGAGAATAGTGGAGTTTTTCAAGAAAATCAGCAAAACAAAAAATCCGAGAAAACAACTCTCGGAAGCGGGATTTCTCTTTCTTTCTCTCTCTCTTTCTCTCTCTCTCTCTCTCTCTCTCTCTCTCTCTCGAGTCGGAGCTTCTCCTGGGCATTTCTCAGGTTCAAAATCCGGGACGACGGCGAGACCTCGCCGAGTCCGAAGCTCGGGGTTATCCCCGCGATAACGAGAGCAGGCGATATCATCTTGCTCTCGGGCAGGGCGCTTAATTAAAACGAGGAACGAGACGCCCGGGGCCCCGTGGTATCATCGGCCACCGCATCGCATAACGGTGGTGTTTCCATAATTCGGCCGAAAACCCAGCCCATAGACACGGTGGTCAGCATCAGCGTTCGGTCAGCGATGGGCGCCGCTGGACCGCGGATCCCGACCACGGGTTATTAACTGACCGGGATGTACGAGACACCGGGGACCAAGTTGAATGGTGAACACCAAACCGGCGGGGTAGGTATCGTATCGTGCGCGCGCGAGAGCCTCCTACGGGCTGTGTTGCCGAAAGGATTGATGGGGACCGGTCACCCGGTTATATATCCGGGCGAAACACGCTTCGAACATCCTGCATGCACGCGGGCCCCCGCAGACACAATTGCGCTTCCCGGAGCCATTCTCCCCGGTCGGTGCAATTGAATTATCAGCGATACATGCGCCGCGCTTTTCGCGATTCATTATGCCTCAGACCGCAAATTCGTGCATTCGTAATTGACCGACGTTTTTCCCCGCGATTACGAAAAATCTTGCCGCGCCCATTATTGCGTCTGTTTCCCGTTTTTTTTTTTATGGATGGGCGGTTATTAATTGGAGTACATCCATAAAGCAAAAAGTAATATCAGCGTAGTAACAGTTTATGGGTACATGAAAGTGTTCAGAAAAAAAATTATCTGACATCTGACAGTGAATGAAATACTATCGTTGAAAAATTAATTTGCCACTTTTACAGCGACCATAATTACACTGCAATGCTCTTCGGGCTGATATATACAGACATCCAAAAGGGAAAAAAAAGATTCATATTTGAAAAATGAAATTCGTATCTAAAAACCTCGCGGTAACATAATTCCATATTCTCGGGCCAAAATATCCCAGATAATAATCATGCTTAAATCGACGATGATCGATCCCTTTTCTAGTAAACAGAAAAAAAAAAAAAACAGGAAAACTGGAAAGAAAGAAAAGAAAGAGAAGCCGTAGAGATAGAGTTGAGAGAGAAACCGCCCCGAGCAAAGTCAACCGAGGATCTATCGTCCTCCGGGGACTAACTGGATCGTGCAGGTCGGGAGATAAAGAGACTAGGAAAAAAAAAAACCGGGAGAGCGGCGGCGGAGAAGGAGAAGACAAGCGGCGGAATTGAATCGAATTGGACCAGCTTGGCGCTGGCGTGTTTGCAGGCAGTTCGTCCAAGGATATTTGTTCCGCATACGTATACGTAAACGTAGCCTTCGGAGACCCCGCTGTCGGAAGGGAAAGGAGGGTTGGTGTAATGGTAGCGAAGGATCGGCGGGGGAGGAAAGGCCGCATAAAGCACCGTCGTCGGCATCGCCGGGGCACGTGGTGCATGCGGGGCGTATTAAGTTCACGTAGAAGAGAGAGTCACGCGCGTCTCCTGGGATCGCCGGCAGAAGCCGAAGAGATGGGCGCGACCGCTCCCTGGAGAGGATGGGTGTGTGTGTATGCACGTGTACACATATATGTACGCACATCCACCCTCACCGTACGGCTAATTGTTTAAAATCTGATCGTACGTAAACGCGCGATACGGCGACTAATTAGCCGATGGTGGCCCCGTGGTCACTGGATATCGGGCGCGATTTAATGATCCCACGTGAGGAGGCATTAATTACGCCTTGCGCGCGCTCGCAAATATGCCATAATTATGAATAGGTGCGGTGCAAAATTGCCGTCGCGGAATGAACCCGTTCTCGTCAAGGTTCAGGTTCAGGTTAATTATTTGCGTCGCCGGGGGTGTGCGTCGAGCTGATAAGGAATGATTGCTTGGCGACGATGAGTTAAGTAATTTGACGCGGGTAATTGGTGGATGATGAAGGTTAGTTGGAGCTAACAATAAGTTTGTACGTGAACGTGTAATGTTTATGGCGGTGCATGCTGTGAATCGCTATATACACAATTTTATTGCGATATAAATTTCTGTCATTGGAGTAAATTTCTTAAACATAACGTAACGCAATTCCTATATTAATAAATAAAAATTTTTTTCATGTTTCTGCTATTAATATTTCTACGTGGGTTATTTAAAATACTTTTTATCCAAGCATTGAATGTTTCGAATGAATATTCACACGTGGTTGCGACAGAACTTTCAGAGAAGACAAGGCGAATAATCACGTAAAATCTGATCCCGCATGCTCGCCGACGTTAATTAACCGATGAAACTAATTACGGCAAACTATACCGGTTTCAAAATGATACCAACTACTGATTCCATGATAAACAGGATCTGATGACATTGGCTCATTGATCACGGCGATGAGCTCATGCGCTAGAATAGTAGTAGTAAAGATTTATGCGCGGACTTAACCGCGCGCGGCCGCGATTTCATAGCTTAATTATTGGTTTCAATATCGTGGAACCGGTATCTAATATGGAAATGCAATATCAAGTCACTGTAGCAAAATTAATACATTTCATGGAAAATAATCTCAGATAAGTACAGTATATTTTTTTTCTCTCTTTTTTTCTCACGCGCGTCTTTTGTTTGTCAAAAGTACGATATTCTCAAATGTTTGAAGGATATCTCAAACTAGATGAAGCTATATAAAAGAAATAAGGTACAGTATAGTTGTCATAAAAAATAAGATTATTTTATAATGATAATTATTATAGATAGAAAGAAAAAAGAATGTATTTAAGAATATATAATTTTATATATATATATAAAATTGATAAATCCATTGTCAATCGTTATCAGAGATCTAATCAAACGTTTAAATATTGCAAATACGAGTAGTATTATACCATTTGTATTTATATCAATAAACTCATTGTCGATTATCGTCGCAGATCAATCAAGTAAAAATTGCGATATGTCATCACACTTCTGCACTGATTAACTTGTATTCAACAAACAAAAGATTTGGAAAAACTTGAATAAAATTTGCGAACAATAATCCAAACCAAATGTAAATAACGCACACACAAATTTATGTGCGGAAAAATATTTTAAATATACAGAATATAATTTTAAATATAATAACTTTCTATATATAATTTATGATATATGTATAATTAATTGATAACGATTATTAATAATAACACTTGCAGTATATTCTATCATTTTTTTTTCAAGCATAATAAAATGCGCCGCGTAATAAAAATGACGATAAAAATATTGAAAGAGACACAATGGGATCCAGCAGTTCTAGCAACGAGCAGAGCACACCCGCGAATTCCGGCGCACCCCCGCAATGTAGCCACTACCCTTCACCTTTGATTTATCCTCTTATCATATGCGGAGCTCGTAGGTGGACGGGAGAGCGGATGCGCGGGGGCGGCCGAAGCACCGACAATATCGCCAACCCCCGGTAGCGGGGGCGCGATGAAAATGGGATTGAAAACCACCAGACTAATCTTCTACCTCTCTCGCGTGTACTCGTAACATCCACGCCCGTGCTCGCGCGCACGCACACACACACACACACACAGACGCGAATACTCACATAGGCACGGAATCGTCCACCTGCACGATTAACCCCCTCACCCTCCCTTCCACCACCCTTTCGCCCTCACAACGCTTTTCTGCGCGAGTGCGCACGAGCGTGTGCCCACGCACACGCAACGAGCGTGTATTAAATGCCTGTACATATCGCGGTGACGGTGTGCGTGCTAGTCGCGCTCAGAAACGGCGCTGCCATTTAAATAAATGTTTAATCTCGCTCGCGTACCCTCGCCCTCCCCGTCGGCGCCCTTTCCCCTCCGCGTTTCCTCTTTTTTTCCCCGCGTTTCGTTCCGCGAGCAACTCGCCCGACGAACCGGTAAAGGACGGAAAATTGCTAGACGGAATAGAAACGAGAGCGAAACGATGAGAGGAAGAAAGAGAGACTGGGTCCGAAAAGCACGAGATTGCACCGCGAGGAAGAAGCACCGCCAGGAGAATGAAGAGAGCGAGAGGAACGACCGTTAGAGGAGAGGGTGAAAGGACCCGCGGCACCGGAGAGCGGCAAGTAAAAAACCAATCGAGTCTGTGCAGTGCGGCAGTGCTGAATCCCTTCCCAACCCCGGTTCCTGGACCATTCAAGAGAGACCGAGCCCCGCAGCCATTTAACCTCTGCATTGCAAATGCCACCCTCTATCTGCCGCGACCATCCGGTCCCGGTAAGGGCAGGGCGAGAAACAGGGCCGTCGACTCAGGCCGAGACTGTTATTTTAACGAAATATCTTTAAACGTCGGCACACGAGGAGCGAAACGGGGTGGACGGATGGTCTGGAAGAGTAGGAGTAGGACGAACCCTGCCAGAGTTAGCCCGGGGGGAGCGAATGGGTGTAGGCGGGGGTGAAGTGGATGGAGAAGAGACGGGAGAAGCGAGACGGTCTCTCGGACGACCTCGGCGCGGAGAGATGAAAGGATACCTAGTTACGGGACGAGAGAGCGCGCCGGTTTAAAGGATTACCGGCCTGCCCATTATTCAAATGTATGCTAAACGCGCGGGGCGGTGTGCGCGATAGCCTTATCAACCCTCTTGCGAGGCGCACCGCGCCGTGCGGATATTTCACGGCGGTTCGCCACAATAGCGCTTTCCCCGGCAGCCCCGGATCAGCAGCTCTATACGCTCTGCTCCGACAACGCTTTTACAGCCGCTTTCGCTGCTTCCACGCTGATGACCGGAAATTCGCCCCTTGGCCCCTTGGTAACTCTGCTTGATTTGGTAAAAGATAACTTCATTTGAAAAGATATCGACTCGGAATAATGATATTCCAGCCTTTAGATTCTTCATAGCACAATTAATCTATGCAATGATTCAGGTTTTACCTCGCAAAACATTTTTTTGCTTCTTTAATTCCCTTCTTAATTTTAATATCATTTAGTTTAATCATCAATGTCAAGAAATTTTTTAAAAATACTCAATGTTCAAAATAATAGTTAGTTAATTTTATTCGTTGTTGTAAGAATTTAGTTTGAGAGCTTTGTAAAATAATATTATTATTATTTCTTTGTAGAAGAAGTATTATATTACTAGGGAGGTCTTTAGACTCACGTGTGTTCCTAATTATCGAGACAGACATCAGTCAAGCTTTGACTTCCGATTGAACGTCGATAGTATCCTAGACCAGGCAGTTGTCGAATTTTAAAGGAGAGCACGAGATCGTCGCGCGATACCGTATCGCGCCGGCTACCCGCAGATGCGTTGGACGTACTTGAAGAGGAGCCCTCGCGCAAGATTTGCGCGAAGCGTGAATGGAATAGGGCGTGGGAAACGGCGAAGTGGCCGCGTATGCGGATAGTATGTGCTGACTTGCGACCGGTCCGGTAATTGCCGTAATTGTGCCGAGTGATTCACACATCAGGATCGGCGGAGCTCCCGCCACTCCACCCCCGACCGTCTCTCTTTCGCGCGAACACATACGGCAACGTACGCGAACGTTCACAACAGCAACCAACGCGGCGGTGTCGGGAGAGAGCGCGAGCGCATCTGCGCGGGATTTCGGAAACAATTGCCGACAATTCTCGCCACTTGACTCGCGACCAGCGATTGACGTGAGAATCCGCTTAGACGGCCGTACAACTCCGCCGCGGAGCGTATGAGGTCATCTTCATTAAATCGTTCTCCGCTTAATGACTGATCTAATTTTTTCCTTTTGTCTCTCTTTCTCCACCGCCGACGACGACGACGCATGTTCGTCCGCTCGCGTTACACTCCCTGGACCACCGATCGGTCTAACGTCCGCTCTTTTACCTCTCGTGCGCTTTTTCCACTTCTGTGGGCGGAAACGTGGTTCATGGAAAGTTCGTGGTCGCTTTCTTCTCACATGATGTTCGCCAGGCAAGCAAACAAGCTTCGTGGAATGCGAGTGAATTAAGGGGAGATTGACGTAGAATGACCGATTCATTAATTTGGATTCGCGAGCGATTAGTATCAGCAGAATTATCTCTTCCGGTACGTAAAGTATCTCGAGTGTTCTCTCTTCAGGTAAAGTGTTTTTTTTTATTGTAAAATAATATTGTTTATTATTTAAGATGGAATCTCAAAATATTCTTATTTTTAATCTATTCTTAAATATATATATATTAAATATATAATGTATAATTCATTTGTTATCGATGCTGAATATAATCGGTTTTCTTGATTTTTTGTCAGCATTGCAAAATGATTTTTAAAAGTGTATTGTGATACATATATTGCACTCGATTTATTATCTATAATCGTCTATAAAAGAAATCAGATTGAAATATATATAGATGAGATATATAAATGTTACAAATCCTTTGTGTGCACACATTAGCTCTTATCAGAGTTGGCGGTGCTTTGTAATGCTAGAATAGCATCCCGCGAAGCCACTTTGTCTCCGCATCCGCTTCCGTGCACTTAGTCTTCCATAAACTGAGAAGACACGCTAAGTTCAAGCAGCCATTCGCGTTTGCAAAATGTGATCTGCTATATCGAAACTTTTGACATAAACCAATTTGATGGCTTTCATTAAATCGCCTAATGATGCATGCAATGTTACGATATCAAAAAATAATTAGAGATATTATTCATCTGCTAATTGAACATTATTGCATTGTCAATTTAAATTTTGAATCTTAAAAAATAATTTTTGATTTATTTTTTATTGTGTATGTTAAAACACATGTTTAACAAATCATCGTAAATTTAATTAATCTTTTTAAATTTATCACAATTGATGAGATACTTATATATTTCGAATGAACTTAATATGCATCCACAAACCATCATTTTGCAACAGGAGCCAGAAACATCAGGCCATTCAGAGCGAAATGTAATCGGGGCTGCTTTCGAAAACTCATATAGAGTCATATTCTTTCGCAGGACTCCTGTATCCAATGAAAGAAATCAATTCAGATCCCTCGGTCCCGCAGGAGCTGACATTTGACACCTTGCTGGCATATTTGCCACCCCGCCAGTGATTGGCTGATTATGATCTCGCTAATCCACCATGCCGGGTGGACTTGGACCACCCCGACGTGATTGCCGAGCTCAAAGACAAATACGTATCGCGCACCCTTCGCACTCGCGAGACGAGGCACGCACGACCCCAATTTTCGTGCGTACGTGCGTGCATGTCGCGCGTGTGGCGCGATTACACGCGATTCCGCTGGGCATACGTTCGCCAATGAAAATCGCTGCCCACTCACGCTTATAATATTTCGTTCGCGCTTAATTTTCGATTTCCACTCTCGTGTCTTTTTTTTGCGCGGAATGATCTAAAAGCATTGGCTCTCTTTCTCCACATCTTTTGTAATTATGACTACCTTAGGGTAACGCACAGACAGACGACAAACTGTGACTAGAGATAGATGTAATTTAGAAATAGAGCTATTCTATAGAAAGACTAATTTTGCAAGATTAGTCTTCGTTATAAAAAAAACGGCAATATAAGATATGAAACATAATAACAATGTATCAAAGTATTTGAATAATATTGTTAGGTTTTATACATCTTCTTTTTTATTTAAATTTTAATGTAAAAGTTTAATTATTAATATGTATTATTGTAAGAACTTTTATGAGAGAGAGAAACAAGCTGCGTTTTTAATTCTCGCACAATACGAATATAAATTGCTCTATAAATAAAGTTTTAGTAATTTGACTTCAAAGCGGCGAAGAAATGCAATTTCAGGATTTCACCCTCCAATTGACGTCTAAAACGTTAACGAGATACAAATGTAACAGTTTCTACGGAAGAAAGGACATCCGGCGCGACTCTTCCGACCTTTCGTACGAAATGCGCGAAATGTTCTCTTCTTGTGGAAAATTTCAATTACTCGCTACCATACGGATGTAACGGATGTAATGGAAATCAGCCGGAGTAATTTCGGAGGGAAAATCGCGCGATTACTTCCGCCTCTCTCAAGGCGGACGCGACTTTACGGAGGTATAACGTGCCGATAAAGACGCCGCTCTTTCGCACAATCAAAATGCTAATCGCCTCAAGAGCAAGAGGTGTAAGTCCATAGAAATTGGATGTAAGGGACTTAATATCGCTCGGCGACGCGCGGATCGCTAAAGAGTATTACGGGGGATTACCGAGGTAAAGTGACACCGTTGGCCTGGGGGCTGCGGTGACGCGCCGCGCGCAGTCTTAACAAAACACCGGGGGTTGGCGGAGCCTTCCGTAAATATTGTTACTGCCACCCCGCCGGCAATTTCGCCAGCCATATGTCAAGCCACCGATGTGCTTTTTAGCGTATTCGCTCACGCACGTTAGTCGCTCTTGAGCGGATCGCAGCGAGAGAAGTATACGCATGACTTGAAAAGATCAAGCTCTCGAAGAAGAGCACTCTGCGTATCAAGATATAAAGAATGAAATAAACTAAGAATATTTATTCTGAAAATATCGGTAAATTTCGTTGATTTCCTTTAATGTTTTATTGTCACATATATGTATATCTCGCATATTCGATAAATTAGATGTTTCTAAAAAAATAAATATTACAAACACTATTTGGATTTGATTAGAAATTAGTAGACATTTAAATATTTCGAAAAAAAATTCATAAATATTTTTAAGATAAAACACTTCTCTTTGCTTATATGTATACATATAATATTGAAGAATTAAATAATATTATTTATATACGTATATATTATATTGCAAAATATTGCCGTTTTTCTCAGAAGGAAATCAGGCATAACGTCTGACAGATACGTTTGATGTCTGTTATGGTAATGTATAAAGCGGAGTATAAAGCAATAAGTACGGGGGTCAGCGAGGGTGAATCGTAAATTAGAAAGCAGAGCGAGGAGACAGGCGGGGAGCAGGGAAAGGAGTCTCGAATTAGCATCGCTTTCAAGTCGCTTTCTAATCTCGGTAACTGGACAAATTGGCACTGAATGATCAGTAACGAACGGACGGAAGGCTCAAGTGGGTTTGCGGCTGTACATACGAAGGATGTGTCTCGAGAAACCGGGGGGAGAGACGCCGGGCGTCGCGTTGCGTCACGTCGTCTCGTGCCGCTGTACTGCGGTGTATCGCGCGACCGACACGTGGCACGGATTACGCACATGTTACACTGTTACACGGCCAATTTCGGACGTCCGGCTAACGTGCATGCTTGGAAGGGATCCCTAATTGACAAATTAAATCCTTTACGTGACGACTTAACGCATTTCCAACTACAAGACGTTGCGCAAGGCCATATAAAATACCGTAATTCGAGATAAGAATAGAGTTATTTGATCTATATAAGAATTATTGTAAGTCGTATTGTAAGCTTTAGATATAAAAGAACTAAAGAAAAAGAAATTATAATTATTTAGGATCTAAGAAAACTGCGAAATATTTTTCAAATTACATCTTTTAAACTACTTAATTCGTATAGGAACCTAAAATTTTGCTTTTGCGAAATGGGACACAAACGAATTGTCAACTACTACAATCGAGATCAATCGACAGCTGCGACGGATTTCACGTTGCCGAATCACGTTGCCGTCGAAATAGGAGAGGGAGAACGGCTTTTTCTCCTCGGCCGTGGTAAATACGCGCATGGCTCGCCGTAAACATAAATTCCCCGTATATATATACGTATCCCAGTAGCGACGATTTATTACCCGTGAATCGAGTCGGAGGGGGCGGTTTACAATGGGCCAGCAAATTGCGGCCCGTTATACCGATGGAGACGTTATAGCGAGTTCGACGATGCGGACGAACAAGTGTGAAATCAGGTGCATCCATAATGCAAAGGGGTGGGCGCGAGGTTCATCCCCGGGTGCTCACGCTCCCGCGTTGTAACCTTCTCCCTCTCCTGTTCAACCCGCCCCTACCTTCGTCTGCATCCCCCTAGCGCACGCTGCAAATCAATTAGACACGCGGCGAAACGTTACGTTTATTGCCGATGTATCGAAAAACAGAACGCCCCCGTCGCCAACCCTCCGGAAATATCGCGGATTTCGCAACGAACGAGCGCGCGTAGATGGGTGGCATGATGAAACGCCAAATCCACTCGTGGTCAATTTTTCCGAGTGTTTACGAATTAATCGACTAACGCTTCCCGTCGACTTTTATAGGGAGAGAAAATAACTTTTATTCTTGAAACGAAAAATGACATTTAACTCTTACGAATTTACGAGAGTTAAATTAACAAAAAAGAATAATTTTATATGAAGGGAGAGTGAGAGAGAGAGAGAGATAGAGATGTTCTAATTAAATTAATTCATTAAAAAAATATGTGTTATATTAAATACACATATAAAGCATTATAAATTTCCAATATATATATATATATATATATATGTTATAAATTAACAGTATATTTGTAGGCATATTCAGTAATTTTTTAATATAAGTTGTATAATTATAAATTATATATATTATTTTTGTGTTTTTGGTTCATGTACATTATGTGCAGATAGAGCGGGTTAAACCGAGAAAGTTCTTTACATTTTGCTATCTTTGCTTAGGTGGGGTGATTATTACCGGACCCTCTGTATATATTTTTGTTTACAAGAAAGAGAAAATATTTGTGACTATCTTATTTTAGATAGCGGATAACAAATCAACTTCTGAAAAGTTCTATCGTATTGTAATTGTACTTTTCACGTCATCTTAACTGTAGCTGATTCTTAGTTCAATACTTAACTTTAGGCGTGGTACTGAACAAAGTGCAAAGTGGTGCAAATCGTTGGGAATGGCCTTAACTTGGTAAGAATTAAAGCGAACGGCTCGAGAGGGTAGATAAGGGTCGTAGCCTCCAACGATTATACTAATAGTCGGGGCGTAGATAAGCTAACGGGAGGTGCAGAGAACAGCTAAGACTACTAATTGTTTTACCGAAGAAACTTCGTTCAGATGATTCCCTTTTCCCTTTGCGTTTTAATTCATGTATATATTCTAAAAATACATTAAAATCGATAATTACGAAATATTAACCGTATCTCCGTATTTGCGACAATAAACAAAATAAATGTATATCAAAATGAGATTAACTCGTTTCGTAATTAATCTCTTTCGAGAAATATAAAGTCTACGTTTATCGACAACAGATTATATAGATGTACTTGATCAGTTATTTCGATTAATTCTTACATTCTTGATTTTATTAATACCGTTGTTAAATTTTCTTTATGAAACCGTTCTCCAAATTAGTTAATTGATTATATTTTGATATAAAAATGAGATAGTTAATTATCGAAATACAATCTATTTAAATATAATATTGTAAAACAATAAAGATATTATTATTATTAATTTTTTTTAGATTGATATCCGAAATTGTTGGAGAGAATTCAAATATCAACTTCCTAATAGGTCATTAATAAAAGTGGATCATTCTTTTGAACCGATTGAGATAAATTTATATTTTTATGGAATCGTTTGCATTCCCAAAAATATTCTATATATTTAACGCTTAGACAAAACGGCAACAAAAAGCCCTATGTATCTTGATAACCAGGTATGATGGCGTATCGCCGATGCGGAAGAAAAGCCCGAGGCGTAAGAGCGAACAATGGCCTCCTTCTTGGCAGGTTGATCCTGCTTGAGTAATGTTGAAATCTGGGGCGTTCCTGGGAAAGACCACCTGACCTCCTCATCCTTCCATCACTGCTGGACCCTCGTGAACGAGTCACGCTTATAACAAAGATCGAAGGCGCCACTAATGACGCTCTTATGATAACGACTATTAAGTCGATGTACGAATAATGGTTGTTGTCCTAAAATCTCTAATAATATGTGCAACGTCAAATATATAATGCTTTAAAAAATTAAATATGAACGATCCGAGACAGTTATTATTTTTATACAAAAAATATAAAAATAAAAAAAAAATAATTTTTCGTTTATAAAAAAATTTAATATTCTTTTTTTCTTTTGAAATAAAATTACTAGTAAGAGTTTAAGATATTTTATCGATATAATCAAGTTTTTATAAAAGTTTTTCTATTGTTAAAGAAAAAACTCATTACCAATATTGTTTTAAAAGTAACACATTACTGACCTGATGTACTATTTTTCAAAAGAGACTCTTTCTTTTCCAAGGATCGAGAGACGTATCATGCTTTAGTAAAAAAAACCACCAGCGTGAAGATGACTTACACGATTACAACGTCGTGACATCGATTCTGAGAAATTGCAGGCGTTACATCAACGCAAGCTACTCCTGAATATCATCCCCAGCTCGATAAATTTTTCTGCACCGGAAGTGAAATTAAACCGATAGTCACACATTTACGAATGCGATGTCGCATTGCGCTATTCTCGCAAGAGGAATGAAAAAAGGAGTACAACGAAAAATGGAAAACCACGGTTTAACCATAGGAGAATCCACGGTTTCTTCTCGCTATCCCCCCTTGCTATCCCCATTCGAAAGTCAGGAATATCGGAATTTCGCGCGGCAAGCGTGCGAATGTGTCCCGGGGATCCCGGAAAAAGTCGTTCTAGGATGGACACGCGGCCGGGTAATGGAAGATGTGATAATTTAGTATGCACGGTCGGAGTTTATTTGAATTTTATTGGCGGACTCGCTGTCACGTGGGTCATGTAGCCGTAGGAGAGTGGCGGCGGCGATGCCGCAGGGGGTTCCTTTTTCGCTTTATCGGATCGGGGACGAGACGACGCTCCTCCCGTTTTCCCGAGGGGACACTTCCGTCCGACCAATATCGCTCCTCTTCCTCCGTCGCTCAAGCCTTCTCGCTTCCGACCCGTTTCTACCCCCGTTCAACCATCTAACCCTCCTTCCCCTTTCCTCTTTATCCACCTACCCTCCCTCCGATCTTCTCTCTATCTTTCTCCATCTTTTACTCTCTCTCCCGGGGCGCTTCCAATATCTTTCTAAGTTCTCGGAGCCGGCCATGAATAAACTATTCCCCGACTTTGAATATCTGAGCGTTTTGCGCGGGAATGGGACCGCCATCGAGGGACCGACCACAGAAAGAACGAGGATGAGCGATATCGATTGATCGACATCGTTCGTGGAGGGAGGAAACGCCGTTGCCGAAAGTGCGACCCTTCAATTTTTGGAAAACGGTTATTTTTAAGAGGGAGAAGGGAGACGCGATGCTGTTCGCTTCAACCCTTAATAGCTCGAATTTTCCGACAACTGTAGAAGATTAGTAACTCTCTTCAATTATTCGCTAGTTTCACAGCAATACATTTTGCGTGTATTTAATTTATTTTTAAACAGAATATGTTTATGTTAGTATTAATTTCAGGATGTGCGTTCTGGTTATATGCAGAATTGTGCATCGCCGATACGATTTAATCCCCGAAGATCCCGTGGATAAGATCTTTAGAAAACGTCGGGTTCATTAACATATTAATAAAGTATGTTGTTTATGGTTCGCGTCAATCATCAGGCAAACGGCGTTATTAATACCCGACGAGATCCTTGATTCTTGATCTCGATAGCGGGGCGATTAATTTTTCCTACCGTCGAGGATGATGAAATCAAGCAGTCAGCATAATGAGTAGCGTTGTCTGCCGTGCAATTCATCGGGTGTCGCGGGAGTAAGAGACACGGGGGTGGTGGAGAACGGGGTTATTAATATTCAGAACGAGAAGCGGGAGTCGAGAGCAGTGCCGAGTGACAAATACCTAGCGCCCTGTCCCAACCCCGGCACAGCTCAACTCTGTAATTAACGCTAATCTCCAGGCCGTTTCTGCGACACCGCACCACCCACTTCGTCTTCTCTTCTGTCTCTCTGTACTTACGGGATGGAGGGTGCCTTTAAGCAGGACTTCGCCAGTCGATTCTCAGACAATGGCGCTATGATGCTTCCCTACTAAGCACAGTTTTGTATTTTTCCTTTATTTATATTTTATTATACGCTACGCTTTTTGATAAAAAAAATTATTATATTTTTCATACGGCATAATTGTTTCCTTTGTGTTTGTATATATATATCGTTATTTTGAAAAGTTTGTATAATATTTATTAAAAAGTATATTTATCTTTAACAATTTTATAATAATTATAGCAGGGATTTAATATTGAGAAATATTGTGTAAGATCATATTTACATTGAAGACAAAACGACTGGCTAGATAAAAATATAAGAAATACTGGCTACTTCTAAACTGGCTAGAAAAATTTACATAGTATAGATCTCGTATTGTGCTAAGGAAAAGTCAGCAAAACTACTCTATTGTTTGCGCATTCCTTTTTCCAGTAAAACCGGAAAAAAGAATGCCGCATGGGCGCGGCATCTCGTCGCGGTTCCTGAATATTTTTGTGAACATTACCGTCTCGCCTGTTCATTCGTCATGTGCGGTACGTATTTAAATTTACAAAACTGTATACTGTATTATACTAAGTGCATATTTGAACATACATAAATTTCTTTCGTAGAGCTCATAGAACTTTGGAAAAAATTCTCTCATGCATATGCCTTTTGTTATAACTTATAAATTACAACAAAAAAATAACAAGGAAAGTCCATCAATATTTCTTTATATTACAAAATATATATATATCATTATTTGTAATAATTTTGAATTGTTATTGCTTAAGATGAAATATACATAACATGTTTTATCATTAATTAACAACGTTTTAAGATCCATAAATAAATATTTCAAAGACACTAAAAAAAAGTCTGTTGAAAGATGTTTGATAAGCTCATTTAATTTTACAGATCTCCAAGCATTTTCTCAAAGCCGTGCATCACGCACAAGGAGCAAAATTTGATTGAAGTGCGGAAGTAGTTAATTAAAGATACACACATTCAACGACATAAGATCCCCAAACGAGCTAGTGTATCTCTTATCGCGAGAGATTACTTTGGACAGTATACAACAATTTACGTGAAGGGACGAGTGCGGGAGAACGGACGCGCGTGCCCAGGTACTTCTAGCTGTCGCAAGCTGCTCTAATCGAGTCCCCCAAGTGTCCTGAAACCGCTGGTGTTTCTTCCGTCGAGCGAGGAGAGAGTAAGAGAGAAAAACGTA
Source organism: Prenolepis imparis (assembly GCF_030444845.1). NCBI lineage: Eukaryota > Metazoa > Arthropoda > Insecta > Hymenoptera > Formicidae > Prenolepis > Prenolepis imparis. The sequence continues at coordinate 16,768,707 of NW_028141166.1, read as the reverse complement.
GCTAGGGGTGGGATACGAGCGAGAGAAAAGACGGCCAATCCAATTCCGTGCTCAAACCCGACTGTCGTGATGGTGGAGGATGGCGAAAAAACGCAGCCACCGACCGGGGCACAAGGCGAGGTAGGTCTCCGGGCTTTTTTGCGTTTAATCAAGGATATTCGCGGTCGGCTGGCTCGCTATTTCAACTCGCCGAGTGTTAACTGAGGCGCGCAACCACCACCGAGTATCATACCACAGGAAGTGGATGAAGGAATCTTCGTCCTTTGACCTCCCAGAGACGACTCCTGCCTCGCAATCATCCATAACAGTCCTCGTTGTAAATTGCAACGTCCATGACGTTTTCGCTTACTGTGTCTTACTGTGTTATATTTTTCAGCTTCTTACGACAACCAACTAAACCAGGTATTATAGACGGCCGTGAAAAAAATAAGCTCAAGTCATTATAAGAGAAAAAAGAGAGAAAAGTAGAGAGAAAAATCTCAAGATTATGCGTTATCTTGATCAAAATATTATCTCATGATTCGAACAGTGTATCAAACATCGAAATAAAATTATGGGTTTTATGTTTAGGTTCATTTTTATAACTAGCATTTATCAAAGGATATATAAATCATAAATATTATGTTTCATTAACACATCACACCCCCATCAGCACTATATTAATAATGAGAATCGAAATCGAATTAATCCTGATCAATTAGATCAAGATCTCGCTGTTGAGACGCCAAGGAATTATATTTGATTCGTAGAATTTAATAAAATCGATTAGAGACGCAACACCCCTTTCACTATCAAGATAGTCTAGACGTGATGTAGCAGGAGACGACAGCTCTAATTTTGTCCTTAAGTATCAAGTATTTCCGCTGTCATTCTCGTAAATTACTTCATTCTGATGACGCGTTGATCGCCGAAAACACCCTCTGAATTTCAAGTGGGTCACTCGATGGGGGTTACTGACATCTTTTCTACAAGGAAGTATGGTCTTCCATGATCGCGGTGACTGCGCAATAGCATTCCATCAATATTGTCAGAAAATATATATGTTTGTCGCGTGCAATCCAAAGAAAAGTCATATCTTATTATATTATAAAAAATAATGGATTATATAAAATACACATTATATTTATACAAGCAATAATTTACGATAATTTGCATATTTAATTTAAAATATATTAGAATATTCATATTAGAAAATCAAAAAGAATATTGATTATAAGATGAGCTTTATCTGGTTAGTTAAATTTTAGTACAACTAGGAATAAATAGCAACAATATCCGGTTCCAAGGAGTATATCAATGCTTTTGAATTATGGCGCAAACAGTGGAAGAGTTGTTCCTTCAAGGATTAGAGCCGTGATAATCATGAATGACGCTGGTCGAAACAATGCGCCCGGCATCCGTTGCCACGACAGGGCGTGAGTTTCGTCTAACCGGTTGAACCGGGGGTGAAGAGTGGAGGCGATGTCAGAGTACGGTGATGTATGGCTAAAGCGAGCTCGGGAAATACCACGTGCCCCGCCACCTAGCATACAGCAGCCCCGTAAGGATTAGGGTGGCGACCTACTATATTCTGCAACGCAGCGTTTCGTGATGCAATTGGATTCCTTCGGCAGTCAGCACCCTTCCTTTCACGCGCCCTCAAATCTATCGTCACCGACCATCGCTTTAACTACAGGATCATTGATCTCATATTTATGAAATTTTTTCTATTTCTAGTTAGAGTGCTTTCTGTGGAAAGATCTAATTTTGAAGAGTCAATGCAATATATATATTGTTTTTACGATATAATAGTTTAATCGGATATTACGCATAATACTAAATTTAACAATTGCAATTTAATATTTAAATAATTTTAAAGTAAATTATATTTAACATTATTGTAACACACACACACACACACAATTATACAATAATATAAGAAAATGTATACAGAGCAGTACGTTTAAAGGAAAATTTAAGAATAAAATTTCTCATACGACACTTATCAAGTCTCATTAAGCATCATTATCTTTAAGTATTTTAAATATTACATAGAATTATGTAGCCAAATTCATTTTTGGACATTTTCATAAATTGCTATTTAATGCATATATCCATATACATCCATAAATTATAGATAAGAAAATGTTCTATCCATGAACTTATTGTATATTTTATTGGCTTTGTAATTTTTTTTCTATTTTAGCATATACTACAGATAATATATATCAGCAAAAATATTTTGTTTTAATTGTGAGTTTTCCTAAAATTGAGATTTCTTATATAATATATATAATATATATGATGTAAAGGGGAAAATCAATGGAGCTCGTGTGCAATGAGTGTTTTCTATTATTCTAATGATAGAGAAAATAGGAAACTCTAACATGAAAGTGATGACAATTATACGAATCGTGATTGTTTGCGTAAAGTAATAAATAGTTAAGTGTTTTTCTGGACTCTCAAATAAAACCAAAATGAGAAAGCTACGCAAATGGACTTTACAATTCCGAGACGAGAAGAAAGGTTCTACTCAGACTTCGTTTTACTTCGTCTTATGTAACTTTTATTGGAATTTTTTTTTCTCGTGCTTACCACACTCTATCATTTCTTGTAACGAAATCTATTTCTCGTGACGGAATTGATTATTCGAATACAAATAAAATAACATGCTATTTCATAATGATTCCTGTTGTAAACCAAAACACAAAAAATGTTTTGCTTTGCGTATTTAATATTAAAACATTAAATTATAACGTGAAATATTTCACGAGTGGGTTTCGGCTAAAACGTTTTTTAAAGAATAATTTTTCCTTATCGCATAGATTGAAAATCAGTTCCAAATTAATCAATTAAAGATTAAATAAGGGGCTGCACACAATTAAAAAAAAAAAAAAATTTTTTTTAAATTTATTAGCAAATTAACTCTTTAATCAGCTGATTTCTGTCAAAGAATATTAATAAAGTGTTAATTTGTTAATTAAATTAATAAAAAAATATATGTTATAAAAATTAATAATATGTTTCAAATAATATGTTATAATTCCTTATCTGCGATTAATACTTTTGACAGAAATCGGCTGATAACTGTCAAAAATATCGAGTTTAAGGAATTATGACACATATTATTTAAAACATATTATTTTATTTTTTATAACATATATTACTATTTTAAAAATTAATTAGCAAATTAACGCTTTAATCAGCTAATTTCTATCAAAAAATATTAATAAAGCATCAATTTGCTAATTAAATTTTAAAATAATAATATGTTATAAAATGTAAAATAGTAATAATGTTATAATGTCTTATCTGCGATTAATATTTTTTGACAGAAATCAGATGCTAACTGTCAAAAATATTAACCGAGTTTAAAGAATTATGACATATTTTATTTAAAACATATTATTATTTTAATTTTTATAACATATTATTATTTAAAAAATTAATTAGCAAATTAACGCTTTAATCCGTTGATTTCTGTCTATAAATATTAATAAAATGTTAATTTGTTAACTAAATTTTAAAATAAAAATATGTTATAAAAATTAAAATAATAATATGTTTTAAATAAAATATGTAATAATTCTGTAAACTCGGTTAATATTTTTGACAGTTATCATCTGATTTCTGTCAAAAAATATTAATTGCAGATAAAGCATTATAACATATTATTTACAACATATTATTATTTAACATTTTATAACATATTATTATTTTAAAATTTAATTAGCAAATTGTTGCTTTATTAATATTTTTTGACAGAAATTAACTGATTAAAGCATTAATTTGCTAATTAATTTTTAAAATAGTAATATATGTTATAAAAATTAAAATAATAATATGTTTTAAATAATATGTTATAATTCTTTAAACTCGATTAAAATTTTTGACAGTTATCAGCTGATTTCTGTCAAAAAATATTAATCGCAGATAAGGCATTATAACATATTACTATTTTAATATATTTAACATATTATTTTAAAATTTAATTAGGAAATTAAAGTCTTATTAATATTTTTTTACATACATCAGCAGTTTAAAGCGTTAATTTGCTAATTAAATCATAAAATAATAAATAGGCTATAAAAATTAAAATAGTAATATGTTGTAAATAATATGTTATAATGCCTTATCTGCGATTAATATTTTTTGACAGAAATCAGAGGATAACTATTAAAAATATTAATCGAATTTAAAAAATGATAACATATTATTTACAACATATTACTATTTTAATATATTTTTAACATATTATTGTTAGAAATAAGGAATCGGAAATAGAGAACAGAAAATAGGAATAGGGAATAGGGAACAGTTCAATATGAAACATATGAAATATAATTTAGTAACGCAAAATAGAGGAACAGAGGAATAGTGTTAAGGTAAAGTGATGAAATTTCTCTATTCTGCTTCTTACTATAAATTACATTTCATATATGTTTTATATTAAACTGTTTCCTATTTCCTGTTCCTGTTTTCTCTCTGTTCTCTATTCCCTTTCTTATTCCGTTTCTTATTCCTTTTATTGTGCGCAGCCCCCATATTTTAATATATAACACAGAAATAATTGTCAAAAAGTTTTTATCATGTTCATGAATATGTAAATGTGCATGGACCAAAAAACGAGAATTTTTAATACTTTTATTTGCTTGGCATATATTTTTTTTAGTATTTTAAAGAAAATTATGTAATTCATTGTTTTAATGAAAAAGTTAACATATAATTTCTTAAATTTTTTAATATAAAGTTAACATATAATTTCTTAATTCTTTTTTCTGAATTGCATTCTAGATAATTTCTGGTGATTAATCTACATATACAGATAATGTTATATGTATATATATATACGCATATGCAATACACTCACCGATACGATGCGCAGCTGCGGAGTTCTATAGTACAAAGCGTTGATCTATAACATATAAAAAACACAAATTATGTATACAAAATAGTTTTTAAAATAATTAATATTTGAAGAATTCAATAATGCGCAATTTTATTTGTATCGTAAAATATATTTAATAAAATTACGTCATAAAAACTATTAAACTTTTTAATAATTTTATTTGTATCGTAAAATATATTTAATAAAATTACGTCATAAAAACTATTAAACTTTTTAATAATTTTTTTACATCTAAAAATTTATATAAAATATAATAAAATTTAATTTTTGAAAAGTAAGTTAAATAATTATAAACTGTATAAACAATATTTATTATAATATAAATTTATTTATTTATATATTTATATAATATTAATTTTTATATAAATTTGTTTCAATTATAACCTCTGCTTATACCGCATGGTTGCTCCGCCGTTGCCCGATGTTTCCCCGCGCCTCATCCTCTTCCTTTTTTTCTTTTGCCCGTACTTATAGCGTCTTTTTGCCACTTACGCAGCACACTCTCGCGAAAATATACGATCACGCGCGCTCATTAATGAGCAAAATAAAATAATCGCACGATAGTTTGAGAGAGAGAGAACGACACTCCCGACATAAATATACATTAATATCGTACGCGACTCTACACACGGCACTTCATCCGATTTCAATCGCGCGATACTTGTGCAGAACTCCCGACATTAATCGTACGTAACTTACTTCGGCACTCCCGCTTTTAATCGCACGTATATTTAATGCGCTTTTGTTAATTATATGCGACGCATATTTGAGAGAACAGCACGCGACAATTGTAATTAAACGAAGCTGCGATCCGGGCGGCGCGACGCACCAAGTTTACGCGGGATGCCGCAGTGATGCCACCTGTCTAATTAGAAATTATCAGTCGCAGTCTCTCGCGATTAATCGATTATTGTAAAGATCGATTAACATAGAGCGACTTCTCGCGTACCTTGTGATACATGATGCACTTCGTGTGTCGCGCCGCGCGGATCGTAGCTTCGTTTAATTATTATTGTCGCGTGCTGTTCTCTCGAATATAAAACAAAAGCGCATTAAATATACGTACGATTAAAAGCGGGAGTGCCCAAGTATGAAAGTAAGTTACGTACGATTAATGTCGGGAGTTCTGCACAAAGTATATATCGCGCGATTGAAATCGGAAGTGCCGTATAGAGTCGCGTACGATTAATGTATTTATGTCGGGAGTGTCGTTCAAATTATCGTGCGATTATTTTATTTTGCTGATTAATGCGCGCGCGGGACCGTATATTTTCGCGAGCGTGTGCTGTGTGTAAGTGGCAAAAAGAGAGAGGAAGAGGATGAGGCCCGGGGAAACATCGGGCAACGGCGGAGCAATCATGCGGTAAGCGCAGAGAGATGAGGTTATAATTAAAACAAATTTATATAAAAATTATAATTATATATATATAAATATATAAATAAATAATTTATATTATAATAAATATTGTTTATACAATTTATAATTATTTTAACTTACTTTGTAAAAATTAAATTTTATTATATTTTATATATAAATTTAGATGTAAAAAAATAATTAAAAAGTTTAATAGTTTCTATGACGTAATTTTATTAAATATATTTTACGATACAAATAAAATTGCGCATTATTGAATTCTTCAAATATTAATTATTTTAAAAACTATATTTTGTATACATAATTTGTGTTTTTTATATGTTATAGATCAACAGAGATAGAGCTCCGCTGCTGCGCATCGTATCGGCGAGTGTTGCATGCGTATATACATATCTGTAGATTTTGTAGATTATATATAGGTACATTATAATATGTAGATTAATCATGAGAAATAACATATTAATATCCTTGCGATGTTTATTAGAATAAAAAGATCACTTTTATAATTAGAATATACAATTAAATCTATATATATATATACACGAGAAAAACGTATTCGTGATTTTTAATTACGAATGTAAAATGCGAACATGCACCAAAACAATAATTTTACCAGCAGAACAAAAAATATTGATTTATAGCTATATATATATATTATATATATATGTAATTCGAAGTGGTTCCTAACCAAAGCTTGATAAATTTCCTACTCATATATCTTACGAAAAACGTCAGAATGATTAGGCTTTTCTCTCTGTTACATGTTTTGTAGATTTAAAATATATATATATATCTCACAGACAATGTCTACAGAAAAAAAATACAGAGATTGAATAAGATGGGAGGAATTTGAAAGTCTGAACACCATTTATCGATAATGCTGAATTACATTCTTATCGGCGTCATTTAAAGATATATATATATATCTTTCACTTTATCACAAACACATTTCACGAAATGCATTGTGAAATCATCTGTTCTTTTTTTTGCATTGTGCATTTCTCTTCTTCTCTCTTTTTATCTGAAGCATTTATAATTATGTATCTATCTCATTTTGGATAGATGAAAGTGTTGTGCAGTACAGATACATATTGTGCAGCTGTAAACAGCTGATCTGAGATTAAAAGAGTGAGTTTGGTGCAAGAAATAATGACAAGTACAAATTCTGTGATACATATTTATTTATTTTTGATCTCTTTATTATCGTACAATGAAGCAAAATCATATCATGCTGTAGTCATCATTCATGGAGTCCTTACTGGAAGTGATAGTATGGAATTAATTAGTAATAGGATCCAAGAGGTAAGCAAGCTAACAATAGAACGAAAGCAGACATCTCAATATCATTTTAATGCATAAATATGACACATTAATTTTGTGTGATTATGACAATGTATTTTTACAGATACATCCTGGGACTCCAGTTTATAATACGGTCAGGTTTGCAGGCTGGAGCAGCCTGGAACCAATGTGGCAACAAGTAGAGGAAATTGGTATGGATGTGCTTTCTGTCGGTGCTGCATTTCCTGAAGGAATTAATTTAATAGGTTACAGCCAGGGTGGTTTATTAGCTAGAGCAATATTACAAAGATTTCCTATGCATAATGTGAGAAATTTTATTTCCTTGAGCTCGCCGCAAGCAGGACAATATGGAAGTATGTAAAATTATGTTTTAAAAGAGAAGAAAACAGAAATTTTGTTGTAATCATGAAATCTTGTTTCCAGCACGTTTCCTGCGTTTGTTTTTCCCAGATCTAGTTTGTGAAACTGCCTATGAACTTTTTTATTCACAACTTGGACAACATACTAGTGTCGGAAATTACTGGAATGATCCTTACCATCAAGTAAATATAACTTATCTTAATATAACTTATCTATGATTTCATGTATTATAGTGTATTATAATAAATTTTTTGTTCTTTCAGAAACTATATCGTAAATATAGCAAATTTCTACCATATGTGAACAATGAAATGGAAGTTTACAATAATTCTGACTACAAAACAGGTCTAATTAAGTTAAAACGTATGATACTTATTGGAGGACCAGATGATGGGGTTATCACTCCTTGGCAAAGTAGCCATTTTGGATATTATGATAATAACAACACTGTGATAGAAATGCGTGACAGATCTATTTATAAAAATGACTCAATTGGTTTAAAAACATTAGATAGACAAGGCAAACTAAAACTCATTACTGTGCCAGGAATTCCCCATACTGAATGGCATAAAAATATCTCAATAGTAGATCAATTTTTATTACCATATTTAGATTAAATTTAATTCAATATAGGTGAAATAGAATTGAAATTTGCCAAATATATTATAATAGAAGATCCAAAGAATTTATATATTATTACATAATAAGAAGTTATACAATTAGAACTTTATTCTTACTATGACATATTTTTTCCCTCACATTTTATATTAAAAATTAAATTCATATAAATTAAAAAAGAAAGAGATGAAGACACGACATGTGTATATCTATAACACAGATTATTTCATATTTTATATATAGATAATTTTAATTATATATTACAAGAATGTAATTTTTTTATCAGGAATTGTAGTATATAAGAATTATAGACTTAGTTATGGAGAACTCAAATTATTTAAGAAATAGAATCTATAATATGGATCTCTGTATATATTTTAATATTTTAAATTGTGCATGTAATGATATATAATCTATTTGATAAGAAAACACTCTTATACATAATTTTTTAAAATAAATTTATTAATTTCTATTACATAAATCTATTTTGTTCATTTGTTACTTTGACTTAAGTTTTTTAGAGTATCTTAAATATTATTGCCTTATATTTATATATTAAATGTGTTCAGATATATATATATATATAAAATGAATATTTGCAACTTTTATCACGTATCTCGTATATTACAATAAATATTTAAAATTTTTTATTATGAGTGAAACGAGTAATCAAATCTAATGCCCATTTTGGCTGATCGGAAGGAACCATGTGGCCTGCATTCCGTACTAGAACCTCTGTTAAATTATCAACACTTTTTGTGTAACCTGCTAATTCTTTACCAACCATCCATAATTTTCTCGGCGCTTTCGCATATTTCTGTGCTCCGGACCACTGCAACTTCTGTATATAATTCTCTGTGAGTGGATATGCTACAATGATATCCAATTGCCCGTTGTAGATGAGCACTCTATAGTATTTCAGAAGATCCTTTAAAAGAACTATTATAGATTGCATAATGTCTTCTTTCAGATACTTCTCAACAGTGCTGGTTTCGACGTTGAAAGTATTATTACCCACATGTATAGCATATCTTACGTCGACTCTCTGAATCCATTCAGACATCCAATCAGAATCATTGTTGCCTTTTGTAACTAAATAGTTGTAATAATAATTAAAACCAGTTAAATTGTGAAATAGAGATGGAGTCTTAATTAAATCGCCATTAAGGAGTAGATCAAAAATCTCATACGCCTTGAGGAACTGCTTCTCTTTAATAAATTCGCGACCTTTTTGTTCGTATTTTTGGATTTTGGCCTTTCCATTTAGATCTATTAGTCCAAGTTGATACAAATAATCACTATATAACAATTGATTTTCTGGATCACATAATCCATTACCAATGGCTAGACCTTTCAAGTTTATTTTTGTTTCTGCTTTGATATTATAATCTTTAATGGTATGAGACACTGCTGGCACATACTTCCCAGCATATGATTCACCGGTGACAAAGAAATCATTATTTTGTAATTCTGGGAATAACAGGAAAAATTGTACCAGAGCTGCATGAATATCTCTTCCTACATGTGTTTCATTTCTGGCATATCCCTTCTTGTTATCAGTAAAACTGTAGCCTGTACCAACTGGATTATCAATGTATATTACATTGTGGGCCAAGGTCCATGAGTACTTGCGCATTTGTAAAGTTTTATTAGCAGTTACAATGAATGGGCCATTTTCCAGAAAAAGACCAAACATTGAAGACGCGCCTGGTCCACCTTGTAGCCATAATATTACTGGTGCAGTCTTTGGATTGTGCTGTAATATCACAAAGAATTACTTCTAAGCGATTTAATCTTAATTTACAAATAATTTTAATTTATAATAAAACAATATCATATATTATAATTTGTAAAATTTTAAAAATTACACAATCATTTTACATATAATCAGATAATAAGATCGTCGTAGAATAATTACAGAAAATACTTATAAAGATTATATAAATATGGCAAGAGAGGCACACTTATTACGCGTAACCAGCTGTTTCAAAAATCTTTTACAGCTAAACTATTTATAACACAAAGATTACTTGAAAATGCTTACCATAGCTGGAAAGAACCAGAAGAAGAGATTGGAATTGTACTCTTTATTAACTGTGAAATAACCGGAGTAACTGCTAACATCACCCACGTCCTTATGTTGGACGGTAGCCTTTGCTCGCGCCTCTTCGATTTTTCCATCCTCTATCAAAGGCGTCAGGAAAAGCGGGGTGCCAGCATCCTCTCCGTCAGCCAGACGAAATTCCTTCAATTTCGGATATACGTTCAAATATCCTGTACTTTCGTACGGTAATACGAGGCACAATAAGCTCAGAATGAAGACACCGTTCATGTTGCTGGCTAAATCGCGATTAATACAGTCTCCTCGTTGTGAACTGCGAGATCCGTAAATGCGCCCAATTGTGGCTTTATCGTCAATGATTCACGCGTATTATATCAAGTGTATTATCATGCGTATCCAGCATGACATATTTTATTTTTTTTATTCGCTTTACATGTGTTCTGTATCCAAGTCGAGCCAATAATCAGTCAGGCTCTTATGTTTTGTTTACCGTTCCACTGTATCGATCAGCTGATCAAACATAGCCTAACCGCAACTGGCAGGTTTCCTTCACGTGTAATTAGTAATTAGTCATATTGTGCGAGATTTGCTGTTTAGGCTGGAAGCACGCCTTCTATCACCGGAGGTTTAAAAAAAAAAAAAAAAAAAAATTTCCTTCACATATCACGCACAACTCGCGTTTAGGAATCAAAACAAAGTTAGTACGAATTGCTGTACTTATTTACTTCTGTTAATTATTTAATGCATTGTAAATTTATGAATATTTATATTCAGGTTTGTAACACTAGTAATTTACTAAGTTTTTTTTTAGTATTATGTTTCATTATTTTGTTATAGCAAGATAGGCGTCAAAAAAATGCATTATTAATATTTTATGTGTATATTTTTACAGCTGCTGTGATACATCTATTCTACATTAAATCAAGTATTCACACAGCCATATAGATATTCAAAATGAATGATTCTTTCTTGGAAGAGCTAGAGATTTGGAATGGCTCTACAGTAAAACAATCAAAGAAAACAACTGAGGAGCAAGTGGATCGTCATGTAACTACCAGACACGCTACTTCATCTCCGTTACTTGAGTTCTCAGAACAGGATGAGAGAGATAATGTTATGCAACCAGAGAAGAAACATTCCACAACAGATTCAAATACATCTAACATGAAGATTATAGGCAGTAAAGATTCTAAGGTTTCTAAAAAACAATCTGATCAAAATATAAAAAAGCTTTCTGTGAATGTAAAAGCAGAGAAAACTGAGAAGATTATAGATAGTAAAAGGAAATCTGCAGATATGAAAATAAAAGTTGAAAATAACCAGAGCGGAGAACACAAAATAAAATTGCAAGAGGCAAGATATCTTAAGGTACCTGAAAATAAAGTTGCGAATAAAGATCGTGTTCGGCGTTCCGGATCACACAAGGAAACTATTCATTCCTTAAATACTTCCAGTAAGGAGAACAGACATTCTCCTGATTCTTCCAATTCTTGCGATACTTCCAGTAAAGAGAATAGTCGTCCTTCAGATCCTTCTTCCAGAGAGGCTGGTCCTCATTCGATTAAAGAGAAAGGAAAGTTGCTTGATAAATCAAAGAAACCGACTTTTAAAATACAAGATCAAGATCCAGTTGGTTTGCTTACAGCTATTAAAGAACTAATAAGTATGTATACTAAACAAGAGAGTACAAAGATTTTACGTGCTATGCAGGAGCTACATATAAACACCCAAGCTGCCTTGATAAAAAATCTCTTGAACCAAACAGATGATCTTGTCAAAGAAATGCATCCCAGCAAAGATTCTGCTAGAATGAAAGCCTTGATTGAGGAGAATGAGCGGTTACAGCAAGAATTGATTGCTTTGCGGGGGCAAAATGAGAGTCTGCAGAATAAATTAGAAGAATTTGAATTTTTAAAACAAGAAAACGCTGCCTTAAAATTGAAGTGTTATGAATTAACACAATCATAACATCAAACGCGCAATTGCAAGAAAATAAAATATTTAATTTTTTTATGCATAGAGTGCCAATTACGATGTTTATTGCATTTTAATTGCTTATTATTTTAAAAACCATATTTTGTATTGTAGCTAAGAAAAGTATTTGTTTGTGAGAACTACTAAAAAAGAGATTATTACTCTGATAGTTATAATTATATTTGAATGTATCTCTCTTTCTCTCTCTGATACAAACAAAATAATACATAAAAAATAATAATAACATTCTGCTATTTAAGTATTAATACACTATAATGTGGTAAAATGTAATAGAATTTTTACACTCTTATTAAAAAATAATTTTGATTAGATCATCGTTAAAATATCTTATTTTTTTTATTAAAAAGATAGATATACAAAATGTAAGATGTAAGATGTAAGATGTAATATCAATTGTTAGATATTAACTTACATACATGCGCATACTATTTCAAGAAAAATACAAGAGTCTGTCCAATGTGCCTTTTATAATGAAATATTTAATAAATAAATTTATATATTTGCTTATAAAAATTTGCTTTGTTGACATCTTTAATTTTCATGTTTTCTATAATACAATTTGTAATACTTTTATTTTTATATTGATCATTGGAATATGAAATAGCTAACAATCGATACATTTTTAAAATTTACTAATTAGAAGAGATAAATAAGATATCTGATATATTAAAAACTAATAATTAGTTTCTGACCTTTAAAAAATATTTGGAAGAGGATTGATCTATAGTTGGAAATAATGTCTTAGGATTTTTTTTACATCACAATAAACTAATATATTTTTATACATATATATTATTTGTATATATGTACAAACATTCTCTTTTTTGCAATACATTTCTTATTTAAATATTCAAAATGCGGATTTCAAAATTATCCAAACTGCACGGCGATATGCATTTACAATTAAAAAAAACATATAAAAAACTGAAATGCCATTAATATCATTGATTTATGATCTCATCATAACTCCTATTAAATACCTTTAAATGTATAATCTAAAAACATGATATATATTAAACTTTGGCGACAAAAGCATTTTAAGACAATTGTACTCCCCGTTCATAATTACATTTATTTTTAAGAATTTATTATTTTTCGCTGACATCATTAAAGATATCAGTGTTAATATTTTGCACAAACTTTTCAAAAAAGAAAATTTTGATGCATAATAGAAATTGACTGAATTTTATAATTAATAAATATTTTTATATTTATTTATTTATTAATGACCAAATATATATTTTTTAAATCTTATTTATATCTAAGTTTAAGTCATACTTGTTTCGGATTGGATATATACTTTAAGTATATTACTTAAATGCTAAATAATTATTTTCATATGCAATCCTTTATTCACATACGTAGCTATATCCAATATAATTATTTTAATGTATATATTTTTGAGATAAGAATAACTACTTTATTAGATTTTGTTTTATAACAAATAGGCTCTAATTAAATTCCTGAGTTTTTTGTAAGATAAACTTGTTTTTTGTTTTTCAAGTTTGCAAATATGTGCGTGATATATTATACTTGAAAATATGTTTTATAACATCATTTGTAATAAGAAGGTACTTTATTACAATGTGTGAGATATCTTTCTCACTTTCTCTCTTTTTATAGTTTTCTTACAAATAATGCGACATTTTTGTAGAATGTCAGGCTCGCAAAACTTTGGTCGAATAATTGGTTTTCTAGCAACATCTAGTAATTGAGCTTTTTTCAAATTTTGTCCGAGAGACTTAATGATTTTCTAACAAAGAATATTCATGAATAAGATTCATGAAACAATATTCATGAAAAAGAAAAGTGCATGCGCGAACAATAAATTTATTGTATAAATAATGCAAACTCACGTATCTTTTTTAATATCTATAATTTCTTTGGCAATCTTAAACAGAGTGCCGATCTGTTTGTATTTTTTAATAATGCAATTTCTGGAAATAGCTCTCAACACGATAAATGTTGTCTTGCTTATTTTATAGAAAAATCCATTTTGCAAATAGATTTGAAAGAAATGTATATTTAAAAATTTTTCGTATTAAATAGCATTCGCACAACATTTGCGAAAGATTATAATTATTTAAGAATCTTCGTTTTTCTGACAATTCAATTGCGATGAGATAGTTCTGCTTGTCTTCTTTCTTCTTCTTGTCTCTCTTCTTCTTCCTCTTGATCTTCATTATCAGTTCGCTCCCCTTCTTCGGGTGGTCTCGTCCATCTAATAAAACAATTTTTTTTACGATTGTGTTATAGTTCTTAGCTATAGTTAAAAATAAAGATGTGTTTAAGTCGATTGTTAATCGATTATCAGGTTAATCAATTATCAGTTGTCTAATCGTTGCTTTATATATAGTCATTAATAAAATCCTTTGTATTAAAACTTTTATATGCATATCTTACAATTAATTTTTATAAATAACCAGAAAAGTGCAATAATATTATAATAATACACAAAATTTAATATTACAGTAATATTTTAAATTTATAAACCTAAAATCATTATCTCACCTGATAAGTGTTTCTGGCGATCTGTAAAGGAAGATTAATTTGGCAAACAGATCTTCTTCGAGACATAAGTCGTCGCTTTCGCGAACCAAATAAATATCTAAACAGAGGCGAAGGATTCTGTCGACATAGGGTAAATCGTCAAACATGATCTTGGGTGCCATATCGCTAACGATTTTCCGCATCATCTGGCTTATGACTATTACCGCTGTAGTGTATAATCCGAGGATCCTGTGTCATATTATATTGCAATTATACAAAATGTTATTAAATATAATGACAATGACAAATTATAATAAGCTTATAATTTTTTTTCATTATTTTTCTAAGATTACATACATACAGTATATGTGTATAAATATATTTTTATATGAGGCTATTTTTATTTTTACTATTAAACTATTAAATTTACCCAAAGCCGCTGATGAAACTTAATTCCTTGGGGAAAGCCTTATCGTTGAATAGAAACATCATTATGTACTTATCACAATCGTTTAGTGGCACCTGTCTCAAAGTATCATTGTATAGATAGTCAGTGCATGTCTCATGAACCACCCACCATTGTTGATGAGCGCAACAATCTTTGTCTGTTGATAATTGAACACTAATGTTTCTGTAAAGATAGCTGTCATCTTCATCTTCATCTCTCTGCGCTAGAAGCATATAAATAATATTTTTATTTTTCTTAATACTGATCTTCAATTAACTTTTAATTATGCTCGTCTAATTAAACGTCCAATTATGCTTACGTAAACGATGCGACCGCATTAACTGTGAAACAACGTTGGTGCTTCTAGCGGTGACTTTGAGAAATTTTGGAAAAGCGCTTTGGAATATTATTGTTGCATTTACTGCGCTAGGATCCTCATTTAGTATATTCACCAACGTTTGTCTTACAGGATCTAAAGGCAGCAGTTTTATATCACGAACCGTCGTGGTGATTCCAGAAGAATCCTTGGCGTCTGTTTTTCTTGAAACTGTCCATTCCACATGTACAATCACTGTCGTAGTATTAGAAGTTAATTCTGTTTTCAATCTGAAGAAAAAATAATAATGATATGATAAATATTTTAAATGTTTTTATACGCTTTAATGCGTGAGATTTTATCTCTCAACGCTTTTATTTAACATCATAATTTTTTCAAGAAAAGTACATACATATATTTCTAATTTCCCCTTGCTCAATTTGATTGCGTTTTAATAAATATCTCTAGATTTTAAATTAATTATTTTAAAACTACTTTTTTCTAAATAGAACAAACCTGTTTTTATCGGGTGGAGAGATACTCCAAAATTTTCTCGAGAAAGTGCTGAATCTCACTGCAGCTACATCAGAATAAATGTAATTTTCGAAGAAAGTGACCGCCGATCTGTCTGTCGAATTTATATTTATAAGAGTTTTATATTGATCTTCCGTGTATTCAATGATAGAGCTGCCTTGCGCCGACATGGAATAGATGGGCTCATATGGGCCGATACGTATTTTCATGGAAACATCATAAGGTAAATTCGATGTGCCAACTGTACTGCCAAGCGCAAATAAGAGCAGCGGGAACCAAATTAATCCGATTATGATGAAAAGAGTACTTCCGCCTACCAAATACTTGCTCATTTGCTTTTTCTTTTCTCCACGTGGCTGAGGAAAATCTGATTCGACTCCTCGCATGCACTATATATTTTATAGAGAATATTAGATAGTACAATTTTTATACATATTTGCAAAATATTGACATAATTTAGTCTTTTTCCCTTTTCTATATGCTGAGAAAAAATTAATTACGTACTTTTTTACATAAATATTATACAAAAATTTTAAGTAAAGATTTAAAGTAAGATTGAAAAAAGTAGTACTTTTATACAAATAATATCATATATATTATAATAATAATTCTTATAGAACTTACTTTGATTTGATAAATGCTAGCAAAAATATCTTCCATCTTAAACCAATCCATTATAGTCATAGACGTATCAGTCCAGATCCAATCCATGACTGCGCGAAGTTCAAAAAGAAACGGAACCAACATAAATCTACGGAATAATTTTAGGTCAATATAAAAATAATTTTTCATATATATTTGTAATAAATATTTTACCTACCCTTTGAATAAGACATAATTTACAATGCTGTATTTTTTGCATAGAAAGTTACCCAGTATTCGAGTCGGGTAACCTTGTCGTAATTGATACGCTGCTAGTAAAAGATAAAAGCATTTCACCATGTACCAGATTTGCGGCGCAAGATTATCATTGAATTGTCTGCAATTATTAATATGTTATACATAGTATAAATGTTCAGAAAAGATAATAATATATTTTACCTTTCTGTTACGCTCGGTAAAATGAAAAACATCCAAAGATGAACACCGAATACTAAGCAGTATTGGAAAATTAATTTTCCTACAATATATTTTCTAAGAAAAAGAGCTCTATCGATAACGATTAGGGCAAATTGCAATAGCAGCATCAACAGAAAAGGCAGAGGAACTCGATTTTCCTGAAAATAAGCCGTTACTCCGCCATCGCCTTGTTGAGTCTGAAATTGGGGAACACAATCTTACACATATACAATACCTATTATTATTTATATAAATATAAATAGCTTTACAAATTTTGCAACTCAATATACTTACTCCGAATGCAGAGAATCCGAAGATGAGTAAAAGGAAATTGAAGAAGTCGCAAAGAAACATGTAAGCGTAAACATTTGTTTTCTCTTTGCCTGCCGGATTGATAATTATCTCAAAGAAATTTGTTATTGGTTCGGCATATTTATTAACACTGTTAAATTAAAAGAGATAATTTGACTTAACGAGGCAATATATAGAACAAAACTTAAAGATAAAGTTTCTTAAAATATTATTTCTATTTAATCTATTGTGTATATAATTAAGATATCAGAAATATGTAAATATATAAAAATTTTCACATTTTATATATTATATAATTTATATAATATATATATAATACATATATTAGGGTGGTCCTTATATTTACTCTTCATCGAATTTTTTTTTGAATTTACTTCGCGGCATTCCCCAGAATATTTCCAATCCACAAAAAAATAATCCCTGCCAAATTTCAGTTTGATCATGTCCCCCAGCTTATTAAACATTTAAATACACATGTATTAAATTTTCTAAACTGATTTTTAAAGCGTATTTTCCACAAAAACAGCCTTTTTTAAACATGTATGTTAAGTTAAAAAAATATATAACAGAGAACTTTTCTTTTTTTCTTTAAACATATATATGTCTTGCTTTTCTGCATTATTTGAGACCTTATACATATCATTTAAACAATTAGGTGAATTGTTAATAAAAAATACATATGTATGTTATAAAAATATATATGCATGTATTATATATGTATGTACATGTATATATATATATATATATATATACATATTGCAATTTTTTAAATTCAGTAGGAAGCAATAGATTTTGACATTTGGACTTATATATAAGAAAGAAAGAGATTTTAAATCTAATCAGGTGAAGTGATCTCTCTCCACCAAACTCGACGCTCGGCGCTCGGCCACGTACTGTCGACTCTCGCTCTCGGCTCTCGGCCTCGGCCTCTCGACTTCATTCTTGGCTGTGAAGTTAGATTTCGCCGTCAGTTGGCGATACCGCTGCGCAGAATATTGCGGTCAATGGTGGGGATTAGTCTCGTGCGAGACGTGCAGCGTAGTGGACGTATGGGATGCGCTAGTCTAATGAAAAGGATAGGAGAGAGAGATGTTTCGCCGGGCCCGATTCATTCTTGGCTGTGAAAGTAGGTTTTACCGTTAGGTGGCGACACCGTTACGCAAAGTCTTGCGGTCGGCGATGGACATATGGGCATTAGTTTCGCGCGAGATGCGCAACGTGATGGACGTATGGAGAGGCGTGAGTCTAATGGGAGCAGGTATTTTGATCGAAAGATTCTTGAAAATTCTATTTTTCGCTCGCATTTTCGTTAAAGATTTAAATATTGAATTTTTCTGCATTGCGTAATTAATTAATATATTTTTATACATGCATTGCAATAATTTTCATGCATGCATTGCAATTTTTAATATCTAATCGAATATAATTATACACGTGCGAAGTTATATGCAAAAAGAAATCACCTCGCCAGCCCAGACCTAAAATCTCTTTTTTTCTCTCTTTAAGTATCAAATGCCAGAAACTACTGCTTCCTACTGATTGTGAGTTTTAAGAATTGCAAAATGTACGCATATACATATATATGCATATATATGCTTATATTAATTATTACTTACGTTATATCCATTGCTTTAGAAAAAGATTCACTGTGAGGATGCACTTCTCCTTGCACGACGACGAGCCTCTCGTTATCGTCTGTTGTTGATGGAACACCGCGTGTGTCATCCGTTGTACGAACGTTCAAAGATTGCTCTTGAAGTGTCTTTGTCTCTGTATGAGAACTACAACACATTAAAGAGATAAGCATGACATATTAATAATTATAAAAATTGACATATTGTGAAACTAAAACATTTTTTAGTAATTAGATTGTTACGTACTCGGTTTCTTTCTCTGTGCTAGATTCTTCTTGTTCTTTGTCTGAAGAAGGTAACTTTGACGTTACAGTTAATTGAGAAGGAATAACTTTCCGTTGTTTTAGAGACGAAGTCCATTGGCCCAAAGATTTTAACATAAATCTATAAATCAATTACATGACATTATATTTTATGAAATATTTCTGCATATGCATAATGTTATTAAGTATATCTTTCTGCATACCTATGAAAGAATAATATAAGGAGCAGTAATAAATCCCAAAGAGCATAATTAGGTCTCTTTAAAATTCCCATAATTCTCGGCACGTATAATGGGTGACTTGGTGGAACTCGTGGTGATGGAATCAATTCCAATTGAAAAATACATTTTATTATGACAATGGCCTGAAAATTTTTATATTTTTGATTTTATTATATCGAAAATAAGTTTATTATTTAGAAATAAATTATGAAATGTATTTCTCACCTCGACATATGCAATCAATGTTACCCAGAAAGTCTTAGAGGGTCGCGGGATCGTTAAAGAACCCCACAAAAACACCATAAGCGGCAGTGGTGTCGACAGTACAGATGCGTTCTTAATTTGATGAAGGAATACCATAAAGTAACAGAGTAAACTAGAATGAGCCAGGATTCCAAACCAGATAGATGCTGCCAGCTGTATGATGGGTGGTTGATCCACTTCAGAGAGTTCTTTAATCTCTTCGTCTTGCTGCGCTGCTAAAGCTTGCGCGAAAAGTGTGCTGCATACATAAAATTGTCCAGTCAATTATATTTTGTAACACTAAATAATTTAACAACACAAATCCATAGAAGAAAGATGATGTTATATGAAATATGGATCTTACGTAACACACAAACAGATTATTTAAAATATAGAAATCTTTAACAAAAAATAAAAAAATATGAATATAAAATTTTAATTTAAATCGAAACCTTATATATATGTAAAAAAATATTTTAGAGAGAAATATTTTTTATATTATAATACACATAAAAATATTTTCAGATTTTAAAATTAAACAGTATAAATTAAAATAAAAATGCATCTTTCTTCTGTGAGAACTCGATATCAAAAGCACACTTAAAGCTCAGAAATTATCCCTGTGGAAATAAAGTTAAAGACATCTGGAAATATTAAGACGTTCACCGCAGTGAACGTCGTTTATTTTTGTCACTGTGCATGATAGTCAAAGGAATATGTAGATCATTTATCATAAGGCAGTTTTCTTAATTATTACATGATTCTCGTTGCAAAGTGATTCTATTTTTATTAAAGAATTTGTCACGAAATATAGCACGCAAAATAGATGTGATAGGCAAATAGGATACAAAAGGATTTTGATTGACGTGCCGCATGCGAAGACAGGCGTGCAAATAGTGCGTGTAAAATAATAAAGAGGCCGAGCATATCGAGGTGCTTAGATTTCACGACACACTTTCGGTACCTAGAGGAGGACATGTCCAATCCTCGCTCCAAACTCGGGGCCAAAATTCGGATATGCGGCACTGCTAGCGAGCTCTCCTTCCTGACACAAACAACACCATGCTCTTTCTACGTTTACTTCGTACAAGTGTATTTCGAACACAAAAAGTTCTAATTAAGATCCAAAAATTTCTACATTATCAATCATACACATACACAATGATAGAGAAAAAAATTATGAAAGGAATTTTAATAAAAGAACAGATTAAAACAGATAAATGGATATCAGAATATTTAATCAAAGAATTTGATTTGGATTTGTTATTTCTTCGTTTTATTATTGGGATAATATAAGACTCTTATATAGCGACTAATTCGATCCATCATCCATAACCGCTTCTTATATGTTTGATATTACATAGATATCACGCTGCCAAGTTAGAAGAGACATTATCGATTTTAATTTTGTGATTTTTCTTAATTTATAATAGGGCACGAATCTTTTAAGTCGCAGATTAATACTCGAATTTGATATTTAAACACATATAATATATTTTTTAAATATGTATATATATCTTTTTTAAAATTTTGTTTAATATCAGTTTTTAAACAAAACACCGTCCTTTAAAAGTAAAATAATAATTCACAAAATAAAGTTTAAAATATATTAAAAAATATAAGATAAATTTTTGAATAAAATGAAAAAATTCAAACAAAACTTAGAAAACAAAGATGCGAATATAATCATGCGAAGAATAGACGATTAATTTATTTTTACAATCAAGCATGCACAGATAAGATTAAGATGCAAAATTAATTATAGTTTGTTAAAGTTAGTTACTATGTAAAATTACTATAAAGATAAAACTTTAAGTGGAATTAGTATTACTTTAGCCAAAAGGATCAGCTTAGTCATAGGCATTATAAACTATAATTTTACTTAAAGCATTTTACAGCAACATAAAAGCCCTTACTTTTCATCTTGTGGGCACAGTTGGCTCGGACCTTCACCAGGATCAAATGGTTCCTCCGTATTGCCGTTTGTAGTCAATCTGTTACAGCGAGCACACTTACTACTAGCATCTACGTATTTTTTTAAAATTCTATAATCGCTAAACCTACTTTGTATACTTACAACTTCTTTAAATACCGGGTTTAAGACTTTTTACTAATTTATGCTCTAATGGGACATCAGGGAAACACGAATTAACTACAAATTTTAACGTCAACTAATATTTTGAAGTATACGTTGCAACATTAAAGAGCTACAAATTAATTCTTTACCGCAGCTTTTTATTGTTTATTAAAATAATTTATTATTATAATCATAAATAAAAATATTCTTAATAACCCAATTTATATTGTGAATATATATGCGGTAAAGTATTAAAAAGATATATAAAAGAAATATAGGAAGTTAAAGTGTTATGTTGCATAACATATTTACAGGAAATTAGCATCTTATAAAAATATATCTGTTTAAACAACATGTATCTGTTTAAACAAACATATATGCAAATTGCAACTATACAAATTATAAATAATTTACGCAACTATTTACAAGCTGACGCTTGAAAAGCCGGAGAGGAGCACAGTGTGAGATTAATTAATATCTTCCATTTATGAAACCAGGATTTTATAATTATAAACAATAAATAATATAGATTTCTTAAATAGCAAAAGGATAATTTTTTGTGGACGCTAAAATTTTTATGGAGTTAATAATAATGAATATATATACAGTTTCTTAATTAATATATAATAAACAATTATAATGCAACTTAATTTTATAATTATAATTTGATATAATATATATGAAACTTACCGTTCCTGTATTAGAGGTATTGGCTGCCACATTTGATTGATTCCTAATCGTGTTCCCATTCTAAAATCTGGTTTCGCCTAAATACATAATAATTGCCAATTATTAAAAATACTAATTACTGCGGTACATTATTTTATTTATTGTGCAAATTAATATTTCTTTCTTCTAATGATGATTTATACCTTTAGAGTTTTTTTCTCTCTTGCTAAAACTTTGCGGATATATCTGTAATCGTGGGAGAATCGATTTAGATATTTCGTCATCGATATTAGAGTACTGTTGATCATCACTAAAAGAAACTTGAAATATGTGAAGAATGAGGCTTTCTTCTCGTCTTCCTTTTCTTTGTCATCTTCCTTCTTGTCTTCTAATTTATCTTCCTCTTCGTCCGAAGTTTCCGGTGTTTTAATCAAGTCTGTAGCTTCTTTATCTTCCGTTTCCATTTCTACTGAAGTGAGACTAGTTCGATCGGGACCCTAATTAATTAATTTTACAATAAATTTTATATAAAAAAATATTGCATACACACATATATATATACAGTGCTTAAATCGTAATCGTGAGCTTGAAAATAATTAAATCTGTCGAGAAAAATGCGAAGGTGCCTATAAAATGTATTGAACAATGTTATCAATCGAATAATTATTACATTTTTATATATATAAAAATTTTAAATAGAATAAAATATAATAATTTTCTCAAACATTTTATTAACAATTTTATTTGTTGATGTTCGAGCTGTAACACTTTTTATTCTATAATTTTCAATTTAAATATTTATATATAATTACATATATAATTATTTTTAATATCGACAGTTTTTAATCATAATCAAGATTCCTATTTTTACAGTTAATTATTATTTTTACAGTTAATTATATTTAATATTTTTTATAGATGGGTACTCATATTGTGCATAATAAGAGTACAATCAGCATATTATTACAAGAGTTATAATAGATTTAAAATTATAAAGTATAAGCTGATTTTTATACAAAACTTGTATACATCAACGATAAAATATCTCGTCAAAGTTTTGCGTGATTACGACAACATGATACAAATTAAATACGATGTTAGACGATGTGAAGACAATAAAGACCACAGCAAGATTTTGCTTTCTATAATTTTCTGCTACGAAGCCGAGAGCTCAGGAAAGAAGAAAGAAATATCATCGACAAATAAAAGCGTTGTACAAACGCTATTAGAATATATATACTATTTAGTCATCATTATTATAGAAGAATACGCTGCGCGCCGATTGCTTTATGTTATTTGTATGTTAAATTATATTTACAATTAGTAAAAAATAAAAATAGCATATAAATAAAAATATTACAGTACATATAATATAAATCAAACTGTGTAAAGAATATCTTATTAAATATATGCGGTAATATCTTATTAAATATATAGAAAAGAAAAAGAAAATTATATAGAAGAGAAAATATAATAATGTTAATACAATAAGTTAATAATTTTTCGTAAAAATAAGACATCAATAAAATAAAAATGCACAAAGGCAGAGTAGAATAGATTGCTTTATCGACAAACGAAGAAGCAGTGATACAGAAGAATGCAATGAGTACTAATAAGAAGAATGTATTAGCACAGAAGTGTGCAATAGGACTTTTCACGGAAAGCAATAGGCAATAATTGAATCTTATTGATGAAGTAATCTGCAGTTGATTTTTCTAAAACAAGGAGAATTTACAAGAAAAAAAGCATTTGTAATAAATTAATCTAATAATATACTTTATGATATAATATATATTTTTCTCTATAAAATATAAGATTCAATCTTCCTCAAGAAAGAGTCAACTGCACAATGAGATCCAATAGTGAGATCTATCGTCTGCTTGGCAGGCGTTTGAAGACAGTATTATACAAGGGTGAAAATTGACGATTATAGCCAAATGAGTGCCTGCAGCGGTCATGCAGCCTTTTAAAGGGAAAAGGGATGTCTCACATCGGTAGCCATGGCAGTCTCGGTCTCGGAGCGAGCGCTCAGATAAGACATGGATGATTTCTTCCGAGTCAAGGGTACGCTTCTACGTCGGAGTCTCAGCGCGTCCTTTTCGGTCCCTCCATACATGGCGACGTGCGTCGCGATTTCAATGTCTGTCTTAATCAGCGTGTTCATCAACTGCAAGGAGACTTACGCGTCAGTTCTCACAATTCACTATTTACATTCGATTTCGTGCGTCGTTTTTGGCCCGGACGTGTCGCGTGGTCTTTCATCTTCGAGGAGGAGAGAGAAAGAGCGAAAGGGAGAGCGGGAGTTGACAGTGCGATCGGTGGACTTAGAGTGAAAAAAGAGATAATGAGTAGTAATGATGGCATACATGAGAAGATTTTGCTTGCAATCTTTGTATAAGAAATTGCTGTTTGGCTATAAAGTAATCTGTTTAATCAAAATGCTCTCTTTTAAAATATTTTTTGAAAATTTCAAGATATTATATATTTTTATAAAAACATAATAAAATATTTTATATTGTACATGTTTATAAATATAAAAAAAAGGTTTCATACATATGTAAATAATTAGAATTGATTTTCATAATATTTGCAATCTTTTCAGGCCTTGATAAACTATATACATATAACTATATGTAACTAATAGTATTTTATTGGGAGATATTAGTGAAATGTAACACAAAAACCTTAATTGTGAATCGAAAATTCATAGCATAATTGCAATCAAATTCATTCCGAAATTCTTGAAAAATCAAAATCTATGATACATATATATATATATATATATATATATACATATATATATATATATATATTTCCTTATTTACATACCTCCGAAACAGTCATTCTCCTTCTTCGTCGCTCTTGTTCATGCTGTTGGAAACGTTTCTTTTCCTTCTTCTCAGCTTCACTGTCAGGAATCAAATCGGTAACATCATCGTCATCCAGATCGTCAAACATGTAATAGTCACCCGATCTGATAGCTAATTGTAAAAGAGATTATCGGTTTTTAATAAGTTATTTGTAATACGTAAACAAAAGCCATGCATGGATGGTGACAATGTAATTAAAAGAAAGTGCAAAAACATTTGAGGCAATTGACTATTATAGTGTCATTTTAGTATCATTACACATTTCCGCGCTATTAAGAATACACAAATATGCACGTAAATACGTCAATAGATAATTAAATAATTACGAAATTTATTGATACAACAGCCACTTCAAATTATACATAAGCTTTTATGTTTATAGACTGTACATTTTATATACAAGTTAAATTCTCTATGAAATAAATTTAGGATTATGGGGAATATCAGTTAGTAGAGCAATGCACAGATAGCTGTAATATACATTTACCCTCTCTGTTAGTCTTCGGCGTACGAATTTTGTACAATGGCCGTGTTCCTGGATAGAGTTCATCTAATAAAAAGACACAAAAAATAAAATAAAGATAGAAAAGCTAAAAAAAGTTAGCAATATCGATACAGAACATATCATATATTACAGTATGTATATCAAGTAATTCACAATTGAATTCTTCGATTCTGCTGTTGATGAGATTGCTGTATAAAAAATTATAATCTATTAATAAGTATAAAGAAAATTTCATTTGTTTTATAAAAATAATTTTAGATTTTTATATATATGTATGTATATATAAAAGCTCTAAGAAATATATATATATATACATACATATATATACATATATAAAATAAATCATAAATTATACATGTATGTATATATAAGAAATTTATAAAATTTTATTATAAGATTTATCATTAAATGATAACAGATAGTTAATTATGATAAAAGAAATAAGAAATAATAGAGAGAATAATAAAAGATTGAATACGCATAAATAGAAACCTGCAAATGTAAACATTTATGTACATTAATATTAATTCCTTTTAGTCATATCATACGTCTTATATCATACAATTTTTCACTACTTAAAAAAGAAAGGAAACACTCCTACCACTCCTAACAAGACGAGACCAACATCAGACAATGTAAAGTGTTTCGTGAAAGATCTATGCAGGCGTGAAGGAAGCGTATGTATAAGACATCGTAGCACACTGGCGACGAAGAGAGATTGTTGTAGATGAGCGATTACACGTGTGATGCGAGTGCGGGGAGCGAGAGACCGTCGAGATGATCGATTGACGTGGGGTCTGCAGCTCGTTCATCCACGGCGGACCGCTCGGGAAGCTGGATTGACGCCGGTATCGTATGGAAGATGTTAGCGATCGATCGGTCGGACCCCGATCGTAAGGCGGGGGCGAGAACACCGGGAACGTCTCGTCTGGTGACGGTCCCCGAGGATTCAGCTCGCTACTGGGCGGTGAACCGAACGAGATACGGGTCGGTTCGAGATAGCCCTCGAGGCTGACCGTCATAACGGCGGAATTTGGCGTGGGAGCCTGCAATAGAGACGCCGCTCTTGGCGTCAGCGGAGGTGGCTCTTCGTCATCCTCGTCCAGAGGCGTCTGATATCCTTGCGGAGGCGTATGATCCGATACGCAAGAGCTCACGCTGGAAGATCTCGCCAGCGGCGCCTGTCCCTCTTTTTCACGCATTAAAGATACAGATATATTGGATATTATATCTCCGCATGTAATGAATGCGGTGCAGCAACGAAGGGGAGATCACGACGTTGCGAAAAGTTTTACGAAATTATTTGTTAGCGTAGAACTGAAGATGATTGATATTTATGTAGAATGTAGAGAATAAAGAGTGTCGATTCTTGAAAAATTATTTACAACTTATCTATTTTAAGTTAGAACATTTGTAATTACTAAAATAGAATATGGACTTTAGGGGCTTTTTAAAATTGATTATTAATTCAATATAGTTCATGATCAAGATAAAATCTTACAATCGCTTATTGCAGAACAATAATCACATTTTTTTAAGAATTACTTCTTGATAAAATATATTTTTTTATGTGAATGTTATTTAAAATTATTATCGAGAAAGAATTGCCTTACCGACTTTGTGAGCCTGATGTTCTCTGTAAGCTGGTCTCTGTATTCTTTGCTGATTAGCCTTAATCTTGTCCATTTTGAATTTCAGTTTTTCTAAAACTGTTTTCTCCACATTCTCTTGAATATCTATACGCTTCTGATGAAGCTCTTCGAGAAGTTCGGCGCCACGAGACGCTAGAATGCTCATGGCTTTTGTCTCGTCGACTATATGAAAGAAGTAGTAACTTTTGAAGAGTCGTTTCTGTATTAAAAGGAAACAAAGGCATAGTCCATCCCAGACCATGCCGATGTCTTCTCTAGCGACGTTACACTGCATAGGATCCAGCAGTTCGCTGGAGCTCTTGAACTTTTTTAGACATGCGATACCAAGTAACTGCACCAGCCAACAGGCTGAATGTTCAAGCTAGTTATAAAATAATTTAATAATTTTTATATACTCTTCTTTTAGTCTTATATAAATATATATATATATATATATATATATATATATATAATGTGTGTATATATATATATAATATTCTGTGTTTTTATCTATTTTTAATTTTTGTAAATTATATTTTCTATTATGCTACTATTTTCAATGATTTTAATTATTTTAATTTATTTTAAAATTTTCTTTGATATAAGGAAACATGCTTTTTTTTACAAAAAATACAATTTATGTGTACAACATAAATGCAAAAAAAAACTTACGTCTTTGATGAGAACACAGCCCACACCTTGAAGTAGAGCTTTTAAAAAGATAACAATGACGTTGTATCCGATCAGTAGGTTCCACCATTTTAAAATAGTTCTCATCGGTCTCAAATAAAAGTCGCTTCCTTGCCAAAGAAATATGAATGCCCCTATGAGATAACCGAGCGAAAAGAGATTCGTTCTTTTCGTTCCAGCCAAAAACATGATTGACAGCGTCACCCACATGAGACTCATCATGCAACCGCGTTTAATTATATCCAGCCATGATTGAATGTGCGACACGTAATCCTTGATAGGATTTACAAAATTTGGTTTCTCCATATCTTGGAAGACAGAGTAATTATGGCCTGCTACGAAATCTCTACCAGACTCTAAGTTTTGTCGTTCGATATGAAAGACCAGACTTTGTCGCACGATCATCATCAATAAGATAAAATCACCTGAGTGCAAAATAAAAAGAGAGATACATATATCAATGTTGTAAAGCCTTTTGATCAGTTTTTAAAGAAAAACTAATAAAACTTACAAATTAATTTTTTGGAATTCGGTGGAAAATCTGGATCAGGAAGGTACATCCATTCCTGCAACCTTCTCATCACCTCAGACTCGCTCCATGGATATTCTAAGACAAATAAAAAAAATATGTATTTGCTTTAATTTAATAATTTGAAGATTTATATTTGTCATCATATTACCTATACAAAGCCATGAAGGTGGAGCCACAACAATGGCATATTGAATAGGTAGAAGAATAATGGTAAACATTCTAAAACAAGGCCAGATTCGCGCGACAGTTTTTCTCTTTAATGAGAAAAATAGTAACAACCACACGCTATATAAAACAGAATAAAAGTCCAGCCTCGTGCCAATCAGCGTAACAATTCCGATGAGGCACATTTCAAGCCCGAATTTATAGAAACCGTAGTTGAAGAGGAACTTTAAGCACTCTGGCACTCCTTTATCAGCATCCGCTCTAGTAATTGTCGGAAACATTACTTGAGGAGTCTCCAATGATTCTCCCTTACTATGGCGATAAAACCATTGACGAATTCTAATAATTTTTCTGAAAGTCGTCACAGTAACGATGCCAATATAGCCTTTCAATAGATCCGGAAGTCTACCCGGCCCCGCTTTTTTCATCCCGAACCATTCGGCTATGTTGTAGACGGTATTATTGTTTGCATATTGTTGATTGTCCTCCTCTCCGTATCTCTAAAATTATTCAGAATAATATGTAAAATTAAACTAAA
Source organism: Prenolepis imparis (assembly GCF_030444845.1). NCBI lineage: Eukaryota > Metazoa > Arthropoda > Insecta > Hymenoptera > Formicidae > Prenolepis > Prenolepis imparis. The sequence continues at coordinate 16,738,910 of NW_028141166.1, read as the reverse complement.
AGAAAAATATCTTTTGTTGTAATAAAGTATGTAATAGCTTTAATTTTTACAGTGCAGTTAACGTTCCAGTTATCATGATTGATATATTGGATTTGATATAACATTTTGGTGACCATTAAAAGCGATATTATCGCAGACATAATATTAATTGCATTTATTTGGATGTTTCTTTTGAAATTGATCATCACAACTACGGCGACGATGAAGAAGAAATTTATTGCGCATACCTAGAACATACATATACAAATTTATTTATGCAATAAATTTATTATTTACACACAAATTAATTTATTATTTAATTTTACAATATCGTAATAAATTATAGTAAATTTTACTTACATCATTGATACATAAAAGTACGAATGAAATAAAAATAATTTTCTGCATGTGAATTTCGAGAAAGAGCCAAGTGTAATTGTAAAAATTTACTATATGTTTCGTCACTCTTCGAAATAGCGCAATTCTTTCTAGTTTTGACATATCTGTAAGGAATTTCAAAAGCATTTGATAAAATTTTATGATATTAGAAGGACGATAATAGTTGGTAAAGATAATAAATAATGAACATATATACATACGTTTCAACTGCTTTAATGTATACATTGTATGATTTTCGTTCTCAGTAAGCGTAACGTCAGCCGGTGAAGATATTGGAATATTTAAGCTAGGCGAGTATCCTAGACTGGCGCGTCTAAATGCGCTTTCAGGCCTAAAATGATGAAAAATATATTTATAGATATTATCATTATAATGGCATCATTATAATATCATTATAATCACAATACATTATGATATAATGATATAATGTATTGTTTTTTACGAACTGTAATCTGTCGATATTGGTGACATTGAGGAAGTCCTTGTGGAAATAATGAATCTGAAGCACTGTGATGATAACGAAAAACGTTGGCGTCAGCAATCTCACGAATAAGTCTTTGGTCTCGTAGATCTCCAATCCAATATCCATTTGTCTAAAATGATAAATGCGTTCACAGGGAAAAAGAAGATCTAAATGACTAATAAATGGGATAATAATTAAGCAATCATCACTCACAAATCTTGATCTATACCGAGGTATTCCCAGTACTTCGGAAAATTCTGGAACTGATAAGTATAAACGAGAATCAGCATGGCAATCGAATACCCAATGACAGTCACCCAGAATGGGTACATCATTCTTCTCCACGCTATCCACGATATCTGAAATTTCACGCGTCATTTATTTATAATATACCTTTACAAATTTATAATATATTTATAATATATCTCAATAAATTTTAAATATATAAAATGTGTCTAGGAATCAAATGAGACACCTGGAATGTGATGACAAAGAGAAGGAACAGCGACATGTAAACAATTCTAAAGACCGTCATACGTTCGCCCGTTATGCCGCAGATAAATAGCATAATTGCTACTACGGCAATCCAAAATCTCGTCAATAGATTTTGCAATAACTTTCCGACATTTTTCATAAATTTACTCTTGATTTCTGGCTCATCGTGACTCATGGCAGTTGTGGCTGTCGAGACGGACACGTGTAACGGCGCTACCATATCTCTCAGAGTGGAAGATCGCTGTTGTCGTTTTCGTTCTGCCATATATTGTCTCATAGTGATCCAAAACATGGATATAAACAGACACTATAAATAAATAAAATTCTACCTTAAATATTTTATCATATGTACGATTGATAAAATATGTAAAATATATAAATTTAGGAATTTTAATAATTTATATAAAATTCTTAAATAATGAAAATATTATTAATTAAATAAATAAATTTTATTTGTGCAAGATATACCTTAACTATCAGATGCCAACGACTTAGCTCATCGGCTTTGCTGAAGCCAATTTCAGAAATTTCTACGCCGCTTACGACTCTTGGCAATTCTTCGTCGTTCAAATCCATACTATAAACATATTGTCCGAGAAGCAGAAGAGTTGCATAAAACACGATGAAGGGAGAGCACTTCATCATAGAAGCACGTTTATCAGGAACCATCCATAGAATCAATGCCCATAGAAGTAGAACGAATGTCGTCCAGCTGTGGTACATTATACTCCATGTCTAAAAGACGACAAAAATGACAAAACAATTCTTTAGTTTACTTGTTCGTAATCTTTATTTTCTGATTTTTCAGAAATGCTTACCATCATTATTATATTTGTAGCCAGATATGATGAATTTACTATTAATTGGAAAATAGAGTATACTGCCATAATTATTTGCTCGACGACACCTGGCATGTCATCAGGCACCCCTAATTTATGACATCATTAATTAATGATTTTCAATTGTTTATGCATGAATTTATCGTATATTTTAGTATTTATATCATTACCTTCACTGAGACTTTGCATTTGTATGCTGTCGTCCTGATGACCGTCCTGGACGATGATACTTCCAGTAGTGGAATCTTGAAGAAGACCCGTTCTTCCAGATCCAAACCGCATCAACTGTATAAGGAAAACCATTCTATTTTTTTATATATAATTAAAATACTATATTATTATTTCTATAAAATATACTTTATATTATCATGTGTGTCTCTCTTTCTTAGTTCTTACTAAACTAACATTTTTTAAACTAATCTATCATGCTAATATAAATGCAGGCTCATACAAAGTATAACAGTATGCGTTTACCTTCACCATTTTATTAAATTTTATTAATAATGATGATCGCGCGTGTAAAAATTTTCGAGATTAATTCGCGCAAATGCGCGCCGAATCTCACGATTTTTATTTGCACGAATAAAATCTCGAACTGCTTTATGGAGTTTATTTGTGTCACATGCACCAGAAAAGTGAATTGTTAATAAATAATTTATTAACCATATGCATATTCAATTGATATACGTACAGGTGTTCGCTCGTCGATTGTTGGTAACGACGAATCTATGACCGGCTTCTAAAACAATGGCAAACTAAACATAGCAGCATCCAAACGGAAAAAGATTTTGCTCAGCATTAAACAACAACCGCACATCTGGAAGGCGATAGCAAATAAGAATACAAAAAGTATTTTAAAATAGATGAAAAATTTTTTTACAAAGAATCAATTTTCAACGAAAACTTAGGCAGAGATATTTGATAAATAAAGCTGCGTAAGCCCAATGTCAATATCTTCCCGAATCGAAATTATTTGTAAGTGTGACATTGTTGGATGCATATTTAATACAATTTTACAAAATGCATCAACAGATTTATTATATATAATTAATTAAGAATGAAATAAAAAAGTATGACAGAAGTAATACATTAAATCATATAAATAAAGATATTATTAAGGAAAGATTGAATAATCGTAAATATAAAAATGGTATCAAAAATAAAGACAATTGAAAAATAATTCAAATATATGTACACTAAACATGCTTGACAGATATATTTAAAAGTTTGGGGGGGGGGGGGCAGTGAAAGTTTCAAGAAGTTAGTGACGTATTTACAGAAATGAGAGCAAGAATTGGAAAATGAATTTGCAATAGAAAACTACTATGCAATTTTGACATTCAATGTCATATCAGCGAGATAAAATCTGAAATAAAATATAGCTGACAAAAAAGAAAAGTTGCATAATCACAGATATACAGAAGCATCAATCGTATATCAAATCGATTCATGAGACGAATCCTTACGCGAGCCTTACGTCGCGCTGATTGCCATCTTTGGGAAGGTGTTCTGCGTCTGATGGACACGTGCCTGGACAATGCAGTGTCTAGATTTTCCAGATTGCCACTTAATTGCTTTGTTTCCTTCGCCTGTAATGCCTCGTTAGTAGAAGCAAGATATTTTCAACAAAGTTTTCCACAAATCATAATCGGCAGAATCGCCAAAATTATATTAAATTTGAAAACTTTCATTTTTTTTAAATATTGAATTATCTTCTCTATGATTGAGTCATACTTTTCTTTTTTTTATATACAGAAACAATGTGGAATTAAAATTAACCGTAATTATAACAATAATTTCGATATTATATTTATCTGACTGTAATATTTAAATTAAATAATTATTTTAAAGACGTTAACTTTGTAAAGAATTCATATTTTGTAAAGAAAATATAAACGAATCAATATTTGGCGAATTTATAATTAATAAATTGTGTTAGTTTGAGTTAATGTAAAGTTTTGTTAGGTGATCAGCTGTTATTTGCTAATGTTAATGCTAATGTTAATTATTCCTTTTCCACAAGTAGGTTAATTATGTATACACGCAATAGGCAGATAGCGTATAGTTTGGAACAGTAAAGGCCTTTAAATTTAAAGTATACCCAAGTTGCAGAAGAAATTTTAATATAAAGAGAAAACGCCGCTTGACGTAGTACTTCTCTAATAAAAGACTTAATATACTGTATAGAGAGAAATTTAATTATATTGCTATTTTTCTAATTAAGTTTCATTAATCACAACACCAAATTTTTATTGATCTAGACTAACACTATAGCTTTTTCTATAGAAGTTTGGATCTAAATATATAACTTGTATTTATTATATTTTTTTTCTAATATATTAAAACAAAAAATTAAGTTAATATATTAATTTAAATAATTCTAATGTAATTTGCGTCAAAAATACAACTATCTCGTACTAAATAACAAAAGCTCTAAGTAACAAAAAATACATTAAGAATATCGCAATCTCTAATATTACCTAGTATAATATTATGATCCTTATATGTATACACTATATTCTAATCTTTCCTCTGATTAGCAATATCAATAGTTTAGAAGAAATAATAATTCTTTACAATATCGTAATTCTGAATAAATTGGAAAATATTTGAACTCACCGGTTTCCTACTGAGAAACTGCGATTGCAATGCGAGGACGTAATACAGCCAGAAGAGTCTCAAAGCGTATCCATAAATCAACCAATCGGCATCATCTGTATATTCCACATTTCTCGGATCGCTGCAGTTTGTGCGATAAACTGCAGCCAGGACCAAGTAACGTGCCCAAGCGCCGGACACGGGAATAATTTCCTGAGGCCATTCATTTTGATAGGCGAGTAACGCGACGATGTGAATGATTACGATAACCATGATAATTCTACAAATCACGGCAAACTTCTTTTGCAATTCTTTATTGCAGGCCCAGCACGTTGCGGCGCCGAGAAACACCAGGAAGTAGAAAGCCGCTTCTATCGATGGTTTCAAGGCCGCGACGCAGCACAATGACGCCAGGACGACGTAGGTTCCGATACCTCCCAGGAAGTTGATTATCTGAATCATATGGATGTGCGTAGGCGTAAGTTATCTTCGGCTAGATATTGATTTTTTTCGCGAAACGCAATGTTGGGAATGCAGTTTGGACTAAAGGATCGATTGAAAGTAATTTTGATTGAAAAATATGCATGACGCAAATATATTAATTATTAATTAAGAAATTTTCTTTATACTAAACGTATAATTTTTCTTTCAAACACGGGCAATATGATTATATGATTACCTTTGTGGTGCTATCTTTCGTTTCTTTCTGCTTATTTTCCTGACGAAGAGAAGGATCATTTTCCTCCTCGCTAATACGTTTTTGCGTAAGGAAACGACATATAAAATATATTGCGAATACAGTGGGTAAGACTATGAATTCCGGTGTCAGCCAGTAAAATACTTCCCATACAGATGCGCTATCTAATCTGACAAAGCCTATGTGTCTGAAAAGCTTCTCTAGAAACTCGCCTGAAAGTAAGAATTTATTTATAGTATTTGGAATTTCAGGTATTACATGTGTATTTTTTGAATCTTATGTAATTCTCTTAAGTGAAAAAATTATATATAGTTACATTTGTTTATTTAGAAAACTTATAGATTTATTGTGTGAGCTTTTATCAAGATAAAGATAATATAATATTTTTTGTATCAGAGTGTAGCTTACAGTTTTGCAGAAAGTATCCGTAAGGCGGTAATGACAGGAGAACAATGTGAAAGGTAATCTGAGCTATGGCTACAATAAACGCTAAGCAGATGCAAATCTTCAGGTATATTCCCGTGTGACCTGCCATAGTTCTGTGCGTCGGTATTGGGACCAGGGGAGAATATAGCATCAATCCTAGATAGATGATCGATAGTCCCACTGGTCGCCATATTGTACCTGTAAAATTGAAACCCCATTTCTATGAAATTTGCATTTTTTAAATTACGATTTAATTAATAGAATATTTGATGCTATGGATACATATACACAAACATGTAATTTACGCTGTTCTTTTCTAGAGAACAAAATTTAAAGGAGATTTTAATAAATAAAAATTTGAAGATGAATGGCAGCTTTGAGTTTTCGTTGTATAAAAGAAAAAGAGAAAGAAAATTAGAAATACTATTTTTATTTTAATCTCAAGATAATAGAAACATTGACAAGTCTTTTGTTGAAACTTCTACTATTTTATTTCAATTATAACATAATTTAGTCCACTTTCTTTCGCTTTCAGAACTTTATAGAAGAAACCTTCTTTCGACGATGAGATATATAACAGCACATAAAAACACGCAGCTGTTGATATGATTGTTCCACATTTGTGAAAAGGTCATTTATGATGAGATAGGAATTATTCGTGATACAGTCAATGACGATGCTCTCTAGGAGGTGACATTTCAATCCCTCCGAGTATTTTGACATGATTTTTTTCATTTTTATTCGTATTTAAATCAAGTTTTGTATTTTAAACGATATTTGATTTAAGAAATTATATGCTTAAGATAATATTGAATATTTTATTATAGATATGTATTACATTAAGTTGATGAGATAAACAAATCAGTTTTCTAAATAAATGTATTTCTCTGGCATATACATATATTGAATTTACAATCTATAATTGATTTAATGAGCACCCGGTATATCAGTATGGCAAACGCATATGCGATAATTAATGTGAATCATTGTGGGGAGTTTAGTCTGTCGATGATAATTACTTTCGCGTTCATGGAGCGTTACAAATGTTTCACAAATGAGTGTGAGTTGTTTATTCGTTCAGATGTATTATAACATGCTAGAATTTGTGTTATTTGAACTCTTCCAAATATTCGCACGAATATCATATAATTTTCAATCGCCAGCAACTCTCTAGGAATTCTATTCTATTCGTGGCACATGTTAAATTTGCCCGACACACCTAAATAACTACATTGTGTAGCTGCCAAGCGAAATTTATCAACTTGCGCACAAAATTCGGCTAATTATTGTAATAACATCGTCACTGTGATTTTTTTCTTTAAATCAATATTCTTTGGCGTGGAAGGCTGCAGCTTTTTCTCTTTTTATAATGATAATCTATTAATTATTTTGTATTGTATTTTTAATATTATATGACATTTTTAAGAAAGAAATTATTATTATTCGATTTAAATATTGATTTATTATTATCTATATTTTTTAAGGAGTTACATATATAGAATCACTAATATAAAAAATATACTAATTATTGATTTTTTCATCTTACAACAATGATATTAACAAATTTAGTTAATTCCCGATTGCCAAAAAATATAAGATATTAATTTGAACTTTCAGCAGTCCGTACGTTCGTCATTGATCGCAGCAAGGACATTAAAATCGTTATAGGTTACTTCTGTCATATATAATTTTATATTTGATGAACGAGGTCAAAAGTTATTAGTTTATAAGTTTAGTTTTTTTCACAACACGAAACCGGCTGCGAAAATAAGGCTACATGCATGAAATTTTTGTTAATAATTTTTTTGATTATTTTTATGAAACACAAAACCAGCCACGGTTAAGTGTTATGAGATATTAAAATCTGATTAGTCCGTATAATGTTGATTTACTTTGCACATAAATGAATAGATAAATATAATTATTTTTTTTTATTATTTCGATAATATTGTTAAACATTTTTATTTAATTTAATACAAAAATTAAAACTTTAGCTTAAAAAATAGATAAATTATAGTACATTATCTTTATAATTCAATATAAATAATCATATTATTTGGATCTTTGACATTATTATTTTCTCTTACATTTTTATAAGATAATCAAAAGTACATTAGGTGCTCAATATTACAATAAATGATAACGTATTGTGTTTATATACAACAATAAATTTATTTTAATAAACTTAAATTAGCGAGTATAAATAATATTCTATTTTTGATAAGAAAACATACTTAGAGCTTCTTTCGCATACTTGTAGTTTGATATGCTGTCGAAATGTTTGTTTTGACAAAATTAGTAAATCTTGCTCTCGTATCATATGGTACACGAGTTCAAGCGTTTGTCTCTAATTATAGAATACTCTTCAAGCCGCTTAGACACATGTTCACGAGGCCAATTTGAAACAATGTGGGACGAAAATATATTTTCATTTGATCGTTTTTTGTCTTTCTGCATATTTTATATTTTACATAAAAATATATTTATTTTGATTATATCATTTAATATAGTTATAATAATTATAAAAATTTATTTAACAAATCAATATTAATTAAATTTTTTAGATATTTAAAAAATATATATTAATTTAAATTAATTTGAAATTAATTAATTATTTAACTTAGAAAAATTGAGCAGATTCTTCGTACAATTTATCTTCCATTTTTTAGAGTAAATAAATTAATTTTTGGGAAAGTAAAATAATTAATAAAATCCATAATTATTTAAACTTTTTATTTGTAATAGAAATAATTGAACAATTTGGGATACAGAAAGATTCATTAACGATGCGTACGTAATGCGAGTAAAACATGTGGTGAATTGATAATGATTAATCAATAATATGATATTATTCTTTAACTAATAATAGAAAAATTGATATAAAACATTAATTTCTATTAAATTTATTTTTTAAAGTATATTATATCTATTTACATATATATTTCTTTTCATCAATTATTTATATATTTGTATAGTAAGATAAGTGTGTTAAAATAAATAATTAAAATTAGAATTTGTTTTTTTATTTTGTCGGTTTAAATACACACACTATTTCTGATAAATCTATTTTTCATATATCTTTTAGCTATATTTTTTAATTATTATATTAATATAAAAGAAATTAACTGAAAAAGTTAATAAATTTAAAAAAAATAAAAGAAAATATTCCGAAATATAAACATTTCTTAAAATTGATAAATATTTACTGGTAGATATTAAAATACAAAAAAAAAATAAAAAATAATAAAATACGTAAATGATATATATAGCATACACGCAATCATCAGAGGAAGTTTTATATCGTGGAATGTACAATATTTTATCTGCTATCACGTAATTATTTAACTTAATTAGCATAAAACTGAATATGATTATGCAAAATATAAGTCAATCCAAGTCGAATTCCTTGATTCTTGCCTATTTCTTATTTTGTTACGAAATATGATAAACCGGTATTACTGGTTTTTCGTTTTACTGGTTTCTAAATATACATATTTATTATATTATATATAATAAAAAAAATTATGGTTATTAATCCATCAGAAATGACGATTGTTACGTGTATAATATCAATGATTATCTTGTGGTTTATCGTATTGTAATTTTTACTAAGGAAGTCGAGAAACATATTTAATTACAAAGAACAGCAATAACATTAATTGAGACAACAATAAATACGCAAAAATTATAATAGCTATTATAAAATGTAGTGCAAACGTGTAACAATACTTGGTGCTTTATTTTTATCTACTTGTATTGTTTCCCAATTACAAATTCCCGCAAGCCATTTATCGTTTGCAAGATAAAAGAGAGAAAAACAAACTAGAAAAAAAGAGTTATGTGAATGAGACTCACATCCGGCCAAAATAACTGGTAGAACGACCCTGAGGAGGGCCACGTTCAGCCAGTACTTCGTCATGCCTCGAGCTGTCTGGATAGCCTTTCACTCTGAAACAAAGAAGTAAGAGAGACGGATGAGTGGCTAGGTATATAATAAACTTGTGCGAGAACACTGTTAAAAAGCACTCTTAACAATTTCTGGAAATTTTATGACATAAAACTCTTTCGAATCGATAAAACTCTGCCGCAGTTGAACATCTTTAATCTGATGTTGCCAAGATACGCAATGCCGACATTCCGCACTGCGCTCTTCGCTTTATGATCGCTCTGTTTCTTTCAGATCTGAAACCTTTTTCATAAACCGGTTCTCATCGTTACGTTTTCACGTTCGTTGACATGTTCCTCAGGCTGTTGCGTCGCATTGCTAACAGCTCTCGTATAATTCTATTGTGTAGCCATAGTACGAATTGAATTGTTACAAAGATTCAAAGTTATTTACACTTATTTATATGCAGCAAAATAATTTTATCAATTTTATGTGACAATAATCATTAATTTTCGTCTATAATTTTATGATAATTATTATAATTTAAGTATAATTTAATTATAATTTATTAATATTTAATTATAATTTATTCTATTATTGGTAACAATTATACACACGTGTTATTCGACAGCTGCGTGCATAATGATTTGTTTTTAAGCTATAGGAACGAATAGCGGCTGAAAGTTTCCGAAATGATTCGCCATCTAAACAATTCTAGGAAAGCATGTTTTTGGTTGTGAGAGGATTCAGCAAAAAGAGGCGCGCCCACATTAATTACGAGCCAATTACATAGGGACGACATTGCTGAGAGGTGCGCCGGTTACGCTTTTATCGTATAAAGATGTGAGCACAAATGTTGTACATATGTGATAGAAAGAGAGAAACACATGACGTTGCGTGACGATATTATTTCCACTATGAGCGATATCAATCAATTTCGTTGTATAATTCTATGGGACTTGACAGCTACTCTTTCAAAGTGTCATGTATGTATAAAGAAGAAAAAAAAGTAATATGATGAGATGAAGGATGAATGCGGTAATTAAGAGTAATGTACGTTAATCGCTTTTTTTAATTGCAATGTTTGACTCGCCTTTTTTGCACGCAATTTGCAAGAAAATAATATAAAAGTAATAAGAAATATTATTAATTAATTTATTGTAAGATTTAGAATATTTTTTTGGTAAAGACGAGAAAATACATATTGAATGTCAGATAACTCGTAAGGCGCGTCTAATGGCTTTACTTATTGACTGCCTGTGGAAGACAGAATGGGTGCAGCACAACGTCCCCCTTGTGATAAATAATATCTAGATTGACAACGGTATATACATATATACCTAGTATGATTCATCTATAGATATAATTATTTCTCTTATCGAGATATTAAAGTTATTATTGATAATTTCAATATCTATTATTATTTCTTTTTACATTTCTCAATAAGTAACTTTTATGAGCTTACATAATTCAAAATCGGTTGCAAACAATAACAAATGTAACGCAAATGCCTATACCTAGATTACATATGTGTTACATGTGCCGTATTTTAATTAGCCATTTAACTTGATTGTTTGCGTGAATCGTTAAGATTCAAAGTATTCTTTTCAAATTCTATTCAAATGCACAGAGATGTTAGAATTCTATGAATAAAAAATATGCTTTTTATTTATAAATAGAACGTTTAAAAATTTTGTATATAATTACATAGTAATCAATGTCACATATATAATATACGCTATATGTCGTATATACAATAAGAATTATTAAGCTTATCATTATTTAAATTTAATTAATAGCATAAAAATTAGTACCTATATATAATAATAAATGTATTCTAATCTAAAATAATAAGCAGATGGTGAACTAAAATGTTGCTGAATGAAAATCGCCGGCATCTAGCGTAATTGATTACGCATTACCAATAATCGATTTTGTCTGGCTATTGGTGCTATAATGTGATAATTTATTTGAATCAGAATTATTTTTAATCAATGCTGTATAGTGAATATTTATTCAAATGTGTGTTATATTGCGTAAAAAAATGTAAACAACTCTTTGTGATATTATTTCGCGTATTTTTTTTATTTTATATTTTATTTTAATTTTTTGGCGTTTATTTTTCTTCTTATATGCCTAATATGGAATATTATATTTGGATTTAATATTGTAGTAACAATAAACAAAAAATACACAATTTGCATGTCGAGTTAATGTATTTTGTAAGCACATTATGTGTCGCATGTCACGAGGAGTTAATCAAGAAAATGCACAACTTTATTTAAGAAATAAATTGCGCTGTGAAACACACATTACACTAGATTTCTTCATGTTTTTGATAAACTATCAAGATAAATCATTTCAATGTTCAGAAATATTCTGTAACTAAAGCAAAATTATTTAACAATTATAAATTTTGTCTTTTAGGTTGATTTTTTCTACATAATTCTAAATAATTATCTAGAGTAATTTGATAAATATATTAAGTTAAAAATTTAATTTTTTAAGCAACAAGATCCTTTACCATGAAATTTATATTATTTTATTTATTAATAATTAATTTAATTTCAAAGTAAAATGTTTGATTCGTTTTTATTACTGTTTGAAAAAATTATTCAATAATAGCGGAATTGCGATTAAATTACTTCACTTTTCATGAGCTGCTTCACAATTCGCAATTCACTTTTTATGAGCTTCTTTATCTTACACGCAGTAATAATCACACGTATGCGTGGGAGTCTTTGTGTATTCAATTGTGCGATATAATTCGCAGATATCACCAAATGCAAAAGTGTATATGTATTTTAAACATTTTGCTTGTTTTAATCAATTACGAGTAACATCTTCACAACACATTTTATACAAAAATAATATTTGATGGTGTAGATAATGCAACCTTGAATTGTGCTTATCTTTTTACTGAGAATAATTGTTAGTATATTTAAAATTGATAAAATTTCTTTTTATCTCTTATATTTTATGATTTATCAGTTTTTTATTTTTTCTTAGTAAGAAACGAGTGTAAATATATAAAAAACTATATGAAGATTAAAAATATTGTTTTGAGAGAAGAATTTAATAGAAATTGTTTTCACAAAGCTATTTTTATTTTATGAATAGATCTGAATCAGCATTGCATATGATCTTGGCAATGACATATATTCACGATGGCTCATACTTCCGTTTACCATTATCATTAACAATGCCGGTAAGGTGCGATAATTTGCATTTGCATTGTTGTTTTACTATTTTTATCATTGATCTTTTTGGATGAATTACAAAATAAATCTCTACTGTACAGTTATTTATCTCTACACATTCTACTTTCTTATACATTTATTTATTACATTCCATTAGTTTGTAATCCATCCATCCATTTGTAACCATTAGAGAAGTGTTTACAAATATATAAGAAAGCAAATTCAAATTATTTTATTTAATGCGATAACAATTTATTATGCAATCTGGCAATCGTCTTCTTTGGTATATTATTAATTTATTGCTCGAACAAAAATCTCTTTACGACTCAAACAGGCTCGCATTATTTTCCAAACACTCTTTTTCTTCCTACTTTATATCATCAAAAATCAACAAATATTGGAACAGAAATTAGAGTCCAAACATTCCACAGATTTTCAACGTCAGCATTTTGTATCGAAGTAAATCATTGTAGTAAGAAATGCAATATGCGTACCTTATACGAGCACACTGATGCACCGTTTCAGAGCATCCCCTTTCAAGGGTTCTCTCCCAGCTGTCCTTAGGTCGATCGAACTTCAAAGGGAGCAACATACGCTTCCCAGCACACTTTCCAACAACTGCGGAAGCAACACACACTGTCAACCACTACCTCACTGATACATCTTGCGCACAATAAACTTAATTGCTACGTATCTTTTATGGTTTTATGAATGACAACTCTCGTGTACACCCACGTGTCATCTACTACCACTCTACTACTCGTCGGAGCATCGACCAGCGGTCGCATCTGATTTTAGCCGTTCACTGATGTCTGGCAACGTCTGGTTTGCCATCGACTAACTGACCATCCAAGCACCTAGCCAAGGCTAGGCCTGATACCCGCATTTACTGGCGTACAACGAGGCAACGTGGCCTAACGTGCATGCGCGGAATCTTTATGCGTCATCGATAATCTCGTATACTAATGAGATTCTTTTTCCTTCTATCCAATATTTCATTAACCATAGTTTAATTAAAAAATATTATTTTCTTGTGTTATTTTGAATATATTTTAAATTTATTTTTAATATATATCATTATGGATTAAATAAACGTCATAGCCATGTGATTCGTTCTTTATATGTTCTGTGAAATATCTATAGTTTAGGGCTATTACAAAATATAATAGGCATGAGATTAAAAAATATAACATTATATATTTTCTTCTTTATATTATCAATTTATTATAAAATTTATCACAAGAAAATTTGTTAAATAAAAGCAGTCCATGCCTGCTACGATGTTGTAATCTTCACAGAGATGGCGTCTAACGTGCCTTATTTTGTGTTACTGAAGAAGCATACTTGAGCTACCATATATCGGCTATACATATACTATACATGTAATTTTATTATGCGAATTATATATAAATTACATACAACATGTGTACAGTTGTCCATAATTTTTTTATAAAAAACAAATATAAGATCTTTATGGATAAGGTCATGAATCTGTTATTTCAGTTTAAAATTTAAATCAGTCTTTCATATAAAGACATTATCGTTTAGACATCTAACTGTTTCATCATGTAATGAAAAACTGCAAGTATCAAAAAGCTGAATCCCAATGGTACGCAGGTCGCTTTAATCCATGCCCATGCACTGCAAGTATTCATTTTAATCGCATTAATGAATCATAAATTTAAAACATTATGTCACTAAAATATTATTACTGTCTAGTTAAATGCAAACATTAAATGCAGCTTAAAATGCTTGCATATAATACATGAAAAAATATATTTTCAAACATACATCTATGGCGTGTAAGCGTATTGCAATTTTAATATCTACTTTTATATTTTGTATCTACTCAGCAGTCTTTTCATTCATGCAGATACATGGAACAATTAAAAATATATTTTTAAATGTCAAAAATATATTTTTAATTATTGTTAAATGTCGCGGAAAATATAACTGCCTGCAAAAAAGCATATAAAAATATAGTCGATCTTCTACATGAGATTACCCAACTAATTTATTATTGTGATAATTACGATTCACAAAATTTTTATACAAACATTACTAGTGTATAGCTTATGTAATTAACAATGGAACATAATAATTCCATGAATCTACGGAAGAGTGGGGAAAGGATATGAATTAATATAATATTGCGCGCATGGAAAAAACGTTAGATTACTCGTAAGGATTATCTGAGATAGTGTAACGTTCTGTTGGAAGAGTTCCACTGTCGTAGATTATTACAGGCACCAGTGGAACATCATCGCTATCTGTTTTCGTCTGTTCGATTTTGAAGACCACATCTTCACCGTTGACCACCTATGACAAAAATTATTTAAAATATGTCAGCAAGAATATGTTTAGCAAGAAACAAAATATATTTTTAAATAATAATAAAATAATAGTAATAAATTATTAATTATATATTATAAAACAATTATTCTTAAAATCATTTTTTTTATACATGAAACAAATTCTGTTACAAATATATTATTAGCGTGCATCTTATTTATTACTCTTCCAAATACTGTGTGATGATCATCTAGCCAAGGTGTTGCTACGGTAGTAATGAAAAATTGGCAACCGTTAGTATTCTCTCCAGAATTCGCCATGCTGACAAACAACGATCCGCTGTGCTTCACCTTAAAGGTCTCATCATCGAAATATTTACCGTAAATACTGATTGAGCCAGTACCGTCGCCGTTTTCGACGTCGCCACCTATAATATATATATGATTACAAGCACAATGATAATTTATATGCAATATTTAGGATTTTTTTTTATATTCACAGGAATGTGACCTTGTATCATGAACTTCTTTATCACGCGATGAAATTTGGTCCCCGTATATTTTTTTCCAGCTACACCGGTGGTAGCAAAAGTGATAAAGTTTTTCACCGTTTTTGGTGCGATATCGCCGAACAAGCCAATGATAATTCTTCCAACTGGATGATTGTCAATCATGATATCAAAATACACTTGATCGGTGACTTCGAATGTTTCCGCCTGAAACCGAATTAGATTTTCTTTTTTATTTTTTAATTTTCACACGTCTCTTATGCGACTGATATGCAACAAATATCAATGTCACTTTGTAGAAGAAAGAAGACATCAATGATAAGCTTAACAAAATTAATTGGCAAATTGAATAATTCAACGAGTGGAAAAATGATATGAAAGATGATAAGATAATTGTAAGTAGCTGAAACTGACAGAAGTGATACAGAACAGACTTATTAATTTAACACGTATTCGCAGGATCCGTGATGCAATGAGTTTAAATTGGTATATATTTGTAAAAGAATCGTCCGCGTGCAAATTTCTATATTTTTATTTTTATATACGTATTTTATATGCGTATGTGCATACGTTCGTTTACCAAAGCGTATAACAATTAGGGAAACCTTATACTATATAAAGGCAACACGTATGACCTATTATATATTTTACCTATCTATTCATTTACTATTATTATGCAATTTATACGTACGTGTATTTCTCAGATATTATATTAAACAAATAGAGCTTATCATAAAATAATATTCAAGTTTAATCATTTATATATCGATGTCATTTATGATTGATGTAAAGTCAACATTTTTTTTCATTGTCGGAATCACAAAATACCTTTTTTAAAATTAATGCTTAATCTGTGCAATTTAAAATTTCATCCAATCAAACAAATCTCGCAAATTAATTGGATTCTTTTCTACATTGAGTTTTTTATTTTATAAAATGTATACAAAAAAATGTTAATGTTGAAACATTCTTAGTCGCAATTTGATACAAAGTATATAGATAAAGAATTAATGTAATAAATGAGTGTATAGTTTCTACTTTGTATTGTCGGATGGTTAAGGTCATGTATTAACGGTATCCGAAAAATGCAGTTATGCCATTGGAAAAGGTATAATAAAATGTAATAAAGGTTTTAAGAGCATACACAGTAAATGGTACCTCAATGGTCGAGGCAGCAGTCACGAGAATAATGATCGTCAACAGGCACTTCATGGTTTTATGGTTTCACCTCAATTATGTAATGTCCTGAAATGATATGGACGTAACGCAGCACAGTTTTTTTTTATTAATCGCGGTGTAGTCGTGTTATAAGTTACAATCACGGTTGAGACGCGCGAGAACGACATGCAGAAGCTACGGATCTGCCCGCGATTTGTGCCGTCGTCGAGAGCTACGTCGACGTTCCAAATTGAATAAAGTGACCGTATATCAATGGATCGATTACGACGACGAATTCTTGCACTGTGCGATAGCGTTTAGAATCTACAGATGGTTGCATGACTAAAAAATGTAAATAAAATATAAATTTAAAAAAAATTACGTTCACCATTTTTTTCGAAATTACTTTGTTTTAAATTTATATAGAACTAAAATCATAGAAAAATTTAAAGAAACTCTGATAAAATATATACATATAAAACTAAATATATAGGTATATATATTGCATTGCAATGTTTTCATAAACTATGTGTCTATGTGTCTTTCAGAAACTATTTTTTTTTATCTTGTCATGGTTGTTTCATGATTTTATGAAGAGAAAAATGTGAAAACAAAAAAGAACAATTAATGACAAATTTATATCTATCAAAATTTTATTTCTACTTGTCGATACTAGATTTATTGATCTATTGATTTATTGCGTTAGAGAGCATTAAGCAATTTTATATTTAAAGGTCAATGATCTGCGACGCGTGATAATAGCGGGTTCGACAGTCTTCGGATCTTCGATCGAGGAGTCCCGTTATCTCCGATCATTGACCGTATTATAAAAGCTATGTATGCTCTTCTCTCAAAGACAGTTTTGGCGAAGATGAACAGCGAGGGACTGCTGCGAATAAAGTGTTCAAAATGGATGACACTGACAATGATGGCAATCATCGTCTTCGTCGTCGACGCGTCCATTCTCGAACATCAAACCAGAGAATTTGTGGATCGTAATATCACATACACACTCAGTGAAGGCAAGAAGGAATCGAAGGATCTTGAAAAACGAATCACTTATGAAGGGGATCAAGTATGGAGGATCCACAAAGAAAATAGTTCTGTGGACGAATTGGTGCAACGTTATGACGAATATGGTTGTACGTAATAAAAATTTATGTTTCAATGGAATCTCTCATTGCCAATTTAAAAGATTTATATTGTCGAGAATGATGGAAAAACAATAATTAAATGCAATTATTTATTTTAATAGCATATTCTATATGGTCTAATAATGTGTCGGCCGCTGATATTTTTGTGGAAAGAAAAAATTTTGACAATATAGGATCATTATTCAAAAGTTACAATGTGAAATATGAAATTTTGATCGACGATGTAGAACAAGCAATCAAGGAAGAAAATCCTCCGCTCACGCCAGATGTGCAAGAGGAGCTCGAAGGACGCAAAGGTTTGAGTCTTTTATTACTATTTTATTATAACTATGTTTTATAATTCTATTCTTGACATATTGGAAAATTTTATTGTAATTATGTTTGGGCGAGGGCGCGGAATACAATCTTGTCAATGAGAATAATGATTTTTTGAAACTAGTGGATGATTTCTCAAACAATGATGATTATTAT
The DNA here is from genome assembly GCF_030444845.1 of Prenolepis imparis. Lineage (NCBI taxonomy): Eukaryota > Metazoa > Arthropoda > Insecta > Hymenoptera > Formicidae > Prenolepis > Prenolepis imparis. Next base: position 16,720,345 of record NW_028141166.1, on the reverse strand, counting down.
TATTTATATGTAAAAAATTACATATTAATTTATCATACATACATTGCTTAATATTTTAAGTAGCATTTCTATTAATAGCTTAGGCAATCAATTATGGGTGCTTTTATTACTTGTGCTTCACTATTTATATTATATCGCTTTTTACCATTTTTCTTTGCCCTTCGAATTATTAATAATAAATAAAAGCATTAACTACGTTGTAATTGAATTTATTCGACAGACATTAATAAAAATTATGAAAGAAGCTATTGTTTGGTTGGTTTAGTCATTGGTTCAGTTCGTAATAAATAGTACAGAAAGTTCAAAAATGAATCGAAAGGTTATATTTGAAAATGAAATACATTATAACAATGTGTTTATTGTTAATTTTGGATTAAAATATTTATGTCAAGTTACAAACTGAATAATTATGCATTATGAAATAAGTTTTTCCTGAAAATTGTGATACTGTATTAACAACATTCTATTATATTCGAATTTTTAATTATTTTTTAAAAATAAATTAGACACGTAAGTATCTTTAGTATTTATAATAATCGAGACATGTATAGAATGTTGTAAATACTTGTAGATTAAACTATATATGAGTTTATGTAAATTCGTTGTTGACAAAATCTCGATCAGTAATTTTAATATACCAACAATTAAATAATCAGTCTAATAAATTTACTGTAAAAAGATAATTATTAAATTTTATTATTTTTTTACGCATATCGTCGTCGCATTTTTTATATCTGATAAACTATTGCGAAAGCTATAAACTTAAAGTGTACATGTCTCAAGAAAATGATAACATTGATAAGCGATTATTATAGATAATGTTTTCGAATTTCGAAGTTTATTTTTGACGAGAGGAAAGGGTCCAATATGAATCGAGGTAATCGACCTCGAGCGAATACCATCCGGTAACCCGGTTCCGCTTCAATGCTGATTAACATTAACAGTTATACTTGACGTGTGTGCAAGGTGTACGTAAAGCACGAACGTAGTTTTCGCACGTACATGCGTTTTGCATTATTTCGACGTTTTTTTCGCGATCGATCGATCCGATCTCGATGCCGTTATTCAGTAAGAATACGACAAGATTCGATTTCCGATTAAATCGTGTTCCATAAAAAAAACGCTTCAACGTTTGCATACACAACAACGCTATTGTAAAATCTCTGGATCATCGCGTCGCGAATTAAGCTGTATTAAAATAAATGTCAGTATCGTTAATTCCATTCGCCAAAGTGAGGCTTTTAGTCATTTTTTAGCTCGATACGCTTGGTGGCAGAGAGTCAGAAGTAAATATCCACGTCCTCGTCCTCTTCGTTATCCCGTAGCTATTGTATACGGTGGAGGTGGTCCTTGGCATTTTAGGGGTGAGCTTCTCAAGCGCGGATAAAATCCGCTTCGTCGATTCAGAACGATGCTTCGTATGTATGTATGCACGAGTATATCGAAGTATTTCATAATAGCAAATAAAAAAATGCTCTCGCCTTATGTATCTACCCTATATCGAGCTGAATTTACGAAGCGGTTGTAAAATAAGCGTACAAAGGGACAGGACGTACAATCTCTGAATAATCTTGAAGCTATATGCATCAGGTCATCGAATGGAGTGGACTACATATCATCCAATGGCTGATATATATGGTTATTTGGATTTTCTCGCTCAAACTTATCCTGATTTTTGCTCCGTTCAGACAATTGGAAATTCAATTGAAGGTCGCCCCCTTAAGGTATTATACTTGCGCCTAATTTAGACATCTATGTTTCGATACTGATAGAGAGTTTATGAATAAGATTTATTAATACTGTAGGTCCTAAGAATCAGCAACGGTAAGCCGAATGCGCCGGCAATCTGGATCGATGGTGGCATTCATGCCCGTGAATGGATATCACCGGCATCTGTGACATATATCATCGATTATTTGGTCGAAAACTGGAGTCAAAACTTGGAAATTGAATATTATATTCTCCCTGTAGTAAATCCGGACGGATATATATATACTCAGATGGTTGATCGTTTATGGAGGAAAAATAGAAGAAAATCTGGCTATGCCGGTTGTTCTGGTGTTGATTTAAATCGAAACTTTGGATATCGATGGGGTGGAAAGGGTACAAGCAATGATATTTGCCGTGAAACATATTCTGGCACAAAACCGTTTTCCGAGCCAGAAACAAGCGCCATTAGAAACTTCTTTGACATCAGTTCAGCAAATTTCAAGGTTGGTTAACATATTTCATATTCAATTTGCACAAATTTTAATTTACTTTGCTTACATTGCTCTATATTTCTTGCTTTTAAAGATACACTAATTTATAACATAAAAATGCTATTAAACATTATTCCTACAAAAAAAATATTATAAGCACATTTCACAAATTTTTAATTAAAAACAATACTTGAAGAGATAGTAAAATTATAATAAACTTTTAACCGTCTACATTCTAGACAATTCAATCTTTCAATCTTACATTTTAATTTTGTATGAAAGTTCGAAATGTGTGAATAGTTATAAATATATATGAACATTAATTACACTCTATTATTTTTCTCTTAGGCGTATTTGACTTTTCACTCTTATGGACAATATATTTTGTATCCATGGGGCTATGATACACGTCTTCCACCCGATTACGTTGAGCTTGACAAGGTCGGTCGCCAAGCAGCGACGGCTATGAAAAAAGCAGGAGGTGCTGGCAGTGTTTATACAGTTGGAAACAGTGCAACAACACTGTATCCAGCTAGCGGTGGATCTGATGACTGGGCAAAGGCACTACTTAAGTTAAAATACACGTACACTATCGAATTGAGAGACACTGGAAAATACGGGTTTATCCTCCCTGCTCGTTATATTATTCCTACAGCAAAGGAAGCGCTTGCCGTGGTAGAAGTAGTTACAGAAGCTTGCAAAACGGCGTAATTAATAATCAAATTATTAATTATGGATGTAAAATTGATTGAAGAATTATGGATGTAAAATTAATTAAAGAAATTTGAAAAGATTCTTATTAGCTATTCTCATATGTTATTGCATTTTATAAAGTTTTATGAAAACTTATATAGAGACGAGGATATCTTTTATTTTTTTAAATTCAAATTATACAATGTATTGTTAAAATCTATAAAATTTTGCTGTTTTATAATATTTTATTATACTTTGTAAATAAATCACTATAATTGCAAAAAATTAATTTACAGCTACATGGAATAAGAAATAGGATTTTTAATTTTGTATATTTTCATTGTGTATTTTACAGCAATTATATATCTTCAGATATAAATTTTAAAATTTTACCATATATCTTTTATAGAGTACATATCAACGAATGTATAATTAATAAAATTATTTAATAACTGGTCAACTGGTCGATAAATTATTTATTATCATTAATTACAAAAATTCGATTAAAGCAAAAAACAAATTTGTATTTGTAATTTTTTATTTGTACTATTATATATAGTTACAAGTAAATATAAATCTTAATATTTAAAAAAGTATATTTTTTAACAAGTCTATACTAATCTTTAAAATAAAAGCGCTTGTATATTAATTATCAAATAAAATAAAAATACTACATTTAACACACACACACACACATACATATATATGTAAGTTTCCTAGGCTTTTATGCAATCTAATTATTTTTTAATGCAATGTATAAGGTTTAAAATAAAAAGTATAATACGTGTTGCGTTGAAAGCAAATTTGTTTATTTATGCAAGATATTTGGTTTACATTGAATAAGATACAGCAATTCGTCGTCAGTATTCATTAAAGTCGTCGATATGATTGTGCTTAGTAATTAGTTATTATCTCCTCAATCCATTTATTAAAGGATGATACTCTAGAGTACACGGATGGTGCACCGCGAGTACCACACGGAATAATGCCCCAAGACACTATTCCATTGAGCACCGGTTTCTGATTAATGAATGAGACCAGTGGACCGCCAGAATCACCCTAAACAATATAATTGAGAGAGTTTGTACATTAAATTTCTATATTTCTAGAGTGTTTGTCATAATTTAGTATAAGTTTGCAACTTACGCTGCATGCAGAGACTCCGCCGGTTAATGGTCCAGTACAGACATTGGTCTCATGAACGGGAGAAGATCCTGTCAGATCCTCGACAGCTTTGTGGCAAGTATCGCGATCGACGTAATGCAAATCAACATGTTGAAGTTGGTCTGGCATGTCTGGAATCCAGCTTTCCGAGGTAGAGCCCCATCCAATAAGTGTTGCATCTCCAACCGGATCGCTTTCATGTTTTGGCAATTCGATAGCTTGTACTTCCTCTGTGAGCTTCAATGGAGTCTTAAGCTTGAGCAAACCAATATCATATGGGCCAACACCACTGAAAATTAAGGGAAATATTGAAATTTAAATTTAATATACTTTATATTTATTAGTCGCTATACAAAATTTCGTAAGCAATTGTGTTTAACAAAATAGCATACAGTATTAGTGAAAAATTAATATTTGACACGATTGATAGCAATACTATGTGTGTCAATAGAAAATATCTACAGATTTATCATGTGTATCGTTTATTATATATATAACTCTGGAACGTAGTTTTTCTAATCGTAAATGTCAAATAATTGTAGCGATAATTGTGATATCTCTCTATATCTAAACTACATCTTTTTTAACAATTTCGATTGCTATAATTAATTTTACATCAATAATATTGCTATATTTAATCTACACGATAAGAACTAAATACATTCTTTTTAAGAATGAAGAACTGTTATATTTTAGATAATCTCTATATGTAATTATAAAAATATAAACACGCAATTAAATATATATTTAACAAATACTGATAATCCGAGAATAAAAAAAGAATTAAATAACTTATTAATATTTCTTATTTAAACATTTTATTTACCCTTGATATTTTTCATGCGTGAAAGTCTGCGCAACTTTAGCTATTTGTTCGGTATCCTCAGAATTTTTAATGTTATGCTTTCCAGCCTTGACAACAATCTTGTCAGCTGCGTCGACGCAGTGTGCTGCAGTTACGACCCATTGACTGGTCAAGAGTGATCCGGCGCAAAAGTGTCTATCGAGTGACTGAAGAGAGACGATGAATGGATATTCATTTTCTGGAGCCTCGTCGCCTCCGACTATTTGTGGCAAGAACTGTGGCAATCGAAGACCGAGACGTGGTTTTTCTGAAAATAGAATTAATATATGATAGTTAAGACAAGATTTGCAAACGAAATCAATTATGGTACGTTAAAATCCTGTGCAATAAAATGGAAATGATTTGTGATGAACAATACAATGCTAAATTTTTTTATTTTCTTCGTAAAACTAATTTTTAATTGATATTTGTTTAAGAAATTTAATGTTATTAAAGAAACCAGAAGTGCATATTATTCTGTTGCCAATTTTCTAAACAATCAGTTAATTTAATCAATTTACATTTGTTATTTATTATATATGTATATATTATAATTATATTATATGTATATAATGTAAAATACTGACGAAGTACTGTCGGACCAGCGAAAGCCACCGTTAGGAGAGCGAGAAATACGATTGCTTTGGAAGACATCTTGTCGATTGATGCCAATCCAGCAAATTGGCTGCATTTTATGCTCATTTCGCTCAATATCTCTATACGATATCATTAACGATTTTGCATTGATAATCCACCGTAATCTACGCAAATCCATGTAATTCGTTTAAGATAAGAAAGATTTTGCTACAAACAAAACTTTCTCTATAATTTAATGTATTATGTTGATGTAATCATTAAATGTTATCTCGAAGCTAATTTAGACAAAGTAAATGCTGCTACTTTTGTTTCAATTTAATAACATAACGTGCGTGTGCGATATAAAAAGAATAATCTTCATAATGTCAAAAGTCTTAATATATTGCTCTCAGGAGCATAGTTTTATGAAGGCACTGTATTATTTATTTATATTTTATGTTAATAATTTTTCTTTCATTCGGTAATCCAATCAACGCTCTTTTAGAAAGAACAATTAAATTGTTATTAAATAAAACAAAAAGATGATAAAAACAATAAGAAAATAAATGCATAAAGTATTAATTGTAAGATACACTAGATTTATTTTAATTATTCTAATATTTATAGCTTTGAAACAGATTAAATTCTAACAAGAAAGTATAATGATTATATAGAAAATATATATTATTAATAGATTTATAATATTTCTTTTGTTGATTATTTGTTTCAAAATTGTTCGAATCACTATCTATCATACAAATCTATATCAGATCTGCTATAGAACAATAACAATAAAGCATTCTTTAAGGTCGAATGAGCTACGCTGCAGTTTAATCATGATGGATCATCCAGTGGTTCAATGTTTTTATCGTTATCTGATTACGATCAATCATTAATCCTCAATGAAGTAGACATAGAAAGTATGCGGAAAATCAATAATCTCCTTTATGATAGTGTGATTTATTTATCAAGATTTTTAAATTTCGATGAAATTCACATTAATAAAGATTATTAAAAGTAAAATTATGGAAGGGATGTGCATATATAAAAGTCCGATAAGCCTTTGTGCAAATTATTTGTTTATCGTCAGTTTAATGTTTGCTTTCAACGTGTCATTTTTGTGCTGTGAGTAGAATTTTCAATTCTAAAATATCATAAAAATATGTAGTATAAAGTCTTAAGTAATAATAATAAAAAGATCAAGATTCGGAAGGATAATAAAAGTGAGATAAAAATTACATTATTCTTCAATAGAACCGAAAGCTTAAGCCAATGTAATAAGTAACGTGTATAATGGGAAACCATCAATATGAGATTTTATACTTCGTAAGACGATAGGAATATAGATAGTTAACATAGACATTTTTTGTTAGCAAATTTATTGTATAGAAGATTTACATTTACAATTAACTTTTCGCATTACTATGGCATTACAGACGTAAGCTTTGTAATATGAAGATTGTCTATATTCTTTTCCGCATTTAAAAAATGGAAGTTATCATTTTTTTGCGTTCTATTTTTACTAATTTATTATTTTATAGCATGCAGTAATAAAGAGTTATTACAATAAATTTTTATAAGTAACGTTTTTAAAATAATTTTTATTTAATTAAATATATAAAATTCGGCGATAGAATAAGTTAGTAAGTTTTGAATTTGATAAATATTAAAAAGATACTTCATATATAATATATAATATATAATATATATAATATAATATATAATATATATAATGTACTATAATATAATATAATATATTCTAATATAATATAATATGATATAATGTAATAATATAATATAAATATATAATATAATATGAAGCTAATAAATTAATTTAATTTTTTTATTAAAAAGCAATAATAAAGTTTATTTATTATGCTTTTTTCCATTTATTACAATGCTCTGTTATTTCGATAAGAAACTATATTATTGAACAAAAATTGTGTAATTTGACAACTCGAATATCGACAGAGTTAATAGTATAAAAATAATTTTATTAATTTGATAAGAATTAATAAACACTTTTTGAGTTTATATGTTAAAGGACTGTCATCACATCACAGAAATTGCGTACTTTGACAGTTTTTTTTTAATGTTGAGTGCGCAGCGATTAAATCTATCTTCACAGAGTGTTTAAGTCTCGTCGATGAGTACGTGGTGATCGAAGTCGTTTCGTATGTTGCTTTCGTTTTTGATAAAATATAAAACATAAATATTACTCAAAGAAAAATATTAGTAAAATAGCATTTTTTTAAAATAAAACTGTTACTTATATAAAATTGGAATTCCAATTGATAACAAGTATCAAGCGATTGTATCTAACGATACAGAAAATACAAGGCATAACATACAAAAGAATTAAAAGTGATTGTTCATTTTTATTGTCATTTTTTCATTTTTATTAATAGGGATTTTAGATAAAACATGTATAAAAAATGGTATCATAACATTTATTTATTTTTAATGTTCTCTTAGAATTATTATTACATTACATGTAGAATGTAGCATTATTATTATCAGTATTTATTGGAAAATTTTAATCATAAACTATTTTTTCTTTAATTTATAATTAAAAAACTTGATTATTTTAATTTGTACAAAAATGGTACAGAATAATGTCTCAAGTGATATAATTTTCAGCATATCGATCAATGAAAAAGACTATCTATTTAACATAAATAATCAGACATTAATGATTCCGTTAATCCAATCAATGTAAGAAGCCACACGAGTGTAGACGGAAGGAGTGTGATTGACACCACACGGAATGGCACCCCATGAAACGATACCAAGTTGGACAGGAGTGTTGTTATCGTATTGAACTAACGGACCGCCAGAGTCACCCTACAGAAAACGTTAGTAAAAGAGATTGTATTGTACAAACGATTCTTATAAGCACTTAATTTTTAATTCTCTCTTTATTATTATTAAATATATATTTAAAAATAAAAGTTATAGGTATAATATTACTTTATTTATGAGGTTATTTATTTTGCAACTTTTATAGATAAAACCAAAAATTAGAAATTACTTTATATCACTTTGTAGACTATAAATTGACAAAATGATTAAATAAATTATTATTAACATTAATAATGTAAAATCGAAAAATATAATTTTAATATGATAATTTAGTTAATTGTAAAAGAAAAGGAAAGGGAAAAAGAGAGAAAGAAAAATATATAAAAAAGTTTTAATTTGACTTACAGAGCAGGCGGATGTCTCTCCAACAGCATCAGTGCAGATTTGTGTATCATAGAGTTCTGTACGTTTGCCGATGGTGTTCTTCGGAAACTTTTTCAGACAAGATTGATTGTCCAGCAATGGAACAGTAACCTTTTGAAGAACCTCAGGAAGTTTTGGGAGCAAGTTTTTCGAGGTGGAACCCCATCCAGAGAGCACAGCATTTCCAGTTCGTACCTCGTTCTGTCGAGGTAGAGTGACAGGAGACACTCTCTTGTTAAAGGTAAGAGGAGTTTTCAATTTCAGAATAGCGATGTCATATGGAGCAACACCTCTGAAAGAACGCAATATGATTCAATTTAAAGTATCGTGATATCATGATCAGATCTTCACGTTCCAGACATGTCTATTGTGTTATCAGTTAAGAAAACATGGATAAATATATTATGAGAAATTTATGAAAAAGATGTGACGAGATTATCGCATGACATGGATTACTCATTGCCAAATAGTTAATAGTTAAAAAGATGTGATAAGTAATGTTAAATTGTTTAAAAGAACTTGATTTCTCTATATATTAAGACTGTTTTAAAATGAAATAAAATATAATATTTTAGATATAATTAAGTAATTCATTGCAATAAATAATATTACATTTAATAAAATAATGAGGCAATGAATTAGTTTATAACTTTGGGTAACACGAAATTATTACTGCATTTTGATAATATTTTTTACAAATAATGATATCGATAATTTATCTTTGATATCGTAAACATCTTATCATATAAATGTATCATTATTAATAATATAATTATTATATTTATTTAGATAAAATATATTTTTAAGTGCCTTTGAAGTGTCTGAGTTTGTAGGTAAGATTACAATTTTGTAATATAAATATCACAAAAGTTATAATATATTAATATTTTTTAATAATATTGTGGCAATAATATAAATTCTGATTGCAAGATGGCTTTCGATTAAAATAAATATAATCAATGGTTAGACATTATGGAATATCTATTTTTGATTAAAAATAATGGAAACGTACCCCGGATACTTTGGATGAACGATGGCCCTTTCGACTGCAACTTCTTGTTGAGTGTCTTCATCCCTAGAAATATGATGCTTGCCAGCTAAAACCTTAAGCTTGCCGAACTTCATAACACAATGTCCGGCGGTCAAAATATGACGGTCATTCAAAATTGAACCACCGCAAGCATGCTTTAGTGGGATGAGAGGTGGTGCACCCCAATGAATAGACACTTGATGAGGAAATTCACCTGGTGTGGCATCTTCACCGTCGGTGATTCTGGGTTTTAGATCGAACGGGCTAGCCAGGCATGCTGTAAAACATTTTAAGGAGAACTTTTAATAATAATATCTGAATAAGAATGATACTTTCGCAAAACTTAAATATTTTATTTTGATTTTATTTCAAGTATATTTTATAGTGTCACATATATTTCAAAATATAATATTATTTTAGGAATAAATCTTTTATTTAAAAATATAGTTTTCTCTTTAAATATCTATTTTATTATATAATTACTTATAAAACTTTTAAAATATTTTTTATACATATTGCATTAAATATGTCTAAGTTAAATATAATTTATATGTATTTGATAATTAAAAAAAAAATATTTGCGATATTTATGCCGTTTGATATATACATTGCAATATTTATGCTGTTAAAACTGTAAATTTGTATACCTGATTTTAATTTTAATTTATGAGAACGTGAATATTATAACACAAAAAGTGTATACTTACCCTGGAACACCAGAATGGCAGCTAGAAGGCACTGAATCATCATTGTGATATATCAGTCGAGTAAAGGCTAAGCACCAAATAAGCTTACGGTTTATATACTACGAAATAACGCAATATCTTGCGATAAATACGCAAGTTTGGATTCATCTTGATAACATACCTTCTTAAGTGCATAGATAACGTCCACTGACTATTGCTTTACACTTTACACCATTAATCTGATTTTTATATATAAAAAAACAAACATCAACCTTTTTTATCTTCTTCTAATTGAACAAATTACCATTAATTTATTTTATCGTATTTATATTGTAAGATAAAAATTTATTTCCGTGTTTATATCATAGTAGAATAGTAGAATCATTTTATTGTACACTAGGCGTCATTGGATGCCTTGAAGGCCGAGTGTATTATGTGTCTTATAATATTTGATATATATGCTAATTAAAATAACAAATATTAAAATAGTGCAATACGTAATTTAAATAAATAAAACAGAACAATATTTTATTATTTGTATAAAAGAATTCAGTATCGATAATAAAACAAATAATTAAATATATTCACATTACATTATATACATTATACACACACATTCTTTCTCTCTCTCTTTCTCTCTTTCTGTTTGTTTACACTTAAACTATAAATATAATTCCGCATATATTAAATACATGCTTCATCTAATTTACAAATAAAAATGTACAAAAATAGACACATTGAAGATAACACAAATCTTACAGTTTTAGTATATTAAATCAATATAAAATTCCTATGTATAACATAATTTTAAAGAATTCAATCCAATTATAAATCAAAATTTCTAAAAATTAATTTAAGAACATAAATTTGCACATAAGAAACACAAAAATTTATTATACACTCGTCAAAAAAATGGGCAAAATCCGACCAGCAACCTCTCCGTAGTGCCCATCGGGTAATGCTAATGTTGGCGGTAATTGAATATATAGGCAAAAATGCATAGGTAACTTTGATACGCCGTAACTTCGCGAAAAAAAATCGTACGGTATTCAATTTTTTTTTAAATTTGTAGAGAAAAGTCCATATTTTGCGATAGTAATGATGATATTTGCGGAAAAAATTTAGTACACTCCGTAGAGTTCGTCAAACTATGCAATTTTTTGAAAAAAAAATACGTCCCTCCTTTTAAAGAGATGGAGAAAGGGGGAGAGAATAAAATCAAAATCGAACGAAAATTCCTTAAAGTAGAGACTTTACCCTTTAAAACAAAAAAAAATTTTTGAAATACGACAATTTTTCGCGGAGATACGCTTATTTGAATTTATGCTAAATTTTGATATTGATTACGTGTTGCGATAATTTTTTTGACGAGTATATATTACGCATTGGTTTGATATCAGAATATCGATAAATCAATATGTTCCTGTGTCTTCAATTAAATATAGATCTATGTCTCGCCGTTATTGCAGCTTATTTTATTTACTCTGATAATGATTGCAGCTTATTTTATTTACTCTGATAATGATTGGAGTGTCGATTTCTCGATACGAATGCCCTATGTACTCTGTACGATATCTCTGTCACAGAGATGATGTTAATTATCTATGCGCTTCATAAATCTGTTCTCTATTGTACATGAAGAAAAGGTTAATTAATTTGATAAGCAAATTTACGTGTTACAGGTAACCATGCGGGCGATTGCGCGAATTCCTGCCCAAATCTCACGTGCGGTCGGAACTATCTGAGTCGCCGGCAACAGGAATCCGTACGTTCCGCGATCACGTAATTCCACAGTGTACGCATACTTTATACCGGCGACGCCTTTGGCCCAATCATCGGATGCCCCTGAAAGCAGAGACGGCACTTTTGCGACAATCATTTTTCATCATTTATTTTATCAAATGCATTTTTGTCTTATTTTAAGATCTGGTTCTATAGATTAGCATATATGTTATATCTTTCTCTTATGAGATAAACTGCAAATTAAAATTGAAATAGATATTAGGTAATAGATAAAATTATAATAGATAAAATTATACCAGAAATTGGATACATCAGATCTGTCACCGGTCCAAGTTGATAATGAGTGCCATGAACTTTTGCAATCGCGCTAATTGCCTTTTTCGCTACGTTTATCATATCGGAATAATCCGACGGCCTCGAACGTGTGTGACCCCATGGTAGTAGCCACATTTGAGAATAAGAATGCAAAGTCAAATACATTCTGGGAATGTATAATATATTTATATAAAATATATTTGTAATAAATCAAAAAATTTAGAAAAATAAAATAAAATGTGAAGTTTGGACAAAATAAGATTAAATTAGATTAGATTAATCAAATATAGACAATTATATACCGAATATGTTGCTTATTTGCCATAATGTAATCTGCCATGGCCTTCGTCTCTGGTTCAGAGAAGGCGAAGGGCCCTGAATAAGTTTCGTGACAAGGATCTGAACTGGCCCCCCCTTCCTTCTCTTCGCCCCAGTGGTACGCAAAATTACGATTCGGATCAACTCCTTCGCATTTAGTCCAGAACCACCTAGTATAATGTGTTACGAACTGTAACAAATTGGAAGGCGTGTACCTAGAAAAAAAGATTGCGCATTATTTTACTATACCATGAATAATTTCTCATCATAATTTTATCATCGTTTTTTTATTGAATTATATAATAGGCATTACAAAAATGTTTTTAATTTAAACCACACTTATTTTTTTATCTGAAATCTCATCGTACAATCTAATCTAAAGATCAATCTTTTAAAAGCCTATTAACGAATAATATTTTTCTTTATATATATGTGTATATATTCGAAAATACAAATGTACATTAAACTCGTGTAAAAAAATACATGGACACATATAAATTACTAGCATTATTCGTTTTTAATGAACTATACAATCGCGAAATATAATAAATATATTTCCTTTTTTCTCTCACCTACTATCCTCTTGACTTTCTACATGGTTGCTTCTAGTTTTCCGCCAAAAGCGATCACCAATATGACTGTATTCGTAACCATCGGGATTGACAACTGGCAAGATCATCCAGTCTGAATTATCCAACAATTTCGAATAGGTCGAATTCCTTTCAACTAACTGGCTTAGTATGTAGGTCGCCACGGCGCTACCGATCCATTCTCGTCCATGCATGCCTACGAATGTAACGACAATTCACTGAATAGATGATCTAACGGGACGAGATACGGTCAAGACATGCAAATTTGATGTTGCCGAAAACTAGTCATAAATTCAGTAAAAAAAAAAAAAAAAAAATCAGGGCGATCGTGATAAAGCTTCTACCTACAATACTAAGGAAATAGATCAAATTGTTGGAGAAAAAAATAGTTGGAATTCTTTTCACGATATCCATATGTAGTGTATTATTCAATTACAATTATTTTTCAAATATATCTTGCATTTATATTTTTACAGTTTTGTTTACGTGGAAAAAAATGTTTGCCTTAGATAAAAAAAACTCACCGGCATCGATCCAAATCGCAGGTTTTCTTTCACCGTCTTTGTTTAATCCCGTCGAAACCTTTGCCAATTTTATTGGTTGGTCTTTGTAACTATGGCCGATAGTTATTAACTCAATCATTTTGGGATATCTAAAGGCTAAGTATTCTAAATAACGCACAATATCTGTAAGAATTAATATAATGATTGCAGGGATAAATATATGCAAAATAATAAATTTATTATGCTGTTTATTATATATATATATATCTAACTAAAAATAGTTGATATTTGATTGATCAGATTGTTCTCAGTTATTGTTAGATTAGTTTAATGCGACGTAAAAATATATTTTGTGGAATAGATTTACCTCCGTATCGATGATAACGTTTCCATGTCATACTATGACCTTGAGTAGTCACCAAGTCCTCGCGTTGTTCTTTCGACATTTTCGGATTTTGATATGAGATTGTCTTCTATTAATCAAAGATCAAAATTATTTTCAAGATTTATAATTATCACTCAATTTAACATATAAAATTAATTATCTCAATCATTTATGTCAACATTCACGACAAGATTTCTCTTATCCACTTCTTTCGTAGCAATTATCAATTGATCTTTACAAAATAAATAATGCAATTATCAAGTATATATATATATATCAATTGAGCCTTATAAAATAAGTGATGATTTATTCATTACACTGTGACGTTTCTTTTGTATCTTTGCGCAATGAGAAATCATGGAAAATATTATAAGTAAAGTATGTCAGTATTATGCACGAACACCTGTTGTCATTGAAATTTCCATCCAATTATTTTGCATATATAATGACATACATAAATAATTTCAAAATTTTAGTTTTTGTGATTACTGACAATTTTAATGTTAACTGATTGTACTCTTTTCAATATAAACAATAATTATTCTTCAAAAAATTGTATATATTTATTTCAAAAAATATTTAAATTGTTTTATGATATAATATTGATATAAAAAATATGAAACATGCATTTACTTTTACCTGAATATCCGATATTAACACCTTGAAGTCGATTTTATTATCTCTCAAATAGTCCTTAACATCAGCTACAAGATCTGGCGCGATAACAATATCAGAAGACCTAAGAAGCAAATTTGATATGAAAAATATGTTAAGTAATTTATTATTTTTTAATAAATCTCAAATCACAAAGACAAACCTGTTAAGATTTGGAAAGGACCAAAATTTGATGTTTTCAGGCTCAGCGTCTCTCAAGTCATGCAGATCCGCAACGTGATTTTCCGTATTAGGAAACACTCTGATTAATTGATAGTTTCTATAATTTATTCTACTGACATTCGATCGTAAATTTTTCTTTTCAGTACCAACGATGCTGCTTACGACTGTGCTAAATCCATTTGCTACAACTGACAGCATGGATTCAACTAGGCCAAATAGAGAAAAACCTCTGTCATAATCATCATTCCGGAATGACTTTCTGAGTGTCCCTTGAAGATAATTTGTTACTTCAACTCTTTCTTCTTTAGAATCCAAAATCGATTGCGCTTCTTGATCCTTATTAGCATCCTGTAAACTGTACGTTGGTTATTTGTTACATTAATGTAAATAATATTTTCTATATTAATTATCGAAATATTTTATATTTTCTAGAGATTATAGAAAAGCAAACAATTGTATGTTTTGACAAATATAAAATTAAAGTTTTCTAATTTTTAAATATAGACATATTGCTTGTTATAAATAATTTGCACATATTATATTAATATTAATATTTGCAAATTATTTATAACAAGCAATTTATATTTAAAAATTATTGCAAATATTTGCCAAATATTCTGATTATATAGATTTATAAATGTATTTGACAATATTAGCATTTGTATCATATGTTTTTTAAATGCCAAAAGCGTTATTCCCACGCTTACGTGAAAATGTATTTGCGTATGTTTGACATATGAGCTACACAATATTAGTAAAAAATAACAACATTTTTTTATGATTAATATACAAACAATCCACTTCTTCAAAAGAGAAACTAAAGCGTGAATAAAACGCGTTGAACGAAAAGAATGTATTTTAATTAATGTATTATAATTAAACACTATCAACTAAAAGCAAAATATAAGAATTAATGAAAACAAATCATATAATTACGATTATTAAGTTAAAAATAAATAATTCATATCGGTAAATATATTTTTATATGTAAAAATGAAATTATAATTTCCTCAGATTTTATTAGAGAACTTAACAAATATCGTCAAAGAAATAATTAAAAGAAATAAGCTGATTTTGAAATAAGAATCATTGAATTAGCATCTCTTTTGATTTCTAAAATATTATATCTATATGACAGAAATGATATATATTATAGTTTATAACGCTCATTTAAAAATAAAATATATAATGTTAATTTTTTAGAAATTCACAATTCATAATTTCAAACTGTTCATCGTGCAGTTTCTTGTTCAATTAATGACACCAACCCACTGTTTTTTTCATCAAGATCTCTTTCCTTCTGGAATATCCTCTCTTCCGAATAATTATATTTTGGATGTGTCACTGTGTAACTATCGTGATACGGATTACCGTTTACCGAATGTCGTATAAATATCCCTGAAATTCCGACAATCACGCACAGGATGATGGATTCGACGCCGGTGCTCATGGCGTACTTGGATCGCTTCAGCATGCTCGCCTCGAAGTTTCCTCGTTGACTGGCGAACCTGTAGCCGGAATCACGGCTACAGGTCGCTCAACACTGGTTCACGTGAAACACGATGGTTTCACTGTTCTGCCTCACGAGTCTGGCTTACGGGATTCCAACTTCTGGATGACGTTTATTCTTCAGTCACGCAGCAGATCAGAGACTTTGGGGTTAATGGATGGGATATTGAAAGCGTTAGAGAGATCAAATACACTACTGTAATCATCATATGTCGATTGGAACCGATGCTAAATTGTTCAGCATGAGAGAATGCAACTACTAATTTCGATAATACTAAAACTTGAAATGATAGAGAAGAAAGAAAGAAACAAAATTTAAAAATTAATAATAACTAATATGATGTAGTTTGTATGTTTTATTAGTATTAATTTTCAAAATTCGAATATTGTTTTATTTGAATATTCAATAAAATATTTATTTGATAAAATATAAGTAATTTGTGTTTACATATTTATATTATCAATTCAAATTAATTTATTTGAGAATTATGTTTATATATTTTGTTATTATTATAGTAAAATATTTTTTTATTATTAAAAAATATGTTATACAATATTATTATACACTAGAATTATTATATATTAACCATAAAAAATTATTTATTTATTAATAAAGTACGAATTCTTCTATTAACTAATGTAAATAATGCAGTGAGATAAAGTTGTTTGGCTGTTCAAACGCATTCCAGAAAATTTGTTTGGCATAGTATGACACATAGTAGGTCAGTAAGTTTGCCGTTAGCAAAACACGTTTTCTGATGTAAGCACACACATTCAAACAACTGTAACTGTATATTAAATCCACTTTTCTACGTAATTGCTTTACGTAATTACTGTAATTAAATTAAAATAATATTTATATATATTTAAGAATTCAGTAAAAAAATTTGATAAAGAAAGATTATATTTATATTTACAAAAAATAAAGATATATACAATATATATATATATATATATATATATATATATATATACATATATTATATATCTGATAATATGTAAAATATTTTGACAACGAATTATCTGTAGCATGATGTTCGAATTCTTGGCAGCATATATCGCGTTAGATATTGTTTAATTAATTTTTCATAATTTTAGGGTTTAGTATATCGTTACGTTATGTCACATGTTTTTTAAATATATTTTATTATTGAATGAAGGATTATTTTATTAATATTTTCATATATTTTTACACGTTTTTTCATGTTTTAAAGAGTTTTAATCATATTAGCAACGATCATTAATTCCTTCATAATAATTTTACATCAATTGTTTAATAAATAATAAATCTATTCTTTAAATATCTCCAAGTATCATTTTAAATAATCGATAAAGTAAGTAAATTAGCAAGAGAAAAAGAGTCTAAAATTGTAAAATTTATAGAAGTATAATGATACATATTTTGTAATATTTTATTGTCGTCATATAGTATATCTTAATATATTTCATATGTGTTTCTATGTATACCTGTAACAAAATCGCAAAAATCCAATACAATATTGTCATCATCTCGTTCTTTTTAAAAATAAGGATGCGCCGCATAGGGTCCGCGGCATAAAAGTATCGAGTTTTAATATTTAAAGGCGAGCCAAAAATTCATTGATTATACATTTTAATAGTGCATTGTTTGCAGAATCTTTTGGTACCAAGCAGATAACAGCGTACAAACTCTTTTATTTAATCCATTTCTAAAAAGTGCATGTTAAGTCGATTCTCGAAAGTCTCGAAGTATTGTTGCCTCTTTTCCGCAATGCTGATTGGTTCTCTGTCGATTCGCGTTGTGTGTTATATTCGTAGCATCGAAAGACTGTCATCGCGAGGGTTAACAGTTAGCAGTTTGACCAAAATAAAATAAAATAAAATAATAATGTTTTAAATAATATGTGATAATACTTTAAGCTTAATTAATATTTTTGACATTCGCGTTGTGTGTTATATTCGTAGCATCGAAAGGCTGTCATCGCGAGGGTTAGCAGTTAGCAGTTTGACAGTTAGTCTAAAATAAAATTAAATAAAATAATAATATGTTTTAAATAATATGTGATAATACTTTAAGCTTGATTAATATTTTTGACATTCGCGTTGTGTGTTATATTCGTAGCATCGAAAGGCTGTCATCGCGAGGGTTAGCAATTAGCAGTTTGACAGTTAGTCCAAAAAGTAAAATAAAATAATGTTTTAAATAATATGTTATTAGACTTTAAACTTGATTAATATTTTGGCGGAAAAAAGACAAAAATACTTGCGAGAATCGACTTAATGTCTTTTTTAGAAAAAAATTAGAATAACAAAAGCGCGCGTTACGCCATTCCTCGATTTTATATAAAAAATTAATATTTTTATATAAAGTTTGTTTAAACTTGGTTAATATTTTTTGATAGAAATCAGATGATTATAGCATTACATTGCTAATTAAATTTTAACATAAAAATATGTTATAAAATTTAATATAATAATGTTATAAATAATATGTTATAATGCCTTATCTGTGCGATTAATATTTTTTGACAGAAATCAACTGATAGCTGTTATAAATATTAATCGAATTTAAGGAATTATAATACATTATTTAAAACATATTATTATTTTAAATGTTATAACATATTCTTATTTTAAGAATTAATTAGCAATTTTAATTAGCAGTTTTAATCAGCTGATTTTTGTAACAAAAATATTAATCGAGGATAAAATATTACAACATATTATTCACAACATATTGCTATATATTTTAATTATTATAACATATTATTATTTTAAAATTTAATTAGCTCGCTATATTAATATTTTTTAATTTATTCATTTAATTATAAAGTAATATATTTATTAAGTTAAAAATAGAAGTGAGACATAAATCCAAATTAACAATTAAGGTTCCGTAGCAAATTTAAGGACAAATATTTCCTAAATTAGAGTCATAAATATATTTCGTCCGACACTTTTCGATAATCTTAATATAATTCGAATTGCGAATGCGCAGTAGAAATGAGTATCGACATCTATTACCGCGATATATGTATATAGTTACGCATAATATTAAAAATTAAAATTTTAAGCCGCTGACCCCATACGGCGCGGATTTATTTTACGTATATTAGACCAAAAAGTTTGTAGGCTGATATGGTGATGGTACCATCATAATGTGCAGGCAATATACTGTTGAAATATATGAAAGATTAATTTTTGGCTCGCTTTAAAATATTGAAAATTAAAACTTTTTACCCGCGAACCCCATACGGCGCGGATTCATTTTACGTATATTAGACCAAAAAGATTAATATTAGATTAATATTAGATTAATATTTTTTGACAGAAATCAGCTGATAGCTGTCATAAATATTAATCGAGTTTAAGGAATTATATATTACATTATTTAAAACATATTATTTTAAATGTTATAACATATTCTTACTTTAAAAATTAATTAGCAAATTAACGTTTTAATCAGTTGATTTCTGTAAAAAAATATTAATCGAGGATAAGATATTACAACATATTATTTACAATATATTGCTATTTTAATTTTTATAACATATTACTATTTTAAAATTTAATTACCTTACTATATTAATATTTTCTAATATATTTATTTAATTAAGAAGAAGTATATTTATTAAGTTAAGAATAGAAGTGAGACATGAATACAAATTTACAATTAAGGTTTCGCAGATATAATTTTTAAAACAAAAATTATTTTCTTAATTAGAGTCACAAATATATTTCATCCGACACTTTTCGATAATCTTGATATAATTCGAATTCCGAATGCGCAGTAGAAATGGGTTTCGACATATATTACCGCGATATATGCATGCAGTCACGCATAATTCGTAATAACGTGCAGACAATATACTGTTAAAATGTATATAAGATTAATTTTTTGCACGTTTTGAAATATCGAAAATTAAAATTTTTAAGCCGCAAATCCCATACGGCGCAGATTTGAGTAACGTATATTAGACCAAAAAGGTAGTACGCTGGTATGCTTATGGTACAAAGATAATCTGCAAACAATACACTATTGAAAAATATATACGATGAATTTTTGGCTCGCCTTAAAATATTAGAAATCGATACTTTTTTACAGTTGACCCTATGCGACGCAATCTTATTATATGTATATAAAGTTAAAACATTTGTACGCTGTTGTCTGTTTAGTACCAAATGATTCTGTAATCAATGTACTATTAAAATGTATAATCGATGTAATTTTGGCTCGTCTTAAAATATTAGAAATTGATACATTTTTGCGGCTGACCCTATGCGACGAATACTTATTTTATGTATATCATATTAAAAAATTTGTACGCTGGTGTCTGCATGGTACCAAAAGATTCTGCAATCAATATACTATTAAAATGTATAATCGATGAATTTTTGGCTCGTCTTAAAATATTAGAAATCGATACTTTTTTACCGATGACCCTATGCGACGCAACTTTATTTTATGTATATCAAGTTAAAAAATTTGTACGCTGGTGTCTGTTTGGTACCAAATGATTCTGTAATCAATGTACTATTAAAATGTATAATCGATGAATTTTTGGCTCGTCTTAAAATATTAGAAATTGATACTTTTTTGATTCGAACCCTGTGCGACGCATCCTTATTTTATGTTATCGTATTAAAAAATTTGTACCCTGGTGTCTGCATGGTACCAAAAGATTCTGTAATCAATGTACTATTAAAATGTATAATCGATGAATTTTTGGCTCGTCTTAAAATATTAGAAATCGATACTTTTTTTACGCGGACCCTGTGCGGCGCATCCTTATTTTATGTTTATCGTATTAAAAAATTTGTACGCTGGTGTCTGCATGGTACCAAAAGATTCTGTAATCAATGTACTATTAAAATGTATAATCGATGAATTTTTGGCTCGTCTTAAAATATTGGAAATCGATACTTTTTACCGCTGACCCTATGCGACGCAATATTATTTTATGTATATCAAGTTAAAAAATTTGAACGCTGGTGTCTGTTTGGTACCAAAAGATTCTGTAATCAATGTACTATTAAAATGTATAATCGATGAATTTTTGGCTCGTCTTCAAATATTAGAAATCGATACTTTTTTACCGCTGACCCTATGCGACGCAACCTTATTTTATATATATCAAGTTAAAAAATTTGTACGCTGGTGTCTGCTTGGTACCAAATAATTCTGTAATCAATGTTCTATTAAAATGTGTAATCGATGAATTTTTGGCTCGACTTAAAATATTAGAAATCGATACTTTTTTTACACGGACCCTGTGCGACGCATACTTATTTTATGTTTATCGTATTAAAAAATTTGTACGCTGGTGTCTGCATGGTACCAAAAGATTCTGTAATCAATGTACTATTAAAATGTATAATCGACGAATTTTTGGCTCGTCTTAAAATATTAGAAATCGATAATTTTTTACCGCTGACCCTATGCGACGCAACCTTATTTTATGTATATCAAGTTAAAAAATTTGTACGCTGGTGTCTGTTTGGCACCAAATGATTCTGTAATCAATGTACTTTTAAAATGTATAATCGATGAATTTTTGGCTCGTCTTAAAATATTGGAAATCGATACTTTTTACCGCTGACCCTATGCGACGCAACATTATTTTATGTATATCAAGTAAAAAAATTTGTACGCTGGTGTCTGTTTGGTACCAAAAGATTCTGTAATCAATGTACTATTAAAATGTATAATCGATGAATTTTTGGCTCGTCTTAAAATATTAGAAATCGATACTTTTTTGACGCGGATCCTGTGCGACGCATCCTTATTTTATGTTTATCGTATTAAAAAATTTGTACGCTGGTGTCTGTTTGATACCAAATGATTCTGTAATCAATGTACTATTAAAATGTATAATCGATGAATTATTGGCTCGTCTTAAAATATTAGAAATTGATACTTTTTTGACGCGGACCCTGTGCGACGCATACTTATTTTATGTTTATAATATTAAAAAATTTGTTCGCTGGTGTCTGCATGGTACGAAAAGATTCTGTAATCAATGTACTATTAAAATGTATAATCGATGAATTTTTGGCTCGTCTTAAAATATTGCAAATCGATACTTTTTACCGCTGACCCTATGCGACGCAATCTTATTTTATGTATATCAAGTTAAAAAATTTGTACGCTGGTGTCTGTTTGGTACCAAATGATTCTGTACTCAATGTTCTATTAAAATGTATAATCGATGAATTTTTGGCTCGTCTTAAAATATTAGAAATCGATACTTCTTTTACGCGGACCCTGTGCGACGCATCCTTATTTTATGTTTATCGTATTAAAAAATTTGTACGCTGGTGTCTGCATGGTACCAAAAGATTCTGTAATAAATGTACTTTTAAAATGTATAATCTATGAATTTTTGGCTCGTCTCAAAATATTAAAAATTCATACTTTTTTGACGCGGACACTGTGCGACGCATCCTTATTTTATGTTCATCGTATTAAAAAATTTGTACGCTGGTGTCTGCATGGTACTAAAAGATTCTGTAATAAATGTACTGTTAAAATGTATAATCGATGAATTTTTGGCTCGTCTTAAAATATTGGAAATCGACACTTTTTACCGCTGACCCTATGCGACGCAACATTATTTTATGTATATCAAGTAAAAAAATTTGTACGCTGGTGTCTGTTTGGTACCAAAAGATTCTGTAATCAATGCACTATTAAAATGTATAATCGATGAATTATTGGCTCGTCTTAAAATATTGGAAATCGATACTTTTTACCGCTGACCCTATGCGACGCAATCTTATTTTATGTATATCAAGTTAAAAAATTTGTACGCTGGTGTCTGTTTGGTACCAAATGATTCTGTAATCAATGTTCTATTAAAATGTATAATCGATGAATTTTTGACTCGTCTTAAAATATTAGAAATCGATACTTTTTTTACGCGGACCCTGTGCGACGCATTCTTGTTTTATGTTTATCGTATTAAAAAATTTGTACGCTGGTGTCTGCATGGTACCAAAAGATTCTGTAATCAATGTACTATTAAAATGTATAATCGACGAATTTTTGGCTCGTCTTAAAATATTAGAAATCGATAATTTTTTACCGCTGACCCTATGCGACGCAACCTTATTTTATGTATATCAAGTTAAAAAATTTGTACGCTGGTGTCTGTTTGGTACCAAATGATTCTGTAATCAATGTACTTTTAACATGTATAATCGATGAATTTTTGGCTGGTCTCAAAATATTAGAAATTGATACTTTTTTGACGCGGACCCTGTGCGACGCATCCTTATTTTATGTTTATCGTATTAAAAAATTTGTACGCTGGTGTCTGCATGGTACTAAAAGATTCTGTAATCAATGTACTGTTAAAATGTATAATCGAAGAATTTTTGGCTCGTCTTAAAATATTGGAAATCGATTCTTTTTACCGCTGACTCTATGCGACGCAACCTTATTTTATGTATATCATAAAAAGAAATTTGTACGCTGGTGTCTGTTTGGTACCAAAAGATTCTGTAATCAATGTACTATTAAAATGTATAATCGATGAATTTTTGGCTCGTCTTAAAATATTGCAAATCGATACTTTTTACCGCTGACCCTATGCGACGCTATCTTATTTTATGTATATCAAGTTAAAAAATTTGTACGCTGGTGTCTGTTTGGTACCAAATGATTCTGTAATCAATGTTCTATTAAAATGTATAATCGATGAATTTTTGGCTCGTCTTAAAATATTAGAAATCGATACTTTTTTTACGCGGACCCTGTGCGACGTATCCTTATTTTATGTTATCGTATTAAAAAATTTGTACCCTGGTGTCTGCATGGTACCAAAAGATTCTGTAATCAATGTACTATTAAAATGTATAATCGATGAATTTTTGGCTCGTCTTAAAATATTAGAAATTGATACTTTTTTGATTCGAACCCTGTGCGACGCATTCTTATTTTATGTTATCGTATTAAAAAATTTGTACCCTGGTGTCTGCATGGTACCAAAAGATTCTGTAATCAATGTACTATTAAAATGTATAATCGATGAATTTTTGGCTCGTCTTAAAATATTAGAAATCGATACTTTTTTTACGCGGACCCTGTGCGGCGCATCCTTATTTTATGTTTATCGTATTAAAAAATTTGTACGCTGGTGTCTGCATGGTACCAAAAGATTCTGTAATCAATGTACTATTAAAATGTATAATCGATGAATTTTTGGCTCGTCTTAAAATATTGGAAATCGATACTTTTTACCGCTGACCCTATGCGACGCAATATTATTTTATGTATATCAAGTTAAAAAATTTGAACGCTGGTGTCTGTTTGGTACCAAAAGATTCTGTAATCAATGTACTATTAAAATGTATAATCGATGAATTTTTGGCTCGTCTTCAAATATTAGAAATCGATACTTTTTTACCGCTGACCCTATGCGACGCAACCTTATTTTATATATATCAAGTTAAAAAATTTGTACGCTGGTGTCTGCTTGGTACCAAATAATTCTGTAATCAATGTTCTATTAAAATGTGTAATCGATGAATTTTTGGCTCGACTTAAAATATTAGAAATCGATACTTTTTTTACACGGACCCTGTGCGACGCATACTTATTTTATGTTTATCGTATTAAAAAATTTGTACGCTGGTGTCTGCATGGTACCAAAAGATTCTGTAATCAATGTACTATTAAAATGTATAATCGACGAATTTTTGGCTCGTCTTAAAATATTGGAAATCGATACTTTTTACCGCTGACCCTATGCGACGCAATCTTATTTTATGTATATCAAGCTAAAAAATTTGTACGCTGGTGTCTGCTTGGTACCAAATAATTCAGTAATCAATGTACTATTCAAATGTATAATCGATGAATTTTTGGCTCGACTTAAAATATTAGAAATCGATACTTTTTTTATGCGGACCCTGTGCGACGCATCCTTATTTTATGTTTATCGTATTAAAAAATTTGTACGCTGGTGTCTGCATGGTACTAAAAGATTCTGTAATCAATGTACTGTTAAAATGTATAATCGATGAATTTTTGGCTCGTCTTAAAATATTGGAAATCGATACTTTTTACCGGTGACTCTATGCGACGCAACCTTATTTTATGTATATCATAAAAAAAAATTTGTACGCTGGTGTCTGTTTGGTACCAAAAGATTCTGTAATCAATGTACTATTAAAATGTATAATCGATGAATTTTTGGCTCGTCTTAAAATATTAGAAATCGATACTTTTTTACCGCTGACCCTATGCGACGCAACCTTATTTTATATATATCAATTTAAAAAATTTGTACGCTGGTGTCTGCTTGGTACCAAATAATTCTGTAATCAATGTACTATTAAAATGTATAATCGATGAATTTTTGGCTCGTCTTAAAATAGTTGAAATTGATACTTTCTTGACGCGGACCCTGTGCGACGCATCCTTATTTTATTTATAGCAAATGAAAAAGTTTGTACGCTGTTGTCTGCTTTGTACCAAGAGATTCTGTAATCAATGTACTATTAAAATGTATTATCGATGAATTTTTGGCTCGTCTTAAAATATTAGAAATTCATACTTTTTTGACGCGGACCCTGTGCGACGCATCCTTATTTTATGTATATCATATTAAAAAATTTGTACGCTGGTGTCTGCTTGATACCAAATAATTCTGTAATCAATGTACTATTAAAATGTATAATCGACGAATTTTTGGCTCGTCTTAAAATATTAGAAATCGATAATTTTTTACCGCTGACCCTATGCGACGCAACCTTATTTTA
This sequence comes from Prenolepis imparis, assembly GCF_030444845.1. Classification (NCBI taxonomy): domain Eukaryota; kingdom Metazoa; phylum Arthropoda; class Insecta; order Hymenoptera; family Formicidae; genus Prenolepis; species Prenolepis imparis. Next base: position 16,693,982 of record NW_028141166.1, on the reverse strand, counting down.
TGTATATCAAGTTAAAAAATTTGTACGCTGGTGTCTGTTTGGTACCAAATGATTCTGTAATCAATGTACTTTTAACATGTATAATCGATGAATTTTTGGCTCGTCTCAAAATATTAGAAATTGATACTTTTTTGACGCGGACACTGTGCGACGCATCCTTATTTTATGTTCATCGTATTAAAAAATTTGTACGCTGGTGTCTGCATGGTACTAAAAGATTCTGTAATAAATGTACAGTTAAAATGTATAATCGATGAATTTTTGGCTCGTCTTAAAATATTGGAAATCGATACTTTTTACCGCTGACCCTATGCGACGCAACATTATTTTATGTATATCAAGTAAAAAAATTTGTACGCTGGTGTCTGTTTGGTACCAAAAGATTCTGTAATCAATGCACTATTAAAATGTATAATCGATGAATTTTTGGCTCGCCTTAAAATATTAGAAATCGATACTTTATTACCGCTGACCCTATGCGACGCAACCTTATTTTATATATACCATGTTAAAAAATTTGTACGCTGGTATCTGCTTGGTACCAAATAATTCTGTAATCAATGTTCTATTAAAATGTATAATCGATGAATTTTTGGCTCGACTTAAAATATTAGAAATCGTTACTTCTTTTACGCGGACCCTGTGCGACGCATCCTTATTTTATGTTTATCGTATTAAAAAATTTGTACGCTGGTGTCTGTTTGGTACCAAATGATTCTGTAATCAATGTACTTTTAAAATGTATTATCGATGAATTTTTGGCTAGTCTCAAAATATAGGAAATCGATATTTTTTTACCGCTGACCCTATGCGACGCAACCTTATTTTATATATATCAAGTTAAAAAATTTGTACGCTGGTGTCTGCTTGGTACCAAATAATTCTGTAATCAATGTTCTATTAAAATGTATAATCGATGAATTTTTGGCTCGACTTAAAATATTAGAAATCGATACTTTTTTTACGCGGACCCTGTGCGACGCATCCTTATTTTATGTTTATCGTATTAAAAAATTTGTACGCTGGTGTCTGCATGGTACCAAAAGATTCTGTAATCAATGTACTATTAAAATGTATAATCGATGAATTTTTGGCTCGTCTTGAAATAGTAGAAATTGATACTTTCTTGACGCGGACCCTGTGCGACGCATCCTTATTTTATGTTTATAATATTAAAAAATTTGTACGCTGGTGTCTGCATGGTACGAAAAGATTCTGTAATCAATGTACTATTAAAATGTATAATCGATGAATTTTTGGCTCGTCTTAAAATATTGGAAATCGATACTTTTTACCGCTGACCCTATGCGACGCAATCTTATTTTATGTATATCAAGTTAAAAAATTTGTACGCTGGTGTCTGTTTGGTACCAAATGATTCTGTAATCAATGTTCTATTAAAATGTATAATCGATGAATTTTTGGCTCGTCTTAAAATATTAGAAATCGATACTTTTTTTACGCGGACCCTGTGCGACGCATCCTTATTTTATGTTTATCGTATTAAAAAATTTGTACGCTGGTGTCTGCATGGTACCAAAAGATTCTGTAATCAATGTACTATTAAAATGTATAATCGACGAATTTTTGGCTCGTCTTAAAATATTAGAAATCGATACTTTTTTAACGCTGACCCTATGCGACGCAACCTTATTTTAAGTATATCAAGTTAAAAAATTTGTACGCAGGTGTCTGTTTGGTACCAAATGATTCTGTAATCAATGTACTTTTAAAATGTATAATCGATGAATTTTTGGCTCGTCTCAAAATATTAGAAATTGATACTTTTTTGACGCGGACACTGTGCGACGCATCCTTATTTTATGTTCATCGTATTAAAAAATTTGTACGCTGGTGTCTGCATGGTACTAAAAGATTCTGTAATAAATGTACAGTTAAAATGTATAATCGATGAATTATTGGCTCGTCTTAAAATATTGGAAATCGATACTTATTACCGCTGACCCTATGCGACGCAACATTATTTTATGTATATCAAGTAAAAAAATTTGTACGCTGGTGTCTGTTTGGTACCAAAAGATTCTGTAATCAATGCACTATTAAAATGTATAATCGATGAATTTTTGGCTCGCCTTAAAATATTAGAAATCGATACTTTATTACCGCTGACCCTATGCGACGCAACCTTATTTTATATATACCATGTTAAAAAATTTGTACGCTGGTATCTGCTTGGTACCAAATAATTCTGTAATCAATGTTCTATTAAAATGTATAATCGATGAATTTTTGGCTCGACTTAAAATATTAGAAATCGTTACTTCTTTTACGCGGACCCTGTGCGACGCATCCTTATTTTATGTTTATCGTATTAAAAAATTTGTACGCTGGTGTCTGTTTGGTACCAAATGATTCTGTAATCAATGTACTTTTAAAATGTATAATCGATGAATTTTTGGCTAGTCTCAAAATATAGGAAATCGATACTTTTTTACCGCTGACCCTATGCGACGCAACCTTATTTTATATATATCAAGTTAAAAAATTTGTACGCTGGTGTCTGCTTGGTACCAAATAATTCTGTAATCAATGTTCTATTAAAATGTATAATCGATGAATTTTTGGCTCGTCTTAAAATATTAGAAATCGATACTTTTTTTACGCGGACCCTGTGCGACGCATCCTTATTTTATGTTTATCGTATTAAAAAATTTGTACGCTGGTGTCTGCATGGTACCAAAAGATTCTGTAATCAATGTACTATTAAAATGTATAATCGATGAATTTTTGGCTCGTCTTGAAATAGTAGAAATTGATACTTTCTTGACGCGGACCCTGTGCGACGCATCCTTATTTTATGTTTATAATATTAAAAAATTTGTACGCTGGTGTCTGCATGGTACCAAATGATTCTGTAATCAATGTTCTATTAAAATGTATAATCGATGAATTTTTGGCTCGTCTTAAAATATTAGAAATCGATACTTTTTTTACGCGGACCCTGTGCGACGCATCCTTATTTTATGTTTATCGTATTAAAAAATTTGTACGCTGGTGTCTGCATGGTACCAAAAGATTCTGTAATCAATGTACTATTAAAATGTATAATCGACGAATTTTTGGCTCGTCTTAAAATATTAGAAATCGATAATTTTTTAACGCTGACCCTATGCGACGCAACCTTATTTTAAGTATATCAAGTTAAAAAATTTGTACGCAGGTGTCTGTTTGGTACCAAATGATTCTGTAATCAATGTACTTTTAAAATGTATAATCGATGAATTTTTGGCTCGTCTCAAAATATTAGAAATTGATACTTTTTTGACGCGGACACTGTGCGACGCATCCTTATTTTATGTTCATCGTATTAAAAAATTTGTACGCTGGTGTCTGCATGGTACTAAAAGATTCTGTAATAAATGTACAGTTAAAATGTATAATCGATGAATTATTGGCTCGTCTTAAAATATTGGAAATCGATACTTATTACCGCTGACCCTATTCGACGCAACATTATTTTATGTATATCAAGTAAAAAAATTTGTACGCTGGTGTCTGTTTGGTACCAAAAGATTCTGTAATCAATGTACTATTAAAATGTATAATCGATGAATTTTTGGCTCGTCTTAAAATATTAGAAATCGATACATTTTTTACGCGGACCCTGTGCGACGCATCCTTATTTTATAATATTAAAAAATTTGTACGCTGGTGTCTGCATGGTACGAGAAGATTCTGTAATCAATGTACTATTAAAATGTATAATCGATGAATTTTTGGCTCGTCTTAAAATATTGCAAATCGATACTTTTTACCGCTGACCCTATGCGACGCAATCTTATTTTATGTATATCAAGTTAAAAAATTTGTACGCTGGTGTCTGTTTGGTACCAAATGATTCTGTAATCAATGTTCTATTAAAATGTATAATCGATGAATTTTTGGCTCGTCTTAAAATATTAGAAATCGATACTTCTTTTACGCGGACCCTGTGCGACGCATCCTTATTTTATGTTTATCGTATTAAAAAATTTGTACGCTGGTGTCTGCATGGTACCAAAAGATTCTGTAATAAATGTACTTTTAAAATGTATAATCGATGAATTTTTGGCTCGTCTTAAAATATTGGAAATCGACACTTTTTACCGCTGACCCTATGCGACGCAACATTATTTTATGTATATCAAGTAAAAAAATTTGTACGCTGGTGTCTGTTTGGTACCAAAAGATTCTGTAATCAATGCACTATTATAATGTATAATTGATGAATTTTTGGCTCGCCTTAAAATATTAGAAATCGATACTTTATTACCGCTGACCCTATGCGACGCAACATTATTTTATGTATATTAAGTTAAAAAATTTATACGCTGGTGTCTGTTTGGTACCAAATGATTCTGTAATCAATGTACTATTAAAATGTATAATAGATGAATTTTTGGCTCGTCTTAAAATATTAGAAATTGATACTTTTTTGACGCGGACCCTGTGCGACGCATCCTTATTTTATGTATATATTATTTAAAAATTTGTACGCTGGTGTCTGCATGGTACGAAAAGATTCTGTAATCAATGTACTATTAAAATGTATAATCGATGAATTTTTGACTCGTCTTAAAATATTGGAAATCGATACTCTTTACCGCTGACCCTATGCGACGCAATCTTATTTTAAGTATATCAAGTTAAAAAATTTGTACGCTGGTGTCTGCATGGTACCAAAAGATTCTGTAATCAATGTACTATTAAAATATATAATCGACGAATTTTTGGCTCGTCTTAAAATATTAGAAATCGATAATTGTTTACCGCTGACCCTATGCGACGCAACCTTATTTTATGTATATCAAGTTAAAAAATTTGTACGCTGGTGTCTGTATGGTACCAAATGATTCTGTAATCAATGTACTTTTAAAATGTATAATCGATGAATTTTTGGCTCGTCTCAAAATATTAGAAATTGATACTTTTTTGACGCGGACACTGTGCGACGCATCCTTATTTTATGTTCATCGTATTAAAAAATTTGTACGCTGGTGTCTGCATGGTACTAAAAGATTCTGTAATAAATGTACAGTTAAAATGTATAATCGATGAATTTTTGGCTCGTCTTAAAATATTGGAAATCGATACTTTTTACCGCTGACCCTATGCGACGCAACATTATTTTATGTATATCAAGTAAAAAAATTTGTACGCTGGTGTCTGTTTGGTACCAAAAGATTCTGTAATCAATGCACTATTAAAATGTATAATCGATGAATTTTTGGCTCGCCTTAAAATATTAGAAATCGATACTTTATTACCGCTGACCCTATGCGACGCAACCTTATTTTATATATACCATGTTAAAAAATTTGTACGCTGGTATCTGCTTGGTACCAAATAATTCTGTAATCAATGTTCTATTAAAATGTATAATCGATGAATTTTTGGCTCGACTTAAAATATTAGAAATCGTTACTTCTTTTACGCGGACCCTGTGCGACGCATCCTTATTTTATGTTTATCGTATTAAAAAATTTGTACGCTGGTGTCTGTTTGGTACCAAATGATTCTGTAATCAATGTACTTTTAAAATGTATAATCGATGAATTTTTGGCTAGTCTCAAAATATAGGAAATCGATACTTTTTTACCGCTGACCCTATGCGACGCAACCTTATTTTATATATATCAAGTAAAAAATTTGTACGCTGGTGTCTGCTTGGTACCAAATAATTCTGTAATCAATGTTCTATTAAAATGTATAATCGATGAATTTTTGGCTCGTCTTAAAATATTAGAAATCGATACTTTTTTTACGCGGACCCTGTGCGACGCATCCTTATTTTATGTTTATCGTATTAAAAAATTTGTACGCTGGTGTCTGCATGGTACCAAAAGATTCTGTAATCAATGTACTATTAAAATGTATAATCGATGAATTTTTGGCTCGTCTTGAAATAGTAGAAATTGATACTTTCTTGACGCGGACCCTGTGCGACGCATCCTTATTTTATGTTTATAATATTAAAAAATTTGTACGCTGGTGTCTGCATGGTACGAAAAGATTCTGTAATCAATGTACTATTAAAATGTATAATCGATGAATTTTTGGCTCGTCTTAAAATATTGGAAATCGATACTTTTTACCGCTGACCCTATGCGACGCAATCTTATTTTATGTATATCAAGTTAAAAAATTTGTACGCTGGTGTCTGTTTGGTACCAAATGATTCTGTAATCAATGTTCTATTAAAATGTATAATCGATGAATTTTTGGCTCGTCTTAAAATATTAGAAATCGATACTTTTTTTACGCGGACCCTGTGCGACGCATCCTTATTTTATGTTTATCGTATTAAAAAATTTGTACGCTGGTGTCTGCATGGTACCAAAAGATTCTGTAATCAATGTACTATTAAAATGTATAATCGACGAATTTTTGGCTCGTCTTAAAATATTAGAAATCCATACTTTTTTAACGCTGACCCTATGCGACGCAACCTTATTTTAAGTATATCAAGTTAAAAAATTTGTACGCAGGTGTCTGTTTGGTACCAAATGATTCTGTAATCAATGTACTTTTAAAATGTATAATCGATGAATTTTTGGCTCGTCTCAAAATATTAGAAATTGATACTTTTTTGACGCGGACACTGTGCGACGCATCCTTATTTTATGTTCATCGTATTAAAAAATTTGTACGCTGGTGTCTGCATGGTACTAAAAGATTCTGTAATAAATGTACAGTTAAAATGTATAATCGATGAATTATTGGCTCGTCTTAAAATATTGGAAATCGATACTTATTACCGCTGACCCTATTCGACGCAACATTATTTTATGTATATCAAGTAAAAAAATTTGTACGCTGGTGTCTGTTTGGTACCAAAAGATTCTGTAATCAATGTACTATTAAAATGTATAATCGATGAATTTTTGGCTCGTCTTAAAATATTAGAAATCGATACATTTTTTACGCGGACCCTGTGCGACGCATCCTTATTTTATGTTTATCGTATTAAAAAATTTGTACGCTGGTGTCTGCATGGTACCAAAAGATTCTGTAATAAATGTACTTTTAAAATGTATAATCGATGAATTTTTGGCTCGTCTTAAAATATTGGAAATCGACACTTTTTACCGCTGACCCTATGCGACGCAACATTATTTTATGTATATCAAGTAAAAAAATTTGTACGCTGGTGTCTGTTTGGTACCAAAAGATTCTGTAATCAATGCACTATTATAATGTATAATTGATGAATTTTTGGCTCGCCTTAAAATATTAGAAATCGATACTTTATTACCGCTGACCCTATGCGACGCAACATTATTTTATGTATATTAAGTTAAAAAATTTATACGCTGGTGTCTGTTTGGTACCAAATGATTCTGTAATCAATGTACTATTAAAATGTATAATAGATGAATTTTTGGCTCGTCTTAAAATATTAGAAATTGATACTTTTTTGACGCGGACCCTGTGCGACGCATCCTTATTTTATGTATATATTATTTAAAAATTTGTACGCTGGTGTCTGCATGGTACGAAAAGATTCTGTAATCAATGTACTATTAAAATGTATAATCGATGAATTTTTGACTCGTCTTAAAATATTGGAAATCGATACTCTTTACCGCTGACCCTATGCGACGCAATCTTATTTTAAGTATATCAAGTTAAAAAATTTGTACGCTGGTGTCTGCATGGTACCAAAAGATTCTGTAATCAATGTACTATTAAAATATATAATCGACGAATTTTTGGCTCCTCTTAAAATATTAGAAATCGATAATTGTTTACCGCTGACCCTATGCGACGCAACCTTATTTTATGTATATCAAGTTAAAAAATTTGTACGCTGGTGTCTGTATGGTACCAAATGATTCTGTAATCAATGTACTTTTAAAATGTATAATCGATGAATTTTTGGCTCGTCTCAAAATATTAGAAATTGATACTTTTTTGACGCGGACACTGTGCGACGCATCCTTATTTTATGTTCATCGTATTAAAAAATTTGTACGCTGGTGTCTGCATGGTACTAAAAGATTCTGTAATAAATGTACAGTTAAAATGTATAATCGATGAATTTTTGGCTCGTCTTAAAATATTGGAAATCGATACTTTTTACCGCTGACCCTATGCGACGCAACATTATTTTATGTATATCAAGTAAAAAAATTTGTACGCTGGTGTCTGTTTGGTACCAAAAGATTCTGTAATCAATGCACTATTAAAATGTATAATCGATGAATTTTTGGCTCGCCTTAAAATATTAGAAATCGATACTTTATTACCGCTGACCCTATGCGACGCAACCTTATTTTATATATACCATGTTAAAAAATTTGTACGCTGGTATCTGCTTGGTACCAAATAATTCTGTAATCAATGTTCTATTAAAATGTATAATCGATGAATTTTTGGCTCGACTTAAAATATTAGAAATCGTTACTTCTTTTACGCGGACCCTGTGCGACGCATCCTTATTTTATGTTTATCGTATTAAAAAATTTGTACGCTGGTGTCTGTTTGGTACCAAATGATTCTGTAATCAATGTACTTTTAAAATGTATAATCGATGAATTTTTGGCTAGTCTCAAAATATAGGAAATCGATATTTTTTTACCGCTGACCCTATGCGACGCAACCTTATTTTATATATATCAAGTTAAAAAATTTGTACGCTGGTGTCTGCTTGGTACCAAATAATTCTGTAATCAATGTTCTATTAAAATGTATAATCGATGAATTTTTGGCTCGTCTTAAAATATTAGAAATCGATACTTTTTTTACGCGGACCCTGTGCGACGCATCCTTATTTTATGTTTATCGTATTAAAAAATTTGTACGCTGGTGTCTGCATGGTACCAAAAGATTCTGTAATCAATGTACTATTAAAATGTATAATCGATGAATTTTTGGCTCGTCTTGAAATAGTAGAAATTGATACTTTCTTGACGCGGACCCTGTGCGACGCATCCTTATTTTATGTTTATAATATTAAAAAATTTGTACGCTGGTGTCTGCATGGTACGAAAAGATTCTGTAATCAATGTACTATTAAAATGTATAATCGATGAATTTTTGGCTCGTCTTAAAATATTGGAAATCGATACTTTTTACCGCTGACCCTATGCGACGCAATCTTATTTTATGTATATCAAGTTAAAAAATTTGTACGCTGGTGTCTGTTTGGTACCAAATGATTCTGTAATCAATGTTCTATTAAAATGTATAATCGATGAATTTTTGGCTCGTCTTAAAATATTAGAAATCGATACTTTTTTTACGCGGACCCTGTGCGACGCATCCTTATTTTATGTTTATCGTATTAAAAAATTTGTACGCTGGTGTCTGCATGGTACCAAAAGATTCTGTAATCAATGTACTATTAAAATGTATAATCGACGAATTTTTGGCTCGTCTTAAAATATTAGAAATCGATACTTTTTTAACGCTGACCCTATGCGACGCAACCTTATTTTAAGTATATCAAGTTAAAAAATTTGTACGCAGGTGTCTGTTTGGTACCAAATGATTCTGTAATCAATGTACTTTTAAAATGTATAATCGATGAATTTTTGGCTCGTCTCAAAATATTAGAAATTGATACTTTTTTGACGCGGACACTGTGCGACGCATCCTTATTTTATGTTCATCGTATTAAAAAATTTGTACGCTGGTGTCTGCATGGTACTAAAAGATTCTGTAATAAATGTACAGTTAAAATGTATAATCGATGAATTATTGGCTCGTCTTAAAATATTGGAAATCGATACTTATTACCGCTGACCCTATGCGACGCAACATTATTTTATGTATATCAAGTAAAAAAATTTGTACGCTGGTGTCTGTTTGGTACCAAAAGATTCTGTAATCAATGCACTATTAAAATGTATAATCGATGAATTTTTGGCTCGCCTTAAAATATTAGAAATCGATACTTTATTACCGCTGACCCTATGCGACGCAACCTTATTTTATATATACCATGTTAAAAAATTTGTACGCTGGTATCTGCTTGGTACCAAATAATTCTGTAATCAATGTTCTATTAAAATGTATAATCGATGAATTTTTGGCTCGACTTAAAATATTAGAAATCGTTACTTCTTTTACGCGGACCCTGTGCGACGCATCCTTATTTTATGTTTATCGTATTAAAAAATTTGTACGCTGGTGTCTGTTTGGTACCAAATGATTCTGTAATCAATGTACTTTTAAAATGTATAATCGATGAATTTTTGGCTAGTCTCAAAATATAGGAAATCGATACTTTTTTACCGCTGACCCTATGCGACGCAACCTTATTTTATATATATCAAGTTAAAAAATTTGTACGCTGGTGTCTGCTTGGTACCAAATAATTCTGTAATCAATGTTCTATTAAAATGTATAATCGATGAATTTTTGGCTCGTCTTAAAATATTAGAAATCGATACTTTTTTTACGCGGACCCTGTGCGACGCATCCTTATTTTATGTTTATCGTATTAAAAAATTTGTACGCTGGTGTCTGCATGGTACCAAAAGATTCTGTAATCAATGTACTATTAAAATGTATAATCGATGAATTTTTGGCTCGTCTTGAAATAGTAGAAATTGATACTTTCTTGACGCGGACCCTGTGCGACGCATCCTTATTTTATGTTTATAATATTAAAAAATTTGTACGCTGGTGTCTGCATGGTACGAAAAGATTCTGTAATCAATGTACTATTAAAATGTATAATCGATGAATTTTTGGCTCGTCTTAAAATATTGGAAATCGATACTTTTTACCGCTGACCCTATGCGACGCAATCTTATTTTATGTATATCAAGTTAAAAAATTTGTACGCTGGTGTCTGTTTGGTACCAAATGATTCTGTAATCAATGTTCTATTAAAATGTATAATCGATGAATTTTTGGCTCGTCTTAAAATATTAGAAATCGATACTTTTTTTACGCGGACCCTGTGCGACGCATCCTTATTTTATGTTTATCGTATTAAAAAATTTGTACGCTGGTGTCTGCATGGTACCAAAAGATTCTGTAATCAATGTACTATTAAAATGTATAATCGACGAATTTTTGGCTCGTCTTAAAATATTAGAAATCGATACTTTTTTAACGCTGACCCTATGCGACGCAACCTTATTTTAAGTATATCAAGTTAAAAAATTTGTACGCAGGTGTCTGTTTGGTACCAAATGATTCTGTAATCAATGTACTTTTAAAATGTATAATCGATGAATTTTTGGCTCGTCTCAAATTATTAGAAATTGATACTTTTTTGACGCGGACACTGTGCGACGCATCCTTATTTTATGTTCATCGTATTAAAAAATTTGTACGCTGGTGTCTGCATGGTACTAAAAGATTCTGTAATAAATGTACAGTTAAAATGTATAATCGATGAATTATTGGCTCGTCTTAAAATATTGGAAATCGATACTTATTACCGCTGACCCTATGCGACGCAACATTATTTTATGTATATCAAGTAAAAAAATTTGTACGCTGGTGTCTGTTTGGTACCAAAAGATTCTGTAATCAATGCACTATTAAAATGTATAATCTATGAATTTTTGGCTCGCCTTAAAATATTAGAAATCGATACTTTATTACCGCTAACCCTATGCGACGCAACATTATTTTATGTATATTAAGTTAAAAAATTTGTACGCTGGTGTCTGTTTGGTACCAAATGATTCTGTAATCAATGTTCTATTAAAATGTATAATCGATGAATTTTTGGCTCGTCTTAAAATATTAGAAATCGATACTTTTTTATCGCTGACCCTATGCGACGCAACCTTATTTTTTATATACCATGTTAAAAAATTTGTACGCTGGTATCTGCTTGGTACCAAATGATTCTGTAATCAATGTTCTATTAAAATGTATAATCGATGAATTTTTGGCTCCTCTTAAAATATTGGAAATCGATACTTTTTACCGCTAACCCTATGCGACGCAATATTATTTTATGTATATCAAGTTAAAAAATTTGTACGCTGGTGTCTGTTTGGTACCAAAAGATTCTGTAATCAATGTACTATTAAAATGTATAATCGATGAATTTTTGGCTCGTCTTCAAATATTAGAAATCGATACTTTTTTACCGCTGACCCTATGCGACGCAACCTTATTTTATATATATCAAGTTAAAAAATTTGTACGCTGGTGTCTGCTTGGTACCAAATAATTCTGTAATCAATGTTCTATTAAAATGTATAATCGATGTATTTTTGGCTCGTCTTAAAATATTAGAAATCGATACTTTTTTTACACGGACCCTGTGCGACGCATCCTTATTTTAAGTTTATCGTATTAAAAAATTTGTACGCTGGTGTCTGCATGGTACCAAAAGATTCTGTAATCAATGTACTATTAAAATGTATAATCGACGAATTTTTGGCTCGTCTTAAAATATTGGAAATCGATACTTTTTACCGCTGACCCTATGCGACGCAATCTTATTTTATGTATATCAAGCTAAAAAATTTGTACGCTGGTGTCTGCTTGGTACCAAATAATTCAGTAATCAATGTACTATTCAAATGTATAATCGATGAATTTTTGGCTCGACTTAAAATATTAGAAATCGATACTTTTTTTATGCGGACCCTGTGCGACGCATCCTTATTTTATGTTTATCGTATTAAAAAATTTGTACGCTGGTGTCTGCATGGTACTAAAAGATTCTGTAATCAATGTACTGTTAAAATGTATAATCGATGAATTTTTGGCTCGTCTTAAAATATTGGAAATCGATACTTTTTACCGGTGACTCTATGCGACGCAACCTTATTTTATGTATATCATAAAAAAAAATTTGTACGCTGGTGTCTGTTTGGTACCAAAAGATTCTGTAATCAATGTACTATTAAAATGTATAATCGATGAATTTTTGGCTCGTCTTAAAATATTAGAAATCGATACTTTTTTACCGCTGACCCTATGCGACGCAACCTTATTTTATATATATCAATTTAAAAAATTTGTACGCTGGTGTCTGCTTGGTACCAAATAATTCTGTAATCAATGTACTATTAAAATGTATAATCGATGAATTTTTGGCTCGTCTTAAAATAGTTGAAATTGATACTTTCTTGACGCGGACCCTGTGCGACGCATCCTTATTTTATTTATAGCAAATGAAAAAGTTTGTACGCTGTTGTCTGCTTTGTACCAAGAGATTCTGTAATCAATGTACTATTAAAATGTATTATCGATGAATTTTTGGCTCGTCTTAAAATATTAGATATTCATACTTTTTTGACGCGGACCCTGTGCGACGCATCCTTATTTTATGTATATCATATTAAAAAATTTGTACGCTGGTGTCTGCTTGATACCAAATAATTCTGTAATCAATGTACTATTAAAATGTATAATCGACGAATTTTTGGCTCGTCTTAAAATATTAGAAATCGATAATTTTTTACCGCTGACCCTATGCGACGCAACCTTATTTTATGTATATCAAGTTAAAAAATTTGTACGCTGGTGTCTGTTTGGTACCAAATGATTCTGTAATCAATGTACTTTTAACATGTATAATCGATGAATTTTTGGCTCGTCTCAAAATATTAGAAATTGATACTTTTTTGATGCGGACCCTTTGCGACGCATCCTTATTTTATGTTTATCGTATTAAAAAATTTGTACGCTGGTGTCTGCATGGTACTAAAAGATTCTGTAATCAATGTACTGTTAAAATGTATAATCGATGAATTTTTGGCTCGTCTTAAAATATTGGAAATCGATACTTTTTACCGCTGACTCTATGCGACGCAACCTTATTTTATGTATATCATAAAAAAAAATTTGTACGCTGGTGTCTGTTTGGTACCAAAAGATTCTGTAATCAATGTACTATTAAAATGTATAATCGATGAATTTTTGGCTCGTCTTAAAATATTAGAAATCGATACTTTTTTACCGCTGACCCTATGCGACGCAACCTTATTTTATATATATCAATTTAAAAAATTTGTACGCTGGTGTCTGCTTGGTACCAAATAATTCTGTAATCAATGTACTATTAAAATGTATAATCGATGAATTTTTGGCTCGTCTTAAAATAGTTGAAATTGATACTTTCTTGACGCGGACCCTGTGCGACGCATCCTTATTTTATTTATAGCAAATGAAAAAGTTTGTACGCTGTTGTCTGCTTTGTACCAAGAGATTTTGTAATCAATGTACTATTAAAATGTATAATCGATGAATTTTTGGCTCGTCTTAAAATATTAGAAATTCATACTTTTTTGACGCGGACCCTGTGCGACGCATCCTTATTTTATGTATATCATATTAAAAAATTTGTACGCTGGTGTCTGCTTGGTACCAAATAATTCTGTAATCAATGTTCTATTAAAATGTATAATCGATGAATTTTTGGCTCGTCTTAAAATATTAGAAATCGATACTTTTTTTACGCGGACCCTGTGCGACGCATCCTTATTTTATGTTTATCGTATTAAAAAATTTGTACGCTGGTGTCTGCATGGTACCAAAAGATTCTGTAATCAATGTACTATTAAAATGTATAATCGATGAATTTTTGGCTCGTCTTGAAATAGTAGAAATTGATACTTTCTTGACGCGGACCCTGTGCGACGCATCCTTATTTTATGTTTATAATATTAAAAAATTTGTACGCTGGTGTCTGCATGGTACGAAAAGATTCTGTAATCAATGTACTATTAAAATGTATAATCGATGAATTTTTGGCTCGTCTTAAAATATTGGAAATCGATACTTTTTACCGCTGACCCTATGCGACGCAATCTTATTTTATGTATATCAAGTTAAAAAATTTGTACGCTGGTGTCTGTTTGGTACCAAATGATTCTGTAATCAATGTTCTATTAAAATGTATAATCGATGAATTTTTGGCTCGTCTTAAAATATTAGAAATCGATACTTTTTTTACGCGGACCCTGTGCGACGCATCCTTATTTTATGTTTATCGTATTAAAAAATTTGTACGCTGGTGTCTGCATGGTACCAAAAGATTCTGTAATCAATGTACTATTAAAATGTATAATCGACGAATTTTTGGCTCGTCTTAAAATATTAGAAATCGATACTTTTTTAACGCTGACCCTATGCGACGCAACCTTATTTTAAGTATATCAAGTTAAAAAATTTGTACGCAGGTGTCTGTTTGGTACCAAATGATTCTGTAATCAATGTACTTTTAAAATGTATAATCGATGAATTTTTGGCTCGTCTCAAATTATTAGAAATTGATACTTTTTTGACGCGGACACTGTGCGACGCATCCTTATTTTATGTTCATCGTATTAAAAAATTTGTACGCTGGTGTCTGCATGGTACTAAAAGATTCTGTAATAAATGTACAGTTAAAATGTATAATCGATGAATTATTGGCTCGTCTTAAAATATTGGAAATCGATACTTATTACCGCTGACCCTATGCGACGCAACATTATTTTATGTATATCAAGTAAAAAAATTTGTACGCTGGTGTCTGTTTGGTACCAAAAGATTCTGTAATCAATGCACTATTAAAATGTATAATCTATGAATTTTTGGCTCGCCTTAAAATATTAGAAATCGATACTTTATTACCGCTAACCCTATGCGACGCAACATTATTTTATGTATATTAAGTTAAAAAATTTGTACGCTGGTGTCTGTTTGGTACCAAATGATTCTGTAATCAATGTTCTATTAAAATGTATAATCGATGAATTTTTGGCTCGTCTTAAAATATTAGAAATCGATACTTTTTTATCGCTGACCCTATGCGACGCAACCTTATTTTTTATATACCATGTTAAAAAATTTGTACGCTGGTATCTGCTTGGTACCAAATGATTCTGTAATCAATGTTCTATTAAAATGTATAATCGATGAATTTTTGGCTCCTCTTAAAATATTGGAAATCGATACTTTTTACCGCTAACCCTATGCGACGCAATATTATTTTATGTATATCAAGTTAAAAAATTTGTACGCTGGTGTCTGTTTGGTACCAAAAGATTCTGTAATCAATGTACTATTAAAATGTATAATCGATGAATTTTTGGCTCGTCTTCAAATATTAGAAATCGATACTTTTTTACCGCTGACCCTATGCGACGCAACCTTATTTTATATATATCAAGTTAAAAAATTTGTACGCTGGTGTCTGCTTGGTACCAAATAATTCTGTAATCAATGTTCTATTAAAATGTATAATCGATGTATTTTTGGCTCGTCTTAAAATATTAGAAATCGATACTTTTTTTACACGGACCCTGTGCGACGCATCCTTATTTTAAGTTTATCGTATTAAAAAATTTGTACGCTGGTGTCTGCATGGTACCAAAAGATTCTGTAATCAATGTACTATTAAAATGTATAATCGACGAATTTTTGGCTCGTCTTAAAATATTGGAAATCGATACTTTTTACCGCTGACCCTATGCGACGCAATCTTATTTTATGTATATCAAGCTAAAAAATTTGTACGCTGGTGTCTGCTTGGTACCAAATAATTCAGTAATCAATGTACTATTCAAATGTATAATCGATGAATTTTTGGCTCGACTTAAAATATTAGAAATCGATACTTTTTTTATGCGGACCCTGTGCGACGCATCCTTATTTTATGTTTATCGTATTAAAAAATTTGTACGCTGGTGTCTGCATGGTACTAAAAGATTCTGTAATCAATGTACTGTTAAAATGTATAATCGATGAATTTTTGGCTCGTCTTAAAATATTGGAAATCGATACTTTTTACCGGTGACTCTATGCGACGCAACCTTATTTTATGTATATCATAAAAAAAAATTTGTACGCTGGTGTCTGTTTGGTACCAAAAGATTCTGTAATCAATGTACTATTAAAATGTATAATCGATGAATTTTTGGCTCGTCTTAAAATATTAGAAATCGATACTTTTTTACCGCTGACCCTATGCGACGCAACCTTATTTTATATATATCAATTTAAAAAATTTGTACGCTGGTGTCTGCTTGGTACCAAATAATTCTGTAATCAATGTACTATTAAAATGTATAATCGATGAATTTTTGGCTCGTCTTAAAATAGTTGAAATTGATACTTTCTTGACGCGGACCCTGTGCGACGCATCCTTATTTTATTTATAGCAAATGAAAAAGTTTGTACGCTGTTGTCTGCTTTGTACCAAGAGATTCTGTAATCAATGTACTATTAAAATGTATTATCGATGAATTTTTGGCTCGTCTTAAAATATTAGAAATTCATACTTTTTTGACGCGGACCCTGTGCGACGCATCCTTATTTTATGTATATCATATTAAAAAATTTGTACGCTGGTGTCTGCTTGATACCAAATAATTCTGTAATCAATGTACTATTAAAATGTATAATCGACGAATTTTTGGCTCGTCTTAAAATATTAGAAATCGATAATTTTTTACCGCTGACCCTATGCGACGCAACCTTATTTTATGTATATCAAGTTAAAAAATTTGTACGCTGGTGTCTGTTTGGTACCAAATGATTCTGTAATCAATGTACTTTTAACATGTATAATCGATGAATTTTTGGCTCGTCTCAAAATATTAGAAATTGATACTTTTTTGATGCGGACCCTTTGCGACGCATCCTTATTTTATGTTTATCGTATTAAAAAATTTGTACGCTGGTGTCTGCATGGTACTAAAAGATTCTGTAATCAATGTACTGTTAAAATGTATAATCGATGAATTTTTGGCTCGTCTTAAAATATTGGAAATCGATACTTTTTACCGCTGACTCTATGCGACGCAACCTTATTTTATGTATATCATAAAAAAAAATTTGTACGCTGGTGTCTGTTTGGTACCAAAAGATTCTGTAATCAATGTACTATTAAAATGTATAATCGATGAATTTTTGGCTCGTCTTAAAATATTAGAAATCGATACTTTTTTACCGCTGACCCTATGCGACGCAACCTTATTTTATATATATCAATTTAAAAAATTTGTACGCTGGTGTCTGCTTGGTACCAAATAATTCTGTAATCAATGTACTATTAAAATGTATAATCGATGAATTTTTGGCTCGTCTTAAAATAGTTGAAATTGATACTTTCTTGACGCGGACCCTGTGCGACGCATCCTTATTTTATTTATAGCAAATGAAAAAGTTTGTACGCTGTTGTCTGCTTTGTACCAAGAGATTTTGTAATCAATGTACTATTAAAATGTATAATCGATGAATTTTTGGCTCGTCTTAAAATATTAGAAATTCATACTTTTTTGACGCGGACCCTGTGCGACGCATCCTTATTTTATGTATATCATATTAAAAAATTTGTACGCTGGTGTCTGCTTGGTACCAAATAATTCTGTAATCAATGTTCTATTAAAATGTATAATCGATGAATTTTTGGCTCGTCTTAAAATATTAGAAATCGATACTTTTTTTACGCGGACCCTGTGCGACGCATCCTTATTTTATGTTTATCGTATTAAAAAATTTGTACGCTGGTGTCTGCATGGTACCAAAAGATTCTGTAATCAATGTACTATTAAAATGTATAATCGATGAATTTTTGGCTCGTCTTGAAATAGTAGAAATTGATACTTTCTTGACGCGGACCCTGTGCGACGCATCCTTATTTTATGTTTATAATATTAAAAAATTTGTACGCTGGTGTCTGCATGGTACGAAAAGATTCTGTAATCAATGTACTATTAAAATGTATAATCGATGAATTTTTGGCTCGTCTTAAAATATTGGAAATCGATACTTTTTACCGCTGACCCTATGCGACGCAATCTTATTTTATGTATATCAAGTTAAAAAATTTGTACGCTGGTGTCTGTTTGGTACCAAATGATTCTGTAATCAATGTTCTATTAAAATGTATAATCGATGAATTTTTGGCTCGTCTTAAAATATTAGAAATCGATACTTTTTTTACGCGGACCCTGTGCGACGCATCCTTATTTTATGTTTATCGTATTAAAAAATTTGTACGCTGGTGTCTGCATGGTACCAAAAGATTCTGTAATCAATGTACTATTAAAATGTATAATCGACGAATTTTTGGCTCGTCTTAAAATATTAGAAATCGATACTTTTTTAACGCTGACCCTATGCGACGCAACCTTATTTTAAGTATATCAAGTTAAAAAATTTGTACGCAGGTGTCTGTTTGGTACCAAATGATTCTGTAATCAATGTACTTTTAAAATGTATAATCGATGAATTTTTGGCTCGTCTCAAAATATTAGAAATTGATACTTTTTTGACGCGGACACTGTGCGACGCATCCTTATTTTATGTTCATCGTATTAAAAAATTTGTACGCTGGTGTCTGCATGGTACTAAAAGATTCTGTAATAAATGTACAGTTAAAATGTATAATCGATGAATTATTGGCTCGTCTTAAAATATTGGAAATCGATACTTATTACCGCTGACCCTATGCGACGCAACATTATTTTATGTATATCAAGTAAAAAAATTTGTACGCTGGTG
Organism: Prenolepis imparis; assembly: GCF_030444845.1. Lineage (NCBI taxonomy): Eukaryota > Metazoa > Arthropoda > Insecta > Hymenoptera > Formicidae > Prenolepis > Prenolepis imparis. The sequence goes on along the minus strand of NW_028141166.1, from coordinate 16,674,563 downwards.
TCTGTTTGGTACCAAAAGATTCTGTAATCAATGCACTATTAAAATGTATAATCGATGAATTTTTGGCTCGCCTTAAAATATTAGAAATCGATACTTTATTACCGCTGACCCTATGCGACGCAACCTTATTTTATATATACCATGTTAAAAAATTTGTACGCTGGTATCTGCTTGGTACCAAATAATTCTGTAATCAATGTTCTATTAAAATGTATAATCGATGAATTTTTGGCTCGACTTAAAATATTAGAAATCGTTACTTCTTTTACGCGGACCCTGTGCGACGCATCCTTATTTTATGTTTATCGTATTAAAAAATTTGTACGCTGGTGTCTGTTTGGTACCAAATGATTCTGTAATCAATGTACTTTTAAAATGTATAATCGATGAATTTTTGGCTAGTCTCAAAATATAGGAAATCGATACTTTTTTACCGCTGACCCTATGCGACGCAACCTTATTTTATATATATCAAGTTAAAAAATTTGTACGCTGGTGTCTGCTTGGTACCAAATAATTCTGTAATCAATGTTCTATTAAAATGTATAATCGATGAATTTTTGGCTCGTCTTAAAATATTAGAAATCGATACTTTTTTTACGCGGACCCTGTGCGACGCATCCTTATTTTATGTTTATCGTATTAAAAAATTTGTACGCTGGTGTCTGCATGGTACCAAAAGATTCTGTAATCAATGTACTATTAAAATGTATAATCGATGAATTTTTGGCTCGTCTTGAAATAGTAGAAATTGATACTTTCTTGACGCGGACCCTGTGCGACGCATCCTTATTTTATGTTTATAATATTAAAAAATTTGTACGCTGGTGTCTGCATGGTACGAAAAGATTCTGTAATCATTGTACTATTAAAATGTATAATCGATGAATTTTTGGCTCGTCTTAAAATATTGGAAATCGATACTTTTTACCGCTGACCCTATGCGACGCAATCTTATTTTATGTATATCAAGTTAAAAAATTTGTACGCTGGTGTCTGTTTGGTACCAAATGATTCTGTAATCAATGTTCTATTAAAATGTATAATCGATGAATTTTTGGCTCGTCTTAAAATATTAGAAATCGATACTTTTTTTACGCGGACCCTGTGCGACGCATCCTTATTTTATGTTTATCGTATTAAAAAATTTGTACGCTGGTGTCTGCATGGTACCAAAAGATTCTGTAATCAATGTACTATTAAAATGTATAATCGACGAATTTTTGGCTCGTCTTAAAATATTAGAAATCGATACTTTTTTAACGCTGACCCTATGCGACGCAACCTTATTTTAAGTATATCAAGTTAAAAAATTTGTACGCAGGTGTCTGTTTGGTACCAAATGATTCTGTAATCAATGTACTTTTAAAATGTATAATCGATGAATTTTTGGCTCGTCTCAAATTATTAGAAATTGATACTTTTTTGACGCGGACACTGTGCGACGCATCCTTATTTTATGTTCATCGTATTAAAAAATTTGTACGCTGGTGTCTGCATGGTACTAAAAGATTCTGTAATAAATGTACAGTTAAAATGTATAATCGATGAATTATTGGCTCGTCTTAAAATATTGGAAATCGATACTTATTACCGCTGACCCTATGCGACGCAACATTATTTTATGTATATCAAGTAAAAAAATTTGTACGCTGGTGTCTGTTTGGTACCAAAAGATTCTGTAATCAATGCACTATTAAAATGTATAATCTATGAATTTTTGGCTCGCCTTAAAATATTAGAAATCGATACTTTATTACCGCTAACCCTATGCGACGCAACATTATTTTATGTATATTAAGTTAAAAAATTTGTACGCTGGTGTCTGTTTGGTACCAAATGATTCTGTAATCAATGTTCTATTAAAATGTATAATCGATGAATTTTTGGCTCGTCTTAAAATATTAGAAATCGATACTTTTTTATCGCTGACCCTATGCGACGCAACCTTATTTTTTATATACCATGTTAAAAAATTTGTACGCTGGTATCTGCTTGGTACCAAATGATTCTGTAATCAATGTTCTATTAAAATGTATAATCGATGAATTTTTGGCTCCTCTTAAAATATTGGAAATCGATACTTTTTACCGCTAACCCTATGCGACGCAATATTATTTTATGTATATCAAGTTAAAAAATTTGTACGCTGGTGTCTGTTTGGTACCAAAAGATTCTGTAATCAATGTACTATTAAAATGTATAATCGATGAATTTTTGGCTCGTCTTCAAATATTAGAAATCGATACTTTTTTACCGCTGACCCTATGCGACGCAACCTTATTTTATATATATCAAGTTAAAAAATTTGTACGCTGGTGTCTGCTTGGTACCAAATAATTCTGTAATCAATGTTCTATTAAAATGTATAATCGATGTATTTTTGGCTCGTCTTAAAATATTAGAAATCGATACTTTTTTTACACGGACCCTGTGCGACGCATCCTTATTTTAAGTTTATCGTATTAAAAAATTTGTACGCTGGTGTCTGCATGGTACCAAAAGATTCTGTAATCAATGTACTATTAAAATGTATAATCGACGAATTTTTGGCTCGTCTTAAAATATTGGAAATCGATACTTTTTACCGCTGACCCTATGCGACGCAATCTTATTTTATGTATATCAAGCTAAAAAATTTGTACGCTGGTGTCTGCTTGGTACCAAATAATTCAGTAATCAATGTACTATTCAAATGTATAATCGATGAATTTTTGGCTCGACTTAAAATATTAGAAATCGATACTTTTTTTATGCGGACCCTGTGCGACGCATCCTTATTTTATGTTTATCGTATTAAAAAATTTGTACGCTGGTGTCTGCATGGTACTAAAAGATTCTGTAATCAATGTACTGTTAAAATGTATAATCGATGAATTTTTGGCTCGTCTTAAAATATTGGAAATCGATACTTTTTACCGGTGACTCTATGCGACGCAACCTTATTTTATGTATATCATAAAAAAAAATTTGTACGCTGGTGTCTGTTTGGTACCAAAAGATTCTGTAATCAATGTACTATTAAAATGTATAATCGATGAATTTTTGGCTCGTCTTAAAATATTAGAAATCGATACTTTTTTACCGCTGACCCTATGCGACGCAACCTTATTTTATATATATCAATTTAAAAAATTTGTACGCTGGTGTCTGCTTGGTACCAAATAATTCTGTAATCAATGTACTATTAAAATGTATAATCGATGAATTTTTGGCTCGTCTTAAAATAGTTGAAATTGATACTTTCTTGACGCGGACCCTGTGCGACGCATCCTTATTTTATTTATAGCAAATGAAAAAGTTTGTACGCTGTTGTCTGCTTTGTACCAAGAGATTCTGTAATCAATGTACTATTAAAATGTATTATCGATGAATTTTTGGCTCGTCTTAAAATATTAGAAATTCATACTTTTTTGACGCGGACCCTGTGCGACGCATCCTTATTTTATGTATATCATATTAAAAAATTTGTACGCTGGTGTCTGCTTGATACCAAATAATTCTGTAATCAATGTACTATTAAAATGTATAATCGACGAATTTTTGGCTCGTCTTAAAATATTAGAAATCGATAATTTTTTACCGCTGACCCTATGCGACGCAACCTTATTTTATGTATATCAAGTTAAAAAATTTGTACGCTGGTGTCTGTTTGGTACCAAATGATTCTGTAATCAATGTACTTTTAACATGTATAATCGATGAATTTTTGGCTCGTCTCAAAATATTAGAAATTGATACTTTTTTGATGCGGACCCTGTGCGACGCATCCTTATTTTATGTTTATCGTATTAAAAAATTTGTACGCTGGTGTCTGCATGGTACTAAAAGATTCTGTAATCAATGTACTGTTAAAATGTATAATCGATGAATTTTTGGCTCGTCTTAAAATATTGGAAATCGATACTTTTTACCGCTGACTCTATGCGACGCAACCTTATTTTATGTATATCATAAAAAAAAATTTGTACGCTGGTGTCTGTTTGGTACCAAAAGATTCTGTAATCAATGTACTATTAAAATGTATAATCGATGAATTTTTGGCTCGTCTTAAAATATTAGAAATCGATACTTTTTTACCGCTGACCCTATGCGACGCAACCTTATTTTATATATATCAATTTAAAAAATTTGTACGCTGGTGTCTGCTTGGTACCAAATAATTCTGTAATCAATGTACTATTAAAATGTATAATCGATGAATTTTTGGCTCGTCTTAAAATAGTTGAAATTGATACTTTCTTGACGCGGACCCTGTGCGACGCATCCTTATTTTATTTATAGCAAATGAAAAAGTTTGTACGCTGTTGTCTGCTTTGTACCAAGAGATTTTGTAATCAATGTACTATTAAAATGTATAATCGATGAATTTTTGGCTCGTCTTAAAATATTAGAAATTCATACTTTTTTGACGCGGACCCTGTGCGACGCATCCTTATTTTATGTATATCATATTAAAAAATTTGTACGCTGGTGTCTGCTTGATACCAAATAATTCTGTAATCAATGTACTATTAAAATGTATAATCGATGAATTTTTGAGGTGCAGGCAATGTACTGTTGAAATATATGAAACATTAATTTTTGTCTCACTTTAAAATATTGAAAATTAAAATTTTTTACCCGCGAACCCCATACGGCGCGGATTCATTTTACGTATATTAGACCAATAAGGTAGTACGCTGGTATGCTGATGGTACCAAAATAATCTGCAAACAATACACTATTGAAACTTATATACGATTAATTTTGAGCTCGTTTTAAAATATAGAAAACTAAAATTTTTAAGTCGCGGATCCCATACGGCGCACAATTATGTTACGTATATTATACCAAACAGTTTGTAGGCTGGTATGGTGATGGTACCATCATAATGTGCAGGCAATGTACTGTTGAAATATGTAAACGAATAATTTTTGGCGCGTTTTAAAATACTGAAAATTAAAATTTTTAAGCCGCGGATCCCATACGGCGCACAATTATATTACGTATATAATACCAAAAAGTTTGTAGGCTGGTATGGTGATGGTACCATAATAATGTGCAGGCAATGTGCTGTTGAAATATGTAAACGAATAATTTTTGGCGCGTTTTAAAATACTGAAAATTAAAATTTTTAAGCCGCGGATCCCATACGCCGCGGATTCATTTTACGTTTATTAGACCAAAAAGGTAGTACGCTGGTATGCTTATGGTACCAAAATAATCTGCAAACAATACACTATTCATGCATTTATAATTTTATGTTAATGATTAAATGATTGCGCGACGAAAAGGCGTACTGAGAAATTGTTGACTCGTACTATGTTAAAAATTTATATCTTTTAAAACATAATATAATGTTTTTTATATTTAATTAACATTTTTTCACAGAAATTAGTTATTTATTGCGTTAATTTGCTAATTAAATTTTAAAATAATAATATGTTAAAAAATTGAAATAGTAATATGTTGTAAATAATATGTTATAATATTCTATTCTCGATTAATATTTTTGACAGAAATCAGCTGATAACTATCGAAAATATTAATTAAGTTTAAAGTATTATAACATATTATTTAAAACATATTATTATTTTACAAATTAATTAGCAAATTAACGCTTTAATCATCTGATTTCTGTTAAAAAATATTAATAAAATGAAAATTAGCTAATTAAATATTCTAGCTTACATATAATTTCTAATAAAAATGCATTAATTTTTGCCCAAATAAAAAATTTAAATAATTAATATAATTACAGATCATTTATTTTAATTATAAAAATATTAAGATATAAAACATATCGTAAATATGGAATAATACAATAATTAAGCTGGAATTAAATTGTAAATAAAAATGCATTAATTCTCGCTCAAAAAAGGAATTAAAATGATTAAATTAATTCCAGTTCAATTATTATATTATGAAAATGTTCAGATTATAGTTTCATATCGTAAATATGGAATAATCAAATAACAAGCTGGAGTTAAATTGTTAATAAAAATGCATTATTTCTTGCCCAAAGAAGCAATTAAAACGATTAAAATAAATTTAGGTCATATAATTTAATTATATAAATATTTAGATGTGACCCATATCGTAATTGATGAAAGTAAAGAGAAAAAGTTTTATGTAGGAACTGACCAAAAATATAACTGTTTTTTCAAAACAATTTCTGTTAATAATAAAAAATTAAAAAATTAAAAAGATTTGAGTTTGAGTTACTAGCTAATTTGATATAAACGAGACATTATAGGACTAAATTTTTGATCAACGAATATTTGAGTGTTTTATTAATAGGTAATGACACGAATGATTATTCACAAAAATCTGATATTATAAAAGTGGATTTTTCCAGAAAATATTTTATATCATCTACTTATATAAATATAGAACTACGTTAAAAATAAATTTCATTATTATTAACGATGTATCTGTTAATTAATTTGAGGCTTGCTGCAGAAGATTAAAGGCTGAGTAAGACGTTTTACAAATCTAGAAAATCAGAATAAGATAGATAATGTTAAAAATTTTCTATAATTTGCTCTTTTATGTATATGTTATGGTCAAAACCCGTTGCGCGAGCGTTCCTAGTATTAACTAGTCAATATGCGGAACAAGTTAAAAATCTTAGTTTTATTTTTTAACAGTCAAAGTCCAAATTAAGCTACACTTAGGATTGACTGGTCAAAGTCCAAAATGGTTTTCTTAGTTTCTAACTTCGACTAGCCATATTAGTTATTCTTAGGATTGACTAAAAGCATGCCAGTCAAAAGCTGAAACATAAAACTATTTCGGGCTTTGACCATAACATATATAACTAACTTGAACATTTAGAAAATTGTAGCAACAACGATAAGTTTAAAATACGTTAATTTGCGTTTAAAATGCGTTTAATTAAAACTAAGCAAACTCTGTGTATAAGCTTTGCATTATGCATATATAGATTTATTTCTAACTTTACTTACCCAGGTAAAAGTATCTAGAGATAATGCAAACATTCTATTATTGGAAAACATCAATCCTTTCTGACTGTTTATCATAATGAGCATCAGGGATCTGCGCTCTCGCGACGTGGTCAATGTCCAATTGCTAAAATAAATGCTATTTGCGATGTTTTTGCTCTGCAAAACAAAGTTGTTGATTATACGTGCTATCTGTATAATCAGATCTAATATTTTCTTATAAAATAACATTAGCATTTTGCATTTTACGATTCTGGAAATTTTATTGAAATACTACATAATTATTTACCTTCAAATCGAGCTCGTTCCCATACCAGCAGTAAAGAAATATCTGCAGCATTATACTGATAAAATACAATATCAAAGAAAGAAACTCGATGCTGAAGAGTTTTGTCTGCAAAATTAAGTTAATTTACAAATTATGAATAATGCGAAACAGATACGTACATAATTGAATTTTTCTTATATGTCTAAAGTTTCTGAAAATACAAAGTAAACGAATTGTTATAATTAAAATACTAATATATAACTCAATATCAATTGCATATTATTGAAATATTAATATAAGATTAATAATTTCAGAAATATAAAGTTTATGTGTATCCTTTTTTTCACTATTAAAATATATAAATTATTATAGCTAAATTTTAGGTATCCTTATATCACACCTGAAATTTAGTTAGCATGCTTAAATTTTAACTATGATAACTGATATTTTTAAGCTCTAGTTTAATAGGGAATTCCCCGTTAAATTATATTTTGGGTTGTAATAGAGAAAATTATAATTCAAGCAAACTCACAAGAAATTCATTAATTAATTAGCTATAGAATTAATTAAAAGGAATAATCGACAAAAGCGCAAATGTCAACCTTTGATATCAGGAAAATGCTGGTGCAGAGAATAATCAGACTGAAAAGGAAGAGAACCATGACTGTCCAGATGAACAGCGCTCCTACTTTTTTCACAAAAGTGTGCACGAGCACATGATGCCTGACGCATTCTTCAATCGATGCATTTGTATCCGATCCTTTTCGAAAATTTATCGAGCCCCTAATATTATCTGTCAATCGGCGACAAATCAGTTCGATCTGTCCACAGGCATGAATTGTGAAACCGTAAACGAGGGAGTCGAACGAAACGTTCAGCATAACTGCATAAAACAGCGCTGCAGTTTGTTGTAGATACGTCGCCACATATGGAAATAATTCCGAAACTGAATAGGGAACGTACGATTTCGTGGGTAGGCTCCATTCATCCTTGCCGAGTCCCAGAATCGGTGCGATCACGAAACCCACAGCAGTGGCATGCGACATGATTAAGAAGGTAAGAGAGCTCCATTTAGCTGTCACGAATATTTCGATTTATTTCACTAAAAGACTTATTCGCCAGAATTCGTACGTGAAAGGCGAGTACATTGAAATAAATTTTTATCGAGTTTTAAATATGATAATTAAATTATTCGTATAATTATATAAGCGCTTAATTATATAAAAAAAAATCTTTGAATCGCATATACTTCTAATTTAGTTATCCCAATACCTTTTCGACTGTGTGTCTCTATTATCATCTTTTCCGTCGAATTTCTTGGTTGGCACATTTTTGCGCGTAGACAATCCAACAATTCCGATATATCGTTCTTTCGTAGCAAAAAATTTGCATATTTCAGACATAATGTTACATAAGTCGATGTCAGAAAGAGTCCTTCTGTTAACTCGTCGATTTGATCACGCATGCGAATCACTTCTATTACCTCGAATATCGTAAACTGATATATTAAGAAGAAAATTGCATATCTGCAAGTATAAAGTTTACATTTTAATATAAAATTATTTTAAACTTTAACAATTTTTTTAATAATAATATAAAGTTAAAAATATTTTTATTCTAATTCTAAATACAGACACACTTATATTTTATGTGCTTATAAATACTTGTAACAGGAGTGTAGGCAAGCAACAACAATGTTATCGTCTTTTCGTTCTTTCCACGCACCACAAAACCATAGAACTTTAAAGTTTACCGGTAGAATGTCCATAGCTGCAAGTTATCTCTGTGTCATTTGACGTATTCCTATATCTCAAGACTATCCCTAGAAACTCTTTCTCAATAATGCATAATGAGTTGAAGTTCTTTCGATCACAGTAAGGAGAAATTTCCGGTAACATTTTATCAATAGGGAAGCTACATCAGTATAATATAATAATAACGTATAATATCGAATGTATTTAAATGTTAAAGACGGTCGATTTGTGGCATCGTTAACTATGCAAGCTTCCTCCAATGCTATGTATATATATCATCGCTTTTATAGAAAAAAATAATATGAAGATTGTATTTTGGCCCTAGGTTGTCATCACGGAAAAAATTTATCCAGATGACAAGTTTCGTTGATGTAATATTAAGTAGTATTACGTCTGCTTTGTGACAAATATACTTGTAGTAAATAAAATATATTCGCATATACACATAGAATCATTGCGGGAAGTCCACGCATATTGATATGATATAGACATAATAGTTTATTTTCCAATTTTCTTATTTCTACGCTCGGATCTACAATAAGTTAACTTCTAAACGCTCAATAATATTATATAGAGAAAATAAATAGCACAAATATTTTAATATATAGAAAATTGTCATTATAAAATACTACTTAATGTATAAAAATATAAATAACTTACAAGAAAAGATTCTATTTCAAAAAACTTTTATATTTATGTTGGAAATACATAAACAGAAAAGAGAAATATATAATTCTGTATATACAATCTGTTTTTACTATAATTTAGGTCTAGTTATATTGACGTCTGTTGCAGAACATTAAAGGCAGAGTAGGATGTTTTTAAAATCTGCATAAAGAAAGATTATTAACAATCATTGCTTTGTTATTATCGTTAAAGTATCATTACCGTTATATTACCACCATTGAAGGTACAGCATCGCTATATAAACTTACCCAGGTGAACGTATCGAGGGCCAAGTTAAAAATGCCATAATAAGAGAGTTTCAATCCCTTTTGACTGATGGTCATCATGAACAGCAAACTTCTGCGATCTTGTGTCGTGGCAATCGTCCAATTGCTCGAATAAATAGCGTCACCGATGTTTTTACTCTGCACACGCGACAAAAGAATTCCTCATCATTCATTCGGTAAGTGTTTTAAGTCCTTTTCTTGAGATGATTTCTACAATTCGGCACAAAAATGTACTATTTTATGTTCCAAATGTTCCGTCGCGAATTATAGGTATATCGATTAAAATAGGTGTTAAAATAAATTATTATTTTTTAATCACACCTTCAATTGTAACTCGTTTCCGTACCAGCAGTAAAAGAACACTTGAAACAGCATGCTCCCGAGATATAAAATTAGTGAGAGAAATCCGACGCTGAGAAGCCTCTTCTGCGAAGCAAATTTAATTCATTGTCAGTATATATATTCGCGCGATATCGTGAATTAGACAATTAGCAGATAGACGATACGTAGTAATGCTTTTTTTATCGACGACTTGCTATTTGCCGTACAAAACAGATATTTAAAATATTGTTACACAAATTTGTATAAAGATTAAATTGTATGTTGAGTAAATTGTAAGAAATTAATAGTTGATCGTGTGTAAGAGTTTAAGTTTACGCAACCTTGGACATTTGGAAAATACTGGTGCATAGGGTGACCATACTGAAAATGAATAAAATCATCACGGTCCACACAAATAATGATTGTATCCTGCGTACGATCTCGTGTACGCGTAAGTGATGTCTCACACATTCGCTAATCATCGCGCCTTTGTCTGAACCGAATTGACATTGCACCATATCAGGGTGATCCTTGAAGATTTCCGACAGACGATAGCATAGCAACTCGATTTGTCCGCAAACATGAAGGGTGAAGCCGTAGACGAGCGAATCGAACGAGACGTTGAGCAGAACTCCGTAAAATATGGCACCTATGTGCTGAAGATACGTAGCCAAATATGGATATAAGCCAGATATCGAGTACGGCAGATATGTCTTGAATGGTAAAGGTCTATTGGTATCTTGAGGTCCCACAATAGGAGCGAGTATGAGAGCTATGCAAGTGGCTTGAGATATACTCATAAAAGCTCGGACGCACCACTTGACTACGATAGACATGTATGTGTATATTAATTTTATATTTTTTTTAACGTAATATAATATATATTATTTTAAAATATTTTTAACAATTTTTATCAAATTATACAATATTTAAATTGAATACTGTGTGCGTAAAGTATTGAAAAATATTATTCGGATTTAATTAATTTTGAAGACATTTTTTAGAAAAGTGAAATTTATGATTTGTTATCTCCGATACAAATTTTAATTATGTATCACTTATAATATTATATAAATATATTGTATTCAAAACTTGTTATTATATAAAATAATTATTACAATATATTACATATTAATTATTATAATAATATTATTATAATTTTGTTTTAATATTAACATTCATTATATTTGAAATAATTTCACCAAAATAACAATTACTGACTGAGTACCTTTGCGATCGTACTTAATTAGGATCATCTCTTCTTTGGAATTTTTTGGTTTACACGTATCGCCACGAAAACAATCTAGCAACGTGGACACTTCATCTTGTCGCGCCAAGAAGTTTCCGTACTTAAAGCATAAAGCTACATAAGTTAATGCTAGGAAGAGTCCTTCTGTTAAATCCTCGATATGATCGTGCGTTCTTACAAGTTCAATTACTTCAGATATCGTAAATATGTATATTAAAATTACTATGGCGTATCTAAAAATTTAATTATATCTTAATAAATAGAAATGCTCAACTATGCATGTCTGATCATCATGTCATCGCATATCATCCTCTACTAAAAAATAAACTGTTTGAATTTAACTAGAAGAAGTAAAAATAAATTTTCTCTGTAATATAATCTGACACAAACTTTTCTTACTAAATTTTCGATCTGTATATATATATTGAATAATGTATGTCTGCAGTAATAAAAATGTTATCACTAAATCAATTTTTTTTAAATCTTGAGAAAGACAAAAAAATACAACAATCAAAAATTAACTGTAGACAGTGCAGACTTATTATCAAGTTAATATATAATGTTGTGTGTGTGTACGTGTAGTTACATACATATTTGAATCTATAATATAGAGACAATGTAATTGAACAAATATCACATTTTCATTATCGTACCTGTAGCAGAAACTTATAAAACGAATGAAAAGACTATTATTGGTTTTTTCGCTCCATGCACCGCAAAACCATAAAACTCGGAAATTCAACGGCAATATGTCCATTATTCCGAAATGATCGTTTCTGTATTACTTCACTTGGGCAGATTTACCCTCTTAACGTGCCTCGCTATGTCTCGAAAATATGAAACTTATAGGAAAAATATAATGAAACATCTTACATTGTCAATATTCTTTCTCGTGAATTAATAATGAAGTCGCTAGAACGTTCTTTATAAGCGTTCCTTAACATTTAATGACGGGATAATCATCGAATAACGGGAGTCTTTCTTCGCTGATTTCTTTTACTATATTTTTCTCGTCTCTGCATTCATTTTCAATGCGGTGCGCATATTATTTTTATAAATTATGAACGTGTATAACTCATCGTATATTATCGTAAAGTAAGGAATATTGAGAGTAAAAGACATACTTATTATTACACATACTGCTATTGAAACATTTATATACAAACTTCAATGCTTGTCAGAAGAACTGAGAATTAGATGGAAAGTTAGCGAGGCAAATGACAATAGATTATAAGTCTATAAAATCGCATAAAATAAAATTGCAGGTATATTCCTTTGTATTTATTAAAAATTATTTGGAATATTCAGCATATGAAATTTTATTTTATACAAACAGGCAGATACGACGTGCTTACTTTAGGAGATAATCTACAGAAAATAAGTTTCTAATATAAAAATATCTAAAAATCAATATTTCTACTAATAAATATAGTATGAAAATACATTTAATGTCAGTTCAATTAAAGCAGTAATATTACATTTGCTAGATAGAAAGACTAAATAAAAAGTACTAATTCGAAGCTTGCTGCAACAAGTTGAAAGCAGAGTAGGACGTTTTCATAATCTGCGCAGATATGAAGAATAAATATGTAATTGCAGAATATATATATTGTATATATTGTGAATTGAATTTGTATCGCGTCTTTAATTTTTTTTCGAATTTTATTTGTTGTATATGTTACGTGTACTTACCCACGTGAAAGTGTTAAGATTTAGTGTGCAAATTCCATGAAAAGAGAGTATCTTTCCTTTTTGGCTCTTTATCATCACGAGCAACAACTTTTTTCGTTGCTTTGTTGATATTGTCGTCCAGTTGCTTGCATAAATAGCGTACGCGATATTTTTATTCTAAGTAAAATACGTATTATTATATATATATATATATATATATATATATATTTAAAAAATGTAAAATATCAAAAAGAAAAAAATTATTATTAGCAACACCTTCAAATCAAGTTCATTGCCATACCAGCAATATAAGAATACTTGGAACATCATTGCTCCTAAGTACAAGATAACAGTAAAGAATTCCGGACTGAATAACTCTTTCTGCAATAAAAAATATCAATTGCAATATTGTTTATGTTACGTGAATTTTATTAATCAATTTTAAAAACATGAATATTATTGAATTATGCTTTATTTCAATATTTATATTTACAAACAAATATATAAGAAAGAAAAAATTTTTTACTTTTGACATTTGATAGATGCTTGTACAAAGAGTGATGAGGCTGAAGAAGAATATTGTAGCGATAGTCCACACGAATAACGATTGTATCTTGTATGTGATGTTATAAATTAAAATATGATGTTTCACGCATTCTGCGATAGCGGAACTTTCAATTGCGTTATTTGCACTTTTTTTGTTATTTTCTTGAAAAAATCGAGATATTTCTGTCAATCGATAGCACAGCAATTCAATTTGTCCGCAGGTATGAATAATGAAACCATACACGAGGGAGTCGAAAGAGGTATTCAGCAATATTCCATAAATTAAAACTGCGCCTTGCTGAAGATAAGTCAACACGTATGGAAGTAATGTTGTGATGGAGTACGGTATGTACATCCTGAACGGTAAAGATCTTTCGTCCTGATTCAATAGAGGTGCCATGAGGAACATTAAACCCGTTAGTAGACACAAGGACAAGTAGAAACAGACAGTTCCCTTAGCTTTGTTCGTAATACGTCATATATAGCGAAATAAAATTTGTTAAATAATTAATTATATATGTACAAAAAGTATAGAGATTTATAATTATATTTACTATACTATCTATAATGAAACTTGTCCAATACCATACCGGTTACCTAAATCGTATCTTTCACCAATTTCTTTATTATTATTAACTATCCCTTTCTAAAAAAAAGGCATGTTAAGTCGATTCTCGAAAGTCTCGAAGTATTGTTGCTTCTTTTACGCGATGATGATTGACTGTCTCGATTCGCGTTGTGCGTTATATTCGAAGCATCGAGAAACTATCATTGCGAGAAATAGCAGTTTGATAGTTTGTCCAAAATAAAATTAAATAGAATAATAATATGTTTTAAATATGTTATAATACTTAAAAAAATGTAGAGATATATGTAGAAATCAGTGGATGACAAGCCTCTCGATGCTAAGAATATAACGCACAACACGTATCAAAACAGTTAATCAGCATCGCGGAAAAGAGGCAACAATATTTGCGAGAATCGACTTAACATGTCTTTTTAAAAAAAGACTAGAACAACACAAGCGTGCGCTATACGCGCGCCATTCTACAGTTTTATATTAAAAAAGAATGATATTATTAAAAAAATAATATGTTTTGACAGAATTAGCTGATAACTGTCAAAAAATATTAATCGAGTTTAAAGTTCAATAACATGTTATTTAAAACATATTACTATTTTAATTTTTAAAACATATTATTATTTAAATCTATAATTAGCAAATTGACGCTTTAATCAGATAATTTCTGTCAAAAAATACTTCTAAAGCCTTAACCTGCTAATTAAATTTCAAAGTAATAATATGCTATAAAAATTACAATAGTAATATGTTGTATATAATCTGTTATAATACTTTATCCTCGATTAATATTTTTTGACAGAAATCACTTGATAACTGTCAAAAATATTAACCGAGTTTAAAGTAGCTAATTTCTATCAAAAAATATTAATAAATCTATTCGCCAATAAAATCATAATTAATCTCGATGTTGTGATTACCTCGATTATCAAAAGATTCTTATAGAAAATTCTATTCTTTTGTTCGCACTTTTTGTTTTAGATTTGTATTTAATTAATATTTTTTTACGCATAGATTGCAATGCATGCATAACAATATATGAATCAATTATGTAATGCATAAAAATTTATTATTTAAATCTTTAACAGAGGATAAAAAATAGAATTTTCTACAAGAATCTTTCGATCAAAATATTTGCGCTTTCAATAGATTCGCGTGCGTCTATACATACACATCCACCATGTTGCACGTCTCGCGCGAGACTGACCGCAAGACTCTGAGCAGCGGTATCGCCAAGTACAGCCCATACATCCACCACGCTGCGCGTCTCGCGCGAGACTGATTCTCGATTCTCGAGACATTGCGATTGCGAAACTGATCGTCAGTCGTCAGTCTCGCGCTAGACGCGCAGCGTGGTGGACGTATGGGCTGCGCTTGGTGATACCGCTGCTCAGAGTCTTGCAGTTAGTCTCGCGCGAGACGTGCAGCGTGATGAATGTGTATAGACGCACGAATATGATGGAAGCGCAGATATTTTGATCAAAAAATTCTTAGAAAATTTTATTTTATTGTTCGCTGTTAAAGATTTAAACAATTTTTATGCATTGCATAATTAATTCACATATTTTTATGCAAGCATTGCAATCAATGCATAATAAAATATATATATATTAATTAATTATGTAATGCATAAAAATTTAGTATTTAAATCTAAAATAGAAAATCCGAACAAAAAATAGAATTTTCTAAAAGAATCTTTTGATAATCGAGATAATCGCAACATCGAGACTAATTACGATTTTATTGACGGAAAGATGTATTAATATTTTTTGATATCAAAATTAGCTACTTTAAACTCGGGTAATATTTTTGACAGTTATCAGCTGATAATCTTGATGCTACGAATCTAACGCAAACGCGAATTGAGACAGCTAATTAGCATTGTGGAAAAGAAGCAACAATACTTCGAGACTTTCAAGAATCGACTTAATAAGCCTTTTTTTTAGAAAGGTACTTTTTAATCAAAGTACCGATAAAATGAGGTGAGCGCGAAGAAAATTAAAAAAAGGATACGAAAAGAAAATCGAAACTACACGTTATAATCGCCTATGTGAGTAAAATGAATGACATACATTTGTGTGAGTCTTTTAAATGGTATCTTAAATCGCGATAAGAAGACGGCGACTCGAACATGTAATACGATACCTCAATTGGTCGAGCGGTGTTCGCTCGAGCGTGTCTTGTAAAAATAAAGCGAGAAAGATGCGACAAGGAGAAATAGAGAGAAGAATATATAGAAGATTTTCTTTTCATATCTTTTTCTTATTCTCTGCGCCTCCTTCTCTACTGTTTTTTAAAAGGCATGCTTGAATGAGCATTGTTCGACTTTACATACGCACACATTTATTTCATTCGTTTTTAGTTACGCACGCGATTATAAATGTCACATGAAAATTCGAATATTTTCTACGAGGTGTGTGGAATTTAGAAAAAAATGTGTATATATTCATCATTACTGTCCTTTTTGAATTTTCAACAATAAAATAGCATTATAATTGACATATATTAATATTAATCAGGGCGCTGAGAATTTTAATTAATTTTTCATTATTTATTGCGCAAAACAATTGAGGCTTCTTTCTTATTCGGTATATATCCTATTCTATCTCTGTACGATGGGCGAGCGATTATTACCGCATATTCTGTATGTATACAATTTCTATATAAATTATTTATTTTTATTATACACTAAGAACAACACAAGAGTGCGCTGCGCGCGCGCCATTCCTCGATTTTATATAAAAAAGAATGATATTTTTATATGAAGTTTGTTTAAACTTGATTAATATTTTTTACAGTAATATTAATAAAGCGTTAATTTGCTAATTAAATTTTAAAATAATAATAACTTATACAAATTAAAGTAGCAATATATTGTAAACAATATGTTATAATGTTTTATGTGCGATTAATATTTTTTGACAGAAATCAGCTGATTGTGAAAAAATAGTAATCGAGTTTAAAGAATTATAACATATATATTATATAAAACATAATATTTTAATTTTTATAACATATACTTATTTTAAAAAGTAATTAGCAAATCAACGCTTTAATCAGACAATTTTTATCAAAAAATATTAATAAAGCGTTAATTTGCTAATTAAATTTCAAAATAATAACATGTTACAAGAATTAAAATAGTAATATGTTGTTAATAATATATTATAATACTTTATCCTCGATTAAAATTTTTTGACAGAAAACTGCTGATAACTGTCAAAAATATTAACCGCGGTAAAGTAGCTAATTTCTATCAAAAAGTATTAATAAATCTTTTTGTCAATAAAATCATAATTAATCTCGATGTTGTGATTATTTCGATTATTAAAAGATTCTTATAGAAAATTCTAATTTTTTGTTCGCACCCTCTGCTTAAGATTTAAATACTGAATTTTTATGCATTGCATATTTAAATAACATATATTTTTATTATGCATAGATTGTAATGCATGCATAATAATATGTGAATTAATTATGCAATGCATAAAGATTTATTATTTAAATCTTTAATACATAGAACAAAAAAAAATTGAATTTTCTACAATAATTGTAGAATCAAAATATCTGCGCTTTCATTATATTGGTGTGTCTATACACATCCACCACGTTGCACGTCTCGCGCGAGACTAACCGCAAGACTCTGAGCAGCGGTATTGCCAAACGCAGCCCACACGTCCGCCACGCTGCGCGTCTCGCGCGAGACTGATCTCGAGACTCGAGATATTGCGATTGTAAGACTGATTGTCAGTCTCGCGCGAGATGCGCAGCGTGGCGGACGTATGGACTGTACTTGGCGATACCGCTGCTCAGAGTCTTGCGGTCAGTCTCGCGCAAGACGTGCAACGTGGTGGATGTGTATGTATAGACGCGCACGAATCTATTGAAAGCGCAAATATTTTGATCGAAAGATTCTTGTAGAAAATTCTATTTTTTTGTTCTCTGTTAAAGATTTAAATAATAAATTTGTATGCATTGCATAATTGATTCATATATTGTTATGCATGCATTGCAATCTATGAATAAAAAAAATATATATTGATTAAATACAAATCTAAAACAAAAAGTATTAATTATGATTTTATTGACAAAAACATTTATTAATATTTTTTGATAGAAATTAGCTACTTTAAACTCGGTTAATATTTTTGATAGTGATCAGGTGGTTTCTGTCGAAGAATATTATTCTAGGATAAAGTATTATAAGATATTATTTACAACATATTATTATTTTAATTTTTATAATACGTGTTATTACTTTGAAATTTAATTAGCAAATTAACGCTTTAGTAATATTGTTTGACAGATATCAGCTGATGAAAGCGTCAATTTGCTAATCAAATTTTTAAATAATATGTTTTAAAAATTAAAATTATATGTTTTAAATAATATGTGTTAGTGCTTTAAACTCGATTAATATTTTTTGACAGTTATCAGCTGATTCTGTCAAAAAATATTTTTTTTAAATAATATTCTTTTTAATATAAAATCGAAGAATGGCGCGCGCTACGCGCGCGCTTGTGTTATTCTAGTATAAACAATTTAACAGTAAAAATATGAACAAAATGAGTAATATAAAAAATATAAAAGATTTACAGAATATATCTTATTTTGTGCTATTTAAAAATAATCAGATACGATTGATGTAATTTTTGACTAATTTATTTTAGCCGATAAATCTAACGATGTAATTTTATTTTACATTTTTGTACTTTTTTAAAGTAAGTTTATCGTAGAATATTTTACATTTATTTTATATGTACATATTATATTTATTATAAAACTTAAATCAATATTTATTAATAGATTAGTCATATTTTCTAAATATCATCAACAAAACTAATCTATATAATTATACCACAAAACAAAAAAATTTATTATTGTCCCAATTGTAAGTTATAAATATCTTGGTTAATAATAATTATCATATGCTGGATATTTGTTAATTTATTATTGATAAATATGAGTTAACATTAATATAAATATGTTATTTCTCCTTGGTAATTATTATATGTTAAATGTTTCTTTATTTGTTCTTACTATATAAATATATATTAGTATAAATATATATTAGTAAATCAACTATATTTTTCTCAAGCAATTTTCTATTATTTCTATTCGTAAATTTATTATTTTTAAAGGAGATATACGATTTAGGAGACCGGTTGCTTAAATCGTATCTTTTACACTATCACCATAAAAGTTTATAACACATTAATTTGTTCTTGACAAAAAGTTAAATATGTAATAATAGAGATGTTTTAAAGATAAAGCTATAATTTCCGATATTAATTTCCAATATTAAATACAAATGAGTATTAAACAGGATATATAATTTAAAAATTATTAAAATAAAAAATATAACATAAAATATCTTAAAAATATGATTTAGGCAACTCTCTTCTGTATTTAATAACTTTCCTTAAATATACTTCCGCAAAAGCTTTGTTTATTTAGCTAACAGTAAGTATATATTTATATTTATGCATATATATATTTATTTACATATCATGCATATTTATATATTATTTCTCTTTAACAAAACATTTAATACTTGCGTATAATAAGATTTTGCAAATTTTAGAAAAAGTTATTATTACTTGTTTTAAAAAAAAAGTTACTTAATTCAAAAATATACACTTAATTTACTATTCTGAAATTACAATATAATAAAAAAAAGTACCTTTGCGATCGTATTGCTTCAGTATCGATTTTTCGATAGAATCTCTTGGCTCACAGATTTTGATGCGAAAGCAATCTAACAAGGCACACAATTCACACCGTCGCACCAAAAAATTTAGATATTTTAGGCACAATGACACATAAGTTAAAACAAGAAATAGACCCTCCGTTAAAGCTTCTATATCGTTTTTCATACGTACGAGCTCGATTACTTCGAATATCGTGATGCAATATATTAAAATAGCAATGGTATACCTATCATGATATATTATGTTTGTGAAAAGGAAGAGAAATATGTACGCACACATGTGTGTATTGCACACGTGGAACCCATATATATTAAATAATATGACATATATTAATATATCAAAATTCTCTTATTACTTAATTAATAAAGAGTCTTCTTTTAAAGAAAATTTTGATTATAATATCAATAAAATGTTTTCAATAAAATGACTAAATTTTTCTCTATTTTTGCTTGACATATATGTTATAGTATTACCTGTAGCAGAAGTTGGCAAAACATATTATTAAGTTGCTATCCTCATGTTCTTTCCATATACCGCAGAAACGGAAAACAAAGAAGTTCACTGGCAATAAGTCCATATTTTTATCGTCGCATCTAACGTAACAACAAATCTTCCCCAATGACAAAATGTAGCGTGTCATCAGTTGAGAATTCTGAGTCTCTGACTACAATGTTCTTGCATTAATAACGACGATGTATAGCTATAGTATTATGTTAGGGTGCATTATCTTCTTCTAATGTCGTCCATTTGGATGAAACATCCGCTTTTTTCCCATATTGCTCTGTTCGAATTTTTATATATTCGATTTTATATTTTCGTTAGAGACATAACACTCTTAATGGCAAGAGATAACAATCTAATGACAATATGTCATGCAAGCCTTCACTATAGCCTTCAATATAGTAAGTTGTCACTTATTTAAAAGATTCTTTCCTCTAATATCCTATAAATATAAAAAAAAACGTCAAATAATCATAAATATAAAATAAAACTGTAAAATAAAGATTCATAAAATTGAAAGTTTATTGCGACAGATATCTTTCTGTGGTACAAAATATTCTATACGACCAAATTGTCTTATTAAGAAAATAGATATATAGATAATAAAATTGACAAATTTTTATATATAGGTATAGAAATATCTTGTTGCAATCAGATCAAATAATAATAACGTAATTTAAGATAAAATAGTTTAATAAAAGTTCGAGATATGGATATGTTCCAATTTTATTACACACACACACAAAGCATCTTTTGCATTAATGATTTGAATGACATTGCGATTAATATATTTGCTGTCATGTGATGTTCTTAAATCATATCAGAATGATGTTAATTGAGGAAGAGAAACACATGGATTTATAAAAATGCTGTTTTATTTTCAAAAATAAAGTAATATATAAATTACAAATATAAATTCAAGATATTATAATTTCCAAAAGCCTAATCTGACATATACACGCATAAGCGATAGATAATAATTTTTATAAAACTCACTCTTTTTATCCCTCTCTTTATATGTATATTTTATCAAAATAATAACAACAATAGCTAAATTAAAACCTGTATTAAAAAATATATTAGTTTTTTTTATTATAAAAATATAATATTTATGTATTATATATATATTAATTCATAAAAATATATTATTTTATAATATTATATATTTTTTACGTACAAAATGATGCAAAACAATCCAGAATAATCTTTCCAGATTTAAGCATATTAATATATAATACAATTTTTAGATAACTTTAAACATTTGCACTATTTTTGAAATTAATTAAAGAATTTTATTTTTTTTTCTTCATAGATTCACAGATTCATATATATTATGTTTGATATCTGGTTTCAAGATTCTATAGATTGAAATATACTAATATTTGTTTATAAGTAGATGTGTGCGTACGTTTATGTGCATTCATATTAAAACTGCATATTTTCATTAAAAATAACTATGAATTGCACATAGAATAATATAATATATATAATAAAATTACATCCTCATTTATACATATTATTTTACACGAAATTTTTTATATTATTGATTTCATTCTACAAAAATTTTTTATCAAGAACCATTTTAATTTAAGACTGATACTCGCTCTTCAATTTCGATCTTAGAATTTTTCCAGAAGCATTCTTTGGTATCTCGTTAACAAATGTAACTCCACCTGAAAAAAAACATATATGCAATCCCTAAATATTTTCATTAAAGTTTTTAATTGTCTTGTCCTCTAGATTTATATAAATTTTTATTATTAGATCTAATTATATTATGTAACAATTAAAGATTTTTCTTCTGGTATTTGCTCAATTTTTTGGACATTCAGATAATAACTGTTCTACAAATCGTAATATTTTATCAATTTATTATATATAGTAATTAAATGTTACAAGGTAATTAAAAATTCCACGATTCCACTAACAGTTGCAAATTGAGTTATACCTTCAAGTTCTTTGTAGTCGGAGACTTTTCCTTTTACAAAGTTTTTAATATCGTTTTCCGTAGGTTTTTTACCCTTACTCGCCACTATGAACGCTTTCGGTACCTCGCCACTCCTCGGGTGCGGAATTCCAATCACTGCTGCTTCATCTACATCTGGATGTGTTCGCAGTAAAGCTTCCAATTCTGCTGGCGGTACCTTCAACCAGTGGAAAAATAACATTTTTAATTAGACCAAAGAAATAAGCATTTCAAACGCCGAGAAATGAAATATCATCAGACTATAAAACTTCGGACTTATTACGTAACTCCGATGTGTGTGTGTGTATACATATATGTACATATATAACTTTGGACTTATGTAATCAGTCCGAAGTTCTAGCTTGATAATATCCCGTGCGTTTAAAGTGCTTATTTCTTTATACAGGGTGTCCCAGGAGAAAAAGTCACTACTTTAGGAGGTGATAGTATCGGTCATTTTAAGCAAAAAGTTCATATAAACGAGTGTCCTATTCCGAACGATTTCCGAGATTGAAAATTTATTATAATCTGTAAAAAATACTATCTTTTTATGTATTAAAAACTTTATTTGTTAAAAGTAGGGTGCCAAGTTTACATAGGTGTAAAAAATGTGTCATTTGAACAATAAATTAGAAACAATATAATACGTAGTATCTCTTTCTTATCAGTAATTTTGCCACTGTACATTCAATAGCTCTATCTCGGAAATCGTTTAGAATAGGACACTCGTTTATGAACTTTTTTGCTTAAAATAATCGATACTATCACCTCCTAGAGTAGTGACCTTTCCTCCCGGGACATCCTGTATATCTATCCATATCTATCCATATCTATTTATCTATATCTATTTATCTATTTTATACATATATACACATATGCATAAAAAAGAGGCTCTTTTCTTGTCTTGAACAAACTCTTACCTGGAATCCCTTGACTTTAATAAGTTCTTTCAGTCTATCCGTAATAAAGAAATCATAATCTTCATCAAAGTAAGCAATGTCGCCCGTTTTCAACCATTTATCTTCGGTTAATGTTGCCTTCGTTGCGGCTTCATCATTTAGATATCCTTTCATAACGTGAGGTCCCTTAACCCATAATTCGCCTGTTTCGCCAGGAGTGATGATATCCTGCTTAGTCTCTATATTCACTAAGCGTGCTTGGGTACCGTCTATGGTTTTTCCAATGCTAGAAAATTTCTGTCCATTTTCAACAAATGTCGCCGATGAAGTTTCTGTCAATCCGTAACCTTGAAAAATTACCGCAATTCTTTTAAATTGATCAGTATTACGATCCTGACTGATATAAGCAATATAGTTTAGTTATAAACATAGCAATACAAACATTGGATTTCATTAAGAATTAAACCTATACTCATTCATTTATAATTCTCATTTGTCATAAAATATTTGTTCTGAAAACAATTCAAAACTTACTGCCTTTCTTTTCTTGATATTTCTACTCTCGCCGAAAAAATACTCGAGTCTCTATAAAGCTCGCGCGAGTTAAAATACGACCTCGAAATTGGATTCACGAAACAATAAACGTCACGAATCGAGAA
Organism: Prenolepis imparis; assembly: GCF_030444845.1. Classification (NCBI taxonomy): domain Eukaryota; kingdom Metazoa; phylum Arthropoda; class Insecta; order Hymenoptera; family Formicidae; genus Prenolepis; species Prenolepis imparis. The sequence goes on along the minus strand of NW_028141166.1, from coordinate 16,650,538 downwards.
TTTCACATTGCCTAATCAATTTCTTTATGATGAATATATACTCACCTTGACGAAACCTTACAGTAATGGAGTCAATGTGGAATTTGTTAAATAATTTATCGACGTCCGTTTTGGCGAGAGGCGCGGCACCACTTACTATTGAGTGAATATGCTCAAGATGTTGTTTCTTGACGAAAGGAGAAGCTGACAGAAATAGTATAATTGGTGGTACGCAGAACAGTGAAGTCGTCTAAAAAGTGCGTTAACTGTGTTATCATGAACTTGGAGCGTTAATTCTTTCATAAACTTTTTTACATAAAAATAATTTGAGAATTTACGATTTTTTATGACAGATAGTTTAAAATAATAAAATAATAAAAATTAATTTTTATTTCGGATTTATGCATTCTTAGATCTAGCGTTTTTATCTAGCATTCTGTCAACCGAGATCTTTAATAATTTATCGAAAAATTTATTGAGCAAATTTATATTTGCAAGCGAATTCACCTTGCATTTCTCCATCACATCGAGGAATGTTTCCGGTACGAATTTTGGAATAGAAACTAGTTTTGCGCCGTAAGCAAGACGCGAAAGTACCACACCATTCATTCCGTAAATATGGAAAAATGGTAATATTAAGGGAATTCTTTCTTGATATGTACCTATAAAAACAAATAAAAAGTAAGAAATGAAAAAGTAATAAAAGTTGATGTCGATTAATCAGTTAATCACTAGCAGAGCAGAGAAACCATTTTTAAGAAATATATATATTCTACAACTATATAATATTTTAATTCGCAACTCGCATAATTTGATAAGATTAAATAAGCCGTATAATTAATGATTAATTAATCGATTTAACGATTATTTATTAAATAACATCAAAGATACTTGTAGTAGGAAGATATGAATCGCTGAAACAGGCTTGAGACATCTCGATATTAGACACCAAATTGCGATGTGTTAACATAACACCCTTTGGTAATCCAGTCGTGCCACTTGAGAATGGTAGAACTGCTATATTGTCACAAGTTGCCTTCGTACTTACAGGTGGCAATGATTTACCTCGTGTTATGAGGTCCTAAAAAATTTTGGACAAAAAATTTTTCTTTTATTCTTATTTAATGTTATCCCGTTTTTGCTTATATAATATTTAAATATTACTAATATATATATATATATATATATATATATATATACACATAAATGTAAATATATTTTAATACTGACATCAAAAGGTATCGAACCTTCTGGTACAGAACCAGCTTTATCATCAATCACGATAAAAGGTATTTCAGGTGGAAGACAAGCTCTTGTTGCAGCCAACGTTGCGGATGCAATTGAGGCTGACGTGATAACTGCTTTTGCATTGGCTTTTAACAGCTGCTTGGACATTTCGTCTGAAAATTTTTATCACGTCTACTTATAGCGTAACAATACATTTAATTTGCCCTCTTCTTTGTTTTCCGTTTTAGATATTACGTGCACATGTATCGACCTCGAATCGTAATAAAATCTAAAATAATATTGTGAAGCAACTTACTAGCGGTACAATACGGATTCATTGTAGTGACAATGAGTCCGCCTGACGAACTCCCGAGGAAACCTAAAACTGCATCCGGAAAATTAGGTGCCACCAATGCTATCACATCGCCTTCTTTGAGACCTATGTTCCGTAAACTTCTGCCAATATAATATGTCGCATCTTTGGCTTGTGCGTACGTGTATTTCTTGCCAGTAATACCACATTCCTGCGCAAAATATTATAAAATTGATATTGATATCATATTAATGCATCATGTTTGCAGCTTGTCAATAGTTTCAACAGTTGATTGCGCTTACATTTAATCATACTTTTTGTTTTTGTAAATATTTATTTATTCTTTTTTTAATTTTCCTTAATTAATTTCGTTAAAATACTCATTTAATAATTCGCTTGAAAGAAATTTTGCAATTGATTAGAATTGCTCCACGTAAATAATTATCTATTGTATACGAAATAATATATATAATCTATTAAATTATCAAAATTACCAAAGCGATATGATCAGGATAATTTGCAATGTCATTCCAAACAAATTCGTGGATTAAGATTTCCGGATAAGAAATATCATTACAAGCTACAAAAATCTTCTCGCCATTTGAGCCTGTTACAATCCTGGCTTGTAATGACGATGCACACCTTAATGTGGAATTCAGCGTTCTTATTCTAGTATCTAATACTCGGCTCAGCCTCTGGATCCCTCGGAATGCATGAGTTGCCATACTTGGACAATGACACTACAGATTTAGTGTGTCAATAGAAAATAAACAGCGTGTAATCTGCAAACGTACGCACGAGGAGCAATTACAATATATTCCAAATAAGTTTTTGAAATTCAAAAAATAAAATAAAGACAACATTAACAATTGTAATTTGCAATTCTTTAGTAAAGATAATGTTATACAAAATCTTAAGAAAAAATCCTTTAATTTTTATATTTATAAGGATTTTCTTATATACTTAGATTTAAATATTTTTATAATATAGCTACAAAGCGAGAAGTAAAATTGATACTACACTCGGCCAAAAAAAGCGGTCATTTATTATATATGATCAAAAATTAAATATTTAAAACGTTATCCTCCAATATTTAAAATTCGTTTATTTAAATTACGGTATTTTTCTAAACCATCTTGACTATTTGAATCAATAAATAGACATTGCATATTCATAAAGACAAAAACTTTACGACCTGTTTTTTTTAAACACATACATATATGGAATTTCTTATTAAATGAATAATTATATCAGACAACAATGGATTTTTTGTCATGTCATTCTATAGTTACGAAAGTAAAGTCTACTCGACGAAATTTTTTTTGTCTTTATTACATAAATAAAAGAAAAAAAAATAAACAAGAAACTATAATTATTTACGAATTAAATTGTTGCTAAATAATATTAAACATATATATATAAATATGAAAAATTTTTCTTTTTTTCCTTTATAATATGTGTACAAATAACATTGCATGAAAAAGAGGAATATTCTTCTGTCTTCCATTTTTAAATGAAAACGCATCATATAAAAGAAAGATCTCAAATTGTCTTGCACAAATTCTAATACATTCTAATACATTCTAATACATTAAAATATGTCAAAATAAGATTTTCTTGCAATTGTCAATAGTCTTAGGAAGAAAGAGAGAAAGTAACATATAATTGAATTATTAAAACATAATTGTATATAAAAAATTGATTGTTTACTGCTCTTTAGATCGTTAGAGAAAATAATATATTATATTTGATAATTATTTCCAAATTATGCAAATTATTAAAATATTTTCAATCTGCAATAGTTAGAATTTGTATCCAATTGTTTTAATATAAAGACTTTTTATGAAATATGATAAGAATGTATGTTAATATTATTGACTCATATGTTATTGTTAATGACTATTATATGTAGTAATAATTGTGTTATTGTACAATGATCATTTTCTACAATAGAACGAGCATGTTTTACAAACTTATATGACAGATTTTGTCGTGGCCGTTTTAAAATCAAGTTAGTATTTGTACCAAACGATATATAGATATCGATGTCACGGTCATATCCGGCATTGCTAAGTGGATTGTCACGAGTAGGGCAATGATTGCAAGTATGCTAACTCAGATTGAGAAGAGTATTAACTCTCACGGAAAGTAATTAAAGCGCAAACAGCATGCAAACAAATCTTTTAAACGACTACTCGATACAAAAGACGTTTAAAGTTCAAAAACTACTATTAATTATATTTTATTGGATGATTGCAAAAGTTCGTGCCCGATTTGAAGTTATTACCACCATCCATGCAAATCGGGCACGAACTTTTGCAATCATCCAATATATCATTGTTTTATCATTGTTCAAATTTAAACTACTGACGTGTTATTTTTATCGACGCAGATAGCCAAATCTTTTTAAAAATATAAGTAATAACAATTTTCTAAAAAAAATAAATAAATAAATAAATAAAATCATGTCAACATGAGCAAAAAAATTATTTGCATTTTTTTTAGTGTCTATATGTACGATTATTTTATTATGGTTATTTAAATATATATAGAATTAAACACACATATATGCCTAAAAGAAATATTTGTAATATATTTACTTATTATTACTTAAACATTAGCAAATGTATATAACTATCCTATTGGCTTTCTGATATTCATTTATTGCTTAAAATATTTTTTTTTATTAAATGGTAGCATAAATTTAAGTAATTATTATTAGTAATGATACACATAGTATTAAAATAATGTTTAAGATATGTTAGTAATAATATTATTGAATATAATCCGTTCCATAATCGTTTTTTTAGTAGAACCGAAACCGTAAACCGTATTGAAATTCTATTAAATTTATAACACCGAAACCATAATCAGACCGTTAAATTATTTTCTGTTTACAGTTCTTTTAGATATTTTTTTCTATTTTTACGCAATAGACAGAAATGTCATGATAGCATCCTTGAAGTGCAGTACAATTAAAAATAAATTATTTTTTTAATGTTCTGAAATACATGTATTATCCCAATAACGATAGCTGTAAGGATAGTATGTTTTCTGTTATATATATTATATACACTCGTCAAAAAAATTATCGCAACACGTAATTAATATCAAAATTTAGCATAAATTCAAATAAGCGTATCTCCGCGAAAAATTGTCGTATTTCAAAAATTTATTATTTTGTTTTAAAAGGTAAAGTCTCTACTTTAAGGAACTTTCGTTCGATTTTGATTTTATTCTCTCCCCCTTTCTTCATCCCTTTAAAAGGAGGGACGTGTTTTTTTTTCAAAAAATTGTATAGTTTGACGAACTCTACGGAGTGTACTAAATTTTTTTCGCAAATATCATCATAACATCGTAAAATATGGACTTTTCTCTACAAATTTTAAACAAAATTGAATACCGTACGATTTTTTTTCGCGAAGTTACCAGCAACTTCCCCGTAGTGCCCATCGGATAATGCTAATGTTGGCGGTAATTGAATACATAGGCAAAAATGCATAGGTAATTTTGATATGCTGTAACTTTGCGAAAAAAAATCGTACAGTATTCAATTTTTTTTTTAATTTGTAGAAAAAAGTCCATATTTTACGATAGTTATGATGATATTTGCGAAAAAAATTTAGTACACTCCGTAGAGTTCGTCAAATTATGCAATTTTTTGAAAAAAAAACACGTCCCTCCTTTTAAAGAAATGGAGAAAGGGGGAGAGAATAAAATCAAAATCGAACGAAAGTTCCTTAAAATAGAGACTTTACCCTTTAAAACAAAAAAAAAATTTTTGAAATACGACAATTTTTCGCAGAGATACGCTTATTTGAATTTATGCTAAATTTTGATATTAATTACGTATTGCGATAATTTTTTTGACGAGTATATATATATATATATATTTTCATGTATAATATGAAGTGTTATTTATATGTCATAAAAATTAATAATAATTTTTTAAAGTAATATAATTTAGAAATTAATTTAATTAGAAAAACGAAAAATAAAAATTTTAAAAACCGGAATCGTAACCGAAAAAATCGTAATTTAAACGATTTCGGTTTCCTTTATTTATCAAAAAACCGAAACTGAAATCGGAACAGTTTTTAAATATTTTATTTAACCGAAACCGAACCCTTATTTTGTTTCGGTCCGGATCCCTAATCCGAATATAAATACAAATTTTGAATTGAATAATGCTCAAATAACTGATATTATTTTTTTAATGATGACATAAATTTGATTATGCAACATAATACGCACTTTTTTAACGATGACATAAATTTGATTATGCACATCATAATTAATTACACAATAAGAAAATTTTCACAGTCATAGGATTATTAAATCAATTTTGAAAACATTTATTGTATATGTAAAACAATTGCCTAATATCAAATTAATACATAATAATTTTTGGAAACATATGTTATGATTGCGAGTTGTTTTAAAAAAAAACTAGAAGTTTATAGAATATATTACGTTTCTTTTCACTTATTAAAACTATAAATTTATCTTTATGAATTCTCTATATTTGATTCAAATATATAAATGATTATATATATTATAAAACATACTATAAAGATTATATATTCTATATTGTTATACTTATTGTTGTACTTATTATTGGCGCGAAATATTAATGCGTGTCCCTCTCTTCATGTCTAAATATAAAATACTTAGAGTAGATGCATATATGTAATTATCGCAAAATTATCTCTATTGCGCGTAAATAACGTAACAATAGTGCATTCAATAAATCTATTTTTAAAACTTTCACTTTCTTTTTAAAACTTGTTTTTATCTCAATTCGCGCTGTAATTTGGCGCATACATTCCATAAAATAATTGTAATTACATTTTCAAAAATTTAATTTTTATTATTTAAATTATTCTTACATTATTTTCCGTCTCTCTCTCTCTTTCTCTCTCTTTCTATGCGTTGTAGATTGTACAGATCTATGATTTATGTTTAGTCATCGATGTCAAAACACTATCTCAGTGATACGTTAGTACACTATATAATCGACAGAAATACAATTGCCGTAGGATATGTCGGAGCGCTGCAACGAGATTAGCACTTTTGCATATATGCAAGATTCTGGCGCAAAAAACAACTCGCGATTTTTCTGATGCGAGAAAACTCGCTCTCGAACTCAGTTCGCTACAGCCGCCGATGTAGCACTGATGACTGTGCGTGACCGTTTTCACTGGCGAACTGCTGAGTTCTCCAACAAACCGTTTAACTTCAAGCAACGAGATATCGCTTAGATCCCCCACCATCGACATTCTTATGTCAGGAATGAGCATAAAAAATGTAAATAAAAAAACAAAAGAAAACTGGAGAAAACATCATCGGTTAACAACAGTTATCGCGTTCTATTACAAATTTAACATAATTAATATGAATATTAGATTAAAATTAAGAATTTTCAATAGTATATACTGCAATTCTTATTTGCTATTCTCTTCTGATATCTCTTATTTCGAGAGACTTATCTTTTAATAGCTTTATTAATTGATATCACGCAGAATGATTAGTTAAATTAGATATGACAAACAAGTTGATGTGACGAAGAAATTTTAAAATTGCAGGGAAAAATATTTTATGAAAAAACTAGAAAAATCAAATATTAAAAAATGTTTCAAAAACTTTCATGGAGAAAAAAGAGTCTTTTCTTAATAATAAAATGTTCTGAAAAAGTTTTCATAAAAAAAATGTATTATTGTGCAATAAATAAACGTAAAATAACAATCTTGAAATAAAAATAAAACTTTATATAAACATAATAAACATATAAAAATGAATTTTGAATTATATATATAGTTCTTAAGTGCGCATTAAAAGTTCCGCTACAGACAGAAAAAATAGGAAAATTTGTGACATTTCAAAAGAGAAATATATGATAAAGAAAATATTATTTCATTTTTGAAGTTAATTTTCCATTCTTCTTTCCATCTAAGATACAATTAATTTAATAGGAATTGAGATAGACAAGAAAATATGTATATATATAAATATAAATAAATATATAATAACAAACTATGAGAGAACTTTACGTAAGATCTTTTTATTAGATCTTGTTAGACAGCCTTGATTAAAACACATGGATATACAAATATTTATATACATGTTTGTATACATATATAATATCTTCGCAGCATTTACGCAATATTTACGTAAGCGATGCATATAACAAGGAAACTTTCTCATCTGCATATAAGAATTGATACTCTTGCTTATAATATAAGACACAATTTTATTATTCGTTCCTGACGATTACTGCAATTTAATTATTATCGTATAAATATATCAGTCGGCAGTCGGTAATCTACTACTGTTATTGTTTGCTTTATTATTGAAAGTGAGAGATAAGATATCACTTGTGATTTTGCACTTTTTCTAATTACTATTACATTTACATTTACAATATACTCTAGAATGGTATGTTTCTGTCACATGATGTTATATATTAATTAATTTATTAATTAATGTAGATACATTTGCATATAACAAAATAAGAAATTAGACATGTATATGCCTTATAATAAGTAAATTGCATTTTATATTCAAATTTTCTACTGCTTAATATTAAACTGAAAGAGTATATGTGTGTATATGACCTTGTTTTGAATAAAGTAACTCTTTTCGAAGACAAGATATTGCATCTTCTTGCCATCTAGCGTTACACTTGGAACAGAAAATGCATCATGCTTATCATAATTGTTTGACAATGTAATAAAACGCGATATTTTTCTTACACATAAAGCAATAATAATTTAGAAGCTTTCAGATATTCTAAATTATTCTATTTTGTTTATTGCTTTTTTATTTTCTATGCTATGCGTAATCTTTTTAGTTTGTAATTGCATTTTTTTTTCTTTGACTTTCGGTTTTACCAATTTCTGTTAGCCTCTATAATATACGACTTTGGCTTGTTACCTGATTTAATTTATTTTGGGACTAGTTTTTCTTAGAGTTAGATTGCCTCATCCTTTTCAGAGGCACCGGTTGGCACTTTTTCTACCTGTTACCTGTATTGCTTTGGCACTTTTAGATTGAAAAACTATTGGTGAAAGGATGATTTTGGATTAACTTGTCCTTCTACCTGACAAAACCTTGGAGGAATTCAACTCGCGATAAAATCGTTATTTCTTTTCTTTTTTTCAAGCTAATATTTTTCCCATTTTTATTTCAAATTCTGTTCTTTTTATAACTCACTCTACATGTACATTTCTTTTTGTTAACTATTCAAATTTTATCATAATGTTGTAATTATTCACCATAATTTCGTAACTATCAAATATTTTATTTTGTTTCATCATTAAAGACAAAATAAAAATGTACACATTTTATCATATCTGAAATATCTTTTGACTTATTATAAGATTATTCAATCCTGTTATTTAAGCTTTTACGAGGTATTATCCAAAAATATCCAAACTGGTTCTGTAATATATGTAATAGGGATTCGACCTTCAAAATATTATCTGACATTTTTCCTTTAGCATAAAGAACGATCTGAAACCGTTAATTTATTAATTCAACAATTAGTTAAATTAATAATTAGTTAGTTAAACACGGAATAAATTTGAATCGAGACGATTCAAGATTCAAGCGAATATGTTTCTAAACAATGGCAGAACCGCTGACATAAGTGTATAGATACGCAAAAAGAGTACTTTGAAGGAGATTAGATGTTTGTATTAAACCAATAAAGTTTGTTAATAACAGAATTAGTTTGGGTATTTTTTGATCACACCTCGTATTAGCTCATTCGCTTAAATAAAGTTTAATTTGCAATAAAGTGCACCGAATAATCCAAAATAATTATGCGAAATAATTACTACAGATTTTACTGCATAAAATAACATAATTCTTTATATTTCTTTATAAAATCGCTAATTTTACTATTCCTACACGATAGTCAATTTGAGCTTGCGGAAACGTTAATGCGCCGACGCATCTTCATCGATGCCGACGCCGACGCCGATGACGCTTGCCAAGGCAGGATCGTCTCACGAAAAATGTCATTCAGTATCGAAAAATTAAAATAAAATATAAAATTTATTTCTAGAGAAAGAGAGAGAGAGAAATTAATATAGTATATATTTATATTAATTTTATACTATACTAAAATTATAAAATTATATAAACTTAGTAGTAACAAAACAACGGAAATTTCAAAAAATTATATATTTATACTTTATTATGCTTATACAATGTGCTATTTTTTCGCATTTAACATTTAAATAATTTTTAAATTTAAATTCAGAAAAAGTATTATCATAAAGTTTGCACGAGAAATCATTAATACAAAAATTGTATGCAATGCAAAAACATCAATTAAAATCAGAAAAATAAAGACAGAAATGTAAATAGGTATGTCGTGCGCAATATTTTTATAAATTATTAATATTTTTATAATCCTATGAATAATATATTATTTTAAATATGTGTAAATACAATACATAAATATGCAATATGTAAAAATTGTGATATTCATAATATGTTAACTTTTATGATACATATGCAGCAAGTTTTATTCTTATACCTACTTATCTATCTCCCTAAAGCAACAAACACCAGCAATGCGACACCCCTGCATACGCTTGAAACCTGCGCCCAAGGGTGACCGCCATGTCGACGTGTACCCTGCAGTTCTCCCCCGTTTCAACCCATGTACACCCTCGGCTGGCGACTATTCGCATAAAGAAACGATCTTTGTGAGGAAACTGGACAGTCTCGAAACAGTAATCGTCGCACCGGATCACTCTTGCACGCAGCATTTGGGATATGAATGAAGACCCAACCCTTTCACCTCGAGGTAAATACAACATTTTCTTACATGTTCTAGCGTTGCTCGTATCCATTTGATATCGCTCTAGACACATCGAGCGAATTCGAAATCGTTTCACGAAAGAACGAAGGTCATAGCTTTTGTATACAACAGAATAACACACGTTTTCTCGCGTCATGATTAGACACAGTTGATTAAATGTTAATGTATACGAGCGAGTGATGACGTATTTATCGATTGCATATTATTTATGCATGTGTGCTTGAAAGAGAATACTCTCCTGTTCTATATTGTTAGGGAGTATATAAGGTTGATACATTTCGTGGTGCGTATATACTTCTAACTTTTAGCATTTATAATCGATCGTATAATGTACGACTCTAATTAAAATATCATGCATGTGTATGAAGGAATTACCGCATAATATTAAAAGAAACTACTAATAAATTAATTATTATGCCGTTTATAAATATGCAAATATAAATTACAAGAAACTCGCTCTTCGAACCAATCATTTATCGTGATACGACAGGTAATCGATGATTTGCAACTTTTTTGCAATCTTTGGAGAAAAAAAATGTTTTCTTATTTTTTATATAATATCGAAGAAACATATGATTAAATACATACTATTACTGATAGGTTCTGGCAGTGCTGCTTCTATCTGTTATTCCATGGCCTGGTCCCAGCGTCTTTAAAATATCATGCCCCCGCGATCGAGCGTCCGTAGTGAGAAGGATAGTTCACAAGGTAAGAACGAATCTGTTGATTGAAATTATCTAATTAATCAATTAAGCTATTTATAATATTTTTCAAATAATAATTTAATGCAAAAATTATGGCTTATTTGGAGAATTAAATATTAACATAGATCGGTTTCCATTTATTTTCTGAAAATTGAAAATATAATTTCAATAATAATTTATGAAATCACAAGTTTTAAGTATAAAGATAATGAGGAGAAACGATCTGAGGTACGTTAAAATTTCAGAGATGGATGCCAATACTGAAGAAGTATCAGGTAGAATTGCCACTGGAATGTCCATTTCACGAAAGTCGAGATATCTTTCGACCGCAACAAAAGGCAAAGCATCAACACAGACCCTCGCAATGGACCTGCGGCCTCTGCGGCAAGTCCTTCTATGCCGAAAAACACTTGGACGTCCATTTCGATAACAGACACAAAAGCAATGTTAATACGGTAAGCGTTAAAAAAAAATATGTAAAAATATAAACAGTCATTATGTTTACCATACAAAAATTATTAATAATCTAATTTCTAGAAAGCATAATATACATGATTATATAATTTCTTCGTAGAGTTTTAACTCTTGTTTTAAATTAAAAATAATTTCGTAATTTTCCTTATTGTTAGCCTTTATCTTGGCAGATTAAATCTTCAATTACTAACGAGCCAAAAATTTCGATCAGAAATATGTTGGAATTCAAAGCGGATGTGTATGCAAGACGTGTGCATCTTTCAGGCTGAAGATGCGGTATGCCTCGCGGATTATTGCGACATCATGCGCTGCGATGTGCTGGGCAACCGCGACTTCGAGAACCTGGTGGACGACGACGGCAGCCACCTGAATACCGATATCCAAGTGTGGCGCGAAAATACCGAACAGCAGCAACAGCAGCGTGGCGTTTCCATCGTGCCATGCGAATCGCGTGGCCTCGCCAGGATGTATCCCGCGGGCAAGTCCTGCACCATCGCTGGCGGTGGTGCGGTGACGAATCTGCAACGTTATTGTCATCGCGATGACGGCGGCGACATGCACAATCACAGACTGGCGAGATCGTCCTATCATAACGAGATCGCCGGGTCGGACAACAAGAGCAATGGTTGTGACGGCGAGGAGGACGAAGACGAGGATGACGAAGAGGACGCGGAAGACGAGGAAGACCTGGTGGAGGCAGCACTACCTGCTGTGGACAAAAAACAGAAACGACGAAGGCTGCATCTGAGAAAGATCAAGTCTCACTGCAAGCCGGAGGAGCTGCAAAAGCTGAAGACCCAGTGCGAAGTGAGCATTATACTTATTATAGCTTATTATTTTATCAAAAATATATGTAGTATCATTTTATCAAAAAAAATATAATAATCTGGCGCTAATAAGAGTTTGCACACTCTCTCTTGACTGTTGATATCCGTTTATAATATTAAAAATCAAATAATTTAGTTCAACATAATCAACACAATCAAATCGACATTGAAACTATGATTTAATGATAATATATGCAATCTTTAATTAAGTTTAATATTATAAAACAGACACACCTATCTATAAATGTCAATAATATAATGATACATTTATCGCACGATTGCCAACAGATACTTGTGCGCGATTGCATCGCCGGATTGCTTACCAATCTTTCTGTGCGGGATTTCCAGGAGATCGAAGGTACGTATTAATTAATTATACATACGAAAACACACGGCTGATGATGCGGCTGTTGATATTTGCTGATTATCGGTCATCATTTGTGTTGATAGGGGAGCTAAATCGCGCGATCTGCTGGTATCTCAGTTGTGACAGATACTGGGAGGACACGAAGAGGCCGCAACGTCACACACCCTGGTACCTGCTGACCATTTTCATGTTGGTTCTGTTCTCGTCCATCTACGCGTGTTACTACGTCATTTGGGTCTGCTTCAAGTACGTCGTGCCGAAAATAAAATTCCTCGTTATTCCTTTCACCAGAAACTCCGGATAGATCGCTAAAATTACCTTACATCGTTAAAAGAAATTGATACGAGGTTTTAGTTAGTATAAACCTATAAAGATAAGGAGTACCTTGTTTATATCGAGTAAAAAAATTCGACTATAAATAGCTGATATCGTACTTAATAAAACGTATATAACATATTAAACGCGCAAATTTTTTTAAAGTAATTCTCTGTATACAGTGTTATATCATTTTATATACAATGCACATTATTGTTGTACAATAAATAAATAGTAAATAAGCGATTAAAAAAAGCTATGTTAAAAAATATTTTTAAGTATGTAATAATTCTCAAATGTGGAAAAGAATCTACTCTTTCTTTTTTTGCTGTGGAAACTTCTAAATAATTTGGAATAAAAATAATCATGTTAACTATAGTCTTATCATTAGAACACTCCATGTATATTTCACGTCATTTATTTACCTTATTTTAATATAAAAAAAAAACTGATTTTCTTCTACTTTCTCATTGTAGCACCGCGGACGAAGGCAGACTGGATGGTACCGGAAGCATGGATTACAACGGGAGCACGGATCGCTCGAGTACTTCCCCGTTGCACGATCCAAATATTCACGGCGAGGGCAGATTGGAAAGACGGAAGGGCGATCACGGGGACGAGAATTTACCCCTGTCGAGCGAGAACATGCCCGATCATTATATCTATGTCTCTTATCCGCCCGAGCTGAAGCGGCGACTACTGGAGAGGTAAATCGACTCGCGCACGAAAGCGTACACGCGAAACATTACGCGTTGCAATCGCATACAGTGATTCTCCTGCTTACAGCTGCTACAACAGGACCACTCGTCTGTAAATCGACTTGATGGGTGGGAGGGACATACCTGAAAACGCGACGGCAAGATCTTATCCCGGTCTTATCTGCCCAAAAAATTCGAAGGCACTCGAGATTAATTCTTCTCATTCTTCATCTTTCTCGTTATTCTTCGTGTTTTGTATACCGAATGTGAATAAACTGCATCGTGGACACGACACATCGATCGTGACGCTCTCTTGCCTTTATTTCTCTTTCATTTATATTAATTATTTATTCCTTAAAGATTTTATATGCTACGTGCGTAGTTATGTGCAATTTGAAAGGAAAGATATATGTAGAGTTTCTTATTGCACTTTTCTCCCTGATAATCTCTCACACTTACATATATCATGTATGCTATTGTGAATTTGTATTTTTTGTTATGTGAATTTGTATTTTTTATGTTATTTAGAGATTTCATCATATTCACAATATTAAAAGAAATATATTGATTAGGCCTATTTTTTTTGTCCAGTGCGCGAGTTTTACTAAAATAACATTTATTTGATAGAATATTAGTTCTTTGTATAATTCAATGATTTTATAAATTAATAACATATAAGAGAAAATGGAATATTTTTTAAATCAGCATTGAAAAATACTTCACCCATAAATGCGATAAAGAGAGATAAAAAGATTGTTTCAGTTTTTCTCTTGACTAGAGATTCCAAGTGTTCAAAGTTAAAACCAATAGGTCATCTTCATGGTCCCATCGGAATCGCGTTGAGTATCCATCACGCTAGATTGGCGAACCACACGGCGAACACTCGCAGTGCTCGACCATTGTTGTTCTTCCAAAATAGATGAAGAAAATGGCACTTTAGGTACTTCGTGCATCTCTACTGTTTCTCGCATCGACAAATCTTCGTAAGAAGTTGCAACCGACGATGGCCTGGAGAACATTTTAATAAACTTTAAGTATAACCAAATGAAAATATAACAAAAACAAAAATTGTAGATATAATATATCATAAAGAAAAATAATTGCATTATTAAGATATAATGTTAAATTTAATTTTACATATACAAAATCATATTTATTTTATTTATTATATTTTGACTTTATTAACATTCATAAATCAGAGAGATTTTTTGGAAAGAATAAATTCAAATTCTAGTGTTCTATAAGCTCAAAGTTGGATAATTAATAATTTATTATTAACACGTACTTTGTCGGGACACAGCGGATGCAATCCGCGCACGTCCAATCTTTCCCAAATAATTCTCCTTCCTCAATGGTTTGCGGCAAACGATGATGTAATGTTTCTGGTAACCGCAATCCGGATACACCACCAATAACTGAGATGGCACCTAAGATGACTAAAGGCAAGACAAGATTCTCTTTCCCCTGAAAAGAATCGCATTCGCAAATTTTCTATTTATTACCAAAATCTAACTCGCAATAATATGAGTAAATAAATTCCGTATATATTTCGCATCTAATAAAAAATCAATAAGATAATAAATTACAATAATAAGTCAGCGAATAATTAATGACTTAATATAATTTAATAAATTTTGTAAAGAGATACTTTTTATAATTACTATACTAAAATAGAATTCATTGCAGACTCACGAGATATGTTACGAAGGGTATAATGATGAGTCCGAGGCCGCTGATATATGCGGAGAAACCAATAGCAACTCCGCGCAATTGCGTGGGGTAGAGTTCTCCGGCGAAGGGATAAATAATTAGAAAAGACGCCGATATTGCAGATTTCGATATGAGAAACAATACCAAGGTCTCCATAACAGCATCTTGAATGAGAGACATTTATTATAGAAATAGTAATAGTAATTGTGAAACTGAGATATATCAAAGTTATCTCTTCTAACATATAAAACTTATACGATATTAATCAACTGTTGTAACTTAGTGCTTTCAGCAATATCGCTATGTAGCACCAACCAACTAATTAAATTGCTATTCTTGATAATTAATCAAGTCATCGACTGATTGGGCAGCGGTGCGTACCGGGTGACAACAGCACCGTGGCGATACACGATACTCCAGCCACGACCATGCAAAGACAAAGAGGCCATCGACGGCCCCATCGATCCATTACAACCCAACAAGCGATGTAACTGGGAATCTCGGCGAGGGAAGAAAAGAGAAAACTCAGATGTTCCTCATTTCCTAATGCCGGACCATAATAAGAAAGACCGACGTACACCATATTGTTAGCAAACCTAATCATAATAAGATGAAATTCATTCGCACGTCAAAAAAATTATCACGTTATATTATCTCTAGATACCAACATCCAACATTCTAGAAATCAATCTAATTAAAAATAGATGATTATGTAATAAATAAAATCAATGGATTTTAATCTACTGAATTTTTAAATTGATTATGATTGATTAGAAAATCAAGATTTACAAAATGATCGTATGTGAAGAACAATACGTTAGAAGAAAATAATTATGCGAAGCTTGTCTTTTTTTAATAAACTATAAACAGATGAGCTCGAAATGATGAATAAAAATAAGAAGAGAAAAGAATAAGGATCGATATACGAATATATTGCGCATTTTTTGCTATATCTAAAATTGATAGACTTTTCTACGCTTCGAATTACCAGTTTAAAGTGATAAGACATGTCTTGAGACGCATATTCGGTGTTTTGAAGAGCGAGAGGACACCGGGTCCAGTTCGCAATCTTTCCTCCTCACTCTTCGATCTCGACATTGTCATGCGTTGACGAAGTTTTTGCGTAAACGATGCTGGGAGCTCTTTGCCATTTACCCGAGCCAGAGTTTCGAGAATATCATTAGCTTCGCTTAGGCGACCTTTTGCTAATAGCCATCTCGGTGATTCCGGTAAAAACCTATAATAATCTCTGATCTTACACGTGTGCGTGTATGAATAATAAATTAAGATAAAAACTTTCGAGTTATATTACTCATTGTCAGAATTATTTCAGAATAATTAAGAATACATTTCGACGAAGATTTGAATAATAATTGTAGAACTAAATAGAATGTCTAAGCAGATGTTTCTAAATTATTTTTTTATAGATCTTAATTTCATACTAATTTAATAATATTGAAAAAACAGATGTCTTATTATGCAAAAATAATTCTTATGAATCGCAAATATTACATATTCATTACAATTGCATATTATATAAATACATTATATAATTTACGTAATTTCTATAATCTAATAAATAATTTATGTAATCTGCGTTTAGAAATGTTAATGACAATATTAACTGTTTGTGCTGTTCACTCACCACCAGTAAAAAAAATAAATCAAGAATGGTGCACTCGTGGTTATGGCAAGCATTCGCCAACCGCGTATTAAATAAGTGACGCCTGCTAGCATACAGAGACCGATTGTATAAAAAGTACAAGTCATAACAGTCACGAATGAGCGGTAATTTGGGCCGACGAGTTCTAAGGCTGCGGAAATAAAGTTATTAATAAATATTAATTAATAATTATTAAAAAAGATATCGTTACCAAGTTCTATTACAAGTATCGATAAAGCTTAGCTCTCATCAAATATTTTTATTATGTTATTAGTGTAGCAATATTTCAGTAAAATGTTTATTTATTACAAAAGTTAATTGCTTACAGATAATGAAAGGTATTTGATAAATTGCTGGTATCGTCAAACCGATGACGAAGCGCGTAGAAGCCCAAGTCCAAAAATTGTTTGTTATCGCCGTCAGAAAGCCCCCGGTTATTAGCGTTGCCAGACACGTAAAGAAAGATAATCTTCGACCGATTCTAACAAAATAATGACATTTAAATACGGCACTAAAATTTAATAAGATAAATAATCTATAGCAAAGGTAGATATAATTAAAACACAAATATGGAATATTTTTTATAAATGGCTCTATTTATCTACAGAATTTTAAATCTTTGAAAGAAATTAAATTTTAATGAAAATTGAACTGTCAACCGAGCTCTAGTTTACCTGTCATTTAATGTACCGAACAGATATACTCCTATAGGGCCCCCCATATTAAGAGCAACCAAGCCAATCGTTGGATAGATTGCGTGATCGCAAACGAGATCGAACTGTAACACAGCCGAATTTCTAACATAAGCGTACACTTGTTGGTTCGAACAGTTCTTTTTCTTTCCTTGTGTATAAATTTATTCTTATATTTTAGAATTTCTCTAAATGAAATATTTCTAATTACTCATTTCCGTAAAAAGACTGTACATTATTATTTAATTGTACCTTGTATTAAAAATGAGCGAGACTATCTCTCCAGTTATAAAATTGTAAAGCACTTTGATGAAAATCTGTTAAATATTATTCGCGAAAAGATTCAATTTATATAAAGACCAGAAAAAAATTGTATAAACTTGTCATTACAACTGGACGCATGACATACGTCAATGACGATAGACGATGTCACCTCGGAGGTCTCATATTCCCAGCCGTGATCGCAGGGCACGATGGACCACGAGGAATTATTTGACGAATACGTCGCCACGACGGAGTTGTTCTCCGTCGTCATCCAATCGACGTCATATCGTGTGCACTGGCTATAGGTCCCGTTGTCGTCCTGCATTCATATTACATCTTTTAGCGTCACGCCGCGCGACATTGTATGAATAATACATTCACTATATGCTCGAGCCGTAAGGCAGAATCGATCCTATCGATGGGGTCGATTGCACGTGAAACAAATGGAAGGTTTTACTTATTTCCATTTAACGTTAAATTCTATTAGGTAAAGGAGATTGTACACATGTACAACGTTGCATTTATCGGCTCTTCAATCTTCTAGCCTTGCTGAAGAAATGACACACTACAAAAGGAATTCAGAATAATTTGCGTTGCTTAGCATGGTTTCAAGCGCTAACTAGGCACAACTCGAATTGCAATTGAATAACGATAGGATACGATGCGATTAATTGGCTTGATTGAACTTGTACAGAGAAGGAAACAAATTGCTAAGGGAATGCAACAATAAAAATTAAATAGAAGAGGGATACATCGACAAGACTAACAACTACTACACATATTAAATATGCACAGAAGATAATATGGTCCTCTGATCGGTCACAGTTGAAAAAGTAGATGTGATACATCGGTATATAATCGTCAATTTTTACACATCATTATTTGGGACACATAATTTTGTCGCAAAGCATCGAAAAAACAAGCTCTCTCGCACAATCGACTGCACCTGACTCACAGGAATGGCGAGACGTTTTCTGCGTGCAGCATCCATATGCTCCAGACCCGGTATCTTGCACCAATGCGGCGGTGTATTCGCCATGAATAACTGATTAAAAGCGCAGAAACCGCAGGGCAGACATGCCGGCAGACAGACCAGCCACAACAACTGCTTTTGATAACGACCAAACTCCCCGACGATCGGCAGAAGATCATCGAGATCGAAGCTATCCTATGAGGCATTTCGCGAGAAGCGCGATTCGCGATTAAATGGCTACAGAGAACATCCTATTGCTGTCGTATCTGTATTTGTAAATGAGTTATGAATTCTCTGACCAATTTGGAATTTTAATTGGACACTTTTTAATTTTCAACATTAATTTTTAAGCATTATGTCTACTGAAAATTAGTAAAATTTAGGTCAAAATTAAATTTAGCAAAATAAAATTAATTGAAAAATATTTATAATACTTATGTTTCAATTATATAAAACTTAATTTTCGAAAAATTTTTTTATTTTTAATCGCTCATAAAAATTATTTTCAAATGTTTTAATTAAAGAACAATCAATTCTCTCTGATTTTTTTTTAGACTCTACGATTTGTGATCAAACAGGGTGGTAAAAAAACAGAGCTGCTATTGAAAATTTTTTCTTTAGATTCTTTATCTAGAATCAACTTAGAAATTGTAAAATGTCCATGACTCATTTAAGCAAAAATGATTTAAATATTATTCAACCAAGAGAGATTACGCAAGTATGCGAAAAATTAATGTCATCTCTAACATAGAATTTCGCTTCCATGAAGTCGATGCAGAATAATAGGCAAAATAATCGAAAATTGAAATAAAGACAAGGGAAGATAACTTTCGTATAAAAATAACCGAATAAAAATTAATACTTACATTATCCTTCGCAACTCTGGTATTATCGGCCTGTATCGAGCTGTTATCATTCTTTCCCTCCATTTCGGTGAACTTTGACTTCGTCCCACGCGTTATCGAAAAAGCTTCGATGATACCTTACAAAGGCGTCACGTGACGTGCATTAGCCTCCATCCGTGGATAGATACGACTGATGTGACGTGCGTTGCATCGTCTTGTCCGTCTTCCTCCGTAATAAAAGTGCGAGAGAATGATGTCTCTCTCGTAGATTTGTAAAAAATGCACCATGCACCCTCAACGATTTCGGCGCTGACGGCGATTCGCCGCGATTCGTCTTCTATTAACAGGACACGGGTCCAAAATACGTTAATGAGTTCGAGTATTCTTCCAATTGCCGACTTTGATGTTTGAGTATTTTTGCAGTATTGGGATCATTTTAATTACATCATGAATATAGATTTATAATCTATTCATCTAACATCTAACTTATTATTCCAAAAATACACAAATTATATAGAACGTAAATTAAATTGTTTTTCTAAATTTATGATAAAAAATATATATAAAAGATTAATTTTGCATAGATTGAAATTTTAAATAGTTACGAAAGATTTGCAAAAATCAACAAACACAAATTGCAAATGTCTCTCAATCCTTGTAAAACTATAATATAATTAAATTAAGTCACATACATATCTGTTTCATTAAAAAAAATATACGCAAAGAAATATTTATAACTATAAATAATGACACTTTTAGATGACTCGAAATTACGATCAACTGCACACGCACTCTTGCACTGGATGAAAGAACGTATTTAACGCGATAGACGGATAGTTAGTCTGTGTGTCGCGGGGTGTGTCCTTCTAATTCAATTGGGTTAAAGGTGCTTAGAAGAGATTAAGAATAATACTGGCACATGCCGTGTTACGGACACACGATGCGACGATTTGATACCCTCTTCGTTCCCATTCCCTCTGGATAGATGCGATATTCGTTTCGTCACAATACGAATTTTTAATTCCATTAGAAAATAAAGAATTCTTAGATTATATAAATTTATGATAATAATATAGAATTATATATCACGTGAGCATAACAATTTATATAAGTAATAATCTGCAGAACGTTTGTAAAAAAAATTAAATTAAAAAATAAAATTTTAATGCTTTAAATTCTAAATTTCTGCTCCAAAAATGTTCTTAAACAAAATGCGATAAATATAAAAAAGATGTCGAAAAAGGGTGGTGTGACGGCTATATGTTTGATATATTTGAGCGGCGACTGGTAATAATGGCATCACTGCGTGTATACAGATTTCAAATGAAATTTATTTTCGGGCCATCGTGTTCTGTGAGAAAAAAAAGGAAATCATGAAATAAAAACAGGAAGCAATTTCCGCAATTTCCGTCGATTAGATCTCGTTTCACCTTTCATTGCGCATTCCTGTATACGAGATCGCGAGCGCTTTTGTCGCATTTCGAAACTCGCGTCTCTGAAGAAAGACAAATCAAACGATGAAGAAATAACAGTCGAAATGACTCTGAATATTATATGGCACTGTCGCTTGGCGATTCGTATAATTCTTGTCTCTCGCATTCATCGGTACAGTCAGCCACATTAATGTCTTAAGTGATATGCAATCGAATTGATCCTGTATACAATGTAACGTGCACAATGCATCGTGCATCGAGATTATGCGAGCGGCGAAGAAAACGTCTTCGTGATTTTGCGAAAACTTTCGACCGATTGCGCCGCGATTTATTATAGGGGCCTTGATGAGGGGTCTATCGAACGATCATTAATGTGACCGATTATACGCTAGACACACTTCCCGAAGACTCGTCCTCCAATCATTCCACGATCGCTCTGGCATTCACGTAACCGATGTAGCTGAAGTCACATTATCTCGTTGTCAATTATAAATCTTCACAAGAAACACAGTCTTCGCAAGCACCACATGACTGATTCAAACCGAATAGGAATAAAATGATAACGCAATGCGATATACACGCATCACGTGAATATGCCACACCCTCTCCTGTTGTAGTCTGATCAGTTCCTTGTCGTTTCGAAACCGTTTCGAAACTTACAATTAAAGAAGCAAGTGAAAAAAGAAGGAATATTATTTTTTTTTTAAATCGAGTTATATAATTTAGATTGTTCACCTAATTTTTGAATACGTACAAATAAATGCTAAAAAGACGATAATCACATTTATTCACATACATAAGATATAGTCGATTTTGATTTTATTTCAGAGAATTATTTTCTTTTAATTTTTATAAATAAATAAAAAATAATTATTTGCACGAATTCAAACGTTAGATAAATCGAGAAATGATTCTGATACATATATCGTCAGTTTCGAAATTATAGGCCATACATAAATTCTCAAATATATATATATATATATATATATATATATATATATATTTAGCTTTAAAATCCGAAACTAGAAACACTATAAATTTTATGTATTATCTTCATTCACTTGACTGTTTAGAATTTCGGAGTTTAGAAGTTAGAACTTCTGAATAAAACGACATTAAATGGAATAACCGAGTAAATGTTCCGTACAGTTTGAGATTCTTGATAGAATTTTGACGTATCCATTTTATTTAAATCCGAATCGCGACATTTAAAAATATCTAGTTGTACTAAAATCTTTTATATGTTGACTGCCATCCTGTGCTATCGCAAACAATGTTTTCCGATTCTTAAATGACATAAAAAATTATTTTATTTTATCTCATATAGTAGCCGATTTCTTTTTCTCTGAGTCGTAAAAAATGCATGTTATATTAAATCTGACACCTTTACGTAAATTTTGTAAATTTTTACACTCATGTAAATTTTCTCTTAAATATAACAAAATAAAATCTCTTCTGTGACATCACATTTTTTTAAATAGCATAATTTGCTTTTTAATTTGATCGTACAATCAAAAAACGATAGATACCCGCGAAACGCGGACAAATTTAGTGCTTTTCCCTTAGCTCGATACCGATCGTAGGCGCAAAAAGGACATCGAGTTGAGCAAGTATTGATGATTACATTCGATCTGCGAGGGTTACGCCGCTCAAAAATCGGCGATTCGATTATCTCTCGCGTGTCGCGAGAGTAGGCCGTGATTTCTGCTCGTCGCGAAGCACCAATAAAGATTGATCAATGCTCTTATCACGCCGCAAAAGGGCCTTATCCTACAGAGATCGGCGGATCGAGTGCCAGGAAATTGCTTGTATAGGAGAGGGTGAAGCTATGACGACAGGCGGACGTCCACATTCAGCATCGTCCTCTTTATTTCTCTTTTTTTTCGCTTCACCCACGCATATATAGGTCGCCTAGAGACACATTTTTTCTTCTCACCATGCGTCAATTATAATCATTTTGGTCCGATCGCCTCCCGATCGGCAGCAGCACTCGACATTCATCACATGCGCAGCGCACCAGACGTCATCCACGCACGCAGCTGTTTTTTTTGTTGCTTTTTTTATTTTTTTTTTTTATTTTAATTATTTCGCCCACTTCGTCACGACGGTGGCGTCGCTCCCTCTCTCGGCATCTCGCTTCAGAAAAATATCGTATATCGCAAGGAAACTCGACGTGACACATTTTAACGTGAGGACTTCCGTATCGCGGCAATTTTTTTCACGAAAACGAGAGAGAAATCTACATCAAATTTGATCTACACACAGAACAGATGTTTTTCCTTGGAGCTATCGTGCTATTGGAATTTTCGTTCGGTGTATACAATATGTAACAATTAATTACTATGGAACACGCAATTTTTAATTGACGGATCCCAATATCGATAATTCTCTGCAGAAAGCGTGTGATGCGAGGAAAAGACCTGTCGCTTCAGGTCGCAATTTCTGCGACTTATAATGCGGTTCGAGGTAGAATTCTCTCTTTCGGTAACATCGTGAATCGAGAACAAAAGGGAAAAAAGAAGAAAAGTAATAATTTTGCGCTCGTATGTTCCTGCGATACATCGCTTCGTCGCCACCGCCGCGCGATATCAAGCGCATCGAACAACAGATCTACGTTGGGCTCGTGTTTCGCGACTCGATCGTTAAAAAATATTATCGAAAATATTGTCTCGTACATACAAGGACACCGCAGGCGGACGGAAAGTCGCGAGGACGCTCGCGAGCCCGCGGGATCACGTGGAAAATTCGAGAGACAACAATGTTGCAACTATTACCTGTTTGCGGCCATTGGTGCAATGTAATTATAACGATCTAATATCTAAAAAATTCATAAAAAGTGTACTCTGATATCTGTATGATATCGCATTAATAAGTCGAGAAGGCAATCGCAAAGAGAAAAAAATTATTTTCAATATTTGATTATATATCACTGGTAGACCCAAAGATACATGAATAATGATGTGTTATGCAGATTATTAGTTTTAATAATATAAAAATCGCACTTGCAGAAAATTTTCCATTGATCCCGCAGGCCGACAAGCGGCGCGATCCGGCCCGCCCCGCGATATAAAATTTATATTTTACTTTTACATGTTTGCTTCTTGCTTCCGTTTCTCCAACATCGACGATCCGTTCTCCATTCTCAAACGTGACGCCGCGATTCACGACGAATCACGAGCCAACCACATTATCATCATCATCAACATTCTCATCATTATACCATCATCCTCAACAGCAACATCATCAACACCAATATCATCAGCATCACTAACATCTTCTCTCCCCGATCCGCTCCTTCAATCATCGATGCATCCTTGATAAATTTCGCTCCTCATTTACTTCACAGCGCACATCATCACTGATACAGCGTAATGCACACGACTTTAAATATACTAAAATACGCTCATCACGTACGTTCGCTCTAGTAAGCATCGCACGCACTCTAGGAGTCTCGACGATGAAAAGGCTAAACAACTAATTAGTCGACAAGAGTCAATAAGTCGCTTTGTCGTGCTATTATGGGTTTCCTCAGGCTGGCTTCGCGTGCTGGCGAAAAGTCTACGTCGTCACGCATCGAGGATCTTCCACCGCAAGGACGTTTCACGTCGTTTCCTCGACATAATCATGAGGATATTCTTACGGCGAAAAATGATATTGCCAAGAACATTGTTAGAGATTTTTTGCGAAGAAAATTTAAGGATAACTTACAGCGATCATCTACACAGAGCGTCGGAGCCTGATAATTTTTATACAATTAATTAATACTCCCCTCCACGCGTGTTACTCTTCTATCTTTGAAAAAAATCTTTGGCATGCGATTGTTTGGAATATACATATAGACTTATCTCTTTTATCGCGGATCTCCCGAAGCTCTGTTAAAAAAGGAGTTTAAAATCCTTCGGTTTTATATCGATTGAGAAACATTTTTAATCTACAAAAGAAAATTTTTAAAAAAATTATCCATCTGACGAAGACCTCCTTACGCATCACAAAGCCAGCCTGGATAGAACACGGTATTCGCGAGCGGGTTTTTCTTCGCCGACGATCCCGACGTGTGCGTTTCAGGCTCGATCAGGTTATCGAGATAGAGGGAAAAAAGAGAAGGGTTTCGATCGTAGGATATGCTAAATCAGGATCGTCCGTCAGAATCTTGTCCCTGCGATCGACAAAAGGATCGCAAAAGATCGCGAAGACCGTGCTCTCTTCAGGGTAGAACGTCGATCCCCCGCACACGAGAGTCTCTCTTTCAAAAAATCACAGTCGCATATACATCTATTATTTTTCTTTTTTGTATTTTCGTATCTTTTGTCACTTTTGTATCTCGTCGCTTAGTCTTCTGCGATCTCCCTCTCGTTCTCTCTTTCTTTCTCTCTCTCTCTCTCTCTCTCTTTCTCTGGCATCACAAATTTTCAGTTTATCCATTCACCCACAATTTCATGCTCCACTCTCGCATTTAACTTTCTCTCTCTTTCTATCTTTTTCCCCCTATTTCTATTTTTTTTTTATTCGATAAATTCGGCGACGCAATTCGCGGCAATTTCGCGTCAGCACCGAGACAATCTTTTTGAAAACGATTCAGATTATCTGTTATAGATAAATATAATATTTAATACGTTTAGAAATATAACAATTAGAACCATAATTATAAATATAGTGATATTTTTAGCATTTCGATTAATCTCGAAGAGAGAAAAAATGTTCAACGATCTTTGATTGTCAAATATCTAAAGATAATTTAGTAAAGAATAGAATATTTTTATTTTATAAAATTTTGTTCGTATTATTTGACAAACCAAATCGCATAATTTCACCTCTTCAAATTTTTAGAATTCAAGGCTATATAATATTTTCTATTATTAGATATGTGGACAAGTCAATACTAACAAAAAAAAAACATAAAAAATAGCAATATAGATAGAAATTAAATTATTTACATTTTCTGAAACAATGCAACTTTTGCTCAAACTTGATTTCTTTGTTAATGATAATAAAAACTCCAAATATATATATATATCGATTCAAGGTCAATCAATATTAAAATTACAACTGATTTTCGGATCATTGCAAATTCACAATTTAGCACAAGTTTGATTATATAAAAAAAAAATCTCAGCAAATTTGGGACGCGCTGCGAATTCCGGCGACCGTCACACACAGAAATTTCGCAAACTCTCGATTGCGAATCAGAAAAAGATGAGCGATCGAGTTCTTTGCAAAAGATGCGGAAAAACACGCACCGCTGTCCTCTCCGTCGTGGTACTCTCTCTCGCTTTCATTCTCTCTTTCTCTCTTATTCTTCACCTAATCTTCGCTAATAAGTGGAATGTATAAAAGAAAAGGATACTCGCGCTCCTATCGAATCCAGCGTAATCGAAAAATTCGCTATTGTTTGTGAATCGATAATTGTGTAATCGGTGATAACCATATGTTAAAACGATAAGTCATCAAAGATAATTTCGAAATTTCGGCATTAAAAACATCGCGTTTTGACACAACAGAGAATAATCAACTTCCTTGATAAATATTAAGAAATTTACAGAATAATAATTAACTATATACGAAATATTTTTTTTTTAATTTGTATACGAGTGTGTCGTTTAATGGATTTTTAATGTAAAATTTGATATAATTTGGCGTAATTTATTAAATCATAAAAAAAATTGTTACAGATATGTTCAACATATATTTGAAAATCATTGGCTATTTGACAATCGCCTTAAAATAAATATCGAATTGCTCGAATAAATATTGCCACAAGTTCGAAACGTTTTCCTGTGTTTTCGCAAGAAGTTTCACTTTGCAATATATGAAAATCTCATCTTAGAAAAATAGTTTATTCTTCTCTTAGAGAAAAGTGATTTCAATATATGTATACATATATATATATATGTATATATATATATATATATATATATATATATATATATACACATACATATAAGTATATATCTTCCACACGTTACTCAACTTTGACATCTCGATAGATTTCAAAACGATGATTAAAAGCTTTACTTACTTATTTACAATTTGGCAATACTCGTATGTCACAATCTGTCGAAGATAATACATTATTATCTCACTATTATTATTATCATTATTACTGAATCTACAGCAGATACGTAAACAAAATATCGAATTACGTGTATACATTTCTTAAACAAATAATAAGAAAAAAAAATCATTTTCTTTTTCTGCGATTTACGAGTATGTTGAGGGAGAGGAGTATCTAAAATATATATTCATTTCTCGTAAAAACCCGGATTATGAAATATCGTGGCAATACTTATGCGGGGATACTGTAATAATAAATGTCATGATATATTGTGTTATGTAAAATATTCGATCGATATAAAAAAGGAATTAGTTAAGCACGCACGTGGTATGAACGTGCGTCGTTGATGCACGAATTCTGATTTTCGGAGACAGAGATATAGATCAATCAACGTGATCGTTCTACATTTAATTGCCTTGATTGCCAGTGAAATTTTTTCTGAGAACTGTGCGTTTTCGCGCTGACGTTTGTCAAAAAATACATACACGCTCGCGTTTAATTAAATTCAAAAAGCTTATAAGACTCCCCTACGTTACGCTACATCACTATCTCCTTCCGCATCTCAAAAATTTGCGACAAGAAACGATTATATATGTATGTGTTCGAACGAAATCGCTATAAAATAGTCAAATTACGAAAAGAAAGTCCGGCATGTCCGCTGGCAAAAGTATTTGGAATGCATGGCACTACCACAGACACGTTTCTCGACGACGACGTGACGTAATTCCGTGTCACGTTATGTCGCAAAAAAAAAAATAATAATAATTCGCGAATCTTGAAACAGATCCACGAGGAGGCTGCACGATTTTACGGAACGATTCACGGTGATAATTCGCGACATCGTCATCAAAGATACGGTATAAGCGGAGGTAGAGATACACCACGTGGTACTCGAGACATCCCGGTCGAACGTGGAAGGGTTCCTCGCGATTTTAAATCGTAGCACGCGTTAAATTTCATCAACAAACACATTTCGTTCGGAGAGAAATCTTCTACTCTATGCTACTCTTCATCTCCAGGCTACGACACTAAACTATGTCAATTACCCGTTTAACAGCACTCGGCTCGTTTATAAACGCGATCACGGTATCTTCTCAAAGTCCCGGTGATCCGCGAGACTCTCTCATCGTATGGGAAAAAGGATAAAACGACGGGGATGGCAACGCGTGACCAGGAAGACGATCTCACCCAGACCTCGAGAGTGACCCAGACGTCTCGCGAACAGGGAAGGAAGGAACGAGTGTTTAAAAAATGTGGACAAGCCGTGCAGCGGTTGTTCCAAATGGCAGTGCAAAGCTCCTCGTCTGCGGCGTCACTCCTGAGTACCGTGATCGCGCCAAGTACTCGACTGATTACTGATACTGACGAATCAGAAATGATTCTGTATATATACGTATACGTCGACCGGTTATAAAGGCTAATAGGAAAGGAAAAGCGGACAGGATAAGATTGAGCGCTCAATATCACTTGCTCCTACGTTCAGGCCGGACGAGGACTTCGGTACAACTAAATCACTTGTGCCAGGCAAAATATTAACTTTAATGATCCAACCAACAGCAACAGACATTCACATACGGGGAAAAAGTAACATACACAGCATCATCTCATACTGTTACGCAACAGATCACGTGCGGATTCTCGCGTAGCACGATCGGACCAGGGGTCACCTAGTTTTTTTTTTTTTATGAGTTTTACAATCTTTCCGACCTTTCGCACTCAGTCTCTCTTTCTCTTTTTCTCTTCCTTGCTGCCCATTCATCCCGCTGCATATAGGAAAGTGATACTCTTCCATACGTACGTAAATTCTAAGCCTTATAGCTATAAACTGCGATTCAAAATTTGATGCACATCATTGAGAAGCTCGGTAAGAGCTTTACAATGAGTCAACGGCGAAAATCACCGTAAGTAAAAGACTTTTGTTCTTTTTTTTCTCTCTCATACACACACATCACAGATGCGCACATGCATACATTCATTTAACTACATTTTTCATACACTCTTTCTCGTATTTATCACGCTATCACTTTATTTCAGAAATTCTCCCTGAGTCTCTCGTTTTCATTTTCTCTCCGTCATTCATATACATATATATATGTATATATATACTTTCCATCCAACCTTTCTTGGTGTTCCTGTCGCGCTTTTGGAATCTCATTCTCTCGTATCTTCTTCTGCTCATTTCACGTAATCGTCCATCGAAGTCATCCTCTTTCTCTCTTTCTCGTTCTCTCTTTCCTCAAGTTTTAATCTCTCAATCACGCAGATAGAAGCCACAGGTTTGTTCGTATCAGACATACTTGCAATCAAAATCATCTCAGCGGACTTCTCGCTTGGCCTTAATTCATTCATCATCAGCAACATTTACTTGCATTCTTCATCATCCGTTGTCGGCATCCGGCAGACAGGTACTTATTTTTTTTTATTCTCTCTTCATCTCGCACGCTCTCTTTCTCTCTCTCTCTCTCTCTCTCTCTCTTTCTCTCATTCTCACTCTCGCTTTCTCACTAAAATCCCTTTCTCTCGTATTATATGGGCTGCGCTCAACACCGATATTATTATATCGATAAAATACCGTCGCCAGATAGGGACAAGTGCAGACTCATCACTCCATTTCGTCATCATCGCTTTGGACTCACGCACATCCATCAACTCGCATCCGCACCATCCAATCTTGTTGTCTTTGTATTGTGTTTGATAGCTTTCTAGTCAAATCAAATTGCACGACAGTACAACCGTGGGGTGATCTGTAAACAACAAAAGCGAGCCAAATATCAGTCACCGTCGCTCATCGGTGCCCTTTCTTTTGAGGAGAGGGGCAATTTCAAACGGGCATTTCAAATCGCGTACGCAGAATGTCCGAAGAACAGAAAATAACGCTACAACGGAAAGTAGCACATTCCTGTAAATAGTGAAACGATTCTTAAATGCCTTCATGTGCTCACATGCGCGCATTTTCTTTCTCTCTCTTTCTCTCTCTCTCTCTCCCTTTCTCTCTCTTTCTTTCTCTCTCTTTTTCTCTACATCTCTCTTTCGCCCTCCCCCTTTTCTCTTTCCCCTAACAATCCTACCCTAATTCTGTCCTACCCCTCTCTACGAAAAGCTCGCCCGTCAAACTTCACAATGCCGAAAACAATGTATACGATAATAAAATGTGCATGATAAAGACGGAGCGCGGAAAAGCGCGAGAAGAGGAGCAGCAAAAGTAACAAAGATGAACTTCATCGCTCTAATGGAATAATAAAACTGAAATACGAGTTGGAGAACAAACTCAAAATAAAAAAATACGGTGTTAGTGCATTGCGCGTTTTGATCAAATTGCATAGAGATCATTACGACGAGTAATTAAGCACGGCGTTTAAATTTTGAAAGAATGTAAATGAGATATACAGTACTTACCAACTGGACGTAGCGTTGGCGAGACTCTTGAGCTTCCGAATCTCCTTCGCAGCCCAAGTCGCCAGCTGTTTAGTCTTGTGAGTTCGCGACTTCCTACCCTTAACCAATAGCTCGTTAAGTGGCTCGGTTTCCACCATTGGCAATAGTTTGGCTCCAAATACCATTACGAGATCGCCCAGTAGACCGACCGAAGCGGACACATTGCCGTCCGAATGCTCGCGGTCCTGTGCTATCGAAGTGATGAATTGTATAATAAACGGCACGTGCGGCTCGATGAGAGAGATGGCAACGTCTGGACAATTGTTCGCATCACCGCGGAGACCCTGGACAATACCGGTGTAAGCTTCGAGTACGCCCTCGCGCAATTCATTCAGATAATCGATCATATCGTAGTCGCTCCTATCTACGTTAGCCTGCGATGCCTGCACCAGCGTCTGTAGTACAACGTCCAAATATTTCTTGAACTCTGGCCCAATACTCATGGCAATGTCACCGAAAGCCGAGAAGATTTGTGGTTTAACTGATCGATGGACGGCGTTATTGCTGAGATTTTCGAGCAACAGCGTCATGATTTCATCGCAGTATGGTATTATTTTGCTCTTGAGTGCGCGACAGATGTCACCAGTGAGACCGACAGCAGCACAGCACACCTGGTACTCGGCATAATTCTTCAGACCAAGACAAAGGTAAGGCTTGAATGCTTCCATATACTTTAGAAAGCCTTCACCCAATACTTCGACCAGAGTCGAGACGGCCATGAGCGCATCTTCCTGAACACCGCCTGATTTACACGAGTTCGAGTTGAACATGGACAGCAAAGCGGTCATTATCACATCGGATATTTGCGGTGCGTCCTCTGGAGTGACTTTACGGAGAACAGACTGCAAAGTTGCACAGAGCAGCGACTGCAGATCATTGTATTGAGCACGATCAGAGTGGCTCTGTATATGCGACTCCATCTGTAATACCTGCTGTAATCGCTCGAGTATCACCATTGTAGTCTTCTGTACAGTCACGTAACAGTCGCGCGGTGAATTCTTGACCATCTCCATCAGAGCCTCGTAAGCAGCGGATCTCAGATTTGCTTGAGCTCCGTCCGGTCGATCCGTTGTCTCCAAGAGTCGTTGAATGATAAAATCGAAATACTGTGACATGCAATATGTTTCCGGCTGAGTAGCATCTTCGCTCACTTCAGCAGCTTCGTAACTTGCCTCCGCTAAACCTGTGAATGCCCAGCATACATTGGCAGCGACGCGCGGTTCGGCTTTCAATCCATTCACCAAGGATTCCAATAGTGGCTTCAGATAAGTCTCATTGATCGCGGCATCTGGAATCATCTCGCATATACGGCCAAATGTCCATGCTGCGGTATCTCGAACGACCACGCTACTATCATACATCAGCTCAATGAGAGTGGGCATAGCCTGTTCCACCAGCGGTTTCAACGTGGCAGGTTCTAAACCACCGAGAATCGAACCAAACGCCATAAGAGCTGCATCTCTATACCTCCAGTCGGGGCTCTTAATGTTATCCTTGACGAAGGGAAGAACGAAGGGAACGATGGATTCTTCACAGCAACTGGAAAGTAGCATCAAGCATACTCCAGCGGCCTTTGAGGGATTCCAATCGTCTTCATCATCGAACTCCTCTTGCTTGGTTAATTTTTTCATCAATACCGGTACGAGATATTGTAAAGCTCCTTTAGCGTAATGTCGTGAAACTTTTAGCGGTGGGCGGCCTCCTTCCGATGCCTCTCCTTCTTCCATCGACAAGTCAACTTCCTCGTCAGATACATTCGACCAGAATTCTATTCCCTGAAGTGCTACTTCATCACTATCGGACTTCATAGCTTCTAAAGTAATCTGCAAAAAAAAATTTATCAATTAATTTCAATGTTACAACATTACAATAAGATAATTATAACTCAAGTGTCATTTTGCAATTTGAAAAAAGAGAAATAAGAGAGCTTTATTAAATATACATACTTTTCTTTATTTTTATTATCAATATTATCTGATATTGTATAATTGTTTTTATATACTGTATAAATTGTCAAATAGAAACTTACAGGAAACAGTGCTGGAGCCATGTATGGTTCCATGTATTGATAATACAGTGACATAATTTTCACAAGACACTGTAACGCAGCCACTCTGATTTGAGTATTGGCTGATTGAGTGGCCTCGCACACAACTTCCATTATGAAGTTACGTTCTGACTGTAAGTATAATTAAAATGTTAATTGTTTATCACATGTTTGTACAATAAAATTATATGCCCAACACTAACCTCTTTCTCAAAATTTCCTTTAGTAAACTCCAGGGAATTATATAAGGCGCTTGTCGCTGCTAGTCGAACATGATTTGACGTACTGGAACCCTTCATACCGTGAATAATAGCAGTGAGAATCTCATTTGATTGCGATACCAGCACTTCACTCTCAATCTCTTGGCAGATATATCCAATAGTCTCTAGAGTGGCCTCTTTCATCATTTCGGTACTGGACGGGTTGACAACATTATTAACCAACAATGGAATTAATTCGCTCCACTGTCCCACAGACAATTCGGCAACAGCAACGTAAGCGACGCATTGCGCTGCAGAACTTGGCCTATTGTTTTCTGTTCCTAACGCTCCTAAAATCTGCAACAATAAATATCCCACATAGGTCACTTAAAAAAGAAAATGATAATGTTTCTTAAAGAGACTCGACACGCTATAAGATTACTTAACATGAAATAATAAATCTTTCTCACAAATATGATTAAATATTCCAGGTATTTGCACACACACACAAAATTCCTATTCTGCAATTTTAAATTATCTTAAGCAGCGAGATAAACATATGTATATAAAAAAAGATAATAACATAAAGATAAAAAGAACACATCGCATTCTCTTATACAGATTCTTGATATCAGAGATAGATAAATTATTAAATATTTTTTATTTTAGACAAAAGATGAAATATTATTTCTTGATCAAATCAGGCAGTAGATAAAACTTGTTGATAATACACCATATAGAAGGTATGGGATGTAACGTGTCTTACATTTTTCTTGATATAATCCCTCGTTTCAACAGGGATGGTGAGCCAGCGTTGCTGGTACTGGAACTTCATTTCGGGATCCTTGGAGGTAAGTTGGTTCTTGAGCTGTAGACCCGCTGCCATGCGGGCGACGGGGCTCGCGCCGACTGTAACCAGCACGGCGCTGAGTCGTTGCACGAATTCATGCTGAAACACACGCAATAATAATAAGTATTACAACGTATTATTTTTTTTTTTTTTTTTTTTTTTTCGATCGTCAATCCCTTCGAATACTCACAAGATTGGAGTCGGCCGCATGCTGCAGAAAAGTCTGCGCTGCCACGAGCTCATTCTTATCTGAAAACGAGAGAGAGGCGTATTATTAATTCTTTGTTCGCAGCGGGGGAAATTGTATAGGTTAGAGCGAAAGAGCGCCTCGCGATATATAACTTATCGTGCAGATGGGTAGAACAACCGTCGTTCGTACTCGGGACAATACTTTTCCGGCGACGAACAAAGCGCCTAGCAACAGCGCGATATCGCGCGTACGAACCGCGTGCGAAATGGCCCTCGATCTGGTCCGCGAAAAAAAGGGGGACGGCGAGAGGCGACGTCGAAAAGATCGGCGGATCAGCTCGCGAATTCGAGCACGTTGCGGATGAATTTCTTTTCCCCCCCGAGGCGGAGAATTGCGACGCGCACGCGAAACGTCCTTCTCGCGACTCGTTACTCTCGGGAGAGAGCATCGTCGTCTCTCGATGAACCTCGGCGTTTCTCTCGTCCGGAGGACGAGATTCCTCCGCGGAGGAGGCTCGTCTTTTCGAGAGAGAGAATCGCCGGGCATCCGGTGACGTCGATGGCACGACGGTGCGAGAAAAATCCGACACTCGTACTCACCCGACGAGACGGTCCTCTCGAGGAATTGGATCAGCTGCAACGTCGTTGGATCCATCTGCATGGTTAACGGCAAATCGATTCTCGATTTTCACGGAGGCGATTCGTCACGAGTCCCGCGATCTCGACGGGAGAGAGTATATAAGTTTACGCCTGTTCCCTGATACGAAAGTTCTCGGCGCGACCGGCGGATATCCACATGTAGCCACCACCGACTCAACTGCCTTCGACTTTCCCCCTACCCTGCGCACCCACTTCCTGTGCCTGGCGGCCTATCCTCTCCTTCTCCTTCTCTCTCTCTCTCTCTCTCTCTCTCTATCTCCTTCGCTTCCTTTGCACGCAACGTGCGGCGTAGTAATATCCGTACCCTTCGATATTCACGTGCCCGAATCTGTTTACGAGTCGCGATTAAACCGGGTGGAAGAACGGTCCCTTGCGAAGAGCGATACGTAATCGACGCGATGACAGTCCCGGACACGAAACTACCGTCGCATTTTTCCGTCACGATCGTATTCTGTTTCCGCGAGCGCGAACTATTTACTCGAAGCGTGCTCCAGCGCCAAGCAACGCGCATGCGTCAGCTGATGCGCGCGTCACCTGGCACGGCGCTCCGCGGCCTCATTGGTCGCGCGTCCGTGCGCAAGATCAGACCGTTGGTGGGTCTTTTGATTTGAGATGTGTGTTTTTTAAGTAAGTTGCAGTATCATCTTTCGAATATCGTCTTTCGCAAGCATCATTTCCGCGAATACAGGCTGTTGCTCGATTTACGAACGTTCGATGTCATTGTTCGCTATAAATATTTGTCATGTACAGAGGTATATTTTTATATACTTTATAGTATGAATCATTATCTAAATTTTAATAATTTCTAGATACTTAATAGAAATGCATAAGCACATAGCGTTATCTAAAATATATCGGATACTAGGTGTTTCAAAATGTTCAAATGCGTCAGCGTTTTTTATCATTTCTTATCTTTATATATCTTATTATCGTTATAGATTAATCTATTGAGCTATAATTCTATTGTATAGACTATATTATATGTGTGAAAAAAAAACATCCGATATATTTTCTAAAGATAAATCTGACTATGACTACATTATATTTTTCTAATATATATTATAGAAAAATATATGTCATAATCAGATTTATCTTTACATGTATATGACAGAACATGACATAGTATGATAATTATGATTTTTTTACAGGTGAAAATCGCGCACATTTAAATCCATACAGCATATTAGGAAGATTACAGACACATTACATTACAGGTATGTTTATATTGGGCAAAATAATAATATATATATATATATATATATATATATATATATAATATATATATAAATAACCGACTAATTTGTCAGCATTTTCGCACTTATAGAACACTATTTTATTAAACAAAATAAAATCACAGAATAATACTATATATATATATATATATATATATATATATATATATATTTCAAAGAGGGGAAGCTGAAGCCTGACCTTCCCCATAAATACTTTACTGATATATGTATATGTATACTGAGAAAAAAATACTGTTGAATCAACAACATTTTTGTAGTTAAATTTTATTTTATTAATTCAATGATATTATTAATCTAATCAAATACTGACGTATTTACGTAATACGTCAGTATTTGATTAGATTAATAATATCATTGAATTAATAAAATAAAATTTAACTACAAAAATGTTGTTGATTCAACAGTATTTTTTTCTCAGTGTACATGTATATATTTATACATATTGCGCAATACTGTTCGCTTCTTTTATATTTACAAACAACTTATTTTCAATGAATTTAATATTGTAAGAATAAATAAGCGCATAGCTTTTTAATCACTTATTTGAATATTCTTCTTTACATATTTATAAAAAATACATCTTTAAAAAATAATCTTTTTAACCAGTAATCCGTAAAACTTAATATAAATTAACCAATAATTCAGAATTATTTATAAAAACATTACAGGGTCTACACATATTTAGAATTTTAGGATTACTATTGATAACGTTAGTATAATATACATCTGTCACTATAATATATTTCGAATAAATCAGTCAGCAATCGGTAATATCTTTTGCAATTATCTATATTAATTTATTGCCGGTATGAGCGCTTGTATAAAGACAACTTATTAAAACAGCATCAATGTCTGGACCTCGAAATCTCTTGTTCGCGTATGTAAATTCTAGAACCGGTATTAGAGTTGAGCTACGGCCAGGTGCGCATAATTGTCTTTCATAGTTATTGAATGGGTTAATGTAAAAGGCTGCCCTTGAACTAAAAAGATGTCGAACGCATTGCAAATTGTTATAGACAAGCAGGAGAAAAAAAATATAAACGAGGAGACAATGAGAGGATTTAGAAGGGCGCGAAAAACTATAATCGATCGATTATATTTTAGTAGATTTAATGAAACGATATACAGAATACATTTGCTTTCGTAATGCATCGCAACGCATTCTCGCGTGCCTTACCATCTATATCACATGTCAATTTTTTATTTATAAAATATAATCGTTATAATTTTTTCTCACATCTTGCCTTTGAACTGCCTCCCTTCGTCATTTATATCGAAAGTATATATATATTTATATATATATTTATGTGTATATATATATTTTTATTTATGTATATATATAATATATATATTCATTTATTTGTATATCTCTGTATATTTATATATATATATTATTTTTATTTATATATATATATATATATGTATATATTATTCCAAGCGAGAGGAAACTGTGTTGCGACTCGGCACAGAATTAAAAATGAATCAGGCCGGAAAGAAGGTATTATGAATGTGCGCGCACATGTGTGTGTGTGTGTGTGTGTGTATGTGTATTAATTAATATTCGAATACAGTATTACACAGTGACATTTTCATCACTCTCCGATAATCGACGGTCGTATGGATGAAAAGATTGGCGCCAAGTATTCTCCTCTCGCAATTTTTTATATTTCCAATCACTAAAGTTACATCTGCTGCATAATTTCTCTCCTTCTCTTTTTCTTTATCTCTCATGCATCAATCACGTAATGGGCGAGATTGCACAATTGTGCGATAGAATTAATTATTACTTCTCAATTCGTACGACCATCGATATATCGACATTTTCGTTTTCATCGACTATCCTTATATTTTGTTTCCTTTTCGTTAATTTACGATTAATGTGTTCAATCATTTGCATAACATGTAGCATATAAAAAAGGAGAGGGGGAAGAAAGATCGACGATCTATCAAAAGATCTAATGCTTTTTCTTTAGTTTGAATCGTCTTACAACACTTATGTGGACGTTTGTCGGCTGCTATTCACATTGTCTCTTTGGCTATGTGTATAGACATGTTTGTGTGCATTAATTTAATAGATTTATTTTCGGTAACAACGTTCGTTCTTCATATATATAGATAAAGTGCATATATATAGATTAAGCGCGTGTAAGAATACATTTGTAAACGCGATTTTTTGGCCGAGCATATATGTGTGTTCGTGATATGTGCATGTATGTGTGGACATTTGTACAATAGAGAGAAACAATGAAAAAATATTGTAATTTTAAGAGGAATTTAATTTATATTTTACTCTAATAAATTTTGTTATCGAAACAATATACTAATTTATATAAAGACATTTATTAGATCGCTATGTTGGAAATTTTTACGATAATATTAAATTCACAAATATTGTAAAATGTGTAGCAAGAAAGTTATATTTGCAAGCTAATATTTATAAAAAAATTAATTATGTTCATGTTTCAATCAGTTTAGTAAATATAGTTATTTAATTTTTTAAAATTTTTATTTTGATAGAAGATATATGTTTCTCTTAATAGAGTGTGATTATGAAAGTGAGAAGAGTTTCTACAATGCACAGATTAAAAAATCGTTGTATACAAATTCGAGAAAGAAATTCAGATGATATCCTAAAATAATTAGTTCTTCTTCAAAATGATAGAGAAAATTTAATAAACTTGTGCATATGAAGAAAGAGCTCTATGAGAAACTAATCTGGAATTTATTTAATAAGAAATTTAATAAATTTTAAAAATTTCTATACGTGCATTATGTCTGTGACGTGTTTTCTTTCTAACATTGTAATTACCTTTTCATCATTTTGATGAAGAACTGTGCGACAAGTTCCGTATTGTTTCCACATGATGAAATACCCATGTACATGAATATCCGCCGTTTTACGAATCAACGATATAGATATAGATAAACTCAGTGTTGCGACGTCGATCGAAATATTTTTATTAACAAAATTTCGAAGAGAATTCGAAAATAATCTGTTGATCGAACATTTATTGTATACATCGATGAAACGGGGAGAAGGGAATAGATTTACACCTAGCGGAATTGACTGTTATTTCGTTACAGTAATGACAGACAATCGGTTTTAAACAACAAACGTCGGGACGATCTCGTTCGTTTCGTCGTGAAAACGACTTTATTGTTCACGCCCAAACGATCCGATCTTGTCCTCCTCCTCTTCTCCTTCCTTGCTTTCTCTCTCGCCTGTTCTTATGACAATTTCTCTTAAAAAATAATTCGCCATAGTGCTAAGTCCAGGGATGATTTTTCACGATCAGGAGCGGAAGACATCAGTCTTGCGCTTTTAACTTCGCGTAGACTCTCATTAAGATACATATAGGAACAAAAAAAATATACGTCCTTTCGAGAATCTCTATTTCCTGCTTGACTGAGAACTCTTTGAGGTTTTCTCGTTCTAGTCGAGCCTTCTGCAAAATCACGATCTCGATTTTTCTGCAACTCCTCTCCTGAAATCTCCTCTGGACTTGACACTTTATTCACGCGGACAAGAAAGTCGATCCTTACATTCGAGGATCCCGTCAAAATATGAGGACTGATATGAGGAGAAAGTAAGGCAAATCTCAGGCAAAGCGTTCGTCCTCAAGGATTCCAATTGCGCCGAAGCGTTTCTTACAAATATGAAAAATAATTTTCGTTTTTTTTATTATATTGCCGCGTACGTTGATGCCAATGTGCTGCTTCATTTTTTTTTTTTTTTTTTTTTTTTTTTTTTTTTTTAATTATTATTAACACCAAATTATTTATTTTAGTCATTTTTATCTCCCGGAATATTTTTTTTTTTCGTCTACACACATCTAGTCCATTATTAAATACTTATTTTCGCAATGGACGGACGAAAATATTTATATTTACCGAAAAGACATTATTTTATAAATATTTCAAGCTCAACGACTAATAATATTGTTCTTATATATGTCTAGAAATATTTTGTTATAATTTTCCATAGCTATGTTAAAAGGCTTTTTCTCAAAAAATGTTCGTTTTTAGAAATTCTAAAGGCAAGATTTTATATTCCTATAATTCTTCAATCGCGAT
The DNA here is from genome assembly GCF_030444845.1 of Prenolepis imparis. Taxonomy (NCBI): domain Eukaryota; kingdom Metazoa; phylum Arthropoda; class Insecta; order Hymenoptera; family Formicidae; genus Prenolepis; species Prenolepis imparis. The sequence goes on along the minus strand of NW_028141166.1, from coordinate 16,610,461 downwards.
AGAATCGTAACAATCCTCTATTTCTCTTGTTACAAAATACTCTGACAGGACGTTGGCATCAATGATATTTGGCATATTTTAAACAAGAATTTTCCTATCTTATTGCTATCAATTTCGCGGGGCGAATTAGTTTCTTTCAAACAAACGCTTCCGAAATTTTGTGCCCTTCGCGTGAATCCTCGAATAAGGAAACGATATCGACTCTGGCTCGTGTTATCCTAATTTTGATCGCAAGGGTTGCTCGAGCCTTTTTGCACCCTCGGATCCTGTTTACCTTGCATTCTTACCGGGCATTTTGTCTTTTGAACACTTGCACACGTATTTATCCGCAAATGTAGACGTACTATTAACAAATCATTCGGTATTCAGAGAAATGTTCTCTGTGGCAATTTTTTGGAAATCGACGTGTTGTCCATTGGATGTTTTGTATTTTTTCAATCAAATCAAATTTTGCGCGCTAGAAACGGAATTGATAGATTTCTTTTGTAGAAAAAGTAATTAAAGTATTAATTGAATGGACTAATCACTCATTGCTGTTATTGCTAATGTTTAATACACACATGACATCACGCATGTTATATCACGCGATATCGGCCAATAATAGCAGGTTGCGCTCGTAAAATGTGATATTAGAGCATGCAATTTATGTAAAATATTTTAAATATCTTTTTTCTATCCACTGCATTTTTCAGGGATGAATATATTGATATAGATCGTTAAAAATTCGATAATTATTATAATCAAATATGTAAGTTTCTGTTGTGTTAAAATGATTCCTTTGTAATAATCATTAATAAATAGCAATATATCCATAATTATTAATTAATCCTTCATATAAAAAACTATTTTATAGATTTCCACTCATTGTCAGTAGTTAACTATTATTGATCACGATTTCTAAAGTATGTACGATGTTCTATATACATAAAAAAAATTTTTTTTTTCCAAATTATTTTTTCTCCCAAATCAATCTATGTCTGATAAATTTACATCTTGATACAAAATGATATCAAAACTCTTTCCGCGCGCGCAAGGGATTTTTAATTAGTATTGAGAAAAAATTTTCGCAAAAATATTTACAAAAGAATCAGAACAATTGTGAATGAAGATAAAATGGGGCTGATTTCCGTTTCTAGACAGAAATATTTGACTTATTCCGTGTTTTTGCTGTGTGTCACAATATATCAACAACATGACACGATTAATTGCTAAATAAAATATAGAAGACGTTAATTCAAGGATTTACAATCATAGAGAATTAATAAAAAAGTGAAATCGCGGCGCCATATGTTTGTAGGTATCAATTCTGCCCAATCTGCGAGGCGTCGAGCATTTGCGGATACACACGACTTTAGATTAACATAACATATACACACGTAATTATCATATCTATTGTGCATGTACAGGTAATTAATGCGGTTTCTGTGTAAACGTGTCTCTGTTTATGTACGTGTTTATGTTTGCTTGTGTATTTGCATGGATCATGGTGTGAAGACAATGTCTGATTTGTTGTATTTACGAAGCTCGAATCGCTTTATGATAGCGACGCGTGGTGGTATCGTAAGATTACATTGGTAGGAGTAACTGCGCCTGAAGAAAAACAAAGATTTTATTTAATGGAGTATGAAAAAATAATAAACTGCAATAAGAAATTTAATCTGAAGCTTATTATTATTTTCGTGAATAATGTCTCGAAAACTAAAAAATAAAAAATTCATATATCTGTCTATAAATAAAATAAAATTAGAATTATAAATATTAAAAACGACAAAAAGCAGAAGTTTTGAAACAAAAGAGAGAGGAGAGAAAAGAGAAGAGAAAAAGAGAAAGTTGAAGAAGAGAAGTTACTAATTTTTAATTTAATAATTTTTTAAAATAAAATAATATTTTGAAAGAGAGAGAATTCTTTTACATATATATTTCTCCCTTTCTATATATTTACATTTAAATTTTCATATTCATCTCAACAGTAAAAATAATCAAATCATTTTTCGTCGCAATGCAAAGTTATTCCTGATCTGTAATCTTACTTTATCTTACGGCTTACTTGTGAACGTGGATAAAATACCAATATACATCAAAAAGAGAGATGCGTGCCGACTGCGGTAATTCTGGAGGCGAGAATGCCTGCTTAGCATTCTCTCTCGTCTGTCGTGTCAATCGAAGGGCACTGGTGCGATGAAGGACGTTTTAAAACGACGACGACGACGACGGCGATGGTGAAGCTTACTGTAGCGAGACAATGGTAACACAAAGTGGTAGTAAAGGTAACGCTGGTAACAGTGGTAGTAGTGGTAGTAACGTCATAGAATAATAACGCTATTAATGAGTAGTAATAAGTATAACGGTATAGTAAAGTAGTTGTGTAGTAGTTAAGTAGTAGTAGCGGCGCGTTATACGTATATAAATAGGACACTCTACGTTAGTTTGATTAAAAGTAAATGTCATAACGTAATAGGTAACTTTAAGCCGGGCCCGCCTCGCCATCGTGCTGAATTTACTTTTTCTCTCTCTCTTTCTGTTTGTTTCTTCTTTTGTCAAACGAGGTGGGCCCGTGGTTGTTCGCCTTAACTCTCTAAAATCACATAAACGCAAGAGTAGTGGTAAAGAACCGATCGATATCGATCACGCGCTTTAGATGACGCCCCAATGGCACTGACGATGCCGAATTTAGTTGTGAGTGCATTACGAGAAAAAAAAAGCTCAACGAACCAAGAAATTTGAAGTTCATGTCGAAGACGAAAATGTTTAAATCGAATCTGTGAATTAAAATTATAATTGTAAAATCTAGATACTATTCTGATTCTGATCTCATATCAAAATATGAGATTGAATTAAAAGATGTATTAAGTTTTTTTTCATTAATTGATAATTTATTTATATAGCAAAGCTATGCAATTTTAAATTACTAGGATGGACCTAGTCGTGTAAAATGCTTGTAGAAATGTCTAGTTAATAAATATTTACGATTTAAGATTAATTAATATCTGAGATATTTGTTGATAATCTCCTTAAAGACAGGTATATATATAAAATGTGTAAAAAGTATAAAAATACTATGATTCAAATCTATTTAATAGAGAAGTTTACAACTTCTCTACGATTCTTCTTAAACTCATAAAATAATAAAGTTCCTAAATTCATTTCCCATCATCATAGACATTCAAGAGACACGTATTACAATCTGTTAAATGCACATGAACCTCACAGTTTATTCTTACACGTCAGTTTCTATCATTTTTTATATTTCTTGCGCTCGATCCATCAATTTGACTTGAGAATCCAAAGCGCACATTAGGACAGATATGACATGATATAAAAAAGAAAAAAAAATATATATATATATAATACGACATAAAATCAATTTTTTACACGCATTTGAACAATCAATCGACGCATTTGCACTCGGCATCGTCTGGCCGTCGAGAGCGTCCTATCGACAGTCACATCCTACGTCTACTGTCAAGACGGGAGAGCGTTCATCCGCTCTCCTCGCCATTGCTCTGATATGTTGCGAATCGCCGATGCGTTTTCCAGCGACGGGCAAGGTACTGCCGAAGATATTACCGAGATATTCGAGAAGTGGTGGGTCGCACGTATGATAGCCGCGGGAAGGACGAGCCGAGGCGAGGCGAGGCAAGGAGAGTCTCGTACAAACTAGATAGAAAAGTGAGAAAAACGTCGCGTCCTTCGCGCGGAAAATCTTCCCGTCTCATAGATAGAGGAATCCATCCTTCGGTTCGCATCCGAGTCCGCGCGAAATCTGCTACAGCTAGAAGAGGGAGAACAGCGAAACCGTCTCGCAACTCGCCTCACGCCCGCTTTCCGCTCCCGCCAACTCACTCGTCGGCAATAGCAATAGTAGCTTACTATTAATAGTAACGGCGACGTCTTCGACGCCCGCCATCCGTCGCGCATGCAGAGACCTGCGTTCATGCATTCTGTACATTTGCATTCGCACATGATACACACATTTGCTTATTCACGCATATACACATTCACTCGCACATACACGCGTAAAACTTTCCCTTAACATAAGATTACCGTTCGCGTTGAAACCGCGCGGACAATTTTCGCTCGCTCGTACGACCAGTCATGGTTCTCTTTGCTCTTCCTGCTCGACGAACCCTTCATGATACTCTTCACGAAGTCATGAGAAGATGTCAACTAAGGCTTCGTCGAGGACCGCAATGTACCCGCTAGGTAGCGCGAGAAGTTATACGCAAGAAGAGAATAAAGCTACGTGTAGTAATACGAACTAAGAAGGATGCAATTAGAACGAAGATAACGCAACCGCACGGATCTGAGAAAGTAATTGTTCTATGTGCTGACGAGCCCTAGACTGTGCTCGTCTCGGTTTAAAAGGGCAGACTACCGACAAACATCGTCTCGATCAGAGGCGGCGCCGGCACCAGGTCCTCCAGCTTTAGGTAGAAGATTCGCTGGAGGCCTTGGACCGAGAGACTCCTCAGCTCCGGTATCTTGCCCAGTAAATAAGACAGGTACTGCGACTTCCTCTGCGCCTCGGCGTTGTAAGTCACGTGGTCGCGCAAAGACGAGACGATCTTCATCTGTAATTGTTCCATGCGATGCGGCTCCTTCAATCCATACCTCTCTGAAATTTTACAAACGAACTTGATTGGCATCATTATTATCGATTTAAAATTATATTATATTGGGAAAAAAAATCATAAAAATATTTATGAATAATAAAAACAAAATTTTATATTTTTACAAAAAACTTGCCGATATTATAAATATTATAAATATCGGCAAGTATCTTATAATATAATTTGAGATTTAATTATGGCATATCATTAATATTTACGAGATTAAGAAATATTGATCAATTAAAGTATTATACAATAATATCAGTCACGCAATTTTCGATACGTAAATATCCCGATATAGAAACTGCGACTGATCGCGCCTGTAAACCGCACACCTGCATGTCCGGTTGCCAATAGATCGCGTGCAAAACGCGGAGCATCGTCGTTCCTTTCGTCGGAACATCAATAATTAATTGATTCGACGGATTAATTATTTATCCCGTAGACAGGTATAAGATGCAGGTGGAGTGAACAGAGTGAAGGAAGATTGAAGGTATCGTTAAAGCGACTATCATTAAAATTGCAAACTGAAAACTGTACAATTAATATTTATAGTAGCAGTGATTATATTATATCATTATATGTATAAATGCGTGGCAATCTACACTTGATTCTTCAATTAATAATATAATGAAGGGTGAAAGCATCAGATGAATTATATACTGACCAGTGACGAGGGTGAGAGCGCACAGGCAGGCGAAGGCGCTGATGTCGACCTCCAAGAAATGAAGGGCTTTGCAGAAGTCGAGAATACTGTGCAGCCAATCGCCGAAACTGCGCTGACACTGCTCCAACGCCAGGACGACGCCGTTGCAGAACACCAGCTTCGTGTCGTCCGGATTCGTGCGGTACGCCAACCTGAGCACGAACAGTTCCAAGCTAGCTGATTGGAAGAGCAGTTCCTGGAATCAGATTAATCGTGAAATTATTAATATGTGAAATTATATTAATGTCAGTAAAATACAAATTATTAGATTGATCGAAAACACCGTGATCAAAAGATAAACTTTTTTATTATTTGCGTTATCAAATTACATTTATAAAGAAATAACAATTATATTTTTATTTAGGCAAAATCTGAGCAGCAAAATCTTCTCGCTAGTTTTAAGGATATAACAAATTAACATCTACTGTCTGTTTTCGTGAGCAGTTTACTAGTCACCTGCTCGTCGAAAGCTCGTCAAGACTGACCTTTTAGAAAATGTATGAGCTATCGATCTCTATAACCGCTAGTTCCCAATGGATATCGCCCGAAAGTCGATATCTTCAATATATATTACAAGAGCGACATATATGTATCTCGATAAAAGAGACCATGAAGAATCGGCGATTAAACTTTCAGGATTTTATGTGTAAAAATTCTACAATCGAAAATTTTTTCTTTTTTTCTAAATTAATTTTTTGTATTCTTTATATTTTTAAATTTTTAAAAATTTTTATGCGCCTTTCATTTTATTTTATTTATCATTAATTGATCGCTATAAATGATCGCTCACCTGATCTTCCCGCAATAGATCCGTGAATCCGGGGATTTTGTCGGCAAAGTTTCGGATGACGTCGATCGAGGTCGTCAATAGATTGTAGAATTGTTGAATCTTCTCCGCCTCGGTCATCGGGGGATCACCCGGTCTCGGTTGTCGATATTGCGAATAATCGAGACTCGCCTTGTCCGGCGTTGTGTCCAAATGGGCACGAACCAGAGCCGTAATCAAGGAAACCGGCGGACTCGGCGGAGATTCCTGCGGTGACTTGGGCTTTGAAGGCAATCTGCCTCGCCGACCTTTCAGAGAATCTGTTCTAACAACCTGCACAACAATTAAATAATATAATTAATTATTGATTTTATTTCACATCTGCTTGCGTTACAATTCTTCTTGCTATTTTTTTCAAGTAGGCTTTAAATCTTAGAAGCAACCTTGAGAAAACTCTTTGAAACAATTAATCATCGCGAGAGAATTTATTACTTTATCACACGTTACAATTTTTATATTCAATATAAAATTCGAGAAAGACAATTTTACAATTATTTTATGCAATACAGTATTATTACTTACCTCCTTGACCATGCCGACCATCAGGCACTTCTGGAATCGGCAGAACTGGCAGCGATTTCGCCGGCGCTTGTCCACCGGGCAAGCCTTCTCGGCCAAACACACGTACTTGGAGCCTTTCTGCACGGTCCTTTTGAAAAAGCCCTTGCAACCCTCGCAAGTACGCACGCCATAATGTTGGCAGGCCGCGGTGTCGCCGCACACGGCGCAGAGCTGACTCGGGCTCGGGGGCGCGCGTTCACCACTGGTGCCGCTTCCGGGCGACGGCGAACTGACGGTGGAGCTCGCGGTGCCGCCGCTGCCGCGCGGCTTCGGGGACTCTGTGCTCCCACTACTGTTAACACGACACATTGATCTATAATCCGTCACTAGTCAGAACAGGGATTCCAAAAAACTGTCGCGTCTCGTGTCCTCGTGAAACGTGTAATACATGACATATATTCGGCGATACGAAAGCGAAACTCGCACAATATTTTTGAATTATTTATAAAAATAAAAAAAATATATGTATATAAGTTTGAAGATATATTACACTTTTTTTTATTTTAAAATTTAATTAAAATATTAAGTACATTTCAGTTTTGCGTCTCTGTATTTTTTAAAAATAAACTTGCTTCGATAATTAATAATAAATTTAAACAAGATAATGTGTAAAAGTTTCTCGTTTCTCTCACATTAGAATATCGTAAATTTAAACGAGGAGCAATGAGACGTAAAGTTATTTATCATTATCATAATTATTTCGTGAAAAATCTTCTTACCTTGCCGACTCTGATCTCTGAGTAGGTAGCGACGCCCTTCGTGACCTAGAGGTGCCAATTATAACGTTAGTGTCGACATTCGGACAGAGATCAGTAGGAGCTACAGGAGTGGCGACGTTGGCGATGGCTGATGGTGCCCCATAAACCATAGGTACAGTGACAGCTACACCATAGGATGGATCCTGTCGATGATTCGAGGGTGGAACGACCGCTGTTGCCGGAGTGGGCGCCGATTCCGCGGGAAAGTAACTTTGATGATGATGCGGGGCCTGTTGTTGCTGATGATGCGGCGGATGATGGTGAGGATGGTGAGGATGCTGCTGCTGCGGCTGTTGCTGTTGGTGCTCGTGATACGACACTGCAGCCGGAAATTCGGTTGGATAGTGAGTGGTGGGGCAAGGATATACTGGGGTATCGTAACATTCATCGTCCATCTTGATGCCGAGGCCCTGAAGTTCCTGTCTGGTATATCGCTGCACTGTGTAGGTCTCTTGAAAGCTCGGCAAGGGTGTAGGACTACAAACAAAAAGGTATATCGCATTTTATACAAATCTTAATATCGTAAAGTTCTCATTGTTTCAATAACATAATATTAATGATACAAATAATTTTCTTGCCATATTACTTGAAAAAAAAATTCTTGTAAAAATTATGATTATAAATTTGAAAATAGAATTTGCATATACCTAAGAGAATCGGCCTGGATGTCCTCAGGGAGAGGTGGCGGTGGTGGTGGTGGTTGCGATGGTTGTAGACTTTGGTGAGACTGAGCGGACTCATCGACCGAAGATACGCCTTGCGGATTCCCGAGCTGCAACTCTGGAAAGGGATCGAGCTCCTCGGGCAAACTTCCGGCATCCGCAGGGTCTGTGTAAGGACCACTCAGTAATTCCACGAAACTGCTACATCCGAAGGAGCTCTGTAAGTAATAAAAAAAATTGTCACCACATCTATGAGCAACGTTATACGAAGCATTAGTAACAGAATGTACATTATAAATAAAATATTATGTAAAACGTGAAACTAAGATAGCAAAAGTAATTTTATAAATATTAGAAAAATAAAACAAATGTATTCGCATAATAATAATTTATAAAATTAATCAAATTAGAAAAATATAATTATAATTAAATAACAAGTTTTATACATACACGCATACAAACATATGATACAAAAAGATACATTAACAATAAATATTCATTGAAAGAATTTTCTCTTAAAATTTACCCTGAAAATCATGGTAATCGTGGGACAATATGGTATGGAAAGAATTTTATGAGAATTTGTCTAATTAATATTATCACAATAAAATATAAAACATATTTTATATTTTATTGTAATAGATATTATTATTTTTATTGTGATAAATATTAATCAGAGAAATTCTTTCCATACCATATTCTCCTACGATTACCATGATTTTCAGGATAAATTCTAAGAGAAAATTCTCTCTGTGTTTAATTCAATAAAATATTAGTTTATATTACACACACAAGTTTGACGAAAAGCGCGCTAATAAATATTACAAAATATTATAAATTTAATAGAAAACTGGGAAAATGAATAATAAAAGAAGAACGAAAGAAAAATATAAATAAAGAATACCTGCGTCGTACAAATGACGTGAGCCAATTTGAACACCATACCGATATGAGTTTTGCGAATCTTTTGTTTTTCTAATTACATACCGAATAAACGAGAATCGATTATTAATTTTAAACGCCGGTGATTTTTTTCCTTCGGCGGAGTTATCACGGTCTCTGGAAAGAGCCGTGCAAACGACAAATCGAAGCACCCAACTGCAAGGCAGAAACATTGCTCGAGCACAATTGCGAGCCACGGTGGCGAGACATCGATGTACAATCGAGGTGCGCAGTGAGGATGTTCGAGAGAGGATTGGACAAGCCAAGCTCGTATCGCGTGTTGTCTATAAGCTAGCGTTCGATAGAGGCTTAGAGCCTCTTTCTTTCTTCCCTCCCGATTCAATCATTGATAGTCGATAGTCGATAGACAGTAAAAGACTATAGCAGTCCGTTTAAATATTCCCGCGGCAATGGAATGATAATAAACGACGATACAATTTGTAAATCAAGATTCGACGAGAAACTATACGTGTTATAAGATATCGTAGTAAGAGAATTACTCAATCGATCGTAAAATATCCAAACTGCTTACCCAACTTTCAAAATTAACGATGAAGATTTATTATCCCCGTGATTCGCTTGGAGCGATCGCGCAATAACACTTTCTTTTCCGCTTGTGAAACAAGTTCACTAAATTTTGTGCCTTCAATCAGTTAGGATAAAAATATAAACGTCATCAGAATAATTAATGTAAAGTATCTGTTTAAATCTTGCAAGTTAATTCCGGGAAAGAAGAAAAGGTATATTCAACAAAAAATATTATTTTTATGATATCTGCACATTTTCATAAATGATGCAATATTATACCCGATGAAAAAATGCGAATCTTTCTTCCAAAATTTATAGAAAGAAATCAGAAATCATTAGTAATAAATTTGAGTTCTGAAGAAATATATCTGTGTATTAAAATCCGAGGATGAAAAACAAAAATACCATAATAGCAGGGAGTAGACCGAAGGATAACATCACGAGAGGAGAAGGACGGGGATGGTCGAGGAGGGTGGATATTCAATTTGCAAGTGCCGGTTCCGCTTCGGGCTGACATTTCGCTCATCGCTCCCCCGAGAACCGGCGATCGAAGCCTCGTCTTTCCAGACCGTGAATAAATGTCCTGCTAAACGGCGTCCTAAAAACGTCCCTCTCTCTTCCTCCACCCTCTCTATTCCTTCGTTAAATCATCGAGACAATGTCTTCGGTGCTGGCCCGTTAATTCCGCGGCATATTCCCGTTTTAGTGATTAATTGGTCGCAATGCCACTTTATATCCAGCATGAAGAAGAAAGCAGAGATCGAAACGGAGCAAACAGGAAGAAAAGAAAAAAAGAGAGAGGAAGTGAGAGACAGATAGAATAGCATCCAGATATGCGAAATGCAGATTGCACGTGATAAGCGCAGATGACGATCGCAGGAATGTAGGAAGATCTTGTTATACAGATGCCAAACGGGATCATCGTGGAATCCCGAGAACCCGAGAGTCGATAAGAATTAGATTAATCGACAGATCGTGACGCGATAATTTCAAGCTGGTCGCGCAAAGACGAATTCATGGGAAAGATGATGGATAGTAATATATCTCGGTATAATACTAATATACCGTGCGATTGTCGTTTGATATGCAGCGCCGGCTTCTTTGGGCATTGTTGCGATAAGAGAGAATCGTACGATAATAAATGATCAAAGAGAGAATGGAAAATATGAAGAAGTGAGAAAGATTTCAGAAAAGAAGACCAATAAATCTTACAGCTTGTTAATATCATTTTTAAAGCAATATTTAGAATTATTTCTCCAAATTAAAAAGTAAATATTAAATTTTAAATAACTTTGAATTATTTAACGCTAAAAATATATAATTATGTTAGATTAAATGGGAAAACGATAAGTCAATAATAAAAGTCTATTCTCTAATCAACTGTAAATTATTTAACATGCGATATGCTATTTGCACGCACGTGAAATTTACTTTCTTAGAGCTTGAAATATTACATATCCATATTTCTCGTAAAACCTTCTTCTCGGTATTATTTATGTGAAATGAGATGAGATGAGAGATATGAGCGTTTACACGGATGAATATTATTACGTAAAATTACAACTTATATTGCGTCATGTCGACATGCAAACACGAAGGCTTAACCAATCTGTTAAGTCGACACAATTACTGCAAGACAGACGATAATCCAGAATATCACTTAACTTTTCTATCAATCATTTTGCTCTCGATTACTCCATCTTCATTTTTATTTGTTTTTTTTTTCAATTTTCGAATTTTTAACAAATTTAGTACGACTTTCGTCAAACGAACGAAAGCTGGAATTATATATTATAAAAATGGAACTGACCTGTGTTTGCAAAAGAAGCATGCTTGATGCCACCGTGAAGGCGGTTGTGGGCGTAGTAATAGACGATTGATTAGTACAGGCGAGAACCGGAACGGTAGCGGTCGCCTGACGTTGCTGCTGCCTTTGGCGATGCGGCTGTTGCTGCTCTACCTCACTGCGAGTAACAGCCACCGCACGCTGGCTACCGTTGCTGTTGTCGCTGTCGCCGTTCGGCGAATGCAGTTGCCCTGCAACACCCAGACGATTCTCCAGGTTATTATATTGTTATATTAGAGATACAATAGAATATATATATATATATATATATATATATATATATATATATATATATATTAATTGAACTTAGAGATAAAGAAGACAAATTTATAAATACGAAAGAATAAAATAATAAATAAGAGAAAAGAATTATTTTTGGAGTAGGAAATAATGTATGATATTATTATGCAAGTTGTTCTATTTAGTATTTACAAATTACAGTAAAATCTGATCAAAAAGCGATTTTCTCGATTCTCTCGATTTTTCTTATTAATATATTAGTATTAATTATCTATTTCTCCCTTAAATCATCTAAGTAGAATACATGATAGATACATAATATAATGCATACTCCTTCAATAGACTTTAAATACTGGTTGAATAATGTATGCGCTGCTTGTCGTCAAATGAAATAACATCATTATGTGTGAGAAGACAAAAATGGATCGCAACCTCGTTTCTCGGTGAAAAAAACTTCCTGACATATCAATTTCAAACGATACGTTGAGAAGCTGCAGTGGGACACTTTCTCTATCGCAAGAACGCGGTTAATATTGATTTTTAGCTTTCTATCGTTGTATGTACACTGTATTTCCGGTATCATTAAGTACAACTCGGCTATCCTCTAATTTTAAATCTCCATGTTAAAGTCAATTCTTCATTGTAAAAAAAAATATTTTTGTGCAATATTTAACGTAATTCATAAAATATTCCTCCCCTGATTATGTTTTCTATTATTTTCATATATGTTATACATATTTATATTGATGACAAAACTAGATATCCAAATTGCAGTAAGAAAATAAATATTATTGAAGAGAAGACAATTACATCATAAATTTTAATAAACATTTAATTAATTGATATTGGAGCACACAAAATTACATTTTCAAATATCAAATTCTTGAAAAAAAATAATAAGTTAAATACTCTTGAAACGTACGTACAATATCTACGATACTGACAATGTCCGTCATCCATGGAAATCATGTCTGCAGATCACTCTGTGACCGAGAAAATTATACAATTACAGCAGACAAATCTTTAATACTTAGAATAACTCTTCTAGAATTGAATGATTAATCGGAGAAAAACTAATCAATTGTAAATAAGAGAAATTTCCGAAATCACTTCCACTACAGAAATTCGCGGTGAATCTTATTAAACGGTGGATTCTCATCGTCGACTGAGCACTTGAACGCTGCCGGATCGTCTTATATAGGGTGTCCGCGTACACCCTGGGGAGATATGAAATCATTGGCATTTAAAATACTACCACCCTATTCTATACAAACAACCACGCATCTCACCCCCTTTCTCGATTATTATTACATGATATTATCCTCTGACAATCGAGGGACAGACATTCTCATGCCAGCGACCACGTTTTTGTGACGATCGTCCATACTAGGCTCTCGCTGCAGCTTTCTCCGCATAATTTAAAGTAATTAAAAAATCGTTACAATTAAAGAATTTAGAGAGAAAGAGAGAAAAACGAAAAGTAATTCTCTATTAGTTTTTGTTAAAAATTTTTCGATTATATTTCAATTTATATTTCTGAAAAAAAAAACATCAAAATTTAATTGCACAAGAAATAATTTCTCTAATTACGAAATAATATCATTCCTAGAAGTCAACTCAAATTTAATTAAAGATTAGAAAATTTAATAAGATAATAAGTTTACAAATATTTATTCAGATAAAAAACAAAATTCGTTTTATCTAATCAATCTGAGAAAATCCATAGCTACTTTATGTTTAATTACGTTAAAATAAAATACATATAAGCATTTTTATAATTTTAAATCATTCATTTAATTGTGAAAGAATTAAAAATTGTGAAAAAAACAGGAAGGGGTGTCTGCGTAAAGACATCGATGATTTATCGAATTGATAGAGGTTTGGGTATGCGCAAGTAATGGGATACAACAGCCGGATGCAAAGCGTCCCGGCGCATCGCCCATGGAGATGCCATTCGTCGATAGTCACGGGTGCCGAAGTCGCGTTCGATTTAATTTCATGATCACGAAAGACCACCCGCCGTGATCGCGAAGCATCGGTCATAAGCGATTTCACCGTGACACCGATTGATCTAGCAAGGGGTGTGTTTTACGCGTGGAAGACGTGACGATTAGGTACAATGGACCGGCTGTTATATGGCGAAATAAACGCGCGTGAGAAGAGAAAACAGGCTTATTGTTATCTGCGATACTGTTATAAGAGATGAAGAGGAAAATCGACTGTGTCTTCTGCAATCGATAAAGTGCATCGATTACGTTTGATTCAGGAATTCCCATTAATTATCCCGAGGTCGCGCGAGATAAAAATGAGCGATTATCGCGAGAAAAAATGCATATTACTGAAAATATCAATCTTCGAAATTAAATGCATCTTACGAAGAACTGTTCATTTAAAAAATATTTAATCGTATGACATTATGAAAATGTAAGCATGAAAAAAAAATATAGATTTCTTTTCCAACTTAACTTTCCAAATATAAAATCATTTATAAAAATGCAAAAATATAAAATAATTTATAAAATACGTTTAAGAATATACAGGGTGTCCGGTAATAGTCACGCCAACCGTCGTGTGCAGATTCCTGGGATCATTTGGAGACGATTTTTCCTCAGCAAAAATGTCGAGACACCAATAATTTTCAAGTTATAAGCGATTGAAAATAAAGGGTTTTTCGCAAACTAAGCCTTGTGGAAATAAAATAATAATAAATTCACGTTCTTCAGTTAATTTTAGGTAGAGTTTACTTTAATAGAATTTTAATTTAAGGCTTAGTTACAAAGATACACGATGGCAAAAATTGAAAACATGCAAAAAATAATGACCTCCCTCGACATTTTCGCTGAGGAAACATCGTCTCCAAATGATCCCAGGAATCTGCACACGACGGTTGGCGTGACTATTATCGGACACCCTGTATATAAAAAAATGCGCATATATTTAAATTTAGCACGCATACTATTAATATAACAAATAAACATGTAAGAGAAATATGTTTGGTATAAATTATGTTGCCATAAATTATGATATCAATTACTGAATCATAAACAACAACCTGATATAATTAACGGAACTATCTGCCGGTTCTTGATAGTAATATGCTTCAAAGGTACAATACGCTTGTACTCTCTTACCGCTATAAAATACAATGTCGTTATCACCACGCAATAAATTAGTCGATACCAAGAGAACCGTCAACTAGTAGCATGTTACAGTTACAGTTAATTACGGGTGAAAACATCGTGAATCTCATTCGCGATTATTTTTATGTGCTAAAATGACACTTAATAGCCCGCTGGAGGATATACTATAAAATCCATAATTTAGAATTACACGAGTAAAATATGCAATTACGCGCAATCTCGTTTGTGAAAAATATGATGGAAATAAGCACACACAAATGCATCGTAAAAAATGCACCGAATGTAACTGTAATGTAAATAATTATAATTACTAAAACTCTAGAAAAATATTATAGTAATAATATCTTATTAAAGAACATTCTAATATATTAATGTAACGCATTTTCGTGAAATGATATAAAGTAAAAAATATCAAACCCAAATATCAAAAAACCAATTATCAATCACAATAATTTTTTAACAGTTGTCAACTATATAAAATTAAAAATATGCTATATCTATATAAGCTCATTCAAAAAATTATATAAAAAATTTAACACAAAAATTATTATTTAAATAGACTAAAAATTCTTTTAAAATTTTTATTTAAAGATTCTGCATAAAGATCAGCTAAATTTTTATCATTTTATTAAGAGACAACATTTCTCCCCGCGCCCAACCCTTGTCGACTTTCTCTCTTTTTTCTCTCGCTCCCTCGAGAGAGTGCAGTCGCGCCTAGAACGGGGACTAGACTCTGGCACCTGAGATGCATCGCGCGCGTGAAGAATACGGAAGAACCTGGGGACGGTGCAGCGGCAACGCTATATAGGCAAGGTAAATGTGCAGTGGCAGAGTAGGGTAGCGAACGGTCGAGAGAAAAGAGTAGGGCTTATGTTAGCCAAACAGCCGTGTGCCAAGTGAATTACAGCGGTCTCGTATGCACGTCCCTCCCACGAACCACGCCTCTGCACGTGCTACCACGTGCAAACTGATCTACGTCCGGTTATTCTCTTTGCTTGGCTTCCTCTTCCGTGGATCACGCATCTCTTGCTCATCTCACTTCCTCTCCTCCTTCTCTTCCTTCCGCTTTCTTGCCGATTTCTCTTTCTTATGTCTCCATATTTTTCTTACATCACACAATAAAAAAAAAAAAAAAAACAAAGTCTCGCCTGATGATATATGATTAAAATAAAATGAATATATTATTGTGCTAATAATAAATCAAATTTGACACGTAGGCTCCTCTGTAATCGCGCATAGAATAAAGAAATTCAGTATTACTCTCGTGAAAGTAGAAAATTATTTATATAAAATACAAAGGCAGGAGGGGACCAAAAAATAAAATTTATTTTCTAATGATAATCAGAAATGAATTCTTCTATATAATTAATAAAATAATAATTGGATCTTTTTACGAAAATAACTTTCGTGTTTAAATGTAACAAAGAGATTCGAAAATATAAATAAAATCTAAATCAACTATATTATACCATATCGCGTAATCTATAAATCAACTTTTGAAATGTATGCTAATTGCAAGCAGAACAAAATTCGTTGCAATATATTGCAACCGCATTCCTGAAATAAGATGTAGTCACGCGACGCTACAAGGCGCCCCGGTGATTTTAATGCGCACATAAGAAATGACGTATGTGCATTTCTCGCGCGTTTCTCTCTCTTTCTCTCTCTCTCTCTCCTTCTTTCTCTCTCTTTCTTTTTCTATAGATATTTAGCATGCGTTCGATAAAAAACAAGTACAGTCAAAAAATTTATTTATAATGCCATTTAAGTCATGTTGAGTTAAGCATCAAACTTTCTCCAATTGGCCGTGGATGAAAGAGGGACGCATAAACACATATTCTACATGTGTGTTTAGATTTAGATGAATCTTAGTTATAGTACGAAATTATATCCGCGTTTTGTAATATCGCAGAAAGAGAGAAAGAGAATAGGAAGGCGGGTAAGATAGGGGATGAGGAGGATAGAGAAACTATATTGTTGGAGATTGCTAAATGAGGGGATCGGCCGTTACTATACGAGGACCGTAACTGTAATTTTGTTTTGCGCTTACGTGGCTACGGGGATATAATTTCATCCTTAGTATGATTCTAGTTGCCATAACTAGTAAATTACCGTGGAGCGGATTATTTCTGAGATCCGAGCGCGAGCTCGTACGAACGCGCGTCTTAAGAGCTGTGTGTTACACGGAGAGAAAGGCTATATTGTATTGCTGATTACCAAGTAACTCCCGAGAGATTCATCCATTATGCAAATCATCCGGACAATTTTATATGTGAGCTTACACGCTTCAAAGATTATAATCGATTTTTCCGTCAATAACGATTAGTTCTCGATCGCTGGGTATCGGCCATTAAGAAAATATTCGCGTAAAAAATACGCGTCCTTATTGTTTCGATTGCTACGATAACGAGGTGCAATCGTTACAATGTATAAAAAAATACCTGATTGCAGCAAATATCTAATTGTAAGATTGGTCCCCCTCGCGAAATAATCGAGAGGCGGTGTCTTTTATTTTAACGCTACTTTATTATATTATATTATAATGTAATTTGCAGTGTTCGTAAATATATGGCTCCTAAAAAAAAAGCTCATCTCACTCACTCTTGTTTCGAATATTATATTAATGTAAATAATAATTTTTTAATTTCTATCAAAAGAATTACATAAATACAAAAAATATCATTTTGTGAGTTGCACATTGATATTTTTCGTTAATTATAATTTTAAATTCATTTCTTTAATCCTTCTGCCAAAAATAAAGCCAGGTGGCAAACATTTTATATAAAAAAGTCGTTCAACTGCAAAATGTTCTGTCGCAATGCTGTCGAGTAACAAGTCCCAGAATCCACTTTCGGAAAGTATAAATTACGAATTTAACTCGATACCGGGGAACGCGCGTTTTGTCGGTCAATTAAATCAAACAACAATTTCGTAAGGAATAGGACACGTGAGCGTCCGAATGTAAAGTAGCGGAAAGCAGACGGTGTCTTTTACTTAGTGAAAGGGTTAATTATGATCGTCTGGCATCTGGGGCCGGGATCTCCTGCGGGCGGCCTCTGCCTCTGTCGTGTGGGCGCGAGTGTGCGATGGGGCCTTAAATCGAGAATATCCCCGCGATTATCTTATGTTGCCGCGTGTGTGATATCGGGTCCCGCTTTCTCTCACGCACGCTCGCGCACGCATCGCGGCGGAACGTTAGGTGTGCCCGCATACGAGATGAGACTATTGATCGCGGCGACACGAGAGATCGCGGCGGAGGAGAGAGTACGTCGAGATAAAATACCTCTCTATATAACTGCCCCTTCGCGCAGTTATGCATTTCTCATTTAAATGCCCCGAGGTAATATGCAGAAAAATCACCGACGACGCGCTGTTAAAATGCAATAATTACCTCTGAAGCGTAACATTTTATATATATTTTACAATTTTGAAATTAATATCTTGACGTGAAAAAGAAATAAATTATGTAATTGTGTCACATTAAAATCACATTTTCGCGTCTTACGCGATAGTACGATGAAAATAGTCTCAATTCTGATTGTAAAACCTGTATTGCTGAATCGTTATTATAATATCAATATTCTTCAGTCAAAACAATCTATAATTAACGCAATCGATGATAAATGATAAATAGGATTACCGACAAAGTATCAACCCGATTGCAGATTGATAGAACGATAATTACCAGCAAATCATCGGGACTTATCTATGTCAGGTGTAATAATTCTCGAATGATGGATCAATCATATAGTAACGATAATAATTCAATTCCACGAGGCATCATGCCGCGCTCTTGAGCCCCGTAGCATTTGCATAAATCTCGCGCACGTCCGAATTACATTAATGCATAATTTACACGCGTGCATTATCATTCACGTTGCAGGGCATTAATTAAATAGATATGCCAATCGTTTCCTCTTCTTTATCTATACTATATTCGTTATTTTGAAAGTATCCAGATGTTGCGTCGATCAGATCATCGACCATGCGAGTATCCGATATCAGGCTGCTTTCACTTTAATTAAATTTAGCAAGAGATTAATATTAACGCGCGTTATCGCCGCGAGCTAATACCTGAGATACGGAATGTTGCAGACTTAACGAACTATCTTTCATTTGTAGATTCCTAAATTTGAAATTAATTTTTCCATAAAAATGGATTAAAACTAAAATATTAATAGACTTAAAAAAAAAACAAGAATACTTAAGACAATGATTTTAAAGTCGCATATGAAAAATTGAAAGATTTTTAAAAACTATATTTCTCAGAGGTGCGAATAAACTTTCTCTTAATAGATTTGTAATTTATTTAAATATTGATTTCCAGGATATTTTTATAATATATGAAATTCAGAATTGACATATCGAGATAATCCTTCTTCATATATCGACTCTAAAAATGTATTTAAAATTGATTAAAGGACTCATATAAATGAAAGATGAATCATACGGTTCTGAAATACCGTATATATTCGATAATTTCGCGCGTGACAATCATCATTTCTCCGAAGGAGTAAGGATGACAGCTTACACAAGCTTGTTGCTTTTATCGCTGGTTATTATTATTCAGTCTATTCGAGGAATCCGAAGAGTAGCCCACGTAACACCGTCGTAGATCCTATTACCGCTGTTTATACATACAGCGTTTAATTCTAAATATAATGGGTGGCATTCGAGAGTCTCTTAGTCGTTGCTCAGTTAATTTAACCGATTACACGATTTATCATATGTACGTCTGTTTGAAATTATAATTAATATAATAGGTTTTGATTACATGATATTCCTTCAATTAGTATCTTCAAGGAGAAGTAAGGGAAACTAAAGCCTCTCTCTCTCTCTCAACTGAGAGAGAAGCAATAATTTCTGTAAATACATCTTTACAATATGTACACATGATTTTCTTTTAACATCAAAAATGTGAAGCTGTCATACAAATTTATGCAGAGATATCATGACATTCTCTCTTTCTGTACGACCATATAGGGGACCCCATTTGCAGAACTATAAATTAATAATGACAAATGAAATCAGACTTTGTAGTGATCTTTATGCATTTCTTTCTCGGCTTATTATCTCGCGATAATGCATAATTCTATCCGCACGAGTTGTTGTCTGCATAAGATTTTCCTTGGTTGTGCGCACGCCGGGTTAAAGTGTGGCAGAGGTGAAAGAAGAGGATCGAGTAGGAGAAGATAGAAAAGGAGAGATAACGAGAGAGAAAAAGAGAAAGAGCGAGGAGGATGGGAGAAGGATATGGAGAGGTGCTTGCGACACGCAGGCTCGAGTACAACCGGCCCGATAGGTAGGTAGGTAGGTAGAGGTAGATATATCGCCCCCTGACCCCGAAGAACTACCGTGAGACCGGCTTAGCTCCGGCTGGTATAGAGCACTCTCCTTTGCTCTCCGCTTTGCGCGAAGAGTGCAACGTATATGTATACGTATACGTATGTATGTGTTCTTTCGCGAAGTGCCGCTAAGTGTAGGAAGGGAGAACACGAAGGAGAAGGGAACGACACGACGATAGATGGGAGTCTCGTGGGTGCAGCCGCAGTCTCGGGATGCATCAGCGGTAAGGAAAGAGGGATCGAAGAAACGGGGAACGCTCAATGGACTGTTTGGATTACGCCGCGAGCAGTGTTGCAGGCTTTATAAATGTTGCTGTGCAAAATCAAAGATTTATGGATAATCCACGAAGGGGTTACGACCGACCGTCGTCATCATTTTCGTTCTTGTCGTCGTGTTCCGAGATCGTTCGCCAAAGAATTTTCCTATTCGCGCTATTTAGAATCGTTAGCGCAGAGATTCGTCACGCGGAGACTAGTAGAAATGGATCGCGAAACGTATATGGTCAGACAGTTGCTAATTTCCCTGAATTTTTGTATTTTAATTTTTTTCATACACATATCAAATTTTTTTCAGATATCTTCTATGTAATATCTTACCTACTTTCGTTATTTTATGAATATTTATTGTTAATATTTATCTTTGCTAATCTACCTGTATATTTAATATAAGGAATAAAAATTCATTATTTTAATGTATTGATTTCTATCACATAATTAGACATTATTACAAAAATAGAAGAAAGGACAATAGAAATGTTCTCATGATAAATAGCCTTTAATACACATTTCAATGTATCAAACTCTGTAAATAATTAATTATATGCATTTGTTCATCGATCTGGATTATTTTACGGAGTAATCAAATAATCATGTCTCTTTAAATATCTTTAAAGAAGCATACTACTATATAAACTCTAATAATTTGAATTAGATTAACATGTTGGACGGGAAAGAATTTTTCGACGAATCATGAATCTTCGTTCAAACGAGGATCATCTGCGCGAATTTACGATCGTCTATTCCTAATTCCAACGCGGCAGTAAAATTCTAATTCTAAGCGTGTGATTACGGCAATCGGTTTTTTTCTCTCCAGGCCGCGCGTGATTTACGCCCCGAACTCGCCGGACTCACTCTTTCGCGTTCACGGTTCATCGGCGATTTATCGTCGGCCGAATATCGGTGTCGTGTGTACGCCAGGAGATTTTCCATCGTGAGAGATTTACCGGCGGACTTTCGCTCGGATCGCTGTACAGGGTGTCTCGATAATAACATTCGAGTGCTTTTCTCGGGTATCATTCTCGAGCGTTTCACGGTTTAATTTCCGTATGCGGGACGAGCGACACATTAAAACTCTTCGTTATATATTAATAGTATTGCGACATTATAGATTGACTTTCTCCGCGATTTGCCAGTTTAGTTATCCAAAAGCCATTAATTTCGACGCGCGTTTATGTAATTTTGCACTCGCTCTCATTCGCACGACTATGTACTTCCATGTGAATATCTATTTAATTCGATATAAACGTAAATTTTTTGCTTTTATTCCAGATAATCGATCAGCTAATAAAGCTGTTATAACTGCCAATTTATTTTCTTTCCACTTTTCGTTTCTATAAAATTTTATGCAATGAGTCTCGTCTAATTAAACTCTCACTGTTCCATGTCAAAGATATAATTATAATTATTTGATCATGACTTAAACGCATTCGTGAGATCTTTTTTCTATTAATTACAGCTTCTTCCAAATATATGTTTTTTTACGTGGAATTAAAAAATAACACTTATATAGAGGGAAAGAGAACGAGATTGCAGATTTTTTTGTATCTTGCATAATAAGTAATCGCGCACATTCCGCACATGAAAGAGTAGACAAATAGAAATCTATCTAGCCACTGCAACTATATATTCCCGGTACACAAATGCGAGATTTGATTTTATAAGCAAGCAGGAGACAAATAGAAAATATCAAAAAAGAGGCTACAGGTGAGAAATTCCTATTAAAACAAAATGCAAATATTCAAAATCAGCCAAAGAATCAAAGAAGAATCTATTGATATTTAAAAATATTTTAAATTTATAAATTTTATGTAATTAAATTTTGGTTGCATATATTTTTACGTATTTCTTTCATACAAATAGATAAGAAAGTTTTTAACCTTTTACAGTACACGATTCTTTTATTAATAAATTTTTTTATAGTTATACTTTATAAAAATACAAAACTATATGTTGAATTTAAAAGTAAAAATAGCATTTTTTTTAAATACGTGCCATCTTTGTAATATTATATATGCACTATTAAATAAATAAATAACATGAAACGTGTTTAAACAATTGTATAGAGAAAAAAAAAGGAATATCATAGAATGCATATGCCGGAAAGAATGGCGCGTAACGCAAGATGGCCGTGAGAAACAGTTCCACCCACGTTTCGATGCTCGCATGCGTGCTCGACGGTCTCATATATTGATTCACCGAACCTCTTTCGGCATCGAGAGCGATGGTGTGGACTTCCTCGACCGGCATCGAGCTCTCCATTGCCTGTGAATTGCCACGTTTTCCGGAAAATCACACAATATAATATGTCGCATTTCGTGCTTAAGCACACAATCCCCTTTAAAAACAGTTTCTTTCAAGCAATTGCCTGTAAGCTTCTGAGTTGATTTTAAAAAATGGCAAAATATGATCACATTTTTCCTTATGTGTAACAGTAAGATTATTTCTATTTCAGAGATAAGATTAATAATAGCATTAAATCTTGTAAATTAAAGCTAATTTCAAATTAAATTCTTGCAAACTTTAAATTTTTAAAATTTTAAATAGATTATTTAAATATAAATTACAAATTATTAATTTAAATTAGTTTAAAGTTTTTCAAAGAAATGATTATTGATTATAAAAACATTTAATGGTGACAACTGAAAAAAATTACGATTTTTCAGATTGCGACTTTCTATCAAATTTTTGTTAAAAGAGAATTGAGTTTATTGTTCGACAAAAACATATTCTCCTTCGACCTACAATAAAACTGCATTATTTTATACAACTATATGTAAGACGTAAATCTCATGACAATATCTTCTTGATTGCGCAGCTCTTAAAAGCGATCAATCAGCGCGATTATTACTTCCTTCTTCTCGAAAACCCAGAGATATTTATATCTTTTATATTTATATTATGCGTGTTTTCCGTTAGTGTAAAATCTGTTATGTAGTAAGCAATTATCTGCAATAAGCAATTATATATTTTTTACAATTAAAAGGAAAGGTATTTAATCCTTGAACCAATTAAAAAAAAATTCGTAATAAAAATTCGTACAATTAAATTAAATTGGTACCGAATTAGTATCGATGATAACTATAATAATATTTCTTATTAATTCGTCGTATAATAAAAAGCGATTAAAATTTTGTTAATGGCCTCTCTTGTCGATGGAATAATTTTCTATATTTTACTGACGCAATTTGTGTGACGAGAAAACTGATCGAATCGACGAATCAATCGTTATCAAGCATTGCAAACAAATAAACCAGTCACTTAATCTCAAATCGTGTGTTATTCAATTACATTATATATAGTATATTAAAGAGCATATGAATAGCAGATTATAATGCAAATATTAGTTGTGAGAACGATGTATGTGTGGAATACGATTGCAACTTTCAAATTAGTCTACGTAACAAGATACTAGTACGCGTTCTATAAATTTACAAATAATTTTTTTATGTCAAGTACGAATTTTGCCAAATTACCGTCCGTGACAGCCGCATATTTCAATCGACCAGTTTGTTTCTTCGATTTGATGAATATCTGCCGTTATACCAGCACGCGCGAGAATTTTTCGAGACCAGTATAATTCGCGCGGACACGTGCCGACATTAGATAATTAATTAAAATTCGCCTCCCCTTCTACAGTGCCCCTCGTCCCCGTCGCACGTTTTCCTCCAGAACCACACAGAACCGGACAGCCAAACCGACTAGTTTCGAAGTCGTCAGGCGGCTCGATCGTAATTAAGACCGGTCGAACCTGCCTCACCGAACGTCTTGCATAATCGTTCGTGTGCGTTTCGTATAGGATGCGCACTCCTTTCCGCGATCGAATCTTGCGGCGAGTGAATAATCCTCTCATTGCGCCAGACGGAAAGTGATCCGGCCAGTTCGCAGCGCGATTACATTTTATCTCGATTAATTCTCTTATTTCTCGCGTAATCATATGGTTAGGAAATTAATTCTAAATTTGGCAGAATGGAAGGAAAAATGTACGAAATAAATGATTCTATAATTTTTGTAAAAATTTCAACGTCAGTATAGAATACTATCAGATAGATTATAATGATGTGATATAGACGATGCCTCTCCTCCCCAATAAATAATGAGTAATAATCTATATGCTCGAGAATTATACATTGTCGGCAGTCAAACGATTTTTGTAGAGATTCCATGCGTGATTTATTTTCGGAAAAAGACCGAAAAGAGTCGCAATGTTCAAGGACAACCTGTATCTGTTGTAAAAAATGCGACGAGTTGTAACTGTCAAAGACTGTGGATTTAAAATTGAAAAGTCGTTACATCAGAAAAGACTGTACAACAACATATATATATATATATATATATATATATATATATATATGCATATGTGTTTTCGTCGACACGGGTCCTCCTTTCCCCGTCGTTCAGCACGTGGCACCGGTTGCTCATCCTCTCACTCTGAGCAGGAAGGCGAGAGATATCGTAAGACACCAAGCAGACGACGTGTACTTTCATCGAAATTGACGAGGGAGCGAAATTTACCTCGCATCGTCTGATGTATGTCCCACGGCGGATTTGTGAATAATTTTTCATAGACAGGAGAGATAGAAATTACTCTTATCTCTCTCTTTCCCTCGGACACGTGTTATGAAAGCGCAGCATGTACATATATATAAGATTTGAGAAAGTTACTGGTATTTTAATCGTAAACTTTGTAGAAACTTCGTAAACTTCAATTTTTTAAATAACGAATCAAAGAAAAGGATGAAGAATTTATGTGAGAATTAATAAATTGCAATTCCGATCATTTTTTCTCGGCAAAATTTAATGCTTATTTTTTTATTGTGCTGAGAATAGAAATTAACGACCCTCGCGGCGTAATAAAACGTTCACGTTTATCAATCACTCGGATAACAACTCTGGATCTCGGAGACATATACCGCGAACGAACTGTTACACGACTGCATCGTCGGTGCATCACGCCCGCGTATCGCGATACATCAGCTTGATGGATTGATGGATTCCAGCAGGCATCTATGTAACGTCGTCGTCTTCGTCGTCGTGAAAAAGTGTCTCCGCGCCGAGGAGAGATGCCTATATCGTTTATCTATCGAAGCGTGCAAGCGTAATCGCGGGCGTAAAGACGTGCGTTGGACGCATTAATTATTCACGGCGATTATCTCAGTAAAAAACGAAGGTATTCTCGATATTTCGCGCGTACTTCTCGTAGTTTGTAGTCGTAACTGTTGTAGCAAAGGTCGAGCATCCCCGGAATTTCGAGCGAACGGCGCGCATTCGCTCGAGTCCGATTATTCACGGCACGCTGTTATTATTTGCGATTACTCAAGTAACGCAATCCGCGAGAGGAATTCGTGAATGGAGTACTCCTAAAAACTATTCTGCACCTCGTTAAGCGCGGAATAAAATACTCGCGATAATGCGACATGACTTGCGAATTGAAGTTCTTGTTAATAATAATGCAATTTAAATAATTTTTGTTAATTACAAGAATTGTAACTGTTTTATTACATTTCATTAATTATATTTATTATATATATATATATATTTTTTTTTAATTTAATAAATTCCAAATAATTTAAACTTAAGATTTGCTTAATCTAATATTAAAATGATTATATTATTTATTAGAGAAATTATTTGCAAAGTTTCTTCGTCATAATATTATCGTCCTTTTCTGCGAACCGATAAAGAACATCTTTTGTCTAAAAACCGATACATGTGTAAAATATTTCAAACAGAAAAAATGTGCTTGTTTTATATTGTTAAGGAATATCTTCAAAATATTAATGATAAGTTATCGAATATCTCTCCAAACAGTAAAAAGATTCAATTCTATAATTTGCAGATAGAGAATTATGGCAAAATAATGAAATGTCCAGATGAACTTCTTGATTGAGAAGAGCGCGTCTTTGAGTACAACATAGTAATTACCATTGCAGCAATCCCTGTAGTAATATGAAAATGCTATACCCTAAATAGAAAATTGCGCTACCGTGAGTAAGTACCGCTACGAGAAAGAGGGAAAGAGAGAGAAAGGGAGCGCGTATGTATTTGGTATCTAACGAAGTGCGCTTTCCGCGTTGCATAGTTAACGAGCGACGAGAAGCTACCAATAAAGGAGCTTCCGCGAGGAGAAGGCATTCTCGAGTTGCCGGCTCGCTTCTTATAAGAAACCACGAATGTACACGTGCGAATATATACGTGCCCGGCACCTCGTAAGCCGCGGAGAACGGAGTGCGGAACCGCTGCATCTCGTGCGAGATGCACCTTAAGACACAACGACGTCTCCTCGCTCGAGGAGAAAGGATTTTAGCCGGGGTCGTCTACGTCGTCTCTACGCGGGACACCATGGGAAAAGATAACCACCGACTAATAGGGTCATTACGGGCCAAAGTGTACGCGCTGGGCCAGGAAAAATTCGCGCCGGGATTTCCCACATCGTCGGCATCGACGTGCAACCTGGCGATGCAGACCCGATTGGTTAACATCCGATGGCTCGACCGATTAACTCTCCCGGATGAAAGTCGAGATTGGACTTTTTTCTGTTTGCGGTTCATTCGATACCGTTGCGGAATATGCATGTTAACATATTAACTAAATGTGATATACATATATAATAATATTTATATCATAATTAGCATATATTATAATTTGCATAGCTCCCGATCCTCTTTAGATCGAAAAGTTTCTTATAAAGCCGATTAACGCTCTGTTTTGCAGCATATACATGCATTAAGGAATAACGAAAATTTGTACGAACTTGATTGCTCCGATAATTCATTTTTGTGAGCAAAATATATTTTTGCAAAAATATATAAGAAATAAATTGCAAAAATTAAAGATCGTATTATATCATATGGCTGAATATATGTAATGTTATAAATAAATTAATCGTATTTTTAAAAGTAATTGCTCGACAAAAGAAGAATAAAATTCTATTATATAATATATAATTAGATCACACACACATATTAAATATTAAATATTAAAATATTAAGAGTTAAATATTCAAATATTATTTCAATATCTATAAAAATTGAGAAAATAAATATATATATATATATATATAAATAAAAAATAAAAGACGATCCTGCAAAAATGCGAGCGCCGATTTCAATATACCGATAAGGCAACGACAGAAACCGGATCGTCTAATCGATCGTTGATCGCTTAATCGCTGAACGGTAATCGATGCTACCGGTTTACGACCTCGGACAGCTACGAACATAGATAGAAGGATTCGAGAAAGGCATAAGTGTAACGATGTTCCTTCCTACGATCGTGTTTTCTCGTCCGTTCGTAGATCTCGTATCATGTCGAGTAGCCCTATTAAGCGTTAGTCATCGATTTGTTGAATCAAATATCGAATCAACAAAGAGCTTCTGTCTCGTAAATCGCATTTTTCGAACGAGCAAGTCGAGTACCAGGATTATTTTACAAATCTACTTTTCTACACACGCTAGGAGCTGTTATCTATTATGTTATTCGGATAAGTCAATATTTAATTCTCGTTAGATCTCGTGCATGCATGCATGCATGCATGCACTCACCATAGTTCGCTTAACTCGAGAGAGAAGTTTACATTGACCGTTTACCGGGTTCGTCCCCCGAACCGGCTCTGCTTCGCGAGACGCGAGACTTAACGTGGGCGAATTCACGTGGCGGAAGTCGACGGACGGACAGGTAGATGTAATCAAGCGTACAGATATCGTAACAGGTACCCTAATCCCATCCTAGCTTTCTATACCGCCCGTGGCGAGAAACCGCTTGCTGTGTATGTGTATGTATTAAGATTCCGACAACCGCGATTGTGATTCCACAAGCAATTTGCAATACGTCTTAACCACTTAAGCAAACAACTCACAATACGCATCAACTAATGAATCCGTGTCCGTGTTTTATACGGAGCTTATTTGTTCTTGTACTAATTATGTACGATAGGGCATTTCTCATATCGTTTCCCCTTCTTGCTCTTTTTTGCCGAGAGTTTATTCTGTCGCACGTAAATAGATATGCATATATAATACGCAAATAGACGTGCGTAAAGTGTAAAGAAAGACTGCGTGAAATATTGATTTTATTGGACTTCTCTAAGCAAGAGTTAATGGCAACTTTAACCCTTTACTGCGCACTATCTTGATCTTCTTGGATAAAGAAATATATATATATTTCTTGCGACACGCAAAATTGTAACTAAACTCTACATTAATAAATAGGTTAAAAAAAAGAAGCATACGTAAAATTAGTCAGGCTGAAATATGATAAAAAATAACGTTTAAAATTGCAACTATGTAACATTAATTCGCAAAAATTAAAACGCAAAAATTCTCCGCCGATTCCGCAGAATCTTTTGAATTTCGACTTTCTCCAAGTATCAGATTATGAGGCCTAAGGCAAGACAATATATCTCTAGGCCTTCATGTCTTCAAATTTTCACTTTTTACGATTTCTGTTGCTTAATACCGAGAGTCCACATGTGCCGAACTTTCATCTTTCTGGGAATAGACACTAGTTGCGGCGATCTAGCTTGAAGGATCAGCCTCATAAGATTGCCTTTTTTTCTCTTTCTCGACAATTAGCGTGCTCTTAACAAATCGTTGCTGATCGGTTCTTTTTTAACCCGCTTCCCGTCATTTTCTCCTTAATGCACTCCTCCGTTTAATAAGCGGGCCGTAACTCTTTTCGACCTTTTTTTTGCGCGTACCGTTTCGTTCCTCTTGCATGGTTCGATAACCGCTCTTTGTTTCTCGCTCGCGCTTTCGACAGATTCACAAGGGGCCGGCGGCGACGCGAACCATCGGAAAGTTTCTGCGTTATATACTTTCCTTCCTTGTTAATTTTATCGGACGATTCGGACAATGAATAATATATCATAAGGCCCGTGTGACCGAACGATCGCGCGGCTTTCGGAATATCAGTATATCGCCTCCGAGGAAGCAGCCCCTGCGTAAGTTTCAAATTTATGAGAGTGATTAATTTTCAACAAGCCGGACCTCTTGTCGCGGATCTCCACACACGATCATGTGTTATGTCGTATACATTCATTTGTCTCTTCTCTTCATCCTCTTCTCTCCCGTAAATACGTAGGCGAATGCCCCATATGTGACCAACGTGTGTATGAAATCACGCATGAGACAAGAAGAATAGAGTTAATAAATCAAGATTAAATTTTTTTTTCCGTAGTGATTTAGTGTCAGGATGACTGCCATTGATAGAAATCGATAAATTCGCGGCACGAAATAAAATATTTCGTTTTATTCCATGTTTTCCTATCTTCTCAACTTTGCTTAGCATCGTTTATTACAATAATATTAATATTAATATTATTAAAATTATTAATATTATTAATATTAATATAACCGTGCAAATATTGACAAGTTATAACATGTTAATCTTCATCTTATTAAAATACAAAAGCTATTAACTAATTTTTTTAATTAAAACATAATTCGAATCGTGCAACTAATTTATGTGACTGTCATCAATGTTAATAATTTTCATATATATGTAATTCATCGGAACGATCATCGCTCGATCAATATTTTTCGCAAAATTTCGTGCTCAATGAGATACGGCGGTTTTGCCGCAAGTATATAGAAAAATCCACGAGTGGCACGGCTTAATCGCGAGATATTAAATTTGCATGTTGCCTCTCTCGAGCATGTTTGCGCACATAATTCATACACTAATGATACGTTAAATCCCGGGTTAATTGCCGGGGGTATCGATCACAAAATATGCAAGATCAATATACACACATTCACAGAATGCACGCGTGCAGTGAGAAACACAGCAGTAGATGCGCGGTCGATGTATGGCACGGCGACGCACGTGGCAAGATCTCGGCGCGCCTCCGAAGATAATCGCCCGTCAGAATGCAGTTAACCCTTGCGAACGCCAATCTCTCCTCTTTTCTCCCTCCCCCGCCAAAAATGCAACGGAGTAACGCGAGATAAGGACTCGCGACCAGATTGTACGGTATGGATAATTATTGCGAAATGCAGGCAACACACGCGCCAACCGCGTCGCGTTCGCGTGCGAGAAATCGATTTAATGCATTAGATTATCCGTGAGTTGCGTCAGATGAGTGTTGCTCGGTATTTTTAGGCATGCAAAAATCTATGCGTAAATCTAAAAAAAAATGCACCTTTTGAACAATTGAATCGTTCAGAATTCTAAAATTTAAATATCAAAAATATATATATATAATATTGAGATAATTTAAAGTTCCAAACATTTAAAAATTCTATACGGATAAAAATCTAATTTTTCTAAGAATCAAAAAATTATAAAGATATTTCAAAAATATGACATTCTTGTTATATTTTGGTTCTCAGAAATCTCAGATATTTTAAAATACAGGATGCAACAAAATAGCAGGAAACAAAGTTGACAATGAAGCGTATCTAACAATAAGTGTTGGAAAATGTGAACATTACAATATCTCGAGGCATATCGCCACTGTTGATACAGCGATATCCTGGAATGATTTTCAAAAGACAATCGGCTGTTAGCACGCACAAGCAGGACGTCTAATCGTGGGGTAACATTCTCTCCTGACATAATCGCAATGCGATTGCAGTCGCAATGCTATAGATGTCAGACAATAAAATTTATGGTCCTCCTTGGGGTTATAAGAAACCTCGGTGTCTCTATTTCTATACATTTTTTCCAAATGCTTTAACATGCGTTTATTATTATCCACATTGTATTAATACTTGCTTTGGCTTACTAGGGATCAGATGATCCACATTTATTATTTTCAGAATTCTGCATATGCATAATTCTGAAAATAACTTTAAAAATTGTTTATCGCATATATAATTTTTTTATATTTTTTCCCGGTAATTTCAGAAAAATAAATTTGAAAAATATTCAACTAGTTTTATGATTTTATTAAAGGGTTTTATATATTTTAATGCGTTAAATATATTCTACAGCCATTTAAAATCATCCACTTCCGTTATTTTTGCAAAAAAAAAAAAAGCAGTTACATTTTGTCGAGCGGCGTAACCGACCATTCGTTCATGAGAGGCACAAGTTGCAGTCGCGGGCGTGAACGTTGCGCAATCGGTGCACGTGCGTGCAACGCGCGAGACCGATGCAGGAACAGGGTGGACCGTCCCGTCTGTTACACGCCGCGTGCAATTAGACGCACGAGAGAGAATGAATGCGGAGCGATGCTAATTTATATATGAATAACGGTACACGGAGCTACTGTACTACTCGCGCTGGTTCCCGATTTTTTTTTCTCGTCGCGTTTCATTATAGCGTAGAAATCGAATTTATTATCGCTCGATACTCGCATTCTTGTAGGAAATACGCTTCGATCAAAACGTGTGCACAAGTGTCCGCAAAAAGTTAATTATACGTCAGAAGAAATCATATGTCAATAAGTATTCAAATTAATCATATAATCTTTGATTTAAAAATCTAAGCGTGCCTAAATCCTCAAACAAAAATATCAAAAGCATAAATAAAAAAAATTCAATATAGAGTTACAATTGAATAATAAATCTCTATACCCAAGATATATATTTCGTTGCAATAACATCCGAATTAAATATCATCTTTAGATACCCCCCAGAGGAACAATTGAAATACAGATTCAATAGAGATTTGCATATTAAATATGAGGAATGTGTCTCGCACGATCGACCTATTGCGCACACCGATACAGACAAAGGCCAAACTGATTTCTCCGAATTTGCAGCTATCGACTCGGGATGAATCCTCCCGATCGTAGATCGACTTAGATGAACTTTCTAAAGCATAGCAACGGCCGCTCATACATACACGTGAGAGACTAGACAAAAGAGTCGCTCCTACAACATCCTCTCCGCCTGTCGCAATGCATGCGCGCCAAGACAATCGCCGGTCAGAATGCAGGTAGGGCGTCCGATCACGAGAAGGGTCCCTCTCCTGACACGAGCGCAACAGCCGCGATAGGTGCAACGCGATAAAGACTCGCTGTGTGTGCATCGCCACGCAGATTGCGCCGAGAGCGCGCAATCTCGGCGCGGCCTGCAATTATTGCGAAATCCGCGGGGCACGCGTGAGAGATCGGCACTTTTCATCTGATGCTGCACTCTCTTCCCCCCCCCCAACCCCCTTCTCCGCGTCATTATCATTTTTTTGGAATAGCGCGACTTTTCCCCGGCACTTAATCCCTGGCACGCCCGAACTGATTAACACATTCGCGTGTTACTACTCAGCAGCCACTTTGTAATCGAATCGAGCGTGCTTACGCGATCGCTCGATATGCATCTGGTAACGTTTAGCTGATTAGCATACACTCATATTTTTTTGATGCATAAGATGCATAAGATATTGTTTATATGCAAGAAGAGCTTTCATACATGTAGTACGGGATGTAATATATAGATCTGAGCTATTCTTATCAACACGAAATAACGTATCTATGCAAATAAATACCGACTGTTTAATATGCAGCGAGTGAATTAATGCAACGCAGATTGCACCTCTATTCTCGATGATACGAAACTCGTAAGAAACTTTCATATCAGCGGAATCTTGTGAATTTTATGCATTTAACGAGACTAAGATAATGAATAAAAATGAATTTGCAATAAAAGTATTTTCTCCCACACATATCTCGCTTATCATTTAAAAAAATTATAATTATCATAAAGAGTGCTACTGACTCGACAATAAGAAATCTTGAAATTCTTATTTATAAGAATAATGACATAAAACGCACTGCTTTTTTAATTAAATATTTATAATAATAGCTAAGTAAATTTGAATCTAGAAAAATGACGTAAAAATCAAAATAAACGAGATGCGTCCGCACGAAATGAAACAATCATAAATAATTGCTAATTATCGAGCACGTTCACTCAATTAATCAATTGATCCATCGAAGAACAACATTCGCCTCCGTTTTTTTTTTTTTTCGCACGCAAGGGTAATTAAATGGCAGCTTCTGCGGCTTTTTCATCATCGAACAAGTAATGTCGGCCAATTAATGGGATCGCGTTGTTTATCGCGGAGAGCGATATCGATTCTCGGTCGATGGCGCGCGCAATGGAAAGCCGAAACGGAAATCCAACTCGGCGAAGTCAATGGAGCGCAATGTAAAGTCAGAACCGGTTACGGCGTTAGCTGTAATTGCTACG
The DNA here is from genome assembly GCF_030444845.1 of Prenolepis imparis. Classification (NCBI taxonomy): domain Eukaryota; kingdom Metazoa; phylum Arthropoda; class Insecta; order Hymenoptera; family Formicidae; genus Prenolepis; species Prenolepis imparis. Next base: position 16,576,888 of record NW_028141166.1, on the reverse strand, counting down.
TGTGCATTTAAATGAAGGAGACGAGGAGAGGCACGATCGCGGACAGTCGTTGCTTTGCAAGGAGCAACGGTTCTGCAACTACTACTAGAAGTAAACGAGCGTGAGCTAGCGGAAATAATCCCGGCGAAAGTGTTATCGAAAACCGACCGAACACAGTTATCGGGCATTCTTGAAAAAAAAGCGAATATACAACTTGAAATCGAAACGGGATATACATCTCGCATAAATGTGCATTTTTTTCTTATTTCTTATGCATTATGTATTTTGGAGACGAAACGCGTCTCGTCTCCAAAAAAAAAATGGCTTTCTTTTGGAGATTGCGTAAACATCTAGAATTCGCCAATGCTGCATGTTCGCGAGAATTTTTGTCTCATAAATTAATTCGTCACAACGAACAAATCAACCGAAGGATTCTGGAAATGCTAATTGTTTGTCGTTTCGAAACACGCGCGATGCTATTATCCGCGCGACGGACGCGAATTCGATTAATATTTATAAGTGTATAATATCTATAAATATATGTATATCTAAATATGCACGACGCGCGAATTCGTCACGCCCGGATCTTTCCAAATGCGAGTGCACGTTTCCGTATTTCTGGTCGTCCTTGCATAACAGACGTCATCGTTGTCTCGCGAAAACTCTGTCAGAAATATGCAACTTAATTTTCGACGGAGAGAAGTCACGCGATAAGAAATATACGGAAGATAGTTTTTTTTTAATTTTATACAGGCGTGGGCAGAACTTATTCGCGGCGGGAAATATCATCGACGCGTAAAATCAGCTGTGACAATTTTTGCCGGTCTCCTTATGATTTGAAAACGCGATTAACGATACAAATTGGCGATTGATAAATTTATCAGAAAGAATATTCCTCGTATTTTTCTGAATTTATATTATAATTATCACAACTCGGACCTAAATTTATTATAAAACAATTTTTTTTTAAATTTATTTATAAGTTTATATAGCGTATCAAATATTTATACATTGACTACGGATTATGAATGTTTGTGTCTCATATAAATTATACATGTTTTCATCACATGTGTATTTTTGCCAATTTCTTGTACGTGTGTATTTCCATACACATATATGCATGATTTTGATTGTTATATAATTTATATATTTGCAAGTATAAAATATTCAAATATTTTTAAGTGATTTAGAGAAGAGATTTATATTTTCAGTTTTTATCAATTTCTTTGTAATATTTTTTATCGCATTTCTTATTTTTCTTTCTTTTTCCTCGTCATTTATATATTCTCCATGCTCTCGCAAAATATTTATCAAATATTATTTGTATATATCTCACAGAGAGAAGAGAATTTTTATGTTAATTGGCACCGTAAGCGAATAAGCGCTCCTCTTTAAATCACCGCTCGCCAAACGGTGAAGTCATAGAATCGCTAACGTTGGCGTCCTTGCGCTGGGTTACGTGGTAACGACGACGAAAATCGATGGTATAGTTGGCAGTGGGTCGTCGCAGGATAGGATAGGTGAAACGTAACGAAATGGGTGAAGGTGAAGGACACAAAGTGGCAGAGCAAGTGATACAAATATTCGGTAATCGCTCGCAACGATCGTCCTTGCATCGATCACATCGGTAAAAATCGATTCGACCGAAGCGACGAAACTCGGCAAGATGAAGTTAACGATGCGGATGCGCGCAGATAACATATCTTGGTGAACTTCTCGGAATCTCGTAGGGACGATCGAAAGACCAGTGAAACGCGTGGGAGAATTCATAAAGAATGCGCTTGTTCGAGCATACAAGGCTAACGAGCTCGGTAGTTTGTTTAGATTTTAGATAATAGACGCCAGTGAATAAAAAGATTTAAAAATAAGATATAAGAAAATAATAATTATGTTTAATATAATTATTCGCTGTGTGCTACTATGTTTATTTTAATATCGAACACTTTAAATTTCGAATTATAAGACCGTCTGATATTCATCTTCACGCTTTTCCCCTTCTGGTTTTCATCGATTTTTCTCAATATCCATAATTTTTCTTCCTCTTCGCCGCGTTTTAATCTAACTTGACTTTAATCGAGAAATACACTTAGTATCTCAGTAATCAGACTTCAAAATTCAACATATTCAAAAAGAAATATCGCGTTCAATATAAGATAGCATTTCAGTAATAAGTTGGATTTTCTGTGTCTCTCTCTATATCTCTGAATACATATCTATCTGTCAGCCAATCAAAACAGTCCGTTAATAACTGATGATTAAAATCAATTATAATTAAATCTTCGAGATTTTTAAGCATTATTTTTCGATGCAAAATAAAAAAAGCGATATCATAGATAATATTTTCTCGATAAAGTTTTTAAAAGTAAAACTACTTGAGAAAAAAACTTTCACTCTCTCTAATACATTAAAAACTTTTTCGTAACTGTTAACTTGGAGATGAACATTAAGCAATCAAGCAATAATTCCTCTAACAACTAATCGTTAGAGAAAATTTATGATTGACAAATAAAATTTTTTAAGAGAAATGTCCGCTCGTCGACAATGTTGGGACACAGTTGATCGAGCTAATTAAACGGCACAAAGCAGAGAAAGCGATATCAAGTAACAAGTCCTCTCGGCTGCAGGTCCTTCACGTTAGAATACTCACGCGTGAATATATCCGCGTGAGTTATCGGTCGCATTAATCAAGCACCAGGGGAGGAATCGGACGCGCGCGAGTCAAGGAACAGTTGGCAGGTTCGGGCTCTCGACGAGCTAGAGCTCATTTGCCGCGGGATCCACGCGATGATCCGCGAGATGAGGAAGACGTCGGGGCTGATTTAGATTTCTCCAAATACACACGAGAGACAGAGTCGATTATGAGAGCGGCGCTAATGCGCGCGATTTATGGACCGTCATTTATCGGTCTGCGCATCGGTGCGAATCAACTCGCGGAATTACGGAGCGCAGCTGTCAAAGACTTCGGCGGCTCTTTCCTTGCGAAGCATCTGTTGATGAAGAGTGCGCGCAAAGCTTGCGCAAACCCGCCGCGCTCGATGAGCGCGCCATTAATTAGCGGCGCGATCCGCCGTAAATTGAGACGTATATGTATGTACCGGGGTGCCTGTCGATGCCTGTCAGAGAATCGACTCGCAACAGTCTCCAGGTGAACGGCGCAGCAACACGAAAGCGCTGACATTCGCCATGTGTGCTGAGATGTTACGCGAGCGCTTGCGGCCCTCCGCGATTCTTAAGAGATGCTCTTCAATATCGCGCTTCGACGCGATTTTTACTCCGTACCCTTTCTTTCAACAGCTAGCGGCGCATCGAGCGGTGAAAGTGTAAAGATTGGACTATAGACGTAGAATTAGAGTCGCGCAACATTTCGTATCCAATGTTACATTTATTATAATATAAACGGGGATATATAATTAATTATCTCGATAAATGTGTCACTATCGTCATTATACCTTCATGTTTCGGATATATAATAGAAAATCCGAGTGAACATGTTTCGAATAAATGTCTAACGTCGTACTATCTATTTCCGCGGATGACTAGATTCTGATATGATTAATAACCGTTACCGATCAACAAGACAGCGAACGAGAGATCCGAACAATAAACTGCAATCCGGATGCTGGAGAACTTGCGATGATGGCTGCCGGGAAAAGCCGCGGGTCACGACGGCTCATAGATCACAGTTAAGTGACGAGGAAGGAAGAGAACGCCACAGGGCTGGAAACGCTAAACCGGCGAAGAACCTGGCTTTCGGGGTCGATGTTGCTAAAGATTTCGATTTCTCTTTGAAATTTCTCTACACTACTGATGTTGCTTCCAGTCTGGACTAAGGCACTCGACCCAGCAAGGAAAAACAGAGAAAAGGGAAAAGATAGAAAGTTGGAAGAAGGAAGAAAGATAGCAAACGATAAAAGAAACGGAGGAAGAATGTGAAAAGCCAAAAAATTTTTCCAGACAAACAAATCAAGATCAAGAGATTTCTTGCTTTGAGAAAAAGAGAATACGGATTTAAAAAAAAGTCTAATTACATGCAAAAATATCTGTGAAGAAGAAAACGGAGCAGAAAATTAGATTTAAGGATAAAGGAATAAAGATCAAGAGAAAAATGAAGTTTCTTTCAGAAATAGTTACTTATAAAATCTCACTTTTTACTTTGTTCTTTCTCGTCTATATTTGGGAAATCAATAAAGAAACGAGGAACTACCTGGCTTTAAAAAGACTTGAAAAACAAGATGGAGACATTAATAGCGAAAAATCACGAGGAAAGGATCCAAAAGAAAAGAGAGAGAGATGAAATGTAAACGAGATAAATAGTACATGACGAAGAAGAAGAAAAAGGCGTGACGGAGAAAGTAAGACAGGTCGAGGAGATAAAAGAGAAGGAGTTTAGACCGACAAGGTCGACTCGCGAGTGAGAAAGAGGTAGACGGGGAAAAAGAGGCGAATGGTAAAAAGGAAGAGGCAGAGTGCGTGCGTGCGTACGTGCATTCGTGACACGACGCACGATAGAGTCTCTCTTTGCTTCGGTATGTGTCGGAAACGGAGCTGCAGGCAAGTTTCGTGACCCCAAAAACGAAGATCCGCCAGATAGGAAGAGACACACCGGTAGTGTTGGAAGTAACGAAAATGTCTTCGATCGACCTGGCGAGCCGTGGCCGATTTGCCCGACCACGTCAAATCCCAAGATGTCTCTTCGCGCGTTAAACATGGTCCTGCCTTATTCGCGCGTGACAATAAACACCTCGTAAAACGCCGCGGTATTAGCGGATGTCGGCGACAAAGCCAAAGCACATGTTAGTATCGGCTTATTTCATCACACATATATAAACGGATGTGTGCTAAAAATTATAAGTGTTATGTACATTACGATAGCAGATGCACATCGCACGCGATTATAAATAGGAGTGGATAGTAAGGGAAAATTATCCAACTACCCCTTAGAATTTATATATTGCTCTATTTTGTAATATCTATATATTAGATATCAATTTCTAGAAATGCAACAGTGCATAATAATATGCTATCTTCCCCTTCCCGGCTATTGAGTAATATATATCTATAAAAAAGATATAACATTCAAGCAGCATCGCTGCACCAATTCATATAGCTTTAGGAAGCCAGCCAGACGGCGCGGAATGGATTTTCGGTAAAACACGAATGCGCGACCCGTAGTGGACAAGGTGTTCGAATCTTCGCGATCGGAAGAACCCGGTTGGAAAATTGTACACGAAGTTTGTTCGCGTACACGAAGTAGTGTAGCGTGCGGCGACGAGTGATTTAGTCGTCTCAGATCGAGGTCCGCATACCGAACGACTGTGTGACCGAATCGCGCGCGCACGGAACCAAGTAACCAGGTATCGGGACCCCGTTGTTGGGGCCACGGGGCCTCCAAGGCCGTCAAGCTCGTAAAGTCGACTCGTGCCTCTCCCTCGCACCGCCGCTCCGCGTCGCAGCGAAGCGGATTTCCAGCGCGCGACACGAAGACGAGAGCGAATGATAGACGCCTCCGCGATCCGCGCCGTGCCACGTAACCCTGAAATTTATTAACCCTTTTCGAAGCATCGGCGAAGATTTGTGAACGTTGGCGACACTCGGCGTGTGATTAGAATTTTGCCACCGAATAAATTTGAAATCGCGTTTTCTTTTTCTTTTTTCTTTCGAGAAAAATCGAGACTAAAATTTGCAACTTATTAGAATTATTTTTTCTGTTATTTATATAATAAAATATATTTTATTAAGATGTAAGCAATGCACGCTTGAGAGAGGGGAATTATTCATTTTTATCGAGGTAAATGGAAAAATTATTTAAATTAGTATTATATCATTTAGAGTTAAGTATTCATTTATTAAAAAAATGTGACACAAGCTCGAAATCTCAATTAAACGTGTTCTCCAACTTCTGGAGAACATCGTGTCGTTTGATGAGTGCAATGTTACGCGACATTTATATCAAGATATACGGGAATGTTTTTTTTTTTCAGACGATATGCACGCACGGGAATGCTATGATATACGACATGCAAGAATAAGTTTCGACAGATGACACAAAAATAGAGACAAGGATGACAATTTTACGACGCACGTGGATCGTGTGAAATATACCTGAATCGAGTAAAAATCATTTAATGGCCTTCTACAAGCTATATTGGCAATCGTGTTATTTATTTTGCGAACTCGCGTGTTTCTTAAAATAATAATTGTTACGGTTAAATTGCAAATCTGTTGAATCGTGTGGACACACGTCGCCATGAACATTTGCAGCCAAGTCGAAAAGGATGACCGTGTGCTCATCGACTCGCGGAATACTCAAATAGTAGCGATCGCCCTGGCGAAAGGCCAATTTTACTGTCATTCGTGCCGAATTCCCCGGCACATTCCTCATCATTCTCTCTTCCCTCGATCATGTCCTTGTTACTTCATCCGCGATATAGTGCACGGTTATATAAATATCTCCATAATTGGTACAATGAATGGAGAACTTATGTAAATAAATGTAAACTTGCGTGAGAGATTCATATAGAAATAGGCTAAGAAAATTTCTTAAAGATGTAACAATACAAGTACAACTTATTTTAGGATGGCCAATTATTTTAGAAATATGGCTCCCAAAATAGAAAAAAAGTTCTGAATGTCTTTCTCAAATATATGTATTGTATATAGAAATCGCTAGTTGTTGCTATTCGCCAAATAAAATGTTCTGCATTTAAAAAAACATGATTATCGGAATCAATTGACAAAAATAAATCTCCTATATATGTATACAATTCCTTTCACATTCCTTTTCGCCAGCTTTCAGGTCATACAGTAACATCGGTCGTTCTCGTTCCGAGATATGTATACTGTATACACGATGCTAATAAAATTAAGAATCGGGAATAATCCTCGCGCCGACACGATACCATGTTATTTCGGTCTGATGTTCGGTCTGTTATTTCGGTCGATTTAGAATCACAGGGATGAAGACTTGAATCTCGCCTCGAATGGAGAGGTTCATTAATGAGTCGGAATGACGGAAAATGTTGCGTCTTAAAGTGGAGCGCGAGCCAGGTATTTCACGAAATCGATTTAATCGCAGTCGCTGGCGCGAATCGCGAATCGAATGGCCAGATACAACACATCAGAATCGGATTTATATGCAATCAGACTAAACAGACATAAAACGTTTTGCGACATCACGAGAGGCGAGTTTAAATTTTCCACCGCACATCAACTCGCGGAGGGAAAACAGAATCTGATAGGTTTTCAACTGTCGTAAAAGAACCCGATCATTTTCGACCGGTCTGCAAACATAATTTATGCTTACGATAATGCTAATTAAAATATCTGGAAAGATTTTAAGAAACCGTACGAAAGATTTCATTTAACTCTAGCGTGGCTGACTTTATCATCCCCAGTGAATTTAATGTAAATATTTAATAAAATTAATATTCAATGTCGTATAAAAATTTGCCCGACCTCTATAACCGATTCAAAATTCACAATTCCGACGAATAGTAATTAAACTAATTAGAACTCTATGATGAAGTAAAGCTTTTAAGAAACATTTTTTCTTATCTATTTAGCAGATCGCGTATCACGCGACAAAAGCGCAGGCGAGAACAAGCATTTATAACGAGCAAATGAGTGATTCGTGCGCGAATATTAGCTGCATTTATAGAGTGTAATTACTCCGGAAATTGTAATATTAAACGACACGCCGATCTTAAAGCAGTGATAACACACTTTTGCACTTGGCTTTGCAATCTTTGAATACATTTCAAAACACTCTCTTGAAAAATTGCTCAAAAATTAGGTCAGAAAAAAATCACTAACCAGAAATTTTTCAGATGTCTGGAAATCCATCGTAGACTTCCAGCATCAAGAGCACCTAAAACAGATACATTTTTTTGATAGATATTTTTTAAGTTATTTTCCTAAAGATACAAAGCATTGTGCACCTATTAAAATTTTTATGTCACACTCTCCGTGATATAATTTCATATCTAAATAAAGTTTCATTATATGAGATACATACAAACGTAAGAGATAAATCTATATAATTAGAAAATATATGAAAAATTCTATTATCGGTGCATTGCCTTTTTCTCAATGGAAAAGCAAAAAATAAATAAGCAACGGTACAATGGCAAAATTCCAATTCCGAGCCTAACGTCAGCAACATTCACAAAGACTCCTCTCGCGAATCAGCTGCGCGTCCACCTGTTAAAAGTCGCTCGATATCGCGGCGCTCTATCCGCTTTAAAGGACGGCCTTACTCGCCCCCGTTATAAATGCGCATACACCGACACGCATCCCTAGTGTGGGTCGTCAACACACAGAGAAAGCAGTATCTAACCGCCGATATAAATCCGCCACCCCTCTCTACGGCAGATCGGACGCTTTGCACAGCTGCTTCGCCTCCCCCGCCCGCCCTTTCCTTTTATCCTATGCAACCCCCTTTGGCGGCCTCCTTCCGCCGCGGCCAGTAATGACGTCATACTGCGACGTCGTCTATGACGTCACCGTTGTGCTGCAGTTCCGTTCATCGATCGGCGAACTGCGGGGTCGCCGCAGGGGTGGCGGAAGAGAGAGACACGTCGATCGGCTCGCTCTTTGCCGTGACGACTTCGTTTCCAACGGCAGCAAACTCGTCACGACCCACGCCTTTCCGCCCTTATTTTTATTGCGCGCGCGATTTGACGTAACGAGTCGGCGTGATATGCCTGCCAACGTCTCGAAATGCTACCGTGACGGTCCAAGAGAGGACAATATTGGTATATGATACAAGATTCATCATATAAGAAACGAGAGACAAAAGATAAAAATAATAAGCACGACAGAATAATGTCATAAATAAATAATAAAGAAAAAAACAAAATAAATCAAAGTGAGAAATAAAACGAATAGAGTATAAATTGATAAGGAAAATAAAATATAAATATGCATAAACTAATATTTGTAACTAAATGCGGTTTATATATCGATACGCTATTTACAGTGTCGCAAGATTCCTTGTCGCTTATATCTTATTCTTATATTTCATTGTGTCTCGGCTCTCACGCGATGGGTTCACGGTCAACTGGTCGCGCCCTATGCGATTCCGAGTCCGCCTACTAAGGTCATCTAATTAGCATCACCGTCTTCCGAGCGTTCCGCAAGCGTATAATGAAATACTTCCGCTTTCCTATACGTTATTATATTACGTGTACCGTTTACGCGATAAGTGAAATTTTATCTAGAGCTACTATGATGAAAATTTAATATAAAATACATGCTCATATTCGCGGTTATCGCGCGCTAGATAATAAATTAAATTGTTTTCAATCTTGCATAACGCTTTCTTTTACAAATATCACCCATAAAATCATATTCCGCGTAGACGATATTTTAAAATTCCTACACGCGCGGCCACACACAATCTGCAATTCAGATAAACCAGATTGCGATAACGCACAAAGAAGCAGAAGAGGTAGTAATAGACTTAATTAACAAATTTTTTCATCCTTGTATTTTGTGCAGATATGAATGGAACCGTTATATATACGTGGGCGGAAAGAGAGTCTCCTCTTATCACAGCTTCCCGATTCCGGCTCGCTTCGCGCGTGTTGACGTAATGTTAGCGGAATTATTATTGGCGCCCGTATTATATATGAAGAGCTGCCTGACTGAACTGTTTTTGCTGCTTATGGCAAGAAATATTCACGGTCGCTTCATCCCCCGGCCCACGCTGGCCGAGGTTTTTTTCTTTTTTGCCTTATTTAGGTTCGTACGTGAATGAAGTCGTTAAAAGGGAGCGTCGGTGCGTGCGGAGGCGAATTTACCCAATTTCTCTATTACCCCATGCCTTATTTGTCTCTATTTTTTTACGGGAGCTTAATTTATATCGCACAGCTCGTTTCTTTTTTTTACCATCACGACACAATCGGGTCATCCTTATCTCTGCTATCGACTTCACAGCCTTCTCACATTATGTGTATATGTTTATTGCCCACATACATATATATTATTCGATATGAGAGAAGAGAGATAATATTTTCTTTTTATATTTATTATTATCTGACCCTAATGTGTATGTACATTGGAGCATACGAAAGCAACAAACTGTTAAATGAACTGAAAAATGAAACTGTTAAATAAAGACTAACTCTGCGAATAAGAAACTATCTTGAAATTCTATAAGAGCTCCACGTTTTCTGGTCTCATTTCTCTTGAAAAGAAATACTCGCATCGTATTGTGTATCACTGCCAAGGGTACAACAGTCGTGACTAAAGTTACTTTACGCGGAACTGAGTTATTTCAATCCTGCTTCTGTATATATATGTATATATGTACGATTTGTTGTTCCACCGTCCTTGGTGTGCACGAAAAATCTGACTCGGTTATCAATTATTAATGCATGTTGCGTGATTTTTAGGATTTTGCACAGCGATCCAAACATTGTCCATCGATTCAATTGCATGATTAATTATAGAAACATGTAAAATCTTAAAAAAATCACGAAACAATTTTCTTGTATATATTTTCGTAAGATTCTAATAATAAATTCGAAATAGTCGAAGAATTTATCAAAAAAGAGGATATCTTATACCTACATCTATTGCTCCATATAAAATATAATATAAAATATAATATCGTTTATAATTTTATTCGGTATAACATGATAAAAGAATCAGAACAAGAATTTCACCGATAATAAGCCACGTGTCATTTCTGTAATAATTCAGAAGCTCGGTCCAGGAATAACAGAAATTCGTAATTCGTATAATTCGTATTTTAGGTTGAATGCATTTAGAATTTAAATGAAAATCATAAACTAATTCGTTCTTGCTTCGAATTTCTCAATTTGCAAAAAGCGTACGCTCTATTTGATTAAACGTTCAGAAATCACCGTTCGTCCGAATCGAATTAACGATTCGAGATAGGATGCGGCACGCGTGTGTCGCAATATTTGCGTCACGCATCGCTCCGCATTTGTCCGCGTCAGCTTTTAATTGAAATCCCTCTTTCGTTGTACTCGCGGAACGCATTAAGCTGATCTACGAGCCCGCGAAGCATAGGTGACATGCCGTTTAATATCAATGTAAAAAAGCCGTCGTCGACCTCGCCGAGGAATGCCGGGACACAAGTTATCTTTCAAGCACAGTCGATCGGAGACAGAAGGAGAAAGAAAAGGAGAGAGAGGGAGAAAATAATCGGCAGATATCACAATTCTAATAAATTCCGCCACGACACGTCGACGCCATTGATTTATCATTCGTCTTAGTTATCGGCGAAGACGATTTATTGAAAAATAGGAGAGATCTCTGAGGATTGTAGATAAATTAGCAGGAAAGTCGACTTGTTACTATAGTCGCTTTATCAACGCTTTACAACAGACTTTATTTATATTGGTAGATTAAATCGCTAAATAAGCAATAATTGCAAATCGCGCTCGTAAGAATTGTCCTTTATCGCGACGAGATTCTTAAAAGATGTACCACTTTGCCAAAGTATCCTGTCGTCGTAAAGAATGATGATCGATACGTCGACTAACGGAAGATCGATATCTTCGCGGTCGCGCAATTCTCAATTTTAGTCATAATCAGTCCAACTGCATTCTTTCTCTGCGCATCGCGTAATCGCGGGATCATTAATAAGCGATCATTATTAATATCGTCATAATTCATCGGCGTTTTTATCGGCAAGACGAGTTTGCCGATCCGAAGGACGGCAGTTACGAATACATCATCGCTCTAAAAATCTATATATAATAAAAATATCTCTTCTCTCAACTATGTCTACTATAATTTTAATCTGGATGACCGCAATCAGAATATATTTATCTTGCCAATAACAGTAAAATCATTATTTTTAATTAACATACTTTTTATTTCAGATTTATCTAACATATATTTAGAATAAGAGGAATATATAAGGTACATAATAGAATTATATTGATACCGATACGATTAACGAGATATATTACAAAAATTTAAATTCCCAATTAAAATGAAAAAAAAAAAAAGATAAAATATCTCTTGTATAAATCGACTACACTTTCTCTCGGTTACAAAAGGGGATATGGATTAAAAAATTGGAGGATTGCGGGGGAGCGAAGACATATAAATATTTGGAGGTAAAAGTGAAAGCTCGCGCGAAGTAGGTCGTGCGGATGATGATGATACGTCATCGCGGAATTATCGGCGAATTGTCGCTCGATCGATGGCGCGAGAGAGAGAGAGAGAAGGCATCGCGACCAGATGATCGTCTAAATCGCAGCCTCCTGTGCGCCGTACGAAAATATTTGATTTGCGCGTTCGTTAAAGCCAACCGGATTATACCGCGTTGAATCAATACGGCACGCTTCGTCAGTGCCACCGCGTCGACTATTCTCGCGTATATATCCCGGTATTCCCTCTCGTTTCCACGCAAGCTTGAAAATAGCTTTCGATTCTAGCGTCAAGTTTAAAACAGGCTCTTCATTTCCTCCGCGGTGGCACGCAAACTAGGGTGCATACTTTGGAACTTTAGCGGTTCCGGAACCGCGATGATAAAAATCGCCGAAGATCATTACGAGTTCAGCAAGAGACAGATCCTGTTTCACTGGTGCATAAATAAAAAAGAAATAAGGTAAAATTTTTCTTATTTTCCGACATTACTCAACTCATTGTATTTTACGTTAATTGTGTATACCTATCGTCAATTATTATCGATGTAAAATTAATCACGCGCTGAAAACTTAAATATTTTTTTCCCTTCGAATTTCGTTCGAGTGAACAGACGAATTGAATCCCGACGCGGCTTTTTTTCCACGCTATTTTCATCTTTTATTTTCAATTTATTCACCGATGCAGTATTTCTATGTCGTCACCGGCCGGCGCGCAAAAAAGCTCGTGGAGGAAGCACGTGCGCGATGCGCATCCGGACATCGACAGATGCAGGATCGCGCAGTGTTATGGACATCCCTCGCGGCTTCATCGCGCATTACTGCACAGTGACATCACGTGAAATTACGCTCCGTATTGCGAAAGGTATTACGTTTATAGCGCGACAGAGCGTCGAGGTTGCGCAGCTGTTGAATTTGTAGAGAAATTGCATGTTGCGCGTTTATTCAAACGCACATGCAGAGATGCGGACATTAAATACTCTTCGAGAGTCAACGTGAGAAAATTCTCGCGTCATTCTTCTTCGAGAGAGAGCCCCTATTGTTAAGGATTATTAGTATATGTCGTTATACTTCAACGCGTTAGAAGCACATACATGCATGCATATACATATATGCATAACATATACATATTAATATGAAACACAAATTTAAAAAAAAACAGAATGCATGTATTCACATCGCGGCATGGTAAAATGTGTGCATGTATGTGTGTGAATGCAAACGTGCCTAGGTATGAATGACGCAATAAAATATGCTTTTTTTATATTAAGATTAATACCGGCTGCACGCACAGAAAGGTACGTTCGAGCACGTAGGCGAATTTGTTGACATCTGTGTATCGAGACATTTAACTCGACGTTGGCGAAACAATTACTTGTCGTCTTCTTCTCTCTCTCTCTCTCTCTTATTCTAACTCTCTCTTTCTCTCTTTGTATCTCTCTCTGCAGTTAGTATTAGCGGCGGATAGCAAACGTTGGAAGATCAATATTTTGGTATAGCGGTTCTCATGCCGCATGTCTATCATGTGTGCGCGAATTCGATGCGATTAGCTGATTGATTGTTTAACTTGACCAACTTGTTTTACTTGACAATTATTCGTTCGCAATATTCGGCATGATAAATGTTTTATAATTTATGCGTCTCGATAATTATATAAATTGATATCTAAATCAGAAAGATATTTTACTTATAATTAGGGATATTGAAGAAGAAATGCAATCATTGCAATTCGATGCAATTAATATGGTTCTATCGAACTAAATTAAAATGATTTTATCTATGCATACAATTGCACCCCCTAATTTACTCTCTAACGTTACATTATATAAAATCTCTGTAATGCAAATTTTTGCAAAGATGTGTTCAAAAGGCTGTATCAAATTCATACAAGCCGTTTTCCCATCCCTGACACCCACACAATAAGTTTTCTTCTCTTTTTATTTTCCTCGACTTGGCAATGGTTGGCCCAGTTTTTCCGACACTCGTTTCTGTAAATTTCTCGCCAGCGTTTCCATTTCCCGCGCGCGACTGTATTGTATAATTTCATTGCGTACACTGTTAACCCACGTTTGTCGCTATGAGAAGTCTGACGCAGCGTACCACCCACTACTATATGCGACACGTTATGACAGTGCTGGTGCACGTTCTCGAGCGTGAGAGGCTAAAATATTTCCGTCAGAAATATGCAAGACGCGTGCGTATTAGTCAGTACGTTGAGAAATTTTTACAATTTCACTTTTCACGAGATTAAATCTCTCTCTCTCTCTCTCTCTCTCTCCCTCTGAAACATCCAGAGGGGCCAAATTTATCTCTTCAACTAAATTAGTTTTCCAAACGTAACGAGCTCTCGACTGCTATCTTTATTATTACTTTTATCCTTTTTTTTAGCATGTTAAATGATATCAGAAAATTATAATATTCCCGATAAAGTATAATTAGACATTTTTATTTTTATTTCGCGTAAATATTGTAGAAAAGTTTATCGAATGCAAAGTATCGAGTCGCAACAAGTAAATTGGCATTTAGAATAAAATTCTAGTTTTTATAAAAAAAAAAAAATAATAATTTATCCCCCTTGGTGCGGTCATTCACCAAGTCAATCGCCGTCCCGGTATTCGCGATCGCGATGCTCGAGACTGGCGATGTCGAAGACATGGCATCGTCATCGGCGTCTTGGCACACGCCGCTACCCTGTCGTCGGCTGCGGCGTCACGCGCGCTCGCTCTCTATGTTTGCTCTATGTTTAAATTTAGACGCCGACTATTACGCGATCAGACTCGTGCCTCGACGCAATCTCGACGACGTTGCTTCCTTCAACACCTTGCGTCGCGACGACGGCGTAATGCCGTTTCCCGGAAGCAGTTGCACGAGGAAGTCGTCGTGAAATCACCAACACCGCACCGGAATGCAAAAACTTTCACGTGTCCGGATGAGTCAATGCGACATGTGACGCAGCCATTTAAATTATTACATTTTCAATAAATTAGCTATTATTATATTATTTAATTAATTATAGTATTAGATAATTAATTGTAGAATAAGCCCGTTATTTGTGCAACATCCACTTTAAATATCAAATATATGATATTTAAAGAGAACAATTATGAAATCTAATAATTGAAATATTATATTAGTAAATAATGCTATAATAATTAGAAGATATGACAAATGAAGAATTGAATAATTTATGCAAATATGATGTAAATCTAAAATTTACGTAAAGGGAAAACTCATTTTAGTTATTTTATATTTAAAGGCAATCTTACGTTAAATTTTATAGACTTACTTTTATCGTCTCTATAAATTTTTCAATTATTTCGCTTTTGATTTTCTAAAATAATTTTATTATCATATAATTATTTTAAGTATTTTACGCTTATTATACGTGCGTATTATTTCCAATAAAAGAAATCATAATTGTTTAATAAAAGCACGTTACATTTTGCGATATAAAATTTTCATAAAAAGTCTACGTATACATCTGTATACAGATGTGTGCATATATTTCATTAATTACATAACGCTTGCCTAATCCATTTTAGCGCCCGTTAATCGATCGCGTAAATATCACTGAATGCTGCAGCTGCAAAAAAACGCGTCTCTTTTGCATGCGCGAAGAATATTCTACAGAAATTTCTACATCCCTCTACCTCATCAACTTTACGTTCCACCGCCCATCGAATCGACTTCTGCGCGATCGATACGATGTATCGTATACTGTCGGGAAAGTCGAAAACAACAAAGTGTATTAAATCGCGACAATTACCTGTCTGTGGAATCTATTCAAGAAAATACTCGCCCAACATTGATCAACAATTTTCTCATTAAAATATTATTAAAGTATGGTGTTACATACGTCTCATAATAAACATTAATTAAAAAATTGCATTCTCTTTCTCTCATTTTTTCCCTTTATTATACTTGTTTTATTTATTATTCCTATATTATAAGACTAATTTAATTTCGTTTAATTTAAAAGTTGTAAAAACGAGATAATAATTCGTTTAAGAGAAAGATTGATTTCTAAAATTAAAGAATCTGTGAAAAAAATGCAGTTCTAGAGAGAGAGCTTTATATATACTTCGATGAAATAAATTTCATATTTGTCTAAATTAATAGAGAAGCTGGTTATAAAAATAAAAATAATGGTTGTATGTTACTGTAGAATCAATATTATAAAAATACGTAAAGATCTTCCCTTCCATATATATCACTAATTAATCAATTGCAATATTAATATTAATAGCACTAATATTAATATTAAATAACTTATTAATAGAAATAGTTCACCCTAATATTAATATTAAGCAACTTATTAATAGTAATAGTTGAGTAATTATTTCTTCATTAGTCATTATAGACATAATATTATAGACACAACGACTACCACACGAAACACCCTCGCAATCCTTTGATAATATCCTATTTATCACATCGAGAGAGAGAAAAAAAGACCGACTCTAATCACAGCGAATTAGTTTTACTTAATTGCTAAAAAATAAATAATCGCAAGCAGCAACGTTACCGGAAGAAGTCTTTGAATAATCGGGACGTTGCGTCGACTTCACCTCACCACGATCGATCGGAGCATCTTGCGAAAGAGCCCAAAGTATCGATATACCAGTCTCGACGGGAGAGGCAGAATACACCGAAAACACGGAACCGTATGCGAAAGCAGGTGACGCCGAGAGCAAACTGACAGAAGCCACGTGGAGGAGGAAGGTTCGACCGTCACTGAGGCCGCGACGCCCGCCACCGCCACTACCTCCAGCGCAACGGTAACGACGTCGACGGCGTCAACGACGGCGGTGCATGACGCCCGAAATAGCGTCGTCCTTGGCGGTGCGCGTGACGTCGTCATCTCGCCACACGGTCGATGACGGACGGGGGCGGCATTGTGACGTCAGCGTTAATGCCACCACCGCCGACGCCATCGACACGACGCCCGAGTTTGCGCGTGGCGGATATTTTCATGGAACGGACGACACGAGGCTCTCTCTTTTACCGGAACGATCGATGGAGATTCGAACGTTGCAGATCAATTACGAAACTTGTTCGCCGCGTTCGTCGATATTGCTTGTTGACTGTTATTGTGTGGATTTTGACATACACAAAACCGATGATACGGACTACGTAACACGGGGAGATTATATATAAAAGTTAACACATTGACAGAATTTCATTATTCCTTTTTTTTCTGCGCGAGTTTCGAAAATAGTCTTGGGAATTGCCTATCATGTTTAGATTTTCAATTTTCTTTTTTTTTTTTTTTAAACCATTGTCTACCTCGATTTGTTTGTCCACCTCCATTTGTTTGACTTCAATTTGAAATAGATTTTTAATTTACAAAAAAAAACGAGACAATTTCTTCGATATAATTTCTTAAGGGGAAAAAAATTGAAAATAAAAATGGAGAACTTTATTATAAGCCAACTAAGGATGCAATTAGTTATAAATTAAATTTTTTGTTAGCAATTAAATATTTTGTTCTTTCTTCAAAATTATAATATTCAGTAAACATATCTCCAACAAAATCTTAATTTTTCAGAGACAAAATATCTGACGTTCAGAAATTAAAAAAATCTATGAAAAAAAATTCAATTAAAGATATACTCCAAGTTGACATAAGAGTTTATAAATGAAAACAGTGATATTAAAGAATTCCACGTACACTATGTTATATCGAGTGTAAATAAAATACTTGCATTATTTTAGTACGCTTGATTAATCGTTATCATCCTCGTATATTTTAAAAAGAGATGCCTATATAATCGAGGAATTATTTATTCTTATATGATTCAATTTTTAAAATCGATAAGAAACACTCCTGTGTGTGTAAATTGTATATCTAATTGAAAAATAATATACAAATTTCAAATTTAGCATATCGTGCCATAATTGTTTATATCACAAATAATATATTATACAATTCGAGATCGTATATATACAAAATATGATAACGAAAGTATTATAATAATCATTAATTATGCATTGTATATATGTGACATCACGAAACATGATAACAATTGAATATGATTTCAGGGATTCGTTTAAAAAGAGAACATATGTTAAATCGCGATAATATATGTACGTCATCGTCTCCAACAGCCGCATACCTAAGAAGCTTATGGTAATTTGGGCATATAGCACGCGGCAAAAATGTGTAACACCGCGAGCTGTATGACGCACGTGCCTGCTTCACCTGAAATAGACTTTGCTACGGAATCGCGTTCTACTTGAGTTTCGAGCAAAACGGCACAGTTTTCCGCACAAACGGATCAGTTTTACGTCGCGAAATCTTATCCCTGTCACTTGCCTTGTCCATATGTTTGCAGAAAAATCAAAGAGCGACTAAAATTAACATAAAGTCTAAATAAGAATAACCCAAAAAATCGATAATAAATAAAACTATGTGAATTAAGCTGTCTATAAACATATGTAGATTATATTAGAATCATTGTACTATAATATATTAGAATTTTTATATTTTTTTTTTATTTTATATGTGCAGGCTGTAATGTCGATTATATCGTGCGGCATTAACATGACACGATGATAGGGCCTGTAATCGATTGCTCTGTACTTCCTGCCGGTTTCTTCACGAAAGTCACGATACCGAAATCGCACCCCTTTGTGCAACACGTGCGCATCATATTCGACGGAAGTCTCATCATATCGCGATAACAATGCGTTAAATATTTGACGAAGTTTCGCGGTGTAGCATTTATGCAATATAAATCACGTCAGCTCGATTATTGTGTCTGTGATTTTTGCACGCTTCGTTTCAGTTCACCCCAAAGTTCGTTTTTTCGGTCGCGTGTTTTCTTTCGAAAGAAAAGATATAGGGGATGAATCGATCGTGAACGCCATAATTGAATATCACGTCTCCTGTCACCCCCCCCCCCACATGCTTTAAATAATTCTTTTTCACATACATGTATTTTAATTATAATTTCTATCCCTCGCTTTTCTTGTTTAATAAATATTTTGTTCAACGAAACGTTAGATAATTGATATTTCATTATGTAATTTAATATTTGTTGATCAAAATAGAAAGAATTTATAATTGTATACTTTATAAACTAACGAGAGAGAATATTTATCTGGGAAGAGAAGGAGAGAATGTGTGCATCCATATGTGTGTTTGTATGATATGATTATGTATATTAATAAATTAAATTAAATCACAATTTGATATGTTATTGATATTAGATATTAAAATCAATTATCCATTAACATTGTATTATAAGTATCATTGTGTTATATAAGTTTAATAATGTGGAACTAAAAATATGTATTTTACAGATACCTCTAATCAAATTTAAAATAAAGAATAATTTATACATCTTTCTATTTAATAATTAATATATCTCATATATAAAATATCATATATAAAATACGTATGCATAAATATAAAAATACAACCATTTATAAACTTTTCATCCTCCTACACATAAAATAAAACAATTAATAGTTCTTTTACCACGAATTAAAAAATGCTGAAATATTTTACTATTTAGATAACAATTTTATTTTACTCAACATACTCGCGTACATTATATTAAAATTCTATGAAATGAAAGGCTTTGAAACGACAACATTTCTGTGCTGATTTCTACTAAAAATTGGCAGTTTGCCATGTATGTATAAATGCGCGTGTGTATGTGTGTTATCCGTATTATCTCTCCGTCATCCCCCTCTCAGTTACACAAAGATACGTTTTATCTCGCAAAAGTACGGTGTGAATTTCGGCGTGAGCATGATTTACAATCCGTCGGCTATCATCGACGATAGACTAATCGATCGGCGAACAAAACGAACGAATCGCGGAACGCCTTATCAGAGCCAGCTTCGCGATGCGTCGACGTATGATTCAGCGGCAACGTTCGAATGGACCAACGATTCTCTTATGTGATGCAATGATCGGGACGCGAGACGGTCGGTTTATATCGCGCGCGTGGTTCCACTCTATAGCATATCGGAAACGTGAAAAGAGCGGCACGTGATGCGTCAGCCGCTTCGGTCTCTTTTGTAGCCCAGCCAAGCAGCCGCGGATCGCCCGCCTCGCGCGTATATATTTAGTTTGCCCAGCAAAACAATGCAATTGGCCTCTAGGAAGCGCTGTTCAGACTCTCTATTGGTCCATCAAGGACCTTTTTTAACCCTTCACTTTGACTGCGCCAGATCATGCGTATACGCAAGCGGTATTTTTTTTGCGGAAAGTTACGGTACTTTCGCGTAAAATAATATAGCGTAATTTATATTTATCATTGAAAAATTAAATCGATAAGTGAGATTTTTTATCGATATAGTTTAAATAATACTTTTAAAATAATGATATGTTTAAATGATAAGAGATAAATGTCGAAAAAAATAGAACGAATAAATCAATTATTCTAGATATTTCGCGTTTATAAGTAATAAAGATTGGTTCTTCATGCGAGCACCACTTTTATACGCCAATACAGGTTTTTGTCGGCAGAGCTGCCGATTAATTGCGTTATGTATGATCGAACTCCCTTAAATGTTAAAAATAGTCAATAACCCACCAGCACGATAAAATATCTTTGTAACCAATTTCATATGAATTGTAGATAAAATAATTCGCTTTAAAAGACATAAAAATTGCAAGTAAAAATTGACAAATAATTTTGGTTCACATATCAATGATTTTTTTCATTTCACTTGGTACTCGTCAAATGCTTTGAAAGTATCGAAAATTATAAAAGTAGAAAGATCGATTAATAATAGCAAAAAAGGACAGACTGAAAAAAAATAGTATCGTAATAGATCAAGTAGTAATAGTAGTAGTAGTAGTAGTAATAGTAAGTGAAGTATCTTTAAACAATTTTTACAGCTTATGGGGAACTTTCGCGACACGACGTATATGCACATATTAATTAATGTCGAATGAATCCGCACGGAAAATCGTTCGACGCGCGATTCGCACGCGGTGGAATGTTGCTCGGCGCGAAAATAGAGGCGCACGATGAGCGTGGAAAAGAAATAGGACGATGCGCGCGCCGATTGGCGGCATACGATAGAGAGAATATATAATGTAAGAATTTTTACACACACGGGAGAGAATATTTTCCGATATATCACTTTAAACTACCCCTTGTGTGCTGCTCAGTGACTGCGTGAACAAGCTCTCTACGTTATAACGGATGCGCGCGTTACGGGCCGAGAAGAGGAAGCACGCGCGCGCGCGAGACGTCGCTTTCTTGGTTACGGCACACGCGTGCATAATGCACAAACACGTGTAATGTATGATGTACATATGTACGGCACACACCACGGCTCTGTTTATGGAGCCTCTGGCCTTGGCGAGTCAAGGGACGCGGGATTTGTTCGCGTACAAACTACCCCCGCTCGCATCCCTCCGCCTCTGTCATCCGTCCACCACCCTGTAAACGAGAGCAAACTCACTCCCGGACACGCGCGCGACGCTTGATCGCGATCGGAACCTTCGATCTCTCCATCGGATAAATCTCTCTTCCCGAGTTTAAATCTGACCGTGTACTCCGAGAAAGTTCGACTCACGTGCATGCGCGAGAAATTTTTTTATATGATAATCCTGATTCGAAAATGATGAGAGAGGCGAGATGGACTCGCTTTCTATATACGATAATCGCATGGGCGAAATGAAAGAAGAATCGTATATATAATATTTTTCCACGGAAACAATCCGTTTTAAGTGATAAACAAAATAAAAACCTTTTTTACTGTACACATACACGCATACGTGCACACACGTATGTATACACCGTTTACTTTGAAGCGAGATCATTTACCGTGAAACGTATATCGTGGTTGTTTTTATAAAATCACCTATGTGACAAAATCATAATTCTTCCCGGGAGAGATAAAAAAACGAATATTATAATGATATTGCTGCAAAGTATTCAATGTGTAATTTTTTCTTGCAAACGATTCCACAATTTCATTACATGTGTATCTCATTCTCTCGCGAATAAATTTCAATGATAAAAATGGTATTTTCGTTGAGTCTATCTTTAATGCAGTTGAAATGTTAAAGTCAAAATTTCATACCGTTATATTTTTTTACAAAAATCTGCGTAGCTGTAAATAGACTGCGTTAAATAATTTAATTTTAACGCTGCTTCTAAAATGCATTTATCATGAGCATATGATATAATCAATGCATTATTTTTTCTAAATAATATGATAATTACATAATTAAAATAATCGTTAAATTTATTTGTGGAAAAGAAAGTATTGAAATCATATGTTTCTTAAAAAATCCATTTTCATTTTTGCCATAAATAATGAAGGAAGATGTTATAGATAATACTATATGCGTTGCAATATTAAAATATATAGTACAAGCAAATATATTTAAGAGACTTAAAAATACATTAAATAAAGAGTAAGGAATATTTTCGTAAAAATATTAGACTTTGTCTATTTAATATAAGAAGAGATACACCCTTTGCTTGACTCTTGAAAAGTTAATTAAGATCAGTGCGGCATTGAACGTGCTAATAATTATGACAAATCAAACTAACAAAAGACGTCGCGATAAAAATGTTTGCCGACGTCTGACTTTTGATACATTTAACTACTTGTTAAAGGATATCTGCAAGTCTTTCAAATTTATTTGTACCAAATAATAATGGGAAAATTCCAAGTAAATGTGTTAGGAGAATATGTGGAAAATTCGGTTTTTACACGATAATATAATATTAATTTTACAATCCGGCATTTTACATGCGAGTCACCAATATCAAATATCTTGTACAAACCAACATAAGTACCATAGGAAAGAAGAGATATGTGCCATGTATTAATGTCGCAATTATGATATCTCTGTCGTATTATAACAAATTTTGGATAACTTGATTTCCGATAAAAGTCTCCAAATTTTTTTTTTATTTTATAGTCGAACGAACAAATTTTTTTTTTTAACAAATCCCGAATCTTCCCGATTTAAATTCTAAATCCGAAATATCAATAGATTTTCGTGAGCGATCCAATTCCGATTTGCCTTTGTCTCCGATGCACGAGCTATTTTTCTTGGGCGATTTCTCTCGCACGTGCGATGTATCGATCGCTTCGGCAACACCCGGATTATAACGGCACGACGGTATATTTAATATACGAAGTAATAAGCGCTGATTTATCATTGTCACGGCCGTTACTCTCTCATGCGAGTAGTATGTTACAATCGGCGACTCTGTCGCAATTCGAGCAGAGCGAAACCGGTGACCGGCCGCCTCGCCTGCGTTCGCTCTCGGTGCAAGTGGTTATATTTGTAGAGTATTCGTATATACACACTCTTCTTTCCTGTGGTCTCGTGCAGGCCAAGTATGTACGCGGAAAAGAAACGACTTGCACTCGGCCGACTGCCAGATCGCTATATTTATCACAACGTGCCGATTACACCTGTAAAAAGTTCTATGGGAACAGAGAGCATGGATCCCGTAGTACCTATCAATCACTGGAATAAGACCCTCCCACACCACGAGTGTACGCTCATCTCTCGCGAATACATAAAATAAATTTTATTTCAAATGCTACATAAATTTATAATAAAGCTCTTTTTTTTATATAAAAGTATTGGTTATATAACTCGCGCGATATCAATTTATTTATATATTTATCGATTAGAGATAATAATTATGTAGCTATAATAGAAGTGAGAAAATAACGTGGGGAGTCCTCTAGGTAACTTTTAAGTAAACATGCTTGGTTTAGATGTGTGAAACATAGAAATGATGGCGCGATGAGTTTGATGGATAAAATGTTTAAATTAAAAATTTGATCGATAATTTTTTTATCGAAGATATGCTTAAGTTTTTTAAAAAAAATCTTAGATATGTTAAGATGTGATTAAAATTAATTATTATAGATCTTAGAATTATCTTAGAGCATAAAATGATTAAAATTGATTATTTGATCTGAACTCTTACATTTAAAAATTAATGTTTCTTAAAATAATTTTCACATATTGAAAAAAGTGAATTACTTTTATGTTAATGATTTTGATTCTTATTCATATTGATATTGCGTAACGTCAAAATGTTTTTTAATGTTTTTTAATGTTTTGACATTACTCAATTTCATTGTAAATAAGTATTAAAA
The DNA here is from genome assembly GCF_030444845.1 of Prenolepis imparis. Classification (NCBI taxonomy): domain Eukaryota; kingdom Metazoa; phylum Arthropoda; class Insecta; order Hymenoptera; family Formicidae; genus Prenolepis; species Prenolepis imparis. The sequence goes on along the minus strand of NW_028141166.1, from coordinate 16,552,679 downwards.
CATTATTAACATAAAAACAATTTATTTTAAAAACTTCTGGAAGACATTAATTTAAAAATCTAGACTGACATTTTCGGACATTGAAAAACTTAATAAGTCACGACAAGAGAAAGAGCGAGGAAGAGAGAGAGAAAGAAAAGAAAAAATAGAATAGAGACGTAGCTTGACGTCATAATTTTCATGTGGCCACCGCGATCGATGCGTCCAGGTGAATTGTGATTTAATTGGTAGACGGAAAATAATCGCGGCAAAGTGGATCACCGATTGTCTAGGCGAAATAATAATAACGATATTCTCGTCCGTCGTCTACGTCACGGCTGTGACGTAAGTAGATATCGGGCACAAACGGTGACGAGCGTTTGGAAATATTGGACGACTGCGAAGTGGCGATAACCCAAATCGCCCTATAATAGCGTTCAATTATTTATCTGTCGTTCCTCGATTAACCGCAAATGGCACAGAGAAAACGAATCATAATTATCGACAATAAAATATTGCGCAAGATATTCGTCGTCGTTTTCAAATAAATGTTGAATAATATTCGTGGTATAAATTGATATTTAAATCTCGAGCGAAATACGTAAACGAGCTTATACTATGTGTCATTGTCCCGCGAGAAATAAAATTATTAGAACAAACTCAAAGCGATTCATATTAATAAAAACTGTCTAACATAAATGATGTACGAATTCTTTCATCATTGGGATCGAATTAAAACGCGCGCAATAGATCGCAGAATTATATTCATCGGAATTATATTCATTCCGATAAGTTTCTGCAATCGAAAATTAAATAGAGTATAAGACTGTGTGACCTAAATACCGAGCAATGCTCCGTAAATGTTTTAACAATTTAATATTATATTTGTATGTAACACATGCGAATATGTATGTATATGTAAAATACTTTAATTGTATACTTAATTGCATATAATACTGTAAATCGAAAAAATTAATCGATGATTCTTCTAATTTAATTCATTTTATAGTAATAAATTTATTATATTAAATATTAGTGACGCGTGTCATTATTTTCCACATTTAAATTTACCAATAAATATATAACAATTTAATATTTGTTTGCACGTATATGAAGAAATGATTAAACTCTTTAACTCCCCCCCCCCCCAATTACTTTTGATTTCCTATAATTTTAAAAATAAATCGTATTTTTTCACGAGAATAAAATAAAATAAAAATAAGATTTAACGTTTTATACAACACATATAAAGACGACTTTCAAATTTCATGAAATATGCATAATGTGCTCTTTCCGCTTTTATCGGATTCGCAACTTTAATAACGCCTTGTAGTTTCTTGATGTGCGCTATTATGTGTTTCATTTAAAATTTCCTATCAATAAATTTCTCAATATTTTTAAATTATTGATTATTATCAATTAAATTATCAGGTCAGACAACAAAATATAGAATCGGTATTCGAACAGAATCCGTAATATAGAGGTACGAAATATCGTAGGAGAAAATGCGCTAAAGCTATCTACATGTGCATGAATAAAAATGCTTGAAGTGCAGGAAAAATGATTAATATAAAAATTGCAATCTCGTCGACGATCGCGATTTAGCACCCTCAGCGCAGCCAACCACCACCGTCATCACCACCATCACCACCATCACCATCACCATAACCACCATTAGCAGTTTATGGGTCTAATCCGTCCGCGATCTTGCGTCCGATTTATCTGACTTACACTTGTTCCAATGATCGTGGCGTTGCGCCGCGTGGTGCTCGAGATTCCGATGATGGTCGTGATTGTTGTTGCTGTCCGCGGCGATGGTGACCTGGTGATACGGCGTGGCGGTGGTCAGATGGATCGGCGCCGCCGCCGATCGCTCCTGTTGCTCGACCCCCAGGTGCCGGGCAACGGCGGTGGCGCCGCGATGCTGCGGATGCTGCGGATGATGATGATGATGATGATGATGATGATGGTGGTGGTGCGCCGCGACGCCGACGGCGGCGGCGGTCGCTTCCGCGTTGCCGGTGCTGTCCTCGACCGTGGTGAGCATCGCACTTCGTTCAATCGCGATAGCTGCTCATCGGGTGACCGCCGATCGCGGTTCGCGTGGCATCCCGCACGCGGCGTGGATCGCGATCGGAAATGCGGTACGCGCGCTTCGTAAAATTCGATTCCGAGATGTCCCGCGAGTCTCTCTATCTACGTTGCGAATAGATCCTCGAGCGAAGAGATTCAAGTGAGTTCCAATACACTGGACCGCAAAATGCTGCGATCGGCGTGGACATCGAAGATCTAGATTTGTTTAGATCCTAGACGAAGGATCTGACATTTGACGTCGATATATATGGATGATTCTAAAAGTCTATTCGATCGATGAGATCGTGCAAAAATGAGATCGAAATATTTTACACCGACCGGTTGTTATAAATCGTGTCGCGCGTTTGAGAAAATGCAAAAAGCTGGCAATCAGTATCGGTACATCCCTTTAATGAAGCATGCGCGCCGCGCCGTCTGGCGGGTGGACGGCAGGAGGGAAGGAAAGAGAGCGAAGTAGAAACAACGATAAATGGTCAGACTTGTGAGACACGGTCGAAAATTTCTAAGCGAATGCCACGAATCGATCGAACGCGTGCTTTCTCTATTTGATCCTCGATAATTAGAAGAAAAACATATTTGAAAAACTAAAGGAAAAGAAGAAAGAAACGGTGGAATTGGAGCAGATATATAAAATCAGGTAAAAGGAAGAGGACCTCCTGCCGTCAATCAGTGGAGAACGTGCTCCCGCTTCGCGATCCTCGCACATACACACACAAAATACACAGGAGCAGAGCGACAGTCTCCTCCCGCGCAACAACGAAATGAACGAATGTGAGACCAGCACACGTGATGTGATCACCGACCTGCGTGCGTCGTCGTAGGGCAAGAGAAGTCCTTCCGGATGATGTTGTCGGAGGTCAGCACCCCACCGAGGAGCCCGAATACTTCAGCTCTGGGCACTCGCATGCAGAATTCAGATACCTCTTCGCCGCTTATCGCGTCGTCGTGCCGGACGACATCGTTGCTCTTTCTGTTGGACCTGATCCTCGAATGCTGCTGTTCGGTCCTGTTCGAAGAAGGCCGCCGATAGTTGCAACTACCATTCAGCACTGATAGCCGATTGACAGATCGTCACTCCGGGGATCACCGACCGCGACGATCAACCACGCGGAGAGAGAAACGCGACGAGATCGCACAGGTGTCCCGTCGTCGCGAGGGTACAAACAACCCTCGAGCGTGCGATTTAGCACGATTTATAACGCGTGAAATGAATTGACAGTGCTCAGCGTCGATTGGAGCCGAGCGAAACGTCGAGCCGGAGAGGGAAAAAAAATCGAACGAGAGACAGGTGAAAGAGCCTGTGTGAGGAGAGTGAAACCTTCAGTTACCCTGGAGAGCGATACACTCGCACGGGTGGCCGGCTGCCGCGTAACTGAGTCCGGATCGCGCGCGTTCCTCCGCTATATTAAAACCGTACCGTGTGTAGCGGCGGCGACGACGGTGGCTGCGACCGAGGAGCGGAGAGAAGAGAGAGAAGAACCGAAGGCACCGCGGCGACGGGAGGCAAACGGCGCTAACGATGACGTCATCGCGGACGTCATACCCGGGACGCGCACACACAGCAGCAACCGGCGCGGCGGCGGATCGATGGACCAGACCCGAGTGTGAGCGCACCTATTGGCCCACGCGGTTGATGATGCCGTTACAATGACGTCAACACACCACCTACCGATCACCTGACTGTATTCCTTCCTCCACCATCCCACCATTCCCCCTTTCCTCTTTCGCACCCTCCGGCACCCTCGCCTTTTCAACCCCACGCAAACCTCGAGGCAACGGCGGCACGCGAACCCGACGTCTCTCGAAATGAAGATAGAAGGAAAACAAATGAGGAAAAAGAGTGGAAAGAGAGAGAAAAAAAAGATTTTTAATTCGAGATTCTTCCGCTTCCGCGTTTTCTTTTGATGTTTGCCCTGATGATAGTCAGGGTTTTTATGAACGTGACATAATTATGTTACACGATTACGATGTCATTTCTTTTATACATGCTATGGTTCGATAGATTTTATATACTTTATTATCTGAATGAAGTGTGTACGAGTGTGGTATGATTATTGTATGATATTACGATATTACGTAAAATCTCTTTGATATATTACGATATCACGATATTACGTTAAAACCTTTTTCATCGAAGCGATTTTTATTCTTTTTTTCAATTCGTTTCTTTTTCAATAATAATATAACATTCTCTTTCAGATATGTGAATTTTTTTATTGATGCGCTGTGATTATATAATAGGACAATAATAAAATATATTAATTGCTTTATTTCCTATTTGAATAAAAATAATATATTCTCTGTATATCTCTTGAAAAAATAAATAATTTTTCTAGTTTTCTAAAATAGAATAAAATACTTTAGCGTAGGAATCTTTAGGAGTTGTTTTCAATTAAAACTTTATCTTAGAATTTAATTTATTTATTTAACTATGCGATATATAAGAAATATCAGAATCTCTCAGATATAAAAATCCCTCAGATTTCAATTCAGTTTACTAATAAAATTGATAAACTGAATATAAAATCTATAATTAAACGTGAAATTAATACCCTCTTTGGTAACCATAAAATAACCATGAGAAATTACTCAATTCGTCGATGATGATGATTATGCAATGCGTGCCAAGTGTTAATGAAGCATTATCATCTGTTTCGTTTCATCTATTGTCATAAATAATATTAATAAGATCAATATGACGGAGCGAACTTATATCGCTTATAGCCGGTTTTGTAATATCGATGAGAAAAGACTACGATAGCCGACACTCATTACTCGTGCATGCAGCGATATAACGGAATGCATCGGTGGCGCGCAGACCTGCTGTCGTTATTAATCCACAACCTAAGAATGCGCAATCCATCTGACCTCGTAATGTAATCAGACGCGATAGCTGACAGTTTTCGTGTAAAGATGCGATGGTAATTCACTATTTTATTTTGTCCGTGATGATCTAAGAGCCCCCCCCCCTCCTCCCATTGTTAATTAATGTAAATCTAGGAAAATTCTAATAGTAATTAATTCCCCTTATGAGTTGCATGATGTTTATCTTATATAACGTAACAGATAAAAGGGATTATATATGTTTCTGTACTTTAACTTGTAAAAATTGTAGACTTTAATTTCGTCCTTTTAATTCTTGTAGAAACTTTTAAAGCTTACATGATAAAAAAAATTAAATTAAATTAAATTACAGGATGAGCGAATTTATTAAATCTTTTTTTTTTCCTTTATAATATGTTTCAATCCCTACGAAGTTTTGGAATCAATTAGGCCTGGCAAAAACACCAAATAAAAATTTTAATAAAAATCAAATACACTCCTTATCGTAACAGAAACTATATATGCTTCATGTTAAAATCGAATCATTTTAATAGATAGTTCCATTTTCATATAAATTCGTCATGAATACCGAGAAAATACAATTAAAAGTTTCTAAAGCATCGCAATGGGAATGTTTCTCAGTGTTGCAGTGTCTGGATTCTCGTCTAATTTTTTTTGTTCTAGATCGCCTTTCGAGAATCCACTCGCGCAGACTCGATCATTCGGAACAAGCGGTTTAATACGTCATCAATTTATCCGCGGCGTCACTCCAGAATGAAACAATGACGTCGTCATTTTCCCCCACCGCGACCGCGACTATGACGATGCCACTATTATCGCTTCTGCGCGTGGGTCAGCCACGACAAGGAAGGGTTGTTATCAAGAAAGGGGAGAAAGAGAGAGACGGGATGAATAGAAAAAGGGAGACAAAGAGGGATTGCGACGCACGCCGCTTTTCCGTCGTCGATTTCCACCACCGCCACGCCGGCCTCCATTCATGCATCACCCGATACACCCCGCGCTCTCACCATAGCACCCTTCCACCCCTTTTGCACGCGGTGCACGCGTGGCAAAGCGGAGGCGTCAGCACGAGTCGATGTCGCCCCGGTTTAATCAGCCATAAGACGGACACTTCGACACGTGACGAAACACTGAAAGCTCGTGGCCGGCTTCTGTGATATCGCCGGCGTGCCATCACCTGTATGAAGCAACCGCTGATTCGGAAGAACGACGACTGAGGGGTAAGGTCGACTTCGATCCGATCGCGATAGGGTGAAATCGGTGACACGCTCCGTTCTCCGTTCGGAGAACGCTCGCCTCTAAACCCGAGTGCGTTGAATTAAAGTGAGCATTAAAGCTGCTCGTCTTGGAGCGCGTATTGTCTAAGGACAGCATTTTGCTGCCATCCTAATCAATATTTATGCAATCTTTCAGTTACATAAAAGTTCGATTATATTTCTTCATTTTTAATTACGCTCTGATAATTAAGATGCAATGTTACAAATTTGTCGGATGGAAATCTGTGCATATATATATATATATATATATATATATTGTATATGTGTATAGACAAACACAGATTATATAGATAAATTTATTATACCTTTAGCACTATATATCCCACGAATGATTGTGAAAGCGTAATCGACAATGCGAAAAAAAGCAAGGAACAACGCACTAAAACAAGAGAATCGACTGACATTCACGATAATTCAACGAGCGCGATTATCGCAATTGATCGTGTCGTGAGATGTACATAAATGTCTGTAATAAGATAAAGGCGAATAAAGTCATTTGCCAGCGGCGGAATCGCGTTGATTTCGACAAGGCAACATTCGACGATGAATGACACGCTTATCATCTTGATTAAAGGCGCGTAGATAATATGCGTACTTTTTGCCCAATCGACTTCCTATCGGCAAACAGATGTATATGATAATAATATGGACGTGTCTAAATAATTTGAACTTTGACAATCGTGTCGACAATCGTGATCATTCATCCGATAGAATTTATAATTGAAATTATCCGCTCTTTACTAACGTTATTCGTTTTATAAATCGTGCGTCGCTCGTTATAATCGCGACATTCATTACGTCAGTAGGTCTTTCTGACATTAATGACAAAGCGTGCAGAACGTGCAATATTCTGGCGCCACCTTGATTAATTAGCAAGCTTGATTAATTAACAATTGCGGCATAGAAAGAGAAAGAGAGATAATGATTTCGAAATGAATTATCGAGTTCTCGTGTTGCGCCCCAGGTAATCTCAATTTCTAAGACTACCGTTAAGATAAGAACGTTTGATAGTAAATGTGTCTTTTTATTATTACGTGTCATTTATTATTGTTTCATCACTAGACTGACCTCACTTACGAAATAAAGGAACTGGAGAGCACTCGTGTTAAGATATTTCGAACATCGGAAGGTTAAAAGGTATTTGCCCGTATCTGAGAGGTAAAAATATCTAGAGCCGAAAATTAATCTATAATAGATTCTGTTTTACCAAATTACTTAATATTTACAAGCGTCGAAAAATAAAATCAATGTACTAATTACGATAATGACTCTGAAGCGAATGATAAAAAATCGAATCATTATCATAAAATTTATTTCTATATATAAATTATGATATAATGCTGCATTAATAAATTTATAAATCTGTAGAGTAGTAAACATTTTGCAGCAGAAAGCAATTGTATGCTTCGTTTAAAAATGAAATTCAGCTACTTGTTTGTTATTCAAATGCCAAATATAACTTCGTATTCCTCATAAATTTATAATTTTATTATATGTTTTTTGATCACAATGAAATATTACGCGATTTTTTCCCCGAAAAGTTATATATTTTGCACTTAAATAAAAAGAGTATTGTATAATTGTTATGCGTCTCTCAGGGTACTCGCGGACGTGTGGCTTTATTGTAAATGAGGATACCGTTATACAGGAAAGTTCTGAGTATGCGCGAATTCGAGGATTGAGCGATGCAGGAAATTCAGCCAGTTACGCCAGACCCGACCGATATCTCTCTTTTGGAGTATTCGTCGGGTCAGTTATTATATATATACATAGACTGATAATTAGTTGTGAAATAATATATACATCCATCTATGATTAAACATAATAATCAATAATTATTATTATTTTATGAGATAGAGATTAAAACTAATAAAAAACTAAGTTTTTGTATCTCACTATTTATATTCTTGAAAATTAATATATAAAATCTCTCTTATCTTCAATGTTAAAGAACTCCGTATCTATAGATATCTCGGCATTAAAACAAGAACGTAATTTTTTTATACATTGACCTCTATATGTTAAAAGAATACTTGAGACATACCCTGCATATTTATATTTATACAAGTAATGTCACTCAAAAATGAATCACTGAGCTGCGTCATGTAAGGTTAAAGTGAGAACGTGACAGAATGTCGCAATAATTAAAAAAAAAGTATTTAAAAGTCTAAAAAATATTGTACATCAAAGGCGTAACTTTTTGTATGACATACTGATTTATGCAATTGAGATTGAAATTGAGAAATAACGAAAAGATCTTTCAGCTCGGTCGAGGATAGCCGCTCTCTGGAAATTGTCATTCAATTCGAACGGCGAATTGCATCTTCCCCAGCGGATAATTTGTTCTTATTACTCGACTCGGGGCCGGTGTGAACTGTTTAATGATTTTTTAATAAACTTCCGGGCACTTTATGCCACGTCCTGAAGATCGTTGTACCGTGTACGCTCCAGAACCAACGCGGCGTATAATCTTTTATTATACTGTGTGATGACCTTTCCTTCGTGAGCTAGTAAAATGCGCTCTATCAGTATGTATAAAAGGACGAGGACGACGATGCCAGTGAACCTCCTCTGCCCGCGTACTACCCTCGTATATTCACGCTCCTTCTCTCTTTCTCTCTCTTTCTTTCGCAATGGAGAATTATTTTTTACGGCATTTATAGGACGTGACTCGCGCGTTGGCTCGTATAGAGCGTAGCGTGCGATTAATAAATATAAATCAGCTGGCGAGTTTAAGAGGCATCCATTCTTGGACGCGATGGACAATGGGGGGAAAAAAGGGTTCTCGCGAAAAACTATGCGCTGGAATTTTTCTCAACAATCATCCAATCGGACTGGCTTCCGATTTCCTATCGGCGTGATGCGAGTGCATTCGTCAGAAGTGATATCAAAACGCGCAGTGCAGATTTTATTTCGAATGCAACGTGATATAAATCAAAAGCGAAACCGTTCCTCATTTTCGCAACGATAAATGCAAAATACACGGAACAAAGAACTATTATTAGAAGCTATTATTAGAAATTAGCATTAAATACATTATACATATATGTATAAGTATGTATATGTGTGCAATTAAATATTATTACATGTGTAAATAAAGCGGGTTAAATCAAGTAGGAAAGTCTTCTATCGTTTTGTGATCTTCGCAATAGTTAATGAGAAATTTATTATTATGACACCGCGCGGATTGGCCGATTTTTTAAAATTAATTTGTCATTAATCATTGCGAAGATCGCAAAACGGTGAAGAACTTTCTTACTCTGTTTAACCCGCTCTATCTGCACACGAGAGGTACAGCGATTATTATCGAACATCCTGTATACATGGAATATTAAATTATACAAGTATTTTTAAGTATAGAAATTAATTATTTATTAAACGATTAATGTATCACGAAGCTTGTTCTTATTTTATTTACTCGATCCTGCGATTCGATTGTTTTACTGCCTTCTCAATCCGAATTATATTTAGAATAATTTAGATCATCGAACAATCTAACGATAAAGTATCGGACAAAATATATTTTTGACTCTAAATATTTTTAAAGAAATAATTCTAGTCTGTAAAAATCGCAACACAAAACGATAACTTATAATTTGAATCGATTCACTTCGATTCTTACTTGATTAAATGAATAAATTCGCGCCAAATGCTTTTCGAGACCTGTCGTCGCCATATATCTAATTACACATTAATTACATATAAAACGACTATAGGTCTCGGAACGCATTTTTCGTGTAATATATATTCATTTAATGACTTCAAGACTCGAAGTGACAGGAATCTAAATTATAAATTATGGATTTTGTAGCGATCTTTACAATTATTTCTTTAATGTAAGTTAGAGTGACAAATATATTTCGTCTGATGCTTTATCGTTCGATTTTTCGAAGATGTAAATATAATTCAGATTGAGCGCAGTAAAACAATCGAATCACAGAATTAAGTAAATAAAAAAAATAAGGATGAACTCTGTGATACATTAATCATCTAATCAATAATTAATTTCTACGCTTTAAAATATCTGTATAATTTTATATATTCCGTATATATAAAACAGAATCTCTACAAGATTTCTTTAAATAGTAATAAGCAGAATAAAGTAATATCTGTCAATTTTCAATACGTAAATTTAGTGAAGAGTTAAGATTTCATATTTATTATAATGTCATTGTCACATATTTCAGCCATATTTTACCCCCTCAATTTTACCATTCAATGAACTCAAGAAACGAGTCAAGAATAGAGTCGCAGTTATTTTCCATCTCATTGTCGAAACAACAGAGTAAAAATTGGATATCGCTACCAGTTTTTGACACGTGATGCTAGCGAATCGTGTGCCATGTCCGTCTATCTAATACGCGCTGTCATAAAAAAATATTATCATCTATCGACTATTATTGCGATCTATTTAAAGTGATTTCGAAAGTCAACGATATTTTATTAGAAAGCAGTACGCGATAAACGAATAAAATTAACAATTTCTCACTCACCGATACGTACAGTAGCGGAGTTGTAATACACAGCGCACATTGATCTGAAAACAAAATATTCTTGTTATAATTATGTATATACATACATATGTGTGTGTCGAATATCTCATAAACAATGCAGTTTAGAAAAAATATTTTTATATTGCATACCTCACAGTTGCCCCACTGTTGCCTGATGCCTCCCCGGGCCTCCTCCTCCTCTTTTGGTCGACATTGCTCCTTCGTAGTACTCACGACACTCGCGAAAACACGAATAATTACGATTGTCCGATCGGACACTTTACGCGGCACTCCCGACACGCGAAACTTTACGCGGCACTCCCGACGCGCGAAACTTTACACGGCACTCCCGAGGCGCGATACTTTACACGGCACTCCCGACACGTAAATCGCACTGTGTATCGCAATGCTATCTGTAACAAATAAAATACATACATATATTAGAATAATCTTATTATTTCCCATTACAACATGCACAATATAAATATGTAAGCTAGAATCAACAATAGATATATCCGCGGATCGCAACACATTCGCGCGCGCGACAACAGATTAAGTTGGGTTATGTTGGCAAGAGATTTTGCATCGAATTTTTCGCGAAATATGCGTTTCGAACAATTACGACTAACATGACATAACATGATTTCAACGACAATAACGTTGAAAGTGTGATATGCGATTAATAAATATTACAACACAAAGATTAGAAATGGTTTCTAATGATTATGCTTACTAATTAATCACAGCGGGACGCAGCTCCAACTGCCCGATACTCGCGGCGTTTCGGTAATGGCCGCTATTCTACAAACGTCGGCAACTTCATTCTAATAGCGCGCGCGATACTATATACCTATATACATACATGACTTAATATTAATAATTAATTAAATGTCGAAGGAGATTCGTTCGAAAAGATATAGCTTTAGGAAGAAAAAATATTAATCGAGAATAAGGTATTATAACATTATTTACAACATATTACTATTTTATAACTTTTACCATATATTATTATTTTAAAATTTAATTAGCAAATTATAACATACACAATATAAATATAAATATGTAAGCTAGAATATTTAATTAGCAAATTTTTGCTTTATTAATATTTTTTTGACAAAAATCAGCTGATTAAAGCGTTAATTTGCTAATTAATTTTTTAAATAATAATATATTTTAAATAATATGTTGTAATACTTTAAATTCGATTAATATTTTTGACAATTATCAGCTGATTTCTGTCAAAAAATATTAATCAAAAATAAGATATTATAACATATTATTTACAACTTACAACATATTACTATTTTAATTTTTTAACATATTATTTTAAAATTTAATTAGCAAAATTAAAAAATATTAATCGAGTTTAAACAAATTTTATATTATTTTTTTAAAAATCGAAGAATGGCGCTTGTATTGTTCTAGTTTTATTAGAAAATCCATTTAAATCGCCAACTTCGAGATATGTATATTAGTTAAAAATGACATATCGATCACTATCGCAATTATTGATTTAAATATTGTCTATATTAATATATACATATATAAAAAATATATTCTATGAAATCCTGTTTTATTCGACTCATTGCCGCTCATTAGTATAGCTTATATTTTACCGCGATTTGTAAAGAATGATCACGTTTGGAGAGGTAATACAACGACAATAACAGATCGTCTCGTACTACTGGCATCTACTCTGCCTCGAGTCTCATCGTGCGAACAATAACAAGACGAGAGTGCACATAAACGTCAGCGTGTATCAACATTAGCAGCGCGCTCGTCTTATTGTCATTCATACGATGCGGGAGTTGAGATAGAAGGTAGTGCCAGCCAGTAGTACGAGACAATCCGTCGTTGAGAATTAATTATTAGATCGTGTGATTAATTACCTCTCGTGACTAATAACTTATAATCGTATCGAAACGAATGCTATTCGTTAATTGTTTTGAGCGGTTTATTCGCTAGAAATTGAAGTAATTATAAATGACAATTTCAGATTGTTTTCTTTCTCGATATATGTAAAATACAACTTAATTCTTATTTACTTAATTCTTCAATTATTCGTAAAGAATGATCACGTTTGGAGAGATAATACAACGACAACGATGGATCGTCTCTTTGTGCGAACGATAACAAGACGTGTGCGCATAAACATTAGCGCGTATATAAACATTAGCAGCGCGCTCGCCTTATTGTCATTCGCACGATAGGAGTCGAGATAGTAGGTAGTACCAGCAGTAAAAGATGATCCATCGTTGTCGTTGTGTTACCTTTCCGATCATTCTTTACGAATAATGACATGTGATTCAGAAGATTCCAGCCACTATATAATATATATGTGCACATCAAAGTAATCGGTGAAGTGTTTTTAATTTAATTGTAAGTCTATGCTTAAAAATTCATAACTGTCCTCTATTTTATGCAAAGATATTTTTATTGAAAAATTTTATTTCGTGTTAAAAAAATCGAGAATTTATTTGCTGGTTGAATGTATATTTATCTATTTTCTCTATATTATTTCTTTTAGTTTTATTTTCCTGTAAAGAAGTTATATAATGATTATTAAGGATAGCATAAATACAACACTCGTATAAAAAAAAACACGACATATTTATATATAATAATATACCTATAAACTCTCTAAATTTTGTGGAATTAAAATTGTAATGTTTAAAAATTACAACTTAAAAGTAGCCACCTGTTCTCCATATTTTCGCGAGAAAGAAGGAAGTGACGATTGTGCGTTTCAGGACTCGGTAGTGGAGAAGGACGAGAAAGAGAAAAGAAACCGGTTGCCGTTTCTCGCACAATCAGGAAGAACCGGGCGAGGGTGAGAGGCCGATATTATGCAATCGTGTGCGTCACAAGTCGCGGGTTGCACGACGAAAGGCGACTGTCTGTATGTATATGTGATTTTAAGATTATAATATTATTCTATAATTATATATAGGTACATATATTTCTGTATTTTTATATAATATATTATATTAAAGTATAATATTACTATTAATTTTAAGTAGATAAAGAGAGATGAGAAGGAAACAGTCGAAAATCCAATATACGTTAGAAATAATTTTATTTATATTCTAAATGTTGAATTAATTACAAATATTTTTTGTTCGAATATATATTTTATTTTCACGATAAAAAACATTTTTGTGATAAAAAATCGCGAAAATTATGATAATATCCTAGTTATAAAATGTCAAAACAATCTATATTTCATAAATTGATCTCAATAAAACTTTTAATTGCACATGCATATGAATGTTGTATAAGGTTCATTTAATTAGGCAGAGCGCGAGCAGTTAATTCGAAAAAAGCTTGAAAATGCAAAAGATTATTACTAGTTCATCCTCTCACAGATTATCCTAATAATACGCGTTCGGATATATGTAATTACATTCCTATTGCACACTGTAATAACTTTAATTGCAATCTGAAATCTTTTATTGCCACGCTAATTACGGTAAGGTAGCCGTTACACGTGTTCTTGTAATAACTTTAAAAATGGTAGTCTTTTAATTACTCCGCACGGCACGTATTTATCAGAGTACTCAACCGCGAATAATTACATTGTGTAACATTCAACTGCTACATAATACTCGTGATCTATCAATAACAATATTCACATATAGTTTTAAACAATCAAGATCGATTATGGAAGATAGAAAAAATATAAAATAAAAATAATAACTTGCAAAAAGTGTAATTTTGTTCTCAAATTTATTCTTTTCCCATTTCGTATGGTATCATATAACCGATAGGTCAGTTGTGAACCGTCGCTATTATCTGATAAAAATATTATAAATATATATAACAAACGAAGCAAAGATATGCGAACAAAGTAAATTAATATACTACATGTTCATTTAATATAAAAGAAAATAATAGTATCCAGTCTGACTAACTTTTATTTACTTATTAAAAGAGAAATATATTTTATCCCCTACATCGAAATATATATACTCGTATATAAAAGGTTCCTTAGATATTATCGTACCTAAATTGTTCGAGAAATCCCTATTTACGCCCATGTTGAAATTAGATGCGTTGCGTATATGTATACACTTTCGTGAATAAGGTATAAGCGTTCCTCTCGCAAAGTATGTATAATATATAATTCCGAGAGCAGCGTATGAGAGCGTAATTTCCCTTTCAGCGTGAATGAGATTAAAGCGTGGTGCTGAATACGTGGGCTGCTTCTCTATAATGGAATCGCGGCGCGTGTCAGTGAATCGATCTAAGAGGGTAACTTTTCTTTTTTTTCAACGTCGCGTTAATAAAAAGCAGCTACATATTATCATCGATTATTATAATATCTCTATTTTATACTGGTATTTAAAAGCGTACCTAATCGGAACTAGTGAACGATGTGTCTGCGTGAACAGTAAAGAGTATCAGGCTTACAAGATCTATATTAATCGGTCGTGGTAGCATCTATTCTAAATATCGAGTGTGGTCTTTTAATAAGAAACGTAGAGAAGTGGTTCGATCTAACGATAAATTAAATATAAACATTTCGATTATTTAAAAATCACGATTATTTGTCATAATCATTTTTAATTAGTGAATAAGAAATATTACAAAGAGAATATCTTAAAATTGACAGCGAAAAAACTATAATCGATTATTTATTTTTGCTAAAAAAAACTTTTTTCAAATTCACAGTATAATATATACTTGGGAAATAATGTCAAATCAATTAATTACGAACGTACTGTTAATTATTTGCAGAGTAAGGGGGATATACGTAATTTAATATATTCTACATATATATTCATTTTCTATTATTTCTAACTATATATATATATAGAAATGTTGTAAAGTCTCGATAATATGTATATACATTCATGTACCTTTGATATTTAAAAAGCACTTTATGTTGAAGCCGAAATATTTATTGTCCTGATTAAACAATATAGTTCACAGTTGAGAGAGAGAGACATTTTCGAAACTATTGTAAGAATTACAATCACAGATTAAATTAATTATAATTTTTGAGTTCGATTCTCTCACGTACATATTTCAAATTTACGCTTCTACTAAGCAAAAATGATGAACAATAATGTAATAAAACATTAAATACGATATATTTTAAAAAGTTACACATATATATGTGTGGGGGGGGAGGAGAAAAAGTGAGATTATAAAAATAATATATAAGATTATACAACCCTTTATATTTACAAATGTTATGTATATATATATTGAACTATAATAGAGAAAAGTTTACATAAATAATCGAATAAAGATTTTTCGCTGTCAATTAATATATTTTCATACATTTTCCACCATTTATTATAAAAATAATAAATCCACGCAACATGTCGTAATTGCAATAAATTTCTATTTTTATCGGTGATCTTAAAGGAGCATTATCTCGTGGCGTAGTTAAAGATTTTCACAGCTGACTGAAAAATCACAGAGGTATCGAGTGCGAGGAGCTTAATCGACCGAATAAGATCACGAAACGAGCATTAGCGACGATTCCCGTATCGATTCGTCGCGTATATATAAGATTAACAAAACGTCAATTAACAAATCGAGTGGGCGTCCGTGTCACACCGTGGGTGTCGCTTGAATTGGTGTGCACATGAAACCGTGCGGGTGGTATGCAAAGTCATTCCACGGAATGGAAATTGGATAACTGCCGCTTTCATGCGACTTCGATCGGCGATTATTCGCGCCAGAAAACTATTCGCTCTAAAACGACCGGGGTTTAAAATTGCACTTAAGATGCCGTTAATCTCCGATTAACCATCGCCGCGACCCGCCGACTTTTCATTCACATCCCACGACGTGAATTTATTCACCAAAATGCGTCGAAGCAATCGTAACGGATTGCATTAACGAGTGCCGTGAAATAGCAACATACCACGTGGACGACATGCTCATGAATCCGTTGACAAATACTTGAAAAATAATGTCAAACCAATGAGTTAAACAAATCGTATTGTTAATTGTTCGCAAAGAGTAGAACTTGATTGTTGGTAAAAACATTATCTCTGAATTTCAATAAAGTTCATCCTCACGAGATTCGCAAAAAAATAATGAGCAATCAGTGAATAAATATTTCATTAATATTTATTTAAAAAACACTTTTAATGACTTTTATAGTATAGAACTTTAGGATTCAAAAATACATGTATTTTTATTCTTAGATTAGTTTTTCTAAATTACTACATTATATGGTCGACTTTAAAGGATTAACCTTTAACAGGATTAACCCAGGATGCCGGTCTATATAATATCGTTTACTTGTTTTATTTTTCATTCCGATTGTTGTTGAATGTCATTTAAAAGAGCATTCAGCTCGTTTCGAGTTGATATCGTATCTCCATTGATGAATATCTTTATACTTTCTGCGTAAAAAATATAAAAGGATAAAATAAATTAATATCACCAATTAAGGATTAATAATAACAAATCAAATCAATTATTCCAACAAAAAAAAAAAAAAATCCATAAATCTTATTCAAAAAATACAAAAGACATTTTATTATATAACTTTTTAATTGCATAAAAGCATTTTATTATCAGTATTTCTGTATACTGACCGGATACTTTCCGGTGATCGGAATAGAATCTTAACAAATGCAAATATGAATCTAAATAAAAGGCTATCATATATAGTAAAAATCTATTTCTAAACTTTTTTAAATAAAGCTCTCTTTAAGGTCAACGATTCAATTAATCTTACATGTGTTTTCTGATCTTTATCGTTGTCTAATAATTGTTTTCGGTCGTGCTAAATAAATGAACAGTTGAAAATCCTGTTGCCACCTTCCCACGAGTAAGGTGTGACGCCAGGTGCCGCAAAGTTCTCCGTGTCCGAAACGAAAGAAAACGCATAGCTGACGGTGTGACATGACTTAACTGTGCTTTACGTTTCTTGTATTATCTCTCGTATAGGCGGCAGCCGCCTTGCCTAATATAATTCATAGTCTCGAAGAAAGTCGACGCATCCGCCGAGTTGCATTTTTGATCGCGAACTGCCGTCGTGCATCTTCCCACGTATATATATTAGACTTTACATTTTAAACATTATAAGTGCCTTATATAACATTCACTAGATGCATCTAATTTATCTAAAAATATTTTTGCATTATTCATAATAAAGAAATATAGTTCACCAAACGTCACCGATCGTAAGATTAAGGGAAAATTATTCTCCTGTTAGCTAAAGAGTGCTTTGTACGTGTTTTGCACTGGCTTGCAGACTCTTACTCTTTCAGAAAATTTATAAGCAATACCGCGTGTCTGTATACTTGTAAAAAAATTATTATACTTAATATAAATCTTAAAGTCTTATAGAGTCTATTATCTCCTTCTCTCTTTCTGTCTTTTTATCGCTCTCGCTTTTTCTCTCTCCCCGGCTCGATAGATCAGAGAACGATGGGCGATTAGCGCCGCGTGTGAAAGGGAAAGCGAGCGGTCGACTTCACGGAGGAGGACGATCGACCCGACAGCATGGCGCGGTACACGAGCTCGAGAAACGACTCTCTCTTCAGTACGTAATGCGCGTTCGCAGTCTCTCCAGCTTCCATCCGTGTCTCTCTTTCTCTCTCTTTCTCTTTTTCGATCTTTCCATCTCTCTTTCTCTTGCTATTAACTATCCACCCTCTCTTCCTGCGCGCATCTGTTGATGCTTTTTGTGGCATACAATTCGAAAATCCATATGCATAGGGAATTTCTCGACAATTTCAAACAGAATTATTCAGTAGAATTTGAGATTTTTCAAACTACATGTTATTTCTCTGTCGATTTCTCCGACAAATTACTATAATAATAATAATTGAGATTTTTCGATGTTAAAATGGATAATAAATATTCAGCTATTGCAAAAATCAAAATACAGAATAAATTTTGACAATCTAAAATAAGCGATAAATTTTAATATTTAAATTTAAAGAACTGAATATTAAGAAAATTTTAACAACTAAATATTGCATAATTTCAATGAATACGATTTTATATTTTTTGTCTGTTTTGTGTGTAAGTAATGTCTTTATTATCATCATATACAAATAATTGTAGACAATCAATTTTACTATAATTTTACAAAATTATTTTATAAAATTTTAATTTACCAAAATTATACGAGCTGCCTGATTTAAATATCAAGACTTATTCAGACATTGAAATATTGAAATTCTCTCTTGTGTGGATTTTTATTTTTTATAATTATTCAGAAGATTGATAGAGTAAATAATTGTTAATTTTTTATTTGGATTTTAAAGTCATAATTATAGTTACTTTCTTTAGCATTAAATATATTTTAATCGTCAGTATTTAACTTCACGTTAGTATTTAATGCTTGTAGTTGTAAAATATATCAGTAGTATTCAAAATTATATTATATAAAAAACTATTAAGTAGCATAAAAAATATCATTGATAAAAAGTTAGAAAGAAGATAATATAATGTAAAATGTAGTATGAAAAAATAAACAAGTTTAAATATTATACAAGTAGAAAAATAGGAGCCTATTGTTTATATGTCTAAAAATAATAAAAATTTTAAGAAAGAGAGATGAATGTAGAAGTGCAAATTATTTTAATACAGTTTAGCATTTTTATCGTAATTTTTTAACTATGCGTATTTATCGTAATATTGCTAGAATGAGCCGAGAGAAAAATAATGAATGAGAGAGAATTCGCCGTAATTACAAGGTTGTGATTTTACAGATGGGATTACCATACTTGCGTTATGTAGAACTATGCAAATATTGGGAGAAATCATTCATTATAATTGGCTTACTATGATTAATGGATGATATTACGAGGTGAAGAATTGTCAGATTCATTGTAGCTCATAATCAGTCAGTATACATTTTCATAATATATGTATATATGTACAGTTGCAACATTATCGTAGTCGTTAAACTTCTTTTTCTAACCGAATATATTAATGCACTATCGACTTCTCATGTAGATCATGATAAGCAGAAATTTCTCTACATTATTCTCTTCAATTTTTTTAACTGTATGTATGCTAATTAAAGAGAGAACCAAATAAAAATAACTATTATACACACTCTGTGCAAAATTTATAAAAAGTTCGAAAAATCAATATTATCTCTCTTTTAAATTTATAAATATGTATATTTCGTACGAAAGAAATCATTTCTCATCTTTTTTTTCTACGTGAGAGATATATTGCGCATCATTATATATTTTTATCTTTAATTTTATATTAAAATTAAAATTTTATTTTTCTCTGATCTCGCGGACACTCGTATACCGGACATATACGTACTCATGCGTATTTGGGTAAATGGGAAATTCTACATGGAAGAGCGCTATTATTTACATATTGTGCGAGGCGCACGTCTCGGCGTTTTCTATAATTTGCCTCGCGACGCTATCTCCATTGACGATCGATCGATCTCGCGACGTGCACACGCACCGGAGATCGCAATTGCTCATACACGGATGTACGAGATGCGAGCGTGTCGACATACGTGCGCGACACGCATACACGCATATACGCGAGAAGAGCCGCAAAGATGAGAGCGTGAGTTTCGCGCGCGTACATGCATCTCTATGTTTCCGCGTTGCTATGCTAATGAGAGAGCGTCCCGATCTTCGATCAACTATCCTTGGAGGGATTTCTAACTCGTAACGTCAAGATTCGAGCTACAATCGTACCGAAATCGGTATGATTTAAGATGTTCTTAACGAAAAACAAGCACGATTCACTCTCTTTACCTTTGAGAATTAATAGAATGTTTATAAAACAATGTAAAATTGCATTTCGATAATGTACGGAAAATATATGTTAAATTTATTGAAGGATTTTGTGTCGATCTATTAAATATCTAGTTCTCTCTCTTTAAATCAAGGATTTCTTTTATGGACAGTTTATAAATTTGTTAATGACCAGATGAATCTTGCGAAACATTCAACGTGATGAAATTATGCGAATGAATAGAGTCGAGAAGTAGAAATTTCGCGATACCGTTATACTTGAATAGGGTTGACCACTGACCACTTTTGATTTCAATCAACAATATTGCAAAACCGGAATGGACTACCTGCGGGATCCACAAAACAGCTTGATCTTATACTGGTTCTCTGTTTCATAGAAATTTAGCACTTTTTTATATGGTAATTATGCTAATGTGAGAGCATCTCCCAAAGATTGAAGATATCCTTGAACGAGATTCATAGTAGAACACTAGAGTTTTGTTTTTATTAAAATCGAGATTTCGTCGACCAAAAAGGAATGAAAAGATTTCTGCTAAGTAAAAACAAATCGGCGCTAAATATAATCAAACAAACATGACACAATACCCATAAAAAATACCCATAAGATATAGCGTAATCAAAAATCTTACATATAAAACGCAGTCCCCCATACACACAAAGTGAGTATACTACTGTAATAAATTAAAAAAAAATATCTTATGTCACACAAGCCGCTATAAAATTCAACTGCCTAATCAATATTTCACTTAAATAAATAGTAAACAGGATAAATAAAATTTTTTATAGGTGAATTATTTTTAGATAAAACCTACTAATTATTTATTAAATAAATCTAAAAAATTAATAAAAAAACACATAATAACATAAAATTTTTCTATTTAAATTTAGAAAATCTAATAAAATGTAGAAATAGCATAAATTAAACATAACAGCATAAGTTTGTATATATTTCACTTTGTATACTTTAAAAGAAAGAATGCAGTTGCAAAAATCATTTTTATAGCAAAATTATCTATTATATTTTTATATACCTTTTTCTCAACAATGGATTAAGATATTTAAATAATTTTTGTTTTCCCTTTTTTCATATATTTGACTATATTTTAATCACAATGTATTTTGCTGAATAAATTCTCTTTCTAAATTTTTATAATGGTTTGAATAAAGTCAATTTTTTGACTTAATCGTTTATAACTTTTTATAAAATTAAAATTCTTTTCTTATACCGATCAAATTATAATTTATTCATTTCTGAACAGATGAAAAAATGATAATTTAACAAGTAGTTTTTAAGAAAAAAAATTCAAAAATCGAAAATGATTTTATAGAACAGTGTGTCAAAAGTTTTATATGCTGAACATTTTTTAGTTACTTAGATATATTCAAAAATCATTTTATACATCTCAAAATATTCAGAAAATTATTTATTTTTTTTAGTTATTTTTTGAAGTGCACTCTTTTTCTTAAATAATATATGATAATATACTAAATACTTCAGCTTATTAGCTTATTATACTTCTTTACGGTGAATATCCGAGAGGCATATATTATAATATAAGTGAGTCTTAAGTATTCCACTTGATGAGAACTAAGACGATACTAGAGACGAATAATACATATACCTCGCTATATGTATTAAAATCTCTTGTGAGTGTAATAAACATAATCGTGGCTATATTTAATCCGATCAAACATTAATATGAAGTATCTTATTATATCTGTCTAATTCTAGCATTCTTTTTATCAATGTAACTTAATTTCGTTACATTTCAAGAGACTTTATTTATATCAATGTTAGAAAGATCTTTTTTTAATGCTATCGAAGAAATCACTTCCAGATAATTTCTGCTCGTTTTAAATTGATTTAAAAATTTCGCAAGAAATCACGAATTAAAGTAAAATAGCAAAATTTATTATAATAGAAATTTTTAAAAATAAACGCAAGATTACTTAACATAAAATTTAATTTGATTTGACTTTCGTTTTTTTCAGAAATATAAAAAACAAAATCTATTATTCTAGTTTATCTATTATTTTATTAGTTTATTAATAAATTTTGTATCATGTTCTATCGAAATATAAAATCAAAATATAAAATCGAAAATATCCATATTCCACTTTTATGAGTAATTATGATAATTGTAGATTTTTTATCCACAATAACATTATATGCAGTTATACTTAATTTTTTGCATTAAATATGCACTTGTACAAGTTTATACATAAGGGAAAATGAAACAGAGAGTGAAGCCTGCTCGAGGAATAACTTCCGGATTTCGGCACAATCGAGCATCGAATCTCGATACTGCTCGCGCGAGTGTTTTACTTGGCGTCGATTTTCTCTCTATTCCACGGTCTTGCTTCCCGGTAGGCAGCGCGATCACGATTATAATGCCATACAGAGAATCGACGCCGAGTCGTGGGGTCACACGCGGGGTCATCGTCGGGTTGTAAACCCTCGTCGGGTGCGACCCGCGAGAGAAGTATAAGAAGAAGAACACCCTCCCTCTTTCGTTTTCTTCCTCCTTCTTTTCCTCTTCTGACCCGAACTCCCACCCTCTATCGTTTCGTGGGATAGTCTATATACGACCTGCAAGCAGCGTCGTCGTCTCTGATCTGCACAAAGTCGTTAACGAGTCTCCTCGTTATCTTTAGCGCTTAGTTTTATGTATGTATATATATGTGTGTATACGTAGTGTGTGCTCACCTAGGCGGTCTGTTATAAGAAAATGGCGAAATGGGGAGTTCGAGGGGATAGAGGAGAGTTAAGGAGAGAAAAAGAAAGAGATGCACCTAGACATGAAGCTGGAGAACCGGGAAGGTCGTTCTTTCCCTTCCTCCATCTCTTCCCTCTCTATTCCACCTTCTCTCATCCCACCATTACCCATTCTCGAAGACACACAAGTACTTTCTCCTAGTTTTTCGGTGCCGCCTTTGGCATGTACAGAGCTCGACAACGACAAACGGCGACGTCGTAACACCTACAAGTCACTCATCACTTGCGAATTGTTTACGGATTGTAGAATCTTATTTGTCGTCCGGGATATAACTCAAGGCCGAAAAGTCATCATTTATGTAGTAACTCGGATAAAAAAAACACGAAAATATTTTTAATTTTTTTGTCAATGATAAATTTCTCGAATCGAATTTCGGGTTAATGCAACAAAAAAATACATTAAATAATAAATAATACAAAATAATAGAGAAAAGAAAATAGAATATATACTCAAAAAATAGAATAGAAATATTTTTATCCTTAAACATTGTATTAAAAAAATATTAGCTAAATTATTAAAAAGTCATATATGGAATTTTTAATATACGATGATTTTGAATTATTTAACAAATAAGAGCATAGTATTCACATCTAAAAAAATTAGCAAGAATTCTATGAATTATTTCACGATTGGAATTGAAATTGCACACAGTTGGAAAATTTGTGTTTTCTTGTTAAAAACGGTCCCCGTTAAAATTTTTGTGTTAAATATTTAACACATTCATGTGTTAATTTAACATATTGCTGTTATGTTAATTGGACTCAAATGTTAAATTATTAAAACAACTAAAAAAAAGTGTAAAAATAACACAATGTATATCTATTTTTAATTTTACACAATAAATATGTTCCGTATTATTAGTGACAAGATTTATCTGTTAAAATTTACAGAAAAAAAATGTTAATTTTACTTTATAATATAAGTGGGGGTGATAAAATGTAAAATTAACCATTTTTTTAGTTAATTTTTACATTAAAACTATGTTAATTTTACACAAAATTTATTTTAAGTTTATTTGAAGTTTGCATTTATTTTATGTTAAAATATTAACACAATATTCGTGTCACCATTTAACATATCCATATTATGTTAAATTAACACAAAAATTTCTGTGGACCGTTTGGGACAGGTGATATTTGTTAAATTTAACACAAATTTTTCAACTGTGCATTGTCCATGATCAGTGATGGTGAGTGAACAGAAAAATCAACCAATCGTAAATATTTCCATGACTGAATATTTTTCAAAGAATCCTTTTTAGCATTACAAACCGTTAAACCGATCTATACGATAAGATCATTGGCAGTCGATATATGGTTCTGATTTATGTAATGTATGCAAATACGCAATTTATGTCCGATTTGTCGCTCGGATTCAAGGCAAACGCATTGTAATCTACGCGGATATTGCGTGTTTTTAAAAGCATCATTCGTAAAAACATAATTGATTCCGCGCATTTTTTAAACTCAGCAAATGAATATTATATACTTTGTAACTTGTTTTTAACCCTAGGCCAATTTCAATAATCGAAGTTGCACGCAAATAATGTAGCTTATTTTTAGATCTCGCAGGTTACTTTTATTTTAGGCAAATATCGACACGAGCAAACTTCAGCTTTCAATAACGGAGTTTATTTATACGAAATAATGCAGTTGCATTTTCATTTGACACGTGACATGACACGTTATATTTTCATCGCAAAATCACATTAAAGCAAAGTAACAGCAATACTGCTTTCAAAACTGCAGTGTGACAATGTTCAAAATTGATAATTAATATAAAGTATTTACGTATGCTAATCTTTACGGAGCAAAAAATAACCCGCGCGCGAAATATGATATTAAATATACTGCAATATTTAAAACTCGGTGATTTCTTCACTTATTCCTACAACTGTGGGAAATAGCTGTAGATAGCAATAACAAATTACTGAGCAGAAGTAATGCTAGAATCAAAACTTTATGCGTTGCGCAAAGCACCTCTGTTAGCGAATTTTTTTTTCAAAAGAGAAGGCGTTTTAAAATTTCGTTACGCCATCGTGCAATTTCACTGATTTATGATCCCTACTCTCTATCGTTCATATGACCGATCATCTAACGGAGAACAAAAGGATCTCTACTACATGACCGTTACTATTATCCGGAGAAAAGCGATGGAGAACGCAGCCAGTTGTCTATTATTATTTGCGTGAAATCATACGGATTTATAGTACGCATTTACAAAATTTTAAATTCTTCAAAGACTTATACAATAGATTTAGAAACTTATTGCTGCATTATATTATATATAAAAATGTTAAATTTTTAATATTAGATCTCTCTAGCAAAATTTTCAATTATGTACACAGATAGAACTTTCTTTTAGAATTTACCCTGAAAATCATGGTAATCGTGGGACGATATGGTATGGAAAGAATTTTTAAAATATGTTTGATTAATTTTACCATACTTTTAGTAAATTTTACTATACTTTTAGTAAAATTAATCAAACATATTTTATATTTTATTGTGATAGATATTATTTTTTATTGTGATAAATATTAATCAGAGAAATTCTCATAAAATTCTTTCCACACCATATTGTTACCCCATTACCATGATTTTCAGGGTAAATTCTAAAAGAAAATTCTCTCTGTAGAAAAATGTTTATCATTGCAAGTATAAAAATGAGAGAGAAAGAGAGAGAGAGAAATATTAAAGGAGCGTGAATGCGGGGAATAAAAATAAGGCTTATGAGAGGCTGCACGCCCGCACGTAATATGGGCTTCATGGGTGTTTGACAGATGACTAATGCAGAATCACCGCGATGGACGTACGGGCACCGGTTGAAAGCCGAGCCTACAAAGTCGTTAACAACGTTGCTTGGCCTTGGTCAGAAGTCGTTGGTTAACGGGTCGAGGGATTTTTTTCTAGATCTCATATCTGCTTCCTGTTATTTACTTTGTGGCTACTATATGCGCTTTATCATTGTCCTCGTAGCGCTTTATCTCGCATATATCGGGCATATATTAATAATCTTCCGCGTCTTTCTTTCTCTCACCATTTAGCGCATATCGGGACCTCAGCGAATTTTTTCTCGCCGATCTTTTATCGATCGTGTGATTTATTTTCGCGCGAATTTCATGCAGGGACTCGTCTTTCAAAAGCGAAAACATCTCTGTCAACGCATTCTATCGTGCTGCTATAAAGTTTTATCTTTATAAAAATGCGTTAATAAAAGACGTTGTTACTTGAATTTATATAACATTTATAGTGAATCTATGTATTTTCCATATAAAGATTCTGTGACACTCAAAAACACATTTGACACACTTTTGATATAATTATAAACTTTTTAATAACACTTTAATATTCGTAATACTTGATATGGCAAATATCTGCACTGCTACACGTTACTTATGAAATACAACAAAGTTTGTACGAAATATAACGATAAATAATGATATAATAATAAACAGATCATAAACAAAAATAATTCGTCAAGCTATGTATATTCGCCTTTTCAAAGCAATCGTAATAATTAAAAAAAGATACATACGTGTAATTATTATCGAATAAAAAAATTCTATCGCGTCGTTTAAGGACTGCGTTTTCCAGGAGAAACGTCATTTGTACGGAAATATACGCAGCATTAAAAATAGAAAACGCTTACAACTGTTTTTATGTTAGAGGACAGGTTCTTAATAGTACTTTCTTGAGAACGTCAGCGTAAAGCAGATAAGATGTCAATGTGTCGTTTATTAATTCCGCTCATAAACACCGATGGGAAAACAAATGTATAAAAAAAGCTTGTCCAAGTTGCGCGTTTTCTTACTTGCACGATAGTTCGCGTTGACGCGTAGATATTCCGGGGGTCTGGGGGAGTACGTGTTTTCGCAACAAACGTGTCAATTATCTTATCGATTTATCGTACATAAGTCATGCGTCGACCGATTAGAACTAATGACATATCTACCTTGACGCGCAGCTCCAGAAAAAGTCGTATAATTAATTCCACACTCGAATAAATCTCGCTTCTGAATCTCGATTGGACCATATTACAAAGTGTGAAAAGAGCGTTTATCTATTTGTTATATATCTATTTTTATAATTAACTGAAAAAATGATAACGCGAAAAGCTACGAAATTATTAGAAGAACTTTATTAAAGTGTCCACATTTTTTCATGATTGATTATAGAATTAGATGCAAATAAATCGATTTCAGTCTCACTTGTAACACGACGAACGTCAAACGATTGAAATACGTCGATTCAAGTGACGGCGTCGGTGGCAACAGTTACATTAAGTAACATTACTCGTTCCCCCGACGCCAATTATTTACGTTAAGTAATCGTATAAGATTCCTATTTACCGGCTTCTGATCCTGCCGACGTGGAGACAAGCGGTAATTATACGTTTACGAGGACATATGCGCGCATTTATAACCACTTTCGCCTCTCTAATTACGAAGGAAGATAGTCCCTGCTGTGCCATCATTTTAATTTGAATTTAATGAAACAAATATAGTCATATCGATTTTAGTCTTTTTTTTTTTTTTTGAAATGCGGGAATAAAATAGGTCAACACAGATTTTTCTTTGTTTTTTAAACTTGTTTAGATGTAGAACTATATGCACGAACCATTGATTATCGGTCCAAGATGCGTGAACGATTGCACATTTTCGCCCAGAATATTATGAAATCCGTGTTTATACGCCCGTAATGGTGTGAGTGATGCGCGTATTAATGCATTAAACTATCTGCTGTGTCTAAACCTTCGTGTTGTTGCCTTTGGCGTGTCGCTGCTAAAAAAAGGATTTTTATCCGCTGATAGAAATGTTAATAGGGAGGGAAGTACTGTGCGTGTTTTCTTAGCCAATCGTGCGAAACATATTATTACTGAATTCCTGAGATTAAATGCGAAAAATCAAAAGCTTCGATTCATTCTTTAACTCATTCCTACTCTCTTTCTCTCTCTTCTATATTCATTATTGCTGTATAATAAACATGTCGCGTCGTGGACACACATCTCAAAACAATCCGAAAGAATTGAAAGAGAGAGCAAATAGAAACTTCTGTCAAAAAGTATTCATCTATCACGATTTTAACTACAGATTTTATTATCTATGCAATATTTAATACGGCTTTTCTTCCTAACATTTTTCTTTTTATATAAAAAACAAACTGTTTAAAAATATTTTTTAAATATTTATTTTATTACATTTTCTATTTCATAAAATTTGAAAGAGTAGAGAATTTACGACATAAAAGAAATTTAAAAAAGTTCTGACTTTTTAAAGAAGTCTTTTACAAGAAGTCAGTTTGTACAGGGAGGCTGCAATCTCACCCTCGTAACAATAAGTATATAAATCACATCTCGGGTCTAATTTCGCGCTCGCGTCGATCACGAACGCGTTCCGATATTCCGATCGCGATCGGTTTCTCCTCGGCATTCCCATCAGAAGAGAAGAGCCTCTCGATTGAGTATCTCTCCTTTTCTACGGAATTAGGTATCCTCGGCGAATGGTGTGCGCGACCTCGCTGTCCTGCGCGTATAGGTCGTTTCACCTGTCACCTGCGCAGAAACGAAAGAGAGAGGACGATCGCTGCGGGCGAAAAAGGAAAGGACGAGCGAGCGAGCGAGTAGTCGCGCAGACATCCCAATTGACCGGAATCGAACGCTTGGTTACGAGACCCATCCGCTCTTCCGATAGCCGATTTTAATCGTGACCGACTAAAAAAACGAGGTCACAGGCCTGCTTCGAGGTATCAAGCAGGTCAATACACGTGCACGTCAATCGAAAATTCTCCAGAAATACTTTTGCAAAGAATCACTTATTTTCTGCATAGAGAAAAAGAGAGAGACACCCGATACAGCTAATTATCTCTTAGGCTTTTAGAGCTCTAATATTCGACATAATTCACCTCCCCCCCATATATAAAACAATGTTCGGCGTTCTGATTTCAATATTATTAAAGTTGACAATATTTGCGCGTTGCAACTTATTATTAAGTTAAAAAACATTATTTTTATAATAAGGGATGAAAGGTCAGCGGTAATCGAGTGATGTGCCCGAGTTTACTCGCATAAAGCGAAAAAAAAACACGCTGAAGGCGGACATGGCGAAATAGCATTCTGCACATAATCCGCGCGAGTTCGATGAAGAGCGGTATTCTGCATTTCGATGTTGCTCTTTACCCGCAGCGTGAACACGAGCTTGCCTCACGTGTAGGCGTGGAAGATTGCGGTCATTAAATCGCCACTGGAAATCTAGCGGGACGCGAGTGGAAAATAGATATTCAAATGAATGCAAAACTTTCGCTTAACGACAAAACTTAATTTTTGCAAAAAATGACTCTGGAAGTTGAAGAGATTAAAAGTTTAAGACTATGTTATAAATACATTGATAAAGATTGAATAAATTTAAAACAATTATTGAGTAAATTAAACGAATGATACTAAGAAGAGAACATTCTAAAAATAATCTTATAAAAAAGAAGCATATTGGTAGGAAATATCTAATTAAAAAATATCAGTTAATTACGCGAAAGATAATCAAAATCACGATATTTTTAAAATAATAAGAATGTAATATGTTTCTTGAATCGCAAAATTAATGGGAAATCTTTCAATAGTACCGAAAGATTTTTATATCTCTCATGATATAAACATTTTTTTTCCGGTTGCTTTGTCAATCGTATTAATGTATTTAAAAATTAATATTTTTTTCTGCCAAAAAGAGGAGTTATTCTTCGTTTAACATGGTGTTATTTGTAAAACTTTCCTAATTAAATTCTTGGAGCAATTTTGTTATTCTCATCGGTGAAGTGTCACGCGATTTATACACTGAGAGAATTTTCTCTTAAAATTTACCCTAAAAATCGTGGGACAATATGATATGGAAAGAATTTTATGAGAATTTCTCTCATTAATATTTATCACATTTATCATAAAAATAATAATATCTATATCACAATAAAATATAAAACATGTTTGATTAATTTTACTAAACTGCATAGTAAAATTAATCAAACATGTTTTATATTTTATTGTGATAGATATTATTATTTTTATTGTGACAAATATTCATCAGAGAAATTCTCATCAAATTCTTTCCATACCATATTATCCCACGATTACCATGATTTTCAAGATAAATTCTAAGAGAAAATTCTCTCTGTGTAGTAACGGTTAATACACCCAGGAAGTGAGTTCCAGATGCGACTTTCTTCATATATCTAAATCGGACGGCGGCCACGAGACTCGTCTCTCTCGTACAAGAGAGAAGATCATGGTGCTCCGGAATGGGCGAGAGATGGATGGTGCCGGGCAGAGTAAAAGCGTGTTATAACGACGACGAATAAATATTGGAGTAGGTACATGAGCGACATTACCATACAATACGCATACCGCGTAGAGTCGTTCTGCGGGCCATGCAAGGGTGCGACGCTCGCTGTTGTCGCGCTCCTAGAGCCGTTTTCTGTTCAGTATATTTATATGTGTGTATATAACGCGTTTATCCCTCTCTCTCTCCCTCCCTATTTCTCTCTTTCTCTCTTTTCAATCTCTTCTCTTTTAATAGCCATTAATCATCGCGATCGTCCACCTAGTCCCACGCAGCCACAGAGTCAGATACATTGCGTATGCGATATCGAAATGCTATAGAGAAGGAGAGGCCTTCCCTTGGTTAACTGTAAAATAGGATATATATCGCTGAATATTGCTTATCTCGCATTGCGCACTGATCTATATCGACCTCTCGGCTGCAGGACCATGCATGGAAATAAAGTTTCTTTCCTCCGGCCCCCCTGCAGTTTAACGATCGTTTAGTGCACGAATATAATGCAGTAATATTTTAAAAATTCTGGAGAAAAATTAAGGATCAATTTTTAATTCATTTCAATTTTAATATATTACGGTTATTTCAATATTCAGATACAAATGTTAATTAACTGATATTGTTTTGTGTGTATCCTAAGGGATAATATATTATCGTTTGATAAGAAATTTTCCTTTCTTTCATAATATTAACATGTTCACTCTGTGATATGTATAAGTTTTATTACTATCATAATTATTGTATATTGTGAATCCGAGATATAAGATAAATATGTGTATGCCCTCAAAATTTGCATCTTTTATTGTCTGCCTTCATAATTATCATACCTTCACAAAATAATTATCACTTTCACAAATTAAATATCTATTAAATTTATATATTAAATATCATCTCGTGACCTGACTTTTAAGTTCCTCTCGGAACAGCTATTTCCGTAAACAGATATTATCCGTTACCTGTATGATCATGCTAAACTTTTGCAGATTAAAGCAGCTATTTTTGTGAAACCCTACATTCACGTTAAACTTTTATCGATTAAAAGTAAGTTCGAATATATCTTGCACGATTGTGCGACTACGTCATAAGCGCGTATCCTGTATATGTATATATATATATATATAGTCGATCGTAAAGATCATTTAGCGAAACAAAAAGTGTTTCAATCATTCCGACACAGATTTAAATTAAATTTCCAATCTCGAAAGAATTTCGCGATCGGAGCTCACGCCCTAATCTCAAGAGAGCCAAGAGAAACATCATACGCAGCGGCTGATTTTTAAGGACGAGCGTAAGTCTTCAAGTTTTTCCAAGTCTCGCGAGCGAGCAGAGAGCGATCGCGAGTCGTTAGATCCTGTTGGCCTGTTGTCTCGGAGAGGAACGGCCGACGTAACGTAAGCTTGCATCCCGCCGACGCCGAACGACGGAGACGCGACGACGTCGACGCGACCGTGTCGGACAAGGATGCTCGCAGAGACAACACAACGCGCGAGAGGAGATCTCGGGAGATCGAGAGTAAGAGCCTAGAAGCGCGGAGACGGGACCAGGAGGGGAGTGGGTGAGCCGACCTCTGACCCGACGAGGGCGGCGAGGGGACGACCGGGGACCGCGGCACCGTGGCTTAGGCATAGCTTAGGCATAGCTCGGGCATAAAGCAGCGTGCGCGCGACTCGCCCGCCTTTCACTTCGCGAGGAGATGAAGGCAAGAGACGTAGATAGAGACGGTCGCGGGGAGTGCCCCGCCGCGTGTATGCTATTATCATATTACGGCCGATTTACCGTCGCCGCGACGCTGGCGTCGGATCCAACCGTGACAGACCCTTCGCCGTCTCTTAATTGGCAGGATCGAGATATTAGCTTCATTTCGGTCGTAATTAACATTTGAAAGAAAATCTCAATAATGAGAAAAATCAAGCAGATAAAAAAAATAAGAAAAAAGGCTCTACAAAAAAATAATATAGAAATAATTTGAAATAGTAATATTCTTATGAGAACCTTTTTCTTATTAAAAGAAATAATTGTAAATGTATAAAAAAATTTTTTAAATATTTATATAGACTACTTCACACAATTTTGAGATTTATTCTTTATCATGTAGATTCTTAACATTCTGAATGATTTAGCTAACAATACAGAAAAAGATGTGGTCTCGTAAAAAAAATTATTTATATAATTAAGAAAAAAAGATAACTCTTCAAAATTTTAATTTTTAATAAAGTCTAGAACGACTATAATGACAGTTCGAGCAATCCTTTCTTCCTTCATGAGTTTCTCGCTGTCAACGCGTTTTACGATAGGATTATCATACGGCGCGATCGCGGGACGATGTTTCACATTTGAATTACGCAAGAAATAGTGTCGAGGCGTATACCATCTTAAGCCGTGTTCGACCGCTTAATTTTTATTCCGTTGAGAGGAAGAAATAAAAAAATCGCGCCGCTATATCGCTACGAAAGCGCGATTGACGCGCATGAGAGAGAGAGAGATCTCGCGAGAAGTGATATCGTTGCGCTGCGAACACGGGGCGTTTATTATTTTTCTTATCGCGTTTAATCCTTTTTCCCGCGTGCGATTCGCTCTTGTAACTACCGCGTGATTATTTCTACAAACTCTCAAGCGTGACGGCATAATTATAATTTATTAAATAATTATAGTAATTGTAGTAGTAGAGTAATGTGTATGTAATAGAAATAGGGTTGTTGCTCTTTTTCTGAGAATATAGTAATACTATATCCCTCAAAAGATATTATAAAATAAAATCATTACAAAATAAAGAATAAAACTAAACTAAATTTTCAGGATCAAAAAATATGATACATATAATTAGTTTTTGATAAGAAACATCGTTTTGTTCACCAACTTGCTTGCATCTTTCTTTTATACGGTATCATTGATGTAACGGTGAATAAATTTACTTATTTTCGTACAACAATTTAATGTTGAATATATCCCAAACTAATATTGACAAAATAATCGAAGTCGATTGTGAGTGTCGACGAGAATTGTTCGCTCGAGCTAGCGCGAGATTGACGGGATAATCGCGAGGCAAGACGCAAGTGATTTCGACGCGTGGTAGATGGGACATTCGTTACTGTCTTTATTAGCTTGCGTGTTTTGCTTCTTTTACTTCGCCGTACAAATGGCGGAAGTGCAATTAATTTGATGTTTTCACTATTGGCAAGAAAAGGAGAAATGCTATCTTCAAATTTTTATCACGATAATTCACTACAGATAACCGGTTGTTCGTACAATTGTAAATAAATGTGATTAACTCAAATACGGACATATCATCGCAAAAAAGACTTTATAAGTTACTTTTACAACCAATTTGTCGAAATTCTCACAGCATACAAATACAGACCGAGAATTGAGGTTTTTGCAATTACAAGTTACATTGCAATTTTAGATGCTTTGATTTAAACAAAGAGCACGAGTAGAGAAAGAGAGAGAAATATAATAGTTCTTTACTTCCTAATTTATTTCAAATTTTATTTTAGACAAATTTTCATTTGCTACTAATTATCAAGTATTTAAAGTTACTATGTCTAAATTACTTTTTTCTATAAAAAAATATTTAACAAAATCCTACTATTCTCCTATTTCGTACAATACACATCTGTGTATAATACACATCTCTATATAATTATATTATTTCTACGACTATAATTGGTTTGATATCCCCGATGCAATCTGATCCGAGAATAATCGAGAAACGGCAAAAAAATTCACTTTCGCGTCTCTCATTCCGGCATAGAGGAACGACAAAATCACTTTCGTCGCGTCTCCACGCGTGCTAATCGCGAAGATGGTGCGATACCGGAGGTCGCGCCAGCTCGTTCGACCCCGGTACTTCTCGTGGCAGCGAGGACACCAGTCGCTACTCTTAACATAAACGCGGAAAGACAAGTTGTGAGAAGAAGTGGTGACCAGAATAAAAGAGAGAGAGAGAGAGAGAGAGAGAGAGAGGCGAGGCCGAAGAGTACCGGTGAGAGTGCACGGCCGTAACATATAGTACGATACGGTCGTGCCGGCATTCCTGTAGGTCGACCCGTAGTGCGCGCGACGTGTAATTATCATCTCCCAAGGGCCTATCCCACGCTATCCAAGTTAAGTGGGACACAACCGATTACTGCGTGAGCGATTAGAAGAGAGAGAGACGCGAGGAGAGCGCAAAGGAAGGGGCCGCACGGCCCGGCTGTGGAAGAGGTTGGCTTCGGGTTTCTTCCCCGGAGAGGAATGCAAATTCATTGACGAGTGTCAAAAGTCCTATTTCGCTAACGCTGATTAGTATTAATTGACGTTAATTAAAGTTTTGTCTATTACTGTTTAGCGTATAATATAAGATTGGATGATAAATCATCCAATATTGTGATAAATCATTCAGTATTGATGTCAAAATAAATTTTGACATTTTAATATGCAATTAGATTACTTAAATTTTCTCACGTAGCAATTCAAGATTGACTTATAATGTTATACAATGATAATATTCATATTGTACTTTCTAAAGAGATAATTAAAGTCTATCAGTCTGCAGCAGCGCGAGATTATGAATTCAAGCGGTCGTTAAATCAGATGAATGAAGGCAAATTGTTTTGCAAACTGATAAATGGAAATTGATACACCTGACTTCTACCGGTTGATTTCTATTACTTTCCGTCCTATCTATGAATGTCTATTGGAATTTGAAATCATGATTCATATAATTTGAATATATCGATCAATAAAGTAATAAACTTTCGTAGTTATTAAAAATGTGAAGAATTATCATATAAATAATTAAAATTTTTTTAATTACGGAAAATGTTGTATAAGAATAATACAATAAGATTTGTGATATTATTTTATAGCGACAGCTTTTAAAAATTCTTCATACTGATAAACTATTTTAATCTTTCAAAATTACATTCCCTAAAAATCCCTTCTGTGATTTAGCAAAAAGTGTAATATAATAATATTTTTATTTCTTTAGATTTGTATGCGCTCTTGTATATAAAAAAATTATTCTTTATATACATCCAGAAGATTACGTATATTAATCTCTTCTATCCTATTCATTTTAAGATAATGGAGTTGTGAGGTATA
Organism: Prenolepis imparis; assembly: GCF_030444845.1. Classification (NCBI taxonomy): domain Eukaryota; kingdom Metazoa; phylum Arthropoda; class Insecta; order Hymenoptera; family Formicidae; genus Prenolepis; species Prenolepis imparis. The sequence goes on along the minus strand of NW_028141166.1, from coordinate 16,517,102 downwards.
TAATATTTATCTATATATAATATTCTTATATTTTTTTAACTTTTCTAAACTTTTAATTTCTCTATTAAATATGATAATAACCACATAGAATAAATTACGAATTTAATTATTAACTATTCTTGATAAAAATAAATACATATTTTACTATTACATTTTTATCATTATACAAATGCAAGTTTTTACATATTAATAATTATCAGAAAAATTTTTAATTTGTTTTCTTTAATATTTTTCGTTTCATAGATTTTATACATATGCATTATATGTTTTTCACAAATCCATTATCCATCCAAATTATCTCTAAAATAAAAAAAAATTATAGTTTGACTCACCGGCGATGCGCAGCAGGTGTATGTACACTGCGTTGATCTGTAACACAAATATATAACAATATAATTAATATTTTGAAAATAAGTCATTGAAAATTTTAAATTAAAATTAAAGTTTTAAACAAATTTTTTAAATTAAATTTTTCATTTTTTAAAATTTTTAACAAATAATAAATAATAATAATAATAGCTTTCTCGGATACGCACTATCTCGTTAACGCTATTGTGATTTTACATCGAAATAATTACGAGTCCGCGTTATAGATTACGACGGTTCAAGTACATAAGAGCGTATGTTAATTGTTATGTGTGAGCAGAAAATGCTGTTCGTAATATCGAAGTTCTCGCCGAGCGAAAAGAGATGTGATTAAATTAGACGCAGCGCAGCTGATCGCCACGTGAGTGATTAGAACGGAGAAGGACGTCAGTAGAAGAGGAAGGATTAGCTCGGCCGATGATTGATTCGTGTTTCTCCTGTCGGAGAACGAGAAGGAAATGAACCTGTCCGCGTTAACGCGGCCGCTGCTACTTATCATTTCACCATGCATAATTGCGCAATAATGACTATCCCCGATTGTAACAATTATATAAAAGAAGATCTAAAAGTACGAAATATTTCTCATAGAAATTTAATGCGAATATAATTGAGCGATTTAAAATAAAATTTCATCTTGATAATATACAATATAATACATCATAATTTAAGCAAGCTAATAAATAATATCTAATATTATAGATAACTAATTATTCTGCAAATCTATAAAATATATAAATTTTTTTAAATTAGTTTTCACAAGCCAATTATTTTCAGTGATTTATATTTGCTCTCTTCGTAAATATGTGACTGTAATAAACATTTTTGAAAATAATTATTTTCAATGAATTGCGCTTACACTCATCGTAAATATATAAATGTCTATATGTATAATAAAATTTTTTTTTTAGATGTTATCTACAATTTAAATTACTAATTAACTAATTCATTAAAATTACATTTTTCCAATCATCGTATAGATATTGTACGAGCAGTTCATAATTACTGCGAGATTAAGTCAAATTAGTTATGAATGTACATGTGTGAATTAATTAATTCAGTGATTGTGTCTAGAAATATTTAAGCTGGATTAGAATATGATATTTATTCTTTCACTATAAAATCAAGATAATTAACGATTGAATTAATATAGCTTACTATCGTGGACGATGATGTCGACGCTGTGCGGTAAATCATTTGCATCGCCGACGAATTTCGTTCATGCAAACGAGCGCGAAACGACTCAAGCAAGGAAGGACAAATTTCGGAATAATTCGGTAATTTCTCAATCTAAACAAGTGTCCTTGTTTTTAATTACGTGATGCTCAGACCCGCCAAAATTTAATTCTCCGATCATCGAGATAAGAGAAACGCAATTGCGAACAAAATGCGCGCGAACGAAGCTGCAAAATATGTTAAGATGTTACGTAATTGTGACGTTTATGAATTTATATGCTTAAGATTGTATTATATTGCAATTCTCACGCCTGAGCAAGTGATAGTTTATGTTTTACGTAATTCCGAAACTTCAAAAAAACGATACAACTCATACAAAGCTATAAATATCCAATTATGCGTACAATATTTTGCAATATTTGTTGTTTTATATATGATGTTTTGTAAATCATTGTCAATAATAATTAATTAATATCATAGAATTTTAATCATTAAATTAATATATCGTATATCGTATATAAAGTAGTAGTTCAAAAATCCTTATTTTTTTTCTTTTTTTCTTGGAATCTTATAATAAAATAAGGATTGGGCGAATAAAATCGATTGAGCGATTAGGGCTCGATTAGTCGTGACTCTGGTGTCTCGATGCTTCGAGAGAAACAAAAATCGAGAGGAGACAATAGATCGTTCGGGAATTAAGCGCAACGAAAGAGGGCGGAACGCAACGTCGACGGGGGGCGAGCATGGTCGTTCGCGCTAGAGACCTAACGGTGGTTCTTTCTTTCCGAGGACTAACGTCATCGGAGACGTGTACTTTCGACGTCTATAACTCTTTAAAATTTACGTAAGTACATTGATGATAGGCGAGATCGAGTGCGCCGACAACACTCCGGAGATACTCCGGAGAAGAGAGATACTCCCACGCGTATAAATCGTTATTGACATTGACCAGTTTCCGCGTGGTACGTACACAAACGCATGATTGTACAAAATATTGCATTCCCGTGAAGTAGACAGTCCTCTAATGAGCATGCTTTATCATTGGCAGAAATAATTACCTTCCAAAATGAAAGGGAAAATCGTAGGTAAATGTGACCATCTTTTTTTAGATTCCATTACTTTCTAAAATATGTCGTAATATTAAATAAATGTCACTGAATATATATGTATATAAAAAAGATATTTAAAAATTCTGAATATTCTGCGCATTTGTAATTTCAAGGAATTTTGATTAACAATATTTTTCATATTGATGATACTGATTTATGATACTGCGGACAAAAATCTCGTAACGAGGGAAACACGTGGCCACAAATCTCGGTCATCGCTGCTTCGATTTCGCTAATACGAATATCGTGTCTAATTACAAGCACGGTAGTACAATACGATTGTTAAAGAACGGTGGCAGCGATACATTTAAAGGCGACTCGACCTCGCTACGATTACGCTAGGTGGGAACCATCGGGAGAGAAGTCGTGCGCGACGTTGGTGGCCGCCACCCGGAAACAGACGACGGCTATGGAGTCATCAGATTCCCTTGCACTCCATTCATCTAAAATCCATTGTCGTCGTTATCGTTAATAACGCGAGACGAATCGCGATGACGTGCGCGATACCGCTAAATGTACACTGATAAAATCGTTCGCGATGCATCCAGAATGTCCAGCTTTTTAAACGCGCAACCTTGGCAATTTATTGTATTAAGATGGTGGATAAATTTATATGGAATAAGAAGACAAAATATATAATGTTGTCCTTGAAATGAATTATATCCACTGAAATGGTGCATGACATTTCTTTGACTACTGCCGAAGGCACCGAATGGCGTTGATCGTTTCAATCTAGTGTCAAGTTATTGATTATGTAATAAAATAAGTCAACGAAATATTGAGTAAATATTGAAAAATCATTAGCGAAATAATCAATTTTTTTACATATAGGTGTATATCTCATATATAATGCAATACTATACAATATTAAGAGATAGTGAATAAATGATTACCGAATCAACTTTTTTTTTACATATATGTACATATTTAAAATATGTTATATAATGTAATACATATTAATTTTCTCTTGCATATAAAATGAATAATATTCATAAATTTTCAACTTTGTGTTACGAATCAAGAATAATATTTGCATTTAGCAAAAAAGTTGCATTATCTGACAATGTCTTTCTATAACCAATCATTCTGACAAAGCAGTTACTCTAGAATACAATAGATAGATCGTTAGATATTACTTGGGGGAAAAGGGGGAGTATCAGCTTTCTCTATACTTTCTATACGAATCAAGCAATAAGATTGATAGAAACCGCAATTAGGAACCGCATAATCTCAAAATCGCATGAAAAGCGTAAGTGACGATTATTGTGATCTTCGAGATTTGATAGATGCATCGCGCATATTTGCAACATTGATTACATCGTCAGAAGAAACGATCGATGCTCTTGCCTCGTTTCGTACTCAACAAAAAAAAATCATCGATAAATAATGTCTAATCGTCCCTGGTACCTACGAATTGGAAAGATACAAGAGGATGGGGCCTGACGTCATTCAATCTAACGAGATTAAAACGCGTTTCGTACCGTCAGCTCCGACAACATATATCCGTTAAAAAAAAACTCTACTCAATATATTACGTGTGCAAAAAAGCAGCGGTTCTCACAATGTCGTTCCTGAAATTTCTAGGTTGTGCTTTATCATTTATCAGCAGACTAATATGGAATAATTCCGACTAACAAATATATTGATATAATGACTACGAAATATTCTAAAATATTCTAAAAACAGAAAAAAAACATAGAAACATATGATTAAAAATAATTTTATTAGAGATTTATAGTAGCGAGAGTATCGAGAGAAAAAAAGGAAATAACTCAATTATCGTAAAACATTGATGATAAATTTGAAAAAGTTTCGTTATCAATTAGCAATCTTGAAGCTTAACTTGTCACTCCGTAATCTTTAATATTAAAAAGCTTTTTCTGATTTCGATTAAAATAGTTGCTATGACAAAGATCAAAGATAGTTTCAAATTTATCGAGAAATGTGTCCTACAATGTATTATTGTCAATGTCATATATGCATATATATATATATATATATATTGCAAAATCTTTAAATTACAAAACTTTTTTAAAAAGATGGAGACTAGAAATACAGCTCGATCGCATAAAAATTAAACGAGCCTTGGCAATCTCGGCTCACTTTGTCAATCAATAGTTGAGATATCGATAATCTATATGCACACACATATATTGTATATATATATATGTTATGTATATATGTATCTACGTATTCTTATTGATCGTCGCGCTGCTAGTGCACCTTTCTCTCTCGCTTAAGGAAACGGTGCATCCCGCGGGTGAGAAAGGGTCGGCGGGCTCTGTACACCGTAGGCAAATCGCGTACTTTTCCCGGAGCGGCGCACGAAAGCTGAGACAATGGATACGTGGGCGCAGCATCGCGAACCCTAACCCCGGGTGATCCCATATTCTCCGTTCTCTCTCTTTCTCTCCTCACTAGACAAGCGAACACTCTCCTTCGTGTCTCTGCTCTATCAACTAACATAAGCCTCTATCTTCGGGTCGTTGCGGAGCTTCGCCGACCCTCTCCGGACCGAAGCAATATACTCTTTCTCTCTTTTTCTCTCTCGATTTCACCTGTATCTTCTCAGGTGTTTCTCTTTATCCCCGGCCTCGGAGAGTGCCGTCGAGCGCTTGCGAAATTTCAGAAGTCGCGCGCATGCAACCACCTTCTGCTGTGCGATCGAAACGCAAAGAAGGGACTATCTAAGAAATGGCTCTCGAAAAAGCTCATGTAAATTATGTTTTTTCGAGACAGGAATTTCGCGCTCGGACTTTTTCAGGAAGTAGAAAGACGAAGATGCATGAGGTATTTTTATGAAAACATGCATGGTATTATTTGTATTTGATCATTTTATATTATGAATTTTTGTAATTAGTATCTTTATATAAAACTCATATTATTAATTACTTATGGTATTATTAATATAAAATAAAAATGATATTTTTGAAATCCTGAAAAAATTGTTAATTAATTTTGGAAGAAATTAAAAAATGTTTTATTGTCTTTCGAAAAAATAGCAGAAAGAAAGATAATTAAATATAAAGAAAATATTTTTCTATTTACATATTTGCTTTAGAACAATGTTGCATTTCTTATACATTTTTATTTTTATATAATATTATTTTTTATTATATAGATTTTATATAATAGTACACAATAATGTTGTCTTTAAAAAACTTTTATAGAACAGAATAAATTTATTCTTCCAGAATGCATCATCACAAAATATAATTTTAAATTTGCATTCTGATACGAAATTCATAGTGTATTCGGAATGGCAAGGTTGAAGATTCTGTGTTAAACGAAAAGAAAAATGGGGTTAAAAGTTTGTATGTAATCCGACTATCCCTTTTTTCCGAACAATTGCAAAATCTCAAGAATTTCGGATAATTCTGTTTGACGGGGCGCGAGGATGCTGCGTGCAAGAAGCAGAAACTTCGCGTAGCATCTCTCTCTCCAAAACTTCCGAAGGAAGGATTTTACTTCTAGCGGGTGGTCACGTTGTGGACAATGTTGCGAACAACACGAACGCGGTTTTATCGGGTCAGTAATCGTGGCCTGAGAAGAGAGCTTAGTCGTGTTTATTTTTCGAAGTGCGACGGGCACTAATTTTGCGCGGCAAATGCCGTGCAAGAAACAGAAGAATCGTCGAGAAAGAAGAGCGACTCTGCCTGTGCACGTTCCGGACGAACTTCCTTACTTCGTGATTAGGAACAAAGGATGCGACATAGCGGATCCATTGCTTTCTTTTAAACATCACGTACCGTTAACTCTCTGTAGCAAAGTGCGGAACTGCAAAGTGATATATCGAATTGTTCGTTTTCTGAAGTTAAATTTAAACATTAAGAATTAACGAGAGTTGACTTTAAATACAATGCAAATTTTTCATTTCTTTTAAAACATAAAAAATCAAATATATTTTTTTTAAACAGTTATGTATGTGATAAATAAAAGCAAGAAAAAAATTGTATCACTTTCGTTTAATATTTTATAATCTTTGATGAGAGAAATCACAGAATCTTCTTCAGAAGATTTTGTTTTTTTTCGAAGAAAAGCATTTTGTCTCCACAAAGGGTCAAGATGTCTTTGCGACTGAATAACCGTGCCTCTCGATAATAGATCGTTATTATTATCGCACGCGAAAATGTTCTCGAGGCGCGAATCAAGAGCGCGGGAAAAGCAATATTACGAGCATTCAATTTCGGGGTGGGTCGAGAATATCTCGCTATCATGTTCTCAGGATTAGAAGAGCGCGGTCTTGGTTTTGCAACAATGCACAAGATAATTTTTGCCGTCTCGTTATGCAACACGATGCGTATTTGTTCGTACTTTTCTTTGTTAGTACATTAAAATGGCTGCAAAATTTCTACGATCTATTCTACTTCTATACTTGCTGCGATCGCTTCGAGATTAAGCTATTTATCATAATATCAAAGTAAAATAATGTAGATATTACGGCGCGAAATCAGATAATCTATCGACGTGTGAGATAAACGAAGTTCCTAAAAATCTCGCGTTCCAATATGCTAATATTATAAATAATTTACTAAAGTATTTTTACATTAGATCTTCATTACAATTATTTGCTGTAATATTTTATCTATTATTTCTTGCAATAAAATTCCTCTCATTAAATTATTAAATTCGAATATCTCGAACATTTTGATCGATTATCGAGCTCAGTCCTTACATTTTAAAATTAGTATAAATTTTTAAAAGATTATCTTTCATATTTTCTCTATGCCATTCTATCTGTCCTCGAGTTCTCCAGACGAATCGATGACTTTGAGTAGCAAATCAAGACGTTTGGCTCGAAGGATCTCTTTCGAGGCAAACGTCGATCGACTCATCTCGTCTCTGATGACGAGTGTTACGCAGATGTTACATAGCTCGGAATGCTACGAAACATTTGATTAGAGAAGGGGAGCGGGAGGACATAGAGGAACAACGACGGGGTCGGAGTATAGAAGATACAATTGAATGTTGGCGGATTCGTGGGCGGGACACAGTTCGATTGTTTCTTTATCGCGATCATCCTCGTTCTCTCTCCTGCGACGGCAATAGCGATCTCACCCGGCATAGTGTTACCGTAGATTTATATAGGGTGTCCTTTCGATTACATATTTCGCAACCAACTGCGATGTCGTGGTATCACGATAATTATAATTTTTAATGTTAAAGACTTTTGATTAAAATTGCAACTCTTATTAATAAATCCAAGTCGCGCTCATTTACAAAATCTCGATATTTAATTAGTCAGAGCTATTCATAATGCATCGACAGATTGTGTAATTCAATTAAGTATCATTAAAAGGACTATCATTTTGTCTTATTGTCAATTTAGTCACAATTAATAAAAAATAAGGCTTCATCGTCCATATACAATCCCGAGGTTTAATTATTCAAAGCTTGTTAATGTTTACTTAACAAGATTATAATTGCGTAATGTATTCTCGGCTCTTAAATTTATAAACAACTATCACTGTTCTTTTCCTTATGACTGAAAGCACGTATCCGGTATACAGTGGTGGGACACCCTATAGATCGCGGCTTTGTCCCCGTTCGAGCTAGCCGATGCTGGTCGATGGTACTCCGGTGGGTGCGCTCAGAATGCGCCTTCTCTATGTGCGCGGCATACCATCAGAGAAAAGAAAACCGATCGTTACCTTTGCACAATTGCATCCCGTGCACGCGGAACGTATGCGCGATCGAACAACGAGGGGATCATCGATTCGTCTCGGGCTCGAACTCCCCCATACGCTTTCGATTATCGGTGAAGACGGAAAGTCTCCTTACTATATCTTAGCAGGTAAACGCCGCAACCTGCATCTACACTTATTTGCGAATAAGGAAGTCGTTCAAGAATGTCTAGTTCTCGTGAGCAGATCTTTAAAGATACAATTTTTTTTATCGCATGTAAAATTTGAAATAATTTTTAATTGAATTAATTTTTTCTATGTATAAGTTCAAGTTATATATATGATTCATTTTAATTAAAATTTTATCTAATCTTGCATCTGAAATTTGTAGATTTTCATAAGACTAGATACAATTAGCATAGTTCGCTTTCTTGTGATTACCGGAAATGTAAAACAAAATGCCTGGGTAAAAGAGATATTTCGCGTATAGAAATGATAGACATATATATGATAGAGAAGCTGTTATTTGCCTTAGAATTAATTTAATCTTTAATTTGCTCCGTATGTTTCTATTCGTCGATTTAAGCAGATTGCACTAGATTTTATAATTGTTAATGTACAGATATTAATGAAAAAACAATCGTACATATATATAATTTAATAAAATTAAGTTTTATGTTGCTTGAAGAAAAATTAGAAGACTTCAGTTACTTTTATGACATTGCATTAAAATAATTAATAATGCAAAGAAGAATGCTTTCATAGAGCTCTGCAACTTAATATGAGTTAAATGTATATCGCAATTATATTTGATTCTATTAACGACATGCAAACTGAAAAATTATTAATAATATATTTTAATATCAATTATATTATCTTTATACAATTTTGTAAATTATATTATAATTTTCACGGTCAAGAATAATATATAGCTTTATTAATTATTTTTATTCTAAAACTGAGACATTATTTCATGAAAATAATTTTAAGATACTCAGGTCTTTGGAAATGATGACTAAGAAATTCGAGCGTCAAAAAATGTTGAAACTACTACTATCACAACTAACAACTATTCCTATGATAAACTCAGTACACCGAAGCTAGTATTTTTGGTATCGATATCACTTATTATTTAAGACGCGCGTCAGCAATAAGTATAATGACACATGACCGACACGGTATTTTGTTCAATAATGATAGATTCTCTGATGACCTAAGATCGACGGGGAAGAAATGATACGATCTGCTTGGAACCTAACCAAAGGGATGACGTCGCCGATCAAAGAAGGAGGATCTTTGGAATTATCATCAGAATGCAAACTCTTGTGAAGTGGATTGCTTGATTACGCAATGAGGAGGTTGGATAACTGAATGCGAGAAGACGTAGCATGTCCGTTTTGAATTACGATGACAAAGAAAGAGTGTGATCGTGTAGATTGTGACTGAGTTTCTATTATTCCCTATCGACAATTACGAAGGTATTGTAAATGAAATGTTTCGATTGCTTAATTTGAATTTTCAATTAATTTTGAATGCAATATCTTCAATTTTTCAAATTACAATAAATTGTTTCACGTAAATTAAAAATATTGTGAGTTGTATATAAAAGTGAAACACAGATAGCACACACTTCTTGGTAGAAGTATTATACAATTATTGTTGCAAATATGATTTAGATATATATCAATGCTTTCTATATATTCTCAATTCCTTTAAAACTGAGAAAATAATGAAGAATATAACTATCGAATAAATATTTTACAGTTGGAAACATGGCACCTCGACATTTAACAATCAGTGATAAAGTATAAGACTACCAATACACAGCTAACTATAAACGTTAAACTATTTTTTCATTAAAAGTTCGGATTACATTTTCCTACATTGATGGGGTAAGTGTAAGGATAATAAAAAAAAGAACGCCTGGCAATGCCTGAAATTGCTTAACTTATATAATCCCCCTTCCCCCCTTATCTTAATCTTTCTTATAGCTTCTAGCAGCTAGGATCTTCATCGAAGCTGCAAATCTAAAACGCGACCGACGACAGACACGCCGTGATTGGACGCCTCAGAGTTGCGCCGCGACTCCCCGGACACCACGCTCGCGTTCTCCGATTAGATGAAAAATCCGCGTCGCGCGCGGATAATGCGACGCAGATTCTTATCGATCACATCATTTAGAGGCAAGTGCAAGTAGCGTCCCGAGCGATAAAAATATCCAGTAATGGTATCAAGAAGAAAAGGTCACTCTGAAACCTGGGCGCCCTTTTCTCCGCACGTGCCTAACAAACCGTCGTCGCAAACACCATCGCCTTTAATTCTCAAAAATTCGCACCCTGTAGAGTCCAAAATTCGCGCCCCTGACTCGACCCGAGAGGTCAGAAGAAGCAGAAGAGTAGGAGGATAAAAGGAAGAGTAAGCTGGCGAAGGGAAATCCTCGTCGAAGGCTCGTCGCGACCTTCCACTTCGTCTTCTTCTCTTCATCATTATCATCATCCACTCCTCGTCCTCGACGTCTCACCCCGACGAATCTTCCGTCGCAGCCGTGTGCGCGATGGGGACTTACGAATTACGAAATCGCGCGTTCGTTCGATTCGTGCCGCTCGCTCGCGCGGAGAACATCGGCGTTTTCCGCGACGCGCAAAGGTCACCGCAAGCGAGCGCGAGCTCGCTCGGGAAAGAAAACGCGAGTCACCGGCGCGTACTCTTACGAGGGGAGGTCAGCTGAAGTAACCCGGCTTGGCTCTTCCCTCTCGCCTCTCACCTTCGCTTCGTTTAATGTTGCAAACGATGCTCGCTTGTCTTCGTTAATACTCCGCGTCGCGTTGCACCGAGATAATCATATGAAGTCTGGAGAACGTCTAATGAGATTTCTAAATTCGGGGCTGAGTCTGTAAATTTTGTCTCAAACAAGGATGTCCTTACTGAAAGATGTGCCGTTCGAATTTTATTCGGAAAAGGTTTAATTTACCTTTATACCTTCTTATTGATTTTAATAATATATTTTTTTCTTTAACATAATTATTTGATATAATTCTTACAATTTGCAGTTTTTTAAAATAATTTTGTTTATTTCTTATTTTATAATCCTATATTTTTGGTAATCTTTTGATCTTATTACGTGATCTGACTAACTTATTGTTTTTATAATTTGTTTTAAGACATATTAAATCCGCTGTTAGATTTAAATATTCCGATTGACGAGGATGTACAATTATTGAAATAGGGTTGTTTACCCTATTACATGCCACGAAATTATCGATGATGGACGATCGAACGGATGCAAGAAGATCCACCCGCTAATGTCTGTATTCGCGGCGACTCACGGCGAAGATTCTGAATCAGTGTGTTCTTTCACTGCTTGATAGTTACTTCGATTACATCGCTGTAGGGCAAATAAATTACATTCTCGTAAATCACCGAGGTTGCAATTTCATTCTCCACGTCAAAGAAATTCAGTATAAAAGCTATATATTACGTTAATTCTATATACATACAACTCTTTCACAAAATATCAAAGTAATTATTTATTCTTTCTATATTTCTGCAGTGTGTGTGGTCTCTTTTAATTTGAAAAAAATAATTTTTTGATCACGTTTTCATTTACGTTTCCTCATATGTACTTAGCGGATTTAATTTATCTTTAACACTCTGTAATATACGTCTCTCAGCTCTGTCATACTTAATTCTATGTCAGTTATATCTTTATGTTAATTATAATCTAACATTGAGAAATTATTTTTGTAACAGTCTTAGAATGCCCGGATTTGTGAATATGCGTGACAATTAATAAACTTAGAATCATGGCGTATACTTTTACAAGGGACATCCGTCTCTTCTCTTATTTCGCTAAATCGAGGATGCAACTCAATCAGCCGGCGCGGTCAAAACAAATTCCCCGCACGAGCGTGGTTTCACCGAAAGGTTAACGAAGACCGATAGAGAGCCGCGAAACGTTCGACAATCCGCGAGCGAGGCGCGAACACGAGGCATCCAGCACCAGGTAACGTCCCGAAGAGCGCGTTGTTCGTGATCGTTCTCTCTCCTCGTCGCCCGCCGTACCGCCTCGGCATAGAATAAAAAAAAAAAAAAAAGAGTATCGGCCGGCGCGGTGCGATATCGCGATGCAATCATCTCGCCGGATGAATCTGCATTATTCAACGAAAGGCGCTCGCACGCGCGAGAGGAGCTCGTGTTGTTCTGCGCGCGTACAAGTACAGATACAACGGGTCCGGGGGTCGGGCCCCGTCATCGGGGGCCTTGTCTGGGGCCGTTTGCGCTCTGCAACCCCCCGCTGATCTCACGAGAGCGGCTTTTTCGTTACCGATTATTATTGGCGTCGATATATTCCCGATACGGAACAGCGCGTCTAGGATAGGCTTCGTCGTACATATGTATACGAGAACGCGTGGGAACACCGCCTTCCTTTACCGCATGTTCGATAGGTTGAACGCTTTTCTACGAGCATTCTCACACGTCGGAATTAGCGGGCGAAAATTAGCCTATGTTGGGATGATTCAATCGGGATACATCGCGACCGTGTTTTAATAACTTCCTGAATACGCGCGCTTGATGCAAAGACGTCTTGGATTAAGGAATCTTAAGCGCAATATCGAGGTGTATGAATTATAGAAAATCATTTATGTGAGAATTTTTGATATTCATATTGAAATTGGATTATTGCCTATAATAAAATCTGCAAGATCAGGTAAAATATGTGAAGAATTCATCTGGATTCATGTATTGAATTTTAGTTCTTTATGATCTCTCGTAATAAAATATGTAAAATTGTTAAAGAAAACTCATCATTAATATAGATTGTTCGATAGTAATAAAATTAAATATATAATGTGTGTGTGTGTGTGTGTAATTTAATATGTCTTTTTACAGAATTATAATATCCAGATATCAGAATCAATAATTGTCGACCAATATAATGAATGTAATATCTTTCAAAAAATGAAAAAGATAATTTTTACATTCAACATAACAATTAACTTTTTCACATACTATTATATGTATATAAACAGTAATTATTATTCTTAATTATGCATAATCAAATATTAATATCATAATTGCACAATCAAGCATTAATGTCATAACTATTCCGCACATGTTACACAGAATATATATACCTGCTTATATATTTGCTGTATTCAATATTGTTTTATTGCAAAAAGATTATATATTTCTAACAAGTAGTATATATACGATATATTATTTAATTTCTTATATTTTATATAAACAAGATTTCTTTTTATTCGCGCTAATTTTACACAGAGAGAATTTTCTCTTAGAATTTACCCTGAAAATCATGGTAATCGTGGGACAATATGGTATGGAAAGAATTTTATGAGAATTTCTTTGATTAATATTTATCACAATAAAAAATAATATCTATCACAATAAAATATAAAATATGTTTGATTTACTAAAAGTATAGTAAAATTAATCAAACATATTTTATATTTTATTGTGATAGATATTATTATTGTTTATTGTGGTAAATATTAATCAGAGAAATTCTCATAAAATTCTTTCTATACCATATTGTCCCATGATTTTCATTTTCATTTTCAAATTCTAAAAAAAAATTCTCTTTGTGTAAGACCAGCGAGCAAACATAAACAAATGTCAACAGACAAGCGCGAGAGGCCGTTAATAATTAATATTTTTATTTTAATAAAATATTTTTTTTATATAAAAAACTATTTTATAAAATTATTAATTAAATAAAGCTTCTTCACTAATATTCATTGATATTCGTTCGTGTTCATTCGCATGCTGCGGACTTGGCTCGAGAAATCTGATAAAAAAGTATTCGATAAAAACATATATACTTCAATCTGTTCTACAGAAAAGAGGCAGCACTACAAAGGCTTTCACCTCCGTGACTCTGGAGGATACAGGAGTATGATATGCATTCTATCCTGCATAATAGAAACGATCCAACGAGCGACGACGAGAGCGTTTCAACTTCTCTCGTTAGCATGCATATTCCTCACGAAATATCCGCGATCCACGCGGTCGGATCGAATAATGCATCGCGCCGCGAACCGCGGAGATCGAAACAATCGTTCGCGAGCAGAAACGAACGCGGTAGATTTCCGTGGCGATTCTCACGTTTCTCGAACGCTTGCTCGAAGCCGAGACCACAGGTGTGAGAATCTGACGGAGGCGTACTATACAGAGGCTGCTGAAAAGCTACATAAATCAACTTCATTTTAGCCGACTTCTCTTTATCAAAGATTTCATTTAACGTCTATTGCTTGTTTATTAATTCTATTATATGTATAATATTTTTTCAATACTTTTATTAAATATTGAATTTATATTGAATTTATATTTAATATAATTATAAATATTTAATAATTATACACGGAAAGAATTTTCTCTTAGAATTTATCCTGAAAATCATGATAATCGTGAGAAAATATGGTATATGGAAAGAATTTTACGAGAATTTCTCTGATTAATATTTATCACAATAAGAAATAATATCTATTACAATAAAATATAAAATATGTTTAATTTTACTAAACTGTATAGTAAAATTAATCAAATATATTTTATATTTTATTGTGATAAATATTATTATTTTTTATTGTAATAAATATTAATCAGAAAAATTCTCATAAAATTCTTTCCATACTACATTGTCCCACGATTACCATGATTTTCAGGGTAAATCCTCTCTGTGTATAAATTAATAATTATATATTAATAATTGTATAAATTAATAATTTTATAATTAATAATTATATATATAAATATTTAATAATTAAATATTTTTATAATTATATACGTGGAAACTATGTTTCGTAAAATGTATAATTAAATAAGAATTTGCGCTTATAAAATGGAAAAAAAAAGATTGCTTTTAAATTGCTTATAAATAAAAAAAGGTTTTTTTCAACTGCATTTGTGAATGCTTTCTTTATTCATTTTATATCCTTGACATAGTCTCAAAGTTTGCATAGTTAAAACGAATTCTCAACTTAAACTACAAGTTGTTAATTTATTGCTTCTTAATAAATATGCAGAAAAGTTGTCTGAGGTCGATCGCATTCGAATTTATAATATCTCAAAAATTTCACTAAAAGTGACTCTGAAGGACATAGCGCTTTAAATGAAACATATAAAATATAGTATATATATATATATATTCTTTTTTTTTATACATATGCATGCATATATACATATAATATATACATGTGTCCGCTTGAAACAGGAATCCCGTATTAATATTTTAATAAATTATTATTAGCTGTTAACTTTGCACGTGCATACACATATATATTCGTGATAGGTTTTGCTACAAGGATACGCTCATCTCGACTCCGACAATCTAGCTTTTCAGCACCTTGTAGAGAAATGTATTAGGCGAGACGGGGATTAGCGACGCGCCCGCTAATCGCGTGTTTTCGCGCGCGTGTTAAACTAGCGATACTGGTGTAACAACTTTCTAGAGTAATGGTGCGGGCCCTCCCCCCCTCGAAAAAAGAAGCAAAAGAGAGTATCGCCCCGGTGCCGACAAGAGACCGCGAGCTACCTGCGAGCCCCGGGTTTCGTCGAGAATACCCATTGCGGAATTGCGTAATGGCGGCACAACAATGCCGATCATGCCCGGCCCGGTAGAGATCGATTTCGTAGAGAATTATTGCGTCGCTCCGAAACGTACTGTTATGCACTTACCTCGTTCGCACCCCCTGGCCACCCGCTCTGCCTTTTCCGAGGAACGAGGATTCGATTTGCGTCTTGTAACTCACCCGTTGTGAATAATTTTCCGCGAGCGCGAAACTTTCGTCGTACGCTACTTTTGCGCGCCAACGACTGTGAAGATGTTAGCGCTACGTCACTCGAGATCTCGAGCGCCCGCGAGAATCGAAATATCGATTGTCCCGCGTGAAAAGAAATATCGATTGTCCCGCGCGAATTAAATTTACCGCGATTTTCGAAATTATTTCGCGTGAAATATTGAATGAATTTGACGACCGAATAGTTTCGCCAGAACGTTAATTAATTTTAATCTTATTAATCCTTTATTTTCTTTCAGTTTTAAATCTAAAAGATGAAAAATCGATTAAGCTGAAGAGGCAAAAAAATTTGAGTAAAAATGATCTCTACAAAAATCCATAATATTAATTAAATATTATACGATTATTGTTTTTTTTTTTTTTTTGCAATTCGTGAACAAACTATCGAGTCGTTTTTATTTTTAAATAACCATCACAAATAAATGAACAATCAACTTATTCGTTTTTATACTTTTTTTTAATTATTAAAAAAAATTGCAAAAAATGAAGATTAAATTGTGAGAACGTAATATCTCAAAATGTATTTTCGCTGTAAACGACTGTTAGCATATATTGATATCAGAAGAAATATTGCGAGGATAATGGTAAACGGGAAAAATTCAAGTGTATAAAAAAAAAATATATAGAACACTCACTTGCTGTTATAACACACTTTATCAAAATCTAGCACGCCAATTTGAAACAGTTCCAGTCTTTTTTTTCTCTTTCCGCTTCTTTTTCTTCTTCTTCTGGATACCACGAAGAATCACGCGTGAGATAATTCGCGTGCTACACACGTGTTTATGCCAAAGAGAGAGAGACACGTCGTCGTCGTGAGGAACGTTAACGGCTACCTGCCCGATTCTTACTGCGGCGATCCACTTTGATAATTACAGCGATGCAAAGTGGTTGCGAACAGCGTGTATATTTTCAGAGGATCCACATCGAGTAGGCGAGTTAGGATGATGGCGGGGAGGAGGGGAGAAGAGAAAAAGAAGCTCCTGCCGGTGGATACCGTTCTGCAAATGCCAGTCCGCCCTCTCGCGCACGCACAGCTGATTATCGATTAATATAGTTGTTGATTCCACGCTTGCGAGGAGCTTCATTGAATTATCCTTCCGATTGAACGGACAAATCGCGTGGGTAGTTGCTTTCTATCTCTATCTCTGTCAGTACTCCCTCTTCCTCTCCGTCTATCGTAAGGTATCCTTTTTTTACAACCACGAACATCGATGATGTTACCTTCGGCGCGTACTTCCTCCTTTATATAATAGAGTTACGAGGCGAGATTGCGAAAGGAGGTTCCGTCATCGAGATCGCACACGACATGGGATCGGGGATGAATCGATGAAGATCCCTCAATTTTCCAGGAAGGAGACAAATTGTGTGAGCTTCTCCAGCTGCTCCTCCGTCAGACAGGTGTTGTCCGATTGACTGTATTGTTCCTCCTCGATCTGTTTGCACGGTTGCACTATGGTACCGTCGACGCTCCAGCCTCTGTCAATGGCGGCTTGTCGGGCTTCGTCCAACGACATTCCGCTCATCGTCGCCATGGTCGTCAAGTTCAACGAGGAGTACGCCTTCGATATCAGCCTCATCACTTGTTCTCGAACGTTGTCTGTAAAAATCATAGGAATGAATCGGAGATTCCGTTAGCGAAGAAATCCTCTTGTTTAACGAAGAGCAAGAAGTTTGAGTAAAGAACTTCAACGGCTCTGTAGATTCCGCTCGACTAATCGATTATTGATTGGCGTTGTAAGTGATAATTATGTATAGACGCTGAGTTTAATAACAATTGATTGTCGTTAATTATAATAAGGTACATATTTAGTCTTTGCCTCTACAGATGTAGGGCGCTAAATAAAGAAAAAATAACTCATCGTACTTACTTAACATAAAATGTAAAGAGATGACGGTATCATATATTTATCAAAATATCAAATATTTTCTTAATATATACTTACTAAATGATAACTGCAACAAGAAATATTAAATTTAGAATTTAGATTATTTAGATGATAGTAGAGATTCCAATTAATATTATTTTTTAACAATTTTCCATTACTATTATTATTGTAATGAATAATATCTGTGAATGAGCAATCACGAAGATTATCACTACTTTTTCAGTTTCCTCTGATGACATGACATATTAAAAATTCTAACAATGACATACAAAAAAGAAATAATTTGATGACTGATTTTACACCGATTATTATTGTCCACTTCTAATTACTATTTTATTAAAAGAACGTGGAGAGAATTTCGTTATTTTTTATATTAATCTTTTTAATTATAATAATTTGAGTTTTATTATTAACTTACCTTTCAGAGCTGTCATAATGTCTTTGACATCTTCGCTCCATTCTATATTGAGGGCTGCATGCACTGCGGGCCAATTGCGTTGCCACATGCGTTGCCCTACAGTCCATATTCGCCTGAGCTCCTCATGGGCAGTTTTCACATCCGAGGGAATTCGTTGCCAGAGAAACTTCGCGTTGGATCTGTGTGATCGTCGCGTTTCATTTCAAAAAAAGAAGTGCAGGCCGATCAATAAGGCCCGCCTTTCGACCATATCATGCGTGATGCAAAAATAAAATCGGTCGCGGTCCGGCGAAGCCGGATATTAGCGGATCGCTGCATGCGACTTTGCAAAATATTTTATGCGATGTTCATGCTGTCGACGTAAAACATTGCTCCACTTGGTACAAATTTTAGTGCCAGGATAAACAAGATACTTTGCGATGTTGCACCAATAGCCCATAAAGGAGAATAAAAAGCACAATGCAAAGGGACAGGAAATGGTGTCATCACATAGATTTTATAACAGTCTCTTAAGAATTCCAAAAATTAAATAGTAAATAAAAGAATATTCCTATTGTCTCTCATGACAGACATATGTAGATGTGAATAAGATATAAAGAAATATTCATTTTATGAAATAGAGCATCTCAAAAAAGTGAGATGCAAAAAGAAAGCAAAAGCTTATAAAAATTTAATATATCAAAAAATAGAAGACATATTATAAAATTTCAGCAATTATTTTGTGAACTCAAACACTTAATGATAATAATATAATATATAATATAAAGTCAATACAATGAATGGTTTAATCAACCCATCGACGTAATACAATATACAAATTCAAGAATATATATGCTTTACTATTGTTTATCATTGTTATTTTGTACTTGATTAAATTACAATATAGTAGATAGATATATATTCAATATTTCAATATCTCAAAAAATCTCACAGTCTAAAATATAGATTGAATATTGGTCTGCGCATGTGTGCCAATCTATGTACATAAGTTGCAAGTACCGTCTGACTTTGTTATTAAATAATTAATGAAACAGTAATAGAAAAGATTGTTAAGATAACAAAACTCAGAAACCACACATACAATATTCTTGACAAGAAACAAATTGTATGTACTCACAGATCATTCCGATAGAGATAGATAGCCAGCAGTCGCATGTGAGCTTGTGCAGTTATAACTCCAGCCGTGGGCTGAAACGAGTGTGATTAATCGAAATTTAATTTTTAATATTCCTTTTCGATTATGAAACAACAATTCCAATGGAAAATGTGCTACATGCTACATCACACGAGAAGATTGAATATAAATAGACGACATAACCTATAACTGCGCTTTCGCGCTCGCTAAAAAAACTCACCTCCAACTCGCTTGTTTCTAACTCGTTCATCAGTCTATTAAACTCGGCCGTGCAATTGGGCACCATGATGACGATTTCGCCTATTATTTCAACGATAATAACGATAGAAAATCGCAAAAATGTGCCGACAAAATCACTAAACACAACCGCGAACCGCCAACACAAAATGAATACCGAGTGAAGTTAGCCAATAATCGATAACTCGATTATCATATCGCGAGTGCACTATATCGATATTACAGATTACAACCTTATTTAAGGAAGGTTAGAAATCTCTTTACTAACAATGTTTATCCGCAAATATCCTCTTTATCTAATATTGATTTGATAATTTTAATGGATTTGCCTCGATGGAGCTGAAAGAGGACACGATATTTCTCGCTCGCGTTTTCCTCTCTATGCTTACGTCAATTTTTATACATATTTCATGACATGTTTGTTCCCTCTAGCTGTCTCTCTCTCTCTCTCTCTCTCTCTCTCTCCCCCCCCCTCTCTCTCTCTCTCTCTCTCTCCCCGACTCTTTCCCGTCCGTTCTCGCATCACTCTAGTAATAGAGTAAAGAAGTGTAACATCCTGTTTCGGAGCGTTGTAATAATAGATGACACGGTAAAACGGCAATATTTTCTTCCCACTGACGAGATGTGAATCGCGAGATGTAATTAATGTAAATATCCTACGAGTGCTAAATCGTATCGGAATAAAATGACAATGACATGGAAGCGGATTAATGAGCAGTTAGGAGTAGGTGAGGAATATACATCAGTTTGTGCGCGTAAGATTAATAACCCTCTGTACTGCGAAATATTCCAACATCCTGGGAGGTGCCCCTGAGAGTTCAGATAAAATTTTCGTTACATCGCGTCTGACATTCGAATGGGGCTCTCCACACTTTGGTACAAGAATCGTATATACTGAATTGTGACATTTCGTGCATTTTTTTTTTTTTTTTTTTTTTATTTATGTACATTACGTCAATCAATTAACATAAATGATGAACGTATTGTATTTCATTGTACAAATATCGTAATCATGTTTGATATAGAGTTGTAAATCATTTCATTGTCATATAAATATTGAAAAATAACATATCTTATACATTGTTTTTAATGTTATGCAAATACTTTACACGCACGTTGATGTTTGTTAATTATTTATAATGAAAGAATGTTATATATCATTGCATTGTGTGTACATTCTTATGTGTTCTATATAATATATTAGTTTCCGAATATAAAATTTATACATTTTAAATTATAAAAATGTTTTTAAGTTATTACATAAGATTGGAACAGATAATTTGTCAGATTTTGTTGAATGACATTCATTGAAAGTTTAAAAAAGAAATTATAATTCCGAAATTAATATAAGCAGAAATTTTATCGAGATGTTCAGAAGCATGCAATGTCTCGAAAAAACATTAATATGCCAAAATAAGATATATTTTATCATTTTATTTAGCCATCCATAATTTTGCGCATCCAAACCCGTACACAATACGTTTAACAGTGGGAGAAGTTGTACAAATAACTGAGGAGTGTGGAGATTGGTATTATGGCCGCAGCAAGTTTAAAGGCGTATGTGGAATTTTTCCAAAATCTTATACACATATCTTGCAGAAGTCAACACATACGGATAACTTAGTACACGAAATTACTAATGTTTTAAGAGAATGGGGACATCATTGGAAGCATTTATACATAGTATGTATATATTTTTTATTATATAGCTTAAATATATCTCTCTAAAAATAAAAGTATATAGATATAACTTTACATAATTTTTTTTTATACATATATAGACACACTCCGAGCACTTCAGGACGATGCAGCAACAAATTTTGGATGCAATAGGATACAGAAGCAAGATCTTGAGTGGTACTTTAACAGTAGACGAACTGAAGGATATGAAAAGATTAGCAACAGCAAGGATAGACACTGGAAATCAATTATTGGGTTTGGATATGGTAGTCCGAGACGAGCATGGAAATGTTTTAAATCCCGAAGAAACGAGCACCATTCAATTATACTATCATCATGAGACTGCTGCAGAAAGGATAAGAAAGGCGTCCAATGACACCAAAAAAATATCCCTCAAGCCACAAGTACCTGTATATTCACATATCTTCTTCGTCAGTGTAAGAAATTTTGTATGTAAAATGGCAGAGGATGTAGAGCTACTATTAACTTTGTACGACGGCAGAGAGATGAAAGCTATCACGGAGAATTACGTGGTATCGTGGAGCAAAGAGGGACTTGCAAGAGACATCGATCAGTTGCACAATCTTAGAGTATTGTTCACGGATCTTGGTTCCAGAGATTTGACAAGAGACAAAGTTTATTTAGCCTGTTATGTAATTAGAGTGGGCGGTATGGAAGCCAAAGAACCGGACCATCGTCGCTCGAGTGTTGCACAAAATAATCAGAACAAATCCAGGAGTATGGAAAATATGAGAAGACCATTCGGTGTAGCCGCAATGGATATCACATTATTTATTACTGGCAAGCTCGAGGGAGATGTTGAACAACATCATTTTATACCTTTTATACAGTAAGTACATATTTAAGTATCTTGGTTTATTCAGAGATTCAATGCTGTGACATTCATGGTTGAAGAGTCAAAGGAAAATATTATAATTCTTGTAAAAATTGAGACTGGAGTTTTGTTGGTTTCCCTATTTTTTGTTTCAGATGTTGTGAGAAAGACAGTCTTGATGGTATATTACGTAGAATTATCGCACAGAAAGAAGGAAATATCCAGAGACATATCAATGGCAATATTACCAATATTACAGGTGGACAAGGACTATGGACGAGTTTAAAATTGTTAAGAGGTGATCCAAAGCAAGTGAGTCGTGAAATAAAGTTATTTTTCTATCTAAATTGTATAACTATATTGTATTGTTATATTCTATATAAAATTATCTCTAATTTTGAGCATTTGTATATAGGTACGTGACGAAAATCCACATCTAGTTCTCGGTAACGTTGCAATTGCGCGTAAAATGGGATTTCCAGAAGTTATTTTACCAGGTGACGTACGCAATGATCTCTATCTGACTTTAATTAGCGGTGAATTTAGCAAGGGCTCAAAATCTACAGACAAAAATGTGGAAGTAACGGTTAGTATTTAAATAGAATAAGAATTTAAATGGAAAATAAAAATTGTTTCTTCTTTTATAAAAATATATAAGTACTTATAATATATGACTTTTAACAGGTCAAAGTATGTAATGAGCACGGCATAGCAATTCCTGGAGTTATGACATTAGGTGGCGGTGCGTCCCCGATTGACGAGTATCGTAGTGTTATTTATTATCACGAAGATAAGCCTAGGTGGTGCGAAACATTCAAGATTGCCATACCTATAGAAGAATTCAAGCAGGCTCACTTAAAGTTTACATTCAAGCATCGTAGTTCTAACGAAGCGAAAGATAAGTCTGAAAAACCATTCGCTTTAAGTTATGTTCGATTAATGCAACGCAATGGCACAACTTTGCAAGACATACAACACGAATTGTTGGTTTATAAATTAGAGCAAAAGAAGTACGAGGAAAGTGATATATCTTACTTCAAATTGCCATCAACACGCGGAGAATTGGTATGTCTACATATATCTGTATATATATATATATATATATATATATATATATATATTGAAGAAATAAAAGAAATTTCATATGTTTTTAAATGTTACATTTTAATATTGTATCTTTATTTTTTTATGTGATTTAGGCTGAATTAAACATTGAGAAGAAACCAAGTTTAGGACCATTAACATTAAGCAGCAAAGATAGTTTTTTGATAGCAACTAATATTTGCTCAACTAAATTAACCCAGAATGTAGATTTATTAGGTTTACTTAATTGGACATCACACAATACTGGCCTAAAGGAATCTTTAGCTGCTTTAATGAAGGTTGATGGGGAAGAAATAGTGAAATTTCTGCAGGTAAAATAAAATCTGATATCGGACGAGATTACATGTATAGTTAAATTATGTTTACACGAGAATAATTATATTGAGCAACATTATCTTTCACAGGATGTTTTGGATGCTTTATTTAACATCTTAATGAGTAATTCGGACAGTGATGTCTATGATGACATGGTTTTTGAGTGCCTTTTATATATTATCGGGCTCGTGTCCGATAGAAAGTATCAGCACTTCCAACCAGTATTAGATTTATACATTTCTGAAAGTTTCTCTGCGACTCTCGCATATAAGAAATTAATTGCGGTATTGCGTAAGCGTATAGACAACGTCGGCAACAATGATGGTCAAGAACGTGATTTATTGCTTAAGACAATGAAAAGTCTGCAATACTGCATGAGGTTTATTGTCGAATCTCGTCTCTTATTTGCCGAGTATGTTTTATTTATTATTACATATTCTTATATAGTAACAAATTATTTTTTCAATTACAAATTATACATTTCTTAAATATCTAAATGACAATATAATATATAAATATGATATAATCATTCTTTAAAGGAGAAGTATGTATGATTTTAATAAATATTGTAATTTTTGTTTTAAAGATTAAATCAAGATGAAGAAGAATTCTCACAAACATTAACGGATTTATTACGATCTATTGTTAATCTCATGAGTCATGAAACAGATGGAACCTTGTTGGTTCAAGGAGCTTGTCTCAAGTATTTACCCACAACGATACCTCATTTATTAAGGGTCTACAGCGGCAAGCAATTGAGTACAATTCTAACAGATTTACTCGTGACTCTACCAACAGGTAGATTAACTAAACAGAAAATGATGACAGTCAATGATATTGTTCATAGTCCACTTTTTCTAAATGTGGAGTGTAGAGCGATTTTATTGCCGAGAATTACCACACTCGTGAGGGACTTATTGGAAGCTAAAGAAGAGGTAAGATGGCATAAAGTGTGCAAATTTCCTAATGCTACAAATTCCTAATCTATAGTTTAAGCGAATTGGAATGTTTACATTATTCTTATCTATATTTTTCACAAGAAATAATGTCAATTTATCACATTTATATATTCTCGCGATACTTTTCATAAAATTCTAACTATACATTTGCATATAACTAAATTTTATTGAACATATAAATTTTTACTTACATTTAATATCGTGATGTGTATGATAAATGTCATTTATTCGTGCTTTCCGTGCAGCCTGCGATCCTTCCGCCACGCATCTTTCTACATGAATCTTATCAAACTTCTTTTTTTCTAGAGGATGTCTTTTCGTTTTTTCATTTTTTAAATAATAGCTTATTTATTATAATAAATTTTATTATTCTCTCAATCAAATTTTCATATTATTATTACTTATTATTACTTGTATATTATTAATTTTATATTAAAAAAAGAAATTATATTATATTTAGCTGTAATTTTTTAAAAAGTGTACAGTAATAATAACAATTGTTATTTGAAAATAATATTTTAAAAGAGACATCCTTTTTACTTACTCTTTTAGTAGAGCATGTAAGAATAAATGCATATTTATTGAAATAATAAAACTTCGAATGTGGCATGTGTTTGTCCAGTAATATGTTACTGCATAATGTTTATTCTGCATTTTACAACATTTATGCATTTAGATATAAAACTATTTAATTCGTGACATCTTCGATTTCTTACTTTTTTGTTATAATAGAATTTTTGGAATATTTTATAATTTATGTGTAGTTAATGAACAGTATGAAAATATGAAATATTTATGATATTGGTGAAAGAAAAATTACAATTATTAGATGAAAATACTAATTCTTTTTATTTATTATACATATTTTTTTATTATTAATACTGCTTAGTGAGAAACTGCATCTTTACTGCATGCAGTTTTACATTCACATTGGTGTCGGGAATTTTCAGAAATGTAATCGTATATGTCTTTAGAAAATGGTATTTTTTTCCAACTAACAAGGGTTATTTCATTTTTTTTGTGTACGGTTTGGTTTTGGTAAATGGCGTTTAAAGGGTCTATCGAGTACGCCTGGAAAGAGCGTGGCGAAGGTAGCCAGGCTGCTCGGCGAAAATCGGCATCGACTCAACCAACATCGCGGCTACTCCGAAGAGGTAATTTTTGCGATAAATGAAGGAAATTCCAAAATCTTCTACGCAAATAAATAGTGCGTTTTTCATGGCGTTATATATGATACATTTTGAAATTGTTTAACGCAGAACTTTGCATTTATTATGCCTGTGTGTTGTGTTGTATTATATTTTATAATTTAGGATCAGTGATTCGCGTTATTATTATGTGAATTATTTTTTTGTGTGAATGTATAGATTGCAGAGAGTGTACGCTCATATCACGCACTAAATTAGATATATGGATTTACGTATTTTTCTACTAATTTTTATACTTTATAGAAGTAGATGTATTAAAGCAATCTATTCTACTTTTTAAATCTGTTCTTTATGTTCCTCTAGGTGGAATTATGTGTCAAGATATTGTCTGACATTCTGGAACTGACTTTTAGAAAAGATATAGGTAGCACAGTTTCAGATGTTAAGGAGATAATGTTAACTGCATTACGCACTATTATACAAACTGTTATATCAATGGATAGGGAAAATCCCTTAGTTGGAAATTTAGTTTCAGTCATGTTGGCGATATTCAGGTATTGTTAAGATTTTATAGTAATTGTAAAAAAAAAATATATCTCTATTGAAAGAGAAGAGTAAGGAGAGAAGTTTTATTCTTCTTTCTGCAATCTTTTTCAGACAAATGACACATCATCATTATGAAGTGTATATCAATCACTTTGGAACGAGAATTGATTTGCTTGATTTTCTTATGGAAATATTATTAGTCTTCAAAGATTTAGTTTCTAGAAGCGTGTTTGCAGGAGATTGGTGTGAAATGATTATGCTTCAAAATAGCGTTATTCTAAAGTCATTACGATATTTCTCGGGCACAATTAGAGATTATTTTTTTACGGATTTTGAGCGTCAAGCATGGTCAAATTTCTTTCATTGTGCTATTGCTTTTTTAACTCAACCTGCTCTACAGTTGGAGACATTCACACCAGCAAAACGAAACCGCATTATTGCGCGTTATAACGACATGCGTAGGTACGTTTCTTATAAAATATAATAAAATTGCGCAAATTTCGAAACCATCACAGAAAATTATAGGCTCAAATAGGAAGAATAATATTTAAACAAAGGCACGAGATCCTTAGTTGTATGACACATTCTATATATAAATATTTTTATTAAATAATATGATATAAATTGATAAAATAAAAGTAATATTACATCTCTGTTTTCTTTGTGTTACAGAGAAACTGCATTTGAAATCCGATCAATGTGGTTCAATTTGGGACAACACAAAATAGTCTTTGTGCCTACTTTAGCTGGCTCAATCCTCGAAATGGCATTAATACCTGAAACTGAATTGAGAAAAGCTACAATACCTATCTTCTTCGATATGATGCAATGCGAATATTACAGTTCACGTATGGTGGAAGGATATGGCGATACCAAACGTGATCCTGCTCATATCAAAGCTAATTTTATAGAATATGAAAATGAGATGATTGCAAAACTGGATATCTTGGTATCTAGTTTTTATACATCATTTTATATATTCAAAAGTGATCGCAATTTAAATTTGCTTCATTAATATTATATCAATGAAAAATTATACTTCATCAAAGTATCTTTTTTATAGGTGGAAGGAGGCAGAGGTGACGAACAATTTCGTGCGCTTTGGACTTATGTTATGGGTTCTTTGTGCGAAAAACATTCCACAATGCGAGAGCAAGGCTTACGATTCGTAGACACTATCGCTAAGCTCATGGAACGCTTGTTGCAATATCGAGATATTATTCATGCAGAATCCCAAGAACATCGTATGCTTTGCACTGTAAATTTATTAGAATTCTATTCCGAGATTAATAGGAAGGAAATGTATATCAGGTAAACACAAAATATATTTTTATAATTAAATTTAAATGTTTTAATCTTATACTTTAAGATTGAATCGCCTGATTAAATCAATATAATAAACCTAATTCTTTTATGTATTATATTTAATATAATGTAAATATGTATGTTTTATGAAATATATATATTAAGTTTTCTTTATGCTACAGATATGTGAACAAGCTGTGTGAATTACATTTAGAATGCGATAATTACACAGAAGCAGCTTATTCTCTGAAGCTCCATAGTCAGTTATTAGCATGGAGTGACCAACCTTTGCCACCTTTGTTGATATCGCACAGGTAGCATAATTAATCTTAAAATTAACCTAACAGAATATTTTCACACATTAAACTTGTACTGCGATACTTTATACAATAAATATTAAATTATTATATTTTTTTTCTAGATATCCATCATGCCAAACACATCGTGAACTGAAAGAGGCATTATATAATGATATCATCGATTATTTTGATAAGGGAAGAATGTGGGAATGCGCTCTTAGCGTTTGCAAAGAATTAATATCGCAATATGAAGAAGAAACATTTGATTATTTGCAACTATCTGTATTATTAAGACGCATGGCAAAGTTTTATGATTGCATAGTGAAACAGTTAAGACCTGAACCAGAATACTTTAGAGTCGCATATTATGGCAAAGGACATCCTGTTTTTCTTCAAAATAAGGTATTTTGACATGTTTAATAAACATATATACATATATATATGTATATATATATTTTTTTGATCGTATATTTTATACTCGCTTTTATTCTTTTAACAAAATAATGCATTTGTCATAGGTATTTGTCTATCGAGGAAAGGAATATGAACGACTTAGTGATTTTTGCACAAGAACGTTGAATCACTTACCGAATGCAGAGCAAATGAACAAATTATCTCCACCCACCACAGAAATGCTGGAATCCAATCATCAATATGTACAAATCAATAAGGTAGAGCCATTGATGGATGAAAAGAGGCATCGTCTGAGTGGTAAACCAGTTACCGCAGAAGCAGTTTTAAGGTATTCAATATTATATTAAAGTAACTAAATATATGACATTTTTATTAATTTGTATTTTTATAATTATTTTAATTTTACTATTTTTATTACATATTTTTTTTACTTTTTGTTCAAACAACATTTATTATTCATACCTCTTTTCGGACCAATATTTTTCTCGCCTATTCTCCCGTTGTAAGTTCGAGGATTGTCAATTGATGGAACTTAGTAATCTCAAACCAAGAGATACAGTTCTGGAAAATTAGAATTAATTTTCGTGCTTGACTCTATTGGCCGGATTTAAAAATCACATTTATTTTTTATAATTATTGTTATTTTTACGTTTTGCAATCTATATTTTAGATATCATCGTGTGAATGACGTGCAACGCTTCAGATTTTCAAGACCCGCACCGAGAAAAGAAATCATTGCGATAGCTAGTGATAAAGAAAAGGAAGTAAATGCTAGCATTAATAGCAGCAACGAATTTGCTTCGTTATGGTTAGAAAGAACAGTGCTTGTGACAAGCTATCCGTTGCCAGGAATTCTTCGATGGTTTCCTGTGACGTCTAGCGAGACATATTTAGTCAGTCCATTGAGGAATGCGATTGAAACTATGGAAGCTACGAATATAGCACTACGGGATCTCATTATTGCTCACAGGTTTGCTTGAGTTTTTTATAACTGTAATAGAATAACACAAAGAGCGGCGCGCGTAATTACTTTTGTTTATTATATATTTATTATTACTTACATTATGAATTTTTACACAACTACTATTTCCTTTATTATTGCAGGAGCGATCATAATCTTCCGTTAAACCCCTTAAGCATGAAATTGAATGGTATATTGGATCCAGCTGTTATGGGTGGTATTGATAACTACGAAAAGGCTTTTCTCAATACAGAGTACAAAGATAGTCATCTGGAAGAGAGTTCGGATCTCCTCAAGTTAGAAGGACTTATCGCGGAGCAAATTCCTTTGCTCAGTATAGGTCTTCAGTTACACAAAGCGCGAGCGCCCACCGAATTGACACCGTTTCATCAACGCTTAGAACAATGTTTCGTGTCGATGCGCAATCAAGTAGAAGCTAAGTACGGAAAGAGGGTAAGCTAATCTAATTATTCGTCAATATTTATATACGCAGTTTTTCAAAATCTATAATATTTTTATTTTATAACACAGACATGCGATTTACAAATTGAAAGCTTGACGCAGACTGTAACTATGCGAAGGCCACCAACTTCAAGAGGGGATAATCACTGCCTGTCTGAGTCAAATATGAATAATTCAGAGTAAGTTATTCTGTTAATTGTCGCATAAGCGCATGTTTATCATTTTATTAACGAGTTCGTGACTAACAAGAAAATAATTGCTGCATAGTATGCAATATATTATTATACGATCGTCATTATTAAAACGAGGCATTATTTCAAAACATGTTACTAATTTATTCATAAAAAGCTACATTTTAAATACAATTATTTAAAATATTACCTTTATTTGTGTTAAATTACAAAACAACGCAAATATCCTATGGAACATATTCCTAAGTAGCATTTGTTATAAGTAAAAACAGTATGTATGAATGTGTGTGCGCGCTATACAGGATGTCCAGATTCAAACACGATCGATCTGTGTCATCCTGTGTCAGTTTTAAAATAGTTATATCTTGCAATTACCCCGTTCAGCTGTACAACTCACTCCAGGGTATCCTCACTTACAAGATCCCAAGTTGCAACGTTCAAGTCACTTACATCGTTCAATTTTAACAACAGCACACCCCCCAATGGTGCTCAAAACGTCAATTTGTCAAGGTAAAGTCATACCCCAGTGTTTAACTTAGCTTCAGCACTAACTAAGAATTGAATCAATTACTTCTCTTTACATAGATGAGTTAATATGTAATAAATTCTAATTATTTCTACACGAAAGCATTAGATCTTTTCTGTAAGAGATATTAAAAATCCCCTTCTAAAAGAAAAATTTCAATAAATTTCTATTAATCGTTAGATGCACGAATTTATTTAGTATTTAGTATATAAGAATCTATTTTATATATCTAAAGAGAGTAATATAAAATTTTAGAGCACGTGATAGAAAAGAATGCAATATGATTTCAGGAATATCGCTGTTGGACCTGATAAGCTCTCGCATAATGCCTTATTATCCTTTCTTCGCACTTAACATTCCTGTTATATATATGTTTGTTTTTTATTTAAATTTTTCAGTTACTTCATTCGTTGTTTATATTTTCATACAGAACAGGAAATATTAATTAATATATTTTTTTCCCCCACATACATATATATGCATTGAGTGTAATCTATTACTTTTCATACATGTGTTTGCGAGGGTGGGTGGGTACATTCATTAAAACTAAAATTAACCAGAAATAACTAAAAAATTTAGAAACAGTATTTTAAAAATAATATATTTGAAATACAGATTATATATAATTTTGTATTACACCTTTACTTCTGCAAAATACAGATAAAACGAGACAATAAGAACATTTTTTTAATGCCGGATATAGCTATATTCCTTTATGCGATAGAAATTATATATATACATTACGTGAAATAGGATAGTTTTAGATGTATACGAAAAATGTATTGATTTCTTTAGATTAACATCTTTACATCTTTTATATTTTTGTTTATTCCGCTTCTGCATGGTTCTGTTTTGCATTTTTCACAATATCGTCATAATGTTCCTGGAATATATATCTCCTTCAACTGGCAATCTGCTAAACTTCCTAAGTCTACAATAACTACGATAGGTAATGAAAAAATATGCACTTCTTACAGACTTGTTGCAAAAAGCTCGAATAACATTGCGATTGTTACGATTATTACATTTTTCTTATCTCAAAGACTAATATCTTAACATGATAATCAAAATATAAGCATACACACAATTTGCAAAATTGTCTTCTGATAATTATAAATTAATTTACTCCATCGTGGAATTTATTATATATATAATCGTTTATCTATCAATTAATCTTATCTATTCTATCTCTATATCTATATTTGTAATTACGAGTCATATTTCTTTCGCTGGTGTATATATGGGTCATTTTTATCTGTCTCTGATTTTACAAACAAAGACGTCGCCTTTAATCGCAAATATTTTCAATTTATAGGAACAACTCCATGCGTTCGCATATTTTGTCAACGGCCTCTTTGCAAAAGGCATTGGGAAGTCCGAGTCCAGGAACGTATAAGAAGAAGGATACGAAGCGAAGAAATTCTCGAAAGAGCGATTCCTCCACGGTGACGAAAAGCGATCAACCGACTAGCCAGTGGTACACCACGGCCGAAATATCTCACAGTTCAGCGTCGTCCATTACGTCATTAATATCTAATTTACATTCGACACCTGTATTCGAGCTACGACAGGAGGTACGAACAAGTTTATGAGCATTTAACATTGTCATCTCTTTACTCTTTGTAATTTTAAAATGGAAAAATACGCGCCTGTTTACACAGCTTACACCAAAGCGTCCCCTGAGATCGGAAGTGGACAAAGAACGTAGAATAAGTAATCGCTGGTCCGGCCAGTCCACGCACTACCTAAGAAACATTAATAACGAATTGGAACCGAGCAGTTTGGGAAAAGGAAATAGAGATAGCGTCGGCACGACCGACAGTACAGCATCCGAGGACGATCCACCGCCGCCTCTGCCAATTAAAATGCGCGAAGCCGATTATTGTAATCTTCCGGAGGAGCTGTCCTCTAATCAGTGTCCAGCTAGTGGTACTTTGAATAATTTGAACAAATCTTCAGGACAGTGGAAAAACAAGCTGCCGACACCTACCGATGATGATCTAGAGAGTCATTCTAATAAACCGCCGACGCCTCCACCAAAACCGAAAAGACCGATTCATAGTTTGCATAAGATCGTTCTGGCCTCCAACGATGTCGAAACCTCACATGAGGATTCGTCGACCGCGTAACGTAACGTCTAAAATCTTGCAGATGTCGATCTTATTGATCGTGTCGAGAGTTGTGAACATAACAAGTATCCATCCACGTATTTAATACGCGCGTTTTCTTGTTATTCGCGTTTTCGCATTAATTTCTGTACCGTCGATCTTTAGAAGAGTTACCATTCTCTTAAAGTTAGTGTAGTATATTTCTTTGTGCCTTTCTTTCGCAATTTAGGATAAGCAAGTTTAGTATACGCTTTATTACAATACGAAATATCTTCAACTGTAGAACAGAAGATGTTATTCTATTCGTATTGAGAGCGAGCAATGTTATTGACAAAAAAAAATTAAAAAATTAATATGAATTCACAAGAAATAGCATTTTATAATTTTGCAGTGCATATATGACAAAGACTATAATAACAAGTCGTAAATTAATATATCAATGTATTTACTTCATTTTTATTCTAGTATGCAGTATTGAGCTTTGCAATTTATTCATGAAATCCAATGTTTTATAACATTATCAGAAATTAAAGAAAACTTTTGCTTATAAGGCTAAAACTTGCAAAAGTTGCTTTTAATGATCGTTTACTTTATACGACCATATTTTTTCGAACATTTGAATATTATTTGATTACATTTCACATGCTTCCTGTAATATATTTATTAGAAGGCTTAATGTGCTAGTGTAATGTCCACTCTTTCGATCTAAAACTTTATTATCATATGGCTTTGGACATATTTGACAAATATATATTTTTATAGATTTTGATATAAAACGCATACACATATAGCTTTAATTGTAAAAATGAAAACTTTGGGAACCTTTTATATTTTATACTAAGGCAATTTTTGAATGAATTTATACTAATAATATAATATGAAAAATATTCAATATAGTGAAAGCGGTTAATTTTTTGCATATCTATTTGATACAATATTTTAACTTATTTCATGATTTTTATAAAATAATTATGAGTAGTTATAGTTTATATAACGGCAACATAGTTATTATTTAAATACCAAGCCATTGTGATCTAGTGGTAAAAAAAAATTTATATGAGTTACTGTATTTATATAAGTCATTCATATATATACTTGTTAACAACGAGACTATAACGAGTCTTATGTGTTAACTTATTTTTAATATATACAAGAAGACATTGTTTATACAAATATATTCAATAAGAATAAGTATGCAGCAAATAAAACTGCATATGATATTGCATGTTCGTTTCATAATCCAAATAAATTATTTACTTATAATATTGATACATGAGTATACGTAGAGTATAATTAATGCTTACATCGTGACAAGCTGCTTCCTAATTTGAGCATAAAATCAGAATAAAAATTTAAATGGATTATGAAGGTTATAATCTATAATCTTAGAGACTTTATAATCAATCGTGTCGATTTGCATTGCCTTTTAATTATAGCAAATTCTACAAAAATTAGAAAAAACATTACAAAAAGCCATTTTATATAACGTACATACAAGCTACTTATTACATTTTTCATCGTCACTTGAGTCTCATACCAAAGAGATTAGTGCTTTATTTATTAAGAGCTTTAGAAAATCATATGTGATGCTGAAAAAACAAATATGATGTAATATATTAAATATATTAATATTTGCATCTAATGGACGATAAAGAAAATAAGTTAAAAAAGTGAATTTGATAGATCATTCATTACTTACTTATAATAATTAATGTAGCAAAGATCTGTATTCAGTTCAAAGTTATTATTCTTATATTATTCTTTATTTGTTTAATAAAACTTCAAAGTAAAACTCCAAAAAATACATAAATACATACACATATATTTGATCAGAACAGAGCATGAATACAGTTCTTAACTTTACCGCTAATTTTGTTATGTAATAGAAAAAAATTGACAATATATTGAGCCTAAGAAATTAAGAAATTTAATGTAGTCTCATTTGTTTTTCGATATATTGTACGTATAATTATATGATTATTTTTAGGTACTAAAATGTATACCATCTTGTTATTTAAGTTGAAATGATTTTTTGTTTTTTACTTTTGCATATAATACATTACATTTTCACACACATACAAAATAATATTTATTTAATATCTGCTACATCCACATATCGACAAAACCTTAATTATAAATGAGTGCCATTAACATTATTAAATCCATACACGCTATATGATACATTTTTTTCATATAAGCTAATTGTATAAGCAATAAGAAATATATATATATATATATATATATATATACACACATACTATATAATAAATCAATTTTATTTATAAAAGATGAAATAGTTTTACAAATAATTTGATGAATCCTTACTTTTTAATATAAGTGACATAATTATATTTTTTATATATTACATATTGACTCTAATAATTTACTACAAAAATATATTTTATATAGACCGTTTCTTTTTAAAAAATTACAATGACATTACAAATAGCATAAGAGAGGTGGAAGTGAGGGATGAACCGACCTATAAATTTAACTTTAAAAAAAAACAATGGATTTATATGTTTTATAATTACAATATGTATATTATATATGATATAAATGGATTCAAAAAGTAATTAAATTTTCTGCAATTTACTTTTTCTATGTTATAATTGTTTCTAAGCATTTATTACAGTTAACAGTAATTTTTTATTTTAATTTTTTGGGAAAATTTCAAAAGCTTTAAAATAAGCTTAATATATATAATTTACTTATTTCTGCAATTAAATTTCTCTCTGAGCCAACGACGATTTAGAAAAGAGCAAACAATTATTAAAATCGATATAAAACTTGTCAATTATAAATATATTCACTTTCCCAGTTAACAGGAATTAGGCCAAATTGAACATATATATATATATATATATATATATATATGAAATACAGTATGAAGATAATAGAAGTATCATCTTCATTAATTTAATAAGAGGCAATAAGTTAATTATAGTAATGCCATCGATAGTAAAATAGCACTTATTGTAAACTTGCTTTTTAACTTTGGTTGGAAGTGAGAAAATAAATTTCTTGATACTTATATATCTATTTTTTCTCTTTCCCTTGTTCTTAAGGTCTTTCTAAGGTCTTTTGAATCGAAGATTTATAGATACAATTATGATATATTAGTATTTATATTAATTTATAACTATATGCACTGTTATATTGACATGCATTGCAATATAGAGCACTAAAGTTGACATTCTATATGATATATATATATATGTAAAATATAAAAGTAGAAAATATATATATCAAGATGTTATTCGTGGTTTTAATAGAAAAATAACATAATGCATAGTGTTTCTAAAGAATAGTTAATATCTGAAGT
This sequence comes from Prenolepis imparis, assembly GCF_030444845.1. Taxonomy (NCBI): domain Eukaryota; kingdom Metazoa; phylum Arthropoda; class Insecta; order Hymenoptera; family Formicidae; genus Prenolepis; species Prenolepis imparis. The sequence goes on along the minus strand of NW_028141166.1, from coordinate 16,481,159 downwards.
GTTGCAATTGCTATATTCTGCTAAGTCTTTATCAGAAAAATAAATAAATATTTATTTTTTTTGTGTTAAAAATATTTTACAGTAGAAACTATAATTCCTTTACTATTCTTGTACTATAGATAAGAGAAAATTAATGCACTGTTGTTTCAATTGTCTGGTAATTTCGAGGTATGTATGAATTAATCAAAAAGGTTTTTGATGCTATACATACATTCATACATGCAGAACATCACACGCTTTAATAATTACACATTTATAATAACATATATAAATAATTCATAATGCCTTTGCAATCATTGAACCTTATTAGCATTAAAAATGAGCTAATATCACGTTTGCACTTCTTTAAATGAGAACTCAAATCTGTCAACAAATTTAAGCCATATCGCATAACCGTCTAAAAATTAAATTAAAAAGTTACATTCATATAATTATAAATGTACATATAATATTACGTTACTTCGCGCGCGTCAAAATTACCATCTATTCGCACCTAGAAATTTGGCAAAAAAGTGCAAACTGTCATATCTGCGAAAAGTTCTACATCTAAAACTTTATGATGTAGATCTTTGATGCAGATTAATGGAACATTTCCTTGATGATTATGATGGATGCAGAAAAATAATGTGTGATAGATGAGCCAATTAAATGAAATGATCTTGTTTAAACAAACAAATATAACGCAATATGCGAATTATGAAGTATGACTAGAAACAATTAATTTATTTATTCAGCTTTTAATCGTTTACTGAATTCCTCTTGCTGCTTTTCCCTCAATTCTTTCTTTGGCTTCGTCCTCTTCAATTGACCATCCCTACCATAAAAAAAATATACATATAATTATTTGCCGAATACATTATATATATATATTTTTTTTTTTCATTTCTTATAAACTAATATCAAATGTACCATTGCATATCGACGAGGCCACCTTGCCGCGCTATCACAGATTTCACCCGGTTCGCAAAATCAATGGCACTCTCTCCCTCATTTCTATACATTGGAGGGAGATACCACACATCGCAGACTATCGCCCAGCTCGACATCATCATGTACAAATATTGTATCATCGAATATCGACTGCTGTTCCAAAATGCATCGCCGAATCTTGGATCATACTATATATTTAAAAAATAAAAAGTTTAAATTTTAAAGAAACATCAAAAATATATATTTGAAACATTGTGTATTTAAAATGAGAAATTACTTTTATAGCCACAGGATAAATAACGCTGTCCACTTCAAAACTGCCCTTTTTAAATTGCATAACCGATGTATTGTTGATACATGTACCCTCCGGAAAGACGAGTATCGGTGGATTCTTAGGATCTGATACATGCGTCTTTAATCTGGATAAAACATAATAACATATTAACAATTACGTTATGCATATTGTGATATGAAATATATAAGTGATTGCACCTTTTTGCAACCGCTTCTCTGTCTTTGGTTTCAGAGCGTTCGAACCATATATGGGGAGAGGCACGGGCAATGGCTCTTTGTAATACTCCTAAGAAACCACCGTGTATCTGACCTATCTATAATAAGAAATGTAAATAAGGTGAGCTGAACTTTGAATTACAGATATTGGAGTCTACATTAATAATAAAAATTATTTCAATGATCTAATTAATTATAATCATTTAAAAATATAGAAAAATAAAATATCTTATTTTTTAACAATTATAAAATGGAATTTAATATTTAATTTCGTTTAAAATTTAGTTTCTTTTGTACGTCTAATATTATACATTACAACAAATGTTGATTTTTCATTTAATTTTTACTAAGGAAAATCGACGTCAAATGCTCCAACGAATTTATAGTTAACAAGGAGTATACAATTTCTCAAACATCTTAACACTATACACAAAATAACGATATAGGCAATAAAATTGTAAAGTAACAAGATGCGCGAGCATGCTCTCGCAGTTATAAAAATAACATCGTTCTAAGAATGTTTGTAAAAACCTCATGGCAAGCAAAGCAAAAAAGGACTGATCATATATGCGCTAAAAACAAACAACTATAAAGATAAATATAATATAATAATGATATAAGATTTATAATCAAAGACTAATACATACCAAGGAATAACAATTATCACACATGAGTACGAGTGCATCAATGGGAGACGTGTGATTAGCAACACATATTCCTCTGACAGGTCGATTCTCTGGGTTGTTGTACGTGATGACTGAAGACAGAGCACTGGATAAGACAGCAAAGCACATTTTGTAGACTTTGTAGGTCAGCCACAATTTGAAGCTACCCTCAGGAATGTAGCCCACTACTGCAGTGCACAGTGTCAGCACCATCACCTGTAAACCACAAGCTTTGCACCTGAGAAACGTAGATTCCTCTCTCTCTCTCTCTATCGTTGCTGAGTACTACCTGTAAATCAAAGTTACAGGACACGTTACCTGTAACATTTACTAGTAATGCGCAACAATATTTCTGTAATACTAGTAACAAATATCCGATCTTCAGTTGTATATGCAAAAACAAACTTATTAAAATCATGTTGTTTTGTTACGCAATATAGAAAGATTTCTTTGTATCTAATATTTGTTTAGAAAATATGCTATATATATATATATATATATATATATATATATAAACCTGTTTCGCGCACAGCGAGTGATTGAGTGATAGGAATTATAAATATTATAGAATATTACACAACATCGTCAATACAATATTTCTAAATATGATAAAATAATAAAATTAAAACAAACGCGTTATATATATTGACAGATGAAAAGTATATTCAGCATGATAATAATGTGAACATAATGACAATGTAACAAGTTACTTAAATCTTCCAGCTTATAAACGTCTCATCCACAACATATTACCAAAGAGAATGTTGTTAGCGCGAATAAGATGCAGGTGTCAAGGGTGGACGTTAGATTCGTCACGCATACCCCTGCGATTTTTGGTTTGTACTCTCGATTGTGGATTGTGATCATACCCAAAATATAACGTGACATTATTCTGAACGAAATAAGGGAGACCTGGTTGTTCACCCAATGTTTTACGCGGCAGAGAGTCGATTAAACATGTTACGAAATACATTACCTAAGAAGCTTTGAATTTATGTTTGACATATGCGTCTTAATAACTTATATAGTGTCGCAAACTTAAAACGTACATAAAAAATGCGAGAACATAATTACTGTGCATGTTCTTTTGCAAAAAATTACTACTTACGACAATTTTTATTTTTTACTACTCTACATTTTTTATTAAAGAAATTTACGTTGCTAAGATAAACAGAATTCCTATTTTTTAAAGCTGCTTATTATATATTTATTATTATTATCATTGTTATTATTATATGTTAGTTATATAGCGCGCGCATAATATATGAAATAGTATTGCACTTACCCCTACAAAGCAAATAAATATCCTTAAGGGCAGAAGGAAGCCATAGCGCATGACGAATCCGAACATCCACATGAAAGTTAACTTCCAGGAAATAAATTCATAAAATCTATTCGTTCGCGTTAATAGATTCCAATTCTACACAAAAATACATTGACAAATTATTCAAAGGCATACATCAATTTATTATCTCTCGGTAGCTATTATATAAAAATTAATTAATTTTTTTTAGGCACAATCGAGAAAGCATTACCTTAAGTTCTTCTGCTTCAAATCGCGACGTCACCTCATCTTCTATAATAGCTTCAACGCCTGCTCTGATGTAATGCAAACAACTTGAGGGTGCAAATCCGGCTTTTAGTGTTTCAAAAGAATTTTTCTGGTTAAGGCTATCCTAAAACACATTTAAGAATAGTTAAAAAAAGTATTTGCAATTTGCATAAGATGCCAAAAGTATATATAATTTGTTCTATATTGTTTTCATTCTATATTTCTTTAATCGTTGATTTCTCTTTACCTCATTAATCGTTGATGTTTCTTGTTGATCGTTTTTTATATTCGATTCTTCAACATGATTCTTGTGATTGTGCATTTCTGGCTCCGGGACTAAGATGAAGTCCTTCGATCTGGCTATCACCGAGTTGCCCGCACATCCGTTTTGTGCTTTTGTCGATGTTACCGTTGAATTCTTTTCCATGATCGTCGGCGAGTCACATCCCTCTTCTATACTAAGATTCTCATCTGCATCCCGAGTACCGTTTCTTTTCTTCACACTTTCTATATTTTGTCTGCCATACTGTGACACAGTCAATGGTATGGTCGTAAAATATGCAGGTATGTATTACGTCGATTATTTCTTGCGTCATTAATGGTTTTTTTTTTTAATGAACAATTATAGGTTAAAAGCTACAAAGCATTTACATCATCGCCAGTTCTAGTAATTTCTCCTTCTTTTTAGAGTTTTTTTTTAGAGGAGAATAAAAATTCTACGCGATGTATTGGGGAACACATATTCAAGAAACTGAGATTTATTTGATCAGTTAAAATTGATTGGATTAAAATATCACAATTGAAAAAACAAAATAGATTGAAAAAAACTTATAAATCAACCTCTTTGAATTTATATGCCTTTAAAGTTATGATATTATTCGTAATAATATGCATTTGATCCTCATTATAAATACAATAATATTGATATTATCATAGCAATTGTAATTCAAGGAGAAATAAACCAAGGAAAAGCTATATGTAACATTTACGTAATACAAAAATACTTGGTTATTGCAAGAGATAAGAGAAAACAGATGCACGCGATGTTAATCTATACATATGTACATATGCGTTTAAGAATATGCTATCGAAGAGATTGACATACTTAATAATTACATATCATATATAACTATCAAGACTTTGATCTTCTTCACTCATAATGGCAATTGAATTCGCAATGAACCATATAACATATTATTATAGGTACTAACAAAAAGTAATCCAATGCGTGAACATCACGTGCCAATTGAATATTAATCATTTTGATCAATAATATCTTACAAATCGTGATCGATTATCATGCTACCTTTAATGTAATACAAGTATTTTGATACTTCAATAGGATAAGAATTTGATCAATTAATGGTCAATTACTTCGCGCGAAACTGTATTAAATTATTTATTATTAAATATTCGATAATTAGATGTTCTTTTTATGTATTCTATTAAGAAAATGTAATACTTGCCCGTGTATCAATATGGAGAAATTAAAAATTATATTTTAGACTATTAACTATACACATAGAACAAATTTATAAAGTTGTTTATGAAACCAAATTTATACAAAAATTAATTTGTTGCAAATAAAAATAAATTTGTATAGTTTTCGTTATAAATCTCTAAAATTTACCTCTAAATTTTAATTTTAAATTGCAACTCCAAAGCTAAAAAAACATTGGCACGAATGACATGCAATTATTCAGCACGAGTGCATCATATTGAATATTCTATAACTTCTGGGGCACAAATACATTGAGTCACTTTTGCTTGTTACGTTCACTGAACTCGCATTTGTTCAATGTATTTGTACCGGGAGTAATAATACAATCATTATTCCGCATCATATCACCTCAATTCACAAATGGCTATGTTAATGAAATATTACTTTTAATTTAAATGTGGATTTAATTAAAATGTAGATAATCGATTTTAACTGTATTTTTAGAATTTGATCAGCGAGTTCAAGGTGTTGCATGCGAAAATTAAAGAGAGAGAAATATATCAAGCAATGTTTATTATTTTTCCGTACAAATTGCTATATAACATAATCATTTGTTGAAGTGACGGCAGACTTGATAGTCATGCACCAATGTAACATGTTTTTCAACAAGAACTCATGCAATGTTGCCAACGTAATAATGATAAGCTTATATAATAAACGATGATAAATTAATGTAAAGTTATTAAATAATTCAGTCATTTCATTATTTAAAAAAAAAACTGATTAATATTAAGAATAAAGTAAAATTTAAGCTTTTATGTAACAATTTTGAAAATCAATATTCCCTCACATTTTACGAAATAAAAAAATTATAAAATTTTTAAGTATAAAAATCGCAAAAAAGAGCAAGGAAAACAGATAAGAAGAGAAACGCTGTTTAATAAAAAATACCTCAATTTCCAAATGATTGTGATTTAGATTATCAATATTACGCAATAAGATATCTCTCTTTGAAGTGGTGTGATGTTTTACTTTTGTTACCAAAAAACTTGATATCGGAATTTCAGTTACATTAAAAATATCAAAGTGCATGCGATTGCAACATGAGGCAATGTTTATACTTGATGCTAATTATATAAATCATTTTTTATTTCATCGATATTTTCCACGAGAAAAAATTGATTCTAAATTCTTCAATACATCTGTCATTAATTGAAATAGCGCGAGATGCGAAATATATATGCTTGTATTTATCATGAAAAACTTTCCTATATATGTTCCTTCCGTGATATAATTTTACTATTAATATAGGTTATTTAATATAAGCAATTTCTTTACATTAGTTGACATTAATTATCACATGTTGATTATTCGCTTCTCATATTTCTGCTACCACATGTCGCGTATATCTTGATTCATACATATGTATTATATGTATAAGTATAATAGGTCAGTGTTATACATGTGCAATATAATACTAAATATAAAGATATATATTGCGTATTAGTTTAAAGATGTGCAGCATAAAAGCAGGTAAAAGCTTTTATATATCATTTTAAAAAACATATTACAAAGGATATTATTTGTATCCGGTGCTTTTTTTACAATTTTTATTGATAATAATAACATATATTTTATAGCCCATAGCTATTGCATAGATTGGATGCAAATAATTTGTAAAATAAATAATGTAAGAGTTACTTAATCGCACGCTAATCGATACTTCTCACATGTTTCAGTGCGCGAATCGCAGCTTCAATATTATATCTGATGACTGACGGCACGTGATGTCACGTGTGAAAGTGCACCCGGATCACGCAGCAATATGTTCATTTTCTCTCACACAGACACATGGGATTTCTCTCGAGGGAAATACACGAGGCCTCTCACTAGTAATCGAAAAGAGAAATGTAGAGATGATTCGTAATCGCCGATGCTTCAGATGAGTATAGATTAGAATTTATATTTGTATATATTTTTGAAAATTTTTGCTTTATATATAAGTTCAAGATATTAGTGAAAATCAGAAAAATTATATTTTCATGTAAAACATTGTGCATTTTAAATAATCATTAAATTTCTAATTAATATTTTATAATTTTATTTTCAGATAAAAAAATTGATTGAAGGCGATCTGTATACGGGGGAAAAAAAAAAATTAAAGAATGAGATTTTGCAAAGTCTTCACTTTCATAGCAACCGAGATGTTCTCACTAGCATATAAAAGGATTTGGAGAAAGTTTAATAAAAGATTCAAGAAAGCGATGACGTATTTAAGAATGCATGCTTAAAATAACAATGTTAATTTAACATGAAATTTGTATACATATTTATATATAATTTATATAAAATGTCTAATATATATATATACTTATAATATTATTCAAACACGTGTCAAGGTTTTCTTGTTATAACAGAAAATTCAAACTTAACTAATTTCAAATGATCCATGTACACAAATTCTAGAATATTTTCGTAATAACAAAAGACATTGAAAATACTATCGCAAAAGATATTTTTACAAGTATATCAATATATGGAAATAATAACAATTAATACCGTTCTGTATATGAAAAGTAAAACGACGAAATAATCGAAATTATAGAATGTTTGTTTGTACTAAATTATTGACTATTTAATATCGATTCATATAATAAATCTGATAATTAATTAATAAATGGTTTGACAATTAATTGCTCCAACGAGATTAATCGATTATAAATATAATTAATAATATCATAATTCTGTTGAGCAAACTTTGAACTGATCATTATCATTTGATGAGTATACGTATTAGATATTGTTTTCTTATCTACTCTTAATATCTTTATAAAATTTCAACACTCAAAGATCTTACATATATATTGTATTAGATGTACGTAATAGATTTTTATATTTCTTTTATTCAATTGATTTCTAAGTCCATCAATTATGCCGTGATGCACTTCAATAATGTTTTCTCTGTCAATATTATAGCTTCAATTAAAAAGAAGGAAAATATATAATTATACAATTGTTTGCAACGCATTGTTTGCATGTTTTGCAGTTATATATAGTTTTATATATATATATATATATATATATATATATATATGAAAAGAAACTTTAAAAGCTTCAAAAGTGAAAGTAAGTAAGAAAATAAATTCTGAATCTAATTCATATCTATTATTCTTTAATTACTCTTAATTTCAGGGGAATTTTAATACAACTTTACACTTAGCTGAATTTCGGTTATCGTGAAATCAAACTGATAACACACGACTGTGATAAACAAAGGTCATAAGGTACAGTAATCGTATAAAAATAATACGTTGTTTGCGACAATGAACGTCTACATAAAGATTTGAGATGAAGATTGCATCGGTATTTTCCTCGAGAATACATAGTCTGATAATGAAAAGTTTACAGAATAAGGTTGAAAATAAACGACATCGAGCGTTGCTCCGTTTATCGCGATAAAAAAATAATTTCGCAATTCAGGAAAGATTGCACATTGATTTTTCAGGTGTTGTTGGCGAAACTCTTGGCAATTATTTTTTTCAAGATAAACACTGACTGAACAATCTATCAAAATAATTTTGATGAACTAATTCATGAATTACATCTCAAGTTTCATCTTTTTTTATCAATTCGACAAAAGATGAAATTGAATAAAAACGAGAAAATAAGTAATTTTTTACAATTAGAGAATAAATAGCATTGGTTTTATTTATAATTTCGAAATAATATTGTTGCCTAATTTATAATAACAGAGACTATATAAATTGATTTATATTATTGTATTACATTTTTAAATAAATTATAATTTTTTTAATATAACATATAAAACTGCTTTTCTATTCCAATGTTAGAACATTATCAATACTTTTATACGTGCGATTGCATTATATATATATATATTGCACCGTAATTCAATTAAAATTCAAGACTCGAATAGAAATTTTTAACGTAACGGTGAATTCAAAGTGCAAACGTTAGCAAAGACATTTCATTTAGTTACTTTATTTATAAAACCATAAAAAATTAAGAATGGAATAAATAATTTTATATCTTTTTGTTACAGAATATGTTAAGGCTCCTGGCTCCTTTCCGACCATGTCGAAATCGTGACGTCAGAGGCGAGAAAACACACGCTAAAATTTCTTAGATACCATTTCGAAATAAAAAAATATTTCGATGAAACAGCACTTCAGATAGCTTTAGCACACTCTTAAAAAAACCCCGAAAACTATCCTTTCCCCTTTATAATCAATCAACAGCTGTAAAATGTAATATTATGAAGCCCAGTCCGTCTAGTCTTTGCACATACGCAGTCATTCCGCATGTCAAAGTCTGATATCTCGATCATTTTATAGATGTTGATTGATTATAAAGGGAAAAGGATAGTTTTCGGGGGTTTTTAAGAGTGTGCTAAAGCCATCTGAAGTGCTATTTAATCGAAATATCTTTTCATTAAAAAATGGCATCTAAGAATTTTCAGCGTGTGCTTTCTCCCCTCTGACGTCACAATCCAATATGGCCGCGGTGAACACCCAGGAGCCTTAAAAGAGAGATTTCCTTAAATCCTTTATTAATATCTTGAAGAAATCTTATTGTTAAATCGAAATGAAAGAGTTAAGAAAACATGAGATTATATAGAGATTTTTTTGAATAAACATTACATTTACATAAACGATTTTTTTTCATTGAAAATATTTTAGTTTGATTTTCTAAATATAATAGAAATTTTTCATGTCAATACATAAATATACATTATTTAGCAGTGTATTCTGTATATTTTGTCACCGCTATCTTTTGACTAGTTTTTATCGATGCTTGACGAGATTTTTATTTAGATGTCTATATTTGTTATATGTGTCTAGACGATACGTCAAATTGACCACTCATACTTAACAAATCGACCTTTCATCGAAACCAGGATAATCCATCCATCATTCCGACGAAAAGTTATTCTACTTATACTTTCTTCGTTACTGACATCACAGTACAAGAAGTCAGACTAAGGTTCAAAGTACTGGTAGATTCTTAGAATGATTTCGTATCAAGAGAGATATCAAAAAGTCATACACGTTAAATGGAGTTTTCTTTGTTCTTAAACATGTTTAGTTCGTGAGAATTCGTAGAATTTCTTCCGAACAGTATAATTTTAATTCAATTGAACAAATTATGCGAATATTTAATACAAAATAAACATAAAAGAATAATCAAGTTACTGATTTAAATCAAGATTATTAAATTACATTTACCGATATATAATACGTATTTTCTGTATTACGTATACTGTTCCAAGCATTTCACTTTAGATCTTGCGAAATATACACGTATAATTGATATGACTCGATGACTCCATCATAAAAATATATAATATGTAGTATTCTCATTTCGTTACTTGGACAATACGCTATTTTTTTATACATTTTGTATTATTTATTTAATACATTAAAATAATACAAATACTGTGATTATTAACCATTATATTAACATCAAAAAATAGTGATTTTTAGTAAAAATATTTTGCGTTGTTTAATTCAGTGTGAAAAATTTTACATAAAATTAATAACATATGTTATTTCATAATGTTGCTGCTAAGCCATTATTTTTTTACTGGAGCTGAGAATTGCATATTAGATTTTATATTAAATTTTGTAATAAGAATATAAATTGAAACTAAATAATTAAAATTCCTATAAAAAAGGACATATATGAAATTAATATTATAATATTGAATTATAATATATTATTAATTATACTTGATTATATTTTTCATCTACCATTTTTTCCCTTCCAATTTACATAAATTTATGATAAATGAAAGTAAAAATGCTTAATTGCACTGTGTTATAAGCTATCACGGACAGTTATATCGATTTTTCTAGACTTTACACACGTCTTTACACGTACTTTACATGGTCAATACATAAGACATACATTAAAAATTAGGTAAGTTTGTTCACTATACAAGTGAATGATTATATAAATATCCTCAAATCTCAAGAATTCCAAGAAATTCAAAAATTTAACTTTTGATTCTTCACTAACATCATATTAAATTATGACATTAGCAACGAAAAATTGTGATTTTTTTTTTTTAAATATGTTGTAAAAAAATTAGTTTTTTCCTACATAATCACACTCTCATTTGACAGTATAGATTGATCAAATATGAACTAACAATAAGATTTTCCTTTTAGTTCGTAGATTAATAATTCGATAAATTTTAATAAATTGTCATAATTGTCATATTTTCACTGGAAATGATAGATTGTGTGATACAAATTGAGTTATACGTGCATTTGTCTAATATAGAATGAAAGGAAATTTGATATATTTTACATATTGGATGATTGCAAAAGTTCGTGCCCGATTTGAAGTTATTACCACCATCTATGCAAATCGGGCACGAACTTTTGCAATCATCCAATATATTCGATTTTCGATATATTTTACAAATTCATACTATTAAACGCGAATTATAATACATGGAAAAAATAATTTATCTAAATGTATTTCATAAGAAAAAGATTCACATGATTTCTCGCTTCTAATATCATAATCTAATATATATGACTGTAATGGAAAAAAAAAAACAGAAGACTTAAACATTTAAAATACAAATTACATTCAAGCACTAAAGTTTGTAGGTTTTCCTATCCACTCACATTCCCCTGGCATTCAATTTATTTAATGTCAACAAGTTATTTCTGTGTGATTTTCATAGTTATCTTGGCACATTTCATTTACTAACTTATTTCTGATTTTAGGTAACTATTTTAAGGCATATCGCTTAAAGATTCGTATGCTTACATCGAATGAGATACAGAAAATTGCCATCAAAGCTACAAAGTCATGCCGGAAATACAATGCATAGTTATGTGTTTTCATTAAAGGCAACTAAATGTTTACAAACCAAGTCATATTAATGATAATGACATTTGCCTGATTCGTTCATTAAAGATAGTTTGAGCACTATTTTGTAATATTTCCGTAAATGCAATTGGTTTGATATTTCTCTGCTACTTGTTGATCATAATTTGTTGATTTAACTTTCCTTCATCCCTTCTATATTTCACTTTCATTTATAATATATACCATTGTACTTCAATGAAAGAGTCATTTAATATCTTGCGCTATGTCATAGACAGAATCAAGCTTGTGTAATTTTGATTATATTTATAATATAATTATTTGCAATTTTTAAATGATAAATATAAGATGATAAGAAAAGGACATATTTAATAAAAGCAAATATATAATCAATAATTGTAATTTTATCAATTATAATTGTATTTATATTAAAATTATATTAAAAATTAAATTAATTTAAAAATAGTTATTGTAATTAATAATAAATAAAATTTCAAATAATACAGCTATCTCTTAAGAGAAATAATCAATTATTAAGACAATCAGGTTAATGAGAAATCGTGTAGAAAATGAAGGCAAAGAGAAATGATATGTCAATACGATACTATGAATGAACGAATCAGACACCTAATACGTGTGATATAAAACATCTTATAATACTTTCAATATTGGCAAACATTACATTAGAGATACCTGAAAATATAAATGTATGACTTCATGTTCGATCCCTATAATTTCTTTTACTAAATGAGTAAATGTAAAAATTAAGAATAAGTAGAAAATGAAGTAAAAATTTCTATTAATTAATAATTTAATTAAACATTATATTTTTTTAGAATTTAATATTTTTTAATGTTATCATTATATTAATAAAATTTAAAATCCTTGTAAAGCCGATTTAAAATTAAATAAAAAATAATGTACACAATTTGTTTTTGAATTTAATGCACAAAAAAATTCTTAGGTTAAAAAATCCTAAATTATTTCTCATTGGAAAAAGAAAACCCTACGGAAAAATTTCATTTTTTACTATTAATAATTCTAAATTTACTCCTTTAAAAAAGCTTAGAAATAGTGTTACATGTGTGTGAATTAGGCTTTCTGTATTTTATTAAAGTTATCAATGAAAGAATTTTTTATTATAATTTAGCTTCTATAAATATATGTAATTAAGAGAAAATGCACAATATTTCGGCAATTTTTGTTCAGAGTATGCTTCTAAACATCATTTTTTATATTTAAAAAGTCACTCAAGAAAGAGAAGAGAGATGACTATATTCAATATACTTTTTACATACAAGAAATAATGTAGAACACACTTGTTAATAATGTTTAGATCAAGAAAATTTTATATAATATTAATATAATATATAATATAATATCTAATTTAGAGATAGTCCTTTATTACATTACTTTCAATATTGTGACAAATAATTATTTGTCTTTATATTATTTTCAATGTGTTTTAAAGTATTATATAAATTTTAATGAGAGACTGACCATGAGCTTACATATATATGACTTTTAAAACTATTAGATATTTATTTTTAGAAGATTTCTGTTGCTTATGTTTCATGTCACAAATAATTCGGATATGTTAACAGATTTTTCATTAATGAAAATAGCTCCAAAGGTCACTCTTAAAATAATTTTTGTCAACAACTGCTTTATTTGCACACTTATTATTACGTGCTCAAAGCCAGAAAATCTTTCGAAAATTAACTATGTTTTACAGTTACAGAATGAATTTAGAATAGAAACCTCAAGACAATCATGTTGCAATTTAATTGTAAGATTTTAGATATCAAGATTTATGAATCCTACTTTAATAATATCGTGTTAATTAAAATTTAATGTATAATTTTTACAATTTGTTACCAGTATAAAATGTTTTTTATAAGATAAAAAATATTTTTCTGCATTTAAAATTGCGTTTATACATTTTTTATTGAATTTACCTATTTTTTAATATTACGATTGCTTTATTGATTTAAAATACCCACTTATTATTATTAATATTCATATGTATGTATATATAAAAATTAAAAATTAACTGTTTGATAGCAGAAACTCCTTTCACATATACTTTGTCTAAAAATAAATCGAGCCCACGTAACTTTAAATAGAATTTCTATGTTATTCATTTATTTCTCGATATTTTTTCATAACTTTTTTTTACATACTTTAAAGTTGCAATTATAAGATTAATAAGTATGAAGTATAAAATGTCTCTCTATAAAGCGCGCTAATTAACTTTTAAAAAACAGAAGTCAATTTATTGTATCTGTGCGATTAAATTGCATGAGAAATTGATATAATCGCTGAATTATATGATATGATGATTTAGTTAAAAAACTTGATCTCGCAAGATAATTTATTCCATGAGTTGCAAAATTATATTTTTTCCGATTATACACTAATTATATTCGAATATGCAAATAAATTAACGCATTGACGTTATGCGCGGAAGGTTAACCGATTTTCATTCGATACACGTGTTTTAAAGTACCAATACAGGAAACTCTCTTCCGGCGAGAGAGAGAGAGAGAGAGAGAGAGAGAGAGAGAGAGAGAGAGAGAGAGAGAGAGAGAGAGAGAGAGAGAGAGAGAGAGAGAGAGAAAGAGAAAGAGAGAGAAAAAAAAAGAGAGAGAGAGATAGAGAGAGAGAGAGAGAGAGAGAGAGAGAGAGAGAGAGAGAGAGAGAGAGAGAGAGAGAGAGAGAGAGAGAGAGAGAGAGAGAGAGAGAGAGAGAGAGAGAGAGAGAGAGAGAGAGAGAGAGAGAGAGAGAGAAGGAGCGGTTGTGCGAACCGGGACCTCGCGGGATGACTGCACGTTCTTGAAGTCGCGAAAAAACGCATCTTTACACCGATACGATTTCGGGGATTCGGGTGCCGGTTAAATTCGAAATTTTCACCAGAATATCAGGCTTGCGAACTCACCTCGAAGAGGGCCAGCAGCAGCTTGATGTACAGCCTACGTACACCGAGGGACTTGCCGATGGAAGCGAGGAATATAATCGCCAGCAGCAGCATGAGGAAGGGTGTCAGTAGCAAGGAAAACACGAACGATATCACAGTCCATAACGACGCCATTTTGCTTACTGCCGAGAGCTTCGAACGCGATGCCTCTCTTCCCCTATCGACCAAGTGCATGCGATATTCTAGACGAGACACTCGGCGAAAAAAGCCTTTCTCGCGCCATCTATAGGCAATATCGCGAACAACGCACAATTTCGCACCTCCGAGGATAAAGAGATTTTTATAAGACTTTAATTTATTTTGTGATAATTAAATCAATTGTTCATAATTATTGTTCGATATTTTAATATTCTTTTGCTACAAGTCATACATATAATTATTTTCCAAATATAAAATACTGTATTAAAAACAGAAGTACGCAGTGTTTGCTGTTATCTAAATAAAATTATATAGATGATCATATCTAGATGAAATTTTGGCGTTATCTTATCTTTATATAGATCTTTATATAGATAATTAAAAAATGTATTATCTATATCTGCATCTTAGATAAAAAAAAGTGTTATCTTTATACTAAATGATCTAAAATAATATTCAGGTAATTTGATTTAGAGTTTCATAGCACATGAAAATATTTTAAGTAGTAGAACTTGAGCAGTAAACGATAAAAACTTATAAATAAAAAACTATGAATATATATTTTTATATCTCTTTTATAATTTCCATTTTTTTATTTTACATTACATTTTTATTTATTTACATTTTTTATAACTGTTTACATAAGCGATTTTAAAAATAATATTATCTGGAAGTTATCTAGATGAATCGTCATATAATTTTATCTTTTATCTAGATATATTTAAAACAAAATCATCTTCATATCTTATCTAAGATGAATTTACATATTTTTATCTCATCTTTATCTAGCTAATTTTAAAATCATCTAAGCACAACACTGGAAGTACGACGAATTTTTATGAATGAAAGAAAAGTTGGAGAAAATTATGATATAAAGTAGTAAAGATTATAAAAAAATATCACATTTTTCATAAAAGATGAGATATGAGATGTTTTTACTCACAATTATAGTTTTATCTTTATATTCCTAAGATAGTAATTTCGTAAATTACATTTTTGTTTTGTTTAAATATATTTTCATCGTTCATAATTATTGTTACTCGGTCCAAATTATTCGATTTAATCGACGTGCAATCGTAATTAATTATTGAATTGAAACGGTACTCTCTCGCAATCGAAATATGCGCGTGTTTTATCTGAGCAAGCAGACTCGCGAATACGTCAAGTGATCGTTATCCGCGAACAAGATGTCGACCGCCGAACTGAATCCGAGACCTTTGCGGGTTTCTCCTTTTATTAAAGTAAGACAAACAGCTTTTCGAAATACTCCGTTATCGTATATATTACTCTATAACTTGATATATTTTATTTTACGATAAAGTATATTTTTCAATTGCAATTATCCTAATACACTTCTGCCTCTATCAAACATTGATTTCATTACATAATTTTTCTGTCATTTTATAAAAATATATAAAACTATGTGCAAAAGATGATAACAGTAATTTTACTATTGTCATAGCAATTTATAGCTTCAATGTTCATTGAAGAAAAATTTATCTAGTAATTCATTAATTTTCTAACCTCTGAAATGAACTTGGAAGTGTCTTAGTCTACATGAAAATTTGTAAAAATATATGATATCATATAAAACTTTTACTAATATTGCATCTAATGTTCCCCATAAACTTCCGTTACCTTTATTTAGTCATTTAATATATTAACAAATATATATTTTAATTTATAGTTTTGCCGCTGGAGTTTTCTTCTTACTGGAATCGCTTATGGTGCTTATCATCAGCGTAGATTGAGTAAAAGAGAAAATGCTCGTAGAGAAGAGGAATTGAGGCTTAAACCTATCCGCGATGCCAAACTAGCGGAGGAGAAAAGGCTATCTTTAATAGGTAAAACACATTCAATTATGTAGATATACATCTAATATATATATACATATAATAAAATCACATTAAGAATGTCTGTTATATAATATAGAATGTCCCAGACTATCAAAATGTCTTTTAAATTACTTTTTTTAAGTCTATAGAATTAATTTTTATTTTTAATAATAATTGTGATTGAAATTATTTGAAAGTATTTTATGCAAAGCTTTAGTCAGACATCTATTTTATATTTGCAAAATATGTGATTAAAAAAGCATCCGATTTAGGATATATTGTGTAAATATATACTGTATAATATGTTATAAACATAGCTTATGTTTAAATAGCTATATTATGAATATAATTTAAAAATATGTTATAAATATAATTTTTTTTTTCTTTTCAGCGGAACAAAAAATGTTTGATGAATTATTCAATCCACCCAAAGCAACATGAACTTAATTTGTTAGACAGTATATATGTTCATAAAATATTGATTGATTTATGTATCTATAAAACTAGTCGACATATTGCTCCAACATCATTATCACAGTTATAGATGATAAACTCTACATTGTATAAAAGTATCAAATAAAGATCTGTGAAAATTATGTATTGTATCTAATGAATTACATACTTATGCATTATTTTTAGAAATCTTATGTGAAATATTGCAATCGCTATAAATTATATATTTAAAAAAATCATCTCTATATTATTTTAAAAAATTAAAATGTATCTATTATCAGGGAGAAAAAAGAATAGAATTGTATTACAAATAACATGCTTCAATTATATAAATAATATAATAATAAGCAAAATTTATTATGTACACATTCTCATATAAAAAAAAAAGCGCCCGAACAGGGACTCGAACCCTGGACCCTCAGATTAAAAGTCTGATGCTCTACCGGCTGAGCTATCCGGGCTGATATCTGACTTTCTTTAAATGTATTAGTTACTCTGGACATATACTTCATTTTATAATATTAAAAAATTATATTCTTTTTCTTCCTTAATAATAGATATACTTTAATATTTTTTAATGATATAGAGATCATTTTTTCAAATATATAATTTATAGTGATTGCAATATTTTACAAGATTTCTAATAAATAATTATTTAAAGTTATATACACACATTAATATTTTTAAATACAGATTCTAAAGAAAATTTAAGTCGAAAATTAAATAAATGAAAACCTTTTTCAATAATATTACCAATTTATATTTCGATATTGAAACAATATATATTTTTATTTTTTTAATTTCTTTTATAATTGAGCAAATTTGAGAATATATATTGGTTTTCATATTCTAGATAGATATGAGTATCATATAAGTAATATTATATTTTACAATTTACTCATAAATTGTCTTGTTATCAATAAGATAGTTATCAATTATATTATCTTTTTATTTCTATTTCTTGGATTTACATTTTTGTACACAAATAGGGAAATAAATCTACATAAAAGAGATATATAAAGCATTAACCGTTCTTTTTTTTTTTTTCTTTTTGCAATATTCAATATAGTATACATATCACATTGATAACATATAAAATAAGGATGTATATTATGTTAAAAATTATTTGCTTGCTTAAAAAAATTAAATCATCTATACATTATAACAATGTACAAAAATATATTATGCTAAAATGAACACTTAGATAAGAAATCACACATTTGTTTCTGATATAAGAATAAGGATATGTTTAGGACTTGCCTCTGAATATATATATGCGATTCCTTCTTTATGCACCAACAGACAGCGAGATACATGTATTATTATATTGTCATAAATGCTTTGAGATTCTTGTTCCCATAAATTTTATTTGTTCGACATCTTTAAGCCACAGTCAGTTCCGTTTTATTGTCTTTAGTAACGAGTTGCAGGAGAGAACCATTAGAAGGCCGATCTTGATTTTGAGACCATTTCCAAAACAGACTATAGACAAAGATAAGTTTATAAATTTTAAATTACGCAAGATATCTATTTTTGATGTAAGATAATTTTATCTTACTTTGACACAAACTCAAGTGTAGTCCACGTAGAGGTATCAGCTTTCGGCATCCATTTTCTATTCATTGGTGTATCCAAAGTAACAGGTAGTATACAAGCTACCAAACTATTGGAAGAAAGACCGCTATCTTTAGCTGCTAGAGATTTTGTCAACTGATGAACTGCTGCTTTTGCCATACCATAGCCAATCATACCTGGTCGAATAAAATTGATTTTTAGTAAATGTAAAAAGATATGACACATATGACTGTATGTTATATTATTCAGCAAAAGACCTGATGTTTCTCCTAACGCTGCCTTTGCACCAGTTAATGAAAGGAATCCTCCTTCTTTCAAATATTGAGTTGCAATGCTAGCGGCTATGGTGGAACTCCAAACACTTTGTTTCCACATTAAATCACTATTCTTAATAAAATCTTTATGCGCTGCATTGCCACCAGCCCATCCTCCAGCTACGCAAATAATTCCATCGACTTTTTCATCTTTCAGAGTATCTTTAATCTGGGCCAGAATTTCCGTTTGCTACACAATAAGAAATTAATGTCTATTGTTTTAATACTAATGATATAAGCTTGCACATAATAAAAAATTACCTGTTGCTGCCAATCATTGTCAGGATTTACAATTACATTTGCATCAGCCTGTTCATTTGGCTTCATATCAATCGAGCCAACCCACTAAAATTATAACACAATACAATGTCAGAAATTAATATTAAGAAATACTATTACACAGCACGTGTTATAAAATATTATACTTTTCTTACAAATGCGATATTGATAATGTGATATAATAATGTAAAAAATTTTATAAATTATTTGATTCATAGAATTAAAACTAATTACAATTCAAAATATAATAAAATAGAGTTTAATATATTGCTTCTATAAAAAAATGTTATATTATTGTTGAATAATTTTATATATAATGATATAAATGACACTTTTATGAATAATTAATATGCAATAAATATTTTTGTTTTAGCATAAAATAAGTGATTTATCTAAATGTATATTCATTATATCATTATACAGTAAACAATCTGTGGAAGGAGTGGCTGTGAAAGGTCTATTTAACATACAATAACCTTGACACACAAAGTTTTTATCCTATGACCTTCATACTACCTTTTATATGTATATGCTTTTATTTGTATATATTTAAGAAAAAGATACATGTAAAGAAGTACATGTATAAAATTTGATTATGTTACAAAATATAATCTCCAAATTAATAATTATATTAAGAAATATCAGTATTATTTATTATCATAATAATATAATCACAGTAATTACACATATAGGATGCGCTTATTAATTAAATATATAAATTTTGTTCAGATATATAAATATAATATACTAAATTAAGAAAAGACTACATATATACTGAATTTTGTATTATTACTCGAAATATTTAGTATTGCTACAACTTAAAATTAATCGAACCAGGAGAGAATTGACAAGGAAAGTTGATTTAGATTGAATCATATGGCAATATCATACAGTTTAATATTGGCTTATAAATATCATATAATTCATATGCATCATAGAGGAAAATTAATTCTCTTTCTATTGCAATAAATTTTATAGCGAGAACGAGATTAAAATGTACATTTATCAAATCATTTATTTATATTATTATTGCGGATAAGTCTATATAAAAATTGTAGACTTCTGCATCTTTATTTGATTTAATTTGACGTTGATTATATTTAAAATAATGTATATTTTTATTTTTATTATTAATAGAATATTGAAATATAACATCAAATTTTACGAGAGAATGCAATAATGTATTTATAAAACGTCTGTCCGATAAGATAATCACGCGATTAATTCAAGATTAATACGAGAGTAATAAAACATTTGTGAATTATTTTGTTACTCACCCAATTTTGCGCTTTAAATTTCGATACACAAACCGAGCCGAGGGCACCCTTGCCCCCGTATACGATTACACGTCCGAGTACAGTTGCCATTGTTCGATGAATGATACGACTTCGCGAGATCCGATCACCGAAAATTCCGCGACTGCTGACGAAATGATACGAACAAGTACGAAGCAGCTGTTGGAATTGAAAGGAGTGCCAGATCTTTCCATAAACTGTGCATTTATAGATTGTCGTCTGAATATATATAATTTATATATAATTTTTTTTTCCTAAGTGACGCGCAGATCTCTCGGAATGAAAAACAATCAATCGAATAATGACAATTTCGCTATAAACGTGACGACGAATAAATAAAGATCGCTCATTATAGCGAGATCTCGTCATTACAGAGATGAGAATTGTAAAAACTGTCAAAGCATCCTAAGATTGAATACTTTTAGGATTGAAAATGTGATATATAAACTACCGTGAGTTTGTATTTCCCGCCAAGATGGCGCCGCGCGCAGAAGGCTGCGCAGGCTGCGCAGTAGGCTGCGCGCGCATATGCGTCGCTCAGCGAGGGTAGAGGGTAGGTAGGTCGGTCTAACGTGACGTCACGTTCGTCAGCCTAGTTGGGTTAGGTTTTACGCTGGATGTTCTAACGAGAAATTTTTTGTTTGACGATTGATGTTTTCTCCGTGTTCGCCGTAAATTGTACGACGCCGAGTGTACGCGCAGTGACAGCTGGAGAGCAGTCGCGTTTCGCAGAGCGTACGATCGCGAGGGGCTCGCGGACCATTTCGGCGTATATGAGATTTTAAACGGAAAATGAGTCGACATGAAGGTACGTACGTACGTGTGCGAGCTGTGCGCTCTCTGACTCAGCCCGCGGGACGGACCCGTGGAAGATACGCGGGTCCGTCTCGATCGCGGGGCATCCGGACGTGTCCGGGCATGCGAGGACGTTTCACCGGGAGTCGGCGCGGACTCGCGGATCGCGTCCACGGGGACGTTTCTTTCCTTAAAACAGGACACGTCCCGCGAGCTCCCAAATAGCCAAGAGCGGACCTAATGTCAGAGCCCAGATGGCAGCACGCGGACTGAAAATTCAGTCGCGAATTTCTGCGAATTTGCGACATTTTCCCGGATGATCTCGCAGAATTCGCGACCATGTCCGATGTCCGTCTCCTAAGGCCTGTCGTCCGATCGTCGATCGATGCGTTTCATCGGCTGTCAGACCGTTCTGTTTCCCTCGGTCGAGTCCTCTTTCAGAACACTTACAGCCCTTTTTCTCCTCCTGCTACTACTGCTGCTGATGATGATGATGATGATGATGATGATGATGATGATGATGATGATGAATTTTTCCCTTGCAGAACATATTGCAAGCTTTTTCCAATGTTTTCAAAGTTACCTTGCGCGAGACTACTTATACAAGTGGTTGATAAAAGTTTTATATAGCGAATCAGGTCTTTGTGAGGACTTCTTGTCTGTTATTTTCTTGAGATCGTAACATGGCTAGTTAATGTATGTCATAAAAATAATGCTCCTATCCATGTCACGTTGCTTTTAAGTTTCTGGCCTTTGAGATTATAATATAAATCTGGAATTATATTTTCTATATTATAAATTTATAATATGAAGAAAATTAATCCATGCAGTCTAAAGTGTAAAGAATGTAAGAACTCGTACTTTGAAGGGCACAATGTATGTGTGTTATATTTGTTATATAATTATCATGTCTGATATATATAAAGATGATAAATCAAATTGAACTAAAAATTTAGGAATTCTAACATTTATTATATATCATTAATTTTATGTACAGCATTTTTTTTATAAATTAGATCCATATATATATATCACGCATACATCGATGTTAGTCGCTATTGTGAATAAATATAAATATAGATGACAATCATTTTATACCATTTTATAAAATGTGAATTAGTTATTCTTATTGTGTATTTATCACAATTAAGCATATATATATATACAATGTCTCAAATCTTGTTTTCCATTGTTATAAGACTATGACTCGCTTTGCTACATATTGCTATTTATAGTTTTATAGTCATCTGACTTTTAATTCTTGATTGACAAGTCAAAAGTGTTCTCAAGTTTCATATGAGTAAATGTTGTTAAGAATGTTAAATATAATTTATTTTAATTATAACAGTATAATATATTACTCAAAATATGTATATAATCTCAAATATCTAAAAGTTATAGAAATATCCACAGAAATTTTTCTTGTAGATATTATTTATAAATAATTTTATTGATTAGAATATGTAAATGTTATATTAACTTTCTCTTTTAATTCTTTGTTCCTTTTATTCACTATATATTTCTTGTTACACATACACACATACATTCTGCCTCTTTCTCAAAGACAGTTTAAAATTATTATTATTTATTATACATGTGCAATACACTATTGCACTACTACGAATAAGAAATATATACTATATTTCTATTATATTTATATGATATTACATATTAATAAAATAATAGCAATTTGCACATATGAATACATGAGGTTATACATTAGATTTTGTAATGTTTAATATTAGAGAAATTCTAATACTCTATACACATTTTAATGTAAATTTAAAAAAAAATTTTTTTTGGCATTTATTATTTCTGCTAAAATTTCACATTAGCTGTTTTAAAGTAAAATATATAGTTAACAAATTTTTATGACTCTATATGTTATTAGATTTTACTTCCTCTGTTTTTATTTATTATGAATTATTATGAAAAATAAAAATAGAAATAAAAATAATAGAACTTTTTAATATTATATATAAAACAATAAATTTATAAAAATAAATAAGTTTATAAAAGAGATTGAATGTAATGATAAATTAAAAATAATCAAAGTAATATTTCAAAATTGTGAAACTTTACATATATGATATATTTTATGCAGTATTTTCGTATGTATTGATTTAATGTATTTATTTTAGGGGTAAGCTGTGATTCCTGCTTGAAGGGAAATTTTCGAGGTCGTAGATACAAGTGCCTTGTATGCTACGATTATGATCTATGTGCCAGCTGCTTTGAGGGAGGTGCTAGTACCACACGCCACCTCACAGATCATCCTATGCAGTGCATACTTACTAGAGTTGATTATGGTAAGGCGCTTATCAAGATTATAATATTTAATTTATTGATAATGAATATTTTACAAGTCTTATTCCATGCTTATATACATAGCAAATTAAGAAAGATTATTTCAATATATTAAATGTTTATTAATAGTTGATTATAGATGGAAAAATGAAAAATTATATATAATAATAAAAGTTTTTTAGTAATATAATTAAACAAAATTTATTTACTTAATTATTTTAACTTTGCTTATTAATTTTGCTTTAAGAATATTAAGATTTGTAAATATACAAACAAAATTTGTTTCTTGCCTCGAATTTTTCAAGCAATTTATATAAAGAAAAGGGGAACAATTATCAATTTTTAGTTATCAAACATCTCTTAATTTATTTTTAAACGATTTTCAAATAGAATTATACTATGGTGGTGAAGGAGTGAGCGTGGAGCAGCCTCAATCCTTAACTTGTCCTTATTGTGCGAAAATGGGTTTTACTGAAGCTACATTACAAGAGCATGTTGCTGCTGAGCATCCTGATACTTCGTTTGAAGTTGTATGTATACATCTTTATTTAAAATATGTATATTTATGTATTTTTAAAGAGAGATAAAATATTTATTATATTATATTTACGAACGATTGTAATATTATATAACGATTATATACAAGTATAATAAAACTTGTGTACTTTTATCACAGGTTTGTCCAGTATGTGCAGCAGTGCCAGGTGGAGATCCTAATCATGTAACTGATGATTTTGCTGGCCATCTGACACTAGAGCATCGTAGCGGACCAAGGGACCTGATCTCCTTCCTGGATGAACCATCTGCAAGTAGGCATGGAGTTAGACGGATACCTCATCCGTCTAGAGCTGTTGGAGCACCACGTGCACGTCGGTATGTAATAACATTACGGATGTATCTTAAATAACTGTGATTTATTTATCAATATATTTAATATATTATATCAATATATTTATTAAATATTTTTATCAAAATAGTACTATAGTATTATAAATAATATTATAAATTAAAATAAACTTTATTTCATGTGAATTATTGCTCATCATTATGATTATCATCTATAAATTTTCTTACAATTTACAATTTTTTTTGCAAAATTTTACAATAATTGTTATTAGATATTCTTTATGAATTTTTATATACAAACCGTTTCAGTTCTTTAAATATTGTGTGTTGTTTAAATATGCAAATTGTAATCAACTTTAAATATTTTTTCTTGATAAGAAACAAGCTGCTATGATTAGCAAGTATAGTTTTTACCATCATTTTATCATCGCCACATCTTAGATAATGTTCATTCTATCATTGGACCTGCAGGTCCAACATGCATTTCAGTTCATCTGGAGGATTGAGCCCGAGTAATCGAGAAGGTATAGATCCAATTGCGGAATTGCTGTCCCAATTGTCGGGAGTACGTAGAAGCGGAGGTGGAAGTGGGCAAAGTTCATCGGCACCTTCGCAACTACAGCAGTTACAAATGCAATTGCAATTAGAACGACAACAAGTCCGGGTATAAACAAATTTATTTTTTATCACAATAAGAATTAATATGCATTTTTTACAATATTTATTAAAATATATACAATCTACATCATATATGTCTTTATGTCTAATGTTAAGCGTTGAATTAGCTTGAGTATTAAATTCATAATAGAATGCATTCAAACATTAAAATATATTGGGACCTAAAGCTGCAGTCTAACAGTTATAAATGTTTATCACAAAAGCGAAAATATATTAAACGTAAAAGAAATTTAACAGAAATTATGAAGTATTAAACCAACCACGATAAAAAATAATTTTGATAATTGTTCTCACAATTACACATTCAGAATATACTTATTCTCCTGCAGGTACTCATTGTCAGTTTAAATTTTTCCACTCTGATATGATGTTATTTCTATTTAGTATTGCTCTCAGAAATGCGAGAGTAGATGTTTATAAATAAGTAGAAGGACAAATAAAGAAAAATAAAAAAAATAGAAGATTGTAACAGACTAGAAACACAAATTGTTGAAAATTCTGATTAATTTTTTACTTTAACTTTGATTGAACTAATCTAAACGAGATTGAGAAGTAATTTTGATAATAATAATAAGCGAAATATAATATACAGTGTATTAATAATTTAATAATTTTCAACAATCTAAATTTTTCGATACGGCAGGATGTTGATGATTAATGCGAGTGATTTTATATTATTAATTAATGTCATTTAGATATTATATTCTACATATATATCTATATATATTATTTTTTTCATAAACTTTTATCTATGTTTGATGAATTATCTGTATAATTATTATTTGTATTCTAATAAGCCTTTGATTTTTATGCAAAAAAAAAAGAGACTTCAGAGATAAAAATCACTTTTTTTATTCAATATTTCTTATAGTGAAAGAATTAATAACTTTTTACAAATTAAACAATATAGATATTAAATAAAATATTACTTCTTTAGGCTGCTAGACAACAACTCGAGCGATTACCTAGTAGAAGACAGACACAAGTGATTGGTTCCGTGAGTGGCAGTGGAGGTGCTAGTGGTGGTACCGGTGGTCATTCTACTGCTCTGGGGGCATCAAATACCAGTAGTAATAATAATGCGACTAATGCTACCAATCCACCTGGTATATCTTCTATTAATTCACAGAACATTATGTTCCTGTTACCCAGGTATGTTTTACTCTTTTTATATTTATATTTTTAGATACATATCTATGTTTTCAAGTTGTAATAAAATGTAGTGTTTTACTATCTGTTAAACTAATATTAATAAACACACACATGTTTTAGTATTGATACTAATTTATAAATAATTTTAAATAAATGTGTAAAATTAAATTTATATCCACATAAGCAGCAAAAAGATGAAATATGTATTTATTTGTAATTTGTGCATTTATATGTATATGTATTTAGCAAATTGCTGTTAATAAGTATCGTAAAATTTTTTTTATTGTTATACTTGATAAATACATAATTGTCCCTTTTCACATATTTGTGTAGATGCATTATGGCTACGCTGTCTGATTCACAATTGCAAAGTATTGAACGCGAGAGTGCAAATAGGAGTCTTTTTGCACGTGAACTTATCGTTGCAACGCTTTCCCAAACATTGCCAGAGTTGATGCAACAGCAATCTACTGTGCAAACGCCGGCGTCAAATGCGACTACTGCCACGACCAGCCCTGAAACACCAAATGCCAATACTTCCATTGTCCCTACGAAGAAATTGAGTTTAGCTCAGGAAGCAAAGAGGGAACAAGCTACAAGTAAACACACGACGACATCTATGCAACAAAAAGAATCACATATTCTGCAGGCTGCTGCTGCTGCTACTACAACAACTAGTAGCATGGGCTCAGGTCTGCAAAATCAGGGCTTACCCCCAAATCCTAATAGCATTGCAACGCAAAATTCACCTATAGTTCAAACATTGATGCATAGTGTGTTACCTCAGCCATTGGTAAGCATCCATTTTTCTGGCATTTAATATATGTACAGTTTAAAACATTCACTGTTTTAATTTATTAAAAAATGTATGAAGAATGAAAGTAATATATATGATATATTTGGAACTTGATGTAGCTATATCTAATATTTATCTTTCCCATACTTATCTTTTAGTTCTATCTAAGATTTGCTATACGCATAATGCTGGCGTAGAATGTTTCTCTTATTTCAGTGGCATGCTATATCTAGTTCCAGATATAGTATGTCAAAACAATAATTAATACACAATAGAAAATCACAATGCGATTCACACATAGTAACGTCGAGTCCTTATAGAATTTCGTGTAATGTAGGTACTGCAGCAACCATTGCCGCCACCAATTAGGAATACTGGTACTGGAACTATCAGGGAACCGATAGCAGCTCCGGCGCCTGCTTATGTCAGAGGTGGAGTAGGTTCTTCGCGTAGGAAGCCGGTTAGGGCTGTAGATGGAAGAAACCAATCTACGGAGCCACCACCCCCACACTAACCCCTTCTTAGCCCGTATACCCATCCATCCTGATTCCTCACACAGGACCCTCTAGCACTAGTCCTAGCACTGTTTAGAACACCTCATCATTATTGTTATTATTATAATATATATTAATAATTATTCGAAACGCCCTCTCCTCCCTTCTTTCTCCTTTTCCTCCTCCTCCTCCTCCTCCTCATCCTCCTCATCCTCCTCATCCTCTTGTGCCCTGCTACTATTACTACTTTTCCGAACTTTAATCTCGCCATCTTTGTTGTTATGTGACATGGAATAAGGGCAAGAGCTGATTTGTGCTGGCCACTGTGGCATATCTGTGGAATAATAATGTACATAACTCACTTCTTGCAGTCATTCTCGGAATATATAAAATTCGTTCGCGGATACTATTCTCCTTCGAACGAATCTTGCCACGTTCTTCCACATTGACATTCTACTATGATACGGCGTTATATCTCTTATTCCCGCTGGAGAGTAGGTGTTGACGAATAAAAACGTGCTGTAAAAAGAAAGATCTTATGAAGGCAGCGACACTAGCGTTCACTATTCAGTTATCAAAGTATCGAAAGATAGGGATGAATACGCGAGAATATGTATTGTGACCTAGCAAATCTAGACGAATATGTACAGGAATGAAATTTTTCAAAATTACATTATGTACATTATACATGTTTGCTGTTACAATATAAGAAAAATGCTAACAACTTTGTTAATTTATATACGCGGCATAAATTCTATCGAACAATCGACTGCTAATGTGCTATGTACTTTAAAACACGATATGCATTCTCTTTTTCAAGTAAAAATATATGAACGCCTGGGTTGGTCCGTAATATTAACGCTTTTAAATTGTTAAAAACTAATCTTCAGATAACTTCTCCGGCGCACTAATAGCGGAAGATAATACACACAAAACTATTGTAGAGATAAATAAATGAATTGTCACGAATGGTATAACAATGCAGAACAATGTTACTGCATATTTTTCAGATGACTACATAGATTTAAACCTCGTTATAATAGAGAGAGACTCCTCTGTATGCTTTACAATCAATAAATCATTGGTATAATGTGTAAGAAAATATTATTTATAGTCTACAATTATTATTAGCTTAACTTATAAACTTCCGTTATTTTTCACAATTTGTTTTAAATAAATTTACTTGTTGCAGCACTTTGTCAAAAAAGCGAAAAGTTTACGAAAAGAAAAAATGGATAAAGATATACTGACAAAATTTTATATATTAGACTATCTTAATTAAACAGATGTTTAATCGAATTAAATTTGATTTAGTAAATCGGCACTAGCGCGCGGACCATCCCTTGGCAATTATACAAGGCATAAGAAGATGATGTCATAAAGTGGAGAGAGATTACGTTTAATTGTCATAAATTATAATCTTACGGCAAATTTTATAAATTAATATCTCGAAATGGTTTAGCCTTTGGCGCTCTTATTAAATGGTATTAAATGTTTTATTAATATTTAATTCAATACTTTATCAGAGATCATTGTTTTTCGGATTATTGTAAATTATGTAATTGTATATCGTAATTCGACATAGTTGTGGAATAAAGTTTCTCTTAAAATTAATCACTCCATTTTAAGGCATTAAAAAAAATAATAATTGTAATATTTAAAAAATAATTATGTTTTCTCTTAAAGCTATAGACTTGGGATATATATCTAATACATGTTTAAGAAGCATAGAATAAAATGTTTTATTGTGAATCAATCGCGGCAATAGAAAAAAAATTTTTTTATTTTTCTTTAAATTTTGTTAAAAGCGAAAGAGACATCTCATAAGTATACATATATAATATTTTTAATATAAATATATTTATTTCTTTTATTTTTTCAACACACAAAGAGACATCGGTAATATTGTATCAAAGTATGCATGTGATGCATTTGTAAAATTTTTACTCACAATCAGAGTAGAAGATTTCGAAAATATTTGTATACATAAGCATTATTTGTTTTTCTTAAGTTTTTATTGCTTTCTCATATCTTACTGCCCTTTTTCTTGCATGCTCATATTGTCGCACACATAATTTTCTGTCCTGTCATTAATTTTGTTAATTTTTAAATTATCTTTCGCCTAATATATCCCGTGTGAGCGTGTATCAGTAAGATGTGGTGGTTCTGCAAAGCGTGTAACATTTTATAAAAAAATGTGCAAAAATTATATATACACGCATCGTGTAGAGATCCATAAAAAAAAGAGTTAAAATATTTAGTGTGTGAATCTATATTATGATAGTATGAACTTCAGAGCTTGGTCATCTTATTTTTTGTGCGCGAGATATTGAGAAACTTTGAAACTAAAAATTAAAAAAAAAAAAAATTAGGAGAACAAATTGTGTATGCAAGGAACACGTGTTTAACTTTTAATTGCCGTTTCTTTGATGTATTCTAATCTTCCTGAATGTTTTGCTTATCTCTTTATCTATATTCGACATGTGTGTACACTTTAAACGAGTGTTATATTTCGGATAGCTATTCACACTCCTGTACTTCATGCTGTGTAATTAGTTGCAGTTTACGAAGAAATAGATCCGATATAAATTAAACGGGATGCACTGAATTGCCTTAATGCAGGATGCCTGAGAAATTAATGAGAGAGATCGACTACCCTCTTTGAGAGATGGATGTATCTGCATTGCGAAAATCTTGCGCATGATGCTCCAATGAAGTTAATACTGTACTGAGCTAATCTTAATAAACATATGCATACGTAAAATTATCAAACAGCGGATATTGAGCGGATTTATTGCATTATTATGTTCTGACCGAATTATTCTAATTGAAATATGATGGAATTATTCTAATTTTTTTGACAATTCATGCCCAAACTGCGGAAGTGTATTCAGAAACAGAAAAAACTCCAAATTAATTTTAATTTAAATTTTTTTAAAATTTTTATCAGAGTATAATTATATTATTTTCCATTTAATTGACTAGAAATTCCTTTTTTTTATTAAGTTCAAATGTGACACATTGCGTACTTTATTATTTGTATTCGAGAAATTGTGGTCTCTCCTTGACATATATATTACATAAAATAATATACAAATTTCTTAAAAGCTATTTCAGCATCTTTTCTCAGTTATATATATTTTATTTCTTGGTTTTTTTTTATTAAATAAAGATTTATTAAAAAAGATTTTATTAAATAAAGATTTTTATTAAATAAAAATCTTTCATAAAAATTCGATTTGTATTTACTATATTTTATTATGTACCATTGTCTATCATATAAATGGATTATATATTTATACATATATATGTTACATTAAATTTGATTGAATTTAGCAATTATGAAAATTATACAATACATAATTTTTAATGATATTTGATATATTTGATCTAAACAACTATAATATATAATTATAATAATATAATATCTAATATATAAATATAATTTATATATTCCTATATATAAAATTTATAATTATACATTATAAAATTATAATAATAATTTTATGAATATAATTATAATTTTATAAATCTTATTTATGTAAAATTGCCAGTAAAGATAATTTGGATTGATGAAATTTATTTTTTACACTATCTCTGCATTGGTAATTATGCATAATAATCAACTATGATCATATTTATACAATAACACAAGAGATGACAGATTGTGATAGCGCATATTGTTCCCTTGAGTATACATCATACAATTTATGTTTGTGCACGTGTCGAAGTAAATTTGAAATAATACAATTGTATATGTGTAGATGATAATACAATATATAGATATGTGATAGAATTCACAAAAGCAAAAGAAAGTAGAGAGCTTATAAAGAGAATATTTTTAAAAAATCTAAATCCTCTGTCAAATCTCTAAATTTAATAACGATTGTTTTACATTCTTATTATTAATATATGTTTCTTTTCTAATGTTATAATCAATTATTAATCTATAGTAATCTTAAGATTTGTGTGTATATCTTATTGATGGCTCAACATGGGATGCCTGATTGTAATATATTAGACAATTATAAATCGCTTTAAAACGAGGAATGTCGACGTTGTAATGTTGCATTTGTCAATGTGTATGAGTGGAGATAAACGGACTCGTAACACTCATTCGCAATATAATTATATTATATATAAATATAAACGTGAGAACACACAGTTATTCTTATATAATATACACATATCCTTTTTGTTGAAATGTGAGTTATTTGACATATATTTATGTTATGGATATCGCAATAATATGTTTTTATTAAGTACAATGGAATATGAGAGAAAATCTCGATATCCAGAAATTAGGATTTTTGTGTTTGTTTATAACAATAAGGACCTATAAACCCTATTGAAATTAATATACTATATTACTAAGGTATAAATAGTAAAACAAATAAAACAAATACTACGAAAAATATTTATTTATCTATTAATTTATATATATTTTTTTATTGTAACAATTTTCTCTCTCTCTCTCTCTCTCTCTCTCTCTCTCTCTCTCTCTCTCTTTTGCAATATCATTCTTCATCATTATTAAAGTTATATGTAAAAATATAATATACAAACACGGTTTATGCATTTTGTGTTGTGTTTTCAAAATCTCAAGAATTAAAATATTTTTAAAAAATCCATTCGCGAATATACAAGACGATTTAAAAAATCGATTTTTTTTTAAAGAACGATTTTTCTCGATATTTTGGAAAATCGATTTCTAATCGAATACTTATGCATGCACATGATCCATATGTATAAAAAAATATGTTAGGCTTCTATAGCCACCACTCTTTATTATTACTGTGCCTATATGAGATAATGGAGATAATGGAGATAATTTAATAAACGTTTGCGTCCACATCAGTTCACATGGTCCATTCGCCCATTCAAATAGCCGCCAGATTATGGCATGGTATTCCGAGAAGTTTATTAAAGATGGGTCCGCTCGAAAGTGCCAAGAAAATTGCGGCTCACAAAGCCGTGAACGAATATGTCCAGGCAAGCTGTTTTATCTAAAAAAAAAAATTTGTATATAACTGTTCATGTTAGTTTATGAGGTTATACTAATATTCCAACCTTTTTCAGAATAATACTGTGGTCGGAATCGGTAGCGGATCTACCGTGGTTTATGCCGTTCATAGACTTGGTAATGATTTGACGTTACTTTTTATATTATTTAAAAATTATTTTATTCGAGAATAGTATATTTTGAACATTACAATATTCAATCAGTAGTTATCAATCAGTTTAATATTATTTTAAAACTCGTGTTTCTTTTTAAGAAAACATTTAGTTGTAGGTTGTAAATAAAACTATAAAAGGACATTTTTTAACTATTTAAATATTAAATTTTCTGTGCATCAATAATATATGTCCTTATAAAGAAGAAATATGTTTACAGGAAAAATCCATTTCCTTGATATAAACTCATTTTTAAAATAAACGATTCAATTAATGTTGTATAATGTTGTGATGCGTCGGTGCATAGCTGTGAAGATTATTTTCCTACTTTTAGTTTATTTTTAAAATTTAAACTGTGATATTACAGTATATTTTATGCATTTTTCTCTGGATTGTTTTATTGAAATGCAAATGGCTAAATTAACATTTGACCTTTTCATCGATAACATCAACATATTTTTTTATTCTTATTACATCATTTTATTCTTATTACATAAAAAATTACTTGTTAGATTGAGTTTTTCATATAATTTGTAATAATACTTTATTCTTTTAGTAAAATCTTTTAATAACACATACATTTGTTACATTTAATTATTTTGTAAATTTTTGCTTTCAGCTGAACGCGTCAAAGAGGAAGGACTCAATGTAGTCTGTATTCCTACATCATTTCAAGCTCGTCAACTTATATTAGATAATCATCTAACTTTGGGTGACTTAGAAACTTATCCAAAGGTAATTCTGAAATGTTCTTTTTACACATTGTGTTTTTTATTATATATTATATATTTTATTATATATTTATTATATTTATTATATTTTTTATTTTATTATATTATATATTTATTTATAAATATGACTTTAATATTGTTACAGCTAGACTGTGCAATCGATGGAGCAGATGAAGTTGATGCTGAACTGAATCTCATCAAAGGTGGTGGAGGATGTTTATTGCAAGAAAAAATTGTTGCTTCTTGTGCTCAACAGTTTCTTGTCATAGCAGACTATACGTAAGCATGATCTTTACTTTAATATTATCCACAGACATTATATAATTTCTTTACATACTTTTACTTAGTATTAAAATATACATTTCAGAAAAAATTCACAAAAGCTTGGCGAACAGTATAAAAAAGGAATTCCCATTGAAGTAGTTCCTATGGCATATGTGCCGATTCAGCATAGAATTGAAAGAATATATGGAGGGACTGCAAAAATTAGAATGGCTCTGGCAAAAGCTGTAAGCATGTCTTTATTATTTAAGTTATTATTAAATAAACATAAATAATATATAGATAATTTATATTTTATTTACAGGGTCCAGTAATAACCGATAATGGTAATTTTATTTTGGATTGGCACTTTCCGCAAGACTTAACTAATTGGAGTAAAATTAATGAAGAAATATCTCTAATACCTGGAGTTGTAGAAACTGGTCTATTTATAAATATGGCTAAGAAAGCTTTGTTTGGTATGCCAGATGGTAGTGTGAAGGAACAAAGTTCAAACATTCAAAAGATTTAATATATATCTCAGTATGCAAATTACATTTTCTATCATTGGCAAATAATATCTACATATCAAATATTTATAAAGAATCTTATAGATAATATTAGCAGTAAAGATCTTCAATAACTTTTTTGGAATATTAATTTTCATCTTATTACGTATCAATTTACATTGTCACTTTTTTATATTCCTGTTTTTTATGTTCCTGTCAATTGTTTATTATATATATAATTTATATAAAGATACATAATAATTATATAATTTTACATATATAATTATTTAATTTTGTAATATTTTTCTTTACTATTTTTCTTTATTATATTAATATAAATAAATTGTAATTATTTTTATAATTAATTAAAACTTATGTCTTCAAAATAAACTGCTCAATATTCTGAAAAATATGTTTTGTAACAGTGAAATAAGCAAATATTGTTATGTAAAAATGTTATAAAATTTATAATATAAAAAAATGCTTGCCTCAAAGTATAACATGTAATTATAAAAGCTTCAAATAAATACATATTTTTACAAAATATATTTCTAATTTTATACATTTAAAGAGATAAATGAAAATATGTACTTTGTGAGAGATGTAAAAAATAAGATTTTATTCATAGATTTTATATATTATATAATTTATATATCTCTTTATCTTTTAGATTATATATTTATATAACTAATCTCAAACACTATTGAATTGAATAACAGATGAGAAATTGATAGTTAATTGTATTTTTAGAAGTGTTATGATGGATTAAGCCAAGAGAAACAAATTTTAATATATTATTTCTTGTTCAAGTATTATCGTATTTAAAACATATCTATGAAAAAAAATTAAATATTGCAGAGAGAGAAAGTATAGACACTCACTATATAAATAGTATACTATAAATTCAAATCATGAATCACAAAAAATAAATCGCCCGAACAGGGACTCGAACCCTGGACCCTCAGATTAAAAGTCTGATGCTCTACCGACTGAGCTATCCGGGCGAATTTGAAAACTGTGTCGTTAATATTGTATTGCTAGTTCGCTCACAATTAGTTATATAGATAAAAATATATATATGTATATAGATACACATATATAAATATGCATGGGAACATGACAATTAATATTGTAAGCTCTCTAAATGATATCTATTATGTTATAATATGTAATAAGAATTGATAATATAAAGTTAAAAAAAATTAATATTAAAATAATATACATATATATGTTTTTTATATTGATATTTTTTATATTGATAATATACACAAGTTATTTTTCATATTCTATTTTTCACGTAAAAATAATTTTAACAGAAATTAATAGCAATTTTGTTTTATGAAATTATAAATTTCCAGTTTTTGAAATCAAAAATTGTTTTTAAAATTTTGCTATTTTATTATATTCTGTTATTTATATTCTCTTATTTTAATTTTCTAAAAATTAAATAAAATTAATTTTTTTCTGAGAAATAAAAAATTTAATATTATAAATTTAAAAGATTAATATATATATATATATATATATATATATATCTTTGTTAAAATTGCGTTCTATTTTTAACTCGCTATTTCAACAATGGTTGTCAGTAAACGTTTTGAGAATCGTCTTATATATATGTGAGTGTATAACATATATATATTATATACAATACAGACTGTTATAAATATATGTATTTATTTGCCCCTTTATGTGAGACAGCTATATATATTCGATATTTTGCATAAGACGCATCTCTTATTCATAAGTGATCTATTATCCAGTAACTGCAAGGATCAGTAATGATTTACTTGGGTTAACTTTAGTATGGTAGCATTATTTATATCTAGCAGTTATATCTCATAAAATTAAAGATCGCTATTTATTTGAATAAAGCAATGGCTTTTCACATTTTGTTTAAGCGTTTAATCAATATAGCACCATACAGCTATATATATCTTTCGAACGGATTACAATTTATAATTACATAAGTATTAAAAGAAATTTGTATTTATCTTTTTATTCGTTATATATATTATACGTATTTATTTGTTATTATGTAAATTAAATATAGCTCTAATATATTGTGCATATGTAATCGAATGAATAATGTTTGATCTTGGACAATTGTTTAAATTGTTTTTCCTGCCGGTCTATATTTTTCGAAGTTTCCAAATATTTATTGTCGCGTTATAGATAATAAGCATGTAGTCGAAAATTTCAGCGAAAGAAAAAGAAAAAAAAATGGACAACCACTGACGAACTAGGTTGAACGTTCTAATCGTAACTCTCAGCAGGCTCTGATGTGGGAACGATGTAAGTACTTAAGCTCAACTGTTTTTTCTACGATTTTTACACGAGGACTCTTACCCACGTCGGCCTGTTGTATACTTCGCTTCCTGGCATCGATTTAATCAACACTAATCCTCAGTTTCGATCACTTCACTTTTGACCTTTTTTGCATATAATCCAAGTCCTCGTTCGTTGTGGGCAATTATTCGATAAATCACGTATGCAAAACGCTAAAAAAAAAAGAAAATACATATATATTAATTCATCGTTCACATAAAATTCAAGTAAAACATTTATTATTTGCTTATTAATATTGATAATGAGATATTATACATCTTTTATTTTTAATTTGCACCTATATATAATTAGCTACAAATTATATTATACGGACTATAATATATGAGGCAGTGATAAATAGTTGTGTATATAACGTAATTATTAATTATACATAGCACAATTATTAAAGTACAAAATATAATTGCTTGTAAAATGCTGTTTGTAAAATTTATGTCACGAAATCTATCTGTCTCTGTTTATGATGCAGTCTGTAATGTATAACATATTGCAATATAACGTTGGTATATGGACAGAATTAATCCAATTTAAAAAATTCGTAGACTATAATATTTCACTTTAGTAAAGTATCATTTGCAAAATGCTTTTTTCTTTTGAAGGCTTAAATTCAAGTCTACGAGTTATTGTCTCAAAATTTTTAAAAAATATTAATGTCAAATTAGTCAAAAAATTTGATATGAAAATTCAGTACAATTAGAAAGAATGTTATATATTTAATCGAGCATTTACGCTTAATAAAAAGTCGGTTGTGAAAGATAAATTAAAGATAGAGATCGAATCGAGATTAAAATTGATTAAATCAAAAACAGAAAACAAATCTAAAAATGATATTTTATGAGTATAGTGTTTCAACAATATTGTGTAACATTTTGAAATAACGTTTAAAATTAAATCACGTTTCGAAATAATTAATACGTTTTACACTGACACATGTTATGTATTGTATACTCTCAATGTATACAATACATATCGATTTTTATTTCGTACATTCTTTCAATCACTAGCGGATCCTGACGTCGATAATGGGGAGGGTTTTGCAAAATTATTTTATTTAATATTTTTGGTTTCATGATTAGCTTTTATTCCAGGATCAATGACATCGATAGCTCTTTAACGTTTGTTTTTCTTTACTTATTTATTTTATATTTTTATTATATATTTTTTAACCAAATTCAGCAAAATGTTTCTTTTAATTTGCAAGGGGGGGTTAACCCTCCCCCCCCAGGATCCGCTAGTGCTTTCAATATATAATCCAATTTTTATAGATTACGCGCTATATAAAAAAATTGTTTAAAAATCTATCTCTCGTTATTGTATTTCAATAGATTTAAATGCCCTGTATCAAATATTGTTTTGTAATCCACAATCAATTAATATAGTATCATAACGAAGAGCGAGAATGAGTTCTCTCATAGATATGCAATAAAATAGTGGAATGCTGTTGAACTTCCGTTAAATCATGTGATCGATGACAACTTATGATCCGTGAATCTTAAGGAGCAACATGCACGAGATCTGCCTAACGAACTGCATAAGATGCATATCCCGTGAATAGTCACGAATATAGTTATATATAGCGGAAAATTATGCAAACTAGAGAATTATGTAAATATGTCTTCTGACAAAGAGAAATGGAAAATAATTTAATATCTTCCAAAAAATAAATATTAGAAAGTTTTATAGTTTTTTAAATACTGAATAAGAGAAAGTATCTCTTTCCTTAGACAAAAATAAGATGGATTACAATTAGATGCAGCTAATTATTTAATGTTCAAATATATTAGAAAAATAGAATAAAAACTTAATTTATTTACATATAATTTTTTTCTTATAGAATAGAAACAATAAGAGAGAGGAAGAGAGGAAGAAAAAGAGAGAGAAAGAGAGAAATAAAGATTATTATATTCTAATACTTAAAAAATGTTATTAATTACTGTGTATATATTTTTTTCTTTTTATTTTCTAATTTCTAACTGCGTTTCTGTGTAAAACTCTTATGAGCATCCCTAGCAGAATTTAACAAAAGGAGCTCAGATAGCACCATGTCCAAAATTGGAGCATATAAGATCATCTTTAAGAAATGTTTAAGACATCTTTAAGAAATCTTATATGACATGATATTCAAAAGACATCTTAAAAATATCTTAAAGATGCGCCGATTTTGGACATGGTTGCTATCTGAGACGATTCTTTTAGAGTTAAACTTGTAAAAGTCATCCACGAAATCTAGGTGCATCCTTGATAAACAAGAGTATTTTGAGGTATCAAATACGATCGTCGCCCGCGCTTCTGCGGTCATGCGTTCTCCAGGCTTGCATTCACCCCCGCAGCGCTTATCGCAATGGAGGGGTTAACGGGGTTTGTATTTGAAGAGCGGTCGCGCAATTTTACCCCTCAAACGTGAGGGAGAAGCCACGGTTTCAACCGCGCGTGACAATCCTTTTGCAAACGTGAAATCCGTATACTGATCATAGTAGATCGAGAACGTAATTTTTATTGAAAAGGCGTCGCTTCAGGGGTGCGCTTCAGAATCTTGAGGAATCTCTGAAGTTTCTCTCTCAAAGTTCTGAAAACTCGGCTAAGAAGATTTCAATATGAAGGTATTTAATCGTTTCCTTGTTATGAATGTTTCTGTAACAATTATATAAATTATTAAATTCAATTTTATACATGCATAGTGATTGAAATTGATTTTATTCAACACTGTTCTTATATATTTGTAATAATATATTATATAATATATTTCTAATAAAAAATGTGTGTATAATGATTCTTCACATTTTAATATATATTACTTTTTCAAATATACATATATGTATATATATATTCCTTTAAAAATATTTTAAGTTGTTATGTTTAGAAATATTTAAATGTACAACTCAAGATGCATGTATATATATATGTATAAGATTTATTTCTTTATAAAGATTCTACAAAATATATTTTA
The DNA here is from genome assembly GCF_030444845.1 of Prenolepis imparis. Classification (NCBI taxonomy): domain Eukaryota; kingdom Metazoa; phylum Arthropoda; class Insecta; order Hymenoptera; family Formicidae; genus Prenolepis; species Prenolepis imparis. Next base: position 16,441,294 of record NW_028141166.1, on the reverse strand, counting down.
TTATAGATAAAAATAATGTATAGAAAAAATAGAATTTTAAAATACTTAATAATAAATAATTAAAAAGAATAAGAAAAAAAAACTTATTTATTTGAAAAATTAATTTTTCTAATTGCTTTTGTCTAAGAAAAACTTGATAATAAACTTGCATGTTTATAAAGTAACTTAGAATTTAATTTGAATATTTTTTCATGTTTTGCAAATGCAATGCCTGCAGTATTTTCATTGTTAAAGCTATTATATTTTTGTAAAATATACATATATAAATTTAAACACTTATATACAATAGCACAAATTCATTATTTAAATAATGAATATATTAATTTATTGCATATGCAATAATATTTGTTTTTATCGAGTATATAAATTTATATAAAACAACGACTTTCAGTTCGGTGGTAAATATAAATGTATATAGTATCATATATATTTACAATTAAATTGAAGAGATGTTTTAAATTTGAAATATATATATAGATATAGACAGCAGATAAAAAAAAGATATTATATTCTCTAAATATTATATATATATATATATATTTCTCTAAAAAAATTATATTCTCAAATAATTTAGTTTTATTTTTTTTTTTAACAAAAAATTTAATTTATGACATTTATTCATTTAACATTAAGCTTTAAAAAATAATAATTTGTAATGTACTTTAATAATATTGATAAATAAAAGAAAATCACCTCTAAAAAATATGTAAATATTGGAGCAAAAATGCTACGAATATACCTATTGAAATAATGTTTAATACATATGGCTGTCAACGATTCCACTGTAAAGTTGGAACAAAGTTTTATAAATTAAAAAAAAATAGCCGCATATCGAGTACTACAAGTAATAATAAAATTATTTTTTCACTCTCATATTATACAAATTTATCGCTGGAAAATTCACTCGTATTACATTAAGAGATATGTTTATGCAAGGAAAACTATTATCAATTATCTCTGTTAAGTTAATTAAATCAAATCAATGCGTTTTATATGGCGTGTCAAATAATTACATAACTTTGCTAATTGTTAATTAAACATTGTGTAAATTGATCTAGAATGCCTAAGCGGCTTAAGAGTCGGACTTACGGGCTCTGTATGATGCTTATATAACGTAAATATTGGTTGCAAACGAATCACACAAATGCACCATTTATCTGTGTTATTTTTTTTAAATTACATTATTCACAACACTATTATACAAGATATCGAAATAGTTTTGCATTTATTGATCTCTTCTTTTGTTTCACAGATTACCGAATATCTTTGTTGCACGCTGGCTTGCATGTGTCTACTGCAAATGGCAAATGCTGAGGTTTCAAGAGATAAGGTGAGATTTTAACAAATAATTTTTTCAATTTAATTGTCTACTCAGTGCATATTAATATATCTTGCTTTCAACTATTATAAATATAGAATAATCTTTTAAAATTTAGTAGAGTACAACACTAGAAATATCGCAATAGTACAATCTTGTTTTATGTAAAATATACATCTTGATCACATCAATAAATTAATAGAATCTGGAAGATATTCTGCGTATTGAAAATTATTCGAATTTCGTCTAAAAAAAATAGTAGCACTGTTAATAAAGACACGATTGACTTTTGCAGTTTGAACGCCAGCTTCTAAATGCTCTTATGATGGAGAACACAATCAAACCAAAGAGACCGTTTTGCAATGCTTTTACGGGTAAGAAGTAATTTTCATTTTTTAGCATTCTCATAATTTACAAATATTATAAATTTTTGTAGTATATATATAATACAAATATTATATAATATTAAATATTTTTAACAACTAAAATTCTTAGCTAATTTCTGTAACAAAAATTAGCTAACAAAGAATTTTTGTTGTCAAAAATATTTAATATTATATTATATAATACTGATATATAGAATGAATAATAAAGTAACGCAACATACTTTCAAACTTTAGTAAATAAAATTTTAATAATACTTTTGATCTCTTGTAGGATGTGGCAGATTTGTTTCGGAGGAGAAAAGAGAAGAGAAGAAAGAACCACGTATTTCTACGCTGCTTCATTTATTCAGAACGCTCCTGAATACCGCTAAACAAAATACTTGGAACGCGATCGATCGTGAAGAATACGATTATCAATTACAGCAGATCCCGCGAGTGTATGTTTCAAATCAGATACCTCTACGTAACAGACAGGAAAGTTAATTTTGACGGACACAACCTCACGGACACACGTTTGAGCGCCGCCAGTATTTCTCTCTAACAGTCTTTGCATATATATATATATATATATATATATATATATATATATTCATTTTTAAGTATATATTATAATACTTATTTACGATATCAATACCAAACATATTTAATAAGAATTATGTTACTGAAATTATATTGTTTGATTTGATATATAACCAAAATTTAGAAAGTTTTCTTTTTTTTTCAAAAACAGAACGTAGTTGTATCCTCTTGCATTCACTTTACGACACCTACGTTTTGATACAATTTAATATTTATTATATTTACTTTCGCTTATCGCTTCTGATCGTAATTAAACAAATGTAAATGTAATTGAGAGAATTATATAATTATGCGGCTATTTTATTTTATATACAACTTTCAGGGCAATTTTATCGCTACAAATGTATTGTCCACGAAAAAAGCATGTAAAATATAAACATGTAATCAGCATAATATTGGTGCTAGCTAGAATAGAATTAGAAATATTTATTTATTTATAGGGATATCTTGATGGTTATGCATTTATTTGTATGTACCTTATCCCTTCTCAAATAGAAAATCTTAATTAATTTGCTGTTAGTAAGCCAGATATTTTTTAAATAATTGTTGAATTGGATCTGGTTTGTATTCAATAAATTCTACAAAACCTGTTATCTTTTCAATTAATATTTAAAATAATGATGTAATTAATTAATTTGCTCTTTCTTTTTTGCTTTTTTAAAAATAATAAATCATATAATATTGTACATATTTTATTTAAATAACAAAGCATATACTTTTTGCATAAGAGAAAAATATTACTTTCTGATAATTAAATAGCTTACCTTAAATAATCTGTAGATAAACATTAAGTTTTATTAGCACACTTCCATTCCACATATATCTTGTGGTTCTTAAATTTCGTTGAGATATGATTGATGACGATTTTGATCGAATAACACGTCTGGAAATACTCAATCCGACACACTCTGGATTATCTCCCACGGGCTTACCCCAGAAATTTTCTGTGCAAAGTGTAGCTGGGTCCCAAATTCGAGATCGTCGATCCTCGCGTACTCCTTCCAGAGAATGATCCAAAACCTGTTGATGAGACGCATTATATTATACCGATAATCGTTTAATTAATTAATTAATTTTAATATTAATTATTAGTATGAAAAATGTCACATCTAGATAGAATATGTAGATAATAAAATTAATATGGGAATCAAAGTTCTCTCAGAGAAGTATCATTAACTTTATACTTATATTTTTAATAATATCTGAGAAAAATATTTAAAAAATTCTTTTTATATTAAAAAAACACATACATATATAAACCAACTTTTGAACGTCAAAGAAAATATATATAGTCTTATTATATTATTATCTTATTATATAGTCCTATTATATCCTAGTATATTTCTTGACGTTCAAAATAAAGTTAGTCTATCCTATTTATAATGGAACCCAAATTATAGAATACGTCGTCGTACGTAGTCGCAACTTTATAACTTCTTTTGAAATCATTCGATCGCATTAGAAAGTTTTGCCTGAGCCCGTCCCTCGAAAATCTTTCGTACGCAACTGTGACGAGGATTCAGTACGACATCTCGGCGTAAAATGCTCTTTTTTTCCTATCGAAGGGCCCGCCCGCAGGCGTTTTCTCTTTTGTCTTTCGCACAATTGCATTACCCACAATCCGAAAATCCCCTGTGAAATATCTTACTTTACTCGGGCGCGTTACCGATTTATTCTCGAAGTCACCTAACTCGGAGAGGACTTTCATCGTTCTGCCCTTTACATACCTCGAGGCGAATTTTATGCGGAAAGGGCCATGCGAGAACGGCATCGAAGCGTCCGCGTGTCAATCCGACTCCTACGAAGATCGTGCCGTCTGGGAAATATTTCGGCGTGATTTTTAAATACATAGCATAACCACTCTGATCCGTGTAAAAAGTAGGGCTGCGCATCGAGCGGCCGGTTTGCCAGCTCATCAACATCTCGTCGAAGTTTTTTATCTGCCAATAATAAACGAACGCACTCGCCGAACCTGTAAATGAGAATTACTTGTTAATTTTGAATTTTAATTTTTAACAATTTATAATCTATATTAACGTAATATTTAACAATCTTTTTTTCTTGATACATTATTATTCTTTAACTTTTTTATACTATATTTATACTATTTATGAAGATTTTTGTGATTATTTGTAATGTATAATGTATCCTTTAAAAGTTGTTTTTCTCAGCACCAAGAGTTTGATGAGGGAGTTTTAATTACAAAGCTAATTAAAGAAGAAAATCACTAAGTTGTCACTAATAATAATAAGCTTCAGATAACAAAATCTTTTGTTTCAGTAAATTTGAAGTAAATTTGATTTAACTATATAATTTGAGGAGTTTCAATGTGACAAAATTATTTAAGATATTAACAGTTAATTTGATAAAAATCAAATATCTTAAACATTAATCAATTAAGTCATTAATTTTTTTTAATCTATCTAAAGATAATTAGAAAATTATTCATTAAATTCATACAACATGTGTGTTAATTGTGAAATACTTATATACATAATACCAAAATATGACAATCTTGATCAGTAAATTTGCTGCAACTACACATATTTATCCATATAGATAACATATAATAATTTATTAATGTTTATCAAATAATAATATAGTAAAAAAATCAAATAATATATTAAAATTCAATAATATAATTATTTAACAGTAGTAATTGTATTGTAGTTTTTATAGATTCCTCAATGAATTATATGATGTTTTTACTGTATGTGTAAACGTAATAGAGAAATAATAACGCAGAGTTAATCGTATATTGTAACTCGAAATAAATCTCGGTACTTTGTTACACCATTCATTTCGATTGAATCATGTTTATCCCGACTAAGCTTTAGCTTTGTCACGTGCGCGTTCCATATAGACAAGGCGAACTTTCCGCAACGCGCCTTCAACAGATCTACATTTGCATGAAACCACATTTCTCTTACATACCAATGCTTAGCTTAGACCAGGAAGTAACAATGCATATTATGCAAGAAATGCAAGAATTCTACACACGCAAAATCCGCATTATATTTTTGATCATTATTCTAGAATGACATTTACATTATGCGGTAACGCATACGAAGTTAAAATATCATGTTTTGTAATGTTTAATTTTAGATTCTTAGAAACTGAATTATATACATTTTCATTTTAATTATAAGCAATTGAAAATTAAGTTAATAATTTAGTTATTCTCTACTAAGCTTTTGGAATCAAATAACAAAAACTTGTTGGTTCAGACATATTTAATTCGAGTTTTAATGATCATAACATTTCATATTAAATATTAAATTTTGCAATGATAGCTTGATTAATATTTAAGAAAAATTCCATTTAAAAAATTACTTTATTCTGCAATGTATAAACATTGCTCGCAAAGTCAATTTCAATAATCAATATAAAATAGAAGAATTTGTTTTTGGTTTCTTACTTTTTTAAGATATATATATTATACTATACATTTAATTGCAGCCACTGTAAAATTGTTTTTTAACCAGTAAGTATATAATTAATATCATTCAAATTTGTGTTGCAGAATAGAATGTTATATAATAGCAGAAGCACTTGCAAAGTTTTGAGAACTTTAGACTTACCAGTTGCTGAAGAACTATAATACTCTGTATTTAGCTGAGAGCGTAAAGTTAACTTCAGACTACTCTGCTATTATGAACTAATAAATGAACGTGTTAATAAACACGTTTATTTTTGTCGTCATTAAAAATTTGCAAAATTTTATACATAATTTATATATAACAACCTTAATCTTTTTACTTTAAAATGTATACTAGAATTAATTCATGATGATTGCACTTACCATTTGATATAGATAAATATTGTACAGTGTTGTTGAATTTATTGATCTCATCTTGCCTTGGCGACAAAGAATCATCGGATATTCCATCATAAAGATTAGCGTTTTGTACATTTTTTAGATAATCCGGTTGCTGCTCCAAAATGTTGTACAGTAACCATTTAATATCCGCGAATTCTTTGATTAATTTTTTTTCCAATCTCGCAAACTTTTCATCCATCGCCTCTGGAAATATACATTTTATAAAATTAGAATTAACTTTCTGTCTACCAAGGTAGGATTATCTAATATATTTGCAATCAAAAAATTTAATCGCCTTCTAAAATTCAATATTTAGTATTGAATGGAAAATGATTGTCTTTATTTAAATTTTTATAATTGAGATTTGTTTTCTCTTATTAATACGAAAAGTTTAATTAGAAGAAATTCTTTACACTTGTAATATTATTTCATAATTTTTTCTTTTTTATCTGATATTAAAATCAGCTTAGAAAATCGTTAAGTATTTTAACACAAAGGCATGAAGGCATGATAAATACATTCAGTATACTAATATGAAACTATATTTAATATTAATTTTGATTTTCACTCACTTGCTTTACAAGCTCCAGTGAGAACTGTTGTAACAGTAGCACGTGCGTTCGCTACCACATCTTCCGTTGCAATCTTACAAATGGTATGCTGCGTTTCCGTGACATCGTCGTTGGTGACATTGGCCTCAATCGCGGCTAAAAATTACAGTAAGTTGCATCGCAGATAGATCTATATTTAGTAAATTTAGTAAATAACGATGAGCAATGTATCAAAGAAACAACTTTATAAAAAAAATTAATTTGTAAAAAAAAGAAGTTATACATACATGGATAGAAATTTATTTTAAATTCTTTTGTATTTTAAAACTAGAGATTGCAATTGTGAAATTAATAAATATACAATATTTATTGCTATTATTTTTTCAATATATTTTTTTAATATATATTTTCTTCTACTTTTAGCCACTTTTTTATTATTTTTAATTCTCTTGATAAATTAAACAAAATTTTATTATTTAATATAAAAATATGTTTTTTTTACTGTAACATACATATTATGTGAATACACAATCTTTTTCATTTTAAAATCTATATATTTGAACCATTCACACACACACACACACACACACATATATATAAGATAAATATAAGAAATATTTAAAAACTTTATAATAAAATATGCTTGTAATAATATTTGTAATTCTATTATTAGTATCAAATTTTAATTTAAATTGTAAATTTAAAATTTAATTACTTGCCAATGTTCAAATTTTATTTTGTTTTGTCGATTATAACACAATGTTTAAAAAAAAGTTTTAAATCGTGTTTGGTCACGTCGAGTCTAATTAGAAATAATGCAAAATATATTGTAAAATAAATAATATTTCGCACTTACGTATTTTTCGCAAAGATTCACTTAAACCACTGCATGTTAAATAGAACGTGCTGAGATAAAACAGTGATATAATGTAATGTATGATTGTCGACATATTTTAATTGTCGCACGTAAACGGCACGTTGTGAGTTCATCTCCGTGTGATCGAAATTAAAATCGCTTGAACGCTCCAAACGATATGGTGGCTTCAACTCATTCTCAAAAATAGATTTTATCGTCTTTTTCCTGTCCAATGAAAGCATAACACAAAAATGTAAAGATAATATCTTATTAAACGCATAATTGTATTTTTTTCAAAAAATAATATTTCCTCAATAATTAGGATATTTTTATCTTTAATCTCATCTTAATGACTCATAATTATAATGTGTGTTTTACATATATATATACACACTTTTAATTAAAATGAATTAATTATTTAAACTTTAAACTATTTTTACCTATAAAAAAAGTGAAAAGTTGAATAAATTTATTTCCTACTAAAATATAATTTATAAATTATTGAGAAAAGAATAGATATAAATATATAAAGAGATATAAAAATAAAGAAATCATTGCTGATACATATAAGAGATAAAATATCAATAATGAAAAAGTGTGTGTGTGCTGTGTGAGTGTGTATGCTGTGTGAGTGTGTATGCTGTGTGAGTGTGTGTGCTGTGTGAGTGTGTGTGCTGTGTGAGTGTGTGTGCTGTGTGAGTGTGTGTGCTGTGTGAGTGTGTGTGCTGTGTGAGTGTGTGTGAGTGTGTGTGCTGTGTGAGTGTGTATGCTATGTGAGTGTGTATGCTATGTGAGTGTGTGGCTATGGGAGTGTGTGGCTCTGTGTGTGTGTGTGTGTAAAGAGTGCTAATCTTTTCTTAATTAACATTCTTTAATTCTTAATATGCGAAATTTGCGGTTATTTACTTTACTAATACATATAACGCGCAAATTTGGTTATTTTACTTTTGGTTATATATACTTTTTACTTCTAATATTGATATATATCTTATTTTCATGTTATTATGTATACAGCAGAATTACATATTAATCATATATTTTATTAGGCAAAGTATATTTACCATCATGCTTTGTACTTTTTTACAATTAACAAAAGTTTCACGTATAGCAGCTTTAGAGAGTATATAGGAACGATGCACAAATGGCTACATTTCGTTTGACGTTACGAAAATTTTGAATCGTTGAATTGTCCAAATAGAAGAAGTCAAACATGATTAGTCAATCAAGAGTACGTTCTCATTTAAGAATTTCGTAGCGTAAACGCGTCTTAAATTAGAACATACAGAAAATATTGTGAAATTAGCTTAATAAATACATTCATGCGCATGCGCAATGATAATGTTTCGGCGGGCAATTCAGTCAGCTGATTCAATTGTGAGATACTCGACTCTTGTTTTACTCTGATTTTATGCAGAAATGGACGAGAACGTACAAGGAACATTCGTATCTGAGAAAATTTCCAAAATAAGGTGGCAACATAGAGATTTTGCAGAAGCAAAGAATTTCTTAACCGGAAGCTGGGATAACCCGGTGAGCTAATATTTGCTATACTTAACCTAAATTTAAGCTTCTACTCTCATTTAGTTTTCAGTAATTAATAATAGATAAATCAAGTGATTTTATTCAGTAAGTGCGAGTAATTTTGTTTGTCAATTTTATTTTATAGGTAAATAAAATAACGTATTGGACATTTAGGACAAATTATGATGAAGAACCATCACCTATAGTCTTATCATCATACTCATTCCTTGGGGATGTTACTGAATTGAAAGTACGATATATCATTCTTTTATGATAAAAATATTATTATAGTTATTTTTCTTGTGCATTAAAAGTTCTAATAAAATGTAATTTTTTTAGTTCATCAGCAATGATTTCTTTGTGGCCTCCTCATCTTTGGGTTCAGTAAGATTACTGCAAGTTGATGAAGATATTTGTGCTGAATTTAAGGAACACATGGCATGGGAGTTTATACATAGTTTTAAGTAAGTAAAAAACCTTGAATAAATTGGTTTTGTTCAACTTTAAAGCCAAAATATTATTAAATAAATTTTTAATAATATATTTTTACAGAACATCAGATTATGCTTCTTGCACTGCATTATCTACTTTCGAGCAGGACATAGCTTCCGTAGGAGAAGATGGGAAGCTTAATCTTCTTACATCTATAGAGAAAAAACCAGTTAGGATTATTGGTAAATGCTACAATGTTGCAAAAAATATATATTAATATAGTATATTTATAATATAGTTATATATAATTCAGTTATTATAAGAAAGTTATTATTAAAAAATTTGTCATTATTTTTTATCAGAAAATGCTGATAGCTGCTCCATATATTGCGTCAATTTTTTAAAACACAATGAAGTACTTACGGGAAATTCAAGAGGACACATGAAGGTTTGGGATTTAAGAAACGATCGAGATATACCTGCATCCACTTTCATGCTTTCTGATCAAGTTAAAGTAAGTTGCGAAAGTTGTGTATTATTTCCAATAACTTTTTTAATGTACAAATCTCTTTAATACCTTGAAACAATATTTTAAATATGAAAACGTTTTTATAGACAGCAGCTACAAGTATTACGCATCATCCTACACAAAGGCACATTGTGGTCGCTGGTGGAGACGACGGCAGTTTAACTGTATGGGATTTAAGGCAAAATACTTATCCAATGTCGCAACTCAATGCACATGCCAAAGCCGTTAGTGAAATACTTTTCCATCAAGACAGGCCTGATAATCTTTTCACTTGTTCTGTCAGTGGAGAATTGTGGCATTGGAATAACGTGCAGAGTTCAAAACTAAAACTTGGTGAGTTTTAATTAATTATTAATATGACATTACACATAAAAAGCTGATTTTAACATTCTGTTTTTTGTGATACGATTCAGATTCTGCAGATACACATTGGTTAAATACAATTAGCGCAAATGGAAAAGTTAATGTGACTTCATTATGTGCTGCTATGCATAAACCGATAAATAGTATTGATATTAACAGGTCAACGCTACTCTTTGGATGCGACAATGAAGCAATGTATATTGTAAGAAATGTACTTGTCTAACAATAATCTGTGTGAATATATATTGTTTTGATATCTTTATATTATGCTTAATAACAACACACATAAATACAACACACACACATACAACCTATTCTTTTGTAAGGAATATTAATTATTTTTTCCAAATATACATATATAAAATTATCTTATTACCTAAGTTGATTTTTTCTTGTCAAAAAGTTAATTAGATTTTTATTGAATATTATATAATTTTATTTTTAATTAGATCTTTATTGTATTTTGAGAAATTAATTAGATATTTTAATAAAAATTTTTATTGTTGAAAGCTATTTATCACTATTTATTCACATAATAAATTTACTTGAGATTTATTTAATGGGCATGATTTATCAATAGGCGAATTTATTTTTATGAAAATTGCTTTCCTTTTATTTCTGTACGCATCGCGTACAAAAAAAAACGTGCTCATCCACGCCGATCGCAGCGCCATCTGCTGCCATCTACCGCTACCACAAAGACAGGAAGCTTCGGAACCGCTGCTGGCGCTTGCTTGCCATTTTGACTGACGCCTTGCCTGAAAATTTCGTAAACAGTTTTAGCTTCTGCTCTACATTTGAGGTGACGAGAACGTTATGTCGAAGCGTAGGATCGAGGTCGTGGACCCTTACGTCAAGCGAAAAGCCACGTGAGTGCACCAGCGTGTTTTACCTTATTTCGGGCGACGCGACGACGGATCTGTCGATCCAGTCCCCGTGTGCCATGTGCAATTATTCGCGGCATTATCGGGCTGTACAACATTCGTCAGAATTTATCCGTAGCATTTATCTCTTCACACGCGCGTAGATATTGTTTATAAATTATAGCGAGTCAAGATCCTTCTCGTCACTCGGCGACGAGGAAGACTCGTTCCGCTACTTTATGGGTTCTCAACTGTGCTTCGCTTCGCGATTTTGCAATTGTAAAAGACGAAAGACGCATCTTTAATCACTTCGTCGGTCAGCGCGTACCAAGAATTTTGTACGCATCATCGAAATTTTATCATTAAATTTTGCATATCTTAATTATCGCAAAACTACTCTATTTTGTACAGAAATATTTTTTTCGATGCGTGTGCAATCGATCTGCATGCGCCTATTGAAAAGATGGTCATTCATGTGTTTAGAAAAATGTCACAATAATCATTTTACAGGGACGGCTCAACGTCCAACAATGCGACCACAACCGCAGCATCCACAGCGACGAAGAGCCAAGTGCAGTTCAATCCATACACTATGCTGCCATACACACCGAGATACTACGAGCTTTACAAGAAAAGGATAACTCTGCCTGTATTCGAGTATCGTACGGATTTTGTGAGATTGTTATCTCAGCATCAATGTATTGTTCTTGTTGGAGAGACAGGTTCTGGTAAAACTACACAGATACCACAATGGTGTGTAGAGTATTCAAGAAGTATCGGAAACAAAGGAGTCGCCTGTACATCACCAAGGAGAGTAGCAGCTATGAGCGTAGCTCAAAGAGTTTCAGAAGAAATGGATGTTGCCTTAGGTAATTTATATATATATATATATATATATATATATATATATATATATATAATTGTGTATTATATTAAAAATTAAAAAACATGTTTTACTATTGATTTTTTTATATTTACAATTATATATATTACAAAGTTTACAAAGATGCTAAACAATTTTGATTTTTTCTTTCAAGTTTATTTTATCTTTGATGAAAATCGTGTAGTATTATATTTAAAAACAATATAGCGCAATAATAAATTAAAATTTACATAATTTATTAACAGGCCAAGAAGTAGGATATAGTATCCGTTTTGAAGATTGTAGTTCACCAAGGACTGTGCTAAAGTATATGACCGATGGTATGTTACTTCGTGAAGGCATGTCTGATCCCATGCTGGATGCATACCAAGTGATACTGCTCGATGAAGCTCATGAAAGAACATTAGCTACCGATTTGCTTATGGGTGTTTTGAAAGAAGTGATCAAGCAAAGACCAGATTTGAAACTTGTGATTATGAGTGCCACTTTGGACGCCGGAAAGTTTCAACAATATTTCGACAATGCACCACTTATGAATGTACCTGGTAGAACACATCCAGTTGAGATATTTTATACACCCGAGCCAGAAAGGGATTATTTGGAAGCTGCAATTCGAACTGTCATTCAAATCCAAATGTGCGAAGAAATTGCTGGGGATCTTTTATTGTTTTTAACTGGTCAAGAGGAAATTGAGGAAGCTTGCAAGAGAATTAAAAGAGAAATGGACAACTTGGGACCCGAAGTCGGTGAATTAAAGTGTATACCATTATATTCAACGTTACCGCCGAATCTTCAACAGAGAATATTCGAACCAGCTCCGCCTACGAAACCTAACGGTGCTATAGGTCGTAAAGTCGTAGTCTCGACTAATATTGCAGAAACATCGTTGACTATCGATGGGGTTGTTTTCGTGATAGATCCTGGTTTTGCCAAACAGAAAGTAAATATAGTACCAATTTTTTATTGAGAATTCTGTTATATCATTATAGATTTATTATTAATATCGAAATATTTTTTTGTTGATAGGTGTACAATCCCAGAATTCGTGTCGAGTCTCTTTTAGTATCGCCTATTAGTAAGGCTTCAGCACAACAACGAGCCGGTCGTGCTGGAAGAACAAGACCTGGAAAATGTTTCAGATTGTACACAGAAAAGGCATACAAAAATGAAATGCAGGATAATACCTATCCTGAGATTTTGCGTTCCAATCTTGGGAGTGTCGTATTGCAATTGAAGAAACTTGGTATCGATGATCTGGTGTGTTTATTAATAGTATTGTATTATTAAAATGATAGATTCATTATTTCGATTAAGGATAACAATTTTATATTTTTTTAAATTACTGATCTTGTTGCATATGATTTTACAGGTACATTTTGATTTTATGGATCCACCTGCACCTGAAACCCTTATGAGAGCTTTGGAACTTCTAAATTATTTGGCAGCTCTTGACGATGATGGAAACTTGACAGATCTTGGCGCAGTGATGGCGGAATTTCCATTGGATCCTCAATTAGCAAAAATGCTTATAGCTTCTTGCAATCATAATTGCAGCAATGAAATACTCAGCATTACAGCTATGCTCTCAGGTAACGTACCAAGGTTTGCCGTACGCGATAAATACCGTATAACAATAGTTAATAATATTTATTTTATACTGTGTTAATATTTTTATCTTATTTTTATCTATCTAAATTATTAGTCTCAATAATCAATAGTTCTCAATCTTGTTATAAAAATTATATGTAAAATATATGAGAATTTTAAAAGAGTAAAATATAATAGAGTTTGAATCGTGGTAAGATGACATGGTAGTATATTGATGATTGACATGGTATTAGTCCCACAGTGTTTTGTGAGACCAAACGAATCGAAGAAGGCTGCGGATGATGCAAAAATGAAATTTGCACATATTGATGGTGATCATTTAACGCTACTTAACGTATATCATTCCTTCAAACAACGTAAGTATTTATTTATTATTATTTATTTATTATTATTATTATAGTTATTATTTTATGAGATATTAATACTTCTACATATTTTTGTGTGCAGATATGGATGATGTCCAATGGTGTTACGATAATTATGTCAATTATCGATCATTAAAGAGTGGAGATAATGTAAGACAACAATTGAGCAGAATAATGGACAGATTTGTATTAAAACGCACTTCAACCGACTTCAACTCAAAAGATTATTACATTAATATCAGGAAAGCTCTTGTTAATGGGTTTTTCATGCAGGTAATTTAACATGATAACAGATAATTTAAAACAAATATATAAAACATAATTTAATATCAGGTTGTATATTAATTTCTCTCTTTATCTCTCTTATACTGTTTCTCCATTTTACATTTTATTTTTATTATATGAATAGGTAGCACATTTAGAGAGAACAGGACATTATCTAACTATTAAGGATAATCAAGTAGTGCAGCTTCATCCAAGCAGTTGTTTGGATCACAAACCAGAATGGGTTATCTATAATGAATTTGTGCTTACTACTAAAAATTATATCAGAACTGTCACTGACATTAAACGTAAGTTTTTTTATTATATAATTGTTATATACCGAGTGCATATTAATTTTTTTCTACTTAATTGACTTAAGATAATTTTTCTTATTAAGTTTTTGTCTTTTTACAGCTGATTGGTTGCTCATGATAGCGCCACAATATTATGATCTACAAAATTTCCCTCAGTGTGAAGCAAAACGACAATTAGAAATGATTCAGGCAAAACTAGATTCAAAGCAGTATCAGGAAGGCTTCTAACCTCTATATACTTTAGACATGTTTGAAAACTGTCGAGAGTATTCAGTCAATCTGCTTCTGTCATGCATAATGAATTTTGGCACTTTTTCACGCATCAAAGTTACATCACATATAAAACATTGTGAGGAGTCACTTTCTGTTCTTCATTTAAGATACAGAACAAATATATTAAAACCTTTAAATTTTTATACAAGCTTAACAGTAGCTTGTGTAATGTAAAATTGAATATTTGAATACTTTCAATGCTTAAGCTCCAAAAAAGGATTAAAAATGGACAATTAGCTTGAGACGCAGCAAAAAAGCATAGTTAATCAATAAAAAGATTATTTATGTACATTTAAGAGAAAATTTAGTTTTTAAGTAATTTTTAATATAATAGAATTCACATTAATCTACGTTTACATTCGGACGCATTTGGTATGTCGCTGTAATAGTTTAATTTACTATATAAATTTATTATATTTACATTCAATGTAGATATAATAGGTAATTTTTGTATTAAATGTTGACTATATATTGTGAAGGAGTATAAAATGGCCACTTTAAGAATAGTTAAAAATTAATTTTTTCATATTTGCCTAAAATTCTGTAAAAGAAAACTTTGACTTTTGCTAATATTAGCATATTGTTCTCTCTCTTTCTCACTCTTTGGTATGCTAAATAGAACTTGATGTTTTTTATTCTTTTAATTTATAAAAAATGTGTAACATATATGGCATTTCTGAATAAAATGGAAAGATCATAGAGAATTTATACAGAGAGAGAAAATGGTATATGTTTATTATAAATTTCGATTTTACAACATTAACTTTTATCTAAATTAGAAAAGATAGAGAGAGCAAAACTAAAGAGATAACAAAGAGAAGTACAGTTATTGAACACACATACCACGTAGATCTAAAAAAAAAAAATCAAATCACTGAAAAAAACTATAATATATATTAGTATAAATCAAAGCAAAGATAAAAAAGAAAACCAATATGCTGTGGCTACAGATTATGAAAAGTAACATTCAGTGTAATAAAACACTTTTATTAGCACCTGAAAGAGCATGTGAATTTGATTCTATATGTTTATTGTTCATCATTGATATTCTATACATATTAACAATAAATATATGGATTTTGTTTTAAAGAAGAAAATTCAAGTAATTGTCACTCGATTGTTTTGAATTTTCTATAATTCATATCATAGTTATAATCAGCACATCTGTTTCTTTTACCGAGGATATAATAAAATACTTTTTCGATTTTGTAAATAAACGTGCGAAAAAATTAAAAGATCTTGTGAAAATGTGAAACAAATTACAATTAATGTTTTATTGCAGTATATCATTTCATTGCAATAAATTGGAAATTTATATATCAATAATTATTACTAATTATTAAGCATATATATCGCACATATCTCTATAATATATTAATTTAATTAAATAATATATTAACAAATCTTTTTTTTAAATATGTATAAGAAACAAAATTCTTAATCGTTATAATTATCTCCAGTATTATTATTAATGTATGTATAATATTTTATTTTTACATTATCTAAATATATATCTTTATCAGATAAAATTCAAGCAAAAAATGACGAACTTGTAAAAAAAATGCACTTTACTCTTTAATTTATGATTGGCGTAGCTTTTAGATTATGAATAGATATAAGAGTATACACCAATCACGAATAGCTGATCAATGAGAAGCGTCTCTTTTTGGTGTTATAACGATAGGAATTTTCTTTCCGACATGTGGCGTAAGTTGGTAGAGGTTTCCCGCGCACGTAATTTACGTTTACCATTGTTTACCACTTTTGGAAACGTGCGGTGCATAGTGATATGAATGCGATATCAATAAGATAAATCTGTTAGTACTTGTCACTGTTCGGCAGCATATATCGAAGGATTATCAATAAGGATCATTTTATAAAATCTTGGTGATATACACACGGACAATATGTTCAGTCTGAGCGAAATTAGCGAACAACTGAAAGATGTCAGCCGAAAGTCGGTTGGCGTCTCTTTTGCCGGTCAATCGCTCGTATTAGACACCGCAAATGATGGTAAGATAATAGAATTTAGCCTCAAATATCATAATAGAATTTATTTATATATATCTATTTTTCGGCATTTTTTTCACACATATATGTGCACGCAAAGCATGAGGTTATGTAAACAATTATGAAAACAATTCAACTTCTTTAGCTTATAAAATACTACAACTATTTTTTTACCAAATTTTACTTGTCTACAAATGTGAATTCTATGCAATGTCAATAATATGCAATTTATCAGTGGGTTTTATGTTTTTTTTTACAATACAGCTCTTAAAGTGGTGGAAGCAATAAAGGCATGTCCATGCTTGAACTACTTGGATTTAGAAGGAAATACGCTGGGTACACCAGCTGCGGAGGCTATAGCCGATGCATTAAAAGAGAAGGGAGCGCCATTGAAAATAGCTTTATGGAAGGATATGTTCACTGGTCGTTTGAAAACAGAAATTCCAAAAGCACTTGAATTTCTAGGAACAGCATTGTGCACAGCAGGTAGCCGGCTTACTGAACTTGATTTGAGTGACAATGCTTTTGGTCCAATTGGTATTCAGGGGCTAGCAAATCTGTTGACGTCGAGTCCATGCTATACTCTTCAGGAATTGAGATTGAATAATAATGGTCTTGGTATATCAGGTGGAAAAATGTTAGCTAAGGCATTGGAAAAGTGTCTTGAGAATAGTTCCAAAGAAGGTGAGATATTACAGAATATAAATATATAATTATATATATTCCACAATATGTATATTCATGAAATGTATTTTATTATAGGTGCACCACTTGCTTTGAAAGTTTTCATTGTTGGTAGAAATCGTTTAGAAAATGAGGGTGCACAAGTATTAGCATCTGTATTTGAAAAACTGAAGACATTAGAGGAAGTTGTGATGCAACAAAATGGGATATACCATATAGGTATCGCGGCAATTGCGAAGGGATTAGCCGCCAATCCTAATTTGCGAGTATTAAATTTGAATGATAATACGATCGGATTGAAAGGGGCTAAAGCGCTCGCTAAAGTTTTACCAATTTTCCGAGGTCTCGAGGAATTAAATCTCGGAGATTGTTTACTAAAGACTAAAGGGACTTTAGTTTTAGCAGAGACATTAGAGATTCACGGCAATCATACATTTCTTCAATATCTAGATTTAAGTAATAATGAACTACGTGCGGACGCTGGAAATGCTATTGCTAAAGCTACACATGATAAAACTCTTTTGACGAATTTACAGTTAGATGGCAATTGTTTTGGAACGGAAGGACGCGAAAGTCTTCGACAAATTCTTACAAAGTTGGAAAGAGTTGACGCATTAAATTCTTTAGATGAAGATTATACTGAAGATGAGGAAGAGGAGGAAGATAATGATGATGAAGAGAAAACGAGTGAATGTGAAAGCGATAATAATGAGGATGAGACAAATGACGAAGATAAGAGTGTGCAAGATAATGTTGCACAAAGTACAATTATAACAGTAGCAGAATTTTTTAAATCACCAACAGGTGAAAAGCTATTACTATTGCAAGGTGATAATGTACAAGCTTTCATTGATCATGCAACGGTATGTATTAAGATGTATTAGCATCAGTATATATTTAGTCATATTTCTACTTATATATTTATACTTTTTGTTCCAGAACTTGGCGAATCAGTCTAATGCAACTACAGAACAGAAATTTCTAGAGGAGCTTTTGCGGATAACCATGAAAGTATCAGCATTATGCGGTAGTGGTTACATGAATGTGAGAATAAAAGCAGAATTCTTATCGGATGCTTTGTATGCAAAGCTATTTTCTTATGCAATAGAGAATAACCAAATCTTGAATTTGAATAATGGATTACTAGTAAATCTTGGCTTAATAAAAGTAAGACAAATAATGAGAAATAAAAAAAAATATATATATATATATTTATTTGTTTCCTTTATATTCATATAAAGGAAACAATAAAGCAAATAACAATTGTCTATCTTTTAGGGTGAAAACAAAAACAGTGGTAAAATTGATTGGAATTTAGAAGGATGTTTTAAAGCTTTGGAAAAGATTACTCAGAGGGACTATTTTCTCGCACAAACAAGAAGTATGTTAAAAATATTTCTAGAACGACCAGTGAAGACTGGTCGTGCGAATGTAATAGATCCATTTCAAGATTCTAAAGCTGATCTTAAAGTTATCCTGGACAACATTCAAGTTACATAAATTTATCTGGAATTATTTTATTGAGTATGATATATATAGTTATTTATTTTTATACATTATGTGGAAAATAGAATATTTTGTGTAATCATTTTGAATTAGGATGTGTCATTATAGGAATCCTGCAAAATCTATAGGTAAATAATCTTTATGATTTTAAAACAAAATTGTGTACTTTTAATATTAAACTTTTTTTTAGTACAAATATGGCTTGTAACTTTTACCATCTTTATGTTATACTTTTATAGTTTTACTTTTTTTTATTAAAAAATTAGATATAAATAATAATTATATAATAATTAAATTATGTTTAAAATTAAAAATACATTTATTATATCTTACATGATGTATATTCATTTCAGAGTTGATAACTTTCCATTTAATAATAAAATAATACATATTATACATATATAATATTTAATATTGTATAGCTATTATTTTTTAAAATAATGTGAAGAAACATCAAAATTCAATTTCTTAATATTTATACTGTAATAAAAATAATTTTTTATACATAGGAATATTTGATGATGTGCAACTTCAACATTTTGTATAATCAATTTGAAAAAAATGCAAGTAATCACTAAATCAGAATGTTTATTGTGAATGAAAAATGAGATATCTAGTACATATAACATTTTTTTCAACAATTTGCCAAAGATTGAGTATATTAATATGAAATAAATAATGCTTGTGTATGTGTGTTAATTAAAACTTAATGAAATGCACTGAGGATTGTTTTGCTTGCTCGTATTTATATGAATAAGAAAAGCTGTTGAAAAGCTTTTGACTTTTAGGACATATCAAGAAATCTACTTTACAGTGATTGTAGATGCTGGGTCCCAACCCGGATGAAAAAGGTCAACAGTTAACGGGATGCAGTGCGATGATGATTGGTCTTTCATGTACATTGTTGCCTGGAAAACACGAAATAACATACAAATTACAATATTGTTTTTTTAATTTTAAATTTATCTTTGCATATGTAATACGTACAAGAAAAACGGTCAACTGCAATTTTGTCTTCATATTACAGTCTTGTCCTAAAGTAGATGGATAACTTACTACCCCATCATTTTTTCGTATATCAGCTGCTATCAGCTCTAAACAACGCTTTTCGTCTACTCTTGACGATTCCAATATCGATGCTGCAATAAATATGAAAATCGATTTAATAATGCATTTTTTTCAATCAAGAGCTACTTAAACAGCATTGCTATTATTCAATTTCTTACCTCTATCAGAAGCTTCAGCAGATAAGAACCTCGACAGGACAGTTCCAGATTCGGAGGTTTCAGAAAATAGATGTGGATAACGTCGAAGAAGCAGTTTTGTTAATAACATATTGCCGCGATTTCCAGCTAAGCTGTTATTAGGTATACAAACAATCTCGTCGTCTGTTCTTCTCACCAACAATACAGTCCCATTATATCTATCAATTAAAAAGAAAAAAAAAATACAATGCATAGAGATATACATATATATATATATATATATATATATATATATATATATATATATATATATATATGATACTCTACTAATACTTATATCATTGTAGAATATACCTGTTCAATTGTTCTGCTATATTTAAATTGAAGTAACTTCTGATTATATTGCGGACTAAACCTTCTAGGGATGGTGCCATTGTTTTAATAGCTAATGGAAGTACATCATCAAATGTAGCATCTAAAATCTGCAGCATATAATTTGTGTTAATTTATAAAATTGTGCATGCAGAATCAAATGTAATATCACTAAATATAATACTACCAAGCTATGAATAGAAGGATAATTCATAGCAGTCCAGGTAGCGGTATATCCTCCGATACTCCATCCATACAGGATAATACGTTCCTCAGGAAACTTTAGATGCTCAATCGCAAAGCGCATTATACAATCGACGGTATTTTCTTCTTGGTCTGGATACGGTGCGCCCTTTGTGGTAATTATTTACCGTTACTGTTATACGAGATACAATCGATCCCGAAGGAAAAGACTTGCCATTATTCCATACATAACTTTGCATTTACTGTCTTATATGTGAATAATAACTGCAAAATTTTGGCAAAGTTTCATTGTTGCAATAATAAACTTTTATGACAGAGTAACAGCAATTCTTCTCCTCAGATTGTAAAATATACATAAAATTTACTTCTCTGTATATATACTTACAGTACTGCCGCCGAAACCCGGATGATTCCAGCCTAATACCGAATAGCCCTTATTTAAAGGAGTCGATATAATACCTGTTTCATAGAAACCACAGTTTCCTTCGCAACTTATGACTAATATATCGCCATTAGCATTTCTGCAAAAACTGCACATTAGATAACGATTTATAAGATACAATAGCTACTGATAAAGTTATTGTTTACATTACTTGTTGCGTCGATCGACGAATATTGCATCAATTTGATTTTTATCAATTGTCATCAGCTTAAATCTTTCTCCACCTTGTTTTATCAAATCTATTCTTCCCTTCAATAATGTAGAGCCTTTAACATAGTGATCTTGAGTAGTATATAGCATAAGATATATATATATATATATATATATAAATATAGTAATAATATTTTACCGAGTGCCCAGCTGATAATAGATACACTGCCAGGATAAATCAATTTGATTGCAAAAGTATGCGCTACTACATAAGAAAGTAATTTACATGGTATGGCAAATAAGAAATCTTTGCCGCTTTGACGTCTCAGACGCCCACTAGCTTTTGCAATCTTTTCTAGTGTTAATTTGTCTCTAATTTTATCACTAAAACAAATATAAATTTTATATATATATATATATATATATATATATATATACACACATACATATATAAGTTGTCTTAAAATCTCTTAGAGTCAAAATTTAAGCTTGATATTTCTTTAATTAACACGTAAAAACCAATTTTTTTCAAGTTTTTTTCAAATAAAATAAAATAAAATGTTTATTATTAAAATTTAAATAGATTTCACTTTTCTGTAGTATTTAATATCTTTAATTAAGAGATATTTTTAATATTAAACTATTAAAAGCTTGTAGAAGCCACTAAAAATGGCATCAAAAGTTATTGCTATACACGGTATATATATTCATTAAAAAATTCATCAAATTAAAAAATTTGATACTGAAGTAAAAGTTTGAGAGAGATTTTAGGACACCCTATATAGTTATTATTAAAAGGATATGTGTCTAACCCTTTTAATTCCGAAATATCAAAATCTACAGGCCATGCCCAAAATTCAAAGTCATATTTACGAAGATCCTGTTTTATTCTTCCATCGTACTGTAAATGAGCCTCGTTTAAGATTTCTACAAATTTTACATAATGGGGGTTGTTAGCTCTGGAGTAACCACGTGCAGCTAACGAAGCAATGAGAAGCGCACCGGCACCAGCTGCCAATTTACTCAAACAAAAGACATTGTCTGTCAAGGAATAACTACGTTGATACATAAACGTAGCGATAAGTGGTACAGCATAAAGACTTATGGACCATATCGCTGCAAACTGTAACAATGCAAAAACAATTTGTAAGCCTTTTACAATCTAATATATCCCTATAATTATAAGTAATACAAAAATACGATTAAATTGAGGTGTGAAACTTGAAGATTACGTTTGCACATAGATACCCAGAAGATGTTTGAAATTATTTTGCGGAACACTTACGGAAATCACAATTTGATCGCCCCATCGTTCCAAGTTCTTCGGCTCGTACGATTTCTGTAATTTAATTTACGTACGCATAACCTCAATATATCTTAAGTGCTAAGAACGCTGAATAAGTATACACCTGTACGTAGGTGTACTTACGTCAACCAGACGACCGATCCACGTTACTTCGTATATCTTGAAAAGCCGCGGACTGAATGTACACTTCCATAGAGACCTGATTGAGGACATTTCGCGCGATCTTCACGCAATCAGTTCGATCTCGTCGTATATACAAATATATATGTTACACTGCGGAGTCCCGATGCGGATCAAATTCTCAGGCCGTACACATGACACATCGATGCGAGAAAGTGTGAAACATGTATCCGACTTCTACCACGTCCGTCGAACAAGCGCCTCAGCTAGATAGCCGGATTAATTCTCGCGAGAGAAATTTTTATTCCTCTTTTGCAACGTTATATAGTTCAATTGGAAATCTATCCTTTTTTTAAGTGCAATCTTAGTAGTATATTGATCTGCATGTGACTGCGAATTTCCAAACTAACCGAGCGGCATTTTACATATATATGATCGATATACCGAAGAAAAAGTATGAACATATATATATATATATATATATATACAATCTCTTTAGTTGCCTCTATTTTTTTAGCAAACATGATAGGTATGTACTATTTTTCCTCTCTCTGTCCTCAAATGTCAAAATTGGTTAGATTTTCATAAACTTTGATGAATGTAAATTATTTCCATTTGTTCTCTATTTTTATTTGTAAGTTTGATATAATTTTTCATTTATGTCAATTCGGCCTATTATGTATAAATATAACGAAAGCAAGACGATCGGTATAAATTTGTAACATTTTTCTGTCAGGATACTATCGAGGAATTTGAAACAGTTAGGCGCTCGAACAGCCGAAAGTTTATTATTATTTTTTGTATCACGATGATTGGGCGCAAATGTGATGAAAATTTAAATCTCAAATTTCGCGGTCGACAGAGCTCGAAGATTGCGCGGATAGCGATCTATCGACCGACAGCACATGGAAAATATAGCGACGTGAACGGAAAAATTGGACGAAATCTACGTGGAGCGTGCAGCGTGCAGCTTATTTCCTTCGAGGCGCGATCTGATGTTGGGGAAATTGCAGCTTCGCGCCGGTCGATCGAGCGGCCGCGTTGCATGACTTTCGGAACGTCCGCGCGAGGAGGAGGAAGAGAACTTGCTGGAAAGCGCAACACGGCGAGCAGCAGAGTGTAGAGAGAGCGAGGCAGCTACTGGGAGAAACGTTTTAACGCGATAACACGCTGACCGTTTTTACAACATGTCAGATTGGGACACCGCGCCTATTACGTTGCGTAAACGCGCTCCAAAATCATCCACGCTCAAAACCGAGAAGGTACAGTGATATCTGTGAGAAATCCGCCAATCTCTCTTTTCCCGGTTGTCCGTATTTGCGTAGTACTGTCGTACGCAATTTCTTAACTGTATGTTTATTATTTACAGGCGGTGAACGACGCTCGACGGCAGGGTTTCACCGTGGAGACACAGGCAAAATGTAAGTGCAATTCTTATCAGCTTTTCTTGCATTCTTTTCCGCCCGGCTGTTTCGGCAAATTGTTCGTCGCGATGTAAACAAAACGGTGCTGGCCACTTTGAGAGCGATAGTTTTGCGTATTATTGCGTGTATATTCTTATCAATGATAACAGCAATTTCAAGTTACATCACAATTTTTTAAGAATAAAATAGGATTTCATTGCAAAGAGAAAAATAATAATTTGTCATGTGTGTATTTTTTTCTTTAAATGAAAATATTTACATCTTGTTACTTTCTTTTTTGTTTTTTTTTTAAATTAAAGAAATATATCATTAGAATTATTGTCATGTCATCATATACACGTATGTTATGTCATAGATAAAAATTTCAAGTTAATTTAAAATTGACATGTTTTATATACAAATTAGATATATACAAGCATGAAGTATTTATTTTAGAAAACAAGTTGATTTATAATACATAAATAATGGGAAGATGTAAAAAAAAAAAACAGAAGGCCTTAAATTAAAATTTAAATGAAATATCTATCACATTCTGATATTATATAGAATAATATGTTAATATTTTGTTACTTAGGCCCTGCGCACAATAGGAAAAATATTAGGAATAGGAATAAATATTAAGCATTAAGCTTCCTGCACAATACAAAACTACAAGCAATAGGAACAGAAAATAGAAAATATTCATCAATAGAAGCAAAGAATATCCATTGTTATCCCCTAATATCTATCTGCTTTTGTTGATGCACGGATATTTTTATTCTCTGTTCTTACTGTCTATACTTTTATATTGTGCAGTAGGCCTAATGGTTAATATTTATTCCTATTCCTAATATTTTTTCTATTGTGCGCAGGGCCTTAGCAGAGGAAGATTTATTTTGTCTTATAATTTTTTTTAATTTTATTGAAAAGATAACAATTCTGTAGGGGGGGGTGGAGCAAACAGACAACACGTAACTACAAAAAACACAGCTAAATTAGACCGTGAAACGGAAGAATTAAAACATGATCAAGTTCCACTTGAACTTGGCAAACTTATCCAACAAGGACGGCAAAACAAAGGATTATCTCAAAAAGATTTAGCTACGGTAAAGTATTTCTGTCTTTATTTATAACTAGAAATTATTTATTATTAGGGAAATAAAAAAGAATATAAATATTTATTATTATTTATAATTTTTACATGTTTTTTTTTACAGAAAGTAAATGAAAAGGCACAAGTAATTAATGACTATGAAGCAGGACGTGGAATACCAAACCAAATGGTCATTGGCAAGATCGAGCGAGTACTTGGAATTAAATTGCGCGGTAAAGATCGCGGCAAACCGTTAACGACCCCCGGGACGAAGAAGTGAATCTCGGGGGAAAACTCTACTTTCGATCTTTATATACTTCCCAAGAAAGAACTGTAAGAAAGATGGTAGAATGGAATGCAACAAACAAACCCCTACTCTTCTTTCCTTTGGTTACATTGATATTGAATGATAAAAATGGGTTATAATTAACTTGCCTTTATGGTAAAAGAAAGATATTTTAGGATATCATGTATGCGAAATAACATACAGTACATACAATGTATACAGTAATATAGTGTAACGTTAAACAAGGCTTATTGAGTTACCTTTGCTTAATCGTTTATATATTATAGATTTTCAAGTGTACATTACTAATACTAATTATGAAATAAGAGCGAAATATGTTTGAATGGCAGAATAAAATTCTTAATTTATGATAAAGTACCCGATATTTGTTCATTGAGCACCATAGTACAGAGAAGTTGTAATGCAAGATTTATTACAAATCTATAAGTACTGATAAGATATCTATATATAAAAGTAGAAATTGTGTATAAATATATATAAAGAATGCCTATTCATATATATATAACACTGTGTATTTGTATCTTTTACACTTTGATTTTTTTTTTTTTACATCAATCTACACATTTAATAATTAGATCTCTCTCCTCTTTCTCTCTTTATTTCACAAAGGACATACTCTTTTCAAGAGTAAAAAGAGAAAAGTTTTAGGAACAAAGGTATTCAGATACTGAAATAACTTTATTTGTGTAATACATAAATAATAAATGTTTTTTCTTACTTTTATTTAATCTCTCCTCAAGGCAAAATAGGAATCTTTAATTCCATCCTTGGTAATCATTTTAATAGTTATTCCATCACCTGTATAAATATCTCTCTCAGCTGCAGAAGTGAAAACATCTTTCAAGATTTTCACAGCCTTTTCTTTAGTCAAAACTGCAGGAGTGACTCCTTCTTGATTCTTGTATCCAATCTAAAGAATAAAAACATTACATCATGAATTTTACTAATTTCTCTCTTAAATATATTTTTGTACATATATAAAATCTTTTAAATATGATTTTAAAAAGATAAAAAAGACTGTAATATAAATACAAAATATGATATAAAAGGGCTGATAAGAGCCCCAGGTACAGATATTAGGTGCAACAAAATTATATTTAAATTCCTCTATACTTATTTTGAACACTTTGATTCTTCCTTTGAATCCTCAGCATATCAAAGGTGAAGGTGCAGAACAGGGACGAACGTCCTGACCACGACAATAAACAAATACCCTTTTCAATATTATTTGTTCATTGCAGGATGTTTGCTCCATTTTTCTCTTCCTTCCTTTGATATACCGAGCATAGTCCAAAGGATCGAAACGTTCTTATCAGCCCTCTTTATACTGTATATATTTTGTAAAGATTAATTATATTTATGTTACCACATTATATAAAACATATACCTGATTATCGAGAAGTGGTTGTAAAAGTGCACCTGCTGAACCACCAGCTCTATATGTAGTTTTCTCACAATGTCCAATTGGATCATAACTGTATAAGCATCCTTTCCCATTCTCATCTAATCCAGCAAGTATATTACTGACGTAATAAGGAAAAAATCTTTTATGATACAGCATTATGGAGAGCATCTGTGCTGCTGCTGGAGTTGTCATTTCTTTTTGATGTTCATGTTGATACATCTAAAGCAAAGATATAAATATTGTATATGCATATGTATAATTTATGATCATATATTTATATAATTGTTTTATGATTTATGTTTAATCTTAATTGAGTGCACAACACATTTGTACCTGCATACGAGCGGACAAGAGACGAGTTAAAGTCAAAGTATCGCACCAGCAACCAGAGCATCCTAAAATGGTGGTGTTTGACAAAGAGAATAATTTATCCTGTTCCCGAGTATAGATCGAAAATCCTGTACTGAGACGTGTATCCGCAGCTATGACACAGAAATCATCTCCTGCGAGAGCCACTACGCTCCTGAAGATAAAATTATATTCTTCATAATATTCTTCAAGAGTACAACGTATTTCATACGAAGGAATGTAAGAAAATAAAAATATTAATTAACAGTATATATAATGAAGATTAGTAAAGAGGTAGGTTATTTTAATTTTACTCACCCTCCATTGTCGGAATAAGGACTGAAGCTCACTTTTCTTGCTCCCTGTACTTCATAATCAGGCAAACCTCCTTTTCCATTTTCTGTTAAAAGAGCCATCGCTGTATCTCGATTATAAAATTTCAACTTTAATCACTGTGAATCTCGTCTCACGTAAAATTGAATGACTCCACAATTTCAAGCAGATACAAGACAGGAACAGGATACAACAATTCCAAAGTGACGCTGTCCGCTGTCGGCGGAGGTCTGGAGGGGGAAACATCGAACGTCATGTTCTTAAAGCCACGTTCACGCTGTAAATACTGAATTAACCAATCAAAATTAGCCGATCTAACCAATCAGGGCAAAGACTTCTTTGTCCTCATTCGTCAATCAAATGCTTTCAGAATTTACAGCGTCACGACAAACGCAGCCTTAAGGCTCATTCAGACAGGACGCGTCAAGCGTCAAGCAGCGAGCAGCAACCATTCAACAACCAATAAGCGAGGTAATATTAGCAATGGCGTAAAAAATATTGCCTCGCTTATTGGTTGCTGCTCGCTGCTTGACGCTTGACGCGTCCTGTCTGAATGAGCCTTTAAGGTGCCTTTTCATGCTGACGCTCGACGCTCATGTTTAGCGTCAAAAGACGTCACGTGACCAAAATTGACGAATTGGTATCTTTATTTTTGGTCACGTGACGTCTTTTGACGCTACAAATGAGCGTCGGGCGTCAGCATGAAAAGGCACCTTTATATTATGAACTTTGCCGCAAGATTCGAGATAGAGAGAATACGAAGAAGAGATGTATTGAAGATATTTTAATCGTGAATTTAATCGTGAAATTTAAATCCGTAAGTTTGTTTCCATTTTTTATTTCTTGCTCTTGCGTTTACCTTTTGCAGAAATATATTTTTCGTTAATAATTTTGATGATTTCCGAAAGATTAAAAGAACAAATTCATGTTATATAATATGCGTATACATACACACATAAGATTTTGTAAGGTTATAACTTTATTAAAAGATGCAAAATTATAATTTTTTATACATTCTATAATTTATGCATTCTATAGATATTAGATGACATTAATACTAATATGTTAATAAAGCAGCTATTATGCCGCCTTGTATAACTCAAAATAATATTTATTTATTTGTTTGTTTGTTTGTTTGTTTGTTTATTTATTTATTTATTTATTTATTTGGTCGAATTGAATCTTCTGTGCCCCAATATAATATTTTTGCGTGATTTTATATGTACATTTTTCGCTTAACAAAACTCTACGTGCCGTTATATATATATTATAGTGTCGGTCTTCAAATGCAGTCTCATCAAGACCGACAGTATAGCAGCACGTAAGTTTGTTAAGCGAAAAATGTACATAAATTCACGCGAAAAATATTATTAGGTACAGAACATTCAGTCCGATCATGTATTGGCACATTTCCAATAATCCAATAGTAATATTGCATATATATTTTATTGCATTATTGCTGCAATGTGTTATCAATATTTCTGAAAGCGGATGACATATTTTACCGTTGCTGCAATCTTGCACCAATCCTGAAGCAACATTTCACAATGTTTATGCAATGTTTAGTATTGCAATGAAATGTTGCCACAATGTTGCTGCAACCTTGTTGTGCTGTATGGGTTTACTGAAAGAGAGTCCTTCAAAGAGAGAATAAATAATTTTAGCTTTCTTTCTCTCTCTCTCTCTCTCTCTCTCTCTCTCTCTCTCTCTCTCTCTCTCTAACATAAAGTAGAATAATTTCCATTTTTGTAAGATGAATTCGAAAGATGCGAAATTAAATACGTTATGCAATTTAAATTACGATATGAATAACAAAATATTTGTGTTTTGTCATCTGAAAAAAATAATTTATTAAAATTTTATTTGTTATTTTAATTAGTGGTTTATTGATGTTTTCTGAAGCGAGAATATAATATATATATATATACATATATATATATTTATTACGATGAATAACAATATTAATGTGTTATCACACAATATTAATGACCTCTCTCGACATTTTTGCTGAAGAAAAATCGTCTCCAAATGATCCCAGGAATCTGCACACGAATTTAGTCCCCATCATTCTGGGACACCCTGTATATATTCAGATGACAACACATTAATATTGTTATTCATCGTAATAAATATATATATATATATATATTAAGAAATATTTTTATCGGCTCTCAGTATTTAATAACTAAATGTGATTCTTAAAATCGGCCTAAGAGCCAAGCACGAAAATTAATTCTAATTTTTCGGAACGGTATCTCTTGGTTTGAGATTACTAAGTTCCATCAAATTAATAATCCTCGAATTTAGAATATATATATATATACATATATTCGAATTTAGAATATATATATATATACATATATTCTCGCTTCAGAAAACATATCTCTCAATAAAATTAATAAAATTGTAATAAATTATTTTTTTCAGATGACAAAACATTATTATTGTTATTCATATCGTAATAATTCACCTTACCCCACTACACCATAGAGAGCCAGTTACCTAATATATATATATATATATATATATATATTAGGTAACTGGCTCTCTATGGTGTAGTGGGGTAAGGTGAATAAATATAAGTAGACATAAACAAAGCTACAAGCTTTTAGTTTATCGCTGTTCGTTCATCGCAGACAATCATTTGTTTGATAATGTTCAAACAAACTGTGCTAATTTCCGTTAGCACATTATTGTTGAGAGTATCAAGCAGCTTTGTGGACCAAAGCCATGCCGCATCAGAACAATGGACATTTAATGAAAAAAATTCTTTCGATCAGGCGGACCTAAGCAATATTTTAAATGGCGATGGTTGTAATAATAAACAGTGTTTCGCAAATACGGAATCGTTAAATCCTATCAATCTACCGTTGTTACCTATAATCTTCGCTCAGTCCGACGATTTGCCAAATGGAAAATGTAAAGAAGACGCACAACGATTTTTAAATGAATTGCAAAATGGTACTCTGTGGGCTGTGCAAAGTAAGTAAACTATCGAAAATTACAATTATTTAAAAACTAGATGATTAGATGATTATTTCAAAAGATAAACTCATAGATGATTATTTCAAAAGATATTATATAAATATATTCTTCTCAAAATTATATATATATATATTCTTCTTTAAATATTATACGGGAAAAAAAGAGAGACTATATGTTATATTTAATTAATATAAATAATTTGTAACGCGTTTTATACATTTTCGTATCTCTAATATCTGTTTTAAAAAAAGTATTTTAATCAAATTTTATTATATTGTCTTTTTGATTTGCTTTCTCGTTGTTTTATTTTCATGCTGCGAGCAATTATTAGTACAAAGATTATATATATATATATTTCGACAAATCTTATGGATTAATAATTGTGAACAATTTGTAATCAATTTGTAATCAATTTGTAATCAATTGTGTGAGCAATTTTATTCTTTAACGACGAGTTTAATATTGATTAATTTGACAACATAATATGCAATATAGAT
Source organism: Prenolepis imparis (assembly GCF_030444845.1). Lineage (NCBI taxonomy): Eukaryota > Metazoa > Arthropoda > Insecta > Hymenoptera > Formicidae > Prenolepis > Prenolepis imparis. The sequence continues at coordinate 16,409,999 of NW_028141166.1, read as the reverse complement.
TATTGTTTTTTCTTTTCTTTTTTCTTGAATATTTAATTTTTTATTGCGCGCGTTTTTCATCTCTATATATAGATCTAGAATGATGTAACATTTCGGAGCATTAAGATCTTCCCATAAACTTAATCAAATTTTTTTGTAATATTTAAAAAACATATATTATCGCTTAAACACTAGTTTAACTACTTCATCTTGTGAAAAAAAATCTGTAAACAGAAGGAATCTATAAACCGCATGTCATAAACTCTCTGGGAATGCGGAAGGCATTATTATTCTCGCGTACCCACAAGTACAATCAGGTGGTTTTAGTCTTAAATTTTAAGTAATAATCAAGATGTATGAGCAGACATGTTAGAAATTTACATTCCATTTTAATTTATGATGATTGTTATTGAGAATATGCGCGGTTACATCTAAAAAAAGCAGTATCCGTACATAACGAATTAAAAAACAAAATAAAAATATAAAATAAAATATAAAAATTATATTCACGAGATATATAATCAGAGTTAAAAATTTCAAATTTTTTATAAAAAATAATAATCAAATTATATATGAGTGTATATACATGTCAGAAATTTACAATTTTAATTTATGATGATTGCTATATTGTCTATAGCTAAAAAGTATTACGCACGTAACTATATATAACTAAAAAACAAAACATTAGTTGAATAATAAAAATATTAAATAAGCTATAAAAATTAATAGATGAGTGATTGTTATGCGTACATATATATGTATACATGCGTGTTTGTATATGCATAATATAATCTTTAATTTAGATCGTTCATTAGCCCTGAAGCGCTTTTATTTATTATTTTAATATTTTCGCGTTAGAATTTTTGGTAATTCTGTACACAAAATATCTCATTTGACTTTTGATAAAGCAGTAAAATTTTATTCGCGAAATTATTTATTTCTATTAACCATGTTATAAAAATGTTATAAAAATTTAAAGTGTTGCAAAACATTCTAAAAACAAATTAAAAATATAGTAGCGAAACTGTTTTTATTATTTTTACAACTTTTTAGAAAAGTCTCTGACTCAGAATTATTCCTTTTTTAATTTTATTATAATTTCTTTTAATTATATATATATTATGTTTTTTTTATTATGAGGAAGAATTATGAAACTTGATAAAAATAGTTTTGCTATTTGAATCATTAATTTTTTATTTAGTTTTTAATAAAACATTTCTTAAATATACAATTAACGAATCTATATCAAAACAGGAACAAATAATGTGTGTATCACAAAGTTATATGCTTTAGTAAAAATAAAAAAGTATCGATATGCAACACGCAACACACATATGCATATACAATAGATTTTATCATATAAAATTTTGTTTTAGTGTTCGATTCTTCATCGAAATATCCTGATGGCGTATTATACGGTCACACAAAACATTTAGGTAATTTTGATGAATGTTACAATTTGAATATTGATGCCGGGGAAGTTGAAAATGCAGTTGCTGGCAGATATTGTTTAGTCGATCTTGAATATAAAAGGAAAGATGGATCGATTTCTCATAAACAAACCATGGATTATAACCCAAATGAATCTTTTTGGGATGCAGTAGAGGTATATTATAATATATTATTATATTATTATTATTATATATAATTAGTTTTATGTATATTATGGTGATGTATACAGGAACGAGGAAATACTCACCGCATTCGTCGCTATTTCTTGCAATTAGCCCTATGTGTACCATCAACATGTAGTGCAGAAGATGTAGAAACAGCTTTAAAAAGGCCTCTGCAAAAGATCGGTGCAAATAATAATATTAATATAGAGACTGCCGTTCAGATAAATTTTTGCCAAACGATTGATGAAGCGCCTAAATTTACTCTCGCTGCAACAATATATTGGTGAGTGATATTAAGAATGCAAGTTTAAGAGATTTGTCATATAAAAACAATCATTATTTTTGCTTAAAACAATTAAAAATATTCAGATTTTACATGAGTTATTTCTGTCGTTTTCTTTTTCTTTGTTAATTCCTCTTGTTCTCTTTTTTAAAATTATTTTATCACATGTATATCTTTCGTAATAAAAGTATGTTGTATAATAATAGTACCTATTTTTGCATAATAAAGCAAAAAAATATAATTCATTATATTATAAAAATAAAAATAAAAAATTAATAATTAATTATATATAAATTTAATTGTTGCTAAGTAAGTTATACATTTTAAAATAATACTATGTGTTGTGATACATCTCTATAATCTTTTTCAGTATCATACTACTAAGCTTGGTGATTGTGATACTCGTCAGTACTTGGTATGAGAATGAATTAAGTAGCGGAAGTGCATCAACTTTTCGAAGTGCATTACTTTGTTTCTCACTTCGAAGAAATTTTAAAAGTGTTCTTCAAGTAAATTATTCAAATCCGGGACTCGACAGCATACACTTTGTACGATTTTTCTTGTCACTAGTTGTACTAAATGGACATCGAGTGATACAATATTATGCTAATCCGACGGTTAATGTCATAGATTTTGAAAGAGTAAGTATTGCATTTTTTAATGGACATATTATAATATAATAGAAGCAATAATATATACTTCTACATAATATTCTTAATATTTTGTATTTGGTATGTCGTTTTATTTTATCAATATTAAATAAAAGGCTAAGTGTGCATGAAGAAAAACTATGATATCATATAATATATAAATATTATTTTCGAGATCATCCTTGCGAATTTTTGTGTTCAAAACTCACTGAAAAGATTTTTTGTATTGTGTGCAAATTTTTAGTGTCCATGATTATATAACATTTAAATATTTATAATATAATATATATTTAAAATTATGTTCTAGAACATTAATTATATTTTGTTTTATTGAACAAAAATAGACCTGCATTTTTGATTTGATTTATTTGTAAATATCTCTCTTCATTCGCTTAGCCTTTAATTTTATATTTGAAAAAGGCTGGCTCTTAATTATTAAAACAGTTTATTGATTAATGTTTGACTAAAGTTTAACTTGTAAATTTAATAATATCTTTTTTGTAGTTATTTTCTCTACCGGTAATAGCCTTTTATTTAAATGGAAAAGTTGTGATAGACATGTTTTTTGCTTTGGGTGCTCTTCTAGTCACATATCATATGTTAGCGGATCTAGATCGAAGGAAGCAATTCAATTTTTTCAATGATATTATAACAAGATATTTGAGGTAAAAATTAAAATAATAATTAAATATTAAATATATATTAATATCAATAATTAAATATTATATAATTAGATAATAATTAAATATATTAAGATTATAAATTTAGCATCTAAAGAGTCATATCATATTGTGTGATTCTATTAAAATATATTTTGATTTATAAATTAATAGATTAACACCATCCTATGCCATAATAATCTTCTTCCATGCTTGGATTTTACCGCTTCTTGGTTCGGGACCCTTTTGGAAGCAAGAAATCGTACAAGAAGGCAAGGAATGTTCCACTAATTGGTGGGCAAATCTATTGTACATTAACAATTATGCAAAACCAACAGAAATGGTAAGATTTAAGATTAATTAAACATATACAGGTAAAGAATTTGTGAACATTATCTGTCTTTCTTTTTTGTTTTAGTGTATGTTTCAAACGTGGTATTTATCCGTCGATTTCCAGTTATTTATTCTTAGCCAATTTGTAATTTACGCATTTTGGTGTATGCCTCGTAAAATTGGATATCCTTTTCTCGGAATACTAACAATCATCAGCTGTGCTATACCGTTTTTCATAACATATTCATACGGTGTACCGCCTGTTTTTCTGTTTACGCTGCGGTAAGTTATGCATTTATTATTTACATATATTAGCGTGTTTCGTGAAATAGCGTATATATTTATAGCATTATATAAATAAAAAAATATATATATTTATTTATTTATTAAAAGATATACCTTTCATTAGATACAGAGATGAGTGTCTATATTTTTATATTTTATTAAATTATAATAATTCTTTTAGTGTGCAACACTTCAGCGATACACCGTATTTTGCGTCAAATTATATTCAGACGTATATGCGCTTTATTGCATATCTTGTTGGTATAACCGCGGGTGCAATACTTCACGATCATAGAGGAATAAAACGGGAAATATCGACAGTATGTTATATTATTTTTTATCGATATTTACTTTTGAATCAATTACACATGCCGATTCATCATATTTTATATTTTATAGTTCTGGTCGCATGTATTGGTCTTAATATTGCCTCTAACTATGGCTGTCACATTTCAATTGTGGACGCATAGATTTTTTATGCCATATTTCAAGGGGTCACCTTTAGAAGGCGGATTTTGTTCATTTTATCAGAAACTACTATTTGCTGTTTGCACTTGTGCTACAATAGTTGTACTATCCCTTGACAGTCGTTTAAGTATGTATATAATCGAAACAGTTTAATACTAATTAACCATAATTAACACTTTGTGAATTAAAAATGTTTAATTGTGTTGCATTTATAGTAAAGAAATATTATAAAAAATTAATAATTATAATCTCAAGTTGATTTAAAAAATTGCAATATTTATATATAATTTATAATAAAAATCATTAATTTTTTTCAAGACGATAAAAATACATATATTTAACATATTTTTAAAAATATAAATTATATATTTTTCACACAAAGTGTTGATATTAAAAGATTATTGTTTTATTTTAATTTTTTAATATATTTCTTTTTTAATAGCATTTTACCACAAATTTTTGACACCTAGTTGGGTCCAAATATTAGGAAAATTAACTTATGGAGTTTTCCTTGTCAGTGATATATTTCACATTTATAACAATGGACGAAGAAGAAATCCTAGGATGTTTTCAATTTATGATGTGGTACGTATATGAGAATTCTTTTCTATTTTATAAGGTTGCAATCGTATACTAATCGTGTTTTTTTTTGCATATTATCCATTTAAACAATAATCTTACAAATATAGCTGTTATTATATATATTTAGAAGAATTTTCTTCGTCTAGATATGGGATTCTATTCCAGACACAGTCTCTTCCTTTTTGGTTGCTTTAATTCTTACATTATGTGTCGAGATACCATTTAGAAAATTAACACAGGTATTTCTTCCTGGAAAAAAAACTGCCCCGCAAAAAAAGTAAATAAGTACTTATAATAAAAATACTTTCTGCGATTATTTCTGATTTTTAAATAGTATAATATATAAAGATGTATATGTATTATGTTACTATTAAACAGTTAAATGCTCTGATTAAATAATAAATTACTTACAAAATCTTATGTGTGATGTATAATCTAGTAAATATTTCTTGTACTCTAGCAATATTTCATTTTTTTGAAAACTTTTTCAATACATCAGGTTAAATCAGCTAATAATAAACTAGTTGCTGTTGTGTTTATTTCAATTTCTTATATATTTCTATTATAGACGGTCATCATCGCGTGTAATAAATAATAATTTAATTTTAATAATTTAAGATTTATATGTTCTATAAAATTAAAAGATCAAGAATATGTAATTGAAATTATATATATATTATATTAATAATATGAAATATATGTATATATTTTATATTATCGTGTAATATTTAATGCAATTTAAGGCATTCAATCGTGTTTTATGTAGAAGAATTTAATTGTATATGTCTGGCTAAAATTTTTTTCATATTATCTCATATATGTAATAATTTTTACTAAATGGATCAGCTTGGACAAATATATCGCACGAGCTGAAGTCAGCTGGCGAAAGCAAGACGCAATCAAATTTCCCTCCATTGCAGTGTTACCACATCACTTTGCTCGTATGGTTAAAAAAGACATTGCTGCCACACGCTTTATAGTCGCCTCTTGTATTTACGAGAACTACATTCTCAGCGGTTAGTTTTCACCGATATTGATATATTCTTTATCTGCTTATCTGGAAATTTGCATAAAAAATATTCGGTTGTGAGATCTCAGAGAGAGAGAGAAAGCTCTTCCAGAAAACTGTGACGCAGCACGCTTGGCGCATAGTGCACGACGACAGATCGTTGAACTCCAAATAACCGACGTGTTCAAGTAACCTTTTAACATTCGTGCTCTCGATACGTAAATATAAGATAGTTTCGAATTCACAAGTCGTTATTCGCGAGTGTGCAACGAATATATGGCATAGATATCGGACAGGATATAGGCACGTTACGAATGAATATTGTTCCTCGCAGAGTCGTACATAATGAATAAGGGACGATACAATTCTGTGCCTATAGTATGGTAAAAATTAATATATATATATATATTTCTTTTTTTTTCATTTATATGTACATTTATTCATCGATTCATACGAAGTCGCGTTTCTTTCGCAATAAGACGCGATTATTGTCGGATCGAGAATGTAATTTATCGAAAATTAAATAAATTCGAATTTTTTGGACACCGAAGGTGCCACACCGGTCGGGAGTCGAGACGCTCCTGCGCGATCGGACCCTGATTTGACTAGCGGCGCATCGTGACGGCGGAAGTGACGCGCGTCGCTTCGTTACGTTTACATTCTGTTCTCGACGTCGCGTTGTGCGAAGCCATTACCCTCGTCCGCGCTAAAGCATCGTGCCATATTTCCACTCGCGCCCTAAAATAGACAGCATTCTCGTAGTTTTAAGTGAAATATTATGAGAGTGAAGACCGAAATGGACGACGACGAAAAGGGGTGAGTAGCCGTTCTTGTTACATCGCGGCCGCGACCACTCGGTAGCCAGAGTTGCTCGCGGAAAAAGAGAACCGTGTCCCGAGTTGGCGGGGCCATCATTTTCGTCGCGCGAGAGCTCCATTTTCTCCTCACTCGACCATTTTTCCGCTCGATCCTTCTACTCTCGCCTTCCCGGTTCGATCCTCGTCGTTTCGATATCCTCGTTCCTGCCACCGAAAGCCCGAATAGGCCTTCGCCGAGACGAGAGAGATGCGCTGGCCTTTTCTCTCTCTCTCTCTCTCTCTCTCTCTCTCTCTCTCTCTCTCTCTCTCTCTCTCTCTCTCTCTCTCTCTTTCTCTCTTTTTTTTCCTCGTGATGATGCGTGACTCCACTTCGTGAGATTCGCCGGTTAGAGTTGACTCGGCATATTCGCGCCCTCCGGTTTCGTTCAATCTTGCTCCGAATCTTCTCTGAATAATATCGTGCGAAAATCTGGAGTCCCCTCCCCCTTTTCCCTCCCCTATATCACTCGCACATTCTTTTATGGCAGCATCGCGAAAGCGGTCTCGCTCGCGTTCGCAGGCTATTCGATTCTCTATTTTTACGCTCTAATTCCCGATAGATTAGGTGCTTGCTCGTCTCTGGAGGAGTTCTGTGCCTCTTGATTAAATGTTGATGTAATTAACATGTATGTAACGTAATATACATCTAGATATCTATTGAAGTGACTTTTGGGTTTGAGTTTTTAAAATAGTTGGCAGAGAGATGCAGATATCAATTGTAATTTTAATATTTGTATTCATTATTGATGTATTTTTGTTTCATATAAGCAGCGTATACATATATTTGTACTTTTTTCTTTTTTCAGGGAAGGTAACACACACACATTCGTTTTCAAAAATTATATTTGAAACTGAAAAATTTTGTTAAATAATATTTTTATTAAATTTTAGGATACACATGTATACATAAAATATGAAACATGCTTACTTTTTAAAATATTTATTTTTACATATTTATATTTGCGTGTGTGTATATATACATATATATCATATTTTGATTTAAATTATTACAGTTTTTTAATTGCTACATTCTATAAGATCTTTATACATTTATACAATAGATATATTTATTATTTAATATATATGAGTTTGAGAAAATGTAAAAATAAAGCCCATATATTCCTTTTTTTTTATTATTAATTACTATTAATTATTTCTTACAAAAGTTCAAATTAAAAATTAAATCAAGTCATATATTCTGTAAGAAAATTTTTGCTCTATAACCTCTGTAGCTTTGTAACGCTTTAGCTCTTTCTTTTTTGCCCTACAGTGCTATAGAGCTTATAGAGATGCAGCGTTAAAGAGCATTTTTACAGAATAGACCCATAAAACTTATTTCTCTTTATCTAAAAATATTTCCTTTTATGAAAAGATAAAAGTATTGAAAAATATGACTCAAGCTTCACAAAATATTTTTCTATCGAGATAAGCACTCAAATGAATTTCGAAGAGTTATAATGATATCATGCAGTTGTTATAGATTTACTCGTGTAGTGATTACTCTTTAAATTATGTAATGCATATATTAAAGAAATTCTTTCTTGTTTCAGTAAATTGTTCGTTGGTGGGTTATCATGGGAAACAACCCAAGAGAATCTCCAACGTTACTTTGGCCGTTATGGCGAAGTCATCGATTGCGTTGTTATGAAAAACAGCGAATCTGGGCGCAGTCGAGGTTTTGGATTTGTAACATTTAGCGATCCCGCTAATGTTTCTTTAGTTCTCCAAAATGGTCCTCATCAACTTGACGGACGTACGGTATGTAATGACGTTTTGATATAGATATAGATTTTTTTTTTTTTTTTTTTTTTTTTGGGGGAAAACATTTTCTCTGTAAACTAAATTTACAAAATAGATTGCTGAATAGCATATTTAATTGCAATTACACAAGATTAAGACAATTAAGATTATACATACATGAGTGTGAAAGTTAAATAAAACATGTTTTGTTGATGTTTTATATTACAGATTGATCCAAAACCATGTAATCCACGCACTCTTCAGAAGCCAAAACGTAGTGGTGGTTTTCCAAAAGTTTTTCTTGGTGGGTTGCCAAGTAATGTGACGGAGACTGACTTAAGGTCCTATTTCACCCGCTTTGGCAAAGTCATGGAAGTGGTTATAATGTACGATCAGGAGAAGAAGAAATCCAGAGGTAAGTGTAAATTGACTTTTATATCAAGATATGCTAATTGATACATTATGTTTGATGGTTTTCACATCATTATTTAAATATTTTTCTATTAGTATTACATATATTCGATTCTTTTTCTTTTTTGGTAGAAAATTATTTTGTGCTTTTTTAAACAAATATTAGTTTCAAATTGTGTTTTTTTCAATATTGTATATATTTTAAGAATAAATTGTGAAAACTATTGAACAATATATTAAAACAGCTATAGAATAAGTTAAACCTTTTCGTAATCTTTATAATATTATCAAACTTATAGTCAGAATTCTTGAATTCTTTTTTCTAGAAGAAATAACATATAAGAGATTCCATATTTATTTCATACATTCTAAATCTATAATAGATGTATTAAATTATATGTGTAACATAATTTAAAATAATTTTATTGTACACATATGCAGAATTAATATGAATGTGAAAGAAATTAAATATTTTTTGGTTAATTTTGGTTAATTAAAGATAATTTTGTAAAAGTACAAGCTTTTTTCATCAAAAATTCTGACTTTATTGCAGTACATTCATTATTATCGTATTATTATCGTATAATAAAAAGTGATATTAAGATCTCAATAAGAGTTAACAATTTTTAATATTTTAAGCAGTTTATTTTCTCTAATTGTAAGATTAAATAATACAATTTAAAATTATCTAATATTGCGCAATTATTTATGATATTCAGATTTAATTTTTCTTTTGTAATATATCTTGTTCTTTTGCGAGGATTACGTTACACGTTGTGATACTTTACATTAATTAAATAATGCAATTTATATATAATGCGTTTTGGCTAAGTTTTATTAAATATAAGGCTATCAAATTATGCTATTGTAAGTTATACATAGCTTAAGTTTGCTATGTAATTAGTAAGCGATCCCACTTTTGTTAGATATTATGCATTTAATATCGTGCTTTGAAATAATTCATTTATGTAATTATATTTTCATTTATAATTATTCATATATAGAGTTGTAATTATTTATATTAAATTTATAAAATATAGTCTAAAAGGAAAAAAGTAACGTATTAATAATATAAATAATATAATAATAATGTATTTTAAAATAAAACTAAACGAATAAATTTATATTTATAGCTGGAAACTATTGGCTAAGCATCACTATTGTACTTACAAATAAGGTTGTGACTAGTACTTTTGTTAGATTAGATACAAACATTTTCCAATTATTTTCAAATATTTTCCGGCTACATAATAGCTGTTTGTGTGTGTGTGGTGGTTGCATTCAAGAAGTTGACATTTGGCTTTGTGTATGTCTGCTTATTTTTCGGACTAAAATATTCTAATACTTTTATCGAGAAGCTTCTTAAAGTCAGCCATCATCAAAATTAGAAAGTATCTATCAAAATTAGAAAATAGAAAATATAAGCTATTAAATTTATTATCTTATAAAGAAGTGATACAACAAATGCATTCATTGTTTAATAATAATATATATTTTATTTGTCTGATAATGTACATTATATAATATTATGACATTTTATATTCAACATAAATTTCTCATGTTATCGACAGTGAATGCATTGAAAATGATTATTATAGTAACAGAATTTTTAATACACATACGCATGGATTATAAATTTAACACGAAATAATATTTAAGTTTAAATCTTTTTTTTTTATCAAAATTCTTATTATTTGCGGCTATTTATCAAAATTTTTGAATAATGTAGTTTATTTTAGATAATATTTATTATAAAGATTATAGATTATAGATTAAGAATTACAATTATCTCAGTTGTATAATGGTATTCATATTAATTACTAAAAATAAAAATAAAATTTTTAATTTTATAAGAAAAAATTGAGTACGTGTAACTTTCGAACTACATTATAAACATATTACAAAATATATATGTTATTATAGAGGTTTACATAATCTGGTACAATAATATATAATTTCTCGTATCGTAATTTTTCGCATTGTTTTAAATGTTTGTATCATTCAAAAAAATCTAATTAAAAAATCTAAGTTTAATTATAATGAAGAAAAAAGTCACAACGATATTTCTATCTTATTATAAGACATAATAAATTTGTTGAGAGGCGAGACAATGGACTCAGCCAATAGTTGTACGGCACTAAAATTTCTCTTTCTCAATTTCTTGTCTGTTTTTAACAGCTAGTCTTTTTTATAGAAATACATATATTAAATACATAAATTAATATTTTTTAACATACATAAATTAATATATTTTAACATTCTAAATTTATAAATGAATAAATTTCTAAAATAAATGAGAACAAAATTTTGTTTTGAATTGCATTGTATAATACTGTATTGATATATAACATGATGAGACATTATACACTCAATGTGGATTACTGAAAAATTTACATTGCGCAATATAAAAAGCGATTATTTTATTCAATAATATAAACGACAAAATTTATTACCGAATCAATATTATAAGACTGGACAATATAATTATCCTTTTGTGATTGCATATATTTTACACATTGTATTGTAAAAACTGCTTTCTCGCATTATTCTGGCGAGCATTTTTTTCATTATACTCTCTCACGTTTGGACGACAGGATTCGGCTTTCTCAGCTTCGAGGATGAAGAAGCAGTGGACAGATGCGTCGCGGAACATTTTGTCAACTTAAATGGAAAACAGGTATAACATACCAATACACCATCATCATGTAATCATGATGCTGCACAAGATCATATATTATCATGACATATGATCTTATGCAGTAAATAGAAAATAAGTATATGTATATGTACATTGTTAATATGTATTGTTTTCTTGAAATTAGAAATATTATATGTAGGAATTTTAGTCACATAAATTATTTATTCATTAATTACTATAATTACTATGATTAATTAATACGAATATTAGCATATATATAAAATCTATATATTGAATTGATAGGAAGATAACTAATTTTATAATTTGAATAGTATTAAGTGTGAACTGTTTTTAATATATTTATAATATAAGTATTGTTATTAAAACATGTTAATTTATGATATAAGTATACCGTTTAATTAATGACTTTCTATTTTATAGTTAGAATTAAATATTACTTTTATTTAAGAGATATGAACATTAATGTGCAGAATATTATATTAATTAATAGTAATTTATTAGCCTAAAACATATAATACTTCGTAAAGATAATTGTAAATGGTAATATATAATGCGCGTATACATATATTTTTAAATTTTATTTCAAAAATTTATTTTTAATGTAAATATAGAATCTTTTTATCGGTTTTGATAAAATAATCTGTACAATACACACACATTTACATGATATCTGTTCTTTTCAGGTTGAAATTAAACGCGCAGAACCACGGGACTCGTCAAGCAAAATGAACGATAGCCATCAGGGTCAGTGGGGCCCACCTCAACAGGGTGGCCCGCCGATGGGAATGGCCGGGAATATGGGGCCTATGGGTGGCCCTAACGGGCAAATGGGTGGCCCTATGATGGGAGGACCGATGGGTCCGCCTGGTAACATGATGCAACAATATCAGGGTTGGGGTACCAGTCCTCAAACCGGTGGATATGCAGGATATAGTACCCAGTATAATGCTCAAGGCTGGGGTGCGCCACCAGGACCGCCTCAGCAGCAACAAATCCCGCCGCCGCCACCGCATCAATGGGGTAGCAGCTATAATGTTCAACCTGCTGCAGCTACTCAGGGCTATGGAAGCTATGGTAATTTAGGAAAAAAATCCGAATATGTTTTCTCTCCTTCACTTTCACATTTTAAGTAAAGAATTTAATTAATTAATTAATTAATATTAATCTTTCAAGAATTTGATTGATTGATGCGTCGAAAAGTAATTCAACATTTTGCTCGATAAATTCAATAATAATATCTTGTTGAATGAGAGTTATACATATATATATATATATATATATATATATATATATTTTACAAAATTTTGATAATATATTTACAAAGAAAATCCGTTTCTCTCTCTATGTTTTTCCAATCTTTTTTGTTGATATAAAAATATTGACAATTGATATTTGAGCAAACAAGATAATCAAAGAGATTTTTATAAAAGAATTTATTATGTTCAACACATAATAATTTTCAATTTGTGTCAATTAGTAAATTAAAATTAAAAGGTCTTTATACATTAATTAATTAAAATTAAATTATTTAGAACTTCTAAACTTTTATGGCAAAATTGAAACACTATATTATGCTACATAAAATTATAGGACATAAATAGAAATTAGCAATATTATTGAAATATTCAGAAAATTATCTTATTTGTACAGTACAGGGTACATGAGAAAGTGAACGAGGTTGATATCAACTTTGCGTTGGAGAAATACAATGTGACTGATGTATATACGTAGTTAAAGCGCTACATTAAAAAGTTACAAATTTAATTTGATTTTTTCTAAATTATTAATCTCAAGTATCAACTTCGTTTATATCATGCTCAGGAATAGTAGCGATAAGGTCTTAGCTAAATATAACTTTAATCCTGTTCCACTCCCTTCCACCTCCATCCTGCTTGGAGAGGTTAGAAGAAGAAAGTAAAAGATAAGAACATGAGAAATCTACAATCGCAATATAATACGATTAATATGCACAATGCCCCCTGGAGGTTTATTTATTTTGAAAGAAAATACAGTAGGACAATTTTTACGCAAAGAAAGTTACAGTAATTATGTCAGTCCAGACTTATGTATTTTATTTATTATTATTCCATGACAAGTATAGATTGTAACTAATATAATAAAAGATAAGATAACAAGATACATAAATGTGTATGTATATATATATATATATATATATATATATATATATATAATGTATTTAAAAACTTGCGGATATTTTTTTATTTTCTAATGAATCGATTTTTGTAAGTTTTCTCGATTTTTCTTATTGTATATTTTTATAATTAATTATGTACATATATATATGTTTATAATTATGAAAAATATATATTGTAATTATAATTATTATACATTCTTTATTAATCTTAAATTTTGAATGAGACTTCAGCATTTAGTTTGGATTGACATAAAATATATTAAAACATAATACATATTTCGTATACATATTCGAAATATTGGACCTCATAATCTTATCTATGTTTATGCTTGATTCTCTTCAAGTTTAATCCTTTTTCACGTCTCTCTGTATTGAAGTTTACTTTCCCAGATTTTTATACAGATTCTGCTTTTACACTAAAACAGCATTTACAATTTTTTTCTACTTGTCTATAACATAAATTATCTCAAAGCACAAATTGCTGTGCTAAAAACAGTATGCTTGGTAGCGAATACTAACATTGGATATGATACTATGTTGTTTTCCATAGTCCATCCAATAAATATCATACTCATGTGTTATAAAATAAAAAGAAGCTACACATACACCCACACACACATATAAGCTATCATAATTAGATACCAGAATGTTGCACACAGCAGCATTTTCTGCGCAAAAGCAACTTTCACATACAATTATTATCATCATCTGTCTATCGCTTTCTTCTTCTTTTTCTTCTTCTTCTTCTTCTTCTTCTTCTTCTTCTTCTTCTTCTTTGTTCACACAATATTAAGAGAACCAAGCATGAACGTTTAAATCGTGCAAGAGATATTCTTACGCAACGCTGAAAAAAAAGACATATCTTAAGACACGTTTTTAACAAATTAGAGATAAAAATAATAATATAAATTAAAAGAGCGCTATAGAGCTATAAGAAAAGTGATTTGAGGTGTGACATGCGGTCGGTGACACGTGTTTTGTGTGGTTGATGATCGCAGGTGGGCCGGCGGCGGCCGCTTCAGGGGGCTACGGGCCCACGGCGGGTACTGGCGGGGCTGCGGGGGGTGGGCCCGGGGGTTCCTGGAGCTCCTGGAACATGCCACAGAATGGGCCCCCTCCTGGGACCCAGCCCCCACCCCAGCCCCCTCAGCCCAACTCCTCGCAGCCCAACTCCAACTCGAACCCCTCTGGCCCGCAGGGTGAGTCTTCAAGCTCAGTCAAACAACTCTCCTCTTTCCACCCTTTGGCATCGCAATTAGTTCCATTTGACCAAATTTTTGAACCTAGCTAAAGCAATATCTTTTTTTTTTTTTAGATCAATCTAATTTTATATGTCTAGTGCCTTCGGAAAGATTAATGCGCTTACAATGTATAGAATGTTTATCGCTATTTTTTTGTCCCTGATATATAATAGATTTTCTTCAGATCTCGCAACTGAGTTTTGCTAACTATGTGAATGATTTTTGTAAATACAATTTAACAATTGTGTTCGGATTAGTAATTTAACAATATTCTTAATAACAGAACAAATTGAATTTTTATAACATTACATTTGTTAACTTTTTTTAGATCTTTTATGCATAAAACATCTTGTGAATATATAGTACGATTTTGCTAGTAACTACATTAAAAGAAAGGTTGAAAAAAAATATAGTGCTTTTATACAAAAGGTCCTTACACCATGCCAGGCAACAGGCAATAAGAACAGAGAATAGAAAATATCCACCAATAGAAAAAACAGAATAGATATTATTACCTGCTCCTATTGGTGGTCATTTTCTGTTTCCTGTTCCTATTGCCTGTTGCCTGACATTGTCCAAGGGCCTAAATTATCAACATGTATAATCCTTTATTACAACGTCATAAAAATTACATTAGTATATTATGCTTAATTGAATTTCAGATAAATAGTGCACAGAAAATTTGATACATTTGACGCACAATGTGATATAGTTGGAGAGAGAGAGAGAGATTGAAGGAAGTAGAATAAAATTTATATTACGCATTCATATAAAATCAAATAATAGGGCTCGGAAATCACCGTATCTTACTTGAGACGTAATTTGACATTGTTTAGGAGATACAAAAGTGGAGGGAAAACGACGCGTAGATATTAGCTTCTGCTCGACGTTGAATTGTATAGGAAAAATGGGATATGCTTATTGTATATTGTTCAATCTTTGGGATCGAAAGCTACGGCTTGCTGTATATGCTTGACGCACTGTCGCTTGTCGCTATTTCTCCTCTGTATCTGCTTTATTATCTCATATATTTTAAATCGTTGGACAATATTATAGATTATAGATTATTACTTCAAGCATGAGAGACGATAATTTCTGAGCCGTAACGATAAATTACGAGTATCTTTTTTTTATATCCAGTAATCCTCACGTATCCCGATACTCCTTCCTTTGCAAATTTTTTACTCTGTTGGTTTTTTTTTTTTTTCATTTTTTTACGTTTAACTTTTTACATGTAGATGATCGAAAAGCATGTACCCTGCCAATACCTATTTATTGGGTATATATTTAACTACATTTATAATTGAAAGATTAGCATATTATATTAGACACATAACAGATTTAGAATAGAATTCTCAGAAGAACTTCTCTTCCAAGATCCGAGCATGTTATAAAACATAATAATCATTATATTATAAATATTAAAAAGTGTAAAAAGAATTAATATTTTATAATTATCATGTAGGATAGTAATCATATTCTCCGACCTTTTATTTTCTTTACCGTTGTCCTACCTAATTAATGACGAATTAATGTCTCCTCCATTAGCAATAATAAACATGATCATTATTAAAAATATTAATCATGACAAGCTATTGCGTTAAGTTATAAAAATAAACTTTATAATAAAAGAAAATAAGGTTATTACAACTGACATCAATTCGTCTTTGAGATCCTAAATATCAGTATATAATATTTTTAATATCTTCGCTTGTGTGTAATATATGTTTGTCTCACCTTAGTGCTTTTTATTGTTTACACACAAAAAAATATGTGTGTATTTAATCATATATAAAATATATATGAAATAAAACTTTTTAATTAATATAATATAAATTTATTTGGATTTTTGTGGAAAAATGCGAGTTATTTTTATATGTAAATGTTTTTTTTACAATATTTGTTATTTAAGATAAGTTTTGTTTACAAATAATAATTATCTGTGTGAATAAATGTATAAGAATTTGAGGAACTTAGATGTTACAGATACTGAAATAGTTTGTCTGCACAATTTATTATTATGCTAGATGATTGTAATGGTGTCTTTGATATAAAATGCATGTCATTATATAGTGATTATATGTCTTAAGCATATATTGTTTATTTATTGATTTAAAAATTGTAATTTTTCAGTAAGATTTATATATTTTACAAGTTGCTGGAAAATCTTTGATATTGTTATTATTTTACATTATGATTTTAAATTTTTATATAAAAATTAATATTTAGAAGAAATGAGATAATTAATTAATCGAATATGTATAAAGCAATACATGAATATCTTGATATTAAGGATAGCAAAATTAAATGTATATATATACGTTTATAATATTTTTTATATATATACTAGGTGAGATATTCTTTTTACACACAAATGTTTACAAAATTAAATTTTATTGTTTTCAATATTTACGAGGATATGTTGGTATAAATAATCTTTCTATTGTTTACTAGTATAATTTAATTATTTTTTTTATCATTATTAGGTGAGTCGACTAAAAACCTTATATATTTTTATTTCGTAATTTGTTGAATACAAATGGTACACACTTACATTATTTTTCTACGTAATCTCCATGGCGTGTAAGTGTTCCTGCGCTTCGGAAGTGCATGAATATCTCTAGAAGAAAATTTATTTACCTGAGAGCGTAGGCTTAGGTAAAGAGGTGAAGTTGGCGGCATGAATGTCTACGCTTTCAGGTAAAAGATTTTTTCTAGAAGTATCCATGCACTTCCGAAGCGTTGGGACACTTGTATTACACGCCATGGAGACTATGTAGAAAAATAATGTAAGTGTGTACCTTTTGTATTCAATAAATTACGTGATAAAAAATATTTGAGATTTTCAGTTGACTCACCTAATAAATTTTTTAGACTGCATTTAATTATAAGAACAAATTTTTTTTAAATAAGATGATTGCTATTGTTTTATACAAAAATATCAAGAGTATTATTAAATAGTAAAGATATTTAATTGTTTATATTTTAATTATAATATGATAGATATAGGAAAATAAGATAAATTTACATGTAGATAAAAAAAAATACATGTATTGGCATATTTACGTTTAAATAATAATACAAAAAAGTTTACGTAATATATCGTGAATTATATACTGAAAATAATTTGCTGTAGTATTCTTTGAAGCACACTTACATTTATAACTTATTTTATTTTCTTATATCATTTTTAAAAACCGCTAGAAATTAGCTCTTTTTTTAAACTTTTGGTTAGATGAACGTGATGATTTAATGTTACGAACGAATGTTCCAGGTGATATGTATTCGCGGCAGAACACCGGCTCAGGTGCGCCCGGGTCCAGCAGCAGTTCGGCTAAGACTCCGGATTACACTGGGTACTCTGCGTATAGTAATTACGCCGACACCACCTATCCTCAGCGTTCGTATCAAGGAGGAGAAAGCAACCAAGGTGGGTATGCCGCCAGCGCTCCTAAACCCGGTCAGCAAGGCTTTGATTTCAAAGAGTGGCCCACCTCATGACCATTTTAATTGACTCATGGTGGAGAGATGCGCTAAATGGCTTGGCCTTGCTCGTGGGTTATTTCTTACTTTATATTCAGGACAACTGCAAACTGTATTTGATCGTGAAATCTGCGCTATGATGAGACATTCCTTGCTGTTTTGCGTCACTTACCTATTTATCATGTGCATTAGGATTGTCATTATTTAGAAAAAAAAAAGTATCTGTTTAAGGAATTCCGCGCTATGTAACATATTTTTGTAGAAACTGTAAATTAGAGTTACGATTAGAGTTGTAAAGTACTTGCTGAAAAAGTTGCTAAAATTTGCAAGCGTAAAGGACGATAAAAGACGCAAAGAATGTCTCTTGTTCAAGCCAGTATGTCGTTTGCGAGCGGTCATACATAAATAAATATCTTTTTTGAGAATATCAAAATGCCAGCTTGGAAGACGGAAGCGTCAAGGAATAGAAGGGGTGTTTAGGCTCTTTCCAGATTTTTTTTTCTTTTTATTGATCGCTCGCGAGAACGGCCCATGATCTTTTCGGATAAAAAAAGAAGAAATAAATTTTCTTAAAGTTACATTGAATAAAATAGAACAAAACAGCTCGACAGAATTAGAATAGACACCCATGATGCAAGCGAAGTTTGTATGGCACTAGGATAGAAGGAAGAAAGTGCGATGTTAGAAGTATTCTAAGAATAATACACATAATATGAGCGAATTCTGTAGAAGAGTAAAATGAATGAGTAAAATAAAAGCGAGCGTAAAGAGTCAGAAATGCTAATTGTTTAATCGATAATGGCATTTATTACGGAGGTGAATAAGATCTCAAGTTGGAGAGGATTTCTTCTCAGAACAGGCACAAATTTCGATGCTTGTTCACCTCCCGATCGTTAACAGGCACTTCGGTAACACAAACGATAAGAATAAACGAAAGAAATATTTAAACTATAGTCTCCAATGGAAAGTCAGCGCGATGACTTGCACATTCGAGACACTCGTCCCTCCACGATCTTGTATTTATTAAATAGTTGTTATATCGGATAATTGAAGGAAAAAAAATTGATAACGAGAGTAATTAATCAGATAATTAAGTAAGATGATCACAGGCTGACCTACGACTATAGAGAATAGTGTAAAATATATAGATCATTTTAATATGGTGTATTGTATAATCTATATGAATCTTTACACTCAGCAGGATGCGGTTTTTGCGGGCGTCCTTTTTTACTTTTATGTCATATCACTAGTAGTATCTTAAAAATACGTATTTCTCTCTCAGTTCCTTTTTTCTACTCTTTCTTGTTTACGATAAATTCCTTAAATTAGTTTAGCGACTGCTTTCCTACTCTTCCAAATAATTTGGAAATAATATCAATGTGCGAAAGGGTGGGGATAATAAGAAAAAAAAAAAACAATCACAAATATTTTTACAAATTGTATTATAAGAACTTACGTGTGGTCGTCGGACTGGCTTCTGTTCGACCATACCATAATGCACGTGGAAACTGGTTTATTTTTTACCTCCGATTTATAATAGCTATTATTAGGCACGTTTAAGGCTACGATTATTATTGTTACTATTATATATAATTAATTCTATATTATTACTACTATATATAAAAATATTATTATACTCTTATCACTATTGCTATTGCTACTATTACAAGTACTACAATTGCACTATTACTATTACACTATTATTATTGTCGACGATAATTATGAAATATTGTACGATGATGTGCTTATAAGTGTTTAAATTTTAGATGATTAGAACAAGATCACTGATGGATATAAGGTGGAGGGAAGGGTATATTGTAATCGTGTGGATATATCTCGGTAGGGGACATTGACCTGAAAAGTTTACCTGATTAAATATATGACTTAATTATATTTACTCTGTAGGATTTACCATAGATCTAAACGAGGAATATTTCGGAAGAGTGCTCTCGAAATGCTCATGTTTAATTACCGAGCGGGTCGCGTTGTGTCTTATTTTGTCGATGATGACGAGTATTACGCTAATATATACATATAATTCACCAAGTAAATAGACTTTTTATCACATAAAGATATAATTAATAGATTACAGTTACAAAGAATCGCAATTTCGTTAAGTGTCGTAAATGTGATCTCATATAATGTAATTTATCATTGTCCATTTTTTTTTGTTTATCGAACAGTTTATGACAGTGTAAGATTTTATTATATCTTAAGTGCAAGATGATTGAATGTTATTTTTGGGGGGGGTTTTTTTTCCGTCTAATGTTCGTTTCGCGCCATTCATATATCATTTTAATGTTTGGTGTATATTCTGACAATAGTATTGAATATTATACATTTAAAGCTATAGTATATGCTAATTTTTTTATTACAATATTTATTATCGATATATCGATTGATATATCGAGTTCGAATATAAAGTCAATTTGCATTTGATTAGAAATCTTGTATAATAACTTGTTTTTCGTCTGCGAAAAATATATCGCGGAGGGAAAACCGGTATTGTACATATCGGATGAAGAGAAATGACGAGCGAAACGTTAACAAACGCGACTCGTGTAAACTTCTGGGATCAACGCAATAACACAATTAAACACGTAAAACGAAATGCGACTAGAGAGCTCAATCAAACAACCAATTTTACACATTAATTATTATAGTAAGAACAAACGAAACACATACAGATAACATATACACTTATGAACACGTACACACTTCGCAGATAAAAAAATTAATTAATTAATTTTTTGGTAGCATAAAACTGCTTGTTCAAGGTTTTATTTTAAGTGACATAAAAATGAATTATAATTACGACACACTTTCTGTCCAAATTTATTCTCTATATATTTATATATATGAAATACATCGCTATTATTTTTTGTTCTCTCTTACAGATTAGGTTTAAATAACGTGTTATTTATACGGTTTATAACAACGAAATGTTTTATCACTTTTTATTATTTTTTATCTGTAGTCTTTTATATATATATATATATATATATATATATATATATATATATAATATTATATAAATTAGCAATGAAAAACTTCAATCAATTATTATTTATTTAAATTTTTATTTACTTGTATTACAGAGAGATTACTCAAGACTTATTTAATTTTAAATGCATTATGAAATATATTATTCGGAACTAAATGTTAAATATAGACTATATATATTATCGAATATTATTATAAAATATAAAACTATAAAAAAATTATGAAAAACTATAAATAAATTTGTAAATAAAATACATAGTTGAAAAGTGGCAAAACATTTGGTTATTCGGGATTGTTAGGGTAAATAACCTGTTATTTAAACCTAATTTGCAAGAAAGGAAAATAATAGCGACGTGTCTAAAACAATTTATTTTATAAATTAACATCAATAAATAACGATGCAAAAGTAAGAAATAGTATATTAATTATTACTAATAATATTTCTTACTATTATCGATTTTTAACTAAAGTTAAAGCGTGAATTTTAAAGTCTAAATATGTGCGAGGTATTAAGGAAACGCGGTTACATTTAATTTGTACAGAACACGTAAATATAATCGATGCGTTTGTTGAAGATTGGTATATAAATGAATTAATTAATTTACAATATTAACGAGTCTCAGATGGATAAAATAAATTTAAATATTAGTGCGGGGACGGGAAGGGGAAAAAAAAAGAATTACAAAGATTTAATAGTTGCCTGTGGCGCGAAACTGTATATACATACATTTTAGACTATTACGATGGTACAATTTTTTTGAAAAATGCCTAATGGAATTTAATGGAAGACGTATAAAAAACGAAGGCAAGAGATGCTTAGAGAGCAGGGGGAGAATTCGCAAAGTTCATTTTATAAGTCGTGGTAAAAAAAAGTTCCGGAAAATGATAAAGGGGTATCCAAATGTCGCACAAAATGCATTACACTCTCAATAGAAAATTTACTCCGCTTATCGATAAAGACAGATTCTTGTTATTTAATTTATCGTCAAACGCGAACAGTATATCGTGATTGTGATAATGGATATCTTAAGATATTCATGATTGCTCGCTTGATCAGAAAGGCATGCACGGCGAACGCTCGTCTCATGATTATGTTTGGACCTTTTTACGGATCGGGAATTAAGAAGATGCAAGATCATTTTTAGCTAAAAGGGCAAGAATCTATTCGAATAATATTAACGATTACTCTCTAATTGTATAACAGATAATATATTTATATTTAAAACGCAATATTATTAGTATTTTTAAATATCGAGATGACGCATCTAATTAATGTAATAAGTAGCATAGAAAAGATATACTTTGATTCTCTAGCCGTTGTTACTATCTGCCTCATTCGCGGTTACGCGAACTGTACGGCTTGCTCTCAGGGTTGTTGTTGTTCTCTTTTTTTATTATTGTTTCTGCGAGAGAATTCTTTTTTCTTCCTCCCTATCTTAAGTTCATCTACTCTTACCGAGTCATATGTATTTATTTTTTTTGTCTTTTAAGCGGGCACTTACACGCTATTCATCAAATATTCCGTAAAGAGGCCCTAAGTTCAATATTGAAACATCTTTTACGCGATGCTTTCGACAATTTGTCATCCCTGTTTACATAGACTAAGGCATCTCATTTTTATTTTTTTTTCTTTTTTCTTCTAGAAAACGTATCTGAAAAGAAAATCAACGTATCTAACATCCGTTGAAGACCGTTATTTTGTATAATAATCACGATTTTGAGAAACGAGGAAAGAATGCCTCGAATTATCACTTTTTTCTAATGTTATTATTCTTTTATAAGTTTTTATTAAAAATTAAAAGTTAGATTATTCTATATGCTTTCACAACAAGAATAGATAAATTACAAATCGAATTTGCTTACTTTTCATTATCGATATATACATATATCTGAAATCACTTAATTTTTGATATAATTTATTATAACTTATGATGGCTAATGTAAGTGCACTGCCGATTATTAAAAAAAAACACATTTACACACGCTTCTTGTCTTTTATGTTAATGCCTCGTTTTTCAAGTCACGAAAATAAAAAATTTTACAATTACTTTTTACAAACAAACATATTTATATATGCCTCTCTGCGTTTTTCATGCATTTCGATGATTTCGTGTTGATTCATTTTTTACACGATTAATAGCGAAATATAATATAAAATAAAAAGGAAATAAATTACGAATATTACAGCCACTAACAATAAGTTAGGTCATTGTTTTTTTTTCTCTATTAACTTAATTAGATAATGCGCGTTGATCTTGTTTATTCTATCATTAAATGCATAGCATGCGGGTTAAGTTTTTGCAAGACACGTTAAGTATTTTTGATATTTAAATAAATGTCCTTAAATATATAAATATAATTCCCGGGGACGTCGCGAAATGTCTGTTTTAACGTTTAAGCGTATATTTTTACGTCCCGCACACTAAAGACTGGTCGTATAATTAAATATTACACTTAACTACTCTTATTATTCGTAATCTATTGTGAAAAAACACTTTTTATTGATACACATGAGTTTCTCCTGCCGTTTTTAACTATTAGTATATGTCTTATAATTAGTTGATAACATATGACGATGTGTAATTATTGGCTATTGCATTTTTATCAAGCGATTATTAACCCTTGAAATCGAGAACACCGCGCAGTTCCTCTTCTTTATTATTTATAATACGATTGCATCACAAAATAAGTGAGACCAACAGATAGAAAGATTTTTTTCTTTCAAAACTGTGTAAGATCTATCGAAGAACGAACATCATTGTGTCGCGATAATACCGAATTTTAATTGAGAAAGAAGAAAGAATACATTCGTAGCGCTGTTATCAAATCTAAACTTTTTGTTACATTGTTTCGGGCGATTAATCGACAAATCATTTTAATATTCGTTTTCGTACAGAATCAAAAGCAAAACTCGACATATGATTTTCCTTTTAAAATTTTGATGAAATTTTCATTAACTTTCTTTTTCTTCAATCATATTAAGACGATACGCGAGGTCGGATAATAAAGAAGAGGTCGCCGGTATATTGTACTCAGATGTGATAATCGCCCGTGCGTGTTGGGCGCGAGTATAAGGCAGTAAGAATAATAATTTCAAATCGAATTAATATAAGAAAAATATAAATGTGTTACCCACACACACATACACACAAGATATTCTAAATTACGTTTATATAGAAGCAGTTAAGGTATTAAATTATAATTACAAAGTGATTTTCTCCTATGAGTCTGATAGAGCAAGGTAATCATTGTCTTAAACAAATATAAGTAATGTGAAAACACAATGTAGGAATTTAAACAAGTGAGTTTTTCATATAAGGGAAATTCTAAAATATATATTTATGTTAAGATTTGCACAGTGAGCAAAAGATATTTCAATATTACGAGAGGAAAGAAGAAGGAGGGAAGGATGGATAAAGTCGATTAGCGGGATAAGATACATACAGATATATTTATCATATACACTATTCTTTTACACACATACACAAACACACATACACAAATCCGTAAATACACACAGTAAGAAGTGAGTATATCGGGAGAGTGATTAGCGATTTTTGATAAAGACCACGAGTGCATTAGCGAATTGGACAAATTAGCTAGAAGATGAAATAATTAAATAAAGTTCTATAAAACGTGTAATTATTTTGATCATCAAATCTCGAAACATATGATCGAGAGATTAATGATTCTCAGACACTACTAGATCGTTATTTGAAAAAAAAGCTAAAAAAGGGGAAAATAATATAAAGTTGAATATTTTTAATTTGTTGAACGCGGAGGAAACATCAACGCTACCGTTTACTTCGCTCGAGAACGACCGAAAGGTTATTTCGATTTTAGTGGAATGGAAAATTCCTACAGTCGTTGAGATGCTTTAAAATAATAATATCTCGCACATGGTACGATGAGAGAATCGATCGATCTACTTTTATCATATTTTAGTGTGAAGTAATAAGGTAATAGACGTAAAGTTGATAATGATTGTAACGATAATAAATGAAATTATTAATAACATGACCTGTATACTTGTAAACTTTTAGCATTGTATTGGTAAGGTCGTGTGTCCCCTTACGAGCTATAAACGTGAATAGAATAAAATAGAGAATAAAAAAAAATGAGAAAAATTTATGATAGTAAGTTTAGTAGTATCACAACACTGTGCCGCATTTGGCTCTTTGCATATGCGATATGCGATTTTCTGGAAAAAAAAAATATGATGGGTATCTTATAACGCTCATTTCGAATAATAAGAATATAGTTGTTAAATGACATCTTTACGCTCGCGCGCTTTCTATCCGTCTTATTCCTAGTGCCCCAAATTTAATGTCTCTTTGTGTTGAGAGAGGATGTTCGATTTTCCACTTCGACATTGCAACGAAATATTGCTCTAAAATATTGCTCCAAAAAATTAGTATATCTGATGAATAATGAATTAAACTATTCTGACTAAAAATCGCTGAGTTGCATAAGCAGTAAATCTAGAAACATTCCGCACAAGGAAGATTCACGTTTGCGATGAAAAAAATATTCCACCAATATTTATTTATCAGTTTATTCCACTGCGGAAAAAAACTTGGTACATCTATAATACGCAAATATATAATTTTTCAGATATTACTGATTTTATTATATGAAATAAAATATTTAAATATTAATCTCTAGTCGCAATTTCGGACGAAAGTCTCAAGTCGCGTAAATAATACATTATCGGACCATCAATGTTTATATTTTAAGCTATACAATTAACCTTTAAATTAAAATTAAAATTATTATTTAAATAAATTTTATTATCTAAATAAATTTTATTATCTAAATAAAAAATTAAAAGTACTTATCAAAAAGATTTATTTTTTTGTTTAATATTTTCTTGTTTAAAAAGTGTTTTTATCTTGTTTTGTTTTTTTCCTTTTTGCGTGCCACGACTGCTAGACTACAGTTTTGGCGAGTTTATCTTATTTTTACCTTGTTTTTTAACAAGAATTGTTGTGTAAAAAATATTTGAGATTTAGAAAAGCTTTAATGTTTTTGAAAGCTGTGGGAGTTTCTTGAATTATTTTAAAACTTCTGTAAGTTTTTATATTTAAAATAAAATTTTTGTATTTAATTAGAGCTAAAAAGCTTAATAATAATTGATTATAAGATTCTCATGAGATTTAAAGTCGGACATCCTTCGAACAACACTTAGATGTACGTTCCAGGCCAAAGCGCATGGTCTCTATTTAAATTTCTTTTTTGCAAGAAAAAAGCCAAAATTGAAAAACAGGATAGGATAAAAAGAGAGGAAGGAAGGATGTAGAAGCTTGAAGTGAAGAGAGAAAGAGAGAAAGAAAGAAAGAAAGAGAGAAAGAAAGAAAGAAAGAGAGAAAGAAAGAAAGAAAGAGAGAGAGAGGGGGGGGAGAAAGAGAGAGGGGGGGGGGAGAGAGAGAGAGAGAGAGAGAGAGAGAGAGAGAGAGAGAGAGAGAGAGAGAGAGAGAGAGAGAGAGAGAGAGAGAGAGAGAGAGAGAGAGAGAGAGAGAGAGAGAGAGAGAGAGAGAGAGAGAGAGAGAGAGAGAGAATGAGCGAGAGAGAGAGAGAGAGAAAGAGTGAGGATTAAAAAACAAATAAGAGTTATTTAAAAGCATAATTTTTTCGTCGCACTTGTATTAATGATAACTATGATTACTGAATGCTGAATAATCAACATAAAAATTATGTTGATAAGAACACATATTTACATGCTATACTCTATCATGTATCTATATATATTCATTATGACATATGTGTATGTACACGCACTCGTATGTCAGTTCGTGTAAATGTATACCTTTAAAAATATATGCGTATTTCGGTAAGGGTTATAAGTATTTTTTTAAAGGTATGTACATTGTATGCACGATTATTTGTGCACGCGTATGTTCGACATACATATACATATATGTATACCACACACAGGTGGATACATATATATATATATATATATACATATATATAATATTTAAATACATACACAGTCTCACCACATACCAAATACATACACTATCCTTTTCTTTTCGTTTGTTGAAAAGAAGAATAAACGAAATGTTATCGATGCTGTTGTCGGAGTAATGTTGGTTGCAAGAATATTTCTCGTCAATCGTTGTAGAAATAAGGTTTAGGCTATTCGATGACGTTATACGATCAATGCGGATCGATATAATATGCATAAATCGAGACTGACGCTTTCAACTTGCTTAATCGTAGACGATTATTCTTATTTAATTATGGAAATACAAGATAGATGGGTGTTGATTTGAAATTGAGATTTTAGTGAATGTGTGCGTAGGATAAAATGCGTATATAGAAGAATACACAAATATAGAGAAAGAGAATTATCGATCTCTTGTTAGGGAAGTTGGATCCATCTGTCGTTTTTTCTCCATCTTTACACAATGAATCATGCGTCCAAGATATTTCTTGCAACTGAGACTACTGAAGTTTGAGACAGTAGAAGGAACGGTGACGTATGATATTTGGAAGGAACAATCGACAATTTGCCATTGTCTATTACAAACATCATTTCCTTTAGCATCTCGCGATATTATTATACTTGACACGTCACATTTGCGATCGCGTCGCGTAAACCGCGAGAAGAGATTGGTGTGTGTATATATTTATATCCCAATCGATCTGTCAGGGTGTATTCTAAGCAAAACTCGAAAGTAAATTCCTAAAGCAGTCGGAAAGTCTTAGTAACATGCAGTTAATCCGTTCTCTTAAGTAAGCCAGTCTCTAAGTCACTTGGGACCCGAAAAGAAACACTTTCTTGTTTAAGTACTAGTTAATTAATTAATAGTAACTCTTAGAGGTATCACAGGGCCGAGTGGGAGTATCACGTGTAACACAATATTCGATTCCGTTTGAATGAATAAATAATTAAGTCTGGCACACACGCGCGTTTACTTACGTAACACACATTGCCAGGACGTAACAATAGATCGATGTAAAGCATAAACTAGTTGTAATTCTACTAATTGACGAAAGAACTGACTGCGCGACGAGGGTTTCATATAATTAATGGATTTATATTTAATTAGACTTTGGTTACATATGCATATATATATATATATATATATACATATATACTATATATGAACTTATATTCGAAGATAGAGATATGATACGTGTAAATTTTATTCTACGATACATAGAATATGTCAAAAATGCGCGATGATAGATCGAATAATGCATTTCACAGCTTAATAAGAGAGAGGATAAACGAAAATTTGTGTGAATCAATAATTTATCTTTCGTATAGAACGTTATGGTTAACGTTAGCTGGTACATTCAATCTGTAATTAGATCGCTATGGGAACTTAATTAAGGAACTACTACTAATGGCTAATTAAATGACCAATCGCGATCATATGTGTGCGAACAAGAGTTCTATATTACCGTACAATGGTTGGCAACTCTTTAAATCTTTAATAATATCAATATATTTTAATAATAATGTATGACGTTTCTCTAAAATAAATTTTATACACACAATACATATTTATTCTAATGTTATTATATAAAATGTTTTTCCAAATTTTTGTTTTATTTAATGTTACAGATAAACACACTTTAGGTACACACATTTGAGCCAATTTTTTCAGGAATTGTTGATCCCAAACTTCGAAATTGCAGATGAACTTTTATGGCAAAAGGTATCATAAAGTTTTTGTCAGAGATGTAGCAAATCTGTGCGTTAAATATAATTTCTTATACGTATAAGATCTAAGCGAGCCCAAAATGTCGATGTTGATGCGTAAACAATTTTTTCTTTTTTTTTTTTTAAATTTAAATCAGATCATTGGGATGTTTCAATCATTTATTTTAGATTTTTTAGTGTCCTAAATGTTATAAAATGTTTTCAATTATTTGAATATAATTTTGTATTGTTTATGCACATTTTGATTCGTATTGGTCTTGTTTGCATTGACGTTGCTTTTAAATCAATGAGCTATAAATTTGTAATGCAAGTGTTTTCAAATATTTTATTTCTATTTTTTATGAATAAATTGACTTATATTTATAAATGTGTGTATTTAATTACTTTTTAGTTTTAATTCGTAGTTGTAAAGTTTATAACAGTGTTGCCAACCATTCATCTAGCTCGCTAATATGTCGAACCTTTTGCATTTAAACGAAAAATTCTTTACACTTGTGATTCGGACGCGACGCAAATGTGACATACGAAAAATCGAAATACACACATACATCGTCTTCGTAGACGCTTTTAAGGTGGCGCATATATGTACGGGAAGATTTATATACAAGCAACGCTTGGAGAACTTTACTGATTAGGATATCGCGTTTTCTCCTATTATTGATGGGATCGTACACATCATTTATTAAGCAAACAATGGCGGATACATTAAGCCGAACTACACTGACAATGAGTATATAAATAGTATTTACGAATCTGTATGCGCATGTAACTAATTAGATAACTGTTCGTATTTTAACGTAATATTTAATGTTTGATGTTTTCATTCATCACACACGCATTACTATACGCGTGTACGTTAACATAGAGAAATAATCACAGTGGAGATAACTGTGTGTTATATCGATTGACCCAGCGAGCCTAGGGTCGGTTGGTGGTTGGAACGCATTTTCGGATATCGTGTATAGTGCGCCTTGCGTTCGCTTCTTTTTGCTTGTCAAAATTTGGTTTGTCAAAATTTTTCTCATCCGAGAAGCAGCTTGAAAAATTCGTCAAATAGGAGAATAGTTGGCAGTCGATATCAAAACGGTTCGCATTGCAATCTTGGGGTTTAATTATCCACTACGGTGTAACAATTATTTTGAATTGCGAGATAGAAAGATTTATACAGTTTGCTCATTCCAGAATTTCGGTTTCGTCGAAACGGAAGAAGAAACTAGATTCCGATCGCTCGTAAAGCCGAAATTACTATTAGCTCTTAATTTTTCCGTTTAATACAGAGCAGATACGCTATAGAGTTATTTAGTTTAACGCATTATTTCGCCGAGTAAAATACGTCCAACGACCACTGCCCTTCGTGGAGACACAAGAGCGGTGGCCCTTTCCGTGTCTGGTGCTTCTTTTTTGATCAGGACTAACCAGGAGGGTCATCGCGAAGCATAATATGACAAGTAGTCAGCGTATTTTATCGAGCTGAATAAGAGAAAAATCATTAATAACAATCGCGCGCGTTTGCTGTTTCTCCTCGCGAGTCGTGTGCTCGTGCGCTTCAACTCGATTTGGAAATATTGCCGTGACACTTAGGCTTAGGATAAAAAAAGCGGAAAAACAAAACCTTATTAAAAGATAAAAGAAGTGTCAAAGAGAGTACTGCTACAATTATCACTAATTAACTATTAACTATTAACGCGTTAGTATCACTTAAAATGAGAGGACGGAAGGATAAGAGAGAGATAAATAAAGAAAACTGTACTGATGTTATTAATTTCTATTTGTAATTAATTAATTAATTAATTGTCATCAGCCATGGCTTTACTATTTGCTTAATAAAATACTATATTGACAGCTTCTCGAGGCTACGGAATAATGAGGCGCGTGTGACGGAGTGAGGGGTAGCTTAGATTTAATAAAGTGGGCGTGTTTAAAACGTAACTAGGATCGATCAATGGGAGTGAGAAATTAATTGGTATCGTTATACGCTGTAAGAATTATGTGCAGCCGAATGTTGTGTGGGTATACCGTGTGAAACGAGTTGGGTGCGATAAAGATTTGGATTCGGTTAGGTAGATAAATAGACGTATCTGGAATAAGACTGGGAATTAATTAAATCACATCCTCGGAGTAATTAATTAGGGAAGCTGGCTGTAAGGTCATAAACGACTGTTCGCGTTTATTGTTATTAATAGTTAATGGGCTATCTCTATAATGTCTTACGGTCTAGTTTACTCGATAAATGGACAAAAAAAAGTTGTTTAAATAAACTCGTTACCTCCGCCTAAGGATGATAGCTGTTACGAAAAAGCAATCGTAAGGTTAACTGGGTAAGGCCGAAATCATGTTAAAATAATAACGAGGATAGAAAGTACACACCGAAAGTGCTACACACACATCTCTTTTTTTCGGACGATATGTAACGCGAAATAATTACGGAGAGAGAGAGAGAGAGAGAGAGAGAGAGAGAGAGAGAGAGAGAGAGAGAGAGAGAGGATAAATGTGAAAAAAATTTCTCTTTTTCCTCAATCAACGATTGATCAATTAATTATTTTCTTCGAGTGCGGTTCTCGACATTGCATCACGTTGCGATTGATGACGACTTTAAATATTTAGCTATAGTAATGTTGAAACAACTAATTTTTTTTTAATTTTGCAAGCACACTTAAAGCAAATACTAAAAATAAATTGCTCTAGCTACGCGTGAAACAAAGTTAACCGCTTATTTTTATTCTCTCACACCGATACGAACATTATTTCGATATTCGCATGGGCTCTTTTTGAAATCGTGTCTTAAAATCGACGACGTTAGACAGACGTCGCGATCAGGGGTGACAGAAGAAGACAGATGGGATGAAAGATGAATGAATGTGGAAACTTGGGCGAGACGTCATAGGAGTAAATCGATATAATTATTGATTAAGGGATAAGTTGTGTACAAATGTATTATAAATTAACGATTATATATCTCAGAGTACCTTAACGCAGAAAGGAAAAAAAATAATTAATGAAACTCACTTGACTCGTTTTAATTATCATAAACACAATATTATATATATAGAGACCCATCGTCCCGCTTCTTTCGACAGCGCGGGCGAGGGAGAGTACGGCGCATAGGGTCAATAATTAAGGGTATCGATTATTATCTAATTAATTAATTAAACTTGTAACTTTCGAAATAAGGCCGTTGTAGACAAGTATTAAAATAGGAAAAGTGAAATATTTTTAATGAAACAACAAATGCCAACCATTGTGTTCTCGTGAGAATCATAATTATTCTGTAATTCTTAAGTAAAACAAAAAAGGAAAGCGTATCTAAGTCGTTGATTATATAAGTCGTTGTAATTTAATTCTTTTGTTAGAGAGCAAGATGACGGGAGAAAGTAAAGTGGGATATATGATAAATCACAGGCAGAACGAAA
The DNA here is from genome assembly GCF_030444845.1 of Prenolepis imparis. Classification (NCBI taxonomy): domain Eukaryota; kingdom Metazoa; phylum Arthropoda; class Insecta; order Hymenoptera; family Formicidae; genus Prenolepis; species Prenolepis imparis. Next base: position 16,377,501 of record NW_028141166.1, on the reverse strand, counting down.
CGCGCGAATGAAATGAATAGTCGTGCGTGTGAAACAAAAGAATGTTACCGAGTGATTGACGAGATTTTAACGATTATGAATTGATAAGTGCGATGATTGAGTGACTGATGATGTGCGAAGGATTGGAAGAATCGAATAAATTTTTTTTTTTTTAACGAGTCTTTGATATAAAAATTTATTAAAAAATTAATAAATAAAATTATTTATGAGATTTAATTAATTGATATTGTATCATTATCAACTCTTGTTTTATTATTTTTATTAAAATAAAAAATCGGATCAATATTTTCATCGATTCAAATCTTTTCACGTAAAAAAAAAAAAAAAAAAAAAAAAAAAACTGAAAATTGTAATTACAAGTTTGTAATTCCATCATGTCGATTATTTGAGATTTTGATAATGAGGATAATGGATAATTTAAGAAAGAGTATATAATTAAAAAAAGACGTATAAATCCAATTTCTCGAACAGAAAAGTCGGTATGGAAGAATCATTATTGAGAAAAAGAAGGAGCAAAAGGGCTGTATGATTGCATGAATGATTACGAGATGACGAGTCAGCATGAACGTAAATATTCGACGTTAACAACCAAACGACAGACACATTTATATATATACACACTGAGAGAGACGCTCACACGTACATACTTTCTAGTAATACAGGAGCATAGATTGTACGGTGTACAAGTGGCGCGTGAAATCACGCGCGTCAAATCAGGTTTAAGGTTTGCCAAATCTTACTAAGTAAAAACCACGCGAAACAGAGTAAAGTTTATTAAGCTGCATTACGTATAGTATGTAGGAAGTATTTGCATTAAAGGAAAAAAAAAAAAAAACATAGCTAAAAACCGTTAGTGCTTATTAAAACGAAGATGTGATGAAGAGTGCCGGCGCAATATTTCCAAATCGACGCCCCTCGAACCTGCCGTTCGTCGGAAGGAATATCACCTTCCAATCTCGAACGAAAGAGAAAAGAAAATTGCGATCACAAATCAAACAGAAAAACAGATCCTCGATCATTATTGCATTTCTCTCGCGATCGTGTCTTTGTGTATCTATTTTTCTTTTCGCCACATATCTTTTTGTCGACAAATGCAACATATTTCGTAGGTTCGTAGAGGGCATGTGCGTGACGGTAGTCGTCAAGAGAGGGACAAGGAACGGTCGTTAAATCGAACTCGACTGTGTCAGGACATTAGCATCCTGTGTGTAGGCAAGAACACTACGAGAGCGAGAGAATGGAGGAAGAGATAGAGGTGGATTGGTGTAATTAAAAAGTAATTAACGATCGTTATCTAATTTTAGCGATGTTATCTCTGACTCGATGTATGAGGGAGAGACCGGCGGAGGATTGATGTGGACGAACGACAAATGAAGGGAGTTCTTAGAGTACACAGAATTTTAATTAATTTTAAAAATATTTCTGCAAAATCCTCATATACGCCATCGTATTCAGAGTGATATAGATATTGTAGACATATGAGCGGTAAAAATATCGAGCGCGAGTGACTTAAATGGGACGGTAGTGGAAAGAATATGTTACGTGATATAATAATAAAATCGCAGAGTAAAATAAAAACGAGTTATTAAGTGAGTCGCGCGTATCAAAATATACATAGATCAGACACGAGCAGGAATTTGAAGCGTCGAGAGGGATGTGCAGAAATGTCGATGTCAGTATGAAACAGGTACTTGAAAAAGTAGATCACATTGATGATTGATATAGATTAGATTCGGGTTAGGGATAAAAGGATCGATGGGTGCATTTGGAAGAGTTGAAGATGGAATGATTAGGCGAAAAAGTGTGAATCAAAGATTGGAACACGTACTCGAGGGAAAGGTGTGCGAGAAAAACATGTGCATTCGTCTCTTTTTACAATCACGGCGAATCTTTGATGTAGTTTCGATAGAGGGGTATCAATCAGGTCGATATAATCGTTAAAGGTGATAGGGTGATTTCAGAGCAGGAGAAGATGTCGACTCGTTCCGCTGATTTCCTCTCGTTGTTCCCTTTTGTTTTTCACACATGCCGACATACGCTTGCCGAGGAAAGTTAAGAAACAAGTAAATTTACTCACGAATTGTTTAATATTTTTATCCATATTTTATCCATCTGCAATTGATTGTATCAAGTATAAGAAATATATTTATTTTACGCGATACGTATATATTTCTTATATCAATTAATTGCATACACGTAATTGAGTAAATAACACATAACAATTCATGAGCAACTTGTTTTTTAATTTTTTTTTCGGTAAATAAGTACAAACAACCACACATATACACATACATACCACGTTTCATACATAGATCGACAAATACATGTTTTTATCACACGCTATACATCATACGAGTACGTCATACACCATAAGCTCTTACTTCCTCCTCCCACTCTCGACGACACATAAAATAACAGTACTATTATGATAGTTACTGTATACTACTTATTATTACCGCTATTACTATTACGACTATTACAATTACTACTTATATTATTATTATTATGATTATTATTACTGCTATTATTATTATTATTATTATTCTTCATTGAATACACACACACATATATAAATATATATATATATATTAATATACTTAATGGTGTTTCTAGTGGATTAATTGATTAATTGATACTTAAGATATATTAATAATATTAATATAATGATATATAATATTATATATATATATAAATCTATATACATATATATATAATGATATAATGATGATAAGTTGATATGCTGATTATTATGATATAATATAGAGAAAAGAATGGATCATTATTCGTAAAAATACACTCTGGTATAGATTATGAGGAATGATTAAATAGAAAATGATATTGATGAAAAAAAAAAGAGTTTTATCAATCGCATATTATCAATCGAATTAATTTCGATCCCTTCACTTAAATTAGATCGTATCTTACGTAATTACTTATAATTTATTATTTTCCTATCATGCGCTTGAAAGACTTAAAACACTGCACAGCATAAATATTTTTATTCTCAGTGGCGATTATATCATATATTAGAATATATTTAGAAGTTATATTATCGCGGGATGTTGTGTGTGAGTGCCAGTGCGCGATTAGATCGAGTAAATCTTCTTTCTTAGGCATCTTTTTTTTTTTTTTTTTTTCATAAGAAACATATTATTAATGTGCGAATGACAGCAAGCATGAGAGAGCGCGGGAGAAAAGAGATTACATGAGTTTGCTTAGAATCTTGATTGCAATCATGATGCACCTGTCCGCCGATCAATTTCGTCGATCGCCCCGAATCGGTGCGGTCGGCATCGATATGCGAGGTGACCTTCTACTTTCTTTTTGCCGCTTCTGTTTTGCAATTACCTCATGCATTGCGATTTCCACTGTGCATACGTGATCGTGCGCGCAAACGAAAAATGTCACCCTCAATCTTGTGCGGAGGATATCTCATTAAGAAAGTGATATCTCCATAATAAGAATTTAAATTTGACATGAATTTTTTAGCACGTGCTTTTTAAATTGAAAAAAATTTCTGCATTCATACTGCGGCAATTTTCGTATGCACGGTGTTTCTATCATTAACGAGAACAAAATTATAGAGGTGGTCCACTGTTAAAAAAATGTTGAAATTGAACGAATTTTTGGGGGGGATTTTTTTGTTGATTCAGAACGTATCCGAAACGGTGGAGAGAAGTTTTAAATTGGTGCAGTGTTTTATGCGCGTCCCACTATATCCCGCCATGTTCTTTCGAATCTGAGACGTGCAATTTTATAGTGAGAATAGCTCTTATATTGTAAATATAATTATAATCTATCTTAACGATGAGATTTCTTTCGCGTTTTTTAAATTGCAACGATGTCTTTCGTATTTTTTTTTAAATTGCAGAAAGTCTCAATTTCGAGTTGGCTTGGTATTGACATGTGTATGTCAGTACTTTTATATTTATGTGTGTTTAAAGATAATTAATTTACATACAGGAAAGTTACAGTTACGTAATTGAAATAAGTTTTTAGTTTTTTAACTCCGTAATATAAAAATGTTTGTATCATTTTAATCTTTAGTGCTGACATGACTATAAATCGAAGCTTAATCTCTAAGTATATCGTAAAACTTAACCCATTAACCGGGCAGGCAATTAAAACATTTATCTGACGTCCGTAATTTTAATATATGTGTAATTTTCATACATTAGAATAATATAGTTTCATATATTAGTATATAGATATAATCTATACGTATATATAGATGTAGATATACGTATGTAAATTACCGTCTCAAGGCCGTTTAACAGTGAATCGATATCAAAATGGCACGAAGATAATTTCAGTTGAATAAAATCACAATAAATTTTTCGATAATACGATGTATGTATTATCTAAAAATTTATAATCCATACGAGTTATTTAATACAATGACACAATCTGTATATTATATCGTGTGTGGTGCTTTTAAATTACCTTCGCGTCATAATATACTTAATCGATAAATAATATATAATTATATTTAAACAATAATTTTAGATAAGACTTAGATTAATAACGAATATATAATATATATATATACATAGTATAGTGTAAATGTTATGCAAACAAAAACTCGGTTAAAGGGTTAAATTAGGAGCTTCGAGAGACCGTGTTCAGCTACTTGGAGTAAGACCGTTCTCAAAGAGAAAAACGAATCTTTCTCTCTCTCCTTTAATTCCTTTTTTCTCATCTCGTACTACCCTTGACTGTTGCGAATCTTACTCGGTGCTCCTCGAGAGAAAGTGGCACTCGAGAGAGAAAAGATGAAACGAGCTTTAACGATCTCTCCTTCCTTTTTCTCCCGCAGACGCCCTCCCGATCCCTAAATTCAAAAACGTCGAAACCGGAAGTCCGACCTTCGTACCTAATGGAGACGCAGCCCCGGGTCCCCAACGATTCTCCTTGACCCAACACACGAATTACCATCCCTATAGACGCTAAAAAACACCGATGTCCAAACGGCCGAGAGAAACGCAGAAACGAGAGAAATAAGTTTCATAAGTGCGCGAATGGACGCGAGAAAGAGAAAAAGAGAGTGATAGAGAGCGAGAGAATGGATGCAAATAACGCTTGTAACTTCCGGCCGGAATCTCTACACGGGTATTACATATATGATTATATATTACCATTTGTTAATTTTATAAAACGGTGACTTTTTTGAGCTCGTTTCCAGCAATCGAGATTAGCGCGCAGTAAGATTACTAAATAAGGATTATTAAATTAGTCTAGAATGAATGCGCTCGCGCGCGGTTTATATAGTAAGATTAGCTAAGCCACCGTCTAATGTTAGCTGTACGATTTCATTATTAAGCTAACATTAAATTTTATCATTTAACCTTTAGAGTGTAGTAGCTTTTTGTATTAAGTCCTAAAATATGTCTCACTTTTTTATGGATATACATGTGTTAGCTTTAATCGTGATAATGTCTCTATAAATTGTCTTAAGGAATTAACAGTTAAAAATAATTAAAAAGTATAATATAAGTAATTAAAAAAGATAAAAACATAAGATATATCCATTTAACGCTCTTCAATTGCAAATATTATAAGTTAGCAAATTTACGACTAATATATCGTGAACATATTTATTTCGATATTTGACGAAAGAAATATAGAAAACTCGGCTTATCACATAATTATTTTTATTACTCGATGTATCAGTATATATATATATATAATATAATTTAAATTTTTAATTCTTCTGTCAGAAATAGATAGAATATCATGAACACACAAATTATTATCAATTGAATAAGTTATTAAATAAGATATTTTGATTGCTCTCACATCATTTAATTAATTTGAGAAAGTAACGTTCTTTCGATTCAATGATCTTTAATCGATAGATACTTTTGTAGACGCGAAGATGTCGTCTTTAATACAGGTGGAATTGAGTTGGAAAGCGTTAAAAGGAGATCGATAAATCGTCGACGTGATGGTGCTCCGGTTTTGTGTCTGCGCCCCACTCTGAACGGATGTAAGGTCAGTGCGACCCCGTTGACCCGCTTTTCGGGCGTCCCTTTTTTGCAAATTAATCACGAACTCGCGCGACTCGAAATTCGTTCGCATGTCCTATGAGTCAACCGCTGTGCACACTCGGATCTCTCGAACCCGGCAAGAAGATGTATGTAAAACTTCTTTCGAGATTTTCTAGATCGGTGAGATTAGTCTGTTTGCTCTCGAATTTAAATTAATCCTCGCAAAATTCTGTCTATCCCACCTATCCATCCATTCATCCATCCATCCTGTGACCCGGATCGTTTCACGAGATACATATCCTATACATAATATACTACCACGACTATATTTTTAGCCTGCTACCCTCTGATTTCACTTTAATTTTTAATTCGTTCCGGATAAATACGCTTTGATGATTTTCTGCCTTTTTTTTTGTTCTGTGTTCTCTTGTTCTGCTTTCTTTTACTTTTCTTTTTTTTTTTTTGACGCGGATATGATTGTAGAAGAGTGATTTTAGAGTATATTCCACTATATACATTTTTTTTAAGTATTTATAAATACAAGAAATATATCTAATGAAAGGAAGGGAATACGTTAATCTTTTTTTGTTTGCACATTTTTTATGTATTTATTATCTTTTCTTACGTTACTTTTGTTTCGAACGAATAATTTCTGGCATTAGAAAAAATCTATTATGAAAATTGAAATTCGTAAATTTGGGGCATTCAATTTATAAAATATGGTTTTTGTATATTTAAATTTTTTTAAACGTAGTTTTTTTCTCATTTTAATTCCGAAAGAACACATAGAAAATATATATTTCATCTAACTTATTTATATCGTGGATCATACTTTTTACCCACAAGTAAAGGGGAGCGAGCTAATTAAGAGTCAAGCGCGGTGAACGATGCGCAAATTATTCTTTTTTATTAAGTATTATTGTATGTTTCGATTCCAATTTTGGTTACATCATCAATCATCAGTAACTGTCAAATATAGACAAAAATAAATCTTATAAAGCATGGATTATGGTCTATTTCAAAATTATTGCATATACAAATATATACATTACGGAATATATATTAAACTTTGCTAATGTGAAAGATACATATAATAAAAATAGATTGAATCGTGCATGTCTCTATCTGTGAATCTCAATAATTGTCACATTGGAAACAAGCGTATTGAGTCGCTTCCCTCCAACTATTAAGGAAGAGATTACATTTTGTTGGTTTTGATTAGTTATGTGGGAGACATTGTATAAAATGTTTAAACTGTTAGGGTTTGAGTTTATAATCTATGCTTTATAAGATTTATTTTTATTTGTATTTGACAGTTGCTGAGATTACGGTCCGAAATTAGGACCGAAACGTAAACGTACAATAAATAATACTTGATAGGAAAGAATAATTTGCGTACCGTTTACCGTGCTTGGCTCTTAATTAGCTCGCTTCTCTCTACTTGTGGATATTCAGTATCAGAGCCTTCTACTTCAATTTTTATACTTTTTCATTGTTTGTTGAGTTATCAATTTTACTTTATTCCATCTTTTAAAATTTTTTTAGTAATATTGACTTTTAAATTTTCCGAATTTTTAGAATTGTCTTTATAATTACAATATGCTGTTATTGATAAAAAAAACATGCATTTATATCAAATGATAAATTGTCTCAAATATCCATTATCTATTAGATTTTGAATTTGCGGAAGCCTTTCAGGGCGATTCTTCTGGTTGCTTTTTCCATTCTCTTCTCTAAATCGATTTTGCTTTTCTGCAAATTCTATTCTTTAATTTTAACTCTTTGCAGTTCTATATATATCACATTAAGAATATTATTATATCTTATCTAAGCATCTCCGATAATCTCGTAATAAACGATACTTCTAATAATCTCAAATTAATATGGAAATCGTAAACTAATCACTTAAACTAATTGTAAAAAATATTTAAGTACAATACAATATATATATATATATGTATGTATAATTGTGTGTGTGTGTGTGTATGTGTGTGTATATTGTATACTTAAATATTTTTTACAATTAGTTTGTGATTAGTTTACGATTTCCATATTAATTTGAGATTTTTGGGAGTATCGTTTATTACAAGATTATCGCAGATGCTTATATATATATTAATTTTTTATTAATATGTAAATTTATATATCAATTTTGTGTTGACTAACGTAAATCCGCGAAGAATTTAAATGCGCAACACAATACATGAAAATATATTTATTATAATTCATTTGTTTTTAATTATCTATGTATTAATTTGGATTGCATAGAGTTAAGCTTCCTCCATTTTCCATATTCAATCATCAGATCACCCAATGAAGATCAGTCTTTTGAGTTATTCTAAAATAACACGCGCCACTTCTGGTACCACCTACTCCGGTTACGTCCTCTCGCCACGTCCTGGCACGTAGTACTATGTTCTTTTGTGCGATTCTATACAGGATACGGATCTTCGAGCGTTCCTGCTGCACCAGGAACAACGGACAACAACTACACCGGTGGCCCCCAAAGGGGTTACACAGGATCATCGTCCAGTACCAACAACAATTATCATCCTTATCGTCGCTAGGAGGAATAAGACAAAATCAACAAAATAGGCTGCTGTTCGAAATCTCTCATCTTTTCTTATTAGTCATATTCATATACGTTTGCATATAACTAACTATACTTGTTACAATAAATAATTTATATTTAATAATAGAACTCATCTAATTTTTTTTCTATGAATTTTTCAGTGGACTCAGGTCTATGTTGGAAGATTCGTGGAAAAAAGATTGGTGTCCGATTATTCGAACGAATTACGCGTACAATCGATGAAGATCAAAGATGCGACATTATTTGAGTTTATTCGATTTTGACGAAGCAGTATATGTTTGACAGGGAGAAAAAAGAGAGATAGAGAAAAATTGCGGAACTTGCAATTGCGAACTAACGGAAAATAAATAGAGAAAGTTTGCGGATAAAAAACCACAAAGTTACTCCATCTATTTTCCATTTGACGATTATTGTGAAAAAAAATATTTAAAAAATTGTATCAAGTAAATTTAAAATCTAATATAATATTTCATTGATTGGTGCCACTCACGGGGAAATACATGCGATACTTTATGCATACAGCGAGCATTATTTCTATTGAAGTTGAAATCACCTTTCCACGCTGAATTCTTCTTTAGATCTCACGTAAAACTCCGTACGTATCATACAATTCTTTGAATAAAATCTCCATAATAATCTTAATAATGTGTATTGTTTTTTTAATAAAGTTTGGATACTACAATATTTCTATCGAGGCTAATTTCTAAATTCTAATTTTATTATATATAATTATATAGTAATAAAATAATATACCTATAAAATTTGAAAATATTGAAAAGTACAATTAAAAATTATTATATAATGTAAATATTACATATATATATATATATGTATTATTATTACAAATATAGTAACGATAACTTTTCTACAAAAAGTTAAAAAATTTTTTCAATACCATACTATTTAAATTTTAGACGTTTACTGCATGTATCTTAAGTGTTTCGTGAAAAGTTATCAATGATTAATTACTAATAAATAATTTTTAAATTACACAAAAAGATTACAGCGTTTGATTTATTGATTATTTTTTTTTATTTTAATATGCGCGCACATTTTTCTGCATGTTTGAATTAAGTAACTGACATATCCGTGAACTAGAGACATTTGATTTCTATGGACACAAGCGAAGCAATCTAAGCGATGGTTTTGCGAATGCACGTTGACGTTTGGTGCATGATATGATCCCAGATGCGATCCAAGTTGAATGTACATAAGTTAGCGCTATATTGCGAGAGCAGAAATGTCGATTAGCATAAGGAACAGTAAGCTAATTCATCCTTAGTCGAACCGTGTTGCATAGCAATAAGGAATCAAATCGATTGGACAGATGACAAATTTTATTGGCAGTCACGTTACAAAAAAGACACGACAACGATAACACAGAAATAGTTTTTTATTTATAATTCAAGGGTTTGTTTGATTTACTTTTAGCATTAATTGTAGCGATCTATATTGTCTTAAGTTTCTTATAAATCTTTTTACTTTCGTTTGATTTGCGCGAGATCAAATTGATTTCACCTTTCGTGTTTCTACGTTTCTTGTCGATTATAATTGTCGCGACGACAGCATTAAAATATAGAAGCTAATATTTTTTTTTTTTTTTTTTTATTTCTGTCGTAGGAAGTTTATTTCCTAGACGTCCTGTTCATTTTACTGACTGGACGAGGCTTATGGACTTGAGGTAAAAAAAATTTAAAGACGCGAGAGACGTTTAACATAGAGCAAAGATGTGCCCCGATCTCGATATCTTTTTTCCTTTTCTTCTCTTGCGATTCGACTTGCTTTAAAATCTCGGCATCCGATATAAGAAAATATTTAGATTTTTTTATTATAATTAAAATTATATTTACATGTGAGAAAAAAGTTATCACACATTGTCGCTTATTAACGAGAATGCAGTAATGCATTGATTCACAAAAATGTTATAGAATTATTTATTTATTTATAATTAATAGACATTTTCAAATAGACATTTAAACATAACAGAAAAACGGAGAAAGAATAGATCTTTGCATTTCAATTTTTGAAATCTTATTTTAAACTTGTCGAGCCGAGAGAGATGATCGGAATAATTCTTCATACAGAGTGAGTAAAAGATATAATTATTTAAATGCAAAACATAAAAATATATTTGAATTTGCGTTTGTTAATCTTTCATCGTCACTTTGAGAGTTTTTTGAAAAAAAGAGTCATGACAAATGAAACGAATACGGGCAATCTTGTAAAAAGATAGATAAGATTAAAAAACGCCAAACGTATTTAATAAAATTGCGATAGCGATAAGGGATAAGTGTAGTGGTTAGATACGGAAATATATTTATATGCATGTACGGCTGTATCTTATGTTAAAATTGGAAATGTAAATCCCCCGCATATATGTCAGATATGCATCTAAGATGCGCATTGATTTATATTTTGAGATGCACCTGCGTTCTGGCAAACGTATTTTCGCGATAAATTTTTAAATTTCTTTCAAAAAATTCTGAGGAGAATTGCAACAACGAAAGCAGAGCTGATCAACACGTACGATCGTGTAATATTTGTAATGATAATATTATTGATTAAGATTACAGTTAAGAAATTATATAGAGTTACCCGTCGCGGTATGATTGCTGTTGAGGGCACCATCTCAATTTTTATCCTCGCCGCTGATATGCTATATTATTGTTCATAATATTTTGTTACTGCGAACCAAAAAGCCAGCGACACATGCATTCTTTTATAGCATAGAGATAATTAATATTCCGTACGGATTAATAAACGTTCACATTTTTAATAGGAACATTTAGCGGAGTTATTAATTTTATTCACATTATCTTGTCATATTTTATTCTTTCTGATCTTGATCCTTTTTCCTTTCAGCTCCAGTTTCCTGTTCGTAATTTTGGGAATGAGATATATATATATATATTTTTTTTTTTTTCGAAGAAAGTTAGATTTATTTAATTGATAAGTCATAATTTCACAGATTTGAATTGTTTTAGATAACGATTGCAATAATAATTAATACAACGATCTTGATCCTTTTTCCTTTCAGCTCCAGTTTCCTGTTCGTAATTTTGGGAATGAGATATATATATATTTTTTTTTCGAAGAAAAAGTTAGATTTATTTAATTGATAAGTCATAATTTTACAGATTTGAATTGCTTTAGATAACGATTGCAATAATAATTAATACAACGATACACAGAATACAACGATTTATTACATCAAGATGAGATATGTATGTACATTGTTGTAAAATCGTACTTTCAGAAAGCAGCTTCGGAAGTCCATGATTTTTTAAATGAAGCAGTAAGTATTTGTCTCTATATTATATTATATCTGTATCGCTATTCTTATCCACTATTGATATTTTTTGTTAATTGTTACAATTTTATTAAAAAATTATAAACATACAAGTACAGAAAAAGTATTTTTGTACTTAATTATTTTCGATCTCATTCTGTTTGTTAAGAACGTTTTAAAATTATATAACTTTTAAAATTATATAAATGTAATGGAAATAGAAAAGTCTTATTTGAAAATTTATTATTACGAATTTGACTTTATCCAAAAAATTTTATAATTTTTAATTTACTAAATATTGCGACACATAAAGTTAAATATGTATTGTTATTGCCCGTAGTTAATTAAATATAGATTTGTAGATTTAGTCGGATATGTAGATTGTCTCTCTCGAGAAATGTGCGCGTGATAATCGCGCGCGCTATCGATATTTTTTAAATATTCTTATCGAAATCTAATAATCTAATAACTTTTTATCACATCAAAAGCCCTGCAAAATTTATTCTCATACTTACTCTATGCGTTATTATATCTATTCCGAAGAGTTCCTAGATTGTTACTTTGATTTTACAATTGTACCGCTTTTTCGATGGCTTTTGTATATTAACTATAATTTTGTTTCTACAAGTTACAGAGGCATACTGCGTTCCTCTATAAGAGAATCGCAAGGATAAACGGAATTATAATAATCATCTAAATTAGGATTAGCTTAGGACGGCTTGGTTTCATACATATAATTGTTCAAGTATCTCACGTTTTTTTAAATATTCTTTTTCGCATAATTTATATATAATTGTATTTCGAATATTTTCTTCACTATTATGTTCTTGTATGTTCACTGTTACATATTTATATATATATGTATATATATGTGCGTGTTGTGTGTAATGTGAATGATATTTAATCCGATAGAGTAATGAAGAGAAATATAATATATTTTATAGAATGATTTATTTTTGTCAAGCTTATCTTCAGTCAACTTTTCAAGATAGATTATGTAATCTGCCTGGTTTAAAAGTTTATGAAAAAGTAATAATTTGTTATATAAGTAAAAATTTATTTCTACATTTTCTCAGATTTTTTATTCGTGTGTGTAACTTTTTATCAAAGTATTAACGGATTTATTTTATTCACTATGATATGATGATGTGTTTTTTTATGTTGAGTGTATTAGACTCGATTCTTAAATTTTGGCTTAAAAACTTGGCATATAAATTTTATCGAGTCAAATGTATAATTAGATAATCTAATATAAGGAAAAAATTCTCTCTCTGATTATTTTAAACCGATAATGACAGCTATACCTGCACCATAAATTAATAATCGTATTTCAAGAATTTATGAAACATTGTGTATCAGTACAAAAGATATTTATCGTATGTAATTTTCATCTCTGTCATAAATTATGTTTGCTAATTTCAAATTTTTCTTACAATCTGCGAAATTGCCAACAGCAACAGTTATTACACAAGTTACAACATCCATTCGTTACATTTTTGTATAGAATTTACATGTGAGATCGAGTTTGGCACTTGTAGATATTCATGTGATGGAACATTTATGACATCGTTGTCCTTTCGATTTTGCCTTGCTGTCATTTCCCTGTTCTATTTGCTTACGAACGGAATCTGAAATAAATGAAAGAAAACAAACTCCCTTTGCAAGAAATTTCATTTAATTCAAAATTCAATCTTAGAAATATTATATTTGTTATTTTTATCTTTGCAAACAGCATTTGTGCTGTAATTCATTATTATCTTTAATAAAAATGGAATATTTATTTTGCATATTACAGAAAGTTTGCTGAGATATATATATGTACAATAATAATAAAAAAGGGATTACCAGCAATTGCGTTCTTATCCACCGCTGACAAAGCGTCGCAGAGCTCTTTTACTAATTGTACGTCGGGATTTAATCCGGAAGCCCAAATCATTAACATTCGAAATCCGTGCTCCTTGTAACTCGAAGAACCTACAATGGGAGCTTTATCGTCCTTTTCATAAAGCTGTTCTAGGTGCAGTATAGATGAACATCGAGGCACAAATCTCACACATATATAAACGGAGATTAATTATATGGTAATCGTCTTATATGTCATTACACAAATTCATATTTATTATTTTTTAAATTAATATTTTGGGTTCTTACTTTTGCACCCCGATGAGATGAGACCTAGATTTTTTATATGATTTTTAAGACAAATGTCGAGAAAATTAATTTGATGTTTATTTTACAATGGAATAATGGTTCGCGACAAAGGAATCGAAATGTGTGTGACATAATGTCGATTCACCTGTATATTGATGCTCGATAGCTTTGATCTGATGAGGAGTGAAGGCCCAGTGAAGAGCTAGTTTTTCCCAGTCGCCAGGTGCTAATTGTTTGTAGGCCAATTTCCAGAGAATAGATCGAACTTGTTCGGGGAGACGACCATTGTTGCTGGAGATGCTGCCACCGCATGATCCTTCCCTCCATCGCCTTCGCGCCGGAGTCAATTCTCGGACCTCCTTGTCAGAATTCAAGATTTCCTAAGATTCGTAGTAAATTTCTATATTTTTGTTTGATTTTATTACAATTAAACACTAGGATCGTGACTGGAGTATATTCAACATGAATCGAAGTTATCTGTTTGGAATAAAATTTGCAACAATATAAAATTTTTTCCTATACGAATTTAATGAGAAATGTCACTGGAATTTTCGCACACGAAAAATATTAATTTAAATTACGATACATCTTACAATCATTATCGAAGTTTTTAGATTAAAGTGAGAGTCTTAAGTATCAAATTAGGACGAGCCTTACGTGTCTCACGTGTCAGAGACGACGTGTATCAAACGTACAATAAGAGGAAAAAAAAATGTTGACGTTAAACGAAATCCTTGTCAGCATACCTACCGGGGTCGGATAATCCAATCTCGCGGTTTTAATGATCATGTCGACGATGGCCGTGAAACTGCCCCTCGCCGCAATATAAAGTGGCGTGCGACCGCTCTGCAAACGTCAAGATAAACTTTGCTTTAACTTTATTATCGAGTTTATAACGGCCATCAATCTGGCACCCCTATCGTGTTAACTTCAGCGCGTGAGATTAGGGTAAAGCGTTCGATTCGAAGCTTTTCTGCAAATAGCACGACTCAATTTCCCGCGGCACGTGTCACATTGTCGACAGGATCGAGCCGTGTAAGCGCGATAAACGTCGTCCAATAAATTAAGATTACAATTAAGATTAAGTGCGATGCATGTGTATGTGTGCGCTATTATATTTTTGGAACTGCTCACATACACAATCAAAATAGATTAAATCTTTTCTAATAATTTCTTTTATGAAAAAAAGTCTTATCTTCCTTTTATTTAGGGATGTAAAAGACAAATATATATCAAGAAAATTATTATATTATTAATATTTTATTAAGAAATTTTATATTATTATTAAAATTGTGACTATATATTACAAATTCTGATTTAGTTTTTATTTATTTATTTTACGTGTGTATATCATATATATAAATATTTTACCAATTCGTAACAATATGATATGTGATCGATATTATCTTTATTTATTTATATGAAATGACGATAATTTGTGATATTATTTTGATTGAATTTGAAGTATCATAATGTCGGAGGTTAATATTAAAGTAGATCTGTTGATTATAAATTATGTCACAAAGAATATAATATATATAAAAATATTACTTTGTATTTATCATAATATTTTATCGCTGCACTCTGATTTACGAAGATTTAATTAGATATTCTCTTTATTTAGCTTTCTGGTGCCTCTGGAATCTTTTTTTACATATTGTAAATTATATATATTTGTCAAGTGGGTTGAATCATTAATTTATAAGCAAGATTTAATTGCTTAACAACTAATTCATATTTAATTATAATTCTAGCATATTGTGAGCTCTGGATTTATATTGCAATTGTTTAATGGCAGACTTGTTTAATAATGAAATAATAATGTCTATAAATGATTAATCAACAAGTGTTGATAATATGTTTGAAACATAAACGGATTGAGTTAATTATATTGTCAAAGGATAATATTCGATTTCATTTCGGATTCCATTTTTGACAGTATTTACCTGTTCTTTTTGCTCGATATTCGCGCCCGCTGCAAGAAGTAATTCACAAATATCCGTATGTCCCATCTCGGCTGCAATATGTATCGGAGATTGAAGTCTCTAAAACAAATCGATATAGAAAACGAAGAAATTAACAATTCTATTATAAAGTTTTTGATATCTCTCGAGTGGAAGTAGAAAATCATTGAAAATATGAAAATATGTATTATAAAAAAAATTTATTTGAAAATTGATATGTGTAATATTATTAAAAAATTTATACAATTTTATTTTTTATTGCACATTAAGAATATAATAAATATAATATTATTAAGAATACAGCTTTTTGTGGAAACATGTAATCTATATATTTTACATACCAGATTTAAACAATTGAGATCGACACCTTTATTAATTAATATTTCTACCGTTTCTACTTCGTTGTTTTGACAGGCCAGATGCAAGGATGTGTTACCATTCTGTAATATATAATTGAGAAAAAACTTATTGAATTTATTCGTATGTATTTTTTTCAAGAAGCATCTTTCTGCACATTTACTTTTTTCAATATTTTGATTATATTGATTCAATATTTATTTGATTAATTTGCATGATTATCGAACATCGACATATTTCTATGCACAAATAATGCGTCGACAAAATATTGAGAACTATCATTATGCATGCAGCAGTTGGCACGGATTATATTTGTACCTTGCACTGCTTGTTAAGATCGGCTCCGTGCTGAATCATGGAGTCGAGTATTCCTTTGCATCCTTGACTCGCGGCGACGTGAAGGGGAGTGAAACCCTCCTGAAAATATAGAGAGATAAAGTTGATACAGATTAATCAGACATGATACAAACGCGTTTGTCATTACAATGAAATCTTGTTGCCATAAATTATGTCGATCCATTCAATTTAATATAAAAAAAGTTTTTGCTGGAGATAAATGAATAATTCAAATATTTTACGATAGATATTCTTCTTACGTATGAATTTAATATCGAAGTTTAATTGATATAAATAATAATTTATTTTGTCATGTTTGATTTTATTACGTCTTGTCTTGTTCACCTAGTGAGTTATGTACATCTTTTCCCGTTCGTTAAATGGACGTGATGTTACTCGATTATTCAATTTACCGCATCGGTTAGCTCGGTATTCGCTCCAGCTTTTAATAATAATTGCGCTATCCCGGTGTGTCTCGTTCTGGTGGCTACGTGAAGTGGGGTATTCCCATCGTTATCCTGGGCGTCTACGTTCACGCTTAATTCTATAAGAACTTCGACCGCTTCCAAGTGCTCCTCAGCGCAGGCATAATGCATCGGGGTTTGTCCTTTCTGAAAATGAATTCAAATTTATCGCGAGAGATTCGATGAACTTTGAAAGCACCATATACTTTTATACATTTATTATAAAAATTACATGTTCAAATATATCATTATCTTTCTATATTTATACATGTACGTCACTTTCGTGTTTTCGCAAGGACACGTATCAGTTTTTTAAAGAATTAAATAAAAGAATTTTCTGTAAAAATAAAAATTGCAAATTTTAATTCGAATACTGTGATCATAATATTTGTAGAAAGTACAATATTCCTACATAAAATTTTTATGTTTTATACTGGATGACAAAAAACATATTATTCTATGTTTCTCTCTTACAGCATTGCAGAATATTTATTTAGCGAAGATGGAAACCATATAAAATTTAAATAAATAATTCTTCAGGAATATCATACATACAAGAGAGAGCTTATATTCGTTATTATAACTTTATATTGATTATTATAATTTTATATTGATAACAAAAATGTAATAAACCATTTTTTAATATCTTTTAATCTGATGAAACTGACTTTTTACAATCATTAATGATGAAAATACTTTTATTTAATAGATATTAGAAAATTATTGAGATTTGATCATTAATTGTATTATTAGAAGATAATGGTATGCAATGTTATCTTTATTCTAATTAATGTGTGTATGTACGACCCTAATCGACATCAAATGATATTTTCGGAAAAGATAGAAGGAATTGATTGCTCAAGAATGGTTTTACTCGATACACAAGCCATGCGGAACGTAAAGATGGAATGAACGAGATATCTCAGCAAGATTAAAATTCCGCTCACGACTGCGAAGAAAATCGAGGGATGCATGAGAGGGTAAATTTAATAAAAAAGCAAGAGTATGAAAGAGGAAAAAAGTGTGGAGAAATTAAAATTTGTTTCTCTCTTACGAAATTTTACTCCCCTATAAAATGTGTGTGTGTGTGTGTTGTGTACTCGAGTTTGCGATCGACCGGAGTTTTGCAATCGTGGAGATTCTTTTTTGGAAAATTTTATTTTTTCCTTTCGATACACCTTATAGCAGCTTGATATCGGAGACACATTTACACAGAGATACAGAGGGAGAGAGAGAGAGAGAGGGACCCCACTTTCCAGGATCTAAATTGAGAGGAAAGATACTCTCTGTGACCTACCTACCCTATCTACCTATCTACTTACCTATCTACCTACCTGTGAGCGTATATACGGTTGCACATGCGGAAATCTGAGCGGTTCCTCTTACCCCTAAATGCACGGCAAACTGTGTGTGTGTATATGTGTGTGTATGTGACAGAGAGAGAGAGAGAGAGAGAGAGAGAGAGAGAAAGGGAGAGAGACATGGTCGATTGTTCCTGTCGATAAATTATAAATTCCCCTTTTGTCTTTCTATGCGCGATCGATACTGCGCGCACTACCCCATAGCTATTCATAATTCTCGGACGATTGTTGATGCGTTTTCGTTGCTTCGCATTAGAGCATATAATATGTGATATGTGATATTTTCACATATCAGTGAAATGCAAATACTACGATTGAAATTTAATATTGCGATAATATAATCCACATAATGAGAAGCAAATAGAATCTGTTAAAATCTGATTTTGTTAAGTTTTGTATTGGAGAAAGATATTTGTCTAAATATTGATACAAAAAGAGATTGTGTTCGTCTCTATTCATCTGATTTCCGATTATTTGTTTATGTTAGATTTCTTCTTAAAATTAAATTTTTTTTCCTTTACTCTTTTAAATAAAATCAGTTTGTTATCATTGATAAGCAGTAGTTTCAGTTAAAATTATGAAATCTCATTAAGAAGAATTAGTGGTATTAGCTGCTTTTTCACTGAAATCTTACTCTCATAATCAGTAAAAGACGGAGGAGCAAAGTGTAAGTGTTTCACTGAAAATCAGTGAAATACTCATCTTCGGTGAAATCTTTTCACTGCTTTAATCAGCGACATTTTCATTGATTCAGTGTAAGAGAAATAATCTTAGTAGATAATATTATAATAAATATTTAAATAGATAATCTTCATTTTTAATTTGTGTGTTTGCAACATCTAAATTAAGTAAAATCACTGGCGGATCCTGAGAGGGTTAATCCCCCCCCCCTTGCAAATTAAAAGAAACAGTTTTGCTGAATTTGTTTAAAAAATATAAATAAAGAAAAACAAACATTAAAGAGCTATCGACGTCAGGATCCGTTAGTGTATATATATAAATATAAGATACACTGTAAATTATACTCATTACGCATTTAAGGAGTTAAGTATAGATTAAGTCAGACATAGGACGAAATGATGAGATAATTTCATTGCACGAAAATAATTAGGTGAAATTATTTATATCTATATAATATATATTATATAGATACAAAGAATTTCGCCTAATTATTTTCGTATAACAAAATTATCTCATCATTTCGTCCTATGTCTGACTTAATCTATACTTAACTCCTTAAATGCGTAATGAGTATAATTTACAGTGTATCTTATACTTATATATATACTTATATATATATGTATATATATATAATATAGATATAAAGAATTTCGCCTAATTATTTTCGTGCATGAAATTATCTCATTTCATCCTATGTCTGACTTAATCTACACTTAACTCCTTGAATGCGTAATGAGTATAATTTACAGTGTATCTTATACATACATATTGTATATATTATATAGATATAAAGAATTTCGCCTAATTATTGTCGTGCAACGAAATTATCTCATTTCGTCCTATGTCTGACTTAATCTATACTTAACTCCTTGAATCCGTAATGAGTATAATTTACAGTGTTTCTTATACTTTTATATATATATTTTATATATATATATACACACATATATATATATAAGTATAAGATATACTGTAAATTATACCCATTACGCATTCAAGGAGTTAGGTGTAGATTAAGTCAGACATAGGATGAAATGATGAGATAATTTCATGCACGAAAATAATTAGGCGAAATTCTTTATATCTATATTATATATATATATATATATATATATATATATATAAGTATAAGATACACTGTAAATTATACTCATTACGCATTCAAGGAGTTAAGTGTAGATTAAGTCAGACATAGGGCGAAATGATGAGATAATTTCGTTGCATGAAAATAAGTAGGCGAGAAATTCTTTATATCTATATAATATATATATATATATATATATATATATATATATATACATTGGCGGATCCTTGGGGGGGGGGGTTAACCCCCCCTTGCAAATTAAAAGAAACAGTTTTGCTGAATTTGTTTAAAAAATATAAATAAAGAAAAATAAACATTAAAGAGCTATCGACGTCGTTGATCCTGGAATAAAAGCTAATCATGAAACCAAAAATATTAAATAAAATAATTTTGCAAAACCTCCCCCATTATTGACGTCAGGATCCGCTAGTGAGTAAAATTAAATATATTAAAATAATTTTTCTTTTATCTTGTTTCTCGTAAACTTTTATTAAAAGACTGCACACATGTTTGTTACTTTGTGATGAAGCAAAAAGCTTGCACATTTCCCAGGAGTAAACGTGTTTGTTAGGTGTTAGGTGTCTATATTTCGCGTATCGAGAAGCAACTTGAAACGTTCCAGAGAGTGTCTGCGTCGCACGTCAAAGCTGATTTAGGATTATGGACAGATGTTTATTGTCATTACGGTGTAAGTAAATAAAAGATGCCAGAGAACCGCATCGACTGGAAATGGCTGAGAGAGAAAGAGAAAGATTATCAGAGAAATTGTCAAGTGATAACTGATTTTAATAGATTGTCTTTCATTTTTTTTCGTTAGGAAATCCGCTTTTAGATATGATCTCTGCCTGGTATATTATATTATTTTATTATTAACGTTCGAGGATAATGAATTTTTATTTATATAAATGATGCAGTTAATCTTTTAATTGAACATTGCCTTAAGTGCTAATTAATTGTTATTCACGCAAAATCAGACAAGTGCAATATCTTTCTTCCTACTTGTAACATGAATGTATTTATAATCATATTAAAAGCAATCAATTTCACCTGAAATGCATATGACATTCTTCTACAAATTTATGTTTTTAAAAGTCAATTTGCAATACATCGCAGAGTTATGTTTCAAAATATTATTGCAGGCAATTATACAATCTGATAAAAAATAAGATGCATAAAATTATGCATAATTTGTGTGTTGGTATATAAATATTTTCTGAGAGAGAATTGATTAATAATTTATGAGAGCTAACTGCACAATGATGCGCAATGAATTTCCCGAACGATGTTTACGCGGAAGTGGTCGGCTTTTAATTATATCAATGTTGTATTATGTATAATGGAACTTCCGCGAATAAAGTTTGAGAAACCAGGATGCCAATGGATAAACGGATGGATGATAATTCCTCGAGGCATTGAATCGGGGCGAAATGCGAGAATCAGATATTTCCAGATGTGAAATACATTGCAACGCCAAGTTTGAGAATCTGAGACCAAAGCACGCCCGTATTATGAGAGAGCATATTAGCGTATGTATTTTGGAATGCACGCGATGCATATACACTAATATGTTACTCAACGTCAAGACAATATAAGCTGGTTTGCTGTGTATCGCTTGTTCACTGATCTGATAACTTATATGAGATATAACACGGATTAAAGCACTGGTTTTACTGTGATTACGTGATTATAAATTTAATTTAATTGAAACAATAAGGTAATAAAATAAACGCGCGCGACAAAAATTATGAACATTTTAGACTACTATTATTTTATATCGATAATAGAGAACTATCGAGGTAGTTGTGTCTTTTGCAGTTTCTTTGACATCGCACATCCGCACTTCCTCTGCAGATGAAAAATACGTTCTTTCTATTTTTATATCTTTATGCAGCAATCAAATTTGAAAGCTTGTCACAGTCGCAGAAACTGAGATGATTGAGTTCTCGACAACGTTCGAGAATGTGAAGTTAAAGTAATATCCGGAGATAGAAAATACGCTCTAATTTTTTCGCGGACGTATTGACAATTTTTACATAGTATAACGATGTAAAATAACAACGTATTAAAATAAAAAAAAAAAATTATTTGCACTTACCTTATCTGTGGCGTCGAGTACGATCCGTGGAATATTAGCGAGCGCTGTTATCACTGCAGGATGTCCGGAAATGGCTGCATGGTGAAGTGCAGTCGCACCGGTGCAGTCGATGGCCTCGCCGTTTAACGATTCCACAGCTTCCGCGAGATACTCCACTACGCTTACGTTGCCGCCCCGAGCACCACACATTAAGAGGGTGTATTGTTTCTGACCGGAAAGGGATCTTTTGTTTATGCTTCCGCAATAAAGAGATGGCTTCGCGAAAGAAAATTCGCAGCTTTTACATTATAAAGCGCGAAACGTTTCTCACGAGTAATTTTAATTAGTAAAAGAACTCTGCTGCTCTATCTCGCGCGTGCAAGAGAGATTCTTCTATAGTCCACGTGTATCTTATTTTCTTATTCCATCAATGATTCGATTCGCCAAAGAGAAAGGAGGGAAAATGCGCGTTATTATTTAGGACCAATGCCAATATCAATATTGACACACTATTGATTTTAATTTCGTCGCGGTTTTCTGACGACGTATTTATCTTTTTTTTCACAATCTCCGCGCGAGAGGTTTCAGTTTCAATATTTTCTTTCTATCGTATCTGTGATCAATAAACTTCAATTACACATACAATTTAATCCCGTGCAATATGTTCCGTAAATTTTCTATTGGACAAAGCTTTTGCGTTCTTTTTTTTAATGAAGTTTTCTTTACACGATAGTTATGCATTGTATACGTTCTATGCAAGTTGTGTGTATGCTTAATAAATTTCATTTACTAATGACATTTACTAATATCCTTTCCTCAAGAAACAATTTGCTTCGACATAATATTTAATTTAATGTAACTTATTGTTATAGGATTATTAATATACCTTATTAACCGCGGATACATTTGCTCCAGCATTGATCAGCATCTTCACCGCGTCTCGATGCCCGTGCTGAGCTGCCATATGTAAGGGACGCATTCCATACTTGAAAGAGAAATGAACAGCTCGGAAATTAATGTTCCATAAGGAATTTCATCAAGTCAGCAGAGTCTAGATTAAATTCCGAAAGAAATGCTTCAAGAATATGTAAATTAAATATTTATTCATTTATCAATTACTATTTTTACAATAAACTTTTTATTTATTGTCGGAATAATGCTAAATCTCTAAAGAATCTATATTTTAATGTTAAAAATTTTCTATTTTTTATTACGAGAAAATGTTCATTTTTCTCGTTAATTTAGTTAATTTGCAATCATTTAATGAGCAGCTCTAATTTAAAAAATGTGTCATACCTTATCTCTCGCTTCGATATCGCATTTAGCTTGTATCAACATTTCAATAATTTCTGTACTTCCTCTAGATGCTGCCCAATGAATCGGTGCGCGACCATACTAAAATGATGATTTTGATAATAGTTAAGAAAATGTTTATTACTCTTAATTATAATCTTAAATTAATTTTTTTCTCAAAATGAAATATACAAATAAAATAAAACAGATAACATATTTATTTTTATCTCTGAAACATTTGTAGTAACTTACATTATTTCTGGAATCTACGTCAACAGTCTCCTTAAGTACTTTACGAACGGTGTCCGGTTCGTTTTTTATCACAGCCTCATGTAGAAGAAGATCATTCTTAAGGACTGATGAAAAAGAATATATAAATAATTTATATCTAATAATCAGATTTAATATCCTTTATTTTTCAAACAATTGCTTATAAAATTACTTATTTTATTAAGTCATTAAATTATTCTTTCAAATATATAAAAATATGTTACAAAATGTTTTTATTTTTAACTTTTTTATTAAAATATAACTAATAATTGTATATGGATTAATTTTTTAATTTTTCTATATTTTTTTCAAATATACAAGATTATATTAGTTTTGTTAGTGAGTGTATATAGATTAATTTTTCTTGATTATTTTTATAGTAATTTTTGCGAAATTATTGAAGTAAAACTTCAAACGAAAAGCACGAAAAAGTATGGATTTAATTAATTCGTTACAGGCTTTTCATTTTAACTTCTGACAGTCACATCGTAGCGCACACGTGCTGTCGTTACCATTGCACACCGTTTTTTATAATTTCAGGCTGCACGAGTATCGATCGCGTAGAGAATCGAGGTGGAAAGAAGAAAGAAAAGTTGGAACGAACACGAGAACGTAGCGTGTTGTTAATTAATTGAATGGTTGATTTTGCAAACGTCCGATATAAATGGAATATTTGTTCGTTTTTGCGTGTTAATTGTGTGTCGATAGTGACTGCACAGTGCAAAAATGATAAAAAAAACAAATATACATGCAAAATAATTAATTACAGAAATACACGCATATAATTATTCATTTCTCTCGTTTATAAAGATATCAAGCACTGTGAAAAATGAAAAATATATGGTTGTTGTATACGCGGCAGTTGTTTTTAAGAAATTATTTTTATTTTGTTTATATACGTAAAATAAGGGAGGGTAATTAAAATTTTTGTGCAATATTACAGCTATTATTTCTGTAATAAATAAAATTTTACTTTATTGGCAGAGACGCATTGATGATGTGTAATAAATTATCAGAAATTATTATAGTAAAAGAAAGATTCGTTTCTGATTTAAAGAAAAGAAGAAAGAGTTGACGGTTGCAATAAATCAAATATAGATATCAGTTAAAAAAATCCAAGCAATTCAGTCAAATGTGTAATTTTTCCAGTTTTATAACATAAATCTTGAAGGGTGCATGTTTCGCTTCTCTCTCTTTCTATTTCTCCTTCTCTCTACATTTTTCATATATTCACGTTTCACTTGGGATTGCCGAGACAGCCTTAAATCTTTGCATGCTTCGTAGCACATTCTGCATGGGGCGAATTCGTATTTTACTCACTTCTAGCAGTCTTTTGGTTCAGTACTTCGTCCTCGATCGCCTCGTTGAGATTCAACGGTGGAGGGGCCTTAGCCTTCGTTATGTTCAACTCTTCCTTGTCCACCATCTTTCACTGCCGTTGTTCTGATTCTAGCATTGTCATCGATGTCGAGATTTCTCGGCGTCGTTACGCGATGCTAATGCATCTAGGGTTGCAGCTCAATTGCTAATTATCGACAAACCTAGAAAGCCAAATATTATTTAGTGATGCCGTAATGTGGATGCGTATATAATCACAAAAATCGCAGTTGAAAATACAAGTTCGAAAGAAAATTGATTGGAATTAGCAGCGCGCTTATGATAAAAAAAGAAATTAATCAATGGTTATATTCGGATCGTACAAATTTAGAATAACATTTGAGAGAGAATCGAGAGAAAAATAAAATTTTATATAGAAAGATATTTTTTAATTGGAATTTAATTTAAAGCAAAAAAAATAATAACTTGTTTTTTTTCTGTATTATCTGACAGATAAGTTACAATACGGAAATAATTATTTATTGTTATCTTATTGCAAGCGTTAATTTGTCTTGCCTAGCAATTATCAAAAATATACCGAGTACTTGGTATATTAAAAATGGAGCTTCGTTAAGATGCAGCATATTAAAATCTGCATATATCTTTCGCAATTACAGCTATATTTATAATTGGCAAAATACATTAATAAAGTATACGGATGAATTATAATCACGATCTATATTTCCATTTGTCTCATTTAAAATTTCTCCACTTTATCATGGAGAAATATATTACTACATTTGCGAGACATGCGGTTATGATATGATTGGAATGAATAATATATATGTTTCATAGCTTGGTTAACAGAATATTACATTTAATTTGTGGATGTAATTAATTCATTCGCGGATTTTGATTTTCGAAATAATATCAGGAATATCACAATGCTATAAATTTGATATATCTGTATAAATTTTCATATTTTAAATTAGTCTGCATTGCAATGATAATATATTTTTAAATGTTCCAAGTCATATATACAATTTACAGGTACTTTTGCTTCATTATTTCGGATTATCTTTTTTCAATTTCAATTTTGATATTTTCATACTTCGTATTTCATGGTGAATCACGAATGAACCATATCCCTTATTTATTTAAATGTTATATCTCATCGTAGTTATTGTATATTTAACTCACTGTTGATTTTTTCAGATTTTCATAGAGTTTACTGTACAGTAGAGTTCATCCATTTTATCGTTGTGCAAACACACGTAGGTGCAATCGTAGAGATGCCTGCGATGTCTACTAAATTTCCCACATTACTCAGTCGCACTGCAATAAGAAAAACTTTGTCAATCTCTTTTTCTTGCAAAACATCTCCGGTTCGCTTAATTTCTGTCTTTCAGCTTATCCTTTTGACGTTTCCAACCGTGCTCCATTTTCGTGGATAAATATAGACGTTTAAATCAAAAGTGTTAGCTTTACGTAAGCACTGGTTTCATTAGTTCTGTACACATCGAATGTTCGCTTTCAAGTTTTCGTGTGCTCTCAAGTTGATGTCACAGCTGATAGCCATTTCACAAATTACTTAATGAGTGAGAGCCAAAGAAAATATATAAATTAGATTATAGACACATTATGATTAGATAGATATGTAAAATTTAAAAGAATCGATTTATAATAAATTTATTGCACCCCAAATTGCGCTGGCTCTTATTGCCTTTCTTAATTCTTTAATTAAAAAAATCATATTTTCTGTTAAAATTATA
Source organism: Prenolepis imparis (assembly GCF_030444845.1). Taxonomy (NCBI): domain Eukaryota; kingdom Metazoa; phylum Arthropoda; class Insecta; order Hymenoptera; family Formicidae; genus Prenolepis; species Prenolepis imparis. The sequence continues at coordinate 16,350,508 of NW_028141166.1, read as the reverse complement.
TGTTCCATAAAATTATAATTTTTTTATATAGTTATTTAAAAAAAATTAAAGTAGATTGCAAAGTTTTATTTTATAACATACTATAAATTTCTCGTATAAGTTATAGGTTGAACCCGCAAACTTCCGATATTAAATTAATTCTGTTGATTGAGTTACTAATTTCTGATTTCGAACATCTCATAGATCTAACAATATTCCGCAGTTGAGTCCGCGGAATCGCGGAAACTCTAATAATAATTAACTTAACGTCTAAACAAAAATGGAAATTATATCAAAAATCTTGACGTTTATTATCAAGATTGCAGGCTGTTAATTGGAAGTTGCACTCTGTTTATAATCACCTTTAGCCGTAATCGATATTCATTCTTTAAGCTTTATTTTGAAAGCGAGCGTGGCAATACATAATGTAAAAGTTAAAGTGGGATACGATCGTGTACAGAGTATACGTTTGTCGATAGGTATTGAACGAGAATATTCTTCATTGTGAAGAACGTGTAGTGTAATATATTTCTATGTGTTCAACTAGTATAATACATAAGAGCATTATAATGTAATATATTTATGCTTAATTCTAATTCAAGCCCAGAAGAATGCTTTTGCTTTCGAGAAATGTAGGAAAGCGTGCCGGCATACCTGGTTAGTTTTCGAGTTAGAGAATGCCTTTTATTATACTTCTCTGTCGCTTGGGAAAATGTGCTTTCATCCATGATACATTCATTCGTATTATAAGTTACGACTGCCATCTGTTTAATGATTGATTGTGCCTGACTTTACTGTACAGCCAAGGGATTTTCAAAGCATCTTACTACATACATATTCCGGTACTTCTGAAACTTCTGGACGTTAATTTGCATTTGTTTAATTCTGTATGAGATCTTGGATCTTCTCATCTCTTGGTATAATTTAACAGTTATTTTTACTATATACATTTAAAACGTCAAGAATATTAAGAATAACGCCAAACGTAAATATTAATAATGTGAAAAATTTCTCCAGCTCTAATATAACTCAAAATACATATAATTATTTAAAAATTATTGTAGAACATTATTATTATATATTAATAGGATACACAGCACTATTTGAATAATATTTAGCATTATATCAGAATTTCTTAAAACAATAATTTCACGATAAGATAAAGAAGCATATTTTATATACAATGTGTTTCTGTTATATATTTGTTACATAGATATATTATAATTGTTAACTTTGTTTTTTCTGCTTTCTTAAGTCTTTTATTTTGTTGTTTTGAAGCAAATGTAGTTTCACTCGATACATTGTGCAGTGTTGTATATTTCATGGATGCACCATCGGAATGGCTTTTCAGCGAAGTATGTCCTTTCGTTAATAATGTAATATCAGACGATGTTTCCGTTTCCTGATCATCCGTTTCACAAATGTGCATTTATCCGCTTGGAAAGTAAATGTGTTATTCGCGCATGCAATGTAGTTCCATGTAAAATTGAATTACACGTAAATGTAAACTACTGTTAACCAAAGTTTCTCGAATTACAATGCATTATTATTTGAACTAGCAACTTAAAAGTAGCGTTTTAACTGTAAATATAATTTCGTAAATTATATCTTTTTATAAATATCTTTTCATAAAAGTAAAAATCTAAAATTATAAACTTGTATAGTTTTAAGCTAATACCTGGTTTTTTAAAGGTTTTTATTAATAAGTAATTAAAGTAATTGTAGAGATTGAAATTCTCCTTATTCAATTATTTCACTTACAGACAAAAAAGAATTATTTAACAGTTGTTAATGATAAATTGTTAAACAGTTAATGCATAGTTAATTATATTTTATAAATATTATTTTCTTGAGATATATATAAAGAAAAGAAATTGTCTTATTATTTGTATTAGTATTTTGCTGGCGGAATAAGTACAGTTATTAAATTTGCAAAAAAGAGCAAGCTTTGAGCAGATATACGAGGGCAGTTCGATAAGTCAGTGACTTTTACAAGATATGGTGAACCACTTGTGAATCATTCCATGCGACGGAGCAGAGACCCCATAATACTTTTTTAGCTTTTCTTCAGTTTCCTTAATGGTTTTTCCACGCAAAAAGTAATGTTTTATTAGCCCACGAAATTCACTTTTTTCCATTTTAGCAAAAAAACACAAACTTATCCGCTTTAGAACGCTGTCAAAAAATTTCTATTTGACAGATCTACTTGAAACTTGGTGTGTATACTTAAATAAGATGGTAAATATCAGAAATAAAATTAGATTGCGATTTGAGTGCCATATCTTGTAAAAGTCACTGACTTATCGAACTGCCCTCGTACTCATAAATCTTTATCATCAAGAGGCGTTACCTCGAAATATATTATCTTCAGCTGCTACCATTTTTCATATTTTGCCATCACGCGAGTGTAAGTCGACATTTTTCTCTGAAAAGTCAAACCGGACAGCGACGACGCTCGACTTTAAAAAGAATTTCATACTTTTTCTTGTTCTTCTAGAATATGCTTCATGAAACCCTTCATGACGTTTTTGTCTCATTAGAGTCTCTAGAGATTATTGTCTCTTCGTCCTACGTCATATCGCATCTAAAATCTCGTTATGCATTTATGCATTTTGCTTTATAAAGATCATATTGTGCTAGTAAAATATCTTTTCGTAACATGGATAATGAGATGCAGTCGCTTGGGAATTTTGCCGGAGAAAAAAGAGAAAATTTTACAAGATTGCATCGACATTCATTACCTACTCTACATAGTCGTGTCATTTTTGCATGTTTATTTTTTACAAGTTTATTGATATTACATAATGATCTTGATATGAGATTATTTGTTACAGAGAATGTTCAATCGAGTGTGACAAATCAATACAGTGTCAATACATATTATACAAGATTTAAATAATCTTATATAAGATATGTAAGATTATACATATATATATAGATAAGATAAAGTATAAAAACAGACTAAAGAACTCTGATATTTATAAAATTTATTTTAACATAGAGTTATATTTAAAACGGATTCCATAAATTAATTGTAATTTTACTATATTTTTTTGAATACTATATTTGAAGAGACTGAAATATAATTTTGTAATAGAATTATTCCATTTATTGATTTTATTAATATTGATAATCGCGCGATTAGCTAATTGTTTTATAAGAAATTTATACAAAATGTAAGTTTTTAAATTAAATATTTTTTTATATGCAATAATTTAATATTACATAGATTTATTCTGGAGAAATATATATATATATATATATATATATATATATATAGTACACAGCGATCAAAATGCGTTTAATAGGCAAGCAATATGACAGATGCACAATTGGATTTTGAGGAATGTTTGGAAGTGTGCTATTGTTCTCCCAGTACAATCTATTGTCAACACATGCGGTAAGATTTTGGTGCTTTGCAATGCGACGGTGCATTGATCTCTTGAATGCGAATCAGAACACGAATGTCATGGCCAGATATAATGGACACATGCTAAATTGAAGATGAAATACGAGCGAAAAGCTGTTCTTAATTATTCCGAGAAATTACATATTTGATGTATCTCTCAATTAAAATGCAGAGAAAAATCAAATAATTCCATAAAGATCAAATTAAAAATCGAACTCTACTTATTGTATATAAGTTCAAAATTGAAATAATAAATATATAACTTTGTTTCAAAACTATATTTTGATACAATTTAGAAAGAATTTTAATTAATTGTACTTAATATGTTATTCTAGTAATATTTTTAATTTTTTTCTTATAAAAATATATATTCTTGTATAACAATATTTTTACGTACTTTATATCGTCATTAATAAAGAAGATAAAAATATCAAAAGTTATTGTATAAAAATCAAAATGTACAATAAACATCTGATATAATTTAAAAGTGATACGCGAAACGAATATTATCGAGTATGATGTAAGAGAAACAATTGTGTTTCAATTTACAATAATATAAATTTTATTCTTGAAATATTTGATCAACGCGCGATAAACATTGAAATGAATACTTATACATATACTTGATTCTATATTGGTGAAAGAGTGCTTTGGTACGATATTCGAATTTCTCTCGTATTGATTGATGCACTTAACTGAAAATGCAGCTTTGCTCGAGCACACGTGGATGATGCTTTGTACCATTCGAATATCTTCTACTCAAATAAAGCTCATATTACATTTTATTAGTAGGTTAATTGTGAAATCTTATGCATGTAGTATATGCAGTTGTTGCATGTGTGTATTTCGATTTTTATAGAATAATGAAATACGCTGAGAGGGATTTCAAAACATGAGAGATATCAACATAGCAAAATTAAAATTAAATATATAATTATTTCCTTTTTATACAGAGCGAAAGAGATTGAAATTTATTTTGTCCGTATATATTATGGTATATATATGAATGTGCTTTTTACAATTTTTCACAATTTAGCTTTATGCAGCTGAATGGGCTTCTGTAAAATAGAAATTATGATAAATATTATTAATATCGATGTATGTGATAATCGTTTTATACTATAGCGTCAGTTGTTTTATAGACTATAGAACAAAATCTTTACAAGTATAAGTCTATGGATAAAAATGAAATCGAAAGAAATTTATGTTCTCAAACTTTAACATTAATTTTCTCCAAATGCCACTTTTTGAATTTCCAACTTTGACAGAAAATAATATTTTTAGGTCTCAGTCGAGATAATTTATCTTTTTTAACTTTTGTAATTTATTCAGTAATACGCACACATGTATATTAAAATAAAGTCGGCAAAGTCGACTCTTTTATTTATGGTGCAGATATGAACTTCATATTTTTCCATGTTGTTAATTTTACATACAATTTCATTTACATAGCGAGAATGGTAAAATTTCAGATGTTGAATCAAAGCTTGTAAGTTTTGAGAATTAAAGATAGAACTAAAAATCATAAAAACATTCTGTTTAATATTTGTGCATGCGGAATTATAATAATATATTAATAGTATATTAATAATATATTAATAATAATAACATAAACTTATGCGTAATAGAAAAAAATCTATCTCGAAAGAGAGTATTCGTTTTATATGAAATTATATCGACGTCTGACCACACGTTTACTCCATCACTCACCCGCGGCTGATTGATGAAAAATCGTGCTTCGAATGTTCGTGTTTCTAAGAGCAAGACTTACGTATTTACTCTTTCCCGCAGGTCTGGCTAAAGCGGAACGAGCTCGGCTGACTTGGAAAAAGAAATAGCGGAATAGGCATGCGACTAAGTAAGTAAAAAATGTTCAGAACTTCATTAAATTGATGTGTTACGATATGATACATTACGATCGCACTCGCGCTAAAAATATACGCAATATAATCAGCTGATTCGCTGATAGTTATCACTTTGTATTTTCTTTACAACCCCAATCTTCGTTCAGTTTATTGCGGATAAAATAATACATAAATATATTGATATATATAAATACTCAATATAGTTTTATTTTTAAATTGTGGTGAGATTCGATAAAAAATTATAATTCTTTGCGCAGCAAGTACTTATTTATTTGTCTTTAAAAGTTGTAAATTAGTATATTAATTAAAATTATTTTATATATCGCACTTTATATACTATATTTATAAACAATAAATTTTAATCAAGGGTCACGCGAATAATTAGGGATTAAAATGTGTTGCGTGCGACATGATCTTGGGATACTACAGTTATCGTAAAAAATGTCAAATTAAGATTATATCGGGGGGAATGTCGCGTGAGATCGTAGCGAGAAAGATATAATATCAGTTTCGCGTGCGGATAGAAAAGGTTCTAATGAAAAGGAAGTAAGTGGCTTTTTTCAACTCAGAAAGTGACTCGATTAGTCGAGAAGAAATTCTCAAGTCACTTTGTTACTTGCCGTCACTTTGCGCGAAAGGTGATCTTTGGGTAAATAATCGTTTTCAAGTTTCCGCGATTGTAATTACGACGTTTAAGCCGTTTGTCTTATGATGGCAGTATAGTTTCCCGAATAGGAATTTGTTCACGCTTTCCCAATAATTCAAGCTTTCTGTCGAACGGAACTTTCCGTTCTGTACCTAGGAAGCTAATGTACCTAGGAAGCTCCCGAATATTGGCATAAACATATATCAAGTCTCCAGAATTTCCAGAGCGAAGCATCGGTTACTATCTTCTATAAAGTGCACAAGGAGTTACACGAATTATCAGATTGAACTTGATAATTTATTAACTTGTTGTGCTAATTTTGCTTAAATAGAAAATCAAACTAGAAACAAATTTAGAAATTAAAATAAAATTCAAATTTAAATTTAGAATTTTTTTAGAACGCGTATACAATTCTTAACTTAGTTATCTCTTAACTACTTTTAACTTTAAGACTTGCCAAAGAAAGTCAGAAACTAGGCTACACTATATCCGTTTATACGATACATGATATAACATGCTTCTTTAATGATTCTCGATAAAAAAAGTTAATACTACTTTTAAACTAAAGCATTCATAAATTTTTCAAAGATTGTTTAAAATTATTTAAAATTATTTAAACATTCGAAACACGAGAAACACTAGAGAGAAATATCAGAAAAAATTGTTGAATAGCTGACTTGTACAGTGTATAAAGTCTAATTTGCTAAATTTAGAGATAAGTTTTAATCAGCTGTGATTGCTTTAACTATTGTTGCCTTTTAATTCTAATCTTTGATAAATAAAGATAAATAATACACATTGTTACACTGCTTAGAACAATTCAGAAATTATTTTTTTGAATGATACTGTAGAAAGTAAATGCAAGAGCAAAAATTCAAAATTTTTAAATATATTCCGTGAAACATATCAACTGTAAAATAAAAAACCAAAAAAGATAGAAAAACGAGCAAGATTAAATACTTCATATATTTACGGCGCACTAGAAAGTTGTTTTCAGCATTCAGAGTGTTTTTGAAAATACCAAAATATCACTCTCGATAAATATGAAAAACGCTGAAAAAACAATCTATACGACGTTTCCATTTATCCTTTATGTTTGCTATATAAATATACATGTTTCATCTCTATTAAGAGAATTTTTTCAAACTTTGTACTTATTGAACAATACATCATTGAGCAAAAAAATTTGAAATAATGATTCTCTCTCTCAATGCGAAAATTTAAAGTTACATAGATTTGTTAATGACGGTACAGTAGTAATCTCTTGTTGCACAGTTGTCAAATCATTTTGCGTTTATGTCTCTGTCAATTTTAATCTTCGTTGTGAGTTTTCGTGCGTCGTCGATTATTGACGTAAAATGACGGGCAAAATGAAAGCGTCGGCCTTTCGCAACGGATTATTCATGTATCGTGTGTATGTATATGCATATATACGAGCTGAAGGGCGGGAGCCGGATGAGATATGTATACACGTAGCTCTTTTAAATTATTTTAACATTACCGTCACGTATTATCTTCGCTTCTTAGCTTCACTCGCTTCATTCGCCTAACTCGGAATTTCGCGCAAAATATTACCTGTTTTATCAAGTAAGTTTTGGCCTCTAGCTCAATTTTCTGTAATCAGGTGTCTAGATATATCCTGATAAAACTAGGATCGACCCGGAAAAATTGTGGGCAGAGTTTTGTTAGATAATTTGCGAAAATGCGGACTCTTTTTCTATTACAGCTAAAAATACATAAAAGTGTTTTTTTTTTTGGTAAAAATAAAATCTTGTTATAAAAATTTTGCGCTGGTTTTTAATTTAATTTTATATCTTTTAATTTTAGTTTTTTAAAAATAAATTAAATGTAATATCGATAATATAAGGGCACCATTTATTGTCTTGCTTTGTTGTAATAGTCTTTTTTGTTATTATGCTAATCTTCAACACTTGTCTGTGTATTTATAAAAAAAAATGTTCAACTCTGTCTCTTTTTTAGTCTTTTTATTAAGGGACATTTATTTTTCTTTGCAAAAGATATATAATGTTATTGCAAATAATCGATATTCTCACAAGCTGGCTATAATAATATATAAAATATAAAATATTGTTTTAATACGAATTGAAATGGAAATATTAAAAATTTCACAACAATTGTTATTTTTTTATATTCTAATTATTCGCAAACTAAAAATTCATTGAAAGTCATTGATAAGACTTAAACGTTATAAATGCAATTTTATTTTCTGTTTATATTTTTACGATTTATAGAATAATTTCTACTTTTACATTAATTAAAATGACAAAATGTATGCTTAATCTTTCTCTTGTGACGGAATGCATTTTCAATTCTAGTATTACTATGCAGTATTATAGTTTTATCATGCAGGATTAATTCTCGGGAGTCATAGTTTGCGCTTTTAGCAAAATTGTGATATTCTGATTTTATAAATATGTGCTTCCATTAGCATTCTAACAATAGTTGTTGCTTCCAAAACTAGCAGACATTTTACGAATCTCTTAAGAGATTTTAATTTTAAAGTTTGTAATTCTTTTCTCAATATTTGTTATATAACGCTGCATAAAATGCAATGGAATAATATACACTACAATATACATAGAATCTTTTTGAATCAAAAATTTGTAGGCACATTTATTGATTTGAAGATCTCTTCTCATCGGAGAATATTTTAACAACTATTAATTTTTTATATTAAATGATTTGTTGTAAATAATGTAATTGATAGTTTTAAATTATAATTTTGTTAAAATAAAATTAATTGATGCTTAATTCTCGAAAAACATTTCAATTTTAACTGATCAAGAGATATTAATATAGTGACATTGAAAAAGGAGACAAAGAATCAGATAAAATTTTAAGAATAATATGATGAGTTTTTACGAGAATAATATAAGATAAATATATATATTTTTTATATTTTATATTTTACAAAATTTTATTTTATAATTATTTTTGAGAATATTTAAATTTATGAGAGAAAATATAATTCTTTTATGGGGGAATCTTTAAATATAGCTCATAAAAGAAATTGTTTTCAGATTAGAGAGAGAGTTTGTCATTTATTATAAATATTTAGTATCTTTTAGAATTTTTTATGATTCGTGACGGCAATTAATATATGAGTACGAAGTTGAAGCGTCGCAAAATAGAGATTCTAATTATTTCGTGAAATCACATGAAATGCCGTATGTTACAGAATCTGTTAAATTGAGCGGGGTTGTTTCCTGTGACAGTTAATTAGTTCGGGCTTGAACATAAATGTCACACGAGAATATGTGAGAAATGGACACGGTATGACTAACAAGTGTCACATGACGTCTTTAATAGTCTTCATGTTCTCTCTTTGTCTTTTTAATTAAATCATAATTATATATTTATAAAACGCACAAACAATTTTTTTTGTCACAAATTCTCACATTTGCAGAGTGCATAAAATATATATTCGAGACTATTTCTTTTTCTTCAATTATTATAATATATTTAATAAAAAATTATATTCATAGTATAAAAATATAAATAACGTAACTCCAGGGTTTATTTAATTTCTTTATCATTTAGAATTTATTATAAATTAAATTCCCATAATATTTCTATATTTTAGCACGCTTATATATATTGACTAATTAGGTAAATTTAGTTCTGTCCATTAAATGTGTACTTTTTAATTTAAATTTCGAAAAAATATCTTTTGTTAAATGTTCACTTACGTGTTGCTTTTTTTCTCAAAACTATTCTTGGTTACGAATCACTGTCTAGTTCTTTGATTTCTCACTAATACAATAGAATTGAAAAATCAGGTGTGAACAACAGATGCTGCGTCACGATAAAAGCAACGAAAAGCTCGACCGAGATTCATGCTACGAGAAGCAGCATGCTACTGGCCGAATCATCCCCCGTTTCGCCCGCGAGACAACCCCATTATTAGGTCGACGGCAGCGCAGCCACATGGAGGGTTGAATCACTAGTACAAGCACTCTAGTTGGCATGTATTCGGACTCGCTGATTTAAAAACCGCTTGAAATCATCTTGAGATTGCAATACATTTTTTTTCTCGTTACCCATTCGCTCATAATATTAAAATATGATACACAAGTGCAGTTTAAAGCAATTAGTTGCACAAATTTAAAAGCTCTCGCAATTAAGATAACGATGATATTTTCACTCGTAATTTCTTAATATTTTGTAATTTTAATGTTTCTTAAAATATTTTTTCTCTCACTTTTTCTTAATTATTATTTTTGAAACTTTTATTATTTAAATATGTGCTGACTTTATATATGCATATACTTATAGTAAAATGGATATTGATATTATTTTATGCAGTAATTCTTTCGTTAAATTAGATTATGAAAATAATAAACAAGTACACTGTTATAAATATCTGTTGAAACTATATGTATAAATATAATTGTTAAATCATACAATATGGAAGTGTAAATGTAAACTGTATAAACTCCTTGCTAATGATAATGTTTTGTATATAACTTATAACCAAATAATTATAATTAAAAAATTGTGGAAGTGTTAAGATAATATTTTATAATTATAGAAACTATATAATTGTTTTTTATTATATTTGTAGTCATATTACATATTTATTGTATTACATTATTTTTTTGCTTTATTTTAACAATTTTTTAAGTATTTATTAATAAACTAATTATATAATAAGTAGGATCTTAAAAAATATAATATTTGGCTAATCATGGAATTGAAGATTATATATAGTTTATAAAGTAGGAAAAGATAAAACATAAAACTACGCCAGTTGTTATTGTACTCTGAAGTCCAGGATTTTTATCTCGAAAAAACAAAACAATGTCGATATTTATTGTATTCGTATTTTTTTGGAGTATTGATCTTTTATATCTGCACAATTTACGACGTATATTTGACTGTTACTATTAAATCGCTAGAATAAAGCTAGAATCTTTCGATAAATGCACAAATTTTTCAAAATACGCTAAAAACAATAAAATAAAAAAAGTTTTTTAAAGGTGATATATAAATTTTCATTTATATATATATATATATATTTATATATATGTTATTGTAAAGGCTTTTTAATGTTAATATATTTTACGTTAATGATATGGCAATGACAACTTTTATTTTTGTTTATTAATATACAGTATAATTATATTATTACAAATTTACTATTCGTGATCTTATCAACATTGAAATGTAATAATATTTAAATGAAAAATTATACAATATTGCATGATAATCAATTTGTCTTATATTGCATATATATTAACTATTAAGTATAAGTATAGCATATTTAACTATTTAGGACAAAATTTTGGTACGTGAATATGGTAAGAGATTACTCTTTTGAGGAGAGTTATAAAAACGCATTTATTTTGAAAAAGATAAACTTCAAAGAAATAATATACGTAAATTAATACATAATGACATTTTTTATTACAAATCTATCCATAAAGTTTAAAATATGAAAGCTACCGCAAAATGTATGTATATAAAATTTGCAATTCTCTCATGCCATAAGCAAATATTATTTCATAATGTACATACAAATGAAATGTGGAATGCATGGAGAGACGAGCAAACAATTCTAATTAATCCTGGAATTTCGCCATCGGAATTTCAAGGGAACTGAAAATAATATGAGGTAAATTTCTCGAGAATTTATTGTAATTTGTTACACTGTCGCGCGTGTCTTTTCTAAATGCGCTCAAATTTAATTTTATTCAAATTTTAAATTTCCTATGTTCCGAGCGCTAATTAAATGTATATCATTTAGCTCTTGTTTATCCGATTTACGTATAGTGTACAATTTAGCATTAAATATATATATATATATATATATATATATATATAAATAGTTTTTAATTAATTTATTGGGAAAAAATAAATATTTTAAAAGCTATGCAAGATATATAATAATTTTGTTAAATCTTTTTCTAGTTTCTCAACATTCAATTGTATAGATAACAGAGTAAAAATCATTCTAAAATTAAAATTGCAATTATGTAAAATTTATTTAGAGTTAGGTAACGAAAAAGCTTTCATTATATATTAGAGTAGTTAATTATAACTTAATTAAAAGATTAAATTTTTAATTGTTTAAAACTCAAGAATAATTTATTCGACATTGTTTAAAGAAATTATTAAAAAAAAAACAAATATTTATAAAATATACATATACGAATATTAATTTGGTTTACGAATCAACTCTAACTATATATACTATATTTAAGCAATGTTGGAAAGAACTTTTGGACATTGGGTGCACACGTGTGCTATAAAATATCTATTTTTGGTCGAAAAGGATTTGAGTAAAGGTCAAAACTAGTATTTACTGTGAGGATCGGTTTTTTAGAAAAGAGAGATACGAAAAGAGATATACGAGAAATATACTATAAGTACTTTATAGCACGTACACCAATCCCCAAAAGCTCATATGACCTTATCATCTTATTTTTGTAAAAAACATACCTAATATAATAATAATTAAATTATTTCCGTGTTGGTCGAAGCTTTAAAAGATGCGGATAATATAGTTATTATGAAAAAAGGACAAAATGTATGTATATACTGATGTAAACTGATGACGATAAATAATACTTCGCAATATATTTTGCTCCTTCTCGTGCAGTTATATATCACTGCAAAATATGCTCGTGAGGTTGTGTAAGTTCAATTCTTGCGGGCTGGCATATCGAATGATTTATAGCCAAAGCGTGCAGGTATATACAAGGGTAGTAGCACTTACACAATAGAGAAAGCTATTCTTATATTAAATAAAGCTAGATTGGCTTTACAAATTCTTATAGAAATAAAATAATTATATGTACTAAAAATAGGTCTTAGTTAATAAATTCCAGTAGTTATTCAGTTTCAAGTTCATATATTATCATTAAATTGCATTGCAAATTACAAACACATACATATGGATATTACAAAAATAATTTAACACGCAAAAATATATAAACAGAAAAATTTTTCATAATTTCTTTTTATGTCATAAATGTGTATATATTTATATTTGTGTTTTCATGTTTTTATATTATGTTTATTTTGTATATATATATATATATATATATATATATATATATATACATTTGTGTTATTTTTAACATTTTTGTTATTACATTATTATTATATATTATAATGATGCAATAATAATATTTGCAACTTTTAGTTTATTATAAAAAAAAATTTTTTTTATTGCTTATATAAAATTTGATTTTGGTAAAAAACATAATATTTAATATAATTTCACATATGTGCTTCGTCCTATTGAATTCACAGAGATGTTATGTATTGTAAAGATGATTGAAATTGTAAACCCAATTTATCCATTTTCCTTTTTTGCCGGTTTCTTATGGTAATCGTTGGTATGTGTAAAAGGAAACATTTGTATGTATCCTTGGATCTATACGACATTTCACTATTGCAAAGCCGAGTATATGTAGATTCTTAAGATGATGCATAAAAGATTGCATATCTGAAGCGAATATTTTCGGAAAATTCGAATTGACAGATATTCTAAAATAAATATTTCTGTCTTTGTTTGCTTTTAACACAGAAAGAATTAAAATATTTAATTATATTGTACAAATTCTAAAATTTTGAGCAATTTGTTAATTTTTTTATAAGAAAAAAGTGATCGAAAATAAGTGGCTGTCATATATCGAAGAAGTGCTGAAACATAATTCTTTAAAACTAATGAAATATTAATTAACATATACATGTGTAATTAGATCATTTTGTTTGATAATAGTTGCTGAATGTTCTCTACATGTAATTGTAAAAAAATCAATGTTTGTACTTTCCATTTTAGTTACAGTCGTAATTCACAATTTATAGCATATCCTTTACATACAAAAGTTGTTATCTCGTTTTGTGGAGTTTCGAATTTCGGAAATGTTTATTACCACTAACTCAGTTAAATGAGCCAGTTAGCCGCAACAAAGGAATATGAGAGTAAGCTTTGTATAACTAATTATATATGTATCTCAAATGACACATATATACATATACACATACAGTTGTTTCACAGAACTATTCTGCTGGTACATTTGTGGAAAATTCATTTCATTATACTACCATCGATATCGAAGGGTATCGAAATGTAATTAACCACCTGTTAATTAATATACCTGTTAATATATGCAAATTCTCATGAATAAAAGGCAGGCATTGTAAATATATCGCAAATTCTCATAAATAAATTGTAATTGCTGTTAATACATCGTATTCTTAGAATGGAAGATAGTATTGATATGTAAGGAAGAAAGAATCGATATCACATAAAATAAATTTATTCATAAAAATGTAATTGCGTGAGTTTGCATAAATATAGATGTAAGTTAATTTGTGAATATCATGTTAATTATTCGTAGTAATTGTTCAAGATTTCTAATTTCGCTTAATTAAATTGTAGTCGTTAATTTAGTATTTAATAACATAACTAAGAGAAAACCGGCTATTAATTAAACTTTATAGTTAGTACTGTCTACCTTGAAAGCTAATGGAAAATCAATTTTTGCTGATTATGTCTTGATCGTCTTTATATTGTAGCAAATTTTTTGTAATCGACTTTACCGCATCGTACTGAAACAGAAGCGAATATGCTGATGAAGCAAATTTAACGTGTAATAAAATTCCGAATGTTACGGCACTACTTACGCTTTTACGATTGTTGTTCTTGTTATAAATTCTCGGTCCGTTTCTGCGGTAGGCTGGAATTTGCTCGGTGCCGTGCAGAATCAATGTAAATTCTCCAATTGTGCCATAATTTTGCTTCGGGTCTGTCTGCAAGCATGCAAATATGCATCGTCAAATACGTGTGACAGATGCAACATGACTGATGTACAATTCATGATTATCGATATGCAGAAAGGTAATTTGAATCAATCAATATTTGTTTAATCAGCTGCATTTTCGTAATCTACATTTTTGGAAATTTGATGAAATTGAGGGAAATATGGCGTATGATGTAGATATGATATTATATATATATATATATATATATATATATATATATGTATATACAATATGTTTCGAGAAAAGCAGCTTTAAAAATTTGCAATATTTTTATTTATCAAGGTAGATAATTTTTAAACGACCAACTGGCTAATGATGGTGAAGTTCTTTTATTTATTCAGCTACGTTTCGACCCTAAATTGGGTCCCCCTCAGGCTACATAACAAAGTCAGTGTGATACAAACGATCGTACTGAGGTAACATCATCTTTGAGGTCCAGATGTGATAAAATCGAGGTAGAAGATGATGTTACCTCAGTACGATCGTTTGTATCACACTGACTTTGTTATGTAGCCTGAGGAGGACCCAATTTAGGGTCGAAACGTAGCTGAATAAATAAAAGAACTTCACCATTATTAGCCAGTTGGTCGTTTAAAAATTATCTACCTTGATTTTAATTTTGCTGGCAACGTACATTCTACCTCGATTTTTATTTATATGTAGATTTATTCATACAAATATATATTGTGTCAGATCTTTATTTATGGGTTGTGATTTAAAACATTTGATGACAAAGAGAGAAAAAATTCTTTTACCTTTAAATCTTTGTATCCAATCTTTCTTGAATTTATCTTTATTACTACCATTAAATATATGCATGCACGTAAATTCTAAGTAGTATATCTATACTTTGCAAAACGCTTTTATTACAATAGAATATTTTAACATTCATATATTTTGAAAGGAATATAAGCAAACATTATATTGCATATTAAATTTATATTCCATATTTTTAGTATTTTTAGTAAAATGTGTCATTATTTTTTTAAAAAAAAGTAATTATTAATTATAAATAGTTAAATCTTTCTTTTTATAATATGTATATTAATATATAATAAATCGATAATAGCAGAGAATCTGCTATTAGATCTGCGATAAGATGGTTTCAATGTCTCACTTTATCAAATATGTACAAGATCCATGTTCCTCGAGGGTCTTCGCCCCACGTCGCGACGGACATAAACTTCCACTTTCTAAAACCATCCTTAGATTCATCCCACTTCCTTGAACTTAGTATCTGGACTAAAGTATCTAATAAATGAAACACATGGCTTCAATACTATGATTAAATTATGAATAAATACACACACACACATATATATATATATATATATTGCTCTATAGTATTTTATTACGTTAAAAGCTAAAAGCTAAAGGATTACACATGCATCATGGATTTGTGATGTATTTTGTTAATATGAAAGTGTTAAGTTAAATTTGGTTTATGTAAAGAGTGTATGTATATGCATAGCACACATATATTTTAGTTTGGATAACTAAACATTATCGGTTGCGCGTAACGTGCGAATATTAAATGCAGCTATGTATGAGTGTTATCGATTTTTTTCTTGCAACCATGCATAGCAAGCATGCAACATTGAATAATATTATGTACATACGACCTAGATTAGATTTTGTAATGCAGAACCTTACGTTTGTCTTTAAAACTATATTTTATGTGATATATAATAAATTACTTTATTATAATAAATTTTAATTACGAAATTGATAGATATTTAATAAACAATTATAAACAATAATTGCAATATAACATATAAAATATGTATAAATAATACTATCTATAATATTTTTATCTTGTAAAAAATTGAAATAGGTTTGAAATCTTGATATTAATATGAGTTTACTGATTTTAGAAATGGGAAAAAACAAGAGCCGATATCTCTTATTACAGAATAATTTAGAAGTTATAATAGAATATGTGATAAATTTTAAAATTCTCAGTATTATTTTATTTCGGATGCATCTGAATATTTTTATTAATTTTTTTTACGTTTCAATATATATGGGATTTTTTTGATATTCTGATACATGTAATATCATCTGTCAATAATAACATCAATCAACAAACATGCAGATTAAATAACGCGATGCATTGACCAAAGTGACAATTGCAATCTACTCTCGTTCGTGTTTATGTTTGAAATATTTATTTAAAGCCAAAGTGTTTTTCTTTTTCTTTGACATTTATTACATATTTATAAATATCTAGTATTGTAATGTATAATTATATAATATGTGTTATAATATTCAATAAGTTTTATATTAAACAAATTAAATAATAAATATTTTATTTGTAATAATAAATATTTATTTGTTATAATAAATATTTTAATAAATAATAAATATTTTATTTCTATTGAATTTTCCTTTTCCGAATAAACAGATCGCATCAAAGGAGTAAATTGAATTGCCACCGATAATTGGACTAATTGTAAGAACGTATTCGTGCTGTTAAATGCATTTGCGACACAGAAACGTGACTTCCAATATTAATGAAGATATTAATTCTGTTTGAATTATACGTTCATTATTTGCTGTCCTTTCTTATTAGAATTGCGTTATCTCAAACTGAGAGCAAGATTTATGATTGATAAGTGAAAAAAATGGAAAGACACATTAAATTGGATAATATTTATTTATCAAAAGAAGTTTTTCTATAAAAAAATTTTGTAAAAATTTATAATGGAAAGTATCTTATCTCTTTTTTACACTATATTAGGCATTGTATAATTTTCGAAAAAAAAAAAGTATAACAATCTAGTTATTAATAATATTAATCACATTTTTTATCACTATTTTCTTTACATTTTTTAATATTTTATTTATTCG
Organism: Prenolepis imparis; assembly: GCF_030444845.1. Taxonomy (NCBI): domain Eukaryota; kingdom Metazoa; phylum Arthropoda; class Insecta; order Hymenoptera; family Formicidae; genus Prenolepis; species Prenolepis imparis. The sequence goes on along the minus strand of NW_028141166.1, from coordinate 16,332,963 downwards.
CTCTGTTGTAAGAGCTGTTCTTTCCTTCATAAATTAAAATACAGCAGCAAATAGAACTCAATAAATTTGGTTGACAAGCGGATTTCCATGAATGCAGCTAAATGCATTTGCATTTAGTCTCCGAGAATATTCCCGGAGACTTCAGCGCTGATATAATTATACATAGAGCATTTTCTTTGTATGATATTTTTAAAGGTTTCTTAAGTCTCTTAATTCAGGATGTAAAATAATGCATTCCGATCGTCTTCATAACTATTCTCTCGTCTTTCCGTTCTTTTCATTTCTATAAGTCGGATACAAATGAAGATTGGTAGCATTTCCAGACATACATTTAAATGAAACATAACTGCTCAAGAACTGTTTGTGCGACTTTGCGCATAAAGTTTTATTAAAAATGTTGTTTATATTATTGTTTCTACACATTTAGAAATCAAAAGCTTAGGAACATGTACATGAGAAAAATTCTATTTTCTCGCATACGTGCGAATCTATTTATTAATCAATGCATATAGAAAAAATTGTGAATGTATGATAAATGATTGAAAAATGAAAAATGTATACCATCTGGTGAACGCAGATACATTTCGAGTGCGCCGCGACGAGAGTACTCGAGATTCACCTCGATCTCGACATGCTCCAAAGAGATAATTTCATTCCCCGATGTCCGACAAACGCTGGCATCGAATATCAGATACTTCTCATTTTCAGTCAGTTTGAAGTCATCGGTGCTGCAACGCAAAACACATGTGTATTGCTACATTAATGCATGTGCAATATGTTTATGCATTAAGTGAATTTGGAAATAAACATTTCCCGAAATGTTGAAATTGTCACATATGTATTTTCAAAATCGCTAGATCGCACGACAAATTTTGCTTTGATATATTACAATTAAACTTTGCATCTGCTTGTCTATATTTTTATACAATTTTTATCTTTATCTCCGAAATGTAAAATAAGTATAGTATATATTACAAATTGTTTCTCTATATTTTATAGATTATTATAGATATCAATTTATTTTACAAATATCAATTTTCTCATGCAATTCATTTTTTTTCAGCATAAATGTAACAGTAAGAGCGCGATTAAATTTTATGTGTACGTGGAAAGTTACAAATGAGAATAATTATACTAGTATCATAGAATATATAAGAAGAAATTAATGAAGCTGCTTTCGCTTCGTGAGCATTTATAGTCGAATTATGAAAATAATCGCAGACGTGCGACTCGGTGCGAAGTGAAACACGCAGGGATATGAAACTGGATGAATCTTCAAAGTATATATACGTATATATATGTACTTATATAAATTACACTGAGAGGAGACCATGTAACGAGATTAGCGTACATTTTCGGTTAACTACACTAGAAGTTATTTTATATGAAATGATCATACATATACATTTGTATCTTTGGTCTATCTAACAAGAATTCTGCTCTGTTTTCTAGGATGTTGAATAAACTACCCTTTCAAGAGCGTACTTCGAAAAAAGTCCTCAACCGTTTTCTCGCCTTTCCCGTGCTATCGTAACGAATGAGAGCTTTTACGACCTTGTTGAATTTAACGATGCATTTCTTATCTCGCACTTCTTCGAGCATCCGGAAATGTCTCTTTGAAAAAGGAGGGCATTGTGCTCGATTGACATGAAGTCCGAAGAATCGGGTTAAGTAGAGGGGCCGTGAGTCTTTTAATACATATGGAACACGTGAAAGAAAATATCTTGTATAAATATGGTATATGGCTAAATATCAAAGGAAAAAGAACATCCAACATAATATATAATTGTTAATATTTCATTTAAATAAAATCTAAATTAAATAAAAGTATAATTTTGCAAATATATGTGACAATTAAAATTTAAAAATGTTATAGATTAGACATTTTTATTTTCAAATACTCTAATATATACGTACATTTGAATTACCTAATATTGCGTTGAATTGCGCAAATACATTCATTTGCTTCGAAAAAGCAAAAGTATTTAGATAATTTTAATCGTATGATCTACCTTGTTTCGATACGAAGTTTGCGTGCCACGTAATTAAGCTCCAACGTTCTAAATACGCTAATTTACTTACTAGTACGTAGTCACTTCGCAAATAGTCTTCTCCGGTACCGTCGTCCAGTCGTAACTTGCCATTACCAGTGCTTCTCCGTTCATAAGTCCAAATCCGAAAGCAGTGTTAAACCAAAATCCAGCCGCGTTTTTGAACCATCCCGGATTTTGGCTGATAAATTTATGTAATTACTAAAAACTCATCTCGCGCGCGCGTGTAAAAAATAACTTCTCATGAGTGTATGAAAGCAGTGTGAGAAAGTGACGAGTATTAAGGAGAAAGGAAAATTATTCTTTTTACACTGACACTCTGTCAATTACTAAATTTGATTAAAATTTTTGTTATAATGGAGAGAAGTAACACGATTTGTACTATTATTGAAATTCTGCAAAATAATGGTTACGCTAAATGAATTTTTGGAGTATTATTACAGCAAAAATTAAAACTGATATCCACTCTCTGTGGAATGAAAATCGATTATCTCTAAGCATTAATTGTCAAATGTAATTTATTTGATGAATATGAAATATGATCTCACAATTAATATTCTTGTCAACGCGAACACGATACGTTCTTGTAAAAGCGATTACGATCGCTTTTATAATTCGATATTAGAGACGATAATAGAAGGCAATTAGCACGAAATATAAATTACGAGGTAGAGCAATAACGAATTGAAATATGTAGAACCATCTGGGTGCGCGTATTTTAGTAGATTTATGATTAAATAGCAATTTTTTCCGCTACATTGTGCATGCGTGACCTCTTTTCTTTGACAACTATTCAATAAAAGTTATATATATAAAATTACACAAAATAATTTAGATGTAATGTGTTTAAATTTGCGAAAAATATAAACATAATTTTTTAAAATACAAATATCCGGATATCTGTAAAAATATCGAAAAATTGATTTGGATTTTTCAAGCGGATGAATTTAAAAAAATTTGTACAAATTTTATTAAAAGAAAAAGATGCTTTTAAAGAGACAATTACGCGTTCAAATTATCATTTAATCGTTTCGTTTCGTAGACTTTCACAAACTTAATTGTTAATTATAATCGATTGCATTGAGAATTATAATATTTTTAGATCGAGAAAAATCATTTCCTGCGCGTTTTATTCAATTTATGATTATACAGTGCAAAAGTGGCGTTGCAATCTGTTCAGTTAAAGTGAGAATAAGAATTTAAGCTGACACGATTGCAGATACACGTGACCTGAATTGCTATTCGCGAAATGCTCACCTAAGAGGACTGTACTCCGATGACCAAGCTATCAAATGCTGAATGTCTCTCCACGTTAAGTTTTTGCTGTAAAAATAAAAGAAGTCGTTAATACGAACTTTGATTAGAATATCGATAATTTCCTATTAAAATAACATCTTTATTTCGGTCGTGGGTTAATCGAGGCTAAATTGAAACTCAATATACTGTGACCTCCAAAGAGCGGATATACATATGTATCGAACATTTCACGCGATCGTACTTAAAATGTAATGAAGACCGAGAAGAATAATTCGAGGAAGAGAATATTTTGGTTTCGAGTATGCAGATTTCCAGAAACAACTTTAAAAATTTAACTTAACTTGAAACAACTTTAGTTTCAAGAACAGTTGTCTAAAAAAATTTTTTGTCTTAAATATTAAAATTAAAATTTGTGATAAGTTCTTTTATTTTCTGATGATATATATAATCCATTGTTCCAGAAGATTATATTTTATGTTTTTGGAAGATATATATTTCTACGAGATAGCAGAAGGAGTTATATTTGTACATAGAGAAAAAAATTATACACAAGATGGAAAAGCATTAAAAATTAATGAGAAGGTTAACTTTGGTATGAGAAACGCAAAGTTTTATAATAAAGATGTTGTAATTTAAATTATCTACAGAATACGCGCAAATCATTCACAAAGTAATTAAGAGAATGCGCTTTTTCATTTTCTTAATGAATATTATTTTAATATATTTGCTTGGTTTATATTTATCTTTACTGTCTCTCTCTCTCTTTCTTCCTTGATACTCTTATAATTATATATGTATTAATTAAAAGAGTGTAATATCAAATATATTAATAAAGAAAATATTTGCGGAAAGAGAAAGTTCCGAGTATAATAGTAACAGTAAAATAAAATATCTCTTTTTATCGCATAATTAAAAAATAAATATGTATACTATAATAATTAAAAAATAAATATAATTAATAACGTAATCAACTGTTTTCTCGTTTCTTAAAGAAAAGTTCAATAGAAAAAGACTATTGCTACTGAGTATGTTCGTACTTTACTTGCAGCGCGAGAGCTAATATCCCGGCGGCTAATGGAGCAGAAGCTGAAGTACCCGTATGGTTGGTCGTGCAGGTATTTTTTAGATCTGTCGTTACCTGGAAAATGTAAATAAAAGCTACTAAATTATTCTCCGTAAGACGGATTTTGTCCCTCCGCGGATACTAATCATTCAAGAGAAGATTCTCAGAAGAGGAAGAACCGACGATAATTGTGAAATATCGCATTAAATTAGAGAGTAGATTCAAATAATATTATTCTGAGTAAAATATCATATCATTTTAATATAATTTTAATTATCAATATCATTTTAATTGTAAATTACATTTACGATCCAGACATTAAAATATTTTTTATTTTTTTAGATAAATTGAATAGATTTAGATATGCAATTATGATGTTTATACAGCGCATATTTTGTAAATATATTACATATTCAAATTAATAAAGCTTTGTAAAAGTTTGTCAATATATTTTTTTAATATCAATCTCTATTAAATTTAATTAATGTAATAAATCGAGCTGAGGAAATAGATACAATACTTACTATCTTGTAATTATAAGATTCGCTGCTACTGTATGTTGTAGCAAGAACAGCAGGACATTTTTCTCCGTACCAAGGAAGTTTTCCAGTTTGGCTAACTGATCCTATGGCTATGGTATATATACTTCCAACATATCCATCATATCCGCAGTCATCCAAATTGCGTCCACCATTCCCAGAGGCCCATACATAAATGTTACCTTTACCGTTACGACCCTGTCACGTATTCGAGTATCAATATTGCCTCATGTAATATCAAGCAAATGATGATTTATTCATGAGATGATGAAACTTTTACGTTATATATATATATATATATCAGATTATATAGAAGTGTACATTTGCAAATCATAAAAAATGCTGCAAGAATCTGTTGGAAGATAAAGACAGAAAAGAAAGGTAAAGAAGAAAAATGTGTGCAAATTATATAATATACATATGTATATACATATTTAAAAATTCCTATATTTTATGCAGCTTATAATGCAGATTATAACTTTACGAAAGATGCAGTGTTGTGTGTGTATATTGTATGTGAGTGTTGTTTTATGCATAAAAAAACGACTCATAATAATATATAAATATGCAAGGAGATCTTATCTTTCTTTTTCAGACCGATGTTAGACTAGCTTTTCATTTATATTTAATCCTCAGAAGAAATGAGAAAAGAAGAGATACTTTATAAGAGCGTCTTGCTAACATCTCTTTGAAGCCGGGGTTAGCATTTGCGATGATAATATTAAAAGTCGGCACACTTTCGTAATCGTACAAAATAGACTTATTAAGACAAAGTCTGTAATAAAAATTAGGGCGCACAAAGAAAGATCATAGCATGACCGAGTTTCAACTCAGCTATTACAGCTATATAAGTTAAGTCATTCCCCAATTTTTCCTTCACACGAGTTCTTAATTCTTTTTAATTTCGGTGAAATTTTCAAACGTAAATTTTACAACCGTAAATTTAGAAATAAGTGAAAATTTTGATTATTACGAGTCATTTGCTTTGCTAAGCGTATGCGAATGATTGTGACACACTTACGCAATTTGTAGATATAGTTATCGTGAGACACGAAAAAAAATTGATAAGTGAAATTTTGTAGTAAATAAAAAAGGAAAAGAGAAAAAAAAGCTTTTAGGATTGTCTGCTGTCTGAAAAAAGCGATCAATAAGCAACGAATCGCCATGGGAAATGTAGTTAAAGTTTAATTAGGTTTAAATAAGCTTAGTTCCGGCGTTGTGTAAAAGCTTGTTTAAATATTAAATCACTAAAAACCCTGTTTCATACTAAAGTCAATCCACTCAATCCGATCCGATTACAAAGTCTTACAAAGTTCACATTTTCTTTCTCTTTTACAAACTTCCAGAAACAAAAGGTATCAAACATTCGTAAAAAAATATAATTTTAACCCGCGGAGACAACAATATTTATTATAAATTTCACTGTGTATCTGCAAGCTGCTGATCACAGGACGCTGATCATATGCTAGCTGTGCCTTTAAAGTAATTTATTATTTGTTTCAGCCTCTTCTTCTCTCTCCTGAGCTTTAAATCTAAATTATTTTTGTAGCTATAAACTTTTTAATTAAAGAAAATTTGTTTTTAAATATTAGAAGTAAACTGACTTTTGTTACGCCGAGCTGGAGTGCCTCGACGGCGAGTCTGCGGGGTCCGTCCAAAGTCTTTCCATCATCAGACGGTCCCCAAGAAGCCGAATAAATGTCGATGAGTTCTTGTTTGTACCTTAGGGCCTCGCCCTCTACCCGATCGTTCATTCGGCCATCGAGAAGCTTGATACAGCCGATGGATGCCCCATAGGCAATTCCGACACCGCATTTGCGGTTGTTGGCTTCCATCGCTATCTCGCCGGCACACTTGGTGCCGTGAGCGTTTTTCCCTGAGGAGCAGTTTAATTTCTGATATGATTGTGAAACAATAATATTCAATCGGGTCAGTAAAATTTGCCAAGCTCCATTGTACGCGCGAGAATAAGAATTAAACATGTTCTACAGGGAATACCTGCCAGGAAGTCTCAACATCTCGCTTCGTAACATTACGGATTTACTTGATTTTCAAATGTAAAATTCAGCATAAATAATTTTGTTCGAACAAGTAATAGTGAAATTATTTATATTAAATTGTTCTCGATCTTTACCACGTTTCTCTCTCTAAACTTCTTAATTTTTTCTTGCATAAATAGAGGATTCTATTGCTTAAAGCCTTACTAAAAAATATATTTCAATAGAATAGAAACATATTTCTATTAAAATATATTTTTTAGTAATGCTTTAAGCAATAATTGTTAATTTTTATTTTATCTGGATGTGTAGCAATCAAAGTGAGATCACTTACGTATTGCATAATTGGTTTTAATCTGTGTGACTATAATTAATTGAAAATTATGTTATAAACATATAAATGTGTCGATTTCACCACAAAGTAGCTGGTTTGATCTGCTTTCACGAAAATTAATATCGGCATGTTAATATTTTTACGAGTGTAAATTATTTATTAAATTTTATTGATTGAGTTTATATGTAACTGCTATTATTCGAATGACCGAGTTACAAATATCATTCTTATATTTTAACACATTCATAGAATACAAATGCAAGGCAATATTGACTAAAACATCGATAATTGACTATATAAGTTATTATATATAAAAATGTGTTTATATATTTTTAAATTAATCAATATCAATTTTTTAAATCCATTTTATTTTAAATTTATTTTGCCAGTCTAGTTTTAAAAAATACCACATAAATGCAGATCTAATTTTTCTCAATAATTATTAATATTTGAATATTTTAAAAAACAAAAATAAAATTAAAATATAATAAAGCGATACAAAGTAACATCAGATTGAAAATCGGATATAATGATTAGAAAAGAGTGAGATAATCTAATTTGCGTGAGAATGGCGCAAAATTCTATATATTTTTTTTATATTAAAGCTTATCATCGTCGGACAATTTCAACGAAAGCAAAGTTTTCTGCAAGCAAGTTTTAAACTAGTTGTGACCCATCGATAGTTTATGGTTTAAATGCATTACCGAATCCGCTGGATGCGCGTTTTCTCCTCGATAGACCGCAATTTACTCGAGAGTTTGACACGTTTACATCACGTAGTTTATACCATAGTTTGACCGATATATTGTAACGTAAGTGCTATGTGCGACCGCACAGGAATGTAATTATAATGACATACCTATATCGTCAACGTATCATGAATTATTATGAGCAAATTAGATTATCGTGATTTAAAAATTATGTGTGAATATTTTTGATTTGCTTTATTAAACGGATGTATGAAATATAATATGCTATATAATTACGTAAAAGATATTATTTTTCTAAATTTTATTATATAATACTATTGTATAAAAAATATCATCACTATTTTATTATACTACTTATTATACATGTATATATATATTGTTGTAAAAAAGAAAAATTTAGTATATATATAAAAATGATCTTACCATTATATCTTGGAAGAGGATCATTGTCCTTTTCGTTCACGTCGTAACTAATGGCTGCATCCTAAATTTAAATATTATATTGAGAAAATAAAGCTAAGCTATAAACATATATAAATAATGCAATAATATGTAATATGTCGTTTTTTTAGTATTTGGCAAAAGATATTCTCCATCTTTTTTAAATGTGTGTGAATTTCATAATATTATAAGATTTTTATGAACTTTCTTCAGAAGATTAATTATATTTTAATTATTATATAAATATTATATAATTTAATTATTAATTATTATAAATAAAATGTTTTACATATATTTTTGGTGTAATACGTATAATTTAAATACAATATTTATATTGCAGTAATATATGTAGTGAAAAATATAATAATGAGCGTACATAACATAAACATAAAAATGGAATAATGCTTTCTAAAATTTAAAATAAATCTTCGAGCTACATAGTTCGTCATCTATGAGATGAAGAGAAAGCTCGAAGCAAATATTACGTACGTAATTGCTTCGTAGATCATCATGATCGTATTCCAAACCGTCGTCGAGAATTGCAATTCTCACTCCTCGACCAGTTATCTCTCGTCGATAGAGAGGCAGAACGTTTAAGTCGAGCTTCGGCAAATATTCTTCGGTCTTCGCATTTTGCTACGGCAGTTGATAAAAAACTTTCAACAATTTCAACAATATAACAATAACAAAAATATATATCAAAGCAATTAATTATCTTATAAAACAAAATAATTTTTTCGAGCTTGATATATTCAAATATATGTATTGAAATAAGTAAAATTTTTAAACTGTTTGAGCATGTTTTGTAATGTATAATATTCTATATAAATTATGAATTATATTTTATAAAATTACATATTTTTAAAATAATTGGAATAATTTTTATATTTGCAGTTTATATTTTTATCTTAAAACGATTTGATTATTTTATTATTGCAATATCTTATTTTGTATAATCTGAAAATAGAATATTTTATTCATTGAGCGCGCGCGCGCGCGCGATACTGAGAAAATGTGCATTATTACCAGATACCATTGTTGATTCCAAAGCTCGTCATTAAATATTCTATCGGTAGCATAGTCATTTTCCTCCTCGCTATTAACAGCATTTGATGCAACTTCGTATACGTTTAATTGCAGACGCTTTTCTCTCGTTAAAGGTTTTTCAGACTCTAAGTCGGCTAACGAGATGTAATCGCGTTTAATTCGTTTCACGGTTTTTTGTTGATCCGCCCAGACGATCTTTCCTTGGCAAAATGTGAATTGTGTCAAGAAAGTTGCATTCTCGTTGCACATCATTTTGTAACATATCACATGCTACTACAATTATTATTATACAGAGATACATTAATACACATTTGTATGTACAGAAATATGCATGAAAATTTTATGTATATGCACAAGTAATATTAAAAAAAAATTAGTTGTAAGAATTAATATAATTCCTAAATTCTGCAGTTAGAATATTATTTGAGATCATAGAATAACGTTTGTGTAAGATATAAAGTTACCTTGGAAATTGTATTAAGGTCCTTCGTTAAGTGAAGATTTCCTCTTTTCTTCTGGCTCGGGCTATTAGCCTTAAGCCATATATATGTGTCATTGAATCCTAGAACCTGAATGAGAAGATCCATTACATGTAAATTTTTCAAGAGGACCAGCGATATGCGCTGCATATTTAATGAATTTCAGGCCGAATTAAGATTTTATTTAAATTTTTGCTTAAATAAGTATTAAAGCACCAGTCTTATATCCGCTCTATTATCATTTTGCAGTTGATCCTTTTTTCTCAATGTTCATCAGCATTAAAATTAAAATGTATTTAGTTTATAGAATTGTAAATGTGTTTTATTTTTTCATCAACATATTACATTTTATAAATTTTATCAATATGTTCTCTTCTTTATTAATTATATAAGCTGAGAGAGAGAGAGATTTTTATTTAGAGCGATATCATAAATTAAAATTATCATAGATATTATCATGTACACTTATCTATCTTTTAGCTGTTAGCTAATTAAAATGGAAATAAAGGTTGCATGATAGATAATAATTGAGAACAACATTTATGTAATATTAAATTATTATTTAAATTAAAAACTATTTATTTTGGATAAAAACACTATAATAATAAATTAATTTAAGTTTAAAAATAATATATAATTATTACATACAATACTTGAATCAATATATTTGAAATGTTCAGAATATTGTGTCTGAAGAATATATATCTATTTCATGTACATTAAAGGGTTAACTACCCTTCGTTGATTTAGGGTGAGAGTAAAAAACTGGACGTCCCGACGTTTGCGCCCTTCGAATGAGCAAAAGGGACGCTATGATCAGGATAGCATACGAAAGCAGTTGGTAAATCGAGCGATTCTTTTGGGGGGAACTATCGAAAGTCTAAATGGGGTATCGTGCGTGTGTAACGTTATTATTATCCATGGTGTCACGTGGCCGGTTTGCCTTCGTTTTTGTATGGCATCCGTATGCGATGTGCTGTATCGCATGGCGTAAGTAATATGACAGAGATAGAGCGAGGGGAATTGTAAGAGAGGGGGACCACCTGGTAGAAAACTGAACGTCATTCGTGCAAGGGGGCAGACTATATTTCCGTAACATCAGACACATACCGTCTATTTCGAGACCTCCTGACTGTTCGACCGGTCTCTCCTGATAATCGTCCATATTAATTTTTTTTTTTTTATGGATATACATATATACATTTGAAAGTATAATTTGTGCAAAGTAGACACATGTTTTAAAATATTAAACTGCATAAAACCGCGCGCGAAAAATTAATTTATATATATATTAATTTTTGTGATTAACCCATTGGAGAAATAAAAAATCTGAAATATATAAAATTCATAAAATGTGTTATATAATTTATATTTATAAATATAATTGTGCATAATTTATTAGTTTTAATATTGTACTTTAAATAATATTTGTGTAAAACGTTGTTTAATTATGTTTACAATATATTATTTATTGCAATACAATTTAATATTGAGCTTGTGTTTTATATTTGTAATTGATGCTTTGTTAAACATTCCATTATATTTATTATTATTGACATTTTTTTTGGTGACAGCTTAAGAAATCAGCTGATCGTGATATTATTCCCAAACAGCATTTTGAATCGTTTTACGTATACATATATTTTAATTGCTATTGGCAATAATAATTTTTTTATTGTGATTTTCGGGAAATAGATATGACATCAAATGCGATCGATCTCCACAGTAGGATTCAAGGAAATATTCAGGTCATTGGGATTATAAAACAATAATCGTTTCGTCTGCTATCCTCTTAATCCCATACAACCGTGAGCAAAAATCCTTTAATCCACTATCCATCATATCTGTTGTGCATTCGGTTAAAAGAAATAAATTTGATCGTCAAAATGCTTCGCTGAACTCGCTGATAAACTAGTGAACATCCGGCGGGATACACTTTTCAATACAGCGGCGCATAAATGTTGTACGTTTGCATATCCGTGATCACGTATGCCGTGCACGCCGCGTTAAGCATTTAGGATTTTACATCACGGTCTGTGGATCGATGGGAAACGTTTCTACTTTTTGCAAACTAGGTCTACAAATGCATAGAAATTTAATATTAAATAAAATTTGCTGGAATAAAGATCTGCTAATCTTTTTGTCAACTAATTTAATTAAATAAGGAAAAATGTATATTACAATGTATAAAGTTATATTAATAATAAGTTATATAATAAGTTTTATTATTTCAAATAATTTATGTTAATTGTAGCATTTTTAATTTCTCTCTCATGGTCAATGTTTGTTCAATCTCCAAAATAAAAAAATCTGTATTTTTTCAGTTTGACACTTGTTATTAATTATCTCAGAGACAAAATTAACACTTTCTGTGTAAGATATCGTACATACACACATATATGTGCATGTGTGTTGTAAACGGATTTTGAGATAAAAAAACTTTTAAAACAATTAATTAGATTTCGAAGTAACTTCAACTTCGTAGGTACGTGAAAGGGGTTAATTCGAGAAATCTTGCGGGTCAATGCAATTTTCGTAAACTTTTTCAACCGTAGGTTCTCAAAGAAAGGATTCTTAATTAGTATGTGAATGCGTTTTCGACTCTTTTTAACAAGCGACAACTTCAAACAAAGTCGCCGCTTTTTGCGCAAAATAGTGCTCGATAGATGCTTTCTAGGTGTCACGCGAGTGCTTAAATTGCACGTGAAAACGTTTCAAACTCGAATTCGTCGACTACGTGATAATGGCTCTCTCCCTTTGGCCCTCTTCGGTCGTAATCGGTAAGCCACTTTCGACAGTGGTCGAAGAGATGCACATTGGGAGAGTTGCACGGACGCGTACGTGAGAGAAGCACGAAGAGAAAATCGGAGACGGTCATTACTTCGCAATCAGCGAGCGACAAGGCAAATATTACAGTTATTACCAAGTATTACCATGATATTACCATGATATCGCAGCATTAATCCGATGTACGTGAAATGCAGTAACATTACGCCAGGAATGTGTATGCAGTTTTTTATATCAAGTAACTCAATATTCTGTCCATTTTATATATGTTTTTAGCAAATACAATAATTAAAATATACAAGATATATTTCAGAAACTGTTCGAAATAAATGCGTATAGTGTTAGTTCTCTTAAATTCGGAGAGTAGATATTTACTATAAAAATTAAAAAAAGAAATTAATCAGTCTTATTGTTAGTTAGAAACAAAAATAAATAATTAATATCTTTTGATTTGAAATGAGTTTTAATTAAATTAATTAAAATTTAATTTAAATATAATAAAAATTTGATATACGTCTATGGATCTATACATCGACAATTTTGCTAAAAAAAGATTGACTCTAGATTTTAACAAGAAACAATTTTATATGTCTTTTGCTTGAATAGGCCAATACTCTGTATATATATAAAAAAATTACTATTACGGAAAATCGATTTTTAGTTTATACAAATATGATTCATTTGTTTAAATTTATTAATTTTGTACTGTTGCATTATATCGCGTCCTGTTATCACTCGACTAATATTCGCTGAGTGGTGAAGTTTCGCTCAATTGCATCTTGCCTGACTTCCTCATCATTTAACGATTCCTCGATACGAACTCTCGGAAAAGGATTATGCTACCCTTGCCGCGTCCTATACATTTCCTATCCAATCGTCTTAAGTTCGCGCGAAGACATTTTGGAACTCGAGTACCATCACCATCGACCGCGTAGTATTTCCCGCGAATGTACGAGAATACCCATGGAAAATGTCTTCGTGCGCGTAAAAGGAAGAGGCAAAAAATCAGAGCCGGTTATTACTTCGCGATCAGCGGGCGATTCGTCTTATCGGTATTCAGATTGCGCCTTTCGACTGCTATGAAGGGACGACACCTCGTGTTCGGTATAGATACAGGAAGATCTGCGGTAGTCCAAGTCGCTTGTAACCCCCTCCGGGCGAAATGGCAAGCGTGGGTAAAGATGAGAGAAATGTAGAGATAGAGATAGAGATAGAGAGAGAGAAAGAGAGAGAGAGAGAGAGAGAGAGAGAGACTAAGTATTTTCGCAGTCCATTTGTTTTGATCGGATTTCCAACTGTCTCTCGTAATCCCGCACCCGTAAGCTCCCGCAGGCGTCGTCAGTTTCCAATGAAAACCCTAACGTCTCTATCCTCTTCTCCCCTTCTGGTCATGCCCGCTATGCAACCCTCGTCGATGTTTCCCCAGAACACCTTCGTCCTCGTCTCTTGGATTCCTGCGAGCATTCTCCGCGTTCTCTGTGTATTTTACGTACGTGAATGTGTGCACGCGTATGTACATTTGTACACAATGTCCTACCTGTCGTGTGCCCTCTCGAAAATTTTTTGCAAACTGTTTCAGATCTAAGGAACCTTACGAAGCACATTACAGTTAATTTTTTTTAACAGTAACATTAAAATATCGAGATAACTTATTAAAATGCAGAACACTTTAGAATGAGAATCCCCTTTCTAAAAAAGGCATGTTATTGACATTGTTGTCGCTTTTCCGCGATGCTGATTGGCTCTCTGTCGATTCGCGTTGTGTGTTATATTCGTAGCATCGAAAGGCTGTCATCACGAGGGTTAGCAGTTAGCAGTTTGACAGTTAGTCTAAAATAAAATAAAATAAAATAATAATATGTTTTAAATAATATGTTATAATACTTTAAACTTGATTAATATTTTTGACATTCGCCTTATGTGTTATATTTGTAGCATGAAGAGGCTGTCATCGTGAGGGTTAGAAGTTAGCAGTTTGACAGTTAGTCCAAAATAAAATTAAATAAAATAATGACATGTTTTAAATAATATGTTATAATACTTTAAATTTTGATTAATATTTTTGCGGAAAAGAGGCAACAATACTTGCGAGAATCGACTTAATATGTCTTTTTTAGAAAAAGACTAGAATAACACAAGCGCGCGTTAAGCAATTCCTCGATTTTATTAAAAAAAGTATGATGTATTTATATAAAGTTTGTTTAAACTTCATTAATATTTTTTTACAGAAATCAGATGATTAAAGCATTACATTGCCAATTAAATTTTAAAATAAAAATATGTTATAAAAATTAAAATAATATATAATTCCTTAAACTCGATTAATATTTTTTGACAGAAATCAGCTGATAGCTGTTATAAATATTAATCGAGTTTAAGGAATTATATATTACATTATTTAAAACATATTATTTTAAATGTTATAACATATTCTTATTTTAAAAATTAATTAGAAAATTAACGTTTTAATCAGCTGAATTCTGTAACAAAAATATTAATCGAGGATAAGATATTACAACATATTATTTACAATATATTGCTATTTTAATTTTTATAACATATTACTATTTTAAAATTTAATTACCTTACAATATTAATATTTTCTAATATATATATTTAATTAAGAAGTAGTATATTTATTAAGTTAAGAATAGAAATGAGACATGAATACATATTTACAATTAAGGTTTCGTAGATATAATTTTTAAAACAAAAATTATTTTCTTAATTAGAGTCACAAATATATTTCGTCCGACACTTTTCGATAATCTTGATATAATTCGAATTCCGAATGCGCAGTAGAAATGAGTTTCGACATATATTACAGCGATATATGCATGCAGTCACGCATAATTCGTAATAATGTGCAGACAATGTACTGTTAAAATGTATATAAGATTAATTTTTTGCACGTTTTGAAATATCGAAAATTAAAATTTTTAAGCCGCAAATCCCATACGGCGCAGATTTATATAACGTATATTAGACCAAAAAGGTAGTACGCTGGTATGCTTATGGTTCAAAGATAATCAGCAAACAATACACTATTAAAATGTATAATCGATGAAATTTTGGCTCGTTTTTAAATATTAGAAATCGATACTCTTTTACCGCTGATCCCATGCGACGCAAGTTCATTTTATGTATATCAAGTTAAAAAATTTGTACGATGGTGTCTGCTTGGTACCAAATAATTCTGTAATCAATGTACTATTAAAATGTATAATCGATGAATTTTTGGCTCGTCTTTAAATATTAGAAATAGATACTTTTTTACCGCTGACCCTATGCGACGCAACCTTGTTTTATGTATATCAATTTAAAAAATTTGTACGCTGGTGTCTGCATGGTACCAAAAGATTCTGTAATCAATGTACTATTAAAATGTATAATCGATGAATTTTTGGCTAGTCTTAAAATATTAGAAATCGATACTTTTTTACCGCGGACCCTGTGCGACGCATTCTTATTTTATTTTTATCATATTAAAAAATTTGTACGCTGGTGTCTGCATGGTACCAAATGATTCTGTAATCAATGTACTATTAAAATGTATAATCGATGAATTTTTGGCTCGTCTTAAAATATTAGAAATCGATACTTTTTTGACGCGGACCCTGTGCGACGCATCCTTATTTTATGTTTATCGTATTAAAAAATTTGTACGCTGATGTCTGCATGGTACCAAAAGATTCTGTAATCAATGTACTATTAAAATGTATAATCGATGAATTTTTGGCTCGTCTTAAAATATTAGAAATTGATACATTTATGCCGCTGACCCTATGCGACGCATCCTTAATTTATGTATAGCAAATGAAAAAGTTTGTACGCTGTTGTCTGCTTGGTACCAAATGATTCTGTAATAAATGTACTATTAAAATGTATAATCGATGAATTTTTGGCTCGTCTTAAAATATTAGAAATCAATACTTTTTTATCGCTGACCCTATGCGACGCAGCCTTATTTTATGTTTATCAAGTTAAAAAATTTGTACGCTGGTGACTGTTTGGTACCAAATGATTCTGTATTAAATGTACTATTAAAATGTATAATCGATGAATTTTTGGCTCGTCTTAAAATATTAGAAATTCATACTTTTTTGACGCGGACCCTGTGCGACGCATCCTTATTTTATTTTTATCATATTAAAAAATTTGTACGCTGGTATCTGCATGGTACCAAAAGATTCTGTTACAATGAACTATTAAAATGTATAATCGATGAATTTTTGGCTCGTCTTAAAATATTAGAAATCGATACTTTTTTACCGCTGACCCTATGCGACGCAACATTATTTTATGTATATCAAGTTAAAAAATTTATACGCTGGTGTCTGTTTGGTACCAAATGATTCTGTAATCAATGAACTATTAAAATGTATAATCAATGAATTTTTGGCTCGTCTTAAAATATTAAAAATTAATACTGTTTTGACGCGGACCCTGTGCGACGCGTCCTTATTTTATGATTACCGTATTAAAAAATTTGTACGCTGGTGTCTGCATGGTACCAAAAGATTCTGTAATGAATGTACTATTAAAATGTATAATCGATGAATTTTTGGCTCGTCTTAAAATATTAGAAATCGATACTATTTTAACGCTGACCCTATGCGACGCATCCTTAATTTATGTATAGCAAATGAAAAAGTTTGTACGCTGTTGTCTGCTTGGTACCAAATGATTCTGTAATAAATGTACTATTAAAATGTATAATCGATGAATTTTTGGCTCGTCTTAAAATATTAGAAATCGATACTTTTTTATCGCTGACCCTATGCGACGCAACCTTATTTTATGTTCATCAAGTTAAAAAATTTGTACGCTGGTGTCTGTTTGGTACCAAATGATTCTGTAATAAATGTACTATTAAAATGTATAATCGATGAATTTTTGGCTCGTCTTAAAATATTAGAAATTCATACTTTTTTGACGCGGACCCTGTGCGACGCATCCTTATTTTATTTTTATCAAGTTAAAAAATTTGTACGCTGGTGTCTGTTTGGTACCAAATGATTCTGTAATAAATGTACTATTAAAATGTATAATCGATGAATTTTTGGCTCGTCTTAAAATATTAAAAATTAATACTTTTTTGACGCGGACCCTGTGCGACGCGTCCTTATTTTATGATTACCGTATTAAAAAATTTGTACGCTGGTGTCTGCATGGTACCAAAAGATTCTGTAATGAATGTACTATTAAAATGTATAATCGATGAATTTTTGGCTCGTCTTAAAATATTAGAAATCGATACTATTTTAACGCTGACCCTATGCGACGCATCCTTAATTTATGTATAGCAAATGAAAAAGTTTGTACGCTGCTGTCTGCTTGGTACCAAATGATTCTGTAATAAATGTACTATTAAAATGTATAATCGATGAATTTTTGGCTCGTCTTAAAATATTAGAAATCGATACTTTTTTATCGCTGACCCTATGCGACGCAACCTTATTTTATGTTTATCAAGTTAAAAAATTTGTACGCTGGTGTCTGTTTGGTACCAAATGATTCTGTAATAAATGTACTATTAAAATGTATAATCGATGAATTTTTGGCTCGTCTTAAAATATTAGAAATTCATACTTTTTTGACGCGGACCCTGTGCGACGTATCTTTATTTTATTTTTATCATATTAAAAAATTTGTACGCTGGTATCTGCATGGTACCAAAAGATTCTGTAATCAATGTACTATTAAAATGTATAATCGATGAATTTTTGGCTCGTCTTAAAATATTAGAAATCGATACTTTTTTACCGCTGAACCTATGCGACGCAACATTATTTTATGTATATCAAGTTAAAAAATTTGTACGCTGGTGTCTGTTTGGTACCAAATGATTCTGTAATAAATGTACTATTAAAATGTATAATCGATGAATTTTTGGCTCGTCTTAAAATATTAGAAATTCATACTTTTTTGACGCGGACCCTGTGCGACGCATCCTTATTTTAATTTTATCATATTAAAAAATTTGTACGCTGGTATCTGCATGGTACCAAAAGATTCTGTAATCAATGTACTATTAAAATGTATAATCGATGAATTTTTGGCTCGTCTTAAAATATTAGAAATTGATAAATTTATGCCGCTGACCCTATGCGACGCATCCTTAATTTATGTATAGCAAATGACAAAGTTTGTACGCTGTTGTCTGCTTGGTACCAAATGATTCTGTAATAAATGTACTATTAAAATGTATAATCGATGAATTTTTGGCTCGTCTTAAAATATTAGAAATTGATAAATTTATGCCGCTGACCCTATGCGACGCATCCTTAATTTATGTATAGCAAATGAAAAAGTTTGTACGCTGTTGTCTGCTTGGTACCAAATGATTCTGTAATAAATGTACTATTAAAATGTATAATCGATGAATTTTTGGCTCGTCTTAAAATATTAGAAATCGATACTTTTTTACCGCTGACCCTATGCGACGCAACATTATTTTATGTATATCAAGTTAAAAAATTTGTACGCTGGTGTCTGTTTGGTACCAAAAGATTATATAATCAATGTACTATTAAAATGTATAATCGATGATTTTTTGGCTCGTCTTAAAATATTAGAAACCGATACTTTTTTACCGCTGACCCTATGCGAAGCATCCTTAATTTATGTATAGCAAATAAAAAAGTTTGTACGCTGTTGTCTGCTTGGTACCAAATGATTCTGTAATAAATGTACTATTAAAATGTATAATCGATGAATTTTTGGCTCGTCTTAAAATATTAGAAATCAATACTTTTTTATCGCTGACCCTATGCGACGCAGCCTTATTTTATGTTTATCAAGTTAAAAAATTTGTACGCTGGTGTCTGTTTGGTACCAAATGATTCTGTAATAAATGTACTATTAAAATGTATAATCGATGAATTTTTGGCTCGTCTTAAAATATTAGAAATTGATACTTTTTTGACGCGGACCCTGTGCGACGTATCCTTATTTTATGTTTATCGTATTAAAAAATTTGTACGCTGGTGTCTGCATGGTACCAAAAGATTCTGTAATCTATGTACTATTAAAATGTATAATCGATGAATTTTTGGCTCGTCTTAAAATATTAGAAATCGATACTTTTTTATCGCTGATCCTATGCGACGCAACCTTATTTTATGTTTATCAAGTTAAAAAATTTGTACGCTGGTGTCTGTTTGGTACCAAATGATTCTGTAATAAATGTACTATTAAAATGTATAATCGATGAATTTTTGGCTCGTCTTAAAATATTAGAAATTGATAAATTTATGCCGCTGACCCTATGCGACGCATCCTTAATTTATGTATAGCAAATGAAAAAGTTTGTACGCTGTTGTCTGCTTGGTACCAAATGATTCTGTAATAAATGTACTATTAAAATGTATAATCGATGAATTTTTGGCTCGTCTTAAAATATTAGAAATCGATACTTTTTTACCGCTGACCCTATGCGACGCAACATTATTTTATGTATATCAAGTTAAAAAATTTGTACGCTGGTGTCTGTTTGGTACCAAATGATTATATAATCAATGTACTATTAAAATGTATAATCGATGATTTTTTGGCTCGTCTTAAAATATTAGAAACCGATACTTTTTTACCGCTGACCCTATGCGACGCATCCTTAATTTATGTATAGCAAATAAAAAAGTTTGTACGCTGTTGTCTGCTTGGTACCAAATGATTCTATAATCAATGTACTATTAAAATGTATAATCGATGAATTTTTGGCTCGTCTTAAAATATTAGAAATCGATACTTTTTTACCGCTGATCCTATGCGACGCATACTTAATTTATGTATAGCAAATGAAAAAGTTTGTACGCTGTTGTCTGCTTGGTACCAAATGATTCTGTAATAAATGTACTATTAAAATGTAAAATCGATGAATTTTTGGCTCGTCTTAAAATATTAGAAATCGATACTTTTTTATCGCTGACCCTATGCGACGCAACCTTATTTTATGTTCATCAAGTTAAAAAATTTGTACGCTGGTGTCTGTTTGGTACCAAATGATTCTGTAATAAATGTACTATTAAAATGTATAATCGATGAATTTTTGGCTCGTCTTAAAATATTAGAAATTCATACTTTTTTGACGCGGACCCTGTGCGACGCATCCTTATTTTATTTTTATCATATTAAAAAATTTGTACGCTGGTGTCTGCATGGTACCAAATGATTCTGTAATCAATGTACTATTAAAATGTATAATCGATGAATTTTTGGCTCGTCTTAAAATATTAGAAATCGATACTTTTTTGACGCGGACCCTGTGCGACGCATCCTTATTTTATGTTTATCGAATTAAAAAATTTGTACGCTGATGTCTGCATGGTACCAAAAGATTCTGTAATCAATGTACTATTAAAATGTATAATCGATGAATTTTTGGCTCGTCTTAAAATATTAGAAATTGATACATTTATGCCGCTGACCCAATGCGACGCGTCCTTATTTTATGATTACCGTATTAAAAAATTTGTACGCTGGTGTCTGCATGGTACCAAAAGATTCTGTAATAAATGTACTATTAAAATGTATAATCGATGAATTTTTGGCTCGTCTTAAAATATTAGAAATCGATACTTTTTTATCGCTGATCCTATGCGACGCAACCTTATTTTATGTTTATCAAGTTAAAAAATTTGTACGCTGGTGTCTGTTTGGTACCAAATGATTCTGTAATAAATGTACTATTAAAATGTATAATCGATGAATTTTTGGCTCGTCTTAAAATATTAGAAATTGATAAATTTATGCCGCTGACCCTATGCGACGCATCCTTAATTTATGTATAGCAAATGAAAAAGTTTGTACGCTGTTGTCTGCTTGGTACCAAATGATTCTGTAATAAATGTACTATTAAAATGTATAATCGATGAATTTTTGGCTCGTCTTAAAATATTAGAAATCGATACTTTTTTACCGCTGACCCTATGCGACGCAACATTATTTTATGTATATCAAGTTAAAAAATTTGTACGCTGGTGTCTGTTTGGTACCAAATGATTATATAATCAATGTACTATTAAAATGTATAATCGATGATTTTTTGGCTCGTCTTAAAATATTAGAAACCGATACTTTTTTACCGCTGACCCTATGCGACGCATCCTTAATTTATGTATAGCAAATAAAAAAGTTTGTACGCTGTTGTCTGCTTGGTACCAAATGATTCTATAATCAATGTACTATTAAAATGTATAATCGATGAATTTTTGGCTCGTCTTAAAATATTAGAAATCGATACTTTTTTACCGCTGATCCTATGCGACGCATACTTAATTTATGTATAGCAAATGAAAAAGTTTGTACGCTGTTGTCTGCTTGGTACCAAATGATTCTGTAATAAATGTACTATTAAAATGTATAATCGATGAATTTTTGGCTCGTCTTAAAATATTAGAAATCAATACTTTTTTATCGCTGACCCTATGCGACGCAGCCTTATTTTATGTTTATCAAGTTAAAAAATTTGTACGCTGGTGTCTGTTTGGTACCAAATGATTCTGTAATAAATGTACTATTAAAATGTATAATCGATGAATTTTTGGCTCGTCTTAAAATATTAGAAATTCATACTTTTTTGACGCGGACCCTGTGCGACGCATCCTTATTTTATTTTTATCATATTAAAAAATTTGTACGCTGGTATCTGCATGGTACCAAAAGATTCTGTAATCAATGTACTATTAAAATGTATAATCGATGAATTTTTGGCTCGTCTTAAAATATTAGAAATCGATACTTTTTTACCGCTGACCCTATGCGACGCAACATTATTTTATGTATATCAAGTTAAAAAATTTGTACGCTGGTGTCTGTTTGGTACCAAATGATTCTATAATCAATGTACTATTAAAATGTATAATCGATGAATTTTTGGCTCGTCTTAAAATATTAGAAATCGATACTTTTTTACCGCTGACCCTATGCGACGCATCCTTAATTTATGTATAGCAAATGAAAAAGTTTGTACGCTGTTGTCTGTTTGGTACCAAATGATTCTGTAATAAATGTACTATTAAAATGTATAATCGATGAATTTTTGGCTCGTCTTAAAATATTAGAAATCGATACTTTTTTATCGCTGACCCTATGCGACGCAACCTTATTTTATGTTTATCAAGTTAAAAAATTTGTACGCTGGTGTCTGTTTGGTACCAAATGATTCTGTAATAAATGTACTATTAAAATGTATAATCGATGAATTTTTGGCTCGTCTTAAAATATTAGAAATTCATACTTTTTTGACGCGGACCCTGTGCGACGCATCCTTATTTTATTTTTATCATATTAAAAAATTTGTACGCTGGTGTCTGCATGGTACCAAATGATTCTGTAATCAATGTACTATTAAAATGTATAATCGATGAATTTTTGGCTCGTCTTAAAATATTAGAAATTGATACTTTTTTGACGCGGACCCTGTGCGACGTATCCTTATTTTATGTTTATCGTATTAAAAAATTTGTACGCTGGTGTCTGCATGGTACCAAAAGATTCTGTAATCAATGTACTATTAAAATGTATAATCGATGAATTTTTGGCTCGTCTTAAAATATTAGAAATCGATACTTTTTTATCGCTGACCCTATGCGACGCAACCTTATTTTATGTTTATCAAGTTAAAAAATTTGTACGCTGGTGTCTGTTTGGTACCAAATGATTCTGTAATAAATGTACTATTAAAATGTATAATCGATGAATTTTTGGCTCGTCTTAAAATATTAGAAATTGATAAATTTATGCCGCTGACCCTATGCGACGCATCCTTAATTTATGTATAGCAAATGAAAAAGTTTGTACGCTGTTGTCTGCTTGGTACCAAATGATTCTGTAATAAATGTACTATTAAAATGTATAATCGATGAATTTTTGGCTCGTCTTAAAATATTAGAAATCAATACTTTTTTACCGCTGACCCTATGCGACGCAACATTATTTTATGTATATCAAGTTAAAAAATTTGTACGCTGGTGTCTGTTTGGTACCAAATGATTATATAATCAATGTACTATTAAAATGTATAATCGATGATTTTTTGGCTCGTCTTAAAATATTAGAAACCGATACTTTTTTACCGCTGACCCTATGCGACGCATTGTTAATTTATGTATAGCAAATAAAAAAGTTTGTACGCTGTTGTCTGCTTGGTACCAAATGATTCTGTAATAAATGTACTATTAAAATGTATAATCGATGAATTTTTGGCTCGTCTTAAAATATTAGAAATCGATACTTTTTTATGGCTGACCCTATGCGACGCAACCTTATTTTATGTTTATCAAGTTAAAAAATTTGTACGCTGGTGTCTGTTTGGTACCAAATGATTCTGTAATAAATGTACTATTAAAATGTATAATCGATGAATTTTTGGCTCGTCTTAAAATATTAGAAATTCATACTTTTTTGACGCGGACCCTGTGCGACGCATCCTTATTTTATTTTTATCATATTAAAAAATTTGTACGCTGGTGTCTGCATGGTACCAAATGATTCTGTAATCAATGTACTATTAAAATGTATAATCGATGAATTTTTGGCTCGTCTTAAAATATTAGAAATCGATACTTTTTTGACGCGGACCCTGTGCGACGCATCCTTAATTTATGTATAGCAAATAAAAAAGTTTGTACGCTGTTGTCTGCTTGGTACCAAATGATTCTGTAATAAATGTACTATTAAAATGTATAATCGATGAATTTTTGGCTCGTCTTAAAATATTAGAAATCAAAACTTTTTTATCGCTGACCCTATGCGACGCAGCCTTATTTTATGTTTATCAAGTTAAAAAATTTGTACGCTGGTGTCTGTTTGGTACCAAATAATTCTGTAATAAATGTACAATTAAAATGTATAATCGATGAATTTTTGGCTCGTCTTAAAATATTAGAAACCGATACTTTTTTACCGCTGACCGTATGCGACGCATCCTTAATTTATGTATAGCAAATAAAAAAGTTTGTACGCTGTTGTCTGCTTGGTACCAAATGATTCTGTAATAAATGTACTATTAAAATGTATAATCGATGAATTTTTGGCTCGTCTTAAAATATTAGAAATCGATACTTTTTTACCGCTGACCCTATGCGACGCATCCTTAATTTATGTATAGCAAATAAAAAAGTTTGTACGCTGTTGTCTGCTTGGTACCAAATGATTCTGTAATAAATGTACTATTGAAATGTATAATCGATGAATTTTTGGCTCGTCTTAAAATATTAGAAATCAAAACTTTTTTATCGCTGACCCTATGCGACGCAGCCTTATTTTATGTTTACCAAGTTAAAAAATTTGTACGCTGGTGTCTGTTTGGTACCAAATAATTCTGTAATAAATGTACAATTAAAATGTATATACGATGAATTTTTGGCTCGTCTTAAAATATTAGAAACCGATACTTTTTTACCGCTGACCCTATGCGACGCATCCTTAATTTATGTATAGCAAATAAAAAAGTTTGTACGCTGTTGTCTGCTTGGTACCAAATAATTCTGTAATAAATGTACTATTAAAATGTAAAATCGATGAATTTTTGGCTCGTCTTAAAATATTAGAAATCAATACTTTTTTATCGCTGACCCTATGCGACGCAGCCTTATTTTATGATTATCAAGTTAAAAAATTTGTACGCTGGTGTCTGTTTGCTACCAAATGATTCTGTAATAAATGTACTATTAAAATGTATAATCGATGAATTTTTGGCTCGTCTTAAAATATTAGAAATTCATACTTTTTTGACGCGGACCCTGTGCAACGCATCCTTATTTTATTTTTATCATATTAAAAAATTTGTACGCTGGTGTCTGTTTGGTACCAAATGATTCTATAATCAATGTACTATTAAAATGTATAATCGATGAATTTTTGGCTCGTCTTAAAATAATAGAAATCGATACTTTTTTACCGCTGACCCTATGCGACGCATCCTTAATTTATATATAGTAAATGAAAAAGTTTGTACGCTGTTGTCTGTTTGGTACCAAATGATTCTGTAATAAATGTACTATTAAAATGTATAATCGATGAATTTTTGGCTCGTCTTAAAATATTAGAAATTCATACTTTTTTGACGCGGACCCTGTGCGACGCATCCTTATTTTATTTTTATCAAATTAAAAAATTTGTACGCTGGTGTCTGCATGGTACCAAAAGATTCTGTAATCAATGTACTATTAAAATGTATAATCGATGAATTTTTGGCTCGTCTTAAAATATTAGAAATCGATACTTTTTTGACGCGAACCCTGTACGACGCATCCTTATTTTATGTTTATCGTATTAAAAAATTTGTACGCTGATGTCTGCATGGTACCAAAAGATTCTGTAATCAATGTACTATTAAAATGTATAATCGATGAATTTTTGGCTCGTCTTAAAATATTAGAAATCGATACTTTTTTACCGCTGACCCTATGCGACGCAACATTATTTTATGTATAGCAAATGAAAAAGTTTGTACGCTGTTGTCTGCTTGGTACCAAATGATTCTGTAATAAATGTACTATTAAAATGTATAATCGATGAATTTTTGGCTCGTCTTAAAATATTAGAAATTGATAAATTTATGCCGCTGACCCTATGCGACGCATCCTTAATTTATGTATAGCAAATGAAAAAGTTTGTACGCTGTTGTCTGCTTGGTACCAAATGATTCTGTAATAAATGTACTATTAAAATGTATAATCGATGAATTTTTGGCTCGTCTTAAAATATTAGAAATCGATACTTTTTTTACCGCTGACCCTATGCGACGCAGCCTTATTTTATGTTTATCAAGTTAAAAAATTTGTACGCTGGTGACTGTTTGGTACCAAATGATTCTGTATTAAATGTACTATTAAAATGTATAATCGATGAATTTTTGGCTCGTCTTAAAATATTAGAAATTCATACTTTTTTGACGCGGACCCTGTGCGACGCATCCTTATTTTATTTTTATCATATTAAAAAATTTGTACGCTGGTATCTGCATGGTACCAAAAGATTCTGTTACAATGAACTATTAAAATGTATAATCGATGAATTTTTGGCTCGTCTTAAAATATTAGAAATCGATACTTTTTTACCGCTGACCCTATGCGACGCAACATTATTTTATGTATATCAAGTTAAAAAATTTATACACTGGTGTCTGTTTGGTACCAAATGATTCTGTAATCAATGTACTATTAAAATGTATAATCAATGAATTTTTGGCTCGTCTTAAAATATTAAAAATTAATACTTTTTTAACGCGGACCCTGTGCGACGCGTCCTTATTTTATGATTACCGTATTAAAAAATTTGTACGCTGGTGTCTGCATGGTACCAAAAGATTCTGTAATGAATGTACTATTAAAATGTATAATCGATGAATTTTTGGCTCGTCTTAAAATATTAGAAATCGATACTATTTTAACGCTGACCCTATGCGACGCATCCTTAATTTATGTATATCAAGTTAAAAAATTTGTACGCTGGTGTCTGTTTGGTACCAAATGATTCTGTAATAAATGTACTATTAAAATGTATAATCGATGAATTTTTGGCTCGTCTTAAAATATTAGAAATTCATACTTTTTTGACGCGGACCCTGTGCGACGCATCCTTATTTTAATTTTATCATATTAAAAAATTTGTACGCTGGTATCTGCATGGTACCAAAAGATTCTGTAATCAATGTACTATTAAAATGTATAATCGATGAATTTTTGGCTCGTCTTAAAATATTAGAAATTGATAAATTTATGCCGCTGACCCTATGCGACGCATCCTTAATTTATGTATAGCAAATGACAAAGTTTGTACGCTGTTGTCTGCTTGGTACCAAATGATTCTGTAATAAATGTACTATTAAAATGTATAATCGATGAATTTTTGGCTCGTCTTAAAATATTAGAAATTGATAAATTTATGCCGCTGACCCTATGCGACGCATCCTTAATTTATGTATAGCAAATGAAAAAGATTGTACGCTGTTGTCTGCTTGGTACCAAATGATTCTGTAATAAATGTACTATTAAAATGTATAATCGATGAATTTTTGGCTCGTCTTAAAATATTAGAAATCGATACTTTTTTACCGCTGACCCTATGCGACGCAACATTATTTTATGTATATCAAGTTAAAAAATTTGTACGCTGGTGTCTGTTTGGTACCAAATGATTCTATAATCAATGTACTATTAAAATGTATAATCGATGAATTTTTGGCTCGTCTTAAAATATTGGAAATCGATACTTTTTTACCGCTGACCCTATGCGACGCATCCTTAATTTATGTATAGCAAATGAAAAAGTTTGTACGCTGTTGTCTGTTTGGTACCAAATGATTCTGTAATAAATGTACTATTAAAATGTATAATCGATGAATTTTTGGCTCGTCTTAAAATATTAGAAATTGATAAATTTATGCCGCTGACCCTATGCGACGCATCCTTAATTTATGTATAGCAAATGAAAAAGTTTGTACGCTGTTGTCTGCTTGGTACCAAATGATTCTGTAATAAATGTACTATTAAAATGTATAATCGATGAATTTTTGGCTCGTCTTAAAATATTAGAAATCGATACTTTTTTACCGCTGACCCTATTCGACGCAACATTATTTTATGTATATCAAGTTAAAAAATTTGTACGCTGGTGTCTGTTTGGTACCAAATGATTCTATAATCAATGTACTATTAAAATGTATAATCGATGAATTTTTGGCTCGTCTCAAAATATTAGAAATCGATACTTTTTTACCGCTGACCCTATGCGACGCATCCTTAATTTATGTATAGCAAATGAAAAAGTTTGTACGCTGTTGTCTGTTTGGTACCAAATGATTCTGTAATAAATGTACTATTAAAATGTATAATCGATGAATTTTTGGCTCGTCTTAAAATATTAGAAATCGATACTTTTTTATCGCTGACCCTATGCGACGCAACCTTATTTTATGTTTATCAAGTTAAAAAATTTGTACGCTGGTGTCTGTTTGGTACCAAATGATTCTGTAATAAATGTACTATTAAAATGTATAATCGATGAATTTTTGGCTCGTCTTAAAATATTAGAAATTCATACTTTTTTGACGCGGACCCTGTGCGACTCATCCTTATTTTATTTTTATCATATTAAAAAATTTGTACGCTGGTGTCTGCATGGTACCAAATGATTCTGTAATCAATGTACTATTAAAATGTATAATCGATGAATTTTTGGCTCGTCTTAAAATATTAGAAATCGATACGTTTTTGACGCGGACCCTGTGCGACGCACCCTTATTTTATGTTTATCGTATTAAAAAATTTGTACGCTGATGTCTGCATGGTACCAAAAGATTCTGTAATCAATGTACTATTAAAATGTATAATCGATGAATTTTTGGCTCGTCTTAAAATATTAGAAATCAAAACTTTTTTATCGCTGACCCTATGCGACGCAGCCTTATTTTATGTTTATCAAGTTAAAAAATTTGTACGCTGGTGTCTGTTTGGTACCAAATAATTCTGTAATAAATGTACAATTAAAATGTATAATCGATGAATTTTTGGCTCGTCTTAAAATATTAGAAACCGATACTTTTTTACCGCTGACCGTATGCGACGCATCCTTAATTTATGTATAGCAAATAAAAAAGTTTGTACGCTGTTGTCTGCTTGGTACCAAATGATTCTGTAATAAATGTACTATTAAAATGTATAATCGATGAATTTTTGGCTCGTCTTAAAATATTAGAAATCAAAACTTTTTTATCGCTGACCCTATGCGACGCAGCCTTATTTTATGTCTACCAAGTTAAAAAATTTGTACGCTGGTGTCTGTTTGGTACCAAATAATTCTGTAATAAATGTACAATTAAAATGTATAATCGATGAATTTTTGGCTCGTCTTAAAATATTAGAAACCGATACTTTTTTACCGCTGACCCTATGCGACGCATCCTTAATTTATGTATAGCAAATAAAAAAGTTTGTACGCTGTTGTCTGCTTGGTACCAAATAATTCTGTAATAAATGTACTATTAAAATGTAAAATCGATGAATTTTTGGCTCGTCTTAAAATATTAGAAATCAATACTTTTTTATCGCTGACCCTATGCGACGCAGCCTTATTTTATGTATATCAAGTTAAAAAATTTGTACGCTGGTGTCTGTTTGGTACCAAATGATTCTATAATCAATGTACTATTAAAATGTATAATCGATGAATTTTTGGCTCGTCTTAAAATATTAGAAATCGATACTTTTTTACCGCTGACCCTATGCGACGCATCCTTAATTTATGTATAGCAAATGAAAAAGTTTGTACGCTGTTGTCTGTTTGGTACCAAATGATTCTGTAATAAATGTACTATTAAAATGTATAATCGATGAATTTTTGGCTCGTCTTAAAATATGAGAAATCGATACTTTTTTATCGCTGACCCTATGCGACGCAACCTTATTTTATGTTTATCAAGTTAAAAAATTTGTACGCTGGTGTCTGTTTGGTACCAAATGATTCTGTAATAAATGTACTATTAAAATGTATAATCGATGAATTTTTGGCTCGTCTTAAAATATTAGAAATCGATACTTTTTTACCGCTGACCCTATGCGACGCATCCTTAATTGATGTATAGCAAATGAAAAAGTTTGTACGCTGTTGTCTGTTTGGTACCAAATGATTCTGTAATAAATGTACTATTAAAATGTATAATCGATGAATTTTTGGCTCGTCTTAAAATATTAGAAATCGATACTTTTTTACCGCTGACCCTATGCGACGCAACATTATTTTATGTATATCAAGTTAAAAAATTTGTACGCTGGTGTCTGTTTGGTACCAAATGATTCTATAATCAATGTACTATTAAAATGTATAATCGATGAATTTTTGGCTCGTCTTAAAATATTAGAAATCGATACTTTTTTACCGCTGACCCTATGCGACGCATCCTTAATTTATGTATAGTAAATGAAAAAGTTTGTACGCTGTTGTCTGTTTGGTACCAAATGATTCTGTAATAAATGTACTATTAAAATGTATAATCGATGAATTTTTGGCTCGTCTTAAAATATTAGAAATTCATACTTTTTTGACGCGGACCCTGTGCGACGCATCCTTATTTTATTTTTATCAAATTAAAAAATTTGTACGCTGGTGTCTGCATGGTACCAAATGATTCTGTAATCAATGTACTATTAAAATGTATAATCGATGAATTTTTGGCTCGTCTTAAAATATTAGAAATCGATACTTTTTTGACGCGAACCCTGTGCGACGCATCCTTATTTTTAGTTTATCGTATTAAAAAATTTGTACGCTGATGTCTGCATGGTACCAAAAGATTCTGTAATCAATGTACTATTAAAATGTATAATCGATGAATTTTTGGCTCGTCTTAAAATATTAGAAATCGATACTTTTTTACCGCTGACCCTATGCGACGCAACATTATTTTATGTATATCAAGTTAAAAAATTTGTACGCTGGTGTCTGTTTGGTACCAAATGATTATATAATCAATGTACTATTAAAATGTATAATCGATGAATTTTAGGCTCGTCTTAAAATATTAGAAATCGATACTTTTTTACCGCTGACCCTATGCGACGCATCCTTAATTTATGTATAGCAAATGAAAAAGTTTGTACGCTGTTGTCTGCTTGGTACCAAATGATCCTGTAATAAATGTACTATTAAAATGTATAATCGATGAATTTTTGGCTCGTCTTAAAATATTAGAAATCGATACTTTTTTATCGCTGACCCTATGCGACGCAACCTTATTTTATGTTTATCAAGTTAAAAAATTTGTACGCTGGTGTCTGTTTGGTACCAAATGATTCTGTAATAAATGTACTATTAAAATGTATAATCGATGAATTTTTGGCTCGTCTTAAAATATTAGAAATTGATAAATTTATGCCGCTGACCCTATGCGACGCATCCTTAATTTATGTATAGCAAATGAAAAAGTTTGTACGCTGTTGTCTGCTTGGTACCAAATGATTCTGTAATAAATGTACTATTAAAATGTATAATCGATGAATTTTTGGCTCGTCTTAAAATATTAGAAATTGATAAATTTATGCCGCTGACCCTATGCGACGCATCCTTAATTTATGTATAGCAAATGAAAAAGTTTGTACGCTGTTGTCTGCTTGGTACCAAATGATTCTGTAATAAATGTACTATTAAAATGTATAATCGATGAATTTTTGGCTCGTCTTAAAATATTAGAAATCGATACTTTTTTACCGCTGACCCTATGCGACGCAACATTATTTTATGTATATCAAGTTAAAAAATTTGTACGCTGGTGTCTGTTTGGTACCAAATGATTATATAATCAATGTACTATTAAAATGTATAATCGATGATTTTTTGGCTCGTCTTAAAATATTAGAAACCGATACTTTTTTACCGCTGACCCTATGCGATGCATCCTTAATTTATGTATAGCAAATAAAAAAGTTTGTACGCTGTTGTCTGCTTGGTACCAAATGATTCTGTAATAAATGTACTATTAAAATGTATAATCGATGAATTTTTGGCTCGTCTTAAAATATGAGAAATCGATACTTTTTTATCGCTGACCCTATGCGACGCAACCTTATTTTATGTTTATCAAGTTAAAAAATTTGTACGCTGGTGTCTGTTTGGTACCAAATGATTCTGTAATAAATGTACTATTAAAATGTATAATCGATGAATTTTTGGCTCGTCTTAAAATATTAGAAATCGATACTTTTTTACCGCTGACCCTATGCGACGCATCCTTAATTGATGTATAGCAAATGAAAAAGTTTGTACGCTGTTGTCTGTTTGGTACCAAATGATTCTGTAATAAATGTACTATTAAAATGTATAATCGATGAATTTTTGGCTCGTCTTAAAATATTAGAAATCGATACTTTTTTACCGCTGACCCGATGCGACGCAACATTATTTTATGTATATCAAGTTAAAAAATTTGTACGCTGGTGTCTGTTTGGTACCAAATGATTCTATAATCAATGTACTATTAAAATGTATAATCGATGAATTTTTGGCTCGTCTTAAAATATTAGAAATCGATACTTTTTTACCGCTGACCCTATGCGACGCATCCTTAATTTATGTATAGTAAATGAAAAAGTTTGTACGCTGTTGTCTGTTTGGTACCAAATGATTCTGTAATAAATGTACTATTAAAATGTATAATCGATGAATTTTTGGCTCGTCTTAAAATATTAGAAATTCATACTTTTTTGACGCGGACCCTGTGCGACGCATCCTTATTTTATTTTTATCAAATTAAAAAATTTGTACGCTGGTGTCTGCATGGTACCAAATGATTCTGTAATCAATGTACTATTAAAATGTATAATCGATGAATTTTTGGCTCGTCTTAAAATATTAGAAATCGATACTTTTTTGACGCGAACCCTGTGCGACGCATCCTTATTTTTAGTTTATCGTATTAAAAAATTTGTACGCTGATGTCTGCATGGTACCAAAAGATTCTGTAATCAATGTACTATTAAAATGTATAATCGATGAATTTTTGGCTCGTCTTAAAATATTAGAAATCGATACTTTTTTACCGCTGACCCTATGCGACGCAACATTATTTTATGTATATCAAGTTAAAAAATTTGTACGCTGGTGTCTGTTTGGTACCAAATGATTATATAATCAATGTACTATTAAAATGTATAATCGATGAATTTTAGGCTCGTCTTAAAATATTAGAAATCGATACTTTTTTACCGCTGACCCTATGCGACGCATCCTTAATTTATGTATAGCAAATGAAAAAGTTTGTACGCTGTTGTCTGCTTGGTACCAAATGATCCTGTAATAAATGTACTATTAAAATGTATAATCGATGAATTTTTGGCTCGTCTTAAAATATTAGAAATCGATACTTTTTTATCGCTGACCCTATGCGACGCAACCTTATTTTATGTTTATCAAGTTAAAAAATTTGTACGCTGGTGTCTGTTTGGTACCAAATGATTCTGTAATAAATGTACTATTAAAATGTATAATCGATGAATTTTTGGCTCGTCTTAAAATATTAGAAATTGATAAATTTATGCCGCTGACCCTATGCGACGCATCCTTAATTTATGTATAGCAAATGAAAAAG
The DNA here is from genome assembly GCF_030444845.1 of Prenolepis imparis. Taxonomy (NCBI): domain Eukaryota; kingdom Metazoa; phylum Arthropoda; class Insecta; order Hymenoptera; family Formicidae; genus Prenolepis; species Prenolepis imparis. The sequence continues at coordinate 16,299,170 of NW_028141166.1, read as the reverse complement.
TTTGTACGCTGTTGTCTGCTTGGTACCAAATGATTCTGTAATAAATGTACTATTAAAATGTATAATCGATGAATTTTTGGCTCGTCTTAAAATATTAGAAATTGATAAATTTATGCCGCTGACCGTATGCGACGCATCCTTAATTTATGTATAGCAAATGAAAAAGTTTGTACGCTGTTGTCTGCTTGGTACCAAATGATTCTGTAATAAATGTACTATTAAAATGTATAATCGATGAATTTTTGGCTCGTCTTAAAATATTAGAAATCGATACTTTTTTACCGCTGACACTATGCGACGCAACATTATTTTATGTATATCAAGTTAAAAAATTTGTACGCTGGTGTCTGTTTGGTACCAAATGATTATATAATCAATGTACTATTAAAATGTATAATCGATGATTTTTTGGCTCGTCTTAAAATATTAGAAACCGATACTTTTTTACCGCTGACCCTATGCGATGCATCCTTAATTTATGTATAGCAAATAAAAAAGTTTGTACGCTGTTGTCTGCTTGGTACCAAATGATTCTGTAATAAATGTACTATTAAAATGTATAATCGATGAATTTTTGGCTCGTCTTAAAATATTAGAAATCAATACTTTTTTATCGCTGACCCTATGCGACGCAGCCTTATTTTATGTTTATCAAGTTAAAAAATTTGTACGCTGGTGTCTGTTTGGTACCAAATGATTCTGTAATAAATGTACTATTAAAATGTATAATCGATGAATTTTTGGCTCGTCTTAAAATATTAGAAATTCATACTTTTTTGACGCGGACCCTGTGCGACGCATCCTTATTTTATTTTTATCATATTAAAAAATTTGTACGCTGGTATCTGCATGGTACCAAAAGATTCTGTAATCAATGTACTATTAAAATGTATAATCGATGAATTTTTGGCTCGTCTTAAAATATTAGAAATCGATACTTTTTTACCGCTGACCCTATGCGACGCAACATTATTTTATGTATATCAAGTTAAAAAATTTGTACGCTGGTGTCTGTTTGGTACCAAATGATTCTATAATCAATGTACTATTAAAATGTATAATCGATGAATTTTTGGCTCGTCTTAAAATATTGGAAATCGATACTTTTTTACCGCTGACCCTATGCGACGCATCCTTAATTTATGTATAGCAAATGAAAAAGTTTGTACGCTGTTGTCTGTTTGGTACCAAATGATTCTGTAATAAATGTACTATTAAAATGTATAATCGATGAATTTTTGGCTCGTCTTAAAATATTAGAAATTGATAAATTTATGCCGCTGACCCTATGCGACGCATCCTTAATTTATGTATAGCAAATGAAAAAGTTTGTACGCTGTTGTCTGCTTGGTACCAAATGATTCTGTAATAAATGTACTATTAAAATGTATAATCGATGAATTTTTGGCTCGTCTTAAAATATTAGAAATCGATACTTTTTTACCGCTGACCCTATGCGACGCATCCTTAATTTATGTATAGCAAATGAAAAAGTTTGTACGCTGTTGTCTGTTTGGTACCAAATGATTCTGTAATAAATGTACTATTAAAATGTATAATCGATGAATTTTTGGCTCGTCTTAAAATATTAGAAATCGATACTTTTTTATCGCTGACCCTATGCGACGCAACCTTATTTTATGTTTATCAAGTTAAAAAATTTGTACGCTGGTGTCTGTTTGGTACCAAATGATTCTGTAATAAATGTACTATTAAAATGTATAATCGATGAATTTTTGGCTCGTCTTAAAATATTAGAAATTCATACTTTTTTGACGCGGACCCTGTGCGACTCATCCTTATTTTATTTTTATCATATTAAAAAATTTGTACGCTGGTGTCTGCATGGTACCAAATGATTCTGTAATCAATGTACTATTAAAATGTATAATCGATGAATTTTTGGCTCGTCTTAAAATATTAGAAATCGATACGTTTTTGACGCGGACCCTGTGCGACGCACCCTTATTTTATGTTTATCGTATTAAAAAATTTGTACGCTGATGTCTGCATGGTACCAAAAGATTCTGTAATCAATGTACTATTAAAATGTATAATCGATGAATTTTTGGCTCGTCTTAAAATATTAGAAATCAAAACTTTTTTATCGCTGACCCTATGCGACGCAGCCTTATTTTATGTTTATCAAGTTAAAAAATTTGTACGCTGGTGTCTGTTTGGTACCAAATAATTCTGTAATAAATGTACAATTAAAATATATAATCGATGAATTTTTGGCTCGTCTTAAAATATTAGAAACCGATACTTTTTTACCGCTGACCGTATGCGACGCATCCTTAATTTATGTATAGCAAATAAAAAAGTTTGTACGCTGTTGTCTGCTTGGTACCAAATGATTCTGTAATAAATGTACTATTAAAATGTATAATCGATGAATTTTTGGCTCGTCTTAAAATATTAGAAATCAAAACTTTTTTATCGCTGACCCTATGCGACGCAGCCTTATTTTATGTTTACCAAGTTAAAAAATTTGTACGCTGGTGTCTGTTTGGTACCAAATAATTCTGTAATAAATGTACAATTAAAATGTATAATCGATGAATTTTTGGCTCGTCTTAAAATATTAGAAACCGATACTTTTTTACCGCTGACCCTATGCGACGCATCCTTAATTTATGTATAGCAAATAAAAAAGTTTGTACGCTGTTGTCTGCTTGGTACCAAATAATTCTGTAATAAATGTACTATTAAAATGTAAAATCGATGAATTTTTGGCTCGTCTTAAAATATTAGAAATCAATACTTTTTTATCGCTGACCCTATGCGACGCAGCCTTATTTTATGTTTATCAAGTTAAAAAATTTGTACGCTGGTGTCTGTTTGCTACCAAATGATTCTGTAATAAATGTACTATTAAAATGTATAATCGATGAATTTTTGGCTCGTCTTAAAATATTAGAAATTCATACTTTTTTGACGCGGACCCTGTGCGACGCATGCTTATTTTATTTTTATCATATTAAAAAATTTGTACGCTGGTATCTGCATGGTACCAAAAGATTCTGTAATCAATGTACTATTAAAATGTATAATCGATGAATTTTTGGCTCGTCTTAAAATATTAGAAATCGATACTTTTTTACCGCTGACCCTATGCGACGCAACATTATTTTATGTATATCAAGTTAAAAAATTTGTACGCTGGTGTCTGTTTGGTACCAAATGATTCTATAATCAATGTACTATTAAAATGTATAATCGATGAATTTTTGGCTCGTCTTAAAATATTAGAAATCGATACTTTTTTACCGCTGACCCTATGCGACGCATCCTTAATTTATGTATAGCAAATGAAAAAGTTTGTACGCTGTTGTCTGTTTGGTACCAAATGATTCTGTAATAAATGTACTATTAAAATGTATAATCGATGAATTTTTGGCTCGTCTTAAAATATGAGAAATCGATACTTTTTTATCGCTGACCCTATGCGACGCAACCTTATTTTATGTTTATCAAGTTAAAAAATTTGTACGCTGGTGTCTGTTTGGTACCAAATGATTCTGTAATAAATGTACTATTAAAATGTATAATCGATGAATTTTTGGCTCGTCTTAAAATATTAGAAATCGATACTTTTTTACCGCTGACCCTATGCGACGCATCCTTAATTGATGTATAGCAAATGAAAAAGTTTGTACGCTGTTGTCTGTTTGGTACCAAATGATTCTGTAATAAATGTACTATTAAAATGTATAATCGATGAATTTTTGGCTCGTCTTAAAATATTAGAAATCGATACTTTTTTACCGCTGACCCTATGCGACGCAACATTATTTTATGTATATCAAGTTAAAAAATTTGTACGCTGGTGTCTGTTTGGTACCAAATGATTCTATAATCAATGTACTATTAAAATGTATAATCGATGAATTTTTGGCTCGTCTTAAAATATTAGAAATACTTTTTTACCGCTGACCCTATGCGACGCATCCTTAATTTATGTATAGTAAATGAAAAAGTTTGTACGCTGTTGTCTGTTTGGTACCAAATGATTCTGTAATAAATGTACTATTAAAATGTATAATCGATGAATTTTTGGCTCGTCTTAAAATATTAGAAATTCATACTTTTTTGACGCGGACCCTGTGCGACGCATCCTTATTTTATTTTTATCAAATTAAAAAATTTGTACGCTGGTGTCTGCATGGTACCAAATGATTCTGTAATCAATGTACTATTAAAATGTATAATCGATGAATTTTTGGCTCGTCTTAAAATATTAGAAATCGATACTTTTTTGACGCGAACCCTGTGCGACGCATCCTTATTTTTAGTTTATCGTATTAAAAAATTTGTACGCTGATGTCTGCATGGTACCAAAAGATTCTGTAATCAATGTACTATTAAAATGTATAATCGATGAATTTTTGGCTCGTCTTAAAATATTAGAAATCGATACTTTTTTACCGCTGACCCTATGCGACGCAACATTATTTTATGTATATCAAGTTAAAAAATTTGTACGCTGGTGTCTGTTTGGTACCAAATGATTATATAATCAATGTACTATTAAAATGTATAATCGATGAATTTTAGGCTCGTCTTAAAATATTAGAAATCGATACTTTTTTACCGCTGACCCTATGCGACGCATCCTTAATTTATGTATAGCAAATGAAAAAGTTTGTACGCTGTTGTCTGCTTGGTACCAAATGATCCTGTAATAAATGTACTATTAAAATGTATAATCGATGAATTTTTGGCTCGTCTTAAAATATTAGAAATCGATACTTTTTTATCGCTGACCCTATGCGACGCAACCTTATTTTATGTTTATCAAGTTAAAAAATTTGTACGCTGGTGTCTGTTTGGTACCAAATGATTCTGTAATAAATGTACTATTAAAATGTATAATCGATGAATTTTTGGCTCGTCTTAAAATATTAGAAATCGATACTTTTTTACCGCTGACCCTATGCGACGCAACATTATTTTATGTATATCAAGTTAAAAAATTTGTACGCTGGTGTCTGTTTGGTACCAAATGATTCTATAATCAATGTACTATTAAAATGTATAATCGATGAATTTTTGGCTCGTCTTAAAATATTAGAAATCGATACTTTTTTACCGCTGACCCTATGCGACGCATCCTTAATTTATGTATAGCAAATGAAAAAGTTTGTACGCTGTTGTCTGTTTGGTACCAAATGATTCTGTAATAAATGTACTATTAAAATGTATAATCGATGAATTTTTGGCTCGTCTTAAAATATTAGAAATCGATACTTTTTTATCGCTGACCCTATGCGACGCAACCTTATTTTATGTTTATCAAGTTAAAAAATTTGTACGCTGGTGTCTGTTTGGTACCAAATGATTCTGTAATAAATGTACTATTAAAATGTATAATCGATGAATTTTTGGCTCGTCTTAAAATATTAGAAATTCATACTTTTTTGACGCGGACCCTGTGCGACGCATCCTTATTTTATTTTTATCATATTAAAAAATTTGTACGCTGGTGTCTGCATGGTACCAAATGATTCTGTAATCAATGTACTATTAAAATGTATAATCGATGAATTTTTGGCTCGTCTTAAAATATTAGAAATCGATACTTTTTTGACGCGGACCCTGTGCGACGCATCCTTATTTTATGTTTATCGTATTAAAAAATTTGTACGCTGATGTCTGCATGGTACCAAAAGATTCTGTAATCAATGTACTATTAAAATGTATAATCGATGAATTTTTGGCTCGTCTTAAAATATTAGAAATTGATACTTTTTTGACGCGGACCCTGTGCGACGTATCCTTATTTTATGTTTATCGTATTAAAAAATTTGTACGCTGGTGTCTGCATGGTACCAAAAGATTCTGTAATCAATGTACTATTAAAATGTATAATCGATGAATTTTTGGCTCGTCTTAAAATATTAGAAATCGATACTTTTTTACCGCTGACCCTATGCGACGCAACCTTATTTTATGTATATCAAGTTAAAAAATTTGTACGCTGGTGTCTGTTTGGTACCAAATGATTCTGTAATCAATGTACTATTAAAATGTATAATCGATGAATTTTTGGCTCGTCTTAAAATATTAGAAATTAATACTTTTTTGACGCGGACCCTGTGCGACGCATCCTTATTTTATGATTATCGTATTAAAAAATTTGTACGCTGGTGTCTGCATGGTACCAAAAGATTCTGTAATCAATGTACTATTAAAATGTATAATCGATGAGCTTTTGGCTCGTCTTAAAATATTAGAAATTGATACTTTTTTGACGCGGACCCTGTGCGACGCATCCTTATTTTATGTTTATCGTATTAAAAAATTTGTACGCTGATGTCTGCATGGTACCAAAAGATTCTGTAATCAATGTACTATTAAAATGTATAATCGATGAATTTTTGGCTCGTCTTAAAATATTAGAAATTGATACTTTTTTGACGCGGACCCTGTGCGACGCATCCTTATTTTATGTTTATCGTATTAAAAAATTTGTACGCTGGTGTCTGCATGGTACCAAAAGATGAAAAGATAAATATTATAATTGTTGTATAATATGTAATTAACGTACAAGCTGTGGATCGAGAATGCGCTACGAATAATTCGAAACATCATTCTATCTTTGTTGCAAGTACAAAAGTGCATATACCAATTGTCAAAAACTTTATTCTACATTTTATTTTAAGTCTAAGAGATTATATTCAAAATTCCACACATCGTCTCTTTTATTTAGCATAAAATATTTGGATGAAAAATGACTTATTACAATAGACTATATGTATTAAAAATATAAATTAAAGAAAAAAAAGGTATATATATTAAATTTATTTTATAAGAATGCATTCTTGATGTCGATTATCGAATTATAAGCTATTTAAATGCAAGTTTAAATAACGAAAATCTTTTCTTTCTTTCTGTAATTATAAATAAATACTTGAGGAGAATATTTTTGCAGAGATTTTAATTTAAAGCTTACTTCTCAGGATGCCTAACACTGAAAATTCAAAAGTTGTAAAAAAATACGCATTTAATCAAAGTTTATCTAATGAAAAATTGATTCACTAAAGTATCCGTAGTCGAGAGTTTAGAGAAAATATAAATTTTTAAAGTACGTGAATTTATTATATAGCTATGAAATTCTAAAGATTATGCTAATAGATTTTAAATGTTCTTACTATATGTGCATTAATTTAAATAAGCACATACAGTTATAATTGTTATCTTTTTCTCTATCTTTTTTATTAATTCGTACATACATATATATTTAAACTTAATTTTTAAATATATTTTATCTCCTATTATCCTATTGTTAGTGCAACAAATTCCATAAGTGATATGCATTCGAAATATACATTTTGTTACTAATATATAATATATACATGTATATGTATAGTCCAAAAAAGGATAAAAGCTGATTTATTAATTATTTTTGACGATATTACTTTAAGGCTTCGAGATTTTAAATTTTCATTATAATTATTAGATAGCAATGTGTGAAATTTTTGTTCTTACTAGCTAAATGTATAAGGAGTGGCGGCCCATGACATTCTGATATACATGTTACTTGGGATTACGCGATGTCTGGCACTTGTGGACTGCAAATTCAATTACATGCATTGAATTCAGCAGATGGTAGAAGTTTCCGCCGCTCTGCGTGTACAAGTTCACGTGTAAACTGGCAGAACTCATACTTTAGGCAAGTGCTTATGCGCATAACCGTGATATATAGGAATAAACATCTAAACTAACAATGATATTGTAAACTATAAGTTATGTCATGCACACGCAAACAGATTACATTTTTGCCAGAGCTTTAATTTTTATATTTGGAAAGAAATTTGTGCGCGCGATGTAATGAAAAAATAATTTAAGACTATTTTGATTTACTTGTAATTTGTTAAAAGGCGATAAATCTGTAACTATTAATTCTAAATTATTTAAATATATAATATATTTAAATTTTATAAGATTTTTATTTTTATAACGTATATCAATATAAAATACAAAGAAAAATAAATGTATTTGGGATTAAAACAGTGTTTTAAGTCCATTTGAACATGGACTCACCAAATATACAGTAAATGAACGTAAACAGTATTAAGACTCAGAGTTAATATTTAATATTTACATTCCGAGAAAAGATGTCTAAGTTGCATTTCTAGAAACAGGTATTCTCGTATATTTCTATGTGCTTTTTTAAAATATCTTTTTAAGAGTTTTGAACGTTTCAAAGGGTAGTGTTAAGAAACTTAAAGAAGCAAAGAAAGTATCAAACTTGGCAATCTGTATAATAGTTGAATTGCAACGGGCGTGTATAAGCAAGGAGAAATTGCATTAATGCGTTCGACCTTTGAAACTTCATCATCTCGAAGTCGATGTCAAAAGTTAAAGTTTTAATTGAAATCAACGTTATAACACGCTAGTATCACGTGAATTTGATCAAAGAGCTCCAACTAGTTTTGTACAATCGATCATTCGGCTGTTTTAAACCGATTAATGTTATATTGATTATAGATATTATATAGATCTTATGTAGATCCTCTTGTATCCGAAACAAATCATCTTACATACAACAACTACTATATTGGCAAAAGTAATTACAATATATAGTAGCATATTTTAGAATAATTGACTAAGATTTACTCAATAAGCACTTCTTACAAAAGTTTATCTAGATTCTTTGAAGTAAATTAAATACATATGTATATTACGCATGCAAAAGTGTTGCAAGCATAATTGTTGTAAATATTGCTCAGATCTGTAAGAGATGATTCCGCTCATATCGGAAGTTTCACAATTCCAGTTTCACAATTCCAGTTTCATAATCGTTTCATAGTCCAGAAACATAAATTAAAAATACGTATCGATTTTAACAACATTTCGAAACTATGTTTTTAAAATAAACGATTGACATAATTTTTAGTATTTTATACGTGTATGTAACTTCAGTGATATCGGAAAAGAATGAAGATAATGGGACAATAAGCAAAAAAATTGAAACGTTACAAAATTGTGTTTAACTAATTTTGTCTAAGAGTATCAGATTTTACAACCAAATTACATGACCTACAATGCTTTGCATAAATTACGTAAAATTGGATTACAGTGATTTATGAAACGCTATGAAATATTTATTAATCGGCCGGAATATCGGCATGGACGGATTCACCTTGAGATTAAATCTTTTTAGGGAGAAAGGGAGCAAGCTAACAAAGGCAAGCTCCGGATAGCAAATCGCTGTGACATCTGTCAACCGACATAACGTGAAGTTCATTATGGCGTTCAGCAGGGTGCCACGCCATTTATTTCAATTATTGCAAAACGCTGAATCAGCAAACTACCGTATCGGTAGTTATCGATAATTTACGAACATCATTAATACCTACGTTGGACCAAGACGTCTAAAAATACCATCATTACGTGAACTATATATATAGATCACAAATCGTTTTACTTGACAAATAGAGTAGTTTCTTCTGTTTTATTGAAACGTTTGCGTAGGAATAATTGTTAATCATAATTCCTAATTTATCAATTCACAACAGACAAAGAATGAAAAATAAGAAAATAAAAAATCGTGTTTTAAAGTAGAGAATACTGTTATTAGAGATTTTATCATCAAATATTGACAAATTTGCAAAATACCAGATATAAATAAAAGAATTATTTTAGAAAAATTATTTATATTATCCTGGCTTAATCAGAGCAATATATTTCTTTATCTAAAAAAAATAGTAGGTAATATGTTATATAATATGTTATATAATATGTTATATAAAAGATAAAGATTTAAAAATATATTTTGTTATTAAATAACATATAACATATTTAGCGAATATCTAAAATGTATTTCAAATAAAACAGACGTTACTTAGAATTCATATTCGGACGACAATATTCTTGTCTCCTTAAATAATCACGGCTGCTATTTTTGCCCTCTAAAATAAAGAAACGTTTTCTGTCTGTCAGCAGGGAAATTAATGTCAGGAAATTCATCCCGACAGTTCCATAACAGATTCTCGATAACCGAATTCCAATTTGCCCTGAGGGCCGAGCTTGATTGAGCAATCTTGGCCATTTATAACGGAAGATTGTGCGTAAGATGTACGATAATGCGAAGCAAACCAGGGGGACTTTCAAAATTCCGGTTGAATTATAAGATGATATTGTCATCCGCTCGTTGATCGAGTATCGTAGAATTGCGTATGATATATTTTGACAACTTAATAAATTGCTATATAACTATAAAAAAATCTCTAACACATGAATACAATTATATTGTTCGATAAACGATATTGTCGTTTCTCATATGTAGATAGATGAATAAAACGCGATCAATTGTATTTAAACAGCTTAATGTTCTGCCAATAAAGAGCTAATTAAGCGAAACAATGAGTGAGTACAAATATATCGTAAATAGTATTTACGTAATATAAATGACACTTATGTACAATATTCAATCTTTAATTAGAATTTGCAAAGTAAATGAAATTCGTGCTAAGTCTAATGTGTATAAATGATATATCAGTCGTAATTTATTGTCGTTATCGAAGAACGATGGTCGGACCGGAATTGTCCTTATCTTATGTCCTGCCAAATCGACGATGCCAAGCCTCATACCCTAGGAAGCTCGCAATCAGTTCCCTCTGTCATTGTTACGCGCGAAATAGTGAGACCCATGCATTTTACTCTGACAAACGACATCGTATTCGTTTCTCGACAGGTCTAGAAATTTTTCTCTAATAGGAATAAATGCGATGATATGAATGTCTTGTTATACATAAATTCATACGTTATTTTCAGTTGTAAGGCAATGTGATATTTTCAAAAGGCTTTATGTGTGATTTCAATCTAATTGAGATTTGATTTAATTGCTACTATTGTATCGTGTTGTGTAAAAATGCGGGTTTCGATAACACATTCTGTGCAGACGTATTGAACAAGTTACAATAGTCATAAATTTATGATTGTTCAATTCGCACTCGTTTATGGGAATTAAAATGCACATTGAATTTTGTATTAATATATACACAGAGAGAATTTTCTCTTAGAATTTACCCTGAAAATCATGGTAATCGTGGGACAATATGATATGGAAAGAATTTTATGAGAATTTCTCTGATTAATATATTTATCACAATAAAAATAATAATATCTATCACAATAAAATATAAAATATGTTTGATTAATTTTACTATGCAGTTTAGTAAAATTAATCAAACATGTTTTATATTTTATTGTGATAGATATTATTATTTTTATTGTGATAAATATTAATCAGAAAAATTCTTATAAAATTCTTTCCATACCATATTGTCCCATGATTACCATAATTTTCAAAGTAAATTCTAAGAGAAAATTCTCTATTGCCCAATAAAGTATAACTATAATCTATTAATCATCAAATATCTTATCTGACTTCCTGCGTGTGCAATTAAGTCCGCTCTTTAAAGTGCGCTCATCACTTTTCCATTCGGCCTGTTAACATCGCGGCTACATTGCGAATTCTTGGTTGGTCGTTACGGGTGGGCCTTTAATTATATAAAATAATTGCATGTCGTAGAGCCACGGATATATGCGCTTACAGACAGCCTAAGAGCAGCCTCATGCATCGCGCTCGCTTGCGGATTGCGGTAGACCGCGTGCTCGGCAAAGCAGCTGCAGAACTGCTGCACGGATGGCAGCTTTCCTCTCGCGTGTAGCTCGCAGTTTCTCGGCTGAAAGTGTCGCGCCTGAAGAGGGGAATCTACGTTGTAGATTGAAAAAGCTACTGTGATATGTTTACGTTTAATTATGCCATACATTCTTGTGCGCAAGAAACGCAAACTGTGATGAAGCGACACGCGTAATGACGGCGTGACAAATCAGAAATCTGAGAGATGAGTATGAACTTCTTGTATTAAAAAATTTAGATGCGCAGTAAATCACAGATCTTTTATTTATTTTTATTAATTCTTTTGTTTAAAAACGTATACTCAGGATTAATTTTAACATAAATTTAATTTCTACACTCGTTTGTTTCCAATAATCAAAATTAAAAAGTAAATAGATTATTTAATATTTATTTACCGTAATTATTTGATGAAATTGACTGTATCAGTAAACACTGATTTTGTTTTTACGCTGTTGTTAAGAGAAAATATCCGTACAGATAAACAATCATATCAATCTTTTATGTACAAATATTTTGATTGATTATTGAGCTGTTAATTTAAATGAATGGCCATTATATAATTATATTATATTATATCGTAACAGAGGATAACTAGATTTTAAAATACGTATACTTTTAAAGAATTGTTGTTTCTTCATTCATTATAATTGGAAATAATTTGCAAGACGCTATTTTATGCAAAAACATCTTTTTAAAGTATCTTTCATTTTTTTTTTTCGGAAATACATAGATGACTTGGCGTTTCCGACGCAAACCACGTATCGTAAGACAGATGGAAAGCATCGATTGCATTCGTACACTTGTCAAAGCCAAGGGAAAAGGTACGATATCGTTCTTCCCATCGATACTTCCTCCTGTAGATGGTGAGGTAAAACTCGTTGTGTAAAGTGCACGATAACTATACATATTATCCGCTATTTGTGAATTTAGACGATGTATTTTAGTAACTGCGATTCGGTTTATCGTATGCAGAAATGTTAAGATTTATATGAGGATATTCTTAAGATGAGATTGAAATTATTATATCGCAAGCAGTTTAAGTGAGTTTCGGAGTTATTAATTTCTTTAGTAAGGACTGCATTTTGAAAATATTAGATTACATTTCAAATAAATAATAAATATTTATTTGCAAATATAATTTCTTGCAGGCATCAATAATTTTACGTTTAATCATCTTAGTATATAATATTATATTATAATAGAAATTTTTATTCCTTCTTGCAAAATCTGAAAAATTTTTGATCGATGTTTTTTTTTTAATGTTAAATTTTATTTGAGCGATTTATTTTATCTATATAAACATTTGAAAATTCAATTGTTCGAAGTTTGATGGATTATACAATATTTTATATATGCGTAAGGCAAGATATTTCAAATCATATTATGAATTTGCACGAAAATCACACGTGTGCTACTTAATTTAACGCATGATTAACGAAAAATTTCTAAAAGATTGGGCTTGCATTGCTGATTCTCCTCATACGTCCTTCGATATTACGCATCGGAAATTGCGAGGAGTACCCGACGTGGCGGATGAAAATAAGGCGATTGCTTGAGACGTTCTTGTCAAAGGGAAAGAGATACGATATCGGCTTCTATTCGCCGATATATATTTTCTCTGGGGTTCTCGCGATGATCTCGCGGCGAGAGAAAGAGAGAGAGAGAAAAAAATTCGTTTTGCAAAGTACATCGGGCTTTAGGATCCGCGCGAGATGTCTGCGAGTGGCAAAGGCAGCGGACGCGAACGAAACGGAATGAACGAACGATCAAATGGTTCGTGTGAGAGGCCTCTCGCTTACGGGGATAATCTCTTTGCAGTCATCCGTATGGCAAAGGAAACGATTTGGCGTGGCCGCCAATCCATCAGCTGCTGCCGAAACTCCAAAACACGTTTCACGCTTCTCGGTCAGATTCGAGACGTTGGAGGTATATGTATATACATATATATATATATATGTACAAAAGTGAATACCTTCTTCAAAGACCCTCGGCCGGGCGAGGTAAAAATTCCTTCACCTCGACGCGGCGGCGAACGTCCCTTTTTCCCGAGTTGTATTTGCGAACTGAATTGGACCCACAGGGCGGAAACTTTTCGTAGAAATTGGGATACTTTTTACGGCCTTCGCGGAATGCCACCGGCCTTCGAGATGGGGTCAACCTCTCTTGATATCCATAAGTATTTGCACGTACATTTACATTGTGGTGAATATTTATTAAACTCCTTTCTGTGGCTGATATCGAAATTATCTGACATAAGAAAACATCTCTCTTGTCATTCTACGGGTGAAAATTGTAGAAATTTCTTTGCGAGAAATATTTTTACTTAATAAAGTAAAAAATATTTAATTTATGGAAATGTGTTTATATTGCAAGAACTTAGAAAGTCTGTGTCTACAATACAATTTGGGTTTATCATATTATTGTCACTGTTAACTAAAGAGATTAGTTTTCTTCCATCGGATATTTGCCGAGTCAAGAAATAAGTTTGCGAAAAATATCTGTATCTTTTTTAAAAGTATATATAAAGTGAGACATTGGGATGCAATTAAAAGTTGAATAACTGCTTGATAACTTATTGTTAGCTACTTGTACAACGCCCAATTTTAGTTTAACTTTGTCCTGTTCACGTCGGAGTATTGTAGTTTAACTTTTATGCTTCTTAGCATAAGACTTTCTTAAAAATAGTTAGACGATCTTTGGAGGTACAAAAGTTGCTGCTGAATAAAATCATCTATATATTTATACTACAAGGTATTTCTAACATATCTCTAGAAGCTTTCCATATATAAATTTTTTATTTAATTAACTAAACATTTTTAAAAAATTTCTTTTAATAAAAATTTAGCGGAATATTTTTTAATACGTACACACAATTTCTTGATTTTCAACATTTATTATTAATTAAATTTCGAGATTTTGTAAGACACTTTGAAATAAAAGCATTTATTATTAAAGTTAACTAAACATTTCTGCCATATTATATATATACACTCTAAGATAGTTAAACAAATTATTAAATAATATATAAATTAAAAACAAAAATAATTTATTAAAAGAATCATAAGAAATATGAAAAATAAATTATTTTCTAACTGACTTTTATAAAATTTTAAATTAAATTGCGCGAAAAAATTTTATTTTGCTTCAAGCTATAAACAATATTTGTAAGGATTTGTATTTATAACTAAATATTTTTAATAATCTAATAGGATATATTAATATACTTTTAGATACTCTGCATTGTGTCATTTACGCAGCTTAATACACACCATATGTCAGGCACCTGACAGAGCATCTTTCTTTCGTGTGAGATAATCTCCGCGTAAAATCAATCTATTTTTAAGTGTTCGTTAAACAGTGATGCATATGCAAAATAATGTATAAATTTTTTCTTTATAAAATGTACACATTGAGTGATTAATTTCAAAAAGAATATAAAATTAATAACGTCAATGTATAAGACAAAGACTATTTTGTAATAAACAACTTTCTATTAAATAATCGCGTGAATTAATAATTTAAAGAATATCGAATATTATATTATGCCTTTTTATTTTACCAATCCCATTATTTTCTTCTTTATGCACGCAAAGTAATATTTTTGCGACGCTATGATTGTAATTATAGCGTCAAAATTAGAGACAAAAATAGATTATTATATAACATATATAAAATTAATGGAAGAGAGAAAATTTACCGGGCTATGATGTTTGTAACCGGATTCAACTGCCAATAGCGAAGCCACTTGCGGTCCACCTTGTACCATGACGACCCATTCCTCATAGTAATTCGCGTCGACGTCGTCGATCAAATTGAAGTGTGCAGTGTGCAGGAGTTGCATAATAACTAGCCAATACACTCTGTATAAATGAATAAAAAGAGTTTCGAATATTACATTTTTTCCGTTCACGTCGTAGCGTGGAAGAAAGAAGATTTCGATAAACCTCCTTCTGTGTAAGCCGATTTTACGAGCCGTTCCGTTACTGATATATTAAGAATTTTACTCGATTGCCGTAGATATATGAAAATATTATAGGGACACGCGATTGTTTTATTCTCGTAAATTTTCTGCGTGATACTACCGCGTTTAATTTTCGTTTTAAAAGGAGAGCGATCGGCACATTTTCTGGATTAGTCAAGAGATTGAAAATGGGATTAACGTAAATTAAAAAGAGCGCGGTATATCGTTAGAATATTATACATATATCCGAACATCTTTTATTTAATTTTGATTCATCCGCGAGATACCTATTTGCACATTGAACTATATCTCATCATCTTTATCACTTGCAATTATCATTGTATTTGTCGGTACAATTTTCAATAGAGAAGACACTATTTTCCACTGCCATCACGTACGTGACACGTACCTGACCATCAGGGTAATCTTCCTCTCGCGTGATACGTGAGGGAGGAAAAACCAATAAATAGCGACGACCGTGCAATTAATTAATACTTTCACCGCACTATACTCTCGAGAATAATCGTTATCCTTTTTCTTATCACTTTCTTCGCGATACTGCTCCCACGAGTTCTAGCGATCGGACTCCGTCCGATTTCTTTGCCGCACGCGTATTGTCTACGCACGCGACTGGAAGAACAACAGAAGCGACGGAATTCGCCGGCTCTCCAGCTATTGGATCGCAAGTGACAAGTGATCGGACAGTGTGCGTGGCAATTAATTGCGATTGTCTTTTTCTCTGTCTAGGGGGTGGGAGTTTCTCGTCACCCTGGAGCTCCACGCTATGGGGGACGATAATCCGACCGGTGGGGGGTCGGAAGGGTAGCGGATTAAACTAAGCATACATGACGTAATGGACGTGCGTGGGACGGAGCAAGCCGATGATAACGATTTGTGGATGATTCTCGATAATGAACAAAGCTGCGCCCCGCAATATGTTCGTACTGATATCGCTTTCCATTGTCGAACGAACAGAATATTATTTCACATGTGCGGAATACAGGCATCTATTTTCTCGATAACACTTTGATTTTTATATTTATTTAAATTAAGAAGATTACTTTTTATATTTGATTTGTTATTTTAACTTAATTTTGTTATACCGCTTAAAATTATTCGTGCGCTACTTAGGGTATTATTTTCTATATAAATTATTGAATAATGAATAGAATGATTGAATTAAATGAAACTATCGTTATGGCTCTGAAATTTAACAAACAATTAAGTCTCAATATGAGTTGGCTCTGAGAGCCCGGGCGCGGTTAATAAAGCGCAGCATATTTAAATTTAATAGATAACTTTAATATAAAGAAAGTTGATAGTGATAGCGGCTTTTTTTTAGCCTTCTTCAGCGCATACAATAAATAAAGATTTAACGATTAAACGGATAAATAAATTAATTTTTTTGATGTTTCAGACATGAGAGATTGTCTCGCTCCATAATATAGCGAGGTAATGTTATTATTAGAGACGAATTTTCGTAAACACGACATTTTTTCTTCACTAGATTGAAAAGCCCGGGAGTGGAGAATGAGAAATATATATTGCATGTCATAGCATCTGAGATTGAAACGTTCTTATTATTATTGAGTGAAACTTATTGCATGTTACAATTTTTTTTATGGAAACGGATCAAATTTATTTACAGATGTGTAGGTTTTATTTTTGTAGAGTTGCATGTTTAACAAACTGGATGTATGGAATTGATTAAAATACAACAGAACGATCGCGATAACGAACTACATGTTTTATGTTCTTAAAAAAAAAGTTATGACTGATATCATTACCGGTGAAGTGAGTGATTAAACTAAATCAAAAATAAACAAACCGAACAATAGGCACGTTATATAAAAATCAAAGGAAGTTAATTTAAAAAAAATAATAATACACAATAGGAACAATAAATAATTAATAAAATCAAAAAGAGTCAAATAAAAGTTAGATACATAAAAAACAATAAGCCCGTAAAAATCAATAAATAATAAAAGTACGAAGGAGTCAGAAGTTAAATACATAAAAAAATGAAACATTAAATTTCAAAATAAAAATCAGGAGAAATCAAATAAATGTTTTAAATATAATAAAATGTTAAAAATATAAATATGCGCTTTATTAACCGCGCCCGGACTCTCATAGCCAACTCATATTAAGACTTAATTGTTTGTTAAATTATTGAAGCAACGTATTAGAAAACGGATGGATGGATTAGAAAGAAGAAAAGCCGTTTATTACCAAGTCAAGTGTGCGCTGATAATCCGGGCAATAAAGTTTACTGGTCGAGCGACAACAGGTCGTAGCGTGGACGGCAATTAGTCCGGCGCTGTTTTCTTTTTATCTGTAGGGGATTCTCTATCCTTACTGCTTTGCTCTTATCATTGTTTGACTATGAGAGAAAAAGAGAGAGAGAGACGAAATTCTGGAATATACTTTATTATTTAATCTAAATGAAAAAATTAAAGAGATTCGATAAAAATTAATATTAATAATAATTTTTAAGATACGACAGAGTATCGACTAAAAAAAAAAAAATCAAGGCGGTACTCTAACAATACTTTTAAAGTAATTTATTTTCCTTGTAAGAATTGGGCAATATCGAACTGCAATGTGATGCTCGCATAGAATGCATTAATTGTAGTTAATTGTAGAGCTTCCAAAGAGTCGATTTGACATAACTGGACGTATCTGCGGAATTTAATGAGAATTCAGATCGACACCGTTTGAAACAAGAAGACATTCGTTGTCGAGTCTCTCGAGAGCTCGCGAAGGGAAATGGCGTGCGGCAATTTTGTTGAGGGAATTATTCTGAGCCATTGCCCCACGAAATGGGTTAGTTGCGATGTAATTGAGACGCGAAATAACAGCATCAAACAGATGCTTCAAGTCGCGTACGCCGGGGCCCCCGCAGTAATCCAAATGCTCACAATTGTATGTGCCGACGTTTATGATGTCAAGAATTAATCGCGCTTCGAAACTCAACTTTCGCGCAACTTCTCTTTGATTGTTAAAATTGAAGATCAATATACTTAATATTCTTGGCGCGAAACTTACTTCCATACACTCGATTAATTCTTTGCGGCGCGCTAGAGTTATATTCGCAATCTTTTAACGAATTGCTGTTTAAGTACAGTATTTAATGCCGGGTATTTCCTTCTATCGTCGGATATTTGCGCGGCGATTAGCTTGAATTAATTCTTTGAGTTCATGTTGGAGAATTATAAGTCAGACAATGCATTTCTCAGTACTTTGAATATTTAAATTTATTGCAAAAGCGCACGTCAGAGATTTTATATGCTATAAACTTAATATTTAAATGTTTGTGTTATTTTATATTCGTTGTATTATTATGAATTATGATTCTTGTACTTATATACAAATTATATTTTAATCAAACTTTGTAGTTACATTTTGTCATTTATATTTTAGAAAATCAAATTTAATTCTGGGAGATATGATTCATATAATTTTTTCTAAATTATAGCTTTATCTCTCAATAACAGTTAGGGAGAAAAAAAAAACAGTAAAAAATATTAATTAAAGATATAACTAAAATTTAAATAACATTTTTTTATACATATATGTTAACGATTAATGACAGTAACAATTAAAAAGTGTAGAAAGAAATTTCTTTTTTTCTGATTATAACATATAAGAATCAAAGTATGTGACTACTACAATGATAATTTCTTAGCAGAAATGAATTGAAATGACAGGTATATTTATCTAAGACATTTTATTTTCGCAGTAGTTTAGTTTATTGAAATATTAATTTTTCATCTACGCGCGAAGGAAAAAAGAACGGAATCATGTGAAATACAATTGTTGAATAATAAAAGACGTCACGAATTATTTAACGAAAATTTATAAATTAATCTGTAATAATTTGCCTTTTCAGGAAATGATACTTAGAATCTTACTCAGTTTCGCGCAATCGGGAATTAACATTAAATCAACGTGAAGTAGAAATGCATTTCGTAAGCTACGCTCGGAGTAACGTAACATGTAAGCGCGTTTAGACGCGGATTACCATTAAGTAAACGGAATTTAACTTTTGAGATGTGTGTGTCACGTTTAATCGACCTGCGTTTAAACTGCGAATTTACCGTCAATGCGCACATTTGCTCATTGATATCTATCGTGTTTATTTTCCTTTGTTTTCGATCTGTTTTATTTTCGCGAGATGACAACTTGGCAATTATGAACGACTGGTTAAGTGCCGTTATGCAGTCCCGACTGTGCAATTACGGGCATTCTATAGGAACGCGTACCACGAATATGTACTCCCGTATGGATTTAACGTTGATACGGAATTTCACTCGCATATTGCCTGCCCCGCCGGTTTCTGGAGTTTCTGGTCGTCGCCTCGTGGGAACCTTCCGCATACGATTTAAACTGCACCAAATCCTCGATATAATCCATTTAGGGCCCTCTACACCAACATCGCTTAGAACTACGTTTCATTAAGTTAATTAAACTATTCTCTTTCTCTATATTACAGGAAAAGCTAGTTAAGAAGTGGCGAAATTACTAAGCTGGACTTATATGCTTGATCCAAAATATCGATGAAAATCGTGTTTAAATAATAAATGTGTATAAAAAAAATCTTTTACATATCAAATCAATAATCATTTTCTACGACACATATACAAGATGATATATACAATAAATATATGCGTGTCAATATATTTTTGTAAAAGTCAATCTATATATAGGTAAAACTAATCTAAAACTATGCCTGTAAATTTTGATTTATTTCAGAGATATAAAAAGCAGTAATTTGTTATGTTATATTAATAAAATTATGATTCAAAGTTAAGTTATTATTCGCATGAAAAATATGTTAACTGTTCGAAAAAGTCTATGGGAAAATTAAAAATAAAAAATATTATAATTTCTCTCACGCATTCAAATATAAAACATTAAATATCCTAACATTATATTCTGACATTTGCTTTTAATATCGTTCTCCGGCTAATTCCATCGACAATGGCTACCAAGGATCTTGCACCTTCAAAATCCCTCTCTCGACATGAACAAAGCATTTCGTTATTTGAGTAATGAAAACGACTACGTGGCATACAAATCCATGTAATTGAAATATAAAGGTGCTTGAGCAAGTAAAAGTCGTTTTACAGTTTTCGGTTGGCAAAACAATTCCACTTTGTCGTTTTTCCGAGGGTAGTGCTTATAAATAAATTCGGCCCTTTTTTTGTCACCTGTCCCTATCTTGTTGAGACAGATATACACGGGAAAGATAGCCGATAAAAGCCTAAATAGAGAACCGGCAAGCGTAAAATCCGCGGGAAAAGAAGAGGGGAATATATGTCGATAAAAGGGATACTCGTTTTGCTTCAGCTCACGTCGAATTTGGCGATAAATCCTTGTCCCTCCCGTAGTTTTCTTCTTCTCTCTCTCGCTTTCTTTTTTCTTGTTTCTTACGCAAATTTCCCCTCAAAGAAACAAGAGAATTACGACGGTGTAACTTCTGTTTTTTATTGGATACTTTTTGGTAAGAATATCGCATTTAAAACGACGACCGGATCTCTCGATTGCTTATACGAAAACTTTAACGATTGCGGCAAGTAATATATTACATCAAATCTGTTTGTTAGAAATAATAATTATTATTTTATATAAATGCATCATAAAAATTTATTATAGTAATTGTTAAAGCAAAATATGATTATTAGAATTGACCTCTTTTTTCAGTTATATTCTTCTCAATTATCTTTATACTTGTTATAAATTTGATACGTCTGGTTGGTCATACTAATAAATTTTGCCATTTGTAAATTCGTAATTCCGATATTTCAAATTTTACATCGAACGGATTTGCACCTAATGCACGTTTGTATTTAACATCGACAGCAATCAAAAGCGGTTGATATAACGATACTATTTGAAATTGCAGGTTTTATACAGCGCAGTGTATTAACGATACGATCCTATATGTAGATTTGCAATTCAAATCAAAATTTGTCCACATGTCAATGACACTTTGTCAATATTGTAATTTTATACAATGATGTAATGTGTTAACCACGTTAACATTTTATAAAAAATTTTTAATAAAATAAAATTTAAACTTTGCATGAATTTGTGTATGCTCGACGCCTATATAAAGTAATTTCGTGATTTGGCAAGTAAAATGTATATGTGTAGTCGCGTATTAGTTTTGTATTAGTGCATCCCATACGTAGTATGCTCCAACAGTTTTCAGATAATTTCATTACATTAGTTATTGGAAGTTCGTATTCCATTAGGTAACTTCGTGTATTTTGTGCATTTCCATACTCGCATTTCCTCCCCTACTCAACTCTGCATGCGTTCCACTTTTCATGCATCTATCAATGTATTTTCGATGTATACCGCAAAACTTTTGCAAATCATATTAATGCGAAAAAAAAATTTTTTTTAAATCAGAATCCGTAGTATTTACGAGACGTGTAGAAGGAAATAAATATTTTCAAGTATTTTAAATTGGCGCTAGGCGCTATAATTCCTTGAGTATTTTTTGTTTGGAATTTCTCTTCAACTCTCTTTACAACTTTTCACAATTTACGCAATAATTTATAAATTGCAATAAATACAGTAATAAAGTTGAGAATTCGAAATCTTTAGATTTTTCTTCGAGCACTTCGCAAAATCATAAATCATTAATTTCGTAAATTTTAATTTTTTTTTCTTGAAGAAATATACGTTCTCCTTTGTTCTTTTTTTAATTTTATATATATTTTTATAATATCTACTTACTCTATTATTATCATTATTTTACATGTGGTTAATTGATCAACTTTATTAAAGATTTTCTCCATGATAATCCCAAATTTTCATTATTAAATCGCTTCGAAACATATAGTTGTACGGACGATAAGCTGCTGATAAAACACTCTAAAGATCTTTTCCTACATGCAGATGTTGAATTTCAAGAATAGCTCACCTTTCAAGATTCTATGATTCTATACAAAATTTTTATTGCATTGACATTTATAAATGAACATATATACAATAATACGAATCAAAAGGGCTGATATTGGTACCTGAGAAACAGCTGCGTCAAATCATCTGCCCTATTTTAAAATAGGGCAGATCATTTGACGCAGCTGTTTCTCAGGTACCAAAATCAGCCCTTTTGATTCGTATTATTGTATATATGTTCATTTATTTAGAGAATGCTGTATCATAAGATATAAAAAATAACATCGATTTTTTTTACTTTTTTATTGTGATATATCTTCTTAATTGAATAAATATCTTAGCTTTTATAAACATTTAATGAATTAAATTTGCAATTTTTTAATAATATAAGTTCTTTGCAAAAGCTATGTGAACCTAGCACCCGACTTCAAAAAAATTAATTTTTTAAAACGGAAAATGATAGCATTTCATTTGTAGTTGTTTGTAGTAACAATAATTTTGTTTGTAGTTTTATCAATTAATAAATAAAAAAAATTTTTTAAATAATTCGCACCCGACATTGAGATAACGCAAATCCGCTTGCGCAGTTTTCTTTACAATCCAATGTTTCGACCTGATAAGCTGTCGTCGTGCCCTTTGCTTATGGTTGTATATGCACGAGAAAGCGGTCGATAGTGGCAGAAAAATTAACTTCTGGACCACTTATTTTTGTGGATATGAAGTTATAATAATACACCTTTTGATTATTACTATAAATTAAAAGATGTGTTTTATTGAATGCTGCGAATACAAAACGAGATGCCAGAGCGAGGACAACCTAACATCTACGTTTGTAGTTGTTTGTAGTGATTTTCCTTTCGTTTGTAGTTGAGCGGTTCAAAAGTTATAAACAATTGTTTATTCGTCTAAGAAGTAAATTTGTTAATTCTAAAGATATCGCAAATCCACTTGCGCAGTCTTCTTTAGAATCGTTTGTAGTTGTTTGTAGTGATTTTCCTTTCGTTTGTAGTTGAGCGGTTCAAAAGTTATAAACAATTGTTTATTCGTCTAAGAGCTAACTTTGTCAATTTTTAAGATTTTTTAAATCCGCTTGCGCAGTCTTCTTTAAAATCGTTTGTAGTTGTTCGTAGTGATTTTCCTTTTGTTTGTAGTTGAGCGGTTTAAAAGTTATAAACAATTGTTTATTCGTCCAAGAGGTAAATTTGTTAATTTTAAAGATATCGCAAATCCGCTTGCGCAGTCTTCTTTAAAATCGTTTGTAGTTGTTTGTAGTGATTTTCCTTTCGTTTGTAGTTGAGCGGTTCAAAAGTTATAAACAATTGTCTAACTACAAACGAAAGGAAAATCACTACAAACAACTACAAACGATTCTAAAGAAGACTGCGCAAGCGGATTTGAAAAATCTTAAAAATTGATAAAGTTAGCTCTTGGACGAATAAACAATTGTTTATAACTTTTAAACCGCTCAATTACAAACGAAAGGAAAATCACTACAAACAACTACAAACGATTCTAAAAAAAACTGCGCCAGCGGATTTGAAAAATCTTAAAAATTGACAAAGTTAGCTCTTGGACGAATGAACAATTGTTTATAACTTTTGAACCGCTCAACTACAAACGAAAGGAAAATCACTACAAACAACTACAAACGATTCTAAAGAAGACTGCGCAAGCGGATTTGCGATATCTCAATGTCGAATGCGTCATTAAAAAAATTTTTTTTATTTATTAATTAATAAAACTACAAACGAAATTATTGTTACTAGAACCAACTACAAACAAAATGCTATCATTTTCCATTAAAACAAATAAATTTTTTAAAAGTCGGGTGCTAGGTTCACATAGCTACAGTGTCGTTTATAATTATAGACTGTTGAATCTCGATTCATACTACTTTAAAAAGTCTGATTAATTTTAAACTGTACTACTGAACATAAAGTTCGATTTTTATTTCTTAAAATCTGTTATTTTGTTTTTTAATAGATTCTTAGACTAATATATTACACATAATTAATAATTCCATTTAAAAATTAGCACTGTTTAATCTTGATTTATACTACTTGAAATAGACTAACTAATTTTGAATTATACTACTAAAAACGAAAAATTTATATATTTCTTAAAATCTTTTCTTTTTATCTGTGTAATAAATTCTTAAATTAGTATGTCACATAGTATCGTTTATAATTATATACTGTTGAATCTCGGTTCATACTACTTCAAAAAGTCTGACTAATTTTAAACTGTACTACTGAACATAAAGTAAGATTTTAATTTCTTAAAATCTGTTATTTTGCTTTCTAATACATTCTTAGACTAATATATTACACATAATTAATAATTCCATTTAAAAATTAGCACTGTTTAATCTTGATAAACTTAAATGTTTTCTGCTATTAATTTCTTTAAATATTTTTATTAATAAAAATATATATATATTTATTTATTAATATTATATATATATAATATTAATATATATATAATATATATGTATAACAGATTTTAAGAAATTAAAATCTAACTTTATGTTCAGTAGTACAATTAAAAATTAGTCAGACTTTTTGAAGTAGTATGAATCGAGATTCAACAGTATATAACTATGAACGATATTTTATGTAACATACTAATTTATGAATTTATTATACGGAAAAAAATAAAAGATTTTAAGAAATAATCAAATTTTTTGTTCTTAGTGATATAATTCTTAATTAGTCGGCCTATTTCAAGTAGTGTAAATCAAGATTAAACAATGCTAATTTTTAAATAAAATTATTAATTATGTGTAATATATTAGTCAAAGAATTCACTAGAGAGCAAAATAACAGGTTTTAAGAAATTAAAATGTATTTTTATGTTTAGTAGTACAGTATAAAATTAGTCAGGCTTTTTGAAGTAGTATGAATCGAGATTCAACAGTCTATAATTATAAACGACATTTTAGCTATGTGAACCTAGCACCCGACTTTTAAAAAATTAATTTTTTTAAATGAAAAATGATAGCATTTTGTTTGTAGTTGTTTGTAGTAACAATAATTTTGTTTGTAGATTTATCAATTAATAAATAAAAAATTTTTTTAAATGACTCGCACCCGATATTGAGATATCGCAAATCCGCTTGCGCAGTCTTTTTTAGAATCGTTTGTAGTTTAGAATCGTTTGTAGTTGTTTGTAGTTAGTTGAGCGGTTCAAAAGTTATAAACAATTGTTTATTCGTCCAAGAGGTAAATTTGTTAATTTTAAAGATATCGCAAATTTGCTTGCGTAGTCTTCTTTAGAAACGTTTGTAGTTGTTTGTAATGATTTCACTTTCGCTTGTAGTTGAGCGGTTTAAAAGTTATAAACAATTGTTTATTCGTCCAAGAGCTAACTTTATCAATTTTTAAGATTTTTCAAATCCGCTTGCGCAGTCTTCTTTAGAATCGTTTGTAGTTGTTTGTAGTGATTTTCCTTTCGTTTGCAATTATAAACAATTGTTTATAACTTTTGAACCGCTCAACTACAAACGAAAGGAAAATCACTACAAACAACTACAAACGATTCTAAAGAAGACTGCGCAAGCGGATTTGCGATATCTCAATGTCGGGTGCAAGTCATTTAAACAATTTTTTAAATTTATTAATTGATAAAACTACAAACGAAATTATTGTTACTACAAACAACTACAAACGAAATGCTATCATTTTCCGTTTAAAAAAATAAATTTTTAAAAAGTCGGGTGCTAGGTTTACATAACTCTTTGCAAAATACATATTTTTAAAACATATTTTGTAAAAGTTTTTTTGTTATTTCATATAATATTATTTTAAGTTTTATTGGTTTTTCTAATTACTTTCCTCTTATTTCTCTATAATAATTAAAAGCTGTAAAAGCAGATTGCAATTTGCAAACGTCTTCTTTGAATTGCTTGAAAATCTATCTGAAAAATATTTCAACAATCTTATAGCAAGTTTGTTTTTTGTAAAAATGATGGGAAAAGTAGAGAGAAATATATGTAGGGGAAAGAAGCGAGAGATATGAAGGGAGATAGCGCGCGAACTAGACGGAAGGAAAGTAGGACCGTTTATTAAGCACTCCGTCGGCTTTCGTCACAAATTCCTCCCGGCCGTCGAAATAGAACGCGAAAGTAAGCGTGGAAAATTGGAAACTTTCCGCGCGATAAAATCGGACTTAATTTTCAATAAATTCACCTTCCACGGAGCGCGGAACGCGCTCGCTCTCGTACGTGGTTTGACGCTAACTGGTTGGTGGAGTGCCGGAGGAAAGGTAATTTACTTGGTAATTATAAAGTTACTGGCTCCCTCCCCTTTCTCTACCTTCGGCGACGCGCGCATAGTTGTGAATATTCAAATGCGATTACATCTATGATCGCATAAATTATTATGGCCGTTCGGTCCTGTCGCCTTCTGCGCGGCACATTTTCGGTACTTTCGGTTTAACACTCGTGAAAACTTTAGCGTTTGGACTCTCGCCTTTCTCGCCTCGCCCTTTCCTTCAACCCTTATAAGCAGCAATAAGGCGGCACATGGAAACGTTACTAGATCGTGATGTGTTTCTTTCCTCCTGTCGGAAACTGCACCGCGCGATGAAATTCGCCATCTCGCTCGTAGTTGTTGAGCGTATCGAGAAATGGTATCGTCGTCTGTCGTGGAGAGAGAGAAAAAAAAAGAAGAAATTGTAGAGATCAGTGCGATAAAAATGATATCGACGTGTCAGTCGCCTTTACCGTCACATTTTTATTGCGCGCCTGGCGGACATGAAGTAAGCTGCTGCGAGTCGGATGGGGGTAGGTCGGATAATACCGGAAAAATTTCGGTAGTAAAGAGATGGGCGAGAGGGTGTATCTCAAGTTTCTTGCGCAATAAACCCCTGTGGGTTCCTCCGAAACGTTTAGTACTTTCGTAAACCCGGCCAAATAGAATTTCTCGACGAAAGTGATGTAGCGTAAACAGAAGTAAAATGTACGCATACGCTACTCGAGAAACGTAATTGCAAGATTAGCTTTTGAAGAGAGAAGTTTCTTCTGTTTTCCAAAACGTTGCCTCTTCAAAAGAATTTTGGAAGAAAATATTGAAGATACATTTTCTCCGCGCATTTTCCAAGTTTTCTCTGTGTTTTATAAGTTTCTATTTTTCCGAGTAATAAAAGACGCGTCGGCGTAATAATAATTTCTATCGCTGCGAGAGTCTTGTCCGTTGTGAAGAATACCTGTCGTGCATTTTGCACTGCAAGATAAGGATGCGCGCGCGGAGAGACAACAAGTAGGTACTTACTTGCGTTATCTCTATCGAATAATTAAGAATTGTTTAATTGCTCGCGCGGAACTCCTTATCGCGCGGTAGAAAGAAAATTCAACTCATAAATTCTGCGGGCTTGTTTGGCCTTAAGATAAATCCGTACAGTCGTGATCTTATCCTGTGTGTTTAATATTTAAAGCTCTTATCTACAATTGGCCTGACGAACAATAATGATATCTAAATATTTGCCGAGCTTATAGGAAATGTTCCGTTCTTGCACTATTTCTTATTTATATGTGAAATTAATGCCGATGTTAATATTAATCTTTCCGCATTATAGATAAACCTATTCTGTCATGTGTTTAAGAATTTTCGTTTATTATTAGAAGTTACGCCGGTATAAATTCAAATTTATCACACAACTATTGTTTTAAAGAATTCGTCTTATAGCAGGGATGGAATCGTGTATTTTTATTTTGGCGTAGTAAATCACTCTAAATTATGATTATAATCATTCACAATCCATGTTTGTGAGTTATAAATAGAGAGTAAAAGATTAATAAATTATATATATATATATATATATATATATATATATATAGAATATTTTTATATTTAAAGAGAATATATTTTGAAGCTATTATGTAATTTTTCAAACGATAATGTAATCGTTATTATTTTGTAGTCGTATTGATTTATCCGTGCGTTTAGAGGATATATATTGTGACGTCGATGTAGCACCAAAGTTTTCTTGCTTTCTTCGCCCGATCCTTCATAAAGTAAATTTTTTCTAGATACTATCGAAGAGATTAAGCGCCCATAAAGCACTTCGGTCAACTTCATTGTTTCATGTAGCGCATTTATGATATAGTTTATATAAAAATATATTAATATTACAATGTGTACATATATATATATATAAACTATATATACTGCAAATTTTTTAAACATTTAAAAATGCACAATGCAGTCAATTTTAGATATTAGCATTGTCTTTATAATAAAAATAAGAATCAGAGTTGCATTATTAAAATTAAACACGAAAAAAAAATTAGCTACTATAGCTAAATTTTAGCTGTCTCTATATTGCAACCTGAAATTTAATTATCATGCCTAAATTTTTGCTATGGTAACTAATATTTTTTAGCTATAATTTAACGGAGAATTCTATAGCTAAAAAATATTAGCTATCATAAGCTAAAATTTAGGCATGATAACTAAATTTCATGTGTAATATAGGGACAGCTAAAATTTAGCTATGATAGCTAAATTTTTTCCGTTAATCTTTTTAATTATTATATAATATTATGGAATATTATATAAATTCTAGCAAAATTAGTATCTTATAAGATTAAATGATTATATAGTTGCAAAGAACAAAACTACATTTTTTCATTTTTTAGATGCAAATTATTAGATACAAATATTAATTATTCTGTCATTTGCTCGGAAAAATTAATCATATAGTACAGTTCAATAATCATAGGGGACTTATGGATACGTAACAAAAAGCACGTAAATGGCGCGATGATTGATCTCGATACGAAAGCATGGGAAGGTCAGCTTGAGAGAAAGGTCGGTGGGCGCGATGCCCCATAAAATGCACCCTTCGCTCGCATTCATGACGGTAAGGGCGGCGGTTCGGTTTCCCTCCGGGCTATTTAGCGCATCTGCCTCCGTCTTCGTGCAGAGCAAAGAGATTGCGGGCGAGAGAGAAAGAGAAAGAGAACGAGAGAGAGAGCTGGCTGAGGAAGCATTGCGAAGGTAGCTGGTGGAAGCTGAGGTGGAAAGCGAGGTGTGCTCTTGTTACGTGAGCGACGAACACAGAGTTACATCGCTATCGATTGTTCAGTTTCTATTTCTGAGATTTGAATTTGCTTGCTAATTTAGCGCCGAATAATTGCGAAAAATGCTATTGCAATATATATATGATGTCTGCAAAGATATACATTTATACAAGAGCAGATAACTTCAACAAGAGAGATTGTTATAAGCAATAATATATGATTGTGATAGAATAAACAGTAAAATAAATAGTAAATATTTTAGTTTGCTTTCTTTAGGTTTACGCAATTTTAATTTGGAGTTTCATTCGTTTAAACAAAAGTTGCTTATAAAGATGGAATAACATCTAGAGAGCAGTTTATGATTAAGAGTATACAGAAAAATACTAATGTTTTTTTATCTGTTTAGCAAAGCTATACATTTCCTAATAATGTTCTTATAATGTTTAAATATTACATGAGAATTCTCATCAAAGTTCTCTGTCTATAATCAACCATTTCTCAGCCATGTTGAGTCAGTTATATTAATGTAAACGGAGAGACATACGAGTGACCGCGAACGCGAATGCGAGACTAGTGTTGCGGTCTGAGTCTGCAACGATATAATTACCATATCCGCGAGTCTGTATTCACGTACGTATCCTGGAAACGTTCATCTTCCACAAAGCTTAACAGGTCATCAAGTGACTTCGGGTCGCTCTATATCTTCTATAATATATTGGAGCGTATGCGTGGATCTTTATATATACATATATATGCGTACAATGACATTCGTGTATGCGGCGCGTTTTATTTCACCAGATTGCGATACGAGAAACATTATTTGTAACTTCTTCGTCTCGCATATGCGCTAGCGTGCGCCTATATCCGGATTCTCCATTTTATGTTCATCAAATGGATATTAAGAGCGGTTCCAGGGATGCTCGGTGGAACAGGAAATGGAAAAGGAGGTGACCCTTTTAATAGAGTATATATACACTCTCCCGCGAGCATCATTGACAATCGTTCGCTTTTTGCAACCTAGGCTTTTAATAAAGTTACAAATTTATTGGATACGCTGGTGTTGTTGTACGTCGGTGTGAAGTTATTGTTATGCGAACATTTCCATGAGTGGAACGCCGTAAACTCGGATTATCCAGTAATTCACGATCGATGCACCGAACGAGTGGCAATTCTGCATAAGTATGTATATGCGTGCAGTTTGCGAGCAATTTGCATTCGTAATGCTCTCGCTGCTTTTGTATTGAGTGTATGCTTGAAATTTATTTTCGAGACGGTGCGCCACGCAGCTATTTCGATGGTATTCAGATTATCAAATCTCGTTACGAGAAATTACGCCTCTGTAAAATTTGGTTCTTTCTACTTTAGTTTGCAATATGTTATTGCTAACTGAATTCAACTGAATATATCGACAGTTCTCTCATATAATATTAGAATGCCTTACAATTTACAAAGAGCAATAAACATTTTTACCGTGAATTGTTTCGCAAAATATGTATTTGAAATATATTGTTGTTTGATAAAAATATTTATTTTATAATAAGTAAAAACACATAAGATACATATGGAGACATGTAAAAAATGTATGGATAATAATTTATGCAAATAATTTGCGTAAAATAATTGTAGATAATTAGAGAAATAAGATTTCGTTATAATGTGCGAAAAATATTTACTTAGATGCGTTTAATCGGTTTGATAACTCTTTTTATCTAAATAGATAGTATATTTTAACCACACGTACATGTATTGAAAATGCCCGCTTATTTTGTTCATTATTCGTTGATTTAATGGACGTTAAATTTAATTTCCCCAGGGCCGACAGAAAAGGAAACACTCTATGGCGGCAGATCCTTTTCTAAAAAAGGCATGCAAAGTCAATTCTCGCAAGTATTTTTGTCGCTTTTCCGCGATGCTGCATGATTAGCTGTCTCGATTCGCGTTGTGCGTTATATTCGTAGCATCAAAAGGCTGTCATCGCGAGGGTTAACTGTTTGACAGTTTGTTCAAAATAAAATTAAATAATATGTTAAAATAATATGTGTTTTAAATAATATGTTATAATATTTTAAACTCGATTAATATTTTTGACAGTTATCAGCTGATTTCTGTCAAAAATATTAATCGAATTTAAAGTACATATTATAACATATTATTTACAACATATTACTATTTTAATTTTTATAACATATTATTATTTTAAATTAAATTAACAAATTAACACTTTATTAATATTTTTTACAGAAATCAGCTGATTAAAGCGTTAATTTGCTAATTAAATTTTAAAATAATAATATGTAAAAAATATTAAAACAATAATATGTTTGTAAATAATATATTATAATACCTTATCCGCGATTAATATTTTTTGACAGAAATCAGCTGATAACTATCAAAAATATTAATCGAGTTTACAGTATTATAACATATTATTTAAAACCGTTTAAAACATATTATTTTATTTAATTTTATTTTGAACAAACTGTCAAACTACTAATCCTCGCGATAACAGCCTCTCGATGCTACGAATATAATGCATACAATGCGAATCAAGACAGTCAATAAGCATCGCGGAAAAGATGCAACAATACTTGCGAGAATCAACTTAACATATCTTTTTTAGAAACGGATGTTAAAATACTTTCAATTTGATTGAAATAATTTCTCACTCACCGACACGTGCAATTGTCGAGCGAAGTTGTAGCACACACATTGATCTGAAAACAAAATATTCAAATTATATATATGTGTATATGTATATGTATGTGGGTGGGTGTGTGTACGTGTGTGTACAGGGTGTTTTGAAAGTGTGGAAACGATCGAATATCTCAATACAATTTAGAAAAAAATGTTTTTAAGTATTTTGCATACCTCACAGTTGTCCCGCTGTCGCCCGATGCCTCCCTGGGCCTCCTCCTCCTCTCTTGGTCCATAGTAGCACTCGCGAAACCGAATAATTACGATCGTCCGACACTTTACACGGCACTCCCGACGCGACGCGTGAATCGCACGCGTATTTCGCGTACATTGCGCAATGAGAAAAAACGATACGAAAACTGTAATCGCACGAATCAACGTCCGTTCGACACTCGAGAATCTCGCGGTCGCTCCAGTATCGCCGATGCCTCCCAGGGTCTCCTTCTCCTCCTCTCCTATTACAAAAGCTTACCTGTAATAACAAATAAAATACATATATATAGAGATACTTAAACAAATATAACAACATTATGTATTTCTTAAAAGAAAAATTGTATATTCATTTTGCATATACCTTATAGTTGCTCCGCTGTCGCCCGATGCCTTCCCAGGCCTCCTCCTCCTCTCTTGGTCCATGGTAGCACTCGCGAAAACACAAATAATTACGATCGCCCGACACTTTACACGGCACTCCCGACGCGACGCGTGAATCGCGTACATTGCGCAATGAGAAATAACGATGCGAAAACTACAATCGCACGAATCAACGTCCGTTCGACACTCGAGAATCTCGGAGTCAAACTCGCACGCAGCTTATCAGCAATGCTACCTGTAACAAATAAAATAAAATAAAATATTACTACTTTAATTTTGATAACATATTATTATTTTAAAATTTAATTAGCAAATTTTTGTTTTACTAATATTTTTTGAAATCAGCTGATTAAAGCGCTAATTTGCTAACTAATTTTTTAAATAATATGTTATAAAAATTATAATAATAATATGTTTTAAATAACATGTTATAATATTTTTGACAGTTATCAGCTGATTTCTATCAAAAATTATTAATCAAGAATAAGGTATTATAACATATTATTCACAACATATTACTATTTTAATTTTTTACCATATTATTATTCTAAAATTTAATTAGCAAATTAACGCTTTAATCAGCTAATTTCTGTGAAAAAATATTAATCGAGTTTAAATAAACTTTATATTATTTTTTTTTTAATATCATTTATTTTAACATAACATCGAAGAATGGCGCGCGCTTGTATTGTTCTGGTCCCTTATGAAAAAAGTGATGTAGACGCGAGAAGTGCGCGTTTGGAGTCGATATGTATCGCGTGAATTGTTATTTTAAGACGAGCCAAAAATTAATTTCTTGTACATTTCAATAGTACATTGTTTGCGTAATATTTTTGTACCATGCAGACATTAGCATATACAAATTCTTTTATTAAATATACATAATATAAGAATGCGCCGCATAAGGTCCGCGGCGACATAGTGTCGACTTTTAATATTTTAAGATGAGCCAAAAATTCATCTCTTGTATATTTCGACAGTACATTGTTTGCAGAATATTTTGGTACCAAGCAGACATCAGCGTACAAATTCTTTCACTTAATATACATAATATAATAATGCGCTGTATAGGGTCCGCAGCGACATAGGCCCATATTCTGGGTCTTCTTTTGTCGAAAAAAGAAGATCCAGAATATAAGCCATTGTATCGACATTTCTTATTTTAAGACAAACCAAAAATCCATCGAAATATACGAGCAATGAATTTTTGGCTAGCCTTAAAATATTAAATATTGACACTGGGTCGCCGCGGACAGTATGCGGCGCATTTTTATAGTATATTAAATGAAAAAATTTGTACGCTGGTTTCTGCTTGGTACCAAAATTTTCTGCAAACAATATACTGTTGAAATATACAAAAGATGAATTTTTGGCTCGTCTTAAAATATTAAAAGTCGACACTATGTCGCTGCGGACCCTATGCGGCGCATTCTTATATTATCCATATTAAATAAAAGAATTTGTACGCTGGTGTCTGCTTGGTACCAAAATTTTCTGCAAACAATGTACTGTCGAAATATACGAAAGATGAATTTTTGGCTCGTCTTAAAATATTCAAAATCGATACTTTGTTGCCGCGGACCCTATACTGCGCATATATAAATTATGTATATTAAATAAGAGAATTTGTACGCTGGTGTCCGCTTGGTACCAAAATATTCTGCAAACAATTTACTATCGAAATATATAAGCGATAAATTTTTGGCTCGCCTTAAAATATTAAAAATCGATACATTTTTGCCGCATACCCTATATACTGAGCATACATAAATTATGTATATTAAATAAAAGAATTTGTAAGCTCATATTTGTTTGATATAAAAATAATCTTTTTACACTATACTATCAAAATATACAAACGATGAATTTATGGCTTCTCTAAATATAATAATATACGTAATATAAAAATGCGCTCCATAGGATCCGCGGAGATATAGTGTCGACTTTTAATATTTTAAGACGAGCCAAAAATTCATTTTTTATATATTTTGATAGTACATTGTTTGCATAATATTTTCGTACCATGCAGACATTAATGTAGAAATTTTTTTATTAAATATACATAATTTAAGAATGCGCCGCATAGGGTCCGCGGCGTCTTAGTGTCGACTTTTAATATTTTAAGACAAACCAAAAATTCGTCTCTTGTATATTTTGACAATACATTACTTGCCGATTATTTTTATATCGTAATCATATCAACGTACACATTTTTTTATTTAAGTTATGTAATATAAGTTTGCGCCATAAAGGGTACGCGGCTAAAAAATATTCGCGGAAAATTGTAGCGGCGGACCCTATACGGCGCATACTTATATTTTGTATATTAAATAAAAGAATTTGTACGCTCGCATGTTTAAGATATAAAAATAATTTGCAAACAGTGTAGTATCAAAATATTCAAGCGATTAATTTTTGGCTCTTTTTAAAATTTTAAATATCGATACTTTGTCGTCGCGAACTCTGTTCAGTCGCCGCGAACCCTATGCGAAACTATACGGCGCAGATTTATATTATGTATTTTAAATAAGATATATTTTAATATGAAATAATTTTTATTTCATAAAATATAATTTCTTTTTATATTATAAAATATATAAGGCGTTAATTTGCTAATTATGTTTTAAAATAATAATATGTTAAAATTATTAAAATTTATTATAGAGGTATTATAACATATTATTTAAAATATATTATCAAAATAATAATATATTTTAAATAATATGTAATAATACCTTATCTGCGATTAATATCAAACTCGATTAATATTTTTGACAGTTATCAGCTGATTTCTGTCAAAAAATGTTAACCAAGTTTTAAAAAAAATGTATATAAAAATATAATTCTTTTTTATATGAAATCGAGGAAGGCGCGCTTGTGTTGTTCTAGTTTCGAATAAAAAAAAAAAATATTATACTCTTTTCAGCGTCTTTTGTCGATGTGATTTATAAGTTTAAATGCTTATAGCATTTTGAACGCGCGTGTGAGAATGAAAAAAATGTCGGGCACTTGAAAAATGTATAATGTATTTTCAAGGTTAATGTTACTGCGTCATCAAATAAAACATTCGGCGTAATAATCGTCCGGTGGCGGCTATAAAACTGTAATAATCTTCCATGTAGAACCGATTAGGTCCCACGTGACTATCTCTCGCGTGTTTCATAAAGGCAAAAAGTGGAATTCAATTCCGGTAGAATGAGATTGAAGAAATGACTCTGCCACTGGCTACTGCATCAGCTAAAAATCTGCTTTGATCCAGAGATTGCATAACTCATTCAACAACATAACCGATTTGCTCAAAGGTTTGAGAAGAAAGTAGTTCTTTAAAAAAACAGTTTCTCGATTATCATTATATTCTGCAATTTTGGAGGTTTTATAAATTATAATTTCGAATATTGTTTTACTTCTGCTTTAAATTGCTTATATTTTGCCCATCATTATTTCGCAAGCTTTCGATGTACACCCCTTTCCCCCGTCCCTTCTCACCATGACAATAATATTGTAATATGACAATTTTAATATAATATAATAATATAATATCTCTATAAGAGACTACTATTGTTTAATCACGAATGTCAATTATTGGAAAAAGTTTAATTATTGTGCAAAATTTCGATGAATTTTGATGCAGTGAAACTGGATTCCTTTCGGGAATTTTCATGAAGGCGAGGTTGGACGTGATGCCGGTATAAGGTATTAGTGGTACGCCGATTTCCTATGTATTATTTCAAAATCCCTTAGCATTAGTGTGGTGGTTAGACAAGAGGCTATTTGCCGAAAATCCGACTGTAGGATCTACCAGTAGGAAAGGGTTGGCGAGCTTTCAGGGATGGAACGACAGAACGGCGAATACCTCTGGTAAGCAAAGGTGCGTTTCGGGTAACTAAGCGGCAAGAGAGGAACAGGACATGAGAAAGATCGAGGATGGAGTGGAAAGCATTTACTTTCGAACACAAGTCTCCCCGGGGATGTTGGAGATGTCCGACGTGGAAATGAAAGTAGATTGCAGAAAGTTTCCTCATAGAGATGCGTCACAGTGAGGAGGACTCAGAATTATCGAATTAATCAATTTTGCTTTTATGTAAAATCTGCTTGGATTTTAATGCGTGTAACTTCTTGCAATGATTGCGGTCGCATCAAGAATCGTAACTAGATCATATAAACATTGTTTCTACTCTAAATAATAGGTCCATTAAACGACGAATTTAAAATTATAAAAAAAATTTATAAAAAAATTTATATATTCTTGATATTTTACGTACTATAATAAAATTATTTTAAAATTTCCTGTTTTGCGAAATTTTAACATTATACATCCTAATATCACACCGTAACATATTTTCAGAATATGTAAAAATCTTGATATTTGGATTAAAAGAATTTATTATAGATCTAGTTAAAGCCCTGTTTATACGAGGTTTATATAAATTATAATATGCATCCTGATAAAAATAACAATTCTTTTCCAGATGGCCTCATTCTTTTCGGAATCGCAGCAAATTTTAAAATCATTACATGCTGTGACGACATACATTTTTCATCCAAACTACAAAAGAATAGTTTCCCAAGTGAGAGATCAGTTATGCTCTGCTATATACAGAGAGCGATGTATTTATTAAAAATTATATTTATTTCTTAAATGTAACATAAATGTACTGTAGATATATGTATATATAAATATAATTTTATAATATTTGTTGCATGTGTATTATGCGTGTATGTGTTTTACCCGAAAAGATTTTATTTTAAAATCAATAACACGACGCTAACAGAATTTAATACGAGATTATCTACAAATAAATAAATGATTAAATATTTTATCTTATCCCTTGATTTTGTTCAATTCGTTTAAACAATATGATTAGAAATTATAGGATATTTTTTAATATCTCTTTGAAATCGATAATGGAAATTTTCATGCCATTTTCAGCGATATTCTCGATCATTAAATAAATCGAATGGCACATTGAGCGCAGCTATGACAATTAAAAGGACTGGTATGTAATGTATAATGTGTCACTCAGTGTCCAATCACACATTGATTATTATCCAGTTTTACACACTGAATGTGAAATTATAACTTGATAACTGATAATATCAGATGTAACTGATAATGCATTGTTCGTGCATTATTCGTGTTATATTTGTGTCACACGAGAACTAGCGTATTTGGTTAGAGAGTTTACAAAACAATATAATAATAATAATAATAATAATGTCAGTCACTTTTAGTTAAGATGATAAGGGACTGCGCACAGTAAAAGAAATAAGGAACAGGGAATAAAAAATAGAAAATAAGAACAGGAAAGGAACAGGCAAGAATAGAGAACAGTTCAATATAAAACATATGAAATATAATTTAGCAACGCAGAATAGAAGAACAGAGGAATAGTGCTAACAAAAAAAGTAATGTTTCTCTATTCTGTGTTATTAAATTACATTTAATATATTTCATATTGAACTGTTCCCTATTTCCCGTTCCTGTTTTCTGTTCTCTATTTTCTGTTTCTTATTCCTTTATTGTGCGCAACCTCTACATTTGTATATTTTAATATATAACACAGAAATAATCGTCAAAAAGTTTTTATCATGTTCATGAATATGTAAATGTGCATGAACCAAAAAACGAGAATTTTTAATACTTTTATTTGCTTGGCATATATTTTTTAGCTTTTTTAAAGAAAATTATATAATTCACATTGTTTTAATGAAAAAGTTACATATAATTTCTTAAATTTTTTTTTATATAAAGTTAATATATAATTTCTTAACTCTTCTTTCTGAATTGCGTTCTAGTTAATTTTTGGTGATTAAATCTACAATAATCTACATATACAGATAATGTTATATATGTATGCATGCAATACACTCACCGATACGATGCGCAACAGTGAAGCTCTATAGTACAAAACGTTGATCTATAACATATAAAAAACATAAATTATATGTATACAAAATAGTTTTCAAAATAATTAATATTTGGAAAAGTCAATAAAATTGCAAAATTGCAAAATGCAATTAAACTTTTATTTGTATCGTATAATATATTTAATAAAATTACGTCATAAAAACTATTAAACTTTTTAATTATTTTTTTAGATCTAAATTTATATAAAGTATAATTTAATTTTTAAAAAGTAAGTTAAATAATTATAAATTATATAAATAATATTAAAATTATATACATATACATATATATACATACATACATATATTATACAATTTTTTTTTATTAAGAATCTAATTATAATAAAATTTTTAATGTAATATTTTTAAAAATTTTCTGTAAATTGCCTTAAATATCCATATTTATTATTTTTTTTTGCAAATTATATATTTTTTTAATTTTATTCCAAATTTATTCTCAATGTTAACTTATATTTTCAAATTTATTTTAATAAAAATTTAAATAACAATTTTATATAAATTATGTATATGATTATATAAATATATATATATATATATATATATATATATATTATATAATTTATATATTTATATAAAATATAATTTATATAAATTTGTTTTAATTATAATCTGCTTACCTCTTCCTCTTCATCTTTTGTTTGTAGGTTATAGCGGTTATAGGTTATATTTTTTTGGCGCTTACACAGCACACGCTCGCGAAAATTAATCAGCGAAATAAAATAATCGCACGACAATTTGTGAACGACACTCCCGACGTTAATCGTACGCGACTCTGATATACGGCACTCCGTTTTTAATCGTGTGATATTTATTTGTGCAGCACTCATCCCGACATTAATCGTACATAATTAATTCTCATACTTCGGCACTCCCGTTTTTAATCGTACGTATTTATGTCGCCGCATTAAACGAAGCTACAACCCGCGCGGCGCGATGCACGAAGTTTATGTTTATACTGTCGCCGCAGTGATGTCAACTACTGTCACAAAATACACAGGGTTGCGTTCGGAAACGTCACTGAGTGCATTCCCTCTCATTCTATATCATTTCTCTCTCAGTGATATAGAAAGAGAGGGAATGCACTCGGGTGACGTTTCCGAACGCAGCCCAGGAAGTCGCTCTGTTTAATCGATCTTTTCAATGATCGATTAATCGCGATAGAGAATTTCTAATTAGACAGTTGGCATCACTGCGACATCTCGCGTAACCTTCGTGCGTCGCGCCGCGAGAATCGTAGCTTCGTTTAATTATAATTGTTGTGTGCTGTTCTCTCAAATATGCGTCGCATATAATTATCAAAAGCGCATTAAATATACGTGCGATTAAAAGCGGGAGTGCCGTATTAGAATCGCGTACGATTAACGTCGAGAGTGTCGTTCACAAATTCTCGTGCGATTGTTTTATTTTGCTGATTAATACGCGTGATTGTATTTTCGCGAGCGTGTGCTGTGTAAGTGCCAAGAAAACGCTATAACCTACAAACAAAAAAGCCCGGGGAGGCATCGGACAACGGCGGAGCAACTATGCGGTAAGCAGATTATAATTAAAACAAATTTATATAAATTAATATTATATAAATATATATTAAATCAATATATAATTATATATATAAATTACATATATATAAATTATATATATATATTTATATGTACATATATATATATATATAATTTATATATAATTTATATAATATTATATATAATTAATATATAATTTATATATAATTTATATAATTATATATATAATTTATATAAAATTGTTATTTATATTTTTATTAAAATAAAGTTGAAATTATAAGTTAATATTGAGATATAAATAAATTTGGAATAAAATTTAAAAATATATAATTTGCGAGAAAAAATAAATATGGATATTTAAAGTAATTTACAAAAAAATAAAAAAATATTACATTAAACTTTATTATAATTAGATTATTAATAATAAAACATTTTTATTATTAATAATCTAATTATAATAAAGTTTAATGTAATATTTTTTTATTTTTTTGTAAATTACTTTAAATATCCATATTTATTTTTTCTCGCAATTATATATTTTTAAATTTTATTCCAAATTTATTTATATCTCAATATTAACTTATAATTTCAACTTTATTTTATTATTATATAACATATATTATATATATATGTATGTGTATATATGTATATAATTTTAATATTGTTTATATAATTTATAATTATATGTATAAATTTAGATCTCAAAAAATAATTAAAAAGTTTAGTAGTTTCTATGACGTATATATAATTTTATCAAATATATTATACGATACAAATAAAAGTTTAATTGTATTTTGCAATTTTGCAATTTTATTGACTTCTTCAAATATTAATTATTTTGAAAATTATTTATTTGTATACATATAATTTGTGTTTTTTATATGTTATAGATCAACGCTTTGTACTATAGAGCTTCACTATTGCGCATCGTATCGGTGAGTGTATTACATGCATATATATATGTATATATATATAATATTATCTATATGTAGATTGATCACCAAAAATTAACTAGAGCGCAATTCAAAAAAAAGAGTTAAGAAATTATATGTTAATTTTATATAAAAAGAATTTGAAAAATTATATGTAACTTTTTCGTTAAAAGAATGAATTAGATAATTTTCTTCGAAAAAACTAAAAAATATATGCCAAGCAAATAAAAGTATTAAAATTCTCGTTTTTTTGGTTTATGTACATTTACATATTCGCGAATATGATAAAAACTTTTTGACGATTATTTCTATGTTATATATTAAAATATACAAATATAGAGCTATGTGAACCTAGCACCCGACTTTTTAAAAATTAATTTTTTTAAACGGAAAATGATAGCATTTTGTTCGTAGTTGTTTGTAGTAACAATAATTTTGTTTGTAATTTTATCAATTAAGAAATAAAAAAAATTTTTTTAATGACTCGCACCCGACATTGAGATATCGCAAATCCGCTTGCGCAATTTTCTTTACGATCGTTTGTAGTGGTTTGTAGTGATTTTCGTTTCGTTTGTAGTTGAGCAGTTCGAAAGTTATAAACAATTGTTTATTCGTCCAAGAGCTAACTTTGTCAACTTTTAAGATTTTTTAAATCCGCTTGCGCAGTCTTCTTTAGAATCGTTTGTAGTTGTTTGTAGTGATTTTCCTTTCGTTTGCAATTATAAACAATTGTTTATAACTTTTGAACCTCTCAACTACAAACGAAAGGAAAATCACTACAAACAACTACAAACGATTCTAAAGAAGACTGCGCAAGCGGATTTGAAAAAACTTAAAAATTGACAAAGCTAGCTCTTGGACGAATAAACAATTGTTTATAACTTTTAAACCGCTCAACTACAAACGAAAGGAAAATCACTACAAACAACTACAAACGATTCTAAAGAAGACTGCGCAAGTGGATTTGCGATATCTTTAGAATTAACAAATTTACCTCTTGAACGAATAAACAATTATTTATAACTTTTGAACCGCTCAACTACAAACGAAAGGAAAATCACTACAAACAACTACAAACGATTCTAAAGAAGACTGCGCAAGCGGATTTGCGATATCTCAATGTCGGGTGCGAGTCATTTTGAAAATTTTTTTAATTTATTAATTGATAAAACTACAAACAAAATTATTGTTACTACAAATAACTACAAACGAAATTCTTTTTCTGTTTAAAAAAATTAATTTTTAAAAAGTCGGGTGCTAGGTTAACATAGCTCACACGACGTATAAAACTCTTACCGTTTGATGTTTGAAATCGGGGGGAAAAAAAACAGAAAGTTTTATATCATAACATCATGTATATATGAGCGTTTCGACAAAATTATTTAACAAATCTCGCTCGAATGAGTCATATTATATTTGCATATAATATGCAATATAATGTACATATGCAATAATAATGAGAAAGTGATTTTCTCCGAGTCTGTCGATTAATCAGGGATAGAAACTAGCACTGGTCAGCCGATTTCAGTAATTATCCGTCCGATGTAAGCGACAATAGTAACGCGTCCAAACACTTTTCATCCCTGCACGCTTTTATTCCTCGTTTGAATAATTTCGACAAATATCGCGATAATAGCATTAATAATGTTATCATTTATTACAACAATTTTTTTTAAATTTTATTTACAAATATTTAAATAATAAACTCTATTGATAAAGTAATAAAATATTATTCGCACACGACGTATAAAACTCTTACAGTTTGATGTTTGAAATCGGGGAAAAAAAAACCAGAAAGTTTTATATCATATAACATCATGTATATATGAGCGTTTCGACAAAATTATTTAACAAATCTCGCTCGAAAGAGTCATATTATACGCGCATATAATATGCAATATAATGTACATATGCAATAATAATGAGAAAGTAATTTTTTCCGAATCTGGCGATTAATCAGGGATAGAAACTAGCACTGGTCAGCCGATTTCAGTGATTATCCATCCGATATAAGCGACAATAGTAACGCGTCCGAACAGCTATGTAAACCTAGCACCCGACTTTTTAAAAATTAATATTTTAAAACGGAAATAGCATTTCGTTTGTAGTTGTTTGTAGTAACAATAATTTCGTTTGTAGTTTTATCAATTAATAAATAAAAAATATTTTCAAAATGACTCGCACCCGACATTGAGATATCGCAAATCCGCTTGCGCAGTCTTCTTTAGAATCGTTTGTAGTTGTTTGTAGTGATTTTCCTTTCGTTTGTAGTTGAGCGGTTCAAAAGTTATAAACAATTGTTTATTCGTCCAAGAGGTAAATTTGTTAATTTTAAAGATGTCGCAAATCCGCTTGCGCAGTCTTCTTTAGAATCGTTTGTAGTTGTTTGTAGTGATTTTTCTTTCGTTTGTAGTTGAGCGGTTCAAAAGTTATAAACAATTGTTTATTCGTCCAAGAGGTAAATTTGTTAATTTTAAAGATGTCGCAAATCCGCTTGCGCAGTCTTCTTTAGAATCGTTTGTAGTTGTTTGTAGTGATTTTTCTTTCGTTTGTAGTTGAGCGGTTCAAAAGTTATAAACAATTGTTTATTCGTCCAAGAGATAAATTTGTCAACTTTTAAGATTTTTCAAATCCGCTTGCGCAGTCTTCTTTAGAATCGTTTGTAGTTGTTTGTAGTGATTTTCCTTTCGTTTGCAATTATAAACAATTGTTTATAACTTTTGAACCGCTCAACTACAAACGAAAGGAAAGTTACTACATACAACTACAAACGATTCTAAAGAAGACTGTGCAAGCGTATTTGCGATATTTCAATGTCGGGTGCGAGTCATTAAAAAAATTTTTTTTATTTATTAGTTAATAAAACTACAAACAAAATTATTGTTACTACAAACAACTACAAACAAAATGCTATCATTTTCCGTTTTAAAATTAATTTTTAAAAAGTCGGGTGCTAGGTTCACATAGCTCAAATATAGAGGCTGCGCACAATAAAAGGAATAAGAAACAGAAAATAGAGAACAAAAAACAGAAACAGGAAATAGGGTACAGTTGGGAAATATGAAGCATATGAAATATAATTTAATAACACAGAATAGAGAAATTTCATCACTTTTTATCTTAGCACTATTCTTCTGTTTTTCTATTCTGCGTTACTAAATTATATTTTATATGTTTTATATTGAACTGTTCCCTATTCCTTGTTTCTATTTTCTACTCTGTATTTTCTGTTCTTTATTTTTTTATTGTGCGCAGACCCTTTAATAAGTGCAAATAATATAATATAATAAGATAATGTGTGTGTGTGTGTGTGTGTGTGTGTGGCGATATATTATAGGTAATCTCGCGAGAAAAGAATTTGTCTTGTAATTATAATAGGTAAGTTAATAGATAAATATTTTAATTTTTTTCAATCTTTTCTCGCGATCTATTGCTTGATTTTACGTGTCCTCTAGTGGGGTGAATTCGCACCCTCGTGGGAATACGATGGCTAACATGGATTCCTGTTTGATCACGCGGCAAAATTTAAATAAAAAAAGAAAAAACAATTGTAATTAAAAGAAAAACTTTTGCCTAATTTTTAAGAAATG
Source organism: Prenolepis imparis (assembly GCF_030444845.1). Taxonomy (NCBI): domain Eukaryota; kingdom Metazoa; phylum Arthropoda; class Insecta; order Hymenoptera; family Formicidae; genus Prenolepis; species Prenolepis imparis. The sequence goes on along the minus strand of NW_028141166.1, from coordinate 16,254,365 downwards.
GGCATGCGGGCGATCAATAGAAAAGAGATGTATAAAAAGTAGAAAAGAAGAATTAAATAATAGAGAAAGTCTTTACAGTATGAAAGTATTGATATAAACTTTGAGAATACGAGATAATACTGTGCAATGTTTTCAGAAATAAAAGAAATCTTTTCACTATAAGAGAGAGAGAGAGAAATTATTTAAAAAAATTTTATTATAGAGACAGCTTCTTTTCGTATTTTATTACATTATTCTATTACATAATTAAAATATTAATAAGATATAACTCATCAGATTTACATAACAGCCATCCTCTTAAATCATTAACAATTGTCGTAAGACATTAAAATGAGTTGAAAATATTATTCGTTTTGGGATAAAGTAAGATTGAAGATCGAGCAAGAAGAAATCTTGCCGTTCGACAACAAAATATATGCTGTTTTTTTCTTTACAATTGCGGAGATGAAAGCAGTCGCTTGCAGTGTATAATGTAGAGCGAAAAGTATCATTCCGTGCCATCTGCGCTGGAGAAAATCGCGAATTCCACTGCCGAGATCTTTATATCTCCTTCAGACGTCGTCTGCAATGCCTCGCGAAGCTGCACTCCGAGAAACAAACAGTATATCCGTTTAAAATCCTACCTCATACGTGGAAAATTATTTCTTCAATTTATTTCATTGCAAGACTCTGACATTGTCGCAGACCGCTGAGACATTCGTCGAGGTTATTAATATTTCACGAGTCGTACAGAAAGAGTAAAGATTCTTCTTTTAAGGCCACTATCATTCCTCTGAATTAATTGGATTCTGGTATTACATTAACTTTATGAATAATTTTAACGAAGATCCGCGTTAAGCAGTCCTGCTCTCCTGGAACGGATTATCTAAAGTCGCGGCAATTTCTACCGACACCTTCGCTTTTCAACACGTACCTTCAAATACGTTTTTTGCATACTGATTTCTAAAATTTATACTTATAAGTTTATAAAATCATATTTTTATAATTTCTATTCTTTATTCTTTACAAAATTATATTTATAATTTTGACAAACACACTGCACACATATTTACGTCGTCTTCAGTATGTTTAAATAAAAAATATATTTTATATTAAAATATATATATTCTTTAAAAAAAACTCGATAAATTAAGTTTCTTTGATCGTCGATTTAATAAAAGAATATTTAAATAGATGGTAATGTTTCTAAGTATATCTATCTTTTCTATATATATTTATATTAATAATTTTTATATTGAATTTAGGCTACAATTCTTACAAGATCGAACTCATAATTCTATATTTATTCCTAATGTAAATGAGTCTATAACAAAAGTTTGTAATTCCTTAAGAAGGTAAATATATTTAATTTGATATTTTATTACGTTGGCAATTTGATATTTTATTACGTTTTAGTTTCTAACAATAACGATCCGGTTTTGTTTCTAGCTCAAAGCACATTTATATGTTAAAATGAGTAACAAAAATTTTATATTTACATAAAAGATAAAATAATAAATTCTAGCAGTCAGTGTGCTGTAATTTTTAAATTTAATATAAAAATCTAAAAATTATTTGAATATAAATAAAATGCTTATTTAATTAAAGATGAAAACTGATAGCGTTTTTCACTGGGAGAACTAGTGCGCACTGAGTGCACATAAAGGTTATCACACACAATTTCACAATGATATAAGTAATTAAAAAAGTAAAATAATTCATAGTAAGAGCTATTATTATTATTGTTCAATATGAGTAATGATAATAATAGAGTAATGATAATAAGCTTTTACTATTAATTATTTTACTTTTTTAATTACTTATATCATTGTGAAATTGTATGTGATAACCTTTATGTGCACTCAGTGCGCACTAGTTCTCCCAGTGAAAAACGCTATGAAACTGACACACGTTCAACTGCTAACCGTGTGATAAAATCTGAACGCTAATGATAATGGTAATAAGATAATTTCGATAAACGTTGGATTACTTGTAAGTACTGCTTTTTAATTTAAATTTCTATTAAACAGTTATGGGGTGTGGTAACACAACCTCTGCGTGTCTCTCGCCCCATTTCATTGATATAATTATCAGTACTTTATTATTCAGTTAAATGAATGCACGCCACACCCCCGTCTTCTCTCCGCGTCTCTTTAAATGTCTCGACGTGGATTTACATTAACCCGGCCCTCGTTACACACAGTCTTATTTACGTGAATATTCATCAAGGAGGTTGAAACACGCAAGTTGCGCTCGCGCTAATAGTAGAGGGTTATAGGAATTGGTTTCTCGACTGACAAGAGGGTTACGCGTCTTGAGAGACGCGCGTTTTCTCTCAGTTCGTGTTCTCAGGAAGACGAACGAACACGGACAAGAGAGTAGACGAGGAGGAAAAGGGATAAGGGTGGGAAGAGGAGAAGGAAACGCACAAACAAGGTCGCACGAATAGTTGCGAATTCAAAAATGAAACAACAGGCGCATCCGTCGGCCATTATTTTTCACGGGGGGTGAATGCGGAACGAACGCGCGGATCGTTGCAAAATTCTGCCAACAGTCTGTCCTTTTTGTCTTTTTCTCCTTTTCCGCGGATGTAACGTTTCTCTCTTATTCTCATTCCATTCTCTCTCCCGATTTCTCTCTAGCACCCCATCCTTTCCCTCTTTCTCTCTCTCCCTCTCTCTCTCTCTCTCTCTCTCTCTCTCTCTCTCTCTCTCTCTCTCTCTTCAATTCACCTCTGTATTTTAAGCTGCCTTCCATTTTCCATTCTACAACCCTCATTTCCATTTTGTTGTCGGGCACAATTTAAATCTCCGTTGGACCGATGACACTCGGCGAGCGGATTCCGCTCGGCACGAGCGCGATCGCGAATGGCTCGAAGCGAGCGAATAATGTTTGCCCGTGCCGAGGAATAATTTAATCAACTTGCGCGTACCTGATGAGAGAATGAAACGCCGATAATGATAGGATATTTATGGCATAGTTGTTAGGATAATTCGCGAGCGCGGTCAGAGATACGCAGCGCACGATCATTAAGCTAATTATGTGCGTTTGGTGGTCAAATATTATTTTTAGAAAACTTGTATGCTTCGAGTTGACTCTCAGCGGGAAAATCAATTCGCGGTCACAAGTGCGGTTCTTGCCTTTGTAAATCGATCTATTGTCTGCGCATGTAATTTATGGCAAAACTATATTCGATGATTCGTTATTGCCATAATTAGTTGAAACAATCTATTAATATGTTATCCATTGATTTCAACTACTGTAACATTCTGCATAATTAAAATTAGTTCAACACTTTGTGTCAAATAAGCATTGAATAATAAATATTAAATACTATATTTTGTGAAATACAATTAATATATTTTCCTTGATAAAACAAGACTTATGGTCATTTGAAAATGTGACATCCAAAGAATTTAGATCAATTATTTTTTTTTCGTCATATTGATGAAGAAATAATAAATAATTTTCCTGATCTCGATAATGTATCTCAACCAAAGCATTGAGCAACCAAACTTCTAATCGCGTAAATACGCCGCATTATTTTCAATGCTACTAATGTTTCATCAAATTAACGATATATTCGGCAGATTGAGCTATCTCCTAAGCATCATACCGTTAATAAGATTTATTGGTAGCTTTAGTGAGAAGCAAGAGAAAAAAGAATGGTTCTTATCGTTTCGCCGTGGCTGAAATACTTATTCGATGGAACCGCCTTATCCCAAAGGTTATCATGAGCGACCCTGTGAGACTTAAACAAAGTTGGCCAAGGTAAGAGGTAGTGAGAAAACGGTAGAGAGGGGTTGGTGGAGATTGCAATAGCTGGACGTGGTACTCCTTTATTGAATCATGGATCTAACGATGAGACCAGGCACTAAATCCCAGAACGGATATCGGGTTACTCGTTAGTCGAGAGCCGTTCCGCTAAGATTTATACGATTATCCCTGAATTTTTTGAAAATAATCTCCAAGGCCGACAAAATTGTATTAATAAAAAAATTTGTCAACAATTATGTTCGTGTTTCATATTAATTGCGTGAAATAATACGAAAATTAATGTTTATAATTTTATAGAGAAAGAACTTGTTTAGCAAGATCAAAACTATTGTTTTCATTATCTTTCTTTAATTCTTTTAATAATATTTCTTAAATAATAATAATAATAATAATTTTTAAAATATTTTTCGATATTCCGAATTATAGTCCAATAACAATGTAGATTGTAAATATGACTATAAATGCAAAAGAGAGCAAAGTTATAATAATTTCACAATTAGATATAATATTATTGAATAATACTGCGCAAGAAATGCTAAAAATAATCGTTTAAAAGATCTGTTATTTCGAAGACAGTATTGATCAATTATTTGTAATAAAATTTTAAAGTTTGTGTAAAATTATATATACATACAAATTATATGTACATACAGGAAAAAGGAAGAGAAAAAGAGGGGAGGGAAAAGAGAGAGAAATTGGAATTGGAAATAAAAAAACTAAATATATGTATTTAATACAAAAATAGATGTAAGTGAGCTTAAATCATTTCATGTTTGCCAACGATTCCGCTGAACTTGAGTTTTATACAATGTAATCAAGATTTCCAACTGATTTGCCTAGTGAGCTGAATAATATTTGTTCAACAGAAAATTATGCGTTTGATAGAAGTGTAGAGTATAATTTTAAAAACTTTACATCCGTTTTTCTGCTCTTTTCGTTTCATATTTTTGCTATTTGCCTACTTGCTTATATGAATAGAAAAGAATATAAAACAAGTATTTGAATAACTTTCATAGTTGATAGTTAATAAAAATAACTTTCATAGTTGATAGTTAATAAAAAATTTTTATAAAAATTAAAACTTCTTTTTTCTCTTTTTTTTCTTAAAAATGTAAAATGATTTATTTTTATTAATAATTTTTGTTAAGGATTGAATAAAGATGGATTTTATCCGTTAGTAATTTTTATATATTTTTCTATCGCATCTTGCACATAAAGATCGATTTTTGGGAGTTTTATAAAACGGCCAAGAATATAAATATTAAGTTAGCAATTAAATACATTCTCAACAAGCAATATTCAAATTAATCTCTTACAATAATGTTGATTGTGAATTTATTATAATAAATTGCGTTTCTCTATAATTTGAAATTAAATCGTGATTTTCAGTATTACAAAATACTTTTGCAAATAATTATAGACAAAGATAAAATATTCAGTTAGCAAAATATTTGCATTTATATTGAATATCAAAAGATATATAGTAGCATTAAACCTACATATATTAAGATCTATGAAATTCTGAGCATGACATTAATACGTCGTTAAAAGTTTTGGAGAGAGGTTTTTTGAACCATTTGTAAATGGACGAAGAAATAACTAATAAGTTTTAAAGTTTCTACTTTACAAGCATTCTGCTATATTTATCCGTTTCTCACAAAAATAAAATGTTGTATTTCTGATGCCTTATATATGTAAAATCATTAAGACAGTATCTCGACTATTAACTATTATATACACTTGCAATTTTAAGATGAGGCATTCTATGTTGTCGTTTTAGTCGCAACAGATTTTCACGCGCTGTCAAATGTCATGCGACGAGAAGGATTGGTAAAGATCATATGTCCTGCACATTTTTCTTATCAGTACTTACTCCGTTGATATGTTAATTCCATGCGCGGTACTTGACTCTTGCGAAAATATTCCAAGGAATATTTTCAAATAATACAGGCGTGCCTAAATCTCGAGAAGCGTAGCGCGTTAAATGGCGTTTTATATTTTGCACAGTAAATACACTTTCCGCAGCTATAAGAAGCGAGATTAAAAACTACTCACACCGTCGGTTCCGCTTTAAAGGTGATTCGGGAAATCACCTTTAAGCAGAGGAAATGAAAAACGTAACGTCTTTCCCTCCACTCAGGAGGGGTAGTATCCCCCGATCTCCTTCTACCGCTACGTTAACCCCCCTTGGAAGGGAACTCCACTGCTATTCACCGCCTTCTTTCTCCGTTCCTCTTTCTTTCTCTCTATTTCATTCTCTTTCACGGCGTCTCTTCACAATCAGGTAGTACGGAGGTAGACGCTCCGAAATGAGGACAATAAAGTCATTCTCATTTACTTCCCGCCACGGCGCGCTCCACTCCATCCCGACCACCCTTGCCGTTCGGTCAATTCCGTCGCGGAAAAACGATACGGCGGGGCGAGCGGCGGGTGCTGCAAAAAGCGAGAAAAGTGGCGGCGAAGATGGCAGGTGGGGTTGGGGCAAGTGTTCGCATTTGGCTTCTTACAGAACTGAAACATAAAGACGGTGGGTGTATAGGTGTGTTCGTGAAGAAGGATGGCGGCTCATAAAAATGTAATTAACTTCATATAAGATGAAAGAGGAGCAGTCACGCGGGCACGGAAAGAGAAGAGGTGAAAGAGGTGACGGGTCGGTGGAACTTGGGTCGGGAAGTTTGTGCGACCCTGCAACCACCGGGTGGATGCTAGTGCGGAGGAACAAAGATGGTGGAAGGAATTAAGACGACCGTGCTCCGACGTTACTTACTGTCCCTCAGGTTTCGCGGACTGTCCCGCCGTTTCTACGGGAATTATTATTTCCGCTGGAAAATTCTCCCCGGGTGATGAACGAAGTTTCCCGTGCCGTCACTGTCGTCGTATCGCAATCAAACTTTTGATGGGGGAGAAACCGCCTGATCTTTCGCCTTTTTATTTATTTATTTTTTTTCTTTCATTGCTCTTTAGAGTCGCGTGGGAACTTCGGAAATTATTTCGTTCGTGCCGCGCAACTCGCTTTCCGCAACAAAAAGTACAAACTCACGTATCTGATTAGATTTCTTCTTCTAAATTTTGCCATTGTTTCTCAAAGATCAATTTTATTTTTATATTTTGCTAGAAACACAAAATGTTATTCAACGTTATAATCATCTAAAACTGCAATTATATATAAAGTAGTAAGAGTTTTGAGAATCCATTTGTTTTATTTTATAATATATTTTTTGATTCTTATTGTCAGCTAAATAATACATTTATTAAATATTTGCTAATCATGTCATCATAGAATAATTTGAAGAATAATTTGAGTAGCATTAGTTAATGACTGAAAAATACATGTATAATATAATTGTGTAGAATATAGTTAATTATAATTACTAGACTAGATTTTGACAACTGCGAGATTTTGCGAATTCCCAATACTTCATGACATAATATGTAACGAATATACGCAAGCGCGTGTCGATAATTTCGATCGGTTTCCGACACATGAACGTCAACGCCTGGCATCGTCCGTGTCGCCGGAATCCCTTTAGGGGATGGCAAGTCGATCAAATGGCGCCTCCGGCTGATGTTCTCATGCCGGTACGATCGCCATCCACCATCGTGACGAGATTTGATCTTCGTCACGTAGTCGGACCCGGCAATGCGATAACGTCGTGACGGATGAACCTTGTCGTACCTAACTGTGGCTTCTCGAGAACATACAACTGGCCGACCAACCGTAAGGCACTTGACCTATCCTGTGAAGTTACCTTTGAATTTCCTGTTCTGTTAGGTCAGGCACAGCTCTCTTACGTTTATTTGCCGATGGTTCCAATAATAGTTTTTATTGCATTTTCTACGATAAACATTTTCCACGTTCAGGAATATCGCTTTACTAAACAGAAATTTGAGAAGAGTTATATATTTTTTTATTTTTATCTTTGTACCGCAAATTTCAGAAGCTCTGTCATTAAAAAAAAAAATGTTATTGTTATAATAAATATATCTTATTTTATAAATAATAATAATTCTTAATTGAATTAAAGAAACTGGTGAGCATAATATAAATCAATTCTATCAATTTTTTCATTAATTTTAACTAATACATTACACACATAATTACGTTTTTCTTGTTTAAATTTTTCTCTCAGAGAATTGCTTGCTAAATAACCTGTAAAAAAAAGCCTGTAAAATAATTTAGCGTGTAACCAACCGTATGCACTTCCGTATATCGTATAAATGTAGCGTATAACGAAGCGGAATCTTGTTGAGTGCAGAATTCACTAGGTGTAAAGGCGAGATAGAACGAGCGAGACAATTCAGTAATCTCAAAGCCGGGCGAAAAAAAACTTCTGATTAAGTCGCACATGAGGACAAGAGGGTGTGAAGGAAGCCGGGGACAGCGAGAAGAAAAGGGAAGGGTAGAACTGGAGCGATCGTGGAGCGTTACTGCTCGGCGGGAGAGTGTTGGAGAACACGGGGTTGGCGGGGGAGTTTCTCGTTTGTTTCGCGCCGGAACAAAGGAATCTCGGATGACAAATGCCAAGCGTGCACGCGGTCAACCGGATCTGTGCGAGCAAAGAACGTCGCAGCATGGGGATAAAAGAGGATGTTGGGAGTCCACCCTTTCGTACAAAGAGAACTGCCCGCGAAAAATAATACTCGCTCTAGCCCCGCGCCGACCGCCCCGATTCCGCGAATTGCAGCTTTTTGCACGGCAAAGTATAGCTCCTGCGAGACTTCGTATAGCGGCATGTATCTACGGTTAATGAAGCTGGCCGCAGCACGCCCTCCATTCAGCCGTCTGGCGCGCTCGACTGCCGCTGATAAGTCTCGGTTAAAGTTGATTGCTTCTAGTGGCGGGTCGCTCAGAAAACAGATTTTAGAACAATCATGTCTGCGGCGCATTCTGTAATCTGCGCTTGACGGTTTATGCAAGAAATGATGGCTCGAATCGCGGTAAGATGGACGAGCTTTTGTTGAAAGAAGGAACGAACCGGTTTACCGCGACTCCCTTCTGTTTTGGAACAATCAGTCTTTAAGTCTTGGAAGGATTTAATGCAAAATTTAAAATATAAGAATTGATATTATACATTGGAAAACAGAAGGATGAAGTAAGATAGTTGATTGTGCGATTAAATTAATTTGTATAAAAGTTCTGATAAAAGTTTTGAAGCAATATGACGGTGACGGGGTAATCTTCTGCAAAGTTGGAACAATTTATCATTCCTGAAGAGAGATAAGGTCACTCAAGAAGTTCCGCTGATGGAGCGTGTATGCCATTCTTAACCGTCAATGCATAGAAACAGTACGGTTAAACGATGAATAGCTTTGACTTGAGTTACAGTCGGGTATTCGCCATTGACCAACCAGAACAGTCGGGTGTTCCTGATATGTCTCCGTCCGAGGTTGATTACTTTCGGTATAGGATCACGCTATACCATGAGCCGATTCCGAAAGAGCCCCGTTCTTGAACGACGCGACAAAGGAAAGAGAGCTGACAAGATTTCAATGCGGCGAAAGATTCAACTTGGCAAACGATTTAATCGGATTGAGGTATCTTTGTGGAATAGTAAAATGACCCGGGTTGTAATTCAACGAGAGCTCGTCTGCCATTGCGTAGCAGTTTCCACTTTTATGCTGTTATCTTTACTCTGTAATAACTGTCGAATCGGAGATGAAAATCCAAGAGCAATAAAATGTAGATTATTACATTTTTATCGATGTTAGCGAAAAAGTGACATATACATTTGCAGATACAAGAATTTATATAATATAAAAAATGATATTTTATTTTATTTCTTTAAATAATTCTTGCGAAGAACTGCTTGATTTGATATTATTTTAATTAAAATTGATACCATACATTTACCAAACCATAGCATTGAACGATAGCTAAATTACAAATTACGAACGATATTTATGCAATTGCGTCCACGTAACGTCCTCTTAACTTTTCGGAACTGGGAGGAACGACTGGCATCAATTGTATGCAGTATTTATATTCCCTCTCAGTATTGCTCTCGATACTTATGTCACCTTGAAATTGCGGTTTGGAGCCGGGCACTGTTTCAAGAGCGCTCGCCGTGCATGCGGCTTGGAACTGCCGCGATTTGGAACACGCGGCAGCGGACATAACGACTATATTTTGGTACGATCCAATCTTCTCGAGCACGCTGTAGCGATCAGGTAGATGGAAAATATCACGGTTGTATGGAGCGAGTATACTTCCGCTTTGGCTCTCTTGTACATTTGCGCGTAGACGGAATGGCAGAGGAAAAAAAGACAAAGAGAAGCAATAGAAGAGGAAAAATTATTAGTCATTTAGAGAAGTGCATAGAAATAGGGCCAAAATTGTATAGATATATGTGGTATCTGTTAAATATAACAGTGATTGCGAAATTAGAGTTAAATAAATACATATGTGACATAAAAGAGTACGATACGCTAGTATTTTTAATAGATTATTCAAAATTCACATTCAATTTTTTATTATGTGTAGAATAGATCAATCATTTGTATAGCATACAGTGTAAGGCATAATTATTAATATATTAATCTTGAAAGAATTTCTGTTAATTATATTATGTATTATTTTAATATTGAACATTATTATAATAATTATTAAATTAGTTTATTTAAATTGATAAGTATGATGTAATTTAATAAACTTTAAAATTAAAGTTTTTTTTTTGCAAAATAACATTATAAGTTATATTTAAACATATATATCAGTAATTGGCGATAACTATAATTGAAGACATGAATTAAATTTAATGTATATATATATATATATATATATATATATATATATTATGATTATAAAAATATTATTTACAGAAATATAAACAATATTTAGCAGAAAAATGTCAAAAAGACAGATAATAAAAGAGAGAAGGTATTAAAGACGAAGTGAGGGGAGTAAGGGGAGTCCAATTTAAGTACTAACATCTGGTGCAACGGTGGTTTTCCGTTTTACGGTGATTCCAGCCGCTTCTTGTGTTCGAAAGTCCAGGTTCAGTTGGCACTTACCCAGTAAATTCCCTGAGAAAAGTTTGGGGAAATACGATTCCGTTCACGTTTTACTCATACCCTACGAGCGCCTCATGAAATCCTCTCTCTTTCTTTCTCTCATCCGGCGTCGTACGTTTCATCGATACTTCATTATGATCGTCGCCGCGACATAATATCCGAAACGTGTTGCCTTATACGAAGGATGCTTTTCTTTCTAACTTTCTCTTCTTGCCATAACTGCCAAGGATACCAAGAATTTGATAATTTATCATGTTGAGAGCTCGATAAGCATTAAAATTCTAAATTTCTAATTTTTCGTGAAAACATTGCCTCTGCAATGACGTATAATACGTAAAACATATACGATCTGTTTCAAATTCTATGAAAATTTTATAATTAATTCTTCTTAAACAAACCAATTTTCCTGAATATGCATACTTAAAATTAACTAAGAAATAATTAATAGCTCTTCTGTGTATGCGTTCGCATTATTGTAATTTGTTTTAACGTAGTGTTTTATAATAAATTTTTAGCGCCCTTCTCTTACCGCTCTGGCTTTTATTGTCATTTTTTAATTATTATATACGCATGGAAAATGAAATTTCATACAATAATAATCGTTTGAAAAATGTATTATTTTGAGCACTACCACAATTTTTATTTTATTTATATGTTACAGATCAACGTACAGTCAACTTCGCTGTTGCACATCGATTGAGTTTATTATTATTTTGGTGAGTTTATTATTATTTTATTTTATTTTATTATTTATTGTGAGGTAACGGTTTTAGAGTGTGAAAATGTAGATTTAGATTGTGTAAATTGTAGACTGTAGATTGTAGATAGTTTCGTTACCAAAAAGGATGGATTACAAATTACAAATATTTCAATTTTAAAAAACGACGAAAACATTTTTAATACATAGTAAGTTTAACTTAATTCATTTTAGAAAAAACACACTAATGATTAATTGTAATTATAAAAATGTGTAATTAAAAATTGTTTTGTAAATTATTATATAATTATAATTATTTATTGTTATAATGTACTTTAATGTAATTTTATATGAATATTTTATAATCCATTAATTCATATATTGATTGTTAATTTTACACCAGTTATCGAAGTTGTATTAAAAAAACGTGAGAAGAGTAATTAAGCACATACGGCGTGTCTGATACGCATAATGACTGACATAAAATTGTGCTTATTGAATTGTGCAAATTGATTCCAATAAAAGTATGTAAGACATTCGAATGCAGTGTAAAATGTCGCGCGCTTAAATCCGGGAGTATCGTCCAAAGTATCGCGCGTTTTGGTGCGGGAGTGTCGTTCAAAGTGTCGGGCGTTTTAGTGCGGGAATGTCGTTTAAAGTTTAAAGTATCGCGCGTGTAAATCAAAGAACTTTGACAACGGGCAATCCTGTCCAACCTGAGAGGAGGAACAGGCCTAGGAGGCATCGGGCGCCAGCGGAACAACCTTGGGGTAAATATTTATTATTTATATACATAATACTTGTTATAAATCACGTATATATACATTAATTTTATTTCTGCGTATTTAAATGGTTAAACAAGAGAAAATTAAAAAAAAAATTTTTTGATATATAAAAGTTTATATAAAAGTTTTGATATATAAAAGTTTATATTTAAAAAAAATTTAATTTTTTAAGTTATTTGATTATATATTTGTTGATTATAGTACGCGTTGAATATAAAATTCAATGGATACAATAATAATTTTAAGAAATATTAATTATTTTGCGCTGTTCTAATTTGAATTCTATTTGTATGTTATAGATCACCGTAGCTTCGATCAGTCAATTCTGTATGCGTCGTGTTTCGCATCGATTGGTGAGTGAAGTATTATTTTATTACGAGATAACAATTTTGTAAAAATTAGATTATAGATATGTAGATTTAGATTGTAGATTGTAGATCCGTTACCTCAAAATGAATGGATTACAATAAATTAGGATAAAAATTTCTGTTTAAAAAAGGATAAAAAATATTATATAATATATATTTATCTAATTTATTTTATGAAAAACACATAAAGAACACATTAATACAATAATTATTAATTATATGCGTGATTATAAATTATATAATTATAATAATTTATTATTATAATGCACTAGTTTTATTATAATTTTTTGTAGTCCATTCAGCCATCTTGATAATTCTAGATCCTACTAACAATAAGTTATGTTGTTTATAATATCAGTATATTTTAAATTTTTGTGTAAGAACGCCCCAGATTTCATTATCGTGGTTAGCTGATTATATTTATTTTAAAGAATTCGTAAAAATATAATTTTGTGCAATAAGAATTTATATATATGATATGTACATCGATTAACAATTAAATACATATAAATAAATAAAATATATGTAACAACTAAAACTTCAATAATATAATATATGTGAATCTCACATAATATCATTCTAAAACAGAACAGGATAAAGTTTTAATCTGACATGTCCCAAGTTGCACGAAATTGCATAATGCAGCCGTTTGCAGGAAGTTACATAGTCCTACATGAAACTACATTGTATTATGTGTTTTATGTTGATCGTAACACAGCATATGTTAGTATGTAGCAAGTGTTAAATTATGTAATGAATACAATTGAGATATATTTCGAGACTAATTGTAAGTTATATAATAAAATAAGAGTATTTAAGTGACATGCCATGCTATATCATTTTGAAACACGAGAACATCTTAATTTAGTATAATAAGTTTTTTATAATTAATATCAGTTCTCTATAATTATCCGTTTTCTATAATTAATTTTCTCATCGGTTTTCTATAATTAATATCTCCATGGTATTTGATTGCAATTTATTAGCTAATATTAAAATTTATTAAATTACTGCCAAATATATAATAATTTTGAATGTAGAAATATTATACACATATGCAGGTATGTGATTTGAAAATGCAATATAATAAGTGTAAATATATTAAATGTATTATCGCTGTAGTAAGTATCGTTCTTTTCCCTTATAGATTTGTTAACAAATCTGAAATCAATCTGTTTCTACGAAAATTTGGTAAAATTTCCTTTCTTTATATAATTCTATAATAATTAATAGCTAGCACCAGATCTAATATAAAATGTGACGCGTAATATAAAAATAATATATGTAATAATAATAATATATGTTAATAATAATAATATAAAAATAATATATGTAAAAAATAATGTTTAATATAAAATAATATATAGGGAAATAGTTTCAGTCTTTTCTATTTTTTGACGCTTTGCACAAACTGTGTTAGAATTTATAGCAATTCAATGAGGGTCAACATGAATGCTGTGATCGAGACCACGATTTCCGATTGTGGCGCAGTAATTATTCAGAGTCGACTAATATTTCCAGGCATATCGTATCGTGTTGTACGAGTATGTGTAAGCGAGTGCCGCGTTATACCACGGGTGCGACGCTGCGAACGGCACATCGTATCGCGCGACAGCTGCCCTGATAAATTGTTGAAAACGATTTGATTAACTTCTCGCCTATACGTCACGCGTGTCGATCGATGCCTCGCGGTTACGCGGTTTACACATGTCCTTACCTATACATATACGCGTGCACGCTCATGAATATGATCGGTCGATTTACGGTCTACATCTACGCGAGTATGATCAGGCCGTTGTACGCGTCACGTTTTTACTTCATTGCTCAAGAGGCAATTTCATTTTTATTCTTAAATCCACGCTCGGAATAGCAACTTGGTCACCACATCTATTTCCGGGATTTGTGCTAGGGATTGGAAGCTTGAAACAGCTTGTAGAATGAAAATTCGCTATTATTTTTTTTAATGAAAATGCAAAAATGATTAGCTAAGTCCTAGGAATAACATGACGACAGAATAAAATTATTTCCGAATTGTCTGATTTATAATCAGTTTGTCGTATATTTTTATTTCGCACTTTAAAGTAATTATTAAAGTAATTACCTCAATTTAGTAATATTCAATTATTTAGAGATGTTTGACTGCATCAAATTAAAAAGGAAAAACAATCATATTTTCTTTTATATACCGTGTCGCGTTTTTAAAAAAAATGTTTGTGCATTAAAAATGAAAGTAAGGACAAAGGTTTCGTTATGACAAAGTTTATATGGCAGTATTATGTAGATCAAAAAATATTGTGAAATGTAAAAATATCTGGCTCATGTTTCACGTGAAATGCGCTTTGTGCGTATTTTAAGTATTGTTTACAGTACTTTGCGTATGTATTATACATTTTACACAAGAAAAAGAGTCCATATATCTATGTGTTGAGGAAAATTATCATATAATTATCATATATATTCAACAAGGATAATTTATATTATATTTTATAAAAGATTATGAATTATAAATAATATATAAGATTTTCTTATTTATGATATTTTTTTTTCAAAATTTTAAAACACAATCTAGTCAAATTGTCTTGTCAGCAATCGGAAATATTTTTAATATAAATTTTTAGCACTATAATTACTATGTTAGTATAATTTTTGTAATTATAGTGTTTAGGATTTATTATACAGTACACACATAACGTCAACCGCATAACAAATGTCATTCTCTCATTTAATGCAACAGAACAAATTTGCATTCACGGCGCTACAAAGTATCGGTGCCACATTGATACCTCAATGTCGAAAATACAAAAGCGAACGAATAATTCACCCGGTTCGACGTGCGCGACATGTCACTGACCGCGGCATTACGAATTCCGCGTGTTTCCGTCTATATTCCGAATGCGTTCCATTTATGAATACATAACGAAGTCTCGAGGAAAACTGAATTGGACGTGTGAAAGCCTTTCGTGCCCGGAGGAAAGGGGCGGTTTTCTCTCCTCGGGGTGCACGATATTAGTAGATGCCTGTCAACCGTCCCACCGTCGTTCTTCTCTTCGCTCTTGGCGCGCGCGTTGCGGTTTTGTCATTAGCGCAATTGCAGAGTTCACCCGTAGCGTTGTCCTAACAAATATTGCGGAAGCTCGTAAAATCCCCGGAGTATTCTAGTTCACTCATGTCTTAAAAAAAAAAAGATGTGGTTATAGCTTTCAACAATTTTGTCGAGGAATTTCAATTAACGTCGGCTTGATATTGGTCGAAATATACATCTTTGACAAAACTATGATGTCATTTACTAAATAGTGATACATGATCACAGTAGAAATGTAAAATATAAAAAGATATATAGTATAATCGGTAATATTTTTGTGAATAATTTATTCCAATTTTCGCGTTGCTGTTGATTATCCCGATATATAATTTCAGATATTAATATATAAGTATTGTTTAGTGATGTGCGATTATAACATGAGATTATTATACACTTTCGGCAATTTGAAATAATTAAAATTAATAATTTGATGAAAATTTAACATTTTTAAACTTTAACTTACGTTTTTGGCTTCTCGTATCTGATTATATGATTTTCAATAGTAATTCTATATGAAGAGAGCAATAATTAAATAATATTATTAAGGCTATATGATATATTTCCATATTTTATGTTTTTGCTATGATCGTGTATCACCGTTTGGTGAATAACGTCATAGTTTCGTCAAAGATGTGTATTTGAACCAATATCAAGCTGGCACTAATTGAAATTCCTCGACAAAATTGTTGAAAGCTATGACCACATCAGAGAGGGAGATGCAATTTTGCTACGTTCCCCAGTTAAAAGGAACCCACTATATGGAGATGTTGCTGTATCGTTAACCATTATATTAATAAAATAAAGATATTAATAAAAGCAATAAAATTATCTAAATGTAGATATTATACAAATTAAAATCACAATAGATATGTGTATGTGTGTGTACTTTATTTAGTCTTCAATTTTATTATCATGCAAGTCGCTTTGATTTATTATTAGAGATTAAATTTTATTATTCTTTCATTATGCTCTTCAAAAAATTATATTACTGAAATCTAAATAAAACTTGCCATCATATTGATATTTACATTTGCACAAGAAATATAGTATTTTTTTTCTAAATTAATTATATTTTTCACTTATCGATTATTGCGATTAATACATTGTCATTTTTTTCGTCTCTGGCTGCTTCTTCTATTTTATCAGTTTTACTGACGTTCAACATGCAAGCTCTGGCATAATCTCGCGTACATAATTGCTCACGTTCTTTACGTCGAATATCGCGGCCGAGTATCTCTGCTCAGATCTCTTTAATCGCACATATTTTTATGAATTCTGCTTTAGTGTCCCGCGAGAGAAGAGCGCGCGGCTTTTTCACGTCACGCTAGAAACCGGCCGGAGACGGGAATGGCGAAAAAGTGACCGGCGGGGAAATCGCAGAGAAAGAGGAGAAAAGGGGAGGAGAAGGGAAAAGAGGCAAAAAAAGCGTTTGTGAATACTAGCAGAAAGTGATATAAAATATATCCGTATTTTTTCAAGGGATTCCCGCCGCCGCCACGGTCGGTCCGAATCCTGGATTTCGTTTTGATGAGTTTTCCCGTCCCGCCTACTTCTCCATTTTAACCCTCCCCGAAAACCCACAGTTCAATCGCAGCCATTGAATACCAATGTAAACGCTCTCGGTTTCTGTGGATTTTTTATTCCTGCATTTTGCCCTTCCTCGCGACCGCCGTCGCGTCCCTCGGGACAGACTTTCATGGACGCTTTCGAAGCTCTTCTTGAGAAAGAGACGGAGAGGGTGTGGCTTTTTCAAGGGTGCTTCTTCGATCGCGGGAGAAATTGAGATATTTGTCTCGTACGTTTTCCGTCCCGCGGTGGCCCTCTTGAGTCGCACATAAATAGGCAGAAGCCGGTTGCGCGTTTTAAAGAAAGAAATTTTCCCTCATATGCCAACTGCAAGCACATCCTTAAAAATGTGCGAAATATATGTATATGAATTATTTATAAACTTGAAAATCTAAGATATGAAAAAATGAAAAAGAGAGAAAATAATTTTATATCTTTATAGCATATGCATGAGGAGAATTAATTAGTCGCATCAAAATAAGTTAGTGACACGCATTAATTTTTTATTAATTAAAAAAAAGTTGTAATAAACTTCGATGAAAAATTTAATCTCAGGTCTTACTATTATAGTAAAGTTATAACTGCAATATCGCCAGGAAATCACCATTCAAGATTGGCATACCGTTTTACGTATTCAAATAACTTAAAAGAAGCTAATAATACGTTTGTACTTTAGTGAATATTTCCGCAGTAATAAAAGGCTACTGAAGAATAAATTTCGTAGCCGCGGCGCAGTGAATGCAGGTGGATTTTTGTAGTAGACTTTATCGCGCGGCTTGAATTGCAAGTTCTGTCACACATGTAGGACAACGTGCGTAACAATATTGAGGCAAAATTTCTTCCATTCGCCGCGTAAAGGGGCGACCACTGATTTAATTACCGGCAGTAACATAACGAGAAAGAACGGTTCAAGGCTACTCGAATCACATTGTTGGCAGATTCATTTGGTTTGAGAGGATTTTATATCGCTCCGCAGTTAGAGAGAGAGAGAGAGAGGGAGAAGCATCGTGCAGAAACGTTTCTACGAAAGAATTACTGAGAGCCGACATTAATATGTAGCAGTGGAAAGCGCGGGAGTGACGGCTTTTAATGAAAACGCGAGAGACATACGTGCCGCCGCGTAACGGATGCAACCGAGAGATAAAAAATGATGAAAACCGGAGAGAAAAGGAATCCAAACGTTGCGTAATGTGTGTGTTACACGAAGGGATGCGAAACTGTTCCCATCCAAAAGCGATTCCTTTATCTTCCGTGAAAGTTTAATTATTATAGACGTAATATATTATTATCGTGCAAAGAGATTTCCATTTTTCATTTTCTAAAACTTTTTACGATAAAATTGTGCTGTTCCACTTTTAATCGTTCATTTTTTTTTCATTTTAATGAAAAATTTTACTCTTTCAGAACAATTGTTAAGTTTGATTTTCTGAAAATTTTTATTAGAAATATGTGTGTGTATATATTACATTATTCTCCCTCTCTTCACATTACATGATTATTTAAGATTTTAGTTTCACCGAGTCGAGTATTTATATTAGAAATATGTATATATATATATATATTACATTATTCTCCATCTCTTTACATTACAGTTACTATTTCGCGTTTAAGGCACAGTTTTAATTTCACCGAGTCGGGTATTGTTAACAACAGACAATAGGAATATTTTTGATGCTTCAATATCTCTGTCCGCGAAAAGGAAAATAATAAATATCCAACCAGCGTCAGCGGATATAGGATATAAAGTAGGATATGAATATATTTCACGAGATACAAACGTGGTCGCGCTTCATATCTAGCTCTGAGAGAACTGCGATCCTTCTCAAAATAAACGGATGCAAATGATCGAACCGCACGGTTGCATCTCGCGCGCATAACGTATTCCATTGTCACGCTCGACAAAATAAACATATAGCAGAGTTGGTCGCATTTAAGCTCGGTATCGTTGCAAGTTGACACGGTGCAGTTTCCTGAGGAAAACACGCGGGGGCGAGTCGTAGATAAAAGAGCGTCTCGCGGATCACTCGACAAACCTAAATAACGTTCAGGGTGACGCTCGTAGTCGCGTCACACAGGCACACGAACATCGCCGGTTGGAGAGAAGAGATATCCGTGGATAACAGAAGATACGTGACTTCCACTGAAGGGAGATATAAGATATGAGCGCGGATCGATGACGGACGGATAGTTCCGGTCATTTTGCTGGAAATCAAGAGCGCATGTGCGAGAGAGAAAGAGAGAGGGAGAGTGAGAGAGAGAGAAACTGCGAAACCTTCGCAATTCGTGTGAACAGCGTGGTTGACCGATCGATCAATCAGTCGCGGTTCTTCGTGTCGATCGATCAACGAGTGCCAGTCGGTCGACCGCGACGAGCGACCGCGCTCCCTCACTTGCGAAAATTCGCCGGAATTATAGATTCTCTCCCGTCGCGTTGGCGACCCACACAGGCGGAGGATTATATCGCTCGGATAAGCGCAAAGCGATTTGAAATCAAATATAGGAGCGTATACTCTCCAGCGATCGTCTTTCCCTATATATCCGTCTTCTACTACCCAGCGAAATGTTACGGCTCTATATGGAATATAAATAATAAATATTGCGGTGCATTAGCGCGATATTACGAAGGAAGGCTATGCGTGAAACGAATTACGCGATAATGTGTCATCTCATAAAATGAAACATCTCTGAAAACGTGAATGCAAGCCATGAAGCCCACTTATAAATATCTGACAATTTAAAAAAAATTAATTTTAAAAAATGCGAAGTTAGAAATATAATTATTTTAGAATCCATCATAAAAAAATTAAGTATTCCAAACAAGTCTTGCAATTGTTATCAATAATAAATATCATTAACAAAAAAAATTTGTAAGTTTCAGGATCTATAGTACATTTTTTTGTCGTGATAACATTTTGCGTTGAGGCGAAAATAGGGGGGTAGTTCTCTCAAAGAGAGCATGTACAAATAGGTAGCTATAGATGTATAGGAGGAACGGCAATGCCTTTAGAGAAATATGTGACCTATATATCTCGCCGTGCGCATACATATCCCATCGCTCGTAGGTATCAAGCGACATTTGAATAACATCGTAACGTCCTGGGTAGAGTAGCGAGCCTCTAGTTTTGCTATCGCCTGGTGTCTTACTCTGCCCTCCGTGGCCGCAAAACTCGTTCTTTTTCTTCAACCGCTGCGACCCCTTCCGCGATACCCGCGCCTCCCCATCATGTCGATTTAAAATTCTAATGCCGCAGCACGGGCAACTTTGTTCCTAGCCCGGTCATAGACGCGGCTACGCGTTGTAGCATCCGAAAATGGGTTACCTTCCCGCATCGCGTTCCTCGGGTTACGATCTCTCTCCCTCTCGCGGTTACGAGAGGAACGTTGGAACCGGAAGTCACTGACTGGCGCGGAATCAGACTCGCCGGCGGAGTCAAAGGGTTATGAAACACAGCGGGCCCGGGCTCTTAAATGTCATGCAAACTCGATTCCCCTTCGTCCTCGTTTCCGCCGCTGCCGCCGCTCGGCGGTTCTGAACTTCGTGAGCGGCGAAAGGAAAATTTTAGTCGGAGGGTTTTCGCCTTTTTATTCCCCGATACCACGCCTCGTTCGAGGTGCGGTGCTCTCTCTCTATCTCTGTCTCTCTCTTTCCGAGCTGAGACGGAGGGAATTCTCGGCAGAGGCGAATAAATATGTATGCTAAGCTCGAACGGGAGGGTTTCGACCGCAGTTGTCTCTTGGGTGCGATGGTCGGCGCGCATCGGGTTGTCTCGGTGGCTTTATGGGCCGGAATGGTTATTGATCGACGATTGCTTAGATTCGGCGGCTATTCGAAGATGTGGTACGCAATTTGTCTCTCTCTCTCTCTCTCTCTCTCTCTCGTGAAGTGAGAGACATACATACTGTCAAGTATTCGCGCGAGCGTCTACTGCGTCTCGTCGTGTTGATTCGAACTCGAGGTTTGTCACGAAAAATGTGAATTTCCACGAACGTGCTTTAAACGATCCTTCATCTTTTCCGCTATCATACTCCGTGCCTGAGAAAATCGAGTTGCAGCCCGGCACGACCATAAACTCAATCCCTTTCGCCACTATCTGACCTGACGTCGGCCGGTACTGTAATCTTGATACAATCTTGTAGACGACCATCGGCAAAGGTTACGCGCACGTTCGAGCGGCTGCAACTGCATGCCGAAGTGCATCTCGCCGGTTTCTTTGATCTGGGATGATATGGTGACTCTTCAGAGCGGATAACTCTGATTTCATATTCCGTTTGGTTATAGCATAAAAGTATCTCGCAGCTGAATCTCATTTGGCCGGTAAATATCTTTCTGAAATATAAAATCCGTCGATTTTTTTCAATTTTAATTTGCTATTTTAATTAACAATCAATTAAAGAAAGATAAGATGATTTATAAGAATATTAAAGAGAGAATAATAGAGATAAATTAAAATTAAAGGCACGGCTTCGCTCTTAATCATAAAATTGAGATACGAAGCACTCGTTGCGCAGTTTTAGTAAGTTATTGTAATTTAATGCATCCTTCGGTAAAGATATCCCGATGGGATACATAGTCGTGACTAGCCAATTATCGTAATAATAACGGAAGCTATCGAGCACGAGCAACGGAGAGAATCAAGGAAGCCAAAGAGTTAATGGAACAAAAGGAACGCGATCTCTCCTCCTCCCCCTTCACCGACGTCCCTTTACTCCCGCAAAGTGAGTTCAACTACCCGAGCATGCCCGAATAACTCGATGATTTAGATGGAAAGATAGTGAAGAACTCACAAGTTTCTTTTTCTTTACTTCGTTCTAAAACTCGAAGCGACATATCATTCGAGTTGTTTACCGGATCATACCGCATATCGATTGTTCCTGAGAGAACACTTAACTAATCTCGTCTGCATTTCCACATCCTCCGCGTGTTCCATTCGTTCCACATTTTGGGTCGTAAAGGCCGAGGGTGTAACAAGTTCGTTGATGCGAGTTTGCAAGTGTGAAATCACTCCGATTTCGGGCCCCTTCGCTCGTGTCGGAACCGAAAAGTGCGGCGATTTCGACACTAGATGCGCAAACATATCGGCGAACTGATTATCCAACAATCCACGGCCAAACGGCGAGCAGTTAAGCTCGCACCCTCGTCATTATCTCGCGACGATGGTTTCGAACTTGGAAGGATCGCGATGGGAAAAGCTTGAAGCCTCTCTTCTCGGAGATCCCTATTGCGAGAGATGCGTCCAACTAATTATCCGGACCCCCCGACGTTTGACCTAACTGATGAAATCGCGATAATTAATCATTTACTTCAAGAAGCTGACATCGTCACTTTCACGTACAAATTCAGTTTGAAAATCGTTCGAAGGATTTGAGGCGAAAGATCAAATAGATAATAACCCGTTGAAAATGCAAATTGAAGAGAAAGGATAAAATAAAAAGAAACGCGATAGTAGGCATTTTCGAAATTTCATTAATCGTTTCATCAATATAGCTCGATTCAATATCATATTTCGCTCGTTTATCTCGGATGAGAAATCCGTTACTTTGAGCAATAATAGGAAACTTCTGATAAATACGATTCATTTCAAAGTGTTTACCGCGACGAGATTGAAACGCTTCGCCGTTGAGCGTATTTACACTCGGGTGATTTTGCCGGATATTTTATATTAAATTCTTCTTCTTGAAACAGCTCCATCTTCAATTATTTACAAAGAACAAATAACTCATTTTCTTATTTGATTTTGTGACCAGCTCGTTGGTTTAGAGTTTATCCTTTAATTAGTTTTGCAATTGTTTCTATAAGTCTTTTATAACGAAGGTGTTTTCAGTTATCATAAATTTTAATACATATATATTTATTTACAGTTTAACTATATAATCCCAGATTTATAATTTCGTTGCTAATAGTGACAAAAATATGATAAAGTTAAAGAATTTTTCTCTCTCTCAATAAGTTTTTATTTATATACGGATAAAGTATCTCTTGACTTCAAAATTCACCCAGTTCCTAAAAATGTTAAATCTTTATAGTTTGCGAAGTATGTGCTACTTTTTGGGTCCACAAATTGCGAGCAGTTAAAATTATGAGCAGCGAGCAAAAGAACCGCAAGCTGCTTCAGACGCACATTGGGAATGCGAAGCGAGGACAGCAGTGCGATAAATTTGTTTTCGAGTAGGGGCGATCGACCGGGGAACGGAGCCGCCATAAAAATAAAACAGCGGAAACAAAAAATCATCTTGCGAGATGAAGCTCATATTTTCCGGACGGTGCGGTGAGTTCGATTGTCGCAGGCATCTCGCCGTGGATACGTAATGCACTCCGTGAGTTTGAGATGCACGAACTGCGGAGATGCGGCTGTCGATAGCAATGTTGAATTCCGGATTTCTGACACACACGTGCGCGCAACAGTAGTAAGAATAACGTCAAACGTAAGACGCGAGCTTGCTTCAATCTCTGCGAAAGTGCACATTCTGCGAGATGCAATATCAGCGACACAATCACAATTGTTTGAACTTTATCCTCCGTCTTTAGATCTTTAAAAGTATACTTAAAAGTATTCACAAAAGTTATTACATTATTTGCAAATTAAAATTTAAACACTAAATGAAGTACTATCGTATAATAATTGCTTAGCTTTCTTAAAATAATCTTTAAAGTATATCTAATTTCGTATGTTATTATTTTTTACATTTAAAATAATATGTATATGTATTATATATAGATATATATTTTTTTAATATTTTTTTTTTAAGATTTATTACTAAAAAAATATATAGACAGTTTATATTTTAAACAGTTATAAATTGTATACATACAAATCAAATTATGATTATAAAAGAAATTTGTGATTTGTCAAATTCTAAAAATAACTAATAGAAGCAATCATTTTTATTATATTTTGTACATTTCCGATTATTCTCAAGAGAGTTATTTGGAAGTTTTTTAACGTATATACAATACAATTTATATAAAATTCTATATATCATTATTATATAAACTATAAACATATAATGCGATTATTTCAAACTAAGTAGTATGAACTTAAATAACACCGACAAGAGATGGACCGCAGAGGTATTTGAATTTTTTTCAATGTACCGAAATATATTTGAATTGTTTTCAATATACAATATAATTTATATAAAATTTTATATATCATTATTATACAAACATATATAATGCGGTTATTTCAAGCTATAAGTAATACAAACTTAAAACAACACCGACAAGAGATAGGTCGCAGAAATATTTGATTTTTTAAAAATATATGAAAGTACTTGAATTTGTTTTCAATATACAATATAATTTATATAAAATTCTATATATCATTATTATACAAACATATAATGCGATTATTTCAAACTAAGTAGTATGAACTTAAATAACACCGACAAAAGATAGACCGCAGAGGTATTTGAATTTTTTTCAACGTACCGAAATATTTGATTTTTTTTCAATATACAATATAATTTTTATAAAATTTTATATATCATTATTATATAAACATATAATGCGGTTATTCCAAGCTATAAGTAATACGAACTTAAAATAACACCGACAAGAGATAGGCCGCAGAGATATTTGATTTTTTTTAAATATATGGAAGTACTTGAATTTGTTTTCAATATACAATATAATTTATATAAAACTCTATATATTATTATTATACAAACATATAATGCGGTCATTTCAAGCTAAGTAGTATAAACTTAAATAACACCGACAAGAGATAGACCGTAAAGGTATTTTAATTTTTTTAATATATGGAAGTACTTGAATTTGTTTTCAATATACGGTATAATTTATATAAAATTTATATATCATTATTATACAAACATATAATGCGGTTATTCCAAGTAATACGAAGCTATAAGTAATACAAACTTAAAATAACATCGACAAGAGATAGGCCGCAGAGATATTTGATTTTTTTTAATGTGTGGAAGTATTAAAATTTTTGTCAATATACGCGATATAATTTATATAAAATTCTATATATTATTATTATACAGACATATAATGCAATTATTCCGAGCTAAGTAGTATAAACTTAAAATAACACCGACAAGAGATAGGTTGTTGAAGTATGAGGAGAACAACATCGTTGGCGAATGACGAACAAATAAAACAGAAAGCGTGTGAATTATAACGAAAGAAGATGCAAAGAGAAACACAGAAAATGAGAAAGACGAGATCGGTCCAAGTAAAAAAGGACAGCTCCGACGAAAGCAAGAAGACTGAGCAAGTGAATGTAATTGGCTTGAGCTGGCGCTATCTTGCCAGTCAAGCAGTTTCTCAGCTCGGTCGCTATCAGTGCGAATATAAATTCAGATCCTTTTATTTTACCGCCCATCTCGTTTTCTCTCTTTTCCGCCACCCCCGTCTACCGCATCCATTCCGCACCACCGCGCCAACGGACGGGAATTAACGGCGTTAATTTGTTTTAAGTACGCTCGAGGAAAGTTTTAGCGAGATCTGAGTATCAATAGTGTTCGTTGACCGTCGATATTCTCGAATGCGTTCCCGTTCATGAAAATTCGATACTTCCCTGAGATTTCATTGACGAGAAATCGACATTATGGATTTTATAAAATTTCTATTTCATTAGAAAGTATAAAATAGTATTATTAGGAGGAAAAAAGAGAGATGTCAGAAGAACAATATAATAAAATTAATCTACGAAAGTTTGTAGATAAGATTGCAATCTCTCTTATTACTATGTATTTTAGTATATTTTAACGATTTATACAATGAGTATTGAAAAGAAGATTAAACATTTCTATTGTTCGTATGTTTTGCAGAGTATAAAATGAAGGATCGTTTTGAAGTAAAACTTTAAATATTCTTCCGGTATAAATGATGCAAATTAGAATTTCTCGCATATAAATTTTCCTTTCTGGATTCAGCCTTTTGTTTTTTTTGAGGGGTGAGGAGGGATAGCTTTCGATATTTCGGAATGTACTTCATGTCGGTTCACATTATTCCGATCTAACAACAATGCCACACGTTGACGGAATTTTGCATACGATAACGAAGTTCGCAGTTCGCGATTTGCCTTCGCATAATATGTAAATACCAAACTCGTTCTGCGACTCGTTCGTTTTATCACGATCCTCATCGTCAGGCGATAGGAGGCCGATTCGAAATGCGAAATCTTTACTCGCATTCATCCAATTTGGCATACGCCTCCACGTGGCGTACATTAATGGCATTATCGTGTACGAAAAGTTTGCTCTTTATTATTCTCAAAAAGTGAATTACCCAGTTGACATTTCAACTGTGGCCAATTGCATAAGGTTGCGCGACGTAGAGTGTGCTCGAGTGAAGAAGTTGTAATCGCTCGCATCGATATTATAGCGCGTAACTTTCGCGATAAGTCGTTCTAAGTCTCCTACGATAGAAGATTTTATTAAAGACACGCGAGATTAATTCTTTGCCATTCGATCGTATTGCACGATATTTCACGACAACGCGGCGAATGTAGCTAACGCGTCTGCGTGAATCAAATCCGGTTGGCAACCGCGGGAGATGAATGCCCGCGCTTCCGAAATTCCAACAGATCGATCACGAGAACCGTCGATTTTAGTATTCGGAGTTTTACTACAATATTTTAAGTAAAAACATGAAAATATTTAGATCAAATTTTGTCGGTTTGTCTACCTCTTTGTTATCGTTTTTAAAATTATAAAAATTTATTTTTATAAAACATTTTTTATTCAAGAATACAATTGAGTGTATGTAAAAAATGTGCATGTACTTGAATTTAATTAAAATTTAATATATGTAAGTGCCTTTTTATTTAAAAAAATTATTTAAAAAAGTAAATTTATTTGACACGGAGATCTGGTGCAAAACGTGAAAAAACATAATAAAGTGTAATTTTTGTCAAAAGAATTTTATAACCAACTCATAATATTAAAAACATTCTTCTTGATAAAATTTAGATGGAAATAATCATAATTATAATATACTGCAGACGTAAATGTATTTTTAAAATATCTGTCGTCTCGCTGTAGGATATTACACTGTAGTTTAGGTTTATGTATGTTATTATACTCATGTCAGTTTAATTTATCATTTTGCCAGCTTATATATTTCGTTGCTTTAATTTTTGTAGTACCTTGCAGTATCTTGCAGTATCAAAAAAATTTTTTTAATATTTATTTTTACCAAGAAAAAGAATTTATATATAAAATATATTCAAGCAAGAAATATCGAAGAGCATAAATATGTTTATAGCTTGCTTTTAATTGCTGTGTTATACGCGCTTCTCACATTTTCAATTTAAATGCCTGCAATTTTTTCCGAAAAATTTTAATGTGTTTCTCTGGACGTACATGTAATTACGTAAACTGCATATCCGCGACGTTAGCGCACGCATGGACTTTTGCATGTTTCATCGTGGCGCAAAGGCCAACGTGGTAGCAATAATAGTACCTGGTAATTGCAGCGGGTTCCCGGATTTCACAAAGGTGAACTGCATCTCCGTCTTTCTCACTGGAGTGTTCTTCCTCGCGTTGCTCTGAACGGGGACACTTCAGCGAGAATATTGCTAAAAATAATATTGTCGCGTCCGTTGTAACAATGTCGTAAAAAAGCGCAGCGCATATATCTCAACTCAGCTCCGATTTTTATGAGCCTCGTATATAGAGGAATTCGCGAGTTAGCAGTACCCGGGGACAAACTGGCAGTAAAGCCAACCGGCACGATAAAAAAAAGGAACGCATTTTGGGTTAAACGCTTCCCCAGGAACGAATTAAGGCGAAGTAGGGTAATCTGCCTAGCGCTGAATATCGAGATTTTTCCAGAATGGGGTAACCATTTGAAGTAAGCTCGCGCGTTACGATACTTTCTGCTTCATCGATCGCGATTTGATCGCGCTAAAAAAGAAGAGTAGCATTTATAGAAGAATAAAGTTTCTTTATCTTTTTCTCATTTTCTTAAATGAGGATGTAATAAGAAGCTTGCATTATAAAAATCCATAGAGCATAATTCCATTCTACAAAATTCAAAATATAATTGTGAGAACTTATTAACAGGCGTTTTTCATTACAAGAGCACGCAATTAAAGTTTCATTCATATTTGAAGGATCGAACACGGTTTAATTTTACTTTGAAGTTAAAACGTGTCATTAATATTCTTTCAATTTCAGTTGAAGATTATGTCGAGATTTTTATCATTTCTTGAAAATTGAGTATTGCATAGAATGTACATACATTTATGAAATTATCTGAAGTTGATAATTAGCTTTTTTTGTCCGTGTTATGCATTGGAAATTATATTAATAGGGATATTTTGATTAGAGATTACAATTTATCATTTATTGGAACACACAGATTTGCAGGAGGGAATGGAACTATCTTGGCTAGTAATGTAAACAGTAATATCTAACTATTTAGATACCTGGATACTATTCACAGCATTACATGGGTAAATCAAATCCGGAAATTTGTCTAATATTCATGCGGTTAGTAAATGGACTGAATTGCGGTGACAGATGTAAATTATACGTAGATAACCGAGAATTTCTTGGCTAATGGCTTTAACGCTTAAAAGTTTCCAATATTTATTAATTAAACTTTAACATTATAACTAGGAGGAATTAATAATATTTAGATTGTTTCTTGAAAATATATTTATTGTTAATAGGATAGAAAATATAGCGTCTATAAAATATTATTTGAAATAAGTCTTTTTCGCCCCAATACGCATAGACAATATATTCTTTTTTTTATCTTTATTATAGATACCGTGTATATTTCTAGAGAATATTAAAAGTATTTCGTGTCGCCAGTGAAGAAAAATTAAAAGGTGAAATATTAAAACGACCCCATTCCTATTTCTAGAGAATATAATTAGACAATCATTATAATGTAAAAGATACACATGGTTGATATTACTAGTACTGTCGGCTGGCGAGTTTAATTTATCCATGTTCCCTTACGGTTGTGGTAAGCTACATATTAGTACACCGATGTTTACTAACCGCATAGCGGTTATCTCATCAGAAAATTTAACGAGCGCATCAGGCCTCGAGTGACCTCTCGAGCATCTCGCCTCAAAATTCCGTTCTGCATTCCGTCTCGTCTCTTTGATTCGTAGCGTGCGAGGATAATGCGCGAGAGACGCCGTTAGTTCCGCTCCGTTCGCGACACATAAAGCACACCGCCCGGTTTTCCCGCATTTACAGTCGATCAATCGCGCACATAAAAGTTCGTCGTCGAGATCGGGTCTGAGATCGAGTCTGACGTCGAATTCGCTCGTTAGCCCGCCAAGAAAATGATCGTTTCGGCGATATCGACGGCGATGCGCCAAAGTTTTATACGCGCGGCTACATCGCCGCGACACGATTTAGCGTCTGTAAATTCGCCTTCCCTTTCCTGCATATACGAAACGTGGCAACTAGTAGAATGCGGTGATAGTAAATGGCAGAAAGAAGTAGGGGCGAAAAAAGGTCGGGAAAAGAAGTATTATCGCGTAAAAACGCTCAATATTCCGCGGACGTGTTCGCATGCGAGGCGACACGTGCGAGGAACGCTGCCGGGACTCGACGGAATTCCGGAGGCGTTGCACCCTCCACCGAGGTAAATTTTAACCAAGATTCCATCGACTTAAAAGGGCTTAACGAGCTTGCAGAGATCATATTTTGAATAACGTGGTTTTACTATGAACTGTGAATAGATGAAGCTCTAACTATTTTGTTAGATTTCAAATTTGGGAGATTGCTGAGTTCTCCTATAGCTTAATGAACGCGGTAACTTCATTAATGTCGATAAGAGGTACGCGACAATTTAATCGATATTGGTTTATTGTTAGCAATATATCTACATACATATATATATTAGAAAATATACATTACGAGACAACGTACGTATTAAATAATTTTAAATATACTATATCTCTTTTTTTTGTGTAAATATATTTATAAAAAATATTGAAACATTAAAGTAATGATTTTTACATTAATATTTATTATAAATTAATTGAAATTTGTTTTATTATTATTTATTACTTCAACATTTCACTATAAAGTGAAATTAAATTTGTATATAATAGATCGGCAAAAATTATAGTATTGATTGTTCAAATTATAAACAAACAATGAAAGAAGTAATCCTAGTTCGAATTTGTAACGCTGTCATATTTTGGAACGTTCGACTATATTTCACGATGCAAGATTTACAAGGAAATCATGACATTTTTAATAATAAAACGAATATTAGAAATGTGGTTCTCTCCGATACATAAAATAGACTTGTCCCAGAACAATAGACATGTTCTTCGGATGACACGGTTCTAGAATTGCTATCGAGCACTATATAGCATACATACCAAACTGTAACATATGAGACTCTCTCTCTCCCTAGTTTTTTGTCGAACCATCAATTTAAATACTATAAGCGTAGCATCGATCGAGATCTTATGAGAAAACGGCGAGTATCCAATGTGTATTGCTCCATACGAAGGATGTTTATGCAGAGCGCGCGACGCTTGCTCCTTATTTTTCGAAGGCGCGTCGCGTATAACGCAGGATATTGCCGTTCTTTATATTTTCAAAAGATGCTGCGCTCTCCGGAATATACGAGTGTAAAGGGAGAAAACGGTGAGCTCCGTGTATATACGCGTATGTGCATTATATTGTGCGTAGTTTCTGCGACGTGTCGTATGCATGCGTAAGCCGTTGCTCCTCGTTCGGTCCTCGTGGGTGTTGTCGCGGAGGTTGCAACCGGTGAAAGATTCGTGTGAGAAGAAATTTATCATCCCTGACGCGGTTCCTCGCATTCGCAACACGCATAATGCGCTCTTCGCATCCGCGTTAAATGTGAGCGAAAACGCGCAAATTGTTTACACGCGCACTTTCGCCGCACAGTAAAAGCCTCGCTCGGCCTGCTTTCAATTCGCGCTATTTCATGAACCCGAGAGGTCGCGAGTGAGAAATGCATTATAATAAGATATAAATATGCGCGGAAACGCGGAAACATTTCAAGTACTTTTTAATGTATGCTGTCGTTAAACTGATTTGGAGAAAAATTTGTTTTTTTATGAATATATTCTTATATAAATCAAAAGCAGTTATATATTTATTATATTGAAAAATTAATGTAATACTATCGTGGCCAATTATTACATTTAACACATTTGACGTTTACGTGCACTTAAAAATTTAGTTGATTATATAGATGTAAATTACAATTTTCAATTGTAATTTGTTTATAAGTGTTACTATAGAATGCCAAAATAATATCGTGCAAAAAATGTTTTAAAATATTTATAATTTGCAATGTGTAAAGTGGTACATTATTACTGTAATATAAATGATATAATTTATTATTTATAATATTACAATAAGAGAAATTAATGTATCATTTTAATCATTGAGAATGTGTTAACAAATAGGAATTATTGCTATAATAATTTTGTATCGTTGCTCGTAAGCGGATTAAATTATATTTTGTATTTAGTTTAATTCGACTAAAGCAAGCTTATTCTAAATGGTATGGTAAAATTAAATTAATACTTACTTTTTGCATACTACTGCATACTATTCAAGGGTATAAAGAATATAATAGTAAATGAATATGCAATAAGATATATTAAAGTGAGCACTTTTCCGAAATTTTATTGCGAAATATTTTAAACTTAATTATTGACATTTTATGGCATTATTAATTTTTTTCTCCCATATTAGTCACAATATTGTATTTTTATTTTAAATTCTTACTATCGCATCGTTTTAACATCAAACGGTGCTTTAAATAAAGTTGACGAACAAAATGCATAAACCATAATGTTTGCACGGCCATCAATATTTATTGACATTCGATATTGTAGTGACTTTTTTATTGAGATATAAATTGTGAATTAACAAAATTTTAAACAAAAATCCGTTTGCTTTTAAAAATTTATGGTTTTATGCAAATCCCCACTATTCTCCGAAACCGAAAATTTACATACAAACGTAATTCTCGGGAGTATATCTGTGTGTTTATGAAGAGAAGATATATTATTCTTCTTGTTCTCCGTAAAAATATACTTGAAGCTGTTTATGAAGCAGGACTAAAATTGAAGCAGCGTAAAAGCATCCGAAGCTGCGTTATGATAACGTTAATGAAACATCGACGTTTATCCTCCTCCATTCCCTCCTTAATTAAAAGCTAGAAATGAAAATTTTCGATATATAAAACAAGTCGCTATAATTGAATTAAGCTAACTCATATTATTGTGCGTCTCTCAATATTTATTAACTTTACATATGCGATGTATTTACCAAGATATTAATTAGGAGACTCCGCAGAACATAAATTTTTATTAACTTCTGTTGATTTACTTTATTTATATTAAAAGAGCGCATGCAATAAAAGTTAAGTACATTTATTTGTATACAGTACTATCACATATACATAGATGACAAAGAAGTGCTAGTCTAATTTAAATTCTAGAAAATTACATTTTGTGCTGTATTTTTTATACACTCTTGTACTCTTACTTTATTTTTTGCGAAAGTAAATGTAAAATATATATATATATATATATATATATATATATGCTTTGTTGTAGATTTTTCTTATACGTAAATTTAATTGTGTTCGATTTTTCTCTATTTAATATTTCTTATTTAATTTATGATTATGTATAACAAATTATAAATATAAAAACTATTTAAATATAATTTAGAAAATGTTTATATTATATTTATACTAAATTTATATTTATACTATATATCTCGATTATAATATCTCACTTACAATAATGTAGAATAATTATAAATAATTTCGACACATTATTTTGACAAGAATTTAATTATAATATAAAATATAAAATTTTGTGCGATCGAAAACTATCGCATGATTTCTCATAATGAGAATCGACACGACGTAGCAAGCTTCAAATTGGGCGAATGCTAGTGTCGGTATTAATTCTTGGCTGTTCTACTCACACTCGAACTGTCATCCACCACGGTAGACGAAATGTTGATATTTAGTGAGTTTCTCAGACAGATTAATGCTCTTAATTCGTCACTTTTAAAAACCATGTATGAAATAAAAGTATGTTGAAAAGGATACAGAATTATAGAGACCAGTTATACATTATACATATATATAACGCATGCTTTGGTTTTCAAATTATATATGGCTTTTGCAATTAAAGTATATATGTAAAACATTTTTATAGCACCTTTTTAGTATTTTTAGTCTTTATATATTTTTATATGATTTCTTTGCCTAACTTGAAATATATTTTTTCTAATTAAAAATGTTGAAAATGTTAGAATCATGCATCGAGTTATATAAACTACTCACATGCACACTCACATGCACTCACACATGATATAATATATATAATTAAAAAATAAAATTCCATTCTTTTCTATATATACACTTTACTAGAGCACGATTAAAGATAAATATTCGACCGTTTGTCCTGTATTATTAATGAATAATTTATTGTACAAAATACTAAAGAAAGAAAAAGTGTCATTGCATATGGATTGCAGAACGTTGCATTGAATTGTATTATACTACGTATACCGCGAGACAGGATTCGTACTCACAAATGGTTTTAATGGCTTACTGTTTGTCTCGTGTGTGACCACAGTTTGTTTGCAACAGAACAATCTGGAAACAATTTGCGGGTCGCGTATGTACTTTCCGGAAAACTGTCTGCCACGCAGTAATGCACGAACGAACGAACGAATCTCCATTCGCCTCCGGCTTGTCACATTTTGCTTAAGCTATCTGCAAAGTCGATATTAATTATTTCGGCGTATGGGAATAATTTGTGCTAGTTATTATTAGATACAGTTTTGATAAAAGGTACGAGTTTCTGGAGCATGTGGTAGAGAACTTTTGTTAATTATCAAAATATAAAGGTTTTAAATATATAATTCCATATAATTGAAAATAAATATAGATTATTTTCTTATATAATATTTTATTAATATAAGATTATATACATAATATTATTATTACATACGCACGCATATATATACATATATATATATGTATATATATATATATATATGTATATGCCTTTTTCTTTAATATCTTTCTA
The DNA here is from genome assembly GCF_030444845.1 of Prenolepis imparis. Classification (NCBI taxonomy): domain Eukaryota; kingdom Metazoa; phylum Arthropoda; class Insecta; order Hymenoptera; family Formicidae; genus Prenolepis; species Prenolepis imparis. The sequence continues at coordinate 16,220,052 of NW_028141166.1, read as the reverse complement.
CTTAATATTTTATCAGTTACGTCTCTTTCTCTCTTTCTTTTCTATATAAAGTGCTTTAAATCTAGTAAATTATAAATTATTCTTATTATTAATTTATAATTATTATAAATTATTATAAATTTATAGATTTTTAAAATCAATTTGGTTATAATTAAAAAGAACATATATATTAGCTCTCTGATGAAACATTAGAATTAGGCTACAATAAGAGTACATTTACGCATCGATTACTATTCTCTCATAGTTGAACGATTTGTATATATACAGATAATCGATTAGTCGGTTTACTGTGCGTGACCCTTCACTGGATTATGTCTGCAATCGATTAACTGGGCAATCGATCGACCACACTCGGTTAACAGATACCGATACATCCTACTACAATTAACCGCTTAGTAGTGTGTTCAAATTACCTAATACTGCTTCGTAGTATCGTATTGACTTCTCCTGCAGTTGAAGTAGCAATCTCACTTCAAGTTGTAGCCTAAGAATAATAGGGAATCAGTCTAATTAATAAAGATCTAACATAAACCTATATAACGTAGACAAAAAAATTTCATTTACATTAGAATGTATGTGTAGAGTAGTAAAATAAACGTTTCTACAAAATTTTGTTCAACGATAATATTTATAGTATGTATATAATATGTACGATAAATTAATTCAAAATAAATGTATGCGCTCAGTTTTCTTCTATTTACAATAAAATTTTCATATTTACTGACAATGAGATAGCAATTATCGAGCAATATTCACAGATACAAAGCTCATTTCTCAAGGTGAAAAGATCTTGATTGATATTTCACTGATAAGTAAAAGGTCAGAAAGTCTATATTAATAAATCATTTTTATTCGTGCAGTGACAAATTAAATTGAGGATCGCTTGACAGAAAAATCTGAGTTGTCCATGAATAGATAAGAAAAAGCAGAGAGCGTATCTTGTGGAAAAATGTTTAATTTAATATATAAAAATATAAACGCCTTTCTTTAAAACTTTAATATGTAATGTCACTTTATATTAACTATTTTATCGCAAATATTTAATTTTTTATACAATCTCTTGTTTCGCACACAAATTAAAAAATAGAAATAGGAAATTTAGTTTTCTATGGTTTTCTATGGTAAATAATTTTACGAGAAATCTAGGTTTGTGTTTAGTCTGGTTAGAAAAGTATAAGGAAACAATACGCTGGCAGTCGAATTCTTAAGATGTTCTCGATTTTCGCTACCTCGTCGAGGCGAATCAGCGAGCCTGTTTACTCGGATCTCGTCGCACGAACTTTAAACTTCATAGGCAAGGCTCATCGTAAATCAAGCGTTTCAAACCGGCCACCTGTGGCATCGTACAGGCAGGCGATCCTGCAGGCGGTTCTTTGCCTTGACTCGACCTCTTCGCCTTCAAAATAAAAAAGCAGGTCGTGATAAGAAATAATCCAACAGAAATATCTCTTTTTGTTATTTAGTGTTTACTTCAAATCTTTTCATACTTCTTAAAAAATTATTATAAACTTGTAATTAAATTAAAGAGAAAGAGAATTAGATGTATTATTAATAATCGAGAAAACTAAGAAAAATTTAGTATGTTCAAAGATATGCATAAGAGTCTCTCTCTTTTTCTCTCTGCAGAATTCTATCTTGCAAATATTTACAGTTTGGAGATAAGCTCCGTAAATAAAATGTGATTTAAAGCATATAATGTCTCTATTTAATTTTAGATTTTTTTTTTAGATTTTAGATTTTAGAATTTTAGATTTCCAACTTTAAATTTTATAAAAAGATGTTTAAAATTATTATACTCAGATTTAACGATTGATGAATATATTATACTCGGTAAGATGAATGTAAAAGACAATTTTTTTCTTGTCTTTTTTTCCTCATCTCTTTACATAAATATAGCTAAGTTACATTTGTCAAAAAATTATAAAGCAAATTTATAAAAAAAGGAGACATTCATTAATTCAATGAAAACATGAATTTATAACGTACGTCAAATAGGAAGATGAAGATCTTCAATCGTGAAAGAGAAAGAGACAAAGAGAGAGAGGAAGAGGGAGCTCCTCTTCTCTCTCAGATAAATTTTGACAGTATAGTAGTCATGTCAAGTGGCATTTCGACGCGACATAAATTGCAGCACGTACATTATACTGTGAAATCTGCGGACGATTTCAGAGTGGCTCGTGGTGCGATTCGACGGAGCGTCGCAATGCTTACGAGGTAAGGGACCTTCCTTACTGACATCGTCTGACTCGCCATTGGGAACGAACCGGACTCACCGTTAAGGGATTCCAGTGATGTCCGTCCGTTCGAATGACGACTTCCAGCGATCCGGAAAATAAACTCAGCCCCTTCCCCTTTTTTCTTCCGTCTTTCTCCTAGCGTTCTCCAGCCGCTCTTACACCACTCTCACAAAGTTATGAACCTTCACTGATGTTCCGTTGCTTTTGCAACCGCGCAAACGAACTCGTCCGGCTCGATTTTGTCGATTTCTTCGAGCAGTAAAACAGTCGTACGACGTCCCGCGGCAAAGCTGGATATCCGATATGGGCTTTCAGAAAGGTATTTGCAGTTTCCGGATCGAAGTTATGAGGTATTCATGGCATCGTAGAAGACCTTATCAATGCTCTCGTCGGGGAATTTTAATACTTCCGCTTCATGAAGCGGACTTTGGTTAATGTAGATATGCTTAAAGTTGTGTTGCTAGCTCGCTACTCGTTTAATATTTTTTTTTTATAATTATACATTTCTAAAAATGTAAAATATGAAACAAAATATCCTTTTTAAAGTAATATATTACTTTACACACACACATACACACACATACATATGTTAAGTAGAGAAACAAGTAAAAATAATATTATATCTTGTATGAATTTTTACAGTATTTTTATTAAAAGTTATGTATATTACATAATCAGAAAAAAAATATAAAAATATGGATAATAAAACTTTGAAACATCAAAATATTATAAAAAAGAAATTTTTAATAAAAAACTTCTAAACTTATATAATAAAAGTTTTGTAAAAAAAAAAAAAATAAAATTTGTTTATATATTCGATTATGTAATTTTATTTACTAAGAAAAACATTATAAAACTTGCAGAAAGATACTATAGTAAATTTTACAAAAAAGCTATTCACAATAATTTACAGCTCTTTTTAAATTGCTCGTCTATTAAATTTCATTTCGTTTAGCATCTCTTACTGCTTTAAATTCTTAACTATAATAAAAGTGCAATAACAAAAGTCAATAAAATAAATAGCAGGATTGTAGCAAGTTATAATCATAATATTAAAAAAATTTTATGTTGAAATAATAAGCTTTTGTCGCTCTAGAGAAATGGATAATGTGGTTTATTGTTTGTCTTGAAAACACGTGTTTCCGCAATTTCGTAATCCACGACAGTCATTTAACGTTTAGTTCGACGACAAGTGACTTTCTACGCCCTGTTTGCACGTTCGAGTAATAATGACGTCTTTTATCCTCTGTGTTTCGATTTTGTGTGCCACTAAAACGGGAATTGTTCTTGAAATAGCAGCGGATAATATATAGCGCACAATAATAAACGCGGAAATGTACAAAGTCGTTTTCTTTTTACTTATCTCAACTTAAAGAGGCGAGATCGAACCAATGTTCCATATTTAAAAGCGATCATTTCTTTAATGACTCATTTCTTTAATCACTCCATTGAATTTAAGTATTTACTATGATTACTTTGATGGACAATTTAATTATTTATCTATTGTTAGAACAATAATCGCGTATATATTAAACAAAAATTTATAGAATTTATAATTTGTGAGAGAAATTATAACAACACATTGTAGATAATCTTAAGAATCATGAATTTATACTAGCGAAAAAATTCTTGGTTTCATATGATTATTTATCATAGAAATAACAAATGTCCTAATTTTTATTTGTATATAATTGTAATTAAAATATTTTTAATATTTTACAGCACGATTATCTCGCAAATTATAAATTGTATAAAGACTATTTATGCTTTATAAATGGTTAGTATTAATCGTTCATTTTTGTTTTATTTTAATTCTTGAAAATAGTGCTATCATAGCACCATTAATAGTACAAATTAATTATATGTGCACTGTTCTTCCTTTCATCGCAAGTATAAAGATGAGCGCTTGTTATTATTTTCTCAGTTATCTGGTAGAAAAGAGGAGAATGTCCTCATAAAGGAGCTGCTATGCACAGCTGTAATGTTTGACAAGAGCTTCCGTGCATTATTTGCGTGCTTCTTAAAAAACAAGAATTTTATTGTGTTATTTAATCTTACATTATTTACTACCAAAGTTAATTATTTGCTATCGTTAGATAGAGTGCAATGTGGAAACATTATTATAAAGTTTTTATATTTTAGGAATTTTTGATCTCATTATTATATGTGTATATTGCTAGATATATATAAATATATACTTAACACTTTTATTATATTTATATTTGCTCAAATCTTATCACAGTCCTGATTTAATATGTATGTTAATAACAAAAATTTATAATGATAACATTATATAAGTGTATAAATATCTCGAATATACTTTACATGGATTTTTATATTCTTTTATATTATGTTTCTTTTTTAAAATTTTATACAAGTTAGTATTATATATTTGTACATGCAAGACTTTAATCACGAAAACTTTAGAGTCACTTTCGAGCTATATAGATCACGCGCAGAATTGGAGCAAAATTCTTGAAAGCATATGTTTGCATATTGCGAGAAGAACTATTATAACTCAAGCTCATTTCCATAGACTCGCAACTTCGAACGAAACTGCTTCAGGATTCGTATTTTAGGACTACATCCCTGAAGCAGATACAATAACGTTAAAGACGTAAAGAGAGAAACGAGAAATGTCGGATCTTTTCGTTCATCGCGATGTTTCCTTTCCCTGGCTTCATTGTTTCAACCCGTCCTTGAGCGCGCGCAGAGGTCCTTTTCTTTTTCTCTTTTTTAACTAATTGATACTCCTTTTGTCGATGAACGGCGACGAGGAGAGCGTTTTACCGTCGCGGAAAGAGCCGTAATTAGGGGCTATTTATCGCTGGCCTTGAGGAAATTTCTTCTACATCCCTTGGAGCATCCATCTTACTTTCGCTTCCCCGTTCTAAAGCAGGTTGTCCTCACTCCCCCGCTTCTACAGCTAACTCCCGCTAGAACGGCTCTCGCGCGAGATTTAGCAGTATTAGCGTCAAATGGAGGACCGGGTCGTTTAAGGCAAATTGCAGAGATATCGTTAAAAGGGTTCGCTCTCTGTGCGGCTTTTAAGCGTATTTACGATCTCTCGACCGCTAATTAAACCACGAAATCTTACACGATGTGCCACGGAAGAACGAAGAATCTCCGACGCTAAATAGTAAGAATTCCCGCGGTTCGAGGAAGTAATAGCCTTCGCGATGAATCAAAGCAATTGAAATCGCCAAGATTTTCAACATATAAATCACTTTTAAATATTGGAGACGTAGAATTCAGAATATTGCGAGAGTTTAAGGAGCTTAAAAGGATTATTATCTTTATAAATATGATCAATCTTCAATAATTATCTTGGACGAAGTATATTTTGCTTATTTAATTCTCAAAGTAGATTTATGTTACTAATAAATAGAGTATTAGATTTTCTCTTTGCAATTAATGTTGTCAATATAATACTATAATTTCAAGTAATTATTTTAATTAAAATTCAAATTAAATCTTAATTATCTCAAAAATATATTTTAAAAGACATATTGTCATTTATTTATCTCTTATTCTTTATTATTACTTTACTCAATTCTTTTAAAAATTGGATGTTTATAAATGTTTCAAAATTATTTAATATGTATAATACATATTTGAATATTGATATGATTATTAAAGCATTTTTCTTCACACATAATGCATTCTGGGATTCTAGAAATAATTCTCTTTGTGAATTAAAAAATTGTTTCTTAATCAATAGATAATAAATAATGCTAATTCTTAATTAACATTAATTACATATTTACAGTATGTCTGGTGTAATTATATTAATAAATAGAGATAATATATTTGCGCATTTATCGCATTAATTGACAATATATCGACTAGAATCTTTTTTCTTTTTTCCGTTAATGGTGCAATATAATTTTATAAAGTGAATACTTTTTGGAAGCAATCATTTACATTATATTGGATCAAGATTATGTAAAATTTAAGTTTATTAAACGTGAATTTTATTAATAGCAGATATTAGCTGAAGAACCGAAAGCAAATATATGTCTTTTCGATAGTAAAGATAAAATTGATCGATGTACATATATATATATATATATATAAATATTGCAATTTTTAAAACTTAGTAGGAATTTAAGTAGCAGATTCTCGCATTTGACAATTAAAGAGAAAAGAAGAGAGATAAATCTAATCATACGAAGTGGTCTTCGCCGAGCCCGGCTACATACTATGGCTTGGCACTTGGCTTTATTCTTACAGAAAATGCGAACAAAAAAAGAATTTTCTACGAAAATTATTCAATCAAAATATTTGCACCTCTCCACACATCCACCATGTCGCGCATCTCGCGCGAGACTGCGAGACTGATCGCAATCGACGTTCACTCTTAGCTGTGAAGTTAGGTTTTGCTGTTAGTTGGCGACACCGTTGCGCATGATATTGTGGTCGATGGTGGGGATCAGTCTCTCATGAAACGTGCAGCGTGGCGGACCTATGGGACGCGCTAATCTCATGGAAAGGATAGAAAGAGAGAGGTCTAGTCAGGTGCTTCGCCAAGTCGGTTCATTCTTGGCTGTGAAGTTAGATTTCGTCGTCAGGTGGCGACACTGCGCAGTCTTGCGATCGGTGATGGGCATCACCCATCACCTGATCGCCGGCATCAGTCTTGTGCGAGATGTGCGACGTGATAGATATATGGAGACGCGTGAGGCTAAGTCTAATGAAAGCACAGGTATTTTGATCGAAAGATTCTTGTAGAAAATTTTATTTTGTATTCACATTTTTGTTAAAGATTTAAATATATAATTTGTATGCATTGCATAATTAAAATATACTTTCATGCATGCATTGCAATAATAGGCGCGTTCAAGTCAACAAAGCGGCTAACTTGCTCCTCGAACGATTGAATATGATTGATTTCTTCTTGTAGATCCAATCAATTCACATTCAATCGCTCGACGAGCAGACTAGCCGCTTTGTCCGTCTTGAACACTCAATGATTTTTATGCATGCGTGGCAATTTTTAATATTTTATTATCAAAGAATAATATAACCTCACTTTTCAGGATGCCGCGCGCGGATCGACATTCGCATCATCGTCTTTGGGTAGGAGCTCGATTTTCGGATTTTCGGGAGTGTCGTTAAAAGTATCGCGCGTACAAGTGCGGGAGTGTCGTTAAAAGTGTCGCGCGTGTTAATTAAAGACCCTAACAACCTGAGAGGAGGAGGAGGCCTAGGAGAGGCATCGGGTGCGGGCAGAGCAACTCTAGGGTAAATATTTCTTATTTTGTATATTAATTATATTATATAAATTACGTACGCGGATTAATTCGATTTGTTTATTGAATTATTTAAACAAGAAAAAATTAGAGAAAAATAATTTTATCAATTTTATTTTACAAGTTCTGTAAAAGTTTCTATTTAAAGAAAATAGTTATTTTATTATTTATCTGATCATTATAGTATTAGTATGCATCAAGTATAAACCTCAATACGTACAAAACAATCTTTAAAAATATTAATTAAATATTTTAAGCGCTACTACAATCTAAATTTTATTTGTGTTATAGATCAAGCTGAGCCTGACAATCTGAAAGAAGGAGGCCTAAGAGAGACATCGAGCATCGTCGAGGCAAGTAATATATTTAATATTATTCGATAATTTTGTCGTCGATTTAAATAAGAAAAAATGGGAGAAAAATACTTTTATCAAATTTTTTTTACAAGTTCTGTAAAAGTTTCTGTTTAAAGAAAATAGTTATTTTATTATTTATCTGCTCATTATAGTACGCATCAAATATAAACCTCAATACGTACAAAAACAATTTTTTGAAATATTAATTAAATATTTTAGGCGCTATATATACTACAATCTAAATTTTATTTGTATGTTATATATCAAGTTGATCAAATCTAACAACCTGAGAAAAGGAGGCCTAGGAGAGACATCAAGCATCGTCGAGGCGTATATTTAATAGTATATTTAACATTAATCGATAATGTTTTTAATATCCATAGATTATTAAAATGATAAAAACGGAAATTGATGAATGTATTATCAATGATTTTATCTTCACGGATTTAGAATATGGAATGTATTCTTTAAATATATATATATATATATATCTTTCATAAATATTTAAAGAATACAGTCCATATTCTAAATCCGTGAAGATAAAATCAATGATAATACACTCACCAATTTCCGTTTTCATCATTTCAATAAATCTATGGATATTAAAAAAATTATCGAATAATATTAAATATATTACTTGCCTCGACGATGCTCGATGTCTCTCCTAAGCCTCCTTCTCTCAGGTTGTCAGGATCAGCTTCATCTATGACATGCAAATAAAATTTATATTGTATATATGTATATATGACAAAAACCAAGAAGATTTAAATGGCTCTAAACTCTAAAACAATTATGCTTACAATCTAATTTTTTTAAAATATGAAACCTAAGATCTTTTAGTTTCATATCGCGATGTATACCGATTTTTCTCGTTATATATCATATCATTTATAAAGCTTAGTAGAAACGTATTTTTAATTCCTTCGAAAATCTGTGCTGTAAATTGTATTAAAAAAGAAAATTATATCGAACATTTTATAAGATATAAAAAAGCATAGCTATGATAGCGTAATATAACAGAGCATAATGTTTGCACGACAGCGTAATAATTATTACGAAAAATATAATAATAATTATTACGAAATCTCTGTAATTTGTAGTACTTGTAAACTTATTGTGGTACGAAACAAAGTTTCACAAAGTTACAAAGAGTGTATACTGAATGGGGATATATGAACTAATTCTCGCGGCTGCACTTATTCTTCTCGTTTGAAATATACTTGGAGAATAATCAGTAATTATAATTCGCAATTTCGTTTCGTGTGCGTGGAGTTTCCGTCACGTATCCTCTGCATCAAAGATGTACTCGCGTGCATCGAGAGCACTCCAATGCGTCCAGTGCATACGATAATGCACGTTTGAGCTCTCCTCGGATGGTGGGATTGCGTAATCGTTGCCTATGTAAATCGTGGACTCACGAGGCTTGTCCCTATTACATGACAATGAGTCTTTGAACTCAAGTTTGAGGATAGGGCGCAATGTATGTGCAAAGTTTATGACCCACGAAGGGAATAGCTCTATGCAAAGAAGCAAGATAAACTGTATGTTATGCAATCAGATTTCTCGAATCTAAAAAAGTTCAAGAGGCTTGTACTCGTTTTTTTGTAGTTACTCTCTCGAGATAACATTACATTTTTACGTTTGTGAACGAAAGATTTGTCTGTGTGCTTTTTATTAATTTAATTCATTAATATATTTACGTTATAATCCTGCGCGAATTGAATTATTTTCTTACAAATTATATTAATTCGTATATATATTATCAATATATTATCTCTCGTTTTCAAAAAGAAAAAAATTGCACCAATTTTTCAAGAGCCTCCTTTTCTTCTCGCTCAATGAACTTATACAACAGCAACAAAGGTGAAGTTTTCCTACAGAAGAAAATTCGATCTCGACTTGCAAATTGTGAAGCTATGAAATAAGATTAATTAAGATGAAGATTAATTAAGCATCATGACGTCCGGAAGCGCATGTTTATAAATTGTTGCATTACGGATTACGGCATATATACCTTGTCGCAGATAACGATGGAAACGATCTCGAGATGACGATCATCTCTCTACAATTTCGGGGCCCTTTAGGCGCGTAAGACCGCATATTCTCCATATCGGCTTTGTAACCATCGTGCTCCTTTTAACCACGCTGGCTTCCCTCTTGTAACGCCCGGAGGAAGAGCCATGCTTACTTGCGAAGCACAAACAGTGCATCATTATTGCCAAACGCAGATTCACGGCCGATCGCTTGCCGAAGGCTGCCGATGCAAGCTTCATCGAGCGCGTTTAGAAAAGAAGAGAGCTTCATTGTAATACTTCTCCTTAGCTGCTCCTCGCTCAATGCTTCTCGTATTACGCGCACACGCCCGAGCTTGAAGTTTCTTTAGTTTCTTTCCCTACCTGCCTGGAGCTTTACATCTACCTTTACTGAAGATATCGTAATGATGTAACAATATCTCGCGACTTTCTGCTGACCCAACAAGTGTCCGTGAACGATATCTGCTGGTCATTACTTGACGCGTAACGAGTTGAAGGTATTTTACGCGTGTACTATTGTGAAAGCGTGAAGTTAAAGACGCAGAGAAGTGCATAGAGAGAAAAACTTCTTTGTAGGTCGCACAATAAGCGAAGCTGTGAAGGGGACTAGTTACATCATGGATCGATTAAGGCTTCTCTATTGTGATTTTTACTATTGTGCAGCAAAAATTCTTTTGAAAATCTTTTAAAGATATAATCGCCAATTATCTTCCAATTTATGATACTGCATATCTATATAGTATAATATTATTAAATACGCATTTATTTGTACGCAAATATATTTAGAATAGTAGCTGAGAAAAAGTATTATTTTTTGCAAAATTTATAGACTCTATACACAGAGAGAATTTTCTCTTAGAATTTACCCTGAAAATCATGGTAATCATAGGATAATATGGTATGGAAAGAATTTTATGAGAATTTCTCTGATTAATATTTATCACAATAAAAATAATAATATCTATCATAATAAAATATAAAATATGTTTGATTAATTTTACTATGCAGTTACTAGTATTATACTATGCATACTAGTAAAATTAATCAAACACATTTTATATTTTATTGTGATAGATATTATTATTTTTATTGTGATAAATATTAATCAGAGAAATTCTCATAAAATTCTTTCCATACCATATTGTTCCACGATTACCATGATTTTCAAGGTAAATTCTAAGAGAAAATTCTCTCAGTGTATAAGTACTATTTAACAAATTTTATTTGAGAGAGGAGAAATAATCTTAATTTAAGATAATATTTTCTAGCGAATGTAAACATCACATTTTCTGAAAAAAGTCAGGGGATTAAGAAGAATAATAAAGTTAAAGATGCGCTATTTCTCTCTCCTCTATTTTCGCGATACGCTCCAAGTCGATATTTGTGATTATTGCTGGGTCTACCTACCTATCTCGATGAAATGTACCTTTCGATTCATACAGATTCAACGAACTTTGCTACTTCCAAGTGAAGTATGCTTTTTCTCAGAGAAGTCTACTTTCTTGCATGTATGTGAGCACAGATACCGATGCAGCGTTCGCATCATTCTTCGGACTGATTAAACTTCTTTAAGTTTCTTCGTAATTTCCACTTCCGTCTGTTCCATCTATAAGTACTCTATTTTCTCGTTTTGTTACTGATTCTTGATGCATTCTGTCAAAATTGGAATAAATCAATCGTAATGAGTAACGCAAATGACAAACTGTTAGTCGAAACGGAAAAGTCAAATCTTCTCGTTTAAAGAGCTGAATAAGAATCGATTTAGGAGCTCAGCTCTAGATAGAGAGATGTGCTTTGCATTCGTTAGTTTGTCGAGAATCGATAATGCAGCTTATATATGATTTGCCTCATTTTAAATTCTTTTTTTTTAAATTATTTACATTGAGATTATTATAAATAGAATATATTCAAGTTTCGTCAAAAATAAATAAATTATAAAATATTTGTAAAGAGAAGAATATAAAAAGTTTCAAATATGAGAAAGAATGGCAGTTGTTTAAAGTTCCTCGAAAGCAGAACGTGACTTTAAATGCGCAAACGTTAGTAGGTTGCCTTTTTAGTCTACAATTTCCACCAATTTCTTTTCTTCCTTCTCTCCTTGAAATAAGCGTATATTTGTATTTTTTTGGGGCGCAAAAGCATAGATAAAATAGATATAAAAATTTTCTTTCTCCTTTGACATAACTTTCTTCTTCCTATGATATAATTGATATAATCGTCTTTTTATAAAGGCAAAGAAAAAAATGCAAATAGAAGAAAGAATTAAAGGAAAATGAATATCGATTATATTTGCCTTATGCGCGACTTTGTTCCTTCGATGTCTCGACTTCATTTGCTTACTTTTGGTTGATTATTTGCATTTTGAGTCGTCGAAAGATCAATATTGAAAAACGCAGTCGATTTTATTTGTACTTACGTCTAGCTATGTAAATTAGTTCGAGAATTGTCTAAAGTATATATTCTTTTGCGGTTGTACTCCAACACATTTTACGGATTAATTAGCTTACAAGTCTTTTTTTGTGCTCTCTCATTTTATTATAAAATTTTTTTCTCCGCGATATTTTATCTACTATGTTTTTTTTTTTTTTACGGCATTTTGTGATTCTCCGCATTGTGGCGCGTAGATAAATTAAACAAAAGTCCGGACTTGTATGCTCAAGAGAAACTGTAGACGTGAGTATTATTATCTCGAGATGACAGGAAAGTTTATTACTATGTAACTTTATCATTTTCAGTTTAATTATACGTCAGTATATTATATGATTATTTAAATTAAAAAATTACGTAATTTTTTTTGAAGCTGCTTTCTGAATACTAGCTTCTCTAGTCGCAATACGGCTCTGTCAATGTCTTAAATTAATTATTATATAACAACAGATTAGACTTATATACAATATATAATTAATATCAAATTATATAATAAAATTGACATGCTTTTATTTTAACGATTTCTTCTTCGTTTTGTATAAATTCTGTATTCTTTTATCTGCTATTCTTTCTCGCATAAGCGAGGCAAAAAGGAATATATCAGAGAAAGTATAGTGTCTGGTTTTTGTATGTATATGTATATAGTAAAAGAAAAAAAAACAAGGAACGATTTCTTTATCTCTTTCTACATTCAAAAATTCGCTAGTCGTGTTTCATTCTTTCGTTCGTTTGGTCAGGCATTGATTGGTTCTCTTGACCAACAGGTCGCTACCTATGTCCTCGTTAAACTGGACCGATCTTCGCGTTAACCATCACGCTTGCGTGTACTTCGCTAATGACGAAACTGCACGAGCACTAATTGGATACGCTTGAGTTACTTCATGCCACTATTGGTGCCTTGATTGTCGAGGTTAATTTATATAAAAAAAAGTAAAACACGAGATAATAAAGACACACTCTTGTCCTTTTATATAATCTTTTACTAATTATATTTTTATCTTATATATTCTATAAATTATTAGATATTAAATTTAACCAGATCGAGAACTTATTTTTGTAAGAACTGTTAAAATTTTATACGTCTTATTTTAAATTATTTATTTTAATTTAGGAAATAAATGCATAAAATCTTGTTCAAAATTTATTTTACGTAATTATTTTTGCTTCCCTATAGAGGAAGTTTTGTTTTTTTATTCTATAACAGTTGAAAAGATGAAAGCATTTTGCAGAACAGGCTTAATACAAATATTTCGTTTACCTCTTTCTCTGACATAACTCTCGGCTAAAGCTCACGATGACACAGTAAAATTTGAGTCAAAAGTTTGTAGAAAACAAAGTTTAAATTACAGGGAAAATTACGAGCTGTCAGAAGTTGTTTCGTGTCGTGAAAAAATTTATTCATTTGCTGAGATTGAAGCAATTTATCTATGAGAAATTTCTATCGAAAGTATTAATGTAAATTATGAAACGACAAAATTTGTTGTGCAAGGATGCATTTTAATAGAATCATGCTCGCGCATATCGAAAAACCGTCTCCGAATTTCAATCGGAGCAATCTCTTCTGGCAGTTTTTTTCACATAACAAATGCAATACGCGACTGCACAGTTAAAAGTGCACGAAATGCGCCGATTCATCGAAGAACGCGCCGCATTACCTTCGGGGAATTAAGGAAATTCTCGTTGGAAGTGCGAGCACCTCCTCGACGTGGCGAATGAATTTTCGAAGGCGATCTTGGCGTATCTGATCTACGTGCAACTGCTGGTCGAGCGCGGACCCCTTTATCGGGTCCCCACGTTTCGAGTAAGAAGGAGAATGATAAAAATATCTACGTGCCCAGAAAACTTTGTCGACGAGGTCCAAAGCCGATGGCGTGTACCGTCGAAACGCCTTACACATCTTAATTGCGTTACCCGGTATATAAGATAATGACATTGCCGCACACCCCTTTGAACTCGAAATTCAATTATTTTATAGCTCGACATGCCCAGTTACCGGCACTTAAGGGAAACGTGCAAAGTGCTAAGTGTCCAACTTCTTTAGGTGACGGAATATATAACTTCTTATTAGCGTTTCGAACTCATAACTAAAAGTTACTCGCTGTAAATGTCCATGCGACGTCGGGCGTCGCGATATCCATTTTAACGTCTCTCAAAGGCATCGTCGCGCGACGAGAACGAGTTTTTACAGGGTGAGCGGCCTCGACGGGCTACGAATTAAAAAACGGCACACGGAATTTCAATTGGAATTTCCATTACCTAGGAATACCTAAATGCACCTGTGAGGATACAGAGTTAAAGTATTTAAATAAGCAGCCAAGTCCTTCGATTTATTACGTTCATATTGAAATTCCAGTGCTTTTGTTTCGACGTTGTCTGCTGATCGCATTCTTGTTCTGGGGCAAGTATACGCTCTACAAACGCAGAGCTTACAAAAATATTGCTGATGCATAATTGCTTACGCTCTAAGTCTGGGAAAAAGAATTAGCTACATGACGGGAAGGATAAATTTTATAGATGTTAATGTACGTGCGACATCTCAAAATGGTTTGGCTACTAGGATTTTCTGTTGAAGAACGCATGTGGAAAGTCTTTTGTATCTTTGTAACGTTTCACTTGACAGTTATCGTTTAATTAAGTTTTTTAATTAAGTTTTTTAGGTAGTAATTAAGATAAATTTCATTGATAATTGGATTACTTTTCTTTTCGCATTGTACGACGTTAAATCTAGTAAAGTGCGTAAATATTTTACGATCCGGAGATTTCTGATAATGACATAAATTAATGATTCTATAAGTTATTAAAAACAATGAGAAAATTCTGCATAAAGAAATAAATAAAATAATATAATAAAATCGCTATTTTTTAATTTGTTTAAGGAAATAAGTGCGACAAATTTTAAAAGCGTTACATTTTTTTCTTAGCTGCTATTTTCAGCAGAATTCTTAAAAAATTGCGATTAAATTTTGAAATTATACATATAAGATATAATTAATACTTTTTTTACTTTTATAAAAATTTTATGAACAGATGCTTTTATGAGACAGATGAGGGCTTATTTATGCAATATATTTAGAAGAAGCAAACTGTAATTTTGAATCACCTTATATGCATCGGTATGTATGGCATGCCATTTTTCTCGTTGAAAATTAGCTTCTCAGTTAAATCTTCCTCGTGAAAATTTATACAAATATTCGCGCCGTTTAAGAAGCGAAGCGGAAAACGCTGCGATTATAACTGGGAAACTTAACAGAGCTTAATAATACGCTGTGGAGACAGATAAAGGAGAGGGATTAGTTTCTTCGCCGGCTATCTTTTCATATACTTTCATATATTTCATGTATATGAGGCTTAATAGACACTTCTCCTTTATCTTTCGCAAACTTTAAAACCGGCATAACTGGACAAACTGACGTGCAAACTTAGCCGACGTCCGCGTACCTAACTTTCCTCGTTCACTGTTCCCGTGGACGTTGCCGGAGTTTAACAGCCAGAAAGAACAATACCGAGCAATCGCGAAGTAAATTTGCGACAGGATAAATATCGCTTCCGGAAAGCAAATCGCCAAGTTTTGAGACGGTTTTCGCAATCGAGAAATGTTTTAGAGTCATTAGAAGAAAATAAGAGTGGAAGAAGATCGAAACTTTGGAGATTGCGGCTTTCTTTACAAAAAGTTCTAAATATTAAAATTCTTTTGTTTTGGGAATATTTACCATTGTATCACAACTCTCTTCAAATACACTTCCGGAGCGGTGAGAACCGCGTCCGGTCAGCAATGCTTGCGCAAGCTAGAGTCTGATGTTTCCAAAGTTCGAAACACTCGTCTCTGATCCCACAAAGTCGAAGCTCAAGTTTCACGCTTTCGTCGTCCTCAGGAGCGAGAGGAATAAGGGCGGAACGTCAGAGAAGGGTTGAAGGCAACTAGGAAGAATGGACTAACGCGAGTTCTTAGACAGCGAGTTTCTAGGGAGAAACCGAAAAGGGGATGTCTCAGAAAATAGAAGGACAACTAGGATAGCAACGATATCCGCTACAAAATCGCTATAGCCACCTTTCTTCATTCCAAATACTTTACGAAACTTTTAGTCGAGTTTAAGTTGCTCCGAGAAGTGCTGCTCACACACGTTAAATTCTTGTTAAAATAACATCTATCGATATATTATTAAATTGACTAATATTGTCAGCTTTAATTTTATTTTAACGTCATATATTGATAAAGTTATAGAGATAATTTATAAGATTATTTTGTTTGAGTGCTTTTCAAGACATACACAACAATTTTAATTATAATATAATAACAATAATTTTGGATTTTTTAATATATTATATGTATAAGAAGATTCATATAATACTCTATAATTTAAAAAAAAATTATTAAATACAAGGATTTCAAATAGTTATTCTGAGTAAAAATTCAGAAAATTATAAAACGATTTACCTATCAGACAGATGAACGAAGGATGTGAAACATATCTAACGATATTTAATACGACGGATGACAGACCGTGAATATATAAAAGACATTCCGACCTCGATTAAACATTAATGGATTAAATATGCATTTTTTTCGCTTTAGAAATGTCTAGTTAACATAATGTCGAGACGTGCATGAATTTCTATAATTTCTGGACGCGACACAATTATTACCGTGAAAGCGTTATCTACGGTTTTCTCCCTTAAGTTCCTTTTATGAGCGTCGTCTTTCTCGAGCCTTTTACGTTTGCGGAATTATTACGTGTGTCACGCGACCGTCTTAAAGAATTTGTATTACATAAAGTACGTTGGAAGAGAGGCGTGGAAACCGTACATCGTCGACTAGTGTTTATAAGCATTTCAAGACGTGATCTGGAAAGCAAGTTTTGCATTCGTCATTTCTAAATAAATGCGGAATATACTGGCGCAACGGCCTCATAAATTCGTTTCTATCCAGATACATTTCGTTTTTGTTTTTACTGTTTTACTTTTTCATTGCATTATTTTAGCATCAAGTTAGCCAGTTAGTGCGACAACTAAGCGTGATTTGTGAGTTTTACTTTCTCACTTTTTTAAAAATATACTTCAAGATATTTTTAGGTCAATTTTTTGAATATAATAGCTATTGGATAGATGGATCTATAAATTTTAGTACAATTCGTGCGAGTAAGCATTGTAGCTAATAACATTGCTCACAAATATAAAATATGAAATATATAACTGCTATCTCGATGATCAAAAAAACCACACTCGAGCTTCTTTTAGATACAAACGGATTGCGTGGTATTTGGAGGGTTAATCGTAAAAGCTTTACGAGGGAAAGCATCGACCTGAAAAGCAATTCCGCATAGGCGCCTCTGCGCATCTCACAGTTACTCGCGTTACTCGATAATTCGAGAGATCTGAAAACGCGATGAAAGCGGTAATATTTCTTAGCTTAGGAGGGTTGGCGGTGTGTACATCCCGCCGCGCCGGTGGCGCTGAAATTTTACGATGCCGTTGGGTGCGTACGCGTTCCCGATATGCTTGGTTATCTGACGGGGCGTCAAAACCTGACAGACACAATTGCGTTAGAAGGGCCGTAGGTTCTTATGAAAGATTGGTATTGTAATTGAATTGCCGCGTGGCTGCTGGCCGGACGCACGCGAAGAATGTCTACGATTTATGAGATTCCGCAGGATATCCTCGGCTAAAGGCGTGCTAGGGGTATGAAGAGCGATTTTGCGCTGCATGGAATTTTTGCAATAAAACGAGCGCGGGTGCC
The DNA here is from genome assembly GCF_030444845.1 of Prenolepis imparis. Classification (NCBI taxonomy): domain Eukaryota; kingdom Metazoa; phylum Arthropoda; class Insecta; order Hymenoptera; family Formicidae; genus Prenolepis; species Prenolepis imparis. Next base: position 16,202,013 of record NW_028141166.1, on the reverse strand, counting down.
GGCGATAGTAACAGGTGTTGGAGCCTTTGTACATTCTGACAGATAATTTGAACGCAGCACCGAGACACGGTAGCATAATAACGCGAATCTTTTTCATGGGAAATGGATAGTCGTTCAGAATTACGTGAAAAAGTTAAATGTGCTCGTATAAAAACTTCGTTTAATGGATGACTTGAGAAATTCGGATTCAATGGGCGTTAAATACGGTTGTTATTCCGCAGCGTAGGGAGTAAATAATGAGAAGCTTAAAATAATAATGAGAATATCGGATACTAATTTATGCGTAATGCGAAATTTATTTATGCAGTTTTATATGTATTTATAGAGATTTGGCCAGCATAACTTCAACATATTTTATTTTTAAATTTGATTATATAACTGATATAGTTTTTATTGCTTGAATATTTATTATAAATAAAAATTATCATAATTTTCAAAATAAAATAATGAGAAAACTTTTATAAATCTTTATCAAATATGGACTACTGCGAATAAATTATCGTAAATGTTAATTGCCATGAATATCAATCAAATTTATAGTATTATATTTAAAAAGATTAAAACAGTATCCTCCTCTCATATTCAATGATATTTTTTTTTGGATGCGTATTTGCGTCATCTAAAACTCTCAGGGATTACGATTAGATTTTACAAAATGTTATTTAATTTAATAAGATATAAATTTTTAAAATTAAAAAAGTTAAAATAAAAATAGTCTTTTACAAAAATATATATAATAAAACCGAATAAAACTAGAAAAACGCTAAAACGAAAAGTTTGTAAGAATTAAGTAAAATACGAATTATTAAGTAAAATACGAATTACGACTTATAATACTTGAAATCGCATTATAGTATATTTTATAGATTTGATAATTAATATTAACATTAACATTTTTTCTTAGTGTTGATTTTTAATTTAAAAAATATAAAATAAGAATTAGTTCAATTTTTGATAATGAAATAAATTTTATTTATATCTGTTTTTTTGCGTGAAAGCAAAACAGTTCAATGAAGGCTCAACAAGGCGTCTTTAGGAAAAAGAGAAAGACACTTTATAAAAAAACTCACAGCTTCTCGTAAAAGCGAGTTGCGCCATAGTCTGAAAGTGGTAATTCGAATGCTCATCGTAAAAGGAACAGGTAGCTGTGTCATCATCTTGATCCTGATTGCCGTTCCGCTCCGGGCTCTGGTCAAACGTTCATGCCATTCTAATTAGCGTCTATACAGTCGGAAGGGGGAAGGGATGGCAGAGGGCGATAGAGGCAAGGGCGAGTTGGCAGTTACGCCCGCGGGAATTGTTGCCGCGTTGAGTGCATCTCGGTGCTACTAACTCGATGAAATTTCTCCGTTATACGACCGATGAATCCGCTGGCAAAATCCAGTTAGAAATAGAAGCTTTGATCGGGCAGTTGGACCGTGATTTACATTTTGGTGCAAGCATAAATAGCCGGTATTAGATATAGCGTGAAAGATTGAGTGAATTAGCTAATAAGCAAACACGATAGTATGCTCTGCAGGAATACATTGGAAGATAACAGTGATTACGCGATGGATTATTCAGATAGTTAGAGACAATCGAGTTTAATATCTATCTACTAATTACAGAGCGAAAAAAGCTATATATTTTAAATATCGTGCATATTTTGAAGCATTTACTGACTTTTATTGTGGGTGACATTAATTAAAAAAGAAAAAAATTATTTTATTTTAAACACAAATAACAACTATTACTTTATAATATAAAAGCAGAATTATGTACTATTATGGAACATAATTACACGTGTATGTAAATTTTAAGGCAGAATAATTAGTTTTACAACTGTAATATGCATTAAAATAGCAGATAATTTGAAAATTAAACAATATGCTTTTTCAGAAATTGAAATAATTAAATTTTATAATATAAGTATATATTACATATAAGTATATATGCTGCAAGAATTGTTACATCATTACAAAAACTTTTTTTGGATATGATGAAAACAATCTTGAAAAATTTTTGCTCAGATAAGAATAATCGCATTATTTTGTATCTTACTTGTTCTTCGTAGATTCTTGGTATTCTAGTTATCTTAATTAGCAGCTTCATTCACAAGCGGAAATTGTCATCGCGCAGAGCGGTATATGTGAATTATACGAAATTCTCGCGTCACATAATTAATCAGGCTGCTAGACTGCTTGAAATTGATCCGACAATTTCCGAACGAGAGCAATAATGTTAACGAAGGAAAGTATTTTGATAAAATATATAAAGAGCGCGATGAAGGGAATGCAGCGTGATGAAAATAAAAAGAGAAGCAAATGTAACGTAATAAATAGAAAAAAGTAGAAATATAGAACGGAAATATTGAACGGAAGTAGAATATTGTCGGAACAAAGCAAAGCATGACGTCTTGTTTTCCTCTTGAAATATGAAGCGAGAATGATGCGTTCTTCCAAGTTTCCGTTTTAAAATGGCACTTAATAAATGTTGTGCAGAAAATAATAGATCAATTGTCATCATGAAAAATATTACATGAAATATTTATTTAATATATATTTTGAATCTCTCTCTCTCTCTCTCTCTCTTTTTCTGTTTTAATGGAAAAATAAAAATATTTCAAACTTTTGTTCAATTCGAATTAAATGTTGAGGATAGTAAAGAATTAAACAATGATAATTATATGAGTTATAAACAACAATATTTATCTTTATTTTTAAAAATCGAGAATGGCTTATGTAATGTAATCTCATCATTTTAAATTGTTGTTTGATGATCACAATAATCTGAATTTTAATTGCTGTAGACGAAAAGGATATAAAAGGTATATATGTTGTGTTTAGATCTCACAAATATTTTATTTACTTTCAAATTTTTGAGTTAACTACATTTTAATACTTGTATAGATTTTAATCAGCATGTTATATTATCATTATATTTAAATGAGTAAATAATATTTATCATTGGATTTGTATACAATTTTTTTTATTCAGTAATATGTGTGCGAGATAATATAAGCTGTGCGAGCTATTATTTTTTAAAGACAAATTAATTACTTTTAAATTTAGTGATATACATATATAATAAAAATAAAAGTTATAAGATATTTAATATGTCGTACAATAATATCATTAAACTTAATATAAAATAAAAACATAATCACGCGGAAAAAACTTTGCATATTCGTTATATATATAAAATAAAATATTATTGAAAATAGTGTATTCTATAAAATGATAAATTTTTTATTATCAATCTGGTATTTGAAAGGATTCTCATTGGACGTTGTCGTTATCCTAATTAGTGAAGATAGAAGCTTGGCTGCAGCTGGGGTCTTCCTGTTAGTTTGCTGAATACATAGATGCACCTGCAACGGTTACCCATTTGGTGCTTTCCTGCTTTGCCTTGTATACTACAAGTGGAGCTCTCTTGATGGATTTGTCAACGTCCGTCAATTTGCTTTAAAGCCGAATCAATGGCGCTCCCATTTGCATATTCGTTGAAATTTTTTAAATGGCAGCTAGGCTAAAGTTAAATAATTTGCATACGTCTATCAAGCATTCTTTATCATATCAAGTCATATCAAGTTCTTTTTTTTTAAATACAAAAACTTGTAATTACATAAAGAGATAATATTAATTTCTTTGCTTTTTCGATCTTTTGTCATAAATGTTATATGTTATCATTAGTTAAGAAAATTATATTTAACAATTATATTTTACAATTATAGGTATACATTTTTACGTTATATATTATTTTCTATTACATAATAATAAAAATATTTGATGTAAAATATTATTATTACTTTGTGTGTAATATAGAGATCTATTTTTGATTAAACATACAATCGCTCTTTGTGATAATTATAATGTTGATTATAGCATCGAAATACGAGCGATTGAATCCGTTTTCAATGAACTATTCAATAGACTAGCTCCGGATTGTAATTAGAAGCTGCATCTCCATGAATAGTGTACGAAACGTACATATACACACGCTGGCGCTCCAAAACGCTCCTAATTCTCTTGCCTAAGTGAAGGCTACATGTAAATATGAGGACAATACAAAGCAGTGAATCTGGATTTCGATGAAACACGATTTATAATGGTAGTACACAAGGGATAACAAGTCGTATGTCGCTACATATAGAAGCTTCGTATCACCCTTAAAAAAAGCATGTTAAGTCAATATTCGATTGTATCGAATGTTATTTTTTCCACGATGTCATGAATTATTTTTTCGCGTTTTATAATTCGAAGAGACTTGGTAACATTTTAACTTATTTAATGCAAATTTAATGTAGTGCTTTTGAAAAACATAAAAATTGTAATATACTTCTTTTCATAGAGAGAGAGAGAGAGAGAGAGAGAGAAAGAGAGAGAGACAAAGAGTTTATGACGGTTTATGGTGAACAATATATTGAACAATCATCATTGCAGAAATTACATATTTTATGTTCGAATGTTTTAATTTTATATTAATCTTATCTTTAAAGTATGAAAAAGATTGCAATACACATTTGTTTTAAATGATTCTGAGATAAATCATATTTTTTAAATAAAAGTTAGATTTTATATGCAATTTATCGAAATTAACTTGTGAAAAGTAACGTTTACAATATAGTTAATCTAAATATATGTATATTATAAAATATTTTGGATATTTTGAGACAGAAACAAATTTAATGCTACACGATGTTTGGCCTTTGCGTTTTATGACGTATGTATGTATATGTATACATATATAATATATACGTAACGCGTTGTAGCCTTGTTATTTGCGCGGTGCGACTCGAGCGAGGAGGTCGGTGCAGTGAACTGTTTCGTGTGTTGTCGTGTTATTATTCTTCGAGACATGATAGCGATAAGTAGCAAAAGGAAATACGATCATTCTCTACGAACATTTATTGATATAGCAAGCAGCCCATACTATTAATTTCACGATTAAAGAATCATAAACGTTATTTGTAAACATATCAAGGCGATTATTTACCGAATCAAATATATCCGGCAATTTATTTATTCGAAGTAGAAATCAAAGCGATAGAAGTTGAAAATTATTAATTACCGTTTCGTTGCATATTTACAAGCAATAATTACTTCCACGTTTTTACACACATTTTTCGTATATTCGAATATATCTTGCATCGAATGATTATTAATTTTAATTTCTGATGCATTGAAAATTTCAAGCAATCAGTATTTATATTACATAATTTTATACAATGCATATTTTGCAATTTATTTTATAATAAAAAAAACGAATTAGTCGGTGCTTGATGATTGTTGTAAAACATATGTCTCATCTCCTCTTATATATACATTTCTAAAATTTGAATATAATTCGCATCGCGTCTCTTTTAATTGAGAGAAAAGAGGGATGCAATATAGATAATCTCTCAATTATAAATTTCAAATTATATATTATAATATAATCGTGCGTGTTAACTCTGAAGGGAGAAAAGGAGAAAAGAAGGTTTAGAAAATAAGACATCGGGCACTGATGGAGCAATCCTGGTGTGTATTTATTATTTGTGTATTAGTTATTATATAAATTGTGTACGTGTAATAATTTTATTAATTTGAACAATTTGAATGAGCGAGAATCACAGAAAGAATTTTATATAAATTCTCTAAAAGTTTTTATTTAAAAAGTAGTCTTTTTTCAGAATTCTGAAAAAAGAATTTATAAAATTAATCCATAAATATCTGCTTATATTATTATACGCATTAAATATAAAATTCAATGTATATAAAATAATATTTTGAATATTAATTATTCTGGGCACTATTATAATTTGGATCCTTTATTTATATGTTACAGATCAAACATCAATATCATCAACTCTGCTGTTGCGCAACGATCAGTAAGTGATGATTTTTTATTTTATTTTGAGATAATGGATTCGTAGATATTGTAGATGTAAATTGTAGATTATAGACTTTAGATGAGTTTGTTGTCTTAAAATGAATGAGTTTACACTTGGCGATACATTTTTTAAGTGAGTTTATATGCATAATATATACGACTACTGGCAACAAAATATAGGTTTTATGGATTATTATGAATAAATAAATACGAATTTTCGTGCTAGTAAAATTCGCTCATTTTTTAAACTTCTATAATTTTATAGTTATATTTTATAATTTAACTTTTTTATAATTGAACTTTTTCATAATTTAACCGGACATTCAGGAGATATAACCCAAGCTTTTCTGATTAGAGAGATTAATTTTCGATAGCAACAAAATCTCAACAACATAATTTTTGTTGTTTTAGATTCGATAAGCTAGACATACACACACTCACACAATAATCTTAGAAATATAAAATAATAAATAAATCTTAAAAAATAACTCGACAATTACTGAGATTAATGATAGAAGAGATAAAATTATAGAAGATATTAAAATTACATTTTTATAAGAAAAATAAGATGATAGGCAAAATTTATATATGTATTAGCAATATTTGACGTGGCAAATGAGATTATATGTCATTAATGACGGAATTCTCGCATCACAGAATTATAAAGTATATCAATAAGTTGCTGGCACATGGGGACAGAGCTATTACTAGTTATCAAATTAATAAACATTGGCGTGTATAATTATCTGTTGATTCGAATTATGTACACTTATGAATTGAAAGCGCGATGGTAGGCGCCGATCGAATTTTTAACGGTTGATCGACAACCGCATTTGGTAAAACGCGATTTCACCTTCCCTCTCTTCTTCTCGCGATAGTACATAATGCGATGTAATTCAAAAACCGCAATCACACGGCCGCATTAACATAATCTGGGCGCAGCCGGTATAATTAAAGTGCGCCGGGCGATCGGTGGACAAACCGCAACGCGGCGACAACTCGTCATACGGTGGCGATTCGGGACGGGTGAATCCGTGGCGGCGCGAGCCGCCGAGGTGGATCGTTGATTAACCGTTAGCGCCGGGTCGCAGTTGCAAGCTCAACAACCAGGTCGTTTACCAGAAAGCCAGTGCGCTCGCGCCGCGTGCTCGCCCGCACCCTTCGGGAGGAATGGGTGGGTGAGAGGGGGAGTAGATTGTTAATCAACGCAAATATTTAGCGTGCGACTAAACGTAGCACGTTGAGCGAGCGTGATGAGAGAGGGGGATGATTTCGTCACTGGTTCGGCACCGATCTACATCGGGAAAGAGGAAGGGAAGCAGAGGGAAGGCTGGTTGGGGCGGCTGCTGGCGTAGAAAAGGCTATGTGCCCGCGTCGGTCCGGACTGACAGCACTGGGATATACGGGAATAACGCGGAAGCGTAGGGTGAGGATGGGGATGAATGCGGCTGTTTAGATATTATTTAGCAGTAAATCGCAACGGGGGTTGGCAGGGGTGTAACGCTGACGCGACAACACGTTAAAGGCGGAACCTAGGCTCACCATACTAGATGCCCGTCCACCCGTTCGCCTATCCACTATTTTCCATCCCTCTCGGTTGATCGACCCGTCTCTTTCCGGATTCTGTCGTCGGTTTATCTAGTGTTAGCCGGGTGTTGGAAACTACCGCCGGAAATCATCCGAAAGACGTCCGATGACGTGTGCTTAGTTAAGTTTAACGATCGTTGAAGTAGTGTGCGGCGAAGAGTTTGTGAGAGATAACAAGAAAGTATACATAATAACACGATTAGAATTTAAATAATTTTCGTTCTTTTTCTCTCTGTGCCTTAATTTGTGTAATGATAGATTACACTTCGACAATATTATCTAAAAAAAATTTATGCTTAATTAAAATACGAATAACTACACAGAGAGAATTTTCTCTTAGAATTTACCCTGAAAATCATGGTAATCGTGAAACAATATGGTATGGAAAGAATTTTATGAGAATTTCGTTGATTAATATTTATCACAATAAAAATAATATCTATTACAATAAAATATAAAATATGTTTGATTGATTTTACTATAAGTTAGTAAATTTTACTACGCAATTTAGTAAAACTAATCAAACATGTTTTATATTTTATTATTGTGATAGATATTATTATTTTTATTGTGATAAATATTAATCAGAGAAATTCATAAAATTCTTTCCACACCATATTGTCCCACGATTACCATGATTTTCAGGGTAAATTCTAAGAGAAAATTCTCTCAGTGTAGAGTAAAATAATTTTTTTATAACACAATGTATTTGAATATATAATTTAGAACATTTTATAAAATTAAAAATAATAAGAAAGAGAAAGAGAGATTTATCTTTATTTTAATTATGTAATATAATTACGTTGTTGTTAAATTACCACTAGAATTTTAGAGAGAGCGACGATAATTTAATCTTATTACACGTTGCAACAAAGGATTCGGCGGTTATGGTGATTTAACGTAGTAATGGTGCTAACTGTACCGCAAGGGTGTCAGTAATAGGTAATTAATGATCTACTCCGGTTCGATGCCACGAATTCAATGAAACTGTGGATATGACGCTGCATCACCATGCAGCGGTTATCTGCTCATCTCATGCGCTTTAATTACATCGAATTGCAGATTAGAGCGTTGATTCTATAATGTATCGATATGACATCACAAGATTGGATTGGGAAAGTTTCAACACTGACCTCAAGGATTAAATCCAACCTATAACATTCAATTACTTTTAATATTTGCTTCATTTATTTGTAAATGAAAGTAAATTTATTTGATAAAGTTTTTTAATGTGATATCAAAGATAAAAATACACTAATTAGAAAGAAAAGTAATTTAAAACAAATAGTTGAATTTATTATGAAAATATTTTTTTTTTAGTTTTATTCTTTATATGTGCATATTAGAAAAAAATAATCTTTTGATTTTCGTTTATTTTATTTAACGTGAAAAGTTTTTAAGTATCATAAAAGATCTAGCAAATATATATAATTTTTTTTCTGTGTTAAGTGATATGTTAACTGATTGTACATATTGTTAATTACGATTTTCTTGAATGTAGAAAGAACTTTACAGAAGAAAGAAAATAATGATTATTTTACATTATATGTACAATCTTAACGAAATATGAAAAAAAATTCAACCTTTTTTTATTGATCGTTTAATTTAATATAAGATTAGATAAATTCGTGGAAACGTACATAAATATATAATTAAGATTTGCATATATAATTATTATTTTAATATAAATACAATATTTCCAATTTTAACCTTTTAATAATTTCAAATTTATTATTTTTTATAGCGATATGTACATAAAATACTTTTATGTTTCACTGATGCTTGCGTGATAATGTGGTGTTAATTCCAAATAGATTTGTAGTAGCATTAAGATACGTCAATAGGTAATCAGCGATTTATCTCGATTTGCTGTTCACAAATTCGATTATTACGAGATATTAATATGTTATGCTTTATATTATTTACTAACTCCTGCAATATAGAGATATATTGATAATTATTAATATTATCGTTTCTATGATAATCGATTGCAGGATTTTGTTAGAAAATTGAAATTAGCATATTTGAGTAATTTAAACGTTTACAATTTATAAAAGTTTTTATAAAATTATTATAAAGTTGCAAATATATGTTGTACATATATTTATTTGTATGTACATGTATTTGTATGTACATTAATAAAATTTCCGATATTATTTATAATAACTACGCACATGATAAAGAATATTGATTAAAAAGTAATTATTATTCAGAAAATTAATATTAAAAAACAAAAGATTAGTTTAATAAAAAATTTAAAAGTTATTGCATACTATAATTAACAATTAATTTATAATTAATAATTAATTTATAATTAACAATTAATGATTAACTGTTTATTAATTAACATTTTGTAACATTGCTCTTATAAATAAGATTTTTGTTGCATATAATGAGCATAGTTAAGAATGTGGGAATTATACTTAAAACCTCAGAAAGGCGATTATAATAGCTCGGGATTTATTTTCCAATGTTTTTTTTTCTATTCTCTTATCGTTTCTTTCTTTTATTTCCTCTTTTTTGACGCTTATCCGGAGATTTTTGCGTCGCGGGCGTCGCGACGCATCGGGAAACAAACGCGGCCGACGGCGGAAGCGGATTTGTCATTGCGAGCGATGCTGTGATGCATCATACCAAAGTGGATGGTAAACGGATTGCGCGACCGCCATGGTGTCAAAGCGTTTTTCTCGGAAATTGTTGCGGAAATTCGTTCTATCGTGAGCAACCTTGCTACGTTCGCCATTCTCGGTCATAGCAAAGATGACAAGAAGGATGAAAGAGTAACGAAGATGACAATTATAATTATTATAATCAACTGAATTAATTTTGCAAATGGTCATCCTTAAATTTTAATTGCTAGTAAAATATTATTCTCGAATAGTCTATGGTGTTATTAATATTTTTATACAAATATAGAGCTGAATTTTAATTTACGAGCATCGCTCGTATAAATAAATTTTATATAAAAATTTTATATAAAAAATTATTGAAGTTTCTATACATATATACACATATATATAAAATTAAAATGTGAACTTTATATATATATATATATATATATATATATAATTATTTGTAATTATTTGATACCGCATATATTTTAAATTAATCTTTAACTAAATTATTTATTTTCATATCTTTTGAAAGGGCGGGCGTCTGGAATAGTTCGATAGTATAGAGTTTCATCGTTAGTCCGGTAATATTGTTAATCTATCACAGAGCAGTTGTGCCTGTGTCCCTCTAATGCGTAACTACGATATTCCCCGATGACCCTAACCATTTACCACCAAGCCACCTCTTACCGTCACTTTGCGAACCCTCATCCTCCCGCGGGATGCGAATAGATAATCACGCTATCATTTCTAATGCACCAACATAGCGCTTTGAAATCTAAATATTTTGTGCGGTAAACATCTAATTAGAAAACCTATATTTATAATAAGAAAGATCTATAAGATTTTATATATCTATAATATTATTATATATATATACACAAAAATCATTTATGGTGAGAATTTAAGAAAATTTTTAGATTGTGATCGCATGAATTATCGCTGAAACAAATAAATTCTTGATGTGCTACTTGCTGTATCATATTGTCAGCATTAATTCTTTAATCTAGTAACATCATGTCCAGTTTCATTGATGTGTAAATATATTGAGTTTGATATATCTATCATGCGAAAAGAGTAGATGTATGCACAAGACCACATATATCAATGTATACGTATGTGCAGCATATATACCTATATGATATATTGAGAATAAAGTAGAGTTGTAAATGAAACGCTGCGGATAAAGGAGTGGACAGACATATCGGAATGACAAGCGGTCATACGATGGGTGATATAGATACAGAAGATTCATGTATAAATCATGCCGTGAAAGAAGAAAAGATCAAGGAAACGGAAACGAGAAAGAAACGAGCAGTCCGTTCCACTTTTGACGAGAGATTATTTGCCATACCAGACAAACGTATTGTTGATGCGACCCGTCGTCGAAATTCTTATTGACTGCATTTCATGAACTAGCGTCCATAGACGACGGAGCAATATTTGACGAAGAGCGGAGGAGACTGCTAGAAACTTCAAATATGCTCAGCGGCATAAAACGCGACCACTTACGATCTCGAATGCCATAGGTAGCGAGCGAGTTGTTGGTACAATGTTGTTGAACTTGGACTGCACCGGAAAATTTATCGATGCGATGGTGCCACGGAATGATTTATAAGCAGACTGGAGTAGAATTTATTTTATGCTCTAGAATTAATTCTTCTGAAAACAACTATACATATATGTATATAAAGAAATAAATATATAACAGTAGAAAACAAATAAAAAAAAAAGAAGATAAATGATCGTAACATAAGAAAGTTGACCGTCGGCAATTAGTGTGGAAATAATAAATAATTTTTCCAATTATTAACAAATAAGAAGAAAATTTTATTTATACACAATGCGATAATGGAGCGCGATATGTTGATCTATTGCGATATATTAATTATTACGTTCAATTCTGCAATTCCGTCACAGAAATCACATAATCACGATTATACAAATCAAAGGAAGTTTCCGTTTGAGCTTGACACAATGACAAGATGATATGCAGCCATTGCTTTTCCGTGGTACATCTATCTGACCACCATTTCCGAAACACTTCACTTACAACCCTGCTTTATTCTCGATCGTCACATACGTACGTGTCCTATATACGGAAGTCACGTATAAGTCCGCAGATATGATGTATGTTCCCGATACTATGCCCTCACGGACTGTCCAATTCAATGTATCTTCGTGTCACATAGATACGAACGTAGCTATACTCATAAAGAGTTATCACCGTATATACAATGCTCCGAAAATGTATCGATTCACAGCAGATTCTTCAAGTTAAGAAATTTGCAGTTGATTAGTTCTCATTGAAAATTCCAATTTGCAATCGGTACAGTATGAGGACTAGATTAATTAATTATTGCGTTTAATTAGTTAATTATTACAACATTGATTGTACATATAAATAGGATGAAATTCTGTATGATAAATGTGGTATGTAGCAACACATTCATCTACATATATATTAAGCTAGCCTGCCATTAGGACATATTTTCGTGGACACTTGATGTACGCGAAATAGTATATTGATAATATTATTATTTTCGAAGATTCTAATCAAACGCTAATTTACATAAAATTGGATTGATGCTGGCAAAGATGAAATGTCTTTATTCTTTGTATATTAGGGATAATTTATAATTACTTATATCTACATAATTAAAATTAAAAATTAAACGCATAGTTTAAATTAAAAATTTTTGTATTAAAGTCTAATTATATATCTTAAATATTTGAAAAAAATGTAGACTCCGATAAAAGTTTTACAAATGCATTATTGTCAAATCTTGTAAATCATATCGGAAATGTAGTTTCGCTTCGTAAAAGAATCTTGTTACGCCGCGCGCAAGAGAGCGAAACATTTTCAGCTAAAGAAATTTTAATTAAACCTTTCTTTTACACGAAACTGGCTTCTCTATATAATTTCAAGAAGGGCACTCGAGATCTAGCGTTTTAATGTATGCAGCGCAAAAGGAATGCAATCAACGCGTCGCGCACGGCGTCTCTTGTTATTTCCTAAAGCGTGCTTATCGGGTGATTCTCTTGATTAAGCGATGCACTCATTGTCAGTGCACAAATACATCTACTTTGACGCGATCGAATTCCGCTACAAGGAGACGAAACAATCGATGATCTCGCGGTGGAAGAGAGCGATGACAAAGTGAAAGAGAGCAAAGACTCCACCGGAGGACATATTTGATTCGACATGATGGAAGAGAGTACATCAAAGACGTATGGCGCATATATACGCGATATATCTACCGATCTACCCTTGTGCACTCGGGCACACACAGGCGTCACCGTCTGTATGTCTACTTCCTGAGAAACGGGTAGGTAGGTAGGTACATGGCGATCGGGAGTAAAGCAGGCCGTCTAGTGAAACACGCCGGAAATGATGGTCAAGCGGAGTTACAGCGTGAACAGAGTGACAGGCACGGAAGGAACTTGTCTGTAGAACTTACGGGATACTATTGCTTTATTAGCAAGTAAATGGAACTTTATAAAGAGCTACCTGCTTTGATGGACAGAGACTGCTTAAACGGTACTTTATTAAGAACTGCGGTTGCATGTAAGGGAAATATCAGTGGTAACTTTGCGTAAAAGTGGAAGACCCGGACACACACACAAAAGCGCGACGTTTTTACGAATTCTCTTAAACATTAAATAATTTTAAAACCTTTTTCTACTGTGGTGCATAAAGCGACTCGTGCTATCTTACTAAGCATTATTACAGTACAAGAAACAGCAAGATATTTGAATAGATAAAAGAATAGATAAAAGAAAGAAGTAAATAACAAAAGGGATAACAAATAAAAAAGATATAAAAAAATAGGAAACTTAAACATAAAAAATTGCATAAAATTGACTGTTTCTTTAATGGAAGAAAGCGCGAGATTTTTTTATTTAACTGTATGTCTTTTTTAAAAAGCTCATGTGTATATATGTTGCATTTCTTATTATAGTAATACTAAAAATAGTAATGTGCGTGTATACTTTTTTAAATTTTACTTAATTATTATTATTATACATATAAATGCATGAGCACTTGAGTATGGAACAAGCGTGGGGAATAGTTACTATTCATTACTAGAAATATTCGATAGCACAGTGAGAATTATCTTAAACTATTCATATTCTTAATAACGTCGTCTTTAATTTTCTGCCTGCGGATAATGTCCCAATTTCGAATTCCATGAGACAATCCATTGCCGATATTATCGCGATAAAATTAGGACTTGACTTTTTATCATTTTAATTACTATAATTATACTTATGGCAATTATATTTTATATCGTTTGATCATAAAGAGAATCGCAAATATCGCTTAGAAATTTTTATAAATTGGATTCTTTGTTTTAACACTCTTTTAACATTTTCTTCTAATTTTTAATTATACTTTATCGAGCAATTCGATAATACATTTTTCCAATAATTCTCTAACTAACAAACTAAGATTGTCATTGTTCGAAAGTCGATAAGCTCTGCTGTTACTTGGTAGTATGTGCTCGAACTATATACGATCGTGGAACATGAGCAGTATATCTATATATGACGTAAAAATCGCTAACTAGTTTCACATTATTGGAAAGTTTTGTCGCGATTGAGCGGGCGGTCTCTACGGTCCTGCCTGGATAGGGGACCGAAGTTAAGCTCCAAAGAGAAAAGTAAGGTATAGCGACTAATCGATGGTGACTCTCACGGTAAAATTTTCACGCAACAAAAAGATAAAATATTTATGTTGCAAGTTACATATTTGCGGGATCTTTTCGCAAAGAAATTAAGCAATTGAAATCGTTGCAAGATCTGATTATTGCGAATTGCTGATAAAGACTTTTTCTTCGTGTACAATGAAAATGTACGTTTAAACGCAGAAAAGGGATTTAAAGCAAATTGAGAAAATCCGGAGGCTGAGAATAGTCTGTGGGAAGGAGAATTTGAACTAAAGTACAAATTGAGAGAGAAAAATGCAACTGAGAGACGTAACTTATTTCTTTACTGTAATGCTATTTTCGCAAAATAGTATCCTTTTACTTAAGCGGATGTTGAATTTGTGCAATAAATGCAAAAATGCAAGACGAAAAGGGACGGTTTTCAGATCTAGATCTTTAAAATTTCAGATTAATTTTTCTGATATCGAAAGAGATTCGAATATAGGATTTTTTTTTTACAAAAATAGAATAGCATATATTTGCGCGGCTTGTAAAACGCGCACATAAGAATTGTTTTACGAATATGTTATATGCGCGAGAGCTCGTTTATCATTTGTAGATAGGATACAAATGACTGATGGTGGAATGGCATTGTTTATCGTGTTAGAGCACCGGCGAATGTAATCCAAAAAAATCGGATTAAAGAGATTTTATTATGATAAATACCGGATATCTCGGCCAAAAATTCTCTGCGTCTAACATAGTGGCACAATCAACCTAATTTACCATCGAGCGAAGCTCTCATCTCGAAAAGCGTTTGAAGTTATACACTCTACTGCAACTCGTTTTCTACCACCTGAGAAGTTCCATCCAGGTTAACTCGCTAATCCACTTTGACCACGAAGTAGTTTGCTAAATACTTTCATCAATCCTCCTTCCTGGCTTTGATCGCGACTTGATACTCATTGTTCTTACTAACGCTAAAGCGTTTCTCTAGATTTTATCTTTCTCTCCTTTTTTTCTGGAGCAATATTATAAAATTACAATTTTTTACCAATGTATTATAAATCATTAAAAGTTGTTATATATAATAATTATATCTTAATTAAATTACATTAATTACTGCTGAAATATAAAAACAATTTAAATTTTGAATGCCAGCTAGATTGAAGAAATGAAATTAATCTTTAAAAAAATAAAATAAAATAAAAGATTATTTAATTTTGAGTCTGTTGAGAATTTCCTACGTAATCACTGTGCTGGTTTATTTCTTCACGAATATTATTAAAACTTTCCAACATTTTCCAAGGGTAATTTAACCGACGTCAAAGAAGACAAAGCAACAGGGGAAGTTGGCTTAACGCGAATAAACTGGTGGAATTCGCCGTCCTTTGTATAATAATATGCTCTTTTATAAATATATTTAATTTTCTCATCTAATTTCATAGAGAAATGTTTTATATATAGAGATCTGAGAGAGAGAGAGAAAAAGAGAGAAAGAAAGAGAGAGCTTTATTTTTAATAATGTAGCATAGATATTCACAAATTTAGATGGTACTTATAAAATAGATTTAGTTTTGAAACTTTTCCGAATCTTTACACTCTACGATTGGCGTGCACGGGTTTCTGCCTTATTGCTTGGCGAACATTATTAAAACTTCGTAACCTCTTTTACAACCAATTTCTATTTTTCAACATATAAAGTTCAACTATCGGTTGAAGCGTTGGCGACAGAGTAAAAGTAATCCACCGTATGCGCCTCCAAGGAGAAAGAATAAGGGAGAAAGAGAGAAAGGGTCGGAAGACAGGATCGCGCAGTACTTTTTGAAATTTTCATTCACCCATGAAACTTTAACGGAATATAGTCGTGAGAGAGTTACTGATATGGTCTTGAGAATGTAAAATGTTCTCCAGCAAAGCTCATAACTCTTTCAAAGCGAACGATATCATACCTCCTTTTGACTAATCAAATATCTCAAAGTCGTCGATCAAGAAATCGATACTTAAGTTGAAAATCATATTAATTGTTTATGTCGTGTTACTTGCCGAAATTTCTTCCCTTGCCATCTTTTGCCCACGGTAGAGGATAGCGATATGGCTCAAGTGTGTTTGCGCCGTTGCATCGTGCTATCCGCGCAGCACGGTGTTTAATATTGGGCCGTTTAAAGCCAGCTTGTGGTCGCAGAACATCGGCACTGTCGGTCGTTCTCTTTAATGGTTATTGGCTCGCAGTAATTCTCTAATCTCTGCTGTCAGCGACCTGTGTGTTTCCGTTTCAATATGGCCATTCTACGGATTACGAACGCGGGCCTTGCTCCAATCGCAGACAACTGCCATCAGAACTTGATTACTTCGAAGCTTATCGAATCATCTGTCGGAAAATCAGAGGGAAATAAATGCTGATGTTAAGAATCGTATTTCTTGTTACTTGTTGGTTTTCAAGAATAGTGATCTATTTTATTAATTGTGCATTTTTGCGATGTGGAAAAAAGCAGATCAAGTACAAGACGTCTTTGCACATATTTTCGTGATCAGATTTATTAATGTTTTCTAAATACTATAAATTTATAAATCTTTTTTCTGTTATTTCATTTTAAATTTTATTTACTGATGTTCGCGTAGATTGCTATATTTACCCAAGTTAATACAATAATAACTTATTTAGTTTAGAAATTGGCAATCAAATATAATTTGTGATTAAAATATAATTACATATTGTATTTTTTCTACAAAGTAGTAGAAGAAATTGATCTATAATACATATTAATTAGTAAATACAATAAGAATTAAAAAAGAAGCATTATTGTAGAGATTGACAATTATTCCTTTAAAATTGAATTATATTAGTGGAGTAATACTCAAAGTGGTTAATAAGGTTATTGTTGTAAAGGTAGTTTGACCTAATATCGGGTGTTTAAGCGTACACCGGTATCCCCAAATATAATATTGAATCCTTTGCTAAACATCGCTTAACTCAGCTCTGTAGATAGTAGACACCTCTTCTTAAGAGATTCCAAAAGCAGCTAAATGAAGCTATCATAATTTACAATATAACAGTAGTTTATACGTTGCTTTGTATAGAAAGTTGCTAATTAATTAAATGTCATATATGCCGTTATAATATAAATCTTCAGTTTTATGTAACTACAATAACAGTGAAATAAAAAAATGCAGATTTTTACTGTTTTTATTATATATTTCAAATATTAGTTACAAATGCAGAATTATCTATCGTCTAAACTTGAGCTTCAAAACATTGTTTCTTTTCTCTTTACACATATATATATAATATTTATATATAAGTAAAATATATAAAATTTATATATAAGTGTAATACATAAAATTGTTAATTTTTACTTTTAATTAAAGAAAATTTTATATTTAAATATGTAAAAAATAGTTTTGATTGATATATGCAAGTTTTTTTCATGTGATATTTTATAATACTAGACAACACGCGCGCGCGCTGTGCGCGCGCCATTTCATTTAAAGATTAATTTAATTTAATTTAATTATGCGGTAATGGGGATGTATATAATATATTGAAAATATTAAAATAATAATATGTTCTAAATAATATATTATAATATCTTTCATCTGCGATTAATATTTATTGACAAAAATCAGTTTATAATTGTCAAAAATATTAATCGAATTTTAAATATTATAACATTCCTTTCTAAAAAAGGCATGTTAATTATAAGTCGATTCTCGCAGGTATTGTTGCATTTTTTCCGCGATGCTGATTGACTGTTTCGATTCGCATTGTGCGTTGTGCGTTATATTCATATCATCGAGAGGTCATCGCAAGGGTTAGTAGTTTAACAGTTTGTTCAAAATAAAATTGAATAAAATAATATGTTATGATACTTTAAACTCGATTAATATTTTTGATAGTTATCAGCTGATTTCTGTCAAAAAATATTAATCGCGGATAAGGTGTATTATAACATATTATTTAGAACATATTGCAATTTTAATATTTTTAACATATTATTTTAAAATTTAATTAGCAAATTAACGCTTTAATCAGCTGATTTCTGTCAAGAAATATTCATAAAGCGTTACTTTGCTAATTAAATTTTAAAATAATATGTTAAAAATATTAAAATAGTAATATATTGTAAATAATATGTTATAATACTTTATCTTTTAATATTTTTTGACAGAAATCAGCTGATAACTGTCAAAAATATTAATCGAGTTTAAAGTATTATAACATATTATTTAAAATTAATATTATTATTTTATTTTATTTTATTTTGAACAAACTGTCAAACTGCTAATCCTCGCGATGACAGCCTCTCGATGCTACGAATATAACACACAACGCGAATCTTGACAGCCAATAAGCATCGCGGAAAAGCGACAACAATAAACTTTGATATATGCGAGTATCGATTTTACATATCTTTTTTAGAAAAGGAAAGAATTCAGCCTTTTTGTCTCGCAATTACTCTGCTATGAGCATAAAATAATAAATACGAGTCAAAAATAATAAAAAAATAACACGCACTTTATATGTCGTAATTTTATTATGCGCAAAGTAAGAATTTAGATAGATTAAGTAGTACGAGTCAACAATATCGCACTACGTTTAGCTTTTTCGTCGCCCAATCACTCAGCTATTAATATAAAATAATTAATACGAATCAAAACCAATAAAAAATTATATGCACTTTATATATCATAATTTTATTATGCACAAAGTAAGAATATATATATATAGATTAAGTAGTACGAGCCAACAATATCGCATTTATTTTGACAGAAATCAGCTGATATCTGTCAAAAATATTAATCGTGTTTAAAGTATTATAACATATTATTTAAAACATTATTTTAATTTTTATAACATATATTATTTTAAAAATTAATTAGCAAATTAACGCTTTAATCAGCTGATTTTTATCAAAAAATATTAATAAAGCGAAAATTTGCTAATTAAATATTCTAGCTTTTATATTTATATTTATATTGTGTATGTCATAATTTGCTAATTAAATTTTAAAATAATAATATGGTAAAAGTTATAAAATAGTAATATGTTGTAAATAATATGTTATAATATACCTTATTCTTGATCAATATTTTTTCTTTCTAAAACTATATCTTTTCGAACGAATCTCCTTCGAGTTTTAATTAATTAATATTATTAATATTAAGTCATGTATATAGTATCGCGCGCGCGCGCTATTAGAGTGAAGTTGCCGATGTTTGTAGAATAGCGGTCATTACCGAAACGCCACGAGTATCAGGCAGTTCGAGCTTCGTCCCGCTTTGATTAATTAGTAAGCATAATCGTTAGAAACGATTTCTAACCTTTGTATTGTAATATTTATCAATCGCATATCATAATTTCAACGTTAATATGTAGTCGTAATTGTTCGAAACGCATATTTCGCGAAAAATTCGATGCAAAATCTCTTGCCAACATAACCCAACTTAATCTGTTGTCGCGCGCGCGAATGTGTTACGATCCGTGGATATATCTATCGTTAATTCTAGCTTACATATTTATATTGTGTATGTTGTAATGCGAAATAATAAGATTATTCTAATATATGTATGTATTTTATTTGTTACAGGTAGCATTGCGATACACAGTGCGATTCGTGTCGGGAGTGCCGTGTAAAGTATCGGTGAGTGAGAAATTGTTTATTTTATAATATTTCTATGGCGGTAATGGGGGTATATATTATATGTTGAAAATATTAAAATAGTAACATTTGTTTTAAATAATATGTTATAATATCTTATCCGCGATTAATATTTTTTGACAAAAATCAGTTCTGATAATTGTCAAAAGTATTAATCAAATTTAAAATATTATAACATCCCTTTGTAAAAAAGGCACGTTAAGTCGATTCTTGCAAGTATTGGCATATACATGCGAGAATCGACTTTGCATGCACTTTTTAGAAAGGGATTTGTTTAGAAGTATATATATAATTAAAGGTCACTTTCAGAGAGAGATAATATATTGATTATTTTCTATGACATTGAATTCCTTAAAAATAAATATATGTTACTTTGCCCTTTTTCACGACACGTGCCGTAACAAAAAGATGAATATGTTATTTAATATGCGTGAAGATTACTTACTGTGTTGTAATCCAAGAGATATATTTATGGTATATGCATGCGAACGTGATATACATATATGACATAATGTTAGTATGCATTAATAATATCATATTTTTACAACCTTGTTACGTCAACTTGTTTACATTGCAATAGGACCGATAGATATTTAGAAATATGTTTTATTAAAACAAATAAATATTATATATAATTACGAGTTTGAAATATTTCTTAACAAATTAATTTAGGAATATTTTTTTATTAAAAAAATGAAAAAGAATCAACGAATAACAAAATATTTTATTGAGGATTTTTATTGTCTATTTGAAAAAATTAACTATATTATTTAACTTGTAAATGAAAACAAGTTAATTATTTTCTAGACTATACAATGTATAAAATAATTTTTTGCCTAATAATTGGTTGAAATATGCATTCAATATATATATTACAAATTGCTATAATTAATTGATAACATTTGTAAACAAATGACACTTGAGATATATAGAAATCACGATACTGAGTTATAATAATTTAGAAATTGCTTTATCAAGCTTATAATATTTAAATTAGAAGAAATATAGAAAATATTTCAAGAGAAAATAGGTTACAATGTCTTCTGATATCAATAGGTGATAACTTGAAATGTTGCACCGTGAACTTTTACCGGAACGTAGTTCCGGTATAAACAAATAATTTGACAAGACAGATATGCTTTTAACCCGGGTTTCGATTTCATATTTGTGCCATGGTATCGTAGTAGACAGTGCGAAGTCGCAGAAATAAAAATTGAGGTAGAACTGTTTTAAATCGAGTATATCAACATGTTTTCATACTTTTCACGGTTGAGTGGAGACACACATTTGTCTCACATTCCTAAAAAATTTGTGGAATGCTACTTTTCTGTCGGTGCGATAAAGAAAAATGTGCGTCGAAACGGTTATCAAATAAACTCAGTGCGATATTGACCCATAGATGAGGGCGCATGCTCAGTCGTACCTGTAACATAAATCACACTTTTGATAAAGCGTTCTACTGTCGCCCATGATCGATTTAGAGAAAGAATCCCCATCGATTCATCGATGTGTCTGTGTATCCGCCAAGAGCTTATCATAGACAACGATATCGTCGCTCTTTCCCGGTTATCGATCCACGGGAAAAGTCCAACAGGGGCGCGAACGACCGTCTTTTATGCTTTGGAAAGTGTCGTCCAATCAGGAACTCCTCGAGGACGTCGTTCTTGATAAAAAGCGTGTATCTTTACGTCCGTATAAAGTAACGAGAAGCCGGTGGAGTCATGGAGCCGCGAACTCGTTTACGTCGCAAACTCGTTTGGGGACCGCCACCGATAAGGATTATATCGAATGAAGATTCATCCGCGTTACACGAAATCATATCGTGTTGAATAAAGTCAGCGCTCGATCGTACTAAGACACCGTTATGGTTGTTGTTTCTTAAGCTGTTATTTTTCTTCAATCTTTCAATAAGTTTAAAAAATGAGTCAAGTCTCATCTTATACATATAATAGATGTTTATTCAAAATTCTATAAAGCTGAATAAATTATTGATAGATATGAAGTAAAAATCTTGCATGTCAATTAATTCTTAGAGACAAAATAATATTAAAAATAAAATATATTATATTTTTTATCATTCTCATCGAGTTTATTTGGTCTCGTTTACGGTTGGTTTTGGAGTTGCGCGTATCAGAATCCGTGGAATTTATCATGAAACTTTCTCCCTTCGAAAAGAGGGAGAACACGCGATATCTCAAGCAATTCGGATGCGCCGTTCGCGGCATAGTCGAACGAATTTATCACCCGACGAGAGATCCGAGAAACGAGACTTCCCGTAATCCGCGTTAAAGAGAAAGAGGTATCCACGCGCATGAGGATGCGCATAGAGAGAAGAGGGAACGGGATGAAGGACTCTCGGGGATGAGGGAGGATGAGGGAGAAATTCGGACGCGGGCACGTAAAGCATTGACAAAGGGAAACGGCGATATTTACAGGGGACGCACCGTATACAAAGGCGGGACTCTTGTATATGGTAATGGTTTTGGGTTTACGAGAGATTATGTGCCTTTCCTCTCGCGCGTTGGTGAACGTTACGCGACATTTAATGGACGACGCGAACTTCGGACGGCTTCGACGCGAACGCAATAATACAAACATCGCGCGGATATCGTTCTGTAATATCGATTTTGTTATAAATTATTCTTGAATACGTCTTCGCCGTAGTATCTATCTCTTTGTCTAAAATTGAATTTTAGTCTGATAAACACAATTATATATTTTTATCAAACATATAGATTTGTTCAAATTTTATCAAATAAATTTAATTAAATGAAATATATAAGATGTTTATTAATAATATTGAATATCTAATATAGTATATAATATTAATATAATTACGCTAATTATATATATGATAATTATCCATAATGTGTTGTTGGAGAACAATTTTGATTAAGTAGGTAACACGTTGCAACGATTTCCAATAGCTCAGCGAATGTAAACGATAATTTATGTAACTGCGATTTGGTTTATGAATTTATCAAGACACTATCGATAGATTAATTGAGTAAGATTCAAAGTGACAGAAATCGCTAAATTATATAAGTTATCGTTTCGTAGTGATCTTCACGGATAATAATTATTTCTTTAATGATAGAGTGACAAATATATTTCGTCTGATGTTTTATCGTTTGATTTTTCAAAGCTCTGATTATAATTCGAATTGAGAACGTGAAATAAACGGTCGAATAATTAAAATCACAGGATCATCTCCACGATTCATTAATCGTTTAATAAATAATTAATTTGTATCTTAAAATGCTTGTATAATTTAATATTCCGCGTAAATATATATATATATATATACATATATATGCCATAATATGTAAAATATTTCGGCAACACATTATCAATAATATGCTTCGGGTGTGTTGTTATTCGTGCGCCGACACTCGAGCAGTAAAGTAGTGGTGCGAAACTGCTTTGTGTTTTGTCGAATTCTTTTTTTAAACGCGATCGCGACTAGTATCGAAATATATCGGTATGATTACTATATTTAACGATTATATTAAACAAGAAAAAATTAGATAAAAATACTTTTATCAATTCTTTTTACGTTCTACAAAAGTTTCTATTTAAAGAAAATAGTTATTTTATTATTTATCTGTTCATTATATTGTACGCATCGAATATAAATCTCAATACGTACAAAAACAATTTTTTGAAATATTAATTAAATATTTTGGGCGCTGCTACAATTTAAATTTTATTTGTATGTTACAGATCAACTTAAGCTGACCCTGAGCCTTTGTCGTTAAAAGTATCGCGCGTACAAGTGCGGGAGTGTCGTTATAAGTATCGCGCGTACAAGTGCGGGAGTGTCGTTATAAGTGTCACGCGTACAAGTGCGGGAGTGTCGTTAAAAGTATCGCGCGTGTTAATCAACTTTAACGACCCTGACAACCTGAGAGGAGGAGGAGGCCTAGGAGAGGCATCGGGTGCGGGCAGAGCAACTCTAGGGTAAATATTTCTTATTTTGTATATTGGAATTTTTATTCGAATTATTTAAATAAGAAAGAATTAGAAAAAAATATTTTTATTAACTTTTTTACAAGTTCTGTAAAAGTTTTAATTAAAGAAAAAGAGTTATTTCATTATTTTCTGCTCGTTACTGTATGTATCGAATATAAACCTTAATACGTACAATAACAATTTTTAAAAATATGAATTAAATATTTTAGGCGTTGTTACAATTTGAATTTTATTTATATATGTTATAGATCAACTTAAGCGATCCTGACAACCTGAAAAAAGGAGAAGGCTTATAGGAGAGGCATCAATGTAAGTAATATATTGAGCATTATTCGATAATTTTTTTAATATCCGTAGATTTATCGAAATAATGAAAACGGAAATTAGTGATTGTGTTATCATTGATTTTATCTTCATTGATTTAGGACACAAAATATGTGCTCTATATATTTATGAAATGTATATGTAATATGTATACTTATATATATGTATATGACGGAAGCAAAAACCGAGAAAATTTAAATGGCTCCAAAATAAAAATTATGCTTACAATCTTACTTTTAAAAAATATGAAGCCTGAGATCTTCTAGTATATTGCGATATATATCGAGTCTTCTTGTCATATACGTCACATCATTTATAAAGATTAGTAGAAACGTGTTTTTAATTCTTTCTAAAATCTATACCATAAACTATATTAGAAGAAAATTATGTGGAACATTTTATAAGATATAAAAAATATAGTTATGATCGCGTAGTATGACAGAGCATAATGTTTGCGCACAACAGCCCAATAATTATTACAAAATCACTGTAATTATTATATAACTAACTAATAGATTGTTGATCAATTTTGTTAAATTATGCTTATCGTATTATCTCACGAAGTTTTACTGAAAGAGTGATTAGGTTTCACCGCATAATTATTGATATGGAATATAGAAAATTGCTGCAAACTTATTTTACATACAACAATATGCGTGCTAAAAGCATAAAAATACTCATCAACATTTGAAGATTGCGTTCAACGAACACTCTATATCGTTGAATTTATGCCGCGATGCAACGTCGTGATCTTCTTCAACGGGTCACCTTTCAGATGGATCAAATGAAAACGAATTTCGAGTAACCCAACCAAGATCCTTCGAAGTGTCCACTTACTCCGATGTCCAAGTACCAGAGGAGCTGTTTTCCCGCTAGGGAAGTAAACTCAATAAGAGCGTAAATCCATGAGGATCCACCGCTGTCGCCAACAAGATCTGACCATTCGCCTCGAGAGAGTGTATATATCCATGGTCGTTTTTAAATAAATAAACGCACGCACGCACACACACACACACACACACACACAAGAGCGATAGGAGAACCTCTATCAAGAATATCTTATTTGTGGATCGAAAAGGGTGACGAGTTTACATCTCCATTTCTTTCTTTTGTCGCGTCGTTAGTCGTGATACCGTGACACGTGACGAACCGAGTCATTAATCCTGACGACGACGACTGGAGATCTTTTGTCCCCTTGGACGATATTCTCGTAAAAATAGCAGCCACGCTGGGGCATAACGCTTAGACTTTGGCGCAGCGTCAGAACGACCTGTCTGTAGAAAACGGTCGAATTTTTATACGGTTGGCATTGAAGAGCGCCGAAGCGGTCGAAACGCATTCCCTGGTTTTCTGGAGAGGCACCATAAGGGACAATAGTTCTTACGTATTTTTGGGGTATTTTTCCGTAGAATATAGAAGACGAGAAGCCGGTGATAAATCGTTAAGTGGGACTTGCATTCATAGGACTTTTTCTTGAGACAGACTCGACTTTATCTCCGCCACGCCGTCGTTGAACTTTGATAACGATTAAGGGTCAGACGGGATAATAGGAACTCGATAGTACCCTTTTTTTATATTAAACGTTCAATTATTTTTCCAGACGAGTGCGACCAATCAATCGTCTTCATCGCCCGACTCTTATTAATTTTATGTCCATTTAACTTGTCGATTGGTGTATGAGATATTAATGATATCTCAGAAAATTTTTTCTTGTTTTCTTACAAAAAATTGCTACACAAATATATGATAAATAATTTTAATTAAAATAATAAATAATCTTATTTTTGCAATGCTACATTATTAAATTAAAGAATTTGAAATAATAAAACGCATAGATTTATGGCATAGATTTTAGAAAGAATTGAAAACACGTTTCTACTAAGCTTTATAAATGAAATATATGACATATGTATATGGCGAGAAGATTCGATATACATTGTAATATACTAGAAGATCTTAGGCTTCATATTTTTTAATGAAATAAAGATTTGTTTAATGAACTAGAAAATTAAAGAAAGAATAAAAAAGCTACTTTTAATTTTCACAAGATAATAAATATGAGATATTGTGTCAACTTTATATATTTGTCCATATTTCAAATTTTAATTAATCATTATATTTTATATCAAGCAATTATTTAGTTTTATTATTAATTAATTATTGAGGATCGTTTATATTATACTTAAAAAAATATAAAATTTAATATAAAACTTTTATCGACGTCGAGTTAACTAGAAATATTAGAATTATTAACAAATGTGACGTCGTTAATATCTTTTCTTTTATTCATATTTATAAAATATTTACGCCCTTCTAAGACTCTTGAGACTGCAAAGTTTCTCAGGCACTTTCGGCCGAGACTAATTTTCACTTACTCTCACTTGAACGTATAATATTGATTCGTGCTGTGGAGAAAATCGACGTAGTTGCTGTCGTAATAGTAAGTAAATAATTAGCGAGCCCTCTCTTGAACACTACCTGAAGAAATTAATTGATAAGTTAGTTTCTGAAAATAAAGCAAGTGCTTTGTCTGCAAGAAACTGTGAAGTACGAGGCAGCAGAGGCGAAGAATTGCATCTCGATTAAATTGAATTAAAGAGACCGGAAGTTATTAGCAGTACCCTAGATATCGTGAGGTAGCTCCGCGATCTGGGTATCGATAATAAAGGTTCTTGCTCTAAAGAAAAATCGGAGAGGAGCTGAGAACGATACTGCCGAAAAGTTTGTTTCTGGAGTGGCTTATCTGATCTCGACCAGCGAGGAAGTCTGAAATGGGTCCGTAACGGAGTGACGTAAACTGCTTTCTCGAAAATCCTCGATCGCTCGACACCTGATTTCTTTCTTGTGATACCGTAGTCTGCGTATCGCGTTTCCGATCGTCCGTACTTTAAATCCTCGTATTTCCATGTGAACATCCTCGCCTGCTAGTACATAGATCTTTTGAAAAAGTAATCTGTGCAGCGCGCGTTTAAACGTTATCCATTCAATCTATTTTAACAACGTGACTGCAAAACTAACTGTGTGATTTGATTTTGCATCCGCCGAAAAATAATCAAAATAAAAAAGAAAAGTTAATATTAATTAATATTTGAAATTGTTTAAAGTTTATAAGAAAAAAAATATGTTTCTTCTCTCTCTCTTTCTTTCTCTCTTTTTTTCTTTCTGGCATCACGTACTCCATATTCGGGTATCGATACGATAACAATTCAGGCATTGCATTAATGTATTAATACAGATGATATTTTAATTTCTTATTCCGACTCTTATCGACCAACGAACCTGCTCGCGTTTGCATAATCGGGAAAATCCGGAAGACGCAATCGTCCGTAGACTGATCGACTTCGCGAAGACGATACCCCGAGGGCGCAATTTCCTGGGGTTTATGCCATTCCCGATCGACGCAGGTGCGCGAGCGTGTGCGCCGTATATTCATCCACGTGTAAAGATTACTTACGGATATTGGCACACAACGAATGGAAATTAACGACGGGCATTGCTATATTTTACGTGAGCAAAAGTTTAAAAATCAATGCAATTAATCCGGGAATGTAAAAAGTTACGCAAATATTTTTATATATTTACAGTTTGTAATTATATACTTTTAATCGCTTTAATCGGTTTTGCAATATAAAATTTTAAATCTATATTACATATTAAAATTACAAATTTAATTGCGATTTAAAAAAATTAATTATTTTTTTAATTTTAATTTTAATATATATTATATATAATGATTTCATAACTTGATAAAATAAAATTCTGTTTTCTATGAAACAATTGATAGGTTAAAGGTTAAAGCATATATAATCATTACTTCCTATATATAACTCTCTAAAATAAATTGTAAACGAGAAGGAATACGTAATTGCTGGTAATTATGGAGGTGTTATCCATTTAACTTCACTTACCCTTTCAAGATCATGTATAATCACTCTGCATCTACTAAATTGGAGCTTTGCAGATAGAATAGTCAATTTCTTTTCAAAATATCATGCATTATCTTTGATATATGATGTAACGTCTCTAAAAAAATATTCATTATTTGACTATTATTTATAATATTTGTTAATATAAATCTACATAGAGAATTAAAATTGTTGAAATATGATATTTGTGATAAACAATTATAAATTTAGTATCATATTTAATTATAGATATATTCTCTAAATTACAAGAAGATTTTAGAAGAGAGTTTATTACAGTTTAATAAGCAATATTAATGTAATTAGTATACAATATTTTTATACATTATATTTATACATTATATTTATAAGAAAAAGAATTATATTATATACAGCAATTTTTAATTTATGCCATTTCAATCTTCGAAACATGTCTCATTATAACTCTGAATTTAAGATCATCAGTTAAAGTTGATTGGTAGAAATATACATCAGTAGAAAAATCAATCGCAAGACCGACGGTATATTAAAGAAAACGAGTAGTCTTGTATTAGGAAACGCGCTAGCAGCTCCTCTAAAATGACTGCTTTAATTGGTTTGCATCTCCGGGGATGGTGACGATGGTGCAACGGCCCGATGTCACGATCAGCCCCTTTAACCCCCCTCTGGAACGTCCCCTTCGTATATGGTAACTACGGGTAGCAGCCGACCGCAATCTGCATTCCGCTACCTAATTGTCGTAACACGACGATGTATGTAGATATATGTATGTATACGTATAGCGCATACATCGAGAACCGTAGGACACCTTCTCGTATACACGAGATATATATGGGGTGTGTTCTGTATATGTGTGGGTGAACTGCGGCAAGTATTCCTCATAGAATACCAAATGGAGTTCTTTTTTTTCTTTTTTTTTTTAGAAAATGTTGATCGCGCGTCTATTGTGCGGCAGGTCGATATTTAAGCTCGAGGTTATAGACGGGTTAAAAAGTCGTGGTATTTATTACATGAATATCTAAAAAATATGCTACAGAATCTCATCAGCGAGAAATATCCTTAAAGTTTATGAATCTCGAAATTTAATATAGTAAATATTAATAAATATCCTAGAGATAATAGAACAAAAATTGATAATTAAAAGCGAAAATGAATAGTTTCGACGAATTTAATGTTCGTGAATATAGGAATTTTATAACATAGATTACGATATGTTTTTTTTTAATTAAAATTAATTCCAATGAAATTTAAGAGTTCAAAAGTAATAAAATTGCTCAGATAGAAAAATATAATATGTTTTAATATGATCGGCTCGTTATAACATACGATATAGCGTATATTTTCGGCCGCGAGTTTCCAGACTGGAATAATTCAGCCAGAAAACGTGATCGTGATTTCGCGGCCTGTTGCAACAAATGAATTTACTGATTGCCAGCAGGCAATTAACGAGGATTTCGTTAATTGCCCTTTTTATTGGTCGTTTGTGCGCCGTGAAAATGCGATTCGCCAGCCGGAAGTGCAAAGATGCATCACGCAAGTCGCGCGTAATTCGCGCTGGCGCGTGTTTCGACGCGCGCTGCAAACTGGCGCGGCGCCTCTAAATCGTCGAATCCGTCTCTAATACCGTAATGGATTCCAGCAAATTGATAGTTGCTGTACAAATAGCAATATACCCGCGGGTTCTGCGAAACGACGATGACCATCGGTCGAAGTGTCCGGATAGGCATGCGGAGAGTTAAAGGGGTTAAATTGATAGCGGCAAGGTGGCGGCGGCGCGGGGATAGTCTCCAATTCAGAGTGGCGATGTTCCACAATATGTACTGAGCCCCGCGCCCTCGTCGCTTGATTGTTGTTTGAACACTTTGGAAGCTCGCGTCCCTGCATCGCAGCCCGGTGCAGTTCGTGTAATGAACAGTGAGAGTCGGCATCGAAACACGCCAAAGTAGCACGCGCAGTTGTTTTACGCGAAACGGCGTCTTAACACTCCCTTTTCGTGATATGTGTAGATCGAGAGGCGTTCAAAGGACGTTATAAAAACTTTTATAGATATTATACACCGGTAATATCTACATCGACGCGAATCGTGACGTTAGAAGCGAGAAAATACACGCGAGCGATCGATCGCGACTCACTTCCACATAAATGACTTTTCGTCAGCGAAGTAGCTTCCGTCCAGGTTTATGAAATGTGTCACAGACTCTGCTATCAGTCGACATATCACATTGAAACATGGAAACTGTAATCTAGGCTTTCCTAGGATTTGCAACATTTTTTTCAGCTGCTACCATATTAAATCATTCACGTCTATGTGATTGATCGTAGAGTATGGCATTATTTTAAAAACAATTTTTATCAAACTAAAATTGCGTGTGAAAAAAAAATCAATTTGATATAGATAATCTCAATTTAGTATCAATATCAAGTTTTTCGACAATCAATAGTATACGAATTATATATTACTTTTATTATTACATTTTAAAATACATAGAATTATTGCACAACATTTTTTTTCAAGTAGATGATGAATAAGCTCTCACTCTGAACGCTCTCGAGATATTTCTAGCGTCAAGTACCACACAGCGTTCTAAATGTCCTCAGAAAATGATTAAACGCTGCGTTGTAAATCGTGGTAGTAATTTTTTATAGTCAACATGCACAGTCATAATTAATTCGAGATTTGCGGTCTCTAAGCACTACCAAGCAGAGTTTATGTTTTGTACAGTTGCCCGAGTTTCAACTAATTAGATTTTAAATGCCTGAACCGACTAATTGGTTACTTTGCCTGTTACTGCACGAACGAGAAGTAATCCCCTAGTGTTGCCTCCGCAACTTTATTAGTTTTCGTCACTATAACATTTATTAAGAGTTAGCTATAGAAATTACGTCTATTTTCTGGAAGTTTGTCGTCGCCGACACTTGACAAGAATATGCAATATACTTTGCCGGTTTGTTATCGTGAATAAAGTAATGATTATTATTTTTAATCGAGCAGTATGCAGGGTGTTGAAAAAAAGTAATAATAAACATGGGTCCGCAAATAAACCGTTTTTAAGATATTTTTATTTGTATTTCTTTATATATATATATTTATTTATTTTTATAATTCTTATTTTTTCCTTTAAATTTTTCCTTTTTTTAATTTATGCAAAAAAAATAACAGCTAATATTTTACCTTATCTTAAAGAAGATGCTCAAAATGATCTCCTTCCATGTCTATGCAATGTCTATGATATTGCAAATATCTCAAAAACGACTCATTTACGAACCCATGTTTATTAAGACTTTTCGACTTGTTTTTGAGCATACTAAATCCCTTAAAATATTTTACTCTTTTTTCCCACACCCTGTATATTATCATTATATATATTATATATGTATATTATTCGATTAAAAATAATAATCATTACTTTATTCATAATATATTATATATAATATAATATATATTGCTCGATTAAAAATAATAATAATTACTTTATTCATGATAACAAACGTTTTTTGTCTGTGACATAAAGAAATGTATCAATAATTATTTCTCTTTTATTAATATCTCATGCTTAAGAAAGCATGGCCTGTTTATTGTGTAATTTATCGGAAAAATGGAAAGAAAAAATTCGTTCTAGAAAAGAAGTCAGTCGACTTTTAAACAACCGTGACTGCCGTAGTACGCTATTAAATCGCTCCATTAGCCGACAAATGCATTGCGAAAGTTACAGTATACTTTTAAAACACTTCGAAGAATTCAACATTCTGTCGATAAAACACTCGAGGACTACGCGAGCGGCTACTTTCACATAACACTCGAAAACGTGATCGGTGCAAAACATTGATGGGTATTGCATGGCTTTCGAAAACTCAGCGAACTATCGACAATGAGGATCGGTATCCGGAGATACGGGAAGGATGGCGGATAATGAACCTATTCTTTGAGATTTTCGCACGTCGAACGTTCATGTTTCACGCGCAGGAAGGGTAAACGTATTGTGCTTAGATGAAAGCTGTATGGAAAAGGTCAAGGGATGCACGTTGCCGCAGGCGGCTAGGATGGTAGCGCTACATTGGCTTTTACGAGTCAAGTTACCATCATCGTAAAGCGCCGCTGTACAACTATTCCGCACTCTTCCACCATTTCATCCTCGAATTCTCTTTTACTCTCCCCTCCGCCCATAAAGTTCCTCTGCGATTTCCATCGTCGATGACGATTTCGCGTCCTCCGCTGGACATCGCGGACCGATCTGACCTTCTATCCCGATTGCACCCCTTTAAAGTGAATTCCAATACGTTGGAATGCGAATCAAAATGGCATGGGGACGAGCCGATCAGGCGGAGAGAGATTTGAATGTCTTGCGAGGGAATTGCGAGGGAATGGAAAGACGCTTGCAATTGTTGAGACTTTATTAGCCAATATCGTCCTCAGTTTCGCACTCTCATAACCCATTCTCTTTCGTATCTTGCGTATTTTTTCGTTTCGACGATGTCCAAGTATGTAATATCGGAGTTTTTTCTCGATATTTTCTACAGATATATTTTAATCTAGTTTTTTTTCCATCGATAATCCTTCTTTTATTGCGTTGTATTAAGTTTTTCATTGTCGATCTTCAATGTCACCGGTAAATAGCAAATAATACAAATTAAAGATAATTTGATTTTATTATTATTATCCGGTGTAAAGAGAATCTTTTGTAACATTTTTGCTTTGATATATATTTAATATAATGAATATAATTATGGAATTATATAAAGAGTAAGCATCGTTTTGTAGAAAAATGAAATATATGTTATCTATTAATTAATTAATTAACTAACCGTTTAATTATTTAGTTAATTAATGCCTTTGTGTAACCTGACCTAGAATAATATGTATAATCAATAATGTTTAGCATACATATCTTTAAAATTTTTATTTAGGAAAAGAATATCACAATCATAAAAGTCTTATATATGATAGGGGATTTTTTTTTTCATAAATCTTTATTTGCTTAACTTTTTTTTTATAGCCGCTCTTAATCTAGAAAGGCATGATTTATTATCGTGGTTTTGAAAATTTTAATTTCAAGATTTTGTTATACGATGGAAACGTTTATTCAAATTTATGTACGTCAGAGATACATAAATCATAAGATAAAATACATGTGAAATCAATGTTGCATTTATTTAGTAATGAAATACGGCATAAGAAATAATTCTTAGTTTTGATAAATGGCGATAAATAAACATATTCCGTGAGTCTATTGAACATACTTGCAATATTTCTCAACTGTGTTTGAATATCTTTATCGCCTCTTGTCCTTGACTCTGCACACGTAACGCTATCCCAGCATGCGGCTACAGACGGATTTAATATTTTGCGCCAGCATAAATCTTTCTCTCCACGCGAAATAGAGAGAAATCCCGAGAAAGAGATTGTGAGAAATCGAATAAATGTCTCATGTTTATTAAATGCACGTTGCACATTGTGATTGTAAACAAAACAGCTTTCTATATTGTTCCTGTATTACATTATTACTACGTTATAACGAATAAACAAACATTTAGACAGAAGACGCATGTGGAAAAGAATGGCAAACCAAATCAACGTCAGAATGAAATTAGCAGAACATATTAGAAATTACAAATAAAAGATGATGAAATTATAACTAGGTAAATTTTATTTTTATGATTAAATATTATGGATTATTATATATGATGTTAGATAAAAATGTTATAATACATTATATGTGATGAGTTTGATCATAATACTTCTTTAAATAAGCCGCTTTGCTATTGAAATGCAGCGTGGAGGATAAGTTTTTGGAAAGAAAAGTGCGAGTTCACGCTGAAAATGTATGGAAGAAACTTTAGTTTGGTTCCTTCGGGTCATATAAAACTTAAACCACGCCCTTGAGCCTTTCGCGAGATATAAATATTGCACGGAAAGGACGCGAAGTTTTGATTGTTCGAAAGTAGTGATTTTGAAACTCTCTCACGATACTATATTTTGAGATTCGAGGTATTTTACTTTGCCCGTAATACTTTTTGAAGAGCATTTTTTGGAAGTCGCTCGGTGTGCGCTATATATATATATGTTTCTACCGTAACAAAAGTTCCTTTATTTTTGTGCTTTTTGCTCATAAGTATTATAAAATTATTTATTCAGTAAATAAGCTCGATGTTGTATGTATGTGGCTCGCACTTACAAAATGTTTAAATACTAGCGCACATATTTATTTTGCTTGGCTCACTTTAAAATAGTTAACGAAATATATTATATGCATAATTTCGCGTTTTATTCTCACACACATTCTTTGTCAAAATTTATTTTATTTTCTCAGTACATTTTGTATATAATTTAATAAAAATTTGATCAGTCCCGTAGATAATCTCATGTCTCAGCTAAACCTTTTCTTCGTCAAATAGATATATAATAATTGACTATTTGACAAGCGATACGTTCTCTGTCACTTCTTTTTCTCTTCGCGATACGAAATCTTATAAACCCATCTCTTTTATTCCTACCTGTCGCCAGGATTGCAATATCGCGCGCCGTTGAAAAATCCAGCACGGCGAAGATCGAAAGTGTCGCCTTGAGCGAAACTTACTCTCCCGTTACGAGACTTAAGGTATCCAAAGTCCGCTCAAAGAGGGATGAGCTGCCGGGCTCAATCCTACCGAGTTTATCTGTCGGTATAAATCCCGGCACGTTAAGAGACACAGTAACTTCCGGTTCCAGGCTGGCGCTCCCGCAAAGCAATTTGGACCGGTCTACCATGCATAAGTGATCCAACGATCCGCGAGCAGTACACAAACTTGTCACTTATTCTGTAACTATGCTGTCAGGGACCTTGGGTGCGATTCCTCTTCGTGTTGCCGTGCACGCTTCCCTTCGACCCTCTTACCCTTACCGCGTCCTCTTTTCACCCCTCTTTCGTCCCCGAAGCGGGAGATGTATCGCGCAGTTACACTCCCGCCTCTAAATCCTTCCGAGTGAGCGGTGCAACCGTGAAGAACATACAGAACCAACTTTGCCCCCGTCCACGATACGGCGCGTTCGCTAAAGGGGATGAAAGCAGTATCTATATATGTGCAGTCGGCAGCCGACTCTGTCGGTGCAGCTTTCGAGATTTATTTATCGCGTTGCACGGGTAGAACTCGTGTCCCATTCGACTATTCCTTATGGACCGTCTCACGAGCTCCTTCCTCTCGGTAGAAGGAGGGAGGAAGGGAGGGATCGCGGAGATACGGGGGGTCTGTGACGAATTATCTTAATGATCGCTCTCGAACATCCGATCTTCGTTTAATCTCTGAAGCGTTATTTGATGATCGCACTAGGGCTGAAAGTGGCTGAGACACTCTCGTTTCGCGGTGAGCCGGATTAAAGGAATTGCTCCTTCGTTAGATTTCGAAGGATTAATCTAGGACGACGGTTTGAAACATCAATTTAGATCTCATCAATTGCTCTTGAGAATGTTGGTGAACATTTTTTAGTGAGATCAATGTGGCATTTAAAACAGATTTAGAAATTAATAGACTCTATGTTAGGCTATAAAAACTAATAGATGTTCACACGCACAAATAATTAAATTCAAATTTATTTTTACACTACAAAGTATTTTTAAGATTGCAAAACAAATATTGATATAAATAAGTAAAACAATTAATTGTTGTTGATTAGTTTTTTATATTTTTCTTGTAATACCTACACATAATATAATTTATAAAATATTTTTATAATCTTTTTTGATACTTTCTGTAGTCATTCATCGATTGTATAATATAATACAATTGCTTTCTAAATGTGTTTTTAAAATCCTCCTTCTAAATGTCCTTTTAAAATTGTTATTAAATGTGATATTTATAGTTTCGTCGAGTTTTCGATCGGTTTAGTCGATGAATACCGAAATCGATAGAGCATTTTTTTGATTTCCCAAGAAAACTGCTATAAATTACAAACGGCGTCTGTCTTGAGGCGCGAGAAGTGAGATATTTTTCCTTTTTCCCCAAAGCCTCCGAGGGAGAGATCGGAGAGTACAATACGTATGAGCCTGGTATAATACATCGAATCGGGACGAAATGCCTTTTCACAAGTTCTTTTGAGCTTTCAAAGCTCGGAACAATATCTGACTTGAGATTGGGGTCGCGGGAAGTCCCTTGGGTAAGAAGTGTTATCTACGTTTCCCCAAGCCCGAAACGAGACCCCCACCGACGACCATTCAGACTACCTTCAAACCCTTTTTGCAGACCAAGCACTTACTCTCTATTTTAATCACTACTCTTGATAGCTTCCTCGATTGGATCAGGGACCTCTCGATAAGAGGTGTGCACATACTATTAATTTTTACTTACGGTTTATATTATTACAAAAAGATTTTTTTTTCTTCAAATATAAATCTCCTAAATACAATTTTTATACTTTTATAATTGATATGATATTATTCCATTTTATATTTAAATATAATCTTTTTTTAGATCTTTTGAGAGAATATATTATTACATTTCCTCGTATTGATTATCACGGTGTATTATTGTTGTAAGTCAAGTCATTTACAATAACATATAACGACTATGATGTGGGATAAAGAATGGCCTTTAACTCGAAACTTAATTATAGTTACATACTTTAAACAATAGGCTTATTATACAGTTATACAACTGTTATATTTCTCTTCGGTGAGCATTCAGCGCGTAACAACATAGCAATGCACGCAGTTACAGTAAGACGTTTCTTAGTCTGTGGAACGCTGTGCTTATTGCTTCATTTATGCAGAAGTTAGGACAATGGCGCAAGTTGCGAATTGCCTTGGCTCTATTATACTACAATTCATTGTTTCGATATAAAAAAATACGTCAGATAAATATCGCGTGTTGAATAAATTATACGACACAAAAGTTGTTGCGTGTTAACGGCGCGTAAGATTTTTTTCGAACCATTTATCCATGAGATATTTAATTTCCCTTTATATAATAATATTTCAAAAAATTTTATACAAAGGAAAATATTATTTAAAAGGAACTATTATTGATAAGTGGCTGAGAGAAACAATTGTAGCTGGGTATTCATATTTTAGCTTTATGTTCTTCAATTATGAAAATTTAACGTTAATATAATATAACGCGAAAAAAAACAGCTAACATTTTTATATGATTTATGAAGACATTTTTAACTCCACCCGGCCATGTCGCATTTACGAGCAAGTTAAACGGCAATTAACAGGATTAAAAGTTTGTCATTTGCGCCAAGGCGCCAAGGGCGCAGCTATCCAAAGTGTTCTATAATGCAGCCTCGAGTTGTGAAAAGACCATATTCCCGGCTCGCCATTAAGCCCTCGATCGTTCGAGTGCTAATTATTCGCGTCGGTCTAATTATGCCAATTAAAATCTCCTACGATCGGGACCTCCCCCGTCGGGAATTTCATCTTACCGAATTTCTTCATTCGCCTTTCTCTTCTTTTTCCTTTTTTGCTTCGCGTCTACACGTTTTCCGGCTATTCAAGTGCATGGATCAGAAATAGATTTTATAAATTTACGAATGTAATTACATTCCATTCACGTTATCGTACCGCAATATTTCGGCTCATTTTGCAATTAGCACTAATAATGTATGTTCAGTAAATTTAGATAGAATTAATATACTTTATGTTCGGGAAATTGGATAAAGCTGCATTAATTATGAGTAATTATACATATATCGTCTATAAATAAGAAATATAACATTTCCCCCGAGGAATTTCGTAACGAGAGGTACTGCATTATAAATTCGGTAATCAGTTTCCCAACTCATTAAACCACACGAAATGGAATCGTATATGATCGAATCGAAACCGAATATCGACACGCTTTATAAAGCACAACGATTTGCAATACAATTTTGTACAAATGTTGTTTATATAATTTGTTTATTTCAAGACATATATATATTTCAAAAGAATATATTCAAAACAAATGGAAATAATTTTTAAATTTAAATGAATGTTAGCTCTTCTCAGTAACTAACTAATTACAGTCATTAAATAAGACAAATAGTGACGTTTTATTATCACATTCCCAGCATTCTATAGCATGTTTTATTCTGAAATTTTAATCTTGTTCCAACATCCTGAAGCCTTTGGTTCGCTCGTTCTCGTGGGATGTTGTCGGCACGTGACGAAAATACGTGTGTCCGAGTGAAATAGATAGAGGCCTTTTCGCGTCATTGCCGACGATGAGATTTGGTCCAATTTCCCAACTTAATCTCAAAGAGAGAAAAGAGAGAGAGAGAGAGAGAGAGAGAGAGAGAGAGAGAGAGAGAGAGAGAGAGAGAGAGAGAGAGAGAGAGAGTAGCATAGAACGGATGTACCGTTTATAGCACCGGTACCACGAGGAAACGGTTGACTAGGGTTCGCTAAAGGATACAAGACTGTGCACGGTACGGATTCGGTGATGTAGCAGTCTGAGATGTAGCCGCAAGCTATGCATGGAATGCTCTCGTAGACCGGCGGTTTGGAG
The DNA here is from genome assembly GCF_030444845.1 of Prenolepis imparis. NCBI lineage: Eukaryota > Metazoa > Arthropoda > Insecta > Hymenoptera > Formicidae > Prenolepis > Prenolepis imparis. The sequence continues at coordinate 16,162,999 of NW_028141166.1, read as the reverse complement.
TGCGAAAAGGGGTGGTTTGATCTGGGACAGTATCATCTTAATTAATTTGCTCAATCCAAAATCACCCTCTACTCCTTAAGAGCTTTGATACGACAACGAGTCGATCGCGTCGTACAAGTTTGTAATTCCTGGTTTGTCATTTATTATCATAATATTTATATAAAGCTACGATAAATTTTTTTCATATAATATTCATATAAAGCTACGATTTACAGTATAAATTACGTAAATCGCAGTGTTTGTGAAAAATAATATAATAATATACACATAATTTTGGTAAATATGCATAATAACGGACCCAGCCCCAATCACCTTGACCTTGACATATGTTGTCAAGGTCATAGGCCTGAGTAACCTCCAACAAATTTTAGCCGTCGCTTGTTGTTTAATAAAAAGTTATTAACAAAAAAAAGTTTACTAAATAAAACCAATATTTGTGACACCATATACATTGAATATACTGTACTGTGAATGTACTGTGGGTTGGGGGTTCAGGGGGAGGGGCGGAGCCCCTCCCCCGCTCACGCGTTTACTTTACTACATATAATAATAATTTTGCTAAAAGAATTAATTTTTTTCAGTTTCTGTTGCTACACAATTTACAAATATATGTATAATATTGCATTCATTAATCACCTTGCATAGTGTTCTATGTATTGAAAGTACACAGGAATTACACACATATTATTTATTGCAATAGATATTTTATTCATGCCAATTATTATATTTATCAAGTATCAAAAATTTAATTATTTTAGGTTTCTACAAAAAACATTAATATTTCATTAACTATAAGTATTCTACTCGATATTCTCAATATCTAATTTTTATTATATGTTTAGAGATGTTTGTGCTAATTGAAACGGGGGGAGAGAATTATGAAATGGATGGGTATGTTGCGAGAAAAAGTGGGAATTTATTAAAAAAAAAAAAGAATATATAGTGTTATCATATATTTATATGCAAAATATGAAAACACTATTTATTATAGCTTTATTTGTTAAACCGCATATTGTAAATCATGAATAATAAATGGGGTGAAATGTTTTCTTATTCTAATTTCAAATAAAATAATAGAAATACGTGTTCGAAAAAGCCGGAGAAAATAAGAATATCTAATGATTACATATACAGTTTATTTTTGGTATAAGATGCCAATAAATTAGACAATTAAAGATGTCCGTTATAAAGTCTGTTCAAATTTTTTTGGTACGAAAAAGCAAATCGAGCACTTGTTCTAACGATCGCTTTGTACGAAAATGGTCAGATCGTAGCAGTGGTCAAAGTCGATGTCTAGTCAGCCGCAGTCTCTTTCAAGTGGGGCTGATAGCCAGATTTCCAATAGTCACTGACCAGACGTTCGCTCGGACATGTTATATTTTTCTCCGGAATTGCCTGACCCTGACAATAAGAATTAATCGACGTCTCAGCACTTTCTTCGAATGTTCCTTTTTCACGTTGGTAGAAGAGCGACGGGATAGTAGTAGAGCCTCTCACCGCAGATAATTTCTGTTCGTCCCGGGAACCGTCATAAAGTTTCCTTCGGAGCGTGCCATAACATACAGAAAGTCATAAACTATCGATCGTGAGATAGAGTTTTGATTGCTACTGGAGAATTCTGCACATCTGTTCGTAAGAAAGAGACGCATTTTAGCGCGTTAGTATAACTGGACGTTATCCAGATATCTCGGTAGGGGCCGAAGAAACTTAATTATTGTTCTGGAAGCTTATAACTTTCGGTTATCCGTATAAAAATAGCGTTACCGTCTCATTCCATTACCATCCAGTTTTACGAGTAAATATTTGGCGTAGCGCGTATAAGAAAATTGATTAAATTAGTCATTTCTTTACGTTAATTTAATTTCTCAATAATAATTATCTATGTTAAACGATAATTACAAATATGCATTAGTGCAATTGTAACTTATAATAATAACAAATAATTTATTATAAATAAATTATTCTCTTTAAAAAGATAATTTTTCTACTATTAAACTCTTGCTAGAGAAATATTAATTTCAAATTTGTTAAAGAATTTATAATAGCTGAAAGAAAGTTCATGATATATATACAATGCAGAACTTGTTGCATTTTACCTATTTAAGAACACGAATCTGAACTATGGTTTTCAAATATTTATATTTTTTATTGTTAGCTTTGTACATTTCTTAATTTGACTATCAGATTTTGAGAATAAATTTCCAATCGTTGTTGATCATTAAAAATATTTTAACAATCAATTTTAATTATATATATGAAAGTGTAAGTATTCTTAGTAAAATGTAAATTGCTGAGCAATCAATTCGGATTTTTGTGAGGAAACGGACAAACGACACGTCGACGTAATAAAAGGTGAAGGCGTGGAAATATGACGATTAATAACCTTTAACATTATCAGAAGATATAATCCCTCGCTATGAGTAAAAAGGGAGACGGAGATAAATGGATATTGGTATATGTCGCGGTTATTGTTGGTGATCGTTTTTATCTTAGAGAACCACACACGATGATACGGGCGGCACCTGTTTTGTTTCCTGACATAATAATTTCAGAATTCAGATGTCAATCGTATTCTTTTTCACTCTGATTAATTTCTAACTATGTGCCAGCATTTAATATAGTCCATGTTACGCTTTAAATGACTGATAAAGAATAAAATATATAATTTATTTTTTTTTAGTTATACTCCATGTCATAGAAAGAAAAAAAAATGACAATTTTAAATAGAATTGAATAAATTCAAATAATATTAAAGTATTAGATTTATATTAAAGTATTACATAATTATAGAGTACATTATAATATTAAACAGCATATACAGTGTTAAAAAGCATACTGTATAATTAGTACACCGTTTATTCATGATTATTTTATTATCAGTTATCATTGTTGTTATTGTGTGCTATTTATTATATATATACAAATTACATTACGTTTTGTATATGTATTTTTTTATGAATCAATAATCTAAATTAATGCATTTCTAAACTTAAGTTTTTATTATGTTGAAGAAACATTTTTAAAATAATTAAAAATATATCTGCTATTTATTTTTATAAATAGTTTATAAAAAGATCACAAAAACAAATTTTATATATCAGTAAAATTTATATTTTTAATATATCGATTTTGTTATATTGACTTTTATATATATTAATACGATACATGCGCATACACAATGAAAAAGCCAAAAAATATATAAATCAAAAAATACCAATCGAAAGTAAAAATAATTGAACAGGCATACAATAGTATGGAGTGGCGAAATAAGTTTTCCGAAATAAAAGCCTGCAGCCTGGGCTATTTGATGCACTCGATGTAGTATATGAATCGTTTTCCATAAATATGGCTTTTATTTTTCCATGTGAACTATATTTTGGTATAAAAATAATATTCGTTATTATAAATAAAATCCTGTAACTTGTTATTGTCTTTCTCTCTATACACGTATATAATACGTATAAAATTGCTCTGTAAGGTTACAGTAATACTTTCGAATTTATCAGTTATATAAACTACTACAAATAACAACTACTGCGAAAAACGTTTTGATTTTATGTCTTGTGATTATAAGTAACAAGACGGAAAAATGTTTAATCTTATAAGTTATTTTTACAACTAAAAATTTATTACTCACACAGAAAAATAAAGATTATACTATTATACAGAAAAAAATAGCAAAATATATATAAGAGACAATTCTGTTTCCATTATAATCCTATTGTATGAAAGCATTTTACTCGCGGATAAAAACTTGAGCAGGATTAATTTATATCATTTATTTTATTGATTATTAAAATTTTGATTTTGAATTGATTTAAAATTGTAAGAAAGGTGTCTTAATTATAAGATTCTTCTCTGGTTTGCTGTTTGATCATGAGTTAAGGTCGCGTGGCGAGAAATGAAAGAAGACACGAAAGTTTTAAGAGTATTATGCAAGCGTCGTGTCAAAACCGAGCTCGAAAGTATCATAGTTATTGAAAATGCTAGCGCTGAGGCGTTTGCGTGTGGGCATGCATAGGTGTGTATGTGTATGGAAGATGAGACCTATTGAGTTAACTATCCTCGTTCCCAAGATCAGGGAGCAGCACGTTAGGAAGTTATAAGTCTTTAAACTTTAATTTTAACTTGAACTCGACGGCGCTAAAGTTGGTTTAGTTTTACCTTACTTATGCTTTTGCGGTCAGGACCTGGAGTCTTAAGAAGCTTCAAGACTCCACGATAAACCCCGAACGCTTTACATTATAAAACGATAAACTGGAGGGACTTTTGATACGCATTTTGTTTTTTGTCACTTGCAAAAATTGTACGATAATCTGTAGATTTTGCGATTTTACGTAGTATATTTATCGTAATCGCATACAGAGTTTGATTTTATGACAAACAATTTTAACGCTGCATTTGAAGTGAGAATGGAAACAAACATTTATTTTTATACAACACCGTTGTTGCCATGCGTTCAAATAATATTCCTGTACAACTGTTTGTATATAATATTATCTATTTATGTTTAAATTTGCCATAATGATTAGAAAGCAAATAACAAAATATTTAGAAATATTTCAAATTGTAGTCAAAATTAAAGTATTTGCAAATTATATTTTGATAATAAAAAGTGACTTACTATTTTTCATAGCTTGACTTTTAATGCATATATATGTACATTATTATCTCCATATAATTGTTTGAAATATTTGAAAATATTAAATATATATTTGTATCTATAAAATTCCACTTTAAAGTTTATTACATTTTTCTGAAATTTCATTTTACAGAACTGATCTGGTTGAAAATAAATACATGCTATTTCGAGAATTTCAATTCAATTGTGCTCGTAATTACACTCGCATAAATGCATGATGTATGATATATTAGCTTTTATTTTGCATGATATATTTTTGCAAAGTAAGCATACTTCACATACTAAATACGCCATTTGAATATCTCGAATGTAAATTTTAGTGGCGGTGGCATAACGCGTGAGAAAAGTGGCTATTATAATTTACTGGAGATAAAAAAAAATGGGGTTTCATATGACAAGCGTATGCTGCGTATTCGCGAAAGAAACGGGAGGATGCCGCTTTCTTCCGTTTTGAACATTGTACAGGAAAGACGTGATCCAAAACGATCGTGCTCTTTTTATTTTCTCGTACGCAAGCATATATATCTGTTCCCTGCCATGGTATGAGGCCGATTGAATCCTGCATTTGTTTCGTGCAATTCGAAAATTCGCCTACCGCGAAATAAACGGAAGTTCCGGTGGCGTGCGCGTCGTTTCTTTTTTTTTTTGCGTTTCTTTTTTTCCGCAAAATCGAGTTTTCCAGTCATTCGCGCATCAGTCAACGTCGGTTGCCGTTTTTGCAAATCGTGGCGCCGCGATATCGAATAGGTAATTTCCGAAATCTCAGCTGCCCGTCGGATGATCTATTGCCGGCGCATCGACCATTCGATACGGCTAACGCATTAGACCGTTCTATGCATTCGACATCACTGAGATCAATAGACACTTCTGACACGTTACATCGCGATGTGTAACAAACGGAGGTGAATCAGGAGTGTACGTTACCATCCACGGTGAGCACTGTGTTGCGCGCATTATATCATATATAAGCATAATTGACATATCACGTCACGAGTGAGCCATTACGTCGATACAAATGTCACAATCGAAACTGTTCGCTTCATAAATGCTCAATAACAAGTATGACAAAAGATATTCCTGGCGAGATAACTGGGATATGCAAGTGATTTTGTAGTCGGTTTTGCAGATATTTATTTATTAATTTATTTTTCTTTGAAAATTTTCTACGTACAATCATTAATGTTGCTTTGGATATATATTTTATCGAAATTATACGAAGCTGAGAACTCTATATATTTTTATTTTGCCTAAATAAATTTCTCTGGTGCGCAACGATATATTTAAATGTATTGCATCTATCAATTTTAGGCTTGTTTATTTTATACAATCTAATAAACATCTTCTTTTTTGTTTGAAGAGCAATTTAACGAAAAGAGAGAGTTTCTCTACTTTATATTTACTTGTAATATCTCCTCAAATGCATCAGCTACATTTTTCAGTTGCCTAAAAGATTTAAAGACACTCATACAGTAAAAGATTATCACGAAATGTTCGCAAAGCTTGTTTCGTACTAATTTGCAGTGGAATATAAGTAGGATTAACGGACAATGGCAATCGCATTACATTTTTGTTCTTTTTTAAAAGAAATCCCCCATTTTCCCACGTGATTCGCACCTCAAACTCCGGGCGACTTAGCTTTTCCTCCGCCACTGCTGCCACCCTCCTTCTCGGGGGTGGACGTCGCGGCACGGAGGAGGGTGATTTTGGTTTACCCCTCGCTCGTAGCGACGCTAGCGCCGCGTCGGAGGCTCCAGTTCGACCTCAGCATCACTCGTGGTGGTTTCGCGCGCGCATCCGCCGCTAAGGTGAGATCACTTTTCGAGGGAAAAAATCGAGATTATGTTTTATTCTTGACGAAATTTATCAATTTCATCCCTGTGGTCGCGATAGATTGTTCGACCGGCGCGATTAAAAATCTCGTACGGTGATCGTCGTAGAACGTCGATCTGTCAAAGTTCTCGAAGAGAATTATGAAAGTGCGTCTTAATGAGAAGAAAAAGTTACACACGTGGAAATAAATCATGGGCGATCAATGGGCGAGTGAACGATCAATCGCGGACATGTCGATCGCTGAGAGATCCTGCGCTCTCAACAAATAATCTGCGTGTGTAAATAATCAGAAAATAAATTCTTCCTCGAACTCGCTTTGCATTCAGTCTATTAACTCGAAACAGGGGAACGTTATTTAGCGCTATTTGTCGAGCAATTTGTTTCGTTGAATTTGAGTGCTATCAGAAACGGAATGTATTCGCGGGAATGCGGGGATTTTCTGCGGAATCACAGGTGATCTGGTCCACGTATACCAGAGAGGGAACGCTTGGATTGTCGATAACTGCTAGTTCATACTGCATTTCTTCCAGTGAAAAGGAAGAAAAATTGCGCAATTTGCGGAGAAATTGTGAAGAATTTTACGTAAAATTTGTTTCACGTGGAGAACTGTTGTCTAAAACGTGCTCGAGATGCTCGAATGATTTAAAATAAATCCTGGGATTCTGCGGCAGTGAGATGATACTTGCAGTGAATGTGTCATAAAACGCGTTCAGTGAAATCCGGATTAAAGCGTTGCGAGTCTCTTGTTTGTGTATATAAAAAAAATAGTCACACGGAGTATGACGAGCGAAACATTGTAGTGTCATTGGTATTTAAAAAATTTCATCAAAACTCGAGTGAGAATATATATTTGACATATCTGAAGTAATCGAGTGGTATTCCGCGTTTTGAATGTGATAAAACTTATGTGATTTTGGGAACGAATACGTTTTGAATGGCTCACTGAAATCGAGAGGATCTTGAATATAAAATCGAATCTTGTATTGAAACTGTCACAAGCTATGTTTAATATAATATTCAACGAAAATATTTCTACGACAGTGCGTAAATATGTCAGCAGAAATTTACATTAAAGCTTCGGCTTCGGGCTCTCTTTAATAGCCCTGAGCTTAATACGAGCACAAACCTTTTGATTCTCAGCGGCACTTGAATGCGGAGATTCATCAGTAAATTTATTTGAAAAAAGTAGCTCACTGTCATAACTCTATATAAATTAACATTTTTGTTTTTTTTCATAGTCGCTTGTCGATCAAATTGTCGACAAAATTAAATTACAATTTTATGAAAGAAGCAAAACGCGTTGCAAATATATAAATTGTGCAGTTCCTCTCATAAGATTTCTATAATTAAAGGGAGAAAGAAGCGTCTAAATACATAATAAATTTTGTATAAGAAATGATAAAATTCGCGCAACAGTGGCAAACCTAACATCAGAGAAATCACGTACATAATCAGATGAAATTCGAACCATATTAATGTCAATATTTAAATGATCATTGAGTTAACTCCTGTTATAAGTTATAAACGCCTCAGAGTAACAATTCAATCTATTTCCAAAAAAATGAAACTTCTCAGACACCGCCACATTATTCCGCGTGTGAATTCTTGAGTATCTTTCGTCGCCAGAGCAGGCATAATTCGTGCCACGCAAAGTCATAGGAAAGTGCGGTGAAGCAAAAGGAATCGTTCGACGTCGCCGAGATGCTAATAATTCGCGAGAAGAAAAAAAAGAAAATAATTTTCCTCGAATGACGCGTAATATATCGTGAATGAACGCGTGTCTCGTGAATGACTGGGCATAAAATTCGTGGAAAGCCCCTTGTGACGTGTTGAAAACTTCATTTAAATCATTTTTAATTATTGCAAGTATTTTCTCGAAACCATTGAAGTGTTAAAAAGAAATTTCGAGAACAACACCGTTATTTGTCGCAAATGTATGATGATATCCTTGTAGAAAAACACACATGAACTGTAATAACACGTTTGCAGCAATAGTAATTCGTCGTGCTCTGCTCCTTTACGTGACCAGACGAGGCGTGCTCTTGAAAACGATTACGCGAAGTGCCGGCGGAAAGTACTTGTACGGATAAAGCTCCGACTGACCATTTGATCGGCCCTCCACTGTGCACAACCGTAATTTTCGAGTGGTTAAAGTGTTGTGTGAAACGCGAAAATATTAACAATAATAGTGTTGATGCTCTTATCTCGCTGGAATGCCGTTCAGAGACATGAAATTTCCCCATAAAGTGCATTCGTGATTCCTTGTTGTTTGAAATATTCCTTCGAACTTTTATCGCGTGTTTTATCAACGTAATTATCCGCTTCTTGAGAGATCGGAGATACGTCGAGATAAAATTACGGGGCGTGCTGTACTTAAATCAGCATTATACGAGTGCGAAACGTATATGATATATGAGAAACGTCACGGAGCAATTAGGCGAAGAATATCGCAAATTTAGCAAAATTGAAATAGAAATTGCATGTAATTAGTGTTGAAATACGATTCGAGAGAAAAAAACGAGTCATCTTAAAGACGGAATTGCGCGCTACGTATCTTAAAATAAAATGCGTGTATCGAATGAAAAAATATGATTGATAATAAACTTCACTTTTTTTCGCGGTCGATAGTCGTCGAGATAAAATCATAATATACGATATCCGCGACTAACTGTGACAATATTGACGTTGCTCTCTCTTTTCGTCATCGCAGATTACACGTCTTTCGGCGTTCGCGAAAAGCTGCGGCGGAAAAGTGTTGACGGTGCGTTCTATTAATTTCCCATCTCGGAGCACAAAGTTCTCCGCGAGTTGAGATCGAAATTGGATCAACGCGACAGCTGCGCGTCGTAATAGAAGGATCGTACGCGACATCGCGGAGGAAAATAAAATATGCATGAGGACAAAAGTGCCCGTCGCTATACGCTCGGAAGCGCAGCGAGATTCCTTTAATAAATCGCTATCGTCCTCGCGAAACGTCATATCATGTGTCCCCATGCGAAGAACTGTTAAACATTCTCGAGTGTATCTCGAGGGTTGTTGCGATTCGAGATCGTAACCGCCGTCTCGAGGATCGATTGCTCTCGTGAGATCTAAGAGTGTCGAGCGAAAGCTGTGCCGGAAGTGGTTGGATATTTCGTAGCGAGTGCTTCTCAAAAGAGTTTGTCTCCTTTTGGTTGCGTTCTCATTCACCGAATTCACTTGATTTTGTGCCATTGTCTTTCCACTCGGTGTTTTACGTGAAAGGCGATTTCCTAGACCGTGTGTACTTCAAAGAGAAGAGGAGACGGACTTGCTTGGGCGTAAGTTTCACATTTATATTAGTTTAATAGTGATTAGCTTTGTAAGAAGCCGTATAGAGAAAGGAAGCTGTCTTAAACTAAATAAAATACTAAATATTTCTAAGTAAAGCATAGTTAAAATTTAAGTTTTACTTTTTTTAAAATATACATTACATATATAAGATTCATATATAAGAACCTAACAATCTTAAAAAAAAAAAAAGAAAACAACTTGTTATAAAAATGTTGTATTAATTGGTATACAATATGTGCAATACTTATTTTATAGATAATTCTCGCGATTCTTCTAATTTTAAACTGAAATTTAAGAAGAAACTTGTAATATTAAATCACGAACTAAACTAACTATGCCGAAGTTGTAATGAGCATACATGTACATGATATTAACATAAAATTAGGTACGTAAGTATCCTCGAGTACGTACACTAATAAAGAGAGAGTTTTGGGATCATATTATATTACCTCTTTAAGGGAATATTATACTTTTCCGAATAATTACGATTTCTGCGAAGATTGCATAGATACTTAAATATTAATAAATTACAAAACACATATATTATCAATCAATATTTTAATATTTTAAGAATTAGTGGGAGTGGTATTTTCAGAGATAAAAGAGATCTCGAAATATTATTTTTTTTAAATAGTTTGTAATAAATTTAATATTTTTTTTTATTTATTACGAGATTTTTTTAGAGATAATATATATATATATATATATATATATATATATATATATATATTGCTCATTTGCACGAACAAAATATTTTATGAATATTTTCTGTATTTGCATTATTTGAAATACTTAAATACGTATTTATAAAGATTATAATAAAGTTGTCGATTTCTTTTATAATTGAGATTTATCTCGTTTTCAAATGATTTATTGGACCTGCATTGTTAGAACGCGATAATTAAAAGAGCTGTCGTAGTTTTCTGGGCGAGCAGTTAGTTCTCATTTATAAATGAGGTTATAATGAATCGCGGGCGCAAACTCAATTTCTTCGAAGTCCCTAATGGATTTGTCACAAAAGAATGTTGGCTCCGAGAATGGGAAGAGTTTGGGGATCTCTTAATCTGCCTTTACTGCTCTCTCATTACCTAGAACTCCTGGAGTGAAGGCTCATTGAAATAAACGTGAGGGCTAAATTAAACGGATGAAAATCCTATATTGCCTATTTACGTCGTAAATTTTTTTAGAGAGAGCCTTTACTTGGTCCAGTTACGTATATACGAATATATCAAATTACCGCAAATACGGTGAATAGCAGAATGTTCTATTAATTTATTACGGTAAATGATAATATTTAAGCAAAGAAAAATAATTATTATTATATTAAAAGTTGTACAGCTTTTTTATTCTTTTTTCATTATTCATTTAAATCTTATAATAAAATCATTATTTTGAGAAGAAACTTTGAGAATCTATATTGATTTATCCATAATGTCTGTTTTTACGCTATATATACATGACCTACTAAATTTGTTCATCCAAAATCTCTGCTATTTTAAATCATAGAAAAAAATTGAAGATATAGGGTTTTACGGTTTTAAGTTGTGTGATGACAATAGTTTTGTTGTAGATAGAGACATGAAAGAAATGTACAGTTCAACTTTACTTTTTTAAATGGAATGACAATTTTTTGTAGAATTCTATAGAGCGGCAAATTCTAGAGAAAAAAGTCTATTATTATTTAAAATAACAAATATATTTTACATCGGTAAAGTTATTGAGTTTGTATAAACAATGATTTGATGGTTATAAAAATGTTTAAATAAAATTTCGAAAGTTGAATAAGTTTTCGCACGTTTGAAAAATAAAACACTATAGTAGAGTTCAATTAAATCTAAAAGTTTATTAATCTGTAATTAATAATTAAAATATTTCCTATTGCAAACTTTATATGACTAAGACATTTCTATAGAAATATGTTATACATCGGCATAAAAAACATAGATCTAAATTGTTAATTCATAATCATTATCAATTATGCGAGGATATTAGTAGTATCGATTTTACTAAGCATACTTTCTATTCTCCCTTCATATGCAAGAATATCGATGCGATATTTTTTGCAGTTTTCGTGGTCGGGCAAATTGCGATGAAATTTCCAACTCTTCGCGGTTGGCGTATATGTGTATTGCCGCTGCGGGCAATCGCGGTCATAGAAAAAAGAACACGTTCCATTTTTCATAATAATAGCGCTAAAAATAATCTCCGCTGCATTAAATTACAGTAACTTTAATGCATCACCGCCAGCTTCGCGATAGGGCACACCTTGTTTTTTAAAAAATCAGTTTTTTCAATGGCCGAAATATATTTACTTATATGTAATTTATTATTATTTGACAATATATTCATAATTATTCTAGCCGCATCTTTATCTATATAGCTTTATCTTTAGCTATTGCTTGATAATATATTAATATCGCTTTATCATGGAGTATTTTGTACGTGTTCGTTCCTTTTTGATTTACATATAGATTAATTGCATTTTTATTTCGTAAAAATATTCCGTGATGCATATACAGTTTCCACGTAAGAAAAATATTACAAAGCATAAATTGTGAGAAACTTTCTTGTGTAGTTTTAAATGATACAAGTTGAAAGTATTGAAGGTTCGATTTTGCGAGATAGCGGAAAAGATTTGACTGAACGGAAGGTGCAAGCAGTGGAAGAAAACGGAGGACAGGGATTCGAATAATGGGCGAATCTTGCGCAAAACTGAAATGATTGATGGAAGCGCGGGCGGAGGTTGGGTGCCCCGGGAACGGAAATGCCCCGGAAACAAAAGGAGGGGGAGGAAATAGTTAAGCTTACGGACTAGGTCGGCACCTAGAATGCTCGAATGCAGTTAACTCGAATGCTCCCGATAATAATGATACTATAGAGAGTCATCAACCGACAGGCTCGTTTAATGAGTTTTCCAACCCTTTCTCGAGAACTGACATTTGTCATCGTTCGACTTTGACGAAGTAATTTCTATTTGCTTCCTTCATTGTTCTACAAATAAAAGTTAAGCTTGGTTGGAATTAGAACCGTCAACGATTTTTAATGGGAAAAATAGCGTGTTAAGCAAAATTAATTTAACATTTGGTTTAAACTACAAAAAAAATGGTTGACCCTTTGAGTTTATATTTTAATTCTTTTATTTGTTTTAATCATTTTGAAATTGCTGGCGAATCTCCGGTTATTTGCAAGCTGCAAGAGCAAAATTAACTATTGATTTGGAGTGTATACATATATTGGTGACATGTACCTATGCATATATTGATGGTATAGCATTAATAAGATTTCATAAAACAGATTAGTTTATTATTATATCAAAGTTAAACATTTTTTAAATAAAAAATAATGGCATTGTGTAAAAAAGCCAGGGAAAAAATTTGTTTAGAATTTCAAAAAGAAATTGAGATGTAGAGAATATCTCTTAATAATCTCTCATGTTTCATTCGCATTGATAAAAACTTCAATTTCTGTCGTAATAAGATAAATATAAAAGAGGAATAAAAATATTTGCATAGTATTTTTTTAATTTGTGTGTATATGTGTATAAAAGATATATTTAAAAGAGAAACATAATATAGAAATAAGTAGAAAAATGTGTAAGCTTGTGTTCTTTATAACATCTATCAGATGTGATTGATTTTATTGTTCATATTTTTATAGAATATAGAAATATTATATTTTTATATATTTATATGGCCATTTAAAGCTTATACGCACGAGTACATTTAGAACGTGCGAAATTTTCGTAAAAGAATAGCCCTCGAAACTTTCCCATGTTCTAGAAGCCGAGCTTTAAAAACTTTTTCGAAAGCTACTTTGGCGCCACGGCATATTTTTTCGTTCGATTTAAGCCGAAGGATTTTACTATTCTCTCACACCTCGGATTTTACGATCAGTGTTCCCATATCGCAATTGCATTGGATAAACTTATCTATTCTACCAACGTATTCTCCCCCCTTCCCCTTAAACAGTGATTTAGTGGACCAATAATATCGGTGTCGCAATAATTTTCTCGGTGTGACAAATATGTACTAAAATGTATCCGCGGCAATTTGTATCAATAACCATATTTCATTATATACGTATCACGGCGCTGCCGGTCTTGGTGCGATTTCGATTCCATATTGGTGCAGTAACGTTACCTAATCACACTCGCATCTCGCTCGTGGACTGATACGAACGTACACCAATCTTCCGCAAGAAACAGGGTTTATGCGCAAATAGAGCTCGTACGAAGAAAAATAGCATTTTATAAGCAAGAAGATTCTGATAAATTTTTAACATCACGAAAGATGCACTATCATAAAAAGAGAGTGAGAGTGAAAAAGAGAGAAAGAAAGAGAGAGAGAGAGATAATAATGCAAAAAATATATATAGAGAGTTGACGATGTAAAAAATGTTTTTACACAAGTAATAAAAAAATTGGAAATGTTGGAGAAAGAGAGAGAGAGAGAGAGAGAGAGAGAGAGAGAGAGAGAGAGAGAGAGAGAGAAATACGTTATCTGCTAAATTTATTTCGCGTTTTGCAATGTTTATGCTGATTTAAAACGAAAGATTACAGAAATTCTCATATTTTACAAGCTTTTCATATTTTTCCTTATCAAGAGAAAACAGCAATTCATATACATACATTTCATATTTTGTTTCTTATTTTTCAATTAAAGCGCGACGCATCGGATGCATATGAAAATCCGGGGGCTTCAGCCAAGTTCTTACTTTCCCTCATCACTGTAAAATTACGATAACGTCTACGGAATATGTAATCGGCCTTTCGTTCAATATTCATCGAAGCGGCGCCATCGTCGGGTCAAAGTAATCACTCATAGCTTTGCGCGGGCATAACGATTCTATACTGAAGGCCGATTAGTGCATTTGTCATGCAGTCGGGGTATCTGGGGTCGTGCATACCCCCATTAGTGACGTACGGGCCTCAAGCCAGACAATGCCTCTATGCGAAGACGGCGAATCTGAATTCTACTAAAGTGAACGCTGGCTGATCAATGGAAATGCTATATTTCGGGGAAACGGTTCGTCATCCTGTGAAACTCTGCGCGTGACATTGGTCCTTCCACTTCGAAGAAGATTAATGTACGATTCATATGAGTGATATACTATTACGTTCGCAACAAGCTACATATATCTCTTGAGAGATGCGCGAGATTACGCAAATTTATATCACTACTTCATATCTAATAAAAGTCACGTTAATAAAATCGAAATTTTCAACATTGCGTCATTTTTCTCCGCTAATATTTATTTTATTAGCTTTTGCGTTAATTAAAGGCAACAATTCATTTTCTGCGTGAATAAAAAATACAATATTCTAGTTTCAAAACATTTCAATGCTTATTTTAATAATGTTGTGTAATTAAGTAATAATATAAATTTGCTGTAATCTGAGAGAAAAATATCTCGTTGTTCATAATAATAACATTAGTAAATTATACTATATGATATTTAATTAAAAATAATAAAAAATAATAAAAAAATAAAAAATAATAAAAAATAATAAAAAATAATAAAAAATAATAAAAAATATATTATTATGCGAATAAAAATTGAATATAACGAAAAATATTTGCTGCAGGTAGATTAAAATAAGCGAAAAATATGAAAGTCTTGCAAAGAAATGAGATCACAAACATTTATAATAAATAATAAATTGTATAATATCGTGCCATTTTCAAAATATACACGCTTTATTTTCGTAATTATTAACATTATCTCTAAAATAAAAAAAAAAATTTCGACACAACTCGCGTGCACCTTATAATTTTAATAATAGGTTGATTAAACGTCATGATTTTGAAGAAATTGAGAAATATCACATAATAGAAAAAATGGAGTACATATCCGTGCAAAAATGTATGTTTGAAAAAAAAAAGAAAAAAAAAACTTTGAATATTTGCCTATACACATTTCAGAGTCTTCTCTGGAATATAGTAGATGGATCATACGGGATGAATCTTGCGTGCGAGAGAGTCGGTTTTAACCAGGATTTATTCACGTATACCTCGTTAAAGATGTACAAACACGTACTCCGCGGCATTCATTAAAATAACAGATACTTGGTGTCGTATGGATAAATGTCTGTATAACCAAGTCTGCGTGTCCGGCGCTATTCATTTTAAACGAGTCCGAGATGATAATTCGTGTTGACTATCATGCTCGATGCTTCGTACAAACACACTGACTTTAATTGAGTACCGCAGACACTTTGAATGATATGCAGCGGGATGTATAATAATAAAGTGCGCGTATCTCCCCCGAGGGAGATATTGCTGTAAGAAAGTAGAGTGGAAAGATATGTTAACGCTTTGAGATGTGAAATGAACCGAGATGATATGGGCGTGTCCTTTTTGCTGAAGAAAAGACTTGCTCTAGGTCAGATCCGATCGATTTATACGTTTTTAAAGTATTCTTTCGTCGACAGAGATTGCGCGTGCTCGTATAATTATTACAAATAGCAGCTGAGTTCGACAAAATAAATATTTTATTTTTATATTATATTTTATTCTTCTATCAATCTAGATTAGTTAGTATTAACATATATATTGCGAATATATAAAGGGAATATTTTTCGTCTCGAAGCTTTCATTGTTATTGTCGCGCATATATATACGATCGTTCGCGAAGAAAGTGATGCGAACAATTCTTTCTTAATGGTACGATACCCTGTTACTAGCATTATTTTATGTGAACGTGACACGGGCGAGAGTAGATAGACTGACAGCTCATTGTCCGGTCAACAACACTTTACAACTGCGCGCGTAATCATACAGGATGGTAGACAAGCAACTGACAACAGATGGATGGATACGCGTGGACGAAACGACGCATCGTTGCACGTGCTATAGCAGTGTTGATTTTCAACTCGTGCATTGCGGAATCAGTGTGTTTGTCCGACCACAAGCATGGATGTACGTATCGTCAAGTAGTATCCTTGCGTACACTTATCCCAGATGGATTTCACATCCGTATAAAACAAGAAGGCGAACAAGGGGTGGGTGATATAATTTTGCAGTAATATAATAATAAAATAATACGTTAATTACAATTGCCAGATACGGTATTAACTTTACGATATGAATGACCGTGACCGTGATTCGTTTTTTTGTTTCGAACTTGATATATTAAAACGCGATTTTTCATAAATTTTAGTAGGCATTATTACGTTTAGAATTGTTAAACTCAAGATAGAATCCCCCAAGCTATGCGAACATTTAAAGTGTTTTGATTAATTTTTTCGTTTAATATAAGAAATAAAAAAGAAAATAAATATTGAAAAATGCAATTGAAAGATGCAAGCGTGCAAAAATTATTGCTGATGTTTGAAAAACAGTATTTATTCATAAATGTAACTTTATTTTTTTTTAAATTAAATATAAGGTTTTCCTAATGTAAAATAAATCGGAGATATAAAAAATATATTATAAAAATCTGTAGTTAATTTGATTAAACATAAAGTATACACATACATATACATATGTATATTTCTTGTTCGAGTGGAAGATAAAGCATAATTAGATACGAAATACAATGGAGCGTTTATTTGATTCTGTATAATAAAAATAGTGAATGTAATAGCTATAATCTTCAACACACATTATGTAGAGAAACATAATAATAGGTGCATGTTTTTATTGGATTCTGTTGTGTGTTATATAACGTGAAGAGTTTCGAGAGAGAATAATTCAAGTATTTATTTATATTTTAAGATAACATATATGTTCCATGTCATTATTTTCTTAAATGGAGATACATCAATATTTTGAAATAAATAGCATTTTAGCGATTATCAGAGAAGAGAAGGAAGAGTGAAAAGAAAATATTACGAATGTAAAATGTAGAATATTTGCTCCTTTATCTCCACACATTATTTTGAAGAATAGTAATGTTATGGCAAGAAAGTTTCGATATCTATTGGATATTTATGCGCAGTAACTCGATTTCCATCAAGATAGAAAAGTTCGTAAAAAAGCAAGTAAATCGCGCGAGAGCAGTACGATCATCGATATATAAGATTAAGTATCTTTTTCCGAATTACATAATACATAATTCTTGTGCAACGCGTTGCAACGATCGTCGCACATTACGTAATTCTTCCTTCCGCGTGTCGTTTCGCGAATAATGCCGCGAACGGATCTCCATCATTTTCATTTAACGACGCCCTAATGAGCGCTCGTATTCAAATAATGAGAGAATGCTATCGGGTAGCGTGAATTTTTTTGCGCTTGCATCATCGAGGAACAATCCGTCGCGCAATCCGACATATATCTCGGCGAATTCTTCATCGTATTCACCGTCATTTAACGCGCCCCTGCACCAAAATGCGTGACGCTAACTGGAGTCTGGAGATGCGGGCGACTTTACGAGCGAAACACGCCGTCCGGGGCACCCTTCCTCCGACGTGCTCTTGATTCTTTTATTCGGTCCGCCCGACAGTGAGTCCCGCAGCCGTTTACTGCCGCGTTTTAACGTCATATAGGTGACGCGAGAGGTTCCAGGATGTCTGGCGCGCCGGGGGTTTAAGGGAGAAGGATTTTGTCTCCCGATCTTCCGCTCCTCCGCGCGCCAGTTTTGATGCTACCACCGGTCGCTTGTGCTGTCGCGGGGTGGTACCGAGAACCTGTCCCGTTACCCTCTTGATTTTCGCTATGCAAACGTAATACGGGGGGTGGTTACGCATAGAATATTTTACAAAAATACACGTTGCGAAGGATTCCGCGGCATTCCTTATTCACGGCTATCTGAATTGCATGGTATAGCGTTGTGCACACATATACGTACCACGTCGACCGCAATTCCACCGCGATTGTGCCATCGTGGTTCGGAGTGCGTTATGTTCGCATGGTTCGTTTGCGACGGGTGGGTGTCAGCGCGACTGAAAAAGGTGACTGGCGGTGATTTCGCGCGGATTAAACAGAGTGGAAAGTGAATATTGTTTAGAACGAGGGACCCCGACGCGTTAAATTGTCGGTTGTCGTCGAACGTGCGTTTTTTATGCCTTTAACGCACAACGATCACACGTGTGTTGAATGAAGACCGAGCCAGCTTTGTCCAGTATTGATTAAATTTTCTGCTAATTTATATTTTTTCAATTTTTCTTCAATTTAATATATATATAGTTTTATATATATATATATATATATATATATATATATATATGAATATATAGTAACATAAACAGAATTGCATAAAAATTATTGGTAATTTTTTACTCTATCTTAGCCCACAATCTCTGTTCTAAGTTAGTCTGATCTTAATCTAAAACAATCTGACTCTAATCTGGTTAGTGTTAGAGATGGCTTATCTCCGAACCTTAATCTAAATTGCAAAGTAAAACTTCACAGAATGAACAGTCTAGAACAAGTTTCCTGTTTGCAGTGTCATTTCTGTAATATTTATTTTTAATTAAAATTTAGAAATATCTTTGGATATTTTATAAAAATCTTGCCGCAATATAATTATTAAATAATTATTGAATAATTATTTTTGTGAATTTCTTTCGTTTCAATCTCGTATATCCACTTTTAGAAAGTTAGAAAGAAAACGAGATTGAGAATAAAGTTCACTTTAGACACTTGGATGTGTCCGAAAATATTAAATTTAAAGTTCGATTTGTAAGGAGAGAGCAGTGAATCTACTTTCCTCGGTTATCTGACACTTTCGTATACACTACTACTCACCATCGATCAAGTAACTTGTAAATGAAGATCGATAAGTATAACCCATACGAAACAAAAGAAGTTTTTCTTTAAAACACTGATAAAGTTTCCGAACTTTCGGTACCACCAGAAACTTTTTCTTGACATAAACCGATAACATAGTACTTGGCAAAAGCTGGACCGACCTGTCTGTCGTTGGCACGGTTAAACGTTGCCCAGAACTTTCGGGCACTCAAAATTAAATAAACTAGAACACAAAGATTGTGTTAAATGCTGCCTGAGATTCAGTTTATGTATTGCGTTATGAATTCCATGCATGAATGCCAAAAGTTAGAATCGTTACATCCCACAGTATGGCTTTAGATACTTTGCCAAATCTCGGAAATCTTATAATATATGTTAGAGAGCACAGGAGAAGTAATAAATGCAATTTTAATAATATAAAGAGGCAGAGAAAGACAAGAGAGAGTTTAAGAAATGAAAAATTATTTAAATAAACGTATATGTAATTATATAGGTACGTTTATATAAGTTTTATGAGATCAATGCTATATAATGTGATTGAAAAGCAATCATTATTTATGCATTATCATAATGCACAATATGGTGATATCTTAATAAAAAAAGAAAATTCTTCATCTATAACGTTGAAATGTTTTCGCTTTTGCGAGGTAAGCAGGGAAAAAATGCAAATTTCTCTGTTCAGAGGCGCTCTCCTTTCTAGTAAAACGAAAGTACTTTACCGCATAATTTTTTGCCCATCTTACTGATTTATAGTCTCGGGACGATTTTATTGCTCGACGATCTTCCTCCAGACCGGTACATACATAAATGAAGCCCGGTTATATCCATTACTCACAAACCTTTCATCACCAATCGACTTTCATATTCTTTAATCTTGCAATCAAAATAATAATAATCGAAGAATTATACATATATTACAAAAGGATACATTTATCTACTAGATATGATTTTGCATTAGAGATATATTTATTTCGGGCAAATCTTCTTCTATAATTAAATAAAAAAACAAGAATTTTACAGCTATATTATTTTATATATCTTGAATGTGTCTTACCTTTCTTTCATTTAGTGTTTAATAATTTATTGGATCTCCGAACAGTCCTTTAGAAATAGATCTCTCGTATTCTCTCCAGTTTAGTTCATATTCTAGAACAATGGCAAACACAATCAACACAATTTGGAGCTAATATATACCAAAAAGATCTTTGATATGCGAGCGGGGTTTCGTCACTCGATGGCGAGTGAATGGTAGCGCTCGAGGTGATTCCATGCACTCCCTCTATTTATTGCAGATGTATGCGCTTTCCTACGACAGTACTACGGCACACACACACACACACACACATACATAAACCTTTACGTGCACATACATACATAGACACACATACAATGGCAATGCGATAAATCGTCGACACGCGTTCGCGTCGGCCGTGTGTGAAACTCTGCTCGGATTGCTCGGCGAGTAGATCCGTCACGAATGCAAGCGCCCACGGCGATGCACACGAAGTGCATCGCGCGCGGTGCCGGTTGCACTCGTATTTTACAAAGTTCACCGGTGCTTCGTCTACGTCATTTTTTCCTCGGGGTTTCGGCGCGCCGGAAGAGTGGGAAATCGTCTCTCTGTGGAATGAGTTCCTGATACGGCCGAGCGGTCGGTGGATTTAGACGATCTTTAAGGGCGAGAGAGGAAGGATGAGGGAAGGAAGGGAAGACGAAAGGGAAGATTTGGCTGTGGTTATTTATCGACTTCTTACTATACGAAGTATATATGGCGCGGCATATGTGTGGCCATTAAAGGTTCAATTTTCATATTAAAGTAATGAAATTTGAATGCAATATCTCGTCCAAGTGATAAATCATTCCGCTAATGGAGGATATCGCGTGAATAATCGATCAGCGAATTAATTGCGAATATATAACTTCACGGCGCGTTAATACGCATTTTTAGCGAATTAATACTCGATTTCGTGTGAAGGATTTGATCATGCATGCAAGTGCCTATATTGGATATGTGACGTTACTTATCGATATTCCCGTAAATTGAAGAATAACGCGTTATAAAATTCCCATAATTTTTTTGAGATATTATATATATAATAAAGCTGCCAAGCGCATTGCACTGAAAAATCTCTAAATCAAAATTATTATTCAAAAATATGGCATTTAGAAATATGGCTAGTTATACATCAGAATATCAGCATATATGCGTTCAAAGCGTTTAATTGTCAAGTTTATTGAACAGCATCACTATATACTCCTACACTGCAGTCACTCGGTTCGTTTTCTAACACACACCCGATATGCGAGACCGCATCTCCTAGCGCATTGATTCACGCTCGAAGTCGCACTACTCGACTTCTGTCGTTTTAAGCCGGGTCGGGCTGATGTTAACTGAACTGAGAGAAACAAGATCGCTACTTATCTGCAATCTATCCATTCTGTGGATCAGCTCGTGCGAATCCGAAAGTCGATGGTAGTTGGCGGTTCGTGTGCCGGTTCGGGGTTGCCGGGATATACAATTGCTCGATCTCCCACCGTCAGTGAGGATAGAAAGATCCATCCAGCCACCCCAGCCGCGAGTTTCTGCCTCCATCCTCTTAACAGCGACCATCAATGTGCCTCAGTCGCTTTTGTATGGCCCATTCCACAAGTTCGTTGTTATCTTAGCGATGATAAGCCCCGCAGGAGAACAGATGACGACGAGTATTTTTTTTTTCGCTCGAGCAAATCTATTTTAAATTCTCTTCCTATCCTCGTTCCGCGCATTCCATAAACGACGCGAAGGTATTTCTCTCGCCCCATGCTTCGTAGCATATTAATTTCCGATAAATCTTAGCGCGCTCGCGTTTCACACCCGCTTTCGCATTTACCGCCCCGTCACATCCTTATTACGCTCCCGCAGCGACACACACAGCGATCGAATTGCGGTATCAGAATCTCATTTCGCGATGAGACGACGCTATCGTTGTTTCACTATTTTTCCCCCCTTGCGGTGGTATCATGGGGAAAAAAAAGGAGACGACGGTGTTTCAACTTGGTGCGAAACATTGTAATGAAGTCGATTTAGCTCGGGTGGATTGCATGAATGAACAAATGCATGATTAACAATATGATTATCTAATATCTTTGTCTGTAAGAATGATTAGAGAAAGATATTTCTAAAAATATATGAAATATAGCATCTACTCTAAAAAATGCACTTATTCAAAGTTTATTGCGTCTTTTTAATGATAAATTAATTGAATTTCGACATGCGCTATGCGTTATTTCGTATAGATAAGAATCTATCATTGAGAAATCGAAAATTTGATGGGGTTATCAGAATTAATATACAATACAATATATAATTAACTTCAATTAAATATAAAAGTATAATTACCAAAAAACACGAAAAAATAAAATAAAATAATTTAAATGACATTATTTTATTATTAGTTATTATAATTAATTACTATAATAGAGACTTAAATTGTGTTGCAAATATATATATTAAAATAATTCTTATATTACATATTATATATAAATAAATATTAATTATATATGCAGTTATATTTTCAACTCTCTAAAGTAATGTATATATACATATAAGATGAATGGAGATAAATGGATTATCTATTAAGATCTTATTACGCTTTAATCCATCTTTATTCGTTTCTTTTAATTATAATAGTAAACCTTTTGTCCTTATTCTTTATATTAAGCACAACTGTCAGTTATAGGTAATAAAAGAAATTATTATTTTATGTATTTCAGATTTTGATGAAATAGCCCCTCACAATGACCAGGATGAAGTTTTTTCGTGTCGTTCTGGCGCTCTTAGGGGGCACGCATGTCCTGTGTGCACAACCGTCGGCGTCTCCAACTGTGAAAACTGGTGAGTAACTTTCTAGACAATGTAGTTGATTATTATTGCGCTGCCGACATTCATTCATCATAATTTAGAGATATTTCCCGTTGACGCGGGAATATTATTAGCTTTTTATCACGTACTGGTTCAATGAATATGCCTATTTACACCTTCATTAGCGGTGATTTTTTTAACGAGATATCTATGCGGGAACAAAGTATTATTGCAATGGAAATGACGTCGTTACAAAACTAACCACACATGGTACTGTATCGGAAATTAAATCTTTTTCACCGAGTTGTGGTATATAACATTGGTACATTTTCTCGTTATTTTACGTGATTATTAATGGATTCAACTCGTGCAATGTTACGCCCCTGGTCTTTATCAATTAAAGTTATTGCATTCAACATCCATGAAATTAATAAACAATTTAACAGGCTGTAACAATATTCTCGATATTTTCAAGGTTTTTCATGATGTAAATAACAAATGTGAAACAACAACAATCTGCATATTAAATACACGTTGAACTATTCTGTTATATTGCAAAACTGGCTTTTTACAATTTATAATAATGTATGCATTAAGATATAGAAAATGTTCGTAATAAACTTATAAAAAAAGAAACATATAATATAAAAGATATAATTCAAACTGTTATTTACAAATAATATTTGAACTTATGATTGCGTCTAAAAAATAACGCACAAATAATACAGAAACTCAAACAATTTTAGTCCTATTCTTATGAAAATTTTAAAGTATTTTTTTCATCAGTTTTGTATGATTTTCAATAATTATCGTAGAAAAGAACAATTAGGCAAACAAAAATATATAGGTAGCATAATTATATTCCAGTAAATAATACTTATTTCGATCTCTCGCAACTATAAAATCGGGAAATGAAATAGCGGTAATGAAATATTCGCTACGGCAGCGAATAGACGAATCAGACGGCGAGTGAATGAATCTGTTCAAAAGAGGGACGAGTAATGCGTATGCATCGTTCCGAAAGATGGGATGTCCATCTCGTTGCCGCGATTTTTCTCATTTTGACACGTTAGATTACTTTTTCGATCGATATGGCACAATGGAGAGGGAGGGATGGAGGGAGAGAGAGAGAAAATTACAATGTTCATGAGAAATAAAGTAAATAATTAAAATACTTTGCAATGTGTATGTGTCGGTATCTGTTACAAATATAATCAAACTCTCTTTCCTCTCTCCCCCTATTTTAATTTCAGCTACATCTGTTTCAATTAGATCCGCTTAACTAAATGCAATTAATGGAGAAAATGAGAGTATTGGAATATATTTTATAAGAGTATAATTAGAGTATATATTATATTATATATATATAATATATATATTAAAATATATTAGGTGAAATTATTAGTTAATATTTTTTTTTTAATTTAAACCACGATACTGTAGGTAGGTTTTTCATACATTAAATCTATTATTATGCTGTTTCAATTATATATCCTATATAATAATAATAACGCTCGAAAGCAGCTTTTCTCCCATTTCGACCTGGACAGCTTTCCCAATTATTTTCAATTTATTGCTTTAATTATTCGGTACAATTTACGCAAAACGCTATACATAATTGTATGCAATTAATCAGCATTTCGAAATGCGAGATGATATAGATGATTTAACTTTTCATTAAATTTTACATGTTCATAAAACTAAGCTAAGAGCGATCAATTCACAGATAACTCACAGAATTTAATTCGACTATCGAATCCGCAATACAATGCTCTCGTATTTTTCCAGATAGTCTGGGAAACGAGAATCGGTGTGCTTTTAAGCGTAATTCTCATTCATTACTTATGAAACCATTAACTTCGCATTGAAAACGGTGCATGTGCGTCTATGCGTTATTACGTTTCGTTTAAAACCACTTTTTTATCTCGAGGATTTTTATATAGCTGTGTTACACAACATTGTTCAATGTTGTATTCTTTAACCACATATCAATGTGTGCTCTGGTTGATAAGCGGGGCATTTGTGTTCCTTGATTTCTATCATGTATGCTTCAATTTGCGCTCGCAAACTGTGCGTAATCCGATTGATTCATTATACCGTGCGAATCTCTCTCTCTCTGCGCACTTTATTTTCCCGAGCGACGTGTCTCTATTGGTCTCAACATGAATGACTTTGCTGTAGAGTTTTTTTTCCATACTGAGGATTTAATGAAACGATCGATTCTCATTTGCCGTCTCCCAGCAGAGCAATTTTCAGAGAAGAAATTGGCCCAGATTTCGCCTGAACTGTTTAGCGTAACTTTGTAACCATCGAACGAAGATCCTAACATTATCCTGCTAATATTACAACATTCTAGAATTTATGCTTATATTGATTACTTTGAATAATGATGCTAATAAATTTAGTGACTAAAAACGTTATTATAAAGACTAGAACGATTGCAATAAAGAAATAAAAATCAGAAATGAAAATTTATGAGATCATAGATTTTGCAAATTGCATTATTCGTGTAATAGCAGAATGAATGTTTTATAGGAAAATATGGAGAAAAAAAAAATTATTTAAAATTAAACATATTGCAATTTCGAACAATGAAAGAGTTTACAGTTACAAAAAAAAATATTTGTAGGAAATTTTTAGAAATAAATTATTATTTTCAATTTTTTATTAATGTGAAGTATTTAAGTAAAAAATGATAGTAATATCGGAACAAAAGTACAAATATCGATTCATTTCGTATATATGACATAACTTTAGTCGAAATCGTTAAGCCCCTGTTCAGGAGACTTATTATGGAGAAGTTTCGAACACATTAGGTCTGTCTTAATGACGCCTTGGTATATAAGTTTGTCACAATATGCATAAATTTCGCGTCATTATGAGACTATTTGCGATAATTACGTTGCGTCGCGACCAACATGACTTAAAAGGTCTCTCAGAGTAATTAATTATTACCGCGGTGAAGGGTGAGGAAGGTGATAAATACAGTGTCTGTAGTTCACTAACCAGGCACACAAACGCTAAGGCCCTAGATATTGTTCTTGGAGAAATTGAAGGTATCCTCATCGTGATGAGGATCGGTAGATCACACGCGCTACGTTGCTGGATTTTCAGAGATGTAGCAACATCCGTCACACGCCGCCGGCGCATCGGTGTCCTGTTTTGCAATGTAGAAGTTTTTCCGATCCAGTAACATTTGGTGATATACCAGCCTTCCTAGACTATTAATTAAAACAGCGAGTCGCCGCTGTCGATTGACGTAGTTAGTCGATACTATCGAATTTTTTTATGGCTTCTCTGTTATCGCTTGGGCACACGATATTTTCTCAATATTTTTTCCGCAGAATATCAATGTGACATTTGCTGAACTCGCGACGATAGATATAGCCCAGTGTTTTAATATGTCAATTTCAGAAAGTCAGTTTGATGTTTAAACGGATGATATAAATAATTTGATAGATAATTGTGTTAATGATAATATAAATTTTAACAATAAAAATTTAAAAATTATTTTTATCGTTTATATTAATCATCATTTACATCTCGTGTGATATATTAAATAATCGATGACGAGTCGGCATATTTCGCGAGTGTATCTTTCTCTCGTCGATTCGCCGCGCATTCTTACTTTTTTCGAGATTATACGTGATAACGTACATATACATACAATGCAGGTCGGTTCAGTCTGACCTCGATATCCATTGCAGCGGGGTGCACAACATACAATCTACGGCCGACACCTCCACCAATCTCGAGACGCGATAAAAACTAAGATTGCTATGCAATGTAATCAGCGGCGTACCCGGTGTTCTTTCAGATTAAAAAACACAGTCCGGTATTACCGGCCGAAACTATTGTTTTGCCAAGAGCAAACTTCGCGACCGAGATTGTGCCCTCGGCTGCAAAAACGTGCAGCGACGTTTGAAGATCGAGATCGACTGAGAAAAATCCATAGTTCTCGACTTTCTGCCGCGTGCACTTCAACCGTATCTTCACGCTTGCATGCGCGTATGCGCACCACGTATTCTTTTGAGTATCAAAAATTCGATGTATGTCGGAAACGGAAGCTTCTCCTGCTTTTTTTTATATTCGCGCCTTTTGTCACGACAAAAGATCTTAAATAAAATTGAGAGAGTGAAATCAGATAAATTTATTATACCTGATATGTGAAAATTTATATAAATTTACATAAATTTATATATTTGTGTTTAGTATTTATCAGGATTATGTTTAGTATTTTGAGCAGAACTACACTCGTCAACAAAATTAACGCCCCGTGGAGTGCGTCAAAGTACACAATTTTTTAGAGACAAAACACGTTCTTACTTTTGAAGCAGTGGCGTACGGGGGAGGAGGATAAATTAAAAATCTGACGAATGGTTTTTAAAGTAGAGACTTCAAGCTTGATAGTGAAAAAAAATTTTTTCAAATACGATCATTTTTAGCGGAGTTATGCTTATTTGAAATTATGCGAAATTTTGACTTAAAATACATATGCGTTAATTTTGTTGACGAGTGTATATATGTATATAGTATATATAATTGGAATGTAAATCTCAATATTTGTCAATGCAGTCTCTTTCATTGAAAAGTCCACAAAATAGTACGTATGTATATATCCATGATTGTGAATACATAATTTACCAAAATATTTCCTTGATTTTGCCTCAGGTGTTTGTGGTTTGCGTTTGAACAGTGAAATTATAAATAGCTCAATGCAAGCTCAACAACTATTGCGCAGTATTCGGTCAAGATTGAATAATATTAAAATAAAAAGACCATATACAAACGAACAATATTTATAAATGGTATGAACAAAATCTATACAGCTTGTTTGCGTAATTCCAAACCAGACTGAAAAACGTCTGCAGAATTAAATATATTATTTTTTAAAACTTTATTATGGTACTTTTTAAGTATCGACGTTTTATCTTACTTTCAACTATTTTAATAAAAAATTTTTTATCTAAATATTTTTATGTATGTAGATATAAATATGAAATTAATTATACTTAATTATTTTTAAAAAATCAAAAAGAATTTCAATGAATATAAGTAGAAGTCAAGTAGAGCATCTTGGCATCTCTGTATTCGGGAATATAATCTGTTCAAATCTACATCCACTAGATGTTATAAATTTTTGTAGTTACATTTGTGACTTTTTCTATTTGTAAAAATTTTACTTTTATAAAGTTTTAATGCTGCGTATGTGTATATTTTCAAATGTTATAAAATATTCATTATAAATGTTTTACTTTTCACAGAGATCGATATTACATTTTTACTTTTGTAAAACTATTATTAGCTTTATTAGATAATTATCTCGTTGTTTAATGTAAAAGTATTATACATTTAAACACACACACAAAAACAACATAAAACGTGTTGCACAGAAAAGTTCATTTATTATGCATCGTAATCGGCGATGCATTCGAAGGTAATTGATATCAAAATATGAAACAAGCAGTAAATGTATGCAAAAATCGGAATATATGTATACGACCGTGTAAATATGTGCGGCTCGTAACATTGTATGATTTAAAAACAATGGAATTATTATAATTCCGAAAGTACGTAATAATTTGGTAGAGCAATTCCGGATTTTATTTGCGCCGCTTATGATCCTTATATATGATATCTCGGGTAAGCATACATAGGCATTGCATATGAAAATTAAAGACAGTGTACATATATAAAAGAAGTTATATAACATGCTAAAAACTTATTAGTTTAATAAATTGGTTCTATAAAACAGATAAAGTAAAAAAACTTGCTAATCTAAAAATACGTAGTTTGTGTAAGTCGATTTACATATTTTATGCATATTAAATAATGCTATTATAAAGAAGTAATTGCATCTTTTAATATCCTTTAATATTTGATATCGATATAATGAGAGATATTTTCATATTTTTCTTTTATATATAAAATTAAATAAAAATAAATTTTTTTATATTTCTTTTAATAATATTTTTTCATTCGGAAATTTTATAATTTAAATTTTTTCTTCATTATGATTAAATTACGTATTACGTTTATTTTATATTTTCAATATTTTCCGAAATTTTACTTAATAAGTTTTCTATTTAATTGCACTGTATTAAATTTTCAATATAATTACACTATGTCTTGTTGCAAACTTCATATGGCAGACTATAGATTATTAATGGTTATTTTATTCATACCATTTCTCGCTTAGAGATTCCTTTAGTTCTATGGCGCATTTTATATTCGAATTGTCTAGGACAGACGTTCGCCATTAATCATCGTGCCGTACGAACTATCGGGACTTCGATTTAAACCGGTGATAGAGGCGCGATCGCATTTCCTATCCACGCTGGTTCCAAATCGAGGAAGCTGAGCCGGTTTAACGAGGGATTGCTCTTACGAAGCATGTTAGATGTAATCTGTAACGGCATTATAGCGATTTAGGCAAAGTGGACTTAGTAAACTCTGAGAGAACTTTGATCTCGTATATTTTATATTTTGCATTTATTATATTATCATGTCAGCTCTTGCTGCCCAAAACCAACCTGCCAAGATTTTTGCTCAAAGCGGCCCTGAAATTATCTTAAATGTAAGTGATACGAAGATAACGCGGATACAAATTAGAACGAGGAGCGGTTCATTATAGGAATTTAATGAGAATTCTGTGTACGCGGGTACAATTAGGCGAGAAAGTTTGATGAAGCGGAATGTAGGGAAAAGGCAGAATCAACTCAATGGCCAGATCGAGAGGTTGGGCAGGCAGGCTACAGGCTAATGCATAAACAATGCGCCGTTTATCCGCGTTGGGGATGCAACCCCAATGAATAATAAACTACCCTACGTGGATAGATAGAACCCGGTCTGCTACGGAGAACAGTGAATGTGGATGGAGGATTATCGACGAGAAAGTACAACCGTCGTCCGTGCACGGTGGGTCAGGCGAGGTGTGAATATTATTGCCTCCGAGATTCTTTAGCGCAGGGATTTAAGGCCAAATAAGTTGTGATGACACATATACGAATAGTACGACAAATGTCTTATTAATTCAGTTCAATAAAGATTTAGGATCTCCTTCTTCAGTTTGTTCCTTAAACAGCTAAACAGATGTTTTGGCGTAATATTTAAAAAATTATTTGTTTAAAACTGTTAATGTGACGATATAGGGAGGGAAGAATAATTAATAATGATTAGTTATTTTTTATAATTGCAGTTTTGTCTTAATCTTATTTTAACAAATTTGGTACACAAATTTAGGTATATAAATATAAGAGAGAGAGAGATAAATAAGATAACTTTTTATTCGTATATGACATTAAGTTAAATGGGAAAAAAAGACTAATATATTTTTATTAGTCTATAGTAACACTAATTTAATTTACAATAGTTAATGATAAAATATATACATACATGCGCGCGTCAATTAAAATTACGTTTGGCAAATTTTGTATGTAATAAACATAAAAATTAAATATTTAACTTAATCTCTTTTAGAATCCGAAATCAATGTTAAATTGAAATCTGATCCACAATTGTGCGCGCGTTTCTTTCATCCATGACTAGTCTTACGAAAAATTGATATGTCGAACGAATTCAAAGATAAACTTATTCAGATTCTCCGTTCTCTCAAATCTCGATATCGGTTTATCTGTATTTATTTATGCGACAGATGGATCTACGATAACCTAGATTTGTATCCGTCTCGGCATAATACACTTCATCCATTGTCACGTCTCTCGTCTCTCGTCTCTCACTAAGAGATCGGTCATAATATATATATACATATAGTACTCTTTGAGTTACGTAACGTTACAGATAATTCCGAGTGAAATATCGAGTGTAACGCTCTGCTGCAAGCGTTTTGCGCGTTAGTTTATTTTGTTCTTTCATTTAATGTTCCGGATGCATTATTATTTCTATTCGCGCGGTATATTCTTGATCCAACTCTAAATGCGCGCTTCAAAAGAAATAATTCAGCATTGCGAATAAACGCCGCCGCGAGGCATTCCGGGAAAAGCCTCTCATTTCCCGCGTCTTACGGAAGGAACGCTATTTGTGAACTTGTATGGAACTTTAATCCCACGAAATTGCTTCGTATCTATGTCAGCGAGAAGTTTAATATCATAATTGAGTATGCCGGCGGAGCGAAGGGGGAGGGAGGGCAATAGTGCGCAATGAAAGAAGTTCCATCGAAGGTGACTTCTTCAAGTAACTTGCTCGCGCTCACATTGAAATGTTATAAATTCTTAAATGATTGAATTTAACTAGACATTCATTAGGATAAGATTACGGTTTATCTTTGTCTTGTCTCTTTCTCTTGTCTTCTCCCTCTCTTTCTCTCTCTTCCTCTTTCTCTCTCGGCAAAGAATAATGGCAAATGCACGAATTCCTCTTTCGCAGAGACAATTTATCTCGTGAGCCAGAAGAATATATACGATAAATGTAAATTCTGCCTACTCTACCCAGTACACTTCTCGTTAATCTTGGGAATATCTTTTACAATATTGTGTAATCTTGGCGTATCTTTTATCTGGGTTCTCTTAGGATTTCTCTAACAAATTTCATTAACGCAACGAAGGCCACAGGTATCACAATTTTAGATGAAAAGCACTAGCTCAGCAAAACCGGTCGTTTACAAATTAGAGCAAAGCAAGTTCCCTTAGTTGATATTTCTTCTGGGCTGTCTATTATCACACATGAGCGCGCGCATGTTGTAAACGATGGTTGACCAGAATTATTCAGAGAGTAAGCGAGTTTTCACACGACAAAGTGATAATCACCTGTTTCGCATAACTTTATTCCTCTCTCATTCTCTTTCTCTCCTATTTCTACTTTTTGGTCCCTCTCTGACGATAGTACTCTCAACTTAATCGCAACTGTACTGATGGAGTGTGCATTACGTGTGCATCCGATGCACGTACACTAGCTATACCCTGGCGGTTGCGACGAAAACGCCAACGGTAAACGAGATAGCGAAGTGCAAAGTGAAATTAAGTGTATATATGATTTCGCTGTCTCTGTATTTATAACACTCGCTCGTTTCGCTCGATGAGAATTAAAATTTTCGTATATATAAAATTATCATATATTATTTTACGAATTAATGCGTGCAGCGAATTTATTATAATTCGCGGAAGAAAACATTTTTGTCAAATTTTTCCGCATAAGAATATTATACGTATATCAGATATAGGAAATATTCATGTTGTTCTTTGTTACGAGCTAGAAATGATACGCGCGCAATGAATAATTGCGAGAAATAAAGAGGATTGGAAATGGTCGGGAATTAGGCCGCACAAGAGAGCGCGGATGGAGTCGAGCGCGCTGTGATCAGGAGTAGAGAGAAATTAATGATTTCGCGGGCGGATGTGCGCGCGTACAAGGGAGGAAAAGAGAAAGAGAGAGAGAGATAGAGAGAGACGGGAAATGGAAGGTTTTCCTTTAACGCGATAAAATGTGATCTCCGCTTTATCAAGTTAAGGTAATCCACTTATTTTCAACCGGTAGCGAGGGAGAGGAAGGAAGCGAAGAGAGAGAGAGAGAGAGGATGGATCGGCATGGAAGTATGCGACGAGATTATGCAGGTGCAAAGCCCGCGGGCAGGAAATACTGTCTTTTAAATTAATTATTTCGGAGAACGCTCCTCGCGTCGTGCCGATTCACTAGTGAAATCGAGTTGTTTGCGCTCCTCTCCTCGCAATGCATCCCCCTTCTCCATTACGCCGCGCGCTCACCCCCTATATCACCCTTCTACTATTGGACCAGTTCCAATCGCGAATTGAACCGTTCGTAACTGTTGAACGTGAATTATGGCGTTTATTTATTTTAGCCTGTTCCCTGCGCGTCAGCTTCCACTTCCGTTCACGCGCGTAACCATCGGTCCATATATCTGCGCTTTCAAAATCAACAACGCCGACTGGTTTGTCCAAGTTACATAACAGTAATGACTTTCCCTGATTATAAAGAATTCGATCGGAGGAGGACAGTTGCGTGTAAACAACAAAGATTAGATAAACAGATTGATTTATTAAGATAAGTACTTAATAAATCTCATATCTCTCATTTAATATATAGCATGTTTTACAGATAATACTTACATTTATTGCTGACTTTATTTATGACTTCTGATCTTCCTTATCATTATTTCTTAATATTACATATCGTCTCGTTTGATATATTCAGCACTCAAATGAATACGCAGTACCTACTATTAATTAGATAGCTTTTTTTTACATATTAGTTTTCTAAGAAAAGATATGTTTTTTATTTTTTTATCATCTATTATACACGTGAATTCTCCAACGTAACGAAGCAGAGAAATCCTTTCATATACAATCGTAGCGCAGGTCAGATTCGTGATCTTCATTACTATGCGGTGGCTATTATTTCGTATCAGAGCATCGCCGGTTTGCGACGCAAAGTTTCCGACATTGTCTGAGTAGTTTATGAATACCGCGACGGTGAGAGAGATGATTGCGAGGGAAGACTATTGGGTTGGGAGGAAGGACGGTTGAGGCGGGAGAGACGTTTATCAACCCTCTGTCGCCGACACGCGCATATACGCGCAGATATACATGCAGTCCGCTTCATATTCTCGCGACTCTCTTCCTGTCGCACTTTCCCTCGCACCCTTTGGTCCCTCTTTCGACCTTGCTCTCGAGCGCACTCGCGCGCGCGTTTAACCCGCCCAAGCCCTATAATTCAAACGTGGGAGACCCCTTTGACTGGTACTCGCATACCAGATATTACTTTTACACATGTGATACTGCTGCATCAGTTTCTGGAGACAAAGGCAGCGAATGTATGACAGCAGAGAATGGGGTATGTGTGGGTTGGTCGACGAAGTTCGCGCTTCAATTTCGCCGGAACCAGCGAGTAATTTTCTGCTTCTTCCTTTAGTGCTTTTCCCTCTTTTTTGTTAATCTCCCGGCTGGCTAGCTCCAGTCGGCTCTCTATTGTGAATAAGGTTAAATGTGATGAATCGCTCTATCGGCTTTATCAAGTCCACACATTCCACTTTGTATGTGGTTTTGATATTCAATTTTATTATCTCGGTTCTTTTTTATTTTTTTTTGTTATTGTTATAGAACTTCAAATTTGTATTTTAGCGTTATTAAGCAAAATTTCATACATTGTATTTATCAATTAATTACATTTAATGTAGCACATAGATGCTTGGTAAAAAAAGTTTCAATAATAAATATAATATTAAATTTTTGAAATAATAATTTGAAATATTGTACAAATATTCAAAAATATTTTTAATTTAATGCATTATAACATTTTAATTTTTCAATTATATTTTTTTAAATTGAAAATATTTAATTACAAGTTTTAAACACTTATAATAGTTTAAAAATATAAAAATAATTAAAATGTATATAATTCTTTGTTTAAATTATATTTTAGAGATTTGTAAATATGATTATAACAAATCATAGTATTTGTTTTATTAACTAACGTTTTATCAGTAATTTACTTAGCCGATATAATATCGCGTTTATCTTGAAATGAATAGGTTTACTGGAGTATTTTAGTCTTGGCATACTATGGCTAAATACTATATGTATATAGATTGTATTCAAGATGTGAAATATGAGCGGGGAAAGGGATGTTTTCCTATCTCAGCCTGGTATCACGATTGGAGACTTTGAGTAATGATATTGATATATTAGCTTATTTGATACTGAAATTGCCTATTACCTCCTACATTGAACAATATGTCGATCATCACGATGTTGTTATCGATGTTCCTGGGAAACTACTTACTATCTTATCGATTATCGTGGGTAGTATTTGTCCGCGTGAAGAAAATTGAATAAATGTCACGATAAAACCGCCAATAAAGTTCGCAGCTTGACGGCACTTTAAAGCATCGGGATTTAGCACTGAGTTATTTCATTTCTTGACAAATTTAAATCTTGATAGAAAAATCTTACAATTAAAGAATTAAAGAACAGAAAAAAGCATTAATTATTTGATAATTACTTTAATTTGATAATAATTTTAAGTTAATAAAGAAAGGAATATTTCGCGAGAGCGAAACAACATTGCTTTCACATAAATTGCGAAATCTAAAGCATAAATGCTTAAATCATTTGGTCAATAATTTAAAAACTTTTCTGCGACAAATGGTGGAAGGCAAAAAAACAATCGGCTCGGAGAACATGAAACAGACTTTTCGAGATATTCCACTTTACCGAGTTATGAGTGCGCGGTTCGAGAGGGTCGAAGAAGAAGAGAAAATTGCGTTAGGGTAGTACGAAGAGTCGTTTTATTCCGAGTCATCTTCTATCCTTGACCTGTACGTCGCCCAACCTTGTCGCCATATTTCACTCGTTGGTGCTCCTATTTTATACGTACGTTTGACTTTATTCGCTCTGGCTTTGTCTGTCAAGACTGGTTTCTTTGATTTGCATCTCAATGTTACTTTGAAAAATTATACAATGCTCTTGTATAAAATGCCCTCTATTATATTCTATTTTATTGCATTTATAATACATGCGAACGAATGCAACAAATGCCGCAATTACTTGCAAAAGATTATTCTGCGAAATCTCTCGAGATTTTTTATTAAAATTTTAATTGATAATGCAATTAGAAGTTTTTATACAATTTTCTAAAATGTAGTAATCTATAATATATTTATATAATATATTTAAGTGAAAAAAATGTATATACTCTTTTCAATTATGTATAATAACTTTTAAAGTTATTTTAAAAAGCTTGTTTTATATGTTTCTATATATTTTATATAAAATGCAAAATTAAATATGTAGAAGGAGAAAGTCATATACTTAAAAATTTTTAATTATCTCGGATTGTGTATCAGAATTATTATCGAAAATAAATCACAGACATTAATATTGAATGAGAATCGTAGTACATTACTACTTTAATATTTGATCGCAGTACAGAATTATTATTATTATTATTATTATTACAATATAAAGCAATGGCGTGACAAATATTCGATACGCTACCTCGTATCAAAGTTTATATACTATTTATACTCAGCATCTCTTGTGTTCTCGTGGTAGAATTTTAATTGTAAAACTGTTTCGATTGTTTCATAGCGACAATTATATGCAATTTTAATAAGCTGAATCATAAATTACAAATTTAAAAGTAAAACTGTGTGTGTATATGGAGTGCGTATATATACATATATAACGAACAATATTTAATAAAATATACGTTTCCTACGTTAAAATGCAAACTTGTTGTATCGTTTTGCGTTACTCCATGTAACGAATAATCTACGAAAAAATTTATGAAGAAGCAATACCAAAAATTTGGCGAGTCAATTTCGACGAATCACAATATTGATTCCACCAATTGTTTTAGAGAAATGTAGAACAAAAATAAACAATTGAAAGAGCACTTGATACTGCATAGCCAGCTATTTGTTCTAATGTGTCTTACTATTTTTCTCTTTTTTAAGTATGATTGTCACAATTAAATTGTTTATCGTTAGTAATAATGTTTGGCACATGTTCTTAAAACTACAACATTTAAAAGAATAAACAAGTGTGGTATTAAAGTTAAAGTAAATTTTTATTAATCTATAAAATATTTAAGTAAAGGTGCAAACTATCATTAAGAGTGTCAAAGTAGCAGTTGTAAAATTTCGATTCGAGATTGTAAGAAATTATTATCGTACTTTATCACAAATAATGTCAGAAATTAATTAAATTAATATAATTGACATTTTTTAATTAGATTCTATGTTATGCTTATTGTTAACAAAAAACATTATTTGTTTTAAAGAAAACGTATATAGATAATAATACAAATTAGAAAGATTAATAAGTAAGAGCATGATATTGATAGGATTAAAGAAGAATGAATTTATCTCACAAAGGCGAGTAAGGCGTAGACGAACGAAAAGTATAAGCTCAAATTAATAGGGGTCGATTTCAGTATCGGAGATGGCAAATCGCGGTAATTAATATCGCCATTTGTTCCACGTCACGTGCACGCTTCGCGCATACATATACATGTATAAATACACATATATGAATCGAGTGGCAGTGTGCGAACGTAGACAACGCGCGCGTATGTACACGCTAGGCACACGTTCGATCTAATTGAAAGACGAAATACATATCCCCGACTTCCCGAAGATATTAATTAGCTTTCGCGGTTCATCGGGCCGCTCTCCAGGTCCCCGGAATCGGGTGCATTTCACACGCAGCCACGCAATTTCGATGAGCGCGTTATGATTGCTCGTGTTATGGCTCGTTGGGATTAAATTGTCGCATTCGAGAATTTGTATGGTTCATTGACGCGTGCATTATTTGTAACGAGCGCATAATGTAAATCCAACATATGTGAATGACTTTGAAAGTGGAAGTTGACATAATATATGAATAAATTTAAGACACTATCTCGTATTGTACTCGTGAATTAAAAAAAGGGATTAAATGCATTTGTAATTCTATGATTATCTTAATATATTCTGAAAGTATAAATTAGCAAAAATAAAATGGAAAATTAAAGATGAGAAAGTAGAGATTGGCGATGCTTATCTACGCGCTGTTTAATAACTATTTTATTATATCATGATTTGACCTGCGATTACATTTGATCGGGCTCTTAATTGAATCTGTTGTTACGTTCTAATCTACTAATCTGCTGTATCACTGTTCTTGTGAAATCAAAATCGACATCTCTTGATAATTCCTATTGTGCGTTGAAACGCTGGACAATATAGTTCGCAAGTGCCAATTACCTGTTAGTAGTAGAAATGATCAAATATGATGAAAGATCTCAAGTCTTAATTTACTCTTTATTTAGATATAGCTATCCTTTATTTTTTATTTTTTATTGTATTGTATTACCTTTAATATAAATAAATGCGATACATTTTCATTAATAACTTTTCATTAATAGAAAGTCTATTTCGACATAAATATATTTTAGCTATGTTAAGGATATTTTTCAGTTTTTTATAGTACGTGAAAAGATGAAATATATTTGTAGATGAAATATATTTCACAATAATTTCTTAATATTTATTTTTAATTTTGTCATTTTGGCTTATGTATCAATCTGATGATAATTAATATGTTATAATTTATGCATTAATGAGATGGTAATTTTGTAGCATGCATAAGTGATATGACAAAAATATTGAACATGTTTTATAAAGTTTATCTTTGATAAACAATTTATTAAGTTTGCTGTGACTGTTAAATTTTGATGAAACTACATTTATGTCACGTCAGCCATATGTAATCCCTCCGAAATTCGCGCAATTACGCGCGCAAAATAATGATTTTCTGCTGTTTATTTCATGAAATATTATAAGTAACTGGAATAATATTGTAAATGTTGTTTAGCCACAACAAAGGTTAATTATTCGGTAGCTTAATGCATCCCATGAATTGGAATTACTTGGAGCAACGTAAATGATGATCATTTAGCTATATCTGAAATCAATGAGAATTATACACGGAGTCTCATTAAAACATTGATAAATCACAGTTATAAATCGGATAATTATATAATTTATTTAAAATATTAATAAGCGATGTGTTATTAACATTGCAATATTTCATATTATGTAATATTTTATTATTATAATTTTAATCAAATTTCATAAAATTTTAAAATACTTAATAATAATAGTTTTTTTTTTTGTTAACTTTTTCTTTTATCAAGTGCTTTAAAATCTAAAATAACGCTAAATAAAATTTAAAAATTACTTCATAAAATAGGCATACACCATAAGACATGCTCAACAACAATTCAATTTCCTTTTCTTTCTTTTTCGTTATTTGTTTCCATAAAATGGTTGACAGCACGCAAAACTGTCGCGTAGATTTACGTTGGCATTATTCTATAAAAGATGTTACGAAAGTTCAATTTGAGTTTAAATCTCTAAATATTCTCAAGATTTATTATATTGATAATATATTGATAATAACAAACTTAGAAGAATTGAATAATTTATAATTAGTATATTAAAATATTATATTTTTAATATTAATATTTCTATTATTATTATTATTATTCTATTACTATTTTTAATATTATCGAAAATATGATATACTGGCGTTATTTTAATTAGTTAGTGTATTAATTTTCAGAAACTCTAATGATTTGTATATCTAATTTAAATTATAGTTTCCAAATCATAAATAATTTTTTGTGAGTTTTAAAGAAAAATATATTGACGAACATATTATTTAGCATATGTTGTATATCTCTAAATCGTATATTTATATTATTTATATTATAAATAAAAAAATAAACAGGAAACAGAAAATAACACAAATTAATTTTTAAATGCAATGGAATCAAATAAAACTAAAATGTCGAATGTATATGATTCAAAAATTAAATTTTGTTTAAAATACACACACACACACACATTAAATAGGAATAAAAATTAGACTAAATAAAATAAATGTAAAAATAATAGAAGTAAGAAAATTTATATTATTTTAAGATATAGAAAATGTATTGTAAAGTTATGTATTGAGATTATGGGATTGAAGATTTTTACATTAAAAAGAAAGAGAAAAAGAGAGAATTATGTGAACATGTAAGAAACTACAAGAAGTCTATTGAGCATATTAAAATGTAGAATCCTTCATGTTTTTTATTATAACCTATAATTGAAGTAATTTATGTTAATCTAAGTCAACGAGGTCAAACATTATATAGTCTCTCATTTTGCATCGTAAAAGGAATTATTTTGTAACCTCATATAAGCAAAATGTAGAATAAAAGTTAACTATGCCATTAAAGAACATAATTATAAGTTGTAATGTTGCAATATGAAAATTTCTGTTGATAAATAACGAAAATTATAGTACAATACATCTTTATTTTATAAATAAATTTGCAATTATGATGGAGATTGTTTCAAGATGATTGTCTTTTAACTTGCATAATATTTTTTATTTAGTTATTTATAACTTTTGCTTTCCATGGAAAATACAATTTTATTAGAGTAATAACAACATTTTTAATTTGTACTTACAGGAAAATTTAAAGTATAGCCATTATTTAATCAATATACATATATACTGCTAACTTCTTACATCACTTATTATTTATTCTTTTGCAATAATAATTTCAGCGCACATAAAGTTTAAAAATATGGTTACTAATATAAAGTCATTTGTGACTAGCATGCAAAAGTATATTTAAAAGATTTAATTTTACTCCAAATTATAATATTCAAACTATGATAAACTATGATAGTATTTCACGGTTTTCGTTACTTTCAAATTTTTTATGTTAGGTGATATAATCTAATCAATTTTTCTTTTTCTATTTCTTAATTAAATTATTAATCTATATATTATTTTTGCATTAATAGTTTATTTATCATCAAATAATTATATTGCTTATATTGCTTTTTCGTTAACATTAATTTTGTTAACACGTCAATAATTGTATTATACAATATATAAAAATACAAATGCATTTATACATATTCTAAATGAAAACCTCTA
The DNA here is from genome assembly GCF_030444845.1 of Prenolepis imparis. Lineage (NCBI taxonomy): Eukaryota > Metazoa > Arthropoda > Insecta > Hymenoptera > Formicidae > Prenolepis > Prenolepis imparis. Next base: position 16,122,229 of record NW_028141166.1, on the reverse strand, counting down.
ATAATCTTTAATAAACCAATAATATAACATGATTTTTTTTATTAAAATAATGGGATAAAAAATTGAGAGAGATAATTTAAAATTAATTTTACGTTCTCCGTGATTGATTTTAATGTACTCACGGAGAGTGCAACTTTTTTCTATGTCTGTCATTCGTAATAGACTTCTTTTTCATTGTAGATTAAGTACATTAGATGTCTAATAAACCCCACTCGTCATACTTGGGCACTCTCTTTGCTAGAATTTTTTTATAAATCTCATTCTTATAACCCGGATTTGTATAACCATCCTTGTTCATGATCTCATCCAAATCTTTTACTTCACTCTTATCGACCAGTATCAGTGGCAATACCGTGAATGATGCTATCATTCCGTAGGTAGCCCTTTGTTTCATGGAAGTCTTCAACTCCTTCATGGTGGGTGGGTGCGTTTTGCAATCCAATTGTTTCATAGTCGCCGATAGAGTATTAAGGTACTCATTAATCAAAGTGTCCCTGTTATTCTCAATGACATCCGGGGAAGGACTTGTGCTGAGGAAGTAGAGAAGATCGAGCGCTGGCGACGCGTAGACGCATAGTTGAAAGTCCACCTGCAATATCAAACAAACTCTCTCGATCGATTGATCCCCAGAATGCCCGGCAATTGAATTGGAAATGAAATCCGTGCACGGGGAAAGAAGTGAGATTCCTGTTTAGGAAGTCGCGGCAGTCGAGAGTTTGCACGAGTGACACGGGCAGACAGGTGGCGGATGTACCTGAATTCGATCAAACTGAATTTATTGCATTATTCATAACGTGTTGTATCCTGAAGTATCGCATATTGTTGTCAACTCTTTAGCTTGATCAGTAAAGTCGATATCACGGTTTGTGTATGTGGAGACGATAATTGCAATTTACGCGCATTAATCGTGCTCTTTAGAAAAAAATTATTTGTTTTATATATAATTTTCTTTATTTCATTTAATTTTATATATTATCATACTTTAATGCAATTGTAATAAAAAAAAAAAAATTTTTTTTTAGTTAAAAAGAACACTGAACAATAATATATAGTTGCAGAATATGGAAAATTTTATATATGCTTACATATATATAATATTATAACTTAAATATCTCTAAATTATAAGAAAATGTATTTTCAAAGCGAATAGCGATTTCAAGCAATTTCAATGTTAAACAATATTTTTATTGTATTATGTAGATATAAATTTAATTTTTCATGAATTAATTCACGCAATCCTAAATCTTTAAGACATATAAGGGATAATAAATAATTAATGAGTGATGTTTAGGGAAAGTATGCGTGATCTTTTATGACATGGTGATACTTACAAAAATATGACCAATAGGTTTGCCATCATCGTTATATTTGAACATCATATTGTTCACCCAGCAATCACCGTGAGTGATAACGTTGAACTCATCTTCGGAAAGCTTGGATGTCTCTACTCCTTTTATATATATATGATCGGCCAATTTAGCAATTTTTTCCGCGTATCTACAAATGAAATTCATATAAATATGAAACTAATATTCAATATATTCTAAGCAGCGCAATTTATATTTATATAATTTATACTTATTATTTTGTTAATGTATTTGTTTAATACTTTTTCGCTTTGAATATTATTTTAATATATATTATATTTAATATTATATTATAAAATATTATTTTAGACATCATGGACGACAAAAATGCTATTGTTTGCATGCAAATCTTACTTTTTCATTTTTGGCCAGTTTGCCATTTCCTCTGCTAATTGTTTAACGCCCAAAGTGAAAAATCCTCCCATTTCTGGCGGATGTTCGGCGTTGAACATTCCTCTCAAATATATTTCTCTTGTTTTTGGTTCCTAAATATTAAGACATCTTGATTAGACGCCAAGAGATACATGTGTTGTGATAAAAGTTATAATAAAAGATATTGAATTTTTGTCACATTTTGAAACGTTAATCTTTGCCAGAAATTTTTGTTGAATTATTTGTTGAATATAGTTTAGAACTCCCATTTATCTATATAAAATCGTTCCGGTTAAATTTACAATTAAAATTAATATTTTGCGAATTTTAAAAATTCTAGCAATGCTTATTGTATAAAATAATATATATTTTTGTTTGTCATTATAGATCTATGCGAGATGTGACAAGCAATGCTTATCCAATCTCGCTAAATTCTCGATAAAACAAGATAATGAAGTAGATTAACATTTTTGTCTGCAGTATTAAAGTCTTTTTTTACTTAATATATTAATTAGTAAATATTTCTATAGCATATACAATTAAATAAAATATATTAAATATACATGATTCTGAGACTATAGTTTTATTGTATAAATTATATGTTTTATGGAATATATATACTAATGTGTATTATGTAAAGTTTTAAATTATTCTCGATTACTGCATGCATTTATCAGAATATAACAGAAGAAATCTTATAACAGTTTTAGAATATACATGATTTATGCATGATTTATGCAATGCAATGAAAGTGATTTTTCATATATCACTTGCATCGCTTTATATCACTTGCAAAAATGCTATTAACATGTATTCTATATAAAAGTGAATCTTTAATCATTGCAATAAAACGTTACTATTGACTTGTGGTGTTTTACCTTCTCGCATACGGCTACAGAAGTTGCGTGAAATCTGGCTAATCCGCGAATCGCTAATATGCAATGAGGTAGATCAAGACCAGCTTGACGACAGGCCATGCGAAAGCCAAGAGGCGCAAGGTCTTCTATCACTAAAAGAGTTGGATTGTCTCTTTGCACGTACATGCCTCTTCCACCCAAACGATACTTGGGCTCTAACAATTTGTTCATTTTGTCCAAGGTGTCTGTCATCATTAACATCTCTGTGTTAAAAATACGTGATGCAACAATCTGTAAGAAGGATTTATAAAAAATTGATAGCAAATAGAGAATTTTTATTTAATGTATTTGCAGTGTTAACCATTATAGAGGCTCGAGAACAAAAAGAGTTTTTCATAAAAGAAGTTTTAAAAAAAGTTTTTGTTTTTGCTTTAAAATGAACGAATGTCTTATTTTTTATTTATTTGCAATTTGCATAATTCTCAATTTTCAGTGCTTACACATAGGATTTCTCAATATTTGTGATGAAAAATCGATTCCAAACTAAATAATAAAATCTGTTATAATTTAATTTATTTATATTGTAGGTGATTATTGTATTTTTAATATGTATATATGTATCGCGCGATTATTATTGCCGATAGCAACTTAACGTTTTACCTTCGATTATCGTTTATTCGGTTAGTTTGTATATTCGTTTCTTTTCGTGTTTATACGTGACGACAGAGATTCGATCGAAAACAATAGATGTAAGCGTTCGTGTAGAAAATCAGAGGACGGGTTACTTGTCGCTTAGCGATTGCGGCTCGACATTGCAAGGAAGGGATAAATTTAGGGAACACAGTATAAATATCGGCGTTTTTGGATCGAGACACGCTCTCTTTTACGAAGAATAAGATCTCTCTCGTCACGGCGATAAGAAGAACCGAAGAATAGCACAGCGAGAATTAAAGCATTATAGACAAGGATTGATACCGAGCGACAGGAGCATAACGGCATTCTCGACATAATTACTTTCGCAATAAATAAACATACTCTCCTATTATTTAACGTTAGTCTGCTCACTCAATTATTTTGTGTCTCGTCCTCTACACGGCATATCTGTATACATTTACATTCCTTGAGAGAAAAACAATACCCGACCACAATATATTAAATGTATATATTTATAAAAAATAGAGACACTGTCAATAATTATCATTTCAAAACAAGTGGTAATCGATGGCCACGCGCGAGCGTTTGTAGATTATCTTGACACAGATAATTAAAAATTCAACAAACTCGTCGACCTTAGAAGCTCGTAAGAAACGAGCGCGTGTAAATATATTATACATATAATGCATACTCGAAATGAGTTTTATCTAATAATAATAGAAAATGCTTTATAACTCGGAAAAATAAATGGTTTTTGAAATACTATTGTACTTATTAAGAATTTTTTTATTGTTTTCGTGAGTATTATACTCCTAAAATTTAGTATCACTTTTTTAATGTAAATCTTGTATATATATATATATATATATATATATATATATATATATTATGTATAAATTAAACAAACTTACAAGATCCTTACGAACACCTTCAAGTGTAGGCTCGATTTTGACGATGACTGATTTTTTTTCCGTGACTTTACGGCCGCTTTGATCATGTGAATATTCGACATTAACCCTGAGCATGTCGCTGGTGTAGTTGTCACCCTTGTTCGTGGCTGGTTTCGAGAACATATCGATCACTTGGATCGAATTGTCGTTTTCCGACTTTTGCAAGGCCTTCTCCATGAAGCACAGATTCAGCCATGTCGGTGTCTCTAGGGCCATTTCTGAAATTGGAATTGGAATTGGAGAATTTTCCCGACAAATCATTGTTCTTCTCGCCGTGTCACGAAACGCGAAAACGATTCTTTACGATAACTTATTGTTCGCGGCAAGATTTATCACGTTTCCTTTCTTTCTAGCCAACTCGCTCCCTTTCCTTCCCCTTTCAACCCTCTTCCTTTCCCCCCTCATTCTAGCTTCCTTCGCCGTTTTTCGCTCGCTTTACCGTTTCTTTCTTCATGTCCGTCGATATTCAAGACGGGCATTCCCCTGCGTTTCAGATCGCTGTTTCAATTAAGAGCGTAATGGGACGCCGCTTTTCCCTTTTCCTTTTTGGCGAACGGCATACGTACGTACCGCGTCGAGATCCCGTCGAACGTGATCGAGTTGCGGTATTTGCGAGAAATTTACGACGCGTCTGGCGCGCCGCGATCGCGTACGTACTTGTGGCCGAATGACGTTGGCCATATTTCACCCTGATGAGTTTTCTCAGGTATGTTTTCCGCGGTTTCCTCACGATCAAATCTGTCTGCCATTAAAGATACTTGATAGCTGAGCTTATATAAAGGACCAATTTATATAACTTTAATGATATAGTTTCTAATAAACTAGAATTATAAACTTTATTAAAAATATATATCTTTTATAAATTAAATTTTAGAAACGAAATATATATATATATATTGCGTTTCTAAAATTTAATTTAGTACTCTGCGTTGATACCACTGCTT